>NC_080587.1:7998238-10845738 GCF_029962835.1 Magnolia sinica | reverse complement strand
GGTAAAATATTTATGTTGAGCAAATTGAAGACAGCTAAAACAAAATGAAGAGACGACTAAAACAAAATTTTCAGTGCTTTTGATCAAATTGTCTATTTATTTTGTACACTCCGGCCCACCTCATGAGTGAAACAGACTATTTTTAGGCCAAACGATCTAAGGCATGGCCCAAATGATGAAAAGATCAGATCTCGCACTTCTTCCATATTGGCATGTTTGCTGCAAGTGGATGGGCAAGGTTCAACATGCATGCAGGCTTAAGCAAACTCCTCTTTTGGTAAAATATTTATGTTGAGCAACTTAATCAATGGTCTTAAGACTAAATTTAAATCTCTTTATTGAATATGTGATCTTTAAGTGTCCCATATAACCCAGGATATGGTGATCCATCCGGGTTCATTACAGCGCACTAAACAATAATTATATCGAAATTGTGCCCTCCATCACTAAATCACCACTACCACATGGAAGCCTTTAGAAGTACTCATTAATGGAACCCGAACCAACCTGAAAGGACTGGTTTGGACCAACAGGCCAGTCTATGTATCACCTGTTTTTGGATTGGAACTGCCAGGGGCACATGAGCTTTCAGGTCCAACCATCGAACCAATGTTTTGTTACCCAACCAGACTTTTGAAGTACAAGATGGCAGAAACAGTTAAAGGGTGGAATGGACCTGATGGTCGGACCAGTTTTGGACCAAAACCCATGGCCTTAATGGCCAGGTCATTATAAACCAGCCTCTTTTTATTGGAACCACCTGGGTCAAACAGGCTTCCAGGTCCACCAACCATTGAACCATTCCAATCACAGCAATTTGGACCAGAACCGTCAGCTCTTATTTTGTAATTTTTTTTAGTATTTTTTTAACACGAATGTGACCCGCTTGGACTGGAGGTTTCTCCAATATAAAAATGGGTTGGCATCCAGTCCAAGTTTCACCATATTCAATGGAACAAAACCAAACTGTGCAGCATCATTAACATAACAATCTTGACATGACGGGAGTTACATTACAAAGTGCTAAATTGGAGTTTTGCATTAGAGGAAACTGTATGATTCTTAATGAGCAGATGTCTCAGGTCCTGAGTTCCTACAGGTAGTTTTTTGAGGCCAACGACAGTGTCCTAATCCATATTATTGATCCATGGCCCCACTGTGGATGAACAAGGCCCCAACACTGATTGGAATATCCTAGCAACCACAATGCTTGGCCTTTGACTCTTTTCCCCATTTGAAGTGGGCCTCGGATGTTTCTTTCTTCAGCCACCCAATGACCCATCACAGAGATACACTGGCATGGTTAATACAAGGCGAGGAACCAATAATAAGATCAATGATCGAGATAACCCAACCCCACTTATAGCCCCGAGTAATACGCCATGTCATTCAAAGGCCCAAGAGAATCAGAATGGAAAGAAATGGCCCAAGAACTCTGTTCAAAGAAATAATGGGAAATCAGAACAAGAAAAATGAACCTACAGAAAGAACAAAAAAAGAAAAAGAAAAAGAAATTAGACGAATGAGATGAATCATCAGTAATGAACTTACAAGAAGAACATGTCGCAATCCAAGACTTGGATTCCAATCTTTTTTCAGTGTGTTTACGCAAATCTCACCATTAGTTGCAATATTAGGATGAAAGATCTTTGTCAGAAAATAGCCTACAAAAGAGTAGACAAGACATGAATGAAACATGTGAGCATATTGAACAATCATTCTTCATGTATAAGCATCTCATTTGAAGACCAATGAAATACAAAACGAGCATATAAAACACACCTTTGGGAGGCGATTGTGGGAAGTCATGCAATAACAATAACTTCATGCGAAAAACACCATTTTCATATGGAGTTCCAGCTGCAGGATACAAGAGCAAGATAACCACAAAACTGGTGAATCAGTAGAAGAGGCATTTTTCACGATAAAATCGACGGAGAATTCACACACCTGGTCCTTCAATATAAGCAAATATGGTGGAGAAATCATCATCATTAATGCATACTTTAATGCCTTCAGGTGGAGTTTCATCAAGATTCTTCAGTTCCTTGGCGAGTTGTTTTACCACATTAGGTGGAAGATTTTCATTGGTTGCCTTCCATAACAAAAAATAAAAATAAAAATACTCACGGTGTTTGTTTATAGATCCAAAATGAGAATGGAATTGTCACATTATAAAAAGCATAAAAAGTACAAATAGTTGAACGCAGATACAATTGTCAAAAGTGCTGAAGTAAATAAATATATGGATATGTCATATTTCCCGACATAAAATGAAGTCTTGGAGAATGAAATACCGCTCACCATTAGCCACAAATAGGAGTCAAATTCTTCTGATTCTTTTGCCGGTAAGATATCAGCCTCTACAAATGATGCTCCTAGGTCTTGTAAATCCTAAAACAAACGACAGTTTGCTACAATTTCATTGCAACATTTGGGATAGCTGCAACGCTGACTGAGCTTCTGCAGAAAATATTTCCAAACAATACTGGTTACAGACTTAACTAAACCTGTATGAACTTGAGAACGCATTTTCTTAAATCTTCTTAAATGTTTAAACCAAAAGAATTGTAAATCAAAAGGGACCAATCAACCCATCAGAAATAAATAGTGCATGTGACGTCAAGAAAATAATGTGGAAGTGGAAGAGAAAAAAGACTGTATTAGTCCTCTCGAAATGTTGTCCAAGAAGAGAATGGCTCCCCAATGGGAGAGGACTCCTGAAACAAGCTTCATGAAAGTAACCTTCCAACAACTTCTGATTCACAAGTAACACCAATCACAAAAGTTATTCCATTTACTATTACAAATATTCTTTGTTACTTATCTATTATTGGAGAAATGATCAAGTATTATAAGCATAGCATACTTCCCTTATCTCTGCAATGTGTCACGTGCATAAGACATACAAGCCATAGAAAAGGCCAGCCACATCATGAAGATCATCTCTAGTTAAAATCAGTCTGATTCACCCAGGGAGTGGATTGGCTTGATTTTCACTCTAAATGATTTTCAGCACAGGTCCTACCTTTTTGATCAAATTGTTAAGATCATTTGATTGCTGAATCACGTAGCAGGGTGCGGAGAAAGAGGAAATCATCGTCTTTTCTCAAAAATAGCAATTGAATCACAAGGGAAGAGATCATTAAAAATGAGAGAAGTAAACTGATATTATTGATGAAAGTCTGTTTACAAAGCCCCTGCATATGACTTAAATAATCCCTAGACCCTAAATTCATAACTTTCCTAAAATACTAATTTTACTAAAAAGAGTAAACACCTTCTAAACTGACTCAACTTTCTCATGATTCAACAAGGCCTTTAAGCTATTCCACAACTCACCAAACCTTAAAATACACTAAAAATAGCAAAAACCGTAACTTACTGAAAATAGTAAGTTTTGGGTAAAAACTCAAAATTGGTGAATCAACATGGGTCCTACCCTTTTTAATAATATTATTAAGATCATTTTAGCAGGGCATAGAGAAAAAGAAGAAATCACCGACTTCTTCTCAAAAAATAGCCCTAAATCCACAAGGAGAGAAATCTCTAAAAAAGAGAGAAGGAAATTGATATTATTGGATGAAAGTTTGTATACAATGCCCCTTCAATATGACTTATATAAATCCTAAACCTTTAACTTTCCCAAAATAGTAAACTTTACTAAAATAATATATTTACTAAAAATAGTAAACACCTTCTAAACTTAATCAAACTCTTTCAAATGACTCAAACAAGGACTTTAAGCTATTCCAGGACTCTCCGAACCCTACAATACCTTATAAATAGGGGAAAAAAAAAACTTACTAAAAATAATGAGCCTTGACTAAAAACTCAAAATTGACCCCTAAAACAACCTTATTTTGGAAAGCCGCACGAGGGCCAATGGCCTATGGCATTAGCCTTTGCAACAACATATTATGCATGAAACAGATAACCAATCGCTAAGTTAAGGCCGTAGGAAGCTACAATGTGCACTAGACCCTTGGTTAAACCTTGTAGCCTGATTTCTTTTGTATCCTAACCGTTAATGTGATTGTCCTTGATTTTTTGCTGCAAATCTAAATTTCAGGTTATTCTCCGTCAAAGATGATGATGCAGGACAATTAACCACTTGCTTTAAAAGCTTGAACTGTTAGAGTATGGCGAATTAATCCCTTTATCTCATAGCCCAGGCCCCACATCTCATGGGTTAGGACCTTGGCCGAACCCCCTTCGTGGGCCCCAAATCACATGGGCCGCCCACCTCGAGTATGTCCCCGCATCCCACGGGCTACTCCACTCGAGCCCGGTGTGAAATGCGCATTACTCACCCCTGGTAAGGAGTCTCGAACACAAGACCTCCCTCGTGGACCCCAAATCGCATGGGTCACCCACCCCGAGTGTGCCCCTGCATCCAACAGGCGACCCCACTCGAGCCCAGTGTGAAAATGCCCCTGCATTAATCACCCCCGGTGAGGAGTCTCGAACACGAGACCTCCCGCTCTGATGCCAATTTGATTCAGGACAATTAACCACTTGCTCTAAAAGCTCAAACTGTTAGAGTATGGCGAATTAATCCCTTTATCTCATAGCCCAGGCCCCATATCTCATGGTTTAGGAACTCGGCCGAACCCCCTTCGTGGGCCCCAAATCACATGGGCCGCCCACCTCGAGTATGTCCCCGCATCCCACGGGCTACTCCACTCGAGCCCGGTGTGAAATGCGCATTACTCACCCCTGGTAAGGAGTCTCGAACACGAGACCTCCCCCGTGGACCCCAAATCGCATGGGTCACCCACCCCAAGTGTGCCCCTGCATCCAACAGGCGACCCCACTCGAGCCCAGTGTGAAAATGCCCCTGCATTAGATGAGGTCCACAAAAGGATTTAAAATCTATCATAAAAGGAGATCTATTATATTAAGAAAGGCAAGAAGGCATCAAATGAGGAAAAAAAAATTCAAAACACGAACGAAAGTTGATCTTGGGAAGGTTCTAAAAAAAGGTTACACCGGCCATTTTAAACACATTGGTCACTTTGTGCTGTTATATAACTAAAGTGTGTTGAGTAGTGTCCATTAGTTTCTCAAAAATTACCATCATTATATAATTGAATCATGGTGTTATACAACTTGAAATGTTCTCTAGAATACAACATCTTCGTGTAAAGTAGACAATATTTTCTCATGGGCATTCATATCTATTTTTTTTACAAAACCTACCGAAAAACGCATAAAAGAAAGTCTACTAAAAAACAAAACCACTAACAAAAACCTACTTTAAAACAAAAACAGTCACCAAAGAAACAAACTTTCACCCAAAACCTCCCACTAAAAGAGCAGCATTCCATCCATTAACAACATGAGCATACCAAAACAACCAAATTTCCTTTAAAAATAAAAATTCCAAACATCCCCCAATACCAAATTGTACAAAATAAACAAGAAAATTCAAAAAAAAAAAAAAATTAAATTAAATAAAATCCAGTCCACGAAAACCAAGAATTCCATTCCCATTTTCCAAATTTTCCGTTTCTATGCTTCGGAGCCAAAACTCTAACTGAAAGCACCGCATAGGAAATCACCAAAACACAAAACATTTATGAAACCTACTGAAAAATTCGTGAACAAAGATCAACAAAAAGTAAAATGTGAAAAAAAAAAAAAATCTATTAAAAACCCAAAAAAGATCACAAAAGAAACAACCTTTTACGAAAATCTTTCATGAAAGAATCAGTACTTGATATACTAACAACAGAAAAAAAATGTGCCCAAACAACCAAATGTCTACAGAATACACAAAAAACACACAACAAAAGAACTGATCTTCTACAAAAGTCATTAGAAAAAAGTATCTGATCTACAAACAACAGAAAATTCATCAACATGTACCAAAACAACCAAATTTCTACAAAACTCTACAGAATGTCTCCCCAACCGAATTTCTACAACAAAAATACAAAGAAAAAACACCAAGACAGCATCCGATCAACTGAAACCGAGAAATCTGAAGATTACAAGCAACTACACAAATAAAAAAAACCCAGTAAAAATAGAAAAATCACATCTTTCAAGAACGAAACCCTAACTCTCTCATCTGTGGACGAAATCGCAGCTAAAAAATTGAGGAAATGCTCAAAATCGGGAGAATAATCAGATATCCTTGAAGAAGATCGAGATTTTTGATCGAGAATCGATCACTAACCTTTCAAATCTGGCGAGCAATCAAATTCGCATGATTGAGAGAGATGCAATGAATCGGGTTTTGGATTTCCTTATTTATGCTAGATTTTAATTGATTACTTTCATCAGAAAAAATTGAAATGACGAAATTAGCCTTACTCTTTTACGGAATTACGAGATTGCCCTTCCTTCGAAAGGGACTCGTGATTTGAATGTGGGGCCCAGGGCCCTCCTGCGGGAGATGCGAGATTCCTGCAACTCCGATTACAGGAAGCCTCTGTAACCGAAAGCACTGTGGGGCCCACCACGAAATCTGTGTGACATCTACTCCGTTGCTTCAGTTTCTACATCTCATGTTAGAAATTGAGCACTAAAATGAGAAATATTCAAAAATCAAATGGGCCACATCACAGGAATCAGTGGGAATTGAACCTGCACCATTGGAACCTTCTTGGGGCCCAAAATCTTTTGTATCGGGCAGATATTTGGATTTTCCATCATCATCCTGGTGGGAAACGTCTTATGAACGGTTTGGATTACATATAGATATCACAGTGGGCCCAGGAAGGTTTTAATGGTGAGCGTTTTCATCACTGATGTTTCGTGTTGTGTGGCCAAATTAAAGTTTTAGAACTTTCATTTCTAGGTTCATATTCTATCATGCGCCAGTGAAACTGATAGACGGAGTGGATTTCACAGAGACATCGCAGTGGACCCCACAGAGCTTTGGGTTACACGAGCTCCCTGCAATAGGGCTTACTGAAAAGTCGTGTTCCTTCATGTGAGGGGGCGGGACACGGACCAGAGATCTGGACCATCCATCAGGTAGGGTGTACTTTCAACACACCATAAACTAAAAAAATCATGGTGGTCCGTTGATCCGCAGATCAAACTTTCACGACGCAAATGGGCGGTTTAAAAAGAAAAAAAATTCAACGGTCGAAACTCAACGTGCATGTGTGGTCACTTGATGGGTGTCTCACCCTGATTCTTGGCACGTGGCATGTTGAGAGTACATTATCAATGAACGGCTCGGACTGAAGGCCTCGTTGAATCAAGACCCTTTAAATAAAAAGATCCTTTTTAGTAAATCAAAAGGTTTGCTGAGTGGCACGTGATTTCTTACACGTGGGGCCATGGTTCGACGATATGGCCTGTTGAGCTAATGGGTCACACCATAAAAGGTGGGGCCCTCAGAATTTCCCAGATTGGAAAATCCTGGTTATAGGAATATTGACCCTTCCAACCGTCTGCATTGAAAGGTCAGAAGTTTTCCATCTGGGAGAGTCTGGATTCAACGGTTCCGATCATGGAACCAATTCCAGAATGGTACTCTACAAGCGGAAACGGATCGGCTACTCACCCTGCCACTACCAATGGCTAGTTGTCGGTGCTCTGTGGGCCCCACCATGATATCTGTGTTCAATCCATGCCGTCCACCCATTCTTCCAGATCATTTTATTGTATTATGCCAAAAATGAGGTTGATCCAAATCTCAAGTGGACAACAAAATGTTGATTAATCTCCTACCATTAAAAACTTATTGGGGGCGACAAAAGTTTTGGATCAAGATTATATAATTTTTTTTCCCTCCATCCAGGTATGTATGACCTAATCAACAGGTTAGATGTCAAATAACCATTACAGTGGGCCCAGGAGGTTTTTAATGATGGAAATTCAATCACTACTGTTTTCCCCTGGTGTGGTTCACCTGAGATTTACATCTACCTAATTTTTGGCATCAAAACCTAAAATCATATTTCAAAATGGATGGACGGCATGGATAAAACATATACATCATGGTGGGGTCCACAGAGCACCGACCACTAGCCCTTATACCTCATATATTCCATCTGTACACCACCGTTCAGCGGTCTAGGATCTTCCAACGTGGAGTTTCCATCTTACCGCTGGGATAAGGCCCACAAATCTACAATCCGCATGCATGTGCCACGTGTACGGCGATGAATGAATAAAATGAGGGTAGAGTTTCAATTGGACCATCTGGCCACTACCGTACGCCGAGAACGTGTTCATCAATCCTGGCCCCATCCCAACCATTTGATTGATTAGACACCCGATGTCGAAAGCAAGGTACGGCTGGATTTCATCATTGCCTGCATAACATAAAAGTGGGCCCCACTGTATCCCAGCCACTATAAATTGTACACGTGGCAGATGTTCATCAGTCCTGGCCCACCGAGAAAGCTACGGAGAATTAAGCATCCCAAACAGTAGAATTAGACACTCCTGTCATGGAAGAAAGGTACGATTGGATCTCATCGATGCTTGGTGGGCCCCACTTATTCCCACCGCCCCCTAAAAGTCAAGCATGTGGGACCCACACATTTTGGAAATTTCTGATGGATGTATGCCACCTAATTGATCCTCTTCTCCGCCATTCTCTTATATAATGATTCACTCACGCACCCACGTGTCTTCTGCAGGCGTGGCATGCGTCTACATCAATCTAAGCCATTCAAATGGTGGGCCATCAAGGATCGGACGAACCCAAATGAAATAAACTGATAGCATCCGTCCAGCAGCCATCACACGGATTACTAGAAAGAACAATGTTCGAGCGTTCAATTTCTGCAGCGAATGTACATAGATCCGACCGTTAGTATTGCCTGATCAATGTGATTTTCGATCTGATGATCCATCCACGTCATCTCTCATGATTCGTGCAGTTTAGAATGAGGCAAGTGGGGCCCACAGTTCTAAACGGCTGATGTACCATTCACCAAGATTCAACAAAAAAGTTGCAAGACAGTATAATGATCGACAGTCAGACCCATCCAATGAACGGCCTAGATCGGTCGAATCGTGGGCTCCACTACCCGAACGGTTCTGTGCAAACATTCAGGCATACGTGCTTATATGGTGTACGTGTGACATATCTGACATTTCCATCCTTTGGTCTCGACTCTGAATTTCCAGTGGAATGATCCAAACCCTTTGAATGTAGCAATTTTTTTACAACCATCTGTTGTTAAGAGCCATAAATCATACGGTTATATCAAGATGATGATGGGCCTATTTTGTTTTTCTGGTTAATCATGACCGTCCATTGTCATGTGATTGATCGGAAGCTTGAGATCACCCGATTGGCATGATTTTTTGTACTTGTTCCTAGTTTCATGAATAAGTGAACGGTTCTGATCGACAATACGGCATCCGTGGGCCATGTAAACGGCCTGGGGATTGCTAACGGACTCGGAATCGGCAGTGATACCACCTACGTGAGTAGTGGGAAAGCACTGTGGGCCCCACCATGATGTATGTGTTTTATCACACCGTCCATCTATTTTTCCAGATCATTTTGGGGCATGATCCCAAAAATTAGGCAGATCCAAATACCAGGTGGACCACACCACACCACAATAAAAAGTGGTGATTGAACGCCCATCATTAAAACCTTCCTGGGGCCCACAAAAGTTTCTGACTAGGCCGATATTTGTTTTCTCCCTTCATACATGTCTGTTTCACCTGATCAAAAGGATGGATGGCGAATAAAAATTACAGTAGGCCCTAGGAAGTTTTTAATGGTGGTTGTTCAATCACCACTCTTTCATGTGGTGTGTTCCACATTAGATTTGGATCTGCCTTATTTTTAGTTTCAAAGATTAAAATGGTATGAAAAAATGAATGGACGGTGTGGATATAATATATACAACATTGTGGGGCCCACAGATCTTTTCCAATACCGACACTACCGAATCCGTGTCCGTTGCTAACGTCCCCAGCCCGAACCCATAATCACATGACTGTTTGGATAGGGTCGCTGGTTAGGGAGAATTTGGTAATTTGAACAAGACCGGACCCGAAAACACTCTCCGTGAAAATTAAAGACGGTTGAGATCCGGTCTTGATTGTGGGACCCAGGTGTTAACTCAACCAGGGTTAGAGATGGGTTTGCCGACGCTGGCAAGGTAACCGTTGGAGTGTCCTCTTTATTCAAACTTCAAAAAGCAGATTCTCAAATCTGAGGTAGCCGTTATCTGTGCAAACTGGCAATGAGATGGACGGCAGAGATGCGGCAGAACTACATGTCATAAGGGACGCGGTTTGGCTAGGGACGCTGCCATCAGATAGGTGGCTAGTGATTGGTGATATGTGGACCCCACCATGATGTATGTGTTTTATCCACGCTGTCCATCCATTTTGAAAGATAATTTTAGAACTTGATCCCAAAATTGAGCTAGATCTACATATCAAGTGGACCACACCATGGGAAAACAATAGTGATTGAATGTCCACCATTAAAAACCTCCTAGGGCCCACTGTAATGGTTATTGGACATCTAACCTGTTGATTAGGTCATACATACTCGGATGAAAGGAAAAAACATATATCAGCTTGATCCAAAACTTTTGTGGCCCATAAGAAATTTTTAATGATGGCCGTTCAATCAACACTGTGTGGTCCACTTGAGATTTGGATCAACCTCATTTTTTGTATCATATTATAAAATGATCTGGAAGAATGGGTGGACGGAATGGATGAAACACATACATCATGGTGGGCCCACCTGAGTTTTGGACAGGCCTGATTTCTGGGAAACGGGGTAAGATTGAAGGGCCCACCTCATGGACGGATACGATGTCATCTACACGGCACGTGGGCCCCACAGACAACTGCTGGTTGAGCTTATATGCAAACACCTAAGCTGTATACAACGGGAGAGTACCAAATGGACAACTTTGCCCCCGCAATTGATTTTATAGATTTGATAGGATTTTAGAAGGGACGGTCGAGATTTAGGGTCGTTTTGTCATCTTTCCATACACTGTATTTTGGGCCGTTGCAATTAATGGACCCAGATTGGGTACCACCCGCCCGAGATGCAGTGGGAGATGGACGCCATGTGGCTAGATTTAGTTGAACTTGGATTGGGTACAGGGTAAACTCAGTTGGGCCCACCGTGAATGTATGTGGTTTATCAACGCTGTCCATCCGTTTTTCCAGCTTATTTTAGGCGTTGATCCCAAAATTGAAGTATATACAAAGCTCAAGTGGACCACACCACAGAAACAGTGGGAGTAATGATTTCCACCGTTGAAACCTTCCTAGGGGCCACATTGATATTTATTTGTCATCCAACCTGTTTATAAGATCAAAATGACATGGATGAAGGGAAAACACAAATATAAGCTTAATCCAAAACTACTGTCACCCAAAAAAAATTTCAACGGTAGACATTCATTTCACACTGTTTCCTGTAGTGTGGTCCACTTGACCTTTGGGTATGCTTCATTTTTGGGCTCAAGCCATAAAATTATCTAATAAAATGGATGGACGGAGGGGATAAAATACATAAATCATGGCGGGCCCCATAGAATTTACTCAGTATGCAATTGGCTTCTGATTTGGTTGGCTCCTAGGCCTCGATCAGAGATGGGCTCTGTAAAGAACGTACTTACTTGGATAACTTTCTTACATGCAAAAGCATGGGTCCCACTTCTAACAGAGGCTTATGGGCCAACCAAATCCGGCCATGTGGTGTCCATCTTCAGCTACGTTTTTGTGGGTTGTACCCAATCCACGTACTCAATTGATATCTAGAATTTGTAGAGGTAGATTTAGCACCTCTGCAAAACTATGATTTAAATTCTAATGCCTTTTCAAATTCAAGATTTTCAATCCTTTTCCAATCCAATGGGAATCTCTAGCTTACAAATCTTCATGGTTTTTAAGCCTCACTGTATCTTTAAAAAGAAAGCCGGCCTTAAACGTTCTTATCTTTCTGCCAGTGTTGAATGCAGTTGGGGAGTACTATTAACTCAAATGTCATAATACATACAGTTTAGAGTCATCATTGACCATTGAAAACTTAGAATTTATGATTGACTAGAAACTATAGGGTCACT
This sequence comes from Magnolia sinica, assembly GCF_029962835.1. NCBI lineage: Eukaryota > Viridiplantae > Streptophyta > Magnoliopsida > Magnoliales > Magnoliaceae > Magnolia > Magnolia sinica. The sequence goes on along the minus strand of NC_080587.1, from coordinate 10,833,706 downwards.
CAAGGGTTGAACAATAAAAGATTTCCTAATTTAAGTAACTCTTACAATTGATTTGCGGCTAAAAATACTAACGGCCTCGGTAATGGAAAGTGAATCAGTTAAGCATAATTTTTCACCAACACAATATGTAATTTATATTTTATGGGATTTTTAAATTTTGTGGTGATTTCATTAAGCTTTAGGAAAACTACATCTTAGTCTGCCAGTGAAGACGTTTTGCTCAACGTTAGGTTGACACAACAGAATAAGAAAATAAAAGTGAAAGAAACAATAGTAGTAGAGATGCAAGATGAATATGGTAAGAAAGTTTTTTCTTCTAAAAAAAAACAATAGCAACAGTGACATATAAGATAGAATTATGAATTAAAATGAAAGCTTTATTTGAAATGCGAGAAGGAAAAGAGAAAGTCTGTTACTCTTTTTAATAAATAGATAATCGGATTTTCCCAACTCCAATCCTACTCGTAGATTTCAATAGACACTGATCTAGATTATTATTATTTTTTCTCATTTCTCTCTTTTGAAACTAACCTTCTGGCATAGTGGAGAGGAATTACTTAGAGAGAACCTTCCCAAGCCCTTAGAGCCCTTCCAACTCCTAAAATGCCTTAATGTACGTAAGTGGGTTCATGTCTTGCAAATGAGGAGTAAATTTTTAAAGAGGAGACCGATAGGAATTAGATCCCCGTTGGTGGACAAGTGGCCTGATTTTGCATTTTTGGTGTATTGTTAGCTGATAAGAGCACGCTGGGACCTTACTCATGCCTTGATGCTAGACTCACATAGTTTCAACATAAAGTCATGGGTTCGAGTACCCATTGTGGTGAAATCCCACTGTAATGTGAGTGCATGTGTAAAAAAAAATGGTGCTATATAAGAGCACACTGCACTGATAAGAAAACTTTAGTGACTAACGAAGCATTTGTCTATCTAAACTAATGGTCGACTATGATACATCTTGGGGATCCTCCTCATACGGTCCATTTGGATTTCTCTAGGACGATCAGAGATTAATTTCAAAGTTTAATTGAAATCTTGCGGAGTAGTTTCTCTCATTCAGAGTGGAGTGTTTCTAGGCAGAAAAATCAAAACTTATGCAATCATTATTAAAGTCACACCATATAAAAATTGACAGTATATGATCTTTGGGCTACCTAACAATCACTTATAAATTTATTAGGCACACTTTTGTAGACCATCTAATACTTGAAACTGTCTTATTTTGAGATGAATGTTATTTTACAATGGAATGAAGATTATTTCTTGCAAATTGTCCACTCCCTTTTTCCTCTTGCTAAATGTAGCCAACACCCACCCTCTTTTACAACCTACACCCTCTCTCTCTCTATCTCTCTCTCTCTCTCTCTCTCTCTCTCTCTCTCTCTCTCTCTATATATATATATATATATATATATATATATATATATATATATATATATATATATATATATATATATATATATATATATATATATATATATCTTAAGGCACAAGCCTCTTTTTCTACTTGCATCTAGCATGCATCCTTTCTCTTCGTATTCCTCTGCCTTCCTCTTTTCATAGTCATTGCACATGCCATACAATGGTTATAAGACATAGAAGGTGTTTTTTAAGTTTCAACAGTATGTTCTACTATTTTGAAGGGAAAAACTGCACCCTTTTAATTTAGAGTGGGTCGATGGTTTTAGCAATCCATACTATTAATTTGTTGTGCCTCACCAAAGATGTTGTGAGTCCAAAGTTGTAACGCCCTAAAATTTAGGGGTCGCGCATACGCTCAACTCCCAAGTTTCTAAGGGGTACTTTTAACCGATTTTTATTAATGTGCATTTAATCTGGTTTAATTGCGCAGCCTGAAATTTCCTGAGACATGAACATAACCACACAAGTCTCCTGAAATGAAAAAATCTATCATATATACAGGTCCAAAAATAATAATGGGGTCGCACAAGGCATTGCCCAACCAAAACAACAAAAGAATGCTATATCCCAAAAATAATGAGGCTGAGTCCACTACTCAGCAATCCTGATCCTGCCCATCAAGCCGATAGAGAGTCGTCCATCAACTAGAAATAAGATAACTCATCCTCCTCGTCGAAGCTCGCCTCGCCAGGCTCCTCCAGTCCTGGGTCACCTGCATCTATGAACGGGTCTGGTTGGTATTTTAAAACACCGTCCCAGAGTGGGAGTGAGTGATCAACTCAGTGGGTGCTATTAATATTAAGTTATCACAGGTGTCAATTATAATATGATCTTAATGAAAACAGTTAATCAAAAACATCTAACTAATCTTATTAATGCGCATGCATGCTGTATGATATGATGCATACCCTCGCCACAATGCTCCCTCAAGCGACTCCATTTAAGGATCGCGCATGTCAACACTCCCTCAAAGCGACCTTGACTACCGAGTCGCCACCCTAGTTAATACGGTGCAATGCGATCGTGTTAACCGAGTTGTTAGTTAAGTCATTTCATCCAGCAGGTTGGGGATTTTGGTACATCCCACGTATCAACGCCCTAAACTAGTTGCAAGGCCAAGACCCCCCAACATGTGAGGCCGAGACTCTGCGATCCGTGATCCCGTCGGTTCCTCATCCCCGACTCCAAACACATGAGTGCCGAGGGAAAGGGATCGCTCGAGGTCACTATGGGGAGGCGCGGTACCCCAGCATAGGCCGATAGCTCAGACACAGTGTCCTATTCTACCATGCCCGGCTCACGAGGCTGTGGACCAATTCCAAGTGGGTTATTGATGGGCTACCACGGTTGTAGGGTGTTCCAGGTTCCATACGTGTGTGAGTAAAATAGGGTTAACAATCAAGGTTGGTCAGACAGTAAGCTAGACCACGCGAGTCAGGTGAACGTGGGACGAGTGACATTGGGCACAATGGACCCATGTAGTCGAACTACAGCCACCCGAACACACCCGCCCAAACCCACGGGTCTTGCCATAGTATATCCCTACCGATAGGACTACCGTCTCTTGTCCTCTTCCTGACCAACCCAATGGTGTGTTGGTGATCCATGACATACCGACAATCCAAGTTATCAACTAGCATATCACATCACGTTTTCATGCCTCTCAATCATAGAAAATCACATATTCTCAACGAGCATGCTATCGCTATCATGAATAAGTACATGTGAGTTGTGTGGACCTATGAGGAAGTTAAGCACTTCCCCCATATTACGAAATCATGTGCACAAGTGAATTGACATCATATATACTATGAGGCACAATACAGGAAGAAATCAAACATGGCATAATCATGCTATCATAAAGACACAAAAATCATGTGAGAGGCAAGAACGAAATCAAAAGAGCCAAACATGCAAATCTATACAATTTCACAAACATATACTGCCTAGGTTTTCTCTAAAATTTCAAATGTTGCATCCAAGCGATCAAAATCATTAAGCTTATACTAAATTCGGTGCTAGGCCACCTAAGAATAATAGTTCACACCCATGGGTTGTTGGATATTTGAAAAATGCCCTAGGAAAGAGGGCTTTCGGGTCGATAGGCCGGAATCCCTAAAATAAGCTCTTGCATGTTAGAATTCCAAGCCAACCCTATCTTAGTACATAGATTTCAAGAAGAACGGGTGAAAGATCTTACCTAGACAACCCACGGATGATTGTTGAGGTTAAGAAGGAGAGTTTCTCCTTGTAAGAGAGGTAGGGAGTTGGAAAGGTTGACTCATTTGGGCCCCACCTCGATCTAGGGTCCACCTTGTATCTCCTTCTCTCACACTATCTTCTCCTCTTAGCTCATTTACTCTCTTTTTACTCTTGGTGGTTGTGGCAAATGAGAGAGAGTTATGAGAATTAGGGTTTATTCCCTAGACTTAGGCCCTTTGGCCTTAAGTTCTTATACTTGCCCAAAATAGCCTTGTAGGTCTCCATATGGGATTTGGGGTGGACCCAACACATCTTTTGGCTACCAAATTTGGTGGGTAGGTGCCCTATGGCCCAATGAGGGGCCATATAAAGTTTGGGAACAAACGGATGAACGGTTATGGGGTTTGAGTCAACGGTTTCGATCTTTAAATGGCCCTGTGGGGTCCGTTCTGGTGATTGGAGTAGTTCTGGTGGCCCCTGGCCATGAAACTTGTAGGATATATACTCCATGGCTCGATGAAGGGCCATGCAAAATTTGAAAACGATCAGATATGGGGTTTGGTCGCACGGGCCTAATTTGCGATCAACGGTCACCGTTCCATGATCGGGTCCCAGAGTTCGCGGATGGGTGTAAGAAAATTTATTAGACTTTCACCGTAAATGTAGAAGAGATCCGACGGCTAGATAGCCTGGTATCTCGGTTTCATTTACAAGTGACAGATTCTGATCCTGGCATTGGTGGGGTGCATTTAGTCAGTGCCAGATCCCACTTCTGGGTGTCCACCAGGTCCGTGGTCCGCGATGGTCCACAAGCCTAGTGAGATTTATGGTTTCCTACATTTTTAGAATTTTCTAACCTTCCCACGTCGCTGTATAGCCCACATGGGCTATTGTTAAGTGTAAACGGCCATCCAGCTTGGCGGCCTGCACTTGGTCTTGCCATGACCCGTCTGGCCCTCTCAATTTGGCAAATCCTAAATTAATTTATTTTTAGAACCTCACCATAAGTAGTATAATCGAACAATCCCGCGACAGATCCTACGTGGACGCCCCAGGACACTGTTCTGGCTGGACGGGACGTTACAATCTACCCCCCTTATAAATAAATTTCGTCCTCAAAATTTATACCTGTTCGTATTGCTGAAGCAGAGTTGGGTAATGCTTGCGGACTTCTGCTTCTATCTCCCAAGTGGCCTCTTCTTCATCATGATGGGTCCATAGTACCTTGACCAATGGGATGACCTTGTTGCATAGGACCTGCTCCTTCCTATCAAGTATTTGAGTGGGTCGGAGAATGTAAGTGGCATTTTTCTTGAGTTCTACATGCTCCCACTTAATGATATGCTAAGGATCGGGGACATACTTCTTCAACATTTATACATGAAAGACGTTATGCACTCCGGCGAGGGGCGTAGGTAGGGCCAAGCGATAGGCAACCACACCAACTCTGTCCAAAATCTGGAATGGCCCGATGAACCATGACGCGAGCTTTCCCTTCTTGCCAAAGCGTAAAATGCCCTTCATTGGAGAGATCTTGAGAAATACGTGGTCCCCAGCTTCAAATTCCAAGTCCCTTTGCCTTGTGTCGGCATAGCTCTTCTGCCTGCTTTGAGCCGTCAAAAGACGGTGCCAAATGATTCCAATCTTCTCCGTCGTGACCCGCACCAAATCCGGCCGTAGCAAACTCTTCTCGTCAATTTCTTCCCAACAATGCGGGGCTTGGCATGGACGCCCATACAAAGCCTCGTAAGGCGCCAAACCGAAGCTAGCCTGGAAGCTATTGTTGTAGGCGAACTCGGCATATGGTAGACAATCGTCCCAACTCTCCCGAAAGTCCAGGACACAAGCCCACAACATGTCTTTCAAAATCTGGTTCCTACACTCGGTTTGCCCATCTGTCTGTGGGTGAAAGGCAGTGCTAAACTTCAACTTCACTCCCATGGCCTCTTGGATGCGGGTCCAGAAGATCGACGTGAATCGAGTATCCCGGTCCAACACAATCTCCAATGGGATGTCATGGAGTTGAACTATTTCCTTGATGTATATCTTCGCCAACTCGTCGGCGGAGTTTGAAGTCTTGATAGGTAGGAAATGGGCCGATTTAGTGAGCCTGTCCACAATCACCCATATTGAGTCATGCCCTTTCCTAGTCTTGGGCAAGCCGGCGATGAAGTCCATGGATATGAAGTCCCACTTCTACTCGGCAATGGGCATGGGTTGTAATAGGCACGGGGGTCGGCGTTGCTCGGCCTTGACTTGTTGACACGTGAGGCATCGGGACACATACTCTGCTATTTCCTTCTTCATGTTGTCCCACCAATAATTTCACTTAAGATCCTTGTACATTTTGGTACTACCAGGATGCATCGCTAACTTGGAGTTATGAGCGGCATGTAGGACTTCTCCTCGTAGTCCTTGAAGGTTTGGAACACAAAGGCGGCCTCGGTATCACAACTCTCCATCGGTACTGATCCTCCACTCAGTCTTCCCATCATTCCTTGCTCTTTCCCTCATTTCTTTCAATAACTCATCGCCCTCCTGGGCTTAAACGATCTTACTGTCAACTAGGGACTGGGCCTGAATGTGGGCTATGACCTCGTACGACTCTTCCAAGGTTAGCTTCGTCTCAAAGTCCCTAACGAACTCCACCATATCCCACTCTCCCACCATTAGCGGAGCCACAAATTCGATTATCTTTTTGTGACTCAAGGCGTCCGCCACCAGATTGGCCTTGCCAGGGTGATATGAGACATCGAATTTGAAGTCCTTCAACGTTTCCATCCAACGACGCTGTAACATCCCTGATTTTCACTGTTTTGGATTTTCAAAAATCCATCAATTTTTATTTTTATTTTCATTTTATTTAATTAACCTAAATATTACTTAATGACCATTAGCACGTGTACCAGTGAAGAACCGCACAAGTCCGGTTAACCATGTAACGTCCCGTCCAACCAGAATAGTGTACTGAGGCGTCCTCGTAGGATTTGCTGCAGGATCATTCGTTTAAACTACTCATGGTTTGGTGCCATAACTAAATTAAGTTAGGATTAACCCATTAGAGTAGACCAGTCGGGTTGTGATTGGGCCAAGTGCGGGCCGTCAAGCCAAATGACCATTTACACTTGGCAGCAGCCCGTGCAGGCTATACCGCGACATGAGAAGGTCAGAAAATTATAAAAATTGAGGGGAGTATAAATCTCACTGGGCTTGGGGATCATCGCGGACCACGGACCCAATGGACACCCAGAAGTGTAATCTGGCACTTGCCAGATGCGCCCCACCAATGCCAAAATTGGAATCTGGCACTTGTAAATAAAAACTGAAATGTAAGACATTCCAGCCATCAGATTTCTTCATAATTTACGATGAGGGTCTAATGTATTTTTCTACACCCGCCCACAAAATCTATGACACGATCGTGGCACGGTGACCATTGATCGCGAATCAAACCCGTGCGACCAAAGCCCATATCTGATCATCCTCAAATTTTGCATGGCCCTTCATCGGGCTATGGAGTATCTATCCTATAAGTTTCATGGTCATAGGGCCACCAGAACTGCCCTGGTTATACAAACAAGCTCTAGATCGCTCGTTGGTGGACCACTAGTTCCAAAACTATATAATAATGTCCGTCTCATTGGGCTTGACGTCCATCGCGGGAATCGGACCTGGGTACGGTCCAGAACTGGTCAACTTGAGCTGAAGGACGAGTGCATGAGAAGTGTAAATACCCTAAAGGAAGGAGTTGGAACTTAAGTGAATTGAGTCATCCACTCTTATGCAAAGTTGAGGATTTCGGACCGTCGATTTGTGACCAAACTTTACCCATGGAGTAAGGATATTTCCCTGCTCATATCCATATAGCCGCGGCCCCGATCGACCATCGACGACCGTTGAACAGACTTCTCATCATATCTGTCGATCAGCGCATCCAAATGGCGGGCCGATCATATCCATACGTAGATCATCATTAGAGCTAGCTATCCTACGGTGTATATTGACTTGTACACCTCATAGTGGGCCCTAGAGCTTAGAAAAATCCTCTCATAGGTCTAGTATAGTAAAAACCCAACACTTGGGGCCATTTCCATCAAACCTGGCACTATATAAAGGCCTTATTTGGGGCACCCCCTCCCCCATACGAATTTGCCCTAAGGAGCAAAGGGAGAGAGGAGAGAAAAAGGAGAAGGAAGAGAGGAAGAAGAGAAAAGAGGAGAAAGAGATAAGGAAGAAGGGAGAGAAAGGTGGGCCAAAGGGAGGTGAGATCTAGAAACCCCTCTTCCCTTTCCTCAAGAAACCCTACATCCACAAATGCAAGCGATTTCCATTCGATTAGGGAGGTAAGCACCCATCCTTTTTGTAATCCTTTGTGTTGAGCTAGGATTTGTATAAAATCCTAACATGCAAGTGTATTGTCTTAGGATTCCGGCCGATCAACATCGAGTTTGGCGCTTCTAGGACGTTTTTCAAGATCTCAACTATCCATAGGTGCGGGCTATTACTCTTAGGTGACCTAGCACCAATTTTAATACGAGATTAATGATTTTGATTGCTTGGATGTTATTTTTGAAAGCCTAGGAAATCCTAGAAATTGTATGTTAGTTGAAATGGTATGGATTTATATGTTTGACTCTCGCTCTCATGATGTCGTTTATGTTTCTCACATGATTCGATGTATGGATGATCATATGCTCATGCCGTGTTGATTTTTATATGTTGTTGCTTCATATTTTGTATGATTTCATTACTCTTGTGTATATGATTTCTCAACATGGAGGAAGTGTTAACTTCCTCAATAACCCACACCACACACATACACTTTATTTATAATATTAATGATTTGCTTGTAGAAAAATTTGAATTGTATGTTGAGTAACATGAGATCACGGTGTTGAACATGCTTGATGCGGCATTGGTAGTTGGCATGCTATAAGTCACTATTCCTACCCTTGGGTTGGTCAGGAACATGAGGAGAGCGAAGGTGGTTCCGTTGGTAGGACCACCTTGAGGCTAAACCCATGGGTTTGGACGAGTATGTGTGGGCGGCAGTAGTCAGGCTACATGGGTCGCTTGTACCCGATGTCGTTCCGCTACATACTTGCCTGAGCTCGTGCGGTTTAGTCCACTGGCTGACCCACCTAGTTTGTTAACCTTATTTGCTCACATATGTATAAAAATTGGAACACCCCACTACCGTTGTAGCCCATCGATACCGGATGGAATATTGATCCACAGTCTCGTGAGCCGGGCATGGTGGAATGGGACACTATGTCCGAGCTGTCGGCCTACGCTGGGGTGACGCGCCTCCCTGTAGTGACCGCGAGCGACCCCACATTGAGCACCCCCCATGTGCTTGAAGTCGGGGATGGGAGAAACCTGACGGGGTCAAGGATCGCGGGGTCTCGGCCTCACATATTGGGGGGTCTTGGCCTCGCAACTAGTTCAGGGCATTTGATACGTGGGGTGTATCAGATTCCCAAATCTGCTGGATGAATGGACTTAACTAAGAACCCGGTTAACATCATCATTGCATGGCATTAGCTAGGTTGGCGACTCGGCAGTCGAGGTCGCACTGAGGGAGTGTTGGCATTGGTGATCGTTAGATGTTGTCGCACGAGGGAGCGTTGTGGTGAGGGCATACATCATATCATCCTGCATGCATGCACATTAACATGACTAGATAGATGTTTATGATTGATTGCTTTTCATTAAATAATTGATGTTTGTTGCAACTTAAGGCTAATAGCACCCACTGAGTTGATCACTCACTCCCACTCTGGGATGGTGTTTTAAAACACCAACCAGACCCGTTCATAGATGCAGGTGATACAGACTTCGTGGAGCCTGGCGATGCGAGCCTCGAGGAGGAGGATAGGTTCTCTTCTTCCAGTTGATGAACGGGTCCTCATCGGACCTGTAGATGGCACGTTGGATCGCCGCGCAGAGGGCTTAGCTTTATTCTTTTTGACATATTATTCTTTTTGTGAATTTGTTGGGCGTCACCTTGTGCGCCCGTTTGTGTTCTTTTAGGTATGTATATATAAGTATAATTGATTTTCTTCAATTTCAGTAGACTTGTGTGGTTGTGCTTCATGTTCCAGGAAGTTCCAGAATACGCATTTAGACTGGATTAATCGCATATTAATGAAAACTGGTTATAAGTGACCCCGGGAACTTGGGAGTCGAGCGTATGCATGACCCCCGATTTTCAGGGCATTACAAGATGGTATCAAAGCAATAGTTTGGAATTCTTTGGGCCATGGGTCATGAACTCACTAACGCGTCCGCTAACTTGAGAGGATACGTATTAGGAAATGTAACAGGGACTTAGAATGCTAGGAACCACCCCAGTCCCTTTGCTGACACTCTTAGACGGAGGGTGAGACTTCCAGAGTATTGGGGTTGGGTAGCGAGAGCAAGTAACGACGCTAGGAAATAGGTTCGAGAGCCTTACGAAGGGCTTAGGCTGAGGACAAAGAGCATAACAATATTAGAATTCGACCTAAGAGCCGTACGACACGTTTCAGCCCATTCCCGGGCAAGAACTCGAGAACTTAACGGCAAGACCTGATTCGACTAACTAGGAAATTTAGGTGGTCCAGTCCACCTAATCCCTAAGGGCCCGTTTGGCCAATTGCGTTAGGTGGGACTAAGGTGAATAAAATCGTAAGAGTAGAAATAAATACATGTGTAAGGTATTGTCCCTAGATTGTTGGTATTCCATGTTTTCCAATACCAGGTTTTGGATGCATGCCATTAAAGGTAAGTCGCGTAGTTTCCCTTCAAATTACACTTGGTAATCCATTATCATGGGCCTTAGAAATCCCATATCACCCCTTCCAACACAAGGCTTATTCTAAAAAGCCTATGAAATAAGTTTTAAAACCCCATCCCGCACCCATTCCAGATAGGCTATTCCCAAATCTTGAGTTGGGATTTGCATTGTAGTCTCATTTAGTATCGCTTAATGCCACTAGCCAAACCAGCCTAAGTCAAATTCCTCTCCCCAACCTATCCCCTTAAAATCTTCACCTACCATCACTCTGTCCTTTAGTTTTTCCGGAACATTGATACAAACGAACCGAAGATGGAATGATTTGACGGTCAAAGCCATAATCCTACACCAAATGAGCTAATACCGGACCAAAATTGATTATTCCAACCCATTCAGAGATGAAGATATAGAGGTGAATGAAAATTTACCAAAATTAGTGAAACTATAGAAAAATCAGATTTTGACCCCTAACCGGGAGGAATCTCATGAAACAAGTAGGCTCATTGTGTAGATCGGCTTTTCCTACCCCAAATTCATATATGGCACGTCGAATAACTCATCCCGGTTTGCAAGATATGGTCGTCGCAAGGCGCGACCATCCAACTCCCTGGCGTCACAACGCCCAGCGGGCGTTGCACCCCACCGGACGTCCAACGGGCCGGTGTTGCCACGCCTAGCGGGCGTAGCACAACGCCCGACAGCGGGCCGGGCGGGCCACAGCGGGCCGGGCGGCCCGTTTTCTACAGTTTTAGCCTAATTTTAAAAATTCATATCTCCTTCGTTATAACTCCGATTTAGGTGATTCAAAAGCCATATTGAAGCTTGATGAGTCTAGTTTTATATAAAAATAAGAATAAAATAAAATAAAAATTATAATATAGTTAAAATTAAGATGTTTTACTAATTATCTAAAAATTATTAATTTCGGACAGCTGTTGCTCCTGGAATTTCAATAATTTATTTACAACTCCAAATGAGATGAAATTTTGTGAGATATCTTTAAACTTAATGATAAATCATTATAAAAAATTTTTAAAATATTTCAGTTACTAAAAGTATAAGAATCATTGCAAAAATTAGGGATATGTAGAGCCTATTTCCCTCTACTCCCACTCCATCATCCTCACTCTCCCATCCTCAAACCCATATCTTCAAAATCCATCTTCTCTTCCTACAAACTCACCATCTCCTCTTCCTCACCTCCAAACCACCTTCCTAAACCCTTCCTTAACCATTTTTTTCTCTCAACCCCGTTCTTAAGTCCATCCACAAAATCCCATTCACAAAGCCAACATCAAACCTACTCTCTCCAAGTAACTCCCATCTCTTTTTTCTCATATCCAACCCAAACCCATTTCCAACATACATTCCCCAAAACCCAACATCACACTTCATTCCCAAGTCTCACTCCATTCGCTCAGTCACTCTCAAAACCCATTACAAAAAAAAAATCTCTCCTCCTTCTCAATTTCTTCAACTTTTCTCAAATCTCACTACCCACTCTCTCAAATTTGCATCTTCTCAAATCCTATTTTCTAAAACCTATCTCCAAGACCATTCTTAAAACCCCTTTCTCAAACCCGCTTCTAAAACCCACTCCTAAGAACTGTTCACAAAACTCTTTCTCAAACCCGCTTCTAAAACCCACTCCTAAGAACTGTTCACAAAACCCCTTTCTCATTTCTAAAGGCCATTCCCCAAACCCTTTCCTAAAACTCAATCTCAAGCCCCCTTTCAAAATCTCTTCCTCATATCCAATCCACCTCTAGCCAAGAAAGATGACCTTCCTTGCAACCATTGCCTCCTTCTTTTCCTCTTGGTGATCCTTTTCCCTCATGGGAAAGAAAGGACCGGCTCGTGAGGAGGCGGGTTGAGCCAGGAATCGTCCTGTATAATTAAATCAGATTATTTTTAGTATATATATATTTTTTATTTTATTCAAAGTAGTTTCTAGCATGGTTGGATTACAACTCCTTAGAAGGATTGAATTTTATTACTTAAGATCTTTTAAGTTCGTATTCGATGCAAACTTTGCTAAAACATTATGAGTTCCTAAAACTTTTTTTTCTTTCCCTTTTTGCATCGTTCATAGCGTCATCAGCCCTCTAAATTTTTGAGATATCTTAAAACTTTTGATTCTTCCTTTACCCGAAATTAACGAAAGCAAAGTGTGATTTGCTCATAGCCCATGCCCATAAGATCAAGATGACAATATACAGAAACATGTTTAGGCCCTTAAGGGGTGTTTAGCACATGGTATTTGATAGGATTAGGTGGAATGAAATTGCATTTGGTCTGTGTAATTACATCCAACATTTGAAGAGGATGGAAACGGTTAGATTAGGTGGGATGGAATTGCATTTAGTTCCACGAAATTGCATTTGATCCCATGCATGAATTCCATGGATTTTGAAATCTACTACACATGTAGGCCCTACATTGAGGCATGCGTTAAACCATGTCATCCATCCATATGCACCATTTACGTGTGACATTCTGATTATATACGTGTACAAATGAACAACATCCGTTGTGAATTTGGTCTGCTGATTACAAATTTCATGATCCACCAAACATGATTTAGCTTAATTCGGTGTTTTCCGTGGTAAATTTTTTTAATCCCAAACATGGGATTGGATGGCTGCAATACCATGGTGTTTCCAGACATTGCAATCATTGTGAAATAATGATGTTAATCCTATCTAATACAATTCAACACCATTCAATTCCACTAACCAAACAAGCCCTTAGGCTTCCAAATCCCAACCCATTTCTTCCCTATTCCACTCACCCCTCTCAAATCCAAGGGCTTCGTGGGGCCAATATCATATAAGGATTGTATCCATACCGTTTATTCAGTTTTTTTCGAATTATTTTAGCGTATGAGCCAAACAAATAGATGGCTGAAGTGAACCACACAGTGAGGACAGAAATCCCACTACTAAAAATATTTTTGAGGTATATGTGGAAAATGGCATGTCAAAGAATGCACTCTACATGTTCTATAATATGAGGAGGTGTGAATGAGGCCTATTTTGAGGTCCTATAACAGTCTCTTCGATAATTTGGTTAGGAGCCGTGAAGCCCGTGTAGCGATTCATGTGTATGATCAGATAATTTGAGTTGGGATCATGCCTGATTTTTTCACTTTTACAATGGTGGTGAATGTTTGCTTTAAGAATGGGATGATGCATAGGCCAACTGAGTTTGATGCAGGTGTAGAAGATAAGGGGTTTGAGCCAAAATGTGGTTACTTGTAATTCATTAATTGATGGATGTTGTGAGTCGGGGAAGACAGAAGTTGCATCGGACATTTTGCTGTTAATGGGTGAGAAGGGTATTTTGCCGAATGGGGTTAATTATACTTCGTTAATTAAAGCCTATTATAAAGAAAGTGAGATTTAAAATATATTTTTATAGACATGATATAGCTTATTTGACTCTATCGCCTAATTTGCTTGCCTGGCTTTACCATTTGAGGTGTGCATGTAATAGTTGTGTTGGGTTTAGTACTAGATGAGACCATGTCAAGATGCGAGGGTAGTCAATGTGAGGCTCCGCCATGGCCGGCTCCTGGATCCTAGTGTGTCATATCTCGAGTACTTCCCTAAGTGCAGACTATGAAGCATTCGCACACACCCTCGTTGCGAATGAGTCAGCCTACCACCATAGTGTAGTCACGCTATTTTGGAGAGGAGAGTAACATAAGAGAGCCTTCAAGGTAAGTGAATTTATTATACTAGGACTGAAGAATGAGGTTTATTTGGTTAGTTACAAATGAGGACCCGTCTTCCTTATGTAGACCTAAGATCCTTTTAGCTACCTTACATGGATCGTTAAGATAATGCTTACGATATCATCCTGCGGCCGAGAAAACTTTAGAAACCATCTAGATAATCTTATGTAGTCTCTACAATACATTCTTTTACTACTCTAGAATTTTCTATACACGTAGGAATCTTTTAACCTACAAAATGTGCCAAAATGCCTAGTTTCATGGAATAGCCTCCTTCTTCTCCATTCCGGTGATTCTTTCCCTCATGGGGAAGAAGCACCCCCACCCTCGTCTGACCCAAAAGAATAAAAGCTTAACACACGGATAATTAGTAGTTTAATTGGAGTCAGTTAGAACTATTTCCATGTATTGAAGAATAATTAGAACCCTTCCTTGACTAGGTTGTATTTCCCTTACGTTTGAAATATCTACGCTGAAATCCATACTGTAGGATGTAACTGGCCATACTAATGGTACTTTGAATCCAATATGTATGTATGGATTGCCTTGAAATTTTCTTATTGCCTTACTGCGTCCTTATTAATGTTATTAGTACTTCAAACCACCAGAATACTTTAAAATTTTCGACTATTCCTTTATTCTTGAAATTTATGAAACTAAAGTGCAGTCTGCTCTTAACCCACTAGACATGGGATCGAAATGGTGATATACATATAAGATTTTATACTATTAGAAACCTTTTTAAGATAATCATTTGACCATAAGCACTGTGGGAGATTTAAATCACTAAGTTAGACAATAATTAAAATGAGAACTCTCTCGGACCAAGACCCAAAGGACAACCTTATAAATAGAAGATTTAAACATTCCATAATGGCCGTTTTCTAAACATTTAGATTGATCGGACTACGGAATTACGGAAGTATACGCCTGCGAAGCATTCGCGGCTTGACTCAATTCTCAATCCTGGGCGACTACCAATGGACTCACTGCTTTGGCCGAGCAGAAGATCAGGATCCACCAGGACGAAGAAGGGATATGATGAGCTTTCTACCCTGATTAGGTAGATGATCGACGTATCGGGTTCAAGCCTATTACAACCGTCTCTCCGTATTGATTTACTATTGAAAACAAATATATTTTTTTACTCTAGATAGAAGAAAACCGTCGCCATGAATCTAAATATTTATAAATAAATTTTAGTAAACTATCAGGGTGAAAAAGTTTTAAGGGGGGTAGACTAAAATGAGCCAGCCTAGCATAGATAGAATATACCCTATCATGCATATAAACTTGAAATCAACAAACCTAGGCAAATGAAATAATGAAGTCTTTACTTACTACCCTTAGGCAATTTCGGGGATAAAATTGTTTTTAAGGGGGGTAGATTGTAAATCCCTGATTTTCACTATTTTGGATTTTTAAAAATCCATCAATTTTTATTTTTATTTTTATTTTATTTAATTAACCTAAATATTACTTAATGACCATTAGCACTCAATGTCAGTTTATACAAGGTGTACCAGTGAAGAACCGCACAAGTCCGGTTAACCATGTAACGTCCCGTCCAACCAGAACAGTGTACTGAGGCATCCTCGTAAGATTTGCTGCAGGATCGTTCGTTTAAACTACTCATGGTTTGGTGCCATAACTAAATTAAGTTAGGATTAGCCCATTAGAGTAGACCAGTCGGGTTGTGATTGGGCCAAGTGCGGGCCGTCAAGCCAAATGGCCATTTACACTTGGCAGCAGCCCGTGCAGGCTATACCGCGACATGAGAAGGTCAGAAAATTATAAAAATTGAGGGGAGTATAAATCTCACTGGGCTTGGGGACCATCGCGGACCACGGACCCAGTGGACACCCAGAAGTGTAATCTGGCACTTGCCAGATGCGCCCCACCAATGCCAAAATTGGAATCTGGCACTTGTAAATAAAAACTGAAATGTAAGATATTCCAGCCATCAGATTTCTTCATCATTTACGATGAGGGTCTAATGTATTTTTCTACACCCGCCCACAAAATCTAGGACCCGATCGTGGCACTGTGACCGTTGATCACGAATCAAACCCGTGCGACCAAACCCCATATCTGATCATCCTCAAATTTTGCATGGCCCTTCATCGGGCTATGGAGTACTTATCCTATAAGTTTCATGGTCATAGGGCCACCAGAACTGCCCTGGTTATACAAACAAGCTCTAGACCGCTCGTTGGTGGACCACTAGTTTCAAAACTATATAATAATGTCCGTCTCATTGGGCTTGACGTCCATCGCGGGAATCGGACCTAGGTACGGTCCAGAACTGGTCAACTTGAGCTGAAGGACGAGTGCATGAGAAGTGTAAATACCCTAAAGGAAGGAGTTGGAACTTAAGTGAATTGAGTCATCCACTCTTATGCAAAGTTGAGGATTTCGGACCGTCGGTTTGCGACCAAACTTTACCTATGGAGTAAGGATATTTCCCTGCTCATATCCGTATAGCCGCGGCCCCGATCGACCATCGACGACCGTTGAACAGACTTCTCATCATATCTGTCGATCAGCGCATCCAAATGGCGGGCCGATCATATCCATACGTAGATCATCATTAGAGCTAGCTATCCTACGGTGTATATTGACTTGTACACCTCATAGTGGGCCCTAGAGCTTAGAAAAACCCTCTCATATGTCTAGTATAGTAAAAACCCAACACTTGGGGCCATTTCCATCAAACCTGGCACTATATAAAGGCCTTATTTGGGGCACCCCCTCCCCCATACGAATTTGCCCTAAGGAGCAAAGGGAGAGAGGAGAGAAAAAGGAGAAGGAAGAGAGGAAGAAGAGAAAAGAGGAGAAAGAGAGAAGGAAGAAGGGAGAGAAAGGTGGGCCAAAGGGAGGTGAGATCTAGAAACCCCTCTTCCCTTTCCTCAAGAAACCCCACATCCACAAATGCAAGCGATTTCCATCCGATTAGGGAGGTAAGCACCCATCCTTTTTGTAATCCTTTGTGTTGAGATAGGATTTGTATAAAATCCTAACATGCAAGTGTATTGCCTTAGGATTCCGGCCGATCAACATCGAGTTTGGCGCTTCTAGGACATTTTTCAAGATCTCAACTATCCATAGGTGCGGACTATTACTCTTAGGTGACCTAGCACCAATTTTAATACGAGATTAATGATTTTGATTGCTTGGATGCTATTTTTGAAAGCCTAGGAAATCCTAGAAATTGTATGTTGGTTGAAATGGTATGGATTTATATGTTTGACTCTCGCTCTCATGATGTCGTTTATGTTTCTCACATGATTCGATGTATGGATGATCATATGCTCATACCGTATTGATTTTTATACGTTGTTGCTTCATATTTCGTATGATTTCATTACTCTTGTGTATATGATTTCTCAACATGGAGGAAGTGTTAACTTCCTCAATAACCCACACCACACACATACACTTTATTTATAATATTAATGATTTGCTTGTAGAAAAATTTGAATTGTATGTTGAGTAACATGAGATCACGGTGTTGAACATGCTTGATGCGGCATGGGTAGTTGGCATGCTATAAGTCACTATTCCTACCCTTGGGTTGGTCAGGAACATGAGGAGAGAGAAGGTGGTTCCGTTGGTAGGACCACCTTGAGGCTAAACCCATGGGTTTAGACGAGTATGTGTGGACGGCAGTAGTCAGGCTACATGGGTCGCTTGTACCCGATGTCGTTCCGCTACATACTTTCCTGAGCTCGTGCGGTTTAGTCCACTGGTTGACCCACCTAGTTTGTTAACCTTGTTTGCTCACATATGTATGGAAATTGGAACACCCTACTACCGTTGTAGCCCATCGATACCGAATGGAATATTGATCCACAGTCTCGTGAGCCGGGCATGGTGGAATGGGACACTATGTCCGAGCTGTCGGCGTACGCTGGGGTGACGCGCCTCCCTGTAGTGACCGCGAGTGACCCCACATTGAGCACCCCCATGTGCTTGAAGTCGGGGATGGGGGAAACCTGACGGGGTCAAGGATCGCGGGGTCTCGGCCTCACATATTGGGGGGTCTTGGCCTCGCAACTAGTTCAGGGCATTTGATACGTGGGGTGTATCAGATTCCCAAATCTGCTAGATGAATGGACTTAACTAAGAACCCGGTTAACATCATCATTGCATGGCATTAGCTAGGTTGGCGACTCGGCAGTCGAGGTCGCACTGAGGGAGTGTTGGCATTGGCGATCGTTAGATGTTGTCGCACGAGGGAGCGTTGTGGTGAGGGCATACATCATATCATCCTGCATGCATGCACATTAACAAGACTAGATAGATGTTTATGATTGATTGCTTTTCATTAAACTCTTATTATAATTGATGTTTGTTGCAACTTAAGGCTAATAGCACCCACTGAGTTGATCACTCACTCCCACTCTGGGATGGTGTTTTAAAACACCAACCAGACCCGTTCATAGATGCAGGTGATACAGACTTCATGGAGCCTGGCGATGCGAGCCTCGAGGAGGAGGATAGGTTCTCTTCTTTCAGCTGATGAACGGGTCCTCATCGGACCTGTAGATGGCACGTTGGATCGCCGCACAGAGGGCTCAACTTTATTCTTTTTGACATATTATTCTTTTTGTGAATTTGTTGGGCGTCACCTTGTGCGCCCGTTTGTGTTCTTTTAGGTATGTATATATAAGTATAATTGATTTTCTTCAATTTCAGTAGACTTATGTGGTTGTGCTTCATGTTCCAGGAAGTTCCAGAATGCGCATTTAGACTGGATTAATCACATATTAATGAAAACTGGTTATAAGTGACCCCGGGAACTCGGGAGTCGAACGTATGCATGACCCCCAATTTTCAGGGAGTTACAGATGCTGTCTCATGTTCAGGTCCTTCTGGGTGAAGATGTATTTGAGGATCTTATGATCAGAAAAGAGCTCGAACTCCTCACCATAAAGATAGTGTCGTCATATCTTTAATGCGAAGACTACCGAAGCGAGTTCGAGGTCATGAGTGGGGTAGTTCTCCTCATGCGTCCTTAGCTGTCGAGAAGCATAAGCAATTGCCCGGTCTTTTTGCATGAGTACACAACCTAAGTCCACCCTAGAAGCATCGGTATAGACGGTGTACTTGACCCCTTGCTCAGGTAGCATAAGCACAAGTGCCGACGTCAGTTTGTCCTTCAACTCTTAGAAGGCCGCCTCCGCTTTCTCATTCCATACAAATTTAAGATCCTTCCGCATAAGCTGAGATAACGGTCGGGCTATCTTCAAAAAGTCTCTAATGAATCTGCGATAATAGCCCACGAGACTGAGAAAACTTCGCACTTCTGTAACTGACTTCAGTTGCTTCTAATCTTGTACCGCCGCTACCTTGGCGAGATCCATAGATATTCCTTCCTTGGACACTACATGTCCTAGGAATTTGACCTCCTCCTTCCAGAAGGCGCATTTCCTAAATTGTGCAAACAGTCAATTTTTCTCTAGGGTCTCGAAGACTACCCTTAAATATTCTCCATGCTCTTCACGGCTCTTTGAATAAATCAATATGTCATCGATAAACACGATGACGAATCTGTATAAGAATGGCCTAAGGATTCTGTTCATGAGGTCCATGAAGACCGTTGGGGCGTTGGTGAGCCCAAACGACATAATTAGGAAATCGTAATGGCCAAAACAGGTCTTGAAGGCCGTTTTCTGTATATCCTCGTCCCTAACTCGCAGCTAATGGTACCCTGATTATAGATCGATCTTTGAGAAATATTGAGCACCCCTCAGCTGGTCGAATAAATCATCGATTCTGGACAATGGGTACTTGTTCTGAACCGTTACTTGGTTCAATCTTCTGTAATCCACACATAGTCATAAAGAGTCATCATTCTTCTTTACAAATAGGACCGGGGCTCCCCATGGTGATACACTAGGCCGGATGAAGACTGACTCTAGCAAATTGTCGATTTGAGTCCGCAGTTCTTCCATCCCACATGGGGGCATGCGGTAAGTAGGCAAGGAGATGGGCTTGACACTCGGAACCAGATCGATTGTGAAGTTTATCTCACATCAAGGTGGAAGTCCAGGTATAGTCTTAAACACGTCCCAAAAATCTTAGACCACGGGTGTGTCCGTTATCGAAGGCCCATCATAACCCTCCTCCAATGAAGCATAATACAAAATTCTTTCTTGGTGGCTGACATGAAATGGGAACGTGAAGGGAACTCCGTCGCCCTCGTATATTTTCACTGTCCTTATTTCACAATCGATTTCCGCCTTCATCGGTGTCAACTAGTCCATACCCAAGATGACGTCGTAATGGAAAATTTTAGTTGCGATCAAATCGATGAGTACCACCTTGCCCCCTAAGTCATGGGGCAATCACAACACATCCTTGTCGCTTCAAAAATAGTTTTGGCAGCGGCAATGATTCTCACTCCTACGATAGGGGTGAGGTGTAGCCCTAAGCGC
Source organism: Magnolia sinica (assembly GCF_029962835.1). Taxonomy (NCBI): domain Eukaryota; kingdom Viridiplantae; phylum Streptophyta; class Magnoliopsida; order Magnoliales; family Magnoliaceae; genus Magnolia; species Magnolia sinica. Next base: position 10,813,128 of record NC_080587.1, on the reverse strand, counting down.
TTGACGGTTGCATGCGATATGAGGGAAACAATAGCTCCAGTTTCCACTAGCAGAAATATGGGAGTACCTTGAACGTGGGCCGTCATCTCGAAGGTCGTTGGGTTGGGAATAACTGCATCTTGGCAATTGGCCATTAAAGCATGAACCCGAGCCTGCTGTGGAAAATTTGGTTGTTGCATGGGCCATTGTGGCGGTCTTACCTGAGGTGGGGGTGGACGATGAAACTATTGACTAGGCCCCATTGCCCTTAGGGGCGGAATCTACAAAGCCTGCTATGGGGGCCTATTGATGCGTTGTGGTGGCGTGAAGCCGATGTCCCTCATCCTCGTAAAGCAATACGGCTCGGAGTGCCCTGCCCTCTTGCATTAGCTACATGTCTGGGCAGGTCATGCAGAAGGGGCCGATGCGGTGGCCAATCGGGGCGAAGAGTTCGAGCATGACCTTTTTCCTGCAAAGGAAGAGGACAGTCCCTCCATCCTGTTTCGTAGCCCTAATTGTGAACGGGTTCGTGGGACTCTCTCCTCATCCTGCTCGGCCCAAATCGACATCTCGACGAGCTCGGCATATGATCTGATGCTAGCATAACACATCTTGGAGCGGATGTTGCTCCTTAACCCCGCCGTGAACTGTCTCATTTTGATCGCCTCGTTAGCGATCATCTCAGAAGCGTAGTGGGAGAGTTCCGTAAAGCGGTTCTCATATTGAGTCATACTCATCCCCCTTGTTGGAGGCGGAGAAATTCATTCTCCCTCTCATGTTGATATGATTAATGGATATGCTTCTCATTAAAGCGGGCCTCGAATGCCTCCCACGTCCATATGTGGTTCTCGGGAATGGATCGGAGGACACTCTCCCACCACAGGTCTGCCTCCTTCTCGAAGAGATATGAGACGAGCTTGACATTCTCCGCTTCAGAATAGTGGAGAGGCCGTAGTAGCTTGGTGACTTGGTTAAGCCAGTATTCCACTTCCTCTAGGCGGTGGGTGTCGGCAAAAGTAGGCGGCCTATGCCTCTGGAACTGCTCATATAGGTTGTTCGTGTTAGTCGTTGGCGCGGCCATGATAGGTAGTTCCGGTTGTGGTATGCCCAAATTCTAGGCCATGGCTCCCATCATAGTGGCCATCATTTGTTGTTGTTGTTACATACTTATAGCCATCATTTACTGTTGCACTTGCATAAGAAGTAACATTTGGTCCATGACCTGTGGCGTAGGAGGTACGTGTGCTGCGGCTTGGGTGGCGGAGCACTCGGGGCCGCCTCTTGGGTAGTGCTACCCGTATTTTGGGACCCATTCCCACCTAGGGGGTCTTGTTAATTATCGGGGAGGAGGTCCCTATCGACTAGGCCACTGTGAGGAAGGCGGACGTATCGACCCTCCGGTTGCGGAGGCATTTCCTGGACAGAAATTTCTTAAATTATTAGTCACTAGAGTATCGCGTACACTAGGCATACCAGACCTATAGCCTATTATTCATGACTATAACAGCAACACGGGCAAGGCACATTTCTAGCAAAGAGGACTTCATGATGATCCATACATTAGCATTAATTTCAAAATGCCATTAACATGGCCAGTTACATGCTACAATATGATTACACAGATTACTAGATATGCTAAACGAAGAGGAAAAATAAGCTAGTTAAGCAAAAATTCTACGCATCCATCAGTACATAAGATTAGACCTATACAACTTAAAACAGATTACTAATCATCAGTAGAGTCGTGGGCTACTCGTCTGAGTCGGGCGAAAGCGGGGGTGCTTCTTCTCCTTTGCTGCAGCAGATCAGGGCCTTTATGGCCCGATACATCTTCTTGTTCCACTTCTCCTGTTTCGCTTGGTTCCTTGCTTGGGTTTCCTTGATCTCTACTACCTCTGCCTTGAGCGCATCCAAGCGCTCGTGTATGTCTGAGATGGTAAATGGCTCCCTGCCAACTTCTTCGATCTCGTCCGCTCTTTCTGCCCCTTCAGTCTCTTCCTTATCCTCATCCTCCTCGCTTCCGTCACTATCCTCTTCTTCTTCGACAGGATCCCTATATCGATCGATGTGGGCCTGTCGCTGCTTAGGGCCTATTTTCATCTTGTTTAACACGTCATCACCCAATAGCTCTGTCAACACAGGATTTTCGTCCAATCCACCCACCCCATACTGCTGGGCCAACCGGCAAACCGACCGAACGGAAGGCATATGCCCTTCCTCGTCGCCCTCGCGGCCCGCACGATCTGGTGAAGTACTATGCCAGGGAGGCACACGTCCGCTCCCTAACCCACCTGATATAGAAATTCTACCGTATAGCGGGAGCACTCAGAGAGGTTCCCTAGCCTCCGGTACACGTTGTGGGTGCAAAAGCGGTGCAGTAACTGATACTCCGAGAGGAAGTTGGCCGAGCTCAGACTGACCTCTTACTCCACCCGCTTCCACTGGGCAACATGTCCACACAAAAAGCGGGTTCGCTCCTTACGGGCTTGACTCGTATCTAAATCCCTCTCTTCGATCTACACCTCGCCACACGGCACCCCGAGTACGCTGGCAATGACCTCTACACCAATTGGGAACCTTTTGCCTCTGTAAGACCCATATACTAGCCCGTACTGTTCCGTAAGCTTCGCCGGTTATGCCGGTTGAATTCTGACGACCCACGATCGGTTATCGGCATTTGCGCGTGACCCTGAGACGTGTCCCATATATCAGAGTCGGCTTGACCCGAGACTTGTACCAGTGCGACCGCGCCGTCGCCGCGGTTTCGATGCCGCGTCTTGCACATTGATGCGGTACCCTAGTCAGGAGATGTGGGCCCGCGTTCAGTTCGAGAAAAATGCCACACATTGCAAATCCCGAGAGAATCTATCACATCAATCACCTCACTTGTCAAAAGTAAACTCATTACTCAACCCCTTACTCTCCCCATTCCCAAGTATAAAAGCAACTCCCAAAAGTCAACTTTCCTATCACCTCACCCTCTCTCTCTCTCCCATCACTTCTTTTACATCACTCTCTCTCATCTCTTTTATTCTCCAAAAACAATCCCAAGAGCTCTAATGTCCATGGCTTCCATGGAGAAGCTTGGTGTGGCCCACTCCCTACCACACAATCCCATCCTCCAAAATTAATCTCGACCGTTAAAATCCACCCCTTAGAGCTCTAGATCGTGTTGGTGGAAGAAGGAAAAGAAGATTCTACGGTGGGTGTCTTTTATGGTTAGATCCATCTTTATCTCTCTCCCTCCTCTCTTTATTTTCTTTTATGATAGGATGATATGTATGTATGGCCCACCTGATCAACAATCTGGACTGTCCAGATTTTCTGGACGTCCAGTGAATGGGGCCCATCTTGCTGCCCATTTTGAGCCAGTTAGGATGGAGGGAAATAAAAAATATCATCTTGGTCCATGTGGACCCCACCATGACTGATGTATTTCATCCATGCCATGTGGGTTGGCCCCATATACATGGGACCCACCTTGATTAATATGTGTACGCAGTCCGTCCAGCGTCCCTGGACGCTGGACGTCTCCACTGAAGAGTTAAGAGACTGAGGTGCACTCTCTTTAAAAAAAATATATAAAGAAGAAAAGAAAAAGGAGGAAAAAGGGGGGGGGGGGGGGTTTAAGGCTTCTTGGAAGGGCCTCCTATGCAGGCCCCACCTTGATGTATCGGTCTAATCCACACCGTCAATTCCACTTCCCAGCCCATTTTAGGCGTTGAGCCGAAAAATAAAGCCAATCCGAGGTTTTTACAAGCCATAGCATAGAAAACAGTTCTTTACCGCTGAAAACTACCCTTTTATTTTTGTACCCCGAGACATGCCCAATATTGGACTTGTTGCATTTGTTATGGGTTGCAGGAACCAAAGGTTGGAGTGGATTTTGTTGATGTGGGTCCCACCTGTGAAAAACCACAGGAAAACGAAATAAAAAATAAATAAATAAACATGCAGCAGGACGCTGCTGCTGCCAGCAGGCGCGTAGGCAGCGCCTACTGCTCTGACGGACGGACGGCAAGGCAAGGACCCACGGTCCCAGCCGTGGGCCCCACCATGATGTGTTTGGAACATCAAGGTCGTGCATTTGATGGCCCCTTTAGGTCAGCGGTTTCCCCCAAAAAATTAGCCATATACAGCTCTCAGGTGGCCCACATCACAGGTAACAGTGGGATTGATCATCTGCCATTGAAACCCTGTTTGGTTTCACAGGAGCTTTGGGTCAACTTGAAATTTGTTTTTACCATGCATCCAGGTCCGTGTGACCTTATCAATGGATTGGATGGAGAGTAAACGTTATGGTGGCCCCGTGTGGGACCCACCTCTGAAGAAGAGGGTTGGCTCTATATAACTGCTGTATGAGACGTCAGCAGTTTATGTGGGTGTGTGAAATCCACACTGTCTATCTTGACGGCGGGACCCACTGATGTGTGGATCTCATCCATGCCATCAGTTCATCCGCGTGGGCCCCTCTATGATGTATGTGCTGAATATGCACATCGTCCATGTGGACGGTGCTGCGGGGACTAACCATGATGTATGTAATTTATGTTCACCTTGTTCATCTGGTGGGCCCATTTTGAGGTCCGTATTTGGACGGTGGTAGGTGCAACACACCGTGATGTATGTGTAATCCACTCCGTCCATCCAATAAGGGAACGTGGACCCCACCTTGCTGCATGTACTTCATTCCATGTCGTCTATCTCAAGGGTCCACTGTGATGCATGTAGTTCTCTAAGCCATTCATCTGTTCAGATTAATTGGACCCACCTCATTGTATCCATTTTATGTGTCGCCCATGTACGACACGTGCGGTCCACTATAGGGCCACCTTGCACGTGCTGAACGTGCAGGGCATGGGCCATCTTTGATGTATGTGACTTACATCCATGTAGTCCACGTGGGGCCACCTTGATATTGTGGTCCATCTACATTGTCAACTGTTGTGGTATCCACCATGATGTATGTTTGTATATGCACCGTCCAGTTGCTGGACGGTGCTGTGTAGGTCCCACCTTAGCATCCATGCCACCCACCTGGTAGGCCTCCACCATAATGTAAGTGTGTTATCACTACCGTCCATCTTAGCTGTGGACCATACCATGATACATGTGTTTTATCTCCCTGGATAGTGGGTTGCACAATGACGTTTGTGCTCATTCAGACCGTCTAGGTCGTGGGCCCCACTTGATGTACACATCCACACCATCTAATGTGGTAGATTCAAATCTCTGGTGGGCCATGTGCGTGGACCCATCCATGATGCATATGTTGTATCCATACCGTCCATAGTCTGGGCGGTGGACACCCACCCACTGTGCACATCGTCTAGATTAGTGGGACCCACATGATGTTTGTACATATCGTCCATCCGATCGTGGGATAGTGGAACACCGCCGTGATGTACGTGTTTCTCCCACACCATCCCGCGGTGCCGTGGACCCGCCGTGATGAATTTACTGTATTTACACCCAGTAGATCTGGACGATGGGCTACACCTTGACGTATTTATTGTATCCACATCGTCCATCCCTAGATGTGGGGCCCACCTTGGTGATGTATCCGTCGCACCGTCCAGCATAGGACGGTGGGCCTGCCATGATGTACGTGTTTCACTCCATACTGTCCATCAGTTTGGTAGATGAGGCCCACCTCGACATACTTGTGGCCCATCTGTGAGGCCCACCTTAATGTATTTGTGACCCATCCATGAGGCCCACTTGTTGTGTATTTGAAGCCCATGGTATTAGGCCCATTGATGCGGCCCATTGATGCAGCCCACCTGATGTGTATAAGGCCCATTAGTGTGGCCCATGTCATGCGGCCCACTGTGCTGTGTTCGTGACCTTTGGAGAGGCCCATGGTTGTGGCCCATTATGATGTGTTTTTAGCTCATTTGGTAAGGCCCACTGAGATGTATCTCCGGCCCGTATGTCGTGGCCCATTGTGATATGTCTCCGGCCCATTTATTGAGGCTCGACTTGATGTGTATAAGGCCCATTACTACGACTCATTGATGCGGCCCACTTGTTGTACATGAGGCCCATTGGTGCGGCCCAATGATGCGACCCACCGTGATGTGTATATTAGGCCCAAATGGTGCGGCCCAATGTATCGACCCATCGTGATGTGTAAGGCCAACCTATGATGACTATTTAAGGCCCACGTGTTGGATATTTAGACCTACCTTATGTTTGACTCTATGTGGTCCACTGTTTAGGAGCAATGTTGGTTGAATGTGCACAATGATAGGTAATGATGGTTAAACGCCCACACTGTGACCTTCCCTTAGGTCTTATCGACCGATTGTCGATTGCCGATTACCGATTCTTATTTGACATGGCTGATTGTCGATTATCAATCGAGGTCGGTTACCGATTCTAATTTGTCTTGGCCGATTGCCTAATACCGATTGAGGCTGATTATCGATCGAGGCCGATTGCCGATTCTGATTTGTCACGACCAATTGTCGATTGTCAATCGAGGCTGATTATCGATTGAGGCCGATTACCGATTCTGAATTTGTCGTGGCCGATTGTTGATTATCGATCGAGGCCGATTACCGATTTTGATATATCTTGGCCGATTGCAGAATATCGATCGAGGCTGATTATCGATCGAGGCCGATTACCGATTTCGATTGTCGAGGCCGATTTTGATTGCCGAGGCTGATTGTCGAGACCTATATGATGTATATGCGATCCGTAGATGAGGCCCATGTGAGAGGCCTATCGTGATATGTATTAAGCTCTTGAGTAAGCCCCATGGTGTTCTATATTTGGCCCTTGTGTGAAGTCATGGGTCCACTATATGTTAGGATCCATGAGGGCCATTCCTTGGGGGCAATGTTGGTTAAATGTCCACATTGTCGAGGTCGATTGTCGATACCGGTTATTGATACCGATTATGAGTATGTGACAGCATAGCATCATGATACATGCCCATACGTATCATCTGTATGTTTGTTATGAGATGTGGTTGATCATTACATATGTCATTGAGCATGTTGTTATGAGACTCCCTGATAGGCGAAGGTTATCTCACATGAGCACGCGATGTGCGCAGGATTGATGCATGACTGGATTGTATGACTCATGTATCTCGCATTATGATTACTGTACGCCCTAGCGACATCAGGGCCGTAGCCTCCACAGGCATATCGTGGATGGCCAAATGGGACACCGAAAATGTTTGGTTCTAGATACGGGCGCCATAGATGTCCCTGGGTGAAAATCTCTAAACCTCCGTGGCCAGGAGATGCCCCAACGTCGAGACCGAGTAGATGCATAAGTGCCCAAGTACCAAATACCAGGAGGCCACGTCTCCCACTGTGTCGTGGTCGGTTGGGAGGGGGTGTGGCCTTACCCACCTGAGGGTAGAGGGCAATACTAGGCTGAGTTTGACCAGCTCGTGAATGGGTCCACTATCGACGTGTCGGATAGGTATTGGCAGACTATTGGCCAGGCGGATAGTGAGGTTTCTTACACTCACTTGGACTGTGCGGCTAGGAGAGCGGCAGTGCCATTTGGAGTATACTAAACCCCGGTGATGATCCCAGAGAGAGAGAAACCGTACTGATATGTGGACTTATTGAGTAGGAGTTGCATACTCATACATTCATTTCATTCACTATCCACTCGGGTTGGTGGTGCGCAACTAGTTGTTACGTGTGCCTTCACAATGGCCAGGATTTTGGTTGGGGCGCGCGACTAACCTGAGATCAGGAGTTTACCACATTGAGTCTGACTATCCAAATTTAGGTATGGGACTGGTTTGGATAGAAGTCCCTTGTGATGGACCCCATAGCCTGCGATACTACGTACTATCATCCCGACTTCACACTCCAGTATGGTCATTCCATTCGCACCGCATATTGCATAACATTCGCGGCATACGACATTTTAGGTTATTGTGTCTCTGCATTTATATGGCTTAGGTACCGCTGACGCTATTTGTGTTACTCATCAGAAATGTATATTGTATTACATCCTCTGCATCTGATATTTGGCTATATATGATTCCTCATTTGCATAATTGTTCTATATTGCATATTCTGACATTGATTGACTCATGGACTTGTCTGTATTTTCACTTACCCTGTTATCGTATGATCTTATCGATATTTCTGCTTACTTTGATAAGTCATGATCTTATCAATATTTCTGCTTATTCCGATATTATATGATTTATGGATTACCGATATTTTCGGTATTGTAAGACCATGACATTGTATTAAATACTTGGCACTTATCTTGTGCACACACTTACACCACCCTCTAAGCTTTCTATAAGCTTATGCACGATAGATACGTGCAGGTGATGTTAGGTTGCAGTAGCGTGGAGCTTGGAGTATGCAGTGGTCTTATGGAGCTTAAATTTTATTTTAACATATGTATTCTTCCCTTTCAGTACTGTATTCAAAGTTTCTATTAGTGGATATATGACGTTGATGTTGCTTTTGTGATCTGGGTATACTTGTGGTTATGCTAATTACGAATCAAATCATGTTTGAAATCCTCCTTGTAGGATCCCAGGATCGGAACCTGGCGTATGGGTGTCGGGAGCCGAGAATGGGGTACTACGGAGGCTGTCGGCACTGGATTTCGGCGATCAAGAATTTTGTGAACCCAGTTTTTGAGTTCGGGGCGTGACAACCTCCCACCACAGATCAAAGCCTAGTGTCTTAAATTGAGGGTTTCTAATCTGCACGTAGAAAGCCCTGGCTTGACCTTCATCTGCCTGGTAGTCTCTATAGAAGATCGGACCCCATCCCTTATTCATGAGTTAGCCGAGTATGGCGATATCATCGAATAGATGCTCCTCCACGGAGGCCTCGAAGGCAACGCGGCGCACCAAGAAATTTCTCTTATCTTCAACAGATGGTTGGGGTGCTTGAATCGTGGGAGCCCCTTGAGAGTCATTTTTACGCTTGGATCAGACTTCTGTGATTTCCTTCCCCTTGGGATCGGCCTTCTGCTTACTTCGCCTTTCCCGGCTCGGTTCTAGGTTGGCGGGAGCCGGTCGTTTCTTTCCTATGAGGAAAAAAATCACCGAGATGGAGAAGAAGGAGGTAATGGTGGTTAGCATGGCCATTTTCCTTGGCTAGGATGGGTTTAAGAAAGTATTTGAGAATAGGGTTTGATATGGTGTTTGAGTAAGATGGATTTGAAGAGGAGTTGAGGGTGGGGGATTTGAGAAAGGATTGGAATGGTTTAATGGAAAATGGAGTTGGGAAATGGGGTTTTGTATATGAGTGTTGAGGGAGATATGGGTGATGAAAAGGGGATGGGAAATGCGAAGGAGAAAGAAAATGGGAGATATGAAAGAGTGATGATGGGTTGAGGAAGTGGATTTGGAGAATGGTGTGTGAGGTTGGGTTGTGGAGAAGGACCAAGTATGATGGGTTGGAGAAGAGGGAAGATATGAAGAAGAAGAATGTGGTTGAGAATGGAAGAGGAAGAAATTGGTGATGAGACTATTGTAAATGAGAAGAAGATGGGTTTTGTGAATAAGAGGGTGAGAGAGTTGAAGTGGGATTTGAAGAATGAATTTGGAAGTTGTGAAGAAGATGAAGATGGGTTTGAGGAAGATCTAGAATGGGAGAGTGAGAGAGGAAGGAAATGTGTGTTGGGGTTTTGGAGAGGGTTTAGAAGGGATGAAATGTAGTAGAAATAGAGGGAATGGGTTCTAAGCATCCCTAAATAGCAAGAAAGGTGGGCCCTGCATGAATTTGCAAATCAGGGGGAAAGATACAATTTCGGGTCCGGGTGTTGCGACGTTGGGCCGCTGGAACGTGGGGCGTGGGGATGCTAGCTCGGGCGTGGGGACGCCCACTCACTGGACCGTCGGGCGTGGGGACGCCCACTCGCTGGACCTCTAGGCGTGGGGACGCCCACCCTCTGGACCATTAGGCGTGGGGACGCCCACTTGCTGCTTGGGTCCTTTTCGTTTGGTGATTTTTCGGGCACCAGTAAAGCCCCTTGGGAAGTGTCGTATATGATTTTGGGGTAAGAGAAGCGGATCTACGTAATGAGCCTAGTGGCTTTGGGAGAAACCTCCCGGTTAGGGGCTAAAATTCTACATTTTCCACCATTGCTCTATTTCGGTAAATTTTCATTCGCCCCTAATTATCTATCCTCGTACGGGTCGGAACCATCAAATTTGGTCAGAAACTAGCTCATTCGGACTTGGGTTTGGTCCCCGATCGTCAAATCTTTGGGTTTCCGGCTTGCTTCAGTCGACACGTCAGAACACCGCATGACCTTCGGACATGACTCTTTGCATTGTTACTCGCCCTCGCTCCCCGATCCTAACTCGTTGAAAGACTTATCTTTCGTCTACGATCGTCGGTTCGGGGTTTAGGATGGTTCCTATATTCCTAAGTTTTTGTTGCCTCTATTCTCAAGTCAGCGGACGCGTTAGTGGGCTCATGACCCATGACCCAAGGGATCCCAAACCATGCTCTGATACCAACTTGTAGCACCCTGAAATTCAGGGGTCGCGCATACGCTTAACTCCTAAGTTTCCGTGGGTTACTTATAATTGATTTTTATTAATGTGCATTTAATCTGGTTTAATTGCGCAGCCTGAAATTTCCCGGGACATGAACATAACCACGCAAGTCTCCTAAAATGAAAGAAACTTATCATATATACAGGTTCAAAAATAATAATGGGTCGCACAAGGCGTTGCCTAACCAAAACAACAAAAGAATACTATATCCCAAAAACAATGAGGCTGAGCCCACTGCTCAGCAATCCCGATCCTGCCCATCAAGCCGATGGAGAGCCGTCCATTAACTGGAAATAAGATAACTCATCCTCTTCGTCGAAGCTCGCCTCACCAGGCTCCTCCAGTCCTGAGTCACCTGCATCTATGAACGGGTCTGGTTGGTATTTTAAAACACCGTCCCAGAGTGGGAGTGAGTGATCAATCAGTGGGTGCTATTATTAATCTTAAGTTATCACAGGCGTCAATTATAATATGATCTTAATGAAAAGCAGTCAATCAAAAACATCTAACTAATCTTATTAATACACATGCATGCTGTATGATATGATGCATGCCCTCACCACAACGTTCCCTCAAGCGACTCCATCTAACGATCGCGCATGTCAACACTCCCTCAGAGCGACCTCGACTGCCGAGTTGTCACCCTAGCTAATGCGGTGCAATGCGATCGTGTTAACCGAGTTGTTAGTTAAGTCATTTCATCAAGCAGGTTGGGGATTTTAGTACAACCCACGTATCAACACCTTAAACTGGTTGCGAGGCCAAGACCTCCTAACGTGTGAGGCCGAGACCCCGCGGTCCGTGATCCCGTCGGGTTCTTCATCCCCGATTTCAAGCACATGAGGAGTGCTGAGGGAAAGGGATCGCTCGCGGTCACTACGGGGAGGCGTGGTACTCCAGCATAGGCTGACAGCTCCGACACAGTGTCCATTCTACCATGCCTGGCTCACGAGGCTGTGGACCAATTCCAAGTGGGTTATTGATGGGCGACCATGGTTGTAGGGTGTTTCAGGTTCCATACATGTGTGAGCAAACAGGGTTAACAATCAAGGTTGGTCAGACAGTATGCTAGACCACGCGAGTCAGGCGAATGTGGGACGAGTGACATCGGGCACAAGGGACACATGTAGTCAAACTACAGCCACCCGAACACACCCGTCCAAACCCACTGGTCTTGCCATAGTATAGCCCTACCGATGGGTCTACCGTCTCTCGTCCTGATCCTGACTAACCCAATAATGTGTTGGTGATCCATGACATACCGACAATCCAAGTTATCAACTAGCATATCACATCATGTTTTCATGCCTCTCAATCATACAAATCACATATTCTCAACGAGCAAGCTATCGCTATTATGAACAAGTACATGTGAGTTGTGTGGACCTATGAGGAAGTTAAACACTTCCCCTATATTACGAAATTATGTGCATAAGCGAATTGATATCATATATACTACGAGGCACAATACATGAAGAAATCAAACATGACATAATCATGCTATCATAAAGATACAAAAATCATGTGAGAGGCAAGAATGACATCAAAAGAGCCAAATATGCAAATCTATACAATCTCACAAACATATACTTCCTAGGTTTTCTCTAGAATTTCAAATGTTGCATCCAAACGATCAAAATCATTAAGCTTATACTAAAATTGGTGCTAGGCCACCTAAGAATAATAGTCCACACCTATGGGTTGTTGGAGATTCGGAAAACACCCTAGGAAAAAGGGCTTTCGGGTCGTTAAGCCAGAATCCCTAAAACAAGCTCTTGCATGTTAGAATTCCAAGCCAACCCCATTTTAGTACATGGATTTCAAGAAGAATGGGTGAAAGATCTTACCTAGACAACCCACGGACGATTATTGAGGTTAAGGAGGAGAGTTTCTCCTTGTAAGAGAGGTAGGGAGTTGGAAGGGTTGACTCTTTTGGGCCCCACCTCGATCTAGGGTCCACCTTGTATCTCCTTCTCTCACACTATCTTCTCCTCTTAGCTCCTTTACTCTCTTTTTACTCTTAGTGGTTGTGGCAAATGAGAGAGAGTTATGAAAGTTAGGGTTTATTCCCTAGACTTGGGCCCTTTGGCCTTAAGTTCCCATACTTGCCCAAACTAGCCTTCTAGGTCTCCATATGGGATTTTAGGGTAGATCCAATACATCTTTTGGCCACCAAATTTTGTGGGTAGGTGCCCTATGACCCAATGAGGGGCCATATAAAGTTTAGGAACAAACGGATGAACGGTTATTGGGTTTGAGTCAACGGTTCCGATCTTTAAATGGCCCTGTGGGGTCCGTTCTGGTGATTGGAGTGGTTCTGGTGGCCCCCTAGTCATGAAACTTGTAGGATAGATACTCCATGGCCTGATGAAGGGCCATGCAAAATTTGGAGACGATCGGATATGGGGTTTGGTCGTACGGGCCCGATTTGTGATCAACGGTCACCGTTCCACGATCGGGTCCCAGAGTTCGCGGATGGGTGTAGGAAAATTTATTAGACTTTCACTATAAATGTAGAAGAGATCCGACAGCTGGATAGCCTGGTATCTCAGTTTCATTTACAAGTGCCAGATTCTGATCCTGACATTGATGGGGTGCATTTAGTCAGTGTCAGATCCCACTTCTGGGTGTCCACCAAGTCCGTGGTTCGTGATGGTCTACAAGCCCAGTGAGATTTATGGTTCCCTACATTTTTAAAATTTTCTGACCTTTTCACATTGCGGTATAGGCCGCACGGGCTGTTGCTAAGTGTAAACGGTCATCCAGTTTGGCGGCCCGCACTTGGTCTTGCCATGACCCATTTGGCCTTCTCAATTTGGCAAATCACAAATTAATTTATTTGTGGAACCTCACCATAAGTAGTATAATCGAATAGTCATGCGGCAAATCCTACGTGGACGCCCCAGGATACTGTTCTGGCTGGAGGGGATGTTACAAAAGTATTTCACAATTTGAAGACACCACCATCAAAGGCCAATAATGTGACATTTTGGGGTCTAATGAAGGTTGTTATTGAATATCCACTTACCTTTTACATGTGGGCTCAAAATTGACCCAACAAAGATAAATTTCAGTCCATGTCCAACGATGGATGCAATAAACCAATAGCTTGGTTGATCAAATCACATACATCACTTGTCCAAACTGAAATCTCTTGACAGATAAAAATATTGAAATGATGGAAGAGTAAAGTTTGTATTCATGCACACATCCACCTTACACATGGCATATATATGTATCTCAAGTGAAACCTTGCAAAATAGTGGACCCAATGCTGATGGGAGATAGGCCAATCCATTCAACAATCTTAACCTTCAGCTAAAGATTATTTGTGGGTTCGACTCCGTGGCTTAGTGTAACGCCCTGAAAATTGGGGGTCGTGCATACACTCGACTCCTAAGTTCCTGGGTATCACTTATATCCAATTTTATTGTTTTGCATTTAATCAGGTTTAATGAGCAGTATGGAATTACTTGAAACATGAATCACAATCACAACCAGTCTACTAAAATGAAAATGACTAAATATATACAAGTCCAAAAGATATAACAATGGGTGGCACAAGGCGTTGCCCAACAAAATTACAAAAAATGATATATCCAAAAGAATGATGCGCTGAGTCCCCTACTCAGCGATCCAAGTATGCCCATGAAATATACGGCGAACCGCCCATCAACTGGAAATAGGACAGCTCGTCCTCCTCATTCAGGCTCGCGCCGTAAGGCTCTTCGTACTCAGCGTCATCTACAACTACTGAAGAGTTTGGTTGGTGTTTTAAAACACCTTCCCCGAGTGGGAGTGAGTGATCAACTCAGTGGGTGCTATTAGTCTTAAGTTACAACAAACATCAATTATATTATGAATTTAATGAAAGGCATATATTTATAGATCTCTAACTAGTTTTGTTAATGCATATGTATGTATTATGATATGATGCATGACCTCGTAATAACACTCCCCCGAGCGACTCCATCTAACAATCGCATATGACCAACACTCCCTCATTGTGACCTCAACTGCCGAGTCACTAACCTAACTAAGTGTGATGTAATCGTGATCATGTTAAACGAATTTTTAATTAATTTTGTTCATCCGGCAGATTGGGAAAACTAGTACACCCCACGTATCATTGCCCTCAACTAGTTGCGAGATTGAAGCCCCTCAATGTGCGAGGCCAGGACTCTGCGATCTTTGATCCCATCGGGTTCCCCATCATCGATTCAAGCACATGGGGAGTGCTGAGAAGAGGGATTACTCGTGGTCCCTATGGGGAGGCTTGTCACCCCAACATAAGCCGACAGCTTGAACACAGTGTCTCATTCCACCATGCCCGGCTCTCAAGTCAGTGGATCGATTTCAGTGGTTGAAGGGTGTAACGTCCCGTCCAGCCAGAACAGTGTCCTGGGGTGTCCACGTAGGATGTCACAGGATCATTCATTTAAACTACTCGTGGTGAGGTACTGCAAGTAAAATTAATCAAGGATTAGCCCAACTAAGTAGACCAGATGGGTCACGATAGGACCTAGTATGGGCCGCCGAGCGAGATGACTATTTACACTTAGCAACAGTCCGTGCGGGCTATACCACAATGCGGGAAGGTTATAAAATTATAAAAATTTAGGGAAGTGCAGATTTCACTGGGCTTGTGGACCATTGCGGACTGCGGACCCAGAGAACACCCAGAATTGGAATCTTACACTTACCAAATGCACCCCACCAATGCCAGAATTGGAATCTGGTACTTGTAAATATAACTGATATACCAGGCTTTCTAGCTGTCGAATCTCTTATACATTTACAGTAAAGGCCTAATGTATTTTTCTACGCCCGTTAACAAAATCTGGGACCTGATTGTGGCACGGTGACCGTTGATCGCAAATCGGACCCGTGCGACCAAACCCCACATCCGATCGTTCCCAAATTTTGCATGGCCCTTCATCAGGCCATGAAGCATCCACCCTATGAGTTTCAGGGCCAGAGGGCCACCTGAACCACTCCACTCACCGCAGTAGACCCCACAGGGCCATTTAAAGATCAGAACCATATGATCAAACCCCATATTTGTTCATCCGTTTGTTCTTAAACTTTACATGACCCCTCATCAGGCCATGAGACACCTACACACCAAAATTTGGTAGCCAAGGGGGTGTTAGGGCCCCCTCAACACTAAAAGGGAGTCCTAGAGGGCAATTTTGGGAAGTTGTTGAAACTTAAGGCCAAAGGGCCCAAGTCTAGGGAATAAACCCTAGCTCCCTCCCTCATAACTTCCACCATCCCCCAAACAACCAAGTTCTCTCCCTCATAGCTTCCATCTCCAACAACCAAGCTCTCTTCCCCATAACTTCCATCTCCAATAACCAAGCTCTCTCCCCCATAACTTCCATCTCCAACAACCAAGCTCTCTCCCTTATAACTTCCACCATTCTCCAACAACTAAGGAGAGTTAAGAGAGGAAGAGAGTGTGAAGGAAGAGCAAGGTGGACCCTAGATCAAGGTGGAGACTAAGGAAACTAATCTTGCATCTCCCTACCTCTCCACCAAGGGAAACCCTACACCACAACTACAAGGATCGTTTCATTGATCGTCTAGGTAAGACCCCTCCTCCCTTTTCTTAAAACCCTTGGGTTGAGAAGGGATTTGCTTAGGAACCTAACATACAAATGATTGCTTTAGGGATTCCGGCCCTTTGGTCCTAAAAATTTACATTCCTAGATCGTCTTCCAAGCCTTCAACGATCTGAAGGTGCGGACTATTATCCTTAGGTGGCCTAACACCAATTATAGTACGAGTTTAATGATTGTGATTGCTTTGATGATGTATTTGAAGGATCTAGAGAAACCCTAGGAATTGTATGTTTGTTGGAATTGTATGAAATTGTATGGTTGGCTCATATGATGTTGTTCTTGCCTCTCACATGATTTTATGTATAGATGATTACATGCTCATGCCTTATTTGATTTCTCCATATTGTGTTGCTTCATAGTATGTATGATTCCTTACTCTCGTGCATATGCTTCCTCAAGATGAGGAAGTGCTTAACTTCCTCACAAACCCACACAACTCACATGCACTTTGTTTTATGATAATGATAGCTTGCTTGTTAAGAGTATCTAATTCGTATGATTGAGATGCATGAAAATATGATATTGTTATGCTAGTTGACAACTTGGATAGTTGGCATGTTATGAGCCACCATCACACCCTTGGGTTGGTCAGGAACATGAAGAGAGATGGTAGTCCTATTGGCAGGACTATGCTAGGGCTTGACCCGTGGGTTTGGGCAGGTGTGTATGGGTGGCAGTAGTTTGACTACATGGGTCCCTTGTGCCCGATGTTGCTCGTCACATGCTCGCCTGAATCATGCGGTCTAGCCTACTTACTAACTAACCTTATTTGTTAACCTTATTTGCTCACATATATATGGAACCTGGAATACCCCACAACCATTGTAGCCCATCAATAGTCAGATTGAAATCGATCTACCCCCTCGTGAGCTGGGCATGGTAAAATGGGACTCTGTGTTAGAGCTGTTGGCTTACGTTGGGGTGATGCGCCTCCTCGTAGTGACCGTGAGCGATCCCTTCTTCTCGGCACTCCCCATGTACTTGAAGTCGGAGTGGGAAACCCAACGAGATCAAGGATCGCAGGGTCTTGGCCTCACACGTTGGGGGTTTTGGCCTCACAATCAGTTCAGGGTATTGATACGTGGGGTGTACAAGATTCTCCAACCTGCTAGATGAATGAACTTAACTAAGAACTCGATTAACACTATCGCATTACATCACACTAGTTAGGGTGGCGACTCGACAGTTGAGGTCGCTCTGAGGGAGTGTTGGTCATATGCGATCATTAGATGGAGTCGCTCGAGGGAGCGTTGTGGTGAGGACATGCATCATATCATCCATCTTGCACATGTATTAATAATAATAGTTAGTTGTTTATGAATGGTTGCTTGTCATTAAATTCATATTATAACTGATGCTTGTTACAACTTAAGACTAATAGCACCCACTGAGTTGATCACTCACTCCCACTCTGGGACGTGTTTTAAAACACCAACCAGACTCGCCTGTAGCTGCAAGTGACGAGGTGTACGAGGAGCCTATCACACGAGCTTAGATGAGGAGGACGAGCTGTCCTATTTTCAGTTGATGGGCGGCTCTCCATCGGCTTGACGGGTGGAATTTAGATCGCTGAGTTGTGGACTCGGTCTTATTCTTTTTGGACATAACATTCTTTTTGTGATTTTGTTGGGCGACACCTTGTGTGGCCCGTTTACATTCTTTTGGACTTGTATATATTTGATCTTTTATTTCAGTAGACATGTGTGGTTGTGCTTCATGTTCCAGAAAATTTCAGGCTGCACATTTAAATCTGATTAATCGCATATTAATGAAATCGGTTATAATTGACACTCGGGAACTCGGGAGTCGGGTGTATGCACGACCCCCAATTTCCAGGGCGTTACAAAGGGTGTTCCAGGTTCCATACAGGCGTGAGCAGACATGGTTAACGAATATGGTTGGTCAGTAAGTGAACTAAACCATGCGAGTTCAGGCGAGTGCATGATGGATAACATTGAGTACATGCGACTGATGTAGTCCAACTACTGTTGCCCATTTGCACCCGCCCAAATCCACTGATTTAGTCTCAGGATAGTCCTACCAATGAGACTAACTTCTCTCACCTCAGTTCCCTGACCACCCTAGGGATTTGATGGTATTTAATAATACTTCAATAGTTCAAGATTTATCATCTAACACAAGTGATGTCATGCACTCATACATCAAACATACAATTTCAGATTTTTCTATAAATGCAAATATTAACAATATTACGAAATGAAAATGTATGTGTATTGTGTGGGGTTAGCGAAGAGACCAAGAATTATATATCTCATAGCACAAAAATATAACAAGGGTTAATATATCATACATGCTACAAGGAAAAATTATTCAAAAATCAAGTATGATATGAATCATGTAATCACCAAGTTCATGCCCAAGCATGTGAGGAACAACAACAATACATAATTATTTCATGTCATTTGAGAGGATCTATCATATAAGGTCTTGACTAAGTTCTATCTAGATTATTCAAATACATCACCCAAACATTTATAATCATTAAATTCATACTAAAATTGGTGCTAGGCCACCTATGAATAATAGTCTGCACCTATGGATTGTTGAGATCATAGAAAATGACCTAGAAGTGTCGAACTCGGGGTTGATTGGCCGGAATCCTAAGGCAATGCGTTTGCATGTTAGGATTTCATGTAAATTCTCTCTCAACATAAGAGGTTTCCAAAAAGATAAGGGATTTACCTACCCAATCGGCGGAGAGTGGTTCTTCCGGTTGTGGGTGAAGGATTCCTTGAGGAAGAGGTAAGGAGTTGCAAGACTCGAACTCCTTAGGGCCATAACTTCACTATGACCCACGTTCTCTCCCTCATTCTCTCACACCGTTCTCTCTCTCTTCTCTCCTGAATCTCTCATCTCTCTTTTGTTGTTGAGATTTTTGTGGAAGTGAGTGAGAGAGAGAGCTTTAGGGCTTTATTTCCTAGGTTTGGGCCAAATGGCCTTAAGTTCCAACAATTCCCTTCAATAGCCCTGTGGGGGCCCTTTTTAATTTTCGGGCAGCCTTGTCACCCTCTTGGCCACCAAATTTGGTGTGTAGGTGTCTCATAGCCCAATGAGGGGCTGTACAAAATTTGAAGACAAACGGACGTGGAGTTTTATCGTACGGTTCCGATATTTAAATGGCCCTATGGGTCCATTCTGGCTGTTGGGGCGATTCTGATGTCCCTTGGCCACCAAATTTATAGGATAGGAGCCCCATAGCCCGATGAAGGGTCGTGCAAAGTTTTAAGGCAAACAGATGTGGGGTTTTACTGCAAAAGTTCGATTTGTAATCAACGGTCACCGTTTCACGATCAGGTTTCAGACTTTGTGGACGAGCGAAGAAACATATTTTAGGCCTTCACCGTAAATGTAGAAGAAATCCAACGGCTGCAAAGCCTAATATCTTAGTTTCATTTAAAAAGTGCCAAATTTAAGTTCTAGCCTTTGGGTCAAGGCTGGGGCAAGTTACGCTCGGCAAGTGTCGTTAGGATTGCGCGGGTAATTAATTTCTAGGCGTCTATTGAGTCCGTGGTCCGCAATGGACCCCAAACCCAGTGAGATCTACGGCTTCCCAATTTTTAGATTTTTCTGATCTTCCTTGGCCGTTACACAGCCCACATAGGCTGTTGTCAAGTACAAACAAGTTAACCGGCTTGACGGTCCACACCCAGTCCGATCATAACCAGACTGGTCCACCTTAATGGGCTAATCTGGGTTAATTTGTTCGTGGTACCCCACATACGAGCGGTTTAAGCGAACGGTCCTGCGGCAAATCCTATGTGGACGCCTCAGGACACTATTATGATTGGACAGGATGCTACACTTAGTAGTGGTAGATAGACTCTGTTTCAACACTGACATCCGCCCATGTGGTGTGGGTGCGCGTGTGTGTAAAAAAAAAATATCTAAAGATTATTTCTTTATTGAATTTGAATGGTTGAATATTTTTTATGGATCAACATTTTAGTAGGCATAATCTTATTATTCAAAATTTATATTGATATCATCTAAACTATTGTGTAGCTCTCGCTTCCTCTTTTATGTGGTGCAAAAGGCACGCTGAAGTCTTCTTGTTTGAAATATGTTGTTTTCACACTAAAATATTGCAACAAAGCATACATATTCTTAAATAATCTCAAGAAAGTCCATGTTAAGTATTTTGTTATGAAGCTCTTCTATTTTTTTTAAAACATTATAAATCATTTGAGGATTGTTTTTCAAATTCTAACTAGTTTTAGAATATAAAAAAATTCACAAGCTACTAATTGTGATCTGCAACTCGGCCGTTAATGCATCCAAGAATGCTGAAACTATAAATTGGATCTAGATTTGAATGTTTATGGTAAAATGGAATTAATTTCGATCAAGATTGATAATGCTCATTTAATTTCAAGGTAGTTGTTAAAAACAATCAGATACAAATTATTAGTATTTTATATTTGTACGTTTTTATTTATGTGGCTCAAGCGGGTCCACATATGATCATGATGAGTCAACCATGAATTATCAAAACCTTTCACATAACGATGCACAAAATAGACGAAGAGACCACTTTTACTCCGCCATCTATTTTCCATAGCCTTAATATGACATGTTTTGGTTACGCGATCATGGCTACTCTTTGGGTCATGTAAATTCATCCTCGATTCTCCGATCCAACGGTCCTTCTTTAGCCACAAAAGAAATAAACTATGTTTTGAATTGAGGTCCATGATGGAGGCCGATTCCAATAATAAATTTTGAAGAATTATCCCTTGAAATGAAATGACACCACTCGGGTCCAACTCCATGGCTCGGTGGTGGTAGATAGAATATTTTGACACTGTGTTCATGGGATCGAGTGCCCATGTGATGTGGATGTGTGTAAAAAAAAGTGACACCTCTTTGTTCTTGGGTCAATAGATTTTGTTAGATTCGATCTGGTTCAATTTGATATAGTCGGAATTATTGTGGTCTTGCTCATCCACAAGCATACATTTTTCTTGAAATTAGTAAGATTCTATACATTTGAGACCATGGTTTGGTAATTTAAATTGTTGATATGACAAGGTATCCATATTAAAAATGTTTACATATTTGATTATTGAACTATTTTTAGTTGAATATGGACTGTTAATATGTCTTTTAAAAAACCATCTATTTATAGGACAGTAACCAAGGTTTAAAGATTCCTTGTTGGGGGATTTTGGGGCATACTTCATCAACTCTGTGACATATCAATTGGATAGTTTGGATTGATGGACCATGATCTGTCCAAATGTTAAGGAATCATGCATACCAACAAAGCAACAATAAACTGTTGCTTTGATTATTAGTAGGACCCATTAATTCCCTATCAGAAGGCAAATGGGCACCTTTTTCTCAACACATGGTGATATGATTACAATCTTCCGACATTCTTTTCATGGGGTAAAAATCACATGCATGCATTCTACCATGTTCTAACTTCTAATTCCTACTTGACTTATGAAAGAAGATGCAAACGAAAGAGGAGGAAGGAGAGGAGGAAGAAAACTTCTCTGAGGCTCCAATTCAATGCAAGTTGGCACATGTCATTTCAAAGCAAAAGGCACTATTCATTTATGGCCTATTTAGTTTTTCATTTACAATGGTAAATGATTGTAAATGTATAATGATTATTTAATTACTCTTGTAATTATGAGGTGACATCACTTTTATTTGACCATAACAATGATTTTACTGCATTATTTATTTCACCAAAAGCTTCCAGTAAAAGTAACAAATTTATAATGTGAAAATATAATGATTACAACTTACTTTACCTATTTTCTTTACAAGTGAAGTTGACCCCAACGCTTAAATAAATGCCAGAAAATAAATGGCTCAATCACTTTGCATTTTATAAAAAATTAGAAAACCATGTAGATCCGTTGGAGACATTTGGACTGTA
The DNA here is from genome assembly GCF_029962835.1 of Magnolia sinica. Taxonomy (NCBI): domain Eukaryota; kingdom Viridiplantae; phylum Streptophyta; class Magnoliopsida; order Magnoliales; family Magnoliaceae; genus Magnolia; species Magnolia sinica. Next base: position 10,791,101 of record NC_080587.1, on the reverse strand, counting down.
AGTTACTTAAACTACTTATGCCTCAAGTAACTTATCTTGATTAATTTCTACTTATTAAGCTACAGTGATTAAGTTGTTGGTTGAATCGTAAGCTACCTAAGATAAGCTACTTATGCCTTAAGTAGCTTTTCTTGATTTATACTTATTAAACTAAAGTGATTAAGTAACTTTAAATAAAAAAATCACTTATAATTGATCATAAACAAACTTACTTATCTCAAATAAGCTACTTATCTACTGCTTAAGTAGAAAAAGTAACTTATTTAGTGGTATCCAAACGGCCCTTTTAACTCCATGCTTTTGCTTTCTCTTACAACACCTCAAATAAATTGTATTACCAACTTTTTTTGAATTCTTTAAGCTTTATCTCAACTAATTAGAATCGACTACACATTATTTTTCTCTTTTTTCTTTCTATCAAAGGATTCTGTGTCTTTGGTTAAATCATAAGTAATCAAGTGTTTTAATTTTAGGCTCTCTTCCTTTTTTGGCCCCCCTTACCTTTTTAGAGCCTCTAACTCCTTTTCATTTAATTCAAATCATAGATAGCTCCAAAAAAACACTACATATCAGTTTTGAACAAAATCTAACATCACATTTAAGTCATCGCATCAAACCGATCATGACTTGGTCTTTTATATTACAAACTTCCAAATTATGAAAGAGAGGAAACTAATATAATTGTTCCCTTCGGTCATGCCACCATCTCCACCTGCATAATCCCAAAAGCATTTATTAGTGAAAAGACATTTTTTTTAAAAAAAAAGGTTCATCCATGCATGTATAGAAAATAAGGAGATTCCACTCCAATAAGTAGGGCTGTCAACGGGTCTGGGGTAGGTCCCAGCCCATATTTAAACTATTTCAGCCAGGCTGTTGGGCCGGTCCCATTCAAAATTTTGATTTTTCAGGCCTGACCCCGACCCATTGACACCCCCTACCAGTAAGGTGGCAAAAGTCTTAGGTTCCAACTAAGGTTGCACATGGAACGGGTGGAACTGATAAATCAGATTGGAACTGACCAGACCACATGGTTTGGTCTGGTTCTAAAGTGCATCGGTTCGGTTCCGAAAATCAAAGAATCAGTTAGTTTAGTTCAGTTCTCGGTTTGAAGTTATCTAAAACCAAACAATCTGAACTTGGAACCGGACCCTTGGTCACTGAATATTTAAATTTTAACTTTTTTAAAACATAAAACGCAAAAAAAGCCTAATCTTTCTTTATTCTCCCCCTCTTTCATGGCTTCTCTGTCTCTCAAGAACCATGCAATTGGACTGGATTATAAAAAAAATCATGCAATTATACAGGATTATAAAAAAAAACCATGCAATTGAACTAGATTATAAAAAGCCTAGAACCATAAAATTGAACCAGAGCCGAACCCATTTTTTACAGTCTGGATTTAGTTTTAGAGTGCAAACAGTCCAATTCCGGTTCTGGTTTTCCTGGAACCATTGGAAACAGTTCTGTTCCAATTTCACCCTAGAACTGAGCCCAACCAAACCATGTGTTACCCTAGTTCATACCCATGACTCAATGGTAAAAAGAGTACATTTCAACACTAAGGTCATAGGTTGGAGTACCTATGTGAGCTGTTCGTTTTTTTTTAAAAAAATAATAATAAAATACTGCATTTAAGAAAAAATTACGATTGGCTGATAGTAGGACCTACTTTTTACATAAGCTATCTTGACCGTCCATTTTATAGACAAGTGAACGGACGTATAGAATCATTAATTGGTGTGATTTTTTGGTTCGTATCCCATAAAATATGTGATGAACCTAATGGACAGTCCAATCTCTAACCATATACTGCCCCAGTGTCCCAATGTGTATGCATGTATGAGATGTGTGACATACCAGTAGAAATCCCATCTAGGCCGGACTTTGCTCATCCTATTCTCTCCATAGGGGTAGTCAGATTCCGACCGCTTGGTGTTTCGGAGGGCGCAGCAGCCAATGGAGTAGATGCCGATGAGGAAAACAAGCACGACGACATTGAGGACAGAGAGCTTGTGCCAGTCCCGCTTCACGTCCTCCAGCACTCCGGCCTTGCAAGAATCGCACTCGTAGCACAGCTGACCTGCTGCATTGTTCCATTTGAAGCAGTCTGGATCTTGGGCTAACATCGTTGAAGCTCCGCTGGCGTAGTCGCATGATGTTGGCGGCTTACAGCAGCCCGACTGCAAAAACAAAATCAGCATTTTGTTGGATTTTTTTTTTAAAAAAAGCCTATCATGTATGATAGGGCCCACCTAATGAACACTCATGATCTTGCGGAAAAGTAGGTATTTTTATTTTTAATTTTCACTATGTTACAGTGAAATAACATTGATCTATGACTTAAGTGTGCCACACCACATGAACACGTAAACCCTTCCGGGGGCTTTGATAAACCCTCTTAGTGGTTAGCACATGAGCCCACCAATGGTGTTTGTATGACACCTCACGTGAATCTAGAGTTTTTTGAGTGGTTGGTTGCTCATGTTTTTCTATAGTGTGCCCAATAGGGCGTAAAGTCAGGCCGGTTCAACCCAACCGACCCAACATTGGGTTGGGCTCCGGCAGGATGTATTGGGTTTGATCTGGGGCTCGGATTATACAAACACCAACCCAATAAAACTTGGGTTGAGCTTGGGTTGCTTGACCCAACCCAAACCCAATCCATATATAAGTTATAAATTATAATTAAGTGTGGATCACATGTGTTGGAGGCACAGAAAATTACAACGCCAACAGGTCTCATTGGTCCACATCATTTCCGATGACTCAAGCTAAAAAGACACATGGAATTCCTCTCTCCCAAATATATTGGGTGCTACATAACATGACTTTTAAAGGGGCAGTTGTCATATATTTTAGATTGTTTAGTTAGAAAAAATGAAGTTCTTTACGATAAATGACTATATATATAATTAATAAAATTATAGGTACAAAAAATAAGATGTGTATTGAAATATAATAGACTAATGTAATAACATAAATATTAGCATGCATGTATTCACCCAACCAAGCCCGCTTGGGTTAGGCTTGGTTTGAGAATTCCCAATTTGAGGTTGGGCACCTAATAGTTTAATAGACTTGAGTTTTATCATATCCTATTGTCATATAAATATTATGACACGCTCTACTTTCTACATTTCTAATAGGTAAGCCCTATCATGAGAAATCTCACATTGAGTTTTAAGTATACACGCGCCCACGCACACCATAGTGAGATTTCACCACCTATGGTTATCGAACCCAAGACCTCATATTGAAACTCCTTAGAGTCTACCACTAAGGACTCGAACCCAAAGCCTCTCTCTCTCTCTCTCTCTCTCTCTCTCTCTCTCTCTCTCTCTGTGTGTGTGTGTGTGTGTGTGTGTGTGGGCACCTACTTGTAGGTCCAACTAGTTGGCCTGTGGGGGCCACCACAGTGATTATATGACATATTGTCCCTCCATAAAGATGATCGAATGATGAAAACGTAAACGGACAGTTCACATGAATGTAGAGTTTTTAGGTGTTGTTTCATGGTTTTATATGGTGTACCCTACCTAATAGCTGAATCTACCTCAAAAATTTTGAGAACATGGAAAAATGAGCTTTTAAAATGAATGGACAGCGTGGATATACAACACATACATCAAGGTGGGCCCCACAGTTAAGCCTCACCCAATCCATCCCACAAAAATGGAAACAGATTGGCTACTCCCCCTACCACCAGCCAATGGTTGGTGGTCAGTGCTCTATGGGCCCACCATGATGTATGTGTTTCATCCATGCCGTCCATCTATTTTTATAGATCATTTTATGGTATGAGACCAAAAATGAGGTATATCCCAATCTCAAGTGGACCACATTACAGAAGCAGTGTTGAATGAGCATCAACCATTAAAAACCTTTTAGGGGCCATAAAAGTTTTGGATCAAGCTGATTTTTGTTTTTTCCCTTCTCCTGGACCTGTATGACCTAATCAGCAAATTGGATGTCAAATAAACAGTACAATGGGCCTTGGGAGGAATTTAATGGTGGATATCTAATCACTATTGTTTTTTTGTGGTGTGGTCCACCCGAGATTTATTGTAACAACCTGGATTTTTGCTATTTTGGATTGTCAAAAATTCTTTAGAATTTTTTTATTATAACCAGCCCACGTCGTCACTTACTGACCCTTGACGCTCGAGGTAAGCCTATACGTAGGTGATACCAGTAAAGAGCCACACAAATTTGATTAACCAACCGTATGAAGCCAACTAATCCACTTGATCACTTAAACCTCAAGTCTAGCCTCGTGAATTATTCATATAGGGCCTAAATCTAACCGACTCATCACTGATTAATCAAGACAACCGTAACTAAATTAAAAATCTACCTAAAGTCGAGCCAACTATGGCCCGGATCTTAACTAATGAATCAAGTCAACCTATTTACTCTTTTAGCCTAAGAACCAATGGTTTAAAGTGATCATGACCGAATCACCATTTTCGCTAATTTCAAATAGGCACACACTGTGAACTTAGTTAATCCAGACCCTAACAACTGCGCCCAAGAAATCTCCTTACCCAATTCATTCGAAAAATACCTCAATTATCCGAACAAGCTCCAAATTGCTCATTAGTGGCCCACTAGTTTCGAAATTACAGAATAATGTCTGTTTCATTAGGCTTGACGTCCTTCGCAGGTGGCGAACCAAGATAGTGCCCAGAACTGCTCAACTTGAGCCAGAAACCAAGTGCTTGAAACGCATGAATCCCCTAGGCTGAAATATAAAAACTTAAGTGAAATAAACCTTCTGCTCTTTCGCGAAGTTGTGGCTTTCTGACTGTTAGACCGTAACCAAACTCGGGCCATGAGTCAGGGATATTTCCCTGCTCATATCTATGTAACCGTCAGCCCGATTGATCATCATTGACCGTTGATCGTAAATTAGGCCCCTACGGCCAATCGGGTCATCCGTTTGCCGTCAAATTCGAACCAACCACACATCCGACAATGGGGCACATGCCCCATGACACAGATAGGTTAGGGGGCCATTGGAATGGCCGCATAGACCAAAAATCAACCCACTAGGGGTTATGCATGTTAGAATAAGAGTTCCTAAGGCCAATTGGACAAATTCTCAGACTATAAAAGCTTTAAAATCTCTCACCCACACTCCCGTACGAATTTTCCTGCAAGTGGGGAGAGAGAGAGAGGAGAGAGAAGAGAGGGAGAGAGCTCCAAGAAGCTGGAAATTGGGGGATTTCCCTCTCATACCATAGTCCCGCGCTGGAACTCACAATCCCACCATCGTAGAAGCGGCCCACCAGCGATCGGAAGGTATCTATCCACCCTTTTCACAAGTTTTTAGTGCATTAGGCCACTTACATTATCCAAACATGCAAATCCAATTAGCATAGGGCTCCGACACATAAATTTGTGGGACCGACACCTTGGAAGCGGCTCCGCAAGCTGACAAACTATTCCTAGGTGCGGACCATTATCTTTAGGTGGCCATTTATCAAACCTAGGTTGAATTTAGTGATTATGGTCGCAAATTTTGTTTTACATGTCATTTGCAAGGGGTATAATGGTAGATACTAAGTATTATTATTGATTAATTCTGTTTAGGAAGGAGTGTTTAACTCCCAATCATCTTAATGCTTACATTGTCTGATTTCCTTTCTACCATGATAAATTTAAATATGACACATCCCCAATTCTGAAGAAAATTGGGAAAATCCTGCTACATGTCCCCTATGCGCATAATTTGAGAAGGTTAATTGCTAAATTCCTTCCATGCATGTTCAATTTTTCTGCAATTAGGAATTGTACACAATTCTCCCATGATTTTAAGCAATTTAAGACTTATTTAGATCTTTCTTACAATCTAAGAAACTCATGATCTTTTACGATGACAAGTGATTGTATCTTATACTATGCATGTCTAAATTCCTCACAACTAGAAGTAGATCGCGATCTTCTTTAATATGTTTCAAAAAATACATTTCCCCTTTTGCCGGGTTAGCCGGCAAACACCGAAGCCCGTAGCGGCAGCCCTATTAATAGGGTTGTCCAAGGACCAATCTGACCCAATTATTCTGAATACGGATAGCTGGCAGTAGTTGGACTACATGAGACATTTACTCTCAATCCTGTGCGTTACGAAATTCGTCTAGAGGGGACAAATTGGCTCATTAGTTGACCGACCATGTCTGTTAATTATGTATACACACGCCTGTTTGAACCTGGGTCACCCTATGTCCATATGCGCTCATTGATAACTAGTATGATGCGATCTGCAAGTCTCGGGAGTCGGGCATGGTGGAATGGGACACTATATTCGAGCTGTCAGCCTACGCTGGGGTGACGAGCCTTCCTGTAGTGACAGCAAGCAATACAGGGTACAAACCCGCCTCATGAGTCGGGCATGGTGGAATAGGACACTATGCTCGAGTTGTCGGCTTACGCTGGGGTGAGCCTCCCCGTCATGACTGCGAGTGATTTAGCTTACAATCCACCTTCGTATGTGTTATCTGAGAGTGATGAACCCAAAAAAATTAAGGATTGCAGGCGCAAGGCCGTCGTGGCCGCATAGGCCTCGCAATCGGGATAGGGCATTGACTCTGTTAGGGTGTCCCGGTTTTCCTAAACTACTGGATGAATGAACGTAATTAAATACTTGGCTAATATGTTTACATCGCATCACATTAGTTAGGTTGCCAACTCGGCAGTTTAGGTCGCTTTGAGGGAGTGTTGGGTATTGCGAATGTAAGATGGTGTCGCTCGAGGGAGTGTTGGATGGCGAGGGCATCCATCATATCATAATATCATGCATATGCATTAACAAGAGTATCTAGGAACTGTGTACTTGGTTGTTTGTCACTAATTACGTCTATAGAATTGATAATATGTGTAATTTATTGCTAATGGAATTCACTGAGTTGATCACTCACTCTCACTATAGGATGGTGTTTTAAAACACCAACCAAACCCTATCTTAGATGCAGGTGTCACGAAGCTTAAAACGCTGGATGGGGCGAGTGTAGACGAGGAGGAGTTGTCCTATTTTCAGCTTCTAGGCAGATCACAATAGGCTGCCCTAGAACTAGTGACGGGGCCTTAGGGCAAGGGGACAGTTGCACATTCTTTTGGACCTTATATTTTGTTAGGACGTTGTCCCGTATATCATGCATACTATTTCATTTTATTGATCATACATTTTATTAATCGCACTTTAATTCAGTAATTTAGTCGTGGTTTCTGTCGCATGATCCATTTAATTCCTCGATTGCTCATGTATCAATTAGATTATACCCACATTTTGACCATCCGCAAGGCATAAGTGGCACCCAATAAATTCGAGAACCAAGTATCACTCGGTTCTCGAAATCAGGGGTGTTACATTTATATCTTCTCATTTTTGGGATCAAGCCCTGAAATGATATGTAAAAATGGATGAAAAGAATAGATGAAACACATATCATGGTGGGGCCCACAGAGCACCGACCACTAGGAAGCGGATTGCGTCCTGAGTAACTTAGTAAGGTAAGCGTACTTAGTAAACTCTGTGAGGTTTACCATGATTTATGTAATTTATCCAGGGGATCCGTCCATTTTACCGAATAATTTTAGTATTTAAGCCCAAAAATGAAGCATATTCAACTCTTAAATGGACCACACCATAGGAAACAATGTGAATTGTACATCTACCACTGAAAAATTCTTGAGGGCCACCCAAGTTTTGGATTAAACTTATATTTGTGTTTTCCCTCCATCTATATCTATATGATCTTATAAACAAGTTGGATGACAAGTAAACATCACTGTGGGGCCTAGAAAGGTTTCAACAGTGGAAATCATTATTCCCCCGATTTATTGTGGTATGATCCACTTGAAATTTAGATATGATTAAATTATGGGCTCAACCCCTTAAATGATCTGGAAAAACGGATGGACGGCATGGATAAAACACATACATTTATGGTGTGCCCAACTGAGTTTACTCAATACGATAAGAGTGCGTACTCAGTAACTCAGTATGCAATCCGATTTCCGACCACCAGCCACCGGGCTGGTGGCAGGGGAGTAGCCAATCCGTTTCCGTTTGTATGACACTTTGCGTGACTGTAGAGTTTTGTTGAGTGGCTGATCATGTTTTTCTATAATGTGCCCCCACTTAATAGTTTAATAGTTTAATTTGGATTTTATGAGTTGGTGTATGTGTTGAATATCCCTGCCATCCATTCGTATTTCCAACTCATTTTAGACCATGGGTCAAAACAGTTAAGCAGATACAAGTCTAAGGTAGACCACACCACAGGAAAAGTGATGATTGAAACGCTCACTGCTAAAAGCTTCCTATGGCCCACCATAATGTTTATTTGTCATCCAACCAGTTGACAAGGTCACACTAGATAAAAGGAACACACAAATATCAGCTTCATCTATAACTTTTGTCGCCCACAAAAAATTAATGGTCAATCACCAGTGTTTCATGTGGTGTGGTCCACTCGATATTTGATTCTACCTCATTTTTTAGAACATGGAATAAAATGAGTTGGCAAAACGAATGGACAGCGTGGATATACAACACATACATCAAGGTGGGCTCCACAGTTAAGACCTCACCCAATCCGCCCCAACAAAAACCCCTTTTATTCCCCACTCTCTTTCCACGTACTTTGCACGTGCCATGCTCTTGTTACTTTTAACTGAATGGCGGGCATGAATTGACTACTCGCTTGAGTTGGATGCGACTCGTCCAAGTCGACTCAGTCAGGTCCCATTAGGTTCCGTACCACGAATCAGAGGTGAAACTAGGATAGACTCGGACGATCCAACTCACCACAGAACGAGTCGCTGACTCAGAACCACCCAGAACTTTTTTAAAAATAGAACGAGCGACGCGGATTTCCTGCGAAATCGCCTGAAGTTCCCTCGCTGGAAACCTAAGTGGGGCCCATCGAGATGTTTGTGAGAAATCCACCCCGTCCATCCGTTTTTTGAGATCGTTTTAGGGCATGGGGCGAAAAATGAGCCTGATCCAATACTCAAGTGGGGCGAAAACATGATGATTGAACGTCCACAGTTGAAATATTCTTGGGGCCACAGAAGTTTTGAATCAAGATAATATTTGTGTTTTCACTTCATCTATGTAGGAATGATGTTTGAACGGTATGGATGGCATGTAAACATCATTGTCGTCCCATGGAGGTTTCAACGGTAGAAATTTCCTTACCGACCTTTTCCTTTAGTGCGGCCCACTTAAGTATTGGATCTGGCTCTTTTTTACCCATTTCCTAAAATGATCTCAAAAAATGGATGGACAGTGTGGATTTCTCACAAACATCATTGTGGGCTCCACCTAGGTTTCCAGCGCACCCATGGATGAGTTGGATGCGACTCGTCCGAGTCAACTCGGTCTCGGTCGAGTCCCACGAATGAGTAGTGAAACGAGTCGCTGACTCAGAAGAGCCAAGAACGGAAAAACTAAAAAGAAATAAAAGGAAGAAGAAGACCGAGTCGACTCACCTGAATCGGAGACATGTCTCGCTCCAGATAATCAAGCGGTGTCCATGAGGCGAGCTTAGCGCACGTGTTGGAGTTGAGGATGCAGCCGCGGATCCTCCGCCAGTTCATCGGGTCCCGGATCCGATTCCTGAGCCAGGGCGAGTAGTCCGAGAGACGGTACTCCTTGTAGATCCTGGTGGGTACGGGTACCCCACCACCGCCGTTGGTGACTACGAATCCGAAGATGGTGAAGGAAAGGAGGGTGGCGATGATGAGGATCATAGCCGTTAGATATACCCATAGAGCCCACGCGACGTTGAAACAGGCCCCTATAAATCCCAACAGGGACAACACCAAGATCACGAACCCCATCACCAGCAGCGGCATCTGGAGGAACGACTCGCACGTGCTGCTGCTCTTGGCCATCCATAATCCCCCTCCGATCAACGGTATGGATGCAAGCAGCGTCAGCAGGTTGAGAAACCCTATCACCGTGTTGCTGAATCGGTACATTCTCTCTCTCTCTCTCTCTCTCTCTCTCTCTCTCTCTTTCTTCTCTTTCTCTTCTCCTTTACCTTTCTTCGCTGCTCTGCCTTTCTCTTTTTCGAACTACACGAGTAGACTACTGTGATAGTTTGCCACCATTTTGAAAAGTTTGGCAAGCTCAAACTGCCTATTCCCGCGGTCTGAAGCTATGTGAGGTCCACCTTGATGTTTGCTAGAAATCCACACCGTTCATACTTTTTTTAAAGATCATATTAAAGTATGAGTCCAAAAATGAGGCAGATCAAAAACTTAAGTGAGCCTCGCGACAAGACAGTGAGGATTGAATGTCTGCCGTTGAAATCTTTGTGCGGCTGAGAAGCTTTCGATCGGTGATATTTTTTGTTTTTTAAGTTCATCTTAGTAGGAATTAGCTTATGAAAGATTTGGATGGAATATGAAAATCACGGTGGACCTCAGGGAGGTTTCAACGGTAGGCATTTCTCTACCCATTTTTTCCTGTCGTTCGGACCAGTTGAGTTTTGGAACTGACTCATTTTTGGGATCATGGCCTAATATGGGCTAAAAAGACAGATGGACGGGTGGATTTCTCAAAAACATCACGGTGGGCCCGACCTAGCTTCTGACCGCAGGAAATTCCTGCATGTGGTGCTCGCACGCAGATTCGGTGCGACGCCGGACCCAGCCACGTGGATGCGGCCCTGACCGTGGGCCCACTTCGATCTATTTTTGTATATCCACGCCGTCCATTCATTTTTTAATATCATTTTAGGTTATGGTCCCAAAAATGAAGCTGATACAAATATCATGTGGGCCACACTACAGGAAACAGTGGTGATTGAACGCCCTCCATTAAAACTTCTTAGCGTCCACCTGGATGTTTATTTACCCTCTTGCCTGTTGATAAGGTCAGAGAGACCGACGGAAGGAAAACACAAATATCCTTATCCAAAACTTTTGTGGCCCACAAGAAGTTTTTAATGGTCAATCACAAATGATAACGTGGTGTGGTCCACCTGAGTTTCATATCTGGTGAATTTTTGGGCCATGCCTTAAAATGAGCAGGAAAAATGAATAGACGGCGTGGATATATAATACATACAACAAGGTGGGCCCCACAGTCAAAGACTCACACACTAGGCTTTTACCCTGGACTCATCTAATCCGCTCCCATAGAGTCCAACCCGTAGTCCAGAGCCCGACCGATTCAAAACTCATGTGGGCCACAGCACTGGAGAAGATATTGATAGGGAACGCCCACCGTTGGTTAGTGTGAGGGGACCTACCGTGGATTTATATATAATCAAGGCCGTTCAGACCCTCCATCCAATTGACATGGAGGTTCATACCAAATTTCGGGTTGTTTTGCAACTCAGGTGAGACCCTGTGAAATTCAAGGGTGGGATTATGTAACACCCTGGAAATCAGTTATAGACTATTCGTAGTTGTGTTCATGCTTCAAGTAATTTCAAGTTGCGCAACTAAATTTGATTAACCGCAAAATCATAAAATTTATGATAAGTGCTACTCGGGATATCGGAAGTCGAATATATGCATGACCCCTGATTTGTAGGGCGTTACATATTACCTCACAGCCCGTTCTCGTTACTGTTGTTTTGGATTGAGTTTATTTTCGAATACAAGAGATTCTCGGAGGTGAAGCATATGATAGACGGGTTGGATGGTGAAAATGCATGGTGTGGGCCCGGCATCTGTGTATTTGTTCAGATGTGTGGGGCCCACACTTGATTTGCATGTGGAATTCAATCCATATGGGGCTCATGTTCACAGTACATTCCAAGAATTATTCTGATCCAAGATTCAAGTGGGACACGGTGGTTCTGATTACATGAATGGTTTGGATGGTATATACAAAACATTTGGAAGTTTCTCTTTGCCGTGGCCCACCCAAGTTACAGATCAGGTTGGATTCTGGAATCTAGGCCTAACGAAGCTGTGCACAGAAGATGTACGGTGCGGATTCCTCATACACACCATGGTGGGGCCCAGATTGCTCGAATGCAGTGTAGTTTAACATGCATTCAAACGCACGTCAACAGATCTGACTACTCTTCATCCGTACGTATGGGCGTATTTGTACGAAATCCAGACCGCCCAAATCTATGATCCAAATGTTTATTTTACATTTTCTTCTTTCCATATCCAACATGCACCAGTTACATTTTTCATTGTTGTTTCCAATGGTCACAAAATGGATGGTTAGGATTTATTGATTTACATGGTTTTCGAGGCATGATCCATAAACATGTTCGTACGTAATTCGTGTGGTCTGGATAGATGCACGTGGCAGAATGCGAAGATGATGGTCCAAAGACGCCCACTGCCATCCTGTTGTCAGAAGATAGGTGGGGCCCCATTCAAAACTCACGTGGGCCGCACAACAGGAAAAAGTAGGGACGGAGATGCCTTCCATTGAAAACTCCTCATCCAAACCGTTCATAAGGTCATTCCCATTGGGATTAACTGAAAACCCAAAAATATTATCCTGATCCAAAACTTCCGTGGCCCCACTAACGTTTCAACGGTGGACGTTTAATCCCCACTGTTTCTTATCGTGTGGCCCACGTGAATTTTGGATCTGCCTCCTTTTTTAGACTAATGTCTTAACATGAGCTGGAAAAACGGATGGACGGGGTGGATTTCACACAAACATAATGTTGGGGCCCAACTAGCTTCCAACCGCAGGAACTTACCCCGCCGTTGGTATCGCAGGCAATCATGTCCATGGTCCGTCATCTCAAAAATTGTGGTGAACTATTACAGTAAGAAGCGCATTTTATACTACTGAGAGGAATTATACAATAATACAGTCCGTGGCTAGGATCTTCCCGCTGTATGCATCCGGGTCGTACGTTCTTCTATGTGGGGACACTGTTTAGGCAATCTAAACCGTCAGTTTGTTGAAATTCTATGGGCTATAAGGTACAAGTAATGTTGATTGGAAGATTAAAAGGAGCATTTTTATGGCCTTTAAATTGAATGTGGACCATTGTTGTTCTTCTGTTTTTAACCGTCTGTATGTAATCCATAAATCGGAAGTTTCAGATAATCTTATACAACATATTTCTTTTAGACAATCAATTACAGATGATGCCGATAGACCAATGGTCTGGATTGAATAATGAATGTCCTATTTGTCAGAATTGAAACGGACGGTGTAATATGCAAACACGCGCGTCATCGCATCGTATAATTTCTTGAGAATAAATGCGAAGGCCATTGGCGCGAACATAAATCGAAAATTTATAAATATAACCGCGCGAGTATAAAGTGGAGAGGAGAATCTCGGGACACGAGCCATATTGAAGCACGAGTAAGAGATCCGTACTGATATCCAGTTGTAAATTTTTATTAAAGATGTTATTTATGAAAATCCGTACTATCCCCACATCAGATGACGTAACACATACATTGAATATTGTCCGTTGGTGATTTTCTTTCCAGATGTCCTTTTTTCTCAAGATATTGTGGCCGAACATACAATTGAGTAGAGTTTATATATACACTGAAATTTACATGGATGGACCCATCTATTTATTGGACCTGATATTACACACGTTTGCCACTATGGAGTGCGTGCCGTTTTCCACTGTAAATCCACGCGCGCGATTCCGTAGAAATCATCTAAGAATATGCCTTTCCTCTTCTTCCATTAAGGAAAGTTCTTATTCCTTAATCAATGTTCGACGCACAATTAAGCGAAAAAGTAGATAATGAAATGGGAGTTATTTGATACTCTGGCAGACTATCGCAGCTGATGCTCAGGCACTAGGAAATCGTACACGTGGCCTACATAAAACCAAATTAAACGTCCTAGATTGTGGAATAGCCTGTAAATAATTTACAGTCCAAAAATCAGATTGGCTGAACAATCCTAACCTCTGATTCTTGGACACTTGTTTTTTTGAAGTAAGACCATATGAGATCTTTCATCTCAACCGTCCAATAAATGTCCACCGATTTTACTATTAAAGTGTAAGTTTTTGTGGTATATCTAAACTGGGACCCACAAGTTTGGACAACTTAATTTTAGTTAAGTTATTGCCACGTGTAAAGTTTCTTCTATTCATCTGTATCATCTATCATACTCTTCCAGAGTATCAAAGCTTTTTCAGTAACTAATTATATTATTACGTTTGGCTGCCCCCAACTTGCAATTAGGTATACATGTCTGTCTGGTTAGTGCACTTCAAAGTTCAAAGTAAATTGATTTATATTATATTATATGGAAATATCATCCGATAATGTGGGGCCCACCATGATTGGCCGACCATGGAGAGTCACTTTGATGGGAAAACCCCAACCATACTAGGAAAATATGCAGTCCAGATTGATATATTTGAAAGGATCCAACCATTGATTTGGAACTTCCATCTTGTCTGGCCCACCTCTGTTAGCCATGCTCCAATTGGATGATCCAAACCGTTCAATCCGTCGCAAGGAAATGGATGATGGATATTACTTGTATTTGAGGTTTGGTCATCCGTCCATCATGAGCTTCCCACCCTTGGTTACCCGTTTTCAAACGATGGACGAATATTGGACGGTCCATCGAGAAATCCAGCCATCAATCTAGATGGACAGTTCAGATATCTCATACGAATCAAGTGGACGACAAGCACCAGAATTTTTAGTGCTTTCTCATCATTCTCAAAGCTCCTAAATGCCACGTGGGATGTTCAATCATTAATCAAGAACAAGCCATGTTATATAAATTGATTGGTAGAATAGTTGTCACCCCTTTTATTGAGGCCAATTTGTTACAACTTTCGTTTATTTTCAGTCCACTTATCATACAACTAAAATTATACAAGTTACTAGGGAATCATAATCAATACTGTTTACTCCCATTTTTGCTACCATGATGTGCCCAAGAAAAAGTTGTGCATGTTGATATCATTGGAGTGGAACTAGAGGAAATCTTACTCATACTTGAAGATATCTTCAACTCATCTTCCTACGTCGTTAGGTATTTCATCATTAATAGGTCGCAACTCACCTATAAATCGTGCCACCTTCTGTGACTTAGATTCTGACAGATCGTTTCGTGTAGCCAACCATTGGAATTCTTCAGTGTAATCTGTGATAGTTCAATTTTCTTGTCTACAATTTTGATATTACTGGAATAATAATCGTGATCGAAGAAGACGTCTCATCCGTGGCCATGATAAGATGGACGCATTGTTCTGGCGGGCTCGTGAGAGTTGTAATTGTTCCCACTATGCAGAAACACCAGATTTTAATTTAAACGCTATCAATTTTATCCTTTTATGATCTGGCACGTCCATGTAATCAAAATATCTCTCTACTTCGGCTAGTCAATCGAGAAAATCTTCTATACGTAATAAACCGTTAAAACCAGAATGTTCAGCCTTACCTCAATAGTCTCTTTTAGCACGATCTAGATGATTATCTCTATAGATTGGTTGTCGGGCAAAACTCTCATTAAGGTCCTCGTCGCTAGAACTTGAATCATCTGGTGTAGTCCTACGGTTTGCCACTGGTAGTGCTCTACGAAAATCGGGGTTGCATCGTACAGCAACCATGGGTGGTGGAACAACCAAAGGTGGTTGAGCACCACTTAGGGCTCGGGGCGGAAGTAGTACATCCGTAAGACGGTTGAGAGTTACCTGCAGCCATTGCATGGTTTACTGACTCTCTCGATAGAAAGATTCCATTCTTTCCGAAATATGACGAATCCCTAAATCACCGTCCATAGGATTTTGATTCATACCTTCGTTGTTTGCCATCGGCCCGAGAGAAATCCTCGCTTTAATACCAATTGACGCAGGGATGAACGTGATGAGGATAACTACTCCGAATCCACGGAGCTTCTCTGGACTCCTCACAGAGACTTCTCGAATCCACAAGGAAAGAAAGCAGAAAATAGAAATAAATTCTAATAAATTCGAAATTGATTAATTGATTAATAAAAACGAGTTCACAACCCTTTAAATAGGGGTACCAAGCAATGAGAAAGAAATCAAAATCAAACTACAACTCAAACTCCTAGAATTCGCAACTTACTATAAATAGAAAACTTACTATTTATAGACGGTCGTGATGTGTACTAGTGCGCAAGGTTTTCGGCCAAAAATAGTAAGTGTCCTATTTGGCTTCACCAAACCGTTCTCCTAATTATTCTAAGCTCTTTTCACGTTGGGCGCAACTCCTAAAGCCCGACGGATGAAGAGTTATAATCAAACTAAAACTTACTATTTATAGTAAAAACGAAATTAAAATAGGAAAATGACCGTCGATCCAGAGGTTTTTCGCAATTCCGGGCTGCGCAACCCGGCGTAGCAGGGTTGGTTGGCTAAAGTAGCTCGTTCTACCCCCAAAATCATATATTTTACGTCAGATAACTCATTCCAAATTGCGAGATACGCCCGATCTAAGGTCCGACGGTCTGGATTACTTCTATTGTCGACCGGACCTTTTTTGATCCATCTTGGCAATGAAACTGTCCGCGACCCGCTCTACATCAGCATATAATTGCACATAAAAATCCGAATACAAGTTCTCTATCCCAGATGTGGCCTTGTGTTCGATTGAATTGACACAACAAATACAAAGTGAGATTTATGAAATAGATATTTCAAAACGATGATTAGAACTATTTTATTCCTTTACTTATTTTTGACCGTCCAATTTTCATGCTATTGATCATATGTTTAGGATAATGCGGTCATAGTAATACTTGTACATGATTTGCCATGATAGGTTATCCATTGCACCATCTAGAAGCTTTGGAATGATGCTAACATCCTTATAAAGGTGGAGATATTAACAAAATCTTTCTTTATTTTATCTTTATCTTGGGGGATGATAAAGTTTCCCAGAGCATCCGTACCCATTTCTTTCCTTCAAAGCATCCTGTATGCAAAAGGAATGGACGACTGCCTTTAATTTTCTTACTTAGAAAATATAATACCACAACCTTATATGATTGTATTACCAAAAGTACAAAGAAAGGGTGTATCTATCAAAAAGTGTGAGTCCTAAAAGAAAAGGGAAATAAAAACAAAAGTATAGTTATTTGATACTCCGTCACCTCATGTTGCGTGATACACAGGCACTTAGAAGTTATTCACATGGCATCCATTAACTAAAAGTAAACTAGCTAATTGTAAACCCACCGTTTCTAAGTCATTTTTCTAAACTCAGATGGACCAAGCAATCCTAACCAACCTCTGACACGTGGACACATAACAATTGGATTTCATTTTGACCGTCCAATAAGCGTCCATCACTCCCATAGATGGGTAATTAAATAACCCTAAATTTTGGTCCATGATACATTTAAATTGGAATCCACAGTTTGGACGGTTTAATTTGAATTAATTGTATGCCACCAGGGCAATTTCTCATTAATACTAAGTGCCTGAGCATTAAAAATACACTATGCTAGTATCAAAGGTTTTCTCAAAACAAAAATAAAATTATCTTAGTCTGTTTGGGTGTCCCACAAACTGTAGTTGGCCATTTGAGTTATTCTGGATTAATAAATAAAGGAGGAGGCACGCGCGAGTATAAAGCAGTTCATGTACACGTCATTGATGTGCCAGCACGGCACATTATCATGGGATCCAGTCCATTCATTAGAGGGGGGCCGCTATGTAGATTCTCTTTCAAAAGAAACAAGTTTGTTCGCTGTTTCTAATATCGTGGCCCACCTACTGAATGGACGAGAATGGTT
This sequence comes from Magnolia sinica, assembly GCF_029962835.1. Taxonomy (NCBI): domain Eukaryota; kingdom Viridiplantae; phylum Streptophyta; class Magnoliopsida; order Magnoliales; family Magnoliaceae; genus Magnolia; species Magnolia sinica. Next base: position 10,773,400 of record NC_080587.1, on the reverse strand, counting down.
TTGGTGAGAACATCTATCGATTAGACCTGCGTAATGGACGGCTTGCATATTGCACCTTTCAGCTACCGTGGTTGTCATAGTAATGTCTACAATAGCCCCCTATAGGGTCTAGGATTTTCTAGTAAGTAATGGTAGGGCAATTCGCCCTCTAATAGTGACACGTGTCATCTCTTCTGGGCCTGTAATTGGATTCAGATCATTCATAGAAATTTTTAATAAATTTTTTTTTTTTATGCAATTGGTCCACATCATCGTTAATATTATCAGCCTTCCTACATTAAATGCAGTTTATGATGATGTGACCCCATCACATTACAACACGTAGAAATTTCCGGTTTCGTGACGGACCTGGATTCCCCACAATGATATCCATGTAACATTCAATCTATCCTTAGCCAGGCCCATAAGTCAGCCACATCTAGGGCGGTACACGAATTGAGTTAGCTGGGTTAACATGCTCGACTGGACTCGAAAAAGCTCAAATCAACTCTGTTTGATACTGAGTTTAAGCTAAGTTGAACTAATTTTTTGAGCTCGAAAAAATTTTGAAGCGAGGTTGAGCTTGCTCGAGCTGGATTCGACTTGGATTGAACCCAACTAGAATCAAACCAATTCGATGACTTGGTTACTTTGATATTGATGTTACTCATCAAGTGTTTGATGAAATGACTCAATGAAGTGTGTCTGGTGGCAAGGAATGTATGTATACGAAACAAATATATATTTTTTTTCCTTGATATTTTATGTTGCTTAGAATGTGTTTGATGAAATACCTATAAAACCACGGCCGCTGTTTTACATATTGTGAGATTTTGAAAGTGTAGTCCATGTGTTTGTGAAAATGCTGCACAGGTAAACTCGGCTCGATCTTGGCTCAAACTCAGCTTAAACTGACTCGAGCGGCTAACCAAACCGAGCCTAGCTGGTTAGTCAAGCTCGAGGACCGAGCTGAGCCGAGTTCAAGCTGCGGTCAACAAGCGGCCGATGCGAGCTGTGCCCAGCTCAACTCGGTTCAACTCATGTACACCTCTAGCCACATCACTTGCACATGTAGGAATGTAGGAAAAGATATATCCACCATTGAAATCTTTCAGGGGGCCCACTGTGGGATGGTTATATGATATCCAAACCATTCACACTTTGTGTTCAAGGAGAATGAATAGAAAAACTAAATATTTGCTCCATCCAAGATTTCAGCGGACCTTTTGAAGATTTCAATGTTGTGCATCCAATCCAGACGCTGAGTTCTTGCAACTCCAACATCAGTGGGCCAAAAATCCACTCTATCCATCCATTTTTCCAGCTTATGCTAGGATAAGCCAAAAATGATGAAAAAGATTCAAAACTCAAGTGGGCCACATGAGAGGAAGCATTGGGGATTGAATGCAACAATCCTTTGCTCACAAAAATTTTGGATGATGCTAATATTTTGGTGTTTTCAGTTCATCCCAATGGAAATGAACTTGTGAATGGCTGGGATGGCATATAAACACCGACGTTAGGCATTTACCTCCCCACCTTTTCCTATCATGCAATGGCTTGATTTTTCGATACACTTTTTTTTTTTTTTTTTTTTTTTAAGCTCATGTCCTTCCATGGGCTGACAAAATAAATGAACATAGTGAATTTCTCATAAACATGGCAGTGGGCCCCACCTTAGGAAGTTCCTAAGGTCAATCCACGTCAATCTAACTTGACCATTTCTAAGGAAGTGGATTGGCTTTTACCATGACCACAGAAAGTTTCTATGGTCGAAAGCCAGGTGGGACCCATTGTGATTTTTGTGGGATCCTTTTGCCAGCACAAAAACAAGGCAGATCCAAAACTCAAGTAAGCACAAGAGGAAAAGGTGGGGATGGAAATGCCAAAGAATACTGTTGGTACGCCATCCAAACTATTCATACTGTCATTCCTATTGGCATGAATTGAATCCGCAAATATATTAGCTCAAACTTTCGTGGCACTAGTCACTTGAGTTTTGAAATTGCTTCATTTTTTGGAACATTAGCTAGCAAATCAAAGGGATAGGGTGCATTGTCACAACATCACCATGGGTACCACTTAGCTTCTGACCATGGGAAGTTTCTAGGTTGCGTCACAGGCATATGTATGCCTGTTTAGCTAGTGACCCCAACTAGTCAGCTAGCTAGTGTCAAAGCTATGTGGACCCATCATAATGTGTGTTTTATTCACGCTGTCCATCCAATTTTGTCAGCTCGGAAATGAGCCTAAAAATGAGGTAGATCTAAATCTTGGGTGGACCACACCATAGATAATAGTGGGGATTCAACGCTTACTATTGGAAACTTTACGAGGGCCACGGAAGTTTTGGATCAAGCTGAAATTTTTGTTTTCTCCTCATCTAAGATTGTGTGACCTTATTCGCAATTGGATGGCAAATAAAAATTATAATAAACTTTCGTAACACTCCAAATTTTGAGGGTCGAGCACATGTTTGACTCCCAAAATTTCAGGCATCACTTATGCTTTGCGAAAGTCGGTTTATCAGTTACTTCTACATTAGGCAGTTAAGCATGTATAAGATTATACAAACAGTGCATCATACTCTAGAATAAACATGATTAAAGCAGATAATTAAATGGAAACGCATGTAGTATGATTATCCAGAGTATGAGTTCAATTAGTTACAATACACAATTCCAAAATCAACAAAAAATATAGAAAGGTGGCGTCTAGCTAAGCTCGATCGCTCGACTCTCCCTGTTGAGAAGTGTGCATCCTACAATGGCCCATCCAAAAGCTGAAAGTAGGAGAACTCCTCATTATCCATGCTCGCCTAGTCCAATGCATAGGCCTCGGTGGTCCTTGCATCTATACCAAAGTCTGGTTAATGTTTTAAAACATTGTCCCAAAGTGGGAGTGAGTGAATAACTCAATGGCTCTATAAATCATGAGTTACACATATTATCAAGTCTAACAGTACGGGAATGACAAAGCAATGCAAACACTTCCTAATTACTCTTATTAATGTGCGTAATGAGGTTTATGAAATGATGCATGCACTTACAATCCAACGCTCCTTCAACCACGACTCCGACCGCCTGGTTCTCAAATGACAACACTCCCTCAACACGCGACTTCAATGCCTGATTCGCCACATCTTATTCTAATGCGATATGGTAAATGATTATGTTAGCTGAGTGATTGATTACGCCTATTCATCCAGCAATTTGGGAAAGCTAGGGTATCTCCCTTTTAGTCATCGGTCTCAATCACTAGGTGTGAAACAACCACAACGGTCCCACGCCTGTAATCCTTGATTCGTTTGGGTTCGTCACTCCCAGCTGAATACATACGAAAGGCAAATTGTAAGAGTAATGCTCGCGGTGTTTCCAACAAGAAACAAATGCATTTCATTTGGGAATCTCATTCATTCATTCACTTAATTACAAGCAAAAGAAGATCATAATCACATCATTTATTCATTCCAAGTTCTTTTACATCCTTTTTTTCCTTTGATTCCAAAATAGAATGTTTATGAATTATAATATAAAAAAATAAATATTTGGCAGCAGCATTATGCATAAGGGCATCAAGCACTAAGACACTATGCCAAGTGCTGTGTTGGAAGCCATTGTGTGCTGGAAGAGGCCATTGTGCGCTAGAAGAAGCCATTGTACGCTGGGCACTATTGTGCGCTGACAGCATTGTGCGCTCCATCTTGTTGTGCGCTAGCAGCATTGCACACCGCACAACACCTGCTCCGCACAATGAGCGCAAACTGTACCTCTCTCGTCTTTCGCAATCTTCTCATTTTCTGTGATTGGATGCTAATGACCCCTTAGAGGGGTCATGGGGTATTATAGCCCTCTCACACATGTGATCATGCTACGTAGTCATTGTGTGACATTCCTTGTGCGAACTCCACTGTGTGGGCTCATTTGTGCGGAATCCACTGCGTGGATCCCGTTGTGCGGACTTCACTGCGCGGATCTCGTTGTGCGAACTTCACTGTGCGGATCCCTTTTGGCGGACTCCACTGTGCGGCTCGCTTCGTGCAGACTTCTTTCGCACAACAATTATCTGCACACAATGCTCATTTATGGACAATGATCATTTGCGCACAACGATCTTTTGCTGTCTTTCTTTCTCTCTTTTTATGCCTCAACAGATGCCCCTTGATCCTGTATTTTTTATTTTTATCTACAAAATAAACAATGCAGGATCAATATTTCATTTATGCTAACCCATTTTTTGCTTTCCTTTTCTTCATTATGCGCTCCATTAAATTCTTTGGCACACAATCATTTTAGCGCACAATGAGTTGCACCCATTGAGTTGCGTACAACATCTTCCGTACAATGTCTAACGCACAACTTCTCGCGCACAACGGGCAAGAGCTTGCCTATAAAAACAGGACTTCTTCTTTTTTCTTCCACTTCATTTTCTGCTTGCTTCACACTTTTTGCACGTCAAGCCATTCTTCGCGCAAACCGCATCGTGCGCCGCACAACACCTATCCCGCACAACAGGGCTTAGCTCGCAACACTTTTTAGCGCACAAGGACAGGTAGCGCACAAGGATCTAGCACACAATCATTTTATCGCTCAATGTCCTGTGAACATTTTGAGCACACTGTCTTGCGCACAGTCAATTTAGCGCACAATGTCTTGCGCACAACGTTTTGCGCACACTGACTTGTGCTTAAATGTAGATTTGGACTTCGAATTTATTTGCCCTTTCTTCCCAGCAATCTTTTATACTTCCCCTTTAACTTAATGAACTTCTCTTCTTGATTTTAATTTATTCACTGACTCCTGTATAGATATCCGATGGCTAGCTCAAAAAGACCTCTCGCCTCCCCAAACACTGCTAGGCCTTCTAACTCGCAATCAACCGAGACCCGTAGTAAAAAAAGATCCTGAAGGCTACGCTTCCTTTTTCAAAGAGCCAGCTCCTGTCATTATTAACTTTGTTGATCGTATCTAACAGCTATCTGAACATATCCACATGGCTATACTGATGAAGGAGATAGAGGGACCCCCTACTACAGGACAAGAATTTGATTGGGACGATTGGTTGAAATGCACAGTTAATTTTTGCATAGATGACACTTGTCCTTCTGCTGCTGAGGCTTCTCCTACTCTGACAATTTCGAAGTGAACAAGAGAAAAGAGTAAAAATGAAGCTTTTCAAGAAAAGATTCGATAATATAATTGGAGGCGTTTTCAGAATGCTTGGGATTCAATCAAGCTAAGTGCCGATGCGATTAAATTTCGCAACCCTTATAAAGACGAGACTATTACTCTCCCTTTACAACTTCAGCGCCACTGGTCCATACTTCAAAGCGAACCGACCGACTATATGATACAGAACAGGCTCCTTTATGTGTCAAATTGGGTGATTAAAGAGCCGTAAATCCTTAAGGGCTATCTTACAAAGAAAGGCTTACTCCAAAAGACCAGGCAAATAAGATATATGTGCTTCCTCACACCATGTTACAATTCTCATTCCTTATACTTCACTCATTTCTTTGAAACGATTCAAAAGCATTTTCGTAATCGTGACTCCCTTTGGGGTAAGGAAGAATTTAGGACGCGGGGGCTTTGACTGATCGTCCATATTACAGCGCCTGGACCAAAGCGATCTTGAAGAAGTATGAAGATGTTCTTATTGCAGCCAAGATATATCATGCTATAGAAGCCACCTCAGAGTTTTTTCAAAAAGACACGATGATTTATAAGGGCTTTCGGAAGTACTGGTCTTCCACTACAAATTCTTTCTATCTTCCAATCGAAGAAGTAAGCATTACCTTGTGGGATCTATACAGGATAGCTGGCCTGCCTATTTTTGGATCTTTTTTCGATGAATATGTTCCCTCGAACAAGGAATTTGTCTATGTTTCTTATAATAAAATATCTAAAATTACAACATCAACTATCGAACTTTTTCGCGAAACGTCTTATTTTGCCGACGTCCATAAGATATCCCCTCTTCAATGGCTCGCACATTTTTCCCGATACTTGGTGTAAGTGTTTTAATATTTTTCTTACCTTTCAGACAACACTTACCTATAGATATAAATTGCTCACTCCCTCCTTTTTCAGGTTCCCTGGCAGCCATTATGCCGAACTAAAAGCCAATCGCAAAAAGATAAGGAGCCCAGTCGAATTCACCACTGAAACTGAATTAGCTGCTTTCTTGGCTTATTAGTTGAGCTTAGTCGTGCTTCCTAGCTCAAAAGGCTCAAAGTCTATTTGACCAACTTTATTCGTGGCGGTAGGTGCAATGGTGGAAGGTAAAAAAAGATATTCCGTGGCCCCTCTTGTCTTATGCTCGTTATATAGAGCTTCCGGTCATGTTGCGGCGCACTACGCAAGCCTAGCACTAGGAATTACATCTTCTTTTACTCCATGACACTATTTCTCCGGATGGCTTGACATTTATTTTCCCTGGACTTACAATGACCCAGAGAAGGCTTATGTCCATCTCGATCATCTGCCCCTGTGGCATTTCTTAAAGCGAAAGATGATAAAAAAGGGGTATGAATGGATAGTGAATAAAATTGACAACATGAAATCTATTGACTTCTTTCCTTTTTATTTGGATTACCAAGCTGAAGACAAAGATGTTGAGGATAACAATGACTTGGAACCTGTTGAGAGAACCTTCTTTCTTTGTATTCGTTCTTGTAGTCTTCCCCTGCGAGAAGGAGTAGAGTTCTGGCGAGAACCATACTATCCGAGTCGATATGCCAGACAATTTGGGTATGATTAAGCTATGCCCAGGCAAGTGAGGAGGTCACACAGACAATGAGAAGCTATCGAGTCAGCCCCTACAATTGGGCTTTAATATGGAAGCAGCTCTTAATAAGAAATTTTGGCTCTCGATTTCTTCTTCCATGGGACAATCATCAAGTGACGGCTTCATATTCCTGGATGCGGTGGTGGACGCATCATTACTACTTGGTGTACAATTGTTTTTCGGTGGATCGACCTATCTGGTTTCCTCCACGCTTGAGGAATTATATGCCGGAGCAAGGGATTGGATATTTTTACGAGAAAGTTCAAGCCGCCATTTTCGAGACAGCTTCATCATAAAATTTCTGTAGAAGATCCCATTAGAGAAATAAAGCCTCCAAATACTCTAGAAGGATGGATTGCTTTTGGTTCTCCTTTGGATTTGATAAAACGGGGAGAAAGATTGGCCACTTCTCGCAATAAATTTAAAATTGTAGGCAGTATTCTGCCTTCCCCTACTCCTGAAGGAGGAGATCAGCCTACACACCCTGCTCCCGTCATTCCTCTTACGACAGAACCCATCACTTCTACAATTTCTCCTACTGTTGAACATACAACCACCGCAGTTATCCTTGTCATGGACCTTACAACAACCACAATAAGTCGTGCTACAGTCATGACTTCTCCTTGTGTGCATCTGATTGCTATTACTACATCTCCTATGACTCGTTCGCGTGCTAAGTCGTTGTCTCCTGAAGTTTTAGCACAACAGGTCCCTTCTCCTACTCAAAGTGCACATCCTCTCCCCGTGAAGACTACTTATAAGGAAAAATGAACCATATCGAAAGAAGACAACTCATCAAAATATTCAGCAAATGCTGCAAGCGATGATACATCTTCACCCACGAGCTTAACTGATGAAGGAGATGCTGTGAATGCAGATGTTGAAGTGGATATTGGAGAAGAAGATGATGTTAGAGTCGAGTCTCCACTTCCTGATGCTCTAATCACTCGTCTAGATGCCTCTCATCCGATTCCGGTGACCTCCCTAGATGAAGAACAACTTGATTATGGAGAATCTGGTTGTTCTCCTAGTGTAAATATCTTTCTTTCTTTTGGCGCCTCATATTCTCCATGTATCATGGAGACCACTGATGTGGTTGCTTGCGAAACATCAACATTAAGGGATACAGAGGCTCAATCATCCGAAATTTAGGCAACAATGGAAAATGTACTTCTTCTTCACAGCACAGAAGAAACCTTGCTGATAGTCCCCACAACATATGATGCCCCCATTCAGACTGATAAGTCCCCTATGCGCGTCCTTTTCCTATCTAGCCAGTAGGTTGAAGTTCAGAATTTTTTTCAGATCTTATTGACATCTCAACTCCAACTACTCTTAACTCGAGTACTGTAGGGGCTTAGGAGCTTTTTTCAATGCTGCTGTGATTACAGAAGCCCCCAGCTCTGCAGCACCCACAACTCATTCTGTTTAGGCTACTTTTACTGTTGCCCCCAAACCGGGTACATATTTTCTTTTATTATTTTATATCATTATATACATACGTATCTTCTTTTGAACTTATAATTTCTTCTTTTTCTTTTAGTTTCGGTCGTGCCAACTCCAAGTGGATCTGAAGGGTCTAACTCGGTAGCTGCAATTTTTGATAAACTCTCATTGGAAAAGGTGTCTCCTCTTATGCTGGGACTCTTCAAGCACTCAATTTTTTTTATCATTAGCGCTTTTAAAGATCCAACTCAGTGACCTTTTTTGGATAGTGCCCTAGCAGTCCTCACCCATTCGGCTCGTTTGGCACACATCAATGTTCAATCTCTTCATGACTCCTTGTCACAATTTTATGATTCAATAAAAAACTTAGAAGTAGCGCGAGTTGTAGTCATTGCTCTCGAAATTCTAAGTCGTCAGAAGGAATTGGCACTACTCAAAGAGAAACTCTCTCGTTCAGATGATGTCCTTGCTAATTGTAATGTTATTGGTCAATCTCTTCATAAGAAGTAAAAGTTTTTGATAGAAATAAAACGATCATTGATGATCAAATTGCTATACTTGAGAGAGAGATTCTATTACTCAAGAGTCAGAAATAAGCAGAAGATTTAACTATTTGTCAAATCAAATGGGACCTTGAAATGAAGACTCAAGTAATTGATACTGAACAAGCTGAGCAAACAAAGAACAGGGAAGTTATTGCTTCTTTGGAATCAGAACTGGTTGGCGTTCCCGATCAAGCCAAAATAATTCTTGAGGCTGAACGAACGACCGCTGGGGCACAATTTCAATTAAAAGAAGAATTGCAACATTACTTAGCAGTATTAAACATAGCCGAAGATCTGTAGGCATTGTATGTAAATATTTCTTTTGTGTTGTGGTACATAAACAACTTGTGGTGTTTTATTCAGAGCAGAATACATTCTTGATAATACAATCATCAATTTTGGGATACATGTTGATGCAATACTTTTATACTCATGCTTTGTTACTTCTACTATTTATATTTATGCATTGTATGATGACCCTATGTGATGTTTTATTTCAATGGGCGGAACTATTTCATTCAAAGTTAATTAGTTAGCTTTGCACACAGTTTAAGCTCTTGAGTAGTAGAACAATACCAGTTTTTTAGACTCATAAGTAGTTGGAGTTGGGTCTTATGCGAATGGTCTCTCTAACTCTCATGAGTTCTCTGGATTTATCGCGGCCGGGGAGTTCACAAACCGCGGTCCATCAGAGGGGCCCAATGAAGCTACCGGAGCCATGAACTCAATGGGATATATGCGCATGGTTGGCCACAGTAGCTCTCTAGAGTTCGTGGGATGTGCAAGACTACCTTTAGTACCAAATCCAAGGTCGTCGGTCCATCAATGAGTAGGTTTAAGCCATTCCTCATGAGTTACTACCGAAATCAAACCAGGGATCTGGAGGGGTCTTATTCTATTCCCTGTTTTTCTTCATCTGTGAGTTCGGACCCATTCATGGGAGGGTATTTTCATCCTCATCCATGACGATGTCGGAGAGCTCACAAACTGCATTGGTCTCACGACTTCTTGGCCTTTAGGGCTTTTAGTCGCTGGCTCCATCCACTACCCGCATGGGTATGCATTTGATGTGACGTATATGGGCTTTTTAGGGCCGCTAGCTCCACACTGTTGTCCCGAATAATATAGGTCTTATGCGTAGTTGGCCATATAGGGCTTGACTAGGCTGCCTTTAGACGGTGAATCAATACTTGATATATCGTTGTTGCTTGCTGTTGCTTGCATGATAATCTGATGATATTTATTCTTTATATCCAGCCAGCTTGATCTGATGATATTTATTATTTATATCCAGCCAGCTTGGCGATAATAATTAATTTTGATAAGTAACTCGTAGTGACGGCGACGGCGAAAATTTTGTCAATAGTGAATGACCAATAATGATAATGATGGCTGGGACTTCGATGATAGTGATGTGCTTGAAAATTTACCTTTTATTCATCATTCGTGAAGAAAGAATACAAGGCTTCGCCTTTAAAGGCTATTTCATCATTTCATCTGTGATTGCCTCCTTTTGATGGAGAAGAATTATCCTAATAATCTTCTAGATCAAAATCTCTCCCACTGTTAGGAGTAATATTTCTTGATGAAGCGAGCATTGATCGGTATACTGATGCCTCATCTGTCTTGATCTGTTACTCTGTATGCTCCATTGGAGTAGACTTCAGTTATGATATACGGTCCATCCCACTTAAGGTCAAACTTGCCCCCTGTTCTCCGAGTGACTACTATTGGCCTTTTCAACATAAAAATTAGATCCCCTTTCTTGAAAGATCGATGTTTAACTTTTTTATCGAAGGCAGTAGAAATTCTGGCCTGATATAATTGCAAGCGTTGCTGAGCTGCCAGTCTTTTTTCATCAAGAAGATCCAACTCTTTCAACTGTATTCTTGCGTTCTCATCATCTGTAATTGATTGATGCACTGCTACCTTTAGTGAAGCGACTTGTATTTCGATTGGCATGATAGCTTCTACACTATAAACTAATGAATACGGGGTAGCTTGTGCCATTGTACGATTCGTTGTTCTATAGGCTTATAGAGCTTCCTGCAGTTTTTCATCCCAGTCACGCTTATTTCCGTTCACCGTTTTCTTCAGTATTTTCACAATCGTCTTATTGAATGCTTCTGCCAGCCCATTGGCTGGTGGATCATAGGGTTTTGAGAACGACTGATGAATTTTGAACTTAAGACATAACTTCTCCATGCCTCTATTCTTGAAAGGAGTGTCGTTGTCTGTGATGATGTTCTTCGGGATACCATGGTGATATATTATCGCGTGCTGAATGAAATTAACAACATCTTTCTCTTTAACACTTCGGAGCACAATTGCTTCCGTCCATTTAGAGAAATAGTCCGTTGCTGCTAGTATATACTATTTTCCTCTGGATGACGGTAGATTTATAGGGCCGATGACATCGAGCCCCTATGTAGCAAAAGGCTATGAAGTAGCTGACTGATGAAGGTCTTTAGGAGGTACATGTATGATGTCCCCGTGGATTTGACACTCGTGGCATCGCTTCGCGTAGTCTATTGTATCTTTAAACATTGTTGGCCAGTAATATCCCATCCGGTGTACCCGGTGGAACAAATTTCTTCCCGCTTGATGCACCCCACATTTCCCAGAATGTGCCTCTTGCAGCACTTAACCTGCCTCCTCTTCACTTAAACATTGCAATAGTATTTCATTATAGGACCTTCTATATGATCCTTCAATACACATAATGAATCTCTTCGCCCTTTGCTTAACTTGCAACTTTCCCTCTGAATCTTTCGGAAGGATATCATATTTGAGATAATCAATGAAAGGCTAACGCTAATCATCTACTGTCACTTCTAGGCATGATATGAGGAGTGCTTCCATTGTGTCATTGATTATATCTGCCAAGGGCAAAAATCTCCTTTCTTCGATTATCACTTGCAGGGGACTTCGATCTGGGTGTGACAGTGCTGCTGCTAAACTGGCTAAAGCATCGGCCCTCGCGTTCTCGTACCGTGGTATATGCTTGATTTCAACATTCAGAAATTGTTTCAATAAATGCTGCGTCCTTTGACAGTATGACAGAAGTTCCTGTTTCCTTGTTTTAAATTCAGTCATCAACTGATTTATAACCAGTTTATAATCCCCATAAATTCGTAGTGCTTTTATTTTCAGTTCGCTGGCTATTTCCATCCCAATGATAAGCGCATTATATTCGGCTTCGTTATTTGTACATGCAGTACCCAGCGTGAAAGAGTAGGGCAACAAATCGCCTTGTGGAGTGATGAATATTACTCCAGCATTTACTCATGTTACCAGGGCTGCTCCATCAAAGAACACTTGCCACACATTTGACAATTCTGTCATCATGACCTGTTCATCAGGAAACTCATCGAAGATGGCTTCGCAGTTCATCATACGATGAGCCGCTAGAAAATCTGCCACTGCCCGTCCTTTTATTGCTTTCGCTGGTTTATACGTAATCGCATATTCTAACAATAGCAACATCCACTTTACCAGCTTCCCCGACAACATTGGCCTTGTCATAAAAAACTTGATGAAGTCTGCTCGGGATATTAAGGTTATGTCATAGGACAGACCAGAATGTCTTAATTTCTGAACTGCAAATACCAATGCTAAGCATATTTTTTCGATTGGTGTATAATTGCATTCTGTGCCAATCAAGGTTTGACTTAAATAATATAGTGCCGCTTCTTTCCCATTTTCGTTCACTTGTGCCAATAAGGCCCCTAGTGAATTCTCAGCTGCTGATATATACAAAATGAGAAGTCTTCCTTTCACTGGGGCCGTTAATACTGAGGATTGTTTCAATATTCTTTTATCGAATCAAAGGCGTTCTGGCAGGATTTGTCCCATATGAATTCTGCTCATTTCTTCATCAGATAAGAAAATAGCTGGCATCTTCCTACTAGGTTCGAGATGAAATGGCGGATATATGCTAACTTGCCTTGTAAGCTTTTTAGCTATTTCAACATTTTCGGGGGTGGCATTTCTCAAATAGCTCTAACTTTTTCCGGATCTATCTCAATACATCTGTGTCTCACCACGAAACTAATGAATTTTTCTGATGATACTCTGAACGCACATTTGGCCGGGTTCATCTGTAACTGTTTCTTTCTGATTCGGTGGAAGACTGAAGCCAAATGTTCGCGGTGTTCCTCGTGATGATTTGACCTGACCACCAAATCGTCCACATAACACTCAACATACTTGTGCATCATGTCTTGAAATATATTTTGCATTGCCCTTTGATACGTCGCTCCTGCGTTCTTGAGACCAAACGACATGACTTTATAATAATATATCCCCAATGGAGTTCTGAAAGTCGTCGCTTCCTCATCTTCAGGTGCCATTCATATTTGATTGTAACCGACGTAGCCGTTCATAAAGGCATGACAGCATATTGCGTAGTACTGTCTACCAACATTTCGGTTATCGGTAGTGGAAAGTCATCTTTTGGACATGTTTCGTTCAAATATCTGAAGTCGACGCAAACCCTGATCTGCCCATTTTTTTTACTAGGACTATATTCGATATCCACTTGGGATATTTAACTTCTCTGATGAATCCGACATTTATTACTTTGCTTATTTCTTTTTCTATCTTAGGAACCAAATCTGGGTGAAACCGCCTCTGTGTTTGCCTGATGAGTCTTTCGTCTTTAGAGATATTTAACCGATGCATCGCTACTGTCGGCTCTAGACTTGAAATTTTCGCGTACATCCAAGCAAAGACGTCTTTATTTTCCTTCAGAAGACTAACATATTGATTAGCTTCTTCTTCTGATAAACCAGCACTTATGAATGTATTCCGTGGTTCTTCCTCCGTTCTCAAATTTATCTCTTTCAAATTGTCAATTGTCGGCTACCCCCATCCTCCATCTACTTTGGAGCTGTCTTAGGCTTGTAATTATTTTAAGGTCCGTTTCTTCTATCTGTTTAACTGTTACTATGTTCACTGAAGCCTCTGCCCCCAGTCCTCGAAATTTTCCTTGCTTATTTTGATATACCCCGATTGGAATCTGAATTCCTTTTCCATAATTTAAGCCAACAGACTCTTCGTGATCAAAGCCCATTTTCTTCATGATTTTTCGACTCCCTGAGCTATATCTTTTCAGCTCTTTGGGTGTTAATCTTCCATTCCCTGCACCACTGTTAATTGCTTCATCTTTCTTCATTTCGGAGTGAGCATAGAATTTGATCGGCTCTGGATATCTTGCACTGGGTTTAACATGAAATCTTTTTGGAATGAGGGGAAACGACTTACTCCTTTCAGCATACGGGAGCGGTACTGTGTAATTTTACTGTAGAATTTTCAATTGTTCTGGCGATAACAACGTTAATGGCGGTTGTCCTGGCTATCGCAGATGTTTCGGGACAAAATAGAACTTCTTTTTCACCTTTTCTGCTATAGACGACTTCGTTTCTTTTTCTTTTACTATTTCCATGCAAGCATTTTCTGGGACCTTGTTCTCATCATTCTCCTTTTCTTCCTTGCTGGCGAATGCATCATAATAACTCGCATCTGCGAAAAAAGCTTCAGCTTCTGTATACGGTCTTGCATCAGCTAATACTTTGTGCTACACCCCGTTCTTGCAGCATTTGAAACACTGGTGTAGGGTAGAAAGTATGAAGCCATATTGATGCATCCACAGTCTTCCCAGAATGAGATTCTATGTAGTCATTGCATTTATAACGTGGCAGGCAATGTTTGTAGTTAATTCTCCTATCTCCAGCGTTATTGTGATCTTACCAAGTGCACGTTATCCATCTTGATTAAAGCCTTGTATCATCATTCCACTAGAGCGTAGGTTCGAGCCTCGATAACCTAATTCATTCAGTATTGTCAATGGCAACAGGTTTACAGTAGACCCATTATCGAGCATTATTCGATTTACTTGTTTACCGCGAATATGACCCACTATCATCAACGGCCTATTATGTTCCCCATCACAAACCAAGTCGTCATCGGAGAAGGAGATAATTGGCATACAATCTTCTCATTTCTCATTCTCCATCTCAGTCAGCAACACTCACCTTATACCTTCATTAAATAAGGCTTTAATCAGGCTTTATCGGGAGTCTTACGACAATTTTAGAGCATCATAGACACTCAATCGAGCTGGAATGCCTTTCAAGTGGCTTATAATATCATAAGTTACTTTTCCTGTCTCCTTTCCCATTTCTTTTTCGCTACTGTTATTATTGTTGGTGTGATTCTTGACTGCTTTTGTCTTTGTTTTTTTGCTTTTCAAATTTGGTGGGCTGGCTATCTTCTTCCCTGATGCAAGGTAGTCACTGCAACTTTGCCCATTGTCTTCTGATTATCCACCCTTGTCCTTCCCTGATAATCTTCTTGCATGGTAAGTACGTTTGTTGTCGCTCTTGTCTCTTTCTTTCTCTTTCCCGACTATTATCTTACCCTTGTTTATCATCCTTTGTACAATACACTTCAGTATATAACAATTTTCTGTCGGATGCCCCACTATGCAGTGATAATGACGGAAGTCTCTTTCCTTTGTTTTAGATACTTCTTCAAGACGTTTCGACAGGGGCAGTTTAATTGTTCTGACTTTTAGTAACTGATTCATCATAGGGAGTACGTCCTCTTTTTCAAACGCAAAACCCTCGTGAGAATTCAATGATCGGGGTTTTTTGTCGTAAAACCTTCCTCTGGGGCGGTTCGACTCTTCTTTCCTTTTTGTCATTTTACCCCTTACTTCTCTCGCATCCTGACTTCTCTTTTCGTGCTCAACCACATTTGTGATCAACTTCTGAGATCCTCTTCTAATCATTTCATAATTGAACACTGGCATTTTCTGAGTCATAAGCTTTAGAGCGTGCGCTTTTGTAGCCAAGTTGCGGAAGGTTTTGATGTCAGCACTGGTGAGACCAAACGCTATTCCGGTTTCTATAGAGTTTAGACACATTTTCACCTATTCTTTCTCTTCTGGAAATTGTCTGCAAGAAGCCCCCAAGGTCTTCCATCTGTCTATAAATTTTTCCACTGGCTCTCCCTCTCTCTGTCGCACAGAAGTTAGTTCTGTGATACTGACATCATATTCTGATGAGAAGAAGTTTGACATGAACGCATCCTGCATCTGTTCCCACATTCTTATCGACCCGAGTGTTAAGCTAGAATACCACCTGAACGCTTTATTTGTTAGAGAAGACCCGAATAATCAGAGGCAATACTGGGGCACTGTGGAGACATTTCCCATACTGGTGATGAAGTGCATTAGGTGTTCTTCCGATGACCCATCCCCGTTGAATTTCTGAAAATCAGGATGCTTGAAATTGTTCGGAAATGGGATATCTTCTACTTCTCTTGGGTATGACGTTCGATATCTGAATCTTTTTGTGCCCTCACGTTCTCTTTCTGACCTAACCACTTCTTCGACAACTTGTCGTACTTCTTCCTGTGTCACTGCTCTCATTGTGGGGGCATATCTGTGTGACCCGGTCCTCGGCAGTTACAACGCTTCGAGGTGTTGTTCTCGTTCATTTGCGTTATCAGTCACTGGGGGTATCGTCATCCGGGCTACGTTATGTGCAAGAGTCCCCAAGGCCTCCCCGTTGAATTCTTCCATTAATGCTTTTTGTGCCTCTGCCATTTCAACGATTCGATCCTCTGAGTTGGAGAAGACCGTCGGTTTGTTCCCGCCATGTGAACGGCAGCCTCTCCATTCCCTGACGAGGCAGTAGTTGATGCTGAATGGGAGTGTATTGACGTTATAGGAGTTGCTGAAAGAGGAGACTCATATGATCTTTGTGTATTTCTGGAGTAACCGGCCGATTGGGAAGACAGAGATTGGTGATGTGGATCCTGGTAGACTTGTTAGTAAAGCCTTTCCTTTTTGCTATTTTGTCCACCGGGAGTTCTTAACAGGCAAGGCAGGAAAATCTTATGTGTCTAGAGGAATCATCACCTGCATAGGGTAGATTGCCAGCGGAGCAAGTTCAGGATGTTTCCTAGCTGTATTTTGCGTTATCGGTCCCCTATCTCTTCTCAGTGGTGCATTCATTTCTGTCATAATGATATTCCGGGTCCTTATCCTTCTGTAAGTGGCAACGATCCAGTCATATCTTTCTTCCTATGCAATTGGTGAAGCAGTTATAACTGTAGCAACTGCCCGTGGCTTTATACGCTTGGTTGACGCCGCTTTCTCAGCATACTCTATGACGAAACTCGTCGCAGTGAAGTAGAAGACTGTATTCTTCTGAACGATTGCCATTGATTGGTTGGTTGGTTGGTTACAATATCTTTTCTCCTGAATCCTTCATATTGCAAAACAACATAAATTAGTAATTAAATCAAGTTATATTCTAATTTGGAGATGAAAGGTAGGATGTTCCCACTGAGAGTCTCCATTTTAGCACCTTACAGGCGCCAAACAGTTGTGATTATCTTTCGTACAATTCTTAAGTGAATATGAGAAAGGTACCCAGTAGAGTCGCCATTTTATTTCGAACAAGAAACAAACGCATTTGATTTGGGAATCTCATTCATTCATTCACTTAATTACAAGCAAAAGAAGATAAAGAAGATAATCACATCATTTATTCATTCCAAGTTTTTTTACATCATTTTTTTCCTTTGATTCCAAAATAGAATGTTATGAATTATAATATAAAAAAATAAATATTTGGCAGCAGCATTATGCATAAGGGCATTAAGCACTAAGACACTATGCCAAGTGTTGTGTTGGAAGCCATTGTGCGCTAGAAGAGGCCATTATGTGTTGGGCCTATTGTGCACTTGCAGCATTGTGCACTAGCAGGGTTGTGCGTTGTCTCCTGTTGTGCGCTAGCAGCATTGCGCGCCGCACAACACCTGTTCCACAAAATGAGCGCGGACTCCACCTCTCTCTTCTTTCACAATCTTCTCCTTTTCTGTGATTGGATGCTCATGACCCCCTCACACGTGTGATCATGCCACGTAGTCATTGTGCGGCATTCCTTGCGTGAACTCCACTGTGCAGACTCCTTTGTGCGGATTCCACTGCGTAGATCCTGTTGTGTGGACTTCACTGCGCGGATCCCTTTTCGCGGACTCCACTGTGAGGATCGCTTCGTGCGCACTCCTTCCGCACAACAATCATCTTCGCACAATGCTCATTTACGCACAATGATCATTTTGCGCACAATGATCTTTTTACTGTCTTTCTCTCTCTTTTTATGCCTCAACACACAGTCACTATGGGGAGGCTCGTCATCCCTGCGTAAGCCAACAGCATGGACACAATGTCCCATACCACCATGCCTGAATCACAAGTTCTAAGGATTGCGATACTAATGGTTAATAGTAGAACTTCACAAATGTTAAGAGGGGTGTCCCAGATTCATGCGATTGTGGCCATACATGGTGAACATATAGAAGGTTAGTTGGTTCTTTGGGCAATTTCGGTTGCTACGAGCGAACACTGGCGTGACCAGCATGAAGCGCGTAAGCACCCCGCGTGGCCTAGCCACTGTCGATAGTCTGTGTCCGACCCGAATTGATCAAACTTTCCCATGATGGCCAACCTAATTTGGCCAACACATATTTGAAAATTTACCAATTAACAAGACTACTCTCGTAGTACTATTTTTCATTTTAATCGACTCAAATAGCATTTAAAACCAAATGTATCCACATTTGATAATTAAATTTAGTAATGTACTCATTTAGGCATTTTATCGAACACATAGGTATCGCTATACTACAAATTTGTAATTCATTGAATAAATTGATTGAAATACACTTAAGATAATATGTAAATTCCATATTAGCAATCATAAATCATTAACTAGAAAATAGCATTGATAAATCGTAACCTAAGTACTTATGGTACATACCTTAAGAGGGTATTTTCAATCTTTGAGCTCCTAGGATTTGAAATATGGGAAAAATCACTAATTTTTAATATAAAACAATGAAGTATTGTTAATCACAAGTAAAGTATGTATAAGTTGTGAAATCGAAGGGTTGAAAGTAAGTCTTATCTCCAATTGCAAGTGACGGTAAATTCGGTGAAGAATTCGGTAAGTTAAAGGGTTTGATTGATGAGCTACTAACCCCCAAATACCAAAGTCCTTCACTCACTCACTCTCTCTCTCTCTCTCTCTCTCTCTCTCTCTCTCTCTCTCTCTCTCTCTCGTAAGGTATAAAATTCGTATGAGAGCAAAGGATGCCCCCAAATGCCCTATTTATACCACTAGATTTTGTGCATATGTCCCTAAGGGTCCTTTATTTATTATATTAACCCTTGAGGGGGCTGTTTCTAACATTTGGGGCCCATTATGGGGTGTAGGGATTAATATACACCATATGATAGTTAGTCAAAATGATGATCTACGTATGGATATGATTGGCCCACCATTTGGATGTGTCGATCGACGGATATGATTAAAAGTTTGTTCAACGGTCATCGGTAGTCGATCAGGGTTGCGGCTATACAGATATGTTTGGAGAAATATCTTTAGTCGGAACCCCAATTTTGGCCATGAACCGACAATCTGAATGTTACAACTTCGCGAAAGAGCAATGGACTAGTTTCACTTAAGTTCCAGATTTTCATATAAGGTATTCAGACAACCCAAGCACTCGCTTTGCAAGTCTAAGTTGAACGATTCGAGATACGATCTCAGATCGATGTCCCGTGATGGACGTCAAGCACACTAAGATGAACATATTTCTATATCCTCAGGTTTAGTGGCCCACTAACGAGTGGTATAAAGTTTGTTTAGATAATTAAGGTATTTCTGGAATGGATTGGGAATTGAGATTTTTTGTGCACAATTATTAGGGTTTGGATTAGCTAAGTTCATATTGTGGCCTATCCGCAACTAGTGGAAATAATGATTAGAACATAATCACCTTAAACTATTAGTTCTGAGGTTAAAATGATACTATGTCAGTTTGGTTTGTTAATTGAGATCTGACCCATAATTGTCACAGCTTTGGGTAGATCTTTATTTAGTTACGATTGTCTTGAGTCAGTAAAAGGTCGGCTAGATTTGAGGCCCATGTGAATAAATCATGCGGCTAAACTCAGTATTTAAATGATTGGCCAGATTCATTGGCTTTCTATTATTGATTTATCTAATTTGTGAGGTTCTTTACCGGTACCACTCGTGTATGGGTTCACATCGAATATTAAGGTTCAATTAGTGATCACGTGTGCTAGTTATAGTGAAAATTTTTTAAGGATTTTTGGAAATCCAAAACAGTGAAAATTAAAGACGTTACCGCTTCAAGAAGCTTTTAATAGTGGATGTTCAATTAACAATGTTTTCCTACGTTGTGGTTCAGGGTGTGGATAAAACACATACATCATGGTAAGGTCCAAAGAGCTTTGACACCAGCTAGCTGGCTGGTGCTGGGAGGACGAGCCAAACCGCATCTATGGCGGACAATCCACTTCTATTTCCTTGTAATATGGCCCACTTGAGTCTTAGATGAGCCCATTTCCAGGATCAAGTCTTACAATGATAAGCGACAACTGATGAATGAAGTGAATTTCAGGCCAATGTCACGATGTAAATGCAGGTAAATCATGGTAAAAGCATAACCATGAGAAGCCCCCACTGTTTGAAATATAAGATGAATTTCACATCCTATTTTAAAATGTGAAAAATGTGAAAACTCTGTGGGTCCCATAATGATGCATGTGTTATATCCACTTCGCCCATTTATTTTCTTAGATTATTTTAGGATATGACCCTAAAAATGAGGCATCATTATTCCCACTACTTGCTTTGTGTGGTCCACTCAAGCTTTAGATTTGCCATATTTTTAGGCTCATGCGGCAAAATGAATGAAAGGAGTGGATTAAACACATACATCAGAGTGGGACCCACATGGCTTTGCCACAAAGATACGGTACTTATGCCATGCAAATCTAAATAACCCTATCCTGTATAATCTCATTGGAGGAAATATAAAAGTATATAATTATTATCTATTTTCACTAAAACACCATCAATTACATCCAATCCAATTACACAAGAAAAATGGTCCAGTGCTCTCACGCATTATAAGTTACAGTGCTCCTACCTGAATTTGGTCATTTGAACAGTTTGATCAATCAATCTGAACTGTCAATTAAGTCCACAATACATTTCAAGGGCTACGGTAGGAAAATCAAACTGATCGGATGATCCAATCTATCCTTAATTTAGCTTCTTCTTTTTTTTTTTTTTTGTAACCATCAATTTTCTAACCAATAAATTGGATGGTTAGGATTGCCTAACAAGAGTGACCTTTTTACAATCATAAGCCATCCATGATGTGATACAATGATCAAATTGTTGATTGGACCTATTTTTGTGTCAACTGATCTTGACCGTCAATATTAAAAGCCATTAATCATATGGTTAAGGTTGTCAGTTCAGTGTGATGTTTGCAGGGTAGCCCATGAAATGAGCTTTGGATCTGATGAACAATCTATATGAATGGCTTGGATTGTTTGTGTCCCAATGCAACTAGGAGCAATATAACTTTCAGTGCTCTGAGAGGGTTGTTAGCAGAGTGGAGGTTCACATGCATGCATTCTTGCACACAGAGTATCTGTGCCAAAATCAAACCATTGAAATTGTGGGGCCCACTCTAGATACATTATAACCTTAAAAAGTTAAATTGACTGAGCAATATTAACCTCTGATTAATGGACTCATGTTTGTTGAATTCTAACCCTTGATTCTTTTACAATTTAACCTTGAACTAGATGTCAGGCTAATTCAGCACACTTGTAGGGTTCATGGCCCATCTAAAGTAGGGCCCACCATATCACCGATTCAATTAAGATGACATGTTTAGTAGGTAAATAATTTCTTAGGGCATTTTATATGGACCACTACATTTTATACAAGTATCAAAGTTTGGGAAGTGGGTACTGAGTAAAGTAAACTCTGTGGAGCCCACCGTGATTTATGTATTTTATCCGTTCTGTCCATCCATTTTACCAGAGAAGTTTAGGGCTTGAGCCCAAAAATGAAACATATCCAAAACTCAAGTGGACCACATCACGGGAAACAGCATGAATTAAACATCTACCGTTGAAAAATTTATAGGGACCACGTAAGTTTATTACCAACCAAAAGGGCACAGCTTTATCCACCAAGGTGGGTGGATCCCTGACTATGGGGACCACCGTGATGTATGTTCCTTACATCCAAGTCGTTCATCCGTATTGACAGCTCATTGTATGACATGATCACAAAAATGAAGCATATCAAAATCTTAGGTGGACCACACCATAGAAAATAGGAGTGATTGGATATCAACTACTACAAACTTCTTAAGGGCCACTGGAATATTTATTTGCCATCCAATCTGTTAATAAGGTCAGAAAGACATGGATGAAGGTACCATACAAATGTCAGGTTGATCCAAAACTTTCGTGGCCCACAATTTTTTTAATGGTCAATCACCACTGTTTTATATGGTAGGGTCCACCTAAGATTTTGATCTGCTTCATTTTTGGGGTCATACCCTAAAATGAGCTTTCAAAACAGATAGAAGGCATGGATGTAAGGAACATACATCAAGGGGGGTCCCACATCCCCAACCAAAAGGTGCCAAAGCCCGATATATTCAACACATCCTAAGCCCAAGAAAAAGAAAGAGATGGTCCATCACCCTATTACAATAAATAAAAACAAAGCATAAGGAAAGAAAAGGGCACAACCCTAAAAAAATAAGGGAATTAGAACATGAAGGCCAAATTCACATTTCCTTGTATATTTGGGTTGTTACACTACCTACCTTGTATAATTCCAAAATTGCATTGACTTCCTTAAAAAATAATATCACCTACAGCTCATTAGCTAAATTTTAATATTACCTTCAGCTCCCCATATCAGGTTCGCCCCGGCCTCACCCACGACGAAATTAGATTGTATGCTGAGTAACTCTATACGTTTTCATGGCACCGAGTAAACTCTATTGAGCCCATTGTGAATGCATGTGGTTTATCCATGCCATCCATCCATGGTACTGAGTAAACTCTATCGGGCTAGGGGTGTACACGAACCCAGCTAGCTCGGCTAGCTTGCTCGATTCGACTTGAAAAAGCTCGATTCAATTTGGTTTGAAGCTGAGTTCTAGCCAAGTCAAGCTGATTTTTTGAGCTCGAAAATGAGATCGAGCTGAGCTCGACTCAGACTGAATCTAGGCCGGATAAAACATATACATCATGGTGGAGCCCACAGAGATTTGACATCAGCCAGCTGGTTGTTGTTCAAGTCAACAACCAAACCGCATCTCCATTAGGTGGGCCCCACAAAATAAATCATGCCAGCTACCCATGGCTGTGTAGCCCATGAGGGTGGAGGAGTACAGTTTAGGTTACTCCTGCGAATCACCAGACATTTGCCAATCTAATTCCAAACACCAACCTCCCGGTGGTAGCTGGGAGCGGAGTGCAAGGACTGGGAGGTAGGTAGTACTAACGTTGTATTAATACCATACAACCCTCTCCTTGAGAGAGAGAGAGAGAGAGAGAGATAAGAAAATGAAGGTGCTGTGCCTTCATGGATTCCGTACAAGCGGAAGCTTCTTACAGAAGCAAATCAGCAAGTGGGATCCTTCCATCTTTGCTGATTTTCATATGGTATGTTTATTTTATTTTAAATTATTATTATTATTATTTATTTATTTTTAATTTCAATCCAACCATTTGATTCATATGTGATGGACCGTCCATTAGGTGGGACTCATCATAGGCATCCCATGATCCAACAATCAGGTGGGTCTAGTGATCATGTGAGCCGCATGTGTACTTCAACTATAGATGGTTTATCTTTCTTTGAACCGTCCATTTTTTTCACTTGTATCTAGCCCACATGATGAATGGACCGGCCTGATTTTTGGGTCAGGGAATGTTTACTGTGGGGGCTGGCTGATGACTGGCTCGGATCAGTCACATGTGTATCACAATTCGCTTTGCCTGGTGACCATACTACCGTTGGTTAAGGTACTGTTGACCTATGTGGGCCCTACCTTGATGTGGGACGGAATCTGAACCATCCATCAGTTGGATCGCCTAATTTAGGCGCAGTTCACTTATAAGCTCGAACTATAACTCAGTTGGGCCCCACCACAGGAAAAGTATGGGGGACGCCGGCTGTAAGTTTGTGTGTGTGGGGTCCACCATATTGTCATCCGATATACGGTTCGGATGCCTTGTATGTCTGACACACATCACGGTGAGCCCGGCCTTCAAATGCCATTCCAAAACCAGCGTCGGACATTAGCCAGTGCATCGCGGAGGGAGCCTAGTACTGTAGATGCTCTGGCCCTTGAATTAGGCGGGCCAACTCACTGAATGGGCCACACATTTACAGAAATTACAGATCGGTTGGCCCTCATATTTTTTGGGCCCACCTATATATATGGGCCCCACTGGTTTCACGATCCTCAACGGCCAAGATGGCATTTGGTCCCCATTACTGAAACAAAAAAGTGGGGCCCACCCAAAACTGGGCCTGGCCTAAGCATGTGACTTTAATCCTGATCCAGACCATACAAAATCGGCCAAGGCCGCGCCTGATCAACCGTCCAAATACCAGTCCCATCCTGGTCAGTTGTCTACTTCATCCAGCCCATTAATCACTGGGCCCAAATGTCAAGGCCCATGAGACTTGAGGCTTATCTCAACCATTGCAAAGGTGGGCCTTCCTCTGGCCATCAGGCCCACCAGCTAGCCCACTTTACTTTCATAGTTCCCATCATTCCCACCAATTGGAGAGCTGGGACCCCCCAATTGAAGGACGCGCCGGTGGCTAGTGGTCGGTGCTCTGTGGGCCCCACCATGAAGTATATGTTTTATCCATGCCGTCCATCCATTTTTAAAGATCATTTTAGATCTTGATCCCAAAAATTAGGGGAATATAAGTCTCAGGAGGACCACACCACGGGAAAACAGTAGTGATTGAATACACACCATTAAAATCCTATTAAGGCCCACTGTCCTGTTTATTTGACATCCAATCTGTTGATTAGGTCATGATGACCTAGATGAAGGAAAAAAAAAATCAAATATCAGCTTGATCCAAGACTTTTATGGCGCCCAAGAAGTTTTTAATGGTGGACGTTCAATAAACACTGTTTCCTATGATGTGGTCCACTTGAAATTGGCCTATGACTCATTTTTTGGATCATATCATAAAATGATCTAGAAAAATAGATGAACAGCATGGATGAAACAAATACATCATGGTGGGGCCCACAGAGCACCGGCCACTAGCTAGTGGCAGGGTCACTAGCCAATCCGCTCTCAGCTGGGCTGGTAGACTACCAAAATGCACCACATATCTTTTTTGGACAGCCCACAATTAATAAGAGCAGGGTGTATAATACGCACCACCCCCTGATTGCAGGTTTTCCCAGACGGTCTATTTCCAGCCGGTGGTAAGTCAGACATTGAAGGCATTTTCCCACCACCTTATTTTGAGTGGTTCCAATTCAATCAGGTACCCTTCCTCCCCTTTTGTTATAAAATCAGTCTCTTATTATATGATCCAGACCGTTCATTAGGTGGGGCCTTCTGCGTACGATCTGTATGCCAAAAATTACAATGATCGGTTACATAGGACCCGGTCAGAACGGGTTTGAAACAGCCTATTCCGACTGCACGAATTCTGAATTGCTGTATTTTAATTAGGTTCAAAGATCAGCTCCTGGCCCAGCCCATTTATTAATCCGGCCGTCGATTTCAGGCACAAGCTGGTCCATTAAAGTCACAAATCGGCCTCCGGTCAGGCCTGGCCCATGAATCTTTATCACGGGTCTGACCACCGTCATCCTGAAAGCTGCTGGGCTGACTTGGCCTTTTCCCGGCCTCCTTCCAGTCATATTAATGCAGGGGCATTTTCAAACTAAGCTATGAGTGAAGTGATTTGTGGGATGTAGGGGCACACTAAGGATGAGCGGCCCGCAGAATCCATGTGATTTAGAGCCTGTGTGAGGCGGGTAGTTCGTGTGAGATGGAACCCATATGATTTAGGGTTCACGAGAAAGGTTAGGCCGATAACTTGACCCATGGATGTGGAGCCTGGGTTATGAGATAAAGGGATTAATGCGTCATGCTCTATCAATTCGAGCTTTTAGAGTAAGTGGTTAATTGTCATGAATCAAATTACCATTAGATCGGAAAATCTTGTAGGCTATGATTGAGTGGCTAAGAGCCCTTGATTCATGGATTACTAACTCAGCTGAGCCAACTTAGACTTGGTCGATTAAGATCCAAAATATGCTCAGCTAGACCTAACTCGGATGAGTCACCTCCGAGTCAACTCAGGAATGGACAAGTCAGTCAGATTCCCCGAGTCTTGAATGTGATTCTTGACTTGTGAACGATCTACAGTTAGGCCCACTTGATGAACAGTCTATATAAGCTTCCAACGCCACGTGTACAATTTAGATTAAGGATAGAGGGTACTTTATTAGTCAACCACACATGAAACTTTCATATATAAATATCATTAATTAATGGATGTTTTGTTGGATTGATTAGGAGTTTACAGAGTATACAAACTTGGATGAGTGCATCTCCTATCTATGTGATTACATAACCAGCAATGGCCCATTTGATGGACTGCTTGGATTCTCTCAGGTATGTTACCCACGTCTCCTGTCCACATGCTCTCACAGCACCATCAATGCAACCAGCTAGCGAGCTGGGCTTCCATGACTGGACCCTGGTCTAAAATTCAAGCCCATCTATTCATTGCACCGGGCATGGGTTAGGTGGCCCTAACCCAACCTCTAGGGGAGCTAGGGCAAGGGCCGGGGCATCTTTAACCCAGCCAACTGCTCCAAGGTAAGGGAAAGGGCCAGGTCTAGCCAAGGCTCAGAGCCTTGGCTAACCTCATAATGGCATTAAACCAGCTCATTGCCACTCCTGACGGTCCTGTCTGTGGGGCCCACTGCGATATGTGTTTTATCCACACTGTCCATTACTTTTAAAAATCATTTGAGGCGATAAGTCCAAAAAATGAGGCATATTAAATGCTCAAGTGGACCACACCATAGGAAATAGTGGGGATTGAATGCCTACCGTTGAAAACCTCTTAGGGCCACAAAACTTTCCGATCAAGCTGATATTTATGTTCTCCCTTCATTTAGATCTATGTGACCTTATGAACATGTGGGATGGAAAATAAACATCATGATGGTCCCTAAGAAGGTTTTAATGGTGAGGATCATTGTAAACATTGCTTCCCATGGTGTGGTCGACTCGAGCCTTTGATCTGCCTCCTTTTTGGGCTCATGCCCTAAAATGATCATTCAAAATAGATGAACAGCTTGGATAAAACACATATACCAGGGTGTGCCCCACAGGATGATTGCAGGGCCTAATTTAGTAATTTGATTGTAGTTTTTTACCTGCAGGGAGCTACATTGTCAGCCCTCCTACTCGGCTACCAAGCTCAGGTAAAATTAGGGCTGTACACGAACCAGGCCAGCCCGGTTAACTCACTCAGCTCGGCCCGAAAAAGCTCAACTTGGCCCGACGTGGAACTGAGTTCGGTCTGGGATGGGTCATTTTCTTCAGATCCAAATTGAGTTCTGGCCGAGTTCGAATAGGTCATAGTTTGGCCCGACTTGTTCCATATATATATATATATATATATATATTCCTAAATCTTTACCCTAACAATTTGAGATAGAGAAGTGAGAATGCCACCCGATCCATAAACTTAGTGTAAGGTTCGAAACTGGCCCGAACTTGCTCGATTGCTGACCAGGCTGAGTTCGGGCTAGACATGACCGAGCCAGGCCGGGTTTGAGCTGGGTTTGAGCTGGGTTTGGGCCGGGTTGAGCCCAATTCGACTCGGTTCGGCCGATGTACATACACAACAACTCACTTTGTAGTGATACTGTACACATGCCTCACATGTATGCCAATCCAAACCACCCAAATTCCAGGTCCATCAATGATGGACCGTCGCCTGAAAAATAACACTAATTGGATGATTCTAACTGCTCGATTAGAGGCCATCAAATGGACGGTTGAAACCAAAATGATCTCGTATCCAAATTCGATGGCTGAAATCAGATGTTTAGGATCATCTGATCAATTCGATTGGTGGGCATGAAATCCACGTGGCATTTTTTTCGAGATATATAAAAAGTGGGCCCTTTTTTTTTTTGACAGGGGAAGTTATTGAAGGACCATCCACCGTTCAAACTGTTCGTTTCAATCTCTGGTAGCAAGTTTAGGGACCCAAGCATATGTGATGTGGCCTACAAGGACCCCATCAAGGTCAGATCAGTGCATTTCATAGGAGCTAAGGACTGGTTGAGATTGCCATCTGAGGAGCTAGCTACTGCCTTTGATAGCCCTTTGATCATCAGACATCCCCAGGGCCATACTGTCCCAAGACTAGGTGGGCCACTATCCTCCCTAACATCTCATCATAACATGAACTTATCAAAATGCCCTTATATAGGTGGGCCCTATTGGCCATGCCCCATTGTCTCCCTATTAGACGATCATAACCATCTGTTGATCGATTGGAATGGAAAATTGTAGGCAACGGTCCATATTCAATGCAGAAATTATCAGACGGTTGGGATCTTACAATGGGTGAGAGATTTTTTAGGGTTTCATAATTTCAGTATAATAATGTTAAGAAATGCTTATTCTACAACAACTAGTGTGGGGCCCACCGTGATGTTGATATCAAATCCACTCCATTGATAAGGTGCCCCCCTTTCAATTTCACCTAGTTTCAAAAATTCAGGTTGATCCAAAACACAGGTGGGCCACACCACATGGAACAATTGGGATCTGGACGGCTAGCATTAAAACCTTTGAGGATTTTTGTGAGGCCCACCTTGTTTTGTACACTCCATCCAATCTAGTCGGTTTAGTTTGAGTTAATACACGTGTCTGTAGTTTATGAGTGCCTGCGTATGAAGTGTCGTGAGCTGCCAGAGTATCTAATAACTTGCCTGCATAAAAACGCTCGCATGCAAAATGGTCTAACCAGTGGATACGTGCCAACTTAAAACATGTGTGTGATATCCAACCCGTTCAAATGGCTGGCCCTCTCATGAAGATCAAAGGGTGCGAAAACATGCCCGGTCCAGTAATGGGTGGCCCAGATTGTACATTGGATCAGATCAGTGGATTTTCATTTATTTCCATTATGTGGCCCACCTGATAAGTGTACTAGCTTGATTTCTTTGCCAGATGTTCTGCACGGTGGCCACACCATTTGTATGTGTTGGATCATGAATGTTGTATACAACGTTCAATTTGGTGGGGCCCACTCTTTGGTGATCCACATTTTCCACATGTGGGGCCCTTGATGGATGGAGCTGTACCTGAAATCAAAACATCCAACTGGGCCCCACTACATATGGATTGTTGCCTGCACTTTTCCATTTTCATCAGAAAGAAGATAGGCCCATCTGAGGCAGGAGATGTTGGATAGGCATGGCCCATCTCACTATAATGGGCTTCCCATAACAATGGCTTAGATTACAGAGAGGTGGGGCCCACCTGTACCATCTCTAGATCAAGCATAACACCATTCATTTTCAATCTGGCTCCATATGGTACGGTCCATACGTAAACCATGCATGTAGAGAATGTTTTAGTAACAGATCATAGCCGTTGACAGATGAGGCAGTCGTTGAGCAGCTCAGAGGCTGGACTATGAGCATCCTCCAGAGCAGCAAAGCTCACCAGGACATCGGACAATGTGTGGAGAATGGAGAAGCTGGGCCAGCAGAAATCATGCCAGAAGAGGCCTACAAGATCAACGGTGGCAATGATAATCAGTTTAGTGGGCCAACACCAGTCACGCCCAAAGAAGCCCATGAGAACAAAACCAACGGTCAAGATCCAACGGACCCGAAGATGGAGATAGAAGTCACACAAGAAGCTTGAGTAAGACTAATTGAAAACCCGGCCCGGCCCGGCCCATAGCTTGTGTGGGCCCTCACCAGATGGACTGGGCTTGATTTTGGGCCCATGGGCTAGTTTCTAGACTGTAATAATCGGACGGGCTCGGGCCCACTGAGTCCACATGAATAGTACTCTGTTTAAGGTGGGCAGTTCATGCACGGTTTTAGTTTCCGCAAATAATACTAGATAGAACAGCTACATCCAATGTTTCAGGTGCAAGCTCATATGGAGTGTGCCAAGCTCTCTGTTGCATGTGTATGGGTCAAGGTTGGGTTATCCAAGGCCGTTAATATGGTGGGCCCATCATGGATGGACCATGCAATCAAAATCTTCCAAATTGGAAGAACCTAGCCGTCCAATCTTTCGCCTCTTTCCACCTGAATGTGGACCGTTGGTTTATTTTTATTATCACATACCAGCCATTGCTCCATCAAATAGCAACGGATTTAACAGGTGTTTCTCCGTATGAATTGGCCCAACCGATAATCGGACGGCCTGATTTTTGGGCGTAACATTTTCACGGATCAGAATCCTCTACGACACCTGTTTTATGGAGTTAATAAATCAGAGAAGTTCTTTAGGGCCTATCGTGTTGTATATGTGAAATCCACTCCATCCATCAGATCCGATCCTCTGTTCTAGGACATTGTGCAAAAAATTAGCAAGATTCAACACTCAGGTGGGCCACACCACAGGGAACAATGGGAATGGGACACCAGTGATAGGTTTGTGTGGAGACCACTGTGGTGTGTTTCAATCATCAAACCCGTTCATTGGGTGTGCTTCATCAGGATAAAGGGTGGATACAAAACTCTGCATGATCGAAAATTCATGCTGACTACACCACCCAACTTTGACCTTCTTCAGCACAATTTTAATATTGTGATAATCTCATATTTCACGTTTAATCTCAACCACATTCATAAATGTTAAATTGTGTTTGATGTGATAATTGATAATGATATTTAATTTTCTACACTTTATACCTTTTAAAAAAACTAAGATAGATGAATGTATTTCTTTTTTATATGTGGAGGTAAGTATACGAGAGACTTTATTTATAAGAACAAGAGATGTTAAATCCATAAAAACTATTCATTTAAAAATCTTCACACCCTAAGAGCCCCGTATCTCTAGAATATTGTGCATGAATAATACAGTCCAAGCGCAATACCCCTTAGTATCTAAATAATCACAACTACAGTGGAGCACACTAGTATATCAAGTCATTAATCATGTAAGCTCATCTAATAAAAGTCTGACATTCTCTCACTTAGACCATAATAATCAATATCAAAACTTTTTTTTTTAATATTTTATAAAATAGATTTATTTAAAACCTCCTAATGAGTACCAACTAAATTTTAAATCACTACTATTAGATAATATAAGCAATGCTTAGATATCGTCTACTAGACTTTTAATATTGGATCATAGTAAGTCATAATAACATTTAACATTTTTTAAGTTAGACGAATTACAGTTACAAATATCAATAATCTTAACAACATAATGAAAGACCTGAAAATATGGTATTGAGATTGTATACATATTATAATCAAATATGCCCATCTTGAAGTGGTCCAACAATCTCTGTTAAGAGCTTAAATGTCACTAATGATACAATAATATCCAAAATTTTACTTACTCATAAAATAACGTGCACATTGAAGGAGAAGAAAAAAATAAGTAAAATGTATAATTGAATTATCAAAATAAATGAAATATCTAAACATATGTATATAAATCGAATCAAACTCAAACTCCCACTAATTAAATATTTCTTTAAGATTGACAACCCCAAGAAAAAAACACATGTTCCTTATATAGTGTTATAAAATGGCATTTGATGGATCCATTGTCATCTACTTCAAGTGAATGAATTTTACAGGCACTTGACAATTCCGTACTATTTCTTTTACAATAAGATACTTAACGATAAAGTATTATAACTTGGATGATTTCTTATTGTTATTAAAGAAGTTAACTGTAATTGAATTGTCACACATATTCTCAATGGTAAATGAAAATTTGTGTTCAATTATTCAATAAAATTTCAATTAATCGGTACGTGAGTGCGAAGCTATTTATTATAAGTAGAGTAATACTTTTTTCTCCTGCTTAGAGAGAAAGTCTTCTTAAAATCAATACATCGACATTAATTAAAACTTTTAACAACTAATATGGCTTTATATATTTTGATATTACCATTAGAATCTCACATGCAACCAATTGGCTTAGTTCCTTTGGCAAAATAAGATTCCAGACTTTGTTGTGATATATGAATTTTAATTTATCCTTTATGGCATCAATTCATTGGGTAAAGTTAACACTCATTATTTTTTGTCCTTAAGAACCCAGCGTTCCTAGTCTCCACAATCCTAGTAGGAAAAGATAATATATTTCAAAACCTTTTGACATTTCTATGTATCCAACAATTAACTATTATGACTTAAGTTTTCTTTTTGCGAGTTGAAAAGTTCAATTTTGTTGGGGTAATCCATACATGAAGGTGTCACTTGTAGAGTTTTCAATACAGACCCGCTCAGGACTTGATTAGGATATGGGGTTGTAATTTTGATCATGTCACCTATGGATGCTGACGGGAGGTTTTCCCCCGAGGCTGCTCGTTAAGTATCTAGATTGGACCATATAATGGTTGCATGAGTCTATATATATATATATATATATATATATATAGTTGATACAGATTAAATCATGTGAAAGACAAAATCCAAAGTTTATCCAGATCCGGTAAAACCTATAGATAAGACCTCCATACCTGAATCTCGCAGAGAGGTTGAGAATAGGTTAATAATTTTTAGATGTTCGGTTGATACAGGCAATAGTATATGAAGTCCCAGATCGGAAGTTTATCCATATCCAATGAAACTCATAATTAAGACCTCCATATCTAAACCTTGTAAAGGAGTTGAGAAGATAAGCTAATAATTATGCTTATATCATTCGTAATATTTCATGCAATGTACTTGTGTCCATGTATTGATTAGAGTTGCCACTAGCCAAAATGAAGGCTCCGTAATTCACGGTTGGATAGAATCTGTGGAATCATCTAAAGATTGGAAAAATTGAATAATTTCAAATTCGAGTGACTCTTTTGCACTATAGATTCTGGGTAAGGGCCTCGATTACGGAAAATAAAGAGATTAAACACCCTTTTACCGCTCGTATGAAAACACGGTTTCTATTTTACTAGATTGTACGCTTTCAAAGGGGATTGAAGAAACTTCTAGTAAAATACTAAGATTTAAATGTCTAAACTATATGAAATAAACTAAAAACGAAATGAAAGCGGAAGAAAAAAGATTTGTCAATGAAAATACGGAAAAAAAAAAGAAAAGAATACGGAATTTTGGTTACTTTTTTAAGTTAGGTATTCTGATATAGAATATCCTTAAAAGATGCAATTATAGATCATACTTTACGTGATATTAAAGAAAAGCCTACTACCTCATGTGTTTAAAGCCGTGGGGTTAGATTAACAAGCTGGAAAATTGATAGATTGAAAATACGACCTTAGTTTTGAAGTTGAAATGTGATAGAAATGATCAAAATAAAAGAAAAGATATAGAGTTAGTTTCAGTCTCAATCTCAATCTCTAGTTGGCTCTCTCTCTCTCTCTCTCTCTCTCTCTCTCTCTCTCTCTCTCTCTCTCTTGTACTCTCTTTGGCTGGACACTCTCTGGCCAAATGCTCCCCTCACTCTCCGAGCCCTGAAGTTTCTTTTATAAGCCTTTTTTTTTGTTTGGGGGGGGGAAGCTTGGATGTAGAGTTAGTTCGTGTGAACCATGCCATCGCATGAGTCATGGATGGGCATGAATGATGGTGCGAATCATGACGTAAATGATAATGGGGATGACGACATGAATCATGGCATGGGTGAGGCTATGTGAACCATGTAAGCCAAGCCAATGTGTCAGCTAGCAGTTAAACGGTCAGAACTCATAAAAAGTGGCAAAATCCAATTTTCGCACAAAGACGATAGTGGCACCACTATCTTTGTGTAAGACAAAAAGCTGGCACTTAACACAATATTAGGCTAACCCTAGCTCAATCCAGACCGTTGGTTGCCTTTCTGTGATGATTTTAGCCATGTGTGCCCACTCGGATCAAGGTCCACCCAAGTTATAAAGTCAAGTAGTCATGTTTTGATTATGGGGTGTCTAAGGTTACCCTATAATAATTTTGGCAAAGTCAAATTACTAATCATGTTACACACTATGTCCTTTAGGGTGTGCTTACTCATTTTAGTTGTACCATTATGCTTTGGTATATCAGGCATGATACATTAAGTGACGATGACATAATCTTATAAGTATTTTATAAAACTCGAATGCGTTTATGGTAACTAATTTATCATATATAAGATATAAATATTTATAACGAAAGTAATCATTTATAAGGTAATAATAAAAAATACTTCTATCCATTCTAAAAATGTAGTAAAAAATGATTCATAGATGTTTATATCTATCACTTAAAAGAGTCCTACACTCCTGGAGACATCCATCTTTATAGTCTTGATCAACTTCCCTTTAGGGCCTGTTTGTTTTCCTATTTACCATTGTAAATGGTGGTAAATATGTAATTATAACCTATTTCTATTGTTTGGAAGAGAGGAAATATAAAAGGTAATTACGCCCCGATTTTCAGAGTTTACTTTTTTTTTATAAAAAAAATGGGAATGACTGAGTGAAATTTTTGGATTTCACCATGAAGTATGTGATCGATCCACGCCGTGTATCTATTTTATTAAATTATTTTAGCGCCTGTGGCAAAAAAATAGGTAGATTATAAGCTCAATTGGACTACACTGCAACAAACAAGGGGATATTGACATCCATCGTTGAAATGTGAAGCCATCCGTGGGTCTCACATTGATTTATGTCTGTGATCCAACCTGTTCATATGATCACACAGACACAGATGAAGGAAAAACACAAATATCAACTGGATACAAAACTTCTATGGCCCACAAGAAGTTTTCAATGGTGTGTGTTTAGTCCTCGTGTTTCTTGTGTTGTGGTAAACATGCACTTTGGATTTGCCTCGATTTTCAATTTATGTCCTAAAACGAGCTGCTACAATAAATGGATGGCTTGGATCAGACACATATATCATGGTGGGCCCTGCAAAATTTTGAAATATTTTATTGGTATTAGTGTCAAGTCAAATCAAAGCTTACTGTGTCTAGACAGCTCGGTGTATTTCTTATGGAAAATAATGATTATTTATTTACTTTTATTTCTAAATATAATAAAAAAACAAACACCCTCTGAATATAATTAATGTAAATTCTAAAGTCTGGAAAGTTTAGATAGTAAAGAATTCTTTCTCATGTAAAAATTATCAATAAATGCTATTAACAAAGTGTCACTCCTATTTCTATGCAAAAACTAACACTACAAATGTTCGATGCATTCAAATCCAATTGGTAAATATTTATTAACTAAAGTGCTAATGTCAATAACATTTGAATTATAATAAATATCAAGCTTCTCATTTTCAAATTTAAATACGCCTGTAAGCACATATCTAAATAAGAAATGAAAATTAAATTGCGACATTAGGAAGGCATATAGATTGCATCTACTAGATTAGACATGTGACTTAACACTAATCTAAGCATACAAACTCTAATTGTCTCTACATATTAGCCTTATATGATTGTCCATATAAACTTTATTTTTCCGGCATTAATTGGTCTTCAGCTCTACAACATATCTTCCATGGAATTATATATGTAAATATAAACAGAATTTATTAACATATCAATTAAATTTTATTTAAAATATACCAAGGTATAATTGTTACCATTCTTTATGAGTCATTCACTAAAATTTGTGCATTTATTTGTTTGATGGTTTGGTTTCTTATAAAAGAAACAAACACCATTTTTTACCGGCTTTTTCTTAGATTGATCTTCAGGTTTAAGCTGATTGCTAAGTATAATATAAGAAAGTCATTTTTCAGTATTTTGTTATCTTTTTTTTTTTTTAATGATTCCCATTATATCTTTCTCCAGAAGTTACAAGGTGAGTACTATGTGCCTTTCCAGCCTATTGAGTTTTTCTTCCTCTAAAACATATTGTGAAATCAACTTATTTAATGTTCATTTCTCTCTTTGAGTATTATAGTTAATTTGGAATTAACTAAAAAAACCAAATTGAGTGAAAGAGTTCAAAATCACGAAAGTCAATAATTCATTTTCAATCTTTAGGCACACTGCATGGGTTTCTTTTTAAACCACATTCGATAACTTCATGAACCCTCAAATATTTCCTTGACCGTTGTAGAATGCATGAGTAAATTTGTATAGAAGTGAACTCGTTTAAGCTTTATCCAATTCTTTAAATCATTTTCTTATTTTAACCAGGTTCTTAGCATTCTTAATATCAAGTATAACACTTTTCATTATCTCATAAATCGAATGTTTCATAATTTTTTATATACATTTTATTAAACTCCACCAAGCCTTATAGTGTACAATTTTTTACTTTATGTTAGTGTCAGATGGCTTAGGAAATTCTTCATCTTCTAAGAGAATATCTAAATCTATGTAACTTAAAATATTTTCAATGAACTCTTTTCATTTAGGATAATTGATTATAATTGAAGATGTTATGAAATTGTATTAAGTCAGAATGTTGAAAATGTTCATACCCAAATACACAAAATAAATACCCTCATACAAATTAATAAATATTTTCAGCAATGTATAAACATAAACTACAGAATAAACATGTATTACACTTTCATTCAATTGACAATCGAATTGCTCATAATGATGACATGCTTACTTGATCAATTCTAGTAAGAACATTATATATTATCATGATTCCTCTTTTCGGTGAAATCACGAGACACGAGTAGTTTTATAAAACATGAAGTCAATATATGTCAATCGCATAAATCTATAACATCTAATATATTTAAATGAGATGGATCTCTTAAACTTTTACCAACACTAATCGCTCCACATTGCATGTATCGTCCTAAACAATAAGTTTTCTTTGCTCCAATCATCGTTTGTTATGGGCACAAATGAACCTAATGCAATTATAAATTCATATGGAGAATTATCAAATTTCACACACACGAGTTTAAAATCAAAGATTTTTATCAATCGAGGTTGCTTCGATGACTAGTAGATTCAATTCTAACCTTCAAACTTTAGATTCAAGAATCCCTTCATGGTCCTGCCCTCAACGGACAATCCTAAATATATTTGATTTCATCCAGATATGGTTTGTCATGCTATGAAACTCAGAACCCAATTATGGAGACCCTGATCCCCGAGTTTTACAGCATGAACTATAATTTAATATATTTATGCATCAATTTTACATCCAATTCATTATACATCCAAACTGAACAATAAATTAATCATCCAGACCATGATAAAATAAATGTAAACTTTAAATTAATCTTTATAAACTTCAAAATCCAAATCTATAATCATTACTGAATCTCTCTCATCACTCATTCTACTTTTAAATAATTTACAAGCTGTCAAAAATAAAATAATCAAACACCGAAGCCTAATAGAAGTAGTCATCTAAGTATTCTTTATTTCCAGCTTCTCTCTTATCCCATAAACCTGCGAATGTTATTAATTTGGTAAGTTAAAAGGCCAGTGACATCATATCCATCACAAGTATGAAACAGACGTGATGGAGCCAAGTGAAACACTAGTTTAATGCACAACAAAATAATATACAAGGATATCATAATCTGAAATATACACAATAGAAATGGATAACATATATAACAAGATGTGATGCTATGATACAAGATTTACAAAATAAGTATGATGTCATGATGTATGAATTATTTAATGCATACAATGCAAATCATCTTGAAGTTGATCCTCCAAGGAACCTCTCCTCGAGCATCTCAACGAAAACAAATCATGCAATGTAAATCATATTGCAGGTGAATTTCTAGGCAACTCCTACTCAAATATCCCACATGAATCAATCATTCTTGCCATATAGGCCAAGGAAACCTCTGCTCGAATATCCTACCAGAAACCACAATTGATCAATCATCATTGCCATGTAGGTCAAGGGAACCCCTGCTCGAATATCCCACTGAAAACCACAATCGATCAATCATCATTGCCATATAGGTCAAGGGAACCCCTGCTTGAATATCTCATTGGAAACAATCATTCAATCATCCTTGTCTTGTAGGTCAAGAGAACCCACACTTGAGTATCCCACCGAAATCCACAATCATATAATTCAAATCTAATTTTAATGCATTCCATGATGAGCCAAGCAATCCAATCATCAAGTACTCAATGATTTTCAACGCAAGTCAAATACTTAAAGCATATAGGTTTAAGTACTCATAATCATGATGCATACAGACGCAAGAATCAACCATACAATTTAAGATACACATGTTAAGATACATTCACAGTTAAAAAATTGCACATCGTGTGTAAGAAAAATTCAATATTGTATATCAAGATTCAAGGAGATACAGAAAATGGCTATCACCAGCGAATTATAATATATATATATATATATATATATAACCTTAAAATTTGAAAGATGCGAAGTCAAGGAGAAGGCCTTCAAGTTGAAAGGAAGGAAAACGGTTCTTCCCATCTCACAAGAGTAGACTTCAAAGCGAAGATGTCTAGACTCGAAGCAAGAGGGCTGGACCCAAGGCCAAAAGGAGTTAAATTAAAACCAAAGAGGGTTAAACCCAAAGCAATGCAACTTTATTACAAGTAAAGATAGAAAATTCAAATCAAGAATGGGGGAAATCCCTTACCAAGACCTTTAATCACATAACGATGAAAGAAACAATATGAAAAGTGGAATTGAAAGACAAATTCAAACTCGATGAAGGATCACGCCCTTTGATTTGACCAATTCCTCGACCTAAACTAGACCCAAATTAAGCTCAACGTAGTTGCGACTCAGTTGCAACTCAAGGCGGCTCGACTTTTCTCAATTCCTCAAACCATCTTCTCAGCCACTAAGGGATTTTTAGGTGTTACTAGACTGGACACAACCTGGATTCGACCTGACTTGGCCCAAACTTGGATTGACTCGCTAGGTCAACTCGGTCTCTCTCTCTCTCTCTCTCTCTCTCTCTCTCTCTCTCTCTCTCTCTCCTGCTCCTTCTTCTTCTTCTTCTCTCTTTCTCTCCTTCCCTTTCTCTCTTTCCCTTCCTCAAAGACTCAACCCAAACCTAAACCTGACTCGACTTCGAACTGAGTCGACTCAACAACTCTCTCTCTCTCTCTCTCTCTCTCTCTCTCTGGTCGAGAGGGACGAGAGGGTTTTTATAGAGCCATTAGCTCTCTCTTATATCTTCCATAACCTTCCTCCGCGTCCAGTTAGCATTGAGTTGATGCAGGTTACAGACAAAAGTTCCAAGAATTCCCTCCAACGCTGAATTTGTTTGGGTTGCTATTTTGGTATGTTAATCTGATCTTAACATAAAGAATGGTGATTAAGTGGTGATCGTGAGGCCCATGTATATGACAGTTTGAATCTTAGATTGCTAATGAAATATACTCATGCCCGTGGTGCGTTCTCAATGAGGAATTGAGGAATTGAGGAATTGAAGCGTTCTCAATGAGGAATTGAGGAATTGAAGATGATTATCGTCAATGGATGATATTTGTGCAGTGGGTATCTCAAGATTTCATCACTTATCGATGACTTAGATTCGTCTATGGATGCTTGTGGATGAGAAAAATCGAAGCTTCAAATGCATTTTCACGGTGTTTTTTGAGGTTCTTCGAGGTTCGAGCGTTCGGTTCCGCCACTCCTCTCCTTCAAATCCAACACTAAAACCGGCGTCATTGACATTGTTTCTTTCGACAATGTATTAGGATGTATCTTCTGGGTGTTGAAAGAAATCGTTGTGGAGATTCAAACGGTTTGGATCACAGCAATGATCATCCTGAGATCTTACTACTGTTATATTCAATTTCTAAAATTGGAGAGGATACAGAGGCGTTGGTCGGGTTCTCATTGATAGTTGGATTACCTGAATGGTTTGCTGCGAATGGACAATCCATATTAATGTGGAATTTCTCACACGGATTATGGTTACAAGAGAGAGAAACGGGATAACCCGTTTAAACGGTTTCGCACGTTGGTTGTTGTTTCAAGTTCACAACAACACACGTGTTGCTCGTGTTAATGGCGTTGGTCTACACGTGTGAGGTTAAGGTGATGCTCTAGGTTGGTTAGAGGTCAAAGGACCCAAGGGTCCACCTTGTGCATGATTTGGATTCGTTGAAAATGCTGTGTATTTCCATATCATGAACTATTTTGATCAAATCACCATAATCCATGACTAGCCCATCCTTTGGTTATTTTAAGTCAACAGATGTTTGCAAATATGCCAATTGGACCAGTAAGTGAATTTTAGTCGCCCAATCTGATATAAAATAAATTAAATCTATTTCAAAAATCCCATAAATGACTACGAGGTCTGAACAGAATCCGGTCCAATCCAACCAAACCATGTCAAAGAAAGAACCGAAAACATATTCAAACCAAAATTCATCTCATTCTGACCAGTGGATCATGGAATAAAGCCCACTCAGCGAACAATTAACCTTGCATGTCCAATAACTTCGTGATCCAAAGTCCGATCGAGGCAAGTGACGAATCATTTCTAAGCTCTCAACGATGACGAAAAAACTACTAGATCAGATCTTCCAAAGAGCAAAAATTAAGCGACAATCTACTGATGTCATTGAGGCTACACGAGGGCGGCCACACATGCAAATTTAAGGCCCCACATGCCAATTTAGTGGTCTAGAAGTAATGAGTCTTGATCCAAATCAAGCCGAGGGTAAGCCCCACATCCCCAGGTAGTCACATGGTCCGATCCATGCACTGATGGACAGTATTTAACAAAAAAAAAAACCATTATAAAATATGATATGACAAACATTAAATGATGTAGATTGCATAGGATAGGACATACAGCCCACTGATATATGGAAAATTCCAGATTTTGGGTTTTTAAAAGAAAACCCTAATTTTGTATATTTAGAATTGAAGATGTTTTAGGATATTTCAAGTTGAAATTTCAACCAACAAAAAGAGATGGATGATGTGGCATGGAGGAAAACTATGCTGTGGGAGGGAAAGTGAGCTTGTGTATACATCCCATCCTCTCCCTCTTCCCTCTATTTGGACTAACTTAGATGGGAGGAAAACACTAACTAGGCCATGAGCCCCATGTGGGCCCGCGAGCGATTGGGATGATTTGAAGCATCCATTACCCTCCTCTCGTCGCAAGCTTTCCAATGAGCCTCACATGCACATGATTTCCAAACATCCACTAGATCTACATTATGCATCAAGATCCTGTAAAATTAGGGCAGACCAATTCAGAAGGCAAGGTAAGATCAATCATCGGACACAAAAACTTGAAGAACAGAACTAAGAATGGCTCAAAACTAGAGTTGTACACGAGTTGAACCGAGTCAAGCTTGGCACAGCTCGGCTTGGTTTGGTCAGCAGCTCGGGCCAATTCGAGCCAAGTTTGCGCCTATGAGACATTTTCTCAAACACATGTACTGCATCTTCAACCTCTCACAGAATGCAAAACAATAACAATACCTCATAGGTATTTCATCAAACACTCAACAAACAGCATTTTTTTATTTTTTATTTTTGCATCCATTCCTTCCTCGCCACCAGCCAATTCTGTGGAAAATGTACGCATCCGATACTTGGCGAGCAGCATCATGATAAAAATAACTGAGTCACCGAACCGATTCGATTCGGATTGAGGTTCGAGCCGAGTCGAGCTTGAATTCAGCTTGAAATATTTTCGAGCTCCAAAAACCAGCTCAACTCAGTTCGAATTGAGCTTTTCCGAGTCAAGCGAGCTAACCGAGCTGACTCGACTCGTGTATAGCTCTACTCAAAACCACCCACTTCACATAGGCCATACAATTATATGATAAACATGGAATCATAAAAACATCATTAATTTAAGAATTAAGACAAACCAATATACATAGGACACATCAAATAAACATAGACAAACCGTTCTGAACGAAAGGAATTGTCTAAATCTGCCCACACACACTCAAACAATTCATCCTTTCATTACATTATTAGCAACAAGGAGGAATTGAAACAACATGATCTTCTAATACGGGAATCCGTATGCATGGTTCTACTCAATCCTCATTCTGAGTACTACAATTTAACTAGTTCAAGTGCCAAACAGAATTCAATTACATTGTTGGAAAAATTCAAAAACCGATGATTATTGTAGAACAAGACCACTCTGATACCTTGTATTTTCTAGATCGAAATGCAGTAGAATAAAACTTTTTCTTCTTTTTTTTTTCCCAACAATCCAATTCAATACGTTGAGCCAAGGATCTCTGTTACAACGATCTCATATTTCACACTTAATCTAGATCACATACCTGAATGGGAAGCCACATCTGACATCGACAGATGAGGATGAGGATGAAACTTAATCTTTCACACCTTGAGGATGAGGATGAAACTTAATCTTTCACACCTTACACCCTCGTAGAAAACTAAGATTAGAGTGAATTTTTTTATTTTTTTATTTTTGTATATGTTAGGTGAGGAGATTAAGACTTTGTTTAGAAGGAGGGCTAGTAGTTCAACCCATCACAACTACTATTCTAGGAGTCTTCATATTGTAGGAGTCCATGTTTGTCTAAAATACCGTGCATGCGTAATATAGTCCAAGCGCACTACTCCTTGCGTATATGAACAGACCACAACTACAATGGGGCCCACCAATATACACAATCTACATATCCAACGGTCAATAGGTTTGATCAATCTGAGCCATTGATCATAATGTAGCCCACCTAATAGAAGTCTTACACCCCCATCAAGCAGGGGACGCACATATGAGGAAAAATGGATGGTTAGGAGAAAAATGTACCATGGCTCATATTATGCCCGGTCTTCCTAGTGAGGATCTTGAACAAGGCATGCGTAGAGGAACCTTTTGATGAATAGCTCAGATCTCGCACACATTGCCGCAAGAACTGGACTTCGAGAAGGTCGGACAGCTAAAGCAGTAGGAAGCTCAGAAGCAGGAACTAGCCCAATATCCACCCTTTCCGCTCATCAGGTGGACCACACATTGTGCAGAAGTAGCATCGATTGATTGCCAAGTGGTCCACACCATACATGTGTGGGCCACCTAATGCTTGGACACATACATTGTGGGGCACACTTGATGAATGGCTCAGATCTTGCTTAGTTTTGGTTGAGTCTAAAAACCTCTGTTAGTAGCAAGGTGTTCCAAAACGGTAACGGTAGCCGTAACGGCCACCACCGTTACCGTTATGATACGGGTTGTAATGGCCGTTACAGCCCCCGTATCAGCCGTTACAGCCCTTTTTTTGTATTTTGTAAAAAACTGTTACAGGGCCATCATGACCTGTTTTTTCTGTAACGGTCGTTACGGAAGTTTCGATCCCATAACAAGTAACGGTTATGACTGTTACCATAACGTAACTGATTTTGAATACCTATTGGAGACTCTTACCCATTCCCTGGTGTCTTTGGATGCCCAATTGAATCAAAATTGCAATAATTCAATACAGTAAAAGAGAAGATGACCAAAGTGCAAGCCATTTGAATTCAAATCGGCAACCAAACACATCTACAATCCAATGCATTTCAAGCCGTACTTGGAATGATCAAAATGTAATTTGCGTCCAGCGCATCATCATGAATGAAGTGGGACTGGCCCCAGATGCACCATTTCCTCTTCATTGGATTGAAATAATGTAATTCAATTCAATCGAGCATCCAAACACAATGAGAATCTCCAGTAGGAGGAATTATATGTTCCTCTGCCCAAGGTTAAGCATACCACCCTTGACTTCTCAGTTTGTACTAGTGGGACCCATGGTTCAGTGATCCAGTCCGTTCATCTGATGCACCCCATCTTGGATGTACTTGTCCAAACAATCTCAGATTGGAAGATCCTAGCCATTGAATCTCTTATGACTCTTTTTTTTCCCAGTTGGGTTTGGACCTTCACCTGTTCTCTGTCTATTTGTAGGTCATTAATCAACAGGCTAGATCCTCTTATGCCACTTATCGAGGAGATTTGGGTATCCTTACACCACAACAGTCATAACTCAACCACAGCCCACTAGCATATGGTATGCACATAGCCTTGGCTGAGGTCATGCACTTCCTCATACAGAGCTTATACACGTGCACATGCATCTGCAATAAAGATCGTGTACATGCCGCAAGTGTGCCAGCATGGCTCGACAGGTCCCAGATCCAATCCAATCCATCCATCAGAAAGGAATCACTATATTCATGTCCAAGCCCAAGAGTCAGGTTTATCCATTGGTTGGATGGGCCACCGTTTGCAAAAAAAAAAAATGTACGGCTATGACAAAATTGGCTTAAACTTTTCTAACCCACCCACCATTTTCCAATAGTGAGACCCACATGCTGACTAGGTCAGATACACTTTTCAGAAAGCATGTAGAATTTTGGA
Organism: Magnolia sinica; assembly: GCF_029962835.1. Lineage (NCBI taxonomy): Eukaryota > Viridiplantae > Streptophyta > Magnoliopsida > Magnoliales > Magnoliaceae > Magnolia > Magnolia sinica. Next base: position 10,729,205 of record NC_080587.1, on the reverse strand, counting down.
CAAACCTGATGGATGGATTGGATCTTGCACATATGTGCCATGCTGGCAGATCCATGGCGTGTGCACGAGCTTCGTTGCACACATCATGTGCGCTTAGCAGAGCTCTCCTCATACAATATTCCGAAAAAGAAACAGTCCTTGTGCATGAACATATCTCATAAATGAATTTGGGGGAAATGAAATACAATTCCAACAAGCTCATGGGGAATCCACCCATGTGTGTTTCTTCATTGAAAAAACAGCCATGCAGCCACGTTTGATCTAAAACTAGTACAGTGGGAAAATGACGTTTCTTATAGACTTTGAAGATTAAGGAAGCGGGCATGCCAAATGCCAAAGGTTACACGCCTACACTACTTGACTAGAAAATACCTGAAACGAATTTCTTCCGTCAGCCTCGACTGTTGTCTTGCATGTCCTCCTCAGTTTTCCAAACAACATCCTTGAGGCGCGTTGATAGTTTTTTGAAAAACTGCAAAGGATAATTCAATCCCATGTGGTCAGTGAAACAAGGGCATTCAGTCCCATGCGGTCAGTGAAAGAAGGGCAATATTTTCAACTGAAGCATATCTCAATTGATGAAGTGTTTATCCCATATTCGGGATTTCATGCAATTTCAACCCAATCCACGGAATGGTTTCGCCCATTCCCTTCAAATTGTAAAGGTAGTCATGCAATCAAAACCATAGTTCTACAAACTGGTGACTTGATCCAAAACTTGGCTGGGCCCACTCAACTTGGCAAGATTTCGATCTTAGTCCCTATCGCACGGTTGACTCGACACAACTCCAGTGACTGGAACTGGGTCACTTGCCTTAATTGGTGGGATTTTACTAAAAAGAATGAAACATGCTAGGAGTGAGATTCAAACCCCCAACGTTACCTCATACAGTCAGCGACCTTCACCAGAAAGGGAATGGTGTTGTTGCTATGAGTAAGATTTTGTATTACGTATTAGAGATGACTGCTTTAAATGTGTGTGTGTGTGTTTTGAAGATTTGCTTTAAATATCTATTATCACTCCTAATATTTCAATTTATACTAATTAAACATTGAATCAAGCCAGGTTGAGTCTTCAAGTCAACCCGACCTGATTGAACAATGAGTCGAGTCTCGGGTTTTTGAACTATTGTTTGGACATGACATGACATGGGTATGAGAACCCACATGTTTTAGATTAAAACATAATATAAACAAATATAAACAAATTAAAAATCACCGAACCAGAATTGATGCTATACCATGGATTTACGACTCGGTTGAGTCAGATGCAAGTGCGACTCGTGTGATCCAGTTCGGACTCAGTTGAGTCCATTCCTATTTGGCACCATGAGTCAGTATTGACGAATAGAGGGTGATTTGGCTGGTCTTGTAGAAGCCACCCCATGACTCAGCCAAGTTGCGATTTGACTCAGGACCAAATGAGTTGGTCCGAGGGCGAGACAATAAAACCATGGTCTACAACCCACTCTAGCTGATAAATACACCCTTTTCATTCTGCTTCTGGTAATAAAATCTCAAATATTAGAGCTATGGAATTAACAACAGTAGAAAAAACGGTGTATCTATCAACGAGGGTGAGTGTACATGTCAGTTCCTTTATATGTCAAAATTATTTTTCTGCGAAAATTACTTCAATAATATTAAATATTTGGATCCAGGTGGTGAGGAAGAACATGAAGGTTTGTACTCTTTATCACGGTTAGGGCCACAGGATTGATGGGCTTACAATTGGATGCCTCAAGATGACACCAACTAGCTGGGAGCTTGGGGCAAGGCTATGATGATGGTGGTATAGCTTTGAGAAGTTCAACCAAGCCAGAGTAAGCAACCCATACAACTGTGGTCAAAAGACTCGGCGACTTGGATCAACTCATCTGGCCCTAAGTCGAGTTGTGACTCACCCAAGTTGTGTTCGAATTGGCCAGACTCACCAGAGTCGGGGATGACTCTGGATAACAAACCAGATAAGGTAGTACCGTATCCAAGTCGCCTAGGACGATTTGTATTGGACTCGTTTGAGTCTTAAAACCATGATACAAACCCCAAGTTACAACAGGATTTATACAGGGTCTGCCTGAGAGTTTCCTTGCTGTACAAGTGGGACCGATATTTTACAAGAACATTGCCAATGGTCCGCATTCCATATATGTGTGTGGCACGATGGATGAGAGGACCCGAATTTTTCTTGGGACCCAGGTCATAAACATATTAGGCCCACATGATGCATGGCTCACATGTTCCGACCAGCTGTATTGCAGAACTCTCCTTTACCATATGAGTTAAATCGGACATTTTCTACTAACTTCAAACATGCAGCTGTTTGGGATCAGGGAAATGAGAATACGGATTTGGTGAATCCATAAACTCATCAAATTCATCGATTTGCATTGGATATGGATTTGGCAAATGCCGAAGTCCATTTGTCGGTAATCAAGCTACAAATCCATGGGATTTGAGGAGCATTTATTGCAACTTTTGTTGCTTTGAGAGTCATTATTTGGATTTGAAAAGTCCCACATTCATGGATTTACGCAGGTATGGATTTCAGAAATCCAAGGAAGGATTTAAGAGGGAGGGAGGGAGAGGTACCTTGTGGAATTCCAAGGTATCTCCTTTCGCTTTCCGCACCTCGACCATATGAAGAGACGGTGCTACTTGAAATACCTGATTAAATGGAGTAGATTGTAAGAACAAAAGAATTACCAAATTCCTTCCCACCAGTTATGTATGATACCATTTTCAAATAACTACCTCTGTAGAGATATTAAGGTTCCCTTTCCTCCCTGCTTCCAAGTTCTCCAGCCTCATCTGTAACGGAAATAGGCGATCATCATTTCATAGACAAGAAAACATGAAAGCGTGGATCATTTTCCTGTTGACCCACTTCACTGCTGATATGCTAAAGCATATCGGTTTCTCCACTTGCACACGGCCGAATCCGCCAGTTGTCAGGGGTTGTATTTGGCCAAGTCACCAATTGGGCAGCTCTTAAATAATTTTCTTTGGATTTGGGGTCCTCTTATGATCTCATCCGCTAATTGGGCCATCCATGGATTGCGTGGGAGTAGAAAAATGGCCCAAGCAAACATACTGCATGAATGCAGGTATGGTTGAACGTCGCTTGAGTTTTATAGAGAGAAAGGTAACCAATATCTTAAACTGAATGCATTCTGTGATCCTGTACGCATCACACCTTGTAGTTTTTCGTATGGACATCAAAACCAAGAGGTTTTGCGGCTTCTTCAATTTTACTGATGATTTCATTGGGGGGGCATTTTGATGTAAACCTTGTTTCCCTCTTGAATTCCTGTCAAATGAAATAAAGAATCAATCAGATCAGATGCCAAAGGATTACAACTCCAATGAACCAGAACAAGAATATAGGGGGCCTGATGCATCCAGTTAGTACAATATGGGCCCACAGTTTGGTGAGCCAAGCTGTTGATCTGATTGCCCCACCATGGAGAGGAAATGCCCCATAAAAATCTTCCAGATTGAAGATCCTACACATCCAATCCTTGGCCTTTTTTTACCCCCCTACTGTATGTTGGTTTCCTTAACCGACTATTTGTAAGCCGGGGCCCACTTGTATACATGAAAGGGTGCATCACAGCATATATATGTCCTTATGCAATATCAGGCACCCAACAGTTCTAAAACTCCGTGATAAACTCAAGTCGAGTCGAGTTTTCAAGTTTTTGAACTACGCCACATTGCCACCTGATAATAAATTTTCAAACTGAAAAGAACCTCAAAAGGTTATTTTGAGTGGAGTTAAAAAATCCCAAAGATATGGATCATGCATGGTATCAAGAAATATAAGCAACCACGTTTCAGAAACATGCACATGCATTTTTCATTTTCTGGAACTTGAAAATGTTAGCAACAGATACAGAGAGAGGCTCGAAGTAGGCGAACCTGCTCTACCTCGAACAGATTTCCAAGATTCAGTCCCTTCGACATTGAAATCAATTCAAACGCATTCATAGCCACTGGCTGTTCTTCCCTCTTCTCCATCACGTGATATTCCTGATACAGTACAAACACAGTTAGTTGAATTATTCTGATATAAAAGACCCAACTTCAGTGCACATTGTATATACCAGATGCCAGTGCACACCTTTCTCCCAACCTCAAAATACGGCATGCAGCAATCCCAACACATATAGAGATAGGATATTTTGTCATGCTAATTTCAAAATGGGATTTTCAAATTCCCTTGTTTGCAACATGTTGGGATTTTCCGCCTGTTTTCAGTCAATAGTAGGAAGGATGTTTTTTATTTCCTTTTTCTTAACTTACTTCTGAGTCCTTGAAGACAGCATCCACATCATCTAAATTTGCATTGTATTTCTCTTCAAATACAGGCCTCTTAAAACCCTTTTTAAACCATTCATCCTCCAAAATTTCGGGGATAGTAATACGCTGCAGTAAGTCACAATGAATCAAATTAGAATAGAAAAAAGCAAATCGATGGCAACAGCCATTTCAACTGTTTGGTTTTCCCTAATTTATTTTATTATGAAATTTCATGATTATTCATTGATCATAAGAAGCTTGTCTTGTCTATGTACATGGTCATTACACAATTTCATTATGGTTATGTTAGCTACGTGACTTAGACATGGAGATGTGTTGGTGTGAGACACCAATCGGCAAGCCAAACTTGCAATTAGAGGTGCAGCTCAGGCAGGTTGGGTCAGTTGAGGATCAACCCACGACTAACCTGACCTCAAGAGGACCCAACCCCGAAACTGACCTGACCCGACCCAAATCCCAGCCCAAGATGCCCAACCCATATTTCTCTATACCCAACCAAACCCGACCCAACATGACCTGAATACATGTGATTATTCCCAACCCGAACCCTACCTGACTTCAAATCAGGCTGGTGTTTTCCAACCTGAACCCAACCTGAGGACCTTGACAACCCAAACCCAACCTGACCCAAACTCAGGTTGGGTCAATCAAATTCGGGTGACCCTAAACCAAGTTGCAGCCTTACTCGCCCTGAACTCAGGTTGGGTCAATCAGGTTCGGGTGACCCTAAACCAAGTTGCAGCCTTGCTTGCAAGCCATAAAACCATCCTATGAGAAGTTTAAAAGAGAGAGGGCTACACAAACATTAGTTTATAAAAGAGTGAAATGTGGGAAAGTATCATCTTGATGGAGGATATCTACTAAAAGGGGCTGATGTTAGTAGTCTTTGGGCACATGGAGAGTTGGTGCATACCAGTGTTTTTAGACACATGGGCAGTTGGACCATCGATCTGAACCACCAAGTGGGTTCAATCCACTTCTCATGAGCCACTACGAAAAAAATTCAAACCGATCAAGGAACTCTTCCATCCAATATTACTATGCAAAATGGACAGTCTGGATCAAAGGTCCAGCAAATTCTTTATTATTATTATTATTTTGAGCCGGCACCTATATTAGATTAAATCAAAGGTCCAGTGATAAACATGAATAGTCTATTCAATAGTCCACTTTTGATAACAGCCCTTCTAGTAACCAGCTTGATCAGATGACCATAACCATCCTGTTTGTGGCTTGGCAAACCGACAGTTATAAAAAAGAGAAGCCAATGATTTTTAGGTTAGCATCCAGTGATCATCATGGACTTTTCACGGCAGAACCATGAATAACCATGATAGTGGCGGAATCTAATGGGCAGTCGACTATCCACTTGTCATGTGGTCCTGGAGTGCACCAATGGCATCATTGCACAACTGAGCAACCACATGAGCTTCTTCCTTATTGAAATTGTATAAATGGTTGAGACTACTGTGTTTGACCATTTCCTAAGCAACGGTTGGTCACCCACAGTATATTTGTCATACATGAATCTCGATCCAGATTGTCCAAATAATGGGCCCATTTTGGATGGCACATATCATGCTAATGATCTAATGTTGAAATGGGTGTTCATCACGTGGAAACTAAAGAGAAAATGGTCAGTGTTCCAGATTCAACAGATAATATCAGATGGTTAAGGTCTTCTGATCAGTGTGAATTTGGGCTATGCTTCATCTACATTGGGCCCCACATCCTAAGCAACCTGAACGTTGATGTACATCTATGCCACATGTACAATGGATGAGCCACCAACATTTAAGGAATGCTGGAAAATGTTTTAACCGAGCTGAATGTTACATAGTGCTTCAAACACTGTCCACAGAGAAGAAATACTCACAGTCATAGGATTCGGATCCATGATTCTAGAAATCAATTTCATGGCACCTAAGGAAAGCCAAGGCGGGCAGGTGAATTCGGCAGCTGAAATCTGTGGATATGAAATTGCATCTAATAAACAAGAGCGAGAATAGAAAATGAAAACGGCAGTCTATTATTGGCAAAATGCTCACTTTTTTATACAGGGTCATAAGATTAGAATCATCAAAAGGCAAATACCCTGCAAGCAATACATATAGGATGACCCCACATGACCACAAATCGGCAGTTGCACCGTCATAGCCTCTATCATTAAGCACCTAGTCAAGGGAAGAGATTAAAACGTTAAGTCATAAAACACTGCACGACAATGAGATTTACTGAATGGCTTATATCTGTTGAGTTCATTTTTCTGGGCATCAAAGCTGACACTCATCCAGCGCGCATCACCCTATGGGGCCCACATGCAGAGATAATCAAATTATTGAACAAGACCATATTTTGAGAATTACCTTGGATGAGACAGACCATATATCAAACTAGGCAGGGCTGTAAAGGGCACAGCAATCCAAGCCCAGGCCAACAAAGTAAAACCGAGGCCTGAGAGTGGCTCAGGATGGTTATGCATGGCCCGAGCCCACCCACCCATTTTCATGCAATACCTGCAATGTTCATTTAGTGTGCCCCATCATGCAAGAGGTATGAGAAACATGCCCTTGAAATCCTAGATGAGCCAGTCTGGCGGGCCCTTAAATGAAGCCCGAGCAAGGCCTGGTTATCAAACGAGCTTAAATGCTAGGCCCATGTCCAGTCCTTAGGCCTAGTATTCCAGCCCAAGCCCAGTCCAATGCATGCCGGCACATCCCATTGACAGCCCTAAAACTAGGTAGATGATTCTGATAATAGATTTTTTTAATTGAATTTGGACCGTTGATGATTTTTCTCTCTTTTTTTTTTTTCCTTTTCTTTTGGACCATCCTCATTCAACTGTATACATCAATTGTCAGGATCATCCATTCTGAGTGATTTTTGGACCGTGGCTCATCCTACCCAGACGATGGACAGTTCCAATCATTCAAATATCTGCCAAATCGAGCCCCATGGGATGAGGAGTAATGATGTGTGAGCTGCTCATTAGAACAAACTCATATCTGCTAATAGCAATTGGCACCTCTGGAGCAACATAGTTTGGAGTTCCACAAGTAGTGTGAAGTAAGCCGTCATCCTGCAACGAACCACATTAAATATCAGGAACAAGTTCAGGCCATCAAGAAGAAAATCAATGAAATAAGGCATTGCTCAAGAAAATAACATACCAAATCTGATAAAAGAAAAGAAGGTAAGAGGATCATCCTTGGAAAACTAATAGAAATTTTAATGAGATCTTGAAATATGCTAGTGGAATTTAGGTGTCACGTGGGAGGGCAGATACCATGGCTGACAGCTTGGATAACCTGGTTATCAACCAACTACACTTCCATCCTCAGCTCTCACCCATCTGGTTCGAGGAAAGATACAATCTTCAAATCACACATTCACTTGACCCAACGGGCCGTACATGCGTGGCCCACCTTTTGGCAGTTCATATGACCAGTGAAGATGAAAGATACCCCAAAATATCTCCCCAATCAAGTGATCTTAATCATACGATTAGGCACCCGTTTGGTTGTATTGCCCATTTTCATCAGATGATTGGGATAATGCTGGTACAGAAAATATAAAGCCCATTCTATGATGGTGCCTACCAAATAAAAAAGGTCGGCCCCGCCTATAAATTGATGCGCCAAACAAGAAAACAGTGTTCTTTGACCAAACATCATATAATACCTCCTTGGAAACTTCATTTCATTCTTAATAAAATTCTCATTTGAGACAAAGTTTATACAATACATGGGCTTGGTGCAGCATCACTACATGGTGAAGTATATATAATAAATAAATAAATAAATAAAACTCTCATCTCTATGAAAATTCACCAATAAAAACCCCACCAAAAGGATGTGGCATTTGTCACTAGAAATAGTTCAACTCAGGTATGGAATTTCTGCATTTGCGGCATACAGGATATGCTCCACGGAGATCATAAGTGGGATAAAATTCTTGCCACACTTGCAATGTGGGAAAGATAAAGGCGGGAAAACAGGAACCTGACTAACAAGGTTTCCATTCCCAAGGCTTCACAAATGCAAAGCAGATTGGTTCCACCACAAAAGTGGAACAGTCCGATATGCAGGGATATAAAATGGTCCCTCATATCTTCCTTCTGTAGTGACAAGTGTATGTCATGTAAAATAACAGGAAGGTGTTTAAGAGAAACAATCAGTGGCAGCTATCCAGTACAGTAAACCTGAATATTGCAGTGCCCCGCTCAATGGGTGGATCAGACATGCGTCATACTCAAAGGCACAAGTTATAGATCTCATCTCACGCAGTGGAGATATCACAAACACGCAGCAGATAAATCATGAACATGCAGTTGATCTCATACACATACAGCACATGCAACAGTTCACCCAAGCGGATGAGAGAACCTGGGTTACACAAAAAGCAACGAACCAGCAACAAACATTTGGCAAGAGAGAAACCCGACTCTTTTTATTAAAAGAACATTTCTCTTAAATTGCGTATTCTACTCTAAGCAAAGCCCCCTTTATATAGAGGGAATTACAACCAAGTTTTCAAGCTCCTATCCAATGTTGGACAAAATAACAAAGCAAACTAAAGCAACCTGAGAAACCCATAAAGGAAAAATACGCACAAAAAAACAATAACTAAGCAATGGCCCCACAAGTAGGACCCACAAGATAGCCAAAAATGCTGAAGAGATATTACAGTGGGCATTCAATGCAAGCACCGAAGTTTTTTTTAAAAAAAGAGTTCGATATGTACCCTGACTTGTTGGGATAGCGCGCTTAATCCAAAGTCGGAAACTTTGAGGTTTCCAGATATATCAAGTAGTAGATTCTCTGGCTGCAAGAAACGCAATGGAATCCAATCAAGTTTTATGTTCTGCCATAACCGCTGGCTTATCTAATTACAAAATCAGATAGGAGGTAAGTATGGGTTCCCAAGCCTCAGGCAACATGCATTTTGCAGATGCTCCAAATTCCATTCATCTGCAGCCCATGGTTCAGTGATCCAGAAAGTTGGTCTTGTGGGCCCCCTTGTGGATGAGGATGCCCCAAAAATCTACCCAATCGGAAGATCCCAACCTTCAATCACTGGCACAAAGATGATGCCTGTGAGAGCGAAAGATCAAGCTTTTAGGATTGTCCAATGTGGGAGAATTTTGGGGCATCCGTCACCAATGATGGGCCCATCAGCCCAATGATCTGGATAACCAATCCATAGGCCTAAATGCATAGCACTGGAACCATTGGCAAGTGAATGTCTTCTAATGTTCAGGACCCTATAATTCCTTCAAATTGGATAGGTGGTGCAGCTTACTTTCAAGTCTCTGTGGTACACACCCCGACTATGGCAATAATCAACGGCATTGATAAGCTGCTGGAAATATCTCCGTGCTTCATCCTCCCTCATTCGGCCATGGTTGACCTAACCAAAAGGACCCACATGTTAGTTTACACTGGGGAGCTGTACAGAAAGTAAGAGAAAATACAAGACAAAAGAACTATTCTAATTCACAGAAAGGTATGCATATGCCCCCTCAAATGGTGCCCACCTTTCCTTTTGCTTTTTTCCTTTTTTTTTTAAAACATGTCTGGGATTGAACTCCTAATGCCAAATTCATGACAGTGTGGCACGTGTATGCGAGATCAAGGCCATTCATCTGGTGCACCCCAACGCTACATTTGTTGTGGCGCAGAAAAACAGAATAGTGTGGCCATCAGATAGCCCACAAGAGTACATCAAATGAGGATTGTCAATCAATTTCTTTTCACTGCCCATTGTCTCATACACATCGCTCAACTGGCAATCCAACTAGTCTGATTTTTTGCACCAAGGCAAATAAACAGTTGGATATGTCAGATCCATTGGCACATCTAGGGTAGGGGTGGCAATGGGCCAGCCCACTGATATAGGGCCAGGGCTTGGCCCCTAAAATTGGCCTGAGAGCCAGGCTCAGGCTTGAAATCTAGGTATGGTGTCTGGGCCATGCCAGGCTAGGGCCAATGAAGAATGGCCCGGTCCACTAACCAAGAAGTTCACTGCTATACAAAAGGATAGACAATTTGAAGACGCTTGTGAGGGTCCCATTCAATTCCATGTGTAGTTTAAAGCCACTTTTCAGATCCAAGGTCATGTTTCTATCATCAGAACCATTTATATGATGTGACTCATTGAAGATGCTGTAAGGCCAGCGCTATGACGGAGGCCTTTTTAGCCCGATTAGGGCCAGGGCTTAGGGGCCAAGGCCAACCCCAGCATGGCCCTAGCCTTGCCCATCGCCACCACTAGTCTGGGAAAGCAGCATTCATAGTCCTACCATGGTGAGGACATACTACTTCAGCCATCAGCATCAAGATTGCTGCAAATATGATAAGGATCAAATTCTACAACTTACAATTTTGTCAAAGAGCTCTCCCCCAATAACAAACTCAAGAACAATAAAGATCTTTGTCTTGCTTCCCATAACCTGAAGACAGAAAGATATCTCAGGAAGAGCGGAACAGCTATTAGTCACCACATGCAGAATTATTCTTCGTTCCATTACATGTTTGGCAAACATTAGGCCATTCACAGTTTAAAGGCTGACAGGATGTTTCACCGCCAAGTCGCCAACTAATGGTTGAGAAAAGAATGGGAAACTTTGCGATTCTCATCTCAACTGCAAATTGGGGCAGACGAGGCAGGAAAACACCAGCCTTTTTACTACAGATTCTGTTTTCAGTGACATCCCAAACACCAAGCGCATCGCATACACTTGGGAAGCCATCCCAACCATGATTGGTGGCAAGCCAGAAACTTTAAGATCAACACTATAAGTAAAAGTCTTCCAAGTTCCAGCAATTTGGCTATATGGGTCATGATGGTTTCCAAAATAGCATAAAAAACGCATGTAAAATGACCAGATGAAATGTTAACATCCTGTTTGGGCGCCACTTAAAAATGAAGTCATCTCATTTTTGTTTTCATAATTATGGAGTAGAGATCATAATTGTTGGTTATCATGAGTACTTTTAATCCTTTCCAAAAAGAAATATGATCTCTAATATGTAATTATGATTAAATAAATTGAGATTAACTCATTTTTAAGTTGCAACCAAACAGGACCTGAACAAAATAATGAGAAACCAAGTTTTCCTTGAACGAACCAAGTATACAATGGTCGGCCTGCATTATTGGCATTTTCACTCAAGCCAGCAGGCCCTGCTGATGGGCCCACTTTACGGTAATCCATTAATCATGGTGGCCCCACAATAGGATTGGTGATACTCCACAAAATTCCCCAATTGATTCTCATGCATCCAATAACTGGTCTCTAAATGGATGGTAAGGAGAAAATATAGCCAACTGTCCATATGAAACGGTAAAAAGCCAGCCTACTGGATCGCTGGCATTCTTCATTTGAGGACATTTTTAGTCCATCACCAATCTACAGTGGAGTTGACTAGATAACAACACAATTGTTGAAATATAGGCCCATCTGTAGAGAATACTTAGCCCGAACGAAAAGGCTGGTAATATGAACCAAGCATTGTATGGTACTTTTTTCAAAAAATGAATAGTGTGAGAGTATAGGATATCCATCTACAGTTGTACATACTATAGATAAGTATATGATGCCTATGTATGGATACATGTGCATTTGTTAAGATTTTCTATCTCTTTTTATGTATTCTTGTCATTTTCAATGGAATACTACACAAACAACATTCTCCACAATGCAGTCCCTAATCTAACAAGGTATTAGAGTCAAAATCGGACAGTGATCTTGACCGTCCAGCTTCCTTTGTCTCTCTTTATCCCATCCAAATCCATTATATATCAATCTATAGTATGTACAGTTGTACATATACACGATACATATCCTATACTCTAACAATAGCATTGCACAGTACTTACGAGAAAGGACTACCTCATATAGGCGCACTACATTGGGATGCTTTATTAACTTCATTGTAGCAATCTCCCGCTGTATCTGCACAAATGCATAGAAGCTCTCTTTACGAAGAAGGTTCAATATGTAAATCACAAAAAACTCACCAAAAAAAAAAAAATGGTGTTAAGGCATCTCTTTTGGTTAAGTTTACAAGAAGCATAATACAAGTAATGCTTAGCAAAAACAGAATGCAAGATTTAGGTGGAAACAGCTAAACCTTGGAGTTTGGTGTTTGTCGCTTCTTTCACGTACAAGATCTGAACCAGTCATCAAGTACGTCGTATGGTACCTTAGATGGCCCATAACACAAAAATCACACCAATCTGACAATCCTAAATTTCTGTTGGAGGGGAAATCTAGGACCTTCAGAGGTAGGATAAGAACCAACTTAAACACTGACTTGGATTCCACAGGTGTATCTACCGCCACATCATGAAATCAAATTGAGTGATTTAAGAATAAATAAGCTGAGATGTTGTTTAAGGAGGTTTCCTAATTCTGCATAAGTGTATATTACAGCCCTTTACATGCAACCGTGCTGGTGGCGAACGTGGAGGTAGCACATCAGGTTGGCCCCACCATGTAGATGGTGTTGCCCAAGAATCAAACTAATCCACGCAGGCCATAGTATACGAAACAAACAGATGGCAGAAAAGTTGGCCAACGTGTACAAAACATTGTAGCACAACTGATTAGAAGATCAGCCTAATTCATGCACTAGGGCATCTAAAATGTCGGGCCCACTTAAATGGATGGCTTGGATATCACACCCAGGCCATGATGTGGTGATGTGTAGAGGGATGACCTAACACGTATGGAATTAGCAAGCCTCTAATGATTCAAACATTCCTATTGAAATGTTTGCCAATTACGGAATCCAATTCGAAATTCACATGAAATTATCAATGGCGTAATCGACCATAAAGCAGGGCAATAGCAATATCCAACAACAAGGGAATTCAAAAGGGACCTGTTCGACCATCTTGTGCTTGAGAACCTTCTCTTTGTCAAGAATCTTGATAGCTACCGGTTCTCCAGTCTCAGAATTCTTTGCAAACTTCACTTTTGCGAATGTTCCTTCTCCAATCGTCCTCCCAATCTCATACTTACCCACCCGACGCTTGACCTTAGGTGCACTCATCGCCATCCTATCCAGCTTAGTATCTTCTCCTTGCAGCTAACCAGCTCGCATCCAGAAATGTCGTCCTCCCTGACACGAATCCCCAGAACTAAAATTACGGCAGAGCCATGAAAATGTTAACAGAACTTTGAGAATTCAAAATAGACAAAATGAAAGAACCTCTAGCATTTAAAGAAGCACTTGGATGTACCCCTATGAAAGATTTTTCTGGCAGAATGGATGTTCTGTTCCATGTAGTGTTTGGAGTTGCAGGGATTTTGGGAACCACATTGCACCATTTTTCCTGTTGTTCCTACCCCAAATCAATATCCGGAATGTTTCGGATGAAACTTGCCCGATGTTGATTTGCATAGAAATGCATTCCACCCACCCAAAAAGGATGGAAAATCCAAATGCAGCCAAAACCACAAAACAATATCAAATTTCAAATAGGAATAGTAATTCCGAACACGAGCTCCTAATCGTTACACTGGAAATTGCCTTCCATCATGCAAAATAGAAAAACTAAATGCAATGAAATTTTTGACATGAGAACAAATTCAAGCACCCAAACTTCTCTTGCAACCAGTACAAATAAAAAAATCTCCAAAAACTAAAAGTTTAACATTAACAGAGGAATCATAGGGTCTGCATAAATCCGGTCAGGACATGTATCGTGTCCTATTGCACCCAGTTCATACAAGTGAGGCCAAATGTCCATTGATCCAGACTGCTGTTTTATGGGACACGTGTGGATGGCAATGCCCCCAAAATCTCATGGATAGAAAGATCCTGACCCTTTGATTAGAGGCCTAGTATAAGGTTGTAATAGGTATGAGCTGTCCGGGTGTGAAATAATCACATACAACCCACGTATGTGAACTTCACATACAGCCCCATCACATGTGCCAACCTGTCATGTGTATAGGACATCCGATCCATGCAAAAGGTGGGTCCCACCATGATGATCACCTGGGACAAGAACTAGGCTAGCCCACTTATCAGGCCAGGCACACAAGGGCGTCAAACTGGACCATTAACAAGTCTGATTCAAATCATCCATTGTCTCATACAGGCTAGCCAATATGATGAGTGGACAGGTCTGAATTTTGCATGAGATAATCTTCATGGCAGGACCCGTCTTTTGTACGTATCAAATATCCTACAAAAGTGACAGGTTGCATGTGGAAGAGTTATGCAAAGCTAACATACATGGGTTACACTTACATGTGATCATTTCTTTATCTATATATGCTACATTGGCATCGAAAAGGGGCCAAAGCTTGGATAGCTAGGATCTTTCAATTTAAAAGAGTTTTGGGACATTCCCATAGTCACATTGTGACCCTTCAGATCAATCATCTGGATCAACGAAGCATGCACCCACTTGTACGTGGAGGGCCAATAAGGATGCTATACACATCTCAATACATTGAGATCCCAAGTTCTCTATTTAAAAAAAAAAAAAAAAAAAACCAGTGAAAAGCAATGCAGCTGTTTATACCCATACACCTACTTGCATTGTCAGCACTTCAAATAAGAAAACAAATCCAAGAACTAAAAGAGCTTATTGGAATTTGTATGCCTAGCACATTTTAAAAAACTTACCAAAATAACCTTTATATATGTTGAGATTCACACAGTAGTCCTCTTAGATTTCACAATCTTGTCAAAATCTTGTGAATTCTCCAGCCTGCCCAATCGAGTTCCCACTTTCTAGAGTTTTAGACTCTCTAAACCTGATTTTGAAATAAAGGGTAAAAAAAAAAGGAACTCTAAGAAGCCAGATTTCAGAGATAGAAAAACCAAAATTCCCAACAATCCAATTCAAAGCAAACCAGACCCAGCTCTTAAAGCACTTTAGCACCAAAATCCTGATACATAGAATAAAATCCAACCTTTTAAAACACCACAACAACTCAAAACAAAAGATTTTGCTCTAATTCCAAAGGCAGCAACCAACCAAGTTCTGACAATTTCAAGCAGAATTTAATCAAATCAGTTCAAAATTCCTTCCACACCAGATTTCAGAGATAGAAACAGACCAAAATTCCCAAAAAGTCGATTCAAAGCAAACCAGACCCAGCTCTTTAAATGCTCTCTCGCCACAAAATCCCAATACATACAATGAAATCCAGGCTTTTAAAACACCACAAAAAATCAAAATAACAGATCACACTCTAATTCCAAAGGTGGCAACCAGCCAAGATCTGCCCATTTCGAACAGAATCTCATCAAACCAGTGCAAAATTCCTCTCCTGCCAGATTTCAGAGATAGAAACAGGCCAAAATTCCCAACAAATAGATTCAAAGCAAACTTGACCCAGCTTTTAAACCACTCCATTCCGCAAAACCCCATACACAGAATAAATTGCAGCCTTTTAATACACCAAATAAGCTTCTTCTTTTTTTTTAAAGAGATTTACACTCTACAACCGACCAAGATCCAACAATTTCACGTGGAAACTAAACACACCAGCTCAAAATTCATCCCACAATAAGATACAGATAAAACTCCAACCATTTAAAGGTACGCAAATATCAATGTATGAAAGAAAAAAAAGTAGCTTTTAAACCTTAGATTCCAAAGATACCAAAAAGAAAAAGAAAAACTTCAAAATCCCACAATCTCTCCCATAAAACGCAGACAATTCAATTTCTACCCCTACAAAAAATAATAATAATAATAAACAACCAAAACCCACTGCAATAAAAAGAGAACAGCTTATCCCAGAAATTCATATTAAAAAGAAGAAGAAAAGAAAAAAAAAAAAAAACCAAGAATTTGAAAATCACAACCCAACTCCAAAATCATTCCCCCCCAAACAGATCAGCTTTAAAAATCCCACCTTTCAAACCCCATACTCCAGAAACCAATAGAAAACTATATATAAGAAGCATACTCCAATACAACAGACCTTGCGTGTGTGTGTGTGTGTGTGTGTGTGTGTGTGTGAGAGAGAGAGAGAGACAGAGAGACAGCACCCCAGACCAAGATCAAAATTCCCACCTTTCAAGCCACACAATTCAGAAAAGCAAAAGAAACCTTGCAAAGGAAAGACCCTTTTACACGAAACCCATGTGTGTTTGTACGAGAGAGAGAGAGAGAGAGAGAGAGAGAGAGCGCACAGAAATAAAAGCACCTGTGAGAGAGAGAGAGAGAGAGAGAGAGAGAGAGCATAGAAATAAAAGCACCTCAGAATTTGAAAATCAAGACCCACCTCCAAAGCCACTCCCCACAATACCCAAATCAAATTCCCACCTTCAAAGCCCCAGAATCCAAATCCCAATAAAACAAAACAAAAAGGGAAAAATCTACAAAAATAAAAGTATGAAAGAGAGAACACATACATGTACACACCAAAATCTATGCATATACATGTGTAAGAGTGAGAAAGAACATAAAAATCAAAACACCCCAGAATTTGAAAATCAAGACCCACCTCCAAAACTCATTCCCCCAAACAAAAACCGCGTCAAATTCCCACCTTTGAAGCCACAAGAGTCCAAATCCTAATTAAAAAGGTTAAAAAAACCAAGGCTAAAAGAGAGACGTGCATCTACTCACCAAACCTCCGTACATGTGTGAGAGAGAAAGATTGTTCCGTTTAGTCGGTGGGATTAAATGGTATGAATTTGTATTAGAAGGATTAACATCCATATTGCACAGTAATTGCATGTCCGGAAATACTTATAATATTTTAGCCATCCAATTCCATATTTAGTGTAAAATTCTTGCTACAAGAAAACAATGGATTAAACAAAACCTCATTTAGTGGACTATGAAATTATAATTAACAAATCAAATTCACAGTAGTCACCTATACATGTATATAACTAGAATGTCATTTGTAAAGGTGATGTAGAGTGGGCCGCGAATAATTTTATAGTTGAGATGGACCAAAAAAGACCCACTCGAATACGGAGATAATCCGGATTGTCAAAATTACGGACGTATTTCACAAAATGAAATGAGTTATCAAACGTAAAATATATGATTTTGGAATAAGACGAGCTACTTTAGCCACCCAACCCCACTACACTAAGTTGCGCAAGTTGGATTTGCAAAATACTATCAGATTGACAATCATTGCTCTGTTTTAATTTCATTTTTACTATAAATAGTAAGTTTTAGTTTGATTATAACTCTTCATCCGTTGGGCTCTAGAAATTGCACGCAGCATGAAAAGTGCTTCGAATAATTAGGAGAATAACGTGATGCAATCAATTAGAAAACGTACTATTTTTAGCTGAAAACCTTGAGCACTAGTAAACATCAGCATTTGTAAGTGTTATAGTTTCTATCCCTGTTTGTTGTCAAATTTGTGGTGCCAAAATCACTATTATACTCTGTTATATATAACTTGCATAAGTGAAGCTCTCTCAAGGATCAACATTCATGAATAAGCTAAGCTCACAACAAGCACTGCTCACAAGACAAGACTCAAGATCTTGAATACAAGCACTGCTCACAAAACAAGACTCAAGCTGAAAAGAAAGTACAAGGCAAGACTCAAGCTGAAATCAAGACTCAAGCTGAAACTCAAGCTGATCTCAAGACTCAAGTTGAAACTCAAGCTAAACTCAAGACTCAAGCTGAAACTCAAGCCACTTTCAAGATTGAGCTACTTCAAGGTTTAATCTACATCAAGACTTCAAGGCTCATTCTTCATGGTCTCTTGTTTCAATGTCCATACTTCATGATTGAGGTTTGTTTGACCATAGGATGACCTTAGAAGTAGGTCATTTCGGATACATAAGTCGAATGTTTATTTTACATGTGATTGGTCTGTTCTTCGACTAGTCCTAAGCCTTCTTCGACTAGTCCTAGACTTGCTTCGACCAGTCTAAGAAATTTCTCGACCAGTCGTAAGTTTGTTACAAATTAGGATAAAATCATTAGCCTTTGACTAGTCCCGAACTGCCTCGACCACGTAGAACAGTGTCGACCGATCTTCGACCAGCCGTACATTCTTCGACTCGAACTCCACGAAGATATATCATGATATGAGGAGCTAGTATACGACCAGTCGTAGGAGAGCTACGACCCGTCGTAGGTCAAAGCAAATCCCGCCGGATTTTTCAAATATTCTGTTAGAGCTTCGACTAGTCGTAGAGCACTCTGCATCGAAGACCCGATCTTCTCACCTATAAATAGTGCACGAATCTCAGAAGAAATTATCGATTTAATAAAAGTATTCAAGCCAATCTTCGTCGAACTTCTGAGAGATAATTCAGTGCTCCATCTAAGCTAAGTGTGCTTATTTAATATTCTCTTTCCTTAGCTTTATTTTAATTGATTTTGTTTCTTATATTCCAATCTGATTTGATAAGAGGAATTATTATTCCCTTTCTTTGGAATCAAAATCAATTAAGACAAGCCCTATTTGGTTTAATTTAAAATCTATTAGAACTAGAACCATTGTAATCGAGTACTGGACATTGAACTTGGACATTCAATCATCTACTTTGATTTGGTTCTACCGGGCTGCTACAACGAAGGAGATTTTCAGGTATTTTACATATTGTAAATTCCTTTCTATTATTTTGGTTTCTTTCAAGATTTGCCAGAAAAATTTTGTTATTTTGGTTATCTGAGGAAAGCCAGGAAAACTCAGAAGTGGGGTTTTTTTAATTGTGTAAGCCCACAGACAAAGACACAATTGTAAGGGTTTTGGGTAAACCTGGGAAAACCTATTTTTAGTGAACGCTAATATCCCCTGTGTGAGGATATTAAGAGTGGAGTAGCTTTTTATGTGGCTGTTGTATAACAGTTGGTGAACACACAGGCGAACCACTATAATCCCTTGAGTTGTGGTTGATTGTTTTATTCTTCTAATTTTTTATTCTTTTTGTGGGATGTATGTATGGTGGTGAATGTTGTAATTATTTCAAGCTTTGTGAGAATGTTGTAATAGCTTAGAATTTACTTTCTGCTATTCCTTTATAAGCTTGATTTTCAATTTCATTTGAAAGTTGTTCCAGCAAGGTTGCCCTGCCATTTTTATGGTGTATGGCTGTCCCTAGAACAATACATTTTTAATTACAAGTTATTTCATTTCAGTTTGTATTTAATTTTGTATTCCTCTTCGATTTGAGACTTGATACAAAGACCTTTCTAGAAATAAGGTTGTCCTACCATAAACTCTGTTTTTGGTGTAAGGTTGTCCTTAGAATAACGTTTGTATCAACCTCTCAAGATCTGAATTTTGAGGTTGTTTTTCTTTCCTGCATTGTTATTTAATTTGGCTATCATTTTCTTTATTATTCCGCTATTATAAGTTTTTATTTGGCATTGTCCTATTCACCCCCCCTCTAGGACATATAGCTTGGCCTTTTCAAGTGGTATCAGAGCCTAATAGCTCGTTTTTTTTTTTGGATTTAATTCCTAAACTAACGATTTAAGCTATTTAAGATGTCAAATTTTGATAGCCTTTCAGTCACTAGGCCTCCACCCTTTGATGGCTCCAACTATGCTTATTGGAAAGCCAGAATGAGGATCTTCCTCAAATCAATGGATAAAAATGTGTGGCAAGCCACAGTGACTGAATGGAATCCTCCTCTCATGGAAGTTACTGGGGTTGATGGTTCAAAATCTATGAAAACCACACCATATTACCAATGGACCACCCTTCAGAAAAGTGAGAGTAGTGCAAATGCTAAAGTACTAAATGCAATTACTTGCGCACTATCACCGGATGAGTTCAAAAGAATCATTTATTGTGATACTGCAAAGCAAGCTTGGGATGTATTAGAAATGACACACGAGGGTACTACAATTGTCAAAAAATCTAAAGTCCAACTCCTCATAACCAGATTTGAAGAAATTCATATGGAGGAAAATGAAATGTTTATGGACTTCTACACTAGATTGAATGACATTGTAAACTCAATGTGGGGTCTTGGCGATAAAATCCCAGAAAGTAAAGTGTGTGCAAAAATACTACGCTCACTTCCTGAACGGTTCAATTCTAAAGTAACTGCAATCTAGGAACTTCGTGATACAGATAACATGAGGGTTGAAAAACTAGTTGGTTCTCTACAAACCTACGAGTTAAACTTTAAAGCTCCTAAAGGTAAATCTATCGCGCTAAAATCTTCTAAATGTAATTCAGAAGAAAATTCTGATGATATGGCTCTTTTAGCTAAAAAATTTTACAAAATTTTCAAAAGCAAGAAAAGGGTTGATTTTCAAAAATCAAATGATAAAAAGAAGTTTAGACCCAAATCTCGAAAATCTTTGAAAGATAGTCAATGTTACAACTGTCAAGAATATGGGCACTTAGCAAATAAATGTCCTAAAAGGGACAAACCCAGGAAGAAGGGTATGTTGGCTACATGGGATGAATCATCTGATCCTGAAGGTTCTTCTGAATCAGAAGATTCTGAAACTGAGTCGGGCAATGAGATTAAAGCTCTTATGACTCTAGCCAAATTCACATTTTCAGATAATGACTCTATAAGTGAAGAAAATCAATAGTGAATGTGAAAATGAAGATGATCTTCAAGATGCTTACAATGCCCTATATAAGGAAAGTTGTAAAATTGTGACAAACTTCAAATTCAAAAAGAAAAATTTTCTAAACTCAAAAATTGTTTTGATTCACTTGTCTTAGAAAAATCACAAATTTCAGATAGTTTTGAAAAATCAAAATGTGATTTGGAATTCAAAAACTCACTAATTGTTGATTTAAAATCTGAAATTGAGAATCTTAAAACTGAAGTATCTTCTCTTCTGAGTTTAAAGGACACATGGAAATATGCCCAAGGTGATCCAAAGTTAGAAAAACTTTTATCCGGATCAAGAAAATGTGGCGATCGATCCGGGTTGGGCTATGATAAAAATCTACCTCCTAAACAAAAGTATACTCCTCCTATGTTTGTTAAAGGAGAGTCCTCAAACTCAAAAGGGAAAAGTACTTATCAAGATTTTTCTAAAAATTCAAAAACTTTTCAAAAACCTAGAAACAGCCATGTCAACTTTAATCAGAATCGAAATCCACTAGCTGAAAAGATAGTTGATTTACTCAAGGAGCTATTAAAATCTAACTCTATAGGTCATTCCTACAAGTATACACAAAAGAAGACCAACTATGTTCCTAAACCCAAAACAGTTATGAAATGGGTTCCTAAAGTCACCTGCTTGGTTGCTCACACTACTTTCAAAGCAACAAGTCATTCAAAGTGGTACCTAGACAGTGGATGCTCCAGGCATATGACAAGTGACAAAGCCTTATTCACCGATCTGAAAGATATGACTGATGGTTCAGTCACATTTGGTGATGGTAGCAACTGTAAGATTATAGGCCAAGGTACGGTTCAACTTTTTAATCTTCCGGTGTTTAAAAATATTTTATATATTGAAGGTTTAAAACATAACTTGCTTAGTATATCACAAATATGTGATAATAACCATAATGTTCGGTTTTCTAATCAAAGCTGTGAAATACTAAACAATAAGGGTTCTGTAATATTAACTGGACATAGAACGTCTGAAAATTGCTATATTATTAGTGAATCCAGCTCATCTAATCAAACATGTTACATGGTCCATACAGACGAGACCGACTTATGGCACAAACGTCTTGGACATGTACATTATCGAAATCTATATCGATTGAGCAAACGAGAACTTGTAAGAGGTTTACCCAAACTTCAGAAATTAGATAAAATATGTGGTGAGTGCCAGATAGGCAAACAAACAAAGAACTCACACAAAAAGGTGAATTCAAATACCACATCAAGACCACTCGAACTTCTCCACATGGACCTGATAGGACCTACCAGAACGGAAAGTCGTGGTGGTAAAAAGTATATCTTGGTAATAGTTGATGACTTTACCAGATTCACTTGGGTAGTCTTCTTAAGGGATAAATCTGAAACCCTTGAAGAAGTAAGAAAAGTTCTCAAAAGGATTCAAACTGAAAAATCTTCTCAAATCAGTAAAATTCGTAGTGATCATGGATCTGAATTTGAGAATAGCAATTTTGAGAAGTTCTGTACCGACCAAGGAATATTACATGAATTCTCTACTCCCAAAACTCCACAACAAAATGGAATTGTAGAAAGAAAGAATATGGTGCTTCAAGAAATGGCTAACGTCATGTTGAATAGCATGAAGCTCTCTAAAAATCTTTGGGCTGAAGCAGTCAACACATCTTGCTATATTATTAACCGAGTCTACACTAGAAAAGATAATAATAAAATGGCTTACGAATTGTGGTTCAATAAAAAGCCTACTGTTAAATACTTTCGAGTTTTTGGCAGCAAATGCTATATTTTACGTGATCGTGAAAATTTGAGAAAGTTCGATACGAAGAGTGATGAAGGTATTTTTCTAGGATACTCTTTAAACAGTCGAGCTTATAGAGTTCTGAACAAAAGGACCGGTGTGATTCAAGAATCCATTAATGTTGTCATTAATGATCACTTAAACACACCAATCTCTAATTCAGATAATGATGAAGTACTAATCATTGATAAACCCGATACTTCATCGAATCAGACTGATTCTGAGTTAAGGACTGTTAAAGATCATCCAACCACACAAATTCTTGGAAACCCTCTCACCGGTGTTCGCACCCGTAGACAACTTGAGGATATATGTAATTATGTATGTTTTACATCCCAAATTGAACCATCTAACGTAAAAGAAGCTCTGGCTGATGAAAACTAGATTGTTGCGATGTAAGATGAACTCAATCAATTCGTAAGAAATGATGTTTGGTATCTCGTACTAAGACCTAAAGATAAACACATCATTGGAACAAAATGGATTTTCAAAAATAAGTCTGATGAATGTGGAAATATAATTAGAAACAAGGCTAGACTGGTGGTACAAGGTTATACTCAAATTGAAGGGATTGATTTCGATGAAACCTTTGCACCAGTAGCACGTCTTGAATCTATCAGACTATTTATATCCATTGCATGTTTTAGAAAGATAAAGATCTATCAGATGGATGTGAAAAGTACTTTTCTAAATGGCGATTTATATGAAGAAGTCTATGTTGAACAGCCAATGGTATTTGAAGATTCCAAAAATACTGATAATGTATATTGGCTTAAAAAGGCACTTTATGGATTAAAACAAGCACCTAGGGTATGGTATGAGAAACTAACAAAATTTCTTTTAAGTCATAATTTTCAAATGGGATCTGTCGATAAAACTCTATTTGTTAAGAAACATAATGATCATATCTTAATGGTACAGATTTATGTTGATGATATCATTTATGGATCAACTTGTACTAACTTGACTACTGAGTTTGCAGATTTGATGAAATCACAGTTCGAAATGAGCATGGTTGGGGAATTGACTTATTTCCTTGGATTGCAAGTAAAGCAACAACCTGAAGGAATATTCATTTCTCAATCTAAGTATGCCTTAAATCTAATCAAGAGATTTGGATTTGAGAATGACAAGAATTTCGATACTCCTATAAGTACTACCCTGAAACTATCAAAAGACTCTACTGGTAAAAATGTTGACTCAAAACTTTATCGGAGTATGATTGGTAGTTTGTTATATTTAACTGCTAGTAGACCTGATATTTCTCTAAGTGTTGGTATTTGCGCAAGATATCAATCTGATCCAAAAGAATCTCACTTGATTGTTGTCAAGCGAATTATTAGATATGTCGCAAGTACTGTAAATCTTGGTCTCTGGTATCCTCATGAAACCAATGTCCAATTAGCTGGGTACTCGGATGCTGATTGGGCTGGATGATAGAAAATCAACCAGTGGTGGTTGTTTTTCATTGGAAATTGTCTAGTTTCCTGGTTTAGTAAGAAATAAAATTCTATATCACTTTCAACAACTGAAGCTATCGCAGCTGGTAATGCATGTACACAGCTTGTTTGGATGCAACGAATGCTAAGTGATTATGGAATTAAACAGGATTCTATGTTATTACATTGTGATAATTCCAGTGCGATAAATATTTCAAAAAATCCTATTCAGCATTCTCGTACTAAGCACATTGACATTAGATTTCATTATATAAGGGAATTAGTAGAAGAAAAAGTTATATCTCTAGAATATATTCCTACTGAAGATCAACGTGCTGATATTTTCACAAAACCTCTTGATAAAAGCAGGTTCAAAAAGATGAAATTTGATCTTGGCATGTACATTTTAAATTGATAATTTATGCCTTCTTGTATAATATTGTATATATTTGCTAGATTAAATTCCAATTTTTGTGTAAATTGCAAGAAAATTGAATTTTTGAGGAACTGGATTCGGACTCAGCTAATGATCCAGATTTTGTACCATCTGATGTTGATGCACGTCTGAGTGCATTAGAGGGTAGAGTTGAGGATATAAATGTTAAGTTGGAAAACATGTCTGTTGCTCATGATTTGCAATTCAAGTACATGCGCAAATATCTTAGGCGCTTGAACAAAGGCATGCACCAACTTGATCCTTCTATTCCTGTTCCATCTTCAAGTTCTAGTTCTGACTAGTTTCTATGAGACTTTTTGTATGTAATAACTTTATTACTTAGCTCTTGTTTGCTAGAGTTTGAGTTGGATTTTATGCTGGATATTTGTTCTTAATGTAATATTTCTGCTGGGTATATCTGATGCTATCTTGAGTATCTCTATGACTCTTTTGCTATACTCTATTTCCTCCTCATGTTTACTCTCATTCCTTTATTTAGTTCTCCTTTGTCATATTGTGACAAAAAGGGGGAGAATGGTTTGTTGTTAATGTGATTGTGAGAGGAGTAGCATTGGTTATGTTACTCAGTGGGAGTGGGGTGTCAAGGAGAATATATGTTTGATCTTGTTGAATGATATTGGTTGAATGTTGAAACTGGTTGAATGTTGAATATTGATTTGCAGGTATTAACCAGTTGTTTTACTTTTGTTTATCATGGTTATGTGTTTTGTCACTAATTTGACAAAGGGGGAGATTGTAAGTGCTATAATTTCTATCCCTGTTTGTTGTCAAATTTGTGGTGCCAAAATCACTATTATACTCTGTTATATATAACTTGTATAAGTGAAGCTCTCTCAAGGATCAACATTCATGAATAAGCTAAGCTCACAACAAGCACTGCTCACAAGACAAGACTCAAGATCTTGAATACAAGCACTGTTCACAAAACAAGACTCAAGCTGAAAAGAAAGTACAAGGCAAGACTCAAGCTGAAATCAAGACTCAAGCTGAAACTCAAGCTGATCTCAAGACTCAAGTTGAAACTTAAGCTGAACTCAAGACTCAAGCTGAAACTCAAGCCACTTTCAAGATTGAGCTACTTCAAGGTTTAATCTACATCAAGACTTCAAGGCTCATTCTTTATGGTCTCTTGTTTCAATGTCCATACTTCATGATTGAGGTTTGTTTGACCATAGGATGACCTTAGAAGTAGGTCATTTCGGATACATAAGTCGAATGCTTATTTTACATGTGATTGGTCTGTTCTTCGACTAGTCCTAGGCCTTCTTCGACTAGTCTAGACTTGCTTGACCGATCTAAGAAATTCCTCGACCGTCGTAAGTTTGTTACAAATTCGGATAAAATCATAGCCTTCGACTAGTCACGGAATGCATTCGACCGATCGTAAGAACAATGTCGACCGATCTTCGACCGATCGTACATTCTTCGACTCGAAGTCCAGGCGAAGATATTCGAGTTCTACGACCCGATCGTAGGTGACCTACGACCGATCGTAGGAGAGCTACGACGATCGTAGAACGGTCAAAGCAAATCCCGCCGGATTTTTCAAATATCTGTTAGAGCTTCGACTAGTCGTAGAGCACTCTAGACCAGTCGAAGACCCGATCTTCTCACCTATAAATAGTGCACGAATCTCAGAAGAAATTATCGATTTAATAAAAGTATTCAAGCCAATCTTCGTCGAACTTCTGAGAGATAATTCAGTGTTCCATCTAAGCTAAGTGTGCTTATTTAATATTCTCTTTCCTTAGCTTTATTTTAATTGATTTTGTTTCTTATATTCCAATCTGATTTGATAAGAGGAATTATTATTCCCTTTCTTTGGAATCAAAATCAATTAAGGCAAGCCCTATTTGGTTTAATTTAAAATCTATTAGAACTAGAACCATTGTAATCGAGTACTGGACATTGAACTTGGACATTCAATCATCTACTTTGATTTGGTTCTACCGGGCTGCTACAACGAAGGAGATTTTCAGGTATTTTACATATTGTAAATTCCTTTCTATTATTTTGGTTTCTTTCAAGATTTGCCAGAAAAATCTTGTTATTTTGGTTATCTGAGGAAAGCCAAGAAAACTCAGAAGTGGGGTTTTTTCAATTGTGTAAGCCCACATACAAAGACACAATTGTAAGGGTTTTGGGTGAACCTGGGAAAACCTATTTTTAGTGAACGCTAATATCCCCTGTGTGAGGATATTAGGAGTGGAGTAGCTTTTTGTGTGGTTGTTGTATAACAGTTGGTGAACACAGGCTAACCACTATAAACCCTTGAGTTGTGGTTGATTGTTTTATTCTTCTAATTTTTTATTCTTTTTGTGGGATGTATGTATGGTGGTGAATGTTGTAATTATTTCAAGCTTTGTGAGAATGTTGTAATAGCTTAGAATTTACTTTCTGCTATTCCTTTATAAGCTTGATTTTCAATTTCATTTGAAAGTTGTTCCAGCAAGGTTGCCCTGCCATTTTTATGGTGTATGGCTGTCCCTAGAATAATACATTTTTAATTACAAGTTATTTCATTTCAGTTTGTATTTAATTCTGTATTCCTCTTCGATTTGAGACTTGATACAAAGACCTTTCTAGAAATAAGGTTGTCCTACCATAAACTCTGTTTTTGGTGTAAGGTTGTCCTTAGAACAACGTTTGTATCAACCTCTCAAGATCTGAATTTTGAGGTTGTTTTTCTTTCCTGCATTATTATTTAATTTGGCTATCATTTTCTTTATTATTCCGCTGTTATAAGTTTTTATTTGGCATTGTCCTATTCACCCCCCCTCTAGGACATATAGCTTGGCCTTTTCAGCATTGTCTATAAATATTAAGTATTCATCAATCAATTTTAAATTTTATAGAATTTATTTTCTATTTTTCTTGTTCTTTTCCTCGTTGATTCAAGAAATCCCTGTGAAGAATCTAGAAAAGTTCAATGGATTCGAAACAATTATCTCATTGAGGAAGATAGTGCTCGACCTCACATCCTTTCCAACGTTAAAAGGGCATATATGAATAGGCAGCATAAACTAAACACATGCATTAATATGGGGCTCACATTTATAGTAAATTTCAAAATCCATTGAAAATCTGGTAAAAACCGAATGCAATTTCGTATCACTTAATCCCAACTCTTCTAGTCCTTTCCTAATGTTGAATGTAATTTGCACCAAATCAAATACAATTCTGTCCTTAACAATTCATTGGGATATTCTTAGATTTTAAGCTTTTTCTCATAATATTATATAAAAAAATCTAGTTGAAAATAAAATGTTATGATATAATTTAAAAATTAAATATAAATGTATAAAATATATTACTTTAACTTCTAAATAATGTTTTACTCAAATATCAATATTTTCATGAGAAAATCATAAAAAATTAAAACTCTTGAGATTTTAAAAATCACACAATCTTATTTTAACCACATTGTTTAAAATCTCATGGTAGTTATAAAATTCTAAAGAGATTTCAAATTGTTAGTTCTTTATTAGAATATTATAGGAATATCTCACTAAAATTAAAAAAAATTATTATCATCATCACTATAAATTAATGGGTAGCTCTAAAGTTTTAAATATTTAGTTAATTTTTTAATATTTTTCACATTATAGCCGCATATTTCTGCAATAAAATCAAGAAAAAGAGAAAAATGCTGATATTTTGAAATCTCGCGATATTATCACAATGTTATCGTTCCATTCATTTCATGAAAATATCACGATATTTTCAAAATATCAGCTATATTGATAAATACGGAAAGTGTGGTTTTGATTCTCAGACGGCTTTTGAGTGGTGCAAAGAGTCAATATAGAGGGCTGTGAGATTGTCACGATTAATAGAATATATACTCTGGAGGTGTGTGATGGGCGATACACAGTCACTTTGGACTTTCTTAGAAACTGCATACTATGGCATAAGAGTCGCTCATCAATTCAAAGTCTCCAAATTAATTATATGTTGGATTGGGAGACATTGATTGGACGGTTAAAGATATACGATGGTCCTATTTATCAAACAAGTATCTGTAAATCAGAGGTCAGGATCAATTGGCCATTTGTGATAGGACGGGAATAATATAGTATATAGCATGTATACTGCACATATCACCGACGTAGGTATTGTTTGCTGCTGGAAAAGCTACGTGGATCCCACCATGATGTATGTGTTTTGTCGGTAAGAATTTTACAAGGTGAGTTTAATTGATCAACGGTCTAGATTTAGATAAGGGTTGGATAGTATATTCCTGAATACGGGTAGGCCCCTTTACAACTATGGTCAATCTCAAGTTCATGTAAAGGATGGTGTAATTGGACTATGACTCACACATGGTGTTTTTGTTTTTGTAAATCCTAAACTGCATGGAGCTTTTGAAGAGCCAAGTTACGATGTGTTTCAAACTCTTTTCTCCAGTATTTAATCATATTCCGATGGTTTTTTAAGGGTGTAAGGTGTGGAAGACTCCAACAACTAATGACCTCTCAAGTAGGTATGATTTGAATTATAGTTAGTACTTGATGCATGGCACAATGTATTTTATTCCACAATTTTGACTTACCGTTATCCACATCTGGCCATACATTTCACTGGCTCATTTTAAGATAAAAGTTAAAAAATGAGGTAGCTTCGGTTGACCCTTGAATATAGTGGTGATTGACCACCACCAAAGTTTTTGATCAAGATAATATTTGTATTTTCCCTCACACTCTAAGTTAGAGGGAACGCTAGGGTAGGCCTTGGGAAGTTCTAATGGAGGTCACTTAGCCATCACTATCTTATATGGTGCGGTCTACCCAAGATTTGGATCTACCTCGCTGGATGAACGGTGTGGGTAAAACATATACATCATTGTTAAGTCTTATGGGGCTTTTCTAGCACCCCAACACTACATAGTGCAATCAAAGTCCTGCAAGTATCAAGCATCATACTCTACTAAAGATTGAAATAACAACCCCACATGATAAAGTAATGACCGATAATAAATTGCCTGATTGAGGGTTGTGGGCCACTGGGGGACTATCATTAGTGGTGTGATAGAATGGGAAGGAGCAGACAAGATTATGGCCCATTTGTGGAATTGATCATTTGGGTCCTACCCCGATCGTCAAACTTAGTTCAGGCAGGACTTCTGTAGGGCCCACTATGATGTATAGGTTTTACCCACACCATTCGTAAAAATATGGGACAGATACAAGATTCACGTAGGCCACAACAGGAGAAGCAACATTGATACTGAGGCATTATTAAAACCTTTTATGGCCACCGTCATGTTTATTTGCCGAATTCGGATGAGAAATACCAGCAACAGAGGATCTGAATTCCTATTTGCCATCTACCATGTTTAGAAGTCACATCAATCAATGAAGAGGTCACATCAACTAAAGGAAAATACAAATATCAGCTTGTTAAAAACTTCTACAGCCCTTGTGATAATTTTTATTAGTGAGCCTTTATTCCTCACCTTTTAATCCACTTAAGCTTTGATTTGTTTTACTCCTCATACGTACTTCAAAATAATCTTGAAAAATGAGTAGGGTGTAGATAAAACCATCCATGATGGTGATCCCGGCAGAACTCCCGACAGCCCGAGTCCGTCCTGTGCACAATCAGCATCTGTCATGTTCTTGGCCTATGCAGGACTAAACAACCCTACACGGCCAGATAGTGACAAGGCCTAACCATACAGACAGCAGCCTCCTAAGAGCCTCTGGAAAGGCCTAGCCATTCAGACACTGACATCTTGTTCGTGTTCATGTTCATTTTCGTGTTAGGATGTGAGTCTAAAAAACATAACAGCAAGACTAAAAAACATATCACTAAGGATAACATATACCGTTGAAGATGTTTATATGCCGTTGAACCCATTCCTTGTGATTTCAACATGGATGAAAGGAAAACAAAGCATACACTTGATAGAAAAATGCCGGGCCAAGAAGATTTCGACAGTGGGTAAACAATTTCCACCGTTTTCAGTGGTGTGGCCCACTTGAGTCTTGCATCGCCCTCATTTTTTATGTCACTTGTTAACATGAACATGGATGGATGGAGTGGATATTACACAAATATAAGGGCCTATTTGGATACCATCAAATAAGTTACTTTTTCTACTTACAATAGTAGTTGAGTAATTAATTATTTCAAATATGTAAGTTTTGTTTATTATTAGTTATAAATAACTTTTTTCACTTAAATGTATTTAATTACTTTAGTTGATTTTTGTAGACTGTCACTTTTCTTAAGTTGCTGAAGAGAGGCATCGGGGAGAGGTGAAATAGAAGAGAAGCTTATAAACTAGATTGTTTATCAAATATGTTTATTTTCTTAATAAGCAGAAACTAAGATAAGTTACTTATGTATAAATAACTTATTTTAAGTGACTTACTATATAAATGGCCCAGAGTGATGGCCCATGGACCTTTTGATTACAGGGCTCCCCTAACGGAAACTGATTGGCTACTCCCCAGCCACCAGCCCATGGCTAGTGGTCAGTGCTTTGTGGGCCCCACCATGATGTATGTGTTTCATTCATTCTATTCATCCATTTTACCTATCAATTTAGGGATTGATCCTAAAAATGAGAGGGTTATAAATCTCAGGTGGACCACACTATAGGAAAACAATAGTGATTGGATATCCACCATTAAAATCTTCCTAAGGCTCATTGTAATGTTTATTTGACATCCAGTCTATTGATTAAGTCATACAGACCTAGATGAAAGGGAAAAAACAAAGATATGCTTATCCAAAACTTTTATAGCCCCCAAAAAGTTTTTAATGGTCGACGTTCAATCAACACTATTTCTTGTAATGTGGTCCACTTGAGATTGAGATATACCTCATTTTTGGTCTCATACTGTAAAACGATCTAGAAAAATAGATAAACGACATGGATGAAACACACACATCATGCCGATGCCCATAGGGCACCGACCACTAGCCATTGGCTAGTGGCAGGGGAATATCCAATCTGTTTCCTCTCCTAACATGGTTGATCGGAAATTCGTGAAACGGATTGGCTACTCCCCCTGCCACTATCCCAATGGCTGGTGGTCAGTGCTCTATGGGGTCTACCATGATGTATATGTTTCATCCATTCTATTCATTTATTTTTACAAATCATTTTAGGTCTTTATCTCAAAAATTAGAGGGATATAAATCTCAGGTGGACCACACTATAGGAAAACAATAATGATTGAATATCCACCATTAAAATCTTCATAAGGCCCACTGTACTGTTTATTTGACATCCAATTTGTTGATTAGGTCATACAGCCAAGATAAAGGGAAAAAACAAAGGTTAGTTTGATCTAAAACTTTTATGGCCTCCAAAAGGTTTTTAATGGTCTACAGCCATTCACTATTTCTTGTAATGTGGTCCACTTGAGATTGGGAT
This sequence comes from Magnolia sinica, assembly GCF_029962835.1. Classification (NCBI taxonomy): domain Eukaryota; kingdom Viridiplantae; phylum Streptophyta; class Magnoliopsida; order Magnoliales; family Magnoliaceae; genus Magnolia; species Magnolia sinica. Next base: position 10,697,269 of record NC_080587.1, on the reverse strand, counting down.
ATACCTAATTTTTTGTCTTATACCATAAAATGATCTGGAAAAATAGGTGGACAGCATGAATGAAACACATACCTCATGGTGGGGCCCACAGAGCACCGACCACTAGCCTCCGTGAGCCCCACCGTGATGTATGTGTTTCATCCATGCCGTCCATCTATTTTTACAGATCATTTTATGCTATAAGACCAAAAATAAGGTATATCCCAATCTTAAGTGGACCACATTACAGGAAAGAGTGTTGAATGGACGTCGACCATGCATTAAAAAACATTTTGGGACTAGAAAAGTTTTGGATAAAGCTGATTTTTGTTTTTTTTTCCCTTCATCTAGCCTGTATGACCTAATCAACATATTGGATGTCAAATAAACAGTACAGTGGGCCTTACCAGGATTTTAATGATGGATATCCAACCACTATTATTTTCATGTGGTGTGGCCGACCTGAGATTTAAATACCTCTCATTTTTAGGATCAAGCCATTAAATGATAAGTAAAAATGGATGAACGGAAAGGATGAAACACATACATCATGGTGGGGCCCATAGAGCACCGACCACCGGCCGTTGGGGCAAGGGGAGTATCCAATCCGTTTCCGGAAATTCGGGCCCTATCCGTACGGAAGCCGATTATGTGCCACCTGCCACAGAACATCCTGTGGCACAACGTGGCCCAATCTCTGCTGTGCCCATTGTGAGGTGTGTTTTATCCACTCCGTCCATTCATTTTTCTAGCTCATTTTAGGACACAACCCTAAAAATGATGCAGATCCAAAGTTAAGTGGACCACACCACATAAAGCAGTGGCAATTGAACGCCCACCGTTGGAAATTTTTTAGTGTGATGGAAGTTTTGGGTCAAGCTTATATTTGTGCTTTCCCTTCATCCAGATCTTGGTGATCTCATAAAGAGGCTAGAATGGAAAATAAAACATCACAGAGGGCGTTGAATCCCCACCGTTTTCTTTGGTGAGGTCCACATGAGCTTTGGATTTGCATAATTTTTGGGCTCATGTCATAAAATAAGATAAAAAGACGGATGGACGGCGTCGGCGTGGATATATAAAAGAAAAAAGATACATCAGTGCAGCCCCACCGAGCTTGGACCACGTCGTGCCACAGGGATATTCCTGTGGCGGGTGCCACATGCCATGCAATCGGCTTCCTTTGGCCGATCAGGTGTTATCCGGATAACATGTTAGCGGGTGTTACCCTTACCGTGTGGGGCCAAATTAACTATTTTTTTTGTATATCCACGCCGTCCATTCATTTTCTCATCTCATTTTAGGATGTATTCCCAAAAATTTTGGAGATTAAAATTTCATGTGAATCAAATCATTGGAAATAGCAGTGAATGAACATCAAATTTTTTTACGGGCCATAAAAGTTTTGGATCAAGCTGATATTTACATGTGATAACCCATTTCTTTTAATGGTGGTCATCTCACTTCCCACTGTTTCTTAAGGTGTGGCCCACTGGAATTTCGGATCGACCTCATTTTTGGGCCCATGCCCTAGTATGATCAAGTAAAAATAATGGACAGAGTGGATTTATATTGCCTTCTCTGTAGGGCCCACCGTCATTTAAAAAAAAAAAAAAAAAAACAATGCAGTGACGTGCAAGTGCACGTCACCGCACGACCTAACTTCTCTCACCAACTTCCTCTCTCATTCAAACTCTCCTCTTTTTTCTTCCACCATTCTCCATCCGTGGAATCCATCAAACAATCCAAACCGCTCACCATTAACCCAAGAAGATTTTAACGACAAACGTTCAACCCCACTGTTTCCAGTCTCATGACCCACCTAAATTTCGAATCTGCCTTACCTTTAAAATCATGTATTATTACGACTCGGCAAAGTAGTTAGACGGAATAGATTTCTCACAAACATCTCGTTGGAGCTACCTAACTTCCATTGCAGTAAGGGATTTGGAAAGCTTCTACAATGCAATCCATGCAGAATGAAACCTCCCCGATTTTTCATCCTTTCTCTTTTCGTTTTCGAGCTAACCTATAAATTGAGAAATCTTGACTGTCCATTTGATCCATTTCCAATCTGCAATGTCCAAACTATGTCATTCAACCTCCACTCAACACATCAGGTAGGTGATTTTTCCGATTGAAAAGACTACATTATTATATACTTTCATTTCATTAATTATTTATTTCGTATTGTTGATTTAAGTCATTTGATTTTAGTTTTACGTGATGTAAAATGCATTTATTCGATTTCTAATATGTGGAATAGATTCATTTGATTATTATTAAATGCTTTAAATTATATTATGGGTGCTTTGCCTTGAAAGGACCATTATGTTATTTTTATGGGGTGCTCTGCCTAGGGTCATTCTCGAAAGGATCGGCATGGTGCAGGTGCTTTGCCCAGGGTCATTCCCGAAAGGATCGGCACGAGTGCTCTGCCCTGGGCGATTCCCTAAAATAATCAAGACACACGGGTGCTTTGCCTTTAGTATTTATCTTAAAAGTTTATTCATCAGGTGCTCTGCCAAAGGTCATTCTCTTAAAGGATCAACACCGGTGCTCTGCCGAGGGTCATTCCCTAAAAAGATTAACACACACAGGTGCTCTGCCCTGGATTGAACCAAAAAAGGATTTTAGATGACTATATTATCTTATTTTGTTGTTATGAAAAAAAAATTGTTATTATTGCCATGTAAAATGACGATTCAATACTCATAATTAATCATATTTGTATTATTGAGTTTTATTTGTATTAACGTAAAATTTTTAATTTTGGAAAGGATGTGACCTTACGAGCTGTCGCGCTCACATCCGTATCGATTACTTTGTAAGGTTTGCATATGAAGAATTAGGTGGGCAAGATTGAAGACCTTTTTCTCTTAATTATTTAGAAGTTAATTAAAAATCAATGTATGTTGTTATTAATTATTTTTTAATATCAATGTAACTAAATATTTAATGATTAATTTGTGAATGTTATTTAATGATAATTACTTTCATTCTTTTTAGTTGCTCTAATTACCTTAAAAATGCATGAAAGTAATGTGGGTTGCGATGTATATTTTGTTTAAGTACGACTCACAATCCTGAAATTTCGGTTCAGGCATGGCCAACTTGAGTACCAAATTTAAGACGTGACATTGGATCTATTTAATTCTTGAAATAACATCCAAAATTGGGTGGAAAAAAAGCGGAGCGACTATGTAGATATACAACAAATCATTAAGGTGGGCCCCACGGCCGATTTAACACCTAATCTGCTCCTTTCTCTCTCGCGGAAGCCAATTATGTGCAACTTGGAGCATGGAACTTTCGTGCCTCAAGATTACATTTCACACATTCGGCACATGTGTACGATGATCTGAAATATAAATATTGTGTCCTAATATATTAATCGATCCATGAACAAATTTTAGTTTGAATAAACTGTTAAAATTATTTAAAATTATATTTTCCTTTTTTAATTGGAACCGTTGTTGTTTTCGTATTTTAGTGTTCAATTGTATCCACCAAATAAAGAGATATAATTGTATAAATATTTTTTTTTGTCAGGCCCGTTATCTATTTGTTCACTAAATGGACGGTTTAGATCTCCATCGTTTATGACACGTGTTCAGGATGACATGGAGCACGGATTTTGCTCCGTTTGCTTCTTTTTTTAATTTTTTTGGTCTGATCTGTCTGTACTTCGGTACTTTGAAGCCGTAATCAGAGAATCCTTACTCGTTTGTGATAGTTTACCACTATTTTGAAAAGGTAATGAGGACCGGACCAGGTGCTCCGTAGCAGACGCGGCAATACAAGCCAGCTAACTGATGTCAAAGCTCTGTGGGGCCTACCATGACCCGTCGGTCCATGGTCCAAGTATGTTTTTTTTTTATTTTTTTAATCCCGGCCGTCGGTCCATTTTGCCGGCTCGCCGTCCATCCTTTTTTTTTAATAAAGATCAAATTCACGGGTGGACCATACCATAAGAAATAGTGATAATAAACCATTAATAAATGACAAAAGTTATGAATACTTTCTTTTTTTTCCCTTAAATCCAAGTTTTTGTAACCTTATAAACAGGTTGGATGGTAAATAAACATTACAGAAATGTTAAGATTTAGATCTTATTTAATTTTGGGATCATGCCCTAAAGTAATCTACCAAATCAAATGAAAGCAGCTGTGAGCTAACGTGTGTGCGTCCGCGCGCGCGTGTGTATATATATATATATATATATACTCAAAATAAGGGCGGCACCATCTTGGGTGAGGGGTTTGTTTTATTATTCACTTTATGAATACTTGTAAACAGGTAATAAATAATTATTAGTATAATTCCCGTAGGCTGATTTTAGGGTACGTGGCCATCTATTTCACGGGCTGATCTTAGGGCATGAGTTCAAAATTAAGGTGGCTTTAAAGCTCAAGTGGACCACGCTGGTGGGAATTGAACGCCTACTGTTAAACAACTTTTTTTGGGGCCAAAAAGTTTTGGATCAAGCTGATATTTGTCTTTTCCACTCATCTATATTTGTGTGATTTTATAAATGAGTTAAAATGATAAATAAATAATCTTGTAGATCCTAAAAAAAAAAAAACTGTTCAGCGATGGACATTCTACTACCATGGTTTCGTGAGGTGTGGGTCACTTGAGCTTTGAATTTGTCTCGTTTTTGGGCTCATGCCCTAAATTGTTCCAATAAAGAAAATGAATGGCTTGGATATATCACATACATATGATGGTGCTCACAAATTTAAGTTGGTACCTTTGGGTCTACATGAAGAAATACTTAGTTTTACCGTAAAAATTAATTAATTAATTATTTATTTGTATTCCCTGGAGAAATGAAAAATCAAATACCCTATTAGGAAATGAACCCATAAATGAGGTAGATCGAAATCCCAGGTGGACTACAAATCTTAAGATCAAGCACAAGATATATTTTTTCGGACACCCAAATCCATAGCTCAACTGGCAGACTGAGTGGAGATACCTCGTTTCAACGCTTGAGGTTTTGGTATCGATCCCTAGTGGGGGCGGCTAGCATGGATTGTGTGTACTGACATGGGTGTGTACTAACAAGCTAACAAAAAATAAAAATAAAAACCTATCATAAAAACATATATTTTTTTGGGTTGTGGATGGCATGGTGACCCAACACCACTCACCACTATGGTGAACTAAGGTGATGAGATTTTATTAGACCACATGCCAGCCGTCCAAGATGGCCTAGTAAAGTACATACTTGATACGACAAATTTCAAACATGCTCTACGTGCCCATCTATAACCGAGGCACGTGGTGCTGTTTGGATCAAATTCATTCACATGTACGTGCAAAACATTCAAGAGCTTGATGTGACTCAAATTAAATTGAATTGCTTGTGGCCTTAGGTGTTGAGATAAATCGATTAAGACTAGATCCCTGAAGTTCATCCGCCTATCCAGCTATTGATGGTAACGAGATATTGTAACTTGTGAAAGAGAAAGTTCATCCTTTAAATGAATTCTTTTTCTTGCCTTTCAGTGAAAAGAACTTTAATATCGTATAATTATAGCCATAGTTCAAAGATAAAATAATATAAAAATAAGATAAAACTCAAAAGTATTTTCTTAATAATTTTATAAAATTGATACTTAGGATCAACTTGAGGGATAACAATCTATTCATCACCCAGTGTGGATTGAGCTTAACGGTAGAACAATCTTGATGCACGGGATGGTCGTCTGTTCGTTGGTTGATTGAAAATCGGACTTCGTGGCGAGATGATTGATAGAGGGCGAATCTTTGACAATATATTTGTCACTTGATTGAAAACCGGACTTCATGCTGAGATGGTAGGTGTAACGCCCTGAAAATTGAGGGTCGTGCATACGCTCAGCTCCCAAGTTCCCGAGTATCACTTATATCTAATTTTACTAATTTTTGTCTAATCAGGGTAATGCGTAATATAGAATTACTTGAAACATGAATCACAATTCACAACTAGTTTACTGAAGTAGGAATGACTAAAGATATACAAGTCCAAAAATATAACTATGGGTCGCATAAGACGTTGTCTAACAAAATTACAAAAATAATATGTCAAAAAAGAATGATGTGATGAGTCCCCTACTCAGCGATACAAATCCGTCTACTAGGTCGATGGAGAACCGCCCATCAGCTGGAAGTAGGATAGCTTGTCCTCTTCATCAAGACTCGCACCGTCAGGCTCCTCGTACTCTGCGTCTCCTTCAACTACTTGAGAGTCTAGTTGGTGTTTTAAAATACTGTCCTAGAGTGGGAGTGAGTGATCAACTTAGTGAGTGTTATTAGTCTTAAGTTATAACAAACATCAATTATATTATGAATTTAATGAAAGACAAATATTCATAAACACATAACTAATCTTATTAATACAGGTGCATGATAAATGACATGATGCATGCCCTCGCAACAACACTCCCTCGAGCGACTCCATCTAACGATCGCGTATGACTAACCACCCTCATTGCGACCTCAACTGCTGAGTCGCCAACCTAACTAGTGCGATGCGGTCATGATCGTGTTAGCAGGATTTTTAATTAAGTCCATTCAAATAGCAGATTGGGGAAACTAGTACACCCCGCGATGTCAATGCCCTAAACCGGTTGTGAGGCCAAGGCCCCCAACATGTGAGGCCAAGACCTCGCGATCCTTGATTCGAGTTCCCTAACCCCGACTTCAAGCACATGGGAAGTGCTGAACAGAGGGGTCGCTCATGGTCATTGCAGTGAGGCTCGTCACCCCAGCGTAGGCCGGCAGCTCGGACACAGTGTCCCATTCCACTATGCCCAACTCTTGAGTCAGTGGATCGGTCTCAATTGGTTATCAATGGAATTTAATGGTTGAAGGGTGTTCCAGGTTCCATACAAGCGTGAGTAGACAGGGTTAACAAACATGGTTAGTCAGTGAGTAGACTAAATCGCACGAGTTCAGGCGAGTACGTGACAGACGACATCCGGTACAAGCGACTCATGTAGTCTAACTACTGTAGCTCATACGCACCCACCTAAATCCACGGGTTTAGCCTCAGGATAGTCCTACCAACGGGACCACCGTCTCTCACCTCAGATTCCTGACCAACCCAAGAGTTTGATGATATTCAATAACACTTCAACAAATAGGGTTTATCTACTAACACATGTGATATCATGTATTCATATTTCCAAGCATAAAAATTCAAATTTTTTCTACAATTCAAATGCTAACAATATTATGAAATAAAAGTGTATGCGTGTTGTGTGGGTTAGTGAGGAAGTCAAGCATTTCATATATCTCATGGTACAAAAATGCACAAGGGTTAATGCATCATACATGCTATAAGGAAACATCGTGCAAGAATCGAACAAGACATGAACATGCAATCATCAAGTTCATACCTAATTATGTGAGAGACAACAAATATTCCATAACCATTCCATGTTGATAGAGAGGATCAAAGGTGAGGTCTTTCCTAGATTTTCTCTAGATTATCCAAATACATCACCCACACATTCATAATCATTAGATTCATACAAAAATTGGTGCTAGGCCACCTAAGAGTAATAGTCCGCACCTATGAATCGTTGAGATCTTGGGAACGACCAAAGAGTGTGGATTTTGGGGTCGAATGACTGGAATCCCTAAGGCAAAGCTTTTGCATGTTAGAATTTCATGCAAATTCCTTCTCAACACAAGGGGATTTCAAGAAAAAATGAGGGCTTACCTAACCAATCGGTGGAGAGGGGTTCTTCCGGTTATGGTGAGGGATTCGCTGAGGAAGAGGTGAGGAGTTGCAAGAATCGGACTCCTTTGGGCCCTACTTGAGCTATGGTCCACCTTCACCCTCTTTCTTCTCTCTTTACTCTCCTTGCTCTCTCTTTGCTCTCTTTGGTTGTTGGAGTAATGGTGGGAGTTATGAGAGAAAGAGTCTTAGGGCTTTATTTCCTAGGTTCGGACCCTTTAGCCTTAAGTTTCAACAATTGCCCTCAATGGCCCTGTGGGGACCCATTTTTTACTTTGGGGTAGCCTTGTCACCCCTTTGGCCACCAAATTTGGTGAGTAGGTGTCTCATGGCTCGATGAGGAGCTGTGCAAATTTTAGGAGCGATCGGATGTGGGGTTTGATCGTACGATTCCGATCTATAAATGAACCTATGGGGTCCATTCTGGCCGTTGGGGCGGTTCTGATGGCCCCTTGGCTATGAAATTTATAGGATAGGTGCTCCATGGCCCGATGAAGGGCCATGCAAAATTTGAAGGCAAACAGACCTGAGGTTTTACCGTATGAGTCCGATTTGTGATCAACGGTCACCGTTTCACGATTGGGTTCCAGATTTTGTCGACGGGCTTAGAAAAATACGTTACGCCTTCACTGTAAATGTAGAAGAGATCCGACGGCTGTAAAGCCTAGTATTTTAGTTTTATTTACAAGTGTCAGATTTCAATTCTAACCCTTGGGTCGATGCTGAGGTGAGTTGTGTTTGGCAAGTGCAGTTGGGACGACATGGATAATAAATTTCAAGGCATTTATTAAGCCTGTGGTCTGCGATGGACCACAAGCCCAGCGAGATCTAAGGTTTCCCTACATTTTAGATTTTTCTTACCTTCCTCAGCTGTTGTACGGCCCGTACAGGTTGTTGCCATGCATAAACAGCTTATCTGGCTTGACGGCCTGCACACGGTTTGATTATAACCAGATTGGTCCACCTTAATGGGCTAATCCTGGGTTAATTTATTTGTGGCACCCCACCTACGAGTGGTTTAAGTGAACGGTCCTGCGGCAAATCCTACGTGAACGCCTTAGGACACTGTTCTGGTTGGACAGGACGTTACAATCTACCTTCTTATTTTCGTCCTTGAAATTTGTACCTGTTCGTATTGCTGAAGCAAGCTTGGGTAATATTTGCGGACTTCTGTTTCCGTCTCCCAAGTAGCCTCTTCTTCATCGTGATGGGTCCATAATACCTTGACCAAAGGAATGACCTTGTTGCGCAGGACTTGCTGATTCCTATCCAGTATTCGAGTGGGTTGAAGAATATATGTGGTATTTTCCTTGAGCTCCATAGGTTCCTACTTGATGATGTGCGAAGGATCGGGGACGTACTTCTTCAACATTAAGACATGAAAGATGTTATACACTCCGGCGAGTGGCGTGGGTAGGGCCAAGCGATAGACAATTGCACCCACGCGGTCTAAAATCTGGAAAGGCCCAATGAATCGTGGCATGAGCTTTCCCTTCTTGCCGAAGCGTACAACACCCTTCATTGGAGAGATTTTGAGAAATACGTGGTCTCTAACTTCAAATTCTAAGTCCCTTCGTCTTGTGTCGGTATAGCTTTTCTATCTGCTTTGGGCCGTTAAGAGGCGGCGCTGGATAATCCCAATATTCTCAGTCGTAATTCGTACCAAATCCGGCCCCAGCAAGCTTTTCTCGCCAATTTCTTCCCAGCAATGTGGGGCTCGACATGGACGCCCATACAAAGCCTCATAAGGTGCTATGCCGATGCTAGTCTGGAAGCTATTATTATAAGCGAACTCGGCATAGGGGAAGCAGTCGTCCCAACTCTCCTGAAAGTTCAGCACACAAGCCCACAACATGTCTTCCAATATCTGATTCACCCGCTCGGTTTGTCCATCGGTCTGTGGGTGGAAGGTGGTGCTAAATTTCAGCGTCACTCCCACAACTTCTTGGATGCCCGTTCACAAAATTTGAAACCCGATCGTGAAACGGTGATCGTTGATCGCAAATAGGACTCATACGGTAAAATCCCACGTCCCTTTGCCTTCAAATTTTGCACGGCCCTTCATTAGGCCATGGAGCACTTATCCTATAAATTTCATAGACAGGGGGCAATCAGAACCTCCCCAACAGCCAGAATGGACCCCACAAGGCCATTTATAGATCGGAATCATACGATCAAACCCCACATCCGATCGCTCCCAAAATTTGCACAGCCCCTCATCGAGCCATGAGACACCTACTCACCAAATTTGGTGACCAAAGGGGTGATAAGGCTGCCCCAAAATAAAAGGGGGCCCCCACAGGGCCATTGAGGGCAATTGTTGAAACTTAAGGCCAAATGGCCCAAACCTAGGAAATAAATCCCTAAGACTCTTTCTCCCAAAACTCCCACCATTACTCCAACAACCAAAGAGAGTAAAGAGAGAGCAAGGTGAGTAAAGAGAGAAGAAAGAGGGTGAAAGAGAGAGTAAAGGTGGACCATATATCAAGTGGGGCCCAAAGGAGTCCGATTCTTGCAACTCCTCACCTCTTCCTCAGCGAATCCCTCACCACAACCGGAAGAACCCCTCTCCACCGATTGGGTAGGTAATCCCTCATTTTTTCTTGAAACTCCCTTGTGTTGAGAAGGAATTTGCATGAAATTCTAACATGTAAAAGCTTTGCCTCAGGGATTCCGGCCAATCGACCCCAAAATTCACACTCCTAAGTCGTTCCCAAGATCTCAACAATTCATAGGTGCGGATCATTATTCTTAGGTGGCCTAGCACCAATTTTTGTATGAATCTAATGATTATGAATGTGTGGGTGATGTATTTGGATAATCTAGAGAAAACCTAGGAAAGACCTCACCTTTGATCCTCTCTATCAACATGGAATGGTTATGGAATGTTTGTTGTCTCTCACATGATTGTGTATGAATTTGATGATTGCATGTTCATGTCTTGTTCGATTCTCGCACAATGTTTTCTTATAACATGTATGATATATTAAGCCTTGTACATTTTTGTACCATGAGATATATGAAATGCTTGACTTCCTCACTAACCTACACAACACACATGCACCTTTATTTCATAATATTGTTAGCATTTGAATTGTAGAAAAAAATCTGAATTTTTATGTTTGGAAATATGAATGCATGATATCACATGTGTTAATAGATAAACCCTATTTGTTGAAGTATTATTGAATATCATCAAACCCCTGTGTTGGTCAGGAATCTGAGGTGAGAGACGGTGGTCCCGTTGGTAGGATTATCCTGAGGCTAAACCCGTGGATTTAGGTGGGTGTGTATGGGCGACAGTAGTTGGACTACATGAGTCGCTTGTACCCGATGTCGTCTGTCACGTACTCGCCTGAACTCGTGCGGTTTAGTCTACTCACTGACTAACCATGTTTGTTAACCCTGTCTGCTCACACCTGTATGGAACCTGGAACACCCTTCAACCATTGAATCCCATTGATAATCAATTGAGACCGATCCACTGACTCGAGAGTCGGGCATGGTGGAATGGGACACTGTGTCCGAGCTGCCGGCCTACGCTGGGGTGACGAGCCTCCCCATAGTGACCGCGAGCGATCCCTCTATTCAGTACTCCATATGTGCTTGAAGTTGGAGATGGGGAATCCAACGGGATCAAGGATCGCGGGGTCTTAGCCTCACATGTTGGGGGCCCTTGGCCTCGCAACTGGTTTAGGGCATTGACATAGCGGGGTGTACTAGCTTCCCCAATCTGCTATTTGAATGGACTTAATTAAAAACCTGGCTAACAGGATCATGTCATTTATCATGCACCTGCATTAACAAGATTAGTTACATGTTTATGAATATTTTCCTTTCATTAAATTTATAATATAATTGATGTTTCTTATAACTTAAGACTAATAGCACCCACTGAGTTGATCACTCACTCCCACTCTGGGACAATGTTTTAAAACACCAACCAAACTCTCCAGTAGTTGCAGGAGACACAGAGTACGAGGAGCCTGGTGGTGCGAGTCTTGATGAGGAGGATGAGCTATCCTACTTCCAGCTGATGGGCGGTTCTCCATCGGCCTAGTAGACGGATTTGTATCGCTGAATAGGGGACTCAGCATATCATTCTTTTTGGACATGTTATTTTTGTAATTCTGTTATGCGACCCATAGTTATATTTTTGGACTTGTATATGTTTAGTCATTCCCACTTCAGTAGACTAGTTGTGAATTGTGATTTATGTTTCAAGTAATTCTATATTGCGTATTACCTTGATTAGACATAAATTAGTAAAATTAGATATAAGTGATACCTGAAAACTTGGGAGTCAAGCGTATGCACGACCCTCAATTTTCAGGGCGTTACAGTAGGTGAGGTGACAGTCTGTTTGTGGACTTAGTGAGAACCAAGCAAGTGGTGACATAGTCATGATTCAACTATTTTTAGTGTAATATATTTACCAATAAGTGTGGTTGTTAGAGCATTAATGAATGCTGGAGTTCATTCTTCAATTCAAACTTTGAATGTTAAACGAATATCTTTACAACATGAATTGAAAGATAAACTCCATGAGAAAAGAGAGCTTGGGAAGTAAGATATTCACTAAGGTTACTCATACACACAAAGCTCTCTCTATTTTTCACCAAATTGCCAATAAACCCTTCTTTTGTATATGTAGAGAAGATTTGATGAACAACGTGGATCATGCCCTATGACAAAATTAATGGACTAGGTGCATATTGAAATTATATATATATATATATATAATATAAAGGTGGGCCCATGGCAAAGGACACACTATGTTAGGTGAGGCCGGGGTTGCACCTAATCCGCTCCCTCATCATAATGGGTGCATGATCCAGTGCATGTTGTCAGAACAAAAGCCTTCAATCCGTTTTTTTCCCTTTGGTGTTGCTCGACCGGTCGTGGTCGAGGGAGCTGCTCAACTAGTCGAGCATTGCACGACTCAAAGTCTAGCGAACTCAGTTTTTTAGTGTCTGGGATTCTCCACCGGTCGAGGGGGTCTCTCGACCAGTCGTGACCATCCTACAACTAGTCGTAGTTATGCAGATTCGTTTCCAAATTTGATGTGGACTGCGGATTTCTGTGTCGCCTTTCGCAAGGGTGCGAAAGGAAAGTTTCCTAAACTATAAATAGGGGTCCCTAGGGCTATTCTAAGACATTCTAAGGCTTTCTAAAGGTATTCTAAAAGGTTCTAGGGTTATTGAAGGGTGTAGCAAGGGTGAGATTCGAGGTTGTTTGAATCGGGTAAGTCCTCTCTCTTTGTAATTGATGCTTTCAGAGTGGAGATCTGTCGCTTCGTGCCGTGGTTTTTTCCCAAAAGGGTTTTCCATGTTAAATCTGTGTGTTCTCTTGTATGTGTTTGGTGCCATTGAATTGTTATCCTAGATCTAGATCTGTGTAATTCCGCAGTACAAATCCCCAACAAGTGGTATCAGAGAAATCGTTGGGGCACAGATCTGAATCTGAGGGATTAGTAATAATGGGAAGCACTAGATATTATACTGAGAAGTACTCATGGAAAAATAATTTTGAGTTATGGAAGATCAAGATGATGAGTTCCTTAATCAAGCAAGGCGAAGATGGTGCTCTTGAGGAGCGAAAGTCTACTATGACTGATAATGAATGAAATATTCTTGATAAGAAGGCTTTATCATCGATCCTTTTATGTCTCACGGATGAGGTTCTCTGCAATGTCATGAGGGAGAAAACTGCGGCTAAGTTATGGGCGAAGTTAGAGGATATTTATGTGTAAAAGTCCTCTGAAAATCGCCTACACTTGAAGCGGCAGTGATATAATTTCAAGATGACAGAGGGTGGAGATCTGGAGGCTCACATCAGCAATTTTAATAAATTAGTTTGCAAATTGTTGAATATGGAGAAAGTGATGAAAGATGAAGAACAAGCATGTATGTTGCTGAATTCTCTTCCGGCGTCGTATGAGTTATTCAAGGACACCATGTGCAGCACGAATAAAACCCTAAGTGTCGACAGCGTTATCTCAGCCCTTCAAGGGAAGGATATGAGAAAGCTAAACGGTGACATGGGGACATCTTCTGATGCACTGTTTACAATGGGTAGGAATTCTGAACAAGGTATGGGTTCTTTAGGTTATATATCCAAATCCAAGGGCAATGGCAAAGGAAAGGTAAAGTGCTGGAATTGTGGGAAGGAAGGACATGTAAAGAAGGATTGTGAAAATCCTAAATCAAAGAGAGAAGATTTTGAGGCTTCGTACAGGGAGGCCAATGTTGCCATGTCAGATGGATCGAGTGGATGTGATAGTGATGTTTTGTCTGTGTCTACGATCAAGCGGCCATACGATGATCGTAAGGACGAGTGGATGCTAGACACAGGGGCATCTTTTCACATGACTCCTCATTGGAGTTGGTTTGCCAGCTACAAGGAGTGCGATGGTGGATAGGTGTTTATGGGCAATGGCTTTGCCTGTAATGTTGTGGCTGCTGGTACGGTGCGCATTAGGATGTTTGATGGGGTGGAGTGCACCCTGACTGATGTCAGGCACGTTCCTGATTTGAAGCAAAATTTGATTTCTCTTGGTGTACTTGAGGTAAAAAGATGCAAGTAAACAGGTATTGATAGTGCTCTTAAGGTATCTAAGGGGGCACGGGTAATCATGAAAGCGCAACGACTCGGTAACTTGTACAGGTTGATCGGGAGCACATCAAAAGGTGGAGCTGTAGTGGATGTAGCGGATTCTATCTCTGCACGTGTGTGGCATGTTGGGCATTGTCACATGAGTGGGCAGGGCAGGAAGGCTGAGACGTGCAGACAGAGATACAGAGTAGGTAAAGCAGCCACTTATGAGAAGAATCACACGGCATGATCGTAAGATATCGACGAGGTACATGGACGACTCCAATATCGCAGGAGATTCATCTTCTATTAAGATAGTTCTAGGTGAGTCTGGTGCTAAGACGTGAAAGGTGACTACAGGCGATGTGATGGATTCGTTATACCAGACCGACATATGGGAGCGGGTGGAGCTTTTAGTGGGCCGGAGAGCGGTTGGATGCAGGTGGATCTTTAGGAGGATACAGCATAGATACATGGCGATGTTGGTAGTGAAGGGTTATGCTCAGAGAGAAGGGATCGACTTCTCAGAGATATTCGTGCCGACGATATAACAGATGTCTATTAGATTCTTGATTGGCGTTAGTTGGCCAATGTGATCTTGAGTTGGAAGGATGGATGTGGAGTTTGCACTTCTGCAAGGGAAAGTGAAGAGCAGATCTACATGAAGCAACCAAAGTGGTTCGAAGTTAAAGGGGTTGAGAAAAGACTTTGCAGGAGGTCATTGTTCGACTTGTGGTCTAGGCAGTGGTTTGATTCCTTCATGGTGAGTCAGGAATTGATGACATGTAGATCGCCAATTATGACATGTCTGAAATCAATGTACTGAAAACTCGGTTAAGTGGGACATTCAGGATGAAGGATCGGGGGGCTGTAAAGATGGTTCTCAGCGTTGAGACTGAAAGAGGAGTAGGCTTTGGTTATCTCAGACAGAATACCTTGTCTAAGTATTGATCAAGGATGTGATGGGCCAGGTAAAGCCGGAGAGCGTTCCCTACGCATCTCTCCTCAAGTTTTCCTCAGGACATGTCCCAAAACAGATGAGAAAAAGCAGGATATCTCATGAGCCTTATTCGAATGTGGTTGACAATGCATGACATGGTCTGGATTAGACCGGTTATTTCACAGGCTATCAGTGTTGTGAGCAAGTACCCCGGCAAGCACTATTGGGTAGTGGTGAGATGGTAAAAAGACTATGTCTTTCCTTGTGAGAAAACGGGAGCAAAGGTGGTTGAGCACGTGAATTTTTAATCCGACATACATGCTCACCTATATCGTTCTTGTAGAAAAGTTCAAGTTCTGTGAAACTTCTTTAGGCTTGGCGATGGCGGAAAAGAAGGACGGAGTGTGCACGAGAAGTTATGATGAAGAGATAAGAGAAGAGGTCAAGGAGCTACACGACTGAAGATTGAAGACTTAGTGGAGATTGTTGTCAGAACAAAAGCCTTCAATCCGTTTTTCCCTTTGGTGTTGCTTGACCGGTCGTGGATCAGCCATGACCGGTCGAGGGAGCTGCTCGATTAGTCGAGCATTGCATGACTCAAAGTCCAGCGAGCTTAGTTTTTTGGTGTCCGGGATTCTCGACTGGTCGAGGGGATGTCACGACCGGTCGAGGGGGTCCCTCGACTAGTCGTGGCCATCCTACGACCATTCGTAGTTACGCAGATTCGTTTCCGAATTTGATGCGGACTGCGGATTTCTGTGTCGCCTTTCGCAAGGGTGCGAAAGAGAAGTTTTTTAAACTATAAATAGGGGTCCCTAGGGCTATTCTAAGATATTCTAAGGCTTCCTAAAGGTATTCTAAAGGGTTTTAGGGTTATTGAAGGGTGTAGCAAGAGTGAGATTCAAGGTTTGCTCGAATCGGGTAAATCCTCTCTCTTTGTAATTGATGGTTTCATGTTGGAGATCTGTCGCTTCGTGCCGTGGTTTTTTCCCAAAAGGGTTTTTCATGTTGTGTGTTCTCTTGTATGCGTTTGGTGCCATTGAATTGTTATCCTAAATCTAGATCTGTGTGATTCCACAGTACAAATCCCCAACAATGCATGTACTAAAAAGCATAAACACAGCATGATGGCCCCACAAACCGTGTAAAAGGTTTTATTGGTTGGGTGTCCCTTCAAAGCTTTTCGCCTGTGGTGTCACCCATCTAAGCCACTAGGTGAATATTTGTTCCCATGGCTTAACTTTAAAAGGATGCATCTAATGGACAGGTGGATTGGATGCACAGCTGAGGTAGCCCACAACAGCCAATGAACGAAGTTCCCGTGCAAGGATGCTGGGTGGGGCCTGCTGTGATGTTTGTGAGAAATCCACTCCGTTCATCCGTTTTGCGAGTCTATTTTAGGACATGAAAAATGGGGTGGATCAAAAACTTAAGTGGGTCACACAAGATGGAAAATTGGTGAAAGAAATGCCCACCGTTGAAATCTTCCTGTACTCCATCTTGATGTTTATATGCCATCCAAACCGTTTATAAGGTCATTTCCGCTAGGATGAACTGAAAACAAAAACAATTTACGGTGATACAAAAAATTTATAGCTATAAAAATGTTTTAACATGCTTACTGAATCTCCACTATTTCCTCGAGTGTGGCCCACTTGAATTTTGTATGCCCTCAAATGAGCTTGCAAAATGGATGAATGGAGTAGATTTCTCACAAACATTTAGCTAGCCCCACCCCACCCAGCATCCTTGCTTAGGAACTTCCTTTTGGTTCGATGATATGTGGGCCTCATTATGATGTATGTGTTTTATTAAGCCGTTCGTTATTTTTTCATATCATTTTACAATATGAGCCCAAAAATGAGGTACATCCATATCTCACACCTGAGGAAACAGTGTTAATTAAACGCCCACCGTCAAAACCTTCCTCGGGCTACAAAAGTTTTATATCAAGCTGAAGCTTGTTTCTTCCTTTCGTCCAGGCGTGTATGCCCTAACCAACAGGATGTTAAATAAATATTACAGTAAGCCCTGGGAGATTTTTAACGGTAGAGATTCAATCACTACTGTTTTCCTATGGTGTGGTCCACCTGATATTTATATCAACCTTTTTTATAATTATCAAGCCCTAAAATGATGTGGAGAAATGGATGGACGGTGTGGATAAAACACATACATCATGATGGGCTACAAAGCACCGACCACTAGCGTCACCGGTCAAACCCGGTCCGCTGCAGCATGGTCAGCTTCAAAAGTGTAATAAAGCTGGAAACGGATTGGCTACTCCCCATGCCACCAGCCATTGGCTGATGGTCGGTGCTCTGTGGGCCCCACCATGATGTTAAGTGTTTCATCTATGCCGTCCATCTATTTTAATAGATCATTTTAAGGTGTGAAAAAAAAATGAGGTATATCTCAATCTCAAGTGGACCACATTATAGGAAACAGGGTTAAATGAATGTTGACCATTAAAAAAATTTTGGGGGCCATAAAAGTTTTGGATCAAGGTGATCTTTGTTTTTTCCCTTCATCTTTGTTTTTATAACCTAATAAACAGTTTGGATGTCAAATAAACAGTACAGTGGGCCTTAGGAGGATTTTAATGGTGGATATCCAATCATTATTTTTTTTCCTGTGGTGTGGTCCACTTAAGATTTATATCTCTATCATTTTTTATAGCAATCCCTAAAATTATTTGTAAAAATGGATGAACGGAATGGATGAAACACATACATCATAGTGGGGCCCACAGAGCACCGACCACTAGCCACGGGATATGGTGTCAGGGGGAGTAGCCAATCTGTCTCCAATGAAGCTATGCCACGTGTACGGTTAAAGACCTAAACGGATTGGCTACTCCCCTGCCGCCAGCCAATGGCTGGTGGTCAGTGCTCTGTGGGCCCCACCATGATGTATGTATTTCATCTACGCCGTCCACCTATTTTTCTAGGTCATTTTAACGTTATAGGAAATAGTGTTGAATGAATGTGGACCGTTTAAGACTTTTTGGGGGCCATAAAAGTTTTGTATCACGTTTATCTTTGTTTTTCCCTTCATCTAGGTATGTATGACCTAATCAACATATTGGATGTCAAATAAACAGTACAATAGTCCTTAGGAAGATTTTAATGGTGGATATCCAATCACTATTGTTTTCCTGTGGTGTCGTCCACCTGAGATTTATATCCCTCTAATTTTTGAGATTTAGCCATAAAATGATACGTAAAAATGGATGAACGGCATGGATGAAACACATACATCATGGTGAGCCCGACCATCAGCGACTATGTCTGTTTGATTTTTAAAGTAAATAGTAATTACCTGGTAAATAAGTAATAATTACTTACCAGGGAATTGCCCCATAGTTTCAAGCGCCTATGTTGACGACGTAGCTTTTTAGTATTAAAATCGATGATGATTACCAAATGAATATAGGGCTCACTGTGATGTACATGATGTATCAACACCGTTCATCTTATACATTAGCCTCATTTAGGCCATGAACCCGAAAATGAGGCAGATTGAAAGCTCCAGCGGACCACACCATAGGAAATAGTGGAAATTTAATGTTTGCCTTATAAAAAATTTTGTGGCCATTAGAAGTTTTTGGCTAAAGATGATATGTCATGCATCAACATAGTGGGGTCCATAAATGCAAGTCAGCTTTTTTTTTTTTTAACCAATTTTTAAGGTAAAAATGCATTTGAAATGTAAAATAGGCACAAGGCAATAATGACCTCTTCAAGGGTATTTCCCTATTCCCTCAAGACTCACCGGTCACCACCAGTTTAGGTATCATCGGTTCTGTATAGCGCATAGAAACCACGTGGAAAATACGGACGCGGATTTCCTTTCTAGGTGGGGCCCACATATTGAAAGCATTTCCCAGGAAGTTCCAGCGGTGGGAACGTAGGTGGGGCCCACATGATATTTGTGAGAAATCCACCCTGTCCATCCGTTTTGAGAGCTCATTTAAAGACATTCGACAAAAAAATAAGCTGGATCCAAGACTCAAGTGGGCCACACAAAGAGAAAAATTGAGGAAATAAATGCTCAGCGTTGAAACCTTTCTGGGCTCCACCTTGATGTTTATATGACATCCAAACCGTTTATAAGGTCATCAATATTGAGATGAATTGAAAACACAAAAAATTTAGCCTAATATAAAACTTTTGCGGCCGTGCGGATGTTTCAACGGTGGTTATTCAATCCCCACAGTGTCCTCTCACGTGGCCCACTTGTTCTTGGATCTTTCTCATGTTTGGTCACATCTCCTAAAATGAGCTCTTAAAATCAATGGACACGATGGATTTCTCACAAACATCACAATGGCCCCACTTAGGATCCCACAACAGGAACTTCCTTTCACACGGGAAATCCATGTCCGTTAAATACATGTGTCATTATTAGGTGTGACATCCATAATAAAAGTTCAGTACGGCTGAGCCTTATCACTGTAGATAAGATCTGACTAGTGGGCCATGGATACCATACCATGTGTTTCAAGAACTCAGGACAATCATCTTTTACACAGAGGATTAAAAAAAGAAATATAAAAAAATGTTCAAGCCCATGTGCAATGGTCTCAATGTTGGTGGTTGCTATCTTCCAATCTAGTAAGATTATGGAGCATGGTCTACCCACCGTTGGTTCCAACCTAGTTCATAAGTCAACTTTATTTGATTATCTGATGGTCCGATCAGTGTGATTTTATTTCAACAAATAAGTACACGTAAATCAAAGGTTAGGATTGCTTAATCAATCCCAATTGAGTCTACTCACCCTCATGTATCCACCCGCACCACCACATCGACACTCGATCCCATGATCTCAATGTTAAAAGACAGTTAGACCCAACTCAAGACTGGATGAGTTGAAACAAGTGCATTAGTTGTTAGGATTGCTCAACCAACCAAGTCTGATATGACTTGCCCGAATCGACTCGGATTAGATAGGACCCATTCCAGTTAGATGTCCCCAATTACCTCTAATTAGGCAAATTGGCCTGATTCTATCCCGACTTAAGTTTGAATTGGGTGAGTCGGAACAAGTGCCTGCAAATCAGATGTTAGGATTGCTCAACCAATTTAATTTTGGAGCTTAGTGACAGTCGATTTTGCAATTTAGTTGGTTTGCTTTGACTTAATGGATGTCATGTGTCCAATTTCTAACCATCGGTGTATTAAGCATCATCATGGTTTTAAGACTCGGATGACTTTAATGTGATTTGTCATACTAAACTTGGATATAGCACGGGACAATCTGGCTAGTGTAAGGCTATATTATGAAATAATGGAATATCTATACATTAATTATGGAGATTATAAAACTGATTCTGAATTCATATTTGAATGACGGTAGATTATATGGATGTGAATGGATGAACTTAGCCTTTTGCATTTTACACCTTTTTAAAGATTATTTTAAATGGGACTTGAGTTTTCCATGCATGTGTTTAAAGAGATCAAGACATGTATTTATAGAAGAGAAGTCTGGGGTTTAACCCATCACAATTCCTCCTCTTTCAGGAGTCTCCACACTAGATATAGTTTATGCACACCACCCCGTTATGTATCTGAATTGATCACAATTGTTGTGGAGACTACGGTATACTCATTCTAAATATCCAACGGTTAGATCATCCAACCCATTGATCACATGGAGCCCATCTAATAATAATCTTACAACTATATGTCCTGAGTTAACCCCCAACGGGGCAAATTGGGCCAATTCAACCTCAACTCGACTCAGGACTGGATGAGTCGAAACAAGTGCCCACAAATTAGACGTTAGGATTGCTCAACCAATCTAATTTTAAAGCTGACTCAGTGATAGCAGGTTTCACAATTAAGCCGATTTAGTTTAAATTAATGCATCCTCTTGGTTTTAAAAATCGGATAAGTATAATGTGGCTTTTAGAGCACTCAGATTTGGTAGGACTCAATCTGGTTAGATGTCCCAGTTACCTGAATCAAACATATTAGGTTGATTCAGCCCCAACTTGACTTAGGACTGAACGAGTTGATCTAAGCTGGCTAGTCATTTAACCAAGAATATCATACCCTGCCAGAGTATCAAATAACCCCAATTTTGTCACCTATGTGACCCACCTAAGGAGTTGTGGGCCCTAATTTTAAGGCCTAAGGATTTAGGTGAGAGCTCTTTATCTTGTCAAATCACCACTTTGGAGGGACATTCACATCATAAATAGGCTAGGCTTAATTTCTTGATCATGGGAACATGAAGAGAATATATTAACAAGGCATATTTGCTACTTTATGGATTCAAATACAAAACCTTCCACTCTAATATCATGTCAAGCAAGTGACCATTCGCTCTTGTTAGAGGATGGTATATTAATGTATTAACGTATGTCAAGGGACTTAACACTCCAACACTCCCTTGCACATGCGGGGTAGAACTCCGCACGGAAATATAATGAGCAACAATGGAGGAATACTCAACTGACACCATATATGAGCTGAGTGATATCATGTCAACCAAGTGACCACTCACACCATAAATGGGCAAAGTCGAGGGACACTCACACTCACACCATAAACGGGCAAGGAGGGACACCCACACTCACACCGTAAACAAGCTGGGCTTGCCCCCCATGGGAGAATATATTAACGGAAGCATATTTCATGCTCCCATAATTTGAACACTTGACCATCCACTCTAATACAATGTTAAATCACCGCTTTCTTTAAAAGATCGAGCCAATAAAAGACGGTGTATCAACCTACATTAAGAGACTTAACACTCCAACATATTTGTCCCTCAGTGCCACAACTAGTGGCATTTTTGAGCAATTAAAGGTACATTTTTGTCTTTTCATTTTCAGTGACAGATTGGGTACAATTGGTACGATCCACTTAGATCAGAAAAAGTAGACAACACTACTTTGGGTTGCACCATTTAAAGAAGTGGTGATCACTCTTCCTCACATGTGAATATGAAGTACAACTGTCTAGGATCTCCAAAATTACATTGATAGAGGAATCCTGACCATTTAATTTAATGACTACCACATGATTAAAATTAAAATACTGAGTTGTCCAAATTTAAAGAAAAGAGTCACCATCATTTTTTTTAAAGAGTGCAAAACTAACACAGGAGCCTAGTCTCTGAGTAGTCCCTCTCTCTGCCTTGCGTTGTTCAAATCAATGCTTTTCATCTAAGGATAGGTTTGTATGCTTTTCATTTTGGGTGGCCAGCAAGATCCACACCGTCCAAAGTCTACCAACCTCCATGCAGATTGGGGCAAGAAAAAAGGACCTACTCTCACACGTGTGCATGTGTGCATGCATGCACATCCAACACATTGTTCAATTTTCTCCCTCTCATTTCCATGATGCACACACCAACATGTTGTTCAACTCTCTTCCTCTCACACTAAGAATAATATTTTGAATAGGCTCAGCTCCATGTTAACCCGGCCTAAATAGTTCAATATCCAACCCGAGGCCCATTTATTTCAAAGCCTAGAACTTGAAGATGAATGAATTTTTTTGAAGGAGAATTCCATGGAAGAGACATCATATATTGTCCTTTTGAATGAAGGGAACATTACGTGGAAATAAGTAACAATAATATAAAGTTTGAGAAAGTATGGATGTAGATATCATAAAGGAATGGAAAGAGAGTGTCACACCCTGAAATCCGGTACCTGGGTATATCCGACTCCGATTCCGTATCCGAAGGCATAATTTATAATTTGTATGTTTACATTTCATAATATACACATATATTGATAAAATGATTCTTATTCATAAAATATAATTATCTAAAAATTTAATAAATAAATATTTATTTAAAAATAAAATATTCATGTCTCAAGTATTGAAGATTATCACCATACTCATGACTCATCATATGTCATCACTCCACGAGATTTTGATCCTGAAATTTTAAAATCCCAATAGGGTAGGCTATGAAGCCCAGTGAATAATCTCAACACGAGTTTTAAAATAACGTCATATAATCTGAATAAAATATATTAAAAGATACACTATATATTTCAATAAAACAAGCAGATGGATACAATAATAAATAAGCTTTTTCAATGTAAATTTAAAGAAAAATGAATGAATGAATTTAATATATACTATAATCCATAATAATAAGTGCAAATTTTTTTTAAAAAAAAAACACCAGGGCTAATTTATACATGTTGGCCAACACCCGCGTTAGTACAACACCTAACCTAGCAATGGGAACATCTTGCATGACATGCTCACCCATCCAAATGACATTTGGTAAGGGACTCATTTATACGTTAGCTGGTCGGACTACTACCCTACCGAACCTGACGGAAGGAACATTTTGCAATCCTAACATGCTCATCCACTCAAAGGGTACGTTAGAGGTTCTAAGAGGTACCGGTTGGGTTTCTGAGATTTCAACTTAAGGGTCTTGATCGCCCTACTTATTTACGCTTTATGGATTTTCGACCCAGATGACTTGATCACCCCACCTATTTTCTGGTGTTCTAAAATCTATTTTGATGGTGCATGATTTTAATAATTTCATGGACCAAATATATATATATATATATATATATATATATATATATATAAAATCTTTCATGATTGTTATTTCTCGATTGAATATATAATACGTGGTGTATGTAATTTATAATTTTTTTTATAATAACGGTAAACTGTTCGTACATCATCAAAATTTCATTTAGAAATATAAAATATAACATAATCCATCAAATTGAAGCTCTGAAAAATTCTATATAAATTAAAAATTTCTGAAATAGTTTTAATTAAAAAAAATCTAAATACTGATTTTTTTTTTATCATATCAAAAAATACAAATAAAAGAAATATTAATGCATGGTTAACGATAATCCAATTTTAAATTTGAATTAAAACATACTACTTAAATTAAAGACGACTAAATAAATAAGAAAATCTAAATGACATTTAAAAATTTGGTAAGTAAACAAGAAAAATCAAATAGATGAATATATATATATATATATTTTTTTAAAGATGTTAAATCTTTCATATAAAAATAAAAGAAATTTTAAAGGAAATTAAATGAATTTAATTCAAGGATTAAATAGATAAACAAACAAACAAATAAATAAATAATAAAACTCAAGTGAAAAAATCACTTTTACAAGAGAAAAACTTCTTCTTCTTCTTCTTCTTTTTTTTTTCTTCTTCTTCTGTAACTTCCTTTTGCTCTCTTCTCCTTTTCTTATATATATATTTTTATCTCTCTCTCTCTCTCTCTCTCTCTCTCTCTCTCTCTCTTATAGGTTCTTTCACACATGTAACATGTGTGAAAGAGGAACTTTACTCCCTTATGTTTCCCTCTCATAAATTTTCTTTTATTTTTCTTATTTAAAACATGTGCAAGCACATGTCTAGCTTACACTCACGTGTGTTGCATGTGTGCCCAATATGTGCCATGTGTGTGCATGTGTATGGACATGAGGTGCATATGATGCATGCATGCCACATGTGTGATCAAGGTGTGTGTACATGTAATGAGTGTACATGGTGTGTAATATTTGATGCATGCATAACGGATGGTGTGGATGGATGTCTGATAGATGTATGGTTAGGTAGACTTTTATGTAATCGGTGATTGGACTTCAAATGTACATGTTAATTGGACATGAGATGGAAGGGGTGGATATGAGGATGAGTTAGATAAAATGATGATAAATGGTAGTTTTTAAAAGTAATGTGCACACCTTTGATATAGAGTTCACATTTGATATGTGGTCAGATAGACGGGTAGAATTATAGGTCACCACATGACCAGTAAGATGGACGGTTGGTTTAGATGGATGGATAAGTGTTGATGGTCGACACGCATCACGGTGGGGCCCACACAGCTCAACCTCACGGGAGCTTATCGTGAGGTCGAGCTCATAGTACCTTTTCCATATATACATATATATATATACATATATGTATATATATATATACATATATGTATATATATATATATATATATATATTGGAAATAGTTCTATGCAGTCGACCTCATGGGAACTTCCCATGAGGTTGAGTTGTGTGGGCCCCACTATGATGTATGTCGAACATCAACATCGTGCATTTAATGGATCCCCTTTAAATTATGGGATATCCCAAAAATAACTTGTATACAGAACTTAGGTGGGCCATACCATCTATAATCATGTGAAGACATGCCTAAAATATATAAAAGCACTTGGTGTGGCCCACTTGAAATTTAGATGCGTTTGAAACTTGGTCTAACCCCTCATCCAAGTGGGACACACATACTGCATGGGTTGGATTTGTGAACCACATCTCTTTGGCCCAACAAATGATTATGAATGTTTTAATGGGTGGGTAACCCCTCTCAACTTTTGTATGTAGTGTGGCCCACACAAGTCATGGATTGGCTTGATTTTTAAGCCCGAGGCCCACCATGGAATGATGCATCTAAGTTATGGGGTAGATGTTAGACACGCATCACAATGGGGCCCACATAGCTCGACCTCATGGGAAGTTCCTATGAAGTCGACCGCATAGAACCATTTCCCACACACACACACATGAGAAATAGTACTATGAGGTCGACCTCACAGGAACTTCGATATGCAGCTGATTTTTGGGATATCCCATAACCTAAAGGGGTGTTAATGTTCAACAAACATCACGGTGGGGCCCACACAACTGGACCTCATAGGAAGTTCCCGTGGGGTCGGCCTCATAGTAAATGGTACTATGAGGTCGACCTCATAGGAACTTCCCATGAGGTCGAGCTATGTTGGCCCCACTTTGATGTGTGTCTAAATCTACCCGACCACACCACATACATCTTTTGAGAGAGGTTATCCTCCCATAAAAACATTCATAATCAATTATTATGCCCACCGCAGCCACATCTAAAACTCATGTGGGCCCCACCAAGTGCTTTTATATGTTTTAGGCATGTCTTCACATGGTTTTAGATGGTATGGCTCACCTAAGTTCCGGTTGATTTTTGGGATATCCCATAACCTAAAGGGGACCCATCAAATGATGGTGTTGATGTTTGACACACATCATGGTGGGGCCCACACAACTCGACCTCATGGGAAGTTCCCATAAGGTAGACCTCATATAGTACCATTGCCACACACACACACACACACACATGTCACTCTGGTGAAGTGCAACAATGATATACCACACATAGAAATTGCATGGTTGGAGTAAGTCCAAATTTTGGATTACAATTTAGATGTATTATAAACCAAAAGTTATACTTTTATTTAATTATTTGATTATGGTTAGAAATGAAAAATAACCAGTGGACCTATTTCAACAAACAAGTGTCCACTAATCATAAATTAGGATTGATCGATGGTGAGTTTGGACAATTTAGTTATTTTGATATGCTACATTTATGATTTCTAAGTGTATGCGTATCAAGTACCAAACTCTACAACGGAATCAAATAAACCCTGCCTTGTATACTTGGGGCCCATGGCGGCGCGGGGAGGCCTAATTTTCCCCAATGCAATTATGATGTGAGTCCCACCTGATGATCTACTTAGATCTTCCAAACTTATGATAGGTTGACTTGTGTTTTTGGTGGCAAATCAAGGTTTTCCTAATCAATCAAACGTACATTTCGATGCTTTCATTTTCAGTAGCAGGTGGGGTATTAAATTGGACTGTGAGTACAAGTAGACAACGCTATCTTAGACTAGACTTCCTATGTTAGTTTTGTAGCATTTGAAAAATGGCACCGACGGCTCATGCTCACATGTGACACTACCCTAGAGCTATCTAGGCTGTCCAAAATGTGGGTCCCATTGTGCAGGCAACATATGCAATAGAGAACAATGACTAACAAAGGGAGAACAATGACCAGCGAAGGGCCTCCTTAAAGGGCATAAAGTGAAGATGCTAGGGGCTAAATGAAGAGACTTAGATCAAGGGCTCAACCTTCTCTCATACTCATGTGCAAGATCTAAGAAAAGAGAAAAGATCATAAATTATCTTCTAAAAATCATTTTTGTTAGCTTATTTATAAAAAATCACATGCCTTCTTCCGTGTAACTTATACTCCCCACCAATCAAAACCCTTGCTTAATCCAAATATTTAATGAGAAAAGAGGTAAAAATAAACTAAATGACTAAGGGATAACTAGTGAAAGGAAAGTCTCTCAGAGACTCCTCCATAAGTTGATGCTCGCTTAGGACTTATTTGGATACCACTAAATAAGTTACTTTTTAACTTATTTTAAGTCATTAAGATACTTTTTTCACTTTAGTTTATGGTCCATGATCATAATTGATTGAGACCCACATTTTTAATGGTACAACAACAAGAGTAAAATATAACAAAAGACAAGAGGCACGGATATTTATACAGATCAACACTTTTCCTATGTACACAGATAACTTCAGAGCTTCCTTCTTCACAAAAATAGAAATCAAGCAATATAATATTAGACTTAAATTGCATAACTAGAAGACCGATGTGTGCAATAATATATATTGAAGATCAGACAAACTACTGAACAATAACCTTAATCAAATGTGACTATGAAGCCATTAATATGGATGTGTGAGGACTTTTCTTTTGGATCTTCTCCACCTTACACACTTTAAAAGTATTTCAATGGGATCGAGCTTTCATATGTATTAGTGAGGGGACCAAGACCGCAAGTTATAGAATGAGGGCGTGAAGAAGTAGAAACCTGTCACAACTTCCCTTAAGAGTCTCCACATGAATAATAATTCATGTCTATCCAATTGCACTGGATAGTGAACACAATGCAATCATAATCGCACAGATCCATCTGTAACGATCACAATCATAGTGTGGCCCACCAATATACTCATCACAATAATCCAACAGTATAATCTAGTCTAAAGATTATGTGAGGTCCACCTAATAGAGGTCCTACATGCAAGGCTCCTCTCTACTCTCATCGAACACAAAGCTTTTCTTAAAGTAATTAATTTTTCTACGTGAATTCTCACTTTCATAAACAATAAACAACTACAGTGAGCCAACTTGTTCAAAACCTGCTAAAAGTAGGCTTCACACGCTTAGAAGTGAAATTTCCAGGACTTTCCAAGTAGGAAAGTACCCCACCTGTTCGTGAAAGTGTACCATTAATCATAGATTATGAATGTTCTATAGTAAGTTCTACAGTTAAGTCATTTTAGTCATTTTACTCTAGAGCATCAAATAACACCGGCCTATGGAGGGAAACGGATTTCATGGTGTGCAACCTTGGTGGTGTGTTGATGTCACCAAGTTCTGTGGGCCCCACCATGATGTATATTTTATATCAACACTGTCCATCACTTTTTTGAGATCATTTTAGGACATGCGTGATCTCAAAAATGAGATAAATCCAAAGTTCAAGTGGACCACACCACAAAAAGAAGTAGGGACAATGATATCCACCATTGAAACATTCGTAGGCCAGGCCCACCATAATATTTATTTGTCATCCAACCTGTTCATAAGGTCTCACAAACCTAGATGAAGGGAAAACACAAATATCAACATGATCCAAAACTTCTATAGCGCATAAAAAGCTTTCAATGATAGGAGTTCAATCCCCATAGCTTTCCATGGTGTGGTCCACTTGAGGTTGGATTTTCCTCAATTTTAATTCATACCCTTAAATGATCTCACAAAATAGTTGGACAGTGTGGATATAACACATACATTATGCTTGGGCCATAGAACTTGATAATATCAACACACTACATAGGCCGGTGATGTGTGGCGCACCACACAACGCAACCCACTTCCCATCAAAGGCATTTACGCGGTAGGTCCCACCTAACAAGCTGCTTAGATCTCCCAACATATGCCATTATATGTTTTAGGTGAGGAAACACTCCCCCTCATTGTCACAGTCAATGGCCCAAAAATACAAAATGGAAACATCAGTAAAATTAAGTAGACAACACTCCCTTGGGCCAGGCTCCTTTATTAGTTTTGTAGCATTAAAAAAATAATATAATAAAATAATAATAATAAAGTGAGCCGTCCTCCTCAGATGTGACACTCACATACCTCTGTCCAAGCCATCCAAACTGTGGACCTCATTGTCTATGGATCGCATCTGTAGAATCGCACTATATGACCTGTCCGTGGATGTTGATATTTTGTGTTTGGATGACATCTCCTGAAAGTCATTTTCCAAATGAGAAACTCAACATGTGTGAACATAGCACACGATCCACGACATAATCATTATAATAAGAATATGGTTGTTTCAAAAATCTAACCCATCTGTTGCTGTATTTATTGGAGTATATATGCAGTTAAGATGTGGATCTAGACCTTATTCAACAGGTTCACTATCAAAAAAGACCATACGACCGTCGGCTTTGATCATTTTTTAAACAGTGGTTTCTCCATCACAAGTTACGGATGTTTCAAGTCTAAAAACAGTCATGTGAAATTTTGGTATTTTCAGCTAGTTTGGCAGCTGGGATCCGGTGAATCCATTTTCAGCCCGTGCTTAATTCAACTTGGAGCCGGAATGGCGAACCAAACCGGCCAAACACGGTTCATGTCCCAACCACGAGGTCTAATGGGGTTTGCTAAAGCAGCATGATTAGATTCACATATGGGGGTCTTTCCAAACATGCCGCAAATTACGACTTCATATTTCCCCTAAGATGATGATGAAATATCTATTTTTGTTTTCACCAACTGATATAAGTTCCCATGACGAGAATAGTTCTTTTAAGGGGTTTTTTCTTTTGTCATTTCCTGATAAATTTCTTATAAATCAGTAATAATTAATTACCCATGTAATTCCTACATTTTAATTAATTATCAATGTAATTCTTATAGTTTTTTCAATGTTCACAATAACGAAATACTTTTTTTACACTAAAATTGAGGGGGTTTTTAATTTCATGTGGGGCCCACTTTGATATATGTGTCTTACTGGCATAAGGAGAGACTTGATGAGGTTGATCACTATCTTCCTTAGGGAATAACTACTCTGAATTCACGGAGCTCTTTGAACTCCACATAAAGCTTTCTCGAATCTATGAGGGATAAAAGCAAGAATAATTCTTAATAAATTCGAAATAATCTGACTGATAATTAAAAAAAATGAAATTCAATCCTTTAAATAATGAGCTCGAACATAAGATGAAGTTTTAGACTTAGACTCCAATTCAAATACCCTAAAAATGTGACTTGATATAAATAGTAAATTTACTATTTATAGATGCTTCTATTTCTACTAGACTTCATGGTTTTCAACCAAAAATAGTAACTGTCCAATTTAGCATCACCACATTATTCTCCAAACTTTTCTAAGCTATTTTCACGTTGGGAATGACTTCTACAACTCAAAGGATGAAAAGTTATATACAATCCAACTAAAACTTATTATTTATAATAAAAATGAAAATAAATAAGACTTTTGACTATTGATTTGATGGAATCTTGTAAATCGAGCATGGGAAACCCGACGTAGCAGGGTTGGTTGGCTTAAGTAGATTCTCCTACCCTAAAATCATATATAATAGGCTGAAAAACTCATCCCAATTTGCAAGATACGACTAGTTTAATGTTACGACAGTCCGGATCATATCTACCTCCGATTGACCCTTCTCTAGTACATCTTTGCCATGAAAGTGTCTACGGCCCGGTCTACATCACTTATCCACGGCTTCCATCCATTTTTAAGGCATGAACTCAAAATTGAGGTAGATCCAAAGTTCAAGTGGACCATGCCACACGAAATGATGGGAATTGAACACTGATAGTTAAAAACCTTGTGGGGTCCTAGAAGTTTTGGATCATGCTGATATTTCTGTTTTACCCCTGTTTATGTATGCGAGATATAATGAACAAATTAGATGACAAATAAACAGTGTGGGCCACTTGAGCTTCAGATCCGACCCTGTTTCGGTTCATGCCATAAAATTTTAGGGTAAAATAGATGGACGGTGTGGATATATCATAGACATCATAGTGGAGCTCACAAATTTAAGTCCATTATTTTCCAACTACTTTTTAAGGAAAAAAAACTCGTTTATGTCAAAAAGAAGTTAAAAAAAAGAGAAAAAAAAAAAGAGAAAAAAGAAAAAAAGAAAAAGAAAAAAGAAAAATAGAAAAAAAAGTGCTACTAATATATATTTACGGAGGAAATGAATAAATAATTCCTGAGATAGGAGCGGATTAAGCGAGACCCAGGCCTCACCCTAGACGTTGTGGCCCCCACCTTGATGTATGTATTCTTGTACCACATTGTCCATCCATTTTTTTCATATCATTTTAGGGAATTGTGCCAAAAATGAAGCAGATCCAATTATCCTGTGGACCACACCATAGAAAATAGTGGTGATTGAACGCCCTACCATTAAAAACTTCTTAGGGTTCCCCTTAATGTTTTCTTCGTGTTTTTTTGCTATCCAATCTATTAATAAGGTATTAATAAGGTCACGTAAGCATGGTTGAAGGGAAAAAAAAAAAACAAATATAAGTGTGATTCAAAACTTTTGTGGCCCACTAATGGTCAATCACTACTATTTCCTGTGGTATGGTCCACCTGATAATTGGATCTATTTTATTTTTTAGGATAATGTCCTAAAATCATATGCAAAAATAGATGGACTGCATGGTTACTGCAGAATACATGCATCAAGGTGGCCCCCTCGGTAAGTGCCATGTCGTCTTCGGTGAGGATGGGGTCTCACCTAATCCACTCCCTCTAGAATGCGTATTGTCTTTTAAGTCCGGTTGGATAACTTCCACGCTTTTCATATGAGTCGAACATCCAATCCATCCAATAGGTTGGCCCCATCACGAGGATCACATTATGCTAAAATCTGCCACATCAGCTCATTGGGTTCACCATACTTGTATTTTGTTATTTATTAATGGCTACGCATTGCTTACTATAATGTGGCTCTAATAATGAGTTGATGGTGCTGTGATTCTGTCCAAGTTGATCTTCATGGTGGGACCAACCTATTGGATGGATTAGATTTCACATGGAGGTTATTCATTAGGTGGACCATAAAGTATATAACCTGATAAAAGCTGTCATTGGAGGTGCGCTTGGTTGCACTGAATTTCATGAAATATCATTAAATTTTTTTTTTCAAATTAAACTGAATAATCACAATTTGGCAAGATTTAATTGAGCCATTTTCATTGTAGAGATTTCTTCAGCAAAGCATGTTTGAAATTTGCTCCGCAAAGAACTTACTCAAAGGAAGGAAGCATGTCACCCAGTCAAATCTCACAACGTCTGGAAACTATTGTATTCTTTTTTTACTCACACTCACACCCACACACTCATACCACACCGGGGTTTCACCGCAATGGGTACTCGAACTCATGATCTCATGTTGAATCTCTTATGAGTGTTGTATTTTAAATTATTTTAAAATAATTAGTGTTTCAAAATATCCATTGGGATGGGTTGTCACCGCAATGGGTACTCGAACTCATGATCTCATGTTGAATCTCTTATGAGTGTTGTATTTTAAATTATTTTAAAATAATTAGTGTTTCAAAATATTCATTGGGACGGGTTGTGGTCGTGGTCATAGGTGCACATGTGGTCTATGGATGTGTCTTTTCAACAAGTTCGAAGGGTTACACCCTTTCATACTTTTTGTTTGAAATGTTGTATTTTCTCAAGCCTAAAGGTCACACTAATTGAGTTAAAAACTCAATAGTTATAACCTTTTTGAAAGGATGTCTCCGGACTTTTAAGGGTGTCTTGACAAAGTCTCCATCTATTTTAAATTAGTAAAAAAAGAATTATTTTACGTTGAAAGAATGGTTAATGTGTTTTTTAGTTCGGGTTCAGACTACGGATGGTTCGAGCCCATGTATAGCGAGTGTATCGCTGGGATGGGGTCATAGTTGTTGTAACCTAGAGGTTAGTTACTCTGCAAACCTGTTGCACTTGGGATATTGTCCAAGGAGAGTAAATTCGATTTTAAGCCGAGTGACTCATGTCACGCCTCGACTTTTACAAATTGATAAGTTTTCTAACTTTCATATTTTAATTTTATATATTTAAATAGTTTTCCAAAATTCAATTTCCAACTATGAGTTTGCCACCAAGGCATGAGTAAGGATCCATGGTGCTCTTGATGGTTCCTCCGATTTACTGAATTTGCATCGACAGGTGCAACTTTGGAGATCACCCGAAAAAGAAGAAGACGATCATTTTGCTCATTTAGTGGGCCACGCAATTAGAATCTCTGGACAACCAACAGTTTAACTCAACATATAAGTGTGGCCCACCTAGCGAGGAGATCAGCCTAACCTTCGAAAAGGGTGATCCTCATGATAGGTCCTAAGATTTTTATAGTACTAGTGTCCCATAGTACAATTGGCATATTAAGGGTCAGGGAAAGATGGGACTTGCAGGTGATCAATTCTCTATTTCAAATAATAATAATAATAATAAATAAATAAAAATAACTACAAGTTTGAATAACATGTTTAGAAGCTTAGTGGACCCACCTTTCTTTTCTTCCTTTTTCTATGTAATAATGGTGACACATGTTTTGTTGGATCAATGGTCATGATCTTACCTTAGTAATGTGGTATGGAGTCGATTAGCAACCCCATTGCAAGGGACTGAAGAAAAACCCTAAAAAATTCCAACGGTCAGGAAGGCCAACCTCCATGCAATTCTCAGTCTCAAGACACTTCCCTTGTCATCTTTGGACAGTGATGAACGGCTCCAATCGCTGTTTCCATAACGTACAATACAATGATTAGATATTTGTCATAAAAATCACACCATTCACTACTCAAGTGGGCAATGGAAACAAATAATGCCATTTATTTTAAGCAGACGCTTCCAATCTCTTTTAAGGTTGTGGCCCACCTCAAGAGTGAGATTTTATAATTTTTAAAGCAAAAGATCTGAGTATTTATGGGGTTGTTGAGATGTCTATAAGTTTTTTTAAGTTATAAGTGATGTTAGCCTGAAAGTGACATCTTTTAGAGCCTGTTTGGATATGGTTGCGCTGTGGATGACGGTAAACTATCAATGATTTGCTCATACCCAACGTTTGAAACAGCTGCATGATTTTGAGAGGGATTGTTTGGGTTGAAGGCCCGTGGAAATTATGTGCCCTGGCTTCTCATTGGTCCGTGTCATGGTAAATCATCCCAGCTCATAAAACATGCTGATTTTCTATCTCCTAAATAGATTTCACTTCAATACAACTTTTAATGTGTGAAACTTCTCTAAGATCACCGTGATTTATGTGTTAGATCTGCACCACCCATCAATCTGTTTCAGATTATTCTAAAGCATGAGCTTATAAATGAGGACATTCAAAGCTCAAGCGGACATATCATAGAAAACAGTGAGGATTGAATGAACGACCGTGGAAATCTTTTTAGACTAATTATGACATGTTCATAAGGTCATATAGACATTGATGAGAGGAAAATACAAATATCAACTTGTTCAGAGACTTTTGTGTTCCCATGAAGTTTTCAACCGTAGGCATCTAATTCCCACTATTTCCCATAGTGTGGCTCACTTAACCTTGGATCTACATAGTTTTTGGTCTCATGCCCTGAAATGATATGAAAAAATGGTTGGATGGTGTGGATTTGACACATACATCATGATGTGGGACATGTAAGTTCCATATGTCAACACTCGTGGTGTTCTTATAATCTCTGTCCAGAAGGTGCTCATTTGCTGTTTTGTTTGGTATGTCCCAAATGAGTACTGAATCATCTTATTTTTAAAATTTTGTCCTATTGTTGTCTATCAAAATAGATGGGCAAAGTGGATTTGCCACATACATCTTTAGCTATGGCCCCACCGCCCCCAAGCACAATTTGTGCTTGGGTCTCACGCAACATGTATTGGGGGAACCGTAGAAGCACATAGGATGAATCTAGGAAAGCAATCCAAAAGCACCAAACAAAAAGGAGAATAGCACAGTGATTTAACATGTAAAAACCCTTTTGGGAAAAAACCACGGCGGAAAGCGAGAGATGATTACTATGAAAGAAGAAATTATAAAAAGAGAATGCTTACCCGATTCGAATGACCTCGAATCTCACCCTTGTTATGAAACCCTAGGACAGTTTAGAAACCCTTAGATACCTCGTAAACCCGTTTACACCCATATAAATAGCCTTAGAGAGAATCCCAAACGAAATCAAAAACAAATCCCGCAAATTCGCTTTTTTGTGTAAAATCTGCATAGAATCCTGTTGATGCCATCGAAGCCTTGTCGATTAATCGAATTAATCCTGTCGATGCCATCGAAGCGCTATCGATTAATCGAACTAATCCTGTCGATGGCATCGAAAAAGTGCCCAGTTAGTCCAGCAACCAATTGAAGAAAAAATTCAGAAAATATCGATGGGATCGAGAACTATTCGATGCCATCAAAGGTGACATTAAATAGACTGTCAATGGCATCGATAGACCCTGTATCTGACTCGATTTAAGACATCAAATATAACAATATGCTCCCCTCAAAAACTAGAGTTTTGCTAAATCCACACGTCCAATAGAGCCAAGCTGAACTGAGTCGAGCTTGGCACAGCTTGTCTCGGTTCCACCAGCAGCCTACCTCAGCTCGAATTCGGCTCGGGTCAGTCCTCAAGTTGTACTGGCCAGTTCACCGCGATTCAATTAGTAGCTCGGCCAGCTCAACTCGAATTTGAGTTTAAGCTTTCGAGCCAAATTGAGTTCAAACTTTCAAGTCGAGTTTGAATTAAGTTATAAATAAAAATTTAATATATAAAATATAAATAAAGAAAAATTCTTTGTTGTCATTGCCCTACCTCAACTTGATTGGCTTTTAGGTCAAACAGCAGACAAGGAATCGTAAACTACTCCACCTTGAGAGGGCGATGAGAATTTAGATCAGGAAAGACATATAATTGCCATTAACACTCACCAAGTCAGTTGAACACTGAGTGGTGGGTAGGGTTGGTGGGTTAGGTGCATCTCTCGCCCTATAGGAAGTAATGAGGGTCCAACCGGTTGGACGGTAACCACTATTTTATTTACTCTTAATAAAATAGAGAAAGAGAAGGAAAAAAGGGTGGGGCTGCGGCTTTTACAGGAATAGAACGGACGTAGTTGATGTGTGCTACTCTACTTGATCCCAATACTAAAACAAAGGAAATTTAGGGGACGTCCACCCTCATATTTGGCAGGCCCACTATGATGGGGATGTAAGATCCACTCCGTCCATCCAATTTGGAAGCTTCTCACAGGGAATGTTCCCAAAACTGAGGAAAAACAAACATCTCAGGTGGACCACACCACCAAAAAAAAAAAAAAAACTGTGAGGATTGAATGCTTATCATTTGAAAACTTCTTTCAAGTTACAGAAGTTTTGGATCAAGTTAATATTTGTGTTTCCCTCCATGTCCATGTGACCTTGTGAACAGGTTGGATGGCCAAAAAACATCATGGTGGGCATCATTATCGCCACTGCTTCCTGTGGGGTGTTCTACTTGAACTTTGGGTCGATCACATTTTTGGTCTCATGCCTTAAAATAACTTGGAAAATAAATGGGCGGTGTGGATAAAACATATACATCATAGTACACAACATCCAACCCTTTAAATAGGTTTCCTATTATGAGAATCACATCTTTGTAAACTTAGCAACATCCGCTCATTGAGTGGACCATACTAATGTTTCACCATTTACCAATGGTTGGAAAATGTTTTCTACAGTGTGACCCATTTAATTTGTATATAGGACTGACCACTATTTTAGGCCATCCTCGTTCTGGGGCAACTTGTTGAAAGGTCTGGATTTCAGATCACACTTAATATTTTGAAGCCACCATAGTATAACTTTTGGTACAACCCATCAGATTTAAGAAAAGCCAGGGAAATATTTCCCTTTGCCTCTTACAGGAGCGGATGAAGGTCTGGCCTTGATTGCTGCTGTGGGCCATCGTGATGTTTATGTGAGATCTACTCCAACCATTAGATGTGTAAGGCTACAATAGGTTGGAGTGGATTTCACATAAACACTATAGTGGGGCCCACCCGAGTGGGCAACCCTTTTTCTTTCTTCCTTCTATTCATTAGCATTAACTAACATTAATAACTCAATTAATTTTCAAATCCAAAGCTGGTTGGACTTGAGAATGCCTCGTACATAAATATAATTAAATTATATTTGGAGCCAAACTTTGGTCGAGCTCGGACTCAGCTCAAAAATTTTTTAGCTCAATAAAATAGATCAACTTGGGCCGAATTTAGTTTCAAGGTCAATAAAATAATTTGGCTCGGTTCAAATCCAGTTTCGAGCCGAGTCAAGTGGAGCTTTTTCGAGTTGAGTTGAGCAAGTTAACCGAGCTAAGCGTGCGGTTCATGTCTAGCTCTAGCATCCGGTTGGAGCTGTACGCATCCACATGGGAAGTGACTTAAAAGTGGTGTGCCATGTACTACTGACATCACTAAGTTTTGTGGGGCCTACTATGATGTACCTGTAATATCCACACCATCCATCTATTTTGCAAGATCATTTAAGGGTATTGGCCCAGAAATGAGATAGATCCAAAACGCAAGTGGACCACACTACAGAAAGCAGTGGGAATAATGAAACCCACCATTGAAACCTTCATAGGGCTCACCATTATGTTTATTTGCCATCCAACCTTTTTATAAGGCATTGGATGAAGGTAAAACACAAATATCAACTTGAAAACACAAATTCTCAGTCTCAAGACACTTCCCTCATCATCTTTGGACAGTGATGAACGGTTCCAATCACTGTTTCATAACGTGCAATACAATGATTAGATATTTGTCATAAAAATCACACCATTTCACTACTCAAGTGGGCCATTGAAACAAATAATGCATTTATTTTAAGCAGACACGTCCAATCTCTAAGGTTGTGACCCGCCTCAAGTGTGAGATTTTATAATTTTTTAAGCAAAAGATCTTAGTATTATTACCAACCTTAAGGGGTTTTTGAGATGTCCGTAAGTTTTTTAAGTTATAAGTGATGTTAGCTTGAAAGTGACTTACAGAGCCTGTTTGATATGGTTGTGCTCTAGATGACAGTAAACTCTCAATGATTTGCTCATACCCAACGTTTGAAACAGCTGCATGATTTTGAGAGGAATTGTCCGTGTTGAACGCAAACAGAAATTATGTCCCCTGGCTTCTCATTCGTCCATGTCATGCTAAATGATCCTTGCTCACAAAACATGCTGATTTTCTCTCTAGCTCCTAAATAGATTTCCCTTCGATACAACTTTTAATGTGTGAAACTTCTCTAATTCACCGTGATTTATGTGTTAGATCTGCACCACCCATCAATTTGTTTTAGATTATTCTAGACCATGCGCTTAAAAATGAGGACAATTATAGATCAAGTGGACATATCATAGAAAGTAGTGAGGATTGAATGAATTACCGTGGAAATCTTTTTAAGCTAATTACGAGCTTTATTTTCCATCTAATATGTTCATAAGGTCATATAGACATTGATGAGGGGAAAACACAAACATCAACTTGATCAAAGACTTTTGAGGCCCCACGAAGTTTTCAACCATAGGCATCCAATTCACACTATTTCCTATAGTGTGGCTCACCTAACCTTAGATCTGCATTGTTTTTGGTCTCATGCCCTAAAATGATAAGAAAAAAATGGATGGACAGTGTGGATCTGACACATACATCATGATAGGCCATGTAAATTCCATATGTCAAAACTTCCAGTAGTGGGAATTGGATAGTAAGTAATGAGGCTAGTCCGCCAAGTCCAACCAGTTGGACCGGTAACAACTTTGGTAACGGTTGTGGGACAAGGAATGTTTCTAAAATTGAGGTAAACAAGCATCTTAGGTGGACCACACTAGAAAAAATAGTGAGGATTGAATGCTTATCATTGAAAAGTTCTTTGAGATTACATAAGTTTTGGATCAAGTTAATATTTGTCTTCCCTTATTCTATGTCCATGTGACCATATGAACAGGTTGGATGGCTAAAAACAATCATGGTCCGCCCTAGGATACTTTCAACAATAAGCATCATTATCTACACTGCTTCCTATGGTGTGGTCCACTTGAAATTTGGATCGATCACAATTTTGTCCTCATGTCCTAAAATGACTCGGAAAATAAATGGACAGTATGGATAAAACACATACATCATGCCTTAAAATAACTCAAAAAATGAATGGATTGTGTGGATAAAACACATACAACTTTTAAAGTATACTCAAGTCGTACTGGGCAGCTTGCTGTGATTCAATTAGTAGCTTTGCTAGCTCGAGTCGAGTTTGAGTTTAAGCTTTTGAGCCAAGTTGGAGTTCAAACCTCCAAGTCGAGTTGAATTAAGTTATAAATAGAAATTTTAATATATAAAATATAAATAAAGAAAAACTCCCTGTTGTCATTGCCCTAGCTTAATACTCATTAAGTCAGCTGAACACTAAGCGGTGGGTAGCGTTGGGGGGTTGGGTACATCTCTCGGCCAATGGTAAGTAATGAGGCTAGTCTCCCAAGTCCAATCGGTTGGACCTGTAACGGACTTTGGTAACGGTTGTGGGAAAATCAAAGAAAGTTTAGGGGACGTCCACCCTTTTATTTGGCAGGCCCACTATGATGTGCATGCAAGATACACTATGTCCATCCAATTTGCAAGATTATCATAGGGAATGTTTCTAAAACCGAGGTAAACAAACATCTCAGGTGGACTACACCACAAAAAATGGTGAGGATTGAATGCTTATCATTGAAAACTTCTATGAGATTATAGAAGTTTTCGATCAAGTTAATATTTGTGTCTTCCCTTATTCTATGTCCGTGTGAGCATATGAATAGGCTGGATGGCTAAAAACCATCATGGTGGGCCCTAGGATACTTTCAACAGTGGGCATCATTATCTCCACTGCTTCCTATGGTGTGGTCCACTTTGGATCGATCACAATTTTGTCCTCATGTCCTAAAATGATTCAGAAAATGAATGGATGGTGTGGATAAAACACATACATCATGCCTTGAAATAACTCAGAAAATGAATGGACTGTGTGGATAAAACACATACAACTTTTAATGTGTACTCAAGTCGTACTAGCCAGCTTGTTGTGATTCAATTAGTAGCTTGGCTAGCTTGAGTCGAGTTTGAGTTTAAGCTTTCGAGCCAAGTTGGAGTTCAAACTTCCAAGTCGAGTTGAATTAAGTTATAAATAGAAATTTTAATATATAAAATATAAATAAAGAAAAACTCTCTGCTATCATTGCCCTACCTTAACACTCAGTAAGTCAGTTAAACATTAAGCAGTGGGTTGGGTGCATCTCTCAGCCAATGGTAAGTAATGAGGCTAGTCCCCCAAGTCCAACCGGTTGGACCGGTAACGGACTTTGGTAATGGTTGTGG
The DNA here is from genome assembly GCF_029962835.1 of Magnolia sinica. Taxonomy (NCBI): domain Eukaryota; kingdom Viridiplantae; phylum Streptophyta; class Magnoliopsida; order Magnoliales; family Magnoliaceae; genus Magnolia; species Magnolia sinica. The sequence goes on along the minus strand of NC_080587.1, from coordinate 10,656,676 downwards.
GAAAATCAAAGAAAATTTAGGGGACGTCCACCCTTTTATTTGGCAAGCCCACTATGATGTGCATGCAAGATACAATCTGTCCATCCAATTTGGAAGATTATCATAGGGAATGTTTCTAAAACTGAGGTAGACAAACATCTCAAGTGGACTACACCACAAAAAATGGTGAGGATTGAATGCTTATCATTGAAAACTTCTTTGAGATTACAAAAGTTTTGGATCAAGTTAATATTTGTGTCTTCCCTTATTCTATGTCCGTGTGACCACATGAACAGGTTGGATGGCTAAAAACGATCATGGTGGGCCCTAAGATACTTTCAACAGTGGGCATCATTATCTCCACTGCTTCCTGTGGTGTGGTCTACTTGAAATTTGGATCGATCACAATTTTGTCCTCATGTCCTAAAATGACTTGGAAAATGAATGGACAGTGTAGATAAAACACATACATCATGCCTTGAAATAACTCAGAGAATGAATGGACTGTGTGGATAAAACACATACAACTTTTAATGTGTACTCAAGTCGTACTGGCCAGCTTGCCGTGATTCAATTAGCAGCTCGGCTTGCTCGAGTCGAGTTTGAGTTTAAGCTTTCGAGCCAAGTTGGAGTTCAAACTTTCAAGTCGAGTTGAATTAAGTTATAAATAGAAATTTTAATATATAAAATATAAATAAAGAAAAACTCTCTGCTATCATTGCCCTACCTTAACACTCAGTAAGTCAGCTAAAGATTAACCAGTGGGTTGGGTGCATCTCTCGGCCAATGGTAAGTAATGAGGCTAGTCCCCCAAGTCCAACCGGTTGGACCGGTAACGGACTTTGGTAACGGTTGTGGGAAAATCAAAGAAAATTTAGGGGACGTCCATCCTTCTATTTGGCAGGCCCACTATGATGTGCATGCAAGATACACTCTGTCCATTCAATTTGGAAGATTATCACAGGGAATGTTTCTAAAACCAAGGTAGACAAACATCTCAGGTGGACTACATCACATTAAATGGTGAGGATTGAATGCTTATCATTGAAAACTTCTTTGAGATTACAGAAGTTATGGATCAAGTTAATATTTTTGTCTTCCCTTATTTTATGTCCATGTGACCACTTGAACAGGTTGGATGGCTAAAAACGATCATGGTGGGCCCTAAGATACTTTCAACAGTGGGCATCATTATCTCCACTGCTTCCTGTGGTGTGGTCCACTTGAAATTTGGATCGATCACAATTTTGTCCTCAAGTCCTAAAATGACTCGGAAAATGAATGGGCAGTGTGGATAAAACACATACATCATGCCTTGAAATAACTCAGAAAATGAATGGACTGTGTGGATAAAACACATACAACTTTTAATGTGTACTCAAGTCGTACTGGCCAGCTTGCCGTGATTCAATTAGCAGCTCGGCCAGCGCAAGTCGAGTTTGAGTTTAAGCTTTCGAGCCAAGTTGGAGTTCAAACTTCTAAGTCGAGTTGAATTAAGTTATAAATAGAAATTTTAATATATAAAATATAAATAAAGAAAAACTCTCTGTTGTCATTGCCCTACCTTAACACTCATTAAGCTAAACATTAAGCGGTGGGTAGGGTTGGTGGGTTGGGTGTATCTCTTGGCCAATGGTAAGTAATGAAGCTAGTCCCCCAAGTCCAACCGGTTGGACCGGTAACGGACTCTGGTAACGGTTGTGGGAAAATAAAAGAAAATTTAGGGGACGTCCACCCTTTTATTTGGCAGGCCCACTATGATGTGCATGCAAGATACAATCTGTCCATCCAATTTGGAAGATTATCACAGGGAATGTTTCTAAAACTGAGGTAGACAAACATCTCAAGTAGATTACACCACAAAAAATGGTGAGGATTGAATGCTTATCATTGAAAACTTCTTTGAGATTACAGAAGTTTTGGATCAAGTTAATATTTGTGTCTTCCCTTTTTCTATGTCCGTGTGACCACATGAACAGGTTGGATGTCTAAAAACGATCATGGTGGGCCCTAAGATACTTTCAATAGCGGGCATCATTATCTCCATTGCTTCCTATGGTGTGGTCCACTTGAAATTTGGATCGATCACAATTTTGTCCTCATGTCCTAAAATGACTCGGAAAATGAATGGACAGTGTGGATAAAACACATACATCATGCCTTGAAATAACTCAGAAAATGAATGGACTATGTGGATTAAACACATACAACTTTTAATGTGTACTCAAGTCGTACTGGCTAGTTTGCCGTGATTCAATTAGCAGCTCTGCCAGCTCGAGTCGAGTTTGAGTTTAAGCTTTCGAGCCAAGTTGGAGTTCAAACTTCCAAGTCGAGTTGAATTAAGTTATAAATAGAAATTTTAATATATAAAATATAAATAAAGAAAAACTCTCTGCTGTCATTGCCCTAGCTAAACACTCATTAAGTCAGCTAAACACTAAGCGGTGGGTAGGGTTGGTGGGTTGGGTGCATCTCTCGGCCAATGGTAAGTAATAAGGCTAGTCCCCCAAGTCCAACCGGTTGGATCGGTAAGGGACTTTGGTAAAGGTTGTGGGAAAATCAAAGAAAATTTAGGGGACGTCCACCCTTCTATTTGGCAGGCCCACTATGATGTGCATGCAAGATACACTCTGTCCATCCAAGTTGGCAGATTATCACAGGGAATGTTTCTAAAACCAAGGTAGACAAACATCTCAGGTGGACTACATCACAAAAAATGGTGAGGATTGAATGCTTATCATTGAAAACTTCTTTAAGATTATAGAAGTTTTCGATCAAGTTAATATTTGTGTCTTCCCTTATTCTATGTCCGTGTGACCATATGAACAGGTTGGATGGCTAAAAACCATCATGGTGGGCCCTACGATACTTTCAACAATGGGCATCATTATCTCCATTGCTTCCTGTGGTGTGGTCCACTTGAAATTTGGATCGATCACAATTTTGTCCTCATGTCCTAAAATGACTCGGAAAATGAATGGACAGTGTGGATAAAACACATACATCATGCCTTGAAATAACTCAGAAAATGAATGGACTGTGTGGATAAAACACATACAACTTTTAATGTGTACTCAAGTCGTACTGGCTAGCTTGCTGTGATTCAATTAGCAGCTCGGCCAGCTCGAGTCGAGTTTGAGTTTACGCTTTCGAGCCAAGTTGGAGTTCAAACTTCCAAGTCGAGTTGAATTAAGTTATAAATAGAAATTTTAATATATAAAATATAAATAAAGAAAAACTCTCTGCTGTCATTGCCCTAGCTAAACACTCATTAAGTCAGCTAAACACTAAGCGGTGGGTAGGGTTGGTGGGTTGGGTGCATCTCTCGGCCAATGGTAAGTAATGAGGCTAGTCCCCCAAGTCCAACCGGTTGGACCGGTAACAGACTTTGGTAATGGTTGTGGGAAAATCAAAGAAAATTTAGGGGATGTCCACCCTTTTATTTGGCAGGCCCACTATGATTTGCATGCAAGATACACTCTGTCCATCCAATTTTGAAGATTATCACAGGGAATGTTTCTAAAACTGAGGTAGACAAACATCTCAGGTTGACTACACCATAAAAAATGGTGAGGATTGAATGCTTATCATTGAAAACTTCTTTGAGATTACAGAAGTTTTGGATCAAGTTAATATTTGTGTCTTCCCTTATTCTATGTCCGTGTGACCATATAAACAGGTTGGATGACTAAAAACGATCATGGTGGGCCCTAAGATACTTTCAACAATGGGCATCATTATCTCCACTGCTTCCTGTGGTGTGGTCCACTTGAAATTTGGATCGATCACAATTTTGTTAGCATGTCCTAAAATGACTCGAAAAATGAATGGACAGTGTGGATAAAACATATACAACTTTTAATGTGTACTCAAGTCATACTGGCCAGCTTGCCGTGATTCAATTAGCAGCTCGGCCAGCTCGAATCGAGTTTGAGTTTAAGCTTTCGAGCCAAGTTGGAGTTCAAACTTCCAAGTCGAGTTGAATTAAGTTATAAATAGAAATTTTAATATATAAAATATAAATAAAGAAAAACTCTCTGCTGTCATTGCCCTAGCTTAACACTCATTAAGTCAGCTGAACACTAAGCGGTGGGTAGGGTTGGTGGGTTGGGTGCATCTCTCGGCCAATGGTAAGTAATAAGGCTAGTCCCCCAAGTCCAACCGGTTGAATCGGTAACGGACTTTGGTAACGGTTGTGGGAAAATCAAAGAAAATTTAGGGGACGTCCATCCTTCTATTTGGTAGGCCCACTATGATTTGCATGCAAGATACACTCTGTCCATCCAATTTGGAAGATTATCATAGGGAATGTTTCTAAAACCAAGGTAGACAAACATCTCAGGTGGACTACACCACAAAAAATGGTGAGGATTGAATGCTTATCATTGAAAACTTCTTTGAGATTATAGAAGTTTTGGATCAAGTTAATATTTGTGTCTTCCCTTAGTTTATGTCCGTGTGACCATATGAACAAGTTGGATGGCTAAAAACCATCATGGTGGGACCTAGGATACTTTCAACAGTGGGCATCATTATCTCCACTACTTCCTGTGGTGTGGTCCACTTGAAATTTGGATCGATCACAATTTTGTCCTCATGTCCTAAAATGACTCGGAAAATGAATGGATAGTGTGGATAAAACACATACATCATGCCTTGAAATAACTTAGAAAATAAATGGACTGTGTGGATAAAACACATACAACTTTTAATGTGTACTCAAGTTATACTGGCCAGCTTGCCGTGATTCAATTAGTAGCTCTTCCAGCTCGAGTCGAGTTTGAGTTTAAGCGTTCGAGCCAAGTTGGAGTTCAAACTTCCAAGTTGAGTTGAATTAAGTTATAAATAGAAATTTTAATATATATAAAATATAAATAAAGAGAAACTCTCTGCTATCATTGCCCTACCCTAATACTCATTAAGTCAGCTGAACACTAAGCGGTGGGTAGGGTTGGTGGGTTGGGTGCATCTCTTGGCCAATGGTAAGTAATGAGGCTAGTCCCCTAAGTCCAACCGGTTGGACCAGCAACGGACTCTGGTAACGGTTGTGAGAAAATCAAAGAAAATTTAAGAGGTGTCTACCTTCTATTTGGCAGGCCCACTATGATGCGCATGCAAGATACACTCTCTCCATCCAATTTGGAAGATTATCATAGGGAATGTTTCTAAAACTGAGCTAGACAAACATCTCAGGTGGACTACACCACAAAAAATGGTGAGGATTGAATGCTTATCATTGAAAACTTCTTTAAAATTACAAAAGTTTTGGATCAAGTTAATATTTGTGTCTTCCCTTATTCTATGTCCGTGACCATATGAGTAAGTTGGATGGCTAAAAACCATCATGGTGGGCCCTAGGATACTTTCAACAGTGGGCATCATTATCTCCACTGCATCCTGTGGTGTGGTCCACTTGAAATTTGGATTGATTACAATTTTGTCCTCATGTCCTAAAATGACTCGGAAAATAAGTGAACAGTGTGGATAAAACACATACATCATGCCTTAAAATAACTCAGAAAACCAATAGACTGCGTGGATAAAACACATACATCACAATAGGCCATAGAGTTTTGCCAAGTATACACAGTACCAACGTGGATGCTGTGTTCTCCACTAGCAATCCGAGTCTCCTTTTAACGTCAATATCTCACGTCCAAACATGTTCAACAATAGGTTAAGGTCCAACAAACTGATGACTTCCAACCTTTCATGTGTACACAACATCCAACCCTTTCAATAGATTTTCCTATTATAAGAATCACATCTTTGAAAGCTTAGCAACATCTACTCATTGAGTGGACCATACTAATGTTTCACTATTTACCAATGGTTGGGAAATGTTTTCTACGTTGTGACCCATTTAATTTATATAAATAGGACTGACCACTATATTAGGCGATCTTCCTTGTGGGGCAACTTTTTGAACGGTTTGGATTTCATGTACACTTAATAGTTTTGAAGTCACCATATGGATGGAGTATAACACTTAAGAAAGCCAGAGAAAGATTCCCCTTTGCCTCCTACAGGAGCTGATGAACGTCTGGCCTTGATTGTTGATGTGGGCCATCTTGATGTCTACGTGAGATCTAATCCGACCATTAGATGTGTAAGCCTACACTGGCACCGAATTTAGTTTCAAGGTCAATAAAATAGTTTGGCTCAATTCAAATCTAGTTTCGAGCCGAGTCAAGTGGAGCTTTTTCGAGCTGAGTCAAGCAAGTTAACCGAGCTAGCGCGGTTCATGTCTAGCTCTAGCATCCAGTTAGAGCTGTAGGCATCCACATGGGAAGTGACTTACAAGTGGTGTGCCATGCACCACTGACATCACTATATTTTGTGGGGCCCACTATGATGTACCTGTTATATCCACACCATCCATCTATTTTGCAAGATCATTTAAGGGTATTGGTCCAAAAATGAGACAGATCCAAAATGCAAGTGGACCAAACTACAGAAAGCAGTGGGAATAGTGAAACCCACCATTGAAACCTTTATAGGGCTCACCATGATGTTTATTTGCCATCCAACCTTTTTATAAGGCACACAAACTTAGATGAAGGGAAAACACAAATATCAACTTGAAAACACAATTCTCAGTCTCAAGACACACTTCCCTCATCATCTTTGGACAGTGATGAACGGTTCCAATCACTGTTTCCATAACGGGCAATACAATGATTAGATATTTGTCATAAAAATCACACCATTTCACTACTCAACTGGGCCATTGAAACAAATAATGCCGTTTATTTTAAGCAGACGCGTCTAATCTCTAATAAGGTTGTGACCCACTACAAGAGAGATTTTATAAATTTTTAAGCAAAAGACCTGGTATTATTACCAATCTTACGGGGTTGTTGAGATGTCCGTAGGTTTTTAAAGTTGTAAGTGATGTTAGCTGGAAAGTGACTTTTAGAGCCTGTTTGATATGGTTGCGCTCTAGATGACTGTAAACTCTCAATGATTTGTCATGCCCAACGTTTGAAACAGCTGCATGATTTTGAGAGGAATTGTCTGTGCTGAACGCAAACAGAAATTATGTGCCCTGGCTTCTCATTGGCCCATGTCATGGTAAATAATTCCTGCTCACAAAAAATGCTCATTTTCTCTCTCCTAAATAAATTTCACTTTAGTATAATTTTTAATGTGTGAAACTTCTCTAAGCTCACCATGATTTATGCGTTAGATTTGCACCACCTGTCAATCTGTTTTAAATTATTCTAGAGCATGAGCTTAAAAATGAGGACATTCAGAGCTCAAGTTGACATATTATAGAAAGCAGCAGGGATTGAATGAACTACCGTGGAAATCTTTTTAGGCTAATTACAAGTTTTATTTTCCATCTAATATGTTCATAAGGTCATATAGACATTGACGAGAGGAAAATACAAATATCAACTTGATCAAAGACTTTTGTGGCCCCACGAAGTTTTCAACCCTAAGCATCCAATTCCCACTGTTTCCTTAGTGTGGCTCACTTAACTTTGGATCTACATTGTTTTTGGTCTTATGCCCTAAAATGATTTGAAAAAATAGATGGACAGTGTGGATCTGAGACAGACATCATGATGGGGCTATGTAAATTCCATATGTCAACACTTCCGGTGTTCTTACCGCTCTCCAGAATGTGCTCACCGCACAACAATTACTTCACCTATGAAATTTATGTGCACTCCACCATGATGTATTTCTTAGATTAACGTTATCTATCCATTTTTTTCAGATCATTCTGGTAAATGAGTAAAAAAAAAAAAAAAAGGGCATATCCAAAGTTCAGGTGGACCACAGTAAAGGAAAAACAGTATGAATTGGATGCCTACAATAGGAATTAGCAAATAAACATCATGGTCAACTCCAAGAAGATTCCAAAGGTGATGTTTTAGTTTACATTGTTTCATTGGCGTTGCCCACCTGAGATTTGGATCTTTATGATTTTTAGACTCCCTTATTGTGGTCTCTCAAAACAGATGGACGGAGTGGATTCATCACGTAGATCTCTGTAGACACCAGACAGCCCCAGGTGATCGAGACACAGTTAACCCTCTTCCTGCAATCCCTTTGGAAAACGAGGAGAGCAGATTCCCTGTGACCACGGGCTTAATTAGAGATATCTCTGTGTACGGGGTTATGTGGGGTATATAAAGATGGTCGTAATAAATCCACTCCGTCCATCGGTTTCGAAAGAAGTCTGGGATCCTAAAAATCATTAAAATCCAAAACTTAGGTGGGCTGCACTAACAAACCAGTAAAAATAGCAATATCCACCGTTGAAACTTCTCATTGAATTATTACAACACAGATAAACTGTAGGAACAAATATCTATCTTGATAATAAAAAGCTTCTTTCTCCAATGGGCGTTAAATACCCACTGTTTTGTTTGGTATGTCAAATGAGTATTGAGTCATCTTACTTTTAAAATCATGTCCTATTGTTGCCTTTCATAATAGATGGTCAGAGTGGATTTGTCACGGACATCTTTAGCTACGGCACGTGTACAAAATAAGCTCCACTGAAAAACTAGAGCTTTGCTAAATCCACGCCTCCAATGGAGCCGAGCTGAATTGATCAGTCGAGCTTGGCACAGCTTGTCTCGGTTAGGCCCGCAGGATACCTCAGCTCAAGCTTGGCTCGGCTCGGTCCTCAAGTTATACTAGTGAGCTCGCTGCGATTCAATTAGCAGCTCGGGCCAGCTCAAGTCAAGTTTGAGTTTAGGCTTTTGAGCCAAGTTGGAGTTTAAACTTCCAAGACGAGTAGAATTAAGTTATAAATAGAAATTTTAATATATAAAATATAGATAAAGAAAAACTCCCTGTTGTCATTACCCTGCCTTAACACTCATCAAGTCAGCTGAACACTGAGCGATGGGTAGGGTTGGCGTCTTGGATGCATCTCTCGGCCAATGGTAAGTAATGAGGCTAGTACCCCAAGTCCAACCGGTTGGACAGATAATGTACGAATTTGCTAACGGTTGGGGGAAAATCAAAGGAAATTTAGGAGACGTCCACCCTTATATTTGGCAGGCCCACTATGATGTGCATGTAAGATCCACTCCGTCTGTCCAATTTGGAATATTATCACAGGGATTGTTTCTAAAACTGAGGTAGACAAACATCTCTGGTGGACCACACCACAAAAAGTGGTGAGGATTGAATGCTTATCATTGAAAACTTCTTTGAGATTATAGAAGTTTTGGATAAGTTAATATTTGTGTCTTCCCTTATTTTATGTCCGTGTAACCATATGAACAGGTTGGATGGCTAAAAATCCATCATGGTGAGCCCTAGGATACTTTCAACAGTGGGCATCATTATCTCTAGTACTAAAATAACTCAGAAAATGATTGGACTGTGCGGATAAAACCCACACATCATAGTGGACGCGGATTAGATATTGACAGGTTGAGTAGGGAGTGGGCTATTGAAGTGACGTCACTAAGTTCTGTAGGCTCCACTATGAAGTATGTGTTATATCTACACCGTACATCCATTTTAAGATATCATTTTAAGTTATAAGCCAAAGAATGAGGCAAATAAAAATCTGTAGTGGAACCCACCACAAAAAAGAATTGGGAGAGTGATTCCTACCATTGAAACTATCCTAAGGCCCACCATAATGCTTATTTGAAATCTAACCTGCTCAAAAGTTAAAAAAGACATGAAATAATAGAAAACACAAATATCAGCTTGGTCTAAAACTTTTGTGGCTTTTAAAAGTTTTTAATGGTGAGTGTCACTGTCCCCACTGTTTCCTGTGCTGGGGTCAGCTGGAGCTTTGGATTTAACTCATTCTTTGGATTTTGCCCTAAAATCATCTCTCTAAATGGATGGAAGGTGTGGATACAAACATACATCATGGTGGGGCCCACGGAACTTGGTGACTTCATTTGAGTGGCGAGTCTTGCTACCTAACCTGTCAGTAGCTAATCCGCGCCCCCATCATACATCATAGTAGGCCATTGAGTTTTGCCAAGTATACACAGTACCAACGTGGATGCTGTGTTCTCCACTAGCAATCCGAGTCTCCTTTTAACGTGAATATCTCACGTCCAAACATGTTGGACAATAGGTTAAGGTCCAACAAACTGATGACTTCCAACATTTCATGTGTACACAACATCCAACCCTTTCAATAGATTTTACCTATTATGAGAATCACATCTTTGAAAGCTTAGCAACATCCACTCATTGAGTGGACCATACTAATGTTTCACTATTTACCAATGGTTGGAAAATGTTTTCTACGGTGTGACCCATTTAATTTATATATATATGACTGATTAGGCGATCTTCCTTGTGGGGCAACTTTTTGAACGGTTTGGATTTCATGTACACTTAATAGTTTTGAAGTCCCCTTATGGATGGAGTATAACACTTAAGAAAGCCAGAGAAGGATTCCCCTTCGCCTCCTACAGGAGCTGATGAACGTCTGGCCTTGATTGTTGATGTGGGCCATCGTGATGTCTACGTGAGATCTAATCCGACCATTAGATGTGTAAGCCTACATCAGGTTGGGGTGGATTTCACATAAACAGTATAGTGGGGCCCACTAGAGTGGGCAACCATTTTTCTTTCTCCCTTTCATTCATTAGCATTAACTAACATTAATAAATCATTTGGGGCCTCTTTGGGCGGTGGGATTAGAAGGGATTAAGGTGGGATGGGATTCAAAAAACATAATTATTACCCATGGCAGGGATTGTTCCCTGTTGGCATGGGATAAGATTAATGCCATGTTTTGTTGGTAATACGGTGGTACATTGAATGGATATACCCACCATCATTTGAAATTACTGGGAATGACACACATGTGTTATATCTAAACCGTACATTTGTTTTGTAACCTCATTTTATGATGTGGGCCTAAAAATGAGCTAGATTCAACACTTATGTGGCCCCAAAGAAGTTTTCAATGGTAAGTATTCAATTCCCGTTGCTTTCTATGGTGGGGTCGACTTGAGCTTTAGATTTACCTGATTTTTTGGTCCATGCTCTAAAATAATCTTGAAAAATGAGTGGACGGTGTGGATATAGCCCACACATCATGGTGTGACCTACACAACTTGCTAACATTGAGTGAAATTGTCACGGGAACCAATGCAATTCCATCTAATTTAATTACATGCTTTTCCATTCTTCCCTTGCATGGAGTGGAATTGGCACAGGGCCAGATAAATCCCATCCCAACTAATCCCTTCTAATCCCACTGCCCAAACACGCCCTTAATTTATTTTCAATTCCAAAGCTGGTTGGACTATGCTCAACCCTTTTTAGAATAATATCCTATTGTGGTCTTGCAAAACAGATGAACGGAGAGGATTTGTCACGGACACCTCTGTGGGCCCCACACAGCCCCGGGCACACGAATATCTCAATCCCCTTCCGAATTGTACAGTGCCCAGTGCCATGCATCCACATGGTGGGCCCCACCGTTTGTTACTGGCACAAACAACCATGGGTAGTTCTTTTCTTTTACTGGATGATCACCGTTGTATTTTCTCTCAATGGTCCATATTGAAGGCCACTGATCAAATGGTTAGGCTGGGAGATTTTCAAGATATCAGAAGGATCTTATAATCACTAGAGTCTCAGGTGGGCCACACTTTTTATTTATCTCTTGCTAATCTCACTTACATGGCATATAAAATCGTGATCACGACCGTTCATCTTGTAGATTATTGACTATTGATTTCATATATTATAAATATAATGGATAAACGCCATCTATGATGTTTCTAACTTCTTTCATGACTTGTACATGGTCAAATGTACCTCTTGAACGGTTCAGATCATCCATATGCATGGCCCGACTAATGGACGTGCAAATTCACTTTTCGTAATCCGCAGACTATGAGACCAGGCCTTTCGTACAATAGGAAAAAGCTACAAACATGTGGTCCCAGCTGCCGTCATTTCGGCTCTTCTGGGCCACTGTTCTTTTTCTCCATTCTGGTGGAAGACAGGAGGAAACCCAATAAGGTAGAGCCACCTCTCCATAGTATACGTGGCAGGTTGATCTGTATATCGGAGCCGTTCATCAAGTTCATCATGTAGTGGATCTCCAATGATCTAAAATAAAGATGGATCTGAGGATTCATCAATCAGATTGGCAGCCCTCTGGGAATCGGTAGGAAATGAAAATTTTCAACGGTCAGATAACAATCAGAGGAAACTGAAGGAAATAATAGATAGGATTAGGTATTAATTTTTGAAAAATAAGCCAATCCATGCTAGACCCAGTAGATGGATGGACCCGATTGACACATCCCTGCCACGTGGACTGTACAGAGAAGGCTGGAACATGTGTTCCAGGATCTACCGCATCATCTTCTTGTCCTTTGTGATGATTCATGATCACGACTAACTGCCCAAGAGAATCATCTGCTCAGCTTTTGTGCTTTTGGACTCTTTTGCACAGAATCAACGGCCATAAATGGACGTATCGATTTTCTGTCTTTTGGACGTTTTTCTTGTTTCTTTTGTCACGAGAGTGTAGCGTGCCAAATCAAAGAGTACTTTTAGAAACGAAGATTGGTAGGTCGGCCAAAAATCAGGGCAGTGTGTGGCCTACCACACACGCATAGGCTGAATGTGATTTTGACCATCCATTTCTTCTCCGCACGTGTCACTCACCTGATGAGGAGTGCAACATACTCTCTGGTCCTATAGATCTACATGTTGGTGTCCCATTGATAATTAGTGGATCGGATCTTTCACAACTGTGTCACGTTAATGTTGATAGATGTCTTAAATATGTAAATTCATCCGTCCAGTTTGGAGCCATCGAGTAGGCTTTGAAGTCATGAAAATCAGCTCGATGCTATTGATAATTTTAGAATAAATCGAAATGGTTGTTTGACACTTTAGGTGCCCTTTTTGATGTCATCGAATGTCGTTTGATACCATCAAAAGCCTGATCAACATCATCGGTAAAATTTAGATTTTTCATGTTTGGTCGTTGGATCATTTTGGTATTATTTCGATGTCATCGAGCCGAAAGTTTAGCTTGATGCCATCGAAGTCCTATCGAATGTGTCATTGAGCATATCACAGAATTACACAAATTTGTAAATATGCAAAATTTATTTTCAATTTCGATTGAGATTCTTCCAAAGGTTATATATTTGGTTGTAATTGGTATTGAGAGGTATGTAAGGCTTTTTAATTCGTTCATAGTGTTTCAAGAGCTTGTAAGGGAGATTCGAGGCTTGTTTAAATCGGATAATCTCTCCATCTCTTGTAATTTTTGTTTTCATAGTGTTTATTGTCACTTTGTGCCATGGTTTTTTCCGTAAGAATTTTTTTACATTAAATTTAGTGTATATGCGTTGTGCTTGATGGTGTGATTGAATTACTTCACTTGATTCATCTCTACATACTTTCGCAGTCCCCCAACAATAAACATGTGTGAGATGTGAGTTGACCCATCCAAATCCATTTCCTCTCAAATGCAATTCATACCAACCTTTTCTCTTCTCTTTTATGCTTACATGATGAGTTTAGTTTTAAAAGGGTACATAAAAAATTTGCTGGGCTTGAATTATAAGCGTGACATTCATTCTATATATCGACTATGTGAGTGATTAATTTTACATTATCAGCCCCAAGGTTATTTAGACTTACATGAACTAAAACAAAATAAACAATGAGAATAGATAGCCACTTTTCATTTTTTTTTTTCTTTTATTTTTAGGAACTATGCACCTGTACATGTCCCTCATCTTTTTCCTCGGCTTGCTTTTCTCTTTTTCTCCTTATTCTTGAATCTCTCTCCGTTTTCTTACCATATGCCCTCCTCCTTCCATATCCATAGTATTGCCATACTCCTTATATATTAAAAATCTATAATACTATTAAAATTAACTTAGACCAAATCAATCCGACTTTAATCAGGTCTAGATGGAGGACACAAAATAAACCTATTTAGACTCATTTTTTTACTGGGTCTCATCGAATATCTATATGAGTCTATGAAATTGGACCCATAACCGTTAAAATCAGGCTGGGTACTCCAAGCACATGTTGACAACCCTTAAATGGTCCACATGCCATATGGTTATAAAATTCATTACCATAGTCATCACTCGCCTGGGACCGCACATGAGCTTTTTCTCACAACCCAAACAAATATCTTTCACTTTTGGGTTTTTTGCTTTTCCTTTCTTTCTTTTCTTTCCAAGAACACCGACAAAAAAAAAAAAATCTTGAGATGACATGAGAAAATATTAGAAAACATCTTTGATAGGAAAGTGTAGAATAACGTTCATGTATATGCCACACATGTTCCAAGATGACATGAGAGGTCCAAGATCCAATTCATCCATTAGAAAGGAACCACTATATGGATGCAATTCAAAAATGCAAAAAGATATAACTTTGTTCCTTCGCAATAAATCAATTCGAGTGTTTTCTCCGGTACTCAAGGAAAAAGAAGAAGATCTAATTCTATGACCCGACTTGAAAAAACTCACAAAAATGAGGGGGAAATCGACAAATTAAACTGAATTTGGCACAACTCGACATTATTTATATATTATCTATACCTTTCAAATATTTCATTATACCATAGAACTTAGAAAAACTTGTACAAGTTTTTGAGAAACTAGCTTGATTAATTTTTTTAGTTGACTCAACTAAATTAGGTTTTTGAGTGAGTTTTTGTAGTTTTAAAGTTATGTATTGATGCCCTAGCCCAAGAATCAGGTTTATCCACTACTCAAGAGTGCTAGTGTTTGCAAAATAAATTATCATCTTTGAAAAGCTTGGTTGAAGTTTTTCTAACCTTTTCACATGTTTCTAATATTGCGGCCCACATGCCAAGTGGAATAGATAATTCCCTATGGGAAAAGATGTAGAAGGTCGGATCAAGGACCAACTTGATGGATGGACCAACCTGATGGATGCCAGGATGGATTGAATATCACACCTATATGCTATGTTGACAGGTGCACAGCTTAGCTAAACTCACCATGGAAAGATTGTAAGCTAGCTAGATGCTAGTTGCCTCGCAATTATTGTAGTTGAGAATGTCATGCATCTAGCCACATGAGGGCTATTATGACACGAGCGTATGGCATCCAACCCGTTCATTAGGGTTGTCCTGGCATGAAATAGGGTGACCCAAAAGTCAGGCAGACCCAATCATATCAGGTGGGCCACGACGTGAATTCAAAGGTTTTTGAGTGGTTGTACATTTTATTTTTGTCGTGTGGCCCACAGGATGATTGGATCTGATTTGGGGAATCCAGTTTTCATGGTAAGTTGAACTTGATGGACGGTTTAGATGCATTTCCACAACTGTGGGTCCTAGACTCAACTAACAGCAAAAAAAATTATCATGCAAGGAACTGGCCTCATTTTCATAAGCCATTTACAAAGAATGATTGATGTATAAGCCACCCAACTTCCCTAGAAATGGAAGTTTGAAAATAAAAGCCTTTTGTGGGAAATGAAATTAATTTTGTATTTATTTACCAACCAATGATATTTACTACAAGATTTATTTTGAAATAAATGGGTCATAAAAATGGGGCAGACTATTGTTACAAGTACTAAGAAATTGTTGGATGCACTAAAAATTTTTTAACCATGTGGGATCCACATTGTATATATGTTACCAATTAGTTTGGTTCATTGACATAAAAGGTTGGAGGTTAACATATAGTACAAATGCTTGGAATTATACCTTCTCATTAAACTCATTACAACAATGAATTTAGCTTGATGCCTACTCTTGATTTTTGACAGGCCCACTGTGATGTGTATGTGGGATTGGCTCCAACTATTAGATGTGTAATCCCACTTTAGGTGTAGAGTCGAAAAATCAAGCTGACCTGTTATATAGGAAGGCCACACTAGGGAAATAGTTGGTAGAAAAATGTCTACAAGACCCATCCTAGTGAGTAAGGAAAACCCACTCCAACCATACCAAAAGCTAGGCATGAGGCTCAAAAATTGGATCACTACATGATTCGAGTGGTCTACCCCAAGGAAAATAATTTGAGGGTGAGCTTTTCCCTATACATTATGTCCAATCATGTGGTCCACCTAAATCACGGATGGGGCTGCTTTTCGAGCCTTGGGTCTAACATTGGATGATAAACCTAATGATACATTGAGTGAGGCCCACCTACCCGCCAACCGTTTCACATGAAATAACTCCTCCAAAAAATTATTAACATTAACCAATCCTCAAATTAGGCAGGCACCTGATATAAGTACAATTAATTATGTTTGAGCCTTTCTCATTAAGTAAACCCTAAAAATCACCATTTAGATATTATCAAGTTTCTACATAAATTTAAGATCTGAATATATGTTTTGATCCTTGTGGTAAAATACCATTTGTTTGCCAATGAGTTACCTTTAAAGTAAAAAAGATTTTTTCTTGATCTATCTTAGATAAAGAGAGAATGAAAACCAACCACGACCCCTAACGTGGGGCTAGGCAAGTGCATTGAGAGACACATATACAATGAGCCACACGTGTGGACGACGAAGGGAGGAGAGAGGACTCTGTGTGTGTGTGTGTGTGTGTGTGGGGGTGGGTATCTTTTAATAGTATTAATAGAATCTTATCTAATCCCAAGAGAAACCTAAGCTAAGTGTGCAAGCTTTTAATATTTATTTATAATTAATATAAATTGCTATGTTTCACATAATGTACCTTACATTAGTTGCTCACCATGGTTACTTTCCTAAACTGAGAGTCACATGGGTGGAACCTTCATAAGATCCACCCCATCTATTAGGCATGCTGCCTCATGCTAATCGTTCAAGCCAAAAAATCATTATAATTCAAAGCTTAGGTAGGCAACACCATAGGAAACAATTGAGATAGAACACCCACCATGGTGCTTCTATGCCATTCAATCCATTCATCTGATGTAATTCGTAGGGATGAAAGAATTATATCCAAAAATCTTAGTATATTTCAAAACTAAGGTGGGCATATCATGCGAATTTACATGTTTTAGGTATAGTTTTATAGGGTGATCCTCCTGAGTGTCGAATCAACCTTATTTTTAGGTCAAGGCCAATGTTAGAGAATGTAAACCTATAAGTACTTATGCTATGTATGCAAGCATTTTCGAATAGACAAACCAAACGGTTATCTTTCACTTTCCTTTTCCTTTCTTTCTTTTTTGAAAAAAAGAAAAAAGAAAAAGAGGGAAAATGCATGTTAAAGCACATGGGCAAGTATAAGAAGAAATAGCAAATATGTTTCCCATCAATGTCAGCATTCCCAAAATATCATCCAAAATCAAAATCATAAAAGGAAGTAAAGATTTTGTAGATAAGGTCGACTACTTTTGCAAACCATTTACAAAGAAATGATTGGTACACATCACCCAACTCTTCCTTAAAATGGATGTTCGAAAATAAAAGCCTTGTGAGAAACTAAAATGATTAAATTTATTTACATGATGCTTAACAAATGCATAGTCATTATTCAATCGAAAGAGTTGGTTGTACCATAGTGAAAACCTTTATTTTTGATAAATTGCTAACAAAAGACACAAGGGTTGCTTGGTATACCCGACATGCATTATCTCAAATTAAACAGATTGTGGGACCCACAATTTAGATAAGCCCACATCTAATAAATGTGCATATAATATGTAGCTAGTGAACATGTTGTCTTTGTTTCATTTATTTTATAGTGTATAACTGAGTTTTAACAAACCATGGACAAGTTGTTTATCTAAGACAAAAATAGACAACTTGTGCTTCTTAAAAGATATTGTGGGACCCACAATTTAAATAAGCCCATCTAATAAATGTGCATGTAGTATCTAGCTAGCCGATCGACATGTTGTTTTCATTTCATTCATTTTATATATAGTATGTAAATGAATTTGACAAACCATGTACAAGTTGTCTATCTAAAATAACGGTTGATAGCTTATGCCTAACACTTACCTTTTTTTTTCTTAAAAGGTGTCGAATACAACTTTACTTGCATCCAAATAACCCTATAATGTTGAGGTCTACTCTTAAATCTAAGCTGGGTCATTGCAAGATGGGCTAGGTCAATTAAGGCCAACCCAATTACAATTAAATGAGTTGGGTGGGGTGTGGGCTTAAAGAACTATATGTTAGTAGGGTTGAGTTGGACCACAGGAAAATGGGTCATGGGTCAGGTTTGGCTTGTTTACTGAACTACTTAAACTCCGCTAACTGTGTGCAACCTTGCAAAGGTTGACAAATTAACATTTGCCTGGAAAACCATTAACATATGTAAATGTCTTACATGATCAAGTACGTTACTTGAATCTATTTTGCAAATGTAAGTAGTTCACTATTTTTGTGATTTTGGTCCAATTTACATAACCACTTTCACATATTTGTTTGCACTTACTACATGTAGAAGTTGAAATCTATTTTTGTTCAAACTGTGCTAAAAAAATGGATATTCATTATACCAGCCCTGGCCGTTGATGATCCATCCTCTCGAATCACTTTGATTGGATGTTCCTAGCCATCCGATCAATGGATAGTATTAAAGTAGATAATTTGTGTTGATTACAGTGAAAAAGGTTTGTTCATTGATATAGATGCTTGTAGCCAACCAATCAATGGATATTTAAGTGGACAATTTGTGTTGATTATGGTGGAAAAGGTTTGGTTATTGATATAGACCTGGTCATTTATATAAACCATCCATCACGTGGGCCCACTTTTGATAGCCATCTTTCTCAAATCACTTTGATTGAACGTGGATCACCATCCCATTACTGGTTTGGATAAAATGAACAGTCCATATTTAGTATGCTAGAGAAGTACTCTTACTGATATGCACCGTCAATCATGTGGGGCCCACCTTTGATTATTCATACATGTCAAATCACTATAGTCTTACGATTAAACCGTGCATTTAGCAGTTTGGAAGATAGAAGGTCCATATTGAGGTGGTAAAATCAAATGTGTAATTCACATAGGAAAGTATTTCCTCACGGGGGGTTATGTGAAATTTATTTTGGCCATTTATATTCATAAATGGGTAGAAAATATAACATAAACTCAATTAAACATAGTATTTTTATTTATTTTTCCTAATGAATTTGCTTAGAAAATCTACCCAAATGAAGGAAAAGTGTAATAATAAAACCCTTTTGTCATTTGAAAATGTCACGTCAGGGGGCTTGAAAGAAGTTTTTCTTTCCTTGTGAATACTCTCCTATTAGAAAAATAATTTCCTTCTTTATTTATTTATTTTTTAAAAGAAAAATTTTCGCGTAAAAGAAATTAATTTCTTTATATAATTTATCAAGAAAAATAAGCATTTTGCAAATCTAACTTATATACGATGATAGCTTGGAAATAAATTTCCTCCAACCTTTCACCTTCACTTTCACTTATTAGGAGATGTCTAGTCTAATAATCTAGAGATTATTAAAGCTAAGTCATAGCATGCTGACTAGCCCATCTATATAGGTGATCCAACCATTCAATAGGAAATCCAACAATGATTAGGCCATTTTCTTAAAAAAATAGCAGATAGAGATATCTGGACCAATAAAACTATAGATTGATGAACAGTACATTTAATTCCTTATCACAGGATGATCATCTCTAGAAAACGAGGGCAGCTTGTACTTAGTGGGGCCCACCTCCTGAAGTGGACCTTTATACTTATCTACATAGCCTGAGTGGTGTGCTAAGATCTCATCGTAGTCCGCTGATCATTGGATCTTTCTCCTTTAAGAATAGGTAATCACATTGGATGTATAGAAGATAAGCCAAAAATCAAAATCATGATAAAAGTTACTAATACTTTTATCATTATAATATAATACGTTGGATGTATTTTAAACCTCCGAAATGACTGATTGTATTTAATAACATGATGATGGTAGACGAGAGAGACTTTGATACTCTGGTCGTGTGTGATGGCTGACACACAAGGCTAGGAAATTACACACGTGGCATATGGTAACTGGACACGGTTAGCTAGACTAGTGACGCTGCCCCTAGCCAAGTGGCTAGTAGTCGGTGCTCTGTGGGCCCTCCATGATTTAGGAGTTTTATCCAGGCTGTCCATTCATTTTTCCAATCCCAAAAATGAGGGGGATCTAAATCTCAGGTGGACCACACCACAGGAAAACAGTAGTGATTGAATGTCGGCAGTTAAAAACTTCTAGGGCCACTGTAATGTTTATTTGACATTCAACCTGTTGGAGGAAAAAAACAAAACAAAACAAATATCAGCTTGATCCAAAACTTTTGTGGCCCCAAAAATTTTGTAATGGTAGGCGTTCAATCAACACTATTTCTTGTGATGTTCATGGTCCACTTGAGATTTGGATTTAATTATCTTATTTTTTGGCTCATACCATAAAATGATATGAAAAAAATGGATAAACGGAATGGATGAAACACATACATCTGGGTGGGTCCACAGAGCACCTATCACTGCCCATTGGCTAGTGGCAGGGTCACTAGCCAATCCGCATCCATGGTAACCTATTGTGGGCCATGGTTTAGATGGCTCACAGAGCAAAAGATACACTAAGTGGCTTAGTTCTTTATCTGCAATGAACGGTCCAAACTGATTTTATTTTATTTTTTCATTTTTCATTTTTCTTTTGGAATTCAAGTCATGGACAATGAAATATATTCATTTTATCACAAATTTGGACGGTACTGATGGTTCCGACGGTCGTATGTATCGTTTTAATTTCAAGCAATGCCCAATGCAATTTTTGTGTGTGCACTTTGCAAGTGCACGTACTAGTAATCACACAGCCACACATGTAAGGTGAGATATCGAAGTAGCTCATCAGGTGGGGTCCACACTCCAATACTTGTTTGGTGGGACATAAATATATTGAATGTAGTCTTTTCAACTGACCGTTTCTTTTGTTTGTGGCCCACCAATCGTACTGACTGAGAGCATGATTAGCCTAGGGAATATTGATGGTGGCTCCACCTGATGGATGCCTTGTATCTCATACATTGGCATGTTTGGTGGCAAAGTCTACTTGTGGGCCCTTCTTTGATAAGGATTAAGTGGACATAAAATCAAATTGAGATGTGATTTTATAAATTTAAAAAAGTAATTTTTTTTGTTGTGATAAGTAAGAAAAAAAAGTTGCTTATGAGATGGTATCCAAACATGCCCTAATAAACTCAAAATCCATCATATTTCTCTATTAGTAGGGCACACAAGCCGAGTATTTGGATGATCTGAGCCATCCATATTGTCTATATGCTTTTTATGGTTAAAATAATAATAATAATAACTTTTACTAGTGGACGATTGTGACCATCACTATCTGTAGATGAAGCCAGAGTAATAAAAGAAAGATTTTCCAACTGTCATTCAACTCTAAAAATCAAAGGTCAGGTGATCACTAAAACATGATTAATTATCACATTTATGGGATAATAGCTTATTTATGACATTAAAGAATACAATAGGTTGAAATCATTACGGCATTTTGGAATGTGGGCCCAATCGGTGGCGACGGTCATTAGCTGTCGGCTCGAGATGAAGATAAACCATCTTCCTTTTATTATACTTTCCTACTTGTACATGAAAATGGCCTCTCACAACTTGTTTGGATGGTTGGATTTCCCCATACATGAAGAGTTTTATTCATGAAAATGGTCAATTTCATACTCTACAATTTTAGATTAGATAATTTTTTGTTTGGTTCACTTTTTAGATTGGGAATTGCTAATACGGAAATCTTTATTTATTGTTTTGCTCAAAAATAACCCTAAATAGGCTTGAAATTTGTAAACTTAACAATTAAAAAACAAAATTTTAGAAACATGGTAGGTGATCAAATAATGGGCAGTAGCCATTCGAACAATGATCACACAGCCATAAAAAAAATACAAGCTTTATTTGGGATTACGGTGGAGAGTGAGGAATATAGGAGTATTGGATCTTAATTGGTACAATAATACATTTTCAATCCAATTTGTTGATGTAGAGCGGGTAGCAGGTGTATTCTTACATCGCATGATGTTACTGATTCCAAGCATATCCAATCAAAGAAATTCATTTCTAATTGGGAGAAATTGGCATTTGAAGTTTGGGCTGAATCATTTTTAACTTTTTATCGGGATATCATCATGAAATGCATGACTTATCAACCTTTATGTAGCAGGCCATCCAAGGTCAACCGACCCTCATACCAAGTCTCTCCCCATTCAGCAAGAAAACACTACTCTAATTTAAAATTACAGTTTTAGAAGGAAAAAAAATATTTTTTAGTGATTTTTAATTTTGTGACATTTCATTCATTTTAGAGTTTTAGATTTTCATTTTTTTAAAAGAAATTAATTATAATCATACCAAAATCCTCTAGTAAATTTAATTTAAGACTTTCTATTGTTTGAATTTTTCATATTAGTGATGTAATCAAACATTGTACAATTATTATTAAATAATACAATTTTAAAATTTCTTTTTTTATTTACTTGACTGCGGATCCCAAAGTGAAATAAGCAAAGACTCCCAGCATGAAATGACTATTTTGGCTGATTAGGTCCACCTCCCAAACATTGTGGGACCCTGACCATGGGCCTACCTTGATGTATGTACTGTGTATCTATGTCGTCCAATCATTTTGCTAGCTCTTTTAGGACATGTTCCCAAAAATGAAATAAATTCAAGTCTTAGGTGGACCATGTTATACGAAGCTGAGATGATTGATCATTAAAAACTTCTTATGGGCCATAAAATTTTGGATCACATTGTATATTTTTTAATTATTTTTTCATCCAGTCCATGTGACCTTATAAACAGGTTTAATGACAAATAAATATTAAGCAGTCATTACTGTGAGTCCTAGGAAGTTTTAATAGTGGGCATTCAATCAATACTATTTCCTATGGTGTGGTCCACCTGAGATTTGGGTCTACTTTATTTTTTGTCCAATGGCTTAAAATGAGTTGACATGATGGATGAACGGCGTGCATATACAATACACACATTCAGGTGGGCTCCATAGTCAAGGCCATACCATGTTGTGAGGGCATATGGCCGTTGGATTTAAGCCTTGTTTGGTGATCTAAACCATTGATCAATAAGCTTGTTGAATTACTTTTCGACCAACGGCCCACCAAACAACAATTATAGAGATGACACATCGTGAAAAGAATTAAATGATTAAAGACAATGAGAGATTTCTTTTTTTTAATGGGCAACTCTCATCCACGGCAAGACCCATCACCACAAACGGTCAAACGGTTTGAATAATTGAAACATGACCCATCTCGAGTGGCTATAATTTCAAGGTATCCGATAACATTACATTGGGACCCATTGCAGCAAATATCATTGGGTTAGGATGAGATAAAATATTTTAAAAATTAAAAATTAAAAAAAAAAACTTTAATACTCCACCAGAGCATGATGGATGATATACGTGCACTTAGAAAATTTTCATATGTGGCATGTAAGGAATTCAAATTAAACTGTCCAAATGGTGGGTCTCAGTTTAAAAGTATTCAGGAACCAAAAACCATGCTTTTTTTGTTATCTGATTATCCGATTGATGAACAGTTATTGGACGGTTAGATGTGAAAAATACTGAATTGATCTGTTTTAATAAATAAGTGTGTGCAAATCAGAGGCTAGGATCATACGACCAATGCGATTTTGAGGCTGTTACTTAATGACTGTGGGTTCCACAATTTAATTTATGCAATGTGTACAATTTCTGAGTGGCTGTGTATTAAGCCTCATCTTCCGCCAGAGTATCATATAACAAGGCTCATCTGATTGGATCCTATAACTAGCCACGTCCACATACAAACAGGCCCTCATCTATTCACTCAATTGCACTTCACGGTAGCCCTACACACACACCTCCAGGATAAGGCCGTGGGCCCCACATGCAACATTTTCTATAAGTATGGGTTTTTTCTTTTCCTCTCCCTCTGTGACATATCTGTTTTAGGGCCCACCCTAATAAATGGTCTAAGATATCCTGAACATATATCACATGCATGGCATTAAATAATAATTTGTATTTGAAAAGAAGATAATGGCAAATACCTCCCTCTTTCTATAACAATTATAAAAAACCCCTGTGTTTAGGATATTGCTTGTATTCCCCTCGAATTCGTATCTAATAACATTAATAACCCTCTATCAAGGAATTTATTTTGCATGTTCATGGGTTCATCATTATATATAAATGGTATCCAGCCCACCTAGCATGATTAATATAAATGAATATTAGACACCTGAAAATTCAAGTTATCGGATGTTTGTGGGCCACATTATAAAAAAACATTAGACAACTATCCAAAAACCTTTAATTTGGACTATTACTCTATTAGGTATCAAACTAAAAGTAAAGATATTTCAAGCCATCACTTCAAGGGTTGAAGCGACAAGGAGAGGCTACTAGGGCATATTGCATAAAGTGTTTGATTGAATTTTAAGCTAATAAATTTATGACCGCTAAAAAACCAAGTCGGTAGCATGCAGTATGCATTTCAAGCCTTGTGGGCCCCGTGGCCCAGTATCAAATTAAAGCTAAGCACTTTTCAAGCGATCGAGCTAGAGTGATTGCAAGCACAGCACAAGTGCACTACAGTGGGGTCCACATGTCTACTACTAGTTGTCTATGAGTTAGGGTTAATAAGTTGTGGAGCAACATGAGTCTTGTGTAACATATAGGGATGTTTCTATAAATAGTAATTTGGAAGGGGTTTTTTTTAAAAAAAATAAATAGAGGGATGTGTCTACGATTATTAAAAGAAGCATGGTGGTACTGAAACATTCAAATAATTCCTTCGTTTAGATGATAGATACCATCCGACCGAGTAATTACATGTACAGTATACACGGGTTTTGAGTTTGTACACGTGGGGGCCATGGTCAGTGATCTGGACCATTGATCTGATGGGCCACCATGGGTCCCACCATGGATGGGTCATGCCCACAAATTCCTATGACAGTAGAAGGCTGAATCTTTTAATTTGTAGCCTGCAAGTATGACGGTTAAAAACAGTAATACAGCAACGGTCCAGATTCAGCTGGGAAAGGCAGCCTTGATTGAAGTCTAGAATCAACAGATCTGGGAGATTTTTTGGAAAATAGTTCATCGATGGTGGTTCATATGATCTGACGGTCTCGATGGCTGAGCTGTGGGGCCCACTAGCAGAAACTGGAAGCCCGAGTACACTGAGCATAGAACCTCTGAATAGGCTGCTATCGCGAGTGTGGGGTCACCACCACAGCAATTGATGGTCCCCATGTACCTCATTTCTTGCACCTGATCAATAGCATGTGATGGTGGGCCTCACTACTGAGAACAGTACCGTTATTTAATGAAAGGGATGCCATCTGCATGCGGATCATCACGCATGCAGATGGAATGTGTGGCTGATGATCAGGACCGTTGATTTGGTGGGCCATCAGGGGATGTCCATGGCCCAAAAGTCTCGATCACTACACACACGTGCTACAACATTTAGATGTGGGACGTACCTTATGCCAATCCAGACCGTTTATAACGCGAAGCCGTGGTGAATGGGATATGCTCAAAAAGCTCCCTCACTGGATGATCTCAACTGTCCATTTCCCCAGTGTACATCGGCCATTGGTTGTCATCGTCCTCGCTCTTATTGATATAAAGGGTGGGCATGGTTGTCCAGGCTATTGATCTGAAGACAATGATTTTCAAGGCATTGCTCGTGCACCACAGAGTACATAAGATGAACGGTTCTGATCATCAGATCATTTCATAGTGTGGCCCAACGGAGGCGACACGTGCTGATGATCCTCGGTCGCGATGTTTGCATCCTCAATACCGAGGTATGGAATCGGATTGGCTACTCCCCTGCTACCAGCCCGGTGGCTAGTGGTCGGTATTCTGTGGGCCCCACCATGATGTATGTGTTTTATCCATTCCGTTCATCCATTTTTACGTATCGTTTTAGAGCTTGACCCCAAAAACGAGTGGATATAAATTTCAGATTGACCACATCACAGGAAAACAATAGTGATTGGATATCCACCATTAAAATCCTCCTAAGGCTCACTGTTATGTTTATTTGACATCCAATATGTTGATTAGGTCATACAAACCCAGATTAAAGCAAAAAAACAAAGATAATCTTGATCCAAAACTTTTATGGCCCCCAAAAAGTTTTTAATGGTCGATGTTCATTCAACACTGTTTCCTGTAATATGGTCCCCTTGAGATTTGGATATAGTTCAATTTTAGTCTCGTTTCATAAAATGATCTAGAAAAATAGATGGACGGCATGGATGAAACACATACATCATGATGGGTCCCACAGAGCACCGACCACCCGTCATTGGCTGGTGGCAGGGGAGTAGCCAATCCGTTTTCCCGATATATGGAAACGAAATTGATGAAATGATGAGTTTGCATCATGAGTTTGCCGGCAGGAGTCGTGCGATGCACGATGCACGGTGCATGTGGCAGATTGAATTATTAATCGGTCCATATACCTATTGCCATGAAAAAGGATTTCTTATGTTTCAAAATCAAACCTATTAAACAATCCTATCCATCAGTTTTATTTTATTTTCTACCGGCATTTAATTAGTTGCTCTGATCAACGGATAGGAATGCCTGTGTCATCCATGCTAGGGGCCAATATATGTATGGACCCGATTGCTAGACAGACATGCCATGTTCTGACTCGTCACCCAGCTGAGTCAGGTGAACTCGAAGACTCCGACCGAGTCTTTATTCAACTCGACTCAATATTTAATAAATGAATTAAGGAATATTTAAGATGAGAAATGCTCACAACTAGTTCTACGTCATGTGGGGCCTACCATGGTGTTTGTATGACATCTCACCCATCTAAAAAGATTGTCCCACCATGAAAATCGGATATACAAAAAATCAAGTTAGTCCAACCATCAGGTGGGGCACACCTCAGAAAACAATGATCAACCACTCAAAAACTCCACATTCATGTGGGGCTCATCTAACGGTTAGATTGACCTCATTTTTCAGCATCCTATTTTCATGGTGAGACAACCTTGTTGGATGTGTGAGATGTTATCCAAACACCATGGTGGGACCCACATGCCAACTAGCTGTAGGTACATCAAGTTGTGTGGGAGCATTTAGAAATGCTGGCAAACAACTGGTTGGTGTGAACTAATCATTGTGTTTGTATGCCATCCCACCCTTCCACTATGGTTACCCTGCAACAAAAAATGAGATGCCCCAAAATCAAGCTGATCTGACCATTAGATAAGATCTATATGAATGTAGAGATTTATGTGTGGTTTTCATTGTTTTTTATGATGTAGTCCACCTAATAGTTGGATCAACCTGATTTTTAGGACATTTCAACTTCATGAAAGTATTTCCACCGGATGGATTTGATGTCATACAAACACCACAGTGGGCCCCACACAAAACTTGTTAGATGGACGACTAACTGGATTTGAGCATTTGTCAAAACTCATATAAGTTCAAGTATCAAAATAAATAGAATCACTATGCTTTGATAGTTTGATAGCTGGGTTTGGCATTAGCCTCATCTCTTAAGGTTTTTTATTGAATAGTATAAGAGATTTTACAAGAAAATTCCTTATAAATTTCAAATTTACCAAAGAATCCCATACTAAATCAAAATATCGAAGCATTATGATTTTTGAATTTTGATAAAGCAAGTTACCAAAGTATGATGCATCATATATTGCTTTATTTAAATTTTAATAAAGTCAAAAAAAATTGGAGCTCATGTGGTGTGTATATATATGTGTGTGTGTGTGTTTTTCTATTAGCTTGTTAGTACAATCATTGTCAGTTCACACTTCACTGTTAGCCACCCCCACGTAGTATGAATATGACATACAACCTGTAAATCATATGCATCCAACGATGATAATCACATTAACCAAAGGTCTTTCGGATTGAATCACTATAATAATCACCGGGTGGGTTGTACACGTATTTTGATGCTTTTAAGTGGTATAAATTAGTGTATGGTGTGACTTATTGAATGTTTATATTAATTAAGTTCTTTGTTCTTTTAAACATCACGGGAGATTACATCTATTGGATGAGTTGAATATTTTAAAAAATATCATATGAACCCCACAATTCTCCCTTTACCATTTTCTATATTAAAAAACACAATAGACATTGAAAGTTTCACCACTCAAAAAAACCTCTTCCTTTACATTTTGGTTAGTAGAGGCATTATTTGATAAAATCATAGTTTTAAAGGAATTTTGAAATAAAAATTTTAAAATATAATCTTGCTGGTGAGTGACTCAACCCACTCAATGGGTCTTGTTGAGGCCAAGCCGACTCAATGATTCGAGTGAGTTTTCTCATGACTCGGCCCAAAATCTCCTCCAGTTGACTCAGCTTCTTCCGCATGGATGTCTCCCTACATAGGATTCTCCACTCTAAAGTAGCACTTTCTTCTGCCTAATCGAAATCAAGAAAGTTTTAGAAAAAGCTAAAATCATTGGTTATTAAGTTTATGGGGGAGAAAAGCACCATTTTAATGTTACATGGGGCCCACCAGAATTGGGATTAAACTTTGATACTCTAGTAGGGTGTGGTGGACGATATGCAGGCACTTAAAAATGCCTAGAAATTGCATAGGTAGCATTCAAGCAATCTAAATCAAACTATCCAAATTTTTTGTCCCAATATAGATATAAGATGGACCAAAATTAAGATAATTTCATCATCTGACCATTGGATTGGTGGACATTAATTTGTTGGACCCTGTTGAAATAAAAGAATCCAATGACCCTCTTTCAATGTATAAGAATCCACATATCAAAGGTTAGGACCCTCTAACCAATCTAATTTGTCAACCTTAGGACAAAGGGTTCCAGAATTTAGCTGATCTAAGTTGAATTAGTATGTGCCACAAACATTTTCCAAGTGCCTATGTATCAGCATCATATACTGTCTGAGTATTGTTATTGATGTATCAAATCTTTTCAACTACAAAGTCTATCGATGTCATTGATAGACCATTCGATGACATCGACAGTTGTTCGATGCCATTGAAAGTTTCTCAATGCCATCAGAAAAATTCAGAAATTTCACAATTAGTTGTTGGACACTTTAGGTGTCCTGTTCAATGTTATTGAAAAGGGTTTAATGCCATCGACGAACTGTTGATGCCATCGAAGTCCCGTCGAAATGAAATTGAGAAAATTCAAAAAATACATGTTTAGTCGATAGAACGTTTTAATATTTTGTTCGATGAAATCGAAGAGGTTTGATACTATCGACAGTCTGTCAATGTTATTGACCGATCGTGCAGAAATTAAGCAGAGTTGCGTAAGTGTCAGGTTTGTTTTATATTTCTATTGTGATTCACTCAAAGATTTTATGTGTGTGTGTGTGTGTGTGATTGGGAATAGGAGGTATTTAAGAGCTTTCTAATTCATTCATAGGACTTCAAAAATGTAGCTTGGGTAATTTGAGGCTTCTTTGAATCAAATAATCTTTCTCTTATAATTTTCTACTTTTATAATGAATATATGTTACTTTGTAACGTTGTTTTTTTCCAACAAAGGTTTTTCCATATTAAATTTGGAGTTTTCGTAATTGATCTTGTGTGTGCAATTGAAATACTTTGCTTGATTCATCTCAATGTGCTTCCACTGTCCCCCAATAAGTATCGAATAACTTCTTTTATTTCCATCATTTAGGGCCATTTCGCGCCTTATATTGGAGAATATTTGAGGGGGGTTTGAAAGGATTTGGGATGCTTTTGTTCCATATCCATCCTTTGTCCTAACATATTTTTACTTTGATTTGAGTGTAATAAATGCTTTTTCCATCTTACTTTTTAAATACATACAAAGGCATCATACGAATCAATTATTAGTTGCAACTTTTAATTTAAATTAATAAATTAACCTTAACTATCCAAAGATTAGCCATCTAAATGAACAGTTAAAAATGAGATTCTTATATTTGCAGCCCACCCAAGGGCTGAAATTCATCATTTTCAACTAAAGTATATATTCTAATGAGCTCATTAAAATTATTATGTCAAATATTCATATGCATATTAATTTGAGTTATTAAAGCTTATTTTATTATTCAAATTCATTTTCAGTGAATCCAATTCATCTAGACCACGTGTATTTGATTCTCACTGCTCGTGTATCAACGATGGTACTCTATCAGAGTATGAAAAACTCTCCTAAAATAGGATGCGGATTGCCTGCCACCCCGACCGCAGTCAGAAGCTAGGTGGGGCCCACCGTGATGGTTTGTGAGAAATCCAACCTATACATCCGTTTTTTAAGCTCATTACCGCAAAATGAGGGAAGCGGATTGGCTTGTGTACCACACACCAGCTATATAGCTCCTGTACGTACGTGTAGTGCGAAGACGAGCACGGACGCTCCTCGAGCTCCGAGTTGTACGAACGGTTCAAAGGAGATCAAAGTTACATGGGCCCCCACAGTGATGTATTTATTATATCTACACCGTTCATCTATTTTTAGAGATCATTTTATAACATTATCCAAAAAATGAATCATATCCAAATATCATCTGGACCACACCACAAATAGCAGTGGAGATAATGATTTTTACCGTTAAAAAATTTATAGGGCCCACCATAACGTTTATTTTCCATCCAATCTGTTCATAAGGTCAGAAAGACCTGAATGAAGAGAAAAAACAAATTTCATATTGATCCAAAACTTCTGTGACCCCAAAAAGGGTTTCAATGGTAGACGTTCAATCTCCCACTACTTTTTTCAGTGTGGTCTACTTGATGGTTAGATCTGTCTTATTTTTCGTCTCAAGCCTTAAGACGAGCTCGCCAAATGGATGGACGGTTTGGATATAACACATACCTCATTAAAAGACCCACAGAACTTGCTGATGTCAATACATCAGCTATGTAGCTGATGTGAGGTACACCAGGCAATCCGCTTTCCAAAATGAGGCAGATCCAAAACTCAAAAAGCGCCACACGATCTGAAAAGTGGGGAGGGAACCAACGGTTGAAACCTTCCAGGGTCCACCGTGACGTTCGTATGCCATCCAAACCCTTCGTGAGGACATTACCACTGAAATCATCTGCAAAACGAAAATATTCGCCTGATCCAAACTTCTGTGGGCCAACCAATGTTTCAACGGTGCACATTCAATCCACACTTTTTTCAAAAACCTTATTTTTATGTTTGTATCTAGACATAAGCTGACAAAACTGACAAACGGTATGAATTTATCAAAAACCTCACGGTGGGCCCCACCTACCTTCTTACAGTTCTGGTCGCACGGGTTGCAGAAAAAGCTGCTTGCATGATCACTGCCGTCCAATTCGTGATGGACGTACCTGATGAGCTTGAATATTCGTTCAAAAGCAGGAAAGAGAAAAGATCATGTGTCACACGGAAAGGACGGACAGATTCCCATGCAATGGGCCACACCGAAAGGAGAGGCAGAGATTCACATTCACTGAAAGTATACTCACAGTCTCACACCCAGGTGAAAATACACTGGTACTCTAGCAGAGTATGGTAGATGATACGCCACATTGAAATTGCATGCGTGGCACGTAAATAAAATTTTTTAGACCGTCCAAATGATGGGTCCCAGCTTAGATGTATCAAGAACCAGGAAGCGGATTGAGTGGTGGGCCACAAGCCACCGAACTCAGTTATGTGTTGACGTCATCAAGTTCTATGGGCCCCACTATGATGTATATATTATATCCACACTGTCCATCCATTTGGCAAGATCATTTTAGCTTATTAAGCCAAAAATGAGCCAGATCAAGGTCTCAAGTGGACCACACCATATAAATCAGTGGGGACAGTAATTCCCACCGTTGAATCCTTCCCAGGGCCCACCATGATGTTTATTTATCATCAAACCTGTTCATGAGGTCACACTGACTAGGATGAAGGTAATAAATCAAATTGATCTAAAACTTCCGTGGGCCTCAAGAAGTTTTTAATGGTAGACGTTCAATCCCCGCTGCTTTCTGTGATGTGGTCCACTTGAGATTCAGATCTCCCTCATTTTCAGATCTATGCCCTTAAATGATCTCCTAAAATGGATAGACAGTGTGGATATAACACATACACCATGGTGGGCCCCACAGAAATTGATGACGTCGACACGTGCAGAAGCCAATCTATGAAATTAGGCTCATGTTATGATATGACTATCAGATTGGTGGACATTTCTTGGACGGTTGAAATGAAAAACATCCTATGTTTGTATTTCTACAAAAAAACATACGTCCACAGATCAATGGTTGGGATTGATCAATAAATCTGACCTTGGAACTGTCACTTAGCTACATTGGGCTCCCAATTTTAGTAGTTTAATTTGAGTTAAAACGTGCCATGTTTACAATTTTTTAGTGCAGGAGTATCAAGTATCGTGCTCTGCCAGAGTATCAAATGACTCCCCCGACGGACGTAGGAATCATGCATCGACTTAAAAAATGAAACGTGATTTCTACGAGGAAACTTTTTCAACGGACGGACAAAAAAAATTCAGTCCATTCATCAAGTGGGGCCCACCATTGAAAATACGAACGTTATGTAAATAAATAAATTTAAAAAAAAAAAATCAACAATTCGTACGGAATTGTGGGGCCCATCTGACGAGGCGAACAACAGCTTGGTACGGCGCATTTTCAAGGTGGGCCCCACTACTCTCTCTGATGGCTAGGATACAAAATGTTGGACTGCTAGCTGCACTCTTGGAAATAGGTGCACGTGTGTGAGATCAGAGCTGTGCGTTGGGCGATCCCAACAAGATGGACCGTAGGATCATGAGTTCGGCCACATCCGGACAGGGAAAAAAAGATTGAAGGCTTAAGAGACATCAACCAACGGTTCATATTTAATTTACGCGTGCGACGAACCAGATTATCGTATTTTCCTAATGTTGGATACGTGGAACATTCAGAGTGGGGATTGCCTGATAAGCAGTTCAGATTTTATACACGTGTGATTAGTTTCCACGTGTGAACAGAGTGGCTCTGTCAAAGCTGAAATAAAGGAAAAGCCGGCACAAGTCAGCAATAGCAGCTCTTGAAAGGTCAGCAAGAGTAAAATATTTCCCACGTGTTATGATAGGATATGTCAGGACTAGAACTGTT
Source organism: Magnolia sinica (assembly GCF_029962835.1). NCBI lineage: Eukaryota > Viridiplantae > Streptophyta > Magnoliopsida > Magnoliales > Magnoliaceae > Magnolia > Magnolia sinica. The sequence continues at coordinate 10,623,619 of NC_080587.1, read as the reverse complement.
GGATCTGGACCATGTTTCAATGATCTGGACCCTTTGATTCATAGGCCTCTGTACGGATGGAAGATACGCAAAAAATCTCAGATTTGAATAATTCAAGTGGTTGGCCATTAACCTTTCCTTGAATATGGACCGTTTCTATGACCATGTTTTTTGGACCGTTGATCTAGTGCTTAGGCCCTTCCAATATTTACAGCAACCGTCATTCTATACATATCATTCAACCAACGGTTTGGATGGCCCACTTAGACTCGGATTAATACCCAAATCCCCACCCACACTTGGCCTCGTTGGGCCAGGCTCCTATTAACCGGCCTCGGAATTCGGGTCCGCATGAACAAGAGCCAGACCCAAAAGGATACTAAGGCCCGTTTGTTAAATCTGAAATCTGAAGCTGAATCTGAAATCTGAAGTCAAAAAACTTGTTTGGTAATTATGGCTGAAGTTCGAAAATTACGTACTGGATGTGAAACAATATGTTTGTTAACAAACATCTGAAATGTCTGAAAAATGTTAATTTCACACATTTGCCCCTATCTGCTGTTTGGAAATGTTTTACATTATAAAGAAATTATTTTTTATTAAATGAAAATAAAATTATTCTATTTAATTTGAATAAACTATAAAGTACTTAATAGAAAATTTAAATATCATTATTCATTAAAAAAAAAAAAGATAAAAAATTAATGATCTACAAGTATAAGTGTGGCGACAATTTCTTCATTTTCTGGCCTATTGTTTTAAAACGAGTTCACAAAACGAATGGACAGGGTAGATTTCTCACAAAAGTCAGGGTAGGCCCTATATAGGTTTCCAACGCAGGAACTTCCTGCGAAAGGCTTTCCCACGCATATATGGGTTGGTGTAGACGGGCAATTCTGATAAGGTGAGTAGCCAAATCGCTATTAAAGTGACGTCACCAAGCTCTATGGACCCCACCATGATGTGTGTGTGTTGTATCCATACCGTCCAACCATTTGTAGAGATGGTTTTATGGCATGAGGAAAAGAATTAGATAGACCTAAAGATCTAAAGTTCAAGTGGATCCACCATAGAAAACCGTGAGAGCAGACCTATCGTTGAAACATTTATAAGGGCCACCATGATGTATTTTTTAGATCCAACCTATTCATAAGTTAACATAGAGATCGATGAAGTGAAAACAAAATATAAACTTGATCGGAAACTTCTGTGCCCCTGAGAAGTTTTGAAAGGTGGATTAGGTACTACCCTTCGAGCTCGGGATAGGTAGAGGCTCCGATGGCCACTGAGGGGTCACTGTGATTTATGAGTTTTATCCACACCGTTCATCCATATTTCAATATCATTTTAGATGGCTAAACCAAAAATAAGGCAGATCTAAAGCTCAAGTGGACCACACCACAAGAAACAGTGGTACTAAGGACGCCCACCATTGAAACCTTCTTAGGGTCCACTTTGTCAATTATTTTCCATCCAACCTGTTGATATGATCATTTACAATTGGACATCCAATCTTTTTATTAGGTCATACAGGTCCAGATGAAGGGAAAAAACAAAGATAAGCTTGATCCAAAACTTTTATGGCCCCAAAAGGTTTTTAATGGTCGACGCTCATTCAACACTGTTTCCTGTAATGTGGCCCAATTGAGATTTTGATATACCTAATGTTTTTGTCCCATACCATGAAATGATTTGAAAAAATAGATGGATGGCATGGATGAAACACATACATCATGGTGGGGCCCACAAAGCACCAACGATCAGCCACTGGCCGGTGGCAGTGGGAGTAGCCAATCCGTTCCCATCTTGGCGGGACGGGGATTTCTTGCTAAAGCCTTCCGCAGGAAGCTCCTGCACTGGAAACCCAAGTGGGCCCACCATGATTTTTTTTTTTTGAGAAATCCATACCGTCCATACGTTTTTTGAGATCATTTTAAGGCTTGGGGTAAAATGAGACGAATCCAATACTAAAGTGGGCTGAAAACGTGAGCATTGAACGTCCACTGTTGAAATATTCATGGGGCCAAAGAAGTTTTGAATCGTTCTAATATTTATGTTTTCAGTTCATCTCAGTAGGAATTATGTTAAGAACGGTATGGATGGCATGTAAACACATCTGTCAACCTCAGAAAGTTTTCAATGGTAGGAATTTCCCTACCCACCTTTTCCTTTAACGAAGCTCACTTGAGTATTGGATCCGGCTTATTTTTTGCCCCAATTACTAAAATGATCTCAAAAAATGTATGGACGGGATGGATTTCTCATGAACATCACAGTGGGCCCCACCTAGGTTTCCAGCGCAGGAACTTCTTGCGAAAGGCTTTTGCAGGAATCCGCATCAGTCATGGCGCCTGGGCGGCGTGTTTAACGAGGATGCGGATTGTGTACTACCCCCGCCTATACCTGGCTCCAAACGAGCAGTTCTGTAGGCGGGCCCACCGTGATATATTTGTACATCCAAACCGTCAATCCCTTTTCTCAGATTATTTTAAGGCATGAACACAAAAATGAGGCATATCCAACGTTCAAGTGGACCACACCAAATAATAATATTGGTTGCATTAAAATGCACCAGTTGCATTACATGCAAGATGTAGTCCATTTGATCGTTGGATCTGCCTCATTTTTGTTTACATGCCTTAAAATAATATGAGAAAAGGGATAGAGAGTTTGGATGTACAGATACATCAAGGTGGGCCGCCCATAAAACTGCCCGTTTGGAGCAGTACGCGTCCGTTGTACCAACGGTTCAAAGAGATCAAAGTTACATGGGCCAATGTGATGTTTTTTTACCATCCAACCTATTCATTAGGTCATGTAGACGTGGATGAAGTGAAAACACAAATATCAGCTTGATCTGAAACTTCTCCAGCTCTCAATAAGTTTTTAACGATGGACGTTCAATCCCCACCTTATGGTCTAATTAATCATTGGACCTGCTTCTTTTATTGGATCACACCTTAAATTACCTGAAAAAGTTGATGGACGGTGTGGATCAAACACATAAATCATGGTGGGGGCATAAAGAAGGTTTACAGGTTAAAGGTTCATTTTATATTGCGCATAAAATTTCCGTAGTAACTTAAAAAGGGGTACTTTTGGAAGAAAAAAAATTTGTTTAATGAAAAATCACGGAGCGCATTCTGCGTTCTCCATTAAGCCAGACTCCTATCACGGAAAAAATTCAGTGAAAAACAACTTACCGCTTTCCGTCTTCCACGTTAACAACGCATTAACAAACACCACTAAACACGAAAAATTTTCCCCATTCCGCGTTAAGTGCAAAAATTCAACGTTAACAAACACGGCCTAAGCCGGCAAGACCCGAACCAGATCATCCCGGGTCTGGGAAGTTTAGGACCCGACCCAGATATAACCTGTTGACACCCATAACTACAAGTAATACTATACTGCTTGGAGTTGCATCAGGACGCTTGGACAGCTAAATAGATGAATCTGTACCGTACATTAGTTTCAAAACAAGTCCTATGAGCTACTATCCAAATATCACACTAATCAGGAGATTCAAAGGGTCTGATTAGCCGCTTATAAAGTGGACGGTTAAGATCTATGAAAGTAGCTCCAGTCAAAAATTGGAGTCATGAGTCATCATGGCCCACTTTTATGGTTTCAAAGAATCAATTTTACTGAATAATCCTGACCGTTCCATCGATGGATTATTAAAGAAGCAACGAAAGAAGGTTATCTTAAGGATGGATCAGATCTTCTAATTCCTCTAATTTTGTGTTGCACAAAATGAACGCTCCAGATCGCTTCAATGAGGTCATTTAAGTGGCCCAATAAGTTAAGATTTTTATAACTCATGTGTAATCTGTCGATATTTAAAAAAATAAAAAATATATATTTTAAGAATATTTTAAAAACTAGAAAATATAAATTATTATTATACATTCTATTGAAAATTTAAAAGATAATATAAATAACATGAACTGCATGTCCAAACCCTAAGTTTTAAATTAGTATAAAAGAAAGGTGACAGATTTTATGCAGCTATCACACAAGGTTCAACAAAAAATAACTATCTTGTTTTGTACCATTTTAAAAATTGCTGTGACTCTTCAACCATATCTATGTGACATAGTTCTACAATAATCCTAGGCGACGAATTGCTGACTCAATTAGAGTTGTTTGTCTTTTTTTTTCTTTTTTATTTTTGAATTTGGATTTGATTCCTATTTTACTTTCTCCCATTCATTTGATAGTCATTAATTAAATGGTTAGGATTGTTTGAATTGTGCAATTTTAGATATATGATTTGAATGTTATGATGCTACTAGTGTGAAAGAGGTTGAGTCACCACCATTTTTTTAAATAGTGCTAAATTAAGATAGGAATCCATCTCGATCTTATGTTAATCTAACGCCTGGTTAATCGGGATGTTGTCCGAGCGAGGGTTCAACATGTGGGTTGTTCGAAAATATAGCCATTATTCTAAAATATCGCAAACAGTTGGTCGGGACCTTGGCTTTAGTCCAACATCGGATGGATGAGCGCTCGAGATCCTAGATATAAGTGTGGTTCCAACCTTCCTTGTCACGAGACCTTTTGGGGGAAACCATAAAATCCAAACCGTGAGACTTTGGCCAAAACAGACAATACCGGTACATTGAGTGCTGGGACATTACAGTTAAACAATGCGGGCTGGGCTTAGATAGAGCTTGGTATAGACGCATACTGGCCATTGACACCCTATTTTAGTGAATCTTAGGGTGACTTGGCTCAATTTCTGGCTGAGTCAATGTGTTTCGACTCTAAAAGGCCTAAGATAAGGCTATTAAGATGACAATGACAATGAGCCGCTGCTTTTCTTTTATTTATGATGACCCACTAATGGCAGAGAATGCTTAAATGTACATTTTTTGGACACTCACTTGCCAACAGGGTTCACATGGGAATGCAAGATCTGGACCACTCATCAGGCCTATTTTACATGTTGCATGGCCCAAAAACAACACCAGACCCAACAACACCAATTTCATTATTAGAACAAGAGAGATGGGCAGTAGTTATGTCTTTTCCTCTAATTACGCCATGGCCCATCAATGGTGCAGTCCACCAAATATTCTACACGGTCCACCAAATATTCGACACAGTCCACCAATTATTCAACAATATCTTGCCTTTCCCAACTTCTCGATTGATGAGGAAAAAATATATATATTATATAAAAAAAAAGGATTTTTACTGCAAAATTCCTCAGGATTCAGATCTTATCAAAGAGTGACTTGAAGAACTAAAATTATCCAGACAATGCTTTTTAAAGGAGAAATTAAGTGAACACCCTCTATTTTCTTTAAAAAATAGAGAAATGAAAATCATAGAACTTAGGTGGCATGTGTTGTTAGATTTACATAATGCGGAATTGCCAAAAGACCTTGCTGTGTGTCAGTCATGGAGAAATTGCCAAAAGACCTTGCTGTGCGTCGGTCATGGAGATCAAAGAAGGAAGATGACATACATATTTGAGATGCCATAATTGAAAATATAGAATACCAAGATCTTCCTCTCCTCTACACTCGAGTATAGAAAATAGATGCTATAGCATTCCACCCCTTACCCTTACGTAGAGTATCTGGAAGTTTCACATTGTTGTGGGGCCCCCTGATGTACCCGATTACATTCTCTAATCTTTAGGGGCCCACCCCGGACGAGAGATTAGGAGGACCGCCGCAGATGAATGGTGCTATGTTCGACTTCCTTGATATGGTCAATGATGCAGGCTTGATAGATTTAGGATCCCAATTCACCTAGTGCAACAACAGATCAGGAAACAGCCGTCGTTGGGCATGACTAGATAGAATATTTTTCAATGCCAACTGCTTGCGATATTTCGCCATTCAAAGGTCGACCATCTCACAAGATTGTACATGGATCATTCCCCATTGCATCTCACCTATCAGGAAGACCCAGCTAAGTTTCCCCACCCTTTCAAATTCCAGCAAATGTGGATAATCCATGAAGATTTTTACCAAGTAGTTTCAGATTGTTGGCGAACTGAAGTTTTTGCAACTCCAATGTACCGATTCTACATCAAGCTTAAGATTCTTAAGACAAAACTAAAAACATGGAACAAAGAGATATTTGAAGATATTAATCAAAAAGTCCAGGAGGTTGAGAATGACGTGGTCAAGGCTGAGAATGCTCTCCTTTCCTTGTAATCAGAACCAAATCAAATTAAGCTAAACATGGCCTAGGCTAATCTGAAAAAAGCCCACTTACAAGGAAAAATATTTTGAAAACAAAAATCAAGAATCTAATGGCTGAAGGAGGGAGATAGAAATACCAAATTCTTTCATAGCTCTGTCCAAGTCAAGCACAGAAATTTGGCTATCTCCAAATTAAAGACTTCCTCAGGAGATATCATTGAGGATATGGATGAGATAGGTCAGGAAGCAGAAAATTATTTGAAGCACCTTTTCTCCTCTGAAGGAAACTCATCCGTTCAACAGATTTTCAGCTCCATTCCATGGTTGGTCAGCAACCAGATGAACACGGCCCTCATGAGACCTCTAACGCTGGAGGAGGTCAAGCAAGCGGCATCAACAATTCCGATTGATAGCGCCCCGAGCCCCGATGGTTTTGATGGAGCCTTCTACTCCTCATGTTGGGATGTGATATGCACAGACTTGTTTGAAGCAGCCAAAGATTTCTTCAATGGAGGCCCAGTCCCTAGAGCCTTTCAATGTACCCAAATTTGTCTCATTCCAAAGAAGAAGAACCGAGAATATATTACCGATTTTAGGCCGATCAGCTTATGCAATTGCATCATGAAAATCTTTTCCAAGCTCATGGCTTCCAGGCTGTCCCACATCCTCCCAAGTCTTATCTCACAAGAGCAATGGGCTTTTGTCAAAGGCCGGCTAATATCGGAAGATATCTCCATAGCAAGAGAGATGGTCAATGAGATAGATCGCAAAGTGTTTGGGGGCTATCTCATTATCAAATTAGATATGAAAAAGGCCTACGACTGGCTCGAGTGGGGATTCATATTGAAAGTCCTGCAGATTTTTGGCTTCAATCAACAATGGATTTCTTAGATAGAACGTTGTTGGAAAGAGGTTTGGTTTTCCATCCTCATTAATGGCAAGAGCTTTGGTTTTTTCCAAGCTAGCAGAGGTTTAAGACAGGGAGACCCCCTATCTCCTTCGATATTCATCTTAGCAGCAGAAGTTCTTAGTAGGGGCATCTCCAAGCTCTTCTCTACCGGAGCTTGTTAGCTATACAGCCTTCCCCACAACTGTCCAATTGTTATCCATTTGTTTTTTGCTGATGACGCAATCCTTTTTCTCAATGGCAAGCAGGCTAATGTGCGCAAATTCCTCGGATTCATTGGAGACTACGAATCAGCCTCAGGTCAAAAAGGGTCAATGAGTCCAAGACAGCCTTTATGACCCCGAAAAAAAAAAAATCCAGACGCAAAGCCCAAAGATTGATGAACCTCACTAGATTCAGCCACACCTTTTTGGCCTTCTCTTACTTGGCCATTCCTTTATCCAAAGGAAAGATCAAAAGCCCCTTATTGCAGCCGATCGTCTAGAAGATCATTAGTAAAATTGAAGGCTGGAAAGTAAAATTTCTCAATCAAGCAGTGAAACTGACTCTCATCAAACATGTCTTATCAAGCATCCCAGTCCACCTCCTATTGGCTATCAACATTCCAAAGTCAGTCAGCAACTCCCTGAATAGAGCTTTTACCAATTTCTTCTGGGGCAGTTTTGAAGAGGGACCCAAAAGGCATTGGATTAATTAGTCAAAAGTTTGCACTCCTACCCGAGAAGGAGGTCTGGGGGTCAGAAAAATAGAAGATGTTATGCTGGCCTTCTGAGTCAAAATGTACTGAAATCTCATCGAAAGTAAATCTCTGTGGGCCTCTTTTATGGCAGCAAAGTACTTCTGGAGACTCATTTTTAACTAAGGAGTACCAGGCTCAACTACCTCACTAGTTTGAAACGAACTTCTCAAATTCTTGCCCAGCACTCTTCTCCACTCCAAATGGCTCATTGGAGAAGGAAAAATCAGCTTTTGGATACATAACTGGCCGGGCTGTGGGCTACTCGCAGGTGCCATAATGTCCCCTGTCCCTCACACTCTGTTGTCTGCTTCAATCAGAGACTTCAGCCCCGTTTCAGGTCGATGGAAAATCTCGAATATTCAACAATTCATCACCCCTTCGGCAATGCAATCTATCTCAGCTTCTTCAGTGGCTTTGTCCAACTGAGCAAACAGGTTACTTTGGGACTTATCCTCGTCAGGTACATTCTCCCTCAAATCAGCATGGAACGCTATCAGGGAGCATCAGCCAGAAATTCCATAGATTAAATGGCTTTGGCATAAACTCCTCCCATCGAAAATTTCTATCTTTGCTTGGAAAACAGTTCACCTTGCAATCCCTGTTGATTCAGCAGTGCAGAGATTCGGCGTCCATATTGTTTCGAAATGCGAATGCTGTCTGCAAGTTCATCCAATCCTCCCGCCACCTCCCTCTCCCTCTGCAGGTCTGCATCATCCAAGCAACCAAAGTCCTTCTTCACACCGCCCTCCTCTCAACAATCTCCACCTCCACCTGAGTAGCGTCAATCAGCAGCAGCGTCTGCCAGGGGCAATGCAGCATCCTCCTTCAGCTATGCCCCAATAGAATAGCATCAGCCAGCAGCATCGCCCATCAGGGGCTGAGCAATCTTCACCATCAGCAACGGTCCAACTCAGCAGCGTCCACCATCAGCAGCCTACCACTATTCACACGGCAACCCATCACGGTTATGCAGTGGAGTCCATCGATCATCTTCTCAGTCAGGGAACTATTGCTTCAAACATTTGGCTGCACTTCCACCAACTTTTTGGCATTCCCCTCGCTCCCGACCAAACCATTCTTCGATGCATCCACCAGTGGACATTAGCGGCCAGCCCTCAATCCTGCTCCTCTATCCTAATCGGTCTCCTCCCAAGTTTGGTCATATGGGAAATATGGCTAAATAGAAATTCCACTCGGTTTGAGGGCCACAAAATGTCTGAGAAATCCATCATTTCTAAGGTGTCCACTTGGCTGAGAGAGAATGGATCTTCTATTCAGGAGGAGGATACTCAATCCATGGCTGCCAACGTTATACTCCAAACCTTGAATATCAAATGCCTAGCTCCAATTTCTTTAGGAGGTACCCAGTTTGTCAGATGGTCCAAGCCTCCGATTGGCTGGCTGAAACTGAACACTGATGGCTCGTCCAGAAACAACCCGGGTGAAAGCGGAGGTGGAGGAGTATGTCGAGACCGCTATGGGAGACTGATCTTTGCCTTCTGCAGACATTATGGGATCGAATCTAATACGGTGGCGGAAGCTCAGGCCATGCTTGATGGCCTGTCCATCTGTTCCAATCTGGGCCTGACAAAAATGATTGTCGAATCAGACTCCAATATTGTCATTAATGCGGCGAGGGATCCTCAAGTGGCTTGTCCTTGGAGCATTTGGTATAGGATGGGGGAAATTCAAGCAAAGACGACTAATCTTAACATCATCTTCGCTCACATTTTTCGAGAAGGCAACGCAGTTGCTGATGAGCTAGCTCGAATGGCCAGCGAAGGCTGCTCAGACAAAATATTCCGAACCATTTCTGACCTTCCTTGAAGTGTCAGAGGAGCGCTTGTCCTAGACAACTCAGGCCTAGGTTCCATAAGAAGGCCATGATCAGGACATCTCAGTTTTTTATCATCTGCATAGAGGACCTTTTGAATCCTATTTTTTGTAGTTTTTCTTTAGTCTTTTGAGGGGCGACACGATAGGAGAGGTCCACAGTCTTTTTGTTGGGACCCTCCCGAAATTCTGTAAATTTCTCTTATCAATGACACTGATGTGGCATGAGTCCACTTAAAAATTTAAAAAAAAAAAAAAAAAGTCTTTAGGGGCCCACTGGTTTACCTGATAACATTCTCTAATCTTTAGGTTAATCCAGACCATTGATTGATGAGGCCCACCTTATAGAGATCTTACATGTGTCTAACATCCAAGACAATCCAAAAATATAGCACGTCCCATCAAAAGGTGGGCCAAACCATAATAATATTGTACTTGGTTCTTCATTCTTGCCATCACCATAATGGGTTGCATATGTTGGATGGGTTGGATGTTATAAACATAACAAGTGAGCCCCACAATTCTCTACTTTATTTCTAGAGGGGAAAAAAAGAAGAATAATTTCTACCCTTGAAAAGCATCGCTTAGAATTTCCATTTGTCCAGGCATTCTAGTATAAATCCCAAAATAAAGAGAGAAAAGTATCAAAGAATATGGGCTGTCCAATACATTTTAATATCCTACCCCAAATCCCAGGAACACTCCCAATTTTGAATCCTGGTTCATGATCACATACCACCCACATAGGTTTTTCAAAAAATTTCTATTGAGGCCTGACCGGAGCCTAAGAATAGGCACACTTGTGATATTAATCCTTGGGCCCAGAATCAATGGCTGATATTCAAAATCGACCGGGGTCAATAACTGAGGTGGCAATGGGTCCCACAAATAATTAATTGAAATTCAATTTCTTGATCTGTTATCTTCAATTTCCAGAGACTTATGAAGTTCTTTTGTCAAGCCCTGGACCCTAGACTTGAGGCCTGGGCTCAAATCTAGTCTGGGTGTCTGGGCAGGGCCAGACCAAGGTCAAGGAAAAATGGCCCAATGCGGACAGTTGGCCCATTCTGACCATCGAGTGGGTCACCATCATACAAAAGAATGGTTCTATAATCAAAACCATTAATGTAATTCGACTCATCGTGGATGGAGGGCATGCAAAAAAATTATTAAATTTGTAGTAATTTCAAACCTTTCGTCCCGTCAGTTTTCCTTACAAAGGCGGGCCCTATAGAGCGAGGGCCGAGGCCTTTTTAGCCCAATTAGGCTAAGGCCAGGCTCAGGCCAACGTTTAGGCGACTAGGGTCAGGCCAGATCAAAACCCAACCTGGCCCATTACAACCCTTTGTTTATAAATTCAAGGCCTTTCATGAGGCTTGGGCTGATCCGTGGAGATCGGGTCCATTGCCAGCCCTAGGGTTGACCCATTTCCATGAGTCTTATCAGATGATCCTAAACATCTGAATCATGTTTTTGGAAGTGGAAGGTTAGAACTAATGCAACCTAAACCCCCTAAGGATTTGCTTAAATAAATAAATAAATAAAACTGGTACGAAAACAATAGAAATACGCTGTCAGCAACAACTGTAATATTTACATGGAATCCAAACCACGCATCTTCTGTATCTAGCCATGTTAGGCCTCGATTCCAAAAATCAGCCTCATTCATAACTCAGGTGGGCCACGCCAAAGAGAACATATGAAATTGGGGAGGGAATCAGCACCCTTCCCCCACCAGATGAGCAATTTTTTTTTGCCAGAGCACTACAGTGGCCCACCTAACGAATAGCCCAGATCTCACAAACGTTCCTTGGCACGTGCAAAGCAAATCGAGATACTTGAGGACTGTAGAGATCCAGGGCCCACAGGGCTAGGCCACTTAAAAGTTTTTTCTAAGCTCAGAACCAGGCCTGGCTCATTGCCAGCTCAAACAACAAACAACAGGGGAAAAAAAAGAGAGATTTTGGGATTCGTATATGTACTAGCCATCCAAATAGCTATATACCTGTAATCATGATGCCCGAAAAAAATACATATAGGTTGATCCAAACGACAAATGAGAAACAGCCCTTGCCTGTCCATTTGCATTTTGTGATCCAAAATGAATATATACTCGAATTGCACATTCGCTTACACGAATCCCCTCAAGAATCGAACACGAAAAAAGGAAGAAGAGAAAAAAAAAAAAACCTTGTTATTCACAACTTGTCGAACGCTTCAAATACAATTTATGAAATGGGATTTCGGGATGAATGAAAAGCCTCCCAAATGCCCGATTTCCACCACATTTGTAGTTCCAGAAAATGGAACTCCAAAACATGGATGTGTGTTGTGCCTCTTGAATCTTCAACCTATCTCGTTAGTGACTGTTTGGTATAGAGACCTAAGCTGGGTGTTCCATTTATCTATTGCAGCATATTTCTTTATCCCCTTCGATCTGCACAGCCATTTTTTTTTTTTAATAGAAAAGAGAAAAGAGAAAGAAAAAAAAAAGTTCGAACAGCTCTGGTACTAAAGCCTGAATCAGGTAGGCCCCACCACCCCGATGAAACAGCCAAAAAGTAGGCCTCAGCATTTTGCTCATATGGGCCACATTAGTACATTGACTGCAGACCTAGACAATCTTCTTGACCAGGTACTGTCAATGGGCCAGGTTGGCCTGTTGGGGCTTTTGAGGCCGGCTTGTTTTGGGTGGAGCTTGAACTGAAACAGTAGACCCATGAACCAGGCCCTCGCATAAAACTTACGCTCTGTCCTGGCTTGGGCCATGGCTAAGAGCCTGTCAGCCAGCCCGGTTATGGTTTCAAGGGCATTCTTGTCATAATCATGCATGGTGGGGCACACTTAAATGAAGAGCCCAGATCTTGCACAAAAGTGGGTTGTCGTGGCTCGGGCAGCATATAAAACTGAACTCAGGCCTAGGTTTTATTTTGCAGGCTGGGCTTGGACAGACCACCACCCAGCAGCCTCTGCCATTGAGAGCCCTAATTTTTAACACCATCCATTGTTTATAGGCACATGTGACCCACCTGAGGAGTTGATACCACATTTTTGGGCCAGGCCAGCTACATATAATGCCCCACCTGATGCACGATTCAGATGTATATGGCAAGGTGCGTGGAGAGTGGAGACTAAGCTAAGCCCTGAATTAGAAAGAGATGGATAGGGTGGAGGGTTTCTGACCTGTCACCGCGCTCAAATAGCCGTTTCACTTGATCGATGTTCCCATGAACTCGGTTGTCCAAAATTAGGGAGACTAAAAGCGACTCAACTTCTTTTTCCGGCACATTGAGCTCCTGAAGATCAGATAGAAGTTTAGTGATACAATGATGATTGCAGTCCTGCCAACAAGAGCAGGAGGGCAGTCACGTCTCACACGTGCCAACATGCAACATGTGTGTGCGATCCAAGCTGTTCATAATGCTTGACCAACCATGAATTCAGGCCAATATGGATGGTCAGAAAAATTGATGCATGGTCCATATTCAGTGCACGAATGCAGCCCAGCAGATGTGCGGTTAGGCCTGACTTTTGGGCCAGTGTATAGACACAGTCGAGGGCCCACCCAATGAGCAGCTACAATTTTGCACATGTGAGAAAGAACAATCCCTTTTTTTAAAATTATATTTAGAAAAAACAGTTGTCAAATGACTCCTGCCAACAGAGGAAGAACAGTAGGAAATTAAAACCATCACCATTGATATGAAGGGGATTCTGATTCTCGTGTACGGCTTGATAAGCTTAAGTAATACTTGGGTTCTGATATTCTTCAACAGATCTTCAATATAATTTCGGATGAACGGATCGTCCATGATCGTTCTTCTGTTACTCTGAATAACAAATTTGCAATGGCAACCACATCAGAGAAAAAGGAAATAGGATTTTAAAAAGAAACCCAAGGTATAAATCATGATTTACACTAGCACTGGTCTTGAAAAAAAAAAAAAAACCTAATATATGAGACATTCACTTAGGTATAAATATTTCAACCTTCAAGATTTTCTCAAACTCCATTATATCATTCCGTTGATATGCCGCTATCAGATTTGTCATCGCTAAGATTTCGGGGTCATTTTTGTATCTGCGCAATCATCAAAACTGGTTGCCCAGTGAACAAAACCAATATCGAAACGAGACGATCTTGAAATGAAAAGAGGGAGAACTCAAAGAAAACTTACGGTTTTGCCTCTTGTCCATCAAAAGGGTTCACTTCAGATTCCATTAGCATGTTGGCCAGAACCAAATACCTGTTGAGTGATACAGCACAAAGATCAAGTGAATGTGAGTAAACAAGTGTTTGGTATTTGGCAAGTGGGCCCCATGTTATCATGAATCAAACCATTGGTCTTTGGGCCCCAAATGTACCATCAGGTCCATGACATAATCATAGTTCTAAAACTCGCTGACTCGACTCAAAACTTGGCCGAGTCAACTCAACTCAGGGAATTTCCAAGTCGAGTCGGTGAGAAATCCAAATCTGAATGTGCCTGCACGAGTTTTGGAAAGACTCATCGAGACGACTCAAACTCTGCCGACTCGATGCAACTTGCGTTGATTTGGTATAGTCACTCACCCAGTCAAAGCATCATTTTTTTTAATAAGATATAATACAGTAGGAAAGATTTGAATGCCAGACCTCTAAGAGAACTGAGCCATTGAACCACTTCCATCTTTATATTTTATATTATTTACCACATTAAAAATATTTACTAATATCCCTGTTATTTTAATAATAGTAGTAAATATTGAGTCACAAAAGGACGAGGTGGAGGTAGTAAGAAAAGACTTGATGACCTACGGTCTAACTGAAGTCATGGCCCTTGATAGAGTGGAATGGTGGAAAAGAATTCATTTAGCCAGCCCCAATTAGTTGGGATATGGATTAGATGATGACGATGAAATATCGAGCCAAGTCACATAAAGGCCCATTTGAGTCTTTGAGTTGACCTGACCCGACATTGAATCGAATTAACATCCCAGATTGGAAGCTCCTAGCTATCCAATATTTAGAGGCAAATGAAGCAAGGCATAGGATTGTTACTTTGAAGACATTTTGGGGCATACGCTATCCATGGTGGGTCCATCAGATCGATGCTCTCAACCAATGACACAGACCCACATGTTTGGAGTGAAGGCACTAGGATCATTTACAGCGTATAAATGGAGAGAGAGAGAGAGAGAGAGAGAGAGAGAGAGAGAGAGGACTTCTAAAGCGTACTTCAGGCATTGAATACGCCTTTGGTTCCCAGCTTCATCGTAGTTCTTAAAGGCTTCAAAGAAATCAGTTGCTGCCTCTGGCCATTGGCGCTCTGCCATGTGCATCTTTCCACCAAACTCATGAATTATTCCCATGATCCGTGGATGGGGTATTGCTGATTTTATCGAAAGTGCTTTCTGGTATAGTTGCTGCAATAAATCATATTACCAGAAACAAATTCAATCTATACACGGTGAGAACAACAGGCAACAACTATAAGTATAACTGCAATCGAGCAGAAACACAGCTTGCATCAACAAATTCAAGTATAGTTTTTTGACTGCATCAGAATATTGGTACAGTATCACCAAAAGAAGGGGATAAGAAAAAGAAAGAGAGTTACACTGGCCAATGTTACCAACACTTTCGGCCAGACCATAAGCTGCATGATAGGACATGGGGCATCCATTGTTTTCCAATGCCCCAAAAAACACAGTTTCTCTCTGATAAAGATCATTTCCACATACATTCATGGTGGGACCAACATGTACCATGGCTTGTGAACCTAGTCATATATCTGAAATTATCCTAGTTACTTGCAGAAGTGGATTCCTTAAACATGATTACCAGGCTTTACAAGGATGCACCTTCTAGATGGATTACAGTGCTTTAGGTAAAAATCTTCAACCTGGCAAATCAAGCAAGACAAGAAGTAGCTGAATGGTTGCTTAGACAAACTAGCAAAACTCGGGCTAGCAAATTCACGGTACAAAAGTATAAGATTCATCAGCGAGTCATCAGTGAGACGACTTGATAAATTCCGTCGACTCATAACCGAGTCAACTTCACGAGTAAGTTTCCCACTGACACAGCTCGAAATCTTGCAGTGTTGAGTTGGGCTGAGTTTAAGCCAAGTCATCAAGTTCTAGAACTGTAATGGGCCCTATGGTTCTTCAGATTGATTATGAGAGCTGGAAGGGTTTGTAGACCTGCAGTAGAAGCAAAAGGAGCAGTTTTGGGAAGAGAATCACCTTTTGTGGTTCCTTTCCACCAAGGTTTTGGTGCCAAGTTCGTATTTGCTCCTTCCATCAACTTTTTATATTCAATTTGGTCGACCATTGCATCTATCCTCCAGCAAGAGTGCTTTTGTAGCATCACTGTTGCAATAGCCCTCCTAGCAAATTTGGGGTTGGCTTCTAAATAGTATATCACCAAAGTTTGATGATTGGCTGCCCGCCTAACCTCAACCTTGCTCTTTTACCAAGGCTCTTGAAGCCAGCCATTGCAGAGGTTCAGATTGACACCATTCACTTGCCAGCATGGTCCAATCAGTATTGATCCCCAGCCCAACTATTACATGCACGCCCAAAGGAGCAAACAAACAAACCACTAAGCAAGCAATGTCTCCTTGCTTTTTCCACCCCAAATCATGGGTGAGATGTGTAGATATTTCTAGGCCGTAGGCCTTCTCTCTCTAGACCATGGGCCATCTCTTATTTTTCTTTCTTTTGTTTTTTCCTCTTTCTTTATGTAATTTGAGACATCATTCAATTTAAATAAGAAGGGAGCCGGACGTCCAGCCCCGGTTACAGTTTTCTCTCCCAAAAGATTTTCCCCCCCTCTAACATGATATCAGAGGAAAAAAAAAAAGATCCCAGGCTTTTCTCCTCATCCTCCCTTCTTGATCTCCCTTTCTCTTCTCTATTTTTTCTTCTTCCTCCTCCCTTCTCTTTTTTTCTTTCTGCTTCTCAGATTTTTCTATCAGTTTGAGAGTCTTTGAAGACTAATCAAATGGTTGAAAGTGATTGACGAGGAAGGATATTGCAGTAGTTTCTAATTTTCTTTTTAAGGGTTGCTGGACATTCAGTTTTGTTCAGGCTTTTGGGGAGTTTTTCTTCCAGCTTTTTCAAAAATTGGTTTGTGGCAGCTAGGGTTTGTTGGATATTTTCTTTTCGACATTTTTTTGGGTTCTTTTCGTTCTGATTTAAAATATTCTTTTGCTGCCAGCAATCAGGTATTTGAGATTTGTTTTTCTCTTTTAAGATCAACATTTGTTGATTATCTAGTGAACTTAGCCACAAGATCCCCTTCTCTTCTTTGATGGTTTGATTTGGAGAAATGAGAATAGGTGCCTTTTTGAAAATTTTGGGTCTTTTTTTAGACTACACGAGCTCTAGTTAGTTATAGCAGTTTTTTGTATTGATTGGTGTAAAGTCTTGATATGTCATACTCTTTTAATTGTTTGGGATTAAATATGGCTTCTTCTTCTTTCTTTTCTTTTTTTTTTTTGAAAAATCAATTTCGGCCCTGTTATAGGTCAAATTTTCCGTTACAACTGTTACGACCCATAACATGTAATAGTTATCACTGTCATCATTATGTAACCCGTTATGTAACTGTTTTAGGATACCTTGATTCTGATGCAGATTGGGCAAGTTCGCCATATGATTAGTGCTTTACGATAGGATACTGTATTTTTTTTTCCGAGGGCAACCTCGTTACCCAAAAGATTAAAAAGCAAACATGTTGCGTAATCCAGTGCTGGAGTTAAGTACCATGCAACAGCGAATACCGCGTGTGAAATTGTGGTTAAAAAGTTTTTTTTGTTGAATTAGGATTTTTAGTAAACACTCCTATCCCTATGTATTGTGAAAATCTAAGTTGCAATTCATATAGCTTCTAATCTTGTTTTCCATGAGAAGACAAAATACATTGAAGCCTCTCTAATCCTTCTCAGATCCTCTGGCGAATGTCGTTTTTAGTTGTCTTATGGAATATTTGGGGGAAGTGTAACGCTAGATGTTTTCGCAACAAAAAATGTCCGTAGGAAGAGGTTCTTTGGAAAATCAAAAGGGATATTTTGGATTGGGCATGTTCATCTGCTAAAGTGGATTCTTCTCTTGCGCGTTTTTTTCTTAAGTTTTAGCTTTTCTTTGCTGCCCTTATATTTTTTTCTCAGGTTGTTTTCAAGCTGTGTTTGTGTGTGACAAGATGTATAAAGTAGGTTATGAACATATTGCACTTGAAGTTTGGCACTTTGGGCCTTCAGCCTATCATGTCACATATGAGAACTAGGAACATCTTAAAGAGCCTAAATCATGATTGTATCCAAACCAAAAGAAGTCCTAACAGTGAGGTAAATGCCATGGGCAAAATTTAACTTTCATGATTTAGAAGCCTAAGATGTAAATAGCCATTAGAACTTCTAGTTGAAGTTTCATCGCAAGGATTGAAAAGCATTACATGTAACAGAAATGGTAAGTTACAATACTAATTTACAAGTAAAAGCACTAAGAAAGCAATTAGGATGTCTAACCTTGAGTTTTTTGTTATTATTTGTTTCAGTATACATTTGTATTTCAATAGCATAGACCTCCAAAAGTTGTGTGCCTTTCTTATGATCATCTGTACCATCCTCTCGCCGACAAGATTTGTGTAGTTCCTTCAAGATCTGATTCATCCAAAGAATGTCAACACATCTATATTACCTTAAATATAAAATAATGAATGAACTAACTAAAATGCATTATTCGACCATCTGTGATACCTTACTCATCCGTCCATATTCTCTTCTGTCAAAACAAATCTTGCAAAGCTTAAGATTCGTCTTAAACCAGAGTCTCTGAGGAAAAGAAGGGGGGAATTATCAAAAATTAAGTACGACCCATGCTAAGATCACAAAACTCAGAAATGCTCAGGAAATTCAACCGAAGGCAAGATTGAAGGGGAGATTAATGGAAAATATACCAACAGGGCCTGCAGTATCTGGGCCATTCCTTGGGTAGGGTCCAACGTAAACATAACCTGGCACAAAAATTGAGTTGGTCCAGTCATCAGGTTGGCTAGACATGTATATTCAACCATTTAATCCTTTTCTCTAACTCTCCATTTTTTTTCCTATCCCTATAGCCCCTATGTTGAGTGAACTGACCTGATTTTTGGGTCAGGCATGTTCATGTTGGCAGATCTCACACCAGCCACGTTGGCACATGTGCCACAAACCTCCTTTTCAATCTGTCTCCGCACGTGTCCCCTTCCTATTTCTCCATGTCAGAACTAAATCAAACTTCTAACCTCATTCTTTTCCTCTTCAAGGGCCTTCAGTGTGGTCTGATAGAACTCTTGTAGAAGATCAAAGTTCTGACTTGCAGACCCAGAAACAAAGTCCATTATGTTGTTTATGCATTTTTCACTGTAGTTCCGTGTTACAGCTGACTTAATGTACGTCAACATCACCCTATAAGTGTCCATCATCTCTTTATACTTCCCTAACCGATAATAGAGCTTAACAGTTTGCTTTAGAGCTTTGAATCCCCTGATTAAGTGAAAACAAACTGTGAGGCAAATGACAATGACAACTGATATAAAAGAAACGCAACTTTCTTAAGAATGTTGCTAATGTAGTACATGTGCATGTACAGAAATTGAGATAGACATGCATATGAGTGAGATAACAAGGTGGCAATTCTCTAGAGTTTAAACAAATGGAAGACATGAGTATAAAATCTCCAAAATTCGTCAACTTGGCCCTTCTAGCTAAATGGCTATGGAGGTTCAGGGAGGAAAAGGATAATCTGTTGTACAAAGTTATCTCATGCAAATATGGCGAGGAAAGTGGGCAGAATTTCCCTGCATCATCCTTCAGATATAGAGCATCCGGCTTATGGAACACGGTCTTAGGTGTGGCTGACTCTTTCAGTGAGCACATCTCTCTCTCGAGGAACGGATCATGCATTTGCTTTTAGGAGGATAGGTGGTGCAGGGATCACCATTTAAGGGAAGAGTTCCCTTTGCTATTTAGAGTGGTCAGGGAGAAAGATGTTCTTATATCTCAATGCATGGTAAGGAAGGTGGTTCAATCAGTGTGGAGTCCGACTTTCAGAATAAATCATCTAGATGGGGAAATTATCGAGTTTGTCAGGATGATGGAGATGTTTCACAACAAAGGATTCCTGGGGAGGACTGTGATAAGTGGGTTTGGCTTCCCAACAAAACCTAGGGGTTTCTTGGTCTAGTCCTATGGAACTGTCAAAAAAGAGTCTACTAAGAAAGCTAAGTACCATGTCCATTGCATATGGAAACACCTGGTGCCTTTCAAGGTGGTGGCTTTGCTTGCCCGGGGAGCAAGAACAAAACCCTCACCACTATCATTTTGAGAAAAAGGGAAATAATCGTCACAAATGAATGTATTCTATGCTTGCATGCAAGGAAATAGTGGACCATCTCTTTATTCATTGTGGGTTCATCAAGGTGATTTGGAGAAATTCCTCTCATTGTTGGGAATGAGCTGGGTGATGGCCCAAAAGATGGGTGATCATTTGTTGATGTGGCACTTTGCTCGCTCTAATTGGAATAAAAAGTTGATTTGGCGCCTTGCTCTATTAGCCATTCTATGGGCGACTTGGTCAGAGTGAAACAACAGGTCTTCTAACAAGGCAGCATCTCCACAGCATGTGTTCCTCAAGGCTAGGTGGCTAGCTGTAAAATGGTTGAGCTACCAATGTGTTTAAGGGCAGCCCATTGGCAATCTTTGATGGTAGCTGAGGGGTTCAGTCTCAGTTGTATTAGCAGGATGATCTCTCATCATCCTCTTTGTCTCTTGCTCCCCTTTGTTTCAACAAAATTTTGGGTTGCCCTTCCGAAAAAAAAAAACATGGAAGGCATGAGAAATCATTTAGCTATTATTTTTTTATGGTTACCCCTCCTGAAAATCCAGGTAATTTGGTACAGGAGACCTTTCAAAACCATTTGGCCAATCGACATTGGTTTATTAAGATCTTTAGGCAATAGGTATCCAAATGAAAAAAGCTCTTTTAGATGGTATTAGAGCTTTCTTTGTTGCTAGATTCACACCTGCTTGAGGTGGAAGGCTACACTCATTCAACAAAGATGTGAAACTCATAGAAGAAGGCATCCTTGGATATTAGCCAATTGCATAGAATATTTATCAAAGTTCATTTAACCAGGTTTGTCTGGAAGAAAATAAGAAGAAAGACAAAATCCAAGATCAAACTGGTTGTTTCAGGGAAAAAGACCCCCTTATCTAGTGTTATTGCTTCAACATCACCAACATTGCTTCTCTTTTGCTAGCTAAAGAAGGCGTCAGCAAGCTAGATCTTTGTATCAGGAAATCCCCATTCTCCCGAAGTGCTTCTTCTTCTCTTCATAATTTCTTTTGATCTAGTTGAGAATACAAACACAACCTTTTATTGCTCAGGGAAAAAGACCCCCTTATCTAGTGTTATTGCTTCAACATCACCAACATTGCTTCTCTTTTGCTAGCTAAAGAAGGCGTCAGCAAGCTAGATCTTTGTATCAGGAAATCCCCATTCTCCTGATGTGCTTCTTCTTCTCTTCATAAATTCTTTTGATCTAGTTGAGAATACAAACACAACCTTTTATTGCTCAGGGAAAAAAGACACCCTTATCTAGTGTTATTGCTTCAACATCACCAATTGTTTCTCTTTTGCTAGCTACAATGGATTTTGTTCTCTCTTTTGCTAGCTAAAGAAGACGTCAGCAAGCTAGATCTTTGTATCAGGAAATCCCCATTCTCCTGATGCGCTTCTTCTTCTCGTCATAAATTCTTTTGATCTTGTTGAGAATACAGACACAACCTTTTATTGTGCAGTGTTTTATGTTTACTGTCTTGTGGATTTAGTCCCACATTGGATACTCGTGCAAAAGTAGTTTGTAACTCCTATCTATATAACAGGGTCAAGTTATTTAGTCTTGAGGGAGGGGGTGTGTAAGAATTACAGCACCATTGTCCATCTGATTAAGTAAATATTTTGTGAATAAATGTTTATAATATATCATTGTCATCGTCTAAGCCTTATCTTTTTTTTAAGGTAATGCTACCATGGATTGAACCTTGGATTAGTCACACACACTACATTGTCTCTACCAACTCAGCTAACAAGTGGGAGACATCGTCTAAGCCTTATCCCAATTAATTGGGATCGGCTAAATGAATCATGCTTCGCCATTCCACTCTATCAAGGGTCAGATAAAGCAAGGGCATTTTCAAACCGGGCTCGAGTGGGGTTGCCTGTGGGATGCAGAGGCACACTCGAGGTGGGCGGCCCGTGTGAGGTGGGTGGCTCGTGTGAAGCAGAACCCATGTGCAGCAGGGCCCACAAGGGGGGTTCGGCTGAGGTCCTAACCATGATGTGGGGCCTTGGCTATGAGATAAAAGAATTGATTCGTCATGCTCTATCAGCTCGAGCTTTCAAAGCAGGTGGTTAGTTGTCCTGCATCAAAGTGGTATCAAAGCGGACTCCTCCCCGAGGGTTATTAATACAAGGGCATTTTCACACTGGGCTCGAGTGGGGTTACTTGTGGGATGCAGGGGCATACTCGAGGTGGGTGGCTCATGTAAGGTAGGGCCCACCCGTGTGAGGCTGGTGGCTCGTATGAAGCGGAACCCATGTGAAGTGGGGTCCACAAGGGGGATTCGGTTGAGGTCCTAACCCATGAGATGTGGGGACTGGGCTATGAGATAAAAGGATCAATTCGACATGCTCTATCAGTTCGAGCTTTTAGAATAAGTGGTTAGCTGTCCTACATCACTAGACCTTCAATTAGACCACAAGTCATCAAGTGTTTTCTTACTACCTCCATCAACATCCTTTTCAGGCCTTCCTCTTTCCCACTTAGAGCCTTTATCTTGTAGCAATTCATTCATAAGTCTAGTCAATGCGGTTCTTTGTCTCCGTTGCACGTGACAAAACCATCTAAGTCTAATTTTCCTCATCTTACTACCTATCAATGCGACTCCTAAATTCTCAAATGCATTCATTTCTATTTCTATCCTTCCTCTTCTTGCTAGTCATGCATCTCAGCATAATCATTTCAACTACACTCATCCCATGAACATGTTATTCCTTAACTATCCAACATTTTGTCCCATAAAGCATGGCTGGTCTTAATAGCTATGCTATAAAACTTGGTTTTCAAATTGAGTGGCACATCTCCTTTTCTTCCACCTGAATTCTATGGGCAACATCCTTCTCAAACTCTCCACTCTCATGAATTATTGACCAAAGGTATTGAAAGTGGTCAGTTTAGGAAACTTCTTGGTCAGCAATCTTAACCGATTCCTCATTTCACTCATATTGTTACTAAAATTGCACTCCATATACTCTATTTTAGTCTTGCTAATTTTAAATCCTTTAGATTTTAAAGCATCCCTCTATAAATCTAGCTCTGTGTTTACGCCCTCCCTCGTCTTGTCAATTAAAATTATGTATCTGCAAACAACATACACAATGGGATCTCTTAATACTAATGCCCCATTGGCTCATCCATAGCCAATGGAAAAGGAACGGGTTCAATGTCGACTCGTAGTGTAAGTCTATGGTAATTGGGAAGTCACTTGTCTCTCCACTAATGGTCATCACATTTGTAACTACTCCCTCATACATATTCTTAATGACAGCATTTGTTACTACTCCCTCATTCATATTCTTAATGACATCAACATATCCTCTTGAAACTCCTTCCTTTTCCAACGCCCACCAAATTAACTCTGTAGGGACCCTACCATATGCTTTCTCTAAGTCAAGAAAGATCGTGTGGAGATCCTCCTCTCCCTTATTTCTCCATCAATTGTCTAAGTAGGAAAATAGCCTCGGTGGTAGACCTCCCAAGCATGAAACCAAACTGATTTCTAATACATTTGTCTCATGCCTCAGCCTTTACTCAATCACCCTCTCCCTAAGTTTATAATATGTGTTTTTTTAGTGTTATAAACCATGGTAAATATAGTATCCTTTCCTATAATCTATGCCTAATTACCAATGTAATTATACATCATTATTCATGAACATCAAAGATGATTGTTGAATAGTTGGTAGAATTATATGTAAAATCAATTTATGGCATGCATTAAAACTTTACAACTCAAAGACTCAACAACACAGCTTACAACATGTCAACCCAATCAACAACTTTCTTACCAAAGAATGATTTGATACAGACATTAAATACATATCCAAAATTAAAAATTAAAAAAAAAATTGAAAAAATAATCTTGAATATCTTTTTTTTACTTTTTCTGATATTTTTCCTTTTTTTTCTTTAGCTTATAAAAAATTTCAATAGATATGGCCTAATACGGGCCAATATAGTTATATTTAGAACCATGCTTGTGTCTTCACATGGTGTTATCACCTCCTGACTATTCAAGGTGTAGTTCACTCACTTGTTTTGCAATATTGCACTCGTGTCTTGCTGAGGGGGCTTTGCATGTGAATGACATGTTGGTGGTTCAATAGTTTCCGAGTTCAATTATGGACTACCTTCTAAGAGAACAATAGTTGGATGTCAGAAGCCCAATTTAAAGATAGTCTACAATTGAAGGTACCAAATCCCACCATGTTGAGTTTGAGAGGGGGCATTGAGAACGCACACAGCCTCTTTTATTGTGTTCTGTTTTATGTTTATCATCATGTGTGTTTAGTCCCACATCAGATACTTGAGGAAAGTGAGTTATACGTTGCAACTCCTATCTATAAAAAGGGGAAGTCATGTAGTCTAGTGGGAGGAGCAGGAGCAAGAATCAGAAGAATGATTTGAAGCAGGAGCAGCACCTGGTAGAAGGTCCATGCAACTAAGTTCATCAGTTCACCTTAATAAACTGCAAACCAGAAAAGCATCCTAAGAGACTCACCACTCTACCTTCTCTGGTTCCATGCGAACTACTTCAGCAAAACCAGCAAGTGCTCCCTCTGGATCAGTTTCCACCAAGCCTGCAAAAGAATTTATTTTGGATGTTACCACAATTTAACTCAAGGAATAACTGTGAATATAAAAATTCCATACAAAAGAAGTAGTGTGTACATAAATGCAGTAGTAAGCTAAAGGTTAAAATGGATATATTTTTATTGAAACAAAACATCAGCATAAATCTTATTTAACATAAGCACGACAAAATCAGCAAAAGAGGTTGAAAATAGAATTTGAAGGAGAAGAAAAACTTGCAAATATCCAACAGTATGAAAAACAACAACTCTACAATCCCAACATTAGCAGGTGAAGGAAGAATCTAAATTAAAGAAGGAAATTTACAGAGGAAGAAGAAAAATGTAACATTGAATCCCCCAACTATCCTAATCTCACCAGCATGCTTCCTCTGTAATGGTCAAAGGCACCACAAGGTGTGCCAAAAGGAAAGTGCTTCTCAAGACATGCACAACCGGCACTTATTCAACTTCACTAAATGCATTGGAGGCACATCCAAGTGGGATGATATTGTGGAAAGTATAAGGAGATATGCATATGCACATGTTGACTAACATCATCATTATCTAAGCCTATCCCAACAAATTGGGGTCAGCCGCACAAATCCTGCTTCGCCATTCCACTCTATCACGGACTATATCCTCAGTTAAACCATAGTTCCTCAGATCTTTTCTTACTACCTCCACCAATGTCCTTTTAGAACATTCCCCTTGCCCTTTAGAGCCTTCAACTTGAACCAACTCAGTCCTTCTAAGTGGTGCAATTCTTGGTCTCCATTGCCAATGGCCAAACCATTTAAGCCTACTTCTCCTCATCTTATTACCTATTGGTGCTGCTCCTAAGTTCCCTCGAATGAATCCATTTCTAATTTTATCCTTACTTGGCTTACCACCCATCCATGCCAGCATCATCTTTTCAGCTACACTCATCCTATGAGCATGTTGTTCCTCAACCTGCCCAACATTCTGTCCCATAAAGCATTGCTGGTGTTATAGCTATCCTATAATATTTCCCTTCAATTTGATTGGTACTTGATGATCACATAAAACTCCAAAGGCACATCTCCGCTTCTTCCACCCAACTTGAGTTCCATGAGCAACATCCTTCTCATTCTCACTGCTCTCATTAAGGGAGAGATTGAGAAGGATGACTAACATCTCTTATTAAGAATAAAACAGGAGACCAACATGGTAATCTATCATTAATAAATAAACAGCAGGCCAATATGGTAATCCACATAAATACACATGTATATATACATATATCAGAATGGTAAGAGGCAAGGGTCTAACACTCAAGAAACTTGTAGGTTCCTTTGGTTCGATATTGGTATGCCAACACAATTATACAACGACATGGCATCCATTTCACATCATAACACTTCCGCTGCACCTTTATTTGTTCCTTTCTTTTCTTTTCTTTTCATTCTTTTTCTTTTCTTTTTTTAATCTTTTGGAGATATCTCCCATTGCATCTTCACCATAAATACAAGACATTGCGTTAATCAGGCACCAAAGAGATGGACCATGCTCTTAGTTGCTCAAGCTAAATAAAGGGAAGGAGTGGCAACAAATACAGGATCCTGAAGTCATTTCCAATGAGCTTCAACTACAACACAGGTTAGGTAAACACACTAAGGGCCTGTTTGATTTCAATTTTACAATGTACATACATTGTAAATATTTACATTGTAAATAGTAATCATTATTTACACTACTATTTCCTTCTCTTATCCCAAAGTTGACATTCACAAGTTAAAAGTTGTGGTGCAAAACAGAGGCGGAAAAAATTTGGGGTACAAAAACTGTGGGGGCCACCATGATGTATAAGATCATATCCATGCCGTCCATCCATTCCGCCAGCTCATTTTAGGGCATGAGCCCAAAAATGAGGCAGATCTAAAGCTCAAGTGAACCACACAAGATTAAAAAGTGGGAATTGCTTGGGTGCCACAGAAATTTTGAATCAAATTGATTTATTTTTTATTTTTTCCCTTTATCCATGTCTGTATAATCTTATGAACAGGTCGGGTGACAAATAAACATTAGTGTGGGCCGTAGGAAGGAATTAACTTTCAACGGTTGAGGTCCATTATAACCATTGTTGATGTGTTGTGGTCCATTTGAGTTGTGGATTTGTCTCAATTTTGGACGCATGGGCTTGTGGAATGGATGGACAGCATGGATATAACATACTCATCACTGTGAGACCTACATTTTTGTGCCTGTACAAATACATGAAATTCAATTAAAATTTTCACAATTTTCAAGGCAGTAATTTCTCAAAAATAAATAAATAAATAAATAATTTGTAAAAGGTAATAATGACCCATTTACATTGCATTTACAGGTAATAAGGAAAATCAAACAGGCCCCAAAGGAATTAAACACTTCATGAGCAGGAGAGATATGGAAAACTTACGCCACATAACACTCTTGGAATATAATAAATCTGATACACCACTGGATACGGAAATTCAGGCCATAATAATTTGTTCAATGCAACTTCACCAATGAATATGATGGAATTTTTTAGGGTGAACATGCTTGATGAACACAACAATCCTATTAAACGGTTACATGATGCTAATCTTGAGGGCCTATGAGAAGCTACAATAATAAGAATAAGAAACGCTAGAAGAAGAAGAAACCCTAGAAGAAGAAGAAGAAAAAACCCTATGAGCACTTCGGCTCTAATACCACATAACATTCTTAGACTAAAAAATACACCACCGGATATGGAAATTCAGGCCATAACCATTTGTTCAATGCAACTTCACCAATGAATATGACAGAATTTTTTAGGGTAAAAACATGTTTGATGAATACAACAATCCAGTTAAACAGCTACATGGTGCTAATCTTGAGGGCCTATGAGAAGCTACAGTGAGGAGGAGAAGAAACCGTAGAAGAAGAAGAAGAAGAAGAAGAAACAATAGGAGCATGATACCATGTTAAACGGCTACATCGTGCTAATCTTGAAGGCCTATGAGAAGCTACAATGAGGAGAAGAAAAAAGGAAGAGAAACAATGGGAGAGAGAGAGAGAGAGAGAGAGAGAGAGAGAGAGAGAGAGAGAGAATGAGATGTGTTGTGTATTGAAACCCTAGCCCTCAATTACAATAGTAAAAACATGAATGGGCCCTGTGGGCCTTATTACATGGTCTTGTGAATGGATCTCATGGGCCTTATTACATGCACTTGGGCCCAATGGGCCTTATTCAAGTATCAACCTTTCAACAAATCCTAATTAGGCAAAGACCAAAGACACAGCATGAATAATCTACAGTGGCTGTAGTCATGGAATAGTTGCCCAACCTAGTGTGGGAGCAAGAGCGGGTTCAAATGCAGTTGTGCACGAGCTGGGAAGTGTCTATTTCAAAACATTGGGAAATGTAAACACAGTGGAAGAGGTAGTGTGCTACTACAATTGAAATCGTGCTCTTAGCTCTATCACACACGCACACACACATGCACACATATAAAATCATGCTCTTAGCTCTATCACACACGCACGCACGCACGCATGCACACATATAAAATCATGCTCTTGAAGAACACTCTAGGCCACAACTTTTATTAGGTAATCATTGTGAATGGGAGTGAATCGAAATACGAGGGGAAAAAAGCTTCTTCCCGACATCAGCATGATGAACTAGCCTCTCCCCGGATAAGGCCAGCTTTCTCTCTTGAATCAGTGCATCAACTATAGATGTTGCCCCGACTACAAGAACTTCTCCAGAGATCAAACGACAAATGGAACAACCTCACTCAATAACACATCCCTGCCCTACCTCTAGTGCTTCCCCCACTTCCTCAGTGCCATGACAAGATGACTCTTTCATGAGATGATTCTTTCATGGGTGGGCATGTAATAAGAGAATACAGAGGTCCCCTTTTAGGGGGGTAACTCGAACACCAAGAGAGGGATTGAACCCCCGAGTTGGGAGCCGTGCCAACCAAAGGCAATTTCCTCCATGTAGTCTGGATTGCCCCTCCCCAAGCATATCATAAGGAGTATAATGTTGTTGTTGTATGTAGTATGTTGAATGTAGTCGTGATATGAAGGATTTGCATGGTAGTGTTGCCAATGGGGATTCTAGGCACAAAACTTTGCACTTCAAGCAGACTCACTGACTTGCAACAACGCATATGCCTTATTACATGCAAACTCGCACCCCATGATATGAAGGATCTATGTGGTAGCTCTGCCAATGGGGGTTGCTGGCTCAAAGATGTGTGTTTCAGGCAGAACAATTGACTCATGACAACATATACCTCATTACATGACGACACATTGTTCCTCTACCAAAGAAAGACATGATAGTTGAGTTAAGCACTTCCATGACATTGCTATGTTGTTTTACAATGCACCAAATCTTCTGGGAAACTAAGTTATAGCACTTTCTTCCAATGCCTAACTTCACCTTGTAATGATGCACTAGCTGGTTCCATTGTTCAGAGTATCCCCAATATTATCTTATGCAGGACACATGATTTAAAGCTAGCATGCAATGTGGATATTATGAAAGAGTTCATAAAGTAATTCAATTAACAAAAGATGCTAACCCATTAAGTAATTAAGAGTAAACAATAGGAAATAAAATCTTATTTAACCTAAATCACATGCCCACATGCTAAGAAATCATATAAATCAATTAAAACTAGGCCCGATGGAAGGATATAACTTCCAATTTAGCATAGCACGCTCGACACTCAAGAGACGGATTTGTAGGTTTTATGTTAGGTTTATGAAGGGGAAAATCTGAAATTTGAAAAATTATGGTTCATGAGAATTGGGGATTTTGGAATTAGATTTTGTTAGAAATTGGGAAAAATAGGAAATAGAAGATCTAGAGTTTAGAAGGTTGTAATGGAAGGGGAAAAAGGAAGACAAGAAAAGAAGAAGAATACATTTCGAAAAAGAGAGAGAGGAAGGATGTACTTTGGAAAATCCACCACCAAACAAGCTTCTACCCTTCCACAATTTAATTGGAATGTAGGGTTTCTCAAAAAAACCATAGAAAATAAGGAGGAAAATTCCTCACACAAGAGAGATTTTCTCAAAAAACCCTAGAGAAGCTCTCTTGTGTGAAGGAATTTTCCTCCTCATTTTTTAGGGTTTTTTTTTAGAAACTCTTCATTCCAATTAAATTGTGAAAGGATAGAAGCTTGTTTGGTGGTAGATTCCCCAAGGTACATCCTTCATCTTTCTCTTCCCCGAAAGGTATTCTTCTTCTTCTTCTCTTGTCTTCCTCTTTTCCCTTCCATTACAACATTTTAAACTCTATATCTTCAATTTCCTATTTTTTTCAATTTCTAAAAACCCTAATTCCAAAATCTCCAATTCTCATGAACCCTAATTTTCCAAATTTCAGATTTTCCCCTTCCTAACATTAATCATAAAACTTACAAATTTATCCCTTGAGTGTGGAACGTGCTTATGCTAACTTGAAAGTTCTATCCTTCTATCAGGCCTAGTTTTAATTGATTTTTGTGATTTCTTATCATGCGGGCATGTGATTTAGGTTAAATCAAATTTTATTTCATATTGTTTACTCTTAATTACTTTGTGGGTTAGCATCTTTTGTTAATTTAATTACTTTATGAACTCTTTCTTAATCTTCATGTTGCATGTTAGCATTAAATCATGTATCCTGCATTAAATTTGGTATCAGAGACAGATTTAGCATAGGATTTTTCTGTTACATCTAGGTTAGAGTCACATCTAGGGTAAGTAGAGCATACATTGCATAAAAGATTATATTGCTGAATTTATTTTTATTTTTTTTTAAGTATCATATTGCTGAATTTTCAGCTAGCATTTCCACTCATACCATTGCTGAAATTTTAGCATTGTAATCTCAAGTTGTCACATTGCTGAATTTTCAGTTTGTAATTTTCATATTACACTCTTGCTGAATTTTCAGTTTGGCACCCTCGGATTACCAACTTACTGAATTTTCAACATAATATTTGAGGGTAGTGGTTTCTTGAATTTTCATATTAGTGTCCCTAGTGTGTCCAACTTGATTTCTAGGTTGGTTTTGTCTTTGTCATAACATTACCCTAGGATTTATGTTTTCCCCAAAGAGTTACCTTGTGTATGGCCACTCATTCTGAACATGGCTTTGGTCTCCATCCCACTATAAATCTAGAGCAGATTGTCGAGGCCCTTAACGCTATCAACAACTATCTGACAGCTATTGAAGCATACAATAGAACCACCGCAACTCGATTGTGATCAATGTACGTATCAATCAACTTGAAGCCTCCCTTCAGGTAAACCCCGACACTAAGGAAGATATCCAATCACAAGTCGGGGATCAAATTGAGATTGTGCCACTTGCAATTATTAGTCACGCCTTAAGCCAGATTGTAGAAAGTGATGATTGGTGCAGGAATTCAATTTTCCACACTTATGCCAGGTTACTAACACCGTGGGCTGCTTAGGTATGCTAGCCGTTCCTCACCCTCAAACCTATCGAGTCTCACGGGTTGACACATCTTTGATTCTTATTTCTTAGCGTTGTCCCATTCCTATTGAGTTTGGTTGATATTTTTGAACCTCTAGACAGTAGAACCTTCCACCAAACCTCCAATTTAGTAGTAGCCCCCACCCTATTATCATCAACTAGCACCATATAACATAGCTATATGCATAGCCTCTTGATTGCCTAACAATGTGCCCCATGTAACATGGAATAGCTATCTTGTAGATTTTTCCCTTAGGGGATATGACCATTGCCAATGGATAATCCATCCTTTCTCAAAAGCTTTTTTAGTGTGGTGCATGCAGGAACATACCGTTCCGTGCACATGCACCACATATGCCAAACATTTGCATGTGCCACCATTTGCTATAGGAAACACATCTGTCTCACTACAAGCCATTCTCGCTGTTATAATTGTACCCTCATATGAATCTTTGATGATAGAGATATTACTTCCCAAGATCCCTTTCTTCCACATCATCCAACACAACCATTCAAGGTCAAGGTATTCCAAACCGTAACGGCCGTTACATGACAATAACGGTGGTAACTATGTCGTAACAGCAATTACAGAAAACTGACCCATAACAACCCTTAATGGCCCCATAACAGTGTTACAGGGGGGCAAAATAGGTCTTTTCAACCCCCAAAAAAAGGCCGTAGCATCCATTACAAGGGCAGTAACAGCCATTAAGGCAACAGCAATGGCCGTTGCTGCCACGTTTACCATTATGGAATACCTTGTTCAAAGTGATCCATTGTGTGCTTTCTCCATATTGATAAAAGCCGTGCTTAGCTCTGTTTGATTTACAGTTCCCACGGCATCTTCTCAAACCCATATGATGGAAATTGTGAGGGAAGAGATACGTATCAATTAGGCATTGACCATGATTGCAAGTAGAAATATTGGAACATTAACCTATAGTATATATTGTGAATGAATTAAACGAATTTGCATCCATTTCGGAGATGCATCTAGGACTCTGTGTATCATTTTTTCTCATTAATAAATAAGCCTTTTCACTTTACCAAAGGCAAAGGGCAAAGAAGAGTAGATTTTTTGGAATGTAAATCACTTTATAAAAAACTTTGAACAGAAGTTGCCCAAGTCAAAACTGAGCCATTCCAAGTCAAAAGAATTTTGATTGCTGAGTCTTGTTTTCCTTCTGACTTGACCAAGCTTTAGGAGCTTTTTGTCAACTCAATTCAGCCAAAACTGATTCAACTATGCTTGCTCAATGATCAACTAGATGATTCAGTCAACACTGTTATATATTCAATGAAAACATCACCTACCAATGCATGATTATTTCTATCCGGGAAACTCACCATGCACATTTAAGTAAGATGTAATAGAAAACTATAGACATACCTTTTGAGTTATAGTACTGATTTCCGATATCAACATCCTGCTCCTCAGGTTCTTCCTCGGAATACTCAAATCCATAGTCTTCCATGTCCTCATCTAAAGATGCCAGCAGTAATTAGAATAAAGAACAAACAAAAATCATAAAACTAAAGCAATAGAGTCAACAATTAAATTTAATGTTGTATCTACAAAAAGAAAGGAAGCTTTTTGCACCATATTCAAAACTTTGATTCTCACAGCCATTCGAGCCTAAAACAAGAAACACTGCTTGTCTCAAATTAGCCATGATATTTTCCTAGTAAATAATAATGCCTTCAATGACTCCAACAGCGAATTTAGTTTTCTTTTCTTTTTCCCAGGAAAAATGATGCACAACGCATGCATGTGGATAAACGGTGAAGTGAGATCAATCAAAAAATTAAATTAAATAATCAAAATCCCAAATCACACCAAAATCATCAACTATCTCAAGAATTCAATATGAAACTATGAATAGTCTAGGCCACAATCAAGAAACTACGCCATGCGTGATCGTTGAATAGTAGAAGTTGGGATCTAGTGGATGTAAAAACACCCAATTAGCATAGGAATAAGTCTATTGCAAAAGGTAACGACTATTACTACCTAGGGTTTGCTTGATTAAAATGTAGGCTAACCTAGGGTTTGAAGAATTTGGGGAAAATGTAAAATTAGGCATTAGCCGGTTTAATTGGCTAAGGGATTTTGGGGCATGGATATTACTTGAGGGGAATTAGGAACTTATGTGGTTGGAGGTTTGGGGTTTTAGGTTAATTAGGAAAATTGGGATTCTACGGTTTGGAGATTTTGGAATTAGGGTTTTTAGAAATTTGGGAAAATAAGAAATTGGGGATCAAAGGTTTATGGTAGGGTTAGGGATGGGAAATAAAGGGGTTTTAATCGGGGAAAGCAAGAGGAAATCAAGGGATTGAGGGGTTGTTTGTACGGTCGGAGTATGGCAGTACGATCACATGCGTGGGTCGTTAGCATGGGTTTTGGGGTCCTCAATGGTTGGGTTCAACTGGGGTTGAAGTTGGATGATGAAAAGTTGAAGAAAAATATTATTTGGATGGGAAGGGAAGAATAAAGATGAAGTTTTGAGAAAAGACATCTTTTGGATAGAAAGAAAGAGAGAAGAAAGATGATAGATGAAAAGCCTTGCACCTCCATTCAATGAGGAATTGAATCACACCACCCAAGCTCAAAATCACATGGAGTATTCTTCAAATCACATGAAGAAGAAAAAACACAAAGTTCTTTTTTCAAAATAGAGGCATTGGGGATCCACGCAACTCCCAACACCCCCCCCCCCTCTCTCTCTCTCTCTCTCTCTCTAGTAAAACATAAGATAGTCCAAAAATAATAAAATAAATGACAAAAACTACTCAAAACAAATAAATCTAAACAACCCTAAATTATTCGCGACCAATGGGGTGGTCCATGATCAAGAATGGTCCAAAAGTCCATCGTGCGCGATCCAACGGTCTGATCAATGCGCACACTCAATCTAATGGTCCAGACACCTCAAGAATGTAGCCCACATGCATCTTCCAAGTGTAAGGTCTTTGAAGATGCATCAAATGAATGTAGGATCTTCAATGGGGTCTTCAAAACAGTCCATTCAGCCCACTTGGGCCCATATAGTGGTCATCTATTCAAAGGAAAACTGGTGATGATCTCTTCCTCTGATAGACCCTGAATGGTGATTTGATGTCCTCATCAAAAAATAAGTCAATCAAGAGATCAAGGGGAAATTGCATGCAAAGAGGAACAATTATCAACCACCTGTCAAGAGGAGGTACACAATTCTCAGCCCACCTTGAGAGCATTTTCACTCAAGGCATGATTTTGTTAGCGTACACAGACCAACGTACCATAGAGGGTTAGATTTGCTCAATGTAGGCATGATTATCTGAAATTGCTAATAAAGTTTTTCTCTTGTAATCTTTTTTTTTATAAACAAGTATATTAAGGTGAGAAGGAGATTAACAAAGCGCATTCCCTACTCACAATTTTTCCCTTTTCTCTTTCTCTCTTCTTCTCCCCTTTATCCTAATTTCACATGGTATCAAAGCTCCACTGATCCACCCCCTTTCCCCTTCTTATCTCTTCATATTTCTCTTAATAACTTTTCTTACTCCTCTTCCTTCTCCTGTTTCAATTTCGACGGCCGTCTACCCATTTTACTCTACAAGATGGTGAAAGAGAGAGGGTTTCTCCATCACCACCCTACAAAATCAACTATAATGAATCAATGAGTCCTCTAGAAGCATTTTCTCCTTCGTTTGTCCTCTCTAGAAGAAGAATTTGCAGCATCTAAAGGAAGCAAATCCCTCTAGAGCTCTCTTAAGCTTCAAACAACACCGGATTCAAGTTATGGCAGCTTTTCCATCAATGGATCTAAGCCGAGAACCTTCCATAATGGCCACCACATGTGAGTTAGTACCCCTCCAACATCGCCAAATCTGAATTAGCTGACATTGCCGAATATGAGTCGGGACCCCTCCAACATCGCCGGATTTCAAACAGGACCCTTCTAAAGCCACTAAATTTCATTTTTGGCACCAAATATGTGCCAACATCTCTCCATCGTTGCCGGATCCGTTTCCAAACACCATATCTGAAAAAGGAATCCTTCCAGTGTTGTCAAATTCCTCTTCTTACATCTTTTCCAATATCAAATTCGAGCTTGGCAGCCCTTACTATCGTCAGATTTGCTCTCTGGACCGGCAATTGATACTGGATCTGACTTGCAAACGTCCGACGGTCGCTCGATCTACATCCAAGCCCATTTGTTGCTACTGGATCTAAGATACAAGCCGTCATATATTGTGGAATCTGCTCCGTAGACTATTAGCAGCCATTGGATCTACCCTCTCGCAACTGTTGTTGCCAAATATAATGCGCGGACTCAAACAGGCTTTGGATCTACCACCAGGAGACTATTTTGAGTATTTTTTCAGCTCTTTTAGTACTCTTTATCATCCCTAAGAATATCTTTTTGTTATTCTCTAAATGCGATATAATAAACACACCCAAATTCCATCAAGACAAATGCAATTACTACAATAAAACTAGATAACACAAATTATCTGGAGTGGTCTCAAGCAGCCTAAATGTATATTGGAACACAAAAAAGGTTAGGATATATTGCAAAAACAAAGAAACAGCCCAAGCCTAATGATCCCACTTATGATTAATGGAAATGTGAAAATTAGCTTCTGATGTCCCAATTCCTTATGTCCATGTAACCTAAAATTAGTCATGGTCTCTATCTCTTAATGATTGTGAAGGATGTATGGGATAAAGTAGCCAAGATGTACTCTCACCAAAAAGACTTAACCACCTCTATCAACTTCACATAGAGATTAACAATCTTGAACAAGGCGATGGAACCATGGAAGAGTACTTGCGAACTTAAATTAAAAAAGGGAAGAATTGAAAATTTGTCAAACAGTTATCTTTGAGTGAGAAGATCTGAAAAAATCAAATAAAACAACTCATAATCTTTAAGTTTCTCGCCGGTCTTCGTTCGGATTTCGAACATCCACATATACAGATTCTTAGGAGAGAATCTCTACCTTTCCTCAAATTTGTATATAACTACATATGAATACAAGCTAGACGACGAAATGAATCTCAAGTTATCCTTTCAGAAAGAGCAACCTTGACAATAGAATCTAAAGGTGGTAAAGGGCAACTTGACAAGGACAAGCTTAAATGTACACATTTTGGAAAAAGACGACATTTAAAGGAATACAATTGAATACTCCATATCAGCCCAAGCCTCATTTTACCAATATCTTCCACACTTTTATAGTTATATCATCTCTCCTTGCAGCCTTTCCTCATCCTTGTTAAGACTACCATTACCTCCCTTGCATGAATTCTCCAATAGTTCACACACTCTCCTAACCTTAGATCGAAGGACCCTCCTAGTTCTATTTCCATAGATACATCTTCATTCAAGAACTTATGGAAGTAGCCGCTTCATTTCCCATCTTTCACCAAGACCCCATGATCCCGCACTACAAAGTCCAGGGTCTAAGGAGCCTCCTAATCTTCATGCCAACATCATCATACAAAAACCTTTGGAAATAGCCTCTCCATCTCTCCCTAACCTCACCGTCTTTCACCATGACCCCTTGATTCCTCACCCCTAATACACCTAAATGATATATGCTCTACCTTTCCTCTCCCCATCTTTTGCTTGTTTGTAGACATCATTCTCACCCTCTCTAGTACTTAAGCTAACACAAATTCATCATACGATTTATACTTATCTTTCCTCGCTGGTTCTTCACTTTCTTTTAGCATTTGATCAATGTTTTCCAAATCATTATCGCATAATGTATCACACCCCTGGGATACAGAAAAATATCAATCATCGCATGTGATATATCGATTGTATCACGTGATGCATCGCTATTGTTGGGAAAGATGGGGAAACTTTGGGAAATTAGTTGAATTTTTCAATGAAACTTCAAAGATTGTTAAAAAAGACATCTATACACACTTAGAAATCAAAACATCACGAAAAACAAGTGCGCATAATAGGTTTCCTTTGTATGGGGTCCCAATTTGTGCGTTGTCTGACTGAACTGATGCAAGTATATTCAAAGTCAATTCATATAAAGGGAAGGACTTCTGCTCCCTAAGCACATATCTCCCACCATCTAAAGATGGTTTTAGGAATCTAGCAAGCATTTCAAAATTCAATTTTTCAGAAGCTCTTTTGTAAAATGAGAGAGGCACACAATGTCCTGAGACGCATGCAATCATCACCACCGACACCAGGTCCGCGTACAAAAAAAAAAAACATTAAAATTCCTCAAAACAATAATAACCAAACAATGATAGCAGAAGCAGCAGCATAGGTGGCGGATGGAGCATTACACCCATCATCATCATCTAAGGCTTATCCCAACTAATTGGGTTTGGTTGGGGTTGGCTAACACGGACCCTATTCCGCATTACACCCACCCAAACTCAAATAATGCATGCCTTCGTTTTCTACTTTTGGCAATCTAACAGTACTAAGTAGAAAAGACAGGGTTTGATTATCATATAGGGCTTATAAGTGACAACGTAAATTGCCTGATGCCAATCCATTTTCAAGAATGTATTTGAATCATTCAACTGAGTAAAAAGCTTTGATATTCTGTGTGTGTTTGAATCATCTAGTAGAGGGGGGGGCGGGGGGAAAGGATTTGATATTCTGCCAAAGCATGATGCACCGTTGCGCGAAATGTATGCGCCGTGTGGATGCACTTCAAGTTAAACCGCCCAAGTAGTGGGTCCCACTACAGACAAGCCATGACCGAAAATACACCCTGAGCACGTGATCATAATGAGGCCGATTGATAGACATCTAACCGACAGTTAAAAACAGAAAATAGTCTAGGATCCAAATTCAACAAACAAATAACCATCCATCAGAGGTCAGGATCATCTAATTGGTCTTATTTTGGTGTCATGGCCCATCTACAATGGGTCCCACTATTTTAGCCGTTAATTTGAGCTAAATACATTCCACGAGTGTAATTCCTGTTTACATGAGTATGGAGCAACACACTGCCAGAGTATCAGATATCTCCTCCATCTAATAGGCGTAGATTCATAAATCAATTCATTCCACATTAAAACATAATTCAGAAGATAAAAGAAACCAATCCAACCAATCAGTAAACCCAACCATTTCCATATGCCAAAAAAATCACAGCAAAAAAAAAAAAAAAAGCACCTAGAAATCCTAAATTCAGCAGCGGATGAAGGTGGAGAATGAGAAGGATAGATTTATAAAAGCAATCCATACCAGAACCCATGCTTTCGGGATTCAAAGAAGGCGATTCTACGAGTTTCAGCAAGGATTCTGATTTGCAGTGGTTTGCAGTAGAATAGAATAGAATTTGGATGGTTTTTATATCTGATTGGGGTTTTTTAAATTACGATTTCTGAGGGTTTTGGAAAGAGATGGAAAGGAAAACGTCTCTCTCTCTCCACTCTTCCGAGGGAGAGAGCGACAATTGAGAGGGAAGCAATTGCGAGGAGCTTATATCCATACCTGATCAGCGGACTCGCGCGCGTGAGATCAGAAATAATGGTTGCAAAGTGTGGGGCCATCGTGATGTTCGTGTTATATCCACTCCGTCCATACGTTTATTCAGATAATTTTAATACAAATAAACAAAAATTAGACATATATGAAACTATACGAAGAGTATGGATTGAAGGCCTACCATTGAAAGATTCGTAGTGGCCATAGAAATTTTGGATCATGCTTATTATTGTGTTTTCCCTTCATACAGATGGGAATAACCTTATGAACGCCTTGGATGGAATATAAACATCACGGTTTGGCTTAGAAAATTTTGAACGGTGGGTGTTTCTTTCCACACTATTTCGTATGGCGTGGCCCACTTGAGTTTTGGATCTCGTCGGAGATCAGGCTCATGGAGTAGAATGACCTGCCATAACGGATGGATGGAGTGGATATGACACGGACATCAGAGTCCGCCCCATGGTGCTTGTGGCTGCAAAGGTCCCGATTACACGTGTGGAAGGTAAGGAGATACTGGCGGGCCACACGGAATATGCCATGGCCCAATAGCAAGGACGGCCCACCCATGGAGGTGCACTTATATGGAACATGGAAACGGATTGGCTACTCCCCTTGCAACTGGCCAATGGCTGATGGTCCGTGCTCTGTGGGCCCCACTATGATGTATGTGTTTCATCCATGCGGTCCATCTATTTTTATAGATCTTTTTATGGTATAAGATCAAAAATTAAGTATATCCCAATCTCAAGTGGACCACATTACAGGAAAAAGTATTGAATGAACGTCGACCATTAAAAACTTTTTGGGGGCTATAAAAGTTTTTGGATCAAGCATATCTTTGTCTTTTCCCTTCAAGTGGGTCTGTATGACCTAATCAACAGATTGGATGTCAAATAAACAGTAATGGGCCTTAGGAGGATTTTAATTGTGGATATCCTATCACTATTGTTTTCTTGTGGTGTGGTCCACCTGAGAATTATATCCCTCTCATTATTGGTATAAAGTGCTAAAATTATTTGTAAAAATGGATGAACAGAGTGGATGAAACACATACATCATGGTGGGGCCACGGAGCAACAATCACATACATCATGGTGGGGCCACGGAGCAACAATCAGGGGAGTAGCCAATCCGGACGCGGATTGCGTCCTACCCAGCCGTCTCCACCTGGGAACGGGCAGCAGCTTTGAGTGGCCACTGTGATGTATGAATCTTATCCACACCGTTTATCTATTTATTTTTTTGTATCATTTTAGTCTACAGGCCCAAAAATGAGGTAGATCAAAGACTCCAGTGGATTACACAATGGGGATTAATTTCTTACCATCCAAAACTTCTTGGGACCACAGAAGTTTTGAATGGAGCTGATATTTGTATTTTCTATTCATCCAGGTATATGTCACTTTGTGAATAGGTTGGATGGGCAATAGACAAGCTTATATGGTGAGAATCATTTTCTTCGCTGCTTCCTACGGTGTGGCCCACTTGAGGCTTGGATCTGCTTCGTTATTGGGCTTATGCCCTGAAATGATAGGAAAAAATGCATGGACGGTGTCGATAAGACTCATACATCAAGGTGGCTACTCAGAGGTGCTGCCCGTTCCCAGCTGGAGACGAGCCGGGGTATAACGCAATCCGCGTCGTGATGTACTTCGAACATGCCGCTTGGATTTGGCAAACGGACTGGCTACTTCCCTGCCACCATCTTGGTGGCTGGTGGTCAGTGCTCTGTGGGCCCCACTATGATGTATGTGTTTCATTCATGCTGTTCATCCATTTTTACATATCATTTTAGGGCTTGACCCAAAAAATGAGAGGGATAAGGACCACACCAAAGGAAAATAATAGGGATTAGATATCAACAATTAAAAACCTCCTAAGGCCCATTTTCCTAAAAAAGATCAACTTGATCCAAAACTTTTATGGCCGGCAAAAAGTTTTTAATGTTCAGTGTTCATTCAACACTGTTTCCTGTAATGTGGTCTACTTGAGATTTTGATATACTTCATTTTTGGTATCATAGAATAAAATGATCTAGAAAAACTTATGGACCGAATGGATGAAACTAATACATCATGGTGAGGCTCACAAAGCACCGACCACCAGCATTGGCTGGTGGCAGGGGAGTAGCCAAACCGACTCCGAGGATTCGGAAGTTTGACCGGACGCCGATTTCCTGCCACTACATTTCGCAGGAAGTTCCTGCAGGCCGACTGGGATGTTTGTGATAAATTCACCCCGTTCATCCATTTTTTGAGCACATTTTAGGACTTCAAACGAAAACGGTGAAGGATACAAGGCTCAAGTGGCCCTCATTAGAGGAAAAGACGAAATTCTTATAGGGTCGAAAGTGATGTTTACATGCCATCCATGACGTTGATAACGTCATTCCTACGTAGATGAACTGAAAAACAAATGTTATCTTGATTCAAAACTTTTGTGGCCCCTGTAATATTTCAACCGTGGACATTCATTCCTGTCGTTTTCGGCTCACTTGAGTATTGGATTTGCTTATTTTTTCGATTCGAATTCTAAAATGATCTCACAAAATTGATGGATGGGTTGGATTTCTCGCAAACGTCGCAGTGGGCCCACCTCTGTTCCCAGTGCGCAGGAACTCCCCGCAAAACCTTTCCCAGGAAATCCGCGTCCGCGGTAATCCCACCACTAAAAACAACGTGATTGAATAACCACTGTTAAAAACTTTTTAAGGTCCACTGTAATGTTTATTTGCTCTCCAACCCGTTGATTAAGTCACACAAACTGCCGTGAAGGGAAAACATAAACATTAGCTTGACCCAAAACTTTTGCAGGGGTTGAGAAGTTTTTAACAGTGATTATTCAATCACAGGTGTTTCCTAAGGTGTGAGAGTTGGATCTGCCTCAATTTTAGGATCATGCCCTAACATGAGATCAAAGAATAGATGAACATAATAGATAAAATGCATACATTATGGTGGGGCCCACATATATTTTTTATGCACCAGATGATACAGAGCTTAGTACCCTAAGGGCCATTACCGAAATCTGAGTCCAGTTTTTTTTTTTTTTTCTTCCTATATGGCTGAGAGGAAGTTCCTATGTTGGGATGCTAGTGGGCCCACTGTGATGTTAGTGAGAAATTGATTTGTCCATCTTGATTTGGGAGATCATTTCAGGATAAAATACCAAAAATGAGGTGGATCCAAAACTCAAGTGCTCTCAAGTGCCCTGCAAGCTCCAGTTACATTCTCGTCCCCTATTCGGACATGGGTCACATACTGACTGTAATGCCCCGAAAATCGGCACCCGAGTACATATACTCCGATCCCGAGTTCCCTGGTGCTAACTTAATAAAATGCGCATGTGTATTCATTCACATTCATTTAATATAAAAATAATTAGAATAACGCAATTTAACTTAGCGGATCAAATACGAGGTAGAGATAACAAAAATTAATAAATATACGGATAATAATCATGGTATAGTTAAATGTGGTATTCACCCAAATGAGAATTGTACAAGTCACAATATACATACCCAAGACAATTGATTGAATAACCACCGTTAAAAACTTTTTAAGGTCCACTGTAATGTTTATTTGCTCTCCAACCCGTTGATTAAGTCACACAAACTGCCGTGAAGGGAAAACATAAACATTAGCTTGACCCAAAACTTTTGCGGGGGTTGAGAAGTTTTTAACAGTGATCATTCAATCACAGGTGTTTCCTAAGGTGTGAGAGTTGGATCTGCCTCAATTTTAGGATCATGCCCTAACATGAAATCAAAGAATAGATGAACATAATAGATAAAATGCATACATTATGGTGGGGCCCACGTATATTTTTTATGCACCAGATGATACAGAGCTTACTACCCTAGGGGCCATTACCGAAATCTGAGTCCAGTTTTTTTTTTTTTCTTCCTATATGGCTGAGAGGAAGTTCCTATGTTGGGATGCTAGTGGGCCCACTGTGATGTTAGTGAGAAATTGATTCGTCCATCTTGATTTGGGAGTCATTTCAGGATAAAATACCAAAAATGAGGTGGATCCAAAACTCAAGTGCTCTCAAGTGCCCTGCAAGCTCCAGTTACATTCTCGTCCCCTGTTCGGACATGGGTCACATACTGACTGTAATGCCCCGAAAATCGGCACCCGAGTACATATACTCCGATCCCGAGTTCCCTGGTGCTAACTTAATAAAATGCGCATGTGTATTCATTTACATTCATTTAATATAAAAATAATTAGAATAACGCAATTTAACTTAGCGGATCAAATACGAGGTAGAGATAACAAAAATTAATAAATATACGGATAATAATCATGGTATAGTTAAATGTGGTATTCACCCAAATGAGAATTGTACAAGTCACAATATACATACCCAAGACAATTAAAATGTAAAGTTTTCAGTTTTCCCTCTATCATCCAAAACATAACGACGGTGGCACAAGCTGATCTATGCCTACCCATCTGAGGTCTTATTAGAATCTGTATTAGCAACAATGTATGGTTGGTGTTTTAAGACACCATCCCCAGGTAAGAGTAAGTAGCTAACTTAGTGTTTCCATTAGTCCTAAGCTACGCATGTTATCGACACAATCAGCACAATTAATGATAAACAATCAATCAAACATTTCTTAAATACTCTTGTTAAATGCACAATTGAGATTATTAAATGATGCATACACCTTACAATCCAACACTCCCTCACAAGTGGCTTTAACGCCTATTTCGCAAATATCAATACTCCCTCATAAGCGACTCCAATGCCAAATCGCAGTCCATCCTAAGGTATGCATGATTAGCCGAATAATTATTAATTCAAATTCATACAGCCGATTGATGAAGTTAGGATACCAACGTTATATCACGAGTCATTATCCGGATCATGTGGCTTATTACGGTATGTAACGGCTCATCACCAGTGTCCCTTGATCCAAAATTAAGTATCAGTCGTTTATCTCAAGAATTAATTATTCCAAATATACGACATGATACCTAAATGTATGAGGATCAATTCGGTATGAGTCGTCACCCAAACACCGAGTATAATCACTCAATTATGAGGTACAGGCTTGTCACGTAAAACCAATTTACTACAAAGAAATAGCTCGTCACCCAATTCCATTTATGCCCGAGTCGTTCAAATAGTACTTTACACGGAATCATGGCCAGGTAATTTGACAGGGGTCGTTCGAACAATGATCTATTACCTCTATCAGTGCTCACTGGTCACAACGAGGAGGCTTATCACTCCAATATAGGCCGACAGTTCAGACATAGTGTCTCGTACCACCATGTCTGGCTCACGAGTCCTAGTGAGATCGTATCGCACTAATGGTTATGAATGAATATATCCACTGGGAACGGAATATCCTAGATTCTATTTGTCGTTTGTCATGCATTGTGAACACACATGGTCAGTCAACTATTAGGCTAATTCGATTGATTTGGGAAACTCCGGTAATGACCGCGAGCGATCCCTTTCTCACGGCACTCCTCATGTGCTTGAAGTCGTGGATGAGGAACCCGACGGGATCACGGACCGCGTGGTCTCGGCCTCACGCATTGGAGGGTCTTGGTCTCGCAACCTGTTTAGGGCGTTGATACATGGGGTGTACTAGATTTTCAAATCTGCTGGATGAATGGACCTAATTAATAACCCGGCTAACACGATCGTATTGCATCGCACTAGTTAGGGTGGCGACTCGGCAGTCGAGGTCGCACTGAGGGAGTGTTGTCATTTACGATCGTTAGATGGTGTCGCTCGAGGGAGCGTTGTGGTGAGGGCAAGCATCATGTCATGCTGTATACACGTACATTAATAAGATTACTTAAACGTATGTGATTGTCTGCTTTTCATTAAGATCATATTATAATTGATGTCTGTGATAACTTGAGACTAATAGCACCCACTGAGTTGATCACTCACTCCCACTCTGAAACGGTGTTTTAAAACACCAACCAGACCCGTTTATAGATGCAAGTGGCTCAGGGGTAGAGGAGCCTAGTGAGGCGAGCTTTGACAAGGAGGACGAGTTATCCTACTTCCAGTTGATGGAGGGCTCACCGGCAGCTTGAGAGGCAGGATTGGATCACTGAGCAGGGGGCTCAGTTATATTCTTTTGGACTTATTATTCTTTTGAAATTTTGTTAGGTAGCGTCATATGCACGCCTTTTATATTTTTGAACATG
Source organism: Magnolia sinica (assembly GCF_029962835.1). Classification (NCBI taxonomy): domain Eukaryota; kingdom Viridiplantae; phylum Streptophyta; class Magnoliopsida; order Magnoliales; family Magnoliaceae; genus Magnolia; species Magnolia sinica. The sequence continues at coordinate 10,578,931 of NC_080587.1, read as the reverse complement.
TATATGAATGTATGTTTGTTTTTCGCTCATTTCAGTAGACCGGTGTGGTTATGTTTCATGCTCCAGGAACCTTCAGGCTGCGCAACTAAACCTGATTAAACGCATTAATGAAATCAGTTAAAAGTGACTCTCGGGAACTCGGGAATCGAGCGTATGCGCGACCCCTGATTTTCAAGGTGTTACAATTTTAGTCCTATGAAAGCAGGGGAAAAACTATCAAGTCATGCCGTAAGGTTCCTCTTCCGGCTAATATCTTAACAAATTTCTTAGTAGGTTTCTCAACAGGTCATCCAAATGCCTTTTTTGCAATAGGCTTGGATGCCCTGGAGCATTGTCAGGCCCGTATCCTAGCCAGTACCGTTTCATAAACTTTCGCGGTCCACCCGGTCGAATTCCGGCGACCCGTGAGGCATAAATAGCATTTACGCGTAACCTTGAGTCATATCCTGTATTCTAGAGTCGGCTCGACCTAAAACTTGTACCCTAGCGATTGCGCCATCGTCGTAATTCTGATGCCATGTCTCGCACACCGAGGCGATACCCGAGCTAGGAGATGTGGGCCTGTGTTCAGTTCGAGGAAAACGTCGCACAATTTCAAAACCCAAGAGAAATCACATCAATCATGTCAAGTACATATCCCATTAATCATCTCAAGCAAGTACAACCACTCCTCTTTTAAAGTCAACTCTCTCTCTGTCTCTTTCTCTCTCTCTCTCTCCACCCATCAAGTACACCCATCAGACCCCATCACTCACCCACCCCCCACTCTCTCTTACAACCTCTCTCTCTCATTCTCCCAATCAACCCCATGAGCATCCAACGTCCAAGCATTTCCATGGAAGAGAGGAGAAGCTAGTGTGACCCACCTCCTTGCCACCCAATCCAACCGTCTAATCTCCATCATCCTCCATCAAAGTCGAAGCCAAGGAGTCTGACATTCCATCAGACCAAGAAGATCGAATGGTGGGTGATTTTAGTGTGATTTTGATGATTAGAGGACCCACATATGGTGGGCCCCATCTTGATGTATGCATTGTTTAAAGAGGGACCCATAGTGGCCGGGTCCCTCCGCTGCTCTCTCTCTCTCTTCCTATCTTGTGGACCCCACTATGATGCACATATTTGATCCATGTCGTCCACCTACGTGGGACCCGCCTGATGGATGTGTTGGATCTGCACCGTCCAGCCTGTTACCAGGTCTAGACGGAAGGGAAAATGCAAATATCAACTTGATACCAAGCAGGTGGGCCACACATGTGGACCCACCTGATGTATGCGATCTATCCATGCCATCTAGCCCTCACGTGGGACATGTCTCGAAGAAGTAAGAAAGAGACTCATGCAAGGGAGAGATGTCGATTCTCGCCATCCTCGCAGCATTTTTCAAGGATGCCAGCACTATTTCCAAATCGGACCACTGCGTTGGATCTTTATATATATATATATATATATATATATATATATATATATATATATATATATATATATATTGTTATGGGCAGATTCAGGCCCCTACAATTCCTCCGACATCCCTTTAATCCAATCGGACGCACAAGAGTCAATCTGAGACGATGAATATTATTGAAGGAAAGGAAGATTCCTGGCTCAGTTGCAGTTCGTTCATCTGGCGAGCAGCTTGCTAGACCCCTTTCATCAATAATAATAATAATATTATTATTATTATTATTATAGAATACATTATATATGTGGTGGGCCCCACGTGGGACCCACCAGTTGTGGAAGCTGATTGGCTAACGTGCCTCACATCAGCTATATAGTTGGTGTATTGACATCACCTAGTTATGTGGGTTGCATGATATATGTACTTATTCATGCCGTCCATCCAATTTCATCTGGACCACCCATCTATGTGGACCCCACGAGCGGCTGGGGTATTGACGTTAGCAAATTATGTGGGGCCCACACGTGATATATGTATTTTATCCATACCGTTTGAAGCCACCATGATGCATGTGGTTTACCAGCTGGACGGTGGGAACCCTCTGTGATGTTTTGTATTCCACGCCGTCCATCTGGACTAGTGTGACCCACATAATGGGTGTGTTCCATCCAAACTGCCCATCGTATGGTGAGCCCATCTTAAGGCTTGAGACACAAAAATGAGGCAGATCTATTAGTTGGACCGCATTGCAAATATCAGTGAAGTTGAACGTCCACCGTTGAAATTCTTTTGAGAGTATAGAAGTTCTAGATCAATATAGTATTTGTTTTTCCTCTTAATTCAGGTCTTTGTGACCGTATGAACAAGTTAGATAGAAAATAACGTTATGGTGGGCCATACCTTGAAGATGTGTTGTATCCACACCGCCCATCCATTTTGACGTGGGGCTTACCTTGACGTGTTTGTGGCCCATCCGCTAAGGCCCACTTGACGTGTATGAGGCCCATGTGCAGGGCCCACCTGTTATGTATATTGGTCCCATGTGCAGGGCCCACCTGTTATGTATTTATGGCCCTTTTTGGGCGTGGCCCATTGAGTTGTATTCGAGGCCCATGTGATGTGTGTTAGGCCTATGTGAGCAGCTCATAGGGATGTGTATTAGGCCCATGTGAGCGGCCTATAGTGATACGTATTAAGCCCATGTGATGCGGCCCATAGTGATGTATATTAGGCCCATATGATGCAGCCCATAGTGATATGTGTTAGGCCCACAGTGATGTGTTAGGTCCATGTGACGTGGCCCATAGTGATGTGTGTTAGGCCTGTGTGAGCGACCCATAGTGATGTGTATTAGGCCCATGTGATGTGGCTCGATATGTTATATATGAGGCACATATGATGAGGCCCGTTGTGATGTATAAGGCCCGTGTGATGCGGCCCACTTGATGTATGAGACCCTTGTGTAAGGGCTATTGTGATTGTATGTGACCCATTGTGATTGTACGAGGCCCGTTGTGATTGTATGTGGCCCATTGTGATTGTATGCGGCCCATTGTGATATATTTTCAGCCCATATGATAAGGCCCATTGTGTTGTATTTTTGGCCCATTTGCTAAAGCCCATTGTGATATATTCAGGGCCCATGGGTTATGGCCCATTATAATGTATATGAGGGCCATTGGTGTGGCCCACTTGATGTATATGAGGCCCATTGGTGTAGCTCGTTGATGCCGCCCACTATATGTTTAGTCCTATGAGGGTCACTCATTGGGAGCGATGTTGGTTAAATGTCCACATTGATAGGCAACGATGGTTAAATGTCCACATTGTGGCCTTCCCTTAGGCTGATTATCAATGTTGATTATCGATACCGATTATGAGTATGTGACAACATAGCATTATGATACATGCCCATACGCATCATCTGTATATTTGATATGAGATGTGGTTGACCATTGCATATGCCATTAGGCAGGTTGTCTATGGGACTCCCTGATAGGCGGAGCCATCTCACATGAGTGCACGGTATGCGTAGGTTTGATGCATGACTGGATGGTATGACTCGTGCATCTCATATTTTGTGATATGACCACCATACGTCATAGTGACATCAGGGTCGTAGCCCTCACAGGCATATTGTGGATGGCTAGATGGGACACCAAAAATCTATTACTAGCATCGGACTGCCATAGATGGCCTTAGGTGAAAATCCTTAAACCTCCGTGGCTAAGAGACGCTCCAACGTCTAGACCGAGTGGATTACATGAGCGCCCGAGTGCCGAATACCAATGGGCCGCGTCTCCCACTATGTCGTGGTCTGTTAGAAGGGGGTATAGCCTTATCCGCTCGTTTCGTAGTGGGCAAAACTAAGCTGAGTTTGACCAACTCATAAATGGGTCCGCTATCGACGTGCAGGATAGGTATTGGCTAACTACTAGTCAGGCGGATAGTGAGGTCTCTTCCACTCACCTGGTTGCGCACGATGGGGCAGCAATCTGGTTTGGAGTGTACTAGACTCTGGTAATGATCCCAGAGATGTACAGTACTGATACATAGACTTATTGAGTAGGAGTTGCATACTCATTCATTCATTCATTCACTATCCACTTGGGCTGATGGTGCGTAACTAATTATTGTGTACCTTCGCAATGACAAGAATTTCGGTTAGGGCACGCGACTAACCTGATGTCAGTGGTTTACCACATTGAGTCGACTATCCAAATTTAGGTATGAGACTGGTTTGGATAGAAGTCTCTTGTGATGGATCCCATAGCCTGCGATACTACGTACTATCATCCCGACTTCACTCGAGCTTAGTCATTTTATTCGCACTGCATATTGTATTCCATTCGCAACATTTAGTATTTTGGGTTACTATGTTTATGCATTTATATGGCTTAAATGGGGTTGATGGTATTCGTGGCTCGTCATGATTTACATATTGTATTACATCATCGGCATCTGATATTTGGCTCATTATGATCTGCATTCCGTACTCTGATATTATATGACTTATGGACTTACCAGTATATTTTCGTTTACTCTAATATCATATGATTCATGATCTTGCCAGTATTCCCAACATTGTATGAATATGGCATTGTATTTGTGTGCTTGGTACTTATCTTGCGCAATACTTTCACCATCCTCTGAGCTTTCTACAAGCTTAAGCTTTCTATAAACTTATGTACGATAGATGCGTGCAGGTGGCGTTATGTCGCAGCAGCGTTGAGCTTGGAGCGTACAGCTGTCTTTTGAAGCTTAGATTTTATTTGACATATTTATTTCCCTTTCAGTATTGTATTCAAAGTTTATATTAGTGGATATGTGATGATGATGTTGCTTTTATGATTTGGGTAAACTTGTGATTATGCTTCTTACGAGATAAATGTACGTTGGAAAATCCTCCTTGTAGGATCCCAGGATCGGAATCTGGCGTATGCGCATTGGGAGCCGAGAATGGGGTACTATGGGAGTTGTTGGTACTGGATTCGGCGATTAGGAATTTTGTGAGCCCGGTCTCCGAGTTTGAGATGTGACAAGCATGAAATTCCAAAGAAATTTATGGACCTCATTAAAAAAATTGTCGTTGCATCGCCTAATGTATCCAAAGTATATATGATTCACCTGCGATAGAAAAAAGTTTCAATGTTAATACTCCACAGTGAATCAGAGACTACAGGTAGATAGAATTCATACAAAATTTCAGTGGATGATGTAGCCTCAACACATTTCAATATTCTAGACTTTGGTTCAATTGTCAGCTCCTCCTCCCTTAATGGTAAACTTTTAGGATATGGGGAAGGAGAGGCTTCAAAATAAGGGTTCTCTCGGTCAGTAACAACTACCAAGGTATTGTCTTGTAAGGCATTCACTATGTCTTGTATCATGAGATCGTCTGAGTCTGCAAAGTGTGCCAAGCAATCGTCTAAAGAGTTGGGAAATTCAGCTGAGAGTGACTTATTTTCCTCATTGAAATCTGTAATGAACTGCTTAAGGACTCCATCGTCTTTAAAAGTAGAGGGAGGTATGCTCTCTTGCTCTAGCCTTGCACAGACAGATTGAGGGTCAGTAGACGAAGCATTGATGTGAGGACTCTGTTCATTGATGCTACTCAAAAGAGGCATTGAATCGTCAAATTTTGATAGTTCAGATGGTGATCTCAACTGGGTAGTTTCAAATTCCAAAATCTTATCGAGCAATTTGTCCATCTTCCCAACTATCTTATAAGTCAATTCGGGGGAGTGGTCTAAACATGAATCACAAAGGGTGGAAGGTTTAGGTGAAAGTGGTTCATCCTCCATATTTAAATTGGTCACGTCAGATAAGTTGAGTAGATCACTATAGTCGACAACTTCCTGAACCTCTTGATCATAGATATGGGCCAAACTTGAGATTGAATCCCGATACGCATCATCTTCCAACTTAGTGCAGTACACACTTGGAATGGGATCGCTTTCCTCATATTCTTTTCCTAGATTGGGCTATGGTTCAAATAAACTAACTTTTTCCTCATCATTAAAATCAGGTGTGTCATGTGAGTAAAGTATGTCAACATTATTATATTTGAAAACCAACAATGTCGCTTGATTATTCCTTTGGATCGTCATCGAGATTGACTCATTGGGAAATTAAGCCGGATGCTCATTAATGGATTCCAACTCCTTATTCCAAATTTCAGAGTTCTCCATGAGCAAGTTATGATCACTCTCCTCGTATTATGTTTATGGATGGAGTTATGGCTGGGACAAACTAGCCTCCATTATCTCATCATAAGTGGTGAATCTAAAGGAGTAATCAACAAAATCAATTGGCAATTCATCTCTTTAATGTGTCGGGTTGAAATCACTTTCCTTGTACTGTATTGGTTAGGATGAATTAGTCTTCATTAGGCTATCGAGCCGTGATTCAAGTGTTTTTAATAATTTCCTCATGTCAGTAACATAGTCTGTGTAACTCTGAGGTGACTCATCTTGGATCGTTTCTGATAGATATTCAAAAGTAGTTGATCCAAAAGGGTTTTCACCATGATACTTTACTGACTCAACTTCGAAATATTTATGTTTCCACTGATCATAATCGTACGGGTCATAGGTCGGGAGTTGATATGCGTCATCATTCCAATAGTCACGTACTGTTTTTTTAACTCGTGGAGCGCAATTATTCTCCCGTAGATAATCACCGAAGGACTTCTTAATCAGTAGAGCATCATATTGCAATTGGTTGAAGAAATTTTTAAAAAATATTTGAGGTATAGGCTATTTCCCATATAATCATCATACATACTTTCTCAGGATTTCTTAGCTATCTCAACATATTGACGTTCCCACTCTTGTATGGTGAAGCCTTAACTCTAAATTTAATCTAAAAGAAAATAAAAGAAAAATCCTATAGCAATAAAAGATCTAGATAGAGAAGAAGTTAGAAAGAAGTTACCGGATTGGAGGTTCTTATGTTAAAAACTTGCACAAAAAAGAAGAAGAAGTCAGTTTCTAAAAATTGAAAGTCTAAAAATAAAAAGTAAACTAAAAAACTTCTAAAAACCAAAAATAGAAAGTTTTAAAAAAGAGGAAAAAGAAGTTTCTAAAAGACTGATTAGGAAAGTTCTAAACTCTAGAATTACAAAACAAGTTAGTTTCTAAAAATAAAATAAATCTTAGAATTAGAAATATAGAAAAATTAGAAAGAGATTACCAATTTAGAAAGCCTATATCAGGGTCCTGCAAAACAAGAAACTTAAGTTAGTTTTTATAAATCAAATAAAAAAACCTAAACCTATAATTAAAAACTAGAAAAACTCTAATCTTAACATAATTTTAAAACTAGTTAATCTCAGAAAAGCGTAACCGTCAATCCCCAACAACGACGCAAAAAACTTGTTCACACCCCAATTATAGGGTTGCGATGTAATAATAATCTTGGTAAGACCGAGGTTGAATCTACAGGGACTAAACCTTGTACGTAATCTAATAGTAACCATAACTAGAATTAGACGAAGATGTAATATAAATCAAGAAATTTTAAGATAAATAATGGTGAAATGTTAGAGTAAAACTTGTAAAATTCAAATGTGGGAAATTAGGGTGCCAAGGATCCACCTGTAGAGATCAGGGGGATTTATGCTTGATTCATAAACACAACTGGATTTAGAGTCTCATCTTCATCTGGTTGGAAGATAATTCATTAAAATCCATATCTGAACTTCCTTCGATCCAGTTTTCAAGAGATGAGAGGTATAAGAATTAGAATTGATTCCATCACAGAACCATGCCCATAAGACGAAACAAACAACAAAATTTAACCAATCCACATCCAATCTAAGGGAGTTATAAACGTTAAGAAGGGTTTCATCATCCAACCATGCCCATGAGACGATGGTGAAGAACAAGGCTCCCACGTTCATAATCCCTATAATGAACAAAACATGCTCAAAGCCATCATAAATCCATTGTAATTTAAGTCACAATAAACCATTAAAGACTAACATTTCATATAATCAAACTATAATGAAATAGAGTTTAGAAACATGAATCAAAACCGTAGAAAACTCCTCATCATGCTACAAACTTCACCTCTTAGTCCTAGCTAAGAGGTTTAGCCTGACGTGATCATGCTAAAGTCTCAGAAAACATAACAAAATAAAGAGGAAAAGAGAGAAAATCTGGCCGTCCCAAGCTCTCTCTGTCTCTTGCTTCTCGTTCATATCCACAGCCACCCACACGTCTCAAAGATGCCTCCACGGCTAATCTCCTCAAAGATATCTCTTCATGCCCTCTCTCTCCCTTTTTATAACATAAGGGGAGTTGGTTGGGTGTAACCTATGTATTAAGAGGCGATGAGGGATGTCTGTGGAGTGTACGAAGTAAATAGCTGTGAAAACACAAAAAGCTTGCTTTTGGAACGCGTTTTGGCAAAAAGGAGTCCAAGAAACCAAGTTTTCCTCCATGGTTAGGGTCCTGGCCCCCTAGTGCGTCGTCTGAACGATTCAGATCATCCAACAGTTCAATGATCGTGGCTCACAACTACCCATAAATCTCGGACGCGTTCGGACGTCCGTTTTAGAAAGTTCCTGCACTGACGTTTTTGGTGGGGCCCAAGTGATGTTTTCGTGAAATTCATCCCGTTCATTGGATTCCTAGTGAAGTTTCAGTAAGAAAAAGAGTAGTTTTAGTCGAGTTTGGTGTGACCCGCTGTATCAAATCTCCTTGTCATTCATCCTGTGTTTTCCGGTGATCCACGTGTGTACGTGTGCATGGGAGCCAAAGGTTAGCATGGTTAGGGTCGTCCCCACCCCCTAGAGCAGATGAATGGTCTAGATCGTCCGTTTGGACAATGGGTGTGGCCCATTATGATCAGCAGGCTTGGACAGGGTGCGTCCATTGGTTCCAGTGCGAGAGGGAGACGGGTCAAGGTGATTGCCTTGACATTCTGGTGCAGCGCGAGTGCGCACACCCCTATGCATGTGCTCCCTAGGTGGGGTCTACTCTTGATGTTTACAATGAATCCATTCTGTCAATCCATTTTGCCACCTCTTTTAAGAGGTTCATACCAAAATTGAAGCATATCCAGATATCAGGTGGGCCCCAAATCAGAGATTTATGGGATGATCTATTTGTTGAAACATTTCTATAAGGATCTAATGGCTGAAATTCAACGTGTACGGTTAATTTAGGGTCCTCAGACCAAATATAAAGTTTCGAGCCAAATGGATTGTGGGAACCCTGTGATCTTACATTCAGGACGACTTTTAGGCCTATTGAACTTCAATTATTTGATTTTCTCGGATCTTTGGTATGTAAATTATTCGATTTTCGTTTCCTGGGATCCATCCCTTACTTTGGTGATTTCTGAGCGTTAAATTCATACTTTTAGTACACTTTTTCAGTCCAGATTCATAAATTCACCTTGCAATACAAATATGATTAAAATATGACATTGAATAATGACATATTCGTAAAATCAGATAATAACTGGGATCTAATATATAATATTTAACCTTCAACACAATTCCTAAAATGACCAGAAAAAAATAAATGAGGGGAATAGATGAAACAAATGCATTTCTTATGCAGCACTGACCAGAGCCACCGGCGGGTGGACTACGTGTAACTCAATACTCTCAGCAAACCGAGTGAACACTACGGGGCTACATTCATTCATGCATTTCATCCGTTTCGTCCGTTCATTTTACCTGATAATTCTAAGGTCTTGGACTAAAAATGAAGTATATACAAATTTCGAGAATAACACAGCACTGGAAACAGTGTGAATCGAACATTTACCGTTGAAAAGTTCCTGGTGTCACAGAAGTTTTAGATCAAGCCGATATTTGTTTCTTTCCCTTCATCAATGCTGCATGATATTATTAACAGGTTTGATGACCAATAAACACCACTTTGGGGCTTAGGAATGTTTCAGCGGTGGAAATCAATATTTCCACTGTTTCTTGTGGTATCGTCCACTTGAGCTCTGTATATGCTCTAATTTTCGGTTCAAACTCTAAAATGATATCTGGAAAAACGGATGGACGGCGTAGATAAACCAAATGCAATCACGGGGGCCTTACTCAGTAAGATAAGATCATACCGACTCAGTACGCAATTCGATTCTTCTACGGGAACGCGGATTGCGTCTTACCCCTGCCCGGCTCCAACTGGGAACAGGCAGGAGCCTGGAGTGGCCAGTGATGTATAAATTTTATCCACACCGTTCATCCATTTTTAGTTATTATTTCATGATATAATACCAAAAATAAGTAAAATCCAAGAGACAGTTCGACCACATAATAGTGACTAAACTCTTACCGTTGAAAACTTCTTAAAGGCCACAGAAGTTTTAGATCAAGTTGATATGTGTTTTATCTCTTCATCTATGTCCATGTAACTTGATGAATAGGTTGGATGGAAAATAAGCATAACAGTGTGCCCTTAAAAAGTTTCAACGGTGAGAATTATTATCACCGCTGTTTCCTTTGGTGTGGTCCACTTGGTCGTTGTATCTGCCTTATTTTATGTTATGAAGCTGAAATGATACGGAAGAATTAATGGACGGTGTGGATAAAACCAAAACATCACAGTGGCTACTCAAAGTTCGTGTCCGTTCCTAGCTGGAGACGAGCGGGGTACGACGAATCCGCGTTCTTTCAACCTACCTTCTCTATGTAGACTTTCTCAGCTGCTCCACAACCGCACGTGACTATCACGTGCCTGGATTCTATCCCCGCTAATAAGAGAGCCGCGAAAAGAAAACCCTTCCGCCCCTCCTCTCCTTCCTCTCTCTCTCTCAATCGCTGCTGCTGCTGATTTCGTTTTTCAGAAATCTCCTGCATCCGATCTCTCCGATCACAGGCAAGTCTGCTGAAATCTCTCTCTATTTTTATTCATTTTTCCTTTTTTTTTTTTGTTTTTGTTTTTTCTGCAATTTTCTATTAAAATCGAGCTTCATCTGATTCATTTCTCTTGTATTGGATTTCAAACTCTGATATATTTCCATCGATATCTTTTTATAGCACTTTTTGCTTTTCTCTATACACATGTTTTTTCTGTTAGAGAATTTCCGTAGTCAAAAGTCGGTGATTAGGGTTTTCTGTTTTCTTATTTTGATGTCTTAGGATTTTATTTTTATTTTTCTGGAAACGGATATTTACAGCCCCTTTTTTTGATACACACCCCTTTTTTCTACTATTGGGATTAGAATGAGGTAACTGATCACGTACACGCAAGGTTCCACGAGTCGTCGTTCCGTGTGGGAGCACATCTCCTACCAACACGACAGTTGTGTGGCCCACCATGAAGATCGCCTGGGGCAGAAGTCAGGTAGTTACTTTCATCAGGTGGGCCACACCATTGGAATCAATGGACAACTGATGGTCTGACTCAATTTGCTGGTGTGGCCCACCTAGTTAGTGGATCGCCCTGATTTTTGAGAAGGGTGATCTTGATGGTGGGCCCAACTGTTTTTAACGTGCATTGGTGTCCTATGAAAGTGGCGTGTTAGCGGGAAAAGATGGCAGGCTATCACAAGTTGCAGTGCAATTGCCTTTATGCGATCTGTTCTATTAGAAATAATGCAGTTTCTGGTACTATTCTAAGGGAAGTAATCTTGTAGGGCTATCTTGGTACAGTAGATGTGGCAGGGTGATGTGTCAATCAGGACTGTCCATCTTGTGGGCTTTATTACGAATGGCTTATTTTTCAGAAATCATGCTTATCCAAGGTCATAGCCTTCAGCTCTCTCCACTGCTGTTGCTTTGAAGCCACTGTTCAGATATCTAGTGTAGTTAAAGTTGTGCCAAGTAAGCACCATGGCAAGTGCATTGGTGTTTTGGGTCAATTACTGCTTTATTGGGCCCCATGTAAAGTGCTGACTCAAGTGTGCACATAGGTGCTCCAAAGTGCTGCTACAAAAGTTGTGTTGTACCTCAAAAGTAAATTTTTCAAGGTATTTTGATAGCCGTTAAGGGTGGAAACACTTTGGGGGGGGTGTGCGGCTGTTGGAAACCCTCCTTGGATGCTTTCTGTTTCTTTTTAAATTAAAGCTTGATTTTGTAAAAAAGCCTCCTCCCAATTTTTTATTTTTTTATTTTTTACATGAAGTCATGAGACCACCTTGATTTCTTTTTTCTATCATATTTTTAAGCACTACATTTGACTTTTGAAAGCAATTTGAGCTTCCATTTTGTGGTGTATGCAGTGTGATTGTACAAGAGATTAAAGACGGATCTGGGATTTTGGGGGAATTGGAAAATTTAGGTTAGATGATTTGGGATTTTGAAAAATCAGATTGAAGTTTGGAGAATTTAGGTATTTTGGCATAATTGTGATTTTGTGTTGGGTATGTGGGTGAGTTGTAGTTGGAAAATGTAGATTTAGGATTTGGGGAGATTGAGAATTAGTGCTTTGTTAGGGGAACTTAGTAAAAAAATGGGAGTTGGGGTTTTGGGTTAAGAGGGATAGGCAATTTTATGGAATAGGATTTTTAGGTTTGGAAATTGGGGAATTAGAAAGTCTAGGGTTTTGTTCATTGGAATGTTTGAGTCTACACAAGTTTTTGGAAGTTGGTTCTAAAAAAATCAATACATAACATTTATGGCATAAAACAAATTAAGAAAATGTGCTTGGATTCTCTAGGCATGCACCCAGGCATTTTGGATGTTGCACCTGTTGTGCACTTAGGAGTTTTGGGCATTGCACCTATAATGAGCATAGCACTTTTAACTCCATGATTCTATCGTCATTCAATCTATTTGTATGATTGTATCTTGAATTATTTTCCATTTATTGTATGTACCACTAAATGGATAGTCCCAATTAACACGAGCACACTGGCAAGTGTCCGTTGAGAGATGGCTCTACTCAAGGTGTCCTGTATTCGTTACGATACGGCCGTATCGGCCGATACGTAACAGTAACGGCCGACACCATTACGTGATACGGGGTCAAAATGGGTACCCCCCGATTTTGTGACCGTAACGGCCAAAAAAGAAAAAAATAGGGGAAAAAAACCATACTTTTTTTTTTCCTTCTTCTCATTCTTCTCCTTCTTCTTCCTCCTCTTCTTCTTCTCGGACCGCTGTGGTTGCGGCCCTGCTGCGGGCCTCCTCCTCCTCCTCCTCCTCTCTCTCTCTCTCTCTCTCTCTCTCTCTCTCTCCCTCTTCTTTCCCTCCTTTTCTTTTCGGTTTCCCTCTCTCTCCCTTCTTTTTCATTTCGTATCGGAAAAAGAAAATTGGAAGCGGATTTGCTAGTGTACCACACACCAGCTATATAGCTGTTGTAGATACGTGTCATGCTAAGACGAGCGCTGACACTCCTCGAGCTCTGAGTTGTACGAATGGTTCAAAGGAGATCAAAGTTACATGGGCTCCACAGTGATGTATTTATTATATCTACACTATTCATCTATTTTTAGAGATCATTTTAGAGCATTATCCAAAAAATGAATCATATCCTAAGATCGTTTGGACCACACCAAAAATAGCAACGGAGATAATGATTTTCACCGTTAAACGATTCGTAGGCCCCACCATAACGTTTATTTTCCATCCAATCTGTTCATAAGGTCAAAAAGACCTGAATGAAGAGGAAAAACAAATTTCATATTGATGCAAAAGTTCTGTGATCCCAAAAAATGTTCAATCCCCTACTGCTTTTTGCAGTGTGGTCCACTTGATAATTAGATCTGTATTATTTTTGGTGTCAAGCCTTAAGACGAGCTCGTCAAATGAATGGACGGTTTAGATATAACACATACCTCATGATCAGACTCACAGGACTTGCTGACGTCAAATGAATGGACTGCGTACGAGTTACGCAGCATGTCGCACAAGTTAATAAAATGTACATGTGCCATGTGGGCCCCACTATGATGTATGTATTTTATCCATGTTGTCCATCCATTTTGCCACATCATTTTAGGTTGTGATTCAAAAAATTAGTAAGATCCAAATCTCAAGTGGACGACAGCATAGGAAACAGTGGTTATAGAATGCTCACCATTAAAAATTTCTTAGGGTCCACTGTAATGTTTATTTTCCATCTAACCTGTTAATAGGGTCACACTGACGTGGATGAAGGGAAAGCACACATGTCAGCTTGATCTAAAACTTTTGTGGCCCTAATAAATTTTTAATGGTGGTCGTTTAATTATTGTTGTTTCTTATGGTGCGGTCCACCTGAGCTTTGGATCTGCCTCATTTTTGGGCTCATGCCCTAAAATTATTTGGCAAAATGGATGGACGGTGTGGATGTAACACATTCATCACGAGTGGGGTCCAAAAAACTTTGACACTCGTGTGCTACACTTCACAATCCGAGTCCTACCTAATTCGGGCCCTTAAAAAATTGTACATGAGACATGTATTAACTTAAAATTTACCAATGAAATTATGGATTGTAATTGCTAACTCAAAATGCCAAAATCAAATTGTTTGAATAGTTTTAATTGTTAATTTGTGGACGCTTATTTTTTAAAATAGGGCCTTTTGATTTTTTTTTTCATGATTCACTATCCAATAAATGTCCACCAATTCACAAGTGGGATAATGTCCAATAAATTGCATGGATTTGAGGCTGATTTGGGGCATGGATTGGTCCTCCAAGTCAGCCCCAAATTGGCAACGCGATCTACCTGAATTTAATTTCATTTTTTAAAAGAACTATTGGGAGAAATGATATCAAATTGTTAAGTATATAAATTAGATAATTAGAAAATTAAATATATGAATTTTGTAGTCAAATTCAGGTTATCTGGTTCATAAATTCATCAGACAGTCTGATACAGCTTCTCACCAAAGAGTGGACCGTTACACTACCATAAACATGTTCCAATTTATAAATGAATGCATATTTGGAATGCTTAGAATATTCCGGATTTAATCCATATTTTTTCATATTTTTTTGGCAAAAAAAATAAATTTTGCACCGTTATGGGCTGTTACGCCCCTGTATCGCCGTTACACCCCCGTATCCGTATCCGTATCGGAGGACACCGTTACGCCAACCAATATCGATATGGGATATACTTTGCTTCTTTAGGCTCTTTTGTATCATCTTCCTTATTATGATATTGGGTGCATGTATTGAACTATAAAATTTTTCCAAGTCAATGTGAAAGTTTGGGTTATGATTTTCAATTATTATCATTGATTTTGGGCCATGTTTGGAAACATGGATTCCATGCCAAATAATAGAAAAGGAAAAGTGTTCTTCCTTTGATGTGACAACTTGTGTTGTTTGGATGGCCAAGAAAAGGGTAGAATCTTGCAAGCAATCATTACACTTCTCCATAATTTGGATTCCTGGCACAAGAAGCTAGGCAACTTTTGTCAGAGGAATATGAGACTTAACACTTGCTATCCAAACAAGAACTCTAAACTTTGAATCCATGTTTCAATAGTTCTCATGGAAAAATCACCATTGAATAATTATTATATTACTCTCTTTCTTTTCCATTGGATTCCATGTATCCAAACATTCCCTTGATGTTTTGGATGTGGGTTTGTTGGAACGGATATCGACACCCCCTCCTTTTTGTACACTCAACTGTTATTACTTCTACTGGGATTATAAGAAGACAACATCGATACTATTCTAAATACCAGAAGTAGAAAGAAGGGCATATGTGTCATCAATCATCATAACGTGCACCTCCCTCTTTTGTTCTTTCTCTTTTCATGCACATGCAGTAAGTGCATAATGGGAAATTCATAAGATTTACTTTGATGGTTGCATAATAGATGTATTTTGGTATTAGATTTGATGTGTTTTTTAGATGGGACATCAACTAGATGCATTTTAATGCTACTATGTGCTTGGTCCTCTAGATCATTTGGCCACGTGTATTGTGGTTATGTTGTTGTGCAGAAAATATAATTTTTGGTCAAGCAATTTGCTCGGCCCAAGAAATTGTTCATTCAGGCCCATCATGTGGCGATCCACTGTTCATATGGCAGGCACCATCTTGATGAGATTTGCTCCATTGGATAATAAAATCTTGTTGGTTCGGCCCATCTGTTTCCCCGGTTTATGTTGGCTTGGGTATGTAGTTGTCCATTTGTGAGCTGCCAATCAGATGGGTAGGATCATTTGGACAATTGTCAGTTGTTGGCTATTCATGGGCTACTAATTGAAAGGGTAGGATCACCGAAAAGTGGAGTTATTGGGGCATTGCTCGTCATGATGACGCCACTGCATGGATGACGTAGGTCACAAAAGGTAGCCCTCCTACGGAAGATGCTGGCTTCCTATGAAAGATGTTTCTTCTTTCAACTGAGCATCATTTAGTGGTTCTTGTTGATGAACTGAGGCTGTTGTTTTGTAACATGGATTATGTTTGTGTTTTTCTGGATTGATATATTTTTTTCGATTGAAACATGAGATTAGTTTTTTGTTTCTCTTTGTTTTTTTTTTTTCCCCTCTTTTTTTTTTTTTTTTTTCTTTTTGTGCATAATGGTGGGTTGTGGTTTATTGTTGAAATCTGTCTGTTCATGACGTTTTTCTAGTTGTCGTAAAGCTGGAAGTTGAGATAATTATTATTTTTTGTCTCTTTGATTCCTTTCTTTACCAACCCCAATTAATTGGGATAAGGCTTAACAAGGTATTTTGTAACGGTAACGGTGGCCGTAACAGCCATCACCATTACCTTTATGATAATGGTGGTAACGGCCTTTACGGTTCCTCTAACGACTGTTATAGGCTGTTTTTTATTTTTATTTTTATTTTATTTTTTATTTTTAATTGAAAATAAAAACCCTGAAAAACCTATATCAGCCCGGAATGGACCGTTACGGTCTTTACGGGGGGCACAATGGACTGTTATGGGGCTGTTATGGCCTTTACGGGGGGTGTAATAGGCCATTACAAGGGTTATGACAACCGTCACAAGTCCTTTTTTCATAACAACCTTGTAATGTGCAAAGGTTGCCACCATTACCTTTACATAACGACTTTTATGACCATTACAGCACATCATGAGGCTTAGATGATGATGATGATTCCTTTTTCTTTTTTGTCTTCTCGTGATGACGATTTGTTGGATTTGGTGGCCTGGATTTTTTTGGAAAGATACTGATTTTATTGAGGCCACAAGGGGCCTAGAAAGGCAATTTTGTCGATGGCTTTATGGTTAAAGCAAGGGGTCAGGAATCCAAAATGAGCTTGAAACTGGAGAATAATGAAGGGATGAGACTTCCTCGTCTCTCCATAGTTCTCTTTGAATCAATCAAAATTTGATTAAAATGTTAAACTTTTAGGGCGTGTTTGTTTTTGTATTTCACAAGCATTTGCACTCTCCCTGAGCATTTATTACATGCTCAGGGAAATGCGTTGGGTTTGTGACCGAGCATCATCACGAAATCACTTGTTTGAAAAAATCGTGCGGGATTGCAAATGCCGTTTCCCTCGTTTGTTTTCGGACGTTGATTGGGGAAACGAGCGCGGGATTTGAGCAAAAGATTGGGTTGGCCCCACCAGTTAGTAGCGAGACTCTCTCCCAAGTTTATTCACAACCAACATATGTGGGCCTCACCATGATGTATGTTTCGTATCCACACCGTCCATCCATCTAGAGAGATCATTTTAGGGTAATATTGAAAGAATGAATCACATCCAAAACTCTAGTTGACCCCACCACAGAAAACAGTGGGGAGAGTGACACCACCGTTAAAAACTTTTGAAGGCCAGAATAGTTTTCGATCAAGGTGATATTTGTGTTTTCCCTTCTTCAATGTCTTCCACACCTGTGTTGAGAACGGTAGAGCTCCACCGTACAGTCTTCGACACCTGTGATTATGAAGCAGGGGATTCGATTAGAAGATCAAACCGTCCATGTAGAGTGCACATGCAAGGAAGAAGAGGAGGGAGTAATGTCAGAGAGTACCTGCGAGGGAGTCTTGTGGTGGAAGGTGGTTCCTGTGTAAGGCTGGACCCAACCACATATAGAAGGTGAAGGCGTCCATGAAAGACTCTCGCGGACTACCAAGACCTCAATCAGTCTTGTCTAAAACTTCCGAGAGATCTCCGAAGATTTCCTGGGAAATCTCCTCTTTCCCACGGAAATCTCCTCTGCGAGAGGGATTTTCAAATGTACAAACCGGCCGGCATTTACTCCCGCTGTCAAACATGCGAATGGGTCATGAAGACCCATTTCGCGGTGAATTCACTGCGAGTTAAAAAAACAAACAGGCCCTTAGTGCAAGGGAGTGCATTTAATAACATATACACATTTATCTTGAAGGTCCAAACCATACTTGTCTCAACTGGTGATTTAAAAGAATATCTCAAAATAAGTTAATACTAAGCAGCTTTGGTTTCTACCTAAACAAAAGTATTAAGTTCAATTCAATACTCACTAACTTAAATTAGTAAAGAAAAATGTTTCTAGATATTCCTAGATTACCTATTTTCTATGGTCATTGGTCACTTGCAAAGATGGTGATGATAAGCCAATCCCTAGTAGTTGGTAACTAGGATGGATGATGACATCAATAATGACAATTGTTCACTTGCAAAATGTTGGATTTGGATTGCATCTTGTTATTTATCTTTTAAGGTGGTGTGTTGCTTTTAGATGATATTTTCATGGAAAATAAAGATAGAACCATGGTGTACCGTAATGGCCATTACGGGGTCGTAAAAGTTGTTATGTAAAGGTAACAATGGTAGCCGTTACACGTTACGGGGTTGTAATGGCCATTATGAAAAAAAAAGACCCATAAAGGTCATATGGTTCATTATGGGGCTAATATGGTTTTTTTTTTTTTAATAAATAATTTTAAAAAATAGATCGCCACTGCCATTACAATCCTATAGTAAAAGTAACGGTGGTGGTCACTACGGCCACCGTCATTGTTACGGAATACCTTGGATAGAACTGAATCTACAAGGGAAATATATGAAATTGATGATTAAATTTCACCTTAAGATGCTCCAAATCATCAACACTCCTTAAAGACACGCTTTCTAGTTTTTTCCTTCGATCGTATTCCTAAAGAGGCTAATTAGATGGATGTCCTTGCTAAGAGAGTATTCTTCATGTATCTCTATATTTATGGTGATGTGTGCCCATTGTCTTAATGGATAGTTTCTCTTTCTTCTAATAAGATTGTATTGCTCTTCAAAGAGAAGAAGAAGAAGAAGAAGCATGCCCGTGGTGTTAATGGATAGCTTTCCTTTCTTCTAATAAAATTGTTTGCTTATCAAGAAGAAGAAGAAGAAGGATCTCTATTTTAGCATGGTGTATGTAGCCCTTACATATAAAGGCACATATGGCATTTGGTGGGACATGTGGACCCCACCGCCTAATCGGTCGGTATTTTTTGACCATCCGATTGATCCAGTGGGTCCCAGACAATCCAACCACAAGTAATGGTCTGATTTGGGACCATGCAGCGATGCAATGGCCTGCCTTGTAGCATATCTTGTTTATGATTTTTTTTTTTTTAAATATAGAATCAATAAAGATTTATTAAAGAAATGCAACAAGGCGGTGCAAGGTACAACCCGAGCAAACTATACAAAGCACAATTCACAATCCTTCAAATAGAATGCCCACCCTAATACATCAATGTTTATTTTCCGTATTACCTCTCCCATTGACCCACTTATATTTTGGAAACACAGACTCTTCCTCTCCCTCCAGTTTGTCCAAAGAGCCGCCATAAAAGCAAGTCTCCAAGCCGTCTCCAAGCTATTCGACCTTGCTTGTGAAACCCTCCTCTGTGCCAAGCCAAAAGAATATCCTCAATTGTCCCCAGCATAACCTGTGCCATCCAAAGAACTTTGAAACATCCCTCCCACACTCTTTGAGCCAAGGGGCAATAAATGAATAGGTGATTGTCAACAACCTTCATTGGAGATTGTCAATAGTTGGCACTTCCTTCCTTCCCACTAGCTACTTAAAAGTGCAACCTTTTGGAGGGGCACCATAGAACCAAGACTTGGTAGTTCGGTGATGGCACATGCCTGCTAGGGTTTCTCGGAGCACCTTAAGGCACGTTTGGGAGCTTGTAAATGGAGGTGAATGGGAAATGGAATTGGAGGTGAATGACTTACTCAATTGTGTTTGGATGGGAGTAAATGAAATGCGTTTGAAATTCAAATATTTTGTTTGGATGGAAGTAAATGAGAGGAATTGGAATGCATTGGAATTTTCCAATATATTCACAAGAACATATGTGATATTCCAAATCAACTTTAATTATCTCAAATTTGTTTACATATGTGATATTTAACAGATTGATTGTAATATGTGATGTTCATCATTGGTACTATGGTGTCCGTCCTTGAGTGGCAGTATTCATTTGGTTGGTCGGTCGCAAAAGAATACTTACGATAGACAACTTGTAGAAAAGAGCAATGATTCTTCCTAACATTTGCATGATTTGTATGGCAAATGAAGAGACTATCAATCACCTAATGATCCATTGCCCCCTTGCTGCCAAGGTGTGGAATATATATATATATATATATATATATATATATATATATATATATATATATATATATATATATTTATCGTTATTCCATGTGCTTTGGGCGATGCAGGAAACGGTGGAAGATCTTCTTTGGGCAGGGTTTGTATGGCAAATGAAGAGATTATCGATCACCTAATGATCCATTGCCCCCTTGCTGCCAAGGTGTGGAATATTTTTTTTATCGTTATTCTATGCGCTTTGGGCGATGCAGGAAACGGTGGAAGATCTCCTTTGGGCATGGTAGGGGGGAGGAGTCGGGAAAACCGGTAAAGCTAGGTAGAGACTTCTCATTTTGGTGGTGTTTTGGGATATTGGAGAGCGAGGAATGATTACTGCTTCCAAAATATCCAGCCTAGGGCTGAGAAGATTGTTAGAAGAATCTCCGGATTCTTAAGAGAGTTGGGCATAAATGGGTGTAGTTGGTGTTGTATTCTTTGCTTGTTTTTGCGAGCTTTCTAATAAAATTTTTTGTCAACTTTCAATACACACACACTTTAGCCAAAAACCAGAAAATTTTGAGTCTTAGGAAGGCCACAAACGCCAGGATCACAAAAAGTAACTTGCCAATGCTTTTTAACCGTCCATTTAGATGGCCAACCTTTGGATGGTTTGGATCATTCTATTAGTGTGATTTTAATGATTTAGCCTGTGATTGAATTGTTTTGGAGTATCACTAGCATGCCATGTGTATGGCGGACATGCGCATACCGCCAACTTTGTTTACTCGCGCGACTCTCCAAGGAAGCTCAAGAAGGCATTTCACCTCATTTACTTCCAAAATCCTCTCTCGTAGAGAGGTTTTCGTTTACATGCCTATTTACTCCCATTTCATTTCATATCCATGCATTTACTTTCATCCAAACACACCTCAAATCCCATTTACCTCCATTTACTCCCAAGTCCCTCCATTTGCCTTCATTAACTACCATCCAAACAGCCCCTTATAGGAGGATCACATAGAAAACTGGCCCAATTTGTGGAACTTCCCCATCATCATAGCCCTCACCCCCATTATTGGAGAGCAACCATGAAGTTTCTTCAGAAGCCTAATGAGCTCCTCCACCTCTTCATCCCTTAGATTCCTTTGACAATGAGGCAGCAAAACCACCTCACCCCCGCAATATGAGAAGCACCGAACAACTGGAACATTTGCCTCCTGAGATAGATGTGCTAGATTTGGAAACTTTGATCGAAGCAGCCTCCTCCCCAAACCATGCATCATCTCAGAACCGGATCATTTCCTCATTGTTTATGATTTTGATGGGATATGCTTGGCTCAATCTCCTTGAGTCCCATTATCAAGAAAAACTCCTGGTAGGCACTCTAGGCGCCTTATGATCTTAGTTAAGTTTCTTATATATAAACTGTAGCTTTCCAAGTTTTTCAGATTGTTTGTGGGGGAGCATTACTCCTGGAGGCTCTCTTTTGGACAATCTGAAACACAAGTGAGAGGGAGTCTTTGGAGCCTCTCTTACGAACAATCTGAAGAACTTGGAAAGCTATGGTTTAGGTTAGGTGCGCATATAGCTCCCCTACACTATGGTTCATTAGGGAGCATTACTCTCTCTCACTCTATTATATATATACGTGCATGTGTGTGTGTATAAATTTTTTTAACGATTTGATTTTTCAACTTCCAAACTCTGGTCTAGGTGTAAATATGGTAAACACGAGTTGTTCCTTAGGTTCAGTGCATATGCTACGTAGTTAGCAAGCATGGAGTATTCATATTCTTTTACTTGTTGATACATATATTGCTATACTTGTTGGATTGCAACTGAAGAAGTTTGTCACATATCTGTTTGGTCTTTTTTTGTGTAGTTGTTCTCTCTATATTGCACCATATGGCTATGGTTATTGAGTACAAAAGGATCTAAGATTGGATCCTACAAACCCAAAATTCTTATGATTTTGACGCCATAAAGATTCTGTGTGTATCAACTGCACTATCTGGTCCCCAGCCTCGATTAAGGAGGGTTGATGTTAGGTGGCCCACATGTGTTGAACTTTGGCCAAGCTTCCACAAGAATTCCTGTTTCAAATCTTGATTGGCAGAACAAAACTCCAAAAGCTGACCCTAAATAGCTGGGTCAAGGCAATGATGATGATATGATAATGGATAGGATGAAGATTCTTTTCAACTCACAAGCATAATAATATTATTCCTTCACAATATTAATGAGCGTGTCTTGTGGCCAATTTTTATTGACCATTCTAGTTAGAAATAACTTGGTCTGTAGTCTATGTGCTAAGCTGATCTAGAGTATAGTCTTAGGGAAGGCGGCCCAAAGGACTAAACTCTGCGGTTCCCCTGTGATGTGTGCATGAGATCCACACCGTCGATTGACCACCATATTTTGATCTTGGAACCAAACTGTCAGCCAAGCCGAGTCTCAGGTGGACCACACCAAGGGGAACAATGAAAATCATGTGTAAAACCTCTAAATGCTGTTGCATGGCCAAGCTGAATTTGGAATGGCCTGATTTGGTGTCCTTCCATCCTCATGGAGTGCACCAGATCATTCCTGGATGGCATTCATGCACCATGAGGGCCCCATATTTGCTAAACATGCTATGGGATCATTCCATATATATCTTTATATAGTTCTATCTGATTTATTATGAGTCTGTTTTTTGTAAAACATATACAAATACCTTACTGCCGTAAAATTTAATTTTATAACATGGTAACTTACCATCTGGTTGAGCTTGTGTGGGGTTCACTGATGTGTGTGTGGCATACAAACTGTGTATCAAGTGGCCCCCTCATGCTGGGCCACCAAAAAGCATCCTGATTAAAAAAGGTCAGTGGGCCACACCATAGTGAACCACGTAAAGTCATGCCTAAAACCTCCAGAATCACATGGTATGGCCCACCTGAATTTTCAATTGGCCATATTTTCAGGTGTCCCTTAGTGGGGCACACCTGCTGATCTAGTTGAATGGCATATACACAATAGTGGGCCCCACAAACTGTGGATTTTTTCTATGGTTGGCACCCCATTACCGTTTTTCCCTGTCGTGTTTTCTTTTGTTACTTCTTTTTAAAGTTTTTTGTGCTCTAAATGGATTCTTCTTAGAAAATAAATGTTTTTAATGATAGGGGGTGTAACCTGTCCCTGCATAGTTGAAGAACTTGAAGTCGTGAATCCATAGCTGCCGTGTAGGGATGTAAACAGGTCAGATATTGTAATATTGGTATCTGATATCTGACTTGGGTATCCGACTTTTTTGGATAATATCTGAATATGTATCAAACAACAAATCAGACATCCAATCAATGCTCGGGCAATCAGATATCCGACTAATCACCTAATTAAATAATTTTAAAAAAAGTTAAACACCTAATAAAATTAGTAAACCCACCCAGAAATGAAAAAAAAAATATTTTCACCATGAATGGCCCACATGATGATCAGATCACCCTAGTTTTTGACGAGTTCCACTTGCATGGTGGGGCGACCCTGATGGACAGTTTGGATGCCTTATAGACATTGCGGTGAGCCCTGCATGCAAAGCAATTGTATAATACGCCCATTTTGCACTTTTGTTTTAACTGTTGTAGTATCAAATTAGCCAGTTGATATTTATGATGCCTAATTAATTAATGAGGTCTCAAGTCCAGCTGGTTGGACCACAAGTTACTGTCCCCCAATTAGATAACTTCCAACTAGTTGAGTGCATGGGACATCCAACTAATCCAATAGCTTGGCCCTACCATGAAGATCACTTTTGAAGCCCCTATGTTTGTGTTCTACTCTAATGACATGACTGCATTTCTTTTAATGCATCATTGATAAAACACTAAAAGAATCAATTAACTTGTCCCATTTTGGAGATGGCTGATACATGCTCGGGGACTTGGAATTAGAACCTTTTTGTGAATGTGATGTGTTTTCATTGTCTTCTTCATTATTATTTTTGGTTTGGGATGTGGGTTTTAGTCATTTTCTCATTATTGGGTTGCTGAAGGTATTTTTGAATTGGTGCATAGTATGCGTGATTGTGTGTGCATCTGTGTGGAGATTAGGTTGGAAGCCAGGCCTTTTATTGTTTTATTATTGGTGTTGTGATTGCTGTGTTGAAATTTTGTCTTAGAAATTTACTTTACTATTATAGTACGAATACTTCCTCTATTTCCTATTACATCAATGAAGTTTACCAATAGGGTTTTGTTTCTGTGGTGAGGGTTTCTGTTGTGAGCTATACAGTTGTCAAGAGGTATGATTTGAGGGCTGGACTACCATGTGCATTTTCCACCGTTTCTGGAATGGTGGGGACTCATCCATTGCACACATGGCATACATGCGCGTCAATCCTTCCAGATCATGGAACTGCAGCACAATGTGGGTGGACCGTGGAGCTTTGCCCACTATTTGTGCTGATCAGATGATCTGAACCATATGATGTCAACCATATTATTTTGCTGCTTACAGTTTCCTTTTTAACTGTCCATTTCATGCATTGGGTGGTTAGGATTGTCCAATCAGGGTGGTTTTCGGGATATGTTCCATCCATTATGAAGAGTACAAATTAAGACCATCTGGATTGACATATATGTGTGCCATGTATACGGTTGATGAGTCACACCACATCCACCATTTGAAAAATGGTAGAAAATGCATTTTGCTGAGACCATGTTTTGATTATTGCTTCATGTTTATTGTGTTGTATTTTCTTCATATTTTGGTTTCAAGGTGTGGTGCATGTGGAAGTTTTGGGAAATGAATCCATGCCTTTACTTTTAAGCATGTAGATGTAGCTTCAAATCCTTTCAGTCTTAGATGTGGAGACTCCAACATTGATGAATCCGTACATCTAATGATGTAGGGATACATCTATCGTACTTTCAACCTGCCACACACACCTTTCCACATGGTATTCTAAACATGGTGTGCCTTAACGCCTGTTATGTAAAAGTAGCGGTGGCAACTGTTACACGTTATGGGATCGTAACAGCCGTTATGAAAAAAAAGATCCCTAACCGCTGTTAGGCCCCCTATAAAGGTCGTAACGGTTCTGTAACAGTCTGTTACAGGGCAGATACAGATTTTTCGGGTTTTTTCCAATAAAAAAATAGACCACAATGGCTGTTATGGCCTGTATCGTAAGGGTAATGGTGGTGGCCGTTACGGCCACCGTTACAGTCACGGAACACATTGAATTCTTAAACACAGGCAAACATTTCAACCTGGTGCACCTGTGATCGTCCAAGCTGTGGATCTGGTGGTCTTGCCATGTAGGGATCTGGCCCAAATGTCAGGTCGGCCAATGCATTGGTTGGGCCAAAATTGTATGAAAACTTCGTGCGGTTTAAAAGTCTTTCAGCAGCCCCGCTTGGTGTGCACTTATGGCCAGCCTGATGGGTGACTGGCCCAATTTTTGACCACTGGATGCATAGTTCGGATGTTCCAGACGTGCCATCTTGGCAGATCTAGAGGTGTTTCTGGGCTGAGCAGACTTCAGATTTGTTCTTATATAACTTTTAGTATACATGAATGGTATTAGTTGTAGCAAAGACATCTGAACTAATAGAAATGTGTTGGAACTAAATTATACTATATAGGGGTTTGCCAACGTCCCCATCTTCATGGGGACTTTAGCCCCAAAAGCTTTTGAATGGTGTGTGGAATGCCCAATCATCAATCGGGACGGCTCATTTAATAGTGCCATTGGGATCAAGCCATGGCACACTGGTCAGATGATCCTAAGTTCCTAACTCTATAAATGAGGCCAATTTGTAACAACTGTCTGTTTTTATGAGCCCTAGATTGCATGGTTAGAATCATCAAACCGAGTGCTACTTTGATATCACAAACAATACAAAGTGGGATCTATTGTATCAATTGTTCAAGATGATGATTGGACCTATTTCGTTTATCCGCTCAATCTCGACTGTCCATTTTTCATATTGTTGATCAGATGCGTAGGATCATCCAACTGTTATTATTTTTTTCACTGTGGCTTGTCCATAGTTGTATGAAAAAAATGGATGGTTCAAATTGATGATTGGGCCTCACATGTTTCAATTTAAAGCTTTGGGAAGCAAAACCCTACTACGTAATAACCATAAAAAGTAAAAAATTAACATTTTTTTTTCCTCCTGAAATCCATGTCTGCCACTTTTCAACATTGTACTCATCCAACCCGTGAGTCTGACAAGGAAAATTTTAGCTGTTTCTGAAACTTCCGTCGTAGCACCTGGAACGAATATTCATGATATTGGCATGAGATTGTAGATAATTCTGAATGATAGCAATTTGCATGCTGTTGTATTTAGGCTTGTTTTGATCATACCTGAAGTAATCTCTAAGAAATCTACAAGCTTTAACATTGATCAATGGTTCTTATACAGATATTATGGATGCCCGGACAAGTTTCCGGCTCATCTCCTATTCATCTGAGATCGTCGATGGACAGCCAATCTATGTTTCATCGAATTGCCTTCCTGTGAAAGCCGCAAAATTTGAACCTGCTGGGCATGCATTTCACGCCACAGCACTTAGACTTCTTGGTTTCTGCGAGGAAGAAGATGCAGATACAGATGATCAGAGTGTCGTGTCAGATGATAAAGGTCAATCTTATATGCCATCATCGGATTCATATAGCACTAAAGGGAAAAAGAAGGGTGGTGAAGGCAAGCAACAGGACCATTATGCATTGTTGGGACTGGCCCATCTGCGGTTTCTGGCGACTGAGGAACAGATACGAAAGAGCTACCGCGAGACCGCCTTGAAGTACCATCCCGACAAGCAGGCCGCCCTTCTTCTTGCTGAGGAAACTGAAGCGGCGAAGCAAGCAAAGAAGGAGGAGATAGAAAATCATTTCAAAGCCGTTCAAGAAGCCTATGAGGTTCTAATAGATCCCGTGAAGAGAAGGATTTATGATTCCACTGATGAGTTTGATGATGAAATCCCGACCGACTGTGCTCCACAGGACTTCTTCAAGGTATATGGGCCTGCTTTTATGAGGAATGGAAGATGGTCTGTTAATCAACCAATCCCACCTTTAGGGGATGAGAAGACACCAATTGGAGAGGTGGATATCTTCTATAATTTCTGGTACGTCTTCAAGAGCTGGAGAGAGTTTCCACATGCAGACGAGTTTGATATTGAGCAAGCCGAGTCCCGTGACCATAAAAGATGGATGGACAGGCAGAACGCGAAGCTGAGAGAAAAGGCTAGGAAGGAAGAGTATGCCCGGGTACGTGCACTTGTTGACAATGCCTATAAGCGGGATCCACGGATCGTTCGACGGAAGGAGGAGGAAAAGGCTGAAAAGCAGAGGAAAAAGGAAGCCAAGTATCTGGCGAAAAAGCTGCAGGAAGAAGAGGCTGCGAGGGCCGCTGAAGAGGAGAGGCGTCAGAAAGAGGAGGAAGAAAAACGAGCTGCAGAGGCCGCTTTGAATCAGAAGAAGCTGAAGGAGAAAGAGAAGAAGCTTCTGCGGAAAGAGAGGACTCGCTTACGTACGCTGTCGGCACCCATTGTATCCAAACGCATGCTCGATCTCTCAGAAAGTGATGTGGAGAGCATATGCATGTCATTTGAGATGGAGCAGTTACGAAATCTATGTAATGAAGCAGAGTGCAAGGAAGGGATTGAGCGGGCACAGCTGCTGAAAGTTGCACTTGCGGCTGAAGGCAGAGAAACTACTAAGCAGAACAGTCCTTCAGAGCCACCCAGTCAGCAACTGAACGGCGCCCCTCCAGTGGTCAAGCTAAATGGCCCATTAAGCAGCTTTGAGAAGCAAGAGAAGCCTTGGGGCAGAGAAGAGATTGAGATGTTGAGGAAAGGCATGCAGAAGTATCCAAAGGGAACGTCTCGGAGGTGGGAGGTTATTTCTGAGTACATCGGTACTGGAAGATCAGTCGAAGAGATTCTCAAAGCAACCAAGACGGTTCTTCTCCAGAAGCCCGACTCGACAAAAGCATTCGACTCTTTTCTAGAAAAGAGAAAGCCGGCTCCATCCATCGTATCGCCTCTCACAACCAGGCTCGAATCAGAAGACAGGCCGCCACCTGCTGATGGCATCGTCGGAAATGGAGCTCCTACAGCAGCACCCGAACAGTCTTCGGGCAGCGGCGGGAGTCACCCGATTCCAGACGGCGCAGCAGCGCCAAATGGTGTTTCTTCGAGTAATGAACAAGATGTGTGGTCTGCCGCCCAACAGAGGGCACTGGTTCAGGCTCTAAAGACGTTCCCGAAGGAAGCGGCCCAGCGGTGGGAGCGTGTGGCTGCTGCAGTCCCTGGGAAGACAGTGAACCAATGCAGGAAGAAGTTTGCTCTCATGAAGGAGAATTTCAGGAGCAAGAAAAATGCAGATTGATTGGGTTTTTTGTGGGGGAGCTGATTCAGGATTCAAAACGGGGAAAAAGAAAAAAAAAAAAGAAGGCCATGTCTCCGCTTACCAAATTAGATATTTTTTTCTTCCTTTTGCAGATAGAATTATAGCGAAATTCGGGGGAGAGCTCTTTCTTTCTGCGACGGCTTTCGTTGTTGCTTTTTGTACACCAATGGTTTCTGTTCGATAGTCTCGATAGGGGAGGAGAATGCTGAGATGGGAGATGGGTTTTGGAGCCAAGCTGCCCGATTCGACATTAAAAGGTATTATATAACGTACTTTCACATGTTTCTGATGCCTGTTAGTTATAGAGTTATCATTATTAGACCACAACACCATTGGGGTTTGTTTGTGATTTTTGTTATGTTGAGGAGAGAAGCTGATCAACGGTGGCAGTTTGTTTTTCATTCGAGTAGCTGCTAACCCACCTGTATGACCTTTCGTATATATCCAATATGCATTGGCAGCTGATGTTGCCTTAAAACCATTATTTTTTTTTTTTCCTGTGCTTTTCTTGATTATTCTCGACACTTGCCTAAGCAGATGTGGAGCTTGCTGGTGTGGGGACCATGGCTTGGTGATCCAAATTGCCAATCTAATCAGACCCACCATGGATGGTGGAACATTCTAATCCTTCGATCCCTGGCCCATATTTTCCACTGAATGTGGTTTTGCTGTTTTCCTTTTTCTTTTACCTTCTATTGGTAGGGTGTGGATTTAAGGCTAGGATATTCATCTGGTAGATTTTTGAGCCATCTCAATCCACTGTGGGGCTGACCATATCAGTTGTCCAATCAGTGATCCATATCAGTCGTCTAATCACTCAGCCTTGTGGCTGTTCGGATGGTTGTAGTTTGTCCTGGGGGAGTTGCAGATGTTGGAGTGGTCGATCCCGATTGATGGGGATCTATTGTTGTTCGGTTACATCCTGATTAGAAATAGAATTTTGGGTTTATATATTT
Source organism: Magnolia sinica (assembly GCF_029962835.1). NCBI lineage: Eukaryota > Viridiplantae > Streptophyta > Magnoliopsida > Magnoliales > Magnoliaceae > Magnolia > Magnolia sinica. The sequence goes on along the minus strand of NC_080587.1, from coordinate 10,549,257 downwards.
GTTGTTTGGTTGACAGATTTGGCAAACAGAGTAATGGTAAAGGGGGAAAAACACCTGAAAGTAGATTGTCAATGACCGATGGATCCGATCTGATGTTATCAGTCCGATCTAATTTCCCAGATCTGTTTCTAGTAATCGGGTTGGGTCTTCCATTTGGACCTTGTAGCAAAACGAGTCTAGGCGGGTCATCCATCTTGGACCCAAATAAAAATTGGGTCTAGTTAATTTTGATATTAATATTACATATTAATTATTCTAGTGATAGATTGGGGTTTTCCAAACCATCTCATTTCATGTGTCAAACGATCGCATGGGTGTGTCATCTAATCCATCCATTCAAGTAGGCCAACTGCAAAAATGCCTTTATTTGATGCGGCTGCAACCCAAACCTGATAGGAAACTAAGTTTCAAAGAGCCAATGGGTACCCAAAACCCAACCGGTTCGTGTATGGGTCCGAAAAAAGAGACCCGGACCCAAAATGACCTGACCTGGCACTACCCAACTCCTTTAGACCACCCTGGGATCTCTAAGACCCAATCCAAACTCATTCTGCCGACACAAAAATAGTGGGACATTGTCTCTTGATTGTACAACAACATTTCCTTTTAGTAGTTGTCTATCCCTAGTTTTGGGGATTTGGCCGGTGGTTTGCAGTGCTGCAAATGGGTCTCTATTTGAGGGCAGTCCTGGACAGACCCATTTAACAACTAGGTCTGTGTTTGAGAGGAGTCATTTAGCTAATGGATCTGGGTTAGGTAGAGGGGGATCTGGATCTGACCCATAGGTTTGGGTAAGACCAAGGCATTTCCATCATGATCCCTATATGATGGATGGCCCGGATCTCATACAAGTCTAAATTGATGAGCAACTAAACCTGGCAGTAGCATTCCTTGTGTTTTTTTTTCCCAAGGATAGATGAGAGATGATCACATACAACGGTTGTATGTGATTTTTTATTTTTTATTTGGCAAGGATAGACGAGATATGATCACATACAACCGCGGTTGTATGTGAATGTTTTAACGTCCCAGCATGGGAGAACATCCGGGTGACTTAGGAATTAACTAATTTCTATTCCCAATTTCTACTTCCCTTGATTAAACATGGGGTGTTTGGGTAGGTGAATCCCAGGAGATTCTGGCCCGGTGTTTGATTTTCCACTAACACCTGTAAATGGTGGTAAATAAACCATTTTGACATTTTACAATTGTTTGGTAGAGTGAAATTTCCAAGTAATTACACCTTAGTAACTTAGGAAATGCGATTGCATGCAAGAACTGGAACTAGGATTGTGTTTCTGTGGGACCCATTGTGATGTATGTGTCTGATCCACGCCGTCCATCCATTTTACCATCTCATTTTAGGGCTGAGCCCAAAGAAATGAGGCAGATTCTAAGCTCAAGTTGACCACACTATAGGAAATAAGGTGTAAAATAACGTCCATGTCCACTCTTGAATGATGAAAGCTCTCTAGAGTCCAAGGGATGTGCATTTGTCATCCAACCTATTAATAAGGTCACACGGTCATGGATAAGGGAATACATAAAAATCAGCTTGATTCAAAACTTCTGTGGCCTCTAAGAAGTTTTTAACGGTAGTCGTTTAATTCCCCCTGTTTCCTGTAGTGTGGTCCACTTATGCAATGAATCTGCCTCATTTTTGGGCTAATGCCTTAATATGAGCAGGTAAAACAAATGGATAGTGTGGATCGTATGCATAAATAACAGTGAGGTTTCAGTGACTGGGTTGAACCCAGACTGGTTTAATTTTGGGTTGGGTCCAAGAACCCATTGGTTGGACCTGATCCATGTGCTAGTGTGGTTCACATAAAGGGTTGGGTGGTCTTGTAGGGCCCAACCAGGAGTGCAACTTGGGCAGGTTTGATCTGACGCTCAAGTGGACCACACCACAGGAAACAGGGGGTTGATGGCATCCACTATTCAAAATTGAAACATTTGCAAGGCCCACAAAGGTTTGATCCAACCTGTTTATAGGATCACATTGACATGTATAAAGAAGGGTATACACAAATATCAGCTTGCCCCCCAAAATTTTCAACGTTAGGTGTTCAATTCCCACCATTTCCTATGGTGTGGTCCACTTGAGTGCCAGATCTGTCTCATATTTAGGCTCATGTCCTAAAATGAGCTATCAGAACGGATGGACGGTGTGGATAAGATACAAACATTATGGTGGCCCCCACAATTTTTACAGGTGGAAATTGTACGAAAGTATTCTCTCGAAATAAAAGGCTTTTAGAATTTGTAGTTTATCAAATAATAAATTTACTTTAAAAATATCATTAATGGGTAATCCTAACCCTTTGATTTATGGCCAGTAAATTGACGGTGAGCAATGCAACAATGAGTCCCATTAAACTGAAAAAGTCATATCTTGGATGACTAGGATCTGATCTGGTAGTCCTTTATGGGGCATCATCTACCATTGCCTCAGCTCATTAGATCAATGATCTGGATCACTAATGCATCAGATCCAAAATCAGTCCTTTGCCATGGATCCAAAATCAGTCCAATCCAAGTCTTAGGTCGGCCACACACATAAGGGTTGTAAAATTCTTGTTGGCCCACATGAGTCTTGAAATGTCTGATTTCCCAGGGAATCCATTCATCCTAGTGTGATGCATTGGATGTATGGATTGGATGGCATACGCACACCACAATGGCCCCCACACACTATTTGGACGATTTAGATCGTAGAACTTCCCATCTCAACTATTTCCTATGGTGTGGCCCACCTGTGTGCTGAATCAGCTTGATTTTTGGGCCCCTGTCCAAACACGGGGTGCTGCACCTGATGGACGGGGTGGATCTAATCCCTGCCCTGTGCTTTGATCATCTTGACCATTAATCTGTGTTTTAGGTTCATCCCCATATCAACGGTCTGGATCACAAAACTATTCGCCGCACAGAGCAATCTCATGACTCGTTGAGATTCGCAACGGTCACGCGAGAAGAGATTGAGGAGGTGAATCATGTTACACGTGTCACGTGTGTGAGATCTGAGCCGATCATTAGGTTTATCAAACCTTAAACTAGCTCTGACACGGAAATTAGGCTGGTTTAATGATCATGTGGGTTATGCTTATTTGAGGAAAATGGACGGTTAAGAAGAAAATCTCCATACACCGTGATCCAATCACGTGCCAGCCTCGTATTCTAAGGAGGGTATAGTCACGTAGGGCCCCACCAGGTGCATGGTCCGGATTATCTACATGTGGGCCGCATTGGCACGTGTGCTTTGATCAGCTCTTTCCCGTGCATCTCGCCGTGAACAGGTGGGGCCAGTGAGAATCTCACCTGGCGGAAAAAAACGCCATCCAAGCCGTTCATCACGTGGGCCCTACCATGTCGACTCCCTGTCCCAGAATCAGACCGTCCAAAGCTACGAGACAAATTGAAACGTCGATTTGTTTCTTCCATGTGGGCTCCTCCTTGATCATGGACATGTAAAGGTCCATTGAATGCCTCTTGTGGAAGTCTAGGAGCTTGGCATAGATGAATTCACCTCAAGCAACTTTCATATGTATTCATTTCTTTTCATTTTTGGGCCTTGAAGAAAGCATGGGCCCACATGGGTTTTGTTCATGAATATTTTTTTTAGAAGATGGGCCACTTTGCTTGTGACCTCATTTTCAATCTCTTGTAATAATCGTTTTCTCCCTCTCTCTCTTTTTTGTTTTTTCTTTTGTAAGTGAGATGGCCCAAGACTCACATGGGCCCATACTTGGTGATGTGTGAGTATTTCTAGTGTTTTCTCCAAATCCTTGAAGTAGGCATGTACACACACATACCTTTCACTTTGCCAGGAAAGGAGAATATTCCTTTGATGGCAGGGGAGCATAAGGACAATATCTTTTGGGCCCATTGGGTAATCCAACGGCCAATTTGAATTTTGGGCCTGGATCATGCCCTTCTTAGGGTGGATTTGTTTATATCGTGAGAATTTGAAGGATTCTTGCATTGCACATCCATGAATATTGGATTGTGAGGATCATGCTTGTTGTACTTTATTTTCGTCCATTCCTACGGAGCTAATCGGAGAGGGACGTGTAATTTTACGAGAGTTGCGTGGTGTATTTGAGATCTATAGAAATATCTGAAGAAGTTTTTGCAGTGATACAGTTGGCGTCCATTGAGTGATGCCATGCCATCCACAAAGTAGGTGTGGCTAAGCCGAACATGGTCGAGTCGGTAAAGAAGTCCGGAATGGTTACATAATAGGTGGCTCTAGAAGGTCAATAATACTGAAACAGTCATGTCAATCGTTAGAATGTAGAAAGCATTCAAATGGTTGATTTAAAGCTATAATAAATAGTAAGAAATTCAATATAAGAAGGCATCTTATAATACTTTTTAGTATTATCTGTCATTTACATTTCATAGTATAATCGATAACATAACCAAGTAGTTTTTAACTTTAACTGTAATTTTGGTTCATGCTCATACGCTATATTCAATTCAAGTATCAAGTAAGTTTTGTTCAAAAAGGTGCTTTACAATTGTTCTTCGGGAATGTAAAAATTTCCTTTTTGTTTCATATTTATTGAAATAATACTTTCGTACAAAAGGGAGAGGTGTAACCTATCTTCAGAGGACAAACTTTACCCTCTGATAATTGAGAATATGTGACTAATTTTGTTCGATCTCGGTTATATATGGTCGATTCCGATGTGTCTGCCTGTCTTGGCGCTTGGGTTGTAATTGTTCGGTTTGAACCCTTAACACCAACCGCATCACCTCTGATTCAAGATGTGACAGTTCAAATGGCCCATTAATTATTAAATCTAAACACTAATCCAATACTTATAAGATTTTTATATTTTTATAATTCTCTTAAAATATTATTGAAAAAATCTTGCTGAAAACAAGCTATTTAAAAATAATATTGTAAATATGCTTTTTTGGACCCAAATAGATACAATCCAATTTGATGATCTGGCAACATAAAAATTAAGCCAAAACATCATATGGGCCACACATAAGATGGTTTTTTTTTTTTTTTTTTTCCGGTGGACAAAGATTAGGTACTATCCTGCCCATCTCTAGCTCAGAACAAACTAGGGCTATGAGGGGCCATCATGATTTATGAGTTTATCTACACCGTTTTTCCATTTTTCCATGTCATCTTAGCATGAGGAAGATCTAAGTCTCAAGTTGACCCGACCATAAAAGCACCATAAAAGCAGCGGGGATAATGACTCCTACCTTAAAACTTTCCTAGGCCCACTGATCTTTATTTGCCATCTAACCTATTCATAAGGTCACATAGACTTAGATAAGGCAAAACTTAAATATCAACTTGATCCAAAACTTTTATTGCCTGAAAAAAGTTTTCAATGGTATTTGTTTAATCCCCACTGTGTGGTCGACTTAAGCCTTGTAACTGCCTCATTTTTTGTCTTGTACCCTAAAATGATACTTCATAATGGATGTGTGGTGTTGATAAATCATACATAACGGAGGCCCCTCAGAGCCCTCGGGATAAGAGTACATTGCTTTTTATGGTCGTGGCCCACCTAATGATGGGTCCACTTGAGTTTTGGTTATTCTTATCAACTTACTAGGATGCATCAACTGGATAGGCTGGATGTCACAAATGCATCGTAGGATTTGATTATCCTTCCTATTAAAATGTCTATGAGTTGAGTTAGATAGACAGAGTGTTAAACCATCCTCAGACTATTTTTTTTTTAGAAAACTCATTTGGGAGGATCTTTCCTTCTTTTATAGGGGAGAGATTAAGGAGTTTAGATAAGGAGGGATGTGTTAATCTAATCTAACATTCCTTTTTTAATTCACATGAAATTTATCAAGGCCAAAATCTGGACTACCCTCCGCTCAATGCTATAAGTCTCGTATGAACCCTGGTCCTGCACAAAAAGGTGAGCAAAAGAGACCTTGACTTAAATAGAGGATCCTCTAATGCCTAAGTCAGGATAGAGAATCTGGGTCTAAGTCGCATAATGTAGATGGAGGGTGCAAGATATTGCGTACCTGTTGCAATGGGGTCCCCTAGTATTTATATCGGTGGATCGAGCGGATCGTGTCCGTCAATCTCGGCATGATTTACTCGATCAAGCAGATATTTCAATCGTGTAGATACTCCACAACCTTTAGATCGAGTAGCGAATTGTGTCTTAATGGAGCGTATCTCCAGGCATGATCTTTGATCACGTCCATATTGAGACAGGTTTCTCAGCTCGGACCTCGTCCTATCTGAGTCTGAGGTTAAGTACTTGTGGTCTAAATTCATAGTCGAGTCGTTGGTGTTGGACTCTGCTAGGTATGCTTATTCAGGGCTTAGCCCTCAGCCTCTAGGTTGAGGATGAGGATGAGCCCCTGGATCGGCCATCCTTCTTCGGATGAAGATGAGGATGATGACGAGGATGAGCCCCCGGCTCGGCCGACCTTCTTCGAATGAAGATGAGGATGATGACGAGGACGAGCCCCCAACTCGGCCAACCTCCTTTGGTAAAAGCTTGTCTTGCCCGGCCTAGGGTTGTCGTCTAGAAATTCGTTCGCGCCCGACGTGATGTTCTCCTTCCGAGGTCTTATTAATTGGGTTGATTTCCTAATAACAGAATTAAAATAAACTTTACATTTGAAATTCAAATTCAATTTTCTTAATTTCATTTGTAATTCTCATAGTTAAAGCAAAAGGAGGAGTGTAGAAGAAACTTGTGTGTAACTAGTGTTCTTAGTAGCACATATCCAACACTGCCATAAGAAATATTTTATACATTTGTTCTGCTAGCTAACATTAGAGTTATGTAATTGAAAAAAGTAAAGATGAGTGGTTCACATAGAAAACTAAACCATGTATAGTTACATGTGGTTTAATGTAATGCCTGTGAGAAATGTAGTCCATCCATCAATTTTGAAAATTGAGAGTAGATCTAAAACTCAAGTGAACCACACGATAAAAAACTGAGAATAAAAACACCAACCACTTAAACCTTTCTAGAGCCTACCATAATATATATACACCATCCAAAAACCGTGGATGAGGTTATTCACATGAGGATGGATGAAAGGAGAACACAAATATTGGTCTCATCCAAAACATTTATGCCCCTCATCAAAGTTTCAACCGCAAGCATTTAATCCACCTTATTTTCAGTTGTGTGGCCCACTTAGACTTTTGGATCTACCTAATTATAGTGCTTGTGTACTATTGTGAGCTTTTGAAACTGATTGACGGAGTGGATTTTTCACTGACACGATGGTGGGCCCCACGTAGCTTCCACTTATACTATCTTGATCCTCCCTAGGCAATTCAGATCCATCTCTCCCTATCCCTCTCAACACGTGTGTTGGATGTGCCGTAGCCGTAAGAATAGCTGGAAATTGAATTATTTTAACTTTTAAATAATTAAAATTGCTACGATTTTCACAATGAATTTGTAAAAAATAAAAACTCACGAGATTTTCAAAATATCGCGATATTATGCGATAATATATCCCAAAATTATTTCTTGATTTTCAAAAATCTCGGTGACAGCTGTCACGATAGAGTAGCTTACCATAGGACGCGGATTTACAGGCTGGAAATCTAGGTGAGGCCCACCGTGAAGTCTGTCAGAAATCCACACCGTCCATCCGTTTTGTGAGATCATTTTAGGACATGGGATAAAAAATGATCAGGATCCAATACTCAAGTGGGCCGAAAACGTGAGGATTAAACGTCCACAGTTGAAATATTCGTGGAACCATAAAAGTTTTGAATCAGGGTAATATCAGTGTTCTCAGTTCATCCCAGTAGTAATGACGTTATGAAAGGTATGGATGTCATTTAAACATTACTAGGTTTCAACGGTAGGAAATTCCCTAACCACCTTTTTCTTTAGTGCGGCCCACTTGACTCCTTGATCTTTCTCACTTTTGGTCTCAAGTCATAAAATGATATAAAAAAATGGATGGACGGTGTAGATTTATCAAAACAATCAATATGGGCCCCACATAGGTTTCCAGCGCAGGAACTTCCTGCAAAGGCTTACCGTATAACCGGTTGTACGTGGAATTTCGAACGCCATCAATGCGTCATCATTCAGCCACGTCATCTGCCACGTATGCACGATCATAAAGTCATGCGCTGACCGAGTGGGCCACACCAACGTCGAATCGATGCATCATCATCGATTTTTGAGCCGCCACGTGGCGTCAGGCTATTGGGCAGGCGTGTTCTTCGTGAATGTTCTTTGGTTGGTGCGTGCATGAGAGGTGTCTTAGTGGGGCCCACTTCCACTCAAAAGCGTGCCAAAATAGAATAATTGGAGATGGTATAGTGGAATTGGTAGTACTTGGAAGGGTAGTCCTATCATCTCTCAGCGGGATATGTGGGATTGTGAATTTCCCAATCTGGACCGTCCAGTTACTTTTCCGTACTTTAAATTGAAAATAAATTAATATATACACATATTGAATAATTCTGTAGAAAACAAAAATAGCTATTGGCTAATATAATAGTGCGATATAAAGTAAAAAATTTTGGATGGATAGGATCATCTTTCGACCTCGAATTTTATTATGTAGGCCATCCAAGACATTTCTCACAGAGTAGACAGTTCCGATTGATGATTTTATCTTTCGTGTGTACTGTGGAGATGGCTCTGCCATGTTCGGATTGTTGTGCTCTAGAATACTGATTGGGAGAGAGGTGATGCATGTGGCGGATGCGGATTTCCTGCGAAAGCCTTTCGCAGGAAGTTCCTGCGCTGGGATGCTAGGTGGGTCCCACTGTGATGTTTGTGATAAATCCACACCGTACATCCGTTTAGAGAGATCATTTTAGTATACGTGGCTAAAAAATAAGTGTATCCAAAACTAAAGTGGGCTGTATGGGAGGAAAGAGTGCAGATTCGGTGACCACCGTTCGAAACATTCGTATGGCCACGAAGTTTCATATCAGGAGAATTTTTGGCGTTTTCACTTCATCGGAATGGGAATGACCTTATAAACGGTTTGGATGGCATATAAATATCATCCTAGGAAGGTTTCAACGGTAGAAAACTCTTTCCCCTGTTTTCCCTCTCGTCCGGCCCACTGGAGTTTTTAATCCATCTCATTTTTGGTATAGTTACCTAAAATTAGCTTCTAAAATGTATGTACGGTGTGGATTTCTCATAAACATTAGTGTGGGCCACACCTAGCATCCCAGCGCAGGAACTTCCTGCGGAAGGCTTTCACAGGAAATCCGCGTCCGATGCATGTGAAGTGGAGGAATTAGATGCGCGACCCGAGGCCAGCCCCGGAGCTGGTGGTCGGTGCTCTGTGGGCACACCATGATGTATATGTTTCATCCATTCCGTACATATATTTTAATAGATAAATTTATTGTAATATAAAAAAAATGAGGTATATCCTCAAAATGACCACATTACAGGAAACGAACTTCGACCGTTAAAAACTTTTTGGGGGCATAAAAGTATTGGATCAAGTTGATATTTGTTTTCTCCCTTCATCTGGGTCTTTATGACCTAATCAACGGATTGGATGTCAAATAAACAGTACAGCGAGCCTTAGGAGGATTTAAATGATGGATATCCAATCACTATTGTTTTCCTGTGGTGTGATCCACTTGAGATTTATATCCCTCCCATTTTTGGGATAAAGACATAAAATGATATTTAAAAATGGATGAAACACATACATCATGGTGGGGCCCACAGAGCACCGAACGGATTGGCTACTCCCCCTGACACCAGCCCCGGAGCTGGTGGTCGGTGCTCTGTGGGCCCACCATGATGTATATGTTTCATCCATGCCGTCCATTTATTTTTCTAGATCAACTTATGGTAATGTGAAAAAAATGAGGTATATCCCAGTCTCAAAATGACCACATTAGAGGAAACGGTGTTGAATGAACTTAGACCGTTAAAAACTTTTTGGGGCCCATAAAAGTACTGGATCAAGTTGATCTTTGTTTTCTCCCTTCATCTGGGTCTTTATGACCTAATCAACGGATTGGATGTAAAATAAACAGTACAGAGAGCCTTAGGAGGATTTAAATGATGGATATCCAATCACTATTGTTTTCCTGTGGGGTGATCCACTTGAGATTTATATACCTCTCATTTTTGGGGTAAAGACATAAAATGATATTTAAAAATGGATGAACTGAATGGATGAAGCACATACATCATGGTGGGGCCCATAGAGCACCGACCACCAGCTCCGGGCTGGTGTCAGTGGGAGTAGCCAATCTGTTTCCAAAGTGGAGGAATTAGATGCGCGACCCGAGGCTTTGTACTCGGGTTTCCAATTCAGATAAGTGGGGCGATTCTTGGGTAATCCGGACGGTTGATATGTTGTGGCCCACCGCGGATGGATCATGCCCAAAAATTCTTAGATTATCTTGAGATTCTTCTTGGTGGAGCCTGACCATTGCGTATTTCTCTTCTTAACCATCCATTTTCAGTCCATAAAACAAAAGGTCAAGATTGTCCTATAAGATAGATTTCTTGGGAATGGCCCATCCACAGTGATTCCCCGAAAATCAGTGGTCTAGATTATAGTAGCATAGGTCCCACTTGTTAGAATTAAAAATCTGGGTACACCATGCAAGCATACAATCGCATGTATCCTTCAATCCATCTCCAAATAAGACTAGTGGGGCATATGCACATGCGTTTAAATGGGCCTTCCTATAATGGCCCTCGGATATCTGAATGATATGACTCGGACGAGTCAACTCAGTCTTGGTCGAACCTGATCTAATTCGACGCATCGAGTCACCAGGACGTGTCCATCCCCGACTCAGGCTAGTCGGGCCTATTCACCTCCGACTCAGCCGAGTTGAGACGGTTCGTGTCGGTCTGAGTTGCTGAGTATTAAATCCATGCTTAGTAGATCAAAATGGGCCTAAATGCAGCATTGGGCTTTACCTTTAGGCTTACAAGGTTTAGCCCATCCTAGCCGTTGGTTTGATTTGAATGGCTCACATGGGTAGATCGTAGGGTTGCAAAGTGATATTGATGGTCTTGCCCGAGCTTAATCTAATCCTAACCCGATGTGCATTGGACTTGTTCCGAGGCCAATGCGCGTGAGCTGAGCTTGGCCAGGCCCAGGCCCAGTTTTTTTAACACTACTGAAATGGGTACTTAGGCTAGTGGGCTGAGTCTGGCTTGGACATCCTTGTCAAATCTAGTGGGTGGGCTTTGGCCCGAGCATGTGGACCGTCGATTCTGTGGACCGATCCAGTTTGGTGCCATGAGTCAACTAGGGCCAAAGCCATTTTTAACTTATAGGGTCGGCCTTGATGAGGCCCGCTAGAGCTAGGACCCAAGGCCAAGGCCTCTTTAGCCCATTAGTTGTTAGGCAAGGCTAGGGACAAGGCTTAGGGATCAAGGACTAAGCCAGGGCCAACCTCCGGTTAGTCGTAGCCCAGCCCATTGCCACCCTTAGAGTCAACTCTTCAAAATATTCCCGACTCGAATGAATCATCCCTTGCCTTCAGTATGTTTCAACTTAACTTGTGATATAGCGCGGGCCGTGGACGCATTCTTGATACAACTAGATCAAAAGAAGCTCCAGCAGAAGCGGAAGTAGTTTATCCGATTCATGCCTAGCCTACATAGGGCATTACGTAACCGGCCCAGTGTCCGAATTGAAGAAATTTACTATGGGTAAGGAGTAATTGTCATTCGAAGTCTAAACCATAAAATATGCGTAACTTTTGATTTGGGCATTGTCACGAAATGCACGACTTATTAATATTTATTGTAACAGGCTATCGTTCGTAATGAGTCACGTTAGTCCGTTTTGTAAGAAAATTCTTTATTTTGGTTCAAAATTGCGATTTTAGGAAAAAAAACTTATTATTTTTAATAATTTTTAATTTTATCATTTCTCATTCGTTTTAGAATTTTAATATATGCAGTATTCTTAAGAATTACTTATCATTATGTACTAATCATTCAACATGATTAATTTAGAACTTTCTATTTTATTCAAATTTTCTTATGATTAAAAAATTATATTGTGAATTTACGGTTTTAACTATTTAAGAAAGATAATAAACTTATTTTCGTTATTTTATGCCAATCTCTTATTAACTTGTCTACACTAGTATGATCTAAGTGGCATCTGAGTCAAGTTGGATTCAGTAGAGTCCGATCCGGTTCAACACCACGAGCCAACATTGAAAAATGGATGACTTGGTTCTACTCATCCAAGTAATCGAGTCACCCCGACTCAGCGGAGTCATGACTCAGATCAGATCCAGCGAGTTACTCCGAGTCATGGCTGAAACATGACTGAACGGCAATTGAGACTAGCATCCATGTGGTTGCACTTTAGCATTGATTCCTCTCAGAAGCATAAATTCTAAAAGCCTTGCAATGAAAGCAACTCCTGTAATAATGAGAAATGCTCCAATGCAATAAGTGGTAGTTCTCCTAGATTCTTTGAGACACTTAGATATTGATCCAGACCGTTCATTACATCCACGGCATATTTCACGATCCACCCATCAAACATTACTCTGATCTGAAAAGCATTAGACATTTGATTGATGGACTTTACTATGGACGGTTAAGATTGTTTCCATATAAATATGTCCAATCAACAATTCGATCCATCTTTTTGTTAGGATGTATCAGGGATTGCTTATGATTTAAAAGAACCTCTTTTGTTTGGCAATCATAAACATCCCATCCATGGTCTGGAAAATGGATGGCCAGAGAAAATAAGGCCAAATCAAGGATGGATTGGATCATCTGATCAGTTTCATTTTTGCATGGCAGTTCATCATATGTGTTCCTGAGCGATTAGACGGTTCAGATCGATCGATCGTGCTGTCCAAGTGAATGAACGTAACTGTAATCACTATAACTTACAGTGCTCTTAGAACACTACAGCATTGCCCCATAATAATTTCAATGCACTAATGCAATCTCATTTTGTTCATCACCCTTTTATGAACGGATCCGGGCCCTTGTTTTAGTATTCAATTTCTATGAGTATGGCCCATGGTTTAGTGATCCAAACCGTTCATAATACGGGCCCCACAGTGGATTGCCAACGAGGCAAAAAATCCACCAGATTGGAAGATCTTAGATCGATAAGTTGGTCATTTTCTGGGTCGAATGTCAAACGTCCATATATTTTCTTGCCCATAAATTGAACGATTGGGATACTTCCAATTTTGAGTATTTTTCATGCATGGGTTATCAACTATTTGAAAACTTTGGGCCCAAGCATTGTATAATCATGGATTCATGTGTTAGTGACTTTCATGAGGGAAGTTATTTGATACTCTGGGAGAGTATCATGGTTGATACGCAGGCACTAAGGAATTGTATCCTTTCCATGTATTAACTCAATTTAAACTGTTCCACATGTGGTACACACCATAGATATATCGTCAAAAGGTCGGATCAATTGAATAACCGTAGATCATGAGTCATGGCATCTTTTTATCGAGTTTGAACCGTTGGATGCTTTTCATTTCAACCATCCATTAAATGTTCAAAAATCTACCAAATCAGGACTTAAGATTTGTACTAGTGGAATTACTTCATTCAAAATGAAATTTGATGCATTTTTCTAAATCCTGTTGGAAGTTTAAGATTGTTACCCCTCCAATAGGCTTGAAATTTTGGTGGAGTGGGCCTTTGAGGATTCTGAGTTTGATGAACGGTTTAGATTTTTAACACATGGCACGTATGAGCATGCATGTGAGAGGTAGTCAATCTAATATATATATATATTCTTTATAGATTTTGTTTTTTGTTTTTTGTTTTTTTTTTTAAAAAATAGATGGCATCAAACCCTGCTTATTTGCAAGGTTGTAACGTGACTTTGCTGTGACGTCTCTGCACCAAATTCTATACAACTGCGCTGGTAGGGCGTTATTTTATTGTGCCACTATGCCACCATCCACCAAGATGATTGTCATCCTCCGGTCAAAAATCATCGTACCATATTCTTAATAGATAATCGTAAGGGTAATTATTATAAATTATTAATAAAATTACTTTTAACTTTCGATATATTATCTTCTCTTTCTTTATTGTTTTATTGTTGAACTATGATCGCGATTACGCAAATATTAAAGTTATTTCGATTACAAAGTAAAAAAGAATTCATTAGAAGGTTGAATTCTCTTATTCATAAATTGTTGGTTATAAATGATTACATGTGGTCTCACTGTCTATCTTGGCACTAAAGGTCATTAGCATTTGAAAGGAGGGATTGGAGCTTTTCCAAAGGAGATAGTTTGTCTCATTAAATTTAACATAGACAAGTAGAGATGTTAGGGATGAGGAAAATAAGGAATTGGCAAGTTTTCAAACTTAGCTCTTTGTATTACACTCCAAAATTTGGTATTCGAGTTGGCTAGACTTGAATCCGAATTTTCGAATTGTGAATTGACTTTAAACAAAATATACACCGCAACCTACATTATTTTCGTGATTTTCAAGGCAATCAGAATAACTAAAAGGGATAAAAATAATTATCATCAAATAACATCTATAAATAATCCTTGAATATTTAATTACATTGATATTCAAAAATAAATAATAATAACATACATTGAATTTTAATTAAATAAGAGAAAAGGTCTTCAATCTCGTGCAACGTCTCATAGGGTTACATCCTTCACAAATTAAAAATTCTGCAATAATATCAATATATTTCAATAACATAAACATGATATCAACATCGAGCCGAATTAAGTCAAGGTGGGTCAAACTTGGCTTGGCTCATATGTGCTCTTATCAAGTTCAAGCTCGAGCTCCAGTTCGACCTCGAGCTTACCATTGGAGCTTGGCTTGTTTGTCAAACCTTCCAAGTCGAGCTTACCATTGGAGTTTAGCTTGTTTGTCATACTTTCTGAGTCAAGCTTGAGGCGAGCTAGTAGATTGAGTTGAGGCAAGCTTACCTCAGGTTGAGTCGAGTTTGCTCCTAACTTGACTCAACTCACACCTGACCCAACCTAGCAACTCGACTCAACTGACCTAACCCCCAAATCAAATATTCAATTAATAACGTGTGTGTGTGTGTACATACATACATATAATATTAGATAAAGTCATAAAGGGTACCTTGTTGTTTGTGCTGTGAGAGAGAGAGAGAGAGAGAGAGAGAGAGAGGAGCTCAAGGCCAGCAAGTTAGGTAAGGAAGGAAAATGATAAGAAAGGGATAAACGGGTATTATATGGTTTAAGTTTTAATTATATATATATATATATATATATATATAAAATAAAATATATTCGAGTCAAGCCGAGTCAAACTCTATTATGTTTGAACTTGGGTTATTTTCAAAACGAGTTGAGCCATATGAAACTTAGCTCACCTCGAGTCATCGTTTGAGTCGAGTCAAGTCAAGTTAGATTGAGCCAAGCCGAGTGAGCTTTTCGAGCTAGCTTGGCTCGTATACAACCCTAATAAAGAATCATCCAACATCTTTTCTGGTTCAATTCAAGGCAAAGCACTCTGTGTGTGATGATCCTTGAGATCCCAATGAAGAATAATTGATGTTCTTAGATTGAGAAACATTACTACAAATTGTGGCATTCATAGCTCACAGCTAGAAAACATTAGAGTATCCAACTAATTAAAATATCATATATGTCCAAGTTTGCCACAATGATTACATTGACCTAAATAATTTTTGGGAAACAAGAATGGTCCTAAGATTATTGTCACGATGAAGAAAGAAAGGGAATGAGTAGTTAAGGTGGTCATTACTTTACATGTTGAAATAAAAAATAAAAAAATCACGTGAGGCAATACTTGACGGTACACCAGCCCCTGATGTAAAGAGACCAATTGAATTGAGGAGATGAGCGGACTCAACAAGTGCATAGGGACAACAAGCTAACTTAAGTTGATACAGCTTCTTGTGCATTGGTTGATCGATTGATTGTTGTGTTGGACGAGTCATTTAGTTGGTGCGATGGCTAATTTAGGCAGTTGCTATGCAAGCCAATCCAATTAAATGTTGTGGTTGTCCAAGTTAGGTGGGTAGAATTTACTAGATTTGATCGACAATCCTTTTCATTGATGATCGACCTTAGTTGTTTAGTCAACTAGTGTAGCGACAGCGAATCAACATAGTTCACTCAATTCAATGACTAATGAATTTAATTAGCGATCGTGGATCAACATGCTCAACTTGTTTCGGCGATTATATGCGATCAATAGTCTGTGATGATGAGGGGCAATCGAAAGGATCGAAGAGGATTCCATGTAAATGAGATTGGGTAAGTGATAGAGATGGTCAATGGGCTCGAAAAGATACTATCACCTGCCAACTAAAGAGAATAAGGAAGAGTTTTCTCACATGAAACAATGTTATGAAATCTATAACACATGAAGCTACTATGCCATAAGAAATTTTGTAAGAGCCGATTTGGAACAAGGGATTAGCAGGTATGGAATTGTGTTTGGTCCAATATAAATTGAATATGGTATCTAAAAATGATGAGAATGATTGAATTAATCCAAATATTTTATCATCTAATCCCAACAAGAGATATAATAAAATTTCCAATGGATTTTAAAATACATTAAAATTGTGTGCCCCACATTGATACGTGTTTTATTCATGCCGGTCGAGTTTGTTGATTACAATAATGATGTGAATTCCAACTAATGCAATTCCATTCCATTTAATTTGGCATTCCAAACAGGCGCTAAATGAGTGTGTTATAGCTATTTTGGTATCTAATATTTATATAATTTGCATGAATATTATCAACCGCATAAATTGAATTAAAAATCAAAAAGCTAACTTCTTACTTAGTATTTTAAAATCCTATTGTAATCTTATAATACAATGAGGATAACCATCTTCACATGACTTCTTATCTCCTTCTTTCAATAGATCATGCCCTGAATATTCTCCTCAATCTTAGCCATCCATATCTGACTTTAGTTTTTTCGCTTGAAGTGGATCTTGGCATTGCTATTCTCATCCGTTGATTTGCAGGCCGAAGGTTGAATGGTTAGGATTTCCCTATCTTGGAGATCTTGGGCATTATCCATCCATGGTGGGCTGCAACGCAGTCTGGCCACGCTGTGATGGACTTGGCCAAAATATCATGGTTATTGGTCGATCTTAACGCTTCAATTGGTGGCTTGTAATCAGACCGTTCAGAAGAAGATCCATCTAAGGTCACTTTTGACAGTGAAAAAGATAAAATTTTGGATGGCTGCGATTGCTCAATCTAGGTGATTTTCAGATGACATTCTATCCACGTTAGGACCCAACAAATCAACGGTCTAGATTACCATAAAATGGGTCCTACTTCTTATGTCTCGAGCAACACTTCATGTGCAAAAAACTAAAAGTCTGAGGGATAGGATGCGATATGGGAGATTTTTCAGGCATGGTCCATTAGAATGCACATTCCAGCAGATGAACGGTCTAGATCAGTCAACCACAGGTCCACTTGTACAAACCGAGAACACGTGTAGACTTCTCTCGTCCTCGGTCGAGGATCATGTACGGATAGGTTTACAGTCAACCCTAGGTGGGCTGGTTTGGCTAACCTATACCACTATAGAAGAGGAGGAGTAATTTGCTACTCCATCAGAGTACGGTGGTTCATACACATGCACTCAGAACCTCCATGTAACTTAAATTAAACCGTCCAAGTTCTGGGCCTCACTTCCAATCTTGATGGAACGAAAATAACCATTGATCAATGCATGCTTGATGGTTGAATATGGACCGTTGACCATTCTTCATTTTAAACGTCCATTAGATTTCCACCCATGTTCCTGGTGAGAATTGAATTTTATTTTTTATTTTTCTGTAATGGGTAAGTGTGGGCCACAAATCCTACGGCTTGATTTGATTTAAATGTATAATATATATACAATCTTTCTGTGCATGTGTATCAATTATCATGTGCTGCAGGAGCATTATATTTTCTTCGAAATAAAACGACAACAAGACACCAACAGAAGATTGAGTTTGGTCACCGGTCGTCCGTCGTCAGGAATCTGACCCACGTTAGTAGACTCCTATGTAAGTTCAGAACCACTTTGAAATTGGTGGTGACTCATCCCCTTCGCACATGGCACTGATGTACAGTTATCTAGACCGTCCAAATTGTGGGCCTCATTTTGAATGTAGTATATTTATAAAATAACAAAGATCAAGAGATCCTAACCATCCAACGTAATGGCTATAAAACGAATGGTTAAAGTGATAGAATTAAATAGTCCAGATTGAAGGGAAGCGTCAGTTTCTTAATTCCATCTTCTCAGTGCGAATTTTAGGGTTACTTCGATAACAATTTTTGTTGAGAGATTTGGACGGTCTGGATTGCAGTAAAACTATGCAATGGGTTCTGCTGAAGAGTCGCCACCATTGTTCAAATGGTGCAAGACTAACATTGGAGTCGATTTGACACACACATTTCGAGGAAACGGATTGGCTACTCCCCCTGCCACCAGCCAATGGCTGATGGTCGGTGCTCTGTGGGACCCACCATGATGTATATGTTTCATCCATTCCGTCCATCTACTTTTATAGATCATTTTACTGTAGAAAAAAAAATAATTAGTTGTATCTCAATCTCAAGTGGACCACATTTCAGGAAACAGTGTTGAATGAACTTAGACCATTAAAATTTTTTTGGGGCCCGTAAAAGCTTTGGATCAAGCTGATATTTGTTTTTTTACCTTAATCTAGGTATGTATGATCTAATCAACAGATTGGATGTCAAATAAACAGTACAGTGGGCCTTAGGAGGATTTTAATGGTGGATATCTAATCACTATTTTTCCTGTGGTGTGGTCCACCTGATGTTTATATACTCTAATTTTTCTTGTAAAGCCCTAAAATCATCCGTAAAAATGTATGAACGGAATGGATGAAACACATACATCATTATGGGGGCACCGACCACCAGCCACCGGGCTAGTGGCAGGGGGAGAAGCCAATACGTTTCCCATTTCGATGGGTTTTCTCAATTTGTCGCGGGTTGCAGTCGCTTTCTCGCGATTTTATCGTTAAATATCGTGATATATTGACTAGGGTTGATGTGGATGGCGACAACGGTAGAAGATACGTAGGGCCGGCAGAACCGTAATATAGTGGTGTCGCCCCTCCATAGCTAACTTGGCATGCTTATGTCACAATCACGACCGTCCATAATGTATTACCATCATGGATGGTCTATATTTTGCAAATCTATTCATTAAAGAATCCTAAAATTGGGCCAACCATCTAAATATTAGTTTTCGACCGTTGATTTTGGAGGCTTGTGATTGGATGGTTTAAAAATCTATCCACAGTAGATTTTTTAAATAATTTTTCATCCGCTATGTCCGACAAGATGGACGGTTCTGATTTCACTGTGGACCCTTGGAAGGTTTCAATGGTGGGGTCATTGTCACTACTGCTTCTTGGTGTGTGGTCTACTGGAGCCGCAGATCTGCCTTTTTCGTTTTTGCTCGTGCCCTAAAATGCTATTTCAAAATGGATGGACGGCTCGGATAAAACATATATATCACGGTGGGCCACAGAAAGCCCTTGACAGGACCGTCCGTCTCAACCCAGGACCAGGTGGGGTAGTTCCCAATCTTCGCTCAGGTCACCTGGTCAGCCATCATGGATGGTCCACATTTTGCAAATTCTATTCATTAAAGAATCCTACAATTGGGCCAACCATCGAAATACTAGTTTTCGACCGTTGATTTTGGAGGCTTATGATTGGATGGTTTAAAAATCTATCCACAGTAGATTTTTTAAATAATTTTTCATCCGCTATGTCCGACAAGATGGACGGTTCGGATTTCACTGTGGACCCTTGGAAGGTTTCAATGGTGGGGTCATTGTCACTACTGCTTCTTGGTGTGTGGTCTACTGGAGCCGCAGATCTGCCTTTTCTTTTTTGCTCGTGCCCTAAAATGCTATTTCAAAGTGGATGGACGGCTTGGATAAAACATATATATCACGGTGGGCCCCAGAAATCCCTTGACAGGACCGTCCGTCTCTACCCAGGACCAGGTGGGGTAGTTCCCAATCTTCGGCCCGGTCACCTGGTCAGCCCGGCCCACTGCTCTAGTGAGACGGACCAATGGCTTCGCAGCGAACGCTCCAAGCACGCCCACGTGAAGTTTTTAACGGTGGGGATTCAATCACGACTGTTTCCTGTGGTGTGGTCCACCTGAGATTTGCATCTGCTTCATTTTTTGGATAATGCTCTAAAATGAGCTTGCAAAAAGGATGGACGGCGTGGATATAAGACACATACATCATGGTGGACCCCACCCCACGTGCATATAATCAGGCCGAGGATAATATAATCCCTCCATTTCTCAAAAAAATCCATTGGGCGATGCTATCCAATTTCTATTAAGTGAGGCCACCAGACGGACGATCCAGATCGTTCTTCTGGTGGGCCCACCATCAACGGATTATGCACATGAAGAGTACCACGGTTCATACATATACGTGTGGGAGTTAGGATGGTACACGTGTCATATACATAAATCAAACCCTTCAAATCATGAGAAACAATGTAAATGGCCCATAGACGTAGAATCAAATCGATGGACATTTGTCTGTTGAATCCAAGCCATTGAATCTTACTCATCCAAAAATATCCAGAAAACACATCATTTCAGTGGGCCCCACGATTTCTATTGTTGGATTTGATTATAAGTATGCAACGTGTACAATGTCTATGCGCATGCATATGGATATATGATCAATGAAAAAAACTTCAATACTCCGGCGGAGTGTGATGAATGATAAGCAGGCACTAAGAAATTATTTAAACATTGAATACTTGGAAAACAAGTAATTCAAATTAAACCGTCCAAATTATGGGTCCCATTTCAGACGTACTATGAAAAAAAATTCAATATTATTCGAATATTTGACAATTCGATAGGTTAACATTTACTGGACGGTTGGATGAAAAACATCCAATGGCCTTATTTCAATGAGCATCTGTCCACAAATCAGTGATGAGGATTGCTCAAAAAATCTGATTTCTGGACTGTGAGTGAGAGAGAGCCAGTTTAATTTCATTTAATAGATGCTACATGTGCAATTTATGAGGGCCTGTGTATCAAGTGCCGTAGGCTGCCAGAGTATCCAATCCTCTCATGACCAATCGCACTCTAACCGGGCCAGAGTATCTAGCGACGGATGGAGGACGATGGAGCCGTTTCTATCATTATAATACAGCCACCTCCAATATACACGTGGCATGGAATACTATCAATCGGGACCGTCCACCTAATGGAAGCTTCCCTCAATGGTGTATGATTCAAAATTCACAATAACAGGACAATCCTATCCATCCCTTTCTATCACCTCTCCCCATGTATACCAACCGTTAAGTCTTTTTGCCAGAGACCATCCATTTGAATGCCACCCAAGGATTCGCAGGACCGTTCATTTTTAAGTGTTTTTGAAGAATGATCCATCAGTGGTGGGACCCACTAGGTTCATGCAGTGATCCACCGTTTAAAGGGCGGCCCACCTGATTAATGGACAGATCTTATTCTAGGGCGAGAGCATCTACCTAGCTGCTACTCCCTGATGAGTGGATTGGATCTCCTGCCATCATGCCATGCTGGCACATGTATGGCATGTACATGAATTGCCCGGTACACTCATTAGGTGGGCCGCACCTGTATAGATGGTGTCGCTCATCCATTTCTTTCAATGGTGCAGCACGCCTGGTGAGCAAACATTCTATTTTTATCATCAAAGGATCTTCATGGTGGGGCCCACTAGCATCACCCAAATGTCCTACAGAACTAGGACTATATTGCAGGTAAGTTGGACGAGAACTTCCTGCAGCACCGGTTGTAGGGAGCCCGTGTAACAAAGAACTCACTGTGCGTGTGTCAAATCCACTCCGTCCATCATTTGTACGAGTTCATTTTAGCCGTGGTAGAAAAAATCAGCCCTAATATGAAACTCAGGTGGGCCACTCCACAGGGAATAGTGGGTACGGTCACACCCACCGTTAAAATGTTCTTGGGCCCACCGAAGTTTTAGATCAGTTGATATTTGGGTTTTCCCTTCATCCTTGTGTGGACTCACCTTATGAACAGGTTGGATGGAATGCAAACCTCATGGTGGGCCTAGGAAGGCTTCAATAGTGGGATTTCCCTCTCACTGTTCCCTGGAGTTTGGCCCACATGAGTTTTGGATTGACCTATTTTTTTCGGCACCCGTTCTAATATGAGCTTTCATAAATGATGGACGGAGTGGATTTCACACACGCGTATCAAATTGGGGCCCACAGAGCTCGATGTTGCACGGCATCTCTACAGCAGTGGTTATAGGATGGGGAGATGAATGATGCTGGGGAGCACTAGCAGGAAGAGCGGCAAATGGTAGAACAGGAGCGGATTAGGTGTTACCCTTACTAGTTACTATGGGGCCCACCTTGATGATGTGTTGTATATCCACGCCGTTCATCCGTTTCTATAGACCAATTTATATCGTAGTCCAAACAATTAAACAGATGCAAATATAAGGTGGACCACACCACAGGAAACAGTGTTGTTTGAGTGTCTTACCATTAAAAAATACAAAGGGCCTACCGTAAGGCTTTCTTAATGTTTATTTTCCATCCAACCTGTTGATAATGTCAAGAAGACTTGTACGAAAGGAAAAATACAAAGATCAGATTTATCCAAAACTTTTATGGCCCACAAAAAGTTTCAGCGGTGATTCGTCACTGTTTCTAGTGGTGTGGTCCACCTGAGACTTGGATCTTCTTAAATTTCAGGATCACGTCTAAAACGATATGTAAAAACAGATGGACAGTGTGGATATACAAAAAATACATCAAGGTGGGCCCCACATGGTTAGGGTAACACCCACTAAGGTGTTACCCGGATAACGGCTAATCGGCTCCCTGGTTGAACAATCTCTCCACAATACACGTGTCAAGGTGACGTGCAAAACAAAAGGCCTAGAATGAATGGTTTACTTCGGAAAGATCACTCCTATTAGATCATCCTATCCATCTGATCTATGGCCATTAAATCAGAGGTGGAGATTAGAAATATTTAAGTGTCACATATGAGTTGGATGGACTGGATAAAAATTAATGGATAAGATGGTGGACCCGATCGATACATCACCCTTTCCAAAATAACCATTTGGATATTTTGCTCATAAAATTTAAGCGGGGCAAAAAAAAATGTAGACATGCCTCTAGGGTTTTATATGGTTGTCATGTACCACTCAAACTCAAAGCGGAAATTTACACCCATTTTTATCTTACCCTCACGGAATAATAAAATGCAGCTGTGTATCGCACTATGAGTTTAATAATGATAGAATCGTACTTGCATTTGAAAAAATCTTTTACCGCATTTTCTTCGAGGATACATCTTTCCATCATAAATGCAACGTCATAAAATCGTATGCATGCTTCTAGAGAAAATGAAGTGACTAATGACACGTGGCCTTAATTCGTGTGGCACGTGACTAAGGGATCCTATCTAACATGGCTATAAAAGATACACCAAGGCAACGAGCCTTTCATAATCTAGATATGTTTGATAAAAACATCTTTCACAATCCTTCCAAGGTTTTCTCAAGAATAGTCGGAGCTCTCGTGATGATTATAAAGATTTTGATTATCTAAACATTGGACCAATATTAGAGTGGAAGGGACCGATGGATTGAGGCCCGATTAAGATATGGTGGGACCAATTCCACAAATATTCAAATTCACGATAGGGTTCTCTAAAGATGGCTCTGATCGAGCCGATCCAATGACATAGAGCCATGAAAACGATTTCCAATATATGAATCATCATAACCACACTTGTAAGAGATTTAAAAACAGTTTTAGATTTACGAGAATCTTTTGTGGGAAGACCATATAAAAGTTGTGGCTGCAAATGATCTTTAACCAACAAGCAAACTCAGTAAGGGTTTTGTCATCTAGAAGCTATAAAAGGAGAATACAACGAAGAGCTCCATTCCCCATCCCAAATACGATTCATCTTTAACTTTTATCTTTTATCCCAGCATAGCCTTATCTTAGCTTAGATCACTATTGTCCAACACTACCGCTATAGTATCGTAGGAGTATGATAATTATCCACAACTTTTTTATTACTAGATTACGATAAGTTGATTTCTTACTTGGAAGATCAAACATTTTAATCACGTTATTTCTGACCATTCGTCAAGATCATCTATTCATATAGACAGTACAATTATTTATTTCCTTTTATTTTATTTTCTAGTTTATTTGTTACTTTATTACTTTGTCGATTGTAACGAGCAATATTTATAAATCAATCAAAGAAAATAGGCATTATGTGTAGTTTTTTCCCCTTTTAGTTTATCTATCTTTATTCATTTAAGAAATACATTGGCTGTAATTATTTATAAAATAACAAGTCCTTAAAACACAAGTTGAAAGAAAAAAAAAATCCATTAAGAATGAAATCACTTGATCGTTGTTACAATTGGTAGCTAACGGGAGTTGCAAAGTCCTGAAACTTGTTCTTAATCAATCCATCTCAACGTAGGAGTCACTGACATTCTTCAAACATTGAATCAAGTATGATTATGGCATGGCTACACTTTCCTAATTGCACACGTTAAATGAATATATGCCCTCACCCACATAGGTGGCCTCATGATTGATTGAATTGCATGAACAAAACTCACTTTGCTTTTATAGGATAAAATGTAAGAAATAAAGATGTATCTCTAGGTTTTGTGTGCTCGTCATGTACCACTCAAACTAAAAGTGAAATTTTATTAAATAACTATAAGACCGGCCACACTTTTTATGAGATAAAATGTTGAACGGTTAAGGAATAACATGTTCACGGGATAAGTTTAATTGAAATGGGATGTTGAGATGAATAAGTAGTGGGACAATAAATGCTAGAAATAGAAATTAATGCATTCGAGGGAATTTTGGAGCAACAACAACAGATAACAAGATAAGGGAAAGTAGACTTAAATTGTTTGGTCATGTGTAACAAAAGCCAAGAAATATGTCAGTTAGAAGTAAGTTGGTATACAAAGGCTTTGTAGTAAGGGGAGCCTAAAATAACATTGTAGAGGTAGTAAGAAAAGACTCAATGACTTATATTTAAGTAAAGTTATGACCCATGATAAAGTGGAATAGAGATAAGGATTCATATAGCTCCCCCTACTTAGTTGTGATAAGGCTTGATGATAATGATGATCTAAAAAAATTGACAAGTTCAAAACTGAAGTTGACCACACCAAAAGAGATAATGAGATTGAACGCCTACCAATGAAACCTTCTTAGGGGTTACAAAAGTTTTCTGGATTAGATTCTTATTTTTTATTTCCCTTTGTTTCGATGAGAATCAAATTATGAATGGTTTAGATTATTCAGGAAGGTTTTAATGGTAAGCTTTTCCATCCTGTTGTTTTGGGTAATGGCCTACTTAAGTTTCAATTTTGCCTCATTTTTATATACATTAAAAAAGTGTAACGTCCTGGATTTTCGCTATTTTGGATTTCAAAAAATCCTTGAAAATTTTTATTATAATTAACTTACGTTGTTGCTTATTGGTCCTTAACGCTCGAAGTGAGTGTATACACGGGTAGTACCAGTATAGAACTACACAAATCTGATCAATCAACCGTAGGAAGCCTACGAATCCTGCCGATCACTTAAACACCGAGTTTAGCCATGTGATTTCACGTAGGGTCCAAATCTAGCTGACATATAACTAACTAACCGAGACAAACGTAAGTAAAAAAAGATCTACCCAAATCCAAGACAAATAGGAGTCAGATCTTAATTAACAAACCAAATCAATCAGTTACCCCTTTAGCCTAAAAACCAACGGCTTAAACTGACTTTAACCAAATCAGCATTTTCACTAATTGCGAATTTGTCACACTACAAACTTAGCTAATTCAGACCCTAATTATTACGCACGAGAAATCTCACTACCCAATTCATTCTAGAAATGCCCTGATTTTTCAAACAAGCTCTAGACCACTTGTTAGTGGGCCACTAGTTCCGAAACTATACAATAATGTCTGTCTCGCTAGGCCTAACGTCTATCGCGGGAGTCGGACCTAGGTAGTGTCCAGAACCACTCAACTTGAGCCAAGCGATGAGTGCATGAGAAGTGCAAATACCCCAAAGGAAGAAGCTGAAATTTACGTGAATTTGGTCGTCCACTCTTACGCAAAGTTAAGGATTTCGGACCGTTGGTTTACGACCAAACTTCACATGTAGAATTAAGATATTTTCTCATACATATCCATATAGTCGTGGCCCCGATCAACCATCGGTGACCATTGAACAGACTTTTGATCATACTCGTCGATCAGCGCATCCAAATGGTGAGGCGATCATATCCACACGTACATCATCATTAGGGCTAATTATCCTATGATGTATATCAATATGTACATCCCATAGTGGGCTCTAAATGTTAGAAAAACCTTCCCATAGGACTAGTATAGTAAAAACCCGGCCCTTAGTCCCATTTACACCAAATCTGGCACTATATACGGGCCTCATTTAGGCACCCCCTTCTCCCATATGAATTTCATACCCTACCTTGGGTGAGGGAGAAGAGAAAGAGGAGAAAGAAAAAGAGAGAGAGAGAGGAAGCTTGGAAGAGTGAGGGCTGGTGTACATTCACTCTCTCATCCCTCTCTATAGCCACATTGCCACTCTCATATCCTTTATGGAGTTCTCTCGACGATGATTAGAGGTAAGAAATAGAATCTACTCTCTAATATAGTTTTTTGGGTTAGGTTTTCTAGTTTTTACAATGGTTTATGTGATTGCTTAGTAGGCTTTGTTGGATTTTCTCTATAACTCTAGGACCGATCGTTTAAAACCTAGGCGGTGGGGTACCATAAGCTAATTAACCTAGGATTAACCCATTTGAATAAACCAGACAGGCCATGACAAGACCACGGGCCGCCAAGCCGAATGACCATTTACGCTTAGCAACAGCCCGTACGGGCTATACCGCAACGCGGGAAGGTCAGAAAAATCTAAAAATTTAGGGAACCATAGAGCTCACTGGGCTTGTAATGCACCCCACCCATGTCAGGACCAGAATCTGGCGCTTGCAAATGAAACCGAGATACCAGGCTGTCCAACCATCCGATCTCTTCCATTTTTACGGTGGAGGTCTAATGGATTTTCCTACACCTGTCCACCAACTCTGGGACTCGATCGCGGGTCGGTGACCGTCGATCACAAATCGGACCCGTACGACCAAACCCCAGGTCCGATCGTCCCCAAATTTTGCATGGCCCTTCATCGAGCCATGAAGCATCCATCCTAGAAATTTCATAGCCAGAGGACCACCAGAATTATTCAAATCACCAGAATGGACCCCACAGGGCGGTTTAAAGATTCAAACCGTTGACTCAAACCCCACAATCGTCCATCCGTTTGTTCCCAAATTTTTCACGGGCCCTAATCGAGCCGTAGGGCACCTACCCACCGAATTTGGTGGCCAAAGGAGTGTCAGGGCCACTCCAACTCAAAAAAAAGAGACCTAGTAGGCCATTTTGGGAATTTGAGGGAACTTAAGGCCAAAGGGCCCAAGTCTAGGGAATAAACCCTATCCCTCATAACTCTCTCCCCCATTTGCTACAACCACCAAGAGAGAAGGAGGGTGAAGGAGAGTAAAGAGGAGAAAGAGAGAAGAAAGAGATCCAAGGTGGGGCCCCAAGTGAGCCAACCCCTTCCAACTTCTTACCTCTCTTGCAAGGAGAAAACTCATTTCCTTAGCTTCAACAACCATTTGTGGGTTGCCTAGGTGAGGTTTTCACCCATCCTTCTTGAAATTCATGTAGTAAGGTGGATTTGTCTTGAAAATTCTAACATGCAAGAGCTTGTTTTAGGATTTTCGGCCGATCGACCCGGAAGCCCTCTTTCCTAGGGCGTTTTTTGAATCTCCAACGAACCATAGGTGCGGACTATTACTCCTAGGTAGCCTAGCACCAATTTCAATATGAGTTTAATGATTATGATTGCTTGGTTGATGCATTTAGAGAGTGTAGAGAAAATCTAGAAATTTGTGTCTATTTTAATGGTATGGAATAGTATGTTTTATTTGATTTCCTCATATGATGTTGTTTGCTTCTTACATAACTTGGTGCAAATTCGATGATCACTTGTTGATGACTTGTTGGATTGCTCATATGATAATGCCCTATTGTATGCGTGCCTAAATAATTCCTATGTAATTTGTTTCCATGAGTTGTAGGAAGTGAGCAACTTCCTCACCAACACACACAACACTCATGCACCATTGCTCATAAATTGTGTTAGCTTGCTTATTAAAAGAATCTGAATTATATGTTGAGGTGTGAGAACATGATGATGATTCTACTAGTTGATAACCCTATCCGTTGATATGTTATGGACCACCATCCAAACCCTAGGGTTGGTCAGGAAACAAGAAGAGTAAGGCGGTCCCGTTGGTAGGACCGCCTTGAGGCTAAACCCATGGATTTGGGCGAGTGCGTGTGGGAGACAGTAGTTAGACTACATGGGTTGCTTTCAGTCGATGTCGTTCCGCCATGCACTTGCCTGGACTCGTGCGGTCTAGCCTACTGTCTGACCAACTATGATTGTTAACCCTGTTTGCTCACACTTGTATGGAACCTGGCGCACCCTTCAACCGTTGTAGCTCATCAATAACCCACTTGGTAATGGTCCACAGCCTCGTCAGCCAGGCATGGTGGAATGGGACACTGTGTCTGAGCTGTCGGCCTACGCTGGAGTACCGCGCCTCCCCGTAGTGACCGCGAGCGATCCCTTTTCTCTTGGCACTCCTCATGTGCTTGAAGTCGGGGATGAGGAACCCGACGGGATCACGGACCGCGGGGCCTCGGCCTCAAGCATTGGGGGTCTTGGTCTCGCACCCAGATTTAGGGCGTTGATACGTGGGGTGTACCGGATTTCTCAATCTGCTGGATGAATGGATCTAACTAATAACTCGGCTAACACGAGTGCATTTCATCGCATTAGTTAGGTTGCGACTAGTCGAGGTCGCACCGAGGGAGTGTTGGCATTGGTGATCATTAGATGTTGTCGCACGAGGAGTGTTGTAGTGAGGGCATGCATCATTTTCATGCCGCATACATGCGCATTAATAAGATTACATAGACTTACGTGAATGTCCTTTTCATTAAGATCCTATTAAAATTGATGCCTGTGATAACTTAAGATTAATAGCACTCATTGAGTTGATCACTCACTCCCACTGGGACGGTGTTTTAAAACACCAACCGGACCCTTTTCTAGATGCAGTGACTCGGGATTGGAGGAGCCCGGAGAGCCGAGCCTAGACGAGGATGTCGAGCTATCATACTTTCAGCTGATGGAGGGTCGCCTGCTTGAGGGGCGGGATTGGATGGTTGGGCAATGGGCTCGGCCTCATTCTTTTGGACATCATATTCTTTTGTTGTTTTGGTTGGGCAACGCCTTGTATGCTACCCATTTATATTTTGGACTTGTATATATATATGTCTACACAAATTTGATCAATCAACCGACCTCTTTCACCGATTTAGAGACTTGCGTGTTCACCCAAATGTTTCATGTTCCCCTTTAGGGAATTTCAGTGCGCAACTTAAATGCATTAAATGCATATTAATGAATATCTGTGACTCTCGAGAACTCGGGAGTTGAGCGGATTCCAGGGTTCTCCTTTGTTGGATTTTCTCTATAACCCTAATCCCAGGAGCGCTTTGAGTCGAACAAATCATTGCAAATGTGCGGACCATTATCTCTAAGTTATCATTTATTGACCTTTGAGGATCTTAGTTAATGAGTAGATGCTTATAGATGAATTTGTACATGATAATATGTAGATGTTTTGATTTGTTTATAATATGCTATTTGTTGAATATGGATGCCCACGTGTTTGATAAAATGTTTGAATGGTGGAATGTATTGATTTTTTTTATGCTCATGTGCTTGATTTAATACTTAAGTGATTGTATTACTTTATGCATGCTCACATGTGTGATTTAATGCCTTAGTGAACGTACTATCCTATGTATGCTTACATGTTCGATGAAATGCCTATGTGGTTGTGTCGTTGAATCTATGTTGACGGCATGACGGATTGCTAAGTTTGCAGTGATGCTTAAGTTGCTTACAATATTGGGTCAGTCGGTAAATCGCTCAAACCAAGGGGTGGCCCGAGTTACAGCAGCCACCTTAGGCTTGTTCAACGACCTAGGTTAAATACGGACGACTGACAGTAGCTGGACTACAAGGGCTGCTTGCGCCCAATGCCGGTTGTGTCGTGGTTCTCCCAGGTCAATCAAATTAGCCCACTAGCCGATTGACCATGTATGTTCATAATGTATGATACGACTAAATGAAATCTAGGATACCCCGTTCCCAATAGATGTGTTCATTCATAATCGCTAGTGCGATACGATCCCACTAAGACTCATGAGCCGAGCATGGTAGTATGGGACACTGTGTCCAAGCTGTCAGCATACGCTGGGGTGACGAGCCTCCCAGTAGTGACCAGTGAGCAACTAATACTCATGAGTTGGGCATGGTAGTATGAGATACCGTGTCTGAGCTGTCGGCCTATGCTGGGGTGACGAGCCTCCCCATAGTGACCAGTGAGCACTGATAGAGGTGATAGACCATTGTTCGAACGACCCTCGTCAAATTACCCCGCTGATGGTTGCATGCTAGAGTACCATTCGAACGACTTGGACGTGAATGAAATTAGGTGACAAGCCCTTTCCTTTATGTATTTTTTATTTTGTGTGACAAGCCCGCACCTCGAAACTGAGTGATCATACTCCGTTTGAGTGACGATTCATACCGAGTTGATCCTCATATATTTAAGTATCATACCGTATCTTTGAAATTATTAATTTGTGGTATAAACGGGTGATACCTAAATTTGGATTAAGGGACACTAGTAAGGAGCCACTATGTGCGGCGACGAGCCACGTGATCTAGATAAGGACTCATGATATAATGTTGGTTTCCTAGTTTCGCTAATATACTGGATGAATTGAACTTAATAATTACTCGGCTAACATGATCATTCACTACATTGCATTAGCTTAGCATAGTTGTCGCGTGATAAGGAAGTGTTATCATTTACGAAACAGGTGGTCGGAGTTGTATGTGAGGGAGTGTTGTTTGGAAAGGGCATGCATCATGTCATATCTTTATATGCACATTTAACAAGAGTATTTAGAAATTGTTTGTTTCGTGTTTATTATTAACTGCGCTGATTATATCGATAATATGTGTAACTTAAAACTAATGGAACCACTGAGTTAGCTACTAACTCCCACTTGGGATGGTGTTTTAAAACACCAACTAGACGTATTGATGTAGGTACTAGTGAGACTTCAGACAGGTAGGCTCAATTCGGGTTGTCTCTACGTCGTTATGTTTTGGAGAATTAGGTGTAAACTGAAGGCTTTACACTTTAATCGTCTTGGATATGTATATTGTGGATTGTGGTTTGTATAATCCCATTTTGGATGATAATCACAATTGGAACTGAATTTTTAACTCTTAGTCCTATATTTCTAAATCTATTGTTATCTCTACCTCACTTTGGATTTGCTAATTCGAATTGTGCTACTCTGATTATCCGTGTGTGAAATGAATTTGAATTTGAATAAGGACACCATACATTCTTATTAGGTTAACACCTAAGAACTTGGGATCAGAGTCTTTGTACTCGGGTGCCAATTTTCGGGGCGTTACAAAAAGAGTTGATGAAGTGAGTAGACGGAGTGGATATAACATAGACATCAAGGCGGGCCCATGAAGCTTAGGGTTAATAGGAATTCTATTGGAGTTTTAAAAATGTAGCAGAAAAATAAAATTTTACATAGCTTAGATTAACAAGTAAGGACTTATGGATCTCCTTGTAGATATCATCAAGTTTCTATAATTAGCTAAAAATATATATTTTTGATCTAGTGATACTTTTTTATCACAACGAATCAATTTTGTTTAATTGCTAATGATGCACCTTTAAAACATAAGATTTTTTTTCCTATATCTATCTTATATGACAAGATGAAGAAAGTGTTGGAGATTTGTGCTGCGGAATCACACAGATCTAGATCTAGGATAACAATCCAGGAGCAACAAGCAATCACAAGAGAACACAAAGATTTAACTTGGAAAACCCTTTCAGGAAAAAAACCACGACACAAAGTGACAGAAATTCACTATGAAATAGAAATTACAGAAGAGAGGACTTACCCGATTCGAACAATCTCGAATTTCACCCTTGCTACACCTCTTGATAACCTTAGAACCCTTTTAGAAATCTTTAGAAAGCCTTAAAATTATTTAGAATAGCCTTAGGGACCCCTATTTATGGTTTGGGAAACTCCACTTACGCACCTCTTTGAAAAATTCAGGAAATCGCCTCGAATTTATGCAGTCCACGCAAAATTCATGCAAAATCTGCGTAACCCTTGACTAGTCGAGCCAGGGTTTCAACTGGTCGAAGGACCCCTTCGATCAGTCGAGCCTGACCCTCGACTGGTCGAGCATCCCGAACACCAAAAAACAATGCACGCTTGACTTCGAGTCGAGTCAGCCTTCACTGGTCAAATGGACCCTCGACCAGTCGAGTTAGCCCCTCGACTGGTCGAGCAGCCCAGAAATAAAGATTTAAGACATATGTCAACAATCTCCACCATGTCTTTAATTTTCAATCGTGTAGCTTCTTGTCCTCTTCTCTTATATCTGTATCGCATCACGGCTTCAATCGACATTCTCATATACACTTCGTCCTTTTTTTACGCTATCGTCAAATCCAGAGAAGTTGCACAGAACTTGAACTTCTCTGTATGAACTATTTTAGAAGCATGTCTGCTGGATTTATGTTGGTGTGAATCTTCTCTAGTGTTACACCTCCTTCCTCGAGCACCTGTCGAATAAAGTAGTGACAAACATCAATGTGTTTAATACGTGAGTAATAAACATAATTTTTAGTCAAATTGATAGTGCTCTCGCTATCACAGTTAACCGACACGGCCTTCTGCTATAGTCCCAATTGATTTATCATGCCTCTGAGCCAAATACCTTCTTTAAACGCTTCCGTCACTGCCATATATTTTGCTTTGGTCATAGAAAGAGTCACCATGGACTGAAGTTTTGACATCCAACTGATTGCTCAACCTGCTAGTACAAACGAGTATCCTGAAATAGACTTCCTAGAATCTATACTGCCCGCGTAGTCGGAATCCACATACTATACCAACTTTGTCCCTATCTTCTTAAAAGTTAAGACAGTTTTTCGTACCTCGAATCAATCAAAGTAGCTATTTCACCGCTTCCTAATGTTGCTTGCCAAGGTTTAACATGTATCCGCTCACAACATCAACTGCTTGTGAAATATCTGATCTTGTACAGACCATGACATACATTAAACTGCCAACCATATTCGAATAAGGCACATGAGACATAACTTGTTTTTCCTCATTTGATTTAGGACATTGTTTTGAGGAAAGCTTGAAATGAGCCGCGTAGGAAACGCTTACCGGCTTTGCTTAGTCCATCCTATACTTGATCAATACCTTTTCAAGATATTCTGCTTGTGATAATTAAAGCCTTCTCTTTTTCCTATCTCTAAGAATATCTATGCTAAGAACCCTCTTTGCAGCCCACAGATCTTTCGTCTCAAATGTCCCTGATAACTGAGTCTTCAATATGTTGATTTCAAAAATATCACGATAGGCGATTAATATATTATCAACATACAGTACAAGGATGATAAATTTTTCATCACTCAGTGTCTTGTAATAGACACAGTGATCGTATTCACTCTGAGCAAATTTTTGACTCACCATGCAAGAATCAAATTTTTTATGCCATTGCCTAGGTGACTGTTTCAGGCTATACAAATACCTCATTAACCTGTAGACCTTTTTCTCTGCCCCATTAACTTCGTAACCCCCTGGTTACTTCATGTAAATTTACTCTTTCAATTCATCATGGAGGAATTTAGTCTTAACATCCATCTGTTCTAGCTCAAGATCGTATTGAGCAACTAGTGCCAACACGAATCTGATGGACACCTGCTTAACCACCGAAGCGAATATTTCTGTGAAATCGATTCTTTCTTTCTAAGCATAACCCTTTGTTACCAACCTTACTTTGTATTTATCCTATTTCCTTTTGAATAATTACTTTCATCTGATCACTTTTCGGCCCACTGGAAGTTTCACTAAATCCCATGTGTGATTTTTGTGTAACGAGTCCATCTCATCATCCATAGCCACCTTCTACTTTTCTACATCAGAATCATCAAGAACTTCCTGAATAGTAAACGGGTCCTTCTCATCTGTAATGAGAGCATATGCAATATTAGAGTTGTCCCTGTATCTTGCCGGTAACCTGCGATCACGTGGTGGGTTCCTTCTCACAGGTAGCTGCTCCACTGGATCTTGTACCTTTGTCTGTGTATCTGTCTCTGCTTGAGTATTATCTGTGTCAACTTGGACGTATATGATCAACCTTTCTGGTTCATCTTGCTCATATGATGCATGTACCTCCTCGTACAACATTGTCGTGCGCACTCGACTACCGTCGCTACCCTAACTAGTGCGATGCGATGTGATCGTGTTAGCGAGTCATCTCATCCAGTCAACTATCATATGGAACTAGCGAGGCCAAAGCCCCCAATGCGTGATATGATCAACCAAGCACATGGGGGTTTGACGGTTCGGGATCTTGCTCCACGGTCTTGATGGTGTGGACATTTTTCTGGATGCGGAATAAAGAGCAAATTTAACATCGAATCTGTGTCACGGATAGTATGACCGCACTCGCCCAAATGCGTTTAGTCAAGGCGGTCCTACCTCGGCTCTCCTTGTTTCTTGACCAACCCTAAGGATGATGGTCCTCAACGTAACTAGCTTCATCACTCACCACCCATACAATTTAAATTTATCTACTAAGCAATATTTATGAGTAATGGTGCATGTATGTTGTGTGTGTTAGTGAGGAAGTTGTTCACTTCCCACAACTCATGGAAAACAAATTTGCACAGGAAGTAATTAAGGCATGCATGCTATAGGGCAACATCATAAGAGCAATCCAACAAGACATATAATTCCACACCACTCCAATAAGCATAAAATCCTAGGTTTTTTTTCTATATTCTCTAAAAACATCAACCAAGCAATCAAAATCATTAATCTCATAATGAAATTGGTGCTAGACCACCTAGGAGTAAAAGTCAGCACCTATGAATTCGATCGGTCGGAATCCCTAAACCAAGTTATTGCATGTTAGAATTCCAAACCAAACCTACCTTACTACATGGATTTCAAGAAGGATGGGTGAAAACCTTACCTAGTCAACCCCCTTGCAAGAGAGGCAAAGAGTTGGAAGTATTGGCTTTCTTGGGGCCCACCTTGATCTAGGGTCCACCGTGGATCTCCTCCTTCTCTCTTTCCTCCTC
Source organism: Magnolia sinica (assembly GCF_029962835.1). Lineage (NCBI taxonomy): Eukaryota > Viridiplantae > Streptophyta > Magnoliopsida > Magnoliales > Magnoliaceae > Magnolia > Magnolia sinica. The sequence continues at coordinate 10,513,828 of NC_080587.1, read as the reverse complement.
TTCACTCTCCTTTACTCTCTTTCTCCCTTGGTGGTTAGGAATTGGGAGAGAGTTATGGGAGCTAGGGTTTATTCTCTAGACTTGGGCCACTTAGCCCCAAGTTTCCTCAAATTCCCAAATTAGCCTACTAGGGATCATTTTTGGGGTTGGTGTGGCCCTAATGCTCCTTTGGCCACTAAATTTGGTGGGTAGGTGCCCTACGGCCCGATTAGGGCCCATGTAAAATTCGAGAATAAATGGATAGACGATTGTGGGGTTTGAGTCAAAGGTCTTGAACCATTCTGGTGATTGGAGTGATTCTGGTGGTCCTCTGGCCAATTTTCTGACCACTTTACGTTCAATTGCCGTTGAAGGAGACCGGTTCACTAAATAGCAAGTCGTGTTAATGGCCTCTGTCCATATGTTCTTGCCCAATGCAGCATTACTTAACATGCATCGGGCCCTCTCTATGAGAGTCCGATTCATTTGCTCAGCCACACCATTTTGCTTGGGCATGTGGCTCGCTGTGTTGTGCCTGATGATCCCTTCATCATTGCAATAATCATTAAACTCAGTGGAAGTAAATTTTTCACCATTGTCAGTCCTTAAAACCTTTATTTTTTACCTTGACTGTTTTTCCACCATTCCTTCCATTGATTGAATATGGTGAAAATTTTGGATTTACGTTTCATGAAGTAAAACCAAACTTTCCTGGAGTAGTTATCAATAAATGAAATAAACCACGACAACTCCCCAATGAAAATTTCTGGTGACGACCCCCATACGTCAGAGTGCACATAATCAAGCATTCTCTTACATACATGTTTTCCAGATTTAAAAGATAATTTAGATTGTTTACCATGTATACAATACTCGCATATATCTAAATCAGGATTTTTAAAAGCTGGAATCAAACATCGATTAGAAAGTACCTTCATGCCTTGCTCACTCATGTGGCCCAGACGAGCATGCCATATACGTAGAGACGTGGAGTCTGCAATATCTGCTGCCGCTCCACCTGCTGAAGTGATCCCGATCAACCTGTAAAGATTTTCATACCTTTGTGCTCTCATAACTACGAGTGCCCCTTTTGAAACTTTAAGGACACCATCAATACCAGTGAACTAGCACCCTATAGCCTCGAGTGCATCGAGAGAAATCAGACTTTTCTTCATATCAGAAACGTGTCTGACATCATTCAAGGTATGCTCCATCCCATTAAACATCTTGATGCTTACTATACCAATAGCCACAACGTTACAGGCATTGTCATTGGCCATAAAAACCTGTCCACTATCGCATTCCTTGTAACTAGCGAACCAATTTCGATGAGGAGTCATGTGATATGATGCCCCTGTGTCAAGTATCCACTCGTCTTTATGATTGTCGTGTATGTGACCAATCATGGAAACAGACAGAACATCACCACCATTTGTTTCTTTATCAGATGTGACAACATTGGCATCCTTTGAAGAAGCCGCTGAATTTTCTTTTTTTGATTTAGGATTTCTACAATCTTTCTTCATGTGTCCAGACAACCCACAGTTCCAACACTTTAATTTTTCTTTACCCTTTGCCCTTGGATTTAGATTTAGACCTTAAAGATCCTGTACCTCGCTCAGAATCTCTACCCCTCGTAATCAGTGCTTCGGAAGATGCCCCCATGTCGCTGTTTAACTTTCTCATAGCTTTTCCTTCAAGGGCTGAGATAACAGTATCGACACTTAGGGTTTTATTTGCGGTGCACATCGTGTCCTTGAATGACTCATATAATGCAGGGGAGAGAATTCCACAAAATACATATATGTTCCTCATCTTTGACCACTTCCTCCTTACCCAGCAATTTGCACATCAATTTATTAAAGTTGCTAATGTGGGCTTCTAGATCTCCAGCCTCTGCTATTTTGAAGGTATAACACTGTAGCTTCAAGTGTAGACAATTTTCAGAGGACTTCTTGGCATAAATGTTCTCTAACTTTGCCTACAAATAAGCCACAGTTTTCTCCCTCAAAACATTATAGAAAACCTCATCCGTGAGACATAAACAGATAGAGACTAAAACATTATTATCAAGGTTTTTCCATTCATCATCTTTCATGGTAAATTTTCACTCCTTAAGAGCCTTAATCTCGCCTTGCTTGGTTAACAGGCTAATCATCTTAACCTTCCATAACTCAAAATTATTTTTGCCTGAGTACTTCTCAATATCAAAATTGTCGTTTCCCATTATTACTAATCTTGCATATTTAGATATGTACCCTAACGATTTCTCTGATACCACTTGCTGGGGATTTGTGCTGCAGAATCACACAGATCTAGATCTAGGATAACAATCCAAGAGCAACAAACAATCACAAGAGAACACAAAGATTTAACGTGGAAAACCCTTTCGGGAAAAAATCACGGTATAAAGCGACAAAAATACACTATGAAATAGAAATTACAAGAGAGAGGATTTACCCGATTCGAACAATCTCGAATCTCACCCTTGTTACACTCTTTGATAACATTAGAACCCTTTTAGAAACTCTTAGAAAAACTTTAAAAAGCCTTAGAATTCTTTAGAATAGCCCTAGGAATCTCTATTTATAGTTTAGGAAACTCCAATTATGCACCTCTTTGGAAAATTTTGAAAATAACCTCAAATTTACGCAATCCATGCAAAATCCACGCAGAATCTGCATAACCCTCAACTGGTCCAGCCAGGGCTTCGACAAGTCGAAGGACCCCTTCAAGTGGTCGAGCCTGACCCTCAACTAGTCTAGCGTCCTGGACACCCCAAAACAATGCACGTTGGACTTCAAGTCGAGCGAGCCTCGACTAGTCGAATGGACCCTTGACCAGTCGAGCCAGCCCCTCGACTAGTCGAATGGACCCTTGACCAGTCAAGCTAGCCCCTCGACTAGTCGAGCAGCCTAGAAATAAAGATTTAAGACATCTGTCAACAGAAAGTTTACACACAAAATCCCAATAATGGGGTTAGGGTTACTTAAGAAATACACGCATTATGACACACGTGCGGATGCAAGGGAGTAGGTGGGGAGATCTTTTTCCTACCCCTCTCTCTCTCTCTCACACACACACACACACACACACACAATGTGATGATACTCTAGGGCATTCACGTCCGAGGCTTTCTCTTCTAAGGTCATCTCTCTATGTGATAGGATCTTATTCATAAGGAGAAATTATAATTTACGGAGGGACATAGTACGATGCTTCACTATCCTATAGACTTTAATAGCCCTATAATATTTAAAGTCTTTTAATTTTGCTTAACTACATGCTAAAATTGATTAATTCTTTCATCGAAAATGATCATATATCTTAAATGTAAATCATATGTAATTTATATGAGGACCACAATATTTTAATCATCATAAGCACCATTAAATGCGATAACAATATTTTAACAATTAAAATAAAATATCAATAGTTGAAAACATTTATAAGATAGTTTAAAACCTTTAAAGTATTGATATCAGTGAAAACACTTAATATATGGTCCAACTACTAGAACTTAATCATAGGAGTGCTCATAGGAGATTAATGGATCATTTGTCGGATTACATGAACCTAAATCATATTTTTATGTATGGACCGAGCAACGCTCACATATGAGTCACTATAATTAACTTCGTAAAATGTGTCAAAGCATATTACATCAGAACTTTAACTTTTCAGAGGCCTTTAAATTTAAGAATTTGTCAAAACTAGTACATACACAAGTTGATCATATTTCAAGCATTTTGAGTCTTTTATTTAAAAACTTAAATTGATCCTTCAATACAAGTATTCAATAGATGCAATACTAGGAGCCTATTCCTAATGACACCCTTATACTTTTGTATAAGTAAGGAACATGCCTGTTAAGTAGACGTTAACCCTGATGGTGAAGACATTCCATCCAAATTCATCATCAGTTCCTTTACACAGGATAACTCTTTAAATCATGACTACTACATATTTATCTTAAAACTTCTCAGTGGTCGTCTAATAACATAATATTAAAATATACCAAGCACAATTTTCTATTAATCAATAGTCATTATGTCCAATATCAAGTTTCTAAAAATAATTAGAGAAAATTTGTTATTTTTCCATCCCTATAAATAATTTAAAATATACCGATATACTAGTTAGAGTTGGGCATCGGACCGAGTCGGATCAGATTGGGTACAACTCGATCCGATCTGAAATTTCAATAATTTGACCCCGAACTCGATCCGATTCGGGACCGAGTTCGGGTCACCTGACTCGAACCGATCCGGAATGTGTATGGGCTGATCCGATCCGAGTCCGACTAAAATCCTATCTCAAATTCTATCTCAAAACCCTAAAAGCACAGACAGAGAGAAGAAGAAGAAGAAGAAGTAGAAAAAGAAAAGAAAGCTCTGTCCTAAGAATCTATCCTTTGCTGCCCTACGCAAGCTGTCCTTAGTAAATTCATTGCCTCTGTTTTCTAAAATAAATTTCAACTTCTTAATAAAAAACGGAAAACAAAAATAAAAACCAACAGCAGCAGCGTTGCATTTTTGCTTTGAATCGCTTTCGGATGCCAAGATTCTTGAATCTATTGCCGCTATAGATCTTGTCCGACCGTATCCCGTCGTTGCCATTGCCCACAATGATGGGCACCCACCTGAGATCGATGAGGATCTGCATAGTTGGCAGCTCGCCATCTATGGACAGAAGATGATGTGGCGGCTCTCTGCGTATAATGTTCTTGTCTCCGAAATATAGTAGGTAGCAGCAGCAACAATGGTAAGGATATAGAAAGGGTGTTTTGTATAATGCATTCCTTGAGGATCGGTCCGGATCGAATCAGATTTGGTCCAATCCGAACTCGACCCGAACAACTTTCAGATCTGAATGGACCTACCTGATCGACATCGATCTAGGCCATCGATTCGGTTCGAATCAGGTCAGATCAGGTCAAATCGGGTCGGATCGGCCAGATCGGGTCGGAAATGCCCAACTCTAATACTAGTCATGCCATTAGTGGTATGTTCATATAGAATTTATGATTATTACAATCTAAAGTGAAATTATTAATCAAGGATTACGATTAATATAGGTCACACAACACTAACGTACTTATGTTAGCTTGGGTTATACACAAGTCATATCTAAGTGAGGACATAAGTTGTGTACAACCCATTTTATATAGAGCTAGATAGGGCCAGCTATGATGTCCCCTCCATTGACTTCATTTATGTTGGGATGGTCAACTATTAAAACCTTCTTAAAACCCACCATGATATTTTAATGCCATCCTATCCGTCCAAAAGGTGATTCCCACCTTACTGCAGGGAAAACACAAATATTCCCAATCCAAAACTCCTATGGCGTCCACATGGTGTACGGACGCATGGCCCACTTCAATTTTGTATGTCTCATTTTTGGAATTACATATGATACTTGGATGGAGTGGATGCACACAAGCACTGCAGTTGGCCCCACAAAGCTATGGGGTTGCATGCGAAGTTCCTGCAGTTGGAAGTTACGTTGGGAAACGGATTGGCTACTGACCCTGCCACTAGCCAATGGGTAGTGGTCGGTGCTCTGTGGGCCCCACCATAATGCGTATGTTTCATCCATGCCGTCCACCCATTCTTCCAGATCATTTTATGGTATGAGCCCAAAAATGACATTGATCCAAACCTCAAGTGGACCGCACAGTGTTCATTGAACGCCCACCATTAAAAACTTCTTGGGGCCACGAAAGTTTTGGATCAAGCTGATATATTTTTCCCATCATCCAAGTTTTTAATGGTTAGATGTCAAATAACCATTACAGTGGGCCCTAGGATTTTTTAACGGTGGACATTCAATCACTACTGTTTTCCTATGGTGTGGTCCACCTGAGATTTAGATCTTCCTCATTTTTGTCATTAAACCCTAAAATTATCTTTCAAAATGCATGGACGGTGTGGATAAAACACACACATCATTGTGGGGTCCACATAGCACCGACCACTAGCCACCTGGCTGATGGCAGCGTCAGTAGCCAAACCGCTTCCTGGGCCCACCGTGATATTTGTGTGAAATCTGCACCGTCCATCGGGTTGCCAAATCATGTTAGGACATGAACCAAAAAAACAATCAGATCCAAAACTCAAGTGGGCCACACCACAGAAACAGTGAATGCTCACCGTTGAAACATTTGTGGGGCACCTAAGTTTTTCATACGCTAATATTCCGTGTACTTGACTCGAGTCTCGCGCACGCTGAGTTAGCGTGCAGGACGCGAATTGCGTACTACCCCCGCCCGTCCCTAGCTCCGAACGGGCAGTTCTGTGGGCGGGCCCACCGTGATTTATCTGCAAATCCAAGCCGTTTATCCCTTTTATTAGATTATTCTAAGCCAAAAAAGCAAAAATGAAGCAGATCCAACGGTTAAATGGACCACACCATAGATGACTATTGCATTTAATGCTTTGTGCATTTTAATGCAACTAAGCTTATTATTTGGTGTGGACCAATTGAGCGTTGGATCCGCCTCATTTTTGTGCTCATACCTTAAAATAATCTGAGAAAAAGAATTGACGGTGTGGATGTAGAGATACATCACGGTGGGCCCGCCCACAGAACCGCCCGTTCAGAGCTAGGGACGGGCGGGGGTAGTACGCAATCCGCGTCCTAGCGTGCAGGGCCACGGATTGCCTGCGGCGCCGGATTCCTGGATTCCTGCATACCTAAGCTAAGTGGGGCCCATTGTGATGTATGTCTTATATCCACTCCGTCCATCTGTTTTGCCGGTTCATTTAAGTACAACAGCCCAAACACTAGATGGATCGAAAAATCAAGTGGACCACCCCCACAGTAAACAGTGGGCGTCTTTATCACGACAGGAAAGTTTCAACGGTATACGTGTTTGTTTCCTTTGTTTCCTGTGATGTGGTCCACTTGAACTATGGATCCGCCTCATTTTGGATTCCTATCCTAAATTGAGCTGGCGAAACGGATGGACGGATTGGATATAATAAATACACTAATGTGAGCCCCACAGAGCTTAGGCCTGTATGAATCCCGTGCAGCCCGGGTGTAGGGAATCCACGACGTCCAGCATGCAGCCGGCTGTAGTGTAAACTATCCGATAATCTCGCCAATCTATTGCGATAAAACTCGAAACGATAAAATGACGATATAAAAGCCGAATCGATATAATACTTGAAAATCTCAGTTGCAGTGAGCTGAGAAAAGACGAGGACGGAATAAAAAGGCCGAGTATTTTCGTTGTTTACGTCTCGAAGACGCTGCAAAAGAAGAAGAAAATCTTCAGAAGGCGAGCGAATGTTTTTCACTCTCGGGAGACGATCAACGGCTGCAGAAAAACCCTAAAAAAATCCCCAAATGGAAGGTATTAAAACCCCCAAAACCCTAATCGTAATCTCTCTCTCTCACTCTCTCTCTCTCTCTGGGATTTGATTTGACTTGATTCGATTCGGATTTCGGTCGCGGATTTGCTGGGGAAGCTTGAATATTTGCATCTCAGATTTCCTGTCTCTTTCTATTTTTGACATCTTTGAATTCAATTTTCCTTTTTATATTCTGATTTAGCGAGATTTGGTTTGGATTCTGATCGGTTTCGATTTGGAAAGTTTTCGGATTTGGATTTTTAGAACCCTAGAATTTGATTTTTTGGGGAATTTCTGATGGGAATTGGAAGTTAGGGTTTTTGGGTTGTTTGGTGACTTACAGGTTTCTTCTTATTATTATCATTCATTGCTTTGTATTTGATTTCTGTTTTCATTTATTGTTTTTAAGATCTTCGACGAATTTCATTTTATTTATTTTTGGCCTTTTGGAGGATGTAACTTCTACCCCTCCACAAGGGTAATTTAGTCGTAAGTTCTGTCTGTGAGTGTGTTTCATGATCTTTTGATTGACCAAATTACCCTTGTTGGGTTGAAGTTGAAGTAACAATATTAGGAGGGTACGAATAGCAAATTCCAATTTTTTTTGTTTGTTTATTGGGTTGAAGATGATTTATTACCAGATAGCCACTGATTTACACTCCCACTAAATTACAATTCTATTGCCAAAAGTAGAAAAAAAGGGTGGTCCACTGAAGTGAGGCCGCCGGCGGATTTTCATCAAACATGCCTTGCTCAGGTGGACTGATCAGCTCAAGCTTTTGGATTGCTTCTTGGAGGTCTAGTTTGATTTATTATTTATTATTTATTATTTGTTGTTGTTATTATTATTATTATTATTTTGGGACTAGTTTTGCTTTGGAAGATTGGAATTAGCCTGGGAATGTTAAATTTGGAAAACCCAATTCTGTTTTTCCCTTCATTTTATTGGATATTATGATGGGATTGGAAGCTTAGGCTAGCATGAAGAGCATCATGAAACGTTTGTTGGCTAAATCGCATAATCTGATTCAAATTATTAGTGTGTAGATCTAGTTTGACTTTTATTTTGGATTAATTTTGAAATTAAGCTTGGAAATGTTAGATTTTGGAAATCCAGTTCTGTTTTTTTTTTTATTTCCTTTCTCTTTTTCCGTCTTTTTATTGAAAATTCTGATGACATTGAAGCTTAGGTTAGCATGAAGAGCTTAATGGTGCATTTGTAGGCTAAATTGCACAATCTGGTTCGAATTATTAGCTCGGAGATCTCACCTTCAAAAAGAAGTAGTAGAAGAACCTCGGAGATCTAGTTTGATTTTTATTTGGATTAGTTTTGCTTCGGAAGATAGGAATTATATTGGAAATGTTATATTTTGAGAACACAGTTCTGCTTTTCTTTTTCTTTCTTTTCTCCTTGTTTTATTGGACATTCTGATGGGATTAGAAGTATAGATTAGCATGTTCCTGCCACATTTGTAGGCTAAATCGCATAATCTGATTTAAATTATTAGCTTGGAGATCACCTTTCAAAAAAAGAAAAGAAAATTGCTTGGAGATCCAAATATGAATTTTGTTTGGATAAGTTATGCTTTGGTAGATTGGAATTAGCTCGGAAATGTTAGATTTCAAAAACCCAATTCTCTTTTCCTTTGTTGTACTGGAATTCTGATGAGATTGGAAGCTTAGGCTAGCATGAAGAGCTTCGTGGTGCTTTTGTAGGCTAAAGTGCATAATCCAATTCAAAATATTAGCTCAGAAATCTAGATTCAATTTTATTTGGATCAGTTTTTCATTGGAAGCTAAATTGCATAATCCGATTCGAATTATAAGCTCGGAGATCTAGATTCAATTTTATTCAGATTAATTTTTGTTTGGAAGGTTGGAATTAGCTCACAAATGTTAGATTTTGAAAAACCAATTCCATTTTTTGTCCTTTTTTCTTCATTGAAATTCTGATGGGATTGGAACTTAGGTTAGCATGAAGAGCTTCATGGCGCATTTGTGGGCTAAAGCTCACAATCTGATTCCAAATACTAGAAATGTCCAAGCGGTGATGGAAACAATTTCTTTCATTAGAACTATCAAATCCCAAATTGCAATTCCAGGAGTTCAGTTTTGAACTGAAAGGATCCCTGTTGCAATTTGGGGGCTAGTCTGTCACAATGGAGTGGGGCTAACAGTCTAGCCTTGCTACTTTGTTCAATTGAATTTAGTGCAGTTCTTTTCAGTTGAGCATACAAATGGAGCTCAGTTGCTGCACTTGAGTTGATATTCACTAAACAGTCTGTATTGCATCTAAGCAACTTTTTATTTTAGAAGTCTGTTTGCATAAATTTGTTATCTCCATTTGGAGATAGATTTCGATTCATTCTTCCTGCAATCCCTTTCAATTATACATCCAAATGCAGCCCAGCTAATGCATTTCAGTTGGTACTTACTAAGGAATTTTTTTAGTTGCTTTGGATCATTTTTGTACGTCTATTTGCAGATGCTTTTGGGATCTCCATTTGCTGATGGATTTTGATTTAATAGCCTAAGTTGTTTAATATGGGACTGGTTCTTTAAGATTTGATTGAATTCAGTTTTTCCTTCATACCCTAGATGTTTTGAAAGCCGGGACCTTGTAACCTCTAGATTTTGAGTTTTGGGGAATTCTGGTTGGACTGGAAGCTACAGTTGGGGTGGATAGTTTGAGCTGTCAAATTTCTGTAGATATTATGTGAATCATTTGAACTTTCCTTTTATTTTACTTATTAATCGAATTTATTTTCTAAGCTTTTTTTTTTTTTTTTTAAATTTTTTGTTTGATTCTTTTTATGCCATATGTGTCTGATTCTGTAATTTCTTGTTATTGGATTTCCTTCAGAAATCTGGAATTAGGTTGGAAGGGAAGGATTTTGCAAACCCTACGGCCTTTTTTTTTCTTTCTTTTTCTGAAAATTTGATGGGATTGAATGCTAGGGTTAGGATTTTCCCTGTTTTGGTTTCTGTATGCAATTGCTTATCTGTATCACATTCTAGAGAACTTTGTTTGCAAGGCCTCCGCTGTGTGAATTAAGGGAGATCGGTCTATTTGAGTTGTTTTGTGGAGGGGTATGTTTGACTTTTAGGTTTTTGAGAACTGACTTGATGAGTGGTTTGGTGCCAGGTAAAATAATAAATAACATGTGAAAATTGTAATTTAAATTATTGCGCCATTCAAAAAAAGAAGTGCAGAGGACTGCTGGTTGGGGTACTTGAGACTGAAGGACAGATTCCCAAATATATATCGCCTTGCTGTCATTAACGATGCTCCTATCGCCAGTTTTTATTCCCTATCCAATGCAGGTATTGTTTGGGACATTCCCTGTCGCAGGAATCTTAACGAAAGGGAGGTCAATGAATATGCTGGGTTACTTGGGTGCCTCTCTAGTGTTAATCCGACCCAGATGGAGCAAGACAGAATTATCTGGAAAAGGGACAAAAATTCTCGATTCTAGGTCGAATCTCTGTATGCAGCAATTGCCCCAGCTCCTTCTTACTTTTCTTTCGCCTCTCCTTTCATTTGTAAGTACCCTGTTCCCCCCAAGTTCGTCTGCTTCTCATGGCTGGCGTCTAAAAACCGGATTCTAACGATTGACAACTTGAAAAGAAAGGCATGCAGCTTCCAAATATCTGTCTCTGCCGTATGGATAACGAGGAATCTGTCGACCATCTCCTAGTTCACTGTCCGTTTATATCCCAGATTTGGGCAGATTTTTGGTCTAGATTTAATGTCAGCGGGTGTGTGCCGGCCTCTGCTAGTCAGCTGCTGTCTCTCTGGCACGGCTGTAAGCTGGGGAAAATCAGATCGCGTGTTTGGAGAATGGCTTTCATAGCAATCTGGTGGGCGGTCTGGAGTGAGAGGAACAACAGATGCTTCAACAACTCTCAGTCTTCGGCCGAAGTAGTGGGATCCAGGGTGAAGAATTTAATTTTTGAATGGGCTGCTAATATCTCTTCCCTCAAGGATTTCAATTTTATGTTCCTAGGACAGTAGTCTGTTTCTCTCTCTCTCTCTCTCTCTCTCTCTCTCTCTCTTTTTCTTCCTTTTCTGCCATCTCGGCAGTCACTGTCTCTTTTTTTTTTCCTCCTTCAATGAAAGCCGTTACTTTTTTTTTTTTTTAAAAAGAAGTGCAGAGAAGGTGACCAACTGACAAAATTTTGGACACAAATACTAATTTTATCATCTGTTAGAAGAGTTATTCTGTTTGCAATTCATCATGGCTGTGGAATACTTTCAAAGCTGCTAAAATAAAGATATGTAGTAGAAAGACCCTTGAGGGACTTTCCTGGAGCACATATTCAATAAAATCATGAAATAAATAATTCCAGAACTAGGATATTGAAGGGAAACACTGGGAGTTTTTGTGAGAAATTCCATGCCTCATTCTTGTTGAAGATATGACGAAATGTTGTTAGTTAGGATCGGACCAGCAAGAAATGGAATCTGCAAAGGAGTACTCTCCACAGTATCTAGTTCCAACTCCCTTGTTTCTTGCTTTTGTTTTCCCACCATTTTCTCTTCCTTTTGTGCGGATCATGAAGTTTGTTTGTTAGCTTTTAGGTCCAATTTGGTTGAAAGGCAGGAACATGCAATGTTTCTGATGTATGATGGATGAGAAAGAAGAAAAAAAGGAAGAGAAGATTGGATTTTTTCACAAACCACACAACTCGAAGAGGTTGATTTTTTAAGGATTTTCTTCCTCTGAAAGAGAATATCTTTTCCCAAAATTTATACTTTTTTTATTTAGTCTTCATCAACATAATTGTTAATTCATGCATACCTCTCAAAAAAATGTTAATTCATACATATGCCTCAGATGTCTTATATAGACCAAAATACAAAAGATAAAGATCCAAGAGATTACAAATATGGACTTCACTAAATTTAGACCTAAATCATGTCCCAAGGATTGACATTTAAATTTCAAATTCGAAAAGGGTAACAAGAAGTAAAAAAAATTTAAATCTTAAAAGATAATCCTAAAATAGAAAACTGAGAATGACTTGGTGTGATTCTCCTAAATATTCTCCATGCATAAATCACCCAAAATAGTAACTGCTAATGATGTAATGATAAACGAGATCCTATTAAAAATCTCCAAAATATTTATTGAATAAAGACTCCTAAGAATATCCGAGAATGGAAATACTAATGACTTAAAAAGAGATAAGATCCTCCTAATGATCCCCCAAAATCTTTACTAAATAAATTCTCCAAAGAATCAATCCACAACCACACATGGGATCCATATCTACTTAAAAACTCTAAACACAACCCTATGCATGAAACCCATCAAATGGGCGGTAGTATCCACAAATTGGGTGTCTGGGATCCACATCTTCATCACGTGCTTCTTGTGATCGTTCTCAATTGCATTAATTTCCACCACCTCCCTAATAACTAATGTTCTTTTCTCTGCACTATACCTCCAAGATCAGGGACAAGTGAGCATTTGCTGACATACCCTCTTCACTTTCTTGCCATAATAAAATCTGGAAAGTTAAAGAAACTTAATATACCACGTTATTTACCTTTACCAAACTCACTCTTGCTTAAGGGAAAGGATTATGGAGTTTATAATGTTTTGATTTGTCTGTGCATGCAGTATGCAGATGGTTAAAAGTTATTAAAAGCAATAGGAAGTGGAAGCAGAAAACAAGAAGATATTTATTTGTTTTTAAAGCTATATTAGAACATTAGGCCTATAGGAAGTCATGAGATTTTGAAGCAAGAGTTGCATACTTAGTAAAATACTGTGAAACTATGGGCCATTATTTAGAAAAGCGAAGCTAACTTGGGTGTAGACTTCAGATTACTAAATTCGCTGAGGCTCCGTTTTGTTAACCAAAAACCTCATGTAGATTTGATACAAACAACATAGAATAAAATGGCATAAGAGAAGGGAAAACGTTGGAAGCAGCAAAAGGGAGAAGATAATGATCAAGAGAGGAAAGATTGAAGTTAGAGTGAGATACCAGTAGGAGAAGAAAAGAGTTCGATCTGCTAAATCTGATTCGCCCAGGGCCCTTGAGGCACTCGACTACTAGCTAGGGGATTTAGGGGTGGAGTCTCATGCTCTTCCTCGTCCCCCTCATTCAAACACAGGAGATGCCAGATGCCGATATCTTTCTTATCATCGGAAAGGCTCAGGTTAGGTCGCGTTGGAATAATCACATGTATTTGGGTCGGGTTAGGTAGGGTCAGGTCATGTTAGGATGGGTTTGGTCAGCTTGTCTCGGGTCCAATATAGAGAAATTTTGGTTGAGTTCAGTTTAGGTACCTTGGGTTGGAATTTGAGTTGGATCCTCTTGAGGTTAGGTTGGGCTTGGGTTAATCCTCAACCAGACCTAATCCGCCCGAGTTGCACTCCTAATTGGCACAGTTTGTTCTAAAACTAGGGTTGCAGTAGGCCTAGTCCACGTCCAACCCATGAACTAAGGATATTAGGCCAAACGCAGTGTAGCCAGTAAGCTGTGGGAATTGGGCTTTGGCTAACATGGGTTCATGAGTCAAATAGTCATTGTCAAATGAGTTCACTGATCTGGGCATACTGGGAGGTGTTTGCAGCATCACATTCTGGAAGTTTCTTCTTCTTCTTCTATTTTTCGTTATTTTTACATTTCACACTTTCCATTTTACCACTTTCTTGAACATGCTTCAATATTGCTTGTTAAGCGATCAAGAACAGGACCTGAACTACATATCTCATGCTCTTTAAGTTTCTGAGTTTATCTGAACTGCTTAGTATATCGCTTTCATTCTCTTTTACTGAGCTTTGCTAAGCCCACGTGCGTGCACAGGGAAGCTCATGCACGCACCAACACATGTTCCAGCATCGTATACAGGTATAATATCTAAGCCATCCATCCGGTGGATTTGACCGTGCGGATATTCTTATGTGGAAATAAATCTGGTCGATTTAGAAGGTGGGTCACGATTAGAAGCAGTTGATGGGTAAAAAGACTTCAGCCAAGTCTTCGTCAGCCATATATATGTTTCATAGACTGTGAACCACATGATGAGTAGACCAACCTGATTCTTGAGAAAGAGTGTCTACATAGTGGCCACCGCTCTAATGATTGGATTGGATCACTTGCCAATTTGCCAACCTGGCAAACATGTGGCGTGTACATGAGCTGCCTTGTAAGTGAGTGGGCTGAGCAAAGCTCCTCTTTAACTATATAAATGTCCTTTCTTCCTGTGCTTCCGTTGTCATGTTTACAGTTTTAGACTTGTGTTTCTATGCATTTGGGAACTCATGAACTGTGTTGAAGAGAAGCTGCGTGTTCCATTCCTAATGGAATTTTTCCATTATGTTTTGATCTGTAAGATTTTAAAAAAGAGTTGCTAGTTGCTATTTCATAAACTTCATGCATTATTAACAGTTCCTGTTCTTGACAGGGGGATCCCCTGATCGTGTATCGGTAGGATCTGGAGCAAAAAGGTCTAGTGTATCATCAGGGGGCAGGGCTCATGTTTCATCATCTCCTAACCGTAAAGAGTTCTTCAAGAAATTTGAGGACAGCGAAATTTTGACAGCAAAACTTGAAGAATGGTTTGCAGAAATATCAGAAAATTCAGCATGTAAAAACCCCGCCTTTGATGTTCCATTTGAGTTGACAGAACTTCAAAAATTCGATTATGCATTGGAAGGCGTCTCCTTTGAGCAGCTGATACGGATGCCTAGTGCAGTTTATGCCTCGACCTCAGATGCTGTCGAAGCAACTGCATTTCTCGCCATCGAAGATTTCCTACATGCGAGTGTGAAGGGCTTGTGGGAGACATTTTGGGGTCAGGATGGGCCTATGCCTTTCTCTGTTGCCTGCTTACACAATCATAATTCTGTTTCAAAATTCTATTCCGCTGAGAAGGCGATTGCAAGTGGGAAGCTTGGGGGGCTCTGTGCGACCGCTATAATGTTGAAAAAGAGCCGCCAACACTCGCATGGGAAATGGGACCAGATTCTTGAATTGGCACTGTTGAGGCCCGATGTAGGGAGCCTTTCAATGGAGAGCGACCGGCGACCTTCTCTTTCTGTCCTCGGGGAAGCTCTGTTCTTCGCAGTCCGTATACTACTATCGAGAAGCCTCAGCAGATCTAGCGTTCTTCAGAATTCCAACTGCGTTTTTGTGCTAGTTGTTGATTCTCAGTATGGCGGGGTGGTAAAAGTTGAAGGAGATGTGAATAAATTGGAGCTTGATGTGAATAATGTGTATGACTGTGCTGCCGAATGGGTTAAAAATCATTCCCAAATTACAGTCTCTCCCGTCGATCGAATCTGGAACAAGCTCGGGAATGCCAACTGGGGAGATATTGGAGCTCTGCAGGTTCTTCTAGCGACCTTCCATTGCATCGTTCAATTATCTGGAATGCCGAAGCTTACGGTCGAAGATTTAGCTTCTGACCACAGCATCCGTCTCCAAAACCGGAGAACTGAGAGGCAGTTGATGGACACTCGAGCGAACGGAAATGGTTTGTTCCGATTCCAGCAGCGCAGTCATTCTCCTGAAATTGTTGAAGTACAGGAAGAATCCATCAAGATCGAGCCAGAAGAGACACTAAGGATGGAGGTAGGATCAGTTCTATGGCTCGAGGATTCAAACTGGCAAAAGGGTTTTCAGATCAATGAAGTTCTGACTGACGGAGAGCTTCAGATTTACAGTGCAACATCTGTGGAAGAACCCGGAAAAGCTCTAATGCTGTACATTGGATCTCATCCTTCTCATCTGGAACCGGCTTGGGAGGATATGAGCCTATGGTATCAGGTCCAGAGGCAGACTAAAATCCTAACTGTAATGAAACAGAGGGGTCTTTTTAGCAAGTATCTTCCTCAGTTAGTCGCATCCGGCAGGATAATTCACCCTGGTCAGTGTCGGAAACCTAGCTCGAAAAGCAACTGTGACCATCCATGGTGTGGGACCCCAGTCCTTGTTACCTCTCCGGTTGGAGAATCAGTGGCTGATATGGTGAGGGATGGACTATTTGGGTCGGATGAGGCTCTCAAGTGTTGCCATGACTGCTTAACTGCTCTGTCAACTGCTGCCAGTGCTGGAATCCGACATGGTGACATCCGCCCAGAGAACGTGATCCGCGTGAGCTCTAGCACAAAGTATCCATACTATGTTGTTATTGGCTGGGGGCATGCCGTTTTGGAAGACAGGGATCGACCGGCTATGAACCTTCATTTCTCTTCGACCTATGCCCTTCAGGAAGGGAAGCTGTGCTCGGCATCAGATGCAGAGAGCCTGATCTACATGCTGTACTTTTCCACAGGTGGGGCTTTTCCAGATTTGGATTCGGTTGAGGGTGCATTGCAGTGGAGGGAAATGTCGTGGTCGAGAAGGGTAATTCAGCAGAAGCTCGGGGACATCTCAGCCGTGCTGAAAGCCTTTGCCGATTACGTAGATAGCCTTTGTGGGACACCATATCCAATGGATTACGAGATATGGTTGAGAAGGCTGAGGAAGAGTATTCGGGGTGAAGACCATGGGAAGGAAATCGACACTTCAGGTTAGAATAGCATCTGGGATATCATAATTGTTGCTCAGCATCGGGTCCAGTCGCTCGGATTTTCTACAGATCTCTGGTCAATAATGTTTGATGAGGTGGGCTGTCGGATTTTCTCAAGAAATTCTTAAACTGATTCTGGGGAGATCTACAATTTTCAGTAACCCTCTGGAGCACATGGGACATTATACTTTTCCAGTTTCTTGAGCTGCAGGCCATTCATCTGATTTTCTCCAGCAATCAGCAGGTCATTATAGAGTTCCTCAATACTCTGGAGCATCCGGGACGTCTTTCCATTTTCTGCTGGTGTTCTTGTAGCATGTGCAATCTGATTTTAATAGTTAGTCAGATCAGCGCTGAAGATGGCCACATGGAGCTGGGTCCTACATAGAATACAGGCCACCACCATCTGTCTTCACATTTGTGGCTGGACCATTGGACACTTCTGATGGTCCGTGGGGTACTTGATTGGATTCCTTCAGATCTTGAACATCATCAGTTTCCCAGATTGAAAAGGCCCCAGGTTGAAGTGAGTTGTTCTAATTATCATTATTATTATTGTTTGTCATTATTTTTTTAATGTAAAAATGTGAGCCGTTTTTTATTGGTTGGTATAAAATTGTTTGAAATTTGATATTCACAGATCCATGGGCCCTCTGCAGCATTGGGGCCGCTACATTCTGTAAATGGGTTTTATTTTGAGTTTTATTTGTTTATAGTTTTGTTTTGGATTTGGTTTGTTTGAAGCCTGCAACTATATGATTCTTGAGCTGACCATCTGCCCTGGATCCTTGGGTTTTCTGTTTTTGTTGATGATCATGATTTTGGGTATGAAGGGCCCCACCATGGATGGGCTGTGCCCCAAAAATCCCCAGATTGGTAGAACCTAGCCAGTCCCAACCATGGTCCAGCAATTCAATTTGTACGGGCTCTATCTCTGGCCTTCTCTCGGTTCCATTTGTATTTATTACTAACCAATATTGGGTGGGGTAGTCCCATCAAATAAATGTTTTTTTATGGTTCATCAGATCAATGGTCTAGGCTAGCCTGCAAAGCCCTCTGCTCCTGCTTGTACCAATTAAGGACGTGGGGATAATACTTGTCTCCTTGTGTCCATTTAATTTCTCATTGGAAGCACATGTAGTGTTATCTTCTTCTTTTCTTCATCATCTTCTCCAGTCATACAATTCCATGTTTACTGGTGGCTTGGATGGGTTGTGAATTTCTTGAAGATCGACAATGGCAATTTCCAAACCATCTTTGATGGTCATTGTTGCGGAGATTGACAACGTCGTATACACTATAGGCTGCATTTTGTTTGCACGAGCATTGTTCCAAGTATCTTCGATATTATGATAATATCACCAATATTATCCATTCCTCCAGCTCGGTGATACCGATAACATTGGTAATATCAGAAGTTCCAGGTATCAGTGATATACTTAATATCAGAAATTCCAGGTATCAGCGATATACTTAGCGATATATTGCTAATATTTTTTACTGTATAAATTCCAGGTGTTGCTTGTATCAATGTCGCCAATGTATTGTCAATATTTTCGACTATAAATTTCAGGTGTTGCTTGTATCGCCAGTGTATTAGCGATATTTCAATAAAATCACCAATATATTGATATCATAAAAAATTTATTTAATAAAAATTGTTTGGATGGATGAATGGATGGGATGGTTGGATAGATATATGGGATGAATAGATGATTTGATGGGATGGATGGTTGGATGGATGGGATGAATGAATGGTTGGAATCGTTGGATGGATAGGATGAATGAATAGTTGGATGGGATGGATGTATTGGATCATCAGGCAATGCATGTGTATTGTGTTTATAAGCCTATTTATGCATGGATGTATGATGTATGAATGGATTATGCATGTTTATTTGCTGGTTAATTGGTTTAATGATATGTAAGTGATTGTTGTGCCAATATAGAGCACCCACTTTTAGGCTTCACTGAATGTAGACTTATTATGTTTTGTTTTTTTCTTAAATACACAAATACATATATTTTAGCATATCTAGAAGTTCCACTAAGAAATTCTATTGTCTTCCTCATATTTCTCCAATGTTTCCCTGGATTTTCGGAAATCAATTATATCAATATTGTTTCCACATCTCCAG
Source organism: Magnolia sinica (assembly GCF_029962835.1). NCBI lineage: Eukaryota > Viridiplantae > Streptophyta > Magnoliopsida > Magnoliales > Magnoliaceae > Magnolia > Magnolia sinica. Next base: position 10,494,818 of record NC_080587.1, on the reverse strand, counting down.
CCTGCAAAACTTATAGCTGTGCCAATACTTGGAACACCACAAGAGTGAATTGATTTAGCGAGGAAATGACAAACGTTTAAAATAGCGGTTGGACTCAGATCGACTCATTCATTCTCAAGCCGTGTTGGGACAGACCAAATCAGGGCGTACTGGGGCGACTAGCTGTATCGAAATGGATCAGGTAGTACTGAATCCGAGTCAACTTGTACATATCGTCAGCTGGGGCTGTCTTAAAACCATAGGCTGTTTCTTTGAGTATTCATAAGGGGGATGGATGGGTCCAGCTGCAGTTGCATTCCTTCAGGTCTTCCTTGAATATAAGGTATTGCAAATTTGCAAAGCAAAGGCCCTCAAATAGGCCTGGCAATGGGTTGGGTTGACCCGGCGGTGCAGTTACGCTTCGATCCAGATCTGGGCCCACATGGAATCCGTAAATCTAGGTCCTGAGATTTGGATTTTGTTCAGATCATTCTGCCTAGATCTAACCTGTTTACGCCTCTAGAGAATCAACAAGTTGGAACCTGTGGACTCAGTCCAACTTTTTCAGGACTGTACCCAGAGCTGGGTCCAGCGAGCCAGATCCAAATCTCAAGGTCCACTTAAAAAACTGGACGAGTTGGGGTTGAACCCGACCCAACCCACGAAGCCATTGGGGACCCAAGTTCTCTCACTGCTGCAGAGATTTTTGGTGCATGGAACACTCACATAAGGGCTCATTCAAACTGGATGCATCTTAGCAGCCACTCAACCCGGAACTGGCAATGTGCATAGGACCCTGACCATGGGGCCCACCTTGATGTATTCCATTTTTCTAGCTTATTTTAGGGCATGGTCCCAAAAATGAAGCAGATGCAAATTTCGGGTCGACCACATCACAGGAAACAGTGGTAATTGACCATTAAAAACTTTGTGGGCCACAAGTTTTGGATGAAGCGGATATTTGTGTTTTCCATTCATTTGTGTGACCTTATCAACAGGTTGGATGGCAAATAAACATACATCACCGTTGACCCTAGCAAGTTCTTAATGGTGGGCATTCAATGACCATTGTTTCTTGTGGTGTGGTCCACCTGAGATTTGTATCTGCTTCATTTTTTGGGACCATGTACTAAAATAAGATGGCGTGGATGTACAATGCATACATCGAGGTGGGCCCTATGGTCAGGGTCCCACCCACATCCGGTTCTGGGTCGCAGCTAAGTAGTGTTCATTCAAACTATGGTTGGAGCACAGAACTGACCCACTTGAGAGAGAGAGAGAGAGAGAGAGAGAGAGAGAGAGATTCCTTGAAAGAATATCAGTCATGAAAAATGAGAATTCACATCCATTGCTGAAAGAGTAATTACAGGATCACCAACTTGATGATTTGAGCAGTATACTCAGGTTTCAAGTTAACAACTGATTAATTGGGGCCCATGGTTCGGTAATCTAGACCATTGGAATGTTGAATCCACCCTAGATGGATGACCCCAACAATTTCTTTAAACGAACATTTGGATCTTAGGCTCAAAAGATCCCCAATAGTGGTAGCTAGGATACTCCAATCTCGGAGATTTTCATGGCATGTGGCCTATCCATGGTGGAACACATCAGACCAATGGTCTGGATCACATGAACATGGGTCCCAGTCATGAAAACACAAGCATACATTTGAGGATCCTGCAATTACTCACGCTGAAATTCCTTTAGTCTGATTTGGTCTTGGCAACCTTCTCCTCTTCCAGCTGTTTCTGCTTCTTGTGGGGCTGAACAAGCAACTTGAATGTCCACACAGCCAAAAGAGTCGCCTCCACCGGTGCAAGCCAGTATACAAACAAATGCTCCTTTGTTATGTGGTCCCCACGAGCGAATGCCCATCCCATGGCCTGCCAAACACGTCCGATGAATGGATTAGAATCATCCTTTCTTTTTCTTCTAAATAGATGATCATAAGTGTAGGTAATGATCCTAATTTGCACCCTACTATGGTGCAAATGAGTTGTATTCGACATATGGACAATCACATCACTGATCTTGACCGTCGATTCAGTCCAACCTGCTATTATTGTTCAACCGAATCAACATGATAGTCACCAGGCATCCATAATCATCCAACCAGTAGTTTTACAAAATGGACAGTCAACTTAAGTTCAAATAGAAGTGATGCAATTAGAGCTGGGCACGTCTCAACTCGGCAAACTCAACTCATCCGACTCGTTTAGATCTGACACGATCCGAACCGAGTAGGTGAGTCCATCCAAACCGAGTTGACTTCGTCCAATCCGAACTCAAACCGAGTCGAGTTCAAGTCACCCAGTAACTTGACTTGACTCGACCCGAAATCCAACTCGGAACTGACTCGACTCGATCCAAAGCTTGACTTGTACATATATATTTTCAAAAAACTCAGATCTGACGTTTCATATCTGAGATGCCATGTAGCTGATGGAGAGCATCTAGGTTTTGAGTTGTGATTTCAGCCCGTGGATACCCGCTGCACCCAACCCGACTTGGTACTTGTGACCAAGTCAGACTCAGTTCAGATTAGTCCAGGCTAGACCCAGATTCTCGGATCGGGTCAGGCATGCTGGACTCGGTACCGAGTCGGGTTGAGTTCAGGTCGGGCCTATTTCAAAACTGGATCAAGTCGGGTCTACCCTAATTCGGTCCGACTCAACTCGATGCCTAGCTCTAGATGCAATCATCAAATCTCTCAAGAATTACATTGATCTAACAATCCAAGCCATCTGATTGCTGGCCAGGAAAATAGACAGTTATGACTAACAAGCCATTGATCAGATGTTTAGGATCATCAAATCAGTATAATTTTTGGATGGTTTCCATGAAAATTGGGCAAGAGTGGATGGACGGTGAAGATTGATGTTTTAAACTCTCCACATGTCCACTACAACTCATTTACTGCACATTCATGTGACGAAAAACCAGTACAAAAATTCGCCAGGCTTTTCACAAATAATAGTAGTCAGATTGCGTTTCATAACAGAAAATAGCAGCCACTCGATAACATCTGAAACTAGAGAAATCAATGGCTTGGATTTGACAAAAGAGGAGTGGCACAAAATACTTACAGAGGCAGGGTTCATGCATCCACCAGTCAAATCCGAACCTAGTATATGGAGAGAGAGTTTTGAGACGCTCGTAATCCATGTTTTGATGAAGAAACTGCTGGGATTGCTCTTTGCAAGCCCACGTGAAAGGATCACGATCGCGAATGTGAGTAGTCCTTCCGTCAACGCTCCCCAATGGATATCGATATTCAGACGTGGCCCGTGTCCTACTTCAGGAAAGGTTTCTTTGATGAGCTTCACTCCAATTATAGATCCAATTACCTGAAATGAATCAAATTTCAATTTAGGAAAATGTTGTTTTTCTTGTTAAACTTCGACACAGATCAAACTGTGATATACCTTTCTAAAATATTGCGGGCTGTTTGGATATAGCCCAAATCACCATTGAATTGAATATCCATGGCGAAGCAGGTTGACAACCATCCAAACACCTGTTTGAGGTGGAAAGGATTTCAATTCCATTCCAAATGAGGTTCTTACCTTTCTTTATCAGACACTCCCCCAATTTAGTAGTCCTCCCCATGAAGGGAAAATGGTCAACAAGCTATGTTTTCGTTGACCTGCTCTTTTGGGAGTGAGCTTTTTAGCACCTATTTCATCAGGTGCTTTCAAAACGATGATTCGGGTGGATTTCCAAAAAGATTGCAAAACCCTCATTTTGGATTGAAATGAGGGTTTCGTCTACAAAAAAAAAACCATTTTGACCATGCGTCCAAATGGGTCCTACATCAATACCAACAAGGAGCTAATATACTGCTTTGGTTCGATTTTTTTCTAAAATGATCGACACAAGTTAGTCGAAAGGAAACAACAAAAATTCAAATGTCAATCAACAAATCCCAATGCCAAAACCAAAAAAAGAAAACCAATGTGAATGGAAGTGAACAAAAACACAATTTAAGTGACAATCAACAAAAATCCAACTCCAATCATCAATAAAACAAACCCAAGTCAACCAACATTAGATCGAATATCACGGCAAAGTGAGTTGACTACTGTTCAAACACCTGTTTGGGGAAAGGGTGCAATACTGCCCCAAATTGATATCCAGATCAACTTCAACTTAGGATGGAAAAACAGGTGGGGAGTGTCCCATCCTCCCCAAAAAAGTGCTAATGAAGAATGGCATACATGCTTTGCTACCAGATTTTTTTTTTTTTGAAAATGGACAATGTGAGAGTTGGTAGTTGAAAGGAAACAGCAGCATAGACTCAGATGTTAATCTAGAAACCTAATTTGAATAGAAATCGACAAAAACACAATCGGATGCCAATCGACAAAAATCCAACTCAATCATCAAGAACACAAACCCAAATCAAACATCAACCAACTAAATCAACTTCAAGTATCAAACACCAAAAATAATTCAAATAAATAAATAAATAAAATCAGACAACATAAACAAACATAATTCATATATGAACTAGAGAAACCTAATCCAATAATCAACCAACAAAAAAAAAAAAACCAATTCATATATCACTCATTAGAAAAACTCAATTCAAATCGCCCCCAATTTCCTATTATAATAATTATAATTTAAAAAAATAAAAAATAAAAACAACAACAAAGAAACCATTTCATATGGGGATGAAAGTTCCCCAATTCCACTATCAACAAATGAACAGATCATAGATTTGCGAATTCCACATCTGCTGGAGCTCTGCCCATCCAAACACAAGCACACACACCGATATAGAACAGACATCCTTGATTGGATCTTTCCATCAGGTGGGCTACAGAGTAAGATCTTCTGGCCTAAAAGTCAGGCCATTTCATACCTCAGGTGGGCCACGGCATACGGAACAAATGAATGACTAGAAATTCCTGTTTTAACTGTCAGTTTGAACATTGTAAAGTGAAATGGTCATGATTATTGAGGCAGAAGATGTAAGCATTATTTCCAACTGGATAGAAAGCTCAAATCTCACACACAGGCTCCAAATTGGCATGTGCACCTGCTTATGGAATTAGCAAACCAACAAACCAAGCAGAATTTAAATGTCAATCAAACAAATTCATCTCAAATATCAATCAATGCAAACCTCACTCATCCATTCACTTTATTTATTACATGGGCCATGGCACCTGCAAAGCACGTAGAGAGAGTAGGGGACTAGAGAGAGAGAGAGAAAAAAAAAAAGAGAGATGGAACGTAAGGGTGCAGCTACAAGCATGTACTCGTTTCCATGGTCGATGACCCATCTCCACTTTTTCCAGTGTTGTGGTCCACTTGATTTTTAGATCTATACGTTTTTGGGCTGATGTCCTAACATGAGCCGGCAAAACAGACATAAAGAGTGGACGTCACACGGCCATCATGGTGGGCCCCATTAAGCCTTTGTTACACATGCTCCCTAGTACATGTCCTAGATGTAGGCTGCACACAAAGAGGAGACATGGAGCGTGCTACTCACATGAATGAATAGAGAGGAAGGAGACCACTGCTCTCTCTCTCTCTCTCTCTCTCTCTCTCTCTCTCTATATATATATATATATATATATATATATATATATATATATATATATAGTATAGATGGTGATCTAAATGACTAAATCCAAATGTGTATATAAACAAAAGAAGCAAAATTCAAATAAAACCATGAAATGCAAACCCAATTCAGATCTCAGTTGATGCAGACAAACCCAAGTATAATCTCAATAAGGACACAAATGCAGTACTTCTTTTTGGCAGGCAAAACACAACTGATGGACAAAACAAACCCAATTCGGATTTCAAATGAACAAAACAAAAACAATGCTATTTTTCTTTTTTCTGTTTGTTGTGGAGATATCCATTTGGCATGGTTTGATGACCCGCCCAAGTCGTGTCCCGCTCACATGTATCCGGCTCCACCGAGTCAACTCGGTTTCGGTGGTGAACAGGTTGGCCAGTACTACGAATCACCCTCCAATTCTTATTTTATTTTATTTTTGAAAGCACAAATCACCCTCCAATTCACGCCCAACTCGAACAAGTCAGGTCGAAATACCCCCAATTCGGCCGACTCGTGACTCGAATTGAACCTGGATGAGTCAGGGACAAGTCACCAAGTTAAGAAAAGACAAAAGAGAGAGAGAGAGAGAGAGAGAGAGAGAGATTTCAAATACAAAAATAAAATAAAAATTCCTTTTTCTTTTAGTGGGGAAAGTTCATTTCACTTATAAACATAAAAGCTAGGCCAAATATCAATCAACAAAACAAACACAATTAGTTTCATTTGTTTTATCTTTTTATGGGCAAAATCCAGGTCATATGTAAGAACAAGCAGACCCAATTTGAATCTCAATCAAACTTGAAAAGCCCAAATCCATAATTGAAAAAAAAAAAATTTAAGGAAAAAAAGAAGAAGACCAAAACCAATCCAAACAAAACCCAATTCACATACTAATCAACACAAACACATAACAAACCTCAATCCAAACAAAACCCAATTCAATCTCAATCCAAAACCCAGTTCAAAAAACAAAATTAGTTAAGTCCAATTGCTATCAAACACAACTAAAACATTCAATTCTCAATCAAAACAAAAACCCAATTGGTTTTTTTTTTTTGGTTGAAGAAAACAAAAAAAAAAAAAAAGAAAAAAGAAAAAAAAGCAAAACAAACCAGACCCTATCCACCAAAAAAAAAAGAGTCAGCCAAACACAATCCAAACAGAATCCAATCCAAAAACAAGCTCACCTGAGCAGGAATTCTCCCACCCACAGCCAACAGGAACCCACCCAAGCTCCCAGAGACAGCACCAGACAAGACAGTGAGAGGGTTGTAGGCCCCACCTCCACTGACCTTCCCCAGCCACGCAAAGAAGAACATGATCAGGATAGAGAGGGACCCCTTGATCATCTCTCCATTGGGTTGAGATCCTAAGCCCAGTGTCTTGTAGACAAAGATCCTGTTCAGAGCTCCTGACCACACCCACATGAATGAGATGATGAAGTCTGCCAAGATAACTGGAATCCTGACCATTGAGATTCTCTCTCTCTCTCTCTCTCTCTCTCTCTCTCTTCCTCTCTTCCATTTATGACACGCATTGACCTGTTTAAGACTCCAGCACCATTTTGAAAATGGTGGTGACTCACTCTCCTCACATGTGGCCAGAATTTACAGCTATCCAAACCATCCAAATTGTGGAACCCATCGTGGATGGATCATATATTTAAAATCACACTGATCAAGAAATCATAACCATCGAAATATTGAATATTCAAATTAAAAGAAAATTGAGAAATTATGTTATTTTCTCATAAAATTATTCTCTGTGATCAAATTTTTAGTCTTTTCAGATATTTGGACGGTCTGGATTTCCTTAAAACAATTATATGTACGCATTTTTAAGAGTTTCCATCATTTTTAAATGATGTAGAACTAACATATAAGTCCCTTTGTAGGTAAGTTTGGGAGAAATTTCCGACTGTACGACCCATTTAGGGGCCATTTCCGAGACGAAGCCCACCTCATTTTACCTTCCGAGAATAAGCCCCAGCTGTACGGACGCTTTCCCAAAGGTCGGAAATGCCCCTGCTTTTTTCCTTCAAGCGGATCGGCTGGTGCTCGAAGACGAGCGCTGACGCTCCTCGAACTCCGAGTGGTACGAACGGTTCAAAAGATATCAACGTTACGTGGGCCCACAGTTATGTATTTATTATATCCACAACGTTCATCCATATTTCGAGATCATTTCGGAGCATTATCCAAAAAAAAAAAAAATCATATCCAAAGATCAACTGAACCACACCTCAAAGAGCAGCAGAAAATTGATTTTCACCGTTGAAACTTTTGTAGGGCCCACCATAACATTTATTTTTCATCCAATCTATTCATAAGGTCACAAAGACATGGATGAAGAGGAAAAACAAATTTCATAATGATCCATAACTTCTGTGACCCCTAAAAGGGTTTCAATGGTAGAAGTTCAATCCTCCAAAGCCTTTTACAGTGTGATCCATTTGATAGCTAGATCTGTCTTATTTTTCTTCTCAAGCCTTAATACGAGTTTTTCAAATAGATGGACGGTTTGGATATAACTCATACCTCATAATTGGACCCACAAAAAGTGGTGGGGATGCAAAAATTTTAAAAAATAATAATAATAAATAATAAAAACTAGGAACCTATGGCTACGGGGTTTTCTATACCTACGGATTATAACCGTAGCTATAGCCATAGCCCCTGACATTTCGGTACATCTTTTTATATGTATTGAAGGTCTTTCAATATGTATCGAAGGTCTTTCAATTAATCGAAAAAGGTCCAGAACTATCAGCGAGTTTGCCTAAAAAATCCTGCAATTTTCGATATATATCGAAGCGTATTCAATGTGTATCGAAGGTATTTTCCATATGGCTACGGATTATAACCGCAGCTAAGACTGTAGTCCGTAAAAATCTATGCAATTTTTTTTTTTCTTTTTTTAAAAAAAAATTTTTACATGGAGAAATTTATTCTACCTACAATTTTCTTTAATACATATTTATATAAATGTGTATATATAAGCATATAAAAAATTTTTCTCCCTTTTTTTCATTTCTTTCTTTATTCATTTAACAAGAATATCTTCTAAACCAAAATTAGTTACTCGACGTACCCTATATGATTTTGAGATAGGAGAAGCTACTTTAGCTAACCAACCTGGTTATTTTTCAAGATTCCATCAGGTCGATGGTTGAAAATCCATTTCATTTACTTCATGGTCAATTTCAATCAGTTCGCAGTCAATTTCGTTCATTTCATTTACTTCGCAATCAATTCCATGCATTTCATGGTCAATCCCAGCGATTCCGTTTTGATTCATGGTCATTTTCATGCATTTTATGGTCAATTGCCTTCACTTCACGGTCATTTTCACGCATTTTACGGCCAATTCGCCTCACTTTAGGGTCATTTTCATGCATTTCACAGTCATTTCCAGCGATTCTGTTTAGATTCACGGTCATTTCCATGCACTTCACGGTCAATTCTCCTCACTTCACGGTCATTTCCATGCATTTCACCGTCAATTCGCTTCACTTCACGGTCATTTTCATGCATTTCATGGTCATTTTCGGCAATTCAGTTTAGATTCACGATCATTTTCATGCACTTCACGGTCAATTCTCTTCACTTTACGGTCATTTCCATGCACTTCACGGTCATTTCCGTGCATTTCACTGTCATTCCCGGCAATTCCGTGTTCATTCATGGTCAATTCGACGCACTTCACGGTCAGTTCACTTCACTTCACAGCCATTTCCACGCACTTGGCAGTCAATTCACTTAACTTCACCGTCATTTCCATGCATTTGACGGTCATTCCCGGCGATTCCGTGTTCATTCACGGTCAATTCGACGCACTTCATGGTCAGTTCACTTCACTTCACGGCCATTTCCACGCACTTCGCAGTCAATTCACTTCACTTCACCGTCATTTCCATGCATTTCATGGTCATTCCCGCACGATTCCGTGTTCATTCAAGGTCATTTCGACGCACTTCACGATTAATTCACTTCACTTCACGGCCATTTCCACGCACTTGACTATGAAATGCATGAAATTGATCGCGAAGTAAATGAAATAAATAAAATTGATCGCAAACTGATTGAAATTGTTTACGAAGTGAATGAAATGGATTTTCAACCATTGACCTGATGGAATCTTGGAAAATAACAAGGTTAGTTGGTTAAAGTAGCTTCTCCTACTCCCAAATCATATATGGTATGTCAAGTAACTAATTTTGGTTTAGATGATATTCTTGTTAAATAAATAAAGAAAGAAATGAAAAAAAGAGGGAAAAATTTTTTATATGCTTATATATACATATTTATATAAATATGTATTAGTGAAAATTGTAGGTAGAATAAAGTTCTCCATGTAAAATAAAAATAAAAATGCATAGACTTTTATGGTCTACAGTTATAACTACGGTTATAATCCGTAGCTATAGCTTCGATACATATCGAATACACTTCGATATGTATCGAAAATTGCAGGATTTTTTATGCAAACTCGCTGGACAGTTCTAGACCTTTTTGGATCATATCGGAAGACCTTCAATACATCGAAGTACATATCAAAAGGCCTTCTATACAAAACAAAGGACATATTGAAAAAGCATGGGCTGTGGTAATGGCTACGGTTATAATCCGTAGCCATAGGTTTCAGGCTTCCCTTTTTTCCCTGTTGTAATCCCCACCATCTTTGTGGGTCCTTTTATGAGGTATGTGTTATATCCAAACCATCCATCTATTTCGCGAAATCGTATTAAGTCTTAAGATGAAAAGTAAGACAGATTTAGCTATCAAGTGGACCACACTGTAAAAGACAATAGAGGTTTGAACGTCTACCGTTGAAACCCTTTTAGGGGTCGCAGAAGTTTTGGATTATTATGAAATTTGTTTTTAGGGGTATTTGTGACCTTATGAATAGATTGGATGGAAAATAAATGTTACGGTGGGCCCTACAAAATTTTTTAAGGTGAAAATCAATTTTTCTGCTGCTCTTTGTGGTGTGGTCCAGTTGATCTTTGGGTATGATTTTTTTTTTTTGATAATGCACCCAAATGATCTCGAAATATGGATGAACGTTGTGCATGGGCACATGTAACTTTGATATCTTTTGAATCGTTCGTACAACTCGGAGTTCGAGGAGCGTCAGCGGCCGATCCTCTTGGGGAAGGAAAAGCAGGGGCATTTTCGACCTTTGGGAAGTCGTCCGTACAGCTGGGGCTTATACTTGGAAGGTAAAATGAGGTGGGTTTCTTCTCGGAAATGATGTAGATCTAACATATAAGTCCTTTTTTAGGTAAGTTTGGCCGCTGCCGGAATCCCCTAACCCAGAGAAAAACTTTGATACTCTGGCGGAATGTGATGCACGATCCTTGCAATTGCATACGTGGCATGCAGGTAATTTAAATTTACCGTCCAATTGTGGGACCCAGATTAGATGAAGGGTAAACCCACGAGTTTACGCTTATATGATTAACTGACTATCCGATTGTTGGGACATTCATTGGACGGTTAAAAATTAAAATATCCAATGGTCGAATTTAGACAAACAGGTCTCCATGAATCTATGATTGTCCCACCAAAATATATTTTAGGAGCTATGACTTATTGAATGCGGGTTTCAATTTAATCGGTTTTAATTGAGGTAATATATGCTAGATGTAGAATTTTTGAATGCCTGAGTATCAAAATTCATACGCTACCAGAGTATCTATACTCCCCCAAGAATTTAGCGTAGCGGGATCCCTGGAGGGAATATACTCTGGTAGATGTGAACCATCCATACACAAGTAAACATTCGATGTACACGTGGCATGATTTTTAAACAATCTAGAATGTTCACATAGTGGTCCCATTATATATTTTTGATAGAAATAAATTATGTTTTGCTGAACTGTATAAAACTGTGATAAGTTGATATTTTCCATTCTTTCTAACCTCGACCGTCCATTTTCAGCCATCCATATGACGGTTACAAATCCAACGGATATGATCACTGATCACATGATTGTGAAGTTAATCCATAATAGGAAAATTTTGACAGTTTATATTTTTTATTTCAAGTTTAACATGCTTTTGTGCACATGTATGAATAACTCCGCTAGTGTATCGTAGGACTCCATATTCGACATTCGGGTAATTTTTTAATATATACCTAAATGTACCACCCATATTTTTTTATTCGACTCGAATAAACCTTACCTTATCAAACTAGACTTATACCCGTACTAACGAATAAGGTTGTACATTAGTTAAGTTAGCTCGAAAAACTCACTCGACTCGGCTCGACTTAGCTCAGATTGGCTCGGCTTGAAAGGCCGACTCAAGGCGAGTCAAGCTTGTTTACTAAAGCTCGAGTTGAGTTCAAGACAAGTTCAATCATGGTGTATTTTAACTTGACTCGACTTGAAGCTCAAGCTCGAGCTCAACTCGACTCGAGTAATATATTTTAATAATATTATATATATATAAGTTTTTTTTTTAAAAAAAAGTTAAAACTTAAAAGTTTTTACTAAAAAATCCTACCCATCCCCATTCCCTCTTTTTCTTTCCCTTACCCTATCAAGGCAAACTCGATTCAACTCGAGATAAACTCAACTCGACTCGAACCACTAGCTCGACTCGAACTCAACTCGAAAGCTTTGGCAAACAAGCCAAGCTTCAATGTTCAGCTCGAGGGCGAGCTCGAACTCGAGTATAACATAAATGAGTCAAGCCGAGCTTAGCCCACCTCGACTCGACTCGGCTTGATATATAGCCCTACTGACGAACCCATAAAGACGAAAATACTCCTACTTTTTCCAGCTACTTTACCCTAAAAACGATGGGTATTTTTGTCCAAAACTCTCTTTCCTGTACCCTAAAAATCTACTTTGGTAACCAAAATTTTTAGGCGTCGAAAGAAAAAAAAAAAAGGCACAAGAGGGAAGAGTCTACCGTGCTAATTTTTTCCCGGACATTCTAATGTCCTTTACATGTGTCAGACAAATACGAAATCTGAACTGATCATACGATGGGACCGACCTTTAATTTGATGGACAATGTCTAAATATTCAATACAACCGAGTGATCATAGCTCTTGGATTAGGAGAATATTTTAAGAAAAAAAATGGACGACTATGAATATTATTCAAGTGATTTCGGTTAATTTAAAATTTAAAAATCAAGCCCGCCAATGTGAAGTGGTTAGCTAGTGTGAAGTGGGGCCCACAAGGGATATGAGATGTGGGCCTGGATATGAGATAAAAGAATTTGTTTGGCGTGGTCTATCAATTTGAGTTTTTAGAGCAAGTGATTAGCAAAGGCATATTATCACCGACTAATTATGTTGCCCCTTGTTTTCTAAACACTTTTGAACATGGATTGTTAGCATTATGGGACACACATGACATTGTCCAATCAAGAACTGAAATGAACGGCTTGGATTAAAATGAGCATAAGGTGGGGTGCACATAGTCACGGTGAGTATAATTGCTATTTACATCCCAAGAGTACCATCAAAGTGTTGTATTTGCTCCTGAGGATATACATCGAGCCGAGTCAAGTCGAGGTGGGCCAAGCTTGGCTTGGCTTGTTCGTGCTCTTCTCGAGTTCGAGCTCGACCTCGAGCTTACTATTGAAGCTTGGCTTGTTTGCCAAAACTTTCGAGTCGAGTTCGTGGCGAGCTAGTGGATCGAGTCGAAGCAAGCTTACCTCGAGTTGAGTCGAGCTTGCTCCCAACCTGACCCAACCCCCAACCCGCACCTAACTTAACCCTGCAACCTGACCCAACGGACCCAACCCCCAAATCAAATATTTAATTAATAATATACACATATAAATAATATTAGATAGAGTCATAGAGGGTACCTTGCTGTTGGTGGTGAGAGAGCGAGAGAGAGGAGCTCGAGCGTGACGGGTTAGGTAAGGAAGGGAAAGGGTAAGAGAGGGATGGATGGGTAGGGTTTATGTTTTCTTTAAATTAATTTTTTTACACACACACACACACACACACACACACACACACACACACACACACACATATATATATTTGGGTCGAGCTGATCTCGAGCTTCGAGTCAAACTCCACTATGCTTGAACTTGACTTGTTTTCAAAACGAGTTGTGTCATATAAAGCTTGGCTCGCCTTGAGTCGTCGTTCGAGTCGAGTCAAGTCAAGCTAGATCGAGCTAAGCTGAGCGAGCTTATCGAGCTAACTTGGCTTGTGTACAGCCCTATTTGCTCCTCTTTTCCAATGGAGAGTCATAGTAGCTATAGAATCCGCGAAGAATCCAACTAGTCAGTGTTTTCCACAATCATTCAAACTTTAGTGGAAGCCAAGGTCCCCTATCCACTCTTTGAATTCTAATAACATAACCTAGGGTCGTCAATGGGTCGGGCCTCAGGTTGGTCTCAACCCAAATTTTGATATGTTTCGAGCTGGCCGTTGAAATGGGCCTATTCAAAATTCTAATATTGGTAGGCCAAAGCCCAACGCATTGATATTAGAATTGAGAAATTCTATGGTCTGAATCTTTAGTTTTCTTTTATTTATCACCAATGTCTAGTATTTAGGTAGAATATCGTTGTCTATTGTTACTAGGGGTGTACATCGAGTCGAACGAAATCGAGCTGGCCTCGGCTCCGCCACTAGCTGACCTCGGCTTGAACTCAACTCGGCTTAGTCCTCGAGCCTGACTGGCCAGCTCGGCTCGGTTTGGTCAGCAGGTCGGGCGAGTTTGAGCTGAGTTCGCCATTGCAACATTTTCACAAACACCTGGACTGCACCTTCAAAGTCTCACTGTATTTGAGACAACAACAATGATTTTACAGGTATTTTATCAAACACCTTCTAAGCAACATAAAAATCAAGAAAAAAAAAGTGTTGGTTTCATATACATACCTTCCTTGCCACCAGCCACACTTCTTTGAGTTATTTCATCAAACAATTAGTGAGCAACATCAATATCAAAGTAACTGAGTTACCGAACTGGTTCGATCCGAGTTTGATTCGAGCTGGGTTTGATCCAAGTTGAGTTGAGCTAGGGCTAGCTGGAACTCATTTTCGAGCTAAAAAAATCTGCTTAACTCAGCTCGAACTTAGCTTCGAACCAAGTCGAATCGAGCTTTTTCGAGTCGAGTCAAGCGAGCTAACCGAGCTAGCTCGGTTTGTGTACACCTCTAATTGTTGCTAAGAAATTGAAAGAAACTTCAGAAACATGAGAAAGTGCGGAAGAAACAAATGTAGAAATAGAAATAAATTCTCAAGTAAATGGGGACTAAATAGGAACAAGAGGCATCTACAGAAAAAAACTCTTCCCTTTGTTCAGAAGAAAATGAGAATTTGGACAAACCAAATGGATACCAAAGGTATCAAGAAAATTGAAAATTGGAAATACTTAAAGATAAAGAGGACAAAGACATCTTTTGATTTGAAAAATCTTTTGTGATTTTTATTTTTGATTATAAATGATGGAATCATCCATTGCGATATATAAAAAACGATCGATTTGAAAAAAAGTAAGAAATAAAATGTCACAATATTTTTTATAAACTCATCGAATAGATGTTGAGGAGTGCAAAACTCCTAGAATTATACCATATGTGAGGAACTTAAATATTAGTTGGTGGTACATTCATGCATACATATACATCTCATATGTATGCACACTGATGTATGGTGGGAAAATCAAGCTGATCCAATCATCACATGTGCTTGAATATCAAAATCAATGCATGGTCAAAGATTTACCCATCGTCAAAATCAAATGGATAGTCCATGATTTTACCCAATTTACAGTTGTGGCCCACCTGATCTGTGTCAGGTGGTTTCCATGATTTTCCCACCTTTCACATGGCCTTTTGTTTTTGTTAGCTTGTTAGTACACCCCACTGTTAGTTGACACTTCACTGTTAGCCACCCCCACTAGGGATCGATACCAAGACCTCAGTGTTGAAACGAGGTATCTACCACTTGAGCTATGGATAAGTTGGATAGTTAGATAGTAAAGGTGTGTGTAGCTTTGTAATCTTGGAATACTATGGTTGCATAAGATCATGGTGCAATCTTGGAATACTATAGTTGCATATGATGCTGATCCTTTTAGCATCTTAGATCCTTGATTTATACAAACGAGGCTCAAGATCCGGAGATCCTAACCATTGATGTGATGGGCCATCGGGTGGATAGATCATGGACAAAAAAATCAACCCGGTGGACACAATCATAACCCACTATGATCAATCAGGACAAGCCAAGATGCTGGCCGTACATTGGACAGGGCAAGGCTTAAATACTCTCCTTACAAAGGATCCTAACTAGGGGTGTCAATGGGCCGGGCTAGGTCTGAAAAAATCAGAAATTTGAATAGGGCCGGCCCGACGGTCTGGCCCAAAACAGTTCAAAATCCAGGCCAAGACCTACCCCAGGCCCGGCCCATTCACAGCTCTAATCCTAACCCTGAAGTATGTGCGATGGATACGTGATGCAATGTACTGAGGCTTTTGATTCTGACAAGTGGGACCCACGGTTCAATAATCCAGACCATTGATATCCAGGGTGATATCATGGATGGAGTGTACTCCAAAAATCTCTTCCGTGGGACAATCGTAACAATGGCCCACTAGGCCGAGCTTTGTGGTGGGCTTGAGCCAGTCATACCTGGGCTTGGGCCTGTATGTATGGCCCAATAGGGCTTCGGCATGTTAGTTTAGCCCGTCAGCTGGGTTACACACGTGTTCTACCCTACAAAGGTGCTATTCCTCCTTTGTTAGGGAACACATGCATCATCCATGTGGACCGTTCATCTCATTTGTTTAAAAATCTATTTGTTATGTCATGCATGTCCCGCTTGATCAACGGATGGATTAGGAACATCAAGTGGGAAACAGGGATTTCATCAATTTTTTCAGGAGTAGGGCTGAAAGTTGGGCGGGTTGAACCCGACTAACCCGTGACTGATTCGGCATTGGGTTGGGCTTAGGTAAGATCTATCGAGTCCGATCTCAGGCTTGGGCTATACAAACACCAACCCAATAAATCTTGGGTCGGGATCGGGTTGAGGTCTTGGATTGCCCAACCCAACCTAAACCCGGTCAATATATAAGTTACTTATAAATTATAATTAAGTGCAGATTGTATGTGTTGAAGACATAGGAAGTTCCAGTGTTGTCGGATCTCATTGGTCCTCATCATTTCTGATGACTCAAGTTAACAAGAAATGTTGGATTTCTCTTCCAAATAGATTGTGTGCTACACAACATGACTTTTAAATGAGTAGTTGTCCTATATTTTAGCTTGTTTGTTTAGAATAAATGAAGTTCTTTGCGATAAATAACAACATATATAATTAATAAAATTATAAATATAAAATATAAGGTGTGTATTAAAATATAATAAATTAATGTATTCATTAACAAATTAGCATGTACCCACTCGACCAACCTGACCGAACCCGCTTGGGTTGGGCTGGGTTGGGTTGGGTTAGGGTTGAGGTACAAGAACCTTGAGTTGGGATAGGGTTGACCCAACCGGCCGACTTTCAGCCCTAACAGCGAGGCCACGGCCCAACGAATTTTTCAATCTTGGGTTTGGGCATTGATTATTTTTCGTATATCCACGCCGTCCATCCGATTTTTTCAGCGGACCAAAAATTCAGAAGATCAAAATCTCAGGTGGACCACACCACAGGAAACAGTGGTGATTGAACCAACTCGTTGATAAGAAAAGAAATACCTGGATAGAAGGAAAATAGACAGAACGGCTTGATCTAAAACTTTTGTTGTCCACAAGAAGTTTTTAACGGTCATTCACCACTTTTTCCAACGGTGTGGTCCAACTGAGAATTGATTCTTCTTAATTTTTGTAATATTATCCCAAAATGAGATGTCAAAACAGATGGACGGCGTCGATATGTAATACATTTATCAAGGTGGGACCCACACGGTAAGGGTAACACCCACTAATGTGTGACCCGGGTAACACCTAATCCGCTTCCTCTTTAGTCCTTCCTTCTCTTCCGCTGCTGGCCTTGCAAGTCGCAGTTCTTGGGTTGAAATTCTACTCCTCCATTCTCTACCAAAGACGTAATCTCTCTCTCAGCTAAAATAGTATCTTGGTTATTCTTGAATTTATTTTAATTGGTTCTTCTTTTTTTTCAAAAAAATGGTTTTTTTAGAGGTAATATAAGAGATGATACAGACAGGGATATTTTTAGTCTGTAGCATTGGGGCCCATTTTCAAGTGATCCAAGCCGTTGATTTAATTTGGCTCCAATTGGGTACCATCTGTCACACTCTACTATTGGGGCCCATTATCAAGCAATCCAAACCATTGATTAAATTGGATGGTTCAATTTTTATTATTATTTTTTTCTTTTTGGACCTTTTATAGGAGATGGTACATACATGCAGTACTATTTGGAATGTTTTCAGTTTGTACCATAGGGGCCCCTTATCAAGTGATCCAAACCATTGATTAGATGGGTCCCTGTGTGTGGGGCCCATGTACCAGAATTCACCCACATGGTAAAAAAAATCCCATGTAACAGTTAATAAAGAGGGTATTTGTTTTTAGGGGCCACAAAATTATTGGATCAAGCCGATATTTGTTTTTTTTTTTTTTTTTCCCTTTCATCCAGATCTGTATGAACTTATCAATAGGTTGGATGGTAAATAAACATTACGGTGGACCTTAAAAAGTTTTTAATGGTCGTCCCAATGACCATGGTTTCTTTTGGTGTGGTCCACTTGAGTTTTTTATTTATTTATTAATCTTTTGTACCATATCTTAAAATAATCTGTAAAAATAGATGGATGGTGTGGATTTGTAGTGCATAAATCTAAGTGGACCCTACTGACTCCCACCCAATTAGTGGTTCCGGTGGTGCAGGGGCGAGAATGGATTCGGTGCAGCCCTGGTACGACCCAAGACAGTGAGACACTTATAGTAGGGCCCACCTTGATATATTTACTGTATATCCACGCCGTCCATATATTTTTAAAAATCAATTTAGATTATGATATCAAAATTGAAGCAGATTCAAATCTTAGGTGGACCATTAAAACCTTCTCATGGGTTACAAAAGTTTTCGACGAACCTGATATTTGTTCTTTTCCCTTCATCCAGGTTCACGTGACCTTATCAACAGGTTAGATGAAAAATAAACATTAGAAAAACATTACTGCGGGCATGAGGAAGTTTTTAATGGTGGAGGTTCAACCATTACCCTTTCTTAGAATATGTTATACCTTATACTTTGATCTGCTTCATTTTTGTGTTAATGCCCTATAATGGTCTGAAAAAACTTATGGACGGCATGGATTTTAAAAAAATACATCAAGGTGGGCCCCACAGTGAGGGCCGCACCATCTTTAGTAAGGCCGAAGTCGCACCGAGTTCACTCTCTCAAAAGAGAGAGCTTTCGTCTCATCTTCTCTGGAAATCCTCAAACGACGATTTCAATCGTTTTTTCTTAAAAAAAAAAATCCGAAATTTCTCTTCTTTTTGTTTCTTCAAATCCAACCCAAATCTCGTTCAACCTCGCCGAAATCGGGTTTCTTTCAAATCTATTCTTTTCAAAGAAAAAAAAGGGGATTTCTTACCTCTGAAAATCCGGCGCCATCGACCGTGATTGGCCCACCAAATCCCTCCGAAAGCCTCTCCGACGGGCAGATTTTGAGAAAAAAAGGTAAGAGATTTTTTTTTTTCCATATTTATTTTGATTTTTTTTAAATAGTAGGGAGAGTTGTCGCTGGTAACTATATTTTTTTTTTCCGATAAAATCGAAAATATCGCCGATATTTCGTCGACATTAGGAAGAGAAAAGAATTTTTGGTGTTTCGGTATCGCCGGTCCAGCGACACCGATTATATCGGCGATATTATCGATTTTTCGTCGACAATGGAAACAGCGATATTATCGATTTAAATCGTCGACAATGGAAACAGCGATACTATCGATTTAAATCGTCGACAATGGAAACAGCGATACTATCGATTTTCGTCGACAATGGAAACAGCGATATTATCGATTTAAATCGTCGACAATGGAAACAGCGATACGCGATATTATCGATTTAAATCGTCGACAATGGAAACAGCGATATTATCGATTTAAATCGTCGACAATGGAAACAGCGATACGCGATATTGTCGATTTAAATCGTCGACAATGGAAACAGCGATATTATCGATTTTCGTCGACAATGGAAACAGCGATATTATCGATTTAAATCGTTGACAATGGAAACAGCGATATTATCGATTTTCGTACACAATGGAAACAGCGATATTATCGATTTTTGGTCGACAATGGAAACACTTTGGATAGCCTGTAAATTGTTTAAGTCCTGTAAATGGAGAGCCAATATTTGAAAATATAGCTGTTAAGCTGTAAATGGGGAGCCTGTAAATGAAATTGCAGTTTTTTGCCTGTAAATCAAACGGGGCTGAAAGCGGAAATGATTTACATGCATTTTTTAGCATCCAAATATAGACTGTTAACTATTTACCTGTAAATCATTTACAATTAGCTCTATTTACAGGCATCCAAATGATCCCTAATAGATAGGTTGATTACAATCAACAAGTTAAAAAAAAATTGTTTGGATGTAATCTTGAAAAGAAAATTCACAATTTTGTATGGAATTGCATTGCTCCCAAAAATAAAATTTCAATACACAATGCTGCACAGATAGGCCAAAATGTCGCCCAAAATGACATCTTCACTTTGGATGGCAACCTACTTTGGAGAAAAAATTCTCAAAGATTTATTATTATTATTTTTTTGGAAAAAAATCCCAAAAATTATTGGTAAATTTCTAAAATATGAGAGGATCCCAAATATGCAGTTTTTTTTTATTTAAAAAAAATAATAATAATAAATGTTTTGGACATGTATTCAATGGTGTAACAGGCCATTCTTCGGAAAGAATGTTGTCTATCTGACAGTGTCAGCTTGACCTGCTGAAAGTCAACCAAATAGGTCATGATCAAACACAAATTAGGCATGATTTGGTGGATTAGGGCCTATTACATATAAATACTACAAAAGCATATGGAAAGAAAATGAAAAAAAAAAAAACATGATGGCTTGAACCTTCATCAAATATTTCTCAAAATGGTACTCTCTGTGTAGTTTCATTGATTCCTACTCAAATTTTGTGTTTTGATCAAAATAGACCTGGATCTAGTTTAAAATCTGTTTCTAAGCTTCCTTTGTGGTTGAAATGAAGGAAAAAGTGGAGAGAGAAAGAGAGAGAGCGAGAGAGAGAGAGAGAGAGAGAGAGAGAGAGAGAGAGAGAGAGAGAGAGAGAGAGAGAGAGAGAAGTTTCCAAAATGGACCCTTTATGGTCGGTCGTATTGGCCTGTAACAGCCATAGTGGCCCGTAACAGTGCTGACATAGCCTCTTTTTTCCATAATGGACTGATTCACCCTCTTTCATGTAATGAGGCTGATCATTTCCTTCACATGTACATGACCTTTTTTAACACCATGTAAATCATGGAGTTGGGAGATATGACTAGTTATTGGTATTCATATCAACTTACTGGTCTGCAATTTGTTTTGGCCTTTCAGAGTAATCAGAAATGAGCTTGGAAGCCATGCAAGTTGCAAAGGTATATCGCCACCTTCTTAAAGCTGTTGTGAAACACATAGGAAAAGATGGAAGCAAAAGACATTTCAAAGATTTTGTAACTCAAGAATTCCGGAACAGCGTTGAATTGTCGGATGCAGCTGCTCAACAGAAAATAAAGCTTGCCCGCGATTACACGTGTTTGCTGAACAGTGTGCATCATCACAAGGTATAGCTATCTGTCTAACATGAGTTGAATTGTCTTGTTTTCTCTTCTGAATACATATGTTCTCACCTGTGGTAGCTTAAGAGCATATACTGCCTGTGTAGCTCTAATGTCCGAAATTCACACTACTTAGACTATATTCACATTGAAATGGTATGGTTGAGATGGAAAACAGTAGATTTCTCTCTCTATTGTACACATAGAAAGGAGATGTATCAATCAGGACCATCTATGTGGAACGTATTTGATGTGGCCGATGGTTCAGAAACCAGTTCTGTTTGGCAATTCCATCCATCACATGTCTGCAATTCTCCTTGCTGAATGGAGACTGTTGACTAGGGGTGCAACTCAGGCAGGTTGCGTTGGGTTGGGGTCAATCTGAGCCTACCCTCAACCCTACCTTAGAAGGACCCAACCTGCAACCTGACCCGACCCAAATTCCAACCAGAGGTGTCCAACCCATTCCCAACCTGAATTCGTATATACTCGACTTGACCCAACCCAACAGGGTCCCACCCTGACTCAATTACATGTGCATGTGGGCATGTGATTTACGTTAAATCAGATTTTATTTCCTATTATTTACTCTTAATTACTTGGTAGGTTAGCATCTTTTGTCAATTGAATTACTTTATGGTGATGCAGGACATGAAATTGAAATATGATATGCAAGAATTCAGGTTTAGATCATACTAATGCAAAACGATCACATAATAATTCCACATCCCACATAAGAGATCAAATATTTAGGTAAAGGGGATTCTGCATGGGTCCAGGCCTACACAGGGTAGGACTGGATCAGTAAAATTATAGACCAAACAATGCTCAAAGTGAAATAGAATTCAACCACACATGTATAGCAATCAGTCCCCAATCCAAGGGATTCTCCAATTTCAAATCAAGGAACCCTAGGGTGAGAAAGTGGACAAATAAATTATGGAAGATGCAATCTAGGGTTAGGGTTATGAAAATAGGTATAAATAAAGAAAATTAGGAAGAAAACCTGAACCTGGAACAACTCCTGCGTGCGGACAGCGGGCCAAGGCCTGGCTTATGTGCGCAGTAGGCTGGCCGCACATGTGGTGGGGGCCCAAATCCCCAAATCGCTTCCTTGACCTTGGTCGGCCAGGGGGGGACCTCAAACCCTCCAAGTTTCGTCGCAATCCGATGTGCAGTCGGGGCGTGGTGCTCCGCGAAGTTTCAGTCCTCCTGCAGGGCCAGATTCTGGAACTAGCTGTAGAGAGACGAACAAATGCAAAACAAGTGGATTTGAAGCGAAGATGATCGTAGAATGGATGAAATAAGATGGAAGGGCGGATTGAGATAAACATGGCTTCGCACCACGGTAGTTAGCCCTTCGAAAATGGAGGGCTTCACACCCACTTGAATTTTTCCACAACTCAGAAACTTAGAGAGCAGAAAAATACGCTGGAATTTTTATTCAACTTCAATGAATTAAAAGAACTACAAGGGGTGCCTATTTATAAGAAAACCCTCTACCCCAAAACTCGCGCCATATGCGCAACCTATTATTTGGCGATGAAGCAAACCAAAATAAAAATTAATAAAAGAAATCTAAAGCGTTCATGATGTTTTAAATAACATAAATAAGAAAAACCTAAAATATGAACTTAATCCGACTAGTGGGCCACGATCATGAGATCCCATGATGGGCTTTTCTTAACTATCGGGCCCACTCTTTTGAATCAAAACTTCGTCTTCTAACTAGGAGGCCCTCCCTGGACGTCATCATCGAGCAAGATCGACGGTGGGGCCCTCCGTACGTGCGTGCGTAGGGGAGGCGACGTGCGTGCGCATGTGCGCATGATGTCCCCATCATATGGACTCTTTCATAATCTCCACCTTGCATGTTAGCGTTAAATCATGTGTCCTGCATCACAAAATATGATTTTGAAAATAATGAGTATGTGTAAATCTTATACTTGTTGGGCACACAAAAAAAAGTTTAAGCAAATCACGATACATGTAGTTGCTACGACAATGCAAATCAGACCATGAACAGAATATAGGGAAGCACTTCAGAGATACATGATCTGACCACCAAGGAAAAGAAAGGTTGCTTTCACCATTCAAATTCGATAGTTTAGATGGTTGCCTGCAGGGGGATCAATTTAGATCTGTGACCGGCATTCAGTGGGAAAGGAAATTTCTCTCTTATGGTTTTCTCTCTCATCGATCTATGATTGATTTAGATGGTATTCTTGCCTTTTTTTAAATGGTTAGGTGAAAAGGTCCCTATATATGTGTGTGTGAAGATAGAGGATGCAATTAGGAATTTTGCTCAATTGGGAAATTTCCTAAAATAAAGGGGAGAGAGAGAGAGAGAGAGAGAGAGAGAGAGAGAGAGAGAGAGAGAGAGAGAGAGAGAGGGCAATTATGTTATATGTACCAAGTGAGTGCACCAATTGATGAGTGAGCTGCCTCCTTTTTGTCCAAAGCATGTTCACTGCAGGCCCCATCTGATGAATGGCTATGATCTCACACATGTATGCCATGTTGGCACGTGAGCTATGATATCCCCTCTCCATCTCACTTGCGAGTTTTGGTTTCCACTTTCTGGTCTCTTCTTCCCATGTATACATTGTGCATGCCATTTGCTAGTTTCCTTAAAGCATTATCCCTAGAGATCATAGACGCTAAATCCTTAGAAGCCATGGTTCTTTTCTTTTCTTTTTTTTTGAGAAGTAACGTTCACTTTCATTAAGAAACAGAAGAAAACAAGAGAGAGAAAAGCCGCTGAGGGATCAGCAAATCAGACTCTCTCAGCAAACAAACTACAAACAGAAGTATGAAGAGAAAAAACGGCCCATTCGGTGATATAGAAATGGATTTTAGCCACTATAGACCCCACCAAATTAGAAGTTCCCTTAAAGCATATCTCATTTCGCTCTTTCCACATCGCCCACCACACCGCTAGCAGGGCCATTCTCCAAATGTCAGATTTGCTTACCGATAGAGACTCCATGCCAAATGGATCTTACCGATAGATTTTTGCTTAGAAGCCATGGATCCTAAGCCACAAATATCAAAGTCTTGTTTGACCAGTAACTTACGTAGTTCAAATATGGGAGAACGATGGCCGAATTGTTCTAAGGAGCCAGTTTCAGGTATTGGTCTGATAGCATGGTTCTTGAATCTCATTCTTGACATTTCTCGTCTTGGGAAAAGTACAAATATGGGAGAAGATATACCAAATAATTGTGTAAAACCATAACCAGGGTAGGGAAGATTGCCAACTCAGTATTCTATACACTGAAAATTTGTTTATAACTGTCCCTAATGGTGGAGAAGGAAAACCTCAAATTTACAAAGAAAAAGCGGCAGTTTTTACTAAGCATAAAGACTGTCTGTAGTTTTATACAAACTAGTAATAATGGCACATAGTAGAGAGCTTTTTGCAATAGGTGGGAGAGGGGTGGAACAATTATAAAGGGGGAGTTATTTAATATTCTGGCTGACTATGACACTTGATATGCATGCATTTAGAACTCATACAAGCACTGATGGCATATACAAAAACCCACTGTGAATGACACATCATCCAAATATCATATTGTCCAAGTAATCCTAAC
Organism: Magnolia sinica; assembly: GCF_029962835.1. Classification (NCBI taxonomy): domain Eukaryota; kingdom Viridiplantae; phylum Streptophyta; class Magnoliopsida; order Magnoliales; family Magnoliaceae; genus Magnolia; species Magnolia sinica. The sequence goes on along the minus strand of NC_080587.1, from coordinate 10,469,892 downwards.
CTCTGATTAGTGGACAGATAGTAAATTCAGACCATCAGATATTTTTCATTGCAATGTCTATTGAATGTCCCTCAATTGGCCATTTATATAATCAAATTAGTGTGACATTTTGGTTTGTGGTTCATGAAACTATGGATAACAATTTGAATGGTTAACTTGAGTTTCTTGTACGCCTATTGTACAATTTTTCGATGCGAGTGTATCAACCATCACATGATGCCCGAGTATCAAGTGTTTCCTCTATTGAAAAAATAGTTATGCTTGGCCAAAGCATACTAATTTACCTCCAAGTTACCAGAATGTCCTTAATATAGTTCAAAACCTTCGTATGTCCTTAAATAATGCATAATTTTAGCAATAAGCAAAACCAATGGCGTGAAGATTTTTGCCTTTACCTTCTCTTGTTATATATACTAAGGGAAGTGGCGTGGATGAGAGAGAGACGTATGAGAAATTGGAAAGGGGTAACGGAGTTGTGGGCTACACGCTGTAAAACCAGTGGTGTGAAGATTTTTGCCAACTAGGGGAAGCAGCACATGCAATGCACGTATACGAAGGATGAGAGAGAAAAGTTGGAGAAATTGGAAAGGGGGTAGAAAAAATGGGAGAGATTGTAGCAAAGGTGTGGGCTACACGCAAAGACGAGCACTCATGGTTTCAAAGATGGGCAACCCATCTCCACATTTTCCTATGATGTGGTCCAATCGACGTTCTAACATGAGCTAGTGTAACAGATGTATGGATTTCACACCATCATCACAATGGGCCCCACATTCTTTGTTGCCTAGTCTCCTTGTATCAAAGAATTCAAAAATACAAAAAAGTACTTGGTTTGCATGCCAGACAACAACCACATTTTCTAGTTCCCAAAATACCCCTCGACTTCATTTAAAACATCTTCCCATTTCCTTTGAATATTCAAAGTTTTCGACCAAACAAAACTAATTGTGGGGCCGAAAATGTTCAAAAGCTGCTCGCATTATATATAATTATAGATAGTGTAGATATAAGCATTTCTACAACACCAGGATCTCTACTAAACTTGGACTCTTAAGAACCAGTATTGCTATGTCACTGATTCTTTACAGATTCAACAACGCCGAGATACCAATTTGTTCTCACTCACTCAGGTGCAATCTGGTTTCGGACTCTGACGTGGCCAATGACTTGTTTCGTTCTCCACCCATTAAGAGTCGACTCATCTGAGTTGACTTGGTTTCCAACTAAATTTAAAACCATTCTTTGGTGGTCCTGGTTAAGCAATAATATACAGCAGCCTTTGGAACCATTTAGTATTAGCTTAGGAACATAGGCTTATGCTAACATCTTACTCATATGCACTCGATGGATTTTCTATTCATGCGGGCCAACATGATGCTCTTTTATGAGATCCAAGCTGCTCATCAGATGGGCCTCACTGTATAGATGTCCTGATTACAAGAGAAATGGGTAGTTAAAAAAGACCACTGCTCCGCATTCTATATTTCTTGTGTGGCCCACCAGATGAGAAGGCTGGCCTGATTTTTGGACTATAGCATCCTTGACCCATGTGATGAGAGGGTTCGATCTTGCACCTGTGTCATGTCAGCACGTGCGAGCCCAGATCTAAGAGCACTCCCATGAGTCCACTTTCCATTTATCTAGTTGACTTCACCGGTTAAATCCTGACCTAGTTGATATGTTTGTGCAGGAATTGCTGTTCTCTTACAACATAGCGGTGGACAGATCAGATGAAGTGAAGAGGACACTAAATAAATCTGCGGCCAGCGTGGGACTTCAGCTTCCAGAAGTCTATCAACCTTGACAGTGGCAGGCACTTCATTTTTCGATATACTATAGTCCCGGAAATTGGGATGCGTTTCACATGGTAACTGTCCGTTTGGATGCATTGTTTTGTTTTCCTAGAGAAACATGTTATTTGCTCTCCTTTACTTTTTTCCTTTAAAAGAGAATGTCTAAACTAGTTGTAGATGAGAAAACCGTGCAACTATTAGTGCCGGGCTTGCTGTGGTTTGTCTATGGCAACTAACCCACAGCAGTTTCCCACCATGAAAATGGGCTGCCCTAAAAATCAGGTCTATCCAACCATTAGGTGGGCTAGTCGCCTAAGCTCTGTGGGTCCCACCTTGGTGTATGTATTATATCCAATCCGTCCATCCGTTTCGCCAGTTCAATTTGGGACATGAAGCTAAACAGAAGGCGGATCCAGAGTTCAAGTGGACCACACCACGGGAAATAGAGGGGACAAACACGTGCACCGTTGAAACTTTACTATATTGATAAAGATGCCCACTGTTTACTGTGGGGTTGGTGTTCACAACCCCAAGTGTAGGGTCGCGATGCAGTAATAATCTTGGTGAGACCGAGGTCGAGTCCACAAGGACTAATCTCGTGTGTATTCTGAAAGCAACTAGAAGTAGAACTAGAAAAATATATATATCAAAATCTGGAATTAAAGGAAGTAATTATGAAGTGTGTAATTAGAAACTTAAGAATTCAAAGGTGGGAACTAGGGTTTCTAAGGATCCACTTGTAGCAATCAAGGTGATTCCTTACTTGATTCAAGTAACACAATTGGAATTGGAGTCCTATCCTACCCAATTGGAAGATATAGCAATTAATATCAAATTTGAACTTCCTTTGACCTAATTTTCAAAAGAGGAGAATTATTATAATTGGTAAGGATTCCATCACCAAACCATGCCCATGAGACGATGACAAACAACAGGATTTACTAATCTCATAATCTCAAAATAAGAAAAGAAGATACTGAAAGCTATTGCAGATCTACTGTAATTTAAATCACAATAAATCATTAAAAACAGAAAGTATTCCTTAAATATCAAACTAAAATCAAAGTAAGTTCAACATAAACATGAATCAAAGCAATAAAAACATCTCATCATGCTACAAGCTTCACCTCTTAGCCCTAGCTAAGAGGTTTAGCCAACCATAGACATGATTGAAACTAAAACCCTAGAAGAAAGCATGAAAAACTAAGGAAGAAAGGAATAAAAATGCTTGGCGACGGCTCTCCACCCTTGTGCTTTGCTCCTCAAAACCCTAGAAAATGCCTAGGAACATCCTAGGAGTCCTATTTATAGTTGTGGAACTCCAACTTTCGCACCTAGTTGGAAAACTCTAGAAACCGCCTCAAATTTACACAGTTTGTTAAAATAGACTTCACTCTGCGGAGTTTTCCAAAATAGACTCCACTTTGCGCAATTTCACAGAATGACCTAGAGTTTTAGAATATGTTTTTTCAGGACAATTTCAGGATTCTTTTTCTTCACTTCAAATCTTTGATTCTTTTCATTCCTCATTTGGTTTTTTTGGATCTTCGGCATGTGAATTCTTCAATCTTAGTCTCCTAAGGTCCATCCCTTGCCTTGGTGATTCTTGAGCATCAAATCTATGCTTTTAGCACTCTTTTCAATCCAAGCATTTAAATTTACTTTGCAACACAAACACGAGTAAAATAGAATACTAAGCATTATCATGTTCATAAAACCAAGATATAAATGGGGGGTAATATGCAATATATGACTCTCAACAGGTGGTCCACTTGATTTTTGGATCAACTTGGTGTTTGGCATTGTGTCCTAAAATGAAACTCGGCAAAACGGATGGATGTAGTGGATATAAGACATACATCACAATGGGCCCTACTTAGCTTAGGTATGCAGGAATCCGGCACCGCAGGCAATTCGCGTCCCTGCACGCTAACTCTTTTTTTTTTTTTTTTTACACACGCACACGCCCCCCCCCAAACTCACGCTGGTGGAATTTCACCACCTGCATGCTGACTCCGCATGCCAGAGACTTGAGTTAAGTACACGGAATATTAGCCTGATGAAAAGCTTAGGTGCCCTACAAATTATTATTTTTTTGGTTAGCTTGTTAGTACACACCCATTGCAGTACACACACTCCTGTTGAAACGAGGTATCTCCACTCAGTCTGCCAGTTGAGCTATGGATCTGGGTGTTTAGGTTCCCCACAAATGTTTCAACGGAGAACACTCAAATCTCCACTGTTTCTGTGGTGTGGCCCACTTGAGTTTTGGATCTGCTTATTTTTTGGGTCATATCCTAACATGATTTGGCAACCGGATGGAGGGTGTAGATTTCTCACAAATATCACGGTGGGCCCCACTTAACTTCCAACTGCAGGAACTTCGCATGGAACCCCATAGCTTTGTGGGGCCAACTGCAATGTTTGTGTGCATCCACTCCATCCATCACCAGTTTTGCCATATCACATGCAAAATTGAAGTGGGCCACACATCCGCACGCCATGCGAAGGCCAGTGGAGGCCATAGAAGTTCTGGATTGGGAACATTTGTGTTTTCCCTGCATTCAGGCGGGAATCTTTTGGACAGGTTGGATGGCATATAAAAATCATGGTAAGCTTTAAGAAGGCTTTAACAGTGGACCTTTTCATTCTTATTGCTTTATGGGTGCTTGATTTTGAAATCCTCTAATTTTTATTTTTATTTTTTAGCTTACATCCTAACATAACGGGATGAAATTAATGGAGTGGATGTCACATGGACATTATGGTGAGTCTTATAGAGCTTTGGGTTACATGGGCTTTATTGAAAATGGGTTATACACAACTTGTCCTCTCTTAAATTCGATTTGTGTACAACCAAAGCTAACATAGGTATGTTAGTGTTGTGTGACCTGCAACTTCAATGTCTTAATCTTAATCTTTGATTAATAATTTCACTTTATATATATATATATATAGAGAGAGAGAGAGAGAGAGAGAGAGGAAAACTGAAACATGGATCTGGAAATCCAACCCGGAATCCTCAAGAAATGGGAACCATGGATTTCCAATCTACCTTTCTCCATTTTGGTTCCAGTTTTACATGGATTCTTTCTGCATATGGTATTAGCCTCAAATGGGTAAACAAGCATCTCTTCTCTACCTGTACATCTCCGCAGTTCAATTCATTATGACATGTCAAAGGCCATCCTAGCTGCATATCTGTAATATTTTTTGATGGCCCTGATCTATTTGTCATCTATAACTACTCCAATTTAAAGGCCAGGATCACATGGGAGAGATGGTCAGAAATCTTGCATCGAATTCGTTGGTGTCGAGGCTGGCACTGGATGGACGGGGATTAGCTACTGACAGGTTGAGTAGCAAGACTTGCTACTGAAGTGACGTCACCAAGTTATGTGGGCCCACCATGATGTATGTGTTGTATCCTCACCGCTAATTGGAGAGATCATTTTCTGGCATGAGACAAAGAATGAGGAAGATTCAAAGCTGGAATAGACCCCACCACAGAAAACAGTGGGGAGAGTGACGCCCACCGTTGAAACCTTCTTAAGGTCCACCATGATGTTTATTTGAGATCCAACCAGTTCATAAGTTAACATAGACATGAAAGAAGGGGAAACAGAAATATCAGCTTGATCGAAAACTTTTGTGGCCCTTAGAAGTTTTTAACGGTGGGTGTCACTCTCCCCACTGTTTTCTATGGTGGGGTCCACTAGAGCTTTGGATCCGACTCATTCTTTGGCTTTTGCCCTAAAATGATCTCTCCAAATAGATGGACGGTGTGGATACAAAACATACATCATGGTGGGGCCCACAGAACTTGGTGACGTCACTTGAGTACCAAGTCCCGCTACTCAACCTCAGTAGCTAATCCATTTTTATTTTTATTTTTGTTAGCTTTTTAGTACACCCACTGTTAGATCACACTTCACTGTTAGCCACCTCCACTAGGGAATCGATGCCAAGACCTCGGTGTTGAAATGAGGTATCTTTCACTCAGTCTACCACTTGAGCTATGCATCTGGGTGTCAGTAGCTAATCCATACCTGGGGGGCATGAGCCCTTACCGTGGGGCCCACCTTGATGTATTTATTCTATATCTATCCGTTTTTTCAGATCATTTTAGGGCATGAGCCCAAAAATTAAGAAGATCCAAATGTCAGGTGGACCATACCATAGGAAACAGTGGTGATTGAACACCTCACCATTAAAAACTTCCTAGAGTCCACTGTAATTTTTCCATAATGTTTATTTTTCATTCAACCTGTTGGTAAGGTAACGTAAACTTGGATGAAGGGAAAAAAAAAAAACAAATATCATTATTATCCAAAACTTCTGTGGCCTATTAATGGTCAATCACCGGTCCACCTGAGATTTGGATCTGCTTTATTTTTTTGGCTTTTGTGGATCATTTATGGTCAATCACCACTGTTTCCTATGGTACGGTCTACCTGAGATTTGGATCTGCTTCGTTTTTTGGCTTTTGTGGCTCATTAATGATCAATCACCAATGTTTCCTATGGTATGGTCCACCTGAGATCTGGATCCGCTTTATTTTTTGGCCTCTGTGGCCCATTAATGGTCAATCACCACTATTTCCTATGGTATGGTCCACTTGAGATTTGGATCTGCTTCATTTTTTGGCTTTTGTGGCCCATTAATGGTCAATTGCCACTGTTTCCTATGGTATGGTCTATTAGAGATTTGGATCTGCTTCATTTCTTGGCTTTTGTGGCCCATTAATGGTCAATCATCACTGTTTCCTATGGTATGGTACACTGAGATTTGGATCTGCTTCATTTTTTGGCTTTTGTTGCCCATTAATGGTCAATCGCCACTGTTTCCTATGGTATGGTCCACCTGAGATTTGGATCTGCTTCATTTTTTGGCTTTTGTTGCTCATTAATGGTCAATCGCCACTGTTTCCTATGGTATGGTCCACCTGAGATTTGGATCTGCTTCATTTTTTGGTTCATGCCCTCATGCCCGAAAATGATCTGAAAAAATGAATGGACGTGTGGACATAGGAAACCTACATCAAGGTGGGCCCCATAGTATGGGCTGCACTGTCTTGGGTGAGGCCAGGCCGCACGTAAACGCTACCAAGCCCACCAGATGCTCCATTGATCTCAGAGCACTGTAATTTATATTGCTCCTAGCTGCATTGTGACAGTTAAACAGTCCAACCAATTGATCTATAGACTATCCATTAGGTCCAACACATTTCATGGGCTACTGTTCAAATGTGACACTGATTTGATGATCTTAACCATCTGATCAATGGCATCCAATATGGATGGTCTAGATCATGCTACAAAATACGTCTAACAAACGACTTAATCAATCTATTTGATAATTTGCATCCCATCCATGAGTTGGAAAAAGGATGGCTACGAAAATAAGGCCAGTGTCTGAAATGGATTAGATCATCTGATCAATCCTGTTTTTGCATGGTAGCCCTTGAAATGTGTTCTACACTTAATGGACGGTTCAGATCAATCTATTAAAGAACTTTTAAAGAACTCTTTTAACTTTTATGCCCATTGTCCCCATCAACAGTGGGGCCCATCCGATCAACAGCACCATTTAGGCTCCAATGCATCGCAGTCGCTGACTTATCACTGCATAGCCATGTATGTCTCCATCTTCCAAATTGCCGAATCTGTCTTTGGCACATCAATCTCAAAAAAACAAAGGTTTTGACACATAGCAACCTGGCTTTTGGCCCAAAGACAAATAACACCTCGCTAATGCATTATTTTTAGATAACTCCTTCCATTTGGTAAATATGGTGAGAGCCACCTTGCCATTATTTTCTTTTTTATGGAAAAGCTAAACCTGGTAAGGTTGGCAAAATCTTTTAGAAAGTTCCTATATTACCCGTCTCCCAAAGTCCCAACCCTAACCCTAACCTCTTCTCTCTTCTTCCTAACTCTACCCTCTCCCATCCTAAGTGTGGTAAAAGGGTGTTCTTTTTTCTTTTCTTTTTTTGTAGTCAACAATCAATTATAACAAGGTTCGTAACCTTTTGTGAACGAATGTTAATCAAGGATGGTTTTTGACTGAAATAGGAAATAGAAGGGTTATTTGGGAAAAATATAAAAAGGATGGTGTTATTTCTCTTTGGGCCAAAATCAAATGTGCCATATGTCAAAGACCTAAGAAAAGGAATTTTGCAGCAAAATGCCTCGGAAATTCGAATTTTACCAAATAATGCCTCTACGAACTGAAATGATTCCATAATGGTTTTGGGGGGGGGAGGGGAGATTACCTAAACAGCCTGGTCGTTAGTTTTTTCTTTAGAAAGTAATGAATTGAGAATTGTGAGGCCAAACAAGGTATGTCTGACATCCAGCTTCTCCAACACATGCACCACATATTGATTGCAAAAATCTGGCTTATCCAATGATAAGATGGGTCAAACTATAAAAAATTAATATACGCCACTCAAAAACATCCAAATTGATGTGTAGCCGGGCTAGTGATTCAATCAAACATATTTTTTTGTTAGTGTGAACATCATACTCGGTTTCGCATGTTAGAAAAATTGGATGTTATATACATACCACGTGGACTCCACAATTCTAGACTAAACCACCATTACATAAGAAAAAGATAAATAAATAAAGAATAAGAACAAGAACAAATGAAAGCATTTTGGTGCTTTCACCACCCCCTCCCCCCCCCCAAAAAAAAATAAAATCTAGATTTTCTAAACATAAACAAAGTAACAAAAAATACAATCTACTCCTGAAAAAAGAAAACCAGAATCATTGTAGCCCATAAACCACATTATACTTTTGGAACCACAAGCTTTAGTTCCACGCATGTTCGCATGCCATGCAGATCACTAGACATAAACATTAATGCATGCTCCCGCTCACTAGTTCTAGCAAACGTGAGATTAAGCTCTAAACTGAATAAAGAAATGAGTTTGAATGCTCTTTGGTTTTTTTTACCCTCTTTTTAGTATGAATAACATCATCACTGCGCTTACATTTCAACGTCTAGATGCCTTTCGAAGCCAACTTAAGACGACTCAATCTATATGGTCAAATAGGTGTTTGTCGAACTCAAAGATCCGTCATTGCATTCAAAATAATCTTGCACTCAGAGGATAGTTTGCAGAAAGACCTGTGAAAGAGACTCCAATGAGAAGTATTGAAGCATGTTTGTTTCTAGAAATCATTGAAGATGATCTTTGATACATTGGCTCATGAATCAGGATAAGAAAACTACAGTAAGAGTATCTACAAAGAATCAGGAGCCCTCCTCCCCGGTTCCTTCCCACCATTTTATCATTGGTTTTATGGGGCTCCTTTGCGAGTGGCCACTTTTGCTTGGTTACTAGGCTGGAAAGAATTCTTACCATTAATGACCTGCAAAGAAGAGCGATGGTTCTTCCCAATATCTATCTGTGATGTGCATAAAGAGACGATTGATCATCTTTTTATGCATTGCCAGTTCCTTAAGGTCATCGCTCTAGGTGGACTAAGTTGTGCCTAAATCTATCCATGATTTGTTATGAGCGTGGCATGGAGGTGGTGGTGGTAAGGCCTGTAAAGTATTTTGGTTGGTGTTTACTCATTTTGGCCGTGATGTGGGCTATTTGGGGTTCTAGGAAGGTGTTGTTTCCATAATGTAGAAGAGGGGGCGGCTGGCCTCCCCATTTTATTCTTTCCTGGCTTTGTGAGTTTTTTTTTTAATAAATTGCTGTTATCTCTAAAAAGAAATCAGAAGCATAGTTGTTGGGGGTCCAACGGGCCATCTTCCATCGTGGCGCCAATTGGTCAAATGGCTTCTCACGACTGTGGATGATATTCATTTGGAAAAACTGCTACTCGGCCTGCGCGTGGAAGTCAGATGAAAGGATATGGCAGGACAGATATTCAAAGGGGATCCAACTGTTCTACCAGCTTGTCATCCCAATACTTCCTCTACTGTTTCCAGGTTCCTGAAGTACACAATGGACGACCAGAAAATTTTGTAAAAACACCATTTGGGTTTTCTGTTTGTACTTCGTACTGGTGGGGACGGTGCTTCAGCGATCCAAACCATTGATATTATGGACCCCACTGCATAGCCCACGCAATAAAAAAAAAAACCCCCAATATAATAAGTAACCCCTCATTATTTGCCCAACATGTAAACTAGTAAATAAAACAAATATTTACTAAGAATACAATAAAGGGCCTGAATATATATATATATATATATATATATATATATAACAGCGGGCCTGGTGTTTCCCATTCTCTAGTTTGGTATATTTTCATCATAAGGCTTTAATTAATTTTTAAAAAAAGAAGTTACCAAAATTCATCATAAATCTTTAATTGATTTTTCTCCAACCACATTAATGATTTAATTGAGCTCAACCCTCCCCAAATTGTGATTCAATGATCAAGTAAATTGCAATTGCAGAAATGGATTTTTCTTCATCAGCTTGTGTCCATTCTCATGACCAGTCATGGAAATCTAGGGCCTCAACATTATAAGAAGATGCCACAACACCCAATCGTATTTTAAGAGCTGAAACTAAGAATACAACTTCCCCAAAGAAGTTCTATGGCAAACACTGCCTAAGCAACCAAAACTTGTGACCCTTACCTCAAATCAAAAGTTTGATTGGCCTCCAGATTGATGACAAATAACACACATAAGACTCCTGCAGAATCCTTCCATTGACCGAAGAACCGAAGTTTTTGAATTTTCCCAATGGTGCTACTCTGGAATCATTTGCTCATTATCTGCGTCTCCTTCTTCCTCAACCTGAGGTTTCTTTGGAGTGGGACCGGCCCCAGGAGCCTGCTTCTTCTTGATCCCACTCACAATATCGTCAATCCTCAGAAGCATGCATGCAGCCTCAATGGCTGTCTTGAACGTCTGTGCCTTCACATTGTAAGCATCCCAAATCTGAAAAGCCAGAAGAGAAGGTCAATACAACTGTCTCAAGAAAATGTTAGGCTGACACTGCCAAATAAAGGAGAGAACGTCAAGGCCATTCCTGCCAAGAGGATTTACGGTTTCCTTCAGTGCACTTAACACAGGGAGATCCAGGCCATTCATAAGGCAGGATCCACTGTGATGATGCCCTGGCCCAAGAGTAGGCCAGTACACTAAACAGGTGGGCCCGACATCCTTGTCGAGTATGAAACCACAGTAATGTTTGCTCTCAGCCCATTGTTGGGATGGTGCGGTGTAGTCATAAGAAACGGAATATGGTAGAGCACTCTCTCTACAGTCCACATTGCAGGGTGATGTGCAATTGAGTCCACCTATATGCAGGGCCCTAATATGGATTGTTGTCTTAAAAAATATAAATCTGTTAGACAATTATATCCATCTGATCTGTGGCCGTTAAAGTAATGGTGGAAAACAAAAACAATTCACAGTCAAATTTACAGCAAGATAAACTGTAGAAAAAGTGATGGATAGGATTTACCAATGGGTTCTATTTTTTTAAAAAAAAAGTAAACCATCCATCCAGATATATGGGTGGACCAGATCAATACATCACACTGTCACATGTCCTGTGGAGAGATGGCTCTACCATATTCCAGTTCCTCCAGCTCTATTGTATAATCTTTTTTCATTGTTATCATGTACATAGATCCACCCAATAAGTAGCAGGCCTAATTTTCTGCCCATGTATGTTCACACTGGGTCCTGTAGAACTGTCCCAACCTCAATTATGGATGCCTGCTTTAGGGCATGCTACCAAAAAAGAAAGAAAAGAAGCATGCAAATCTCCTCAATATTACTTATAGTTGAAAGAGTATTTGCACTAAGCATGAAAGCAAAGCAGCAGCAGGTTCAGATGTGGATGCAGGGAAGTTTCCATTTCAAAATGTTCGACTATAAATAACTAGGAACCAGGAGCAGGAGCGGGAGCACAAGTATTAAGCAGGATTCGGAGGAGGGGCACCTGGATAAAAGGTTCATGCAACCAAGGGAGAGTCATACCTGCCGCTCTTTCATATCAGTGATTGCGCCAGTGTTTCCATCAATGCCAATCCATGCATTCTCACCATTTGCATGCTATAAAAGAAATAACCATTTTTAGAAGAGGAAACCACATTTCAATTCAAAATTTTTTAAACCAAGAAGAATCAAGAGCCATGGCATCATGGTATGGGGTATATGTTGAGACCTATGGTTTCATGATTCGCATCTTGCAAAAAAAAAAAAAAAACAAGAACCTAAATTTAAAAGATACAGAAGATCAAAATGACAAAAGTTCGGGTCTGTGATTTTACCTTTCCCTGCAGGGCAGTCATCGTTCGAATCACATTCACCCCACAGTTTTGTGCCAAGGTGCGTGGGATAGCCTCAAAAGCTACAGCAGCAGCTTCATAGGGCCACTGTTCAAACATAAAAAATCAGAAAGATCAGTATAAGAATCATTGGAAGTAACAGCCCAACGACCGAACTTCAAATTGCGGGAGCGGATTCCTGTTCCATGCAAATCATTATCAGTTCCCTTTAACCAAGATAATGATTTGGGTGGGAAAAAAATTGAAACCTGCCTAATGCAGGTTTCATGTGTCGTTCCCTGCCGAGCACCACAGCAACTCATTTTGGGGTGGTCACAGCCACATATCCATGCAAATTGCAATTTTCGGATAGATCCAAATGCACTCCCAGGATTGACACGACAATGTCCCAAAACATTAAGTTTTCCCAACTGATATGCATGGAAGGATGCCCAAAATGATGTAGAGAACTGAAGTTTACCATTTTTATGAATCATCATCATCATAATCATCTTCTAAGCCTTATCACGACTAATTGGGGTAAGTGATGAATCCTATCTCACCATTCCACTATCATGGACCATATCATCGGTTAAACCATAGGTCCTCAGGTCTTTTCTCACTGCCAGCACCCATGTCCTTTTTTATGAATGATGCAAAATGCGACTGGAAAAAAAAAAACCAGAAATGGGAACTTTACCTTTTCAATACCTTCAATGGATGAACTCTTTTGCTTCAATGCTGCTGATACAGTCAGTTCCGTAGCACCACCGCCAGGAACAAGCTTAGGATTTTTTATAATGTTCCGTGCCACGGACATAGCATCCTGTTAAAGCAATGCAAGGTTTAGAACATAAACCACATATATATGTATTTGTGTAACATATGCTGGTGTTATAGGCATCTTCCAGGGTCCCAACGCATCAAACATGAATAATAATGTCCTGATGCACCTGGTCCTCACAAAAGCGGAAGTGATTCAGATCATAAATCTGATGGGGCCCCCAAAACCTTCCAGATTTGAAAATCCTAATCATCCAATCTTTGGCCGTTTTCATCCAGACCAAGTTATTTTCTAAACCATCCATTTCTAGGCCACTAATTGAAGGGTTTGGATCTTCCAATCTGGGAGGCTTTTGGGGTATTCCCCATCCATGGTGGGACCCATCATATCGACAGTTTGGATCAGAAAACCATGGACCCTCTCCAGCACAACCTGACGCATTAGTACATTATTTATATCTGATACATCTTTCCTCCATCCAATAAACCATCAATGGCAAGTTACCTGCAAGTTTCTTTCTACTTCATTCAAGAGATCCTTACTAGCGCCTCTTAAAAGAACGGTGCATGCTTTTGGGTCTTTGCAATCAACAATAAATGCAAAGAACTCATCACCAATTTTCTTAACTTCAAAAAGTCCTGCTCCAGTTCCAATATCAGATTCTTGGAGCTCCTCTGGTCTATTGACGACAACTGCTCCGCAAGCCTTGGCAATCCTGTTGTTGTCAGTCTTCCTCAACCTCCTGAATGCACTGACACCAGCCTTACTAAAATAATGGCATGCCAGATCACTAAGCCCTTTTTCGGTGATTACCAAGTCTGGTTTGAACTTCAGTATCTGCATGCAGAGGCCCTCGATGTATTCCTCCTCCATCTTCAGAAGGACACCCCTGTTAAAAGAATTACATTTAGTTCTTGATGCAATGATTAAATCTCAGATTCAGGGTACATCCCACCAAGGGGCCAAACCATTGCAACTCTTTTGGATTCAGCCAAAGACCAATAATGCAATAACTCGTCCTGAACACATGCATGTTTGTGGAAGCAAGATGATCTGTGGAAGCAAAATGATCTGTGGCAGCCATTGCAACTCTTTTGGATTCAGCCAAAGACCAATAAATCATGCAATGACTCGTCCTGAACATATAAATGTTTTATGGAAGCAAGATAATCTGTGGCAGCCATTGCAACTCTTTTGGATTCGGCCAAAGACCAATAATTCATGCAATGACTCGTCCTGAACATATAAATGTTTGTGGAAGCAAGATAATCTGTGGCAGCTGGTTCATCCTACACTGAAACCAAGTGGATTCTGCTCTGATGAGCGATGAGTTTTAATAACAATCGCTTTAAACAGAATCAAACTGATCTGGATCCCTCAAGTGCGACCTTTGGCGGAAAACCCAAGTTCGAAGTTAAATCTGTTATCGAGCCAAGGTCCTTTTTTGCTTACAAGCAATCATCTGCAATAAAGATGCATGCATGGTGGATCACATTAAGAAAGGTATGCGTGCCAGAGGAATTATAGAGTGCTGACCAGGTGTGGCAGTACATATGGTGCTATGGTTCTGTTATCCAGACTTTTGATGTGAGAATTCCCGTGTTAACGGGACACGTCTAATAAGATTTTTCCATGCCGACACTCCTGGACGCGACACAAGACTTTAAAACTCATACGAACAAAGTGTCCTCGTGAGTTGGACACTTTATGTGAGGTGTCCATTCACCTTCCTCAATTTTTTTGTTATGTAAATTTGTTTTATCAAGCCAAAGACATCTCACTCTTAGCCCATGAGCTTGTTGTTCTCGATACATCCAACTAGTTGGCATGGGGCCCACCATGGTATTTGTGTGACATCTCACCTGTCCAAAAAGGTCGTCCTACCATGAAAATGTGAGACCCCCAAAAGTCAGGTCGATCCAAGTATCAGATGGGACACATCATAGACTAATAGACAACAATAAACAACTGCCCAAAAAACTCCACATTCACATGGAGCGCATCTAATGGTTGGATTGACCTGATTTTGGGTCTCTCTCCACACACACATAGTTCATATTAAAAAAGTACATGCTTTGTTTCTCTTTTTGTTCTTTTTTTTAAAAAAAGTAACGAAGGAAATATATTAAAAAGAAGAAGACAAACAAAGAGGACTGCTGAGATAGCAGTCAGAGGGCAAAACTATAACCCTAAGAAAACAAGATTACAGTCTTTTAGACACATAACATGCGACACCCATTCCACGATCAACTTTTTGGCGTAGGATCCCACTGATTTAACCATAGCCTGAGAGTCGTTAAAACATCTATCGTTCCTTTCCTTCCAGACCGCCCACCAGATGGCAATAATCGCCATTCTCCAAATTCTAGTTTTTGCTTTACCTAGCTTTAGCGCCTGTCATGCTGCTAATAAAGACGCTGCAGAATTTGGGATACAGCCAACGATATTGAATCTAGACCAAAACTCCCAACAAATTTGAGTTCTCTTTTTGTTCTTTCTTCATGTTTGGGTTCTAATATTTTAACAGAATGAGTGATGTTCATAAGAACTGCTATTTCCTGATATGATTATCCATGATTTTTTATTTTTTTTTGTTTTGATAATCAACTATTTGTTAGTTTATACCTTTCAAAAAAATAGTTTCTTAATTTAAACTACCTGTAGTGTGTTTCTATTGGAACTACCTGAATATTCTTTCTAATTTCCTTCGTTTTTAATGTTTTTATTGTTTCATTTAATATTATTTATTTACTTAATTTTATTTTTTTTAGGAAGTGTCCCCATGCCTAGATTATTATTATTATTTATTATTATTATTATTATTATTATTATTATTTTACACATGCACCCCCACACACACACCCACGCACGCCATAGTGGGATTTCACCACCTATGGGTATCGAAGCCAAGACCTCATGTTGAAACTCCTCAGAGTCTACCACTGAGGTAAGGACTCGAACCCAGATTTTTTTGAAGTTACCAGTGCCGAACGCTTCGACACTTGGCACTTGTGCCACGCGTCTAGGTAATACTGGAGACACCCAAAAGTCTCTTATATTTAGCATCCCACCAGATAATCTTTGGCCTTTTCTGGACCTTTGCTGCATTTTTTTTCTTAGCCATGTACTTGTGGGCTACTGCTTGAAAGGTTAGGATCCTAAAATCTATGAAATGTTTGAGACATCGACCATCCATGGAAGGCTCATCAGAACAACAGTTTGCATCAGCAGACTGAGCCCAACAAGTACAGAATGCTGCACCTCAGCAAACTCCACATTTGCTGAGGCAACCCTATAGTTGCTCCATACACCATTTCTTTAGAAATTTAGAGCAGGAAGGTACGAAACCATATGCAAAGGAATGTGCTTATTCTCAATAAACAAGGTGGCATGATTTTGATTATTATTCACCAAAATGTCGAAAAAAAGAGGTAGAGAAAAATGGCAAAGGCAAACAAAAGCAGAGAAATTAGCAGAATGAAACAAAAAAACAAATGCGGAATTGTTTATCTAGTAAAGCATGCTAAGCAAAAAGTGTAGAACTCTTACCAGTCTTCTTCTTTAACCAACTCTGCATTTGTTTGATTCTCTCCTTTCTTATATTCAAGAGGACAATCGAGAAGAATAATACGCGGGTTCGTAATCTTCCTTCTCATTTTTCCAGGGGCAACGACATCTTTGTTAATCATAACTCCTTTTAGAACTTTAGAGTCTTCCAACTGGCCTCCAGGAACCTTCTCGACTTTTATGTATTTCTTTATATCCACATCGCGCAAGCCTTGACCAAGGTCCACACCAACCATTGTGGTAGCATCAAGTGCTAGATCCTGGAAGCAGAAAAGCAGACACTAAGGACTAGGACCATTTAAGTTGGAAGTGTGAAGAACCACCAAATAAGAAACAGAACCACCAAATAAGAAACAGATAAATGCAATTGCCAGGAAATCCCCTAAATTGTTATTATTAGTGTTGTCCTTTCAGGATTAAATGTTCAAATCTAACTTCTGGAGAAAAGGAAAGAATGAAAGAAAAGAAAAGAAAAGTTCAAATATAATATACATAAAAAACTTCAGCTACAATAACTTGTATGTGAAATTCACATACAATGACACAACGCACTCACACATGCCAAGATATCATGTCTGTATGGCATCCTAGACATGAAAAAGGTGGACCCACCATGAACATTACATAGCAAAAACCAGTCCAGCAAACTTAGGCTGGCTATCCTGTACAAAAATAAAAGGACAGTTCAAATCCTGGCTAGTGGACCAGCCTGATTTTTGTGGCAGGTGATCTTCATGGTGAGGCCACCTTTTGCATGGCTTAGAGAGATACACACATGACACTTGGCAGCCTTAAACACGTTGCATGGAAAGCCCACATACAATACATTGTAGGCGAATAATCCTGAAAATTCTTTCTTCTGTTGAAACACCATGTTACCATCATGAAGATTACATAGCAAAAACCAGTCCAGCACACTTAGGCTGGCCATCCTGTACAAAAAGAAAAGGACAGTTCAAATCCTGGCTAGTGGACCAGCCTGATTTTTGTGGCAGGTGATCTTCATGGTGAGGCCACCTTTTGCATGTCTTAGATCCATACACACATGACACTTGGCAGCCTTAAACACGTTGCATGGAAAGCTGTTGAGTGTGAAATATTACATATTTTTCTCTATTTATACCTTGATTTTATAAACATGATGTGCTTAATCGATTTAACTATGCATGTTTTCATGTGCGAGGTGATTTCGAGAGCTTAAGGTGAAATTGATGTCAAAAGAAAGATTTATGCTCAAAAGATTACTAAATGAAGATTTGGATATTTGAAAGTCATTAACGAAGAATTCACATGCCAAAGATCCAAGAAAACCAAGTGAGGAATGGAGAGAATCAAAGATTTGAAGTGAACAAAAGAAATCCTGAAATTGTCCTGAAAACAAACATATTCCTGAAATTGTCCTGAAAAAATATATTCTAAAACTCCGAGCTTATTTTGGGAAACTGCACAGGGTGTGTAAAATTGAGGTGGTTTAAACTCCAAGCTTCTTTTGGGAAACTGCGCAAAGTGCGTAAATTTGAGGCGGTTTCTAGATTTTTCAAACTAGGTGCGAAAGTTGGAGTTCCACAACTATAAATAGAACTCCTTAAGATGCTCCAAAGCATCTTCTAGGTTTGGAAAGGTCTCAAGGAATATACACAAGGGTGGAGCAGCAGCCAAAGAGTTTTTTTTCTTCCCTAGTTTATTTTTCATGCTTTGTTTAAGAGATTTGGTTTCAATCATGTCTATGGTTGGCTAAACCTCCTAGCTAGGGCTAAGAGGTGAAGTTTGTAGCATGTTTGGATGTTTACTTTGCTTTGATTCTTGTTATTATTAAACTTCATTGATTTCTAGTTTGATATTAAGGGAATATTTTCAGTTTTCTATGATTTATTGTGACTCAAATTACAATAGATGTTGTGATAGCTTTGAATATCTTCTTTACCTGTTTTGAGATAGTGAGATTGGTAAATCCCGTTGTTCACCATCATCTTCTATGCATGGTAGGGTGATGGAATCCCTTCCAATCATCACAATTCTCTTTCATTGAGAATTAGGTCAATGAAAAATTCAAATTTGATGTAATTGTTTTATCTTCCAATTGCATAGGATAGGACTTCAATTCCAATCAAGGTATCCCGTATCGGTATCGGTTGGCATAACGGCGCCCTCCGATACCGATACGGATACGGGGGTGTAAAGGCGAAATGGGGGCGTAACGGCCTGTAATGGTGCAAATTTATTTTTTTTGCCAAAAAAATATGGATTAAATCTGGAATATTCTAAGCATTCCAAATATGCATTCATTTATAAATTGGAACATGTTTATGGTGGTGTAACGGTCCACTCTTTGGTGAGAAGTTGTATCGGACTGTCTAATTAATTTTTGAACTAGGTAACCTGAATTTGACTACAAAATTCATATATTTAATTTTCTAAAAATCTAATTTATATACTTAACAACTTGATATCATTTCTCCTAATAGTTCTTTAAAAAAATGAAATTAAATTCAGGTAGATGGCGTTGCCAATTTGGGGCTGACTTGGAGGACCAATCTATGCTCCAAATCAGCCTCAAATTCATGCAATTTATTGCCATTATCCCACTTATGAATTGGTGGACATTTATTGGATAGTGAATCATGAAAAAAAAAAAAATCAAAAGGCCTTATTTTAAAAAATAAAAGTCCACAAATTAACAATTAAAACTATTCAAACAATTTGATTTGAGTTAGCAATTGCAGTCCATAATTTAATTAGCAAATTTTAAGTTAATATATGTCTCGTGTACAATTTTTTAAGGGCCCGAATTAGGCGGGACTCGGATTGTGAACTGTAGCACACGTGTCAAAGTTTTTTGGGCCCCACCCGTGATGAATGTGTTATATCCACACCGTCCATCCATTTTGCCAAATAATTTTAGGGCATGAGCCCAAAAATGAGGCACATCCAATGCTTAGGTGGACTACACCATAAGAAACAACAATAATTAAATGTTTACCATTAAAAATTTATTGGGGGCTACAAAAGTTTTAGATCAAGCTGACATGTGTGTTTTCCCTTCATCCACGTAAGTGTGACCCAATTAATAGGTTAGATTGAAAATAAACATTACAGTGGACCTTAAGAAATTTTTAATGGTGAGCATTCTATAACCACTGTTTCCTATGGTGTGGTCCACCTGAGATTTGGATATTACTAATTTTTTGGATCCTGACCTAAAATGACATGGCAAAATGGATGGACGACATGGATAAAATATATACATCATGGTGGGGCCCACTCGGGTCTGATCATGAGGTATGTGTTATATCTAAACCGTCCATTCATTTGACGAGCTTGTCTTAAGGCTTGACACGAACAATAATACAGATCTAATTATCAAGTAGACCACACGGCAAAAAGCAGTGGGGGATTGAACGTCTACCATTGAAACCCTTCTTGGGATCACAGAAGTTTTGGATCAATATGAAATTTGTTTTTCCTCTTCATTCAAGTCCTTTTGACCTTATGAACAGATTGGATGAAAAATAAATGTTACAGTGGGCCCTACGAATTGTTTAACGGTGAAAATCATTATCTTCGCTGCTATTTTTGGTGTGGTCCAGATGATCTTTGGATATAATTCATTTTTTTGGTAGTGCTCTAAAATTATCTCTGAAAATAGATGAACGGTGTAGATATAATAAATACATCACTGTGGAGCCCATGTAACTTTGATCTCCTTTGAACCGTTCGTACAACTCGGAGCTCAAGGAGTGTCAGCGCTCGTCTTAGCATGACACGTACCCACAGCAGCTAGCTGGTGTGTGGTACACCTGCAAATAATAATTATTTTTTAAAAAAAAAAGGAGAGGGAAACCGAAAAGAAAAAAGAGGGAAAGAAGAGAGAGAGAGAGAGAGAGAGAGAGAGAAGAAGAAGAAGAAGAAGGCTTCAGCAGCAGCTGCCCGAAAAGAAGAAGAAGAAGGAGGAGAAGAAGAAGAAAAGAAAGGAAAAAAGGTAAGTTTTTTTCTTTTTCTTTTTTCAAGGCCCGTAACAGCCGTTACGGGTCCGTAACGGCCGTTATGGACCATAATGGCCGTTACGATCACAGAATTCCGTAACGGCCGTTTCGACCCCGTATCGCATAACGGTGTCGGCCGTTACCGTTACATATCGGCTGATACGGCCGTATCATAACCAATACGAGACACCTTAATTCCAATTGTGTTCCATGAATCAAGTAAGGTAGCATCTTGATAGCTACAAGTGGATCCTTGGCACCCTAGTTCCCACCTTGAAATTCATAAGTTTTAATCAACATTATTCACCATTACTCTCAATTATTCAGATTTCAATTTAGATCTTTTTCTAGTTCTAGTTCTAGTTATTTTCAGAATACGTACAAGTTTAGTCTATGCGGATTCGACCTCGGTCTTACTGAGTTATTACTACATCGCGACCCTACACTTGGGGTTGTGAACAAAAGCCCACATGCAATACATTGTAGGCGAATAATCCTGAAAATTCTTTCTTCTGTTGAAACACCATGTTACCATCAAGAGATCAAAGCCAAAGCAAGCTTGTCATGTATCCTAGACATGTGAAAAGGTAAGTTGGGCTCAAAACCATGACCTCAATGTTGAAACACACCATGTATAGGCACAAAACCGCAAGTTTGTCATCAATGTTTTAATTTTTAAATATTGTAGCCTACACACTACGTGGCAGGCAAAACAAAAACAAACAAAAAACATATTTCTCCTGTAGCATATGCTACACAAGTCGTAGCGTATGCTAAAAGCTTAGCGTGTAGTGTATGTAGCATACACTACATACCTTTAGAAAAAACACACATTTTTATTTGTTAGTTCCAGATCGACGTAAAATGGTGGTGACCCATTCTTTTCACATCTGGCAATGATGTTGAGCTATCCAGACCATCCGAATAGTAGGTACTATTGTAGATGGAGACTACTTATACTTTTACCCATATCAGACAATCTTACCCATCTATAAATGGGCCTCCATGTGTTCACCTGTGGAATTATGCCATATCATAAATGATATGGAACTCGCACTTAACAATAACTTACAAAGTTAAAATAAAAGGGTTTTCTGAAGAGGGTTCTGCCTCTTCCGAAAACCCTCTTTCGAAACCTTCAGTTGACGCAAGCACCCCTCTGCCCCAAATCCCTTTCTTAGATTCTCTCGATCCATAAAGCCATTTGAAGAGGAGGTTTCAGTCGATCAATCGACTGCAAGAAGGTCCATATTTTTTCAAGATCTTTGGAGCTCGAATAAAGGAGAAAATCAAATTTCCCCTTTTCACATCCATACAGCTACGAAGCTTAAAAATCCACTTTTTTTTATTGATTGAATCTCTTCTCAAGATTGATAGCAATATGTTCTTGCCCCTTAATATTTTTTAACGAGTTCTTTTTCATTTCAGATGAAGATTTATGGTTTCTTTTGGGATTTTTCTTTCTTTCTTTTTTTAGGATGCCGGCTACTATGCAATGTTGTAGGAAAGGGGTTGTTGTGCATTCCTTTTTTTCTTCTTCTTCTTCCTCTTCTTTCTTTTATTATTATTATTTTTTTTTTGCTTTAAGGGCCTATTGTGGGCGTGGGTGTGGCATGTTACTATGCAACCCATGCTTCTTCAGAGGCATTTGGGTGGCTGTGCATTGTTTTCTATGGTGTGGCGCACGTGGGGCCCACTGTGGTGTGTATGGTATGGGTTTAACCTACCCAGTCTATCATGTGGGCCTCCACTTGGTTTTTTAGTGGCTGTCCTGTGGTGTAGTGTCCACAAGACAGTGGTGGCGGTCTTGTTTCAGGCTCTCTTTTTTCTTACTATTTTTAAATTAAAACATAGAACTATTGTGTAGCATAAGCTACACGCTATAGAGAGCTGAACACAGCGCAACACGCTACGTGCTATTTAAAACACTACTTGTCATATATCTATGCAATATGAGTTCATTTTGTCTCTGTTGCAACTCAGCATCCAACCTGTGTCGCCACACGCTGGGGCCCACATGTTGATATTGTCCCATGGTTTGAGAAAGTTTCTTACAGTGGACCATATAGCATAGATTCCACCACATGGACAGATCCGATCATCAGACCAGTAAGCATGTGGGCCCCAGTGGCCACTGACAAGCTGGTTAATGAGTCTTGACAGAGGCAAAATGAACTCGTTTAATATCATGAGCAGAATCTACAAAGAGATGCTGAGAGAACTTTGGCTAGCATAGATGGAAGGGGAATTTTGCAACACATGTGCCAACCTGGCACAAGTGAGTAAAAGCTGGGCCATTCACTATGACTTGCCTCTTCAATCTACCTTCACAGTTCAGACAAATTGCCTTGACACTGCTCCATATACAAATGTTAGTCTAGAACTCCAAATAACATCACAAATACAACAGAAAAGAGAATAAACAATAAGAATAACAAGTAGCTGCATATTGAACACACCAAATTAACTGGTCGTTATAAAGGGTGTGATAAAACGCTTAATAACAAAATCTGGAGTGTGGAGACATCAGATATAGGGAGATTACTCACAGCAATTAGGTTCCCAAATTGACTTGTAAACTTTGTGCCAATACAACTTTTAACTAAGGCCAGCATTGTAGCACCTGCCAAAATAAATGTCATAAATGTCTCCATGACAAGTATCATAAATAAGCATAACATTAGAAAATAGGTAATTGGTATCTATACCAAGCCCAGTGGATAGATACACCCAAATCTCTCTACTTACTGAAAATAGACGGAAGTGGGCATACTATCAGTTAGGGTGGGTATAAATAGTGGCTCCCTAAAAGGTAATAACATGGACTCTAAAATAGGAAAAGTTTGGCATCTTGTAGAAGTTCTACAAAGAACATGCAACATACTAAAAGGAGAAACAGAAGAATAAAATAGAATATCATGAACCACAACAATGCTAAACACCCAATGCACAGACATCAAATGGGGGAAAAGAGAACTAAAGTTTCGATGGTGTGACGGGCAGAGAACGTAGGAACTCACGATCATTCACATCAATAGACATAGCTATCTTGTCAAGCACAGCAATTGAATCCTCAAGTGCTTTATTGTAGGCTGTAAATGGACATTGAATTCACCATCAGCAAAAACAAAATCAACTGCCACAGAAACTTAGGACAGATAACACCCTCCAGTGCATCAGATCTTACCTCGGCAAATGACAGTAGGATGATATTTCTTGTTAATGAAGGCTTCCGCAACATGTAGCATCTCACCAGCTTCAACAAATTTTCACTCAAAGAATCAGTAATAAGACAAGAGGACTAAGATCAAACTTACCGCACATATATAGTAAACGATAAATTTTGCAATGACAATGGAAACCCTAGTTCGCATGTGTTAATATTATTTGACACTGCCCATAGCATTCCTGATGTAAAGAGTTAATAGTTCCTCAGAATTTGATAGTAAAAAATATAGTTTGACACTACATATAGCATAAATCTTGTTAAAGCCCCTAACTACAAAGAAAAGTGTGCTCATAAAATATCCATACCATAGTCTTGCTATGGAAATACAAAAAGATAAATATAGAGTCGTCTTGGTAATCTGATCTTTATTTGGAAGACAAATACAAATGCATTGGACATGTCAACAGGCGAGGCACAGGCACAGCGCATGACAACTAACAAAAGATTACAGTGACATTATGGGATCATGAGAATACCAAGACCTTCCTCTACGAAAAAGAAGGAAGTCATATTGGTGATATTACTGCATTGGGTTTAAAGACGATAGGAAGCATATTGTTATTGCAGAAACAGTAGTCGTGAGGCTTAAATATCAAAAGCTAAGGACATACCAAGAACAATGACAGATGTTGTTCCATCCCCTACTTCTTCATCTTGTGTGCGGCTGAGTTCAATCATGGACTGTCAACTCCCAAAAAGAAGGAATTAGATTTTTTTTTTTAAATGGAGAAACTTGCAGATTAGAAAATACCACAAGGTAAATTGCACACACCCCTAAGCCGCACATACTCCATTACAAAATGACATGAGAAGAATGCGCCCAAAAAAAAATAAAAATTAGCAACAACAACTCATTATACGATGGATGGGCGCAATCAAGAAGGTCACAAAGCATACATGGTATGTCCCATAAACTTTCCCATGCCAAGGGATTCACAAGATATGAGCCATACCTTAGCAGCTGGATGGGCGATATCCAACTCACGTAGTATGGCATTACCATCATTAGTGACAACAATTCCTGTTAAAGAAATTTGAAAATCATATCAGTAACTTCAATATATCTGATTTCCAACATAATCCAAAGATCTAGGAAATGTAAGTCACAATTGAAAAAGAGCCAACATTGCATGTCAAAAATGTGACAAAGAGGGATAGCACGTGCACCACATTAAGGAGTAACCAAATGTGAAGGAATTATGGAACACTTAATATTTCCTACTTTTTAAAACATGGAAGCCCATTTTCCCATGATGCTTACAATGGGTCGAAGTGTACAAGCATTAAGTTCCTATCTTCCCCAGACAAAATAACAGCAAAAAGAAAAGGCAACATCACTGTTTTAAACATCATTATCGCATAATGTATCGCACCCTTGGGATATGGATAAATATTAGTTATCGCATGGGATATATCAGTTGTATCGCGTAATGTATTGTTATTGTTGGGAAACATAGGAATATTAGGAAATTGGTCAAATTTTTCTATCAAACTTCAGGAATTGTTGAAAAAGGCACCAATACACACTTAGAAATCAAAACATTACCCAAAAAAAAAGTGCAAATAACAGGGGTTTCCTTTGTATGGGGTCCTAATATATGCGTTGTCTAACTGAACCAATGTAAATATACTCAAAGTCTATCCATATAATTTATAAACATAAGAAGACATGTATGGAAACACAAGCAATACATTTAAAAGCAAAAAAAGAATTACTAGATCAACTTACATACATGTTTGATTTTGTGTTTGGATACAAAGATTGCAACTAATTTGAGAGAAATTGAGAAATTTCAATTTTTCCCAATTTTTCATAACTTAGCCCATCTCTCCCAAATCTTGAAATCGAAGCTCCAAATCCATGATTTTTCATGTAACAATTTGACACAGATTTAACATGATTTACGACAACAAAATAGATCGAAAATCGAAAATGCTCCCCGGATCGAATAGGTAAGGATATATCGGCACTACTTGTGTGTTTCGTATCGCACAGGTAGGATACAAGATATATCGTGGGATATATTGGCCGATATCATCGATGCTTAAAACATTAGCCAAGATAACACACAACCTTTACAAAACCTTTCAAATATGCATTGTTCACACCAATGTCTATTTCAGAGGGAAAAGATATTGCATTCGTTTGTTTGCAACAGCAAGCTCTCTTTTCACAGGCATTTAAAACAGTAAGAATTGTAACAATGATATCCAATGAGGTAAGAAGAGCACCTCCTTGAGCATCAAGTAGCATCTTCAACATGGATCGAGGACCCAAAGTAGTACGGATAATGTCGGCCACAGCCTGTAAGGAATGGGCAAAAGGCAAGCAAAATTAACAGAAAAATACAACTCAATACAGAGAAAATCCTTTGCCACTGGGTTTTCTGTAACTTAAATGATTCAAATCTCTAGGACAAATATTGAAAAGGCTATCATAAGTCATGTTCAACAGTCACAAAGCTAGAAGTGATCCTGATAATTTCAATATGGAAAAAGGAAATCCAAGCTAAGTAATGCAAAAGGGCTATTTTCACTAAAGTTTTTGAAACATTGGTTTTGTTGAAAGAATATTCCAAATGCATATGTGACTAAAGAAAGATCCATTGAGTGGGGGGCAGACATTATCCAATACAAAGAGAACGTTTTCCTCAGAAAGACCATCACTAGATTAGCCTCAAGAAGCAGCAGTGCTAGTTCTTATGTCCCCATGTCCAAGAAACAAAGCAATATTTCAAATTGACCATGCTTAAGCATCAGGCAGTGTTTTTAAATAGCTTACGCTATGTAGCATCAAGCGTGCAACTTACACTATGTAGCTCATGAAAATAACTCAGGTCGCATGTACCGTGTGCTATAAACTAATTTGCATACTCTACATGCTACATAACCTACGCTACACACTGCATGGCTTGCATTAAAAATCATCTTTCAATAAAACAATAAAATCATTTAATATTTTCAAAGATTTGTTGCATTTTCTATTTTTCAATAAAAATTAGATATTTTCAATAATTTTAGTAAAATAATATAAGTAACAGCATTAAATCAGTTTAGTTGCTCTTTCTTCAAATGGAACATGCTTAGGAATCACCAAATATCATGAAATTTCATTTCCAATCAGTCTAATTTGGTGCAAAAATATCATGAAGGTTCATTATATTTGATGTAACCAAAACCCTAATTAAAAATCCAGAAATAGTATGTAGCTCATGCTGCACATTGTAGCGTACACCTCACGCTTTAGAGGGGTGAATGCTACACTACACACAATCCGCTATTTAAAACACTGGAATGAGGTGAAATCCAGGTAAAAAGGCATAAAGAACATCACATCATCATCTCTTAATTAAGTAGAATAAATTTTATTTTTATTTTTTTTAAGTAATGATCCATGGAAGTATTAAAAAGGAAAAGGGAAAAAACTCAGTTCTTGAATTACAGACAAGGAAAAGAAACCATAGCTCTTCCACCTCAAGCTCGAGCATAGAGTGGTGAGTGCATAAACCCACTAGGCTGCAATTTGGGGAACACGTGCAAACATGGCATCGTGTATGGGATCCATGCAAGGGTGGGGATCCCCCATGACATGCCCTGGACTAAAACTCAGTCTGGCTCAATCATTAGGTGAGCCAAACATTTATGATTAGACCATTAACCCACCTAATTAGAGAACCTAATTTTTGGTCTGGAGCAAGGTATTAAAAAACACTTCATAACGGTCATTACATAACGGCAATGGTGAGAACAGTTACATGATAGGGGCCAAAAATGGCCCATAATGGTAATGGTGGCCGTAATGGCCCGTAATGTAACGCTAATTGGGGTGGCCGTTACGGCCACCATTACTGTTATTGAATACCTTGGTCTAGAGGCATATTCATGGTGAACCCCACATGATGAGTGGCCTTGATCCAGCACATGTGAAACACGTTGCACGTGCTGTGAGTCTATGACTCGCCACAACATTTTTCATTAAAAAACGGTAGATCTTGCAGAAAGCTCCACTTACCAATGAACAAAATGCGGGCTACAGACTACCAACTTTGCCCTTACCCAACCTCATTGATATTGATGAAAATGACAAGTCATGAAGCAAAATGTTGCAAACACCAAGTTAATGCATTCTTGGTTCCAAGGTTTCAAACAAAATCATGTACAAGATTGTAACAAGTAGAAGGAAATAAAACCAATGAAACAGTGCCCTATCAGGCAGCAATGCCGTTAGATCAAAGACTTACCAATCATCAAGCAATATAAAGATCAAAGCTTACCTTTGATGCTTGGATATTTGCATGGTGCACCTTGCTTCCAGATTCCCTTGTCAAAGAATCTTCTGCTCAGTTCAATTCAAACATACCATGAGATTAAACTCCTGGTCAAGGGTTCAAGTACCCATAGGTGGTGAAATTCCACTAGCGTGAGTGTGTCGGGTGTGTGTGCATACGTTTAACAAAAAACAAAACATACCATGAGATTAAAAAAATTAGTACTGCTACTAGTGACCAGGTCTTATTTGACAACAACAGAGAATCAGAGATCGTATTAAATTAAATTAGAGCTGCATGGAATTTCAATATTGCAACAATAAAGAAGAAAAGTGCATCATCATGTACTTCAAATCAGAACCCAGCAAAATGGTAAGTAGGGGAATGAGATTATTAAGATAATGGCTCACAGAAAATGCCTTCAACAGGCCACATAATGATCAGTAGCGCATTTGGATATGCAGTCGAAGCAAATTGCAATGATTAATTTAATGAAATTAGGAGACATCCCAGCAAAAAACTTTGAGTAAAAGTGGAGGGAATATAAAGACACCGGATAGAGAAAGACCACACAAATAGACCACATAACCTAAGGAATTAATAGGGTGCATTTTCTTTATTAGGAAGGCCAGAAGATACAAAAGAACAGAAAAACAAAACAAAGAATAAACCAAACCAATGACACCGGATAGGAAAAGACCACACAAATAGACCACATAGCCTAAGGAAGCAATACGGAGCATTTTTTGAGAATTGAAATTTTATTAGGAAGGTAGGAAGCCGCAAAAGAACAGAAAAACAAAACAAAGAACAAACCAAAGCCCATGGGTTGGAAACACAAAGCTATATAAATAGCGTCCGCCCCAAAGAATCAAGATCCCCAGTCCCTTGGGAAAGAGAAAATCTTCCAAAGCATAGCCCTCGTGGTTTTACCAATGTCCTTGAAGCATTTAACATTTCTCTCCAGCACTGTTGTCAAATCACATATAATTGCATACGCCATCAGCCTGGGCTGATCGCTCAGACTAATGGCTTTTTTTTTTTTTTGAAATTTAAAAAAATCATAAAAATCATTAAAAAATTTCTAAAAAATTAAGAAAAACTGTCTAATTAATACAAGTGATTGGATCAAGTATTATATACCTATTTCATTGTAGTTTGACTATTAGACCATTTATAAGTTAATCTATGTCATATATAACAAAACAAATTTAAACAATCAGCAAGTTACACAGAGAGAATTAATTATTAAAATTACATACAAACTTAATCGATAGCTTGAATCATGATGAGTTGATACATACAGTACGAGTTATAAGTACAACTCTACAAGCCACAACTTATTACAATCTATAAGAAATATGACCATTGGCCATTATACCATCGCATACTAGAGTATGCCATTGTTATGCGATTGTGCCATCGCATACTTTAGTATGCCATGGCATACTTCCTACATGGCATATGTGATCATTCTATATGCAATCTGAACCAATGTATTATGCGATCGCACATGACAACACTGCTCTCCAGCAAGATGCTGCACGAGACTGCAAAAGGAGTTGGAACAACATATGTTCCATCTCTGGAACAGGAGCCCAAATTGCAATTCCATTAACATTCGAGTTTGACTGACTGCATTCCAAATTGCAATTCCACTAACATTCGAGTTTGACTGACTGTGTTCCAAATTGCAATTCTACTAACTTTCAAGTTTGCTTGAAAGGAACATAACCGCAAAATAAGGGCTCCTTCCTCAAAATGAAAACCCAGAAACATCATCAAATTCTGTCATTTCCTCTTGAATAAAACTAGGAGAAATGTTCGCATATAATGTTTTCTTTCCCACCCATATGTCATTTGTCTGTAATAATTGAGTTGTGCAAATGTTGGGACACATCATAAGATCGCATTGGATTAAAATTAGTATCGACCATTCATTTGCCAATCTACACCATCAAAATCAACAGAAAGCCCTTCATCCAAATCAATGTACATGTTCAACCTACCTAATGAGTGGATCACTCCAAATTTACTCTAGGCGATCTTCATGGTATGTTGCACCATTTTCACAGCTCAGATTTCCAAGCAAAGTGACACTATCAAAACTAAAACCATTGTTTGTTAAAGTTCCCATACAATCTTTGCATGTGAACATTTCACAGAAACTAATGTTTGCTGGGCCACCGCATCTAAACGATGAGGCCGACCTAATGGACGGCTAAGATGTTGACTCTCATTCACTTTTTTTTTTCAAGAAAATGGAAAAAGGAAAGAAAAGCTGTTGCCAAGATCTCTAAAATAGAACTAATATTTTCTTTTTCTATTATTATATCGCGCTGAAGAAAACAAATAACAATAACAATAACAATAAAAAAAAAAAAAAAGGGAGAATGGGATTGTCTGATGGTAATGAAAAATGCAGATGCTGGATTTTTCAAGAGAAATGATATTGTAAGAATCGAGGAGACTTACTGAGAACGAGGACTGGCGCGTGCATCGCTGTAGAGATGGAGAGTCTTTAAGATTCACAGAGAGAGAGAGAGAGAGAGAGAGAGAGAGAGAGAGGGCTGTTTGGATTCAATGGAATGGTCGGAAAGGAAATAGGGTTTTACGGAGAAACCCTCTTCGCGTGGTAACTCAAGTACGCTTTGGACACGGATTTCCTGCTAGAGCCTTTCGCTGGAAGCTCCTGGAAAGCTAGGTAGGGTCCGTGATGTTTGTGAGAAATCCACTCCGTCCATCTGTTTTTTAAGCTCGTTTTAGGACATGTGACTAAATATCAGGAGGATCCAAAACTCGAGTGGGCCACAATAGAGGAAACAGTGGGTATTGAACGACAACCGTTGAAACATTCATAGGGCCACAAAAGTTTTGTATTAGACTATGGTTTTTTACGTTTTCAGTTCATCCCTGTGCGAATGACCTTGTAAATGGCTTGGATTGCATGTAAACATTGATGGTGTAGGCATTTCTTTCCCTAATTTCTCCTCCCGTACATCTTCTTTGAGTTTTGGATTCAACTGATTTGATGTAGAATGTTCTGAAATGAGGTCAAAAACCGGACGGACATAGTGGATTTCCAATAAACATCACTGTCAAAGGCTTTTCTGATCATTTTAATGGCCCACTTAGCTGGCTATAACTTTAAACTCCGTCGGCCTTAAAGAGAAATTGACCACTGTAAACTCACAAAATGAGTAATTTACGACTGTACGACCCATTTATGGCCCATTTAGGAGACTAAGCCCACCTCATTTTCCCTTGCAAGAATACGCCCCAGCTGTACGGACACCTTTTCAAAGGTCGAAAATGCCCCTAGTATAAACGACGGGTTTTACTGCTGTTGCCAGCTATGTCTCCACCGAAAAAATTCTAGCTTTTTTCCTTTTTTCTCTCTTTGATCGTTCATCCTACCCTTAGATTACCAATTTCTGATCACTTCTCCCCCCTGTGACTGTCCACTGAAGCAGTAAAACCCTTCTTTTACCGCTTCCTTCTTTCCCCTTTATCTGGTCAAGAATACACACCTCACAGACGTCCTTTTCGACTTTTTTGAGCCCAAGATAGGACAAAATATGGTCCCCCCGGCTAAGAAGCCTCGAATGTGAGGTATATTGAAATCCCTGCTTTCGTTTTTTCGACCCCACTGTATATTTTACTATATATGCGCACCGTCCACAATCCATTTTCAATTTTTAAAAATATTAAGCTTTGTTTGGGTGGACCCCACTGTATATTATAGTATATATGCGCACGGTACCCAATTCAATTTCATTTTTTAAAAATGCTTAATGGTATGACATGTCCTGATAAATGAGCGAAATCAGGACTCAAATGGCCCACATTGAGAGTTGTTTAAACAAAGAATAAATTAGATATGAAACTAAATGAAGAGCATGAAAGTGACTGAGCATTGACTGAGTTAACAGACCATAGACCCACTGAGTTATTCAATTCGCTTCAAACCATGATCATTCCCATGCATTTCACAGTCATCCCAAACAATTCCGTGTTGATTCACGGTCATTTCGAGGCATTTCGCGGTCAATTCCCCTCACTTCATGGTCATTCGCATGCATTTCGCGGTCAATTCGCTTCAAACCATGATCATTCTCATGCATTTCACAGTCATCCCAAATAATTTCATGTTGATTCACGGTCATTTCGAGGCATTTTGCAGTCAATTCCCTTCACTTCACAGTCATTTGCATGTATTTCGCGGTCAATTCGCTTCAAACCATGATCATTCTCATGCATTTCACGGTCATCTCAAACAATTTCGTGTTGATTCACGTTCATTTCGAGGCATTTCGCGGTCAATTCCCTTCACTTCACAATCGGTTACATGCATTTTGCGGTCAATTCGCTTCAAACTATGATAATTCCCATGCATTTCACGGTCATCCCAAACAATTTCGTGTTGATTCACGGTCATTTCGAGGCATTTCGCGGTCAATTCCCCTCACTTCACGGTCATTCGCATGCATTTCGCGGTCAATTCGCTTCAAACCATGATCATTCCCATGCATTTCACGGTCATCCCAAACAATTCCGTGTTGATTCATGGTCATTTCGAGGCATTTCGCGGTCAATTCCCCTCACTTCACGGTCAGTTGCATGCATTTCGCGGTCAATTCACTTCAAACCATGATCATTCCCATGCATTTCACGGTCATCTCAAACAATTCCGTGTTAATTCACGGTCATTTCGAGGCATTTCGTGGTTAATTTTCTTCACTTCACGATCATTTGCATGCATTTCGCGGTCAATTCGCTTCAAACCATGATCATTCTCATGCATTTCACGGTCATCCCAAACAATTCCGTGTTGATTCACGATCATTTCAAGGCATTTCGCGGTCAATTCCCTTCACTTCACAGTCAGTTGCATGCATTTTGCGGTCAATTAATCGAACCATGATCATTCTCATGCATTTTCCGGTCATTTCCCTTCACATCATGGTCAATTCCATGCTTTTTATGGACAATACCCTTCACGCCACGTTCAATTCCACCCATTTCACAGACAATTTCCTTCACCTGACGGACAATTCCATGCATTTCACGTCAATCCCCTTCACTTAACGGTCGATTACAGTCCTTAGACAAATTCACGACGTTCATGGCCAAAATGCAACATATAACTCTAAAAATTGACACATATCTTAGTGAAATTGGCCGTGAAGTTGTTAAATGTGACCTATGAGATGACCATTTGACATGGAATTCTTCAAAATGGCCGATGACTGCTTGATATTGACATTTTTTTATAAATTTACTAAGAACTGTATGAAATACACCGACAAATGAGTGAAAGAGGCCCAAAACTTGTGAAAATTCACTAATAAGTCTTGTACTTTCATTTGGAATTCACCAAAAACTAACCATTGACTCGGCAAACTCACACAATACTTTATGAATTTTACCACAATAAGTCAACTTTCAAATTATGAGTCGTTAAATACTGAATATTATCATAGATTTAATTTCCAATTCATCCTTGCAGATGACTGCATAAGGGATTCGGAGAGTCGCCCCTACCATCTCATGCAGATGTTCATTGACATGGTGGTTTGATAGTGTGAAGAGGGGGTTAGAGAAGAATAACACTAGATTAAATATATTTAGGCAGACCCCATTCTCATTTTTATTACACATTCCATCAGTTAGGTTTATAGGAGCCATTTTTCACGCACCTATTAATAGATGTATAGGCAACCTTGTATTCAAGATACAGGGGAACCATATAAAATTTACCAAGATGGACTTCACCCTAATAACAGGGCTGAAGACTGGTGATCTCTATATACCCAATATCCATCATTCGAAGAAATCATTAAGAGACAAATACTTCTCTAAATATCCTATCCTAAAGAAACATGTACAGGAGCTGTTCAATAGGATAGTTGATAGCAATAAGCACAAAGATGTCGTGAAGTTAGCCCTAATATTATGTGTAGAGTGGTTTGTTAGGGGTACCAACACGAATATTATATGCTGTAAAGAGTTTATTGACCTTGTCGACTCATTGGAAGACTTTAATATCTACCCTTGGGGTAGTTTGGCCTTCCAAACGATGATAGAAGGGATCGAGAGTGCCTTCATGGCATCCCAGGGACCTCATTACAATGTCACCGGTTGCATATTTCCCCTACAGGTAAGGATTCTTTCCTTAGCTATTTTAATTCATAGTTTATAGCAATCTATATTTATTTAACATCATCTTGTTATTTCATTGTAACAAATATGGGCCGTTGAGAGAGTACCAGCTCTCCAACAATGTACAATTTCATACGTTCCCTTCCAATTTCCACGATTCATACAATATCGGGGATGGAAGGTTTTAAGGTATAAGAAGATTCATGAAATTATAGAGAATAAAGATGTAAGTCAATTTCTATGAAGCTAAGTGGTTATTCATTTAACTATATATATTTGTGTGTGTGTCTTTGTGTGCGTGTGTTTCTGTAGCATGAAAATGAAGATGTTCTCGTGCAGGCTGAGATCATTGTTAACTTAGAGCCTACCACAGAGGAGTTGGAGACGGAGTCCGTTCGTTTGGCCCATGATATATTTGATGTAAGATGTCAGAAACGTCTTCCTTTATGTTGATATTTTTTGTTTAATTTGACATGTTATATAACTGATACATACATTGCTTCATTCTGTAGGGCACTAAAGATGAAGATGATGAAGTTATGGAGGAGAAATCGGGACAGGGAGGGAGAAGAGGGTGGAGAGGGAGAAGAAGGGGGAGAGAAAGAGAGAGTACCGGTGATGGAGAGGGAGAGGGAGCGGGGTTGCAACTCACTGGGGAGTCGATGGAAGATAAGGAGGAGCCGGAGGCGGAGAAGGCTTCAATTGGAGAGAGAGAGGGAAGAGTTGAAGCTTCTCAAACGCACACTAAAAGAGAGAGAATAATCGATTAAGAGGGAGAGAGAAGTAGTACTCAATGAGGTTGAACTAATGTGAAACGAAAGAAGCTTTGAGGTTAGAGAATGAGTAGTTGAATGAGAGGGAGGTTTTGAAGAAGGAGAGGGAAATGCTGCTGAGGGAGAAGGAAGAATTGAAGAAGGAGAGGAAAGAGTTGGAGGAGGGTAAAGCGGAGTTGAAGAAGTAAATGGAGGCATTTCGTATAAAGAAGATTCGGTTTTGGAAGGAGGACTTAGAGAATCAAAAGGAAGAGTTTGAGAAGGAGGACGAGGATGCATTAGGCATTGATATATTTGAGAAATCACTGCATTCCATTCCAGTATATACGAGGAGACCTAAGAGGGTGCTGAAGCCGTCTGTCTACAAGTTTTCTCTATTCATTTCCATCTCTGTCGTGCAAACCACTCCAAGCAATGCCACCGACGATGAGAAACAGAGAGAATTTCTAACTTCTCCGATACCCCTTCAGGCTAAGATCAATCCACTTAGGGTAATATCGCAGGACGAACTCCATGAATTGGAAAGTTGGGCCAACGCAAACAAAGAATCACCTGAATTTTGATGGTTCAAGACCATTTGGGAGAAGAATGCTTGAGTTGATAGCGTGGTAAGTAAATCACACACATTCATACATGGTTTTATTCAGAATTTGTATATAATAGAGTATAGGTTAATTTTCCTTCTTTATTGATTAGGCTATCGACAAGTATGTAGATTTCTTGGAGAGAGGCACCGATCATTTCCTCTATTATATACAAAGGACTGCAAGTTCTCTCCCACATTTTTCCTGATAACTGTATGATTTGAATCATAGTTAATATGCTATTTCATTATATGATATATGTTCTAATTTACTATGTTGTTTGTAATAGTCATGTATCGGCATGTAAATATCGACATTGCGAATATATTGGGATGTTGGCAGTGATGAATCGCGTTTATTATTTAAAGGGCTAGAAAAACTCTCTCCGATCAGCATTGTCAAGCCGCATGAGGGGCAGAAGGCCATGTGGCAACATGAAGAGGTAATGGTGTCGTTACAAGTTATCAATGCTATATATACCCAAATCTATAATTTCTGGATATTGATTTCTTATCTTGCCAAACATGGACAGGCATATGTACCAGTCAATCACGCCAACAGTCATTGGTACCTGATGGTCATCCATCCTCGAGACTGAGAAATCATTATACTTGACAGTTTATACTCAAGGGCACTCAATCGATACAGGGAACATATCGAGCTGATGAAGGAAGCCTTGCCTACAATATTTTATGCCACAAGAGATATGTCTCGTTGGAAGGAAATGCTTGGGCGGTCAGAGAAGATACTTCTATACCAAAGCAGATGAATGAATATGACTGTGGTATTTTTGTCATGAAATATATCGACATTTTGTGCAGCGATCAAATTTTGACAGGGAGAGACTTGCAGTAATTCACTTCCCGCTTTAGGGAGTTAATAGCTTATGATTACCTAAGTGACCTCAAAATATGATATATTTGTCTTAGGCATGAGGAATCGGGAAATTCAGTGAAATGTTGTAAACTATTGTAAATGATGTACTGTAAAACATTCATGGTGAAAGGATGTAAATGATGTGTTGT
The DNA here is from genome assembly GCF_029962835.1 of Magnolia sinica. Taxonomy (NCBI): domain Eukaryota; kingdom Viridiplantae; phylum Streptophyta; class Magnoliopsida; order Magnoliales; family Magnoliaceae; genus Magnolia; species Magnolia sinica. The sequence goes on along the minus strand of NC_080587.1, from coordinate 10,433,465 downwards.
ATATTTTATCATAAATTTGAAGGAAATGATGTATTCGTAATATTGATTTCATTATAGATGGTGAAGATAACGTTTTGCAGTAAATGATATCTTTTCTTCACGGTCATTTCCCGCCTATTCCACGTTGATTCACGGTCATTTCAGCACATTTCATGGTTATTTCCGCCTATTCCGTCTTGATTCAAGGTCCTTTCGGCTTATTTCACGGTCATGCCCTTCATGTCACATCATTTTTTATTTTTACTTTATTTATTTTATTATTTTTTAGAGAATGCCAATGATTTTAATAAAATAAAGAAGAGAAATGGAATTCTCAATATACAGAAATCATTTGTACGAGTTCCCCACAGTTTCAACTCTACTGTGGTCAGGACCTTGTTCCTTGTTCCTTTTTTATTTTTTCTTTTTTCGGTCTTTTTTTTAGGGCCCACTTTGTACCTTGGCTTATCTGTTAATAGAATCCTTAACCCTAAGTGCGGATTTCCTTGTGAGCCTCCCCTCATAATCTCACTGACCAAAATTGACCCATATAGGGTTAGTATGGGAGTACAAGTGCCACTAGGGCCATTTACATCAAAACTGGAGTTATATATAACCCCATTTTCTCACACCTCTTTACCTTGCATGAATTTTCTATTTTTCCCTAGGGCATTTGAAAAGGTCAAATAAGGAGAAGAGAAGAGGAAGCTTGGAGAAGTAGGATCCAACCAAGGAACATTGATCTCCTTTTCCTTGGGAAGACTTCGTGCTGTGACCGGGACGCCTTTCGGGTTTCGCAGGACCACAAATAGGTAAGATCCAACCCTCGATCCAAAAACTAGGCTATTGAGGCCCTTTTTTCATAATTGGTAATAGATTACATCACAATACAACTGAATCCCAGGGCCTCATAATACAACTGAATTATTATTATTATTTTTTTCTTCTAAGGAATCGATACCAAGACGTAAGTATTGAAACGAGGTATCTTTCACTCAGTCTACCACTTGAGCTATGGATCTGGGTGTCGATCCAACTGAATATATTTAGTCGTAGCCTATGGTCATTACTTTCGGTTGGTTGGAATGTTAGTATAAAAAAGATCATGGTGGACAACCTTCATAAAAGGCATCTGAATATCATGAATGTGTGCCTTCAATTAGGTAGTGTTTTTTCAATCTCTTACAGGCATTTCAGAAAAGGCATATGAATATCATGAATGTGTACCTTCAATTAGGTAGTGTTTTTTCAAGGGACCCACATATGAGACCCATTGTTTGGTAATCCAGAGTCCTCACGGTGGACAACCTTCCGAAAGGCATTTCAGAAAAGGCATATGAGACCCACTGTTTGGTAATCCAGAGTGTTGATCTAAGGGACCCACATTGGATGGACTGTTCACCAAAAATTCAGATACTGACCATAGGCCTTTTCCCATTGAATGTGCACCATGGCTGAATTACTTTCTCGCCAGTAATCTAGTCCTTAGATTGAGAGTTTGGGGGAACATTCCATCCACTGTGGGTCCCATCAAATCAATGGTCTGGAACTGGATGACTGAACAGTGGGTCCCAGTCACAGAAGTTTAGAACCCAAGGATGCCATGCATATTCGTGGTTTTACTGTTATGCTACATGGCATCATAGCAATTTAAAGTGTCCATATAACATCTTTATACACTCTTTCCCATTTCTTGTTTACTTTAAAAAAAAAAACAAAAAATTTTATGGCTAGTTATTAACTTATGAATAGTATACTTAGCACGTCTGCTCCCTCAGCCTTATGATTTCAGCATGTTTCTGATCAGAAATAGTTGAATTTTTACTTTTCACTACCATTTCCTTTTCTTTCTGCTTCTAGTGACTAAAATTTTGGTATGTAGGATATATGTGGACCTCCCAGATCCTGAGAATCGAATGAAAATTCTAAGAATATTTCTGGCCCAAGAAAACCTAGATTTTGTATTCCGATTTGACAAACTTGCCAATGCAACTGAAGGATATTTAGGGAGTGATTTGAAGGTGAAGTACCTACACCTGTTGTCTTTCTTGGCCATCTATTCCTCAATTTCTTACTTTCTTTTTGTACAGAACCTTTGTATCGCAGCGGCATATAGGCCAGTGCAAGAACTTCTAGAAGAAGAAAAGCGGCTATGTTCCTTGACTTGTAGGTTACTGTTGATGTCTGTTTATTTCCTTGGATGCAGTTAGAGTCGAACCAGATTTATGTATGCTTTAAGGAATAACTTCATTTCTGAAAATATATGGACCAGTGCATGGGCATTGGGCTTTGTGGACGGGCATTGATGTGTCCACTTATGCATTTTTACAATTCATCTGATTACTCATTACTCTCTCTTTCACTTTTTCACATATGCTAAATTGCCATTGCCTTTTGGTTTAGGGAGGTACAAATAATGCACCGTGAGTATTGAGGCCTCTGAATTTGGACGATTTTATTCAAGCAAAAGCTAAGGTATGGAAATAATCTCCTTTTGTAGTTCCAAATTCCTATAGTAATTGATTGAAATACTTGAAAGAGAAGTGCCCAGTGTATATTCTCTCAGGTTAGACTAAGCGTTTGCTAAGGTGATGCCGTTGAAACTAATATCGATATCTGTACAATTATTCTATAATCTTAAGAGAATAGGGGGAATGATCACCACCTACAACCAGTGGTACGCCACAGCCTAGTTTCTGCCTTCATAAATTTGTATGTGCATGTGTATCTCGATTGCAGGTGATTAGTCCTCCAAAAATAAAATTGACTGCAATTGTAGAATATGACTTGTGATTGATGGTATAGATCTTTATCATCATGGTCTTGTCCTAGCTATCTAGGGTCAGTTGTTTTCATGAATGGTATTTTATGAAGAGACGTTTATTGTACACTCACGCAATTAAGCAAATCTATACATAAAGAACAGATCAGGTTATCTGTGCCCTTCATTTAGTTCAAAATAGTAAAGATATAAGAGGGTTCTTTGCGAATTTATACTACAAAAATGTATAAAAATGGCAAAGCCTCTTTTAATTTGAACGGAATTGTTTGGGATGACCATGAAATGGATGAGAATGATCATGGTTTGAAGCGAATTGACTGTGAAATGCATGCAACTGACTATGAAGTGAAGGGAATTGACCACGAAATGCCTCGAAATGACCGTGAATCAACACGGAATTGTTTGGGATGACCGTGAAATGCATGGGAATGATCATGGTTTGAAGCGAATTGACCACGAAATGCATGCAAATGACCGTGAAGTGTAGGGAATTGACCGCGAAATGCCTCGAAATGACCGTGAATCAACACAGAATTGTTTGGGATGACCGTGAAGTGCATGAGAATGATCATGGTTTGAAGCGAGTTGAGTGCATGTAATTGACCGTGAAGTGAAGGGAATTGACCGCGAAATGCCTCGAAACGTTCGTGAATCAACACGGAATTGTTTGGGACGACCGTGAAATGCATGGGAATGATCATGGTTTGAAGTGATTTAACCGCGAAATACATGCAACTGACCGTGAAGGGAAGGGAATTGACCGCGAAATGCCTCGGAACCGAACAGTGAATCAACACGAAATTGTTTGGGAAGATCGTGAAATGCATGTGAATGATCATGGTTTGAAGCGATTTGACCGCGAAATGCATGCAATCGACCGTGAAGTGAGGGGAATTGACCGCGAAATGCCTCAAAACGCCGTGAATCAACATGGAATTATGGGACGACCGTGAAATGCATGGGAATGATCATGGTTTGAAGCGATTTGAGGCCGTGAAGTGAAGGGAATTGACCGCGAAATGCCTCAAACGCCGTGAATCAACACGGAATTGTTTGGGATGACCGTGAAATGCATGGGAATGATAATGGTTTGAAGCGATTTGACCGCGAAATGCATACAACTGACCGTGAAGTGAAGGGAATTGACTGCGAAATGCCTCGAAACGACCGTGAATCAACACGGAATTGTTTGGGACGACCATGAAATGCATGAGAATGATCATGGTTTGAAGCGAATTGACCGCAAAATGCATGCAACTAACCGTGAAGTGAAGGGAATTGACCGTGTAATGCCTCGAAACGACACAAAATTGTTTGGAACGACCGTGAAATGCATGCAACTGATCATGGTTTGAAGCGATTTGACCGCGAAATGCATGCAACTGACCGTGAAGTGAAGGGAATTGACCACGAAATGCCTCGAAATGACCGTGAATCAACACGAAATTGTTTGGGACGACCGTGAAATGCATGGGAATGATCATGGTTTGAAGCGATTTAACCGAAAAATGCTTTTCTAAGTGAAGTGAAGGGAATTGACCGCGAAATGCCTCGAAACAACCGTGAATCAACACGGAAATTGTTTGGGACGACCATGAAATGCATCGGAATGATCATGGTTTAAAGCGATTTGACCGCGAAAATGCATGCAATGATCGTGAAGTGAAGGGAATTGACCATGAAATGCCTCAAACGCCGTGAATCAACACGAAATTGTTTGGGATGACCGTGAAATGCATGGGAATGATCATGGTTTGAAGCGATTTGACCGTGAAATGCATGCAATTGACCGTGAAGTGAAGGAAATTGACCGCGAAATGCCTCGAAATGCATACAAATGACTGTGAAATGCATGGGAATGATCATGGTTTAAAGCGATTTAACCGCGAAATGCATGCAAATGACCGTGAAGTGAGGGGAATTGACCGCAAAATGCCTCGAAACGACCGTGAATCAACATGGAATTGTTTGGGACGACCGTGAAATGCATGGGAATGATCATGGTTTGAAGCGATTTGATCGCGAAATGCATGCAACTGACCGTGAAATGAAGGGAATTGACCGCGAAATGCCTCGAAACGACCGTGAAATGCACGGGAATGATCATGGTTTGAAGCGAATTGGCCGCAAAATGCATGCAACTGACCGTGAAGTGAAGGGAATTCACCGTGAAATGCCTCGAAACGACCGTGAATCAACACGGAATTGTTTGGGATGACCGTGAAATGCATGGGAATGATCATGGTTTGAAGCGATTTGACCGCGAAATGCATGCAATTGACCGTGAAGTGAAGGGAATTGACTGCGAAATGCCTCGAAACGACCGTGAATCAACACGGAATTGTTTGGGATGACCGTGAAATGCATGAGAATGATCATGGTTTGAAATGATTTGAGCGCGAAATGCATGCAACTGACCGTGGAGTGAAGGGAATTGACCGCGAAATGCCTCGAAACGACCGCGAATCAACACGGAATTGTTTGGGATGACCGTGAAATGCATGGGAATGATCATGGTTTGAAGTGATTTGACCGCGAAATGCATGCAACTGACCGTGAAGTAAAGAGAATTGATCGTGAAATGCCTCGAAACGACCGTGAATCAACATGAAATTGTTTGGGACGACCGTGAAATGCACGGGAATAATCATGGTTTGAAGCGAATTGACCGCAAAATGCATGCAACTGACCGTGAAGTGAAGGGAATTGACCGCGAAATGCCTCGAAATGACCGTGAATCAACACGGAATTGTTTGGGACAACCGTGAAATGCATGGGAATGATCATGGTTTGAAGCGAATTGACCGCAAAATGCATGCAACTGACCGTGAAGTGAAGGGAATTGATCGCGAAATGCCTCGAAACGACCGTGAATTAACATAGAATTGTTTGGGATGACCGTGAAATGCATGGGAATGATCACGGTTTGAAGCGATTTGACCGCGAAATGCATGCCACTGACCGTGAAGTGAAGGAAATTGATCGCGAAATGCCTCGAAACGACCGTGAATCAACACGGAATTGTTTGGGATGACCGTGAAATGCATGGGAATGATCATGATTTGAAGGGAATTGATCGCGAAATGCATGCAAATGACCGTGAAATGATGATGATGATGATGAATGACGTTTCCTAGCAAGCATATTCATAATGAGGAAGTGCCAACCAAATTACAGTTTCATTTATTTTTGGCCTCAAGTCAAAAGCACTGAATGCAATTGCAACTTAAGAGACTAGAAGAAGCACACTATGAACACAACTTGGATAACATGGAGTGTGTACCGACATGGGTGTGTACTAACAAGCTAACCTAAAAAAGCAAAACAAAAAAAAATAAATATAAATAATAAGAAAAACACATTAGAAAAAAAATGAAAAAATTACACTTTGATATATCGAATATAACACGATATATCGAAACTCTTAGAAATAATCGAAACCTAATTGACTAATCGTAGCGTAAGTTGTCGATTATATCGAAATCTAGTTGATATAATCGTAGTAAGTCATCCTTACAACCGACCGATATATCGACTATTATTCGATTAATCAAAAATGGTCACACACTGTTCAGCTTTTTAAATTGTATTATCGATATAATCGAGTAGATGTCGATATATCTGGGTATCGATATATCGACTAGATTTCGATATATCAGAAATTGTCAGAAAATGTCTAGCGTCGAACTGCTTTTTTAATGCAATTATCGATTATATCTCCGATATTTCGATATATCGAAGTAACTATATATCGAGTAAATATCGATATATTGAAAATGTACCTCAATGGTCCAGCAACGAACTGCTCTTCTTAAACGAATTATCGATAATATCGATACTCTGTCGATATATCGAATAACACCAAAAACTGTCCAGGGATGAATGCTTATTTTAAACGAATTTTCTAGTTTATCGATTAATATTCGATATATCGAATAACTTGTCGGTATATATCGAAGTACTCTCGATTGAAAAAATATTTGAAAAGGCATAAGCCCTTTGCCCGACCGTTGGTTTCTCGGTCGATATATCGTTTGTGATTCGATATATCGAATTTGTGAGCTTATTTAAAATACGCTGCCGACGTTCCATTTCATTCCTTCCATTTTCATCTTCCTCTGTTCTTCCTCTGTGACAAATCCTCTCCAAGAAGTCGGTCACGGTCATTTGAGCCATTTTGGTGGAGCACTTTAAGGTTTGTAAATCATTTTTATTTGTCAATTTTTCAAAACCCTATATTTTCTTCTCCTTTTTCTTTTTCTGTTCATTGTTCATCCCTACTTGCTCTCCACTTCTTCAATCTTCTTGATTTCCACTTCTTTTATTAGGATATCCTCTTCAAGTTTTCATCTACATGGGAAAAGAGAGGAGTAAATCGGTTCTTCAGGGAGAATCGTCCAATTCTAGGCCAAAACGTGCTAAAATAGTTGCCAGAAGAAAAAATGCTCAGTCGGCGACCCAAAATGTCTCTCCACCACCTACAAATATTCTGCCACCTGAACTTCTAATCCCTAATGTGCCACCACCTCCTGAGGATCTATATCAAAAGTTTATGGGAAGGAATATGGACTATGAAAGACAAGTTGATAGGTCTTGTCTAGCTCCATATGGGATTGTATCAATGCTCGAGGCCATTGACTGGTCTCATATACTTGACTTTGGTGGAGTGACATGGAATGAACAAATATACAAGTTTTTAGCTTACTGTCATTCCCTCGTATCTGACCCCCCGGCCATAGATGTCACCATTGGCCAAACCACAACTCACATCACTCCTACCATTATTGGTCAGTTAATTGGAATTCCGTGTAGATCCCAACGCTTTGCAAACTACGACTTCAACTCACTTGAAGTTCGTTCAGAAATTACAAAACATGTATGCAATGGCCAAGACATTCCTTGGCATGAGGGCAACTCTCTGCGTGCTACCCACATGTCTGCACAATTTCACATTCTTCACGTAATTTTTTGCACAAACGTCTATCCCAGGAGCACCAACAGGTCTGATCTTACCCCATTCATGTTGGGGATTCTCTATGCCGTCAGTCAAAAAGTGAAACTGTGTCTGCCTATTCTCATGTTGCATCAGCTGGCCATGGTAATCCAAGCCACTAGAGATGTGTACATTCCATTCCCTCATCTTATCTGTCTATTGTCTTGACATGTGGGATTGCTTCCCACTACTGACCGTCCTCGACAGCTCGTAAATTTACCAAAACAAACATAAAAAGAATGAAATTGCTTGACACACCAGCTTCCTCATCCGCTCTACTTGATACTATGGCCGAAAACGAAGCTGAAGGAGCTGAGACTGATGCGATGGACACCGAGGCAATAGACACTGGAGATGAGAGGCCCCAACACAGTGACTCGACGTTCTCACCAGTCCCACATACTCGTTGTCATGCTGGCCACCGAGACCGTCGAACATTGATTATATACCATCTTCGCCAGCAAGATGAACAACTTCGCTAGCACGATTAACGATTGTCGCAGATCGAGAAGATCACAGTTGCGACGAAAGAAGCTGTCAAGCGAGTGGAGAAGAAGCTGCATGACCTGATGTCGATGATCACATGCAGACGAGATGACACCGTGCCACATGGTGCCGGTCCTTCACCCCAGCCTGATGCGTAGTTGCAAAATTATGTAAATTGAAATTTTTTAGATTTTGTATGCCCGTAAAGGGCTTCTTATTATTTTTTTGGACGATGATCATACTACCCAAACTTGGGGTAGTAATTTTGCTTGTGACTATGGTGAATCAATGAATGAATGATGATAATTTTGGTTTTCAACCATTTGAGACTTTTAATATGGCTAGCTAGCTAGGTGGCCACACCACACAAGGAGCAAGTGAAAATGTTGGTTGGACCAAGCAATGGATTGGGTCTCAATAGTAGACGCATTTAGTAGATGAATTGCGTTTATCTATCACTGCAATACAGTGGGTGCCTTCTCGTAAGACAATCATTTTTTCATGATGACGTGCAAGTGGTGGTGGAATATGCTAAAGAATTGAATAGGGCAATGCCTTGGACCCATTGGTACATAATTAGCAAGGTTATATTTGAATTAGAAGTTATGAATTCATCCTTTTGTCACACAATCAATGCAAACAATCCAGTTGCAGGTAGTATAGGTCTATTGTCATCTAGCATCAGCCTCTTGCTTTTCCTCTGCTTGGGCAGTCTCTATGCCCTGTTTATGTAGGTGTGCCTCATTCATGCTACTGGGTGTGGGTGATAGATTATAATATGTGGTCTAGCAATTTGTTGGGCTTATGATATGCTGTGTTTCTTGCATTGCTCTACCCTTGCTACCTCCAAAGTGGGGCCACAATGCTCAAACTTAATGGCTCTAGGCACAATTCACATTGTTCTATCTAGGTGATCTTTTTCATGTACACCTAATGGAGGGAATGGATTTCAAATAGACAACATTGCATATGCTTGGAGGGCCCGAGTAAGTATATTATGTGATGTGTAAAACAGGCATTGCAAACGATTTTGTCCCTCATCTACGAATTTAGCTCCTCTTTTTTCTCCCATCTACATATCTCACCCAACACATTTCTATAATACGATTATTATAGAATGCGGTGTGTGGGGTCCAGTGTAGTGTAGGACCATATCTAAGCCATCCATAAGGTGCACCTGTTTAACTTCACAAAATACCTGAAGATCATGAGTGTGGGAAAGCCCAACCATCAAAACATTTTAGGCAGACAATGAGGCCCAAACATATCTATTATATGCCATTCAATCCATTCGAAAGATACATTCTAGTCGTTTTGAATGGACACGACAAAACTATTGCCATATTTTCCTAGTATTATAGTCCACTATTGCAATATTATTACTGTTTGCTAGGAGGAACAAAATGCATTCGAGGATTTTGGTGGAAGGGAGAAATATTGCATTATCATGCTTTCTGCTAAACAGCTTCAAATTAAGGCATTTTTATTGGGTAGATAACAGGTAGGGGAGGGAAATGGGTGAGTTGGCAACTTATGATAAATATTTAAGTAAAGCTCAATCCTAATGCTTGTGTGGGTCTTTTTCCTTTTGTTTTTATATATGCCTGCCAATCTCAATCCCTGCACCTTTGGTTTCAAGGGGAGAGGCTAACAAACAGTAGGTTGACTTTGATTGGAAACACAATATTATAGTGAAGGCTTTGGGATTCAGCCACTCAGAAGGTTTTTGTGAGTTGCCTATGCCATGCTATTGACTGTTCATGTGCAGCTTTCCTTCATATCACAACCCCTCGGAGAATCTCATATGGGCAAACATCAATTGTAGTAATTGCCTTTTTTTTTTCCTGATCTTATCTTTTTTCCTTGCTCAAAATATGGAGGTTTGTTTTTAAAAAAATATCCTAATGACCTTAATTTGGTTAAGAAGTAGTAGTAACCATGGACAATATCACCTTAGCTTTATATTATGAGGTGTGCTCCAGCTTATGGTGGTACCAGGCAAATGTGGAGCCTATGTGATGTGACATCCTAATCCATGCACCAGATGCATGAGCTGAACACTCTGGTGGGGCAACATCACGGGGAATGAATATGGGTAGGAACACCCTCCCTTGATTTGCACCAGGGCCCTCGCGAGTTTCAAAACAGCCTGATTTTTAGCCCGACCCTTCATCCAAGCTCAGTGAACTGTCTGAATGGCCTGGATTGCATATACACTCCATTTTAATCTGGGTTTTTGTTTTGTTTTTTTATTTTTTATGTTTTTGTTTATGTTTTTATTTTCTTTTGTTTTTGTTTTTGTTTTTGTTTTTGTTTTTGTTTTTTTTTTTTTTTTGCCAAACACAGAAAAAGGAACCCATCATGTTGGACTGGCAAGGTTATATGCCATCTATTAATGGGTTACAGTCCTTAATGGGCAACCAGAGATGATACTTTCAGATATTTGCTAACGGTCTTTCTTTTTCCATCCAAGATTTTCCTCTTATTTATTTATTTTATCTTCTATTGACATCAATCGCAGAATAAGAGTCTACCTCAAGGCTTGGGAGTCTGAATTTCAACTTCCAGTCTCAAATGTCGGACATCTTGGACACTTGAGATTTCTAGTTTTCTAATCTTGATTTCCTCTTTCTTCTCTGTTCCTAATTCCTATTTGGGAATAAATGTGTACACCCATCTTGGCAATGTGATTTCTTCAGTTTCATGCAGTTTCTTCTGTTCATGTAAGAGATCAATATGATTTAGAGACCTAAAAATAGACAAAAGAGGACATTCATCATAAATGTGCTAATGTGGTACACCTTATAGATCCAGGTCATTCAACAAGTAGGACGCACTGTTGACATGCCCAGGCCAACAAATCAGGCCCGTTCACTCATCAGGTGGGTCACATTTGAAAATTGGATAGACTGATCGCCATCTCTTTTCTAATATAGTCTTCTTTGCATATTGTTTGTTTCAGCCTCTATTGTTTGGAATGGCATTGTTTTAATTATTTTGGTAATTGGGGCTTTTCGTTTTACTGTTTTCGTAATGTATGATTTATCAGTGAGGAAGAAGGAAAGAAGAAGATCTATAATGTTTCTTATGAGAGATATTTTGGTTTTGGATGTGAGATTGATGAGGAGACCTCAAATAAGCTAGAAGGCTGGTATCAAGTCATTTTAAATTTATGATGAAATTGTTGTCTAATAAATTTTTTTGCTGATTGTACCTTAAAAAACATATTTCCCTGATTTTATCCCTCTCTCTACAGGTCTTTGCATCCTATTTGTGCTTCCAGATTCCTATGTTGATGCTGAGAACAAGGACTATGGAGGTAAGCATTTCAGCATCATGAGAAGATTCTAAAGTTTTCCTACTATCGTATTTTTTTCGAAGCAATTTATGATATGAAAGTTCCACCTATGGCTAATGGAGTCACATTGAAGTCCTCTCTATCAGTTCTGCATTTCATGCACTCAATGGAGTTGCAGATCAATATGGAGAGAACATACAATTCTATGGATGCGTCATGTAAGCCATGATTTTAATGTTCTCAGTCCATCTTGGTAAAGTGGAATAGCCTTAAAGGAAATATTTTCCTTTGAATGCTAATCAACTCGAGTTAAAGTTCTCTCAACAATTGTACAATGGAGACACATATCAGTAAGCAGGGAAACTGATTTTATTAAGACCATACTATATTTTTCTAGTCAGTAAATTGATTATGGATGTATGCTGTGTTTCTTATATCCTCAGTCCAGCTTGGCAAAGTGAAACAACCTTAAAAGGCAATGTTTTGCTTTGAATGCTAATGGACGCACATCGAAATTCTTCCTCACGTTCCACACTTCACATAATGAAGTTCTTTATTGTGTTCATTGCTTTAAAATAGAAAATGAAGTTCATTTTAGCTGTAAAATAATCCTTCTGCCTACAATAGAAGATATAATGCTGGTGATGATATATGCAAATGGGACATAACTCAATGGCCATATTGAACTGCCTGTTGTTCTCATATGCGGTGACTTGCCTGATGAGTGGATTTGTAACTCAATGGCCGAATGTACGGCGGTGGTGATAAACAGTCCCATATATTTTAATAGTGGTTTTAGGCACGTGACTCATCTCTTTAGCTCATCCAGTAGGCCCATTTCAATCCCTGGATTCATTTATGTAGGCATCATTGATACTTTTGCCAGTTGTCAAATTTGAATTGAAAATGAGACTATTTACGGGCTCAATCATAGATCTACAATTTTTTCTGTAAGATTTCTAATAACCAAGGCCTACCGAGATTGATGGAATTTCCTATGTTGTGTTTTTTGAACTTTGTTTTGAACTGTAGCTGAACTCTTTGTAAATGGCGAGATAGTTCAAAGATCGCTGGAGTGACGGAGGAGGGTTGAGTCGATACCCCATATTGAACTGCCCGTTGATTAATTAGAATATTAGAACATAAGTTTACTATAAAAAAGATCTTTTCTGATATTTGGTGAAGAAGAAAATACGATTACAAATTGGGCATATTGTACCAAATCATCAAAGTGTTACTCTATTACACATTGAACCATATGCAGAATACCCCAAATCACAAGTACACTTACTTCCCAAGTTCTTTCGACACTTCTCAAACTTTGTGTTATCATCATCATCATCTGAGCCTTAACCATATTAATTGGGGTCAACTACATGAATCTTGTTCCTCCATGCCACCCTGTCACAGGCCATTCATTCGATTAAGACTGATTATACCCCCCAAACACTTTGTGCTATAAGTTTTTAATTAATATCAGCATAAAAATGAAAATTTCTTTCAATTATTTGCAAATTGATGGTATAGGTCAACCTCTTATGAGGAACTTTTTTTTTCTTTTCGTGGAGGAGCTAATTTAGTATGGTGTATTTGCAAGAGATCTCTTCCAAGGAGCAAGTATAAAGAAGATGTTTGTATCAATAACCACACAACTGTTTGGGGTTTGTGGTGGAAGGATAGTCAATGGGGCTACAAATGTTGCAAGCAAATCTGGAATAGCTACTGTACAAGCTTTGCCGGAATTGAGATGGTTGTTTGTAAATGAATCTCTTTTTTTTAGACGGCCCTTCAAGAAAAGTGGTACAATGTAAATTTACTGTTTTGTGTGTGCTTATCTGTTTCTAACTACAGTCTGAAAGGCATGAATTCGAACCTGGATCCGATCTCAAGAGTATTTATTCTCAATGACTGGTTTTTGTAGTAGGCATGGATTTTACATCAATTTTGTATCTACAAATCTCTCGATTGTTTCTACAAATAGCTTTAGATTAACATCTAAATTAATGACAGATTTTGAAGTTTATTCATTTGATTTTATCTTTCCTCTCAGCTCTTGTCCTTGATTTTTTTGGAGACTAAATCCATATCTTATTTCAGGCAATTCATTGAAAACTCAAGAGGTGCATTACCTGGAGCTGCAAGAAGTAGAAGTGCTTCTTTGAGCTCGTGTGATGTTGAAATAACTGGGACTAGATGCAATGTTGTAGATACGAAGAAGTTAGTATTGGAAGTATCCTCCCAGTACAAAACTAGATCTAAAAAGAGTTTTGATGTGGTAGAAGCATCATTCCACAAGGATGGTGGATATTCATGCAAATGAAGAGAGAGCTGCTAAAAGCAGAATGGCTCCTTCAATTCCATCTGACTTCAATACCCTTCCATGACCGTGAAATGCCTCGAAACGACCGTGAATCAACACGGAATTGTTTGGGATGACCGTGAAATACATGGGAATGATCATGAATTGAAGCGAATTGACCGTGAAATGCATGGAAATGATCATGAATTGAAGCGAATTGATGGAGAAATGCAATGCAAATGACCGTGAAGTGAAGGGGCGTGACCGTGAGGTGCCTGGAAATGACCGTGAATCAACACGAAATTGTTTGGGAATGACTATGAAATGCATGGAAATGACCATGAATTGAAGCGAATTGACCATGAAATGCATGCAAATGACCGTGAAGTGAAGGGGCGTAACAGTGATATGCCTGGAAATGACCGTGAACCGTGAAATGCATGCAAATGACCGTGAAGTGAAGGGGAGTGACCCTGAAGTCCCTGGAAATGACCGTGAATCAACACGGAATTGTTTACAAGATAACCAATAACCATGCTTGTTGTTCCTTTAGATCATACATTAACTACGGAATAGGCAGGAATGACCGTGAAATGAAGGGGCATGACCGTGAAATGCGTCGAAATGACCATGAATCAACACGGAATAGGCGGGAATGACCGTGGTATACATGGAAATGACTGTGAAGTAAGGCGATTGGACCTTGAAATGCATCGAAATCACCGTGAATCAACACGGAATAGGCAGGAATGACCGTGATATGCATTGAAATGACCATGAAGTGCCCTCACAACATGAAGTGAATGGGCATAATTCAATTACTCTAACAATTGCAAAGAAAGCAACAAATGTATTCAATATACAACATTCATAGTCGTATTATAAAAAATGCACTTCAAATTACATTATTCCGAAGATATTGGAAATTTACAGCTCCGACAATTATGCCCCATTTGTTTGCAACGTCTGTATATTTTTGTTGTTTGTTCCTCTCCACGGGAAAGGATCCGTACCTTCTTTGGTCTTCCAGCTGATCTCATCTGTAGCGGGTGTCGGATTCTTGAACAATACTCCTTGAATACAGGAGAAATTTTTGTAATGACCCGAAAAATTTTGTGCTAATCTTTCCTTAGTAGTTGGATAATTCCTCGCTGTGTACAACGGGGAGTAATACGAGTAATGAGAAAAATTGTAGTTTATACATGCTAAAAGAACATGAAAACAAGGCAAACCCTTTACTTCAAACTCGCGACATGTACATGAAAGCTCATTGAGCTTGACGGTATCATAGTAGTCTCCCACAATATAGTATTCATCCCAGAAAATTGCGTGGCAACGAACATCTCGTGCCTTCGGTATGAGATCTTTTATTTGTTTCTCGATCCACGGTGTCAACGGTCCAATGAATGATGAGGCTGATTCTATTTTTTTATAGAACATCTCTTGAATTTTTAATCTGACCATCTCTATTAGCATAGTCACCGGATATTCTTGTGCTTCTTTGAATAGAGCGTTAACACACTCAACTATGTTTGTAGTTACCAAATTGAACCTTTTTCCTAGAAAGTGCAAAGATGCCCACTTTTCATAACCTATTTCCCTTAGCCATGCATGTACTGGGGTTGGCATGTTCGATATCATGCATTAATTTATCGAAATCAGCCCTCCTACAAGTCTTCACAGCCAGTAGTAGATTTCCAATGACTTGTCTTTGAATGTATCCACCAAATTTCGGTATATATGGTAGGCGCAATACCCATGGATTCTTTGCCTGGAAGACTGTGGAACTTCTTTCATCGACCTTTATGCCGGTTTGATATGATCACAAGACCAAGGCAATGCCCTAACGATTCGCTGAGGTAGGTAAGGAACCAATTCTAACTGCTGTTGTTATCTGATTCTCCGATACCAAAAGTGACTGGAAAGATATGATTGTCTTCATCCAAAGCCGTAGCAACAAACAAAACACCCTTGTACTTACCTTTTAGATGCGTCCCATCAACGGCCAAGACCCTTCGCAGAGATGTTTAAAAACTTCTGACACAGTCCGAGCGCAACAAAACATCTCTCAAACCTCATCGTCTGTTAATTCACAAGCAATGAAGTCAGTGTCCCTGGGTCGCCGTCCTCAACTCATGCAAGTACATCGGGAGCTCTTTGTAAGAGTCTTCATAAGACCCCATTACGCGATCGATTGCAATCTCTTTAGCACGCCATGCCTTATTATAGCTAATAACAATATTATACTTCTCTTGCATTACGAATATTATGTCCTTCGGCCTTAACCCCATGCGTTGCTCAATGCGATTGACAACCAGTTCGCTAGCCAGCTTACTACTTGCTTGCCGATGATCGCTCTTCATCCATGACATTCCACAAGTATGTTTTTCCTTGTAGGTCTTAATCTTGAATATCCCTGCATCGTTCACCCTAGATGCGTGCACCCTCCATTCACACTTATCTTCCATACATGCCACGACGAATTTCTTCTTTGTGGAATACAACACCTTGTATTGAAAGTTGTTGCGGATTGCAAATTGGCTCAAAATATATTGACACCGGCTCTTGTCCTCGAACGTTTGGTTAATGACTATATCAAACGGGTCATCAACAGGACATGAATACAGTGATAGGTCCGCATTGGTAAAACCAGCATCATCGAAAGGCACGATGGGAAGCCTGGTGGTGAAGTCCAATGATCGACCCTGCTCAGGCAATGGAATGTCGCTTCCACTCACATTTCCGATGTTGGATGTTAAGGGTAAATCTACTCTCTTAAATGAAGGTGTTACCGTATATTCAAGTTTGAGGTTCACGTCAGCCAACAACCTCACTGGACTTGTCATGAAGTTTGATGTATGACCTTGACTTATCATCAAGTTTGGTGTATGAGCCGGCACGGGTACCGGAGTGCTGCTTAGAGGAACCTGTGAAGGTGAACACTTATATTTGTAAGTGAAGATATGTTCCTCACCCAAACTTCCTACTACTGGGACATCATGTTTGAACCCACTATAACCGACCTGGTCTTCGAGTACTGGTTCATTAATGAACTGCATTGTCTCGATGAATAAAGGGAAGTAGTGATCTGGTGCTTCAGTTGTGCTGTCAAGAACATTCTCACATCGTCATCATCTTCAATTACAGCTGAAGGGACTGATTGGTTTGTGCAAGGATACAATACCCTCAACCTTATATCGTAATCCTCAGGTCTACTCTTCACAATTTTGTACATTTTCAATAGAAGCTGTTCATATGGAATGTCAACACATACATCTGTAGTTTTCGATTCTCCACCCTTGTACGTATAACGATCATTTTCACAAACTAACTCCCCACCATATGAGCATAGGATGATTACCGAAGCCATTTTCTGAAAACAAACATAATAATATAACTCGTTTAGTATTCACATGTATATGGTAGATTTGACCGAGTAGTAGGAAATCCACCATTATACCAGCTCAAATATGACAGGGTTATCGGTCAGATTTGCAAAGTTTTAAATTACAGGGATGTATGCCACTCAGTTCGCGATGATTTTTACTCACTTCACAGTCAATTTTACTCACATCTAGGGAAGGTTCGCATTTTTCACGATGAATTATCATTCAATTCTCGGTCCTGAAAGGATTGAAAATGACTGCAAAGTAAGTGAACTTAAGGTCCTGTTTGATTTTTGGGCTCACTTGTATTTACCATGTAATTACAAGTAATAATTATTTACCTATGTAATTACCACATCTTTCCCAATGTAGACCGCGAAATGAAATCAATTGACCGTGAGGTTAGGGGGATTCGCATGGAATTAACCGTACAAATGCGTGGAATTGACCATGGAGTGAAGGGGATTGACCGTGAAATGAATGGAATTGGCCGTCAAATGAATGTCTTATTGGAAATTTGAATCGCAGTGATAATAATTTGCAATTTCAGGGCCTGTTAGGTTTTCTGGCTTAAGTGTGATTATCTTGTAAATGAGTAATCATTATTTACCAAGGTAAGATCTTTCCCAATGCTGACTCATAAATTGAGGAATTTACCGCCCATACATTATGCCAAAGGAATTCAAGGCATGACCTTAAAAAATAGGCAAATCAAAACATCAAGTGGACCACACCACACG
Organism: Magnolia sinica; assembly: GCF_029962835.1. Classification (NCBI taxonomy): domain Eukaryota; kingdom Viridiplantae; phylum Streptophyta; class Magnoliopsida; order Magnoliales; family Magnoliaceae; genus Magnolia; species Magnolia sinica. Next base: position 10,415,502 of record NC_080587.1, on the reverse strand, counting down.
AAATGATGAGAATTGAATGCCTACTATTAAAAACTTGTTGAGGGCCTTAGAAATTTTAGATCAAGCTTATATTTATACTTTTCACTTATCCATGTCCATGTGACCCTATGAACAGGTTAGATGGTGAATAAACCTCAATGTGGGCCCAGTAAAAGAATCAACTTTCAACAGTGGACAAATTAAATCCATTGTTTCCTTTCATGTGGGCCAATTGAACATTAGATCTTTCGAATTTTTTCGCATCTAGCCTCAAAATATTCTAAATAAACAGATGGACGACACGGATATATTATATACATTATGGTGGGCCCATGGATTTAAGGCAACATTTTCGGACCGGTTTTCTACGTGAAATTACTCACTCGTTTCTAAACAAGTGAAAAAAATATAATAATTACTTTTTTTACGGCAATTTACCTGGATTATGGAAAACCAAACAGCTCAAAGAAAGCAACGGATGTATTCAATATATAACATTCACAAACGTATTACACTAAATGCACTACAGATTCACCGTCGTATTACAGAAACGCACTACAATTTGATAGTAAATTGCGTGAAAATCACCAAGTAGTGTATGAAGTTGACCGATCAATTCAGTATATTGACCGGAAAGTGAGTGAAATTGACCACGATACTTCATCTAATTGGATAGTCACGTAAAATTGACTCAGCAATGCATGATATTGACCACGTGCAATTGACCATGGTCTTCTATGTAAACAATTACGAATTTACCTAAAATTTAAACTTCAAGGTAGTTGACCACGAACTACAATCACTCCCTAACACTCAGTGAAATCCGTGTTTGAGAAAAAAAAAAAAAGAGTGCATTGACGTGAAACACGTTCTTTGGAGAAAAGTCTTCAAGATTTCACGTGCATTCGTAAAAAGAATGCACTTGGGCTCGAGGAGAATGTAACAGGGAATATGTAATGTGATAGTATGATGAAGATTATATGGCGATTTAGTGAAGAAAATGAAGATTATATGACAATTTAGTGAAGAAAATGAAGATTATATGGCGATTTAGTGAAGAAAATACGTGAAAAGAAGAGATAGGGTTGATAGACACGAGTCCGGACATGTTTTTGGGCGTAAATGAGACAGTGGACAAAAATTGAAAAAGGAGGGGCATTTTTGACCTTTGAAAAGGCATCCGTACAGCTGGGGCATATTCTCGCAAGGGAAAATGAGGTGGGCTTAGTCTCCTACGTCGGCCTTAGCTTGATTGATGTATTTTATCCACTTTTTCTATCCATTTTATCTGATAATTTTAGGGCTTGAGTACAAAAATGAAGCATATCTGGAGCTCAAGTGGACCGCACCACGTCAATTGGACCTTCACGTACTTGTGAAAATTTAGTAGGAGCAGTGGAAGTTTCCGATCGAGCTTATATTTATGTTATTCCTTTATACATCTTTGTGTGATACTGTGAACAAGTTGGATGATAAATAAACATTGCCATGGCTTTAAGAATGTTTCTACAATGGAAAATATTATTCCTATGGTTTTTTGTAGTGTGGTCCACTTGAATTTTAGATATGCTTTAATTTTGGAACCAACCCCTAAAATGAGATGGAAAAACGTACGGCATAGATGACCCATATTTATTCACAACGCACTCAATAGAGTTTACTTGGTATGATAAAAGTGTTATAAGGAACCAAGTATTCAATTGGATTTAGGTAGACCATGAAATTGAAAAAATGTATGTGACAACACTTACCCTCCAAGCTGTATTTCTTTATATGGCCATTGGCCAACTTAAGTCATGAATATAGCTGAATTTGAGTTGTGCACCTAAATTTTAATAAGTCATATAATGGTTAAAGTGAATTTCTTACAAGTCTCTAAAATAAATTAAGAGTGAATAATCTCCTCCAATTGTTTCGAAGGTAAACATTCCTTTTAAATCGTTTCCCTTTGAATGGCCCACCTGAATCGTGGATAGGGTTGATATGTAGCCATTACCGTTAAAATCGAATGACTTGCCTAGTGATTGAGGTGGATTTCACTAAAACATCATAGTAGAACATACTTTCATTAGCCAAATGTTAAGACCGTAGATAATGTTGGATTATTTGGTTGAATCAAATGAACTATTAAAAAATCGAGAACCAAAAAAGAAAATAAATTTTGAGATAGATGACTTATAGAGTTAAGTCGAGGCGTGATGCAAGTCACTCGGCTTAAAATCGAATTTGCTTTCCTTGGACAACGTCTCAAGTGTAATAGGTTTCCAGAGCAATTGACTTTCAGGATACAACGACCATGACCCAATCTCAGTAGTGCATTCACCGTACGCGGGCTCAAACCACTTGCAGTTTAATTTGAAAGTGCTGAGTTGACTCAATGACAAACTCAACAACCAAAACTCATAAACCAGAAGACAGGGAGAGTTTACATAATAGAAAAATATTTTACGTAATTTTAAAATTGGAAGGGAAGTCCTCATATAGACTCCGAAGTGGTTTATTAAGTACCATTTTCAAAAGGTTTGGTCCGTTAGGTTTAAGCCCAACATGTGCGACCAATCGAACGATCACATCTCTCTGGTTTAAAACAAAAAGGCATAAGTGCAAGTACACTCTCACATAAATAAAGTCCTGCGAGTATCTATACACATACACCCATGTGAGTACACCTGTACACGGCCCGTCCCGTTGCGCATGTGCACAAGGACTCGAACTCGGCATGTCACGCGCATATGTATGTGGTCAATGGTATAGATTAGAGCTATTGACATACCTGTCCCACACGACCAAATTCACATGCTCCCTGAATGGGGCTTAAGCCCTAAAGCAAAAGGCCTGTCTTATATCCAATAAGATTTTCTTTAGTAAATCCAATGTGGGACAAAACTCACAATTCAAAAGCATCAGAAATTTCAAATATGGAGAGAAATCAAAATATTTAAAATTTCAATTTTAATATAAAGTTCGAAACAAAATACAATAGATAAGATTTCCTGTAGACTGGTGCACAAGAGACTTTAGACTTAACATACATGTATATATGCATAAGTATATGTGTATGTGTTTGTGTGTGTGTGTGTGTGTGTGTATTATGTGTTTGCATGTGTATATTTAACACGTGCACTACACACACACACATATATATATAGCGGAACGCTCACCTGCGAACCAGTTCGTACGGACTACATACAAACTTTTTTGAGAACTCATCATATCTGATGAGTCTCGAAAATCTGAACGGTCCACATGAAGCAGAACCTCATGAAACCCCCTGGTACCAATTTTTACTTTGAACCAAAACTTTGGTGGGCCATGAAAAATGCAAACAGTTTCTTCCCCTGATTTGAATTTCTCTTTGCTATGGCTCACCAGAATCTTAGATCAAGGTGAAAATTCACCCTCTACGGTTTCATAGGATTCCTCATCTTATGGACTGTTTGGATTCGACACCCATGACACGTGTGCAAAGGTACGCACATGCGTAGGTGAGCATCTCTCTCTCTCTCTCTCTCTCTCTCTATATATATATATGTGTGTGTGTGTGTGTGTGAGAAATTTGCGACTGTACAACCCATTTATGGCCCATTTACAAGACTAAGCCCACCTTATTTTACCTTGCAAAAATAAGCCCCAGCTGTACGGATGGCTTGCCAAAGGTTGAAAATGGCCCTGCTTTTTCCTTCAAGCGGATCGGTGGTGCTCGAAGACGAGCACTAACACTCCTCTAAACTCCGAGTTGCACGAACGGTTCAAAAGATATCAAAGTTACATGGGCCCCATAGTTACGTATTTATTATATCCACAACGTTCATCCATATTTCGAGATCATTTGGGACCATTATCAAATAAAAATAAAAATCATATCCAAAGATCAACTGGACCACACCACAAAGAGCAACGGGAAAATTGATTTTCACCGTTAAAAATTTTGTAGGGCCCACCATAACATTTATTTTCCATCCAATCTATTCATAAGGTCACAAAGACCTGGATGAAGAGGAAAAGCAAATTTCATAATAATCCAAAACTTCTGTGACCCCTAAAAGGGTTTCAATGGTATACGTTCAATCCTCCATGGCCTTTTACAGTGTGGTCCACTTGATAGCTAGATCTGTCTTATTTTTCGTCTCAAGCCTTAATACGAGTTCGTCGAATATATGGACGGTTTGGATATAACACATGCCTCGTAATAAGACCCACAAAAAGCCGTGGGGATTACAACACTAAAACAAAATAAAATAATAATAAATAAATAGGCCAGGAACTTATGGCTAGGGTGTTTTCTATAGCTACGGATTATAGCCGTAGCCATAGCCGTAGCCCCCGCTGTTTTGATATGTCCTTTTATATGTATTGAAGGTATTTTGATTAACTGAAAAAGGTGCGGAATTGTCCAGCGAGTTTGCCTCAAAAATCTTGCAATTTTCGATATATATTGAAGAGTATTCGATATGTATAGAAGGTGATATGAACAATAGCTACGGATTATAACCGTAGCCATAACCGTAGTCTGTGCCAGTTTATGAAAAAAAAATTTATTTTTATTTTTTATTTTTTACATGGATAAATTTATTCTACCTACAATTTTCTCTAATACATATTTATATAAATATGTATATATAAGCATATAAAATTTTTTTCTCTCTTTTTTTCATTTATTTCTCTATTCATTTAACAAGAATATCTTCTAAACCAAAATTAGTTACTTGACGTACCCTATATGATTTTGGGGTAGGAGAAGCTACTTTAGCCAACCAACCTGGTTATTTTTCAAGATTCCATCAAATCTATGGTCGAAAATCCATTTCATTCACTTCGCGGTCAATTTCAATCAGTTCGCAGTCAATTTCATTCATTTCATTTACTTCGCGATCAATTCCATGCATTTCAGGGTCAATCCCAGCGATTCCGTTTTGATTCACAGTTATTTTCATGCATTTCACGGTCAATTACCTTCACTTCACGGTCATTTCCATGCATTTCATAGTCAATCGCTTCACTTCACAGTCATTTCCAGGCATACCACGGTCATTCCCGCCTATTCCGTGTTGATTCACGGTTATGCCCCTTCACTTCACAGTCATTTCCGCGCATTTCACGGTCCAATCGCTTCACTTCACGGTCAATTCCATGCATATCATGGTCATTCTCGCCTATTCCGTGTTAATTTACAGTGATTTCGGTGCATTTCATGGTCATGCCCCTTCACTTCACGGTCATTTCCATGCATACCATGGTCATTCCTTCCTATTCCGTGTTGATTCACGGTCATTTCGGCACATTTTACGGTCAGGCCCCTTCACTTCACGGTCATTTCGGTGCATTTTACGGTCATTTCCGTGCATATCACGGTCATTCCCGCCTATTCTGTGTTGATTCACGGTCATTTCGGTGCATTTCACGGTCATGCCCCTTCACTTCACGGTCATTTCTGCGCATTTCACAGTCCATTCGCCTCACTTCACGGTCATTTCCGTGTTGATACACGGTCATGCCCCTTCACTTCACGGTCATTTCCATGCATATCACGATCATTCTCACCTATTCTGTGTTGATTCACGGTCCTTTTGGCGCATATCATGTTCAATCCAAATGCAAGGAGGATTTGTATGCACATACAAATCGAAATTTGATCGATATATCGAATCTTCGATATATCGACGGAGTATCGATATTATCGATAATTCGTTTCAGAAGAGCAGTGTGTCTATGGACAATTGAGGAACATTTTCGATATATCGAAATTTAGTCGATATATCGTCTCTTCGATATATCGAAATGTTCTCGATATTATCGATAATTCCTTTTAAAAAAATATTTTGTCTCTGGACATTTTCTGACCATTTTCGATAAATCGAAATATAGTCGATATATCGACATATGACATCGATTTCAAGGCGATGTATCGTTCCGTTCTAACAATGACTTAGTTCGATAGCATCGACTAGAGTTCGATGTTATCGACAACTTAAGCCCGATGTCATCGATTAGAGTTCGATAATATCGAAGCGTACTTTTGTTTTTTCCTTACAAAAATTCAGTGGATTCTGTTTTTATAATCGAGTGTCTTTCGATTGATATCGAAATTTCTTCCTTCGATTTATCGAAACTATCTCGATATAATCGGAAAATTGTTTTAAAACATCATTTCGTCTCTGGACAGTTTTGGACTAATTTCGATATATCGTCTGACATTCGATATATCGAAATGCAGCAAATGTCGATATATCTTGTACTGTTCGATATATCGAAGGGTAATTTTTACTCTTTTTTTAAAAAAGGTTAGCTTGTTAGTACACACCCATGTCGGTACACACTCCATGTTATCCACCCCCATTATGGATCGATACGAAGACCTCAAATCGTGTAAATGAACATAAGTTCTTTAGAGACTTGTGGACCTTTTTCGATATATCTAATCCTACCTTGTCGCACTCTCTCGTCCATTAACATCTCCTGCACCCCCATCTGTATGTAAACCGGGCTCCTTGCCAGGCAGATGGTGGCCCACCTCCTCTTGCTTCACTTCACGATCATTTCTATGCATTTCACGATCATTCCCACATATTCCGTGTTGATTCACGGTCATTTCGACGCATTTTACTGTCATGCCCCTTCACTTCACTATCATTTCCACGCATTTCACGATCCAATCGCTACACTTCATCGTGAAATGCATCGAAATGACCGTGAATCAACACGGAATAGGTGGGAATGACCGTGAAATGCATGGAAATGATCGTGAAGTGAAGCGAATTGATCGTGATCGTGAAATGACCGTGAAGTGAAGGGGCATGACCGTGAAATGCGCCGAAATGACCGTGAATCAACACGGAATAGGCGGGAATGACTGTGATATGCATGGAAATGACCGTGAAGTGTGGCGATTGGACCGTAAAATTACAGAAAATGACCGTGAAGTGAAGGGGCATGGCCGTGAAATGCGCTGAAATAACCGTGAATCAACACGGAATAGGCGGGAATGACCATGATTTCCATGCATATCACGGTCATTCCCACTTATTCCGTGTTGATTCACAGTCATTTTAATGCATTTCACGGTCATGCCCCTTCACTTCACGGTCATTTTCGTGCATTTCACGATTAATTCGCTTCACTTCACAATCATTTCCATGCATTTCACGATCATTCCCACCTATTCCGTGTTGATTCACGATCATTTCGACGCATTTCACGGTGAAGTGTAGTGATTGGATTGTGAAATGCACGGAAATGACCGTGAAGTGAAGGAGCATGACTGTGAAATGCGTCGAAATGACCATGAATCAACACGGAATAGGCGGGAATGACTGTGTAATGCATGGAAATGACCATAAAGTGAAGTGAATTGACCTTTAAATGCGCAGAAATGACCATGAAGTGAAGGGGCATGACCGTGAAATGCGTCGAAATGACCGTGAATCAACACGGAATAGGCGGGAATGATCGTGATATGCATGGAAATGACCGTGAAATGCATGGAAATGACCGTGAAGTGAAGGGAATTGACCGTGAAATGCATGGAAATGACCGTGAATCAAAACGGAATCGCCGAGATTGACCGTGAAATGCATGAAAATGACCGTGAAGTAAAGCGAGTTGACCGTGAAATGCATGGAAATGACCGTGAAGTGAAGGGAATTGACCATGAAATGCATGGAAATGACCGTGAATCAAAACGGAATCGTCGGGATTGACCGTGAAATGCATGGAAATGACCGTGAAGTGAAGCGAATTGACCGTGAAATGCATGGAAATGACCGTGAAGTGAAGGGAATTGACCGTGAAATGCATGGAAATGACCGTGAATCAAAACGGAATCGCCGGGATTGACCGTGAAATGCATGGAATTGATCGCGAAGTAAATGAAATGAATGAAATTAACCGCGAACTGATTGAATTGACCGCGAAGTGAATGAAATGGATTTTCGATCATCGACCTGATGGAATATTGGAAAATAACCAGGTTGGTTGGATAAAGTAGCTTCTCCTACTCCAAAATCATATAGGGTATGTCAAGTAACTAATTTTGGTTTAGAAGATATTCTTGTTAAATGAATAAAGAAAAAAATGAAAAAAAGAGAGAAAAAAGAAATTTATATGCTTATATATACATATTTATATAAATATGTATTAGAGAAAATTATAGGTAGAATAAAGTTCTCCATGTAAAAATAAAAAATAAATAAAATAAATAAAAAAATTTAAAAAATTGCATAGACTGGCACGGACTGTAGTTATAGCTATGGTTATAATTCGTAGCTATAGGCAAAATTAGCTTCGATACATATTAAATACTCTTCGATATGTATTGAAAATTGCAAGATTTTTGAGGCAAACTCGTTGGACAGTTCTGGACCTTTTTCAATCAAATCGAAAGACCTTTGATATCGAAAGACCTTCGATACATATCAAAGGGCATATTTAAAAAAGCAGGGCCTATGGTGATAGCTACGGTTATAATCCGTAGCCATAAAAACCCCCAGCCATAGGCTCTGGGGTTTTTTTTTTTCTCTATTGTAATCCTCAATGCTTTTTGTGAGTCCTATTATGAGGTATGTGTTATATCCAAACCGTTCATCTAATTAGTGAACTCATATTAAGGCTTGAGACGAAAAATAAGACAGATCTAGCTATCAAGTGGACCGCACTATAAAAGGCAGTGGAGGATTGAACGTTTACCATTGAAACCCTTTTAGGGGTCGTAGAAGTTTTGGATCATTATGAAATTTGTTTTTCCTCTTCATCCAGGTCTTTGTGACCTTATGAACAGATTGAATGGAAAATAAATGTTATGGTGGGCCCTACAAAAGTTTCAACGGTGAAAATCAATTTCCTGCTGCTCTTTGTGGCATGGTCCAGTTGATCTTTGGATATGATTTTTTCTTTTGGATAATGCTCCGAACTGATCTCGAAATATGGATGAACGTTGTGGAGATAATAAATACATAACTGTGAGGCCCATGTAACAGCGGCCGATCCGCTTGAACATCACAGTAGACCTTAAGAAGGTTTATCCTCACTGTCTCTTATGGTGCGGCGTACTTGAGCTTTGGATATGCTTTAATTTTGAGCTCATGGCCTAAAATGAGCTGAGTGGGTTTGGAAGTAATAAAAAAATTTCTCTCTCTCTCTCTCTCTCTCTCTCTCTCTCTCTCTCTCTCTATATATATATATATATATATATATATATATATATATATATATATATGTATGGAAAAGGTACTATACGCTCGACCTCACATGTCCGTCCCATGAGGTCGAGCTGTGTGGGCCCCACCGTGATGCGTTTAAAACATCTACCCCATCAGTTAGATGCAGCATTCCATCGTGGGCCTAGGTCTCAAAAATCAGGTCAATCTGTGACTTGTGTGGGCCGCACCACATACAGAAGTGTAGAGGGGCCGTGCAACATTAAAACATTCATAACCATTTTTTGGGCCCACCGAGATGTGGTTTGCAAATCCAGACCATCCATTATGTGTGTCCCACTTGGATGAGGGTCCAGACCATGTTTCAGACGCATGGAAATTTCAGGTGGGTCCCAGAAAGTGCTTTTATATGTTTTAACGGTGTCTTCACATGATTTTAGATGGTATGGCCCACCTGAGTTCCGTAAACGGTTGATTTTTGGGTTATCTCATAACTTAAAAGGGACTCATCAAATGCACGGTGTTGATGGTCGACACCCATCACGGTGGGGCCCACACAGCTCGACCTCACGGGAGCGGCCGAGCGCATAGAACCTTTTCCCATATATATATATATATAAAAGGCAACATGCGATCGAGCGCATGGAATAATCTGGCGGTCGAGTGTTGTTCAACGGTGAGCCGTCAAATGGTAACACTTGAAATTAACGGCGGGATTAGAGCACAAAGTAGAAACACCAAAACCGGTAAAACCGATTGCATGAGGTCCAGTACATATACGGCCACATGAAAATGGGGTTTTAACTCACTATAACCTGAGTTGTTCTCCCTCCATCCCTCCCACCAGCCACCCCCACACCCTTCTCTTTCTCTCTATTTTATGATAGCAATCAATTTCACATAATCATCTCGTCTTTTTTATTTTCTGATTGCAATCCATTTCATTAAAGGTTTTGGCTGCAGATGATGGAACCGATCGTTCATGGTCAGGATCGACTCTCAACACGAAAGGTGTGGGGCATCTTAATCAAGATAGGTACTGACAGAAGGTCATCCATTAGGTAAGACAATCTACCACATTTCGTTATCAGATTTGTAATTAATCAGATGTATGCAATTCCATGGCAAATGATATTGTAGAGTCAACCAAAGGTTTATTGAATGTTATGAAAAAAGCCCATATATATATATATATTTTGTGTTTATGTTATTTGACTATGTTATGATTTTTTTTGTCTTCTTTATTTTTTGGTTCTTCCATCTGCACCCCTGATATGTGAGTCACACTACATTCTCTCATCCATCAATCGTGGATTTATATTAATGGGCTCGATTAACCATGTGCATGTCCTATTTAAAAGTATTATTGATCTAGTGGTGTCTGCTAACTATAGTGGAAAATCCTCCACTGGAATGGCATTTAGGTTAGGCCAACAGTAGAAATGGCTTTAGACTTAATCCCGTTGATATGTTTTGCTTGTTTCCTTTGAAACATCAAAAGAGGAAAAGCAGCCGGAGCAAAAAATCACTTTTTGTAGTTTTTAAAAACCTTTCTTTTATTATTTTTATTTTCTGAAAGCTACAAATCAAACCACTAATTCATATTTTTACGGTTCATCCATCATAGTCATATGTAACATTAATTGATAGGGCCCCACAACCCATAGACAATGGCAATCATAGTCGTCCATACCGTTGATCAATGTTTATGACTGTTTGATGCAATATGATTTTTCTTTTCATGCGTCTCACTTTGCGATGCGTAAGTAAATTGTAGCTGAGAATACCAATTACGTGGCATATCATTTAATATTATAGGGTACAAAATTGAAGCCATTGATTTAGTTACTTTTGGTTTAATTATGAAAATGAGGAAAGTATTGTATGGTTGAGTGAGCGTATGCAATGCTCATTAAAGTTTGATTTTCAAGTCATGAAACTAATGATTTTGGGAAATTTTTGTGGATTGCTCATGCGTTTCTTTTTCTTTTTTTTTTTTTTCCTTCCATGTGAGAGAGGCCCTACTAAACAGTGGAATGGCATGTTTGGTTGCAACAGACATCTTAAAATTTCTTGATATGTTGCAGCAAATTAGATTGTCTAATCATGAAATAGCTTGGAATTTCATGATAGTTGGGATAACCAAACACATGCCATCTTGATTAGCATTCTTGAAGTTCCAATATTTTGTACTCCCTATTTGCCCACATTTTCTTTAGGTTTTTCTTTTTGTTCTAAAGCAAACTAGCGGGGCTATGGTGCAATTGTGCCGGCTTTTATTCCGGCTTCCACCTATTCCCTTGCATGGATTAACTGAGTGAAAGTGGTGTACAGTTATGAAAATTAGATACCCAAATATATTCAGATTGGGTGAATGGACAATCATAAAAATCATTTTTTTCTTTGTCAATAGGCATTTTTATTCGTGCGGCCATGTCTCTCCATTGTCCAGCATATACCAATAGTGTCTCATCGCTCCTTTGCCAGAGGGCTGCCATGTCACGCCGCAGACTCAGTGACCGAACCCACAAGGAACCCGATAGCCAATTCCGGCCGCAACAACTTCCGTAGCACTCCATTCTCGGCTCTTATCATAGGTTCCGATCCTGGGATCCTATAAAGAGGATTTTCATATCACAATTCCAAACTAAATCGAGCATACCCAAGATCATAGCAAGTAAATCTCAGAAAATAAACAAGGAACACATCGTAAAATCTACTAAGAATTTAAACTGTACAGGTACAAGGCTCAAAAGGGAATACATAATATAGAAAGATGGAAGGAAAGGTTTACAATAGGTCCTCAGCTCGCGCCAATCCAATCCACAGCTCCTCCGCTACTGCGCTGATATAGGATCTCCTGCATGCATTAATCATGTATAAGCTCATACAAAGCTTAGAAGGCGGTGAAGGTGTGTGACAATATTGCACAGGAGAAAATATGAAATGCAGAAGGGAAACATGATCAATACTAATGCTGCTAGCCTTACCGAGGCTAAGCTATAATGCAAGGAGCCGTACTAAGGCTATGCAATGCAATAAGGCTTAAATAGCCGATGCCAATGCAAATGCGAAGTAATGTCAGTGCTCATATCCAATCCACATATCTAATATAGTTCTATCATAAGGAATATCTCCGGGGTCTAATGTACTGCAGGATGACTGTCGCTCTCCAAAACTGTACTGTTAAATCAGCGTAAGAGACCACACTACCCGCTTATGGACAACCAATCACTAGCAATGCTCGACAGTAGTGGACCTATTCACGAGGTGGTCAGACTCAGCCTAGCAATGCCCCCTCACTCAGGCAGATAAGGCCACATCCCATCTCAACCAACTTCACGACAGTAGGAGACGTGGCCTAATGGTGTAAGGCACTCGGGTGCTCATGTTTTCAACCCGGTCACGGCGTTGAGGCGTCTTCTCAGTACCTTGAAGGTTTAGGGGCTTTCACCCGGGGGCATCTTATGCACCTCAAATGCTCGAATAGTATTTTCGGTATCCACAAATGGCCACCAACGATATATCAGTGGAGGCATTGACCCTGATGAAGCAAGGCCAAATAATATCCATGAAATGCAATGCCGGATGCATAAGTCGCGCATACCAATCATGCATCAGCTCCAAGCACTCAACGTGCACAAGAGGGGAAACTTCATCCCTCTGGGAAACTATCACATCTGCCTGATGACCACACACAATGCAATCAAATCACATAATGATGCACATGGGTCATGAGGATGAAACTATCACATTTGCCTGATGACCACACACAATGCAATCAAATCACATAATGATGCACATGGGTCATGAGGATGAACTAGCTGCGTCATACGGCGATGATATCATAGTACACACCTCTTTTCCAAGGAGGGACTAAGTTTAGGTACTTAGACAAATTTTCTAAGGAGTTATCCTCTAGGGGGGGCCCAATAGTTTGAGGTATCCCACAAGGCTAAAGAGAATAATAACATGGGCCTAAATAGATGAACGGTCCTAACAAGGGTCTATGATGGGCCTTTAACCACCCATAGAAACCTATGGGCTTACCTTAAGGCTACCAATGTGGACATCCAACTACAACTGGTCCCCAAGAGGTGGTCCATTTCTAATTAATCACGAATCAATGCCCAAGGCCTATTCCAATACATGGGTCTAGTGAGTAACACACATAGCCCAACCCATAAGCAATATCATGGGCCCATATGTAAGGTTTGGGCCCAAACATAAATGTCATTAGTCCACATATTGTGGTGGGCCTAATGGGCAGCCCATTACTCAAACCACATGTGAAATTCTCATGTGAAAGTCAAGTGAGTTGGGCCTACAACCCGGCCCAAGTATAAAGTTGATTTGGTGAGCGACCAAGGGCCCAACCACTTGTGAAATCCGGCCCATAAACCCAACACAATAATATGGTAAAAATGGCCCAAGGGTCCAAAGGGCCTAAGGAGTCCAACAACTAGTTACATTTATGGACCCATTAAAAACTCCAACTATGGTGGGCTTGAAAGATGCACTAATTAAGCTCAAGAATTAGGGAATTTAAAGCATGATTTATTCCTTCTAAGTACTCACAGCGTGGTGGGCCCCACTCCTCAAAATTTCAGCCCAAAGGCCAAGCATTATTATAACATATTGCTGGATTTTTTAATTTTTTTATTTTTTAACCCAACAGGTTTATGGGCCTGTTGGAGCCCAGAAAATGGTCCATTTGATTAAGACATCAGTCCAAGTGGTCCAGCCATTAAGTTAGAGTGCCCCACCACATAGGATTACATCATATTACTCAGGGAAATAGGTGGGCCACACTGCTGGACCAAAGTCCAGCAGACAGTCCACATAGGGCGTCCCAATGGGCTGGACGCCTAGCCAATGCACTAGCTAAAAGGTGGTCCCCACCTTGGGTACCCCACGCTAAGGTGGGCCATACTCAAGTGGGTCACACAATAGATGGCTATGGAGACAAAACACACATCATGGTGGGCCACAGACTGGGGTGGACAGCCAGCCCATGCTGGACGTCCCAACCATGGGCGTCCAGCCATGTGGGTCCGATCACCGAGTCTGGGGCGTGGCATGCCAAATATGACTTTTGGTGCTATGTTTAAATTATATGTAAAGCAATTTACAAATGCTTGGGACAATTGTTCTCATGTTCTAATCTTGTGGTAGTCGAGAGACATACCAATCTAAAGTATCGCCCCTTAGGGATTTTTGGAACAAACAGATTGATGCTCCATCATCACCTGCCATGGCATATAGTTCGCCATAAAAAGCCTTTAAATATATGCTTGGGCATCATGTATCGTTGTATAATTGAATTTGGGTACTTCGAAGTTCGAAGGCATCCTTGCATTGTGGAAGGGACAAATATCCCTAAAACTTGTGAACGGAAGCTTCACCCTATGTCGCTTTTGAAACTCGCTTCACATGACTCTTAGCCGGCCCTCGAAGTGTTCTTGAAGTCGATCGAGTTCATTTAATTTGACCAAAGGAGGTCGTGCCCCTTACGGCATTCAGTTGGCCTCTTCTTTGTAATGATCAATTTCTTTGATGTTCCTGTGCTCCTCAGTTGGAGGGTTTTGGTGTATGGTAGGATGAGAGAATTGGAATACGATCCTGCTAGGAGGGCGAGTTTTGTTGGATTTGTATCCAGGAACAACATGTAGTTGTTGTGCTTGACTGAGTTGAGATTGGAACCGATTCCCGTTAGGGGAAGGTTGTTGGAATTGGCAGGACTGAGATTGACCAGAATGTGCTAGTTAGCTCCCGTTAGGGGGAGGGTGTGCTGGAGTGTGAATGTTTGTGACAGGTGGGTTTTCAAAGTGAACCCGATTTCCTTTAAAGAGGACGGATTGGAACTAATTAACGGTTGGATTTGAAAAACCTACATAAATGCTAGGTTGTCATATGTTATGGATGAGTGATGCAATTCCCGCGTGAAGACGGTTTACCATGTACTCCAACTTATTTAAGCCGAGGGCCAGGTTGGTCATTGAGGGAGTGAATGTGGCTGGTTGAGAGTCTTGTAGTGTTGGTAGTCTGGTGGGTTTGGAGGATCGTCACCCCGAGCTGACATTGCTGCTTATGCGTGGGTTCAAATGATGCTTTGGTAAGTATGTAATTGTTTTGCAGGGCGGTGAATCCGCAACTAATTTATGGGTGCAATGGTTGTAGAATAACCTATTACTTTCTCATAATTAGTTAGCTTTTTTTGCTCTCTTTTGTGTGTCTCTGTGTGTGTGTGTGTGTTTACTCTTTTTTTGTTTTTCTACCTATTTGTAGTTTTTTTTAGAGCCAAACACAAAAATTAAGTGGCAAGCAGATGAAAGGACCATTGTATAGTATATTATAGAATATAATCATGTGCAAGGACCAGTGAGTACCATAATTGCTGAAAATGAAACCGGACGAGTATATATTGGAATGCATAGAGTAATTAAGTACTTGTATTGGTAGATACTGGAATAACATAAAAAGAAATAGGATAAGTGTGAACTAGAATTGTCGGTCCGTTAGTAGGTTAGGAAGTCAACAAGAACGAGTACATACTGGAACATAAGACTAGTATTACATTGGAATGAACTAAGTTATAAATTCCTAAATAAATCAGAAAACCCTATGTTTCAAGTTGGGCCTATGCTAGTGGGGCTAGCGCGTCCCCAGCAGAGTTGTCATTTTGTGTGTGCCACCCCACGAATTTCTCGATTGTCCTATCTTGGGATGAGGACATAATGAACACAAGTTCGCGTGCCATGTCACTTTTGGGATGATGCTTACGTATAGGTGATTAGCTCGATTTAGTTTTACCACATTAGCTCTGCAATACATTTATAAGGGAGCTAGAATGACACCTCTAGCGTGTTAGAATATTTTGGAGTCGCCACCAATCAAATTGTCTTTAAAATCTACAGTCAGCCGGAACTTGTAAAATTACCGAATGGACAAGAGGTCTAAGGAACCCTCTATTAGAATGACTCATGTACTAATCTGCACCATAGATGCTGGGTAAGGGTCACAGTTATGGAAAAAGAAAGGGTTAGATACCCTTTTTCGCCCATATACCTGTACGATCTGTACTTAACAGAGCTTTATTAATTTATTTAGGAATTATATAATAACTTGTCAGATAGATAAAATTAAAGAAATGAAATGAGAAGTAGAAATAAATGAAAAGAACCGCTTGGAATGTGCGGAGTTGGAATTGATTTGTCTTGAAGAGACGAGAAGAAGGGGGAATCATGTTGGGATTTTGGCCTGCGGAATCACATAGATCTAGATCTAGGATAGCAATCTAATGGCACCAAGCACACAAGAGAACACACAGATTTAACGTGGAAAACCCTTGCGGGAAAAAACCACGGCACAAAGCGACAGAATTCCACTATGAAAGTATCAATTACAAATAAAGAAGACTTACCCGATTCGAACAACCTCGAATCTCCCCCTTTATACACCCTTTGATAACCTTAGAACCCTTTAGAATACCTTTAGGAAGCCTTATAATCACTTAGAATAGCCCTATGAACCCCTATTTATAGTTTAGAAAATTTCCCTTTCGCACCCTTGTGAAACCGCCTCAGATTTCCGCAGTCCGCAAAAGATCTGGACTTGAATCTGCATGACCTCGACTGGTCGAGCGGCCCAGACACCAAAAATTATAAGACACTGGACTTTGAGTCGAGCAATCCTCGACTAGTCGAGATGCCCACTCGACCGGTCGAGCGGCCCAAAAAAAATTGTCAGATTGTAAGGCATCTGGTAACAAATCAGACACTCGTATTTGAAGAGAAATGGCCGAATGTCCCTGATTATACCCATACTCCTCACTTGAGCTACTTCAATGATCAACTATTCTGGGAATTGCTAATGGATTCACACCAATGGACTTAGAGGAATCTGCGACTTTCACTCTCTGCTCACTTCGCGGTTCCTTATCTTTGCCCCTTCGTTTGGTTAGTGATGGTGTGAATTTATAAGGGCTCATTTGGTTTCCAGAGTTATTGTCATTCGAGTGTAAAGATGCAATGATGACATGCTAACATTTGTTTGAATATTAGCGTATTTGGACGCAGTATCGTATCGCCTGAAATGGCGGTAATCTCGCATAAAGGAGCTGCCCAAAATAACAGCTCTCTGCAATCCCATCCGTTCAGGATATTGAGGCCCGTCTCCTTGACAGCGTTCGTTCTATAGTCCGCAGGAGCACAACAATAAAACACACCAACTGGGTTTTATAAAACATGAAACAGGCCTTCATTTGCATCGTCCTCTACAAGCTGCCGAACCACAGGTCGTAGTCATTTTGGAGTCTGAGGAAGACGATGAGGAACAAAGTTCGTTTTCAGAGATGATTCTTCTCTCCTAACCTCTTTGCATTTTGTTGTTACTTCTCATCTTCCTTCTGTGTTCTCATTCTCGACAGGTTCGTGGTTTGGACCCTGTCTACCACGTGCTCATCGGCAGATTTTGTAGCCTCTCCAAACGATAGCAAGTGATATTATAGGGTTTTTTATGTTCTTTATCGCAATTCGATTTGTCCTCTTCAGGTTACCATGTATTTTGTATATGTACGTAAGACATACATGTATGATATGCATTGTTTTGGACATCTTTCTATATGTATGTAAGGTGTTTTCATCCCTAGTCCACCATTTTTTAAAAAAAACAAAACAAGCACGTGAGTACAGTCAACAGTCAACAGACGTGGTACCAATCATTATCTTTACACGTAAGAAGTAATTATTACTTCCTTTACATCCAAATAGGATGTAATTTGGAAAACTATATAGGCCCTAAAAGAAAAACTGAGGTGATACGGGGTATAGACGGTCATTGAGAGGGAACTAGGTTGCAGGTGTGAGGTCATTAGGATCCCGGCCTTTCATAGCCTATAGGCTGTTGGTGAGAAGGTGCCCATCATTCATTAATGGTTTTCCCTCACTTCCTCTCAGCCTTTCGTCATATGGTAATTAATGCTTTCTCCCAACAGCTCAATTCTGCGAGAGCAGTATAAGGCGGGGTGTCTATGGGTGGTCTCCAAGAGTTTCAACAGGAGGTCATGGGTCCACTGTGGGTAAATCCCATTGTGCTGTCAGTGTGTAGGGAGTGTGTGTGTTAAAGAAAAAAAATATTATACGTATGTACACACGTATATGTGTGTATTTGTATGGATATTATATGCATGTGTATTTGTGTGTATTTGTGTACATATACACATACATATATGCGCGCACACACACATACAAATATATACAAATATACATGCACACACATGTATAAACAAATATATGTATACACACACACACAAATATATGCACTCTCACACTCATATACACACATCCATGCATATACATACACACCCATAATATATGTGTAGATTTATATACTTTTGTATACATAGGCATATACATATATTTATATGTATATGAGTGTATTATATATGTATCTATGTATACACACATATACTACTTATGTGTGTGTACACACACACACACATTGTATGTATACACACAAGGAGGAATGCTCACCTGTGCACCTTCTTATGTGAGCACCCGTGAGCACCTTTGCACATGTCATAGGCATGGAATCTAAATGATTCACTTGATTGGATACCCCTCAAAACCTCATAAGCCCCCCGATACAAAACTCTTGTGGGCCACGGAAAAAGGAAATAATTTCTCCAATTGATTTACATTTCTCTTTGCTATAGCCCACTAGAGTTTTGGATCATGCTGAAAATTGGGCCCATAGAATTTCAAGGGGTGCTGCATCACGTTGACCGTTCAAATTCTGCTCCCATGACATGTGTGCAAAAGTGCTCATGGGTGCTCATGTAGGAAGGTGCGCAGGTGAGCATTCCTCTACATATATGTCTACATGTATGTATGCATACCTATATACATGTATACACGCAAATATATATTATATTATATTATATTAGAAATACACATAAATGTATACCTAAATGTCAATCATATCTTTGAATGATTTTGTTCGAAACTATATTTAATGTAAATTTATATTTTTTATTTATAATTGAGTTACAAATTATCTACACATAAAAACCGACTTACCTGTAGTTGACTTACACTTACATTCAATACGATTGCTTGCGAGTGAGTTTCACTCGTAAGTGACTTACCTGTAAGTCACAACTTAAAAAAGTTGCAGCATCCAAACGCACCCTGAGAGAGAGAGAGAGAGAGAGAGAGAGAGAGAGTCTTTCTTCTTTCTGCAATTTGCTAAGGAAGCTATTAGAAAACCCTTGATGCTTTTTAACACCTACAGGAATAAGAATGCGGCACGTGTGTTGCACATGAGAAAGCATTCTAGGCAGTTAGGTTGGGAGGTAGAAATAGGAAATTAAGTGGAGAAAAGAGAGATGCGACGGAGAAATGCTACACACATGCTTCCAAATGGTGGGAGGTAGAAATAGGAAATTAAGTGGAGAAAAGAGAAATGCGACGGAGAAATGCTACACACATGCTTCCAAATGGATCGTGACTTGCATGTGCGAGATCTAAACTGTTCATTAGGAAAACTATCGTCCGTGCGTTTCTCTATCAGCTTGGCCATGCTATATGAGCCCTTAAAATCCATGAAGATTCATTGAAGACACAAGTGTTTCTCTAATATTTATGTTTTCCCTCCATCCAGGTATATGTGACCTAATGAATAGGTTGGATGGAAAATAAATATCACACTGAGTCCTACGAAATTTTCAACAGCCAGAATTCAATCACCACTGCTTCCTGTGGTGTGGTCCAGTCGAGTTGATCTGCTTTCTTTTTAGGTTCATGCTCTAAATGATATGTCAAAATAGATGAACGGGGTGGATAAAACATAGACATTATAGTGGCCCCACTGAGCCCCTGACAGTACATATACTTCTAATAAAAATAAAGAAATTCTAAGCTTCATGTGGGGGCATAGAAGTGGGCCCACATAAAAAATCTGGCCACATTTGCAACCTTCTGATAGAATTTCAATTCACAATCTTCTTCCAACATTTTATTTCACGGCTGGGTCAGGCCGAGTCGGATTTCGGATCGAGTTGGGCCGAACTGGGACCTGTTCGAACTCAACCCGAACTTAGTTTCGAGCTGGATAAAATGGCCCGTTCCGGACTGAACTCAGTTCTAGGTCAGGCCAAGTCGAGCTTTTTCAAGCCGAGTCGAGTGAGTTAACCGGGCTAGCCCAGTTCGTGTACAACTCTATCCGCACCTAAGAACCCTTTGTTTTTTTAGTTAGCTTGTCAGTACACTTAGTGTCAGTTCACCCTTCACTGTTAGCCACCCCCGCTAGGGAATCAATCGATGCCAAGACCTCAGTGTTGAAACGAGGTATCTTTCACCCAGTTTACTACTTGAGCTATGGATCTGGGTGATCACCTAACGTGGTGGGATGCAATTGGTGGGCCATATGCAGTGTCAATATGGGACCCACAGCTGAGTACTAAACAAAAAAAATAAAACAATTAAAAAGCAACATATCACATTGCTGACACCGTGTACAGCCCCCAATCGGACGCGGATTAGCTAAGGACAGGTTGAGTAGAGAGACTCGTTACTGGAGTGACGTCACCTTATTATGTGGGTACACCATGTGTTTTGTATCCACGTTGCCCGTTCATTTGGAAAGATCATTTTAAGGCATGAGCCAAAGAATGAATTAGATACAAAGCTCTAGTACACCCCACCACAGAAAACAGTGGACAAAGTGACTTCCACCATTAAAAACTTCTAAGGACCACGAAAATTTTCAATCAAGCTGATATTTATGTTTTAACTTCGTTTATGTCTGTGAACAGGTTGGATCTCAAATAAACATCACGGTGGACATTAGTAAGGTTTCAATGGTGGGCGTCACTCTCCCCACTGTTTTCTGTGGTGGGGTCCATTCCATCTTTCGATCTGCCTCATTCTTTGGCTGATGTCCTAAAATGATCTCTACAAATGAATGGACGGTGTGGATACAATACATACATCATGGTGGGGCCCACAGAACTTGGTGACGTCACTTCAGTAGCAAGTCTCCCTACTTAAACCCGTCACGTCAGTAGCTAATCCGCGTCCACCCCAATCGCATCCCGCCACGTGGGTGATGAACGTGTAATCACCCAATCCAAATCCAGGCCGTTTAGTGTTGCAGGGGCTTTTTGGTGGGGCACACCTACCAAACAGATCATGATGGACCGGGTCTTGATCCGTTCGTTTTCACCTATCATCACCTCGACAGCCAAATCGGGTTCGGGCCTAGTGTTTTCTTCGTGGGCCCGGCTTTGACAGCCCAGTTGCTCTGATAAACCCGACGGGCCTAGGTTTTATAGACAAGACACATACTATGATAGGGCCCATCAAGATCGTACAATAGCATCCAACTGTACATTTCATTTCCTGGATGCTCACACGTGCCCATCTGAGACATGTCCATACATAGCCTGAAATCAGGCACACACGTGCAAGATCCAGTCGATCCAAACCATTGAAGAGGTGGTCACCATCATGAACATTTCACCACGAAAATTATGCCGGATCACCCATCCACAGGGTGACACGTAATATTGAATTTGGGCCGTTGGTTTGCTCTTTTCCAACTAGATGATAGATCATCCACCTGCTTATTTCTTCTTAAGAGTATTTTTCAGCTGATGCTTTCAGATTAATGACTGATCACCAACAACCAGCTGTAGGTTACTTAAACCGACAACCCTAGTTTACAGTCACTTGCCCTTGATCTGTCCTGATAGTCTTGGCCCACCTGAGGTGCATTTTATGGAATATCTAAACAGTGCAGCTCACCTGTTGGAAAGCTTAGATCTCACACCTGTGTCCCATTTCGCATGTGGAATTAGCGAATTTCAAGTGTATACAGGTGAATTCCCATAGCCAAAATGCCCTTGGGCCTCAACCGTGGATTTCAAATTAATAGAATTTGGCCTTGATTGTGGACTGTTGCAATTAATTTAAACCGTCCGTTAGAATCCATGAACTGTATGGGCTAGCCCAGTAAATGTCGCTTATGGAATAATGGGCTAGTTATGATCAGGGACCACCAGATGGACGGTCTGAACTCGCCAACCACATGGCCGGCTGTTAATGAACCAACACACCATAAGCCAAATCAAACCTCAGCATCATGGGTGCAGTTACTTTCGCAAGGAAAGAGTGGAGCAAAAAATGCAAAAAGAAATGGCCTCAACCGGAAGCTCTGGTCCAAAATCTCTCAATCAAATGGGCAACATGTACAATACCTGTGAACATTTCAAATGGATTCTGACCCACTTTCAAAATTTTTAAAAAAAGTGGACACGGATTCCGGCCCGCCGATGGGAGATGTCGGTACTCGTTCAAGTGTGTTAGATGGAAACAAGCTCTCTTCCCCTGCACAAAACTAAGAAAAGGAACTAGATGCATCATATGAAGGGCCCCAAATACAGCTATTCTTATTCTTTCATTAGAGCAAAAATAGAATTTCAACTACACCTACAACTGTAGTACAACCACTGAAGCTTTCGATTAAAAACTGTAATCACACACTCGTGGATACCATTCACTTTCCAATAATTACACACTCACTGTACAGACAACATCGCATTCTGAGCACGAAAAAAGCATGCTCTCTCTCTTTCTCTACTTGTTGAAGAAAAGACCCTTCTTCTTCCCTTTCCTCTTCTCAACAGCCTGCAATAAAGAAATGCTTGTTGTAAATGTACTTGCACCTTTCTGATGACACTTCAAGATTTCAAAAAAGAGGTTTGCTACTGGAGTACTGGGCGTCCAGTTTCAACCCTTTGCTTCGTGATACATATGAATACCATAGAATGTAAACTATGTAACAAAGACTTATTGCACTTTATTCTATTATGCTTTGTTGACATGTGTGTGCACGTCTGACACTCCAAAACACAGGTCAAAGGAAAACCTAATATTTATCTAATTATAATTTTTTTTACAAATTTTACATAAAAGTTACAACATTCAATTTTTTTATTTTTTATTTTACATATTATGATTTGTATGTTATTTTAGGAATTTATACATTAAACAGTTACAACATTCAATTTAAGTACAAATATTTGTACAGCAGGCAACTGACTTTTGAAAGCCTCCACAACGACACCAACACACGTGCATACATCCAAGTTGAATAGAATTTAAAATATTTCCATGAAATTTATTCTTCAGACACTCAATTTATCATCTGAACTCATTTATACCACAGTTCTATAACTCAAAAACTTGACTAAACTCTGTATCCAGTGGGGTCAAGTTGAAAAGAAGACTCGATTTGACTCAACTCAAAGACTCGATAAGTAATCTAGGTATAATATGGCACAAATAATAGCCACTTAAAAACATTATAAGTATAAAAACAGGAAAGTTAAATCGATAGACTGCTTGACCTGTTGGTGTGTGGCCTGAGAAACTTGGGTTGTGAGTTTGAGTCCCCCTAGCTATCATTTTTGTTTTGTTTTTAATTAAGAACAAATCAACTCAACAAGTGACTCAGTTAAGAGTCATGCCACGGACTGTCGAGTAAATCTGACTTGATGAATCATGCCGAGTCTGAACTGAGTTAAGCTTGGTTCCAAGTTTCAGAGTCTCGGTTGGATTTCTGGCCAAGTTCACACCGCCAAGTTCCAACTCGAGTCACCAAGTTTTAGAGCTTGCTTCATTCCTCTCATCCACCTCCAGCATCACTATCTTGTCAAAAAGAAAACCGAAAATAAGAAGGCATTCATTTCTCACGGACTCTTTTCTAGTTTATTTTATCAGATCTCCTTTTTTCTTTTTCTTTTTTCTCCCTTTTTTGTCAGTAAGGATTTTCATCAATCCGCTCCATTTTCTTAATTAAAAATACCTTTATTTGCTCAGTCTCCATATTAATATTGATTCGAATGTCGTCCTTCCCTTGTATGTCCAATGGTTTTATTACTTATTTTGACGACTTCTATTTTCATCAATGGGTTCTCTACAACTGACAAGAGACTTTTGCTACAAGAATACACAGTGGATGAAATTAATTGCTTATGGTGATTCCAAATCGAGGTTCTGGTGTTTAAACTTGCTCTGTGCTGCAACTATTGAGGTTGCACATCCAAAGCCAGCTTATAAAAATTTCACATTATGATGTCGGAGCACAAATCATATAAAGATTGATTACCCCCATATGTCCACTTACCTAAATTTCCTTGTTATGGTATGATCTTCCAATATCTGCACCCTATCATTCAATCCTAAAGAGTAAAGGTCTCCACAGCAATGAAGTGGGAACCATTAACGAGCCTACTAATTGTCTTTCAAGAATTCCACTACCATATTCATGGAAGGTCAGGAGCCACTCTTTCTTTGTTAGAACAGAGACAGTGGGCAGTACCTAAGCAAGCTACAAAGGTAGCACCTCCATCCCATCAATCAACTTGTATATGTAATAAAAAAAAAAAAAAAAAAACATTGTACGAAATCTCAGCCTGGCTGTTTTTATGTCAATGCTGTTAAATAAAACCTACTATGTGTGTTGTTTCATTGTTTGCATATCCGAATTTCCTAAATGCTCTCTCCATTTGTGTGTGTGTGTGTGTGTGTTTTATTTTTTTTCTTTGAGAGCTCTCTCCACGTATTCAATTTGGTATAATATTCAAGTGTCATTTTTTGGATGACATGAACCTTGAGTGTTAACAAGGGCAGGAAAAAAAGAAAAGAAAAAAAGAGAGCGTCATATTAGGACTCATGTGAACATCATACATCCAGCACTATGGTATTTTTGAACTGCATCAACACGATGCAGTTAGAACAGCCTTTAGAAAACACAATGCACTTGAACAGATCTACTGGAAATGCTTGAAAATAACTAGAATGTAGGCAAAGCCAGAATAGGGCTGAAAGACAAAGTTTAAGCACCTCTACAACCATTCTGCCCTCTAAGACATTTCAAAGGACAAAATGTATACCATCTAATTCAAGCATCCAACGGGAAAAGAGAGGTTTGAATGATTGTGGAAGGGGAAGTCATACACCCAGCTCAGTATCCCAGCTAATGTGTATCACTCTCCTAATGCATTGAGACCCACCCCCCCCCCCCACCCCCCCCCCAAAAAAAAAAAAGAAAACAAAAAAAAGAGTGAAGGAGAAGTCATCGATATTCTGTTGAATGGAAGCAGGCACACAATGTAAAAATTTGCACCAAATCCATTTAAATGTGCTAAAGCATTCTGCCTATTAACTGTAAAAGAATAGCGTGCAGTTAGAAATTATACCCTCATGATAAACAATCTCATTGTAAGAACAATGGTATCTCTCGTCCTGTACAATCAAAAACAGAAAGCAACATTAGAGATAACAACATCAGAGGCAGATTCTGAGTCCTGAAAAAACCTTGGATGGATGTTGCTATGACAAATTATGACATAAAAACCTAGCAAAACAACAAGTGTAAATGGGCCTGACCAGAGCTTAGCAGAATAAAAAATTTGCGTAGGGCCGGACTAACCTCGACAAAACAATATACTTCGATGAGGTTGCTAAATAATCTCCTGTGTAGTTTTATATGACTGCTACTTGAACAGAAACATAAAAATGGTAGAGCTTTGCCAAGCATACGTATGTGTACAAGAAATACCATCTACACGCCACCACATGTGCCAGTGTGGCTGACGTGTGCAAAATCCAAGTCACCCATCGGACGAGTCTAACTGTTCTCGCCCCAAAGTAATTCAGGCCCATTCAGCAGGTGGACCGCAATGTTAGGAACAGTTAGATATGTAAAATCACTTCAGCCAATTTTATCAGTCTTACATTTGTTGCATGTCACCCAATTGATGAGCCGACCTGGTTCTTGGGCCACAGCATCTACATAACGGTACCCATCGGATGAATGGATTGGATCTCACAACTACATGCCATGCTAGCATACACGTGGAATGTGCATGAGTTGCCTTACACACGCGCATGGGCTTAGCAAAGTTCCATTTACTACTTTAAAAAAAAAAAAAAAAAAAGAAGCAACGAAGAGAATATATTAAGAAGAAAAGAAAAAAATAGAAAGAGGACTGCTGAGATAGCAGACAGAAAACAAACTAAGCACCTTGAAAAGCTAGATCATAGTCTTTAAGACCCAAAATATTGTACACCCATTCAAACATGAACTTTTTAGCAAAGGATCCCACATCTTTCACAGTAGCCTGAACGTCATTGAAGCATCTATCATTCCTTTCCTTCCAAACAGCCCACCAAATTGCAACGATTGCCATTCTCCATATTCTCGTTTGCACTTTACCAAGCTTATAACCCTGCCAAGCTGCTAAGAAGGAGGATACTGAATAAGGGCTACACCCCACAATATTAAATTTAGGCCAGAAGTCCCACCAAATCTGGGTTATGAAAGGGCAATGAACGAAGAGATGATCGACAGTCTCCTCACTACGCATACAACAGAGGCATATATTAACGATCTGCATCCCACGTTTTCTGAGGTTATCGATGGTAAGGATCCTATTCGTAGCTGCGAGCCACCCAAAACAAATATCTGGATACTTCCAGATGAATGGGCAAGCTTGCACTGAGATGGAAGGGGCGGGGGGCAGCACCCAATATAAGGATTTAACTGAAAAGTTCCCGGACCTGTGACGCAACCACTTCAGCTTATCAGGCGAAGATAGATCCAGATTCACTGAAGAGAGACAGTGGAGCAGTTGCACGTATTCATCAGCCTCACGATCTTGAAGATTCCTATGACAATTAATTTCCCAGACCCTGGTAGTTCCCCCTTGAGAGTAATGAGCTGCAACCGAGCCCTCTTTGTTCACTGCTATACGATAAATAGACGGAAATTTAGTTTTCAGGGTACAATCTCCAAGCCACTGATCTTCCCAAAATCTGATAGACGATCCATTACCCGGAACAAAGCCTATATTAGCAATAACTGCTGATTTATGACGATGAATACCTTTCCACACGTAAGAGGCCCTGTATCTAGAAGTGTCCTTGGTCCACCATCCACCTGGAGACTGACCATATTTACCTTTGACAAGGATATTCCACAAAGCTTCAGGTTCATTGCCCAGATGCCAAACCCACTTGCCCAACATCGCAGAATTCATGATTTTGAGGTTTTTGATATTTGCTCCCCCATTCTTAAAGTGGCTGCACACTTTCGGCCATTCCATAAGATGAAATTTGTCATGGATATCCTTACCGCACCAAAGGAAATTACATCTAAGCACATCGATGCGTTTCAAAATCACAGTCGGACATCTGTACAAGGACATGAAGTAGAGCAGGAGATTGGCCAGCGCTGCCTTAATGAGAGTGATCCTACCTCCAATCAAAAGATAGCGGCATTGCCAGGTAGCTAGTTTCTTATGAATTTTGGCAATTATTTTATCCCACATCTCAATCGGGGGCGGACCCAGCGCTAGGGGAAGACCCACAAACGTTGTTGGGAAGGAACCAGATGAGCAACCCAAATTATCAGCTAAAACTGAAAGCCCCTGGTCCAAAACATTAACACCATAAAGTTTTGATTTGGACAAATTGATTTTCATACCTGAAACTGCCTCAAAACATCTTATGGTCGTGAGAAGATTGTTAACAGATTCTACATCTGCCCCAATCATGATCAACATATCATCTGCAAATTGAATGTGGGAAATGGGGGGAAGCTCATCCGAGATTGAGATACCATTGAAGAGCCCAGCATTCTGCCCACTAATAATCATTTGCGACAACCCCTCACAGATCAGAAGAAACAGGAGGGGAGAGAGGGGATCACCTTGGCGTAAGCCTCGCGATCCTTGAAAGAAGCCTTTAGGAGTCCCATTAAGAAGAATGGAAAAATGTGCCGACTGAAATCAAGACCCAATCCATCTACGCCATTTAACCCCAAAGCCCATACGAATGAGCATATATTGCAGGAATTCCTAGTCGACATGGTCGTATGCCTTTTCTACATCCAATTTGTAGAAGAGAGTCTTCGTACCTGATCTATGACAGGAGTGCAAACATTCGTTAGCGATTAGCGCACCATCAATAATTTGTCTCCCTTTGATAAATGCATTTTGATGATAGGAAATAAGGCCTCCCATAACTACTGATAGGCGGGAAGACAGGATTCTAGCCAGAATTTTATAAGGACCACCAATAAGGCTGATAGGCCTGAAGTCTGAAAGCGAGGAGGCACCGGGAACTTTAGGAATCATAGTTATGAAAGTAGCACCGAAACTTTTCGATAGAATCCCCCTTTCGTGAAACTCGTTGAGAAAAGCCATGAAATCATCTTGAAGGATTTCCCAGAATTCCTAAACGAAAGACATGGTGAACCCGTCCGGGCCAGGAGATTTCTCTCCCGATAAAGCAGAAATCGCCGCTTTGGTTTCGTCGACGGAAAAAGGGGCTTCCAATAAGTCAGCCTCAGCCCTTTGGATGGCAGAAAAAGCAATACCGTCCAAGCGGGGACGAGACCACCCATTAGCCGAGAGAATGGAGCTAAAATGGTCGATCGTACAAATTTCTATCTCCTCTTTGTCATTTATCTGTTTGCCGTCCACCGTAATAACCCGGATAGCTTTACTACGAGCTCTCATGTTTGCTATGTTGTGAAAATATTTGGTATTTCTATCTCCTTCTTTCAACCACTTCACTCTGGACTTAGACTTCCAATTAATTTCGTCTTCCATGGATCTATTAGACAACGTCTGGATGATCTGGATCCGTCCGAACAAAGACTCAAGCGGGATCTCCTCTTCATTATAAGACACATCTATGTGCTGCAGCTCAGCCAATAAGGACACAGTTTCCTTCTCTCTGTTCTTAAGTTCATTCGCCTTCCATTCCTTAATTTTCTCTTTAAGGCATCTCAGCTTACACATTAGACAATGACCAGCATAGCCTTCAGCCTGAAAAGAGTGCCACCATTCCGCTATTTTTTCTTTGAATCCTTCAACTCTGAGCCATGCCAGGTTAAATGTAAAAGATTTTGGGCCCCAGTTGAGATCTTTCATAAATAGCAAGATCGGACAATGATCGGAAGTAGTTCTAGGGAGCGCAACCTGGTGAACCGCAGGGAAAGCCTCGAGCCATTCGGAGGAAATAAGAAATCTGTCCAACCGCGACTGAATGGGGCTTCTACGACAATTAGACCACGTGAATGAGGCGCCTGACATAGGAAGATCAATCAACTCCTGAGCTTGGATCCAGTCAGAAAATTGGTGCATGGCAGTCGAAGTTCTCCTGAGACGAGTGTTCTTCCGGAAAACAGACAACGTTAAAATCTCCAACAATGCAGCACGGACCTGGGAAAGACTGACGGGCCGAAGTCAGTTCATCCCAAAAGGAAGACCTAAGGGCATCCTCATTAGGACCATAAACAGTGATGATTCTACAGGAAAAGGAAGATAACTTATCTTGCAGCGTGACTGAGACAGAGAAGTTTCCCGTAGCCGAGGACAACAAAGCCCATCTGGAGCATTTCCAGGCAATCAGAATACCACCCGACGACCCCGCAGCGTCCATAGTGACCTGATGAATATCATTAGCTTTCCATAACGACACCATCAGCCTATCAAAGAAACAAGGGACTTTGGTTTCCTGAAGGCAAACGACATCCGAATTCTTTCCACTGATGGAATCCTTGATCAACCCTCTCTTTTGCTTGGATCCCACCCCCCTAACGTTCCAGGAGATAACATTAATTGAGGAACCATGCTACCTCGTGCCCCCTTGCGCCCTCGATGACCCACCGAAGAGGACGGTAATTCCAGAGTCGGTTGAAGGCGATAAAGTTCCCCGTTGATCGAACGCTTAACTGCTGTAGATGGGGTTCTGGGAGGAGGAAGGGGTCTGCCCCTATCTTCAATGAATTGAAATAGGCTAATATAATCTTCAGGCCTATTTCCAAAAGACAAACCCAGAGACCTTCCAACATGTCCAACCGCATCACAGATCCATTTCTTCTCCTGTATTTCTTCAAAAACTTCGTCTCGACTTTTGCCCTCAGGATATATCATCGACTGGGAGGAAGAGATGCTGTTTTCCTACTGCAGCATAGGGTGGTTAGGATAAACTTGCCAAGGTTCAGCTTCTAATACTTCGCTAGGAGGACCTTCCTGGAACAGAGTAAGAGGGCCCAAATCAGACCAGTCCCTATTTGAATAAGAGGAGTTGGGTTCAGATACTGGAGTAGTCTGATGAGTATCAGAGAACAAACTTTCGGTATCGTCCCCGTCTGAAGGAACCTCTCCCATTTTCTCTGTAGGGGGGGGCCTGAATGGTAGGGAGGGAGGAAAGGGCAGGAATCTGGTATAAGGTTGGGTTAGCTGGTAAGGCATCTGAAATTTGAATCGGGTCCCATCTGCTAGGAGATAGGTTAAAACGGATCGAACCCAGACCCGATACAATAGACCCGAGGTCGAGGACTGTCAATGGCCCTGGACGAGACGCATAGTCCTCCACGTGTGCAGCTAGGATAGGGATTGAGCCTAAGGCAGGCATGTCATGCGTAGGAACGGCTGGCATACCTCCCTCATTAAAGCTGATGGAGGGGCTGTGCATACGTGTCTTCTCCGGAGATAACTCGAGCGAAGGCGGGAACAGTTTCCGAGATTTAGAAGGAGTAGATCCACGTGTCTTCATCTCCATCGTGGAGGATCCCTTGACTGCGACGCTCAAAATATCTTCTGCCAACAGAGGATCTAAAACGGCTGAGAAACTGCCACCTGTCTCCCTCCTGCTGCTACTGAAGGGACATTGATGGGCCAGCGGTCCCGTTCCCGCCTCGTGTACGTCCAGTAGTCCGTGGGAGAAAGGCTGAAGAGCTCCTTCTTCAACGACCGTCTCCTCCGCCGGGGACTGCCTCACCGATTGCCTGTAACTCCAAATTTCGCCCCAATGAGGATGGATAGCCCCTGGAATTTCTTGCTGAACCGGGAGAAGAATAGTACACTTATCGACCCTAATCTTAACTGCTTCCGGCAAAGGGAAACCTTTCTTCCTCCTGATTCTAGCTCTGATAACTCCCAATTCGGATCCGAGTTTCTTCTTCGAGTCCATTTCCAGCAAAAAACCCAAGGATGAGGCAGCAACGATTAAGAACTCATCATACCAACATTCCAAGGGAATGTCCCAAATGAGGACCCATAGGTTTTCTTTACCAAATATGGAAAACTCTTCCCAAGGCAATATTTTGATCACTGGACTCAAAGCAGACAGAAGCTTCTCCGTCGGGACTTTCTCTAGGTGAATACTGGCCCCCCACCTGACCCAGAGGGCATTATACCCTAGAGGTTTAAAGTCCGACAATCCAAACTGAACACCGGTACTACTGTGCAGGAACCATTGACGAACCATTGCAATAGAAGCTCCATCTTTAGTTATGAGAACTACAGACTTAGCTAAATCAGCACTTTTTTCCAGAAACATATCGTGATCAACAATGACAGTCGCATCCGAGCATGCATCATTAGAGGTTTAAAGTTCCATTTACTACTATGACAAAAACATCCAGAATATTAGTAACAAGTGTGACCTTGCATGGTTATATGTCGCTTGAGGGAAAAAAAAAGCATACGAAAACAGTTTGTGCAATAACTATGATACCCAGAATGTTAGTTAAATACATGAACCCAAAAGTTATTCTAGTGGTGAGGTCATATGGCACTTACGAGCTACTCCCAGCAGTACGTAGAGCATAGTCAGGTCCACCAGAACTGACTATTGAAAATTCCGTAGTTTGTCCATATGGGATTGTAACCTGCAGAAATAAAATTTTAGATGCTAGTATAAAGTATAAATCTACTTTGAAAATAAGCCAAGGCACTTGTAAACATTGTGACAACGTTTCAGCCTCAAGTAATAGACAAAAACTAAGCAGTAATCACAATATCAGTAAAATATGGCAAAATGGCAGCTGATCCCATGCCGCTGGAGCCATGACAAGTAACATCTCTCCATGTCAATACCATGCACATGCCATACACAAAACGAGATCAGAACCATTCATTCAGTAGGTCCTATAATGAATGGGCCTGATGGATCCAAGCCATCTGATCATCCAATTGAAGCAGAGTGATCCAACTAATAGCAGATTGTGTAATTAGTAGTCCCATTTAAGAGTGCGGATTTCAGATCAGGCACATCCAAGGGTTCAGAATACAGATCAGGCCCATCCAATTGTCCAGATTGGAGATCAGACTTATCAGCTTCCTTTGGGGCACATTCAGAAGTACCTGGAGGCATGTAAATTTCTTTTTGCAAATTAATATTTTGTTTGTGTTGAGAAGAAGAAAATTTTTATTTTGAGGCAAATGGGCAGAAAATTCATAACCCATTAACTCAAATTTTGATTTATGTGCCACCCAAATGCTCTGTAAGTTCAAAAGAAAGACACGCCACCAACGTACTCAACCACATGTCAATTTATAGGTACTTCCAGGCATTATCTACATTCCCTCCTGACCTTGATTTGTGTCTTCTTAAAAGCTGTCTTTCACAACCATATCTTTTCAAAAACTATAAAACAGATAGAAAACCATAATTCTTGATGAACAACAAAACTATTATTAAAAATGGTAAGGGTTTCTTCTCCTCCTCATGAAGGTTAAATATCTAGGATGGTGCATGATGGGCGACGAGAAATCAGAGCTGGCGTGATGGTAGGTGACGAGAATGGATCTTCAAGGAAGGAGCAGTTTCTCTCGAGGATCTTCTTCAGCACTGTCATGGGGTTGATTGCAGGGAAGTTATTGTAAGTTGCTCTACAAGCAGATCATAGTGAAGGTTATGTGTATGGTGGGAGTTCAGACAAATCTCTTTGGAATCAGAGGAAGAAAATCGAAGATAGCAGGAGAGCAGAAAGAGGGAAAGAAATCCTGTCTTCTGGTCGAGACATCAGAGATGAAGAGGACTCCTGTCTAAAGATGGATTTTTCAGGGGGGCTAAGGAAATGAGAGAGTGGAACAACCCACAAGAAAAATCGGAAGGTGTGTTATCAGCATGGCCAGGGAATAAAGAAATTGCAGGAATGCCCGACAGTTTTTGTCGAAAATTTCTCTACAGACTGGAACCATCTGAACCTTGGGGAGATCTCTTGGGATTATGGGGAGGTTACAGAAATCATAATACCAAAAAAGAAAGGGACGATGGAAGCATGGGGATTTTCTTTTGTTTGGATGAGGGAAGAGATGGAAGAAGCTGTTGAAGCCATCAATGGAGTTCATGTCCGAGGGAGAGTACTTAGGGTTAATGTTGCTAGGTATGGCCCAGATGAGATAAACAAGGGTAAACACAATGAGAAGCCAGCGGTAAGGGAGGAGGACCGAAGAAGGAGAACAGGGGCAGTAACAAAGTTCCTGCACACCAATTGAAAGAAAAAGGTGGAGAGTGGATACAAAGGATGTTCCGGCAGTGCAGGTGGTGTAAAAGGCATGGGAATCCTTTCAATGGAGTTTCATTGTATCTGTCAGGCCCAGAACATTGGGGAGAGAGGTTGAAGATTGGCTTTTGCAGAATTGGAATGTGGACGGAGAAGACAACATGATAAAGCTAATGTCTGATTCAAAAGTGTGGGTTTCAATGCATTCGCAGGTAGATATTGACAAATTCCTGATGGCTTGTAATCTATTCAAAGATGATACGATCCGGGAGGTGTCGACATGGGAGGAATGGTAAGTGTTTGGCTGGGATGAGTCTTGGTATCAGATATGTGGAGCTCCCTTTAGAGCTCTGGATTAGTGAAGTGTTTGAAGTGGTGGGTTCTTGCCTTGGAAGGTGGTGGGGATTGATCCTCTGTCTGAAGAGTGCGAGATGTTGCGATACGCTTGCATCTGCATCAGACGAAAGAAACAGGATCCAGTGCCGGAAACCATTGCAGTAGGGGTTGCTGAAGATCAGATCTTGATCAGAGTGGGGAAGGAGGCAGAAATAGGTTTTGAGGAAGAAAATCAGGAATTTTGCCATGAACATATTCATTACGGGAAGACGGGGAGCTCCTTTGAAGCGATGCCAATGGCAGCCTCAAGCGCCGAAGCAGGAGTACAGTATGGGCGTTACTGCGAAACACGGGATCATGACAAAGGGACGTGGAAGCAGAGGATTGGTCCGGTGGGGTTTGGTGGGGCAAGAGTGATTGAGGAGATGACGCATGGAAACGGGGGTGGTGAAGTCAGGGAGGTGAGGTCAGCATCTGCTAACAACGGGCAGAGGGAGGGGGTACATGGCGGTAGGGGTGTACACGAACCGAGCTAGCTCGGTTAGCTTGCTCGACTTGACTTGGAAAAGCTCGATTCAACTCGGTTCAAAGCTGAGTTCGAGCCGAGTCGAGCTGATTTTTTGGGCTCGAAAATGAGTTCGAGCAGGCCCCAGCTCGACTCGACTCAAATCGAATCCAGCTCGAATCGAACCAGTTCGGTGACTCAGTTACTTTGCCATTGATGTTGCTCACCAACTGTTTGATAAAATGACTCAACGAAATGTGGCTGGTGGCAAGGAAGGTTTGCACATGAAACTAATACCTTTTTTCTCTTTCTTTTTTTCTTTTTTATGTTACTTAGAAGGTGTTTGAGAAAATACCTGTAAAAACATTGCCTCTGTTTGTAAAACAGTGGGGTTTTGAAGTTGCAGTTCAGGTGTTTGTGGAAATGCCTCAATGGCGAACTCGGCCCGAGCTGCTGAACGAACCGAGCCTAGCTGGCCAGTCAGGCTCGAGGACCGAGCCGAGCTGAGGCAAACCAGTGTTCGAGCCGAGTCAAGCTGAGGCCAGCATGACTCGATGTACACCCCGACATGGCGGGTGGAGGGGCGAGGGGGTGTCTTGAGGGGCTGCTGACGACAGCGTCATTAATGGCTCTCAGGAGAAATGCGACGTGTGGCTGGGGCTGGTGGAGAGAGTGATTGTGGGATTGCCATGTGGAAATTCCTCTCTCAATACAAGTGGAGAGGCAATCGCGTGGGGTGGGAGAGAACTCACATGCAGAAGAGGCATTTATTTTATCATGTGTGAAGGAAATAGAAGTCCTTCACATGTGTGCGACTGGGACTCAGTTAAATGCCAGTTTTGCAATCAGTCTGGAGTTTCATAATGCTGCAAAGCTTAAATGGAAAGGATAGTGATGAGGCACAAGGCTTGCTGAAAGAAAAAGGTGGGTTCGTTTTAGTTGCTAATGCAGAATCAATTGAGGTCTATTGCCAGGAAGATGATCTCCTAGCCTTTGAAGCAACGATTTCAGATGGGAGAACAGTAATCATATATCAGGGAGAAGCAGAAAAATGTACATGTGTGGGACAGCTACTGTTTGAAGGAGCAGAAGAAAATGCAATATCAGAGAGCGAAAGATTGGAGATTGCAGGAGAATGTCATTCAAGCAGCAGCTGTAGCTCTCGAATTCAAAGAATCAGATGATGAGAATCAAAACTCCTTAAGGTCAATTCCAAAAAATTCTGTGATGGTGGTCAATGGGCAAGGTAGGAAATTTTCAATGGAATATGGGAGATTTGGGTTAAAGATGTACTAGATTGTGTGGACCGACTTCTGGGGTTATCCTTTGGGGACATGGAAGAGGATTATATAGCGTTGTTTCAAATTGTGGAGGAAAGAGGGTGGCAAATACCGAAGGAGACACAGTGGGGATAGATGTTGAAACCAGTACAAGGCAAGAGGGAATTAAGGAGCCTGAACTTCGGAAATTAACTACAAGGCTAAAACATCGCCGAAGAGTGATGAGAGGGAGAGAAGAGGTAGAAAATATATCTCATGAAGATCATGTCAATTTTATTAAGTGGCAACTAGTTTCAAATAAGTTTTTACATCAGTGTATGGTCCTAATAGACCGTCTCAACGAAATCAATTCTGGGAGGAATTGGATGTTTTTTGTAAGAAGTGGCAATTGCCATGGTGTGTGGATGAGGATTTTAATATTGTCATGTTCAGGTTTGAGAAGTCTAATGGGGGTTGACTTACTCAAAGCGTGAAGAATTTTTCAAATTGGATTGTGAAAAATGAGACGATAGATCTTCCTATGGGAGAGAGGTTAAGTACCTGGACAAATGGCCAAGAAAAGGTAGCGAAGTCTAAGTTCGATTGATTTTTATGTCTCTGGAATGGGGCAAGAAATTTCAACTAGTGCATCAAAGGGGTCTCCCTAGACTGGTGTCTAATAATTGTCCAAGACTTTTTAGGTGGATAAAGAAAATTGGGGGCCGCGTTCATTTAGGTTCGAATTGGCATATGGTTTGTGGTTGAAGGTTTCAAGGATATGATTAAAAATTGGTGGGCATCACTCAAGGTACAAGGCTATGCAAGTTTCTCTAAATTTCAAAAGTTGCGTGGTCTTAAAACCAAAAAAATAAAAAAATAAAAAAATAAAAAATAAAAATAAATAAATAAATAAATATTGTGTGGAAGAAAGCGTTTCTTGGTGTTCAAGAAGTGAATATTTTTGCATTGTTACAGGGAATTCAAGCTATGGACATCAAAGAGGAGGGAGAAGAATTACAAGATGTGGAGATGGCATGGCATGAGGTTTATAAGGCTAAATATAATGCAATACTAAGGGATGATGAAATTAAATGGAGGCGGAGGTCCATAGCAATTTGGCTCGAGGAAAGGGACAGATTCCATGCAATGGCTAATGCTTGGGCAGGAGTTTACAAAATCAAAAGTGTAGAAGTGGAGGGAGTGGAGGTAGAGTGAAAAACCAAGGTGTGCGGTGCAATAGTGGAATTTTATCAAGATCATCTTTATGGAGAAGAGTGGGTTTAGACTAAAATTAGATAATCTTTTCTTTGATGCAATTCCAAGCGTGAAGGAAAAAGGTTTGCAGAAGCCATTTTCGGAAGAGGAAATCAAGCAGGCAGTTGATGACTTAAGAAAGGATAAGGCTCCAGGTCCAGATGGCTACCCTATAGCTTTCTTTCAGGAATTTTGGGAAATGATTCAAAAAGATCTAATTGCCTTTATAAATGAGTTTCATGATACACGTAAAATAGCAGTTGAATTGAGTGCTACGTTCATTGCTTTGGTTCCAAAAACAGGAGCAGCAGAGAGTTTGTGAGACTTTAAACCAATCAGTCTCCTTGGTAGTCCGTATAAAATATTAATGAAGATAATGGCTTCAAGGTTTCAAGAAGTATTATATGTAGTTTCCAAGTCATGAGGTGCTTTTGAGGCCAATGGTGGATAGTGCATTGATCATGCATGAAGTTATCGAATCTCGGCATACGGAAGAGATAAAAGGGGTTGTTTGTAAATTGGACATGGAAAAGGCATATGATTAGATGGACTGAGACTTTGGTTAGAATTGGAGAACGTGGATCCACATCTATGTCGAGTCGGCTAAATTTTCAGTTTTGGTGAATGGATCTCCAAAAGGCTATTTCTCAGCATGAAAGGGTTTGAGACAAGGGAACCGGTTATCTTCGTATCTATTTGTAGCAGTGATAGAGGCTTTTAAGTCTTATGTTACATAGAGGGGTGGAAATAGAACTTATAGAAGGTTTTAGGGTGCATAAGTCAAATTTTCAAGTGCCACATTTACAGTATGCGGTTGATACGATTCTATTTTATGATGCGGATGCCAAAAAGGTGGATAATTTAAGGAAGACAGTAACTTGTTTTGAGGCAGTTTTAGGTATGAGGATGAACATAAGTAAACCGAAATTGTTGGGATACAATTGTCTAAGGCGAAGGTGGGCAAATATGTTAGAATCTTTGGCTGTCAATCAGGCTCATTTCATCAGGCTCATTTCCTTAGACCTATTTAGGTTTACCATTACGCATACGTAAACTGGCTAAATACTTGTGGGATGAGGTAGTAGAAAGGTTTGAAAGGAAGTTATCAAGTTAGAAAAGAAGACATGTCCTTAAGAAGAAGATTGGCATTGATAAAGGCGATTATATCTAATCTTCCAATCTATTTTTATGTCTTTATGCAGGTGCCCAAAGTTGGTTTTCGATCGTTTGAATAAAATGAGGAGAGAATTCCTACGGTGAGGAGCTGAAGAGCAGCATAAATATCATTTAATGAAATGAGAGGTATGCCAACCATTTCAAGAGGGGGGAGCTAGCATAAAAAGTTTGAAGAAATTGATGAACTTTGCGCTATTGGGGAAATGGCTCTGGCAGCTTCGTGGAGAGAAAGGTCATTTATGGAAACAAGTCATAGTAAAGAAATATGGATTAGAGGAAGGAGAAAGATGGATTAGGGCGTCTTCTCTATACAAAGCATCAAGGGGTTTGGAAAGCAATGGTAAGATTAGGAGGGAAGTTCACGAAAGGGATTGGCTTTTCTTTGGAGGATGGAAGAAGCATTCATTTTTTGGAAGATGTTTGGATGGGAGATAAGCATATTCTAGAAGTTTTCCCTAGTTTGGCTAGAACATCGATAGATTTGAATATCTTGGTTGCTCGTTGTTACTCAATCAAAAGAAATAAGGTGATTTGGGCTCCTCTATGCAGAAGGAATTTGTTGGAAGATGAAGTAGAAGAGATGATTAAATTGTTGAGAATACTTCAAAAGATAACGTCAGTGGCGAGAGAGCGAAATTCTATGGTGTGGATTAGAGAACAATCTAGGAAATCCTCAATCAAATCATTTTATAATTTCATTTTTGGGTCTTCATCAGAGAGGTAAATTAGACATACAACTTTTTGGTGGCATTATAGTGCTCCTCATAAGGTGGTGGCCTTGCAATGGCTTGTGGGAAGGAATAAGGTGCTGGTGGTTGATACTCTTCGTAAGGGAAAGATGGTATTGCCGAATGTATGTTTGATGTGAATGCAAAATGAAGAGTCAGTGGACCATCTTTTTCTTTATGGTCCCTTTGCTAGAGAAGTATGGGGAAAGTTTTTTGAAGTATTTGGAATATCTTGGGCCATGTCAGTATCTATCGAAAGTTTTTTCCAGGCATGGCATGGGGGAGGTATCGGTAAGGGAAGGCAAAATAGAAGATATCTTTGTTGGCTGGAATTTGGGCTATTTGGGAGGAGAGACAATAGGTGCTTTCAAACTTGACGCAATCAGGTAGTGGATGTATTCAATAGGGCTAAAGCGAATGCATCGGAATGGACAAATGCTTTTAAAGCTGTAGGATAGTTTCTAATTTTGTTGTTGTTGTTTTTTTCCTTTTTCTTTCATGTACATTGTACTCTTTTTGGCTTTAGCCGCTCTTATAAATTATTGCCTCTCAGAAAGAAAGAAAGAAAAAAAAAAAGAGGATAGAAAACCATACAACTGTGCTTGGTGAAAACTTTTCTGTGATAACAACACCACGTGGTCCATTGCACTTGATGCTGTACCCTTCCCTTTTAATGGCCAAAATAGCAGGTTCCCAGATACCTAAACATCCTGCCTGTAAATATTGGAAATTGAAATAGTTAACAGCAATATTTTAAAGGAAAGTGGAATTCCATCCAGAAACCACTTCAGTATGAAACCTTCGTCCAAGTAATTAAAGAAATGAAGCAACAAACCTACCGATAATGAAACTTCAAATGATGTATGACCAACGAAAAGAGTTTTCTCTATCTCCTCTTGCATAACGGGATCTGTGATCAGGAAAAATAAAAATTACAAGCTGTTCCAAACTACTTAAAATGAGATGACACAAAAACACACAGAATATCAGAATTCATCAACTACAGGTCTGTGATGCATGCTTCATAGTCTCAAAGATATGAGTATCGAAACACAATCGAAGAACTGTGAATTGCAGTGGAAAACTCATGTTTTAACAAAAAATCTGTAGTCTCTATGCTGCATTGGGATCACGGACACATCAGGAGCAGAGAAAAATAATTCATGATTCTGGAACTTCTAATCTTAGTGAAATTTCAAATATTATCTACACAAGTACCATTTCATGACTTTTGAATATTCTAGGAAATCACAAAAATCATGAATTATTTTTCTCACAGCCAGTGTTTAAAGAATCGGTATCGCTACAAGTTTTGCTAGCTAGGGATACGGAAATAATATCGATATCGTTGATAACCGGAAATGTGGAGAAAACGATGAAATTTTTCAGTGGAACTTCAAAAGATGCTAAAATACACATATTTGAATATTTAGGAATTAAAAAATTGCAAAAAGAACGCATACATAATAAGTTTCCATTTAATGGGGGCCTAAAAGCATGCGTTGTCATAAGAAATCAGTCCAACCATCCCATCTATCCATCAATCGATATGTCATAATATTGACGACGTACGATATTTCGCCGAGAAAATGCTGACAAATGGAAAGGAAAAAAAAGATTGTGGTCTTGATTTCACGATATTATCAATATTATCATCAACAAATTGAACACTGCATACAATCAGGAGCCCATAAAAAAATTTGAAATGGATTTTTTTTTAAAAAAAAAAATTTTGTTTATAATAAATTTTTGGCGATATTATCGTAATGTTGTCGATCCACTAGCGATACAAGCAACATCAGGAATTTACACAGTAAAAAATATTGGCGATATTGATACATTGGAAATGCAAGTGACACCTGAAATTTACATAGTCGAAAATATTGGCAATACATTGTCGATACATGGAATTTCTGATATTACCAATGTTATCGGTATCGCCAAGCAAGAGATATGGATAATATTGGGGATATTTTGATAATATCAGGGATACTTCAAACGATGCTCACATCTAAAACAACCATAGCCGTGTTAAGAAATTCCGATACAATAAATACACATATTGAAGCCACAACTGGTTCTCAGGGAGTTCTGGGAGCTATCAACAAGTTGCGGAAGATCACGATATGATGGTAATGGAGAAAGGAAGAATGGAACAGTCGAGACCTATCTCAGCATTAGAATGGTTCATATACACACCTGTGTCCACGGTTTCAAGTTTCCAACACTTACAACAGATCAAATACTCACTTCAAACTCCTTAATCTCTTCAACAATGCGTCAATACCATATGTGGGATGGAAACCCAGGAAATAAAAGAATGAAGGCATAAACATATAGAAAGGACATATACTTGGAGAATCACATCACAGGCAAGGACATCTAGAAGAGTCTGTCTCACCTCTAGATATTAGAAGCATCTCACTCCTAAAAATTAATTCCCATTGCATGAACTAGTAAGAAGAGGACTTCCACTCAATTGCATGTTTATCAAAATTCTCCAATAAAATAATAATCCATATAATCTCCATTTTTTCTTTAAGAAAATTTTGATCCTTATTCAAAAAGAAGAAGAAGAAGAAGAAGAAGAAGAAGAAGAAGAAGTAATCATCTATATAATCCATACACGTGGCTTCATATAACCATAAACATTGGCCAGATATTTCTCAAACAGCAATTCGGTTGGCCAATGACCCCCAAATTGATAATCCAACAATGGCCAACACTCATACAGCAAACAGGTAGGGGTGTCTCACGCAAGGTGGATACTAAGACTCGCGACAACAGTCTCTGTTTCTAGGTCAGATTGGATGATGTAGTGTGTTTGTGGGAAGAACTATGGGTTGGAGAAGCAACGCATGCCTCCTCCTTTCCGCCTCTCCACTGCATATCCACGCATAAAGAGGCCAAGGTGATTGAGATGAATATATTGGGATCACCATTATCTAGAATGTAATGTTTCCTCAGAATTTAGAGCTTATAGGCATTCTAAAGGATGAGTAGATCAAGAGATTCAAAGAGCTTATGGGCATTCTAAGGGAGGTACATATATGAATGAGGATTGCAAGATTTGGATGGGCACCTTGCAATTTCTCCTCAATGTCATTTTTTGTGCGATCACTTCTAGCACCAAAGAGCATCCTCCATGAAAAAGGGCATGGGGGAATCACCTCCGAGAGCGGGGAGACATTGCTTGGACAGATACCACTAATAAAATCTTAACTACCAAAAATTTGTGCACAAAAAAAAAAAAAAAAAAAAAAAAACAAAGCTTTTCCAATCACCTGCTTCCATTTATGGAAGGAAGATGAAATGGTTGATCAGTGATCACATTTTCATCCATTTGTAAGTTGGGAAATGATGAGTGGAACTTCTTTGATCTCTTGGAGATAAGTTGGGTTCAATGTGTCTCTTTGGGGGTTTTAACAAAAATGGTGGTAAAACAGACCCTCAGCGACCGTAGGTATCATAATTTGGAGAATGGTACCTTCACATAATATGAGGATTGTGGAAAAATAGAAATCATGGTATTTTCAACAATTTTTCTTCATGGAAGTCCAATGGTACCTTGGCACAATATGAGGATTGTGGAAAGATTGTGGAAGTCCAATGGTACCTTCGCATAATATGAGGATTGTGGAAAAATAGAAATCATGGAATTTCTAACAAATTTTCTTCATGGAAGTCCATTGAAGAATCCTTTCCTTTGTTCTTAGTCCAGCTTCCGTCAGACAAGAATTTAAAGGGCCATCTAACAATGGCTTCCATAAGCCTGGAAAGTAGGTATTGGCTTCAAAGAAAGGATCATGAAGGCCAAGACTTCCTTTCCACCTCAGGCTTACGTTTAGAAACTCAAACTTGACGGTTAGTGGTTGGCGTTGCGAGGCATTAGTGGTTGGCGGACTGACATGGTCTCAGTTGGGTCTCTTTTGGTAAACATGGTCAAACTATGAAGCATTGCTTGCTATCTGGGTTAGTTTGTGCTTCAATAATACTTTTGTTTTAAGTTGTGCCAGGATAAGGATAGTTGATTAATCAACGTCGTTTTAAGTTGTATTTCTTAGTTCCCAAGAAACAACTAGAAAATTGAAGAGATAGTTGGAGGTTGGTAAAGAGTCATTTTCTTAAGTAATAAGTGAGATTATGAACTAATTTGAAGCCCAACTTTCTAAGGTCTAGCCAACCAAAGACTTGAGCAAAGAAGTCAAAAGTAGCAATGTGGAACTGGGAGACTTGAGAAGAGAACGTAAAACAATTACCATCCACGTCATGGTCAAACAATGAAGCTTTGGTTGGTATGCGGGTTAGTTTGTGTTTTAATAATACTTTGTTTGTTTAAGTTGGGCTAGGATAACGGTAGTGGATTAGCCAACAGTCGTTTTGAGTTGTATTTCTTAGTTCACAAGAAACAAATAGAAAATTGTAGAAATGGTTGAGTTATTTTCTTAAGTAATAATCAAGATTAGGAAGCAATTTGAAGCCCAACTTTCTAAGGTATAGCCAACCAAAGATTGAATGAAAAAGTCAGAAGTAGCAATGTGGAAGTGGGAGACTTCAGAAGAGAACATAAAACAATTACCATTCACGTCAGTGTGCTCATTATCAATTTTCAGAACATTGGTAATTTAGTTCTTATAGGGGTCAAGAATACATTAAACTATTTTCTACTTGTTTAATTTCTCCACCCTAAAAAGCTTAATTTCTATTGCTTTTTGTTGCATTTTATTCCATTCTTGCAATCAGAAGCTACTCGAAGCTCTTGGATTGCCTCAAATAGGCCAATCCAAGCTAAGTCAAACCATCATCCTGCTTTTTCTTCGAAGATCAAACCAGTTGCCGCTCCTGGTTTTGGTTAAGACTTCACATCAAGAACTTACGCCTAGGACAGTAGAACAACTTTTACACTTGATTGAGGAACTGTAGTAAGACAGCAGTATTGAAGCATAATGCTTGTGAAAGAGGAGATATTACAATAAAATGCAACAGCATGCATTGTTCACAGCATTGACATTTCAATAACAAAGTGGTAAGGCTATCCATCTTGGCTACCAAAGACAAAGGAAAGCCATGCATATGACACAAAGCAAGTAAATAGCTTAATCTCAAATACAACAATTACACCAATATTAAATTTGGCAGCTCACCACAAGTTATTTTTCTTTGCTCATTGGCGAAGACCTTAACGAGTTCACCCTGTACGGCATAAGAAATAGGTTGTCAAAATCAAAAGCTTGTATCAATAAATAATATATTACAAAGATCAAACGTAAATAACCACCTTCACACTTTTGTTTCCTTATCTTCTTTTAGGGCTAAATTATATTACCATTGGCAGACTATTCATCAAAAGAATATTAATTTTCGTGAACTTGTAGAAAAAACCAATGACCTAAAAAAAATTAAATCCATTTGTAAAGTCCGGGAAAATTCCGTACTAGTCAAATTAAATT
This sequence comes from Magnolia sinica, assembly GCF_029962835.1. Taxonomy (NCBI): domain Eukaryota; kingdom Viridiplantae; phylum Streptophyta; class Magnoliopsida; order Magnoliales; family Magnoliaceae; genus Magnolia; species Magnolia sinica. Next base: position 10,371,291 of record NC_080587.1, on the reverse strand, counting down.
TGACCGACCTGTTGGGATTCGCGGGCTTAGGACACTTGGGATCTAATGACTGCCCCCGCTAAATCATGAGCGAGTAAGGCCGCGAGCGTGGCTAACCCCAAATGCCAGCCAGGGCCTGAAATTGGCACCAAGGACCAAATCCTCCTAGGGATGGCTCGATTCACCGTTTTGGTAATGGATCGCGTGTTAACGGCCCACGGGGCCTGAAATTCTAGGAAGACATCCACCTTGGCGGGCTTGATGCCCATCGCGGGTGTTGGGTCAAGACGATGCCCAGAAGTTGCTCAACTTAGTCCCGCAGGCTAAGCGCATGAGGAGTGCAAATTAGCAAGGCAATAACATAAAATTTGAGAAAAGCCAGCACCCTCATTCGATCGTAAAGTCATGACGTTCAAACCGTTGAATGTCGGCCAAACTAGAGGCACCCAATAAAGTTGTTGTCTTGTCCAGATTTGTACAAATTAGGACCCGATTGACGATCGGTCACTGTCAATCGGGGTTGAGGCCTTCCAAGTCCATCGATGCACCCGATCATCGGGCGGCAAAATTGTATCGCTCATCCACTACTAGGACACCTACCTGAGGGCACAGATTACCTTGTATGCCCCCTTATGGGACCCTACTAGCCTAAACTACATCCCATAGGGTTAGTATGAGGGACCAAGTGCCATTGGGGCTATTTGCACCTAATATGGCACTATAAATACCGTATTTACCCCTCTCCCCTTACACAAATTTGATTGTTTGACCTAGGAAATTGTGGGGGAGAGAAGCAAGGAAACAAGAGGGGAAAAGAGTGCAAGGGAAGAGCTGATCAAGAGAAGTTGCTCTCCTCTCCTTCAAGAGGAATCCGTGCAGCAACCAAGACCTCTTTCGGATTCTCTCGAATAACAAAAGGTGAGATTCGACCCTTGGCCCAAGCCTTAAAGCAATTGGGATTTCCTTTCCCATATCCCTTATAAGCTCCGTGTTTTGGATAGATTCCGACGCTTTCCGCCAAACCCTATCCCTGAAAATGCCAAATCGGGAGACTTGCCACAAAGGTACGGACCATTAACCCTAGGTTGCCTTTTATCGACCCCTGAGGGTCCAGTTAATGATTGTGTGTGGCAAGCAATTTTCGTCAATTCATTATGCATTTCCGCCTTAAGATTAATTGCAAGTTGTTTGTTAAAATGGTTTATTGATGTGTACATGTTCGATAAAATGCCTGATTGACCTGATTTATGTTTTTACTGCTGATTACAAGCTCGACGGAATGCCTAGGTAGAAGTGTGATGTTAAATGCTGCTCATGTGCTAACTGCGATATTTTCATGGATGTGTAGACCTATTAGTACTCACGTGTTTGATAAAATGCCTATGTGGATGTGAAGTCAATACTATGCTAGAACAACGTTATAATTGCTAAATTGTAGCCATACTTGGTTACCTCCCACCTCGAGAACGTTGGCTAACCGCCTGAACTAAGGAGTGGTCCGGTTTAAACCGCCCGTTGTTGGCTTATTCGATCAACCCGGGTTAAACTCGGACGACCGACAGTAGCTAGACTATGCAGGACACTTGTACCAATGTCGGTCAAGCCGAAGTGCCCCAGGTCGACCAAACTAGTTTGAAAGTCGACTGATCGCTTGGAAATTGCGGTTTGCAATAATATTAAATAGAACCTAGAATACCCACGTTACTATTGAATGAGTCTATTTCTAATCGTTAGTAGTATGATCCACAAGACTCATGAGCCAGACATGGTGGTATGAGACACCGTGTCCGAGCTGTCGGCCTACATTGGGGTAACAAGCCTCCCCATAGTGACCAATGAGCAACCAAGAAGGCTATGAGCCTAGCATTTCAAACCGTAATGACGTCACGACCGTTTCACACTTAAGTTTGAGTGACGACTCTTATATTAATTGTGAACGCCATCCACCCATTGATGGGCCGCCTAACCCTGTGCGTCTGGGCTGTATCATCTGGGTCCTTAGCGATCAGTCAGGCTAGTGTTAGCCTCACATCGATGGGGGAATTGTCGCACGGGTAATGAACCCGATTATGGATTATGACACACAAGTGAGGGGATGCTTCGGCCACTCCGAGCCTCGCGATCCGGTTGAGACCACGATAAAACGAGGGTACCCTAGTTTCCCCAAATTGGCTGGATGAATATGATTAAATAACTACTCAGCTAACATTCGCATTCACCGCATTACATTAGCTAGGATTAAACATAGAAATACATCAAAAAGAACTCTCCCACATTCCTTAGTTCTTCATAGATAACATTCAGCAAACTATAGATTTCACTATCATAAGTAGATCACATAAAATGTTAGTGGAAGTATCTAAGATTAGTACCAATAAAAGAAGTAGACGAAGAAAGAAAGAAAAGAAAAGAATAGAAAATAGCAAGTCTTAAACAGGAACAAGATGTTGGAAAGTTGACATAAGAACTTACAAGGATAACTTGCAATAACAGGAAGATCTGAAATCGACCATACAAGGAATCAAGGACAACTTACGATAACAGGAAGATCTGAAACCGATCATACAAGGATAACATAGTGATACATGCATTCAGTTCAGTTTGTTTTTCCTTATTTTAGGCCCCAACAGGCACCCCTTCAATGGTTACGCACTTTCAAAAGAGTCACATTATCATGCGGCACAGTTCAATTAAGGATGCATCAGTAGCTTCTGCAATACTAGGTATACAAAAGGGTACAACTTGAGCTGAAATTGCATGTGTTACTCATCCCCATGATCCACATCCAATCTGACAACCTTGTTTTCTAATTCAGCATTACTTTTAATTCTACTACTGTTCCCTGTTTCTTAGATTCATCACTGTAACATTGTTTGAGGTTCCAGATGCAAATTGAACAGATAACCACAGGATACATGTTATTGAAAAAAAACAAGAATAGAAAATCATTGAGGGAGGAGTTTTATACAATAAATGTGTGCAAGTGAAATACCTTCCTCTTCCTGTCATCAAGGGGCTGTACTTCAATGGCAAGGTATGAATCAACATCATCAGCAGTAACACAATAGTTAGGTTGCTTCGCTCCTGTTGCCAGAAATATTTTTACAAACTGGATATTCAGGAAAAGGCAGCAATGATAGAAAACAAGAAATAAGAGCCATTACCAACTATGTAATTCACAGACCCATCTTCCAAATAGCGTACCCACTGGCAGTGCAAAAATAAGCAAGAACTGTCAGTTATAATGGAAAGTGAATCAAAACACTCTCTACTAATATTAGCAACTTGGAAGCACATCCAAGGTGCTTAAGTAACCAAAAGTTCTGATAAACAAATTTACAGAAATGAAAGTGGGAACCCATCATATACCTCAAAATTACAACTAGTTGTTCCATTAATAGAATATCCAGATGCTTGAAGTTCTTGTCCAGGGAAAGCATCACCAGTGATCTGAAGGCCTTCTATGGCTGGTAAAGGATCATCTTCTGCTGCTGTGGATTGAAGCCTCTTCAATGAGCAACAGACAGCAGATACAGTTTTGCTAAGCCCACGCGCCGCCTCAGACAAACATCTGCAGTCGGCCACACATGCCAACCTGACACGAGAGGGACATTGGAGTCATGCATTACGTAGGCCCCATCACATAGATTACCTGACCCAAGAATAAGGTTGGTCCACTCATTGAATGGGCCATGTGTACAATGAACGTTGACTGAAGACTAATGTTTAAGCCATCATTTGTTTTAGTACATGTGTGGCACACCAGCTGAATTGACTGGCCTGACTTTTGGGTCGAGCCATCTACACGGTGGGACACATGTGATGCAAAGCTCAAATGTAGCACAAGTGTGCCAAGTAGGCAGTGGCCACGTGTAAAGATGCGTGTAGGCTTAGCAAAGCTCCAGCTAAAAAATTGAAAATTGAAGAGTTCAGTTAATCTACTACCTTCAGAAAATGAGGAACTGGGTTCCTCGAGTACTGGAGGCAAATAAGGAGAAAACGAGGAATTTGGATCATCATGTGCAGGTGTCAAATAAGGGGAGCTTCCAGGAGCCCAATGGACTGAGGGTTCTCTACCATTTTGGAGCGCAGCTGCATCTGAATCATCCATCTCATTGCCACTCACAAGGTCATTGAAAGACGGATGTTTGTTGAAGTTAGCTTCGCCAAAACGGGTGACATCATGAGAATCACCCTGAGTTGGCACAAGCCGAGCTGGGCCAGCTGGTCCATCTTGCACTGCAGGATTGCTGGTAATACAATATAAATGCTCAAAATAATAGCAAAGAAAACAGACACATCAAGAAAGAAAAATGGCTTCACTCTTGAATTTTCCCTGAGAGCTTCTCCTCAATTTGACAAATCTCACCTGCTCACAGAAGGAGAAGACCTTCCCAAGTTCTCATGGTCTAGATTTTTTGTAGCAACACCACCAATGTGATGATTATGGTGTCCTAATGCTTCCCAATCAGCTTTTGTTGTCTGAGCATTGAAAGGAGAAGAAATTGGTGTATGTGTGTTTGCATATGTTGGCTGAGGCACGATTTCAAGACTTCTGTTCTGAGAAATCAACACACAATTTTAAGTAATCTATCCTCCAAGAAAGGAAAAAGCAACAAGACATGTGATCATACTGAAGTATTCAGTGCGGCACCAAAGGAATGAGATGGAGACTGAGGTGCAAAACTAGAGCTGTTCACTACATCTGAACGCCATGGGGCTAATTGATACTGAGACTCCTTTAACTTTGCCTGTAACATTGAATGTAAATGCAAGGCCGTATTAAAAGTCTGTGAAAGGATGCCAGCTATTTGATGTGCAAGATGATAATGACAATGGAACAAAAAACAACAATGATAAACAAAAATGCCCCTTAATTCAACTTAGTAAAATCAAAGATGCCAGCAGCCATATCACAGATAAAAATTGGAACAGCTTATCAGTATCACATCCTGAATTTTTTTTTAAGGACTTGAAATCTACATAGTGCACCTCAGTAATGATGAGCTTCTCCTGCAGATGCTTAAACAAAACCTGCAAAAAGGAAGCACAATATGAGAGAACACACACTGGGTATAAATATCCACATAATTCTGTAAAACTAGGTTTTCAAACTACAAATACTTGATTGTTTTTTGATCAAATTATGTCAACTAATATAAAAGAAAATAAGGAAGACTGCCACCACCTTGAGAATACTTGTATGAAAAGCAGTCTATACTCATTACTAGACAAACCTTAAGATTGCTAACAATGGACTGAGCATCGTGCACAGGTGGCTGCAGACTGTACTCTGCCAGAAGAGGCAGTAATGATGATACGAATGTGGATCTTTCTTGCTGTGCAGCCTGAAAAAAACCCGGCAGAAGATCTCAGGAAGTGTTTCAAACTCTTTGGCAGAACTAATTTAATTTAGCTCTAATTAAATATTAACTCCAGGCACCAACGATTTGGTCCATTGCAAGCACCGTATTGAGCAACTTATTTCAAACAAAAGAGCCAAAGTTGTCAGTTTTATAAGATAGTGAAGAACGAGCAATCCAACTTAAACCAATTCACAAGGGGTGCTCATAACTAGGCCTTCAATGTGAATGAAATGTCCATTGAACTCGAACAAGTCTAATAAATGTTCTAGACATGCCAATCTAATAAATGCTATGTAGATAGTTTCCGCAATATCACTAGTGCGGCATCTAAGAAATTTGGAATGCTTGATTTGGCTGCATGAAGAGAAGCCAACAAAACAAGAAAAATGTACCTTTAAAATTCATTCAAAGGTTTAAATATATATAATAAGATTATATGATCCTCACTGGAGCTCAAACATCCTCACAAAGAAATAATGACAAGCAAATCTCAATTAGCCACACAACACATGCCACCTAAGGAGAAACAACACAAAATGCAGATGGATTCAAAAGATTTCTTGTGAGAAACATACCGACAAGAAATTTACAGATGCATGGATTGTAGAAATAAATAACCATAAGAACAATCTGCAATACTTCTTTCAAACTGAGCTATAGTATAGTTATCTGAAAGGACAAAATGCATGCCAATATCCAAAATCTTCAGAACCTTTCCACTTCATGCATGAATGTCATACAGCTAGTTGGACGACAGTGCTTGTTGGTATATGTAGCCTGGAAAGCCAATCAAACATCTATTTTATATGATTAATGGAAGTACTCTCTATGAGATGGTTTCCCATTCCAATATATGGGCAGCATGCATTCCATTTATCTAAATACAGTGTTTTGCTGAGTCCACAGTATCCACGGATTGACACCGTAGCGAGCTAATGTGCATTGGTTCTGAGAGGATGACATTGAGAGATTTGACAATGCAGTGCCTTGTCCTCTTGAAACCAGTGTAGCAAGAGATGAGTTTGAAGAACTCATCAGTAAGGTTTTCATACCGGATGACTGATACAGCAATGAGGCCTGGTCTCAACCATCTAGGAGGATGCCCACATCAACAGGAATCATCATGAAGGAACTCTTGTGGCCTCATTGTAAGAGTGTAAAAACTCCATGATCTCCATCTACTCCATCCATCTCTTGGCCTTTAACCTGAGGTAGGCCATGGACCCCTAGGCTCTCTTGGGCAACCTTGACTCACCCAAGGTTAGTCTCAAGAGAGGACAAAGCTAAGTGCTGTGAGTCTACTAAAAGAAATGTGGATTACACCCATGTATACTGAAAAAGAATCAACAACTTGGTCTGTGTAGTCTTACAGGTGAAGTCACGACATCTAATCATGCCATTAAAGTCATGTTGGCATGCCATCTTTGTTAAAGAATGTTTTCAAGAGAGTTTTTAAATTGGGCTGAAATTGTCTTTGTTTTGCAAAAGGATGTTTTCATTGGCTGATTGTGATGAACGGTGTGGTTATTTAACTTCCACCCTGTGAGGCCCAATCATGAGATTTGGGCCCACTTAGTAGAAGGTTGTGGACATGTGGACGGTCTGAAGACTTGTGCTACCTACAAGGGTGAAGTGGAATGCATAGAAGGCCTTGTCTTTAGTTGAGAAGTGATGGAGCTCTAATTTTAGTGAGATGGGCACTTTGCTAATTATCAATACCAAAGGGATCCCACTCCCAGCACTATTTTATTTTCTCCCCCTCTTCCTCTGAGAACTAGAGTTTAAGAAGAGAGCTCTAAGGGGTTCCATAATCTTGTACTGGGAAAGAAAAGAGCTATGATCGGGGAATGAAGTACCTTGGAGGCCAGAGCTTCAAGGACTAGCTCGAAGATTTTCATCCTTGGAGCTTCGAGAAGATCAAAGAGAGATAAGTTGTTGATTACTTTCATGCTTGTCTTCCATGCTTTTCATTTTGAATTGCTTTTGATTTGCATTCTTGGGCATATTCATTCACCCTAGGAGATAAGCAATTGTACTATGCCTATGAAAGTCGCATCACAACCATGGTTTGAGTGTAGAATCTTTTGAATCTAAGGCTCAAAAGCTTCTTCTTTTTCTTTTTTAATCTTCTATTTGATCCATGTATTTGATCTTCATGTCCCATGCTTGCCTAGATTTGTGTGTGGGGCGTTTTTCTCATGTTGGATTTAACTTTTATATGCTTTTTTCCTCTTTCAAATGGTATATTGCTTGTAGATTTTCAATGCATTGTAATCGATTCAAGTAAACTGCTTTTAGCTACAGAACAGGGTCATTGTCCTTGTTTTGAAACATGGAAAACCATTGCTATTTTTTATCTCATGGGCTGTTTGATGTGGCTGATTGTATCGTGGTGTTTCTGGCATCTTCATGATGGGTTTTGCTTGAGTTTTGATTCATAGAAACCCTTCATGAAAGATTGGTTTCATGGCTTCCATGTGGAAATCACATAGTGAGGGTTTCGACATACAAAACACTCCCAATTGGGAACTTGCTATAATGGATTGGATGTCCGAAAAGGTTGATTGATCATGGCGGGTTCAACTCTCATTCAAACGTGTTTATAGGCTATAAGAAGGACCACATGATAGCCATGATAGCCGTCCTGCATGGAGCCTTGTTAAGCATTGAAGGAGATGGAAACTTGGTGTTTTGGGGTTTCTAGCTTTGATTGTTTTGTTTCCCCCTTCTTTCGGGGATGTTGTTGCTGGAGAGGAGCCGCAATTGAAGTCATGGGAGAGAACGAGACGAAAGCAACACCTGGGTGTCTATGCAATGGTCTGTGGTCGCTGAAACAAAGGTAGGAGCCTTTGTCTCAAATCAAATCATGGCTATTAGGTGGATTTTGAACTAAACCGAAGTTCTCTCCTAGACTTCCATGATCGGCCCACGAAGGGTGTGATCCAAGACCTTCATTAAATCAAGTCCATTGCCTCAAATCAAGGAAAAATAATTTTATGATCATGGAACACTAAATGAAGGGCTTAGGTGTTGATTTGTTAGTTTGAGTATTTACACGATGATCTAAGGAAGGAGGTTTGGTTGTACGGTTAAATCGTGCCTAATAGCTTAGGTTTAAAATTTGGGTTCGATCAGATCACCGAAAGTGTTCCGTTTAATCATTCTAGGTCTATGTTAATGTGAACCATTATAAATCTTGGGTCACTTTGGAAATCACATTTATACCTCTCCATTCGTAATTCCAACGGTGGGTTTATGGGTTATTAACATGGCGAAGAGAATGATCGGTTTACCTTCAGGACCACATTTCTCGATCAACGACTACGATGAGTCAATACACTAGATCTCCATGATCTAGTGGCCCATTTGAGAATTTTGTTTTATGGAATTGTTCCTTTAGCTATCTACGCTAATACCACGGTTTACTTCGGAATAGATTATCATTGTTTGGTTACAAAATATGATGGGTCCATAAGGGCATTTTCGTAATTTTTGCAATTTATGCTTGTATTCGAAAACTAGCTTATTTTGATTAGAATCTATGTTCTAAACAAACTTTCATAAAAGACATTCCTCTTAATTCCTAACAATGAAGGTTATATAAGCCATTTTTCATACTGGCGGAAGAGAAAACATCATATAGTGCATTTAAGCGAAAAATTTCTACGTAATAATCCGAACTTTTCCAAACCCGAGTATGGGAAATCCGGGTTATTACACTTTTCCTTCAACGTACCTAGGTTTGCCACTGTGTATTGGGAAGTCAGCAAAGCATATCTAGGACAAGGTCATAAAGAGAATTGAGAGAACTTTCAAGTTTGAAGGTAGTCACCTATCACTGGGAGGTCGTTTGACCCTTATTAAAGTCATTTTCTCTAATACATTGTTGTCTTTTATATCCCTTTCCAAAAATGCCCCCAAATCGGTGTTGAACAAGCTGAAACAGTTAAGAAGAAATTTTTCGTAGAAGGGGGCTAAAAAAAAAAGAAGAAAAAGTTTCATCTTCTCCGGTGGGAAGAGGCTTGCAAGCCGATAGTCGAGGGCAGAGCAAGCATTAGGGAGGTAGAATCCTTGAATATTGCTTTGTTATGTAAATGGTTGTCGAGGTTTGGAATTGAAGAAGGTAGGCTATGGAGGGAGTTAATTACATGTAAATATAGTACTCTGGTGCGAGGATGGGGAGTTAAGAGACCTTCGCTTTACCGTGCCTCCCCTCTTTGGAAATTTGTGGCATAGATATCTCCTAAATTTTGCCAAGGGGTCCTTTCTCGTTAGGTGACGAGGATCATGTTCATTTTAGGTAGATATGTGGTGTGGAGATAGAAAGTTGCAAGAGGTCTTTCAAAGAGTGGCTCGCATCGCGACCGACAGGAACCATTATAGTTGATTGTTGTTATTCCATTTCTGGCATTTTTATAGTGTGGTCTACCCCATGTCGCAGAGATATGACAGACGAGTAAGCTGAGGAATTGGTGAGATTGTTGAATCGTCTAAAGGACTATTTTCTATCAGTAGGGGAAAAGGATTCCATGGTGTGGCATGCACATAGATTCGGTCACTTTTCCGTCTGCTCTTTCTATGGGTTGCTTTGAGAATCGCCTCAAGCCATACCCCTTTCATCCTTGGTCTTATTGAGCCCTCTCGGGGCCTTTATTTGGTTGGCGGGGAGGAAAAGAGGGCCAATGATCGACAACCTTCAAAAGAGATCCTTAATCCTCCTTAACATTTGTATTATGTGTATGGGTGAGGCGGAATTCATTGATCATCTCTTTATCCATTGCCCCTTCACTCGGAAAGTTTGGGAGTGCTTCATAAACATCTTCAACATGGTGTGGATGATGCCGAAGTCGGTTGAAGATCTCTCATGAGCTTAGCATGGAGGAGGGACGGGAAAAAGAAGGAAAGGCGGTGTGGTGGCTGGTTACTATGGCGGTGCTTTGGAGGATTTGGGGGAGAGGAATACCCGATGCTTCCAAAATAGGAGTGCTTCTATACAAGAGGTTGTTGGGAAGGCTAAGTTTGAGTTGGTGGGATGGGCTTCCAACATACAGGCGGTGGATGCATCCAATCTTTTTTTCTTTCCCTTTTTCTGTCTGCAATTTTCGGTTGTATTCTTTCCCCACCCAGCTTTTGCTTAGGTGGGTCTCTTATCGTTCTTTATAAAATTTTATAAAAAAAATAAATAAATAAAGTTTTTGTTTCCTCTTCAATGTGGCCAATGCAAGATTGAAAAGCCCAGATGTCCTCTTCTTAACCATGTCCTAGGTGATAAGGATACTCGGAGATGAACATTCTACAAGGCTAAACGATTTTCATATAGTAGCCCTTTCCCAATTTGGAAACTTGCTTTAATTGGACAAACAATTTTAGAAATTCTGTTTTTAATTGTTGTGGGGTCCACTTGCTGAATATTTGGCCCTAATTAACCCTCCTAAAGTAATCCCGTTCAAAGAAAGAAAGGAGAGAGGCTCCTCTTTGGGCTAGAAATTTTGGGCAAGCTACACGACCAATTTTGGAAACTTTCGATTTAGAACCGCTTCAACTCAGATTCCTCACGAGGGAAATGATATAACAAGCCATGGTGTACCATAATATAGTCAGCCATCAATCAGCAAGAGGCAAGTAGAAAATAACATCAATTTTTTTTCTTGAAAGTGCTTTTAAGATACACATGGCATACTGTTATTGGTGGCATACCCCAATATGGTACATCATGGCTTATTGTCTAATTTCATTTACCCCCTCACGAACCCAATCATCATCACCATAATCATCTAACCCCTATCCCAACTAATGGGGATCAAGTACATGAATCCTGTTACACTATTCCACTCTATCACTAACCCTATCCTAAGTTAACCCATAGGTCCCCGGGTCTTTTCTCACTGCCTCCACCCACATCCTGTTGAGCCTTCCCCTTGCCTTTTTAGAGCCCTCAACTAGAACCAACTCACTCCTTCTAACTGATGCAATTCTTGGTCTCCGTTGTACATGGCTGAACTATAGTAAAAAAAAACCTGAAAGCTCAACTCAAATCGATATTAATTATTACAAATTGAAAATAGTAGAAATGTTAATATATACTTAAAAAGTTAGATTTGTATACATAGTATAAAATATACCTCAAAAGTAATAGCATTACCAATGCTTCACTGGTTAAGTTCATTGCTTCATTTAGATTGGGATAGGGGATTCAAATCTCCCCTTCCCAACATTATTATTAGGCGAGTGATTTGGTTTGAGTCACGTAGAGTCTATGTCCAGGCCGAGTCAAGCCCAATACAAGTTTCTCAGAGACTTGGCTTGAAATCACACTGAGTTTCGAGTCGAGTTAGCGAGTTTTAGAACTATGGGCCAAACCATCTAAGTTTACTTCATCTTATAACAAATTGGTGTCATTCATAAGTCCCCCCAAATGTATTCATTGTATTTCTATCCACAATCGTAGGCAACAGATTTGATTTGAGTCACACTAAGTCTTGAGTACAAGCCGAGTCAAGCCCAATCCAAGTTTCCCAAAGACTCGGCTCGAAATCACGCTAAGTTGAGTTGACTTAGCCCAGTGTGAGTTTTAGAACTATGGGCCAAACCATCTAAGTTTACTTCCCCTCATCTTATTACCAATTGGTGTCACTTCTAAGTCCCCTCGTATGTATTCATTTTTAATTCTATCCTTCCTCTTCTTGCCACTCATCCATCTAAACATCCTCATTTCAGCTACACATCCTATGGGCATGTTTTCCTAATTGCCCAACATTATGCGCCATAAAGCATGGCTGGTATTATAGCTGTCCTGATGCAACCAAATGGCCATAGAAGCTGATCGATCAAGATTTTAAAAATCCAACCTTCTGAACTGTCTCAATTGATAATTTAGATTAGATATGAGGTTTGATGATCAATTTGATGGGATCAACAGTATGATTACATTATGGGGCTAAGAGGATCAATGGATGGTCATTATATTTCTAAGATTTATTTGTTTTAGTTTGTTATCAGAGTTTGAAGTATTTAATAATTTTCCATTTTTGTATTTTCGTCACTTTTTTGTGGGCCACTTTTGGGTATCAAATGATGCAAAATTGGTCCCTTTTAATAGTTCATTGAGTTAGCTTTCAAACAAGCCCAACATCATGCAATTATGATTGCATTCGAGTGACTTATAGCCCATTTTTATAAGACCCATATAGTAGTGATGGAATTCAAGGGCATTTTGTTCATTTTATGTTATTAGGGCTTTCATACTATATAAAGCTATGTTATGGAGGTGTCATGCATTATTATGATGATTTGAATCAAACGTCTTATTGTTTCTTTACCTTGATCCTTCGCATGATTGCATCCTCTTTGGGGCTTGCAGTATATCCTACAAACTTTCCCTTTCAATTTGATTGGCATGCAATGATCACATAAAAATCCAGAAGCACATCTCCACCTCTTCCACCTAGGTTAAATTCTATGAGCAATCCCTCATGAACCCCTAGGAATCTCATTTGGAAACTTTCGAACCCTAATCTGCTGTCGAACTAGTTGGATTGCTAATCTATGGTTAATGTGGGGGCATTTTCAGACGGGCTCGAGTGGGGTCGCTTGTCGGATGCAGGGGCACACTCAGGGTGGGTGGCCCGAATAACCCATGGATTTGGGGCCCGTGGAGGCGGGTGGCTCGTGTAAGGCAGAGCCCATGGATTTGGGGCCCACGAAAGGGCGGAACCCATGGATTTGGGGCCCACGGGGAGGTTTCAGCAGAGGACCTAACCCATGGATTTGGGGCCTGGGCTATGAGATAAAGGGATTAATTCGTCATGCTCTAACAGTTCGAGCTTTTAGAGCAAGTGATTAATTGTCCTGCATCAAATTGGTATCAGAGCGGGAGGTCTCGTGTTCGAGACTCCTCACAAGGGGTGATTAATGCGGGGGCATTTTCACACCGGGCTCGAGTGGGGTGGCCTATGGGATGTAGGGGCACACTCGGGGTGGGTGGCCCGCATAACCCATGGATTTGGGGCCCGTGGAGGCGGGTGGCTTGTGTGAAGCAAAGCCCATGGATTTGGGGCCCACAAGAGGGTGGAACCCATGGATTTGGGGCCCACGGGGAGGTTTCGGCAAAGGACCTAACCCATAGATTTGGGGGCCTGGGCTATAAGATAAAGGGATTAATTTGCCATACTGTAACAGTTCGAGCTTTTAGAGCAAGTGGTTAATTGTCCTGTATCAATGGTCCAACCAATAGATAATTTCCATCCGGACATGTGTGTACAACATCAAACCTGTCCAAAAGGTTGGCCCCACCATGAGGATCACCTTAAGCAAAAATTAACCTAAACCATCAAGTGGATCGCACGGGATTTTTTTAAGTATTATATCGAAAACTAGCAATTGCTTTCTATATTCTAACTCCAACCCAAGCACGCACATACACACACAAAGATGCAAATGTCCAACCAGTTGGACTAACCTACTACCCAACTGCTTTCATGTGTGCACAACATCCAACATGTCCAAAACAGTTGGTTGCCCCCACCATGAGGATCACATTGTGCAAAAATCAGCCTAATACACTAATCATGTGGGCCCTAGTGGCTATTTTTAATTACATCAGTGGTAGTCCATTGTTCTTCTATATTGTGACCCACTAATTAGTGAACAGGCTGATTTTTGGACTAGCTGAACCTCATGGTGCAGCCAACTACTTGGTGGGTTGGATGTCACACGCACAAACACACAGTGAAACATGCAATGTCTTAAGTCCAACCAGTTGGAGCATAAGTTACCATCCACCCAACAGATAATTTCCAGTCTGTCATCCAAGCGTGACATTCAACCTGTCCAACTTGTTTTCCCCACCATGGGGATTGCCTCGGATCAAAATCAATCCATTCATCAGGTGGGCCACACCATAGAAAACAATGTATAGCCACTAACAAAATACGAGTGTGGTCCACATAATGATCAAGTTGATTTTCGCGAGGTGGTCCTCATGGTGAGGCAAACCTATTGGACAGATTTGATGTTGCATGCACATGACACTTTTTACCATATCCACTAGGTGGATGGGTAAATTATTGTCCAACTGGTAACGGTTGGACTTGATGCCTGCGCGTGCGCGCGCACACACACACATGACAGATTGGAAGATATCTACCAGTTGGACTTGAGACCTCACACACATGCATGCACGTACGCATTTGTCTATGCATGTGTCCATATGTGTCTGTGCATGCACACATGCGTCTACATGTGCATGTGAGTGTGCTTGCATGTGATCCTGCATGAGCGCATGGACCTGTGGTTGGGTGTGTGAGTGGGTGTGCGTGCGCACGCGCGTGTGCATGTGCATGTTTGTGTGTGCGCATATCTATAACAAGTTAACATAAATTAAACAAGAGGAAGAGTTATCTTGAAAGATTTGGCATCAATTTCAACAAGGTTATAATCATGAGAAAGAATGGGAGATTGGAGACACGATAATTTTTATGAAAGAAACAGTTACATATAAAGGGAGATAAGAGCCCAATATAATGATCAGAAAGAAATAGTACTTGCAATGCATATGTAAGACGTATGTTTTCCTCGATTATCTCTTGTCTATACGAGAGAGCTTTTGATGCGGCCTCAACAAGGTCTTGCTGCTGCTGATCAAATGCCTGATTGCAAACATTCAATTCAAAAAGCTCATTAATTAGCCAAGAAAGATAAAGGCACAGAATAGAAATTTCACTGACCATGCGCATATGAGCGATGCGTTTTTCCAAAATGTATTTCTCATTGCGTATTTGTGCTTCCTATTAGTAATCAGAATGGAGGCATTCAATTAATGTCTAATTATAAAAAAGAGGAAGAAGAAGAAGCAGATGCATATCAATTCAGGCAGAAAATCAAGTTCAGATATGATTTCCCTGCCTTCATAGAATAGTCAGCAAGATGTTTCCGAAGCAGCACAATCTCCTCTTCATGTTCTCTGACTTTAAGTACAAGATCCTGCATCAAAGGAAGCATTTGGTCCAACACACAGCAAGCAATTGAATGGAAGCACATTGCCATTCTGGCTGGTACCTATCCCAACAGCACAGTAAGAAAATACCTGCTTCAAAATATTGTTTGAATTATTTACTTCGGACATTTGCATCAGCCCATGGCCTGATAAGCCAAACTTAGAATCATATTCTCCTTCCTTCAGGTACCTATACCAACAACATCAGAAGTTAATGATGGCTTCCATATGTTAGATGGTCATGGAATGTTAGCAACTCAAGTTGATGTCCAGCCGGGTTGGGTCAACTTGAAGACTCAACTAGGCATTTAAACAGTATTTTAAACATTATATATAATCCATCAATTAACACATGAACGTATCAAAAGTAGAAAATAGTTATGCAAAAGTAATACAGTAGTTTAAGCTAGACAAAAAAAAAAAAACAGACCCTTTGCAAAGTTCCAATATAAAGTAATAAACCTTTTATTTGCCCATTTAAATTGGATAAACTAAACTGATTCTACTGGAAACTCAACCAAGTTGAATTGCCTCAGTAGAGTGAAAGAACCATGTAAAATACCCGCTTGGAGAAAAGGATCTTGAAGATGGTGAGGAGAACTGAGAGAGCCCAGCATTATCAACACCTGCCTGTCCACCAGGAAGTCCCTTCACAGCTCCATTTACCTTACTGCTCTCGGAGTAGTGCTGGCTTTCCGCATGATTTTGTAAAACCGGATCCTCACTTTTTGGCAGTATGTTTTGGTGGATAACTAGTGTACCTCCAGGATCCAGAGAAGACTTGCGGTCCACCCATCTGACCCTATCTTCTTCATTCCCTACGGGAGAAACTGGTGGTGGTGTTTTGTAATGCCCCGGTATACGTTCATCCCTTGAACCATCTGCAGGTGATCTTAGGCCTGACGAAGCATCTGATTTCTGCCAGAAAGCAAAGAGCAAAACGCTTCAAATGTGACCGCAATAAAACACCTCATGCGCAACAAAGAATCAATTTTGTAAGGTTGTCAAACAGGTGCCTGGACCTGTGGGAACCCGAGGGATGTGACCCCGTTTCAACAGGCCTGGGCCCATTGCCATAATCCCATTTGGAAACCAGGTAAGAATAGATTGGTTATTGGGTACCCGACAGGTACTCAATAGTAACTGATTAATAATACAATATTAAAAGCATTGATATGATTTGTGGGTGTAGAATTCATGAAGAAATGTATTAGGGATTAATGGTTGTAGCCTTTTTATGAGGAAACATATTAGGAATTAATGGGTGCAACCGTTTTACGAGGAGACATATTAGAAGTGTTTGAATTAGGAGAGGATTTTGCTAAGCTCACTAACATGATTAATATACAGAAATGTTGAATTGGGAGAGGATTTTGCTAAGCCTCCCAAACACATATGAATCCCAATCACATACATCTAAGCAAGCATACTAATAGAACATGTGTTTGATATCCAAACTTTCTATCTGGTGGGACGTTCTTCTGCCTTCAAAGATCAGACCATTTCATTTCTCAAGTGGACCACAATGTACAAAACAAATAGACGGTTTAAACAAACACTTCTAGCCATTCATTTGTTTTGTACATTGTGCTGAACTGCGGATTGAAACAGCCTGAATTTTAAGCCAAAGATCTAAACAATGTGGCCACCTGTTGGAAACTTTGGATCTCGCACATGTTTTACATATTGTTCTATGTGATGTGTACACTGCCAGGGTAACACATGCGTGTATCCTGAGCAAACCTTAAGGAGAGGAGTGCCAGCTGATTACAAGGTGAAAGGGATGTGAATTGCCTCCGACAGTTCTTCTAGGGAGCCCATGCAACCATCATTTTAAGACTAATCTGAGTCAGCTGCAACCTGAACAAGTCGACTCATTTTCAGGGCCAACTGACCCAGGTTGACACCATGAGTCGTATTCCCGGAGGATGACTTGGGCCAACCCAGGCCGACTCGGATCAATTGGGTGAGGCACGGATGATGCGACTGAGTTTGCCCAATTCGACCCAATCCAACTTGCTTTGGGAATCATCTCCACATATGGAGAATCATTTATAGGGTTTCACCAGGATACGGCAGCCACATACCACAGTATGTACAGTGGCTGGATTTCACCCTGGATAGCATTTTAAATGATGAACTGAACCATTCATGTTGTGAATTCTATGCTACCCAAACCATGGTAAGAAGCATTTGTGCATGAAGATGAATATAGCATTTTAAATGTTGAACAGGTTAGGATCATCAATGAAGCTTGACTATAAGAATATAGCTTCTTTACAATGTTAGTGGTAACATGAACAGTTCAGATCAATCCAAGGTTGCAACCCGGGATTGAAACCAGCCACCATACCCTAGCAAAAGCCTCATCTACAACACCTGTTTTAAGCAGCACCTAAAACACCAAGCTCTTGGGGCTCACCATGTTGAATGTGTGAAATCCACTTCATCCATCAAGTGAAAACCATTATCCTCACTATACACATACAATTTAAAAAAAAATTATTAAAATAAAAAATAAAAAAATCAGTCCGATGAGAAAATTAGTTGGGTCACACCAACAAGAACAATGTGAAATCATGCCTCCCTTTAGGGCTCATTTGGGAGCTTGTATTTGGAATGCATTAGAATCCAAATCACAATTACACTGGAATCAAGGTGATTCCAAATCCTCAATTGTGTTTGGCAGCTTGTAATTGGAATGCAATGGAATCCAACAATTGTGTTTGGATGCCTATGAGTGGAGTGCATTAGAATTCTTTAGTATATTCAGAAGACCTAAATTTGATTACCTAAATCAGCTTTAATATCCCAAATTAGTGTGTATGTGTGGTATTTGACACAATGATTGTAATAAGCGCATTGAAATATATACTTTCGCCAAAAATGATGAAATTCTAAGCCTTAGGTGGGCCACAAGCATAAGGATCACAAACGAGTGACTCACCAACGTTTATCCACCGTCCATAGCGACGATACCAAGGTTTGGATTGTTTTGGGGGATTATCAGCATGCCATGTATACGGCAAATAGTCACCCTTGTTAAATGTGTGACTCTCTTGCCTTTAAAAATGGAGCTAAAAAGGCATTTAACTCCAATTGCAACTGAATCATAGCAAAAAAGTGAGAGTTCAAGGGGGCGCAAGTGTTATTCTCTTTCAAAAATTAAAGTTGTTGAAGCAGAAAATAGGAGAATGGAAAAAAGAGGTTCTCTTTGGCCGAGACGAGGAAAAGACCAATATACTTCTTGAGAGTAGAGATACAAAAGCTAGATTCAAAAGAAGAAGAAGAAAAGGTTCTGTTGGAAGAGGAAATGGCTTGGAGGGAAGTTCACAAAGCAAAATACAATGCTAGGTTGACAGAGGAACAGATTAAATGGCGATAGAGGTCTAGGGCAACCTAGTTGAAAGCAGGGTATAAAAACACTAAGGGCATGTTTGGTCCGTGGGATTAAATGGTATGGAATTTTATTAGATGGGATTAACACCATTATTGTAGAATGATTGCATGTCTAGAAATACCATTGTATTTAGGCCATCTAATCCCTATGTTTGAGATAAAATTCTTGCTATGGGTAAAACACTAGATTAAGCAAAATCCGGTTTGGTGGACCATGGAATTGTAATCAACGAACCAAATTCACAACGGATGTAGGTCGTTTGTATACGTATAAAATTAGAATGCCACGTGTAAAGGGCGTATATGGATGGACAGCATGGATAAAACGAATGCATCAATGTGAGGCCCACATGTATAGTGGATTTAAAAATCCACAGAAATCCTACATGGGACCAAATGCAATTCCATCCCACCTAATCCCAACCCTTTCCGTCCTCCCCAAACGTCGGATGGAATTTGCACGAGACCAAATGCAATTTCATCCCGCCTAATCCCATCTAATACCATGCGCCAAACGCCCCCCAAGTTCTTTCATGTGACAACTAGCACTAGATGGTGTGTTAATAAGATCTCTTCATTAGAAGTGGAAGGTCAAAAGATAGAAAGGAATAGAAATTTTTGTGAAATCATATTCAATTTCTATAAAGATATTTTTTCTAAAGGATAAGGGACCCAGGCCGTCTCTTGATAATTTGCATTTTGAATCAATCTCAGCAGAAAAGGCGATCTCATTAGAACAAGCATTTTCTAAAGATGAAATCAAGAAAGCAGTGGTAGAATTGGGTAGTGATAAAGCTCCAGGGCAGGATGGTTTTCCGTTAGTTTTTTTTTTTTTTTTTCAAAAATTTTGGGAGTGTGTAAAGGGAGATGTGGTTGGCTTCATGCAAGAATTTTTTTAGAAAAGCTAATAGTGAAACACTTAGGAGCCACGTTTATAGCGACGATACCAAAAAAGTAAGGAGTCGAATGTATGAAAGATTTTCATCCGATTAGTTTGTTAGGGGGTCCATATAAGATATGAGCAAATGTGTTAGCTACAAGGTTCACGAAGGTGTTGGGTAATGTTATTTCAGAGTCTCAAGGGGCTTTTGTAGATGGACTTGTTCTCTTTTAGCCAACAAATGTGTTGATTCTTGTCATAGAAAAGGGAAGGATGGAATAGTGTGCGAGCTTGAAGTTGAGAAGACGTACGATCACATGGACTGGGCGTTTCTAGAATATATGTTGGACAGACTGGATTGTGGACCAAAGTAGCACTTTTGAATTCAATCTTACGTGAGATCGGCAAAATTTTCCATTTTGGTGAACGGTTCTCGCCGAAGGGTTTCTTTGCTGCTTCTCGTGGGCTTCATCAAGGCGATCCTCTTTCCCCTTTTCTATTCGTCACAATCAGTGTTCAAAATATCGGTATCGCGTTACGTATCGCACCCTTGGGATATGGATACATACCAGTTATCGCATGGGATATATCGGTTGTATCGCGTAATGTATTGTTGTCGTTGTTGGAAACATTGGAAATTGGTCAATTTTTTCAATGAAATTTCAGTGATTGTTAAAAAAGACATCAATACACACTTACAAATCAAAACATTATTAAAAAACAAGTGCACATAATAGGTTTTCTTTGGATGGGGTCCTAATCTATGCGTTGTCTAATTGAATTGATGCAAGTATATTCAAAGTTTATTCGTATAATTTATAAATGACAGAAGACGTGTGGAAACACAAACAATACATTCAAAAGCAAAAGAAGAATTACTAAATTAGGTTATATACCTATTTGATTTTATGTTTGGACACAAAAAAATGGAACCGATTTGCGAGAAATTAGGATTTTTAAAATTTTAAAAAAAAAAATCCGCAACTTGGTCCTTCTCCAAGTCTCAAAATCAAAGATCCCAATCCATGATTTTTCATGCAAACCATGAAAAAACATGGATTCGTAACAATTTGACATTGATTTAACATGATTTACAGATAAAAATAATCGAAAATTTTTTTAAAAAAAATGCTCACCAGATTGAACATGTGGGATATATCCCACTACTTGTGCGCTTCGTATCACACAAGTAGGATACAAGAAATATCGTGGGATATATCGGCCGATATCGTCGATATTTAAAACATTGGTCACAATAATGGAGGCTCTAAATAGAATGATAGACAAAGGCGTTCAAGTTGGTTTGGTCAAAGGCTTTGGGGTGGATAATACGATTTTTCAGATTTCTCATATTCAATATGTGGACGATACCCTTTTATTGTGTGAGGCAGATGATTTTTTTTTGTGGAAAATCTTCGCTCCATAATAGTCAGCTTTGAGGTGGTTTCAGGTTTGAAGGTAAATATTTCCATAAGTGAGATTTTGGGAGTAGGCATTTCCAATGAAAAAGTTCGGGAGTTTGCAAAGGTTCTTGGTTGTATGTAAGCCTCTTTTCCAACAACGTATCTGTGTTTACCACCATGCATAGGGAGATCGGCAAAAACACATAAGGGGCAAAGTGATAGAAAGATGTCATTATCAACGCTTTGGAAAGACCTAGAAGGGACTTTCTGTGGGAAAGCTCGGGTGAGAAACAAAATTTCCATCTTATGAAATGGGAAGATGTTTGTAAACCGACGAATCAAGGAGAAGCGGGAATTTCAAAGTTTTAGAAGAGATGAATCTAGCTCTATTGGGGAAATGGGATTGGAGATTTGGGTCGGAGGGAAGTTATATCGAGGAAATATTTGAGGGGGAGGGGGGGTTGACTAAGGGATCATCATTGTATCGATCTTCTTATTTGTGGAAATCGGTAGCATCCCTAAATGAAAGAGTATGGGAGGGTATAGGCTTTCATTTGGGGATGGTAAAAGAATTAGATTTTGGTAAGATACGTGGGTGGGAGACGTGAAATTGGGTGAAAGGTTCCCATTACTAGCAAGGGTAGCAAGGGAAGAGGGGGTGACGGTGAGTAGTCGTTACTCAGCTAGGGTGATGAGGTTTTATGGGTCCCTATCTTTAAAAGAAATTTGTTGGATGCAGAGATTCAAGAGCTAGTTCAATTGCTTGAGATGCTAGCAATCGTTTCTCTAGTGTTATCAAAGGTGGATTCCATAAGGTGCTTAAAGGCTAAGTCATGTTCATTCTCATGTAGATCATGTTATCGATTCTTGAGCGCAGGAGATGAAGACATCAGGGTCTCTCCAACGGCCTTTCTTTGGCATTATGGTGCCCCAACGAAGGTAGCGGTTTTTGGGTGGTGGTTTTTGGGTGGTTGGTAGGGAAGAATAAAGTGTTAACGGTTGACCATTGTTGTCAAATGCGATCGCATATGCGCATACTGTGGATTGAATCGCATATGCCATCATGGCACATGCGATCCTGGCAAGTATGCCATGTCATACTTTTATATGCAACCAGTATGCGATCGCATATTTCCTAATAGCCAAAGTAGAAGCAATTTTATTTTATTATTATTTTTTTTCAATGTGGAGAACTTTTTCCTATAAATAGGCACTATATCGCCTCCATTTTCACTATTCTTTACTCCAAAGCTCTAAATCTCTTACTCTCTCTCTCTTACTCTAATCTCTAATCTCTCTACAATAATTTCAAATATGTTTATTTTTTGTATTTTATAAGTTGTGCTTTTGTAAATTAAGTTGTAAGTTATAACTTGTAAGTTGTTTCAAGTTATCCATTTATCAGTAAAATTTCTTTGTTCGAAGTTTATAATAATTAGTTCTCTTTTAATGTAGCTTGATTGTTTTGTTAAAATTTATATAATATAATATAAGTAATTAAATATATAACTTAATGAAACACTTAAACTATAATGAAATAAGTAAAATAACCCAATCCAATCATGTGTACTAATTAGTCAAGTTTTTCCTATTTTTTTATAGAATTTTTTCAATTTTTAAATTTTTTAAATTTTTTATTATTTTATAAAAAATATGCCATGGCATATGCGATTGTGCGATCGCATCGCATATGCGATTAGACAACATTGCGGTTGACAATATCTGTAAGAGGAAGATGATCCTTCCAAACGTATGCTTGATATGTCTAAAAAATGTGGAATCTGTGGAGCACTCGTTTATCCGTTGTGCATATGCTAGGGAGGTTTGGGATCGTTTTCTTTAGTTCTTCGAGGTTTTATGGGTGTTCCCGAACACAATAGAGGAATTTCTCACCGCTTGGCACAATGGAGGGTTAGGGAAATTAGGGAAATGGTCGTGGAGATTAGGCTTGTTAGCGATCCTATGGGCTTTATGATGGGAAAGAAATGAGAGATTCTTCAGAAACAAAATGCAAGGAGCAGTGCAGGTCTTTACATTGGCCATTCAAAATGTGGAGGAATGGGCGGAAGCGTGGTTTAGGGTTTTTCTCCTCGATTTCGAGGGTTGAGTTCTTTTGGTTCAGATGTAAATTGTTGTACAATTGTATTCTTTTGGCCTCGGCCTTTTTTAATGCAATCTCATCATTGTTCAAAAAAAAATGTGAGATTTCAAAATACACCAAAACTGTGTATTTCAAATACCTTTAATTTCATTTACCTCCAAATATATCAGCACCAAACACAAAAAGCAGGCATGAGGAATCCATTTACCCCCAAATACATCTAAAATGGGGCTGCCACGGCCTAATACGTTCATATAGTGTGGCCCACCTAACTTTTGGATTATGGTGATTTTGGTATCTTACCTTCATCCTTGTGAGCCACACCTAATGATCAGGTTTGATGAAAATACACACCCGATGGTGGTCCTACATACAAGACTACAGTTGGCATAACATCCCATTGCTCCCCATAGTGTGGTCCACCTAAGTTTTCTATCTGACTGATTTTTTACCCTAAGGATCAACATTAATGAGCACACTAGATGGATGGAGAGGATGTCACGTAGCAATGTGGGCCCACCGAGCAAGGATGTTTTATGTCGTGCGTAAAATGGTTTGTAGAGGATTCTGGTCCTCAGATTTTGTTGGTGCGAGGATTCCAATCTTGGGTTTTTCAATGCTTTCTGGTCATTAGATGCAATTCACGATAGCATACGTAGTTATGTAGCATCTTAAAGTTTTATGTACACAATCCAATCTGTCCAAAATGTTGGTCTCATAACAGATATCGTTTTGTGCCAGCTTATGGCAGGACTTGATCCCAAAAATCGGGCTAATCCATAACTCAAGTGGGTTACATCACATGGAAAAGTGTGGATGGGGACACCCACCATTGAACCTTCCTGGGGCCCACCATGATGTTTATATGCCTTACAACCCGTTCATAAGGTGAGTCCCACCAAGATGAAGGAAGAAACCAAATATTGGTGTCATCCAATGCTGAGCCCCAAGAATAGTTCAACGGTAGGCGTCCCCTTCCCTACTCTCTATGGCACAGATTGACCTGATCTTTTGGCTAAAAGCTCGCACAATGATAGACGGAGTGAATTTCACAAACACATTAAGGCGGCCACCATAGAGCTTTTTGTTTCACAGTCACCTACAACAACAATTGTAGGAAATTGGATTTCACAAACACATTAAGGTGGCCACCATAGAGCTTTCTGTTGCATGATTACCTACAACAACGATTGTAGGAAATTTGCACCAGAGTTTCAAAAGACTCGTCCCATACATTGGCTGAGAATCAACCCATGCACCTATTAATCTCCCTGTGATACACGTGGGAGCATGATTTCCCAACAACCAAGGACATTAGATAGACACAATGGAAACCCAAGACTGACCAGATTAGGACCGACAAGCACAAGAAAAGAAACTACATCTCGCTCAATAGGCTGAGATCATACAAACAAAATGGCATTTACCTCCTATCAGATACAAGGAGAGATTCCTTAACTAGCCCCACTCTAGCAAGTTTATCCACCTCCAAATTTGCTCATGAAACACATGAGAGAAAGACAACTCTATCGATAGGCACAAGTCCACCTCCTCAATCAAATTGGCCATCCTCAACTTGCGATGACTAGATGTGGCCCACTTGATCGCGTTTATCAAATCTCCCTCAATTATTATCAAAGAACGGTTGAAGGTAACTACCATTTCACCCTTTGGAGAAGAGCTGCAGGCTGTAGCCTCTGCAAAATTAGAATATTGCACTCCCACCAGCCCAGAGAATTCAATCCCCGGGACACCATGATCATTATGAATGATATCTTCAATCCCAGCAGGGCAAGGTTTCCCTGAAAGCACCCATCAAAATTCAGTTTTAAGGATCCGGCAGGGAGACTTCTCCATCTCTCTTCCACCTTCACTTCCAGACAAACAAAAAATGTCTTCCCAATTGGTCCAAAACATATTCTTCGAATGTTTCATTCTTCTATCTGCCTTTTCCCTTTCCACCATACCAACAATCTTCCCAGCGACTGAATTTGCTGATCGAGATTTCTCCACAATGATCCTGCAACTCCTTTGTAGCCACAGACACCAAAGAGTAGTTTAAACAACCATAGACCCGAGGAAGTGATAAATTGGCTCTACCAACCCTCAAATAGCGCTGTGACCAATCCTGTATCACCCACTCAATAGTGAATTTGCAAACCACATCGACTGAACAAAAGATCAATGCAGCAGTAGGTGATGCAACAATTCCTCTGAGATACAAAACATGACACATTTGTTGGGCAACCAGATACCCAACTATTCAGATGGTCAAGCAACAATTTTTTATCTAAACAAGCAGTCCAGATGTGGGTGGCAGGATTTTATTCTGGTAAGATCAGTGGTGTTGTGAGGTTCCACTGTGAAGGAAATTTGAGAAGAGGTATGCTATGGCAGTTAATAGGAGGCCAGCAGTAAATTATTTGTATCAGCGAATTGTAGTAGTTGAATGGGGGCCAACATCTAGGCAAAATCTAAGAAAAAGGAGATTTCGAGGTTGTCTCAGTTGTAGGCAACACTTGAGGAGGTTTATATTCCTCAATCTGGTGTCAACAGGCGGCTATGGGAGCTTGACACTGATGAGTGCTTTTCAGCCTGCCGCACTCTAATGGAGCATTTGTGAGAGTGGTTTGTTGTGGTCCCTTTGAGAAGGAATGCCAATGCCCTATTTTTAACATCAACATGCTTCCACACTTGGAGTACCTTCCCCAATAATCAACATCACGCTCTCTAAAACCTATAAACCAAGCTTCGATTGTAAGGAATCAAAAGTTCAATCAATAAAAAAGATGGTCCAAGGGAGGACGACCAATTTCATCGGATCACAAGCATGTGTCTTTTGATTATAATGCAAGTCACATCTTGTGCAGTGTTTATGCAACATATCCTGCTAGGGTCCAAGGCAGGTACCATTTAGTAGAAAACAGTGTAACAGAAGTCCTCACTGAACAGAAATCTATCATTTCTCAAACCGCTTGTGTGCTCCTTGACACTTTGAACAACATACTAAATAGGGAAAATTACAGTCAAAAACTTATATCTATCATATAATTACAGTTATCCACCTATTAAACAACTAAACACACTGATGCCCTAAAAATTTTACGACAAATTCTTTTATACACTTGGTCAAAGAGTCCATAACGAATTTCATTTAAATGGCCAAAATGCCCTATTTTTAAACCTAGTTTATGGTTTTGTTTATGGGACCAAAATCATCTGACAAAGTGCATGTGTGAAATCCACTCTACCCATCAGGTGATAACTGATAACCCTAATGTTCACCGTAAAAACAGAAGACCAGCCCAACAAGATAACTAAGGTGAGCAACACCAACAAGAATGATTTAAAATTGGCACTAAACAGTTCATGTGTTGTGGTCCACCTGAGTTTTGAACCAGGCTGGTTTTTGTACAGACCATTCATCTTTGTGAGTCACACCTAATGAATGGATTTGGTGAAATATAGACACCATGGTGGCCCCACACAAACCTATAGTTGGCATCCCATCCCTATTGTTCCCTGTGGTATGACCCACCTGAGTCATGGGCACAACTGATTTTTTGCCCCAGTGCCTAGCAACAAGGAGCACACCTGATGAACGAAGTGGAATTCACATATACAGTGGGTTATGAAGAGCTTAGGGCCTGTTTGGTGTTGCTTCCGGCAACTGAGAATTGATTATCAAGAAACAGTTCTCTGGAATTATTCAGTAAACATGCATAAGAAAAAGTTCAACTTGCATATGTGAAAAAGTGCATGTTCAGTAAACATGAATAAGAAAAACAATTTCCCCAAGAAAGTTTCAATGGCAAGCATTACATCCCATTGTTTCCTGTGGTGTGGACAACTTATGTCTTGGATCTACCTAATTTTTGGAGTTATACCCTAACCTGATATGGTGAAACGAGTGGACAGAGTAGATGTTGCATGATCATCGCAGTAGCCCCACAGTGCTGCATGCGGGGGTTATAGGAAAGTCGCGTCCGGCCGGCTTCTCCAAAGATGAGATTTTTTAAGCCCATGCATGCGTGCAATAAAACTCATGTACACGCAACACTTTTTTGCCATCATGGCATATGGGTCCGAGATCCAATCCATCCATCAGAAAGGCACCGCTATATTGATGCCCTAGCCCAAGAATTGGGTTGATCCACTGGTCAAGTGGGCCACAGTTTGCAAAACAAATGTACGGCTCTAAAACACTTGGCTGAAGTTTTCAAACACATCCACTTGTTTCCAATATTGGGGCCCACCTTCTGAGTGGACCAGATTAATTTTAGGGAAAACATGGCTGGACCATCCAGTGGATGTATTTGATCTTGGACCTACATACCGTGATGGCACATATGGAGTTGTACAGCTCTACACTCATGTGCAATTAACAAACCTTCCAACAAGAGGGAGATCTCAAATTTGAGAGTGCTTTTCACAAGTTTGTAGACGTGGAAACAACTGTAGGAAACAGGGGGATAGGCGCTGAGGAAAAAAGCGCAATTTTGGAAAAAAAATAATTGATTAATTAAGCAGTTACAATCTTATTCTTAAAGGGTAGCATAGTATTAAAAACGCCACAGCTGTAAAGTCTGTTACGTAAAGGAAAAGGTGACACATGTTACACAATATGGGGGTGAATCAGTCCGTTATGAAAAAATGGGTTGTGTGGGCCCGTATGGGCACTGTTAAGGAGGCCGATAGCAATATGCTGTTACAGACCTACATGATCATAAAGGGCCCGGTTTTGAAATTTTTTTGTATTATCAATTTTTCTCTCCTTTTCCACTTCTTTATTCATATTAAACAAGAACGACACTTAGAAACTAATTTTAAATTAGATGTAGGATTATTTTGATAATCAAATACAAAATTGAGTGCTATTCGATGAACTCAAGTAGAGTGGAACATATTGTGAAATATCGAAAGGGATAAAACTATCAATTTTTTCTTCATTTTGTTGTACTTGTGAACAATAGACTCTAATCCACCAAATCATGATTGACTTGTCTCAGAGCCAAAATAATGCTTACATAACAGACCTATAATTGTGTCATCAACTCATCATTACTCATTCGCAGATTTATAATCTTTATTAAACATTAATATTAGATATTTAGAAGCCTAAAAATATGTAAGCTTTACTGTTTTAGAGTCAACCTCGGGTTAATAGCATTAGGTAGCCTGAGACAGCATCTCAACAAAGAATAGCCCGTTACACCATCAAATACAAGTTTAAAACTAGAAAAAAATGCGCATTTTAGATCCTCACAATTTTATGAATTTTTCCAATATATTTTTCCTCTAAAAAAATTTGACCATTTACATGGTCGTAATGGCCTTTACAAAGGTCGTAACAGCTGTTATGGCCGGTATTGTAGCAATCACACTGCCGGCTGTTACGCCGACAGTTACAGTCACTGAATACTTTGAAGGGGAGCTATTTGATGCTCCAGTAGCTTATGATACTTGATACACAAGTTTAGAAATTATATGTGTGACAGTATAACCTCAAATTAAACCAACTATATCATCCTCATTGTTGCAAAGTCGCAATCCCAAAATCAGAATGGTTGAACAATCCTACACTGATTCGTGGACAATTGTTTATTGAAATAGGACAATTGGATATTTTTTATTCTCAGCTGTTCGATAAATGTCCACCAATCAGATGGTCAGATAATCAAATAATCTTAACTTTGGTTCATGATACATCTAAACTAGACCCATAAGTTGGACAGCTTAACTTCAATATCTTGTAAGCCACGTATGCAATTTTGCTGTGATTTTTAAGTACCTGCGTATCATCCATCCCTCTTTGCCAGAGTATAAAACTTGCTTATTACGTCCCATGAAGAGGAATTCTGTGATCCTTGACCAAGGCTGTGCATAGTACTAAAGCCTTTCAATTTGTACAACTGGAACCCTCTGTTGGACCCCCACCATGAATGGACCATCCTTGCCATTCAATGTTTCTCCTCTGCATGGACGGATAGGAAGAGGTACAATAAAAGTCTGCGCTAAACTAAAAAATGTCCTCCACATGCAAGCACATATGCCATTGTTGAAGAACGTGTTCAAGATCCCATCGGGTGATCCACACTAATTAGATCTTTTGGCAAAAACATAAATGATTTCATTCCTCAAGTGGGCCCAGTATAATAGAGATTGTAGCCTTCCATTTTTCTTCTTGTTCATTGTGGTCTGCCTAATAAGTGAAACGGCTTCATTTTATGCCAGAGGATCCAAGTAGTGTGGCCTACATAGAAAGCTTGAATACCTACTGCGTATGCAACATTAGCACCTGTACTTGCATGGGGATGGGCAGAGCTCCAAACATGTGTATTAAAAGAGTTGCTTAAAATTCACCTTTAAATAAAATAGAGTTATTATTTCTTCAACAGGGAGAAGGTATTAAATAGAGATAAGAAGAGGTTATAAGTGGATGGATAATAAGAGGGTATTTTGGTCTCTAAATGAAGTTTCTTCGTTGACTCTTTGACCAAGTACATAAAATAAGGTGTTCTAAAATTCTTGGGGTATAAGTGTAATTAGGGTTTTTTTGTAAGGGCTGTGAATGATTTTATTAGAAAAAGCTTGCCAAAAAGACAAGACAGAGAAAACAACAAAAGGAAAAATTACAAATCCGAAATAGACCGGAATACAAAGATATCAACATGAAGACGTTCAACAGCCCACCAAGTACATAAAATAAAGTGTTCTAAAATTCTTGGGGTATAAGTGTAATTAGGTTATTAATAGGTATATAACTGTAATTATACCTCAAGGAAAGGTGTTCGACTGTACATTTCCTTTGAAAAGCCCGTATCATCAGCCTTTTTAACCAAAAAATATATATATATATACCGGGAAAATAGGAAAAATGTAAAACATTGGAATCCAACTTCTTTTAACATGTATTCATGGTGTATCAGACTATTCTTTCATAAAAATAAATAAATAAATTTGGAAGATAACTATTCTTTGATAAACTATGTCAGCCTCTAACATGCTGAAAGTCAACCGAATAGACCCTAATCAAACACAAATCAAGTGTTATTTGGTTCGTCATGGCCCATAACATTGAAATAGAACAAAAAGATGGAAATGGGAAAAAAAATAATAATAATAATAATTGATGCTTTACCCCTTTTCTGATTTTCCCAAATGGTCCATTCCACTTCAATTTGTCGAATCCCACTCAATGCTTATTTTTTTATACCCAAAATAGGCCCAGACCTACTCTAGAATCAGTTTCTAGGCCTCTCCTCTGGGGTTGAAAAGAAGAAAAAGGGGTGTGTGTGTGTGTGTGTGCATGTGCGCCACCTTTAAAGGTCATCTCGGCTCTATATCAGACCTAGTACAACCCATATATGGCCCCTTTTTTCTGGTAGGCCGATTCACTACCGCATCGCATAACAGAGGGCCCAATATGACATCAACGCAACCAATACAGCCATGCCATAACAGTTTTCTAAAACATGTTGTAAAATTATCAGAAGTGAACTTGGAAAGCATGTGATCAACATATTAAAGTAACTGAAGCATGATGAAATATCAATGGGTTTCCAATAAGAAAGAGTTTATCTAGCATGCCAGTGGGTTTTAAACAACAAAGAATTTCTAAGGAAATTGCAGAAAATATAAATTTAAAAAACATACTTCTAAGGAATAATGCATAGAAAAGAACTTACATATTTTTCCAGCTCTTGTGTTTTTCTTTGAAGCTCGGTCTTCAAGTGGTTATTCTCTTCCATCTGGAAATGAGTGAAGGTTTACCAGATTATATTCAGATGCCCTTCATGAACCGTAAGAAGATAAATCTCATGGGCAAAAAAAGTTTTACCATGTCATACAACAAATTACAACAAACAATTTGTAATAACAATGGCATCCCAAAGCCCCCAATGACCTTTAAAACATTAGAAAACTCAAAAGAGGATGAACAATAAATTAGTGGTAATGTGTTCTAGTTGCAGACAGATTTAGCAATTCCAGACAGGGCAAAATTGTGTTCCAAGTGTATAGCGACATGTATGTCACACAATGCATCAGCTGATGCAGTTTGAGAGAAATAAAAATACAGATTCACAATTCAAGGGATCAGGAATAAGAACAGCTGACACAAACGTTTTGATTCCAAGAACCTACGGTGCAGTGACCTAATCAATCCACACGCGCGTGCGCATGCACACACGCACACAGAGACAAGAGAGAGAGAGAGAGAGAGAGAGAGAGACATCCAAAGGTTTTTCCCATTCCCACAACAAAAAACAAAGAAAATCGCATTTCAGAAGCATTACATTGTTCAATTAATCAAGTTCTTTTCAATCAAAATTATCTTCAACACAAAAACAAAAACAAACAAGTCTGATAAAAATCGGCATTCGTTTCCTCATTGAGCAAACGCCTCCCCTGACAAGCTATCAAGGGTAAATGGGGGAATCAACAAATACTACAAATCGTTTCGCCTGAGCAAGATACTTTTGGAGCAGCAAACGGCGCTAGGAGAGCATGAGGAGCAATAATTCATTCCCTACAACCTCATGTACACATCACCACTGAAAAGGTGGACAAAGAGTTGGGGAGGAAAATGGATTTCCAAAGCAGAAATCCAATTACCAGATATTAACATCCCGACTGGATAAAGAGGAGTGTGAAATGATTTCCACGGTGCAATTTCATTGCACAAACATCCTGAATGAACGGTGAGTTTTGTGTGTGTGTGGGGGGGGGGATTAATTTGCGCAATGGAAATCGGATCCCTTCCCTAAGGAGCATATTCATGCATTTCCAAAAACAAATATGTGTGTGTGTTTTGAGAGAGAACAGCCAATTTATTAGAGTACTCGCAAAAAGCGAGGAAAGAATACAAGCAAACAAACAAAACCAAAATAAACCGCCAGACACGAAAGCCAGCCTAAGCCAACCAAACAGAGATGGCCCAATCCCCAAAAGAACTACAACCCTCGAAATCACCTCCACATGCTTGAAACTATGATTCTCAAAGCAACACTGATTCCCAGCCCCCTAATTAGACCACGACACTACCATAAGAGTAAGCCTCCACCTAATTTTCCCAACCCTACCAACTCCACCATGCCACACCCATAGCAAATCTTCCACGAATCTCGGCATCACCCATGCCATGTTAAACAAAGCGAGAAAATGACTCCACGTCTTTGCAGCAAAGGAGCAATGGATGAAAAGGTGATCGTTCGACTCTCCATCCTCCATACACATTAGACATATGGTAGGGAGGATGATGGCCCTTCTTTGCAAATTGCCTATGGTGAGGATCCGCTTCCTTCTCAACAGCCAAACAAACGTTGAAACACAAGGGATAGCCCCATAGGACCACTGGTGGTATGGGAGTGACAAGGGACCGGGGTTGGAGATCCCAATCAAGCAGAAAAGTGACTTAACTGAAAATAAGCCATTGGTGCTCTTAACCCAAATCATATCAAGTACTCCTCTTGGTCAGCAAAAGTGACTTTGGATAGAGTCTTCAGAAGCTCTAAATTATCTCCCTCTTCACTTTCCAAGAGACTTCTACAGCAAGGGGGAGCCCAAGACACGGATCCCCCGGATAAGGAGAAACAATCCACCACGAAAATGGAGCGATCAAGGGCTCTACGAGCAATGCTAGGAAACTGGCCTTCAAGTGCTTGGTCTCCACACCAAACATCCACCCAAAAACGAATACGATGGCCATTATCCACCAAATAGGCAACACCCTGATGAACAATAGATTCGGTAGATGCCACTGCTTTCCAGATGGCAAAGGCTCTGTGGAGAGACAAATGCTTGACGAACCAACTGCCCTCATAAGTATCATACCTAGAGGTGATCAACTCCCTCCATAGTCTACCCCTCTCGACACCGAACCTCCAAATCCACTTTCCAAGCTAGCCAGTGTTCGTGACTCCCAAGGGTTTGATGCCAGCACCTCCCTCCGTATATGGCTTGCAGACCTATTCCCATCTGAGAGGATGGAACTTCTCTCCTTCACAAGTTCCCTTCCATAGGAACTCCCTTAGTTTTTTTAAGCTTGTTCACCATCACCTTGGGACATTTGAAAAGAGACATAAAATACACAAGCATATTAGCCATAGCCGCCTTAATGAGCGTTAGCCGGCCCCCCAAAGAAAGATAGCGACACTTCCAAGAGGCTAACTTCCTCACAATCCTCTCAATCACTCTATCCCCACAAATGTTTAGGCGGCTTCCCGATATAGAGCGGAAGACCCAGATAAGTAGAAGGAAAAGCACCAGCCTTGCAGCCGAATATACCTGCATATTTGCGAAGCTCGACTTCCCCCACATTAATCCTAAGGAGTTCCAATTTAGCCATGTTAATCTTCATACCTGAAACTCCTTCAAAGCAAACTAATAACTTCCAAAGATTATCCACTACCTCTTCACTAGCCTCGCAAAAAAGCAAAGTGTCGTCTACATACTAAAGATGACACATCTGAGTCCCCTCACTTGCCACCTTGAACCCATTAAACAAACCACCTTCTACACCTTTACCTAGCATCCTGCTAAGAGCCTCCCCTATCACTACAAGGCAACAAACGGTTCCCTTGCCTCAGCTCGCGAGAGGCTTTGAAGTATTCTTTAGGAGATCCGTTGACCCAAGACGGAGAACGAAGGCGATTGGACGCAGGATCTTATCCACCCCCTTCATTTCGTACCACACCCCAATCTATGGATCATATAGTCTAAGAAATCTCAGTCAACGTAGTCGTAAGCCTTTTCAAAGTCCAACTTGCGGAGTGGGTTTCCCATATGGATGGGCTTGATGTAGATCTAGCCTTCCTTGAGGCTTAGTTTTTCTTCTGCTATCTCAGCAGTGTCCCGTGTTTTTCTGTTTTTTTCTTTTCTCTTAATATAAGTTATCTTTCAAAAAAAAAAAAAAAGGAGTCCAACTTGCACGCTAGCCCGCTTCTCTTCTCTCTATACTTGTAATTGATGCATTCATGTGCCACTAAGGCACTATCCAGAATCTGGCAGTCTACAACAAAAGTTGATTGGTTTTCTGAGATAACTCCAGAGATCACCTCTCTAAATCTTGAGGCTAGCACCTTGGCCAAATTGTTGTAAGGCCCCCCAACAAGGCTGATGGGTCTAAAATCTTTGAGGCGAACGGCCCCTTCAACTTTCGAGATAAGAGCAATAAAAGAAGCACCAAGCTCTGACAATAACATGGCGTGGAGAATTTAGACACAACGTCCATAACATCCTTCTTAATGACATGACCAAACTTCTGAAAGAAGAGAATGGGAAAACCATCGAGGTTTGGGGCTTTGTCCCCACACAGCAAAGAGAGGGCAGCAACCACTTCATCTTCAAAAATTGGCCTTTCCAGCACGTTAACTTATTCAATAGAAAAATTAGAGAAATCGAGATTATCCCACCTAGGCTTTCCCCGGCTATTGGCAAATAATAACCCTATGAAGAAAGCAACTATGGCCTCTCAAATTATGTCTTCGTCCGAAGTTTTCTCCCCGTCGATCTCTAAGCAAGAGATTCTATTAGCTCGAGCCCCCGCACTCCCAATACTATGAAAGAAACGGGTATTCTTGTCTCCCTCCTTCAACCAAAACCAGTCTGGATCTTTGGCACCATCTAATCTCTTCTTCTTTGGTCCACTATTCTAAACTTAGAGATATACTCTCCCTCCTGGCCCTATCTTCAACCAAAAGACCTTTCCCTTCTTCCAAAATGTCGAGAGCTTGGATTTCTTCCGTTAACCTTTCAAATCAACCTCCCTCTCCCCCAACACCTCTTTTTTCTAGCCCTTCAGATTCTCCTTCAGAATTTTCAACTTCTTATAGCCCAAAACCAGCATACCCTTCAACCGTGAAAGAAGCCCACCATTCCTCTACCCTCTAGGCAAATCCTCCTATTTCTAGACAGGCCACTTCAAATCTAAGAGGCTTTGGATGCCAATCTAACTTTGTAACTTCAAGCATAGTGGGTCTGTGATCAGAAACCAACCTTGGTAGGCTGCGCTGATGCACCAAAGGGAATTTCTAAAGCTAGTAAGCCAACACCAGAAAACGGTGCAAGCGAGACACAACTACAGAAACCTGGCCATTCAACCACGTGTATTTAGTCCCGCTCATTGGCAAATCCACCATCTCTTGGCCATTGACCCAATCAGAGAAGGAAGCCATACTTTGGGAAACCCCCCCATACTTCTCATAGAAAAAGCACACTACGTTAAAATCCCCACCTACGCACCAGGAAGCCTTCCACCTGTCTCTGAGTGAATTAAGCTCTTCCCAAAAGATACTACGAAGGAATGCTAGACATGGGCCGTAAACAGCAGAAAAGGCTCATTGAAAACCTAAAGACAGATTTGAACAAGGATTGAAGCACTGCGACTTTCTTCCATTTGTCTGACTTCTAGGCAACGAGAATCCCTCCTGCAGATCCTTCCGCGTCGTCAGCAACCCAATCAAAATTCTTAACCCCCCACACAGAAGAAATCATACCTGGATCCATCGTTTGCAACTTTATTTCTTGAAGTGTGATAATGTCAGCTTTCGACTTCTTGTAAACCTTCCTGACCTAAGCCCTCTTGACTCTGTTGCACAGATCCCGAACATTCCATGAAAGGATCAACATTGAGCACCGCCCTTTCCCGACCTTGCCCTCTTACATCCACTCAATTTCGCTAGATGCCCGTAGTTTATTGAACGGCCAAGGCTCAACAAATCCCTCAAACCTCTGGGAGACTTCTTAGGCTTCACACCTTGATCCTCCTGCTATCATTAAGCTGTCAGGGCCTCGGAGAATCGCAAAAACTTGTAGACATCCTCGTCCCTAGATCCACAAGAACGACCCGCCAGGCCTCCCACTCTCAAAAGCACATCTTTAGCCCAAAGGAATTGTTCGACCAATATCGAGCCTAACCATCTGAACTTCCCAAGAGTGTTATGATCTTCCAAAAACCCAGCCAGAGCCGTCGTCATCTTCGCCTCTGAGGATTTCTCTAAACGTATGGGGGAAACGATCAAAGCACTCTCCAAGATTTCGCCTTCGCCGGGTTCTACAACCATATGCATCTCTCCTTCCCACATTGAGCGAACAACACTCCGAACAGCCCCATCATCTCCTTCATCTTTGATAGAAAAGTCGTTCCTTGTCATCTCAAACACCTCTTTCCCTGCCTACCCATTTATTACCACCATCTTGAGCCCCAATCTCTTCTCAGCTTCCTGGTAGAAATGCCAACTTGATTCTCTCGGTCGCAAGTAATGCCATTGGCATCGCACGTGCCTTCATAAATCAGGCGTGTGGGAGCATAAAAGCCCTCCCCACGTGCTAAGGACGGCAAAGAATTATCAATGATAGATTCACGTGCGAAAGAAGGCTCATTGAAAGCTTTTAAAACTCCTTTTAACACATGTCAACTTTTGCATCCATCTCGAGATCAAGCGGACGAGAAACGTCCGACTTAGCTGCGATCGTGGAATGAAGCCATCTGTCTTGAACGACCTCTTGATCCATGCAATAGTTGCCTGCTTCGATCCCCGAAGCAAGGTTAGAAGGAGGTTCGGGTCCCAACCCTAACTTGTGAAATAGGTTCAAAGATGAGCGAAGAGGGTTCGGTGCTCCTATGGAACACATTTCACCAGTTGTCGAAATCGAGCCCTAATGCAAGGCCGGGCTCGAGTGGGGTAGCCTGTGGGATGCGGGGACACACTCAGGATAGGCGGCCCGTGTGAGGCGGGTGACTCATGAGAGGCGAGCCCATGTGATGTGGGGCCCACGATGAGGGTTCGGCCGATGTCCTAACCCATGAGATGTGGGCTATGAGATAAAGGGATTAATTCGCTACTCTTTAACAGTTCGAGCTATTAGGGCAAGTGGCTAATTGTCCTGCATCAAATTAGCATCGGAGCAGGAGGTCTCATGTTCGAGAATCCTCACCGGGGGTAATTAATACGGGGGCATTTTCACATCGGGCTCAAGTGGAGTAGCTTGTGGGATACGGGGACATACTCAGGGTGGATGGCCCGTGTGAGGCGGGTGGCTCATGAGAGGCGGGCCCATGTGAAGTGGGGCCCACAAGGAGGGTTCGGCCGATGTCCTAACCCATGCAACGTGGGGCCTGGGCTATGAGATAAAGGGATTAATTCACCACTCTCTAACAGTTCAAGCTTTTAGAGCTTTTAGACTTGTCATCGATCAGCACCGAGACAGACGATGGAGTCGGAGTTCCCTTCTTGTGCCTTACTTTCAATCAAATCACTCCTAACTCTTCCTCGGATTCCGTGGCAGGATCAATTTGTTGCACTTCCCCCACGCAAGAAGCTATCGCAGTGAAAAACTTCTGAGACCAAAATTCTAAAGGCACTCCCCATATGAGAAACTAGGCATCTTCACTTCCGAACAATGAGAACTCCTCCCGTCTCCAAATCCGAACGATTGGGCTTTCCTTGTGGATCGCCCCTGCGATGAAGATATTGTCAACATTCACCTCCGGAACTGGCCATAACCAAACGTTGTTTGGGCCGATGGGTTTCAAGGAATGCATCTTAAACTTCAGGCAGTAACATTCTTCCACCCACTAATTTATCTGAGAAAGGGTGGCCCTTAAGAATGTGGAAAGCACGACTGAATGGTAGAGCCAATCCCAGGATCTGTCAATGACCTCCTCATTCAAACGGACTATCGTTCCTCCTCCCCTTTGTTCCAATGATATCAACCCTTCCTTGACCACTGGAATACCCACATCAGAAGAAGATCCTTTTTCAACTGCAACCCCTTTCCCTGCTTGATTCCTTTCCGGCACAAAAGAGGGACACGCCAATTGGTGATCCAAGGTGCCACTGTACCATTCATCTGGTGGGATCATCGTGCATATGCCATGCTCCAAAATGTCCCCATTGGATGAACAAAACCATCCAACTGCAGGACTTCTCCCATCAATTTTACCTGCAGTCTGCATTGCATTCCAGCTGTCCAATAACTACCCACCAATCAGATACCTATGATCATCCAAAGCATCACATTTTTCCACATTGCCCATCACATGACATGGCCCACCCGATTAATGGTATAGATAAATAAAACTAGCGCCCCATTTGCATGTTTGCAGGGGCATCCAAGCATCACATGATACCTCACACATAAACGGTACAGTGTACCAATTGCACACGACAGTAACAGAATTTAAACATGAAATTCAACTTCAATACTGATAATAACAGGCAAACAATCACAATCGAGGAACAAATCTCAACCGTCGGATTACAAAAACAGTACCGAAAAAGGAAACCCTTGCCTGATTCTTGATGGCGGTCTCAGCAGCTTCGACCGCCTTCATGACCTGAAACAGGCTCTCCTTGGAAGGATCGTTGCCGCTGACACCAAGGCCTGAGAACCGATCGACCAAATTACCGATCGCGCCATCGATCGGAGGGTTGCTGTTGCCCCACTGAGATCGGGAGTCGCGACCGTAACCGATTTCACTACTCGGATTTCCGTCGTAAGCTCCCATAGAACGAGAAATCGCTGGAAATTTCTAGAAAATTCTGTCCAGAGGGTTGCGATTTTACAGAAGAGAGAGAGACGGGGGTTCTATGAAATGTGGAAAGGAGGCTTTGCGAGAACTTGTGTGAAAGACGGATTTGATTTTCTGAGGGGAGGAAATCTGTTAGAGAAATGGGCTTCGACTTTTGTAATATTTAAAGGTTGAAGTAAATAAAAGAGCTGGACACAAACCAAGCCAGCTGGGTTAGCTCACTCGAACGCGGTCGGATTTCACTTGGCTTAGTTAGTTCGCCTGATGAGTACCTTCGGGCGTAGCCGAGTCTGAAATCTCAGCTCATTACAAAATAGGACGAGTATGAGCTATACCCCAGCTTGGTTTTGTTCGACCTCGAACCTTGGCTTGATTCAGCTTGTATTATTAAATATTTAAATGTTTGAACACCATATTAACTTAATTAATTTTTTAGTTTACCATAGATTCTAATTCATGAACTTCAAATTTTATTGTTTTTTTGGGGGAAAAAATGCGAAGTCCGGAGACCCGATTATGGAATGGACCAGTTCTATTAGCACTCCTCGAGAGTCCGAGGCAACGTGTTGGATTGAGACGAGACAAAGCCTAAAGGAGGGTCTTAGTTCGGATTTATGGGAAATGAATCCCGACAGAGACTTTAAGAGTCAGGATCCGTAGGCAAAATAAGACGCATAAAGTTGGCTCAGTTAACGAGACAACAACATCTAGAAGGGCCGTTTAAGACCCGAACGCTAGAAGTCACCAGACCGATTATAAAACCGACTCATATTAGGTCGATTATAGTATCGGCTATTGGATTGAGAAAGTACTTCGGCCATAAGTTGATCTTGTTTCATTCGACACGAGACAAAAAACTTTATCCATTCAGTTAGTCGAGACTTGTCTATTACTTGAGTCAGTTAAGGTCGAGCCAAGCGAGAAAGAAACGGTGTAAGCTTAATTACCGTTCCAAAAATTTTGTGAAAGGATTTCTGATCCCGAGGATCTCGATATCGGGAAGCATCCATAAGCGGATTACAATCAAATTAAATCTCCTAATATTAGGGAGAGATTCCCCGTACGGCGGGATTCTCCCTCTCCTATAAATGGGAGACACGCCAATGGTGAAAAGGTACGCAAAAACTCTCTCTCAGAACCTCTCAATACCATAAGACCCAAATTCCTAGCCTAACTTTGGCATTGGAGGGTCCCCTACTCTAGTCAGGGTTTCCTTTGTCTTCTTCCTATATAGGTCCTCGGAGGTCTAAAGAAGTTGGACCAGATTTTTGCATCAACATTGTTCATTTATTATCCATTTAACTTCATTTGTCTACAATTACAAAATTTAGCTAATTAAATAACTCAATTTGGCAAAAAAATATATATCTTTTTTAAATGAATTAGCTTGAATGTATCTTGAAAGTAGCTAGAATTTAAATCAGCTCAAATTTGACTTGAGTTTTGCTCAATTCAATTACAAAACAAGGTTGAGCTTGTTACTGATATCTTAAATCTATAAGTAACAGGGTTTGTCGATGTTATTGATAGACCACTCGATGTTATCGAGCAAAGGTCAATGTCATTGACGGGCATTTGATCCCATCGAAAAAATTTTAAAAAATATATATCAGTTGTCGGAACGTTTTGGTGTTGCTACTTAATATCATCAAGGGTGTTCAATGCCAATGGGATGTCAATACGATCAAAAATTTCATCGAGTGTGCATGCAAAGTTGCATAAGGAAGTTATTTATTATTCCAGTTGTAATACTTTATACATCAAGTCTAATCAAGATTTGGGAGTAGATATAGAGATGCTTTCTAATTTGTTCACAAGGGTTTTAAAGGCATAACTAAGGTTTGTGACAGCCGATTAGAAACTTGTTCGAATGAGTAATACTCTTTAAATTTCGTGATTTCATAATGTATACTCATCATTTTGTGTTACGATTTTTTATCCGTAATGATTTTCACACGCAAATTTTGAATTGTTGTTATTTGAATTTGGTTATGCAATTGCACGTACTTTACTTGATTTGTCTTCTATATGTTTCCACTCTCTAAAGCCAGCTCAATGATCAATTCAAGCCTAGCTCGAGCCATGCCGGACGGGACCAACTAAGCTAGGGCAGAGTTCCACCTGATTTGTGTACATTTTTAATATTTATATAAAACAAAAACTTTGATACTCTGATAAAACATGTAGATCATGGTGTGGGCCCACGAGCATCGACCATGGTTAAGTCAGCACAGTCAGCCTCAGGGTCAGCATTCAATCCGCGTTTATACCGAGTGTGCAATTTCGCAGTGCCTGCGTATCAAACGCCCTACGCGGCCTGAGTATCATATACTTCCTCATTCTCAATAGTCGGGCTGGCACGAGACTTTGTACACTAGTCGTATGTTCGGGTTCTGAGTTCGTACAAGTGGGGCCCATTGGGTCAATGATCAGAACCAGTTGTAGATGATGATCCACCAAAACATGTGTGATATTTGCCCATTTTCTCTGTTTAATGTCGACCGTTCATCTATTTTCCTTCTCGATCGTATGTTACTCCTCTATCTACTATAAGGTTCGGATTCTTCCAATATGATGAGCACGGGCCATATTACGAACGGTTTAGATCACGAAACCTTGGATCCTACGTACCCCAATGGTACCCCTGCGACTCTCAGCACGGTATACACGCGTTTTCAGATCTGACGGCCGAGAGCCATTCTTCGATACGTGTCACACGTGCAATTTCTACTTACGTGTATAGAGCGTCGTTGAAGACACCGGGAATTCCAGTGCCGTCTATTCTCATTACTCCGCGTCATTTTCAATGACTCCACCTAGCAAAGTAGGCTACGCTGTATTTCCGCGTAGTATACAACATAACTTTTAACGTAGGGAACTTATATGGCCCTGCCATGATTTTTTTTTTATAGATCTACACCGTCCATCAAAATTTTTAGATAACTCTAGATCATGATCTCAAAAATGAATATCTTCCAGGGCTTTATTGGACCACAGAATAGAAAGCAGTTGGGTTGAAAAAACTACCGTTGAAATCTCCTTTAGGCCAACCGCAACACTTATTTTCCGTCTAACCTGCGCATAAGGTCACTCATATATTCATAAAGGTAAAATACAAATATCAGCTTCTTCATTAAAACCTCCCGTGGCTATAAAAAGTTTTAAACGGTAGCATCAATCCTTACTGTTTGGTACACCTAATATTTCCATATACCTTTTTTTGGGCCCATGTCCTCCGGTTATCTGAATAAAATAAATGGATGATATGAATCTAAGAGATGCGTGATCATGGGCCAATGTGAATTTGATGGGTAAAGAAATTCCGTTGATCCACGTGAAATTAAACCAGCAGTGTTGTTAACGTGTCAAACTTCCGTGGCCCCATCATCATGTATGTATCAAATTCACACCGTCCATCCATTTTCCGTACCATTTTTGATACACATGATATGTGCAATTTCCACGTGCGTGTATATTATCCATCAAACCATGCAAGAGTATTGACGTGATAATAACAGACAAATTGGGGCATTGTTTAGTTCCTCTTGAGTACGTTAAGAGCAAGAATAAGGCTAATCCAATTCTCTAAGTGGGCCGCACCACATGCAAGGGCAGAGATTGGGATATTGATTGGGTTTATGGGTGTACATCGGGCCGAACCAAGCCGAACCGGGCTCAACCTGCCCCGCCCCAGTCACCAGCCAAACCCAGCCTGAACTTGGCCCGGCCCGGTCACCGGGCCAACATATCCAATCCGAACTCGGCTCGGTTAGCAATCGAATGAGTTCGGGCCAGTTTCAGACGTTACAGTAAATTCATGAGAAGTGCTTTGGCAAGTTTAAATGGTTAGGATAAGAATTTAGGAACATACATACATACATACATACATACATACATACATACATACATACATACATACATACATATATATATATATATATATCGAGTTTCGGACCAAGTTGAGCCAAACTGGAACCTGTTCGAACTTGGCCCGAAGTCAGTTTGGAGCTGAAGAAAATGGTCCGTCCCAGACTAAACTCAGTTCCAGGTTGAGCCAAGTCGAGCGAGTTAACTGGGCTAGCTTGGTTTGTGTACACCTCTAATTGGGTTTTGTCCACCCACCATTTCATTTTTAGGATGCAAACCCAATTTCAAGGTACCTGCAACAGGAAGCTTGGATGAAGGGAAAACACAAATATCAGTTTGATCCTTAACTTCTATGCCCTTAAAATGTTTTCAGTGGTAAGTATTTATTTCCTACCATATGATCCACTTGAACTTTGAAACTGTCTTATTTTCAAGCTTGCATTTTAAAATGATATTGAAAAATAGATGGACGTGTAGA
Organism: Magnolia sinica; assembly: GCF_029962835.1. NCBI lineage: Eukaryota > Viridiplantae > Streptophyta > Magnoliopsida > Magnoliales > Magnoliaceae > Magnolia > Magnolia sinica. The sequence continues at coordinate 10,328,289 of NC_080587.1, read as the reverse complement.
TAAAACCCATGAGCAGCACCCAATATAAGCCAGTAAAATTTTGACTACGAGGGTCACCATCCACAGCGTGCATGTGGCCCACTGAGTTTTGAATGTGCCTCTCTATTTTTTTTTTCATGTCCTACCATTAGCTTAGCTCTTATCCAGGCATGGGCTGGCACGAGTGATGAAAAAAGGTGGATGTTAGATAGGTGGGCGTCAATTTTATTATGGTCTCTTTGTCCAAGTTGACTGCTAAGTGCACTGAGTAAACCATGTGAGACCTACAATGATTTATATATTTTATCCACTCCGCCCATCCAATTTATCATATAATTATAAAGTTTGAACAAAAAAATGAAGTATACCCAAAGCTCAAGTGGATCACATCAAAGGAAACAATGTGAATTGAACATCTACTAATAAAAAAAATTCTTGAGGGCATTTTTTCCTACCATATGGCTTACTTGAGCCTTAAAATTATCTTATTTTTAGACTTGCACCCTAAAATGATATTAAAAAATAGATGGACGGCGTAGATAAAACCCTATGAAAGGGCAGCACCCAATATACCGATGCATTGAAACAAATTTTCTTTTTTTGGGGGAGTCATCAACTTTTTGGACCAAGTTAATATTTAGTTTTTTACCCTTCATTCCAGTGGGACTCATCTTATAAAGGGTTGGATGGCATATAATCATCACAATTAACCACGGAAAAGCTTTGATTATGAGGGTTGCCATCCACACCTTGCATGTGGCCCATTGAGTATTGATCTTTTCTTTTTTTCATGTCCCAGCATCAGCTTAGCTCGTGTTCTAGCATGAGCTGGCACAAATGATGAAAAAAGGTGGATGTTACTAAGGTGGGCTTCAATTTTATTATGGCCTCCTTGTCCAAATGGACTGCTGAGTGTACTAAGTATACTATGTGAGACCCACAATGATTTATATATTTTATAACTTCGTCTACCTATTTTATCGAATAATTATAAAGTTTGAACAAAAAATGGAACATATCTAGAGCTCACAAATAATTATAAAGTTTGAACAAAATATGAAATATATCTAAAGCTCAAGTGGATTACATCACAGAAATAGTGTGAATTGAACATCTACTTATATAAAATTTATTGAGGGCTAGTGAAGTTTTGGATGAAGCTTATAAACCCATATCCTCTACTTGTCACAAGTAGGAAAATTTTATTTTTATGCATTTCATATCATCATCATCATTGATGTTGTCTGCACCATTGCATTAAATGCAATGTACGATGATGTGGTCCATTTAGATTGCAACAAGCAGGGTTTTTCTGATCGTGGTAGGAGGTGGATTCAAATTTCAAGCTTATATTTGTATTTTCCTTTCATCAAGCTGGTGTGATCTCATGAATAGGTTGGATGACAAATAAACATCACTATAGGCCCTACAAAGATTTCAACTGTGGAAATCTTTACTCCCATTGTGTTTCCAGTTGTGTGGTCCACTTGAGCTTCGGATATGCTTTGATTTTGGGCTCAACTCCTCAAATGAGTTGAAAAAATGGATGAGTAGTATAGATAAACCACATATATTCAAGGTGGGCCCAATAGAGTTTGCTTAGTACACAATCCAGTTTCCTGAAATTAACTAACCCTGCATGAAAATAAAATGACCTTATGGCAATGTTTGCGTGAAGGGCATTTCGGTCATCTATACAAAATTTGCGTGCAATCTCAGCATATTTCCATGACTTGGATGAACTGTTGTGGGACAAAGTTCGATTCTATCTCGAGCGAAGGCCCACCCAATCATTTCCACCTTTAATGGTGTAAAATGAACAACTTTCAATCAATGAAAGCAAGGCCCACCTGTAGTGGCTTAAGGCAGGCAATCATTAGAGATGATTGAGTAGATGACTTGAAAAATAATCTATTTCAATGGTTGGTTCATAAATGGGAATAATCTAATCCATGCCAGGATCATTAAATAAATGGTGTGGCCCACTAAAACTGGAGGTTTGCACTGCCCTTCAATAAAATGAGATCCAACGGTGTGATTTGGTAAATGAAAATCGGATGGTAAAGATAGAAACCAACGGTTCACCCATCATAGATTGATCAATGAGAGGTCCATACTAGATATCAACGGGGAGATTTGGTATAGATCAACGGTGATGATCGATAATCAATGATCATATATAGTGATGATGTATGATTAGCAATTTGATTGAAGATTAGTGGTCCAGACTAACAATACCAAAACATTAACTATAGAATCCATTCATACCGGGTGACCAACGGTTAGATTTTACAATGATGGAATGTCAATTGTTGGATCTGGTAGCATTGGAATATCAACGGTCGGATCCAGTGATAACCACTGAAACACATAATATCATCAATATTACCTAACATTGATGGAAGGTTTGAACACACGGTATAATCTTCTGCCTTACCTAAGCTGCGGTTAGATTAGCTAGTATATTATTTTTAAAGAAGAAGCTCACACAAAGCATGTTTGAAAGGAAGTTCCATTGGGTATTAGGCGTTTCGACACAACCACAGTATGGCAGGATTAGATTGAATATTGGCGGCTATCCTAGGAGATGAGGACACTGTCTATTATGTTTATGACCTTGGACCAGAATGTCCAACCACCCTTGCATATATAAACAAAGCTTAGATTGATTAATTTGATCAACACAATATAAACAAGTAACCATAATTTGAGTATTTTCTGATCAAGCCAGCAGGTTTATTATGAACTTGAGACTACCAAGTCCACAAGAATCATACCGGTGTAGCGGTCTAATCAAAATAAACTAATCTTCATTTTTTCTCTCTTTCTCTCTAAAAATTTTCTTTTTCATTTTCACTTGTCGTAAAATTATGTTTACAGAATTCCATACTTGTTGAATGCGAATCCACACATGTGCTCTATATATCTTGGAAGTTATTTTCCTACAACCTGTAAGCCGTTTCAATTATTTTGATAAGGGACAAATAATACTTTGCGGACAATTTGATGATATATGCATCAACCCGTCCTTAATATTATATATATTTTTTAATTTCTTATTTCCTTCTTACATTTTGGATTTTGGTTTCTAACATAAAAATTTCCTCTTTAGCCGATAGTATGTCTTAGGTATTTTGCTCCACCAACTATTTCCATAACTTGTTTTGGGATGAGATAGTTGAATTTCTTGGGATGATCTTATCTTACTGAGTAAACTTTGTTTGACCCACCGTGAATGCATGCGGTTTATATACCTTATCCATTCATTTTTCGGGTTAATTTTGGAGGTTCAACCTAAAATTGATGTATATATAAAGCTCAAGTGGACCATACATTGGAAAAAGTGGAAGTATTGATTTCCACTGTTAAAAATTTTCTAAAGGCTTCAGTCATGTTTAATTATCATCCGACCTGTTTATATGAATATCAGACGGACATGGATGAAGGGAAAACACAAATATCAGCTTGATCTAAAACTTCGGTTGCCCTCCAAGAATTTTTCAATGGTAGATGTTCAATTCACACTATTTCCGGTGGTGTGGTGCACCTAAGGTTTGGATATGCTCCATTTTTGGGATAAAGCCCTAAAATTATGTGGTAAAAGAGATGGACGGAGTGGATACGATGCATGAATGACAGTGGAGGCCACAGAGTTTTCTTGGTACGCAATCCACTTCCATGTATGAGTGCCTATCGAAGCGTGCATTTCAATCCAAACTGTAAAGGTCGTGGTCCCCGGAATCAGACCAACTTGATGATCCTAATCTCCAAGAGGTGGACATTTATCTCTTGAATTTGGATTTTTGCCTAACCTTCATCCTTATCAACTGCTTCATGCTCATCCGATTGAAAGTTTTCAAACGATGGTTCTCTAATCCAGACCATCAATCTGTCTAAAACCAATGTGAAGGGGGATAGACGCAAGATACTCCAGGTTGAAACATTGGGACTATCTTTTAGAAAAATTGAAAGGTAAGACTGTCTTATCAACTATGGCCCACAACAACCAGTGGTTCCGATTATCGGAAGCGGATTGGCTGGTGTACCACACACCACCCGACCTGGCTGGTGTGTGTACTCGTGCGAAGACGAGCGCTGACGCTGCTCGAGCTCCTAGGTGTAACAACGATTCAAAGGAGATTAAAGTCATATGAGCCACGTAATGATGTATTTATTATATTTACACTGTTCATCCATTTTTCAAGATCATTTTAGATCATGATGCAGAAAATGAGTCATATCCAAATCTAAAGTGGACCACATTACAAAAAACCAGAGGGAAAATGATTCTCACTGTTAAAACATCTGTAGGGCCCACCATAACTTTTATTTTACATCCAATCGGTTAATAGGGTCATAGAGACCTGGATGAAGAGGAAAAACGAATATAATATTGATCCACAACTTCCGTGACCTCCAAAAGTGTTTCAATGGTAGATGTTCAATCCCCCACTGTTTTTTATAGCGTGGTTCACCTAATCTCTAGATCTTTCTTATTTTTAGGCTCAAGCACTTGGACTACCTTGTCAAATGAACAGACGGTTTGGATATAACACAAACCTCATGATGGGGCCCACAGAACTTGGTGACGTCAACACACCAGCCAGGTAGGTGGTCTGTGGTACACCAGCCAATCCGCTTTCCCCATTATCAAACCATGACCCTCACTTCCTCCAAAAAGTCTTTAATGGTCGACCTTCATTCAGCATTGTTTCTTGTAATGTGGTCCACTTGAGATTTTGATATACCTCATTTCTGATTTCATATCATAAAATGATCTATAAAAATATATAGACAATGTGGATGAAACATATACATCATAATAGGTCCCACATAGCACTGACCACCGGGCATTGGCTGGTGGTAGAGTTAGGCATCGGACCGAGTCGAATCGGATTGAGTCCAACTCGTCTCGGTCCGAGTTTTGCATGGCCTAACCCGAACTCGGTCCGATCGGGGACCGAGTCCGGGTCATCTGACTCGATCCGATCCTAACACATGCTGGCCTGAATCGATTCTAGTCTGACTCGGTCAAGAAAACCGAGTCGGATCGGATTTGGCCAGGTTCGGATCGGTTGTGCTCCCGGCCTTACCCATTTCTTACGGAACTCAACCATTTCCAACAAGAATTCACACGTACCAATCCAACTCTTCTCAAACACATGCTACCATGGCATGCAGGTGCAATATCAGGAGTGTCCATCCGTGGGACACACGTTATGAGGAAAGAGACCTGATTCACATCTTCTGTTGGGTTTACTATAGATCTGTAAATAAAGCTCTCTAATGATGTAGCAAACTCACATAGCAATTAGAAACTTCTTTTCTTTTTTCTTATTTGTTTTTTTTTTTTTTTGAAAGACACAAACTTCACATACTCTATTTGAATTTAAATAAATAAATAAATACTAGCCTGACTAAGACTGAAGCTCCCCCACGATCTTCATCTCCTCAAGAAGAGCTCCACCAGTTCTCAGGCACCCTTCTCTACCGCACAACAAGACCCATCTCCATTTACCCAAATAAAAATCATAAAAAAAGGAAAAGATAAACAGAATCCACATCACCAAATCCTCTAATTCTTTTCTCCCTCACTCCAAACCATTTCCCACCAAAAACCCACCTTTAAAAGTGAAAAACCCACTATCGCAAGAAATATTTTTCTCTCAATCAATCTCATACAAGCACCATTCTCCATAAAAAAGAGATGGAAATCGGATAGGAGAGGAAGAAGATCGAAAATCGGGATATTCGGATCGAGCTTTCAAGAAGAATAGGAGAGGAAGAAGATCGGGATTCGAGCAGGCAACAACGTTCGTTCGGCAGGGTAATAAAAGATGGTAAATGTTTTAGAGTTTTTTTTTTAAAAGTATTTATACTACCCGACTACCCACTCCGGATCGGGTCGGGTCGGATCGGTCTGGATCCTTTCTGATCGAATAAGTCCGGATAGACCACTATCTGAACCCGACTCGAAAAACAATCAGATCTGGATGGACGAACTCGATTCGCACCGATCCAGATTGTCGGTTCAGTTCGGAATAGGCCTACTCAGGTCGGATCCACCAGATTAGACCCGATGTGCCCACCTCTAGCTGGTGGTGGGGGGAGTAGCCAATCTATTTCCGGAACAGATTGGCTACTCCCCTTGCCACCCGCCCAGTGGCCGGTGGTCAGTGTGTTTCATCCATTTCGTTCATCCATTTTTACAGATCATTTTAAGGCTTTATCCCAAAAACGAGAGGGATATAAATCTCAGGTGGACCACACCACATGAAAACAACAATGATTTGACATCCACTATTAAAATCCTCCTAAGGTCCACTGTACTATTTATTTGACATCCAATCTGTTGATTAGGTCATACAAACCCAGATGAAGGGAAAAAACAAAGATCAGATTGATCCAAAACTTTTATGGCCCCCAAAAAATGTTTAATGGTCGACCTTCATTCAACATTATTTCCTGTAATGTGGTCCACTCAAGATTTTGATATACCTCATTTCTGGTCTCATATCATAAAATGATCTATAAAAATATATAGACGGGGTGGATGAAACATATACATCATGATAGGTCCCACATGGCACCGACCACCAACCATTGGCCAGTGGCAGGGGGAGTAGCCAATCCATTTCCCATGCAATTGTGCGGGCTATCATATTTCAGACATTTAATATGTTTATTAACAAATAGGTTGTTTCAAATTCAGTACTTAATTTTCAAACTTTAGCCATAATTATCAAACAAATATTTTTACTTTAGATTTCAGATTCAATAAAGGGGCCTAAATTTGAACGCTAAGATACTAAAAAAATTCAGAAAATACGACTTTCATTCCACTTTTGGCTGCCTAAATGGTATAAGGAATACGAGGATACCCTAAAATGATCTGAAAAATGTAAGACTGCGGGGATAAAACACATAAATCATGGTCAGGCTCATATTGCTTTGCCAGCACCGCCAATGTCCGTACATACCGAATCCAATCCCTCCATTGAGAGGTTGAAACTTCAGAGGGGTTTGTGAGGTGCATGGTGACTGCGTGTGGTGGCCATGATTCAGTGATCCAAGCCATTGATACGCTGGGAAAAGATGTGGATGGTAGCATCCTCTCTCTCTCTCTCTCTCTCTCTCTGGTCTGCTGCTCGAATTATCTTGACATTCGAAGGTTTTGACGCATCTTCCATTCTAATCCAGTGGGGCCATCATTCAATTGTCTGGATCACCAAAACACGGCCCCATGATGTGCTTAATGGCCACATCAGGAAATCATCTCGGCTGTCCATCAGAACCTGACGAGATGGAGATGGGTGCACCGCCTTCCGGTTCTAAAATCTCAGCCACATTCACCAAAAAGCATTTGCATGGGAAACGGATTGGCTACTCCCCCTCCCACCAGCCAATGGCTGATGGTCTGTGCTGTGTGGGCCCCACCATGATGTATGTGTTTTATCCATGCCGTCCATCTATGTTTCTAGATCATTTTATGGTATAAGACCGAAAATGAGGTATGTCCCAATCTCAAGTGGACCTCATTACATGAAAACAGTGTTGAATGAATGTCAACCATTAAAAACTTTTTGGGGCCATAAAAGTTTTGGATCAAGCTGATCTTTATTTTTTTTCATTCATCTAGGTCTATATGACCTAATCAACATATTGGATGTCAAATAAACAGTACATTGGGCCTAAGGAGAATTTTAATGGTGGATATCCAATCATTATTGTTTTCCGGTGGTGTGGTCCACCTGAGATTTATATTCCTCTCATTTTAGTATCAAGCCCTAAAATGATTTTTAAAAATGAATGAATGGAATGGATGAAACACATACATCATGGTGGCCTCAAATATGTGCCCCATGTTAGAAGTTGGGATGTGAATAATGCAAGGGAGAAAAATTCTCTCCCAAAGGATAATTTTGGATTAAAAAATAATAATTACACATCTTATTCTTCATTCCCCATTAAGTTAGACTCCCACCGTGGAAAAGTTTCAATGTAAAGGACTTCCATTACAGAAAATTTTTAACATAAAATAGTGGAGCACTTTTCTCCTTATGCGTTAACAAACACCACTGAACATGGAATATTTTCCAAATTTCGCATTAAGTACAAAAATTCAGCGTTAACAAACATGCCCTTGAACAATTTTTTACATGTCGGAAATGTAACTTGACAGGTTTTAAATGGGACAAGAATTGCTTGATTCAAATACCATTCGATATCCCAAAAACAAACTAGAAGTGCCCAAAAATGACACAAATCCAAAGTTCAAGTGGACCACATGATGGGGATTGAATGCACACCATTAAAAACTTATTGAGTTCCGGTGAAAGTTTTATACTAGGATGATATTTGTGTTTTCCCTTGGTCCACGTTTATGTAACTTTATTAATAGATTGGATGCAAAATAAACACGGATGGGCCTTAAGAAGGTTTCAATGGTAGGTGTGATCATCTCCACTACTTCCTGTTGTGTGGTTCACTCGAGCTTTAGATCTACCTCACTTTTTGGTTCATGCATTTAAATGACCTGGAAAATTGGATGAACATGGATAAATCACATACATCGTGTTGGGCTCACAGAGCTTTTCGACATGGAGGAGGCAGGTTAGTCACCAAGGACTTAGTAGTTGTCTCACCACTAAAGTGACATCACCAAGTTATGTGGGCCCCATCACAATGCATGCATTGTATCTATATCGTCTCTCCATTTGGAGAGGTTATTTCAGGACATAAGATAAATCTAAAGTTGAAGTAAACCCTATTATAGAAAACAATGGGGATAGTGATGCCATTGTTAAACTTTCTTAGGGCCACTGTGATGTTATTTGAGATCTAACCCATGCATAATTGCACATCGACGTGGAGGAAGGGACGACATGAATATAAGCTTGATCAAAAATTTCCGTCGCTCCCAATAAGTTTTTAATGATAGGTGTTCAATCCCCACTATTTTATGTGGTGGGGTCCACTTGAAATTTAGATTTACCTCAGCTTATGCCTTAAAATGATCTCTCCAAATGAATGGATAGTATAAAACTTCGTGAAGTCACTTCAATAACCAGATAGCTAGCAAAATAATCAGTAGCTAATCCGCATCTAGTGTTGGAGGTGTCACTGCCAAATCCTAGTCTAAGTGTCCGGGCCCACCTCGGATTTGTGGTTGCAATCATCGGCCGTAGTATAAACTCAATGTCAACAAATTCCAGCCCACCACGAATAGACTCGAGGACTATCCATCTTCATTAAATGGGACGCATTTTGGCCAGTGACGCTTCCAAGCTCTATGGGCCCACCATGATATGTGTTTTATCCACGCGGTTTAACCATATTTTCAGATCAAAAAAATGTGGTAGATCAAAATCTCGGGAACGGATTGGCCACTCCCCCTGCCATCAGCCCCGTGGCTGATGGTCGGTGCTCTGTGGGCCCCACCATGATGTATGTGATTGATCCATTCCGTTCATCCATTTTTACAGATCATTTTAGGGCTTGAAACCTAAAATTATAGGAATATAAATCTTAGGTGGACCACACCACAGGAAAACAATAGTGATCGGATATCCACCATTAAAATCCTCCTAAAGACTACTGTACTGTTTATTTGACATCCAATCCGTTGATTAGGTCATACAGACACAGATGAAGTAAAAAACAAAGATCATCTTGATCCAAAACTTTTATGGCCCCAAGAAAGTTTTTAATGGTTGAAGTTCACCCAACACTGTTTCCTGTAATGTGGTCCACTTGAGACTACGATATACCTCAGTTTTGGTCTCATACTATAAAATGATCTAGAAAAATAGATGAACGGCATGGATGAAACACATACATCATGGTGGGGCCCACAGAGCACCGACCATCTGCCATTGGCTGGTGGCAGGGGGAGTCGCCAATCCGTTTCCAAAATCTTAGGTGGACTACAACACCGGAAGCTTGGATGAAAGGGAAAAAAATATCAGCTTGATCCAAAACTTTTGTGGCCCTGTTAAGTTTTTAATGGCGGCCCTTCAATCAACACAGTTTCCTATAATGTGGTTCAATTTAGATTCGGAGTTATCTCATTTTTTAAGTTTATGCTATAAAATGATATGAAAAAATAGATGGACAGTGTGGATGATCTGTATGCATTGTGACTAACTAATGGTTAGAATTAAAAGAAGGAAAAAAAAATAGATGGAAAAAGAAGAAGATCGGCACGACTGCAAAGTGGGTCCCATGTATGAGTAGGATAATGGTTATGACTACATACAACCTTTCGAGGGGTAGATTAAAATTAGGGTTGTACACGAGTTAAGCTAGCTTGAAAAGCTCGCTCGACTCGGCTCGGCTCAACTCGGATTGACTCAGCTTGAAAGGCCGACTCAAGGCGAGTCAAGCTTGTTTACTAAAGCTCGAGTTGAGTTCAAGCCAAGTTCAACCATGGTGTATTTCAACTCGACTCAACTCGGAGCTCGAGTTCGAGCTCGACTCGGCTCGAGTAATATATTTTAATAATATATATTATATTAATATTATATATATATATATATATAATATTTAAGTTAAAAGAAAAGAAGTTAAAACTTAAAAGTTTTTACTAAAAAATCCTACCCGACCCTACCCGTTCCCATTCAATCTTTTTCTTTCCCTTACCCTACTGAGGTAAACTCGACTAGACTCGAACCACTAGCACGACTCAAAAGCTTTGGCAAACAAGCCAAGCTTCAATGTTGAGCTCGAGTATAGCATGGACGAGTCAAGCTGAGCTTGGCCCACCTCGACTTGACTCGGCTCGATGTACAACCCTAATTAAAATACAACCATCTCATGCCGCAGTTGCATCCGTGTGGGACTTTAGAGTGGTGCAATAGGCGGGGGCCCACCATGAAGAACCTGTCCTATAACTAGCCTAACCCGTCCAATAGTAAATCTGTGGGGCCACCTTCATGTGTTTGTAACATCTACTATATCATGTTGTCTGTTTTAAATCTATACTAAAACAGGGGATCTAGAGCATTCAAACCGTCTAGTCAGTTGATCGAGTGAGCCCTATATTATATAGATGGGTGAGCCCCATATTATATAGATGGGTCTTTTAAGAGTTTTAAACAGGTTCGGCCAATAAAACTGTCAGATTGATTCATTGATAAAATTTAAAAAATAATTGAAAACTCTCTAAACACTTTTGAGTTGTGCTTGATTGATCGAGGATTGTTTGATAGATGTTTGGATCTATGGCGTGCGTAGTTTTGCATAATTTCACAAATTATTTTCTACTTCGGTCGTTGTATTATAAATATGGGTATAATTTGGGATTAGGGTATGATTAAGAGTATTTTGAAGAAAGACTATGGTTTTCTGGAAGGTTTGTATCAGTAAGTGATTCTATCTATTGTAATTTGTTTTCACGCGGATTTCATGTCGCCTTGTGCCGTGGTTTTTTTCTCATGATAGTTTCTCATGTAAAAAAATCACGTGTTCCCGTGCATATTTTGTTATGTTTACCCTTTGCGTGTTTAATTCAAATTTGAAGCTTGCTTCATTGGCTCCTAACAAGTAGTGTTAGGGCTATACATTAGGTTTTCGAGTTTGAATCTAAAATATATCGACGAATATGTAGTGACATATAAATTCAAAAAGGGTGTATGGTTGAGGAAGTCAGTGTTACTATCGAGGAGAACCATATAAGTAGGAATCTAATGAATATACTTGTAAAAGTGGTTCTCACAGAGAAGTTCGAATTTTGATTGACTTCTCTGAATCTGGCAATGAAGACGGAGTGTGCATGAAAGGTGTCATCGATGAGAGAGCTATGATAGAGGCGATTAGAAACGGAGCTTGGAGTTGTGGTTCATGATGATTGAAGCCGTAGTGGTGATTGTTGTCTGAATGTCTTCAATTTATAATGAAACATAGGATCTAAATCGATTAAATAACCTGGTCGATTGACCGAGTGAGCTTCGGATTATACAGATGGTCTCAATACAGTTTTAAACAGGTTCAATTGCTTGAACTGCTGGGTCAATCAATCGACAAAATTTTAAAAATACTTGAAAATTCTCTGGACACTTTTGAGCATGTTCGATTGATCGAACATGGGTGCTCAATGGATCGAGGGTTGCTCAATCGACGGTATGTGCATTTTTGCGTAAGTATGGAATTTGTTTCTTATTCCGGTTGTTATACTATAAATATGGGTATAATATGGGATTAGAATATGATTAAGAGGGCTAAAATGTTTATACGAGTATTTTGAAGGGAGGCTAGAGTTTTTTGAAGGGTTTCGTATCGATAAGTGATTCAATCTCTTATAATTTGTTTTCATAGTGAATTTTGTCATCGCTTTGTGCCGTTTTTTCCCTCCTGCGAGAATTTTCAATGTAAAAATTATGTTTCTATACATGCTTTGTTGCGTTTATGTTTCATGTGTTTGATTCAAATTTAGAATTTGCTTCCATAGCTCCCAACACGTCCACTACTTATGCTAACTCATTTTAGAACATGAGCCTAAAACATATGGCCGAATCAAAACTAAAGTAGCCACATCATACGAAAAAAATGGGAATGGGATGGCTATACCCTTGAAACCTTCAAGGGGCACCAAAGTTTTTGACGTTTTTTCCTTTCATTCAGGTGGGACTCACATCGTGAACGTGTTAATGGTATATAAACATCACGATAGACATTGAGAAAGCTTTGGGGATGACTATCCCATCTCCATTGCTCATATAGTGTGGCCCATTTAAGTAAGAAAATAATTGACAAAGTGGATGTCACACACATTGATGCGGGTGAGAAAACTTTTTGTTGCACGGTATCATTTAAAATCCCATCATTCTCCTCGTCATCCCAATATGTACCATACATGATGTTAGAGTGGATTGCGGACAATTTCGTGGCTAAGATGGATCAGAAAAGGCCTGGTCGACGACAAAAGTGATCCGGACCATCAGACCTTAGATCGGGCGTATCTCACAATCTAAAATGAATAATCGAGCATAAAATATATGATTTCGGGGTAGAACGAGCTACTTTAGCCACCCAACCCATCTATGCACGGTTATGCAAGCTAGATTTACAAAATATTCCTAGATCGATGGTCGTTTCCCTATTTTAATTCCGTTTTTACTATAAATAATAAGTTTTAGTTTGATTATAACTCTTTATCTATTGGGTTTTTGGAGTTGCGCTCAACACAAAAAGAGCTTATAATGATTAGGAGAACAGCTTGGTGAAGCCAAATAGGACACCTACTATTTTTGGCCAAAAACCCTGCACATTGGTAGACTTCGCGACCGTCTATAAATAGTAAGTTTACTATTTATAATAAGTTACGAATTCTAGGAGTTTTACTTGTAGTTTGCTTCTGATTTCTCACCCATTGCTTGGTATCCCTATTTAAAAGGGTTGTGAACTCGTTTATTTCATTCATTAATCAATTTCGAATTTTATATAATTTATTTTCTATTTTGCTTGCTTTCTTGCTCGCGAATTCGAGAAGTCTCTGTGAGGAGTCCAGAGAAGTTTCGAGGATTCGGAACAATTATCCTCCTGAGGAAGACAGTGCTCAACCTCATCACGTTCATCCCTGCATCAATACACACGTCGCATGATCCCAACCACTCAGACTAGTTGACTTATCTCACTAATTTCATTTTAATTGTCTAATTGAAGCCTTTGATTGCTTAGGATGTCTGACTACTACCGTGTTTAGTCTACAGCCCACCCTTGTTGGCCCATTGTTGACCCCACATATCCATCGGACGCTTTGCAAAGATAGGTGAATATTGCATACATGGTACACAACTCAAACTAAGCTGTTCATATTTTTGCTCCTAGCTTAGATGTATATAAATGAAAGATTACGCTTATTTGGTTATCTACCTCTATGATTGGTGGACATTTATTTAACGATTGAAAATGAAAGAAAAATCTAATGGCTCTATTATCACTGACAAGTGTCTACGAAGCATAGTTTAGGATTGTTCAACCAATTTGATTTTGGAACCACTACTTATAAACAATGGGTTCATAATTTAATTAGTTTAATATGAATTAATGGGTGTGATGTGTATAATTTTTGAGTCATTGCGTATCAAGAGTAGCACGCCTAAAATGGGGTTTTTGGTCCCAATAACCTCCTAATATGGGGTTTTTTTTTTGGGTCTCAATAGGCTTGTGATATGATGTGTTCATGACTTTAGCCACTCATTTTTCAAACTTAAGTTTTTTTTTTAGCTTTAATGGTTTTTTTTCATTTTTATGAGGATGAAAATGCACCTATGCCACAACTGTTTATCATATGTAGGGTGGGCTCGTCTCAGAAGGAGAAATATTTTTCTAAAAAGGATATGGGCCTCATAAAAAATAAAGATTCAGCTCACTCCTCAATTGATCGAATCCATTTATTTTAATTGAATAGTCGTGAACATATGATGAGATTTTTTCAGTTTTCTGATTGTGATAAGTTTTGCCATCAAACATAGGGTGATAACATGAAATCAAAACCCCTTATATATGGATGGGTTGGATTTGTTTCATGACAACTCAACGGGTGTCACACCCCAAACTCGGAAAACGGGCTCACAAAATTCCCGATTGTCAAATCCAGCGCCGACAGCTTCCGTAGTGTCCCATTCTCGGATCCTGACAATCACATACCAGATTTCGATCATGAGATCCTACAAGGAGGATTTTCAGTATATTTTTTTTGTAATGAAGCATAACCACAAGCATAACCAAGTCACAAAACAGCATCACCACACATCTACTATATCAAAAACTTTTAAGTACAATGCGGAAAAGAGAAATACAAGGTGATCAAAAAGCTCCAAAATGATCAGATGCACGCTCCTGCCTCAACGCTGCTGCTGTCCAACGACACCTGCACGCAACGGTCTTGCATAAGCTTACAAAAGCTTAGAGGGTGGTGTAAGTGTGTGCGCAAGGCAAGCGCCAAGTGTGCAATATCAGAGTAATGCAGAAATATGCGGTAAGTCCATGAATGCTATCAGCTGTACCAAAGCTATGTGATGCAAGACATGAATGCATCGACCATGCTAAGGCCATATAATGCGAGGCCTGTGTAGCCAAATGTCATATGCGAGATGCAAAGCAAGCGTGTCAGTACTCATCAAGTACACATATCAGTACAGTTCCTCTCTGGATATCACCGGAGTCTAATACACCTCACACTGACTGCCTCCTCCCTAGCTGCACAGTCAAGCAAGTGGAAGAGACCACACTATCCGCCTGACCAGTAGTCTGCCAATACCTACCCGGCTCGTCGATAATGGACTCATTTGCGAGTTGGTCAAACTCAGCCTAGCTTATAGCCCTCTCACTCGGGCGGATAAGGCCACACCCCCTTCCAACCGACCATGGTACAGTGGGAGACGCAGCCTACTAGTATTCGACACTCGGGCACTCATGTATCCACTCGGTCTAGACGTTGGAGCATCTCCCAGTACCAAAAAGGTTCTGTGATTTTCACCCAAGGATATCCTAAGTGCCCACAATGCTAGAGCCAATATTTTTGGTATCCCATACGACCATCCACGATGTGCCTGTGGAGGCCACGGCCCTGATGTCGTTAGGGCGTGCAGTGAATCATGACATACAATGCGAAATGCACGAGTCACACCGTCAGTCATGCAGTAATCCCGCGCGTACCACGCGCTCATGTGGGGCACTCCATCTCATAAGGAGTCCCGTAAATGTCTCAGCCCAATGACTTATGCAATGATTAAACATTTCTCATATCAAGCATACATATGATGCGTATGGGCATGAATCATGGAGATATACTAAGCATGTTACAAAGTGATGAACCATCAACAAGTATGGGCCTACCAATGGGCCCTAGGGAGAGTTATAATGCGGGCATTTAACCAACATTATTCTTACAACGTGGATGTCAAACTAACATTGCTCCCAAGGCATGGCCCGCCATAAAAATGTCATTACCCAAACCATAGGGAATCACACATTGCAATGGACCTATATACATCTTATTGGGCCTCGACCCATAGGCCTTAGATACATCAAATGGGCCCCCTCATATGGGCTTTATATAAATCAAGTGGGCCGCATCAATGGGCCTTGTGCGCATTGGAATGGGCCATAACCCATGGGCCTTGAATACAACACAATGGGCCTTATATTCATATCAAGGTGGGCCTCAACAACGGCCACAAATACATTGAATGGGCCTAATCAGATGGGCCACACCAATTGGGCCCCATGTCTATACTCAAGTGGGCCCCAACAATAGGCCATAATACATTAAGATGGGCCTAATCCTATGGCCTTATATTTATACCAAAGTGGGGTCCACTTGGACTATAGATCTGTCTTATTTTTAGTCTCAAGTCTGTAAAAAGAGCTTTCAAAATGGTTGGACAGTTTGTATGCAACATAAACATCATGGTGGGGGGGTCCACATAAAGGCCCACCATCATGTATATTATATAATATATAATATAATATATATATATATACAATATTATAATACACACACACACACACTGCCATCCCCCACACGTGGGGTGGGTCCCATTGTCCAATGTGGATATAACACATAAATCACGGTGGCTTCACCGTCCACGGCCAGTGGACGGTGTGAATGAAACACTTACACCACCGTGGGTCCATGTGGGGCCCACCATAATGTTTATTTGCAATCTAACCCGTTGGTAGGGTCACACGACCCTGAGGGCCTGTTTGATTTCAAGGGAATTGGGAAATACCCTTGTAAAAGTTCATTATTACCTTTTCCTTTGTTTAGATTTTCAAATGCAATTCTGCCTCGAAATTTGGTCCGAAGAAGTTGACTTGCATTTGTGGACCCCATTGTGATGTGTATGACATATCCACACCGTCCATCTATTTTATCAGAATATTTTAGAGCCTAAGTCTAAAATTGATAAGGGATAAACACAAATATCAGCTTCAGCCAACACATCTAAGCGCCACAAAATTTTTATACGGCAAACATTAAATTTCCACTCTTTCCTGTGGTGTGGTCGGATCTACCTCATTTTTGAGTTCATGGCCTAAATGAAGCTGACATACAAGATGAACGGTGTTGATATATCATGTACATCACAGGGACCCTATATTCCTTTCACAGCCATCCTCGATTTTAACGCCAAAAGGCTACGCCGTCAACAACAGCGCACAGGAAACGAGAGGCAATTCCCTGGTAAGTAATTATTACTTATTTCACAGGTAATTCCCATTTACTTCACAAATCATACAGGCCCTGAATGAAAGGGAAAAACAAATTTCATCTTGATCCAAAACTCCTGTGGACCCAAAAATAGGTTTCAATGGCAGGCTTTAATCACCGCTGTTTCGTATGATGTGGGCCACCTGAGCTTCAGATCTTGCTGATTTTTGGAGGGGGCCTACTTCAAGCAGGGGCCCATCTACTGAACGGATTGGATGACAAATATACATCATTGTGGGGCCCACAGCTAGGACCTTGGGTCCTACTCGTCCGCCAGCCTGCTAGCAACAACATCTGCTGCATGTTCTTATTATTATTTTTTTGAAATCACGAAATATCATGGTTTTTCATGTATGGGGCCTGCATCAGTGGAATCTGACCCCGCCGTTGGGTCCCATGGCTTAATACAAGCCAAACAAGCCCAATATTGAATATATTTTGATGAATAAACACAGCAGTTGGTTTTTCAACGGTAACCACTATAGTTTCTCATGCTATGGCCCACCAAATACTCGAATTAGCTTCATTTTTCGGCTCAACGCCTAAAATGAACTCGAGAATAGAATGGGCGGCGTGGATTGAATACTTACATCAAGGTGGGGCCTACACCCCAAATAGCCTTGAACCAAGGCTAATTTTTATGTTTTCCTTTCAACGTCCAATGTCCCTGGATGCTGGACAGCTTTGGCATAGTACAATGTTTGATGTGGACCCCACCTATGGACGTGGGCCACCAAAAGAAAGGGTTGGATGGCATGGGAAATACATACATCAAAGTGGGGTCCATCCAAGTGGGCCATTCAACTACACCATCATACAAAAGGAAAGGAGAGAAAGAGAGAAAGAGAGAGGGAAATAGAGTGGGACGCATGTGATGGAGGGACCCCGGCACCATGGGCCCTCCCTTGCATAATTTAAAACATACATCAAGTGGGTCCCAATACATGTGGGCCAACCAAATCAAGGATTTAGCGGTGGAGACCCTTTCTCCACCAAATGCAAGGTCTAAATGACCCTATCCATACATGGAAAATAAACATCATGATGGGTTCCATGGAGAATGGCCCCATCATGGAATGATCATGAGGATCAAAGTGGTCCATCGGCCACATCAAGGGTCCAAAGTGAGATCCACACCATCAATCGGTAGGCCTCACTTGGCCCATCATCAAAACATAAAAATCTATCCTAATAAGCACCCACCGTTGATCTCCTTGGTCCATTGGAAAGCCGATCTCCTTGTGCTTCACTTTGATGGAGGGAGATGAGAAGTGAATGACTTGGATGAAGGATTTTTGGGATGAGAAGTGGGTCACCACATCACATTTTTCTCTCCATGGGAAGGCTTGGACGTGGGATTTTCCTTGCTCAGGAATGTGGGTTTGAGAAATGAGAGAGAGAGAGAGAGAGAGAGAGAGTTGTAAAGAGAGAGAGAAAGTAGCTTAGGTAGGCCATGATTACTTGTACGAGAGGGTGGCTAGAAATAAATGCTTGTAAGAAGGGTTAGGGGTAGGGTGGCTATTCATAAGTGCTTATAAGAAGGGCTAGGGGTAGGTAGGGTGGCCATAGCTAAGGAAGGATGGTTATAGCTAGGGTAAGGTGGCTATAGATAAGGTGATGTCATCACTCTCATGATTTTCTAGGGATTGGTGCCACATGGAGTAGGTGGGTCCCGCAATATGTGGTCTACGACCATTATAATGCACAATCCACAATTAATGATCTAAGCGTCAGATTGGCGCATGAGACGGGGCGTTGGAACTGCGGCGACGGTGCGATCGTAATGGTACGAGTCTCAGGTTAAGCTGGCTCAAATCTACAGGATATGACCTAGGATCGCGCGCAAATGTCGATTATAGGTCGCAGGTTACCGGAATTCGACGAGAAGGATCGCGACAGTCGACAGAACAGTACGGACTATGATACGGGTCTTACAACGGGCCCCACATAAGATGTAAATGAGTTTAAACCATGGGGCCATTGTCACACAATTTGACCATTTCCTTTTTCGTTCCTTGGTTTTTTCCACAAGAGGAGAACGTGAAATGAAGGATGGTGTTTCTTAGTTCCCTTTCTTCTTCCTTGTTTATTAATACTACTCTCTTCCTTCTTCGTTGGTTCTTTATATATATATATATATATATATATATATATATATATATATATATATATATATATATATATATATATATATATATATATATATTGTATGGATGATGAGAGTTTGCGAATTGGATGAGAGAGCGAGACACTATTAAATAGTATGGTGGTCCTCTTCATAATTTTTTTTTATATAAATGGCGGGAGTTTTTGAACTTAATGAATTTTGTAATGGATGAATTTTGATTTTGAAGAACATTGTAATGAATGAATACGATGGATGTGTAAATGGGTGAATGTTATAGTGGTTGAATTGTAATAATGTTGTAATAAAATATTGCTAAGATTGACAATTGTTGTAATGGATGAATATTATACGACGGATCGCCAATATTCATTGTAGATCACTGACATTTTCAACGTGGATATTCAGTGTGCATCACCAATTTCACTTTGCCACTGTATCAAGTTTTTCTCTCCACATTCTTTCCACAAAAATGTTTAAGTACAACAATTGTATCATAAGCTACGGTGCATCCACATATTTCCATTGACTTATAACATATAAAGAATATCACAAAGGCAAAAACAATTACCATAACCATAATAATCACATGGATTTAAAATATTACTCATCTGCTTAGCAAGTGAGCCACATAAGACATCAAATTGCAAGTTTCATCTTTGTATTTATATTGTTGCTATTTCCATATATATATATATGCATTTTTTTTTAAATGAAGGGCCTGTTTGTTTTTTGAGAAATCCGGTAAATGCAATTTCATTTTGCATTTATTACTTTCACAGTAATTTGCTGTGAAATGTCAGATCCATCACGAGGCATTTTACTTGTTTGGAGGTGGTCAGTTCAAAGGAAATTCACGATGACAACTAATTCTGCATGTTTGGATCGCGCGCCAAAATTTGGGCGGTGGGAGAGGGAAACGGATTGGCTACTTCACCAAACGGACTGTGCTCCAATAGCTGGTGGTTGGTGATTTATTGACCCCACCATGATGTATGTGTTTCATCCATGCCATCCATCTATTTTTATAGATCATTTTATGGTATAAGACCAAAAATGAGGTATATCCCAATCTCAAATGAACCACATTACAAGAAACAGTGTTGAATGAACATCGACCATTAAAAACTTTTTGGGGGCATAAAAGTTTTGGATCAAGCTGATCTTTGTTTTTTCCCTTCATCTGGGTATTTATGACCTAATCAACAGATTGGATGTCAAATATAGGCCTTAGGAGGATTTAAATGGTGGATATCTAATCACTATTGCTTTCCTATGTGTGGTCCATCTGAGACTTATATCCCTCTAATTTTTAGGATAAATCCCTGAAACAATCTTTAAAAATGGATGAATGGAATATATGAAACACATATATCATGATGCGCTCATACAGCACCGACCACCAGCCACGGGCCGTGGCATGGTCAGTAGCCAATCGGTTTCCGTGAACTACCGAGGGTTTAGTGCACTCTCGTCCAAATAGCATTGGCCACCAGCCAAGCCCGATTGTTCGCTCAAAATTTGTACTTTGAACGGTGTTCTAAGGAAATCCATACCATTGAAATGACTTATGAAGCATAATCAGATATTAACATCATCTGATTACTATTAAAATATCATCATCCAAGCCATCTATGTATCGGAGGATCATTGTACTCATACAAACTCCCGCGAAGTACTGTACCATTTCGAGAGTAGCATCACCGCCTCAAGGCTGACGTCCGGATCTCACGGGGATTTCCCTTGGAAATCACGGAATGCTATAAGGAAGGTGTTGTGATTACTCAGCCGCGGAAGGGAAGTTATTACACCACTTACTGGCGGGGTGGTAATAATGAGGGACTTCCCCGCATTTTGCATTTCACGTTAAAAAAAAAAAAAACCTAGCAGGCTCTAAGTGATCAACGTAGTATTTTTCACTTATTGGACGGACAGGATATTCTACATATATATATTATAAGTATGTGAAAAGATATGGATGTATTAGACCTTATGATACAACCGTTGTATTTGATCATTTCTTAATTCTCTACCATTTAAGCAAAAGTAAATTAGGGTCTGTTTGGGCCATGGGATTAGAAGGGATTAGGTGGGATGGGATTCACCGGGTGCTCTGCCAATTTCAGTTCATGTTTAGGAAGAATGGAAAAGCTTAGAATGAAGTTAAATAGAATTGCATTGGGTCCTGTGCAAATTTCACTTAATGTTAGCAAGTGGTTGTAGGTCCCACCATGATGTGTGGGCTATATCCACACTGTCTACCCATTTATCGAGATTATTTTAGATCATGGGCCAAAAAATCAGACAAATCTAATGCTCAAGTGGACCCCAACATAGAAAGCAATGGGGATTGAATACTTACCGTTGAAAACTTCTTTGAGGCCACATAAGTTTTGGATCTACCTCATTTTTAAGCCCATGCCATAAAATGAGGTTACAAAACAAATGAATAGTTTAGATATAACACGTGTGTTATTCGCAGTAATTTCAAATGATAGTGGGTATATCCATTCAATGTACCACCCTATTATCAACAAAGGAGGGCATTAATCTTATCCCATGGCAACGGGGATAATCCCTGCCATGTGTAATGATTATATTTTTTGAATCCCATCCCATTTAATCCCTTCTAATCCCACTGCCCAAACAGACCCTAAGGTAAATGAGAGTAAATGATATATGAGATGCGTTTGAATAAGAGTAAATGCATGAAAATAAAATGACATTGCAGTAATTGCATCCGTGAATAAAATTCCCTCTCATGTGTAAGATTTAGAAGTAAACGAGGTGAAACAACTTCGTGAGCTCTCTTAGAGAGTTGTAAGATTTAACAAGTGTTAGTATACACATATCCACCCTACACATGACACAATAATAATACTTGGAAATAATTCAATTATCAACTAGATCACTAAAATCATACTAATAGAATGATTTAAACCATACAAAATCAGCTTTTTAATAGGCAGTTAAAAAATACCGGTAGGCTGCTTGTTTATGATCCTTATGCTTGTGGTTTAATGGAGTCCTGGAGGCTCAAATTTACTTATTTTTATGTACTCCAATAGCCTAAACACAATTGATTAAGTTTTACTTACAATTTACTCCATTTCCCATTTAGCTCTGTTTACAAGCTTCCAATCGAGCCCATTTTGACGCCGTTAAATAATACAGAAACGGCCGTTAGCTTTTCTGTCGGCGTCTCTATCAGTAGAAGAGAGTCCCCTGCATTTTACTTGGGATTTCCCCCTCCCTCTTTTTCGATGCAATCTTCCCTTTTAATATTCGCATCCCCCCCCTTTTTTTGTGTGGTTTTCGTCTAATCACTGGTGAAAGTAGGGGCAGCGTTTTCTTGAAGAGATTTCTAGGGTTTTAGATGAAGAAGGTCCTCTGTAATGGCAATCAAAGGCGTCGATTTCAAGTGGTCGGACTTCGATCTCTCTCTCTCTCTCTCTCTCTCTCTCTCTCTCTGTTTTTTAAAATATTTTTGGCCGGAATCGAAAATTGTTGCAAGAAATTATCTGTCTGTAGTGTTTTTTTTTTTTTTTTTGGTTTTTGTTTTTGTCGAGAATTGTGGTTGTATTTGTTTATTATTTTTTGAATATTTTTGTTTTTGCAGGTATGACGGATTCTTTCTGTCGATGCTTGCGACGAGCGTGTATCCTTTTTCCATGCATTATATATATATTTTAATCTTTTAGATTTTCTTTGTTTATACTGAATGAATTGATTTTTTTGAAAGAGTAGTTTTGGGTGCGTTTGGACGTCTGCATAAATGACGTTTCCAGTGGAAGTGTTAAGAGTCAACCCACGATTGAAATGGCATGGTCTTTTGGGCGGCATTGAAAGTGGGATTTATCTTTCAGTTTTTTTTTTTTTTTCCTGCAAGAAATTGATTCGGAGCTCATTTCATGCAGGATGTGAGATGAGTGGGGCATTAGTTTTGGGTGGGGATCAGTTATGCCCGACCACCGCATTTTTAAGACACCCGAACACACCATTAGCTGAGAAGAAAATGTGTAAAGACTCATATGAAGTGCAATTTCCTTAGGACCTGTTTGGTAGATGCCTAAAAATGAGTTCATCTCATTTTAGTTAATCGTAATTATGTATAAGAGATTATAATTGCTGGGTCGTCATTTATCAAGATTATTTTGCCAAAAAGAAATATGATCCCTAATACATATGTATGATTAACTAAAAGGAGAGGAACTCATTTTTAGGCATCTGCCAAACAAGGAGGTTTTCGATTCGAGGGACTTGGCTCTGGATCTGGATAGTGATTTCACTACTTTCATGACTTCAATTTTATGAGTTTTTACTTTTGTATTTTATGTTATGGAAATAGTTGATTTTTCTCCATTCTGAATTAGACCACCCAATGGCTGGATGTCAACTCTCAGAGAAGTTATTTGATACTCTGGCAGAGAATGGCAATCCATTTGCATGCACATGGCCACTGTATGTGGTATGCACACACACACCTCAATCCAATTTTTTTTTTTTTTTTTCAAATCGTTGGGCCCACACTAGATGAGGTATCCAAAATATTGTATTCCGGACATTGTCCTAATGTTTGATTGATTAGTAAATGTCTGTCAAATTTGGATTTGTCATTTTTTTTAAAAACTGTCCATGTGATGGCCACCCAACTGGTTGTTAGGATCATCCGTTTTGTGCAATTTTTTTGGGTTTCCACTACACAGTGGGCCAGCAATATAGGCAATTTGGTTTTACTTAGGCATGTCGTATATGTAAGCAATGTGTCCATTGTCTCTGTGGATACATTTCATACATCATTAGAGTATCAAGTGATTCTTTTGAGTTTGAAGGTTATATCTCTGGCCTTCTTTGACGGTTTGATTCTCAGAATCATTGTTTCAATCAATTGGAAGCGGTACCATCTTTGTACATATCCTTTGCATATATGGATTGTGGTGAGTCTCACACAGTTGATAAACTTCAATTTCATTCTTTGCCTGGATTTCTTGAAAGAGAGCTTAACCATGACCCATTGTCGTGCCTTCATCTTGTGTTAGGTTGACTATACAACTGTCTTTATTTTTCGGCTACTGATGTTCATAGACAATGGCCTGGCTGCAGGAATGGGTTTGTAAGGACTCTGACTATGTTGTTTGTACAGAGCTTTTGCATCATCGTAATGTTGTAATGAATTTCAGTGCAATTTATGAGTATAACAAAAAGTCTATCTGTTTTTCTTTTTCTTTTTTTGAAAGTCTCTTTCTTCATTACATACTCTTAGAGAATGGAAACTTTTAGTGTGTTGATCAATACAAGTTTGCATATATGTGTTCAAATTCTGTTGAACTTTGATCCATTGAGTGAACTGACGAATCATAGGCCGAGTCAAATCTCAATTTAGCTGAAATGGGCGTTCTATTCTCTCTCCACAAATTTAGTTGATTCAGTGTTAATTAAGTAGCCAAACTGTGTTATTTGATTTTGGTCCAATCTTGAGGGTGCTCCTTGACTTGGAAGTTTCTAGACAATTGAATAAATATATGACAATGGTGGAACCAACAAGCCCAATCAAACAATCAGGAAACCATAAAATAAAAAAGGACAATGGTGGAAACTGTCTGATTTTTCTTGGGTGCATCTTTCAATGTTTTGTCAACAATGGTTGGGGACCATTCCTTGCCAATGACATTTGGAGCTTTATGGTTGTGTTTGGTCTTGATTTGAGTTAAACTATACTGTGCTTGTCTACTATTTGAAAGGATTGTCCACAGCTTACTCCGTGATTGGAGTGTGCAGGAAGATCCACATAATGGTTGGTATAAAATTTGCGAGTTCAGCGGAATATGTTGATGAAGTGTATGAAACTATCAACTTTTGCTGAAAACTCATTGTGAATAACAATCTATTCATGGCCAAGATTGCCTAGGATGCTTGTATCTGTCTTTTCTGAAAGTGGATGATCATTGCTGTTAATTGGTCAGAGGTTACTACTCTATTGAAACCGATCGAATTATTTTGAGACTGTTAAAGTTCCTTTATTGCTCTAGTTTCCTGTTAGAGTGTGAGTAGATGATGTTTTTGAACTCATGTTAAATGCTTAAAAGAGATTGAGAGAGGCACAAAGTTCTTGTTTTTTCATGATGTTTGATTATACTCACTACTTCTTTAGTGGTTGGTCCCATGGGTGAGATCTGTTTTTGCTATAATTTTGGGATATTAATTGGTAGCCATGAAGCATCTCTGGCTATAATTCCTAGGAAATAGGGACTGCTCATCCCTTCCGAAGTATGAAATCCTTGGAAAGTGTCATGGAGATGCTTGTGATGGAGGGTGGTGAAACCCACAACCACCACCACCATCACCATAGCCGTGACCAGATTTTTTGGGTTGGCTTTACCAGTTTATTTTTTATTTTTTGGGTAGGTAAGTATGGGATTTACCAGTTTTTTTTTGAGTGATGAGAACGGAAATTTACCAATTCTATTTTGCCAAGCTATTTGTCGAATCCCCCCTTATCAAAGTATTCTGTAATGGTAACGGTGGCTGTAACCAATGTTTTAAATATCGTTATCGCATAATGTATCGTGCCCTTGGGATACGGATACATATCGGTTATTGCATGGGATATATCAGTTGTATCGCGTAATGTATCGTTGTTGTTGGGAAACATGAGAATATTGGGAAATTGGTCGAATTTTTCAATGAAACTTCAAGGATTGTTGAAAAAGACATCAATGCACACTTAAAAATCAAAACATTATAAAAGAAAAGTGCACATAATAGGGGTTTCCTTTGTATGTAGTTCTAATATATTTGCTGTCTAACTAAACTGATGCAATTACATTCAAAGTCTATCCATATAATTTATAAACGTAAGAAGACATGTATGGAAACATAAGCAATACATTCAACAACAAAAAGAAGAACAACTAAATTAGGTTACATATATGTTTGATTCTGTGTTTGGATACGAACATTGCAACTGATTTGCGAGAAATTGAGAAATTTTGATTTCTTTTCAATTTTTCGCAACTTGGCCCATCTCCCCCAAATATCAAAATCGAAGCTCCAAATTTATGATTTTTCATGGAAAACATTAAAAATTATAGATTTGTAATTATTTGACATTGATTTAACGTGATTTACAGGAAAATAATGGATTGAAAATTGAAAATGCTCACCGGATCAAATAGGTGGGATATATTGGCACTACCTGTGCGTTTCTTTTGCACAGGTGGGAGACAAGATATATTGATGCAGGACAATTAACCACTTGCTCTAAAAGCTTGAACGGTTAGAGTATGGCGAATTAATCCCTTTATCTCATAGCCCAAGCCCCACATCTCATGGGTTAGGACCTCGGCCGAACCCTCCTCGTGGGCCCCAAATCACATGGGTCACCCACCCTGAATGTGTCCCCACATCCCATAGGCTACCCTACTTGAGCCCGGTGTGAAATGCGCATTAATCACCCTTGGTGAGGGGTATCGAACACGAGACCTCCCCCGTGGGCCCCAAATCACATGAGTCACCCAGCCCGAGTGTGTTCCTGCATCCCACGGGGTACCCCACTCGAGCCCAGTGTGAAAATACTCTTGTATTAATCACCCCCGGTGAGGAGTCTTGAACACGAGACCTCCCGCTCTGATACCAATTTGATGTAGGACAATTAACCACTTGCTTTAAAAGCTCGAACTGTTAAAGTATGACGAATTAATCCCTCTATCTCATAGCCCAGGCCCCACATCTCATGGGTTAGGACCTCAGCCGAACCCCCCTTGTGGGCCCCAAATCACATGGGCCGCCCACCCTGAGTGTGTCCCTGCATCCTATAGGCTATCTCACTTGAGCCCGGTGTGAAATGCGTATTAATCACCCTTGGCGAGGAGTCTCGAACAGGAGACCTCCCCCGTGGGTCCCAAATCACATGAGTCACCCATCCCGAGTGTGTCCCTGCATCCCACAGGCTACCCCACTCGAGCCTGGTGTGAAAATGCCCTTGCATTATATATCGTGGGATATATCGGTCAATATCGTCAATACTTAAAACATTGGCCGTCTAGCCATAATAGCCACTACCGTTACCTTTACAATATGGGCCGTAACAGCCATAATGGTCTCTCATTTTTTATTTTTATTTTTAAAAAGACCCGAAAAACCTATATTGGCCCCATAATGGGCTGTTACGGGGGCTGTAATGGCCGTTATGGGTCATTTTTTCTGTGACGGCCATTATGACTACTACAACCCCGTAACGTGTAACGGTTGCCACCGTTACCTTTACGTAACGGCCTTTACGGCACACCATGCCCCTTATTAACACAATTTGAGTTTGCACATGTTTTCTGGTTTTCTTTTGCCAAGCGTTTTAAAACATGGACTGCACCTCGATCTGATTTTTGGGGTGGTTCGTCCCAACCTCCAGTAAAATTGGTCAGACATGTTCCAATCTGTTCCAGACCGTAAATCAATTTCAACAAGGGATACCCATCTGCCATGGTAGTTGTGGTGTCTGTTTTAAACAAATGACAACCTTAGTTGAGCCAGGTTTTTAATGGTTGCAGTGGCTGGTTCTGTTCCGACTGGTACGACCATCTGGTCTAGGTTTTAAAACATTACCTTTACCTGACCACGTGTCAAGTTGACAGAAAGTTCCTTGATTTCTGGTTAAATTGTCTGGAAAATTCTTAATTGAATAGTACACAATCAGGTATTTTCTCTTTGATCAGTCAGTTGAGATAAAACATTATTCGGCCTCAATAGGTCTTTTGTTGATTATGAATAAAATAGAAGTGGACAGATATTAAAAGATATTAATATTCTTATCATCTTCTTCTCAATTGATTCAGTGGTTGCCAGGGTGTTTAGATGGTGCTTATGACTAACTCTCCTTTCCATAGAAATGGGCAGAGATTTTATTTATTTATTTTACTTTCCTACAGTTGTTGTTACGCCTCAAAATGCAATTAATTTTCTTTTTCTTTCATTCTTTATTTTATGTTCTTCTAGGGATCTGGGGTGGCAGCAACGTTACGCTCGCTTCTGTGGAAGAATTGTGGTTCTTTCAATTCTTTCTCTGTTACTTTATCCATTCTTATGGGCTTGGACTGTGATTGGTACGCTATGGTTCACAAGTGCAAGAAGCTGTGTACGTTCCTTTTTTCTTTCTTCTTCTTCTTCTTTTTTTTTTTTTTTGGTATTTGGTTCACATCTAAGATAAGTTTTGTTTAGAAGACATTATAATTTACAAACGAACTTTATCTAACGTATGTGTTATGTTTAATGTTTGCAGTTACCCGAGGAGGGTCAAAAATGGGGTTTCCTTATTTGGTTGCTTTTCAGCTATTGTGGACTCATTTGCATTGCTTGTATGTCAATCCGCAAGGTTTGTATTTCTTCTTTGTGAGGCAACTCACATCTTAATAAGTTGAACTTCAAAAATATGTTTTATCTGATGCTCAGTAATGTGAGGAGAAATGGTTATTAATGTTACTTGGAAAGCTTCATGTATCCTTTCAATCTTTTCTAGCAATTACTGATAAAAGACAACTTTTGTGGCTGAAAATTGGGAAAGAAAATCCAATTCATTCTATTGATGGGAAATAATCAATAGGGTGTATCTGTTGTCTCAAGAGAAACATGTATAGATGGCTGAGATAACCATAGCTTTAACAAAACAGATATGCATGACTGGGAGAATGAGGAATTCGTGTCCCTTCAAAGTTGGCTAGCCAGCTGTAAGCCTGACCAATCTCGTGAAGACTCCTTAGTCTGGAGGTGTGATCAGTCGGCTCTATTCTCAGTTAAATCCCTATCCAACTTTATTACTACAGATTCAACAGTAAAGAACCAGGATATGTTATGCAAAATTTGGAAGCTCAAAGTCCCCCCTAAGATATATGTGTTTGGTTGGCCAGTTGCTAAAAAGAAAGTGCTGATAGTGGATAACCTGAGGAAAAGGGGTATGATAATTCCCAACATATGCCTTTGCTGTATGAAATCTGAAGAATCTGTGAACCATTTATTCGTCCACTGCACATTCTTTTACCAAATCTGGCTCTCAGTTCTCAGGCTCTTCAATATGTCCTGGTGTGTTCCCTATTCAATCGAAGATTTTTTCAAAGGTTCTCTAGGCTCCAATCTGGGAATCCAAAGGAATAAGATTTGGAAGATCTGTTTGATGGCGGTTTGGGAAGAAAGAAATGGGCGATGCTTCAACAATATATCAAATTTTCTGGATTTCTCTCTTCAGAGAGTGCAGCTATACTTAGCAGACTGGGCCCATAATTTTCTCAACATTAAGGATTGTAACCTGTTTTCTGTTGTAGGTTCTTATTCTCGCTAACTCAGCAGGAATTCCCTCCCTCTTTGTAATTCCCCTCTGTTTTTTAATATAATCTGTCACTTTAAAAAAAAAAAAAAACAGATATGCATGGCTATTTATGCGGTTTTTAATATTTTCATGGAAGCAGGCATGGGGATGTGGAATGACCAAAATATCTCAAGTAAACTGCAAATTTGCTCTATGATGATGCATTCTTATATCAAGTTAATTATATAATAAGCAAAATACATATAGATACTGATACATGTGCATATTTTAAATTAAAGAAAAAATGATCAATAGTCACTAGAAATGAGTAGGAAACATTCATATGACAAATTTTTATTTTTATTTTGAAAGCAATGGGATTATATTAAAAGAAGTAGAGAAACAAATAGGGGGCTGCCGAGATGGCAGAAACCAAAAAAAGAGAAAAAACTACAAGCCTAAGAACAGGAAATTAAAATCCTTAAGAGAAGAGACATTAGCAGCCCATTCGATAAGTAATTTTTTCACCATAGAGCCCACTACTTGAGCCGAAGATTGAGAATTGTTGAAGCATTTGTCGTTCCTCTCCTTCCAGACCGCCCACCAGATTGCGATGATTGCCATTCTCCAGACCTGGGATCTGATTTTACCCAACTTGAAGCCGTGCCAGTATGCCAGCAGATGGAAGGCGGAGGCCGGCACGCACCCGCTGACGTTAAATCTGTTAGAAAAATCCGCCCGAATCTGGGAGATAAACGGACAGTGGACCAGCAGGTGGTCGACAGATTCCTCGCTGCCCATACAGCAAAGGCAGATATTCGCAAGTTGCATGCCTTTGTTTTTCAAATTGTCGATCGTAAGGATCCGATTCTTAGACGCAAGCTAGGCGAAACAGATAAACTTGGGGGGAGCTAGATATTTCCAGATAAATGGAGAGGCCAGGGATGCAGGGGAGGAATGGGGGCAAGAACAACGTACAGGGACTTAATCGAGAAGTGGGATGATTTATCCCTCGTCCAGGTGATTCTGTCAGGCTCCGCCTAGATCGGGGACACGCTAGAAAGACAATCGAGTAAATCGGCATATTCACTAACCTCCCAATTGTGAAGATTCCTGCAACAAGGAATGTCCCAAACAATGCCTGAAACGGAATGAGAATAGAAGCTGGTGACAGGACTTTCGTTGTTAACGGTGAGGCGGTAAATAGATGGGAATATGTCCTTCAGTCTTGTCTCCCCCAGCCAGTGGTCTTCCCAGAAACGAATCGCAAAGCCGTTCCCCAGATCGAAACCAATGTTCTCAACAACAACTTTTTTGGAACGAAGAATACCTCTCCAAATGTGTGAAGCTCTGTAAGCTGAAGAATCCTTCGTCCACCAACCCCTTGGGGAAGACCCATATTTTCCTTTGACAATACTACACCATAAGGCATCCGGTTACGATCCCAACCTCTAGGACCATTTACCCAAGAGGGCCCTATTCATGACCTTCAGCTTTTTGATGCTCGCGCTGCCATCCTGGAAATGGCTGCAAACTTCTTACGAGTCTAGGAGATGAAATTTCTTCTGATTGTCCTTGCCGCACCACAAACATTCATATGACAATGAGACCATAAAAAGTCTAAAGTTCAAGTTATTTGGGGATTTATACCCATAGGATAACTGACTTTCACTGTTGAGGCTGGGTTGGCCGCATTCTACCTATGAGTTGTTGCCAGTTCTTGAAGTTGTTCAGGCAGTCATACATACATGCATACGTATGTACATGCATGCACGCACACGTGTGTGTTTCATCGTCATCATCATCATCATCCTAGCCTTTTCTTTTTAAATAGTTAAGCTCGGTTCGAACCTGAGACCTCAATGTTGTAATGCACCTCATCTACCATTGAGCTACGGGCTCGAAGCCATCATCATCCTAGCCTTTCCTCAACAGTTAGGTGTTGACCTTGAAATGGTTGATTGGCAAAGTCTTATCATTTGCTACCACTGGATGTCAAACTTCCTCTTTTACCCGAGCTCTTGGAGCCAATCGTGAGAGTCTGACATTGACACCACTCACATGCTGTCATGGTCCCAACCAATATTTGTCCCTAGCTCAACTATTACTTCAACGCCCCAAAAGATGTTCACGCAATGTCGGGTCTTGGACAGTTAGTTGCCGGGAAAACTGCTAAGCACAAAGCACCCCCACACATGAAGGGGCATTCTGGAGTAGTTGACTGCTTGAAATTTCGGGGAGCTCAGCAATACATGATTACCAATACAACTCAAATGTCAACTTGGTCAGGCTCAAGGCTATGCGTTAGCACTGCTGTAGCCCGCTAGCTACCTGCAAAGGAAAACTCATGAATAGTAGGTGTCCAGAGCATGCAACCTTTCAAAAAAAAAAAAAGAAAAGAAAAAAAAAAGAGCATGCAGTGCTAGAGAAGCCCGGAGCATAGTTCATATGTACACATGCATGTATTAATCTTTTAGTCAAGGCCAAGCACATGACTACTGGCAGGATCAACTAGGTAGCATCCGTTCATGACACCGGCACCCTTACCACCCAAACAATGGGGAAAGCAACAGAGCGGGTTGTCTTTCTTGGCAAACCTGCAAGCCAAGAAGGAAGCAACTAGGGCTACATCCAAACTGATGGTGGATGAGTTCCCTAGTTCATATTTACACGTGCATGGTTTAATCTTTGGGGCAAGCATGGACTAATGACAGGATCAACTAGGCGGCGGGCATCACTTCATGATGCTAGCGGGGGGAGCAACAGAGCATGCCATCTTTCACTGCAAGAGCGAAGGGCGCGACAAGAGCCAGTACCTTAAAAAATAACGTAATAAGGGTTAGAGTCCAATTGGTAGCATTCTCCATATCTGAAAACATGTCCTATGAGCCACAAGCAATAGTCAATTTACCAACCCCTGAAAAGCAGCCACTCAGGGTCCACCACCTAGCACCCACAACCAGAAGAGTAAGCTGTAAAAGAAGCATTTGTTGATGAGTTCTCTTATACTAGGCAATGAAGAGTGGTAGACAGAGTGTGTTTCAACACTGAGCTCATGGGTTCGAGTGCCCATGTGGGGTGTGTGTGCGTGTAAAAATGGTAATGAAGATAGACCCAAATTGTCACCCTGAGGCAGACAGATGTACTGCAATCGCACCACAAGTGGAAAGGGCATGCTCAAGTAGTTGGTTGCATGGAATAACAGTAGCCGACAGATACATGTTTAGCAAACACCACTCAGATGCCTACACAAATCATGGCTAACACTACAGTTTATGTAAGTATTGCACATTTATCCAGAAAGAGAGGTTTGCGAACAGTTGTTGTCTCTAGCATGTGATGCTAGACAAGCTTGCTGGGTATGATTTAGAACTTTGAAAGGAGAA
This sequence comes from Magnolia sinica, assembly GCF_029962835.1. Classification (NCBI taxonomy): domain Eukaryota; kingdom Viridiplantae; phylum Streptophyta; class Magnoliopsida; order Magnoliales; family Magnoliaceae; genus Magnolia; species Magnolia sinica. The sequence continues at coordinate 10,295,287 of NC_080587.1, read as the reverse complement.
ACACTAATACATAATTGATGACGGCTTGCTGGTTCGAACCTGAGAACTCAATGTGGAAATGCACTGTCTACCATTGAACTCTCCGGATTGTCACTTATGAATATAACCACTAACCTGCAAACCATATTCAAAGGCAGAGCTCTTCTAGAACTAGATTCCTGTCATCTCAATGGACTTCCTATTTAATCAATCATTTATTTGGCATGGATGATTGAGTGCAAATTTGTTCTTTGGTTTTAAAGCCTTTCTTTCTCATCTTGAATTTAAAGTTTTAATATACTTCATTGTCTCATATGGATGTACTCTTCATAATTGGTTATCTCTTTATTTGTTCATATATCAAATATATTCTTCCCTGCGGTCCTGATTTCTGCCATATACCCTGTAGTGGTTAACACGGAGGCAAGCACATTTACTACGTGCTCAGCAAGGAATTCCAATATCGGAATATGGGGTAAGTGTTACAATTTCTCTGGTCGTTTTTCTGAACTGCTGGTTCTTTCTTTTGAATTGATAGAACATGAGTGGATATCATTATTAGAGGTTGCTAACTTGTCTAGGGATGTGAACCAGCAAAGCAACCAGAAAGAAATAGATCAAGTCCTATATTCCTTCCAATAATGCTCTTGCCATGGCTTCTTAAAATGCTGCTTTATGTCCTAGATAACGATTCAAGCTATCACCAAGATCTGAGTTTGTGAGCGGTTCTTTCTACTTTGCTGTCATCTGTTCTTTGCAAATCCCCACCTGTGCCCACCAACTTCCAGTTATAATTCTTGCATCAAAACCCCAACCATCATGATTCTATCGAAGCAGGAAGCCAAATTTCTCCATCTCTATGTGAATCATTTTAAAGTTTTTTGGTGCTGAATCATCTTAGGATGTAATCCCTTTGCATCTACTTAATTTATTTATTTTATTATACTGAAAATGGTTTTGTTTAAAATGATGATCCTTCTCAACCCAGGTTCTGGTTGACATAATCCGAGTGCCAGATTGGGCATTTGAAGCTGCTGTTCAGGAGCTGATAGGGATGGGCCAAGATGCTATTGCATACCATCCGGGACTTTACTTAACTGCGACACAGGTAATTCTTATTGGGTAGAAAAGGTGATCCGTTGCCGTCTTTTTATTATTATTTCAATCTGGGTAAGGAGGGCACCCCACTTCTTTTAATAATTTGCAGTGCAACATCTACAGTGCTGTCAATGGGCTGGGCGTGGACCTAGAAAATGCAAAATCTTGAATAGCCTCTGCCTGACATCCAGGCCCAAATGGTTCTGGGCCTAAGACAACCTAGGCCCAGCCCGCTGACAGAATGATAGCCCTGAGGCTGAACCAGCAATTTATCTTTTTGTTGTCTACTTGTTTTTGCACTCTTTATCTGGTATTGATGCGCCTCTTCTTTTTTTTTTTTTTCTTAAAGGTATAATGTAATTTTTTGAAATTTTTATATGGATATGTTTTGTGAATTATATGTGGGCATGAGTTGATGTTTATATAATAGTATAAATACAACTGTACGGATGACTTATCACATTTTAAGATCAGTGTTATGTTAAAGTTGAGAAAAAAAATGAGCAATGGTCTACATTCAACCAGAAAAATGGACAACCACAAAAATTGGAATGGCCAGGATCATTTAGGGTCTGTTTGGTTTTCCAATTACAATGGTAAATGGCTGTAAATGGGTAAATGATTATTTACTATTGTAATTGTGTGGTGGCATCACTCACATTTGAAGGCAATGATGATTTTGCATCATTGTTTGTTTCACTCAAGAAATCAATGTAAAAATGGTAGTTTTATATTATGAAAATGTAATGATTACAATTTACTTTACCTACTTCCTTTACAAGTGTATTTAGCTCTCGATTTTCAAGCCATAATTCTTATTAAACAAACACCTGGAAATGATAATGATGACTCATTTACTTTGCATTTCATGGGAAAATGAAAAGCCAAACAGGCCATTAGTTGCCCTGAAATTTGGGCAATGGCCTGTCCATGTGCTAGCCCACTAGGACTGGGTCAATGGTCCACATCACCATACACCTTTGTCTTGTATGGTGGGGGCTGCTATTCATGGAACTTCCCTGGTATGAAGCACTGATCATTATAAGCATTTCTCACAAAAAGGAAAGAATCACAGAAACATCTGGGATTCACTCGAATAGAAGAAGCCAACGCGCATGTGTGTCTTTTACTCATTTCTTTACTGCCCCTTTGTTCTTTTGCTGCTTGATGGTTTTGAGGTATCCTGTTCATGCAGAGAGATGCTGTGGAGGCACTCATTCAAGAACTACCCAAGTTCAGATTAAAGGCTGTACCAACTGATTGCAGCGAGTGCCCCATCTGTCTTGAAGAGTTTCGCGTTGGGAATGAGGTACAATTTAGATGGACTAGATTTTATTCAATGATAGTTAGATACAGCCTGGGTTTGGCCTTTATGAGGTTTGATTAGTCACTTAGTCCAATGATTCCCATTAGATGGAGTGCTGCCTGCTGGGTCCACAGTTTTCAGTTGGAGAGCCCACATTGCTTCAGCCAATGGGAACCCATGGGCCACTTTTGTAGTTATAGCTGGTGGGGCATGCATTTCCCTGATCATGATAATCATTAACTAGTTGCAGATGTGGGACCCATTTTGGGTGTCGGGAGATCATAACATTAGCCAAACTGAATTAATAAAATGGAGTCTTGACCATGCACAAGGATTGATCCTGTGCATAGACCATACAGTATTGATCCTGTGTAAAAACCATTGTTCGAAAACTCAAAAACAAGACTCGACTTGATGTCAAGCTGAGTTGGGCAGACTCAAAGACTTGACTCAACTCAATATTTAAGTAGATTTGAGTAACGATAGATGTTTGATATTGACAAGTATAAAAATTGGCACCTTTCAACCTTTTGAAAAGCTGTCGGCTTGTGAAGCTGAGGTGGTGGTTCAAATATCACCACGTGCCACATACTTTTTACACCAACGAGCGATAGCTCAGTGAGGGACTCGAGTCGCACTAAGTTGTGAGTCGAGCTCACCAATGAGTTTCTCGGTGACTTCTCTCTGAATCTTGTCGAGTTGACTCGGCTGGGTTTTGATTCAAGTGTGTAAATGATTTGACGAATTTGCTGTATAAACCAGTCTCTGCTGATTTGATTGGTGCACTTGCAATTGATCCAGACCTCCTGATTGATGTGCCACCCCTGGGATGGATCATACCAAAATTGCATTGGTTAGAGAAATCGTAGGCGTCCCCTCAGCAGACTTTTTATGTGGGCCGATGCCCATTACTTCTGTTGATGGTCAGCACACAGGTAATCATGAACTGGGCAGTAAAGCATGACTTGTAGGAACAATGCATCATCCACTACGGCCCCACCCAAGAAGTCACCCACCAATTGGATGATGCGGAGCAGCATGCACATTCACTAATTGGATAGCAGAGTTCTGTCCACAGTCTGCACACAAGATCATCCCTCCTATCATTTTGAAAATTTAAGATTATTTCATCATCATCTGCCAGTGGGAGTATTGTATTGTGCTCTCTTATTGCTAGTCCCAAGCCTGGATAAAGAAGGATGGTTGTGTCAGTTTGGCAGCCGGCATAAAACATTGCCTGCTGTTTTTATCATGAATCACGAGAAGTTATTGTTTATTTTAGAAAATTGAGAATGGGTCCTATTTTGAGGGCATGTGCAGGTTCGGGGGCTCCCTTGTGCCCACAATTTCCATGTGGAATGCATTGACGAGTGGCTCCGGCTGAATGTAAAGTGCCCTCGTTGCCGCTGCTCTGTCTTCCCCAACCTTGACCTCAGCGCCCTCTCCAACATCCACGCTGACTCTGGGCGGCAGCCCTCTGCCAGTGTTGTGACGGTCACAAGCTACGTGCACACACAGCCGGTGGGCCAGAGTTACCTGTTGAGATTGCAGGGCCTGCTACGTACAATCCGTACAGAGAATGTTGGTGGAAGCAATGATGACGCGGGCCTGGAAGCAGCAGAAGATGGACAGGCAGTGTTAGCTCAGGGTCCATCGAGCACGCCGGCACCAGTGATGAGTGGCATGGTCATGGATCGGTCTTTGCCGCCTCATACCATTAACTGTAATAGCTCTTAACTGTAACTCTGTATGGACGTTTCCATTTTAAATGCATGCACTCAAAGAGAGATTGCATGGTGTTCTTCTTGCCATTGAGAGAGCTATGTTTCTCCCTCGGTCTCCTCTATTTTCTCTTATGGAAATGAGTGTGTTTTTCTCAATAGAGTCTCCATTGGAGGCATCATAGGGTTAGTGAGGCTCTGTGGGGCTCACAGTTTGGCAATCCAGATCGTTGATATGATGGGCCAGGATTCCACATGCCTGCATTGGCGTGTGGTGGCCGTCTTCAATATGGAAAACACTTTTTTTTTTTTGTTAGCTTGCAAGTACACCCACTCTCAGATCACACTTCACTGTTAGCCACCCCCACTAGGAATCGATGCCAAGACTTCAGCGTTGAAACGAGGTATCTTTCACTCAGTCTACCACTTGAGCTATGGATCGTGTCAATATGGAAAACGCTTGTGGGCCTCTCTTAGTTACCTACTGGAGCTATTTTTATCTAACGTGGGAAAGACTCAACGTGCATGAAATCCACCCCGTCTGTCCACTGGGTATACCACCCTTCCACGATTCTAAAAATCAGGTTGATCCAACACTCAGGTGGGCCACCCAAAAAACAGTGTGATTTTTTTAATAATTCCATGTGGTTAAAAGGCACGTAGATGAATGATTTGAATGGTATATAGACACCAAAGGTGGGACCTACACAAAACTAATGGTGGGCGCCCCTTACCCCTTTTTCCTATGGCGTGGCCCACCTGAGTATTGGATCAGCATGAATTCTGGATTCAAAGGTGATAGATGGTCCACGTGGCCACTCCCTTGAGCATCATTTTCCAAAAAGGACCCGAACAAACAAGATAAGGAAAATCAAAATCCATAAGTTTTCTTTTTTTTCTTTTTTTTTTGTTTTCTTTCATAAAAGAACGCGCACGAATAGACAGGAACATTATAGGGATGGACCACGTTCTAAAATAAGTCTCAGATTGGAAGATCCCAGCTGTCTAATGTTTGGCCCTTTCCCAGATAACGTGAACCGTGTCTTTATTTCGTGTGTGAACCGTTTGCAGGTCAACGGTCAAAGGAATAGGATCGTCCCATCAAGGAATTTGTGAGACTGATCCATCATCTACGCTTGGGCGATGTTCTCGATCGCCCAACATGAAGCCCACTTGCACCGATGATCCAGGACACTGTACCTGTACTTGGGTCCACCTCCGCACTTACGATTGCTTGTCCTTGTCCCGACCAGGGCTGTACTCTGCCACGACCAATTAGAAGGGATCACGTGTGATGTGTACGGATTTGCTTGGTACGCTCATAGATGTGCGAATATGTATAGAGGAGACTTCTTGATAAGTGGAGTTATGATGTATTAGGTGGCGGCGCCCGTTACTAGAGTCGCCAAGAGAAATGCTACCAAGCTCAAGTGTTTGCATGACACGTGGAAGAAGAAAAAACAAAGAAAGCAGAACAGGGAAAGTATCTATAAGCCAAGTAGTGGAGAGAGGAACAAAGAATCGTCTCACACCAATCAGAATAAACGAAATCTATCTTTCAAATTATCCCATCGATTTACATTTCTTAATGTAATCCTTTAGGGCGTGTTTGGATCGCAAGCCCACTTCATATTGCATTGTTTTATTATTAAAAAATATAATTTCCGTCGTTTGAAATGGATTTGAAATCCACGGTTGTACGTGGCGGGCTATACAAGTGCCAACCTAGAAAAGCCTGGACATGCATTTATTACATACAGTACCAAGACATCGGGCAGTGCAGTGAGCTCATTGCACTGCACCGCCTCTGTAAGGAGTGAAGACGTTCGTCCGCAAGGTGCTTCGCTGGTCCATCTCTCCTTCCTGCGCCCTCGTTCTTCTTCTCCATCTGTCTCAACCCTCTTGCGACAGATTTGGATGTCATTACGGCCATATCTAAGATGTAGAGGCAATAGTTAGTATCGTCTTCTTCACTTAAGTATCAGATGAGATGTCTTCATCTTAGGTTGATCCTGCCATGAATCTTCTTCTTCTCTCACCCAAAATAGCTTACCCTAAGGGCAGAAGTGAAAGAAGGTATATGATTTTCTTCCCACTATACATTCTGAGACAACAAGTGATCATCGTTTTAAATAGATCATATCCATTCTTTCATTGATGGATACTGTTTCTCTCCGTGTACCCTCTTTTAGAGGAGGAGATGAGTATTTGCGTAGACACTTCTCTCCTATACCCTATGCAAAGGGTGTATCCTGCAATACTTTTTAATCTAATGTTCTTCACTGTGTAGATCTACATGAGGTGAATCTGAACTGAATCGGGTTGATGGATTCACCTCATGACTTGTGGGACATGACCACTGTATGTCATACACTGTTGATGGATTTATGATTTCCGTCTACCGATGCTTACTCTTTTTCGTATATGCCTATATTAGAAGCTTTATTCTACCATTTTATTCCACCCAAAAACCTCTGTTCCGTTATATTTTTGAAGGGTTTGTTTCTTGCAGTGGTGCGTTGATTGTATAAGGTGATACTCCATTCTCAACATGACAATGTCTCAATATATCATCCGAGTAAATGCATGTCAAAACCCTAGTTTCTATTTATTGTTGTTCATAATGCTATGAATATTCTTCGCATATGATATGTGTTTGAAAGGATAACAGACCATATTTCAGCAGTGTTGTAAGCTATACTTTTCTTAGAACTAGAATATCGTTTCCATTCTATTTTTAAATTTCTAGTTGAACTCAAAATACTTTACAGAATTGTCTGTCGACCACTGATGCAGAAAACGATATTTGCATACGTGTAGATCATCATACTAATCAGTTAATTTTCAAGTTTAAAAAAGAACAGAGGTGTATATTTATTCTCTGCTGATTCATGCCTAAAATCAATACATGTTTATGAGGGCATCGTCTATTTCATGATATATGTAATTTACCAACCAAGGACTATTAAACTTTCCCTAATCAATAACTCATTTTTTTTCCACTCTATCATTCGAGAATGCAAAGACTGCACGCATTTATTATACCCCAAATTTACATATATCTCATATGTGCCATTCCTATTAAGAAATCGTATGCTGTGTGTATTTTATTTATTTATTTATTTATTTGGAGTATACTTCAATTCATCGTTGTACATATACTCCAATTATGTCATATGCATTGACAATTACAAAATAACTGAGAAGAATAACAGGTGAAGCTCCCATTTGTCTAAATGGGGTCTCATAGTGGGGACTGCAGCAGAGATCGATCTTCCAGTAGTGAATGTAATGAAAACAAAATAGCTGCTACTTTAACAGCGATCGCAGCGGCTACGTGTGTTATGACAGCTGCTGAATATTACCGGCGTTATTGTATGAAGGCATCGCCTAGAAGTGGTGATATTGGGAGAAATAGATTTATAAATGGAATCATTAAAAAGAACGATGTTGACTGTTTAGCACAGTTAAGGATGGGTCGAGATAAGTTCTTCGAATTATTCTCTCTACTAAGAGATTGAAATTTACTTTTGGATTCAAGGAGGTGTAGTTTGGAGGAACAAGTGGTATTGTTCTAGCATACAATAGGCCACAATGTACGAAACCGGATCGTTGGTCATCGCTTTTTTAGGTCTGTTGAGACCATTAGTCGTCATTTCCAAAGTGTTCTTGATGCTGTAATTGGACTTTATCCGGAATATATGAAGTTTTCAGGTTTACATACACCAAAAGAGATATTTGATAATCCTATGTGGTTGTCATATTTTCAGGTAAAATAATCAGTGATATACAGATTTTTATGAAATTAACTATGTGCTAATTTGTAAATAACAACCTAAAAGTCATAACAACATTTTGTAAGATTGCATTGGGGCATTTGATGAGACTTATATACCTACACATTTGCCGAATGAAGCAAGTGCTGTCTTTTAAAATCGAAAAGGTTTTTTTGTCTCAGAATATAATGGCAGCTTATACTTTCGATATGAAATTTGTATACGTGCTTGCGGGTTGGGATGGTTCGGCATCTGATGCTCATGTTTTGCATAATGCGTTAACCTGTCGACCAGATTGTTTCCTTGTTCCTCATGGTAACTAAACATTGATGTGATTTCCTAAGAAGAAAATAGTAGAACATATTATGTATAGATTTGTAATACCTATACGTTGGTTTGTGTAGGGAAGTACTATGTCGTTGATGCGGGTTATGCGCATTTCCTTAGGTTTATGACACCTTATTGAGATATATCATTTGAATGAGTTTCGTACCGGACGAAAGCCTGCAAATAAGAAAGAACTCTTCAATTATCGTCATGCATAACTGCGAAATGTCATTGAATGTTATTTCGAACTTTTGAAAGGCCGTTTCCTTATACTCCGTGTAGCACCACAGTTTAAGTTTAAAACTTAAGTAAAGATTGTTATAGTTTGTTGTGTTATACATAACTTCATCCGTGTCTGTGGTGAGAACTGATTTACTGAAACAGTTGAGGATATTGCAGACAGTGCTGATGAAACATCGCCATCTTCTGTGGACGTAAGTTCGGCTGAAGAAGATCGTGCTTTATCTTACACGGCAGATAAAGCAAGAGAAGAGTGGAGGAAAAAGGGGGATAACATTGTAGAAAGGATGTGGAATGACAGTCTCCCTCGGACTCGACAGCGTTATTGACTTTGCCTTGCTACTATTTATGTATTATGCCGTTTGTGTAATAGCAAATTGGTTTTTTCAAAATTTTTGTTTGGTTGGTCAGATTGTTAGCTGGATTTTATGGATTTGATAGTTACTTTATCATGCATGGATATCATTATGACAGTAAATTTATAGTTGATTGCATGCCATATAACAGTAGTTGTCATATTATATTTCAGTATGCCTTAATCTTTACTTTATGTGGTTTCGTTAAAACTGCAATTAAGTTTTTATTTTTAGTATTCTTATTCCTATTAACTGTTACAAATGCGTAGGTAATATAAATTTCTTACGAAGTACATATAAGGAAAAAAGGTGTTTGATTGAGACAGGTTCCTCGGGACGTGAGAGAAGCTCCCAAAAAAAAACACTGCATCACTGAGTAAGCTTATTGGTAGCTCTGGTAGGAAAAATCTGACAAGTGGCAGCAAAAGTAAATATTCAGTTGTTAGGAAAACTGGGCGGATTCAATGGACAGACCATATGGACAATGCATTAGTTGATGCACTAGTAGAATAAGTAAACCTCGGGAGGAAAAGTAATATGTGATTCAAACCGGAGGCTTATAAGGCCACCATAATAGAAATTTCTGATAGATGTAGTATTGATCTTGAGAACAAACATATTTCTAACTGCTTGAGGACGTTAAAAGGATTTTTTTGGCTGTGCAAGACATGCTGAATGCCTTTGGATTTTAATGGGACAGTGAAAACAAAATGGTGACGGCGACAGACGAAGTGTGGGATGGGTACATTGCTGTAAGTAATATTAAAAAATTGTTTGTTATACCTGTCGTTCAGTTTTATTCATTACAATATGTTAATAACTTTGTATTTCATTTTTTGCAGTCTAACCCATTCGCCGAAAGAGTGCGTGACAAACATATTGACAGATACAATGATCTATCATTCATGTTTGGGAATGACTGTGCTCATGGGTCTTTTGTGAGCACAACTTACTCATCACCACTTTCGGGTCGCCGATGAAGTAGAAATGAGTTAAATTCTTACTCTTATTCAGATGAATATGAGAGTGACATAGTTCGCCTTTCTTCAGACTTTGGGGAGGACCACGACTGCGGTTCAACCCCTCATGTTAATGATGCATCTAATCGGTTGAATAGGGTTAATGTAGTAAACGTGGATACCTTAAGGGGGTCCAAGAACACCCATTCTACCGCTATCGGCTTGTCCCATCTATAAAGGGGCAAGCCGAGTGATGTAATCGGTGACCGAATGGATGAAGTGGTTGATGCCGTGAAGTCCCTCACTATTACAATGTCCTAGGGCAAGAAAATGACCCGAGTCCAGAAAATTCTGAGTATACTTGAAGAGGTAGAGGGACTTAGCCCTGAGGATCAATTGCGTACTGCACGGATGATGCAGGGGGACCTTGTCAGTGCTGGGTTTTTCATGAAGATGGGCCACGAGAGGCATAAGGAGTGGGTGCAAAAAATCCTTGAACGCAATGGTCCTGTTTAAAAAAAAAACTTTGCCTTTGATACTTTGGTTATGGGTTCTTGAACAAACTGTTTTCATTTTTCTTTTCTTTTTTAAATGTATTGTATAAATTTTATTTTTGGATGGGTTTGAATGCTGTGGGATTTACGCCTGCTTGCGCTGTTCTTCTGACAGTAAATTTTGGATTTTGATGGTGTTGATGGTCCCACCATCTAAAAAATTGTGTTTATTTATAGCTGCTTACATTGATCATTATTTTATGGTCAAGATACCTGTTTTAGGTCTTTTACATAATGCAGGAACCTGCTATGATGTCTGCCTCAGACTATCAGAGCAGATATCTTTAGTTATCTTCAATTGATATATTGTCCACTGTATGGCTATAAATATATTGCAGGAACCTGCTATGATGTCTGTCTCAGACTATTAGAGCAGGTATCTTTAGTTGTCTTCAATTGATATATTGTACACTGTATGGTTATAAATATATTGGTGGAACCTGCTGTGATGTCTGCCTCAGACTTGTAGACCAGATTTCTTTAGTTGTCTTCAATTGATATATTGTCCATTGTAGGTTATAAATATATTGTAGGAACATGCTCTAATGTCTGCCTCAGACTTGCAGACCAGATTTCTTCAGTTGTCTTCAATTGATATATTGTCCACTGTATGGTTCAGTTGTTAATTCAAGAACCTGGTGTGATGTCTGCCTCAGATTACTACTGAGATCGTTCAAACTGATTGGATGTGATGCTGCTATTTCCTTATTAACAAATCTCATTCATCTCCATATTTTAGCTTCTATCTTTTATCTTCTGGCATCTCAATTGTAATGCTGCCATCTCACTAATCAGCTATTGATAAGTATAATGAACATAGATGATTACTTCTTCTTACGGTCATAATTGTGCTATCACAGTCTTACTTCATGTAATGATACTTGGTTACTCATGCATACTGCTTATACGTAAAGAGGGTCTAAATGTATATACACATTAAACATGAATTTTCAATTATCATTTGGATGGGTATATTTGAGAAGAGTTTGTGATTGAAGTGAAGATTTTTTTCAGGTGAGAAAACGAGGATACTGCATGACCACATGTGCCGTTCTTAGTTTTATATAAGACCTGAGATACTCTATGACCATACAATGCACTTCAATTATGACAACATGTTTTATTTGTAGATAGAAATGGGTAAATACTATGTCGTGTTTGTGGGTAGGGTGCCAGGAATATATGACAACTGAGAGGATGCTCGGGAACAGGTTGAAAGATTCAGCGGGTCCAGACACCAATTGTTCAGAACGCACGGTGAGGCTGTTGCAGAGTGGACAACATTTAAGGTATGAACCTAAATTGCATATGAAAAATTCTGAAAACATGTTTAGGAATTTCTAGTTAGTATCAGATTCATCCATTGTATCTGAAGTGTAATAGTATCTTGATTACCTGTATTTAGGCTACTCTGCAGGAAGTTAGGTCGGGCAACACCCGTGGTGTACATAATAGGGCGTCATCAAGCATGACAGAAAGACTGTCGGGAAGAGTTGAAGGTGGTTCTGCTCCCTTTCAGCCACCGCCAGGCACTGATGAACATCAAAATAGAGTGCAGAGATTTGGCGTCTCAATATCAGACATGAATCGAAATACTGATGACAAAGGGATTTTGAATGGCATAGTCAAAATTCTAATTGGAGTCGTGCTTATATACGTAGTAGTTGTGTGATTTTTTTTAAGTTTTTGATGATATGAGATCATTAGGTGGGGTGTGGCCGATATGATAATTTGAAATGAGTGGAGAAAACTCAGGACCAGTGAGGCGTTATCTTTTTGGGACTGTAAATTTTTTTGTTAGACCCTCAAAACACTGGTCACCTTTTTTTTTCTTTTCTTTTCAGTTTATGGTCAAATCATTTTTTTATTTGTATTTATATTATTGTATGTGTACTGTTATTTTCGACTTTGTCTGTTTTCTTCATTTAAACATCGGTTCTTAATTTTTCAGTAATTTTTCATTGGGTAAGTCTGTGCTGTGTCTATATGAAAGCAGAACCTCAATTTCAGCCACAATAATCAGTAGATGGATATCCAGCACTACAAACCTCTATTAGCCCACTCTACAGTGATATGCGTATCCTATATACTGATTAAATCATAAAGGGCCAGATGAAGGGCCTATAGAAGCAGACAGATTGATCCTTATAATCTATGTTACATCCAGGATAGGCCTAATATTGGGTGTCATACTGTATGTAATCAATATAGGTTGATTGACGGTTTGGATGAAACACATACATCGTGATGGGGCCCACATAGCTACGACCTAAAATCAATGGTGAAATGAGATTATGTCGTAGACGAGGTCTATACCTTGTATTGTATGTGGTCTACTTAACTGTTCATTTTAGTTCGATCTTTCAACAAGCAGCGAATACGCATATATCAACTGATTATATTTCCAAAGCCAGTCCTTCCCAAATAATCTGTTCATCAATGAAAAGGGTGTTGGATACAGTCTACATCCGCCATTGTACATCTGCGGTATTGAATAACAATGCAATACAACCCTATACGCGAATTTAAACACGCCATTACTTTTCTTATTAAGGGCCTGTTTGGATTCTCGGTTAGGGGTGTATTGCATTGTCTTAATGGGTCTGATGTGACATTACCAACGTTTGGTTAAGAGTAGCCGACCTTCCTATATGAAGCGCGCGAATGCATTGTGAATCCAAAATCATAGACTGGCGGTATTGTACTGTCAGTGCATGCCGCTACCGTTTGTACAACGCCTTCATTGCATTGTAAAAAAAAAGGCTTTCAAACAGGCCCTTTTCTTTTCGTTCTCCTATAGAGAACGGATGATCTTCTCCACCGCCTCCTCCATAGACCGTATGAGAGCCTGCATGTCGGCATTCTCTTCTGAATCGGCCCTTCTGATGTTCCCTCTGCCAGTGTTCGAGTTATCGACGAATTGTCGATAATATCGGTGTCGCCAGCTCCGCGACACCGAAACCCCCTAAATTCTTTTCTCTGCCAGTTGTCGACGAAATATCGGCGAAATATCGGCAATTTTTTCGAGATGGGCGATATTATCGGAATATGCATTTCGTACTCCATTATCGACAAAATATCGGGAGATATTATCGGCGTCCGTCCGATATTTTCGGAATCTTGACTGTAGCCACCTACCCCTCTTTTCGGCGATAAATATCGGGGAAAAAAATTTTCAAAGTGATTTTCGTACCTGGTTAATCGGAAGTCGGAACCGGAGCTGGAAGAGGAGCTTCTCGATCGACAGAGCCGGTATGTGTACTCAAAACCCCTCTTTTCTCCCCATCTCCTCTCTTTTCTCGACAGAGCTTCTCGGTTTTTTGAATTTCTTGCTTCGAGCGAAAATCCCTGAAATCGGATTTCACACCGAGCGAAAATCACTCTCGCAACGGCAAATCGGATTTAGCGGAGCGAAAATCCCTCTCGCGCGAAAATCCCTCTAGTGGTGTGGAGTTCGCGCCGTGCGAAGGTGAAAATGAAAGACCTCGGAGGTAAATTCGACGGCCGCTATGCGAGTACGCTCCCATCGTACTGATTAAACTCAGTTGGGCCCACGTTAAATGCATTTGTGGTTTATCTAATCCGTCCATCCGTTTTTCCATCTAATTCAAGGGGTTGAGCCCAAAAATTTAAGCATATCCAAAACTTCCGTGGCCCCAAGAAATTTGCAATGGTAGATGTGCAATTCAACTATTTCCTGCGGTGTGGTCTAGCCATGATGTATGTGGGCCCCACCATGATGTATGTGTATTATCCACTCCGTTCATCAAATTTTTCAGATCATTGTAGGGCTTTATCCCAAAAACGAGATGGATAAAAGTATCAGGTGGACCACACCACAGGAAAATAATAGTAATTGGATATCCATCACTTAAATCCTCCTAAGGCCCACGATACTGTTTATTTGACATCCAATCTGTTAATTAGGTCATATAGACCCAGATTACGGGAAAAAAAAAAGATCAGGTTGTTCAAAAACCTTCACGGCCCTCAAAAAGTTTTGAATGGTCAAAGTTCATCCAACACTATTTCTTGTAATGTGGTCCAATTGACATTGGGATATACCTATTTTTTTTCTATACAATAAAATTATCTATAAAAATAGATGGACGGAATGAATGAAACACATACCTGGTGGTGGGGCCCACAGAGCACGGCAGGGGAGTAGCCAATCCGTTTCCAAAGCTCAAATGAGCCGTACTATAGGAAAAATGTGGCTAGGAAAATTCCTACCGTTGAAACCTTCCTGGGGTTCAACAGTGATGTTTAGATGCCATCAGTACCGTTAATAATGTCATTACTATTGGGATGAACTCAAAAAAAATAAAATTAGCTAAATCAAAACTTATGTGGCCCCACGAATATTTCAACTGTGGACGTTTAATTATCACGTTTTAGGCTTACTTGAGATTTAGATACGGTTAGTTTTTTGCATCATGTCCTAAAATAAACTCACAAAACAGATGGACAGAGAGGATTTTTCACAAATATCATAGTGGGCCCCACCTAAGCTTGCAGTGCAGGAAGGAAAACCGAGTCTTGCGCTGCTGTTGAAAAGGGGATGGCTGTTTGCGTACGGAAGCGGATTGCGTACTGAGTAAACTCTGTGGGGTCCACCTTGATTTATGTATTTTATCCACTCCGTGCATCCATTTTACATGATAATTTTAGGGCTTGAACCAAAAAATGAAATATATCCAAACCTCAATTGGACCACACCACAGGAAACAGTGTGAATTGAACATTTAACATTGAAATTTCTTGGGGCCCATAGAAGTTCTGGATCAAGCTTGTATTTTCTATTTCCCTTCGTCCATGTTTTTGTGATCTTATGAACAGGTTGGATGAGAAATAAACATCACTGTGGGCCTTATGAAGGTTTCAATGGTGGAAATCATTATTCCAACTGTTTCCTGTGGTATGGTCCACTTGATCTTTTGGTATGCTTAAATTTTTGTCTCAACCCCTAAAATAAAATGGAAAAATGGATGGACGGCGTGGATAGACCAGATACATTCACAATGGGCCCAACAGAGTTTACTCAGTACGATAAGAGCCTACTGAGTAACTCAGTACACAATCCGATTTCGTTTATGTAATGCGTATAGCATGCTAACGGTACTGAGTAAACTCTGTGGGGTCCACCGTGGTTTATGCATTTTATCCAGTCTGTCTATCCATTTTACAAGATAATTTTAGGGCCTTATATCAAAACAGAAGGATTTACAAGGCTAAAATGGACCACACCATAGGAAACAATGTGAATTAAAGTTATACCGTTGAAAATTTCTTGGGGGCCACAGAAGTTTTGGAACAAGATTATATTTGTTTTTTCCTTTCATCCATGTTTGTTTGATCTCATGAACAGTTTGGATGAAAAATAAACATCACTGTGGGGCATAGAAAGGTTTCAACGGTGGAAATCATTATTTCCACTGTTTCGTGTGGTATGGTCCACTTGAGAATTATATAACCTTCAATTTTGGGCTCAACGCCTAAAATGAGACAGAAAAATGTATGAAAGGTGTGGATAAACCACATAAATTCACAGTGGGCCCAACTGAGTTTACTCAGTACAATAAGAGTTAACTCAGTAAGCAAACCAATTTCAGGGGCATTGGCTACAAATTAAAGCTGTAGCTAAAAACTGTAGCCAAAGGAAACAGATTGGCTACGCCCCCTACCACCAGCCATGGATGGTTGTCGGTGCTCTGTGGGCCCCACCATGATGAATGTGTTTCATCTATGCCATCCAACTATTTTCCTACATTATTTGATAGAATGAGACCAAAACTTAGGTATATAACAGTCTCAAGTGGACCACATTATTGGAAAAAGCGTTGAATAAGCTTCAACTATTAAAAACTTTTTGAGGGCCATAAAAGTTTTGGATCAAGCTTATCTTTGTTTTTTCCCTTCATCTGGATCTGTATGACCTAATCAACAGATTGGATGTCAAGTAAACAGTACAGCCATCTTTAGGAGGATTTTAATAGTGGATATGCAATCACAGTACCTATTTTCTATGGTGGGGTCCACTTGAACTTTATTATGGGGCACAAAAGTTTTGTATAAAGCTGATATTTGTTTTTTCACTTCATCTAGATTTATGTAACCTTTTCAACGGGTTGGATGAAAAATAAACATTATGGACACATTATGGTGGGTTCTAATAAGTGTTTAATGGTGGACCGTACAATCACAACCGTTTCCTTTTGCATTGTCCACCTGAGACTATATCTGTTTCATTTTTTTTTCCAATACTCATCATGTTGTATGTATAAATCACAATAGGCCCCTTAAAGTTTACTTAATATGTAATCTGCAAACTCTTTCCTCAATTGTAATTTATATGAAATTTTGATTTGATCTAACATCTTAACCCTTAAAATGATTTGGGCTTATTACACTTAATACGAGCCGATTCACCTTTTTTGTCGATTATTGCAAATTTGTATACTACTAGGGAGCAAAATGTCGTCTGGATCGGGACAAGGAGGAGCACGGGACATTGGATGGAAACATGGACGGCCAGTGGAGGGAAATAAATATGGAGCCATATGCAACTATTGTGGCCAAGTGATACGGAGTGGGGGAGTGTCTAGGCTAAAGGAACATTTGACAGGAGGATACAAGAATGTGAAAGACTGTCCAAGTGTAACAAGGTCAGTGAGAGAGGAGATGAGAACAGTCTTAACTGAAGCGAAGTCACGCAAGCTGCAGCAAAGGGATTGAGAGAGGGATATGAGGGAGGAGCTACGAGGCACTGGATGGGGCCTAGGTGCTATCGACGAGCACGATGATGACGACGATGAGGGGATTGTGTACCCCGATGACTGTGTTACGGCTCGAGAAAGGAGTGATTTTAGACAAGTGATTCATGAGTTTCGGGCTTCAGAGTGGGAGGGGGAGCAAAGAAGACTGTAACACCCTGGAAATCGGGGGTCGCGCATCCGCTCGACTCCCGAGTTCCCAAGAGTCACTATTAACAGATATTCATTAAAGTGCATTTAATCTGTTTGAGTTGCGCAGCCTGAAATTCCCTTAATATGAAACATGAACACACAAGTCTGCTGAAATGAAGATGTCTGACATATACATATACAAGTCCAAAAATATAAATGGGTCGTGCATGGCATTGCCCAACCAAAACAACAAAAGAATATGATGTCCAAAAGAATGGGACTGAGCCCATTACCCAGCCATCCAATCCCGCCCCTCAAGCAAGCGGCGATCCCTCCATCAGCTGAAAGTATGACAGCTCGACCTCCTCGTCTAGGCTCGGCTCTCCAGGCTCCTCCAATCCCGAGTCACCTGCATCTATAAAAGGGTCTGGTTGGTGTTTTAAAACACCGTCCCAGAGTGGGAGTGAGTGATCAACTCAGTGGGTGCTATTAATCTCAAGTTGTCACAGGCAACAATTTTAACATGATTTTAATGAAAAGCAGACAATCACATAACGCCTAAGTAATCTTATTAATGCGCATGTATGCAGCATGACATGATGCATGCCCTCATCACAACGCTCCCTCGTGCGACACCATCTAACGATCGTCAATGCCAACACTCCCTCAGTGCGACCTCGATTGCCGAGTCGCCAACCTAACTAATGCGATGCAATGTGGTCGTGTTAACCGAGTTCTTAGTTAGGTTTATTCATCCAGCAGATTGGGAAAACTGGTACACCCCACCTATTAATGCCCTGATCTGAGTGCGAGGCCAAGACCTCCCAATGCGTGAGGCCGAGGCCCCGCAGTCCGCGATCCCGTCGGGTTCCTCATCCCCGACTTCAAGCACATGAGGAGTGCCAAGAGGAAGGGATCGCTCGCGGTCACTACGGGGAGGCGAGGTACCCCAGCGTAGGCCGACAGCTCGGACACAGTATCCCATTCCACCATGCCCGGCTCACGAGGCTGTGGACTGATTTCAAGTGGGTTGTTGTTGGGCTACAATGGTTGTGGGGAGTCCTAGGTTCTATACAAATGTGAGCAGACAGGGTTAACAATCATGGTTGGCCAGACAGTAGGCTAGACCGCACGAGTTCAGGTAAGCGCATGGCGGAACGACATCGGGTGCAAGCAACCCACGTAGTTTAACTACAGTCGCCCACACATGCTCGCCCAAATCCGTGGGTTTAGCTTCAAGGCGGTCCTACCAACGAGACCGCCTTAGCTTTCCTCGTTTCCTTGGCCAACCCTAGGGTTTGAATGGTGGTCCACAACATGTCAACGGACAGGAGTATCAACAGGCAAAATCGTAATCATGTTCATTCACCTCAATCATATAAATCATACTCGTCAAATAAGCAAGTTCTCACAATTTATTAGCAATGGTGCATGTGTTGTGGGTGTTGGTGAGGAAGTTGCTCACTTCCTACATTTCATAGAAACATCAATATGGGAATTGATAAGGCACATGTACCATATGGCATCTTCATATGAGCAATCCAACAAATCATCCACAAGCAATAATCAGAATTCAACAAGTCATATGAGAAGCAAAAATAGCATCATGTGAGGAAATCAAATGACACATACAATTCCATACCATTAAAATAGACATAAAATTCCTAGGTTTCCTCTACACTCTCTAAATGCATCAACCAAGCAATCATAATCATTAAACTCATATTGAAATAGGTGTTAGGCCACCTAGGAGTAATAGTCCGCACCTATGGCTCGATGGAGATTTGGAAAAATGCCCTAAGAAAGAGGGTTTCCGGCGCGATCGGTCGGAATCCCTAAACCAAGTTATTGTATGTTAGAATTCCAAACAAACCCACGTTTCTACATGGATTTCAAGAAGAAAGGGTGAAAACCTTACCTAGGTAACCCACGGTCGATTGTAGAAGCCAAGGGGAAGAGTTTCTCCTTATAAGAGAGGCAAGGAGTTGAAAAGGGTTGGCTTTCTTGGGGCCCACCTTGATCTAGGGTCCACCTTGGATCTCCTCCTTCTCTCTCTCCTCCTCTTCACTCTCCTTTACTCTCTCTCCCTTGGTGGTTGTAGGAAATGGGAGAGAGTTATGAGAGATAGGGTTTATTCCCTAGACTTGGGTCCTTTGGCCTTAAGTTCCCTCAAATTCCCAAAATAGCCTACAAGGTCTCCCTTTTAAAGTTGGAGTGGCCCTAACACTCCCTTGGCCACCAAATTCGGTGGGTAGGTGCCTAATGGCCTGATTAGGGCTCGCGTAAAATTTGAGAACAAACGGATGGACGATTGTGGGGTTTGAGTCAACGGTTTTGATCTCTAAACGGCCCTGAGGGGTCCATTTTAGTGATTTAAGTAATTCTGGTGGTCCTCAGGCTATGAAATTTTTAGGATGGGTGCTTCATGGCCCGATGAAGGGCCACGTAAAATTTGGGGACGATCAGACCAGGGGTTTGATCGTACGGGTTCGATTTGTGATCGACAGTCACCGACCCACGATCGGGTCCCAGAGCTGGTGGACGGATGTAGGAAAATTCATTAGACCTCTACGGTAAATATGGAAGAGATCCGATGGTCTGATAACCTGGAATCTTGGTTCCACTTGCAAGCGCCAGATTTGGTCCTGGCATGGGTGGGGGTGCATTTAGTTAGTGCCAGATCCCACTTCTAGGTGTCTGCCAGGCCCGCGGTCTGCGATGGACCACAAGCCCAGTGAGCTCTATGGTTCCCTAATTTATTAGATTTTTCTGACCTTTTGGCGTCGCGGTATAGCCCGCACGGGCTGTTGCTCAGTGTAACTGGTCATCCAGCTTGGCGGCCCACACTGGCCTTGCCAAGGCCTGTCTGGTTTATTCAAACGGGCTAATTCTAGGTTAATTAGTTTATGGTATCCCTGCCATGAATGTTTTAACCGTTCGATCCTGCGGAAAATCCTACGTGGACGCCTCAGGACACTGCACCGATTGGACGGGATGTTACAAAGACGGATTGATGAGAGTAGGCCGTCGTTTGGGACGTCCCGACATGAGGCTGGTGGGAGCAGCAGACGATTTGAGGGAGGCAGCAGGCATGGCCTACAACGCACGCAAAGCGCTCGTGTCCCAGATGCACCCATCGCAGGTGTTAATAAAAAAGATTAAAAAATATGTGGAGCAAGGGGCTCAGGGAGAAAGTAGGTGGCGCTATATCTAGGTGGTTCATCTCGAGTCATGTACCAGCAAATGCAGCAGACAGTCCTCACTTCAAAAATATGATTGAGGAGGTGCAGCGTGCCGGGCCCGGCGTGAAGCCTCCCATGCCACAGGAGATTCTTGGCGTCTACCTCGATCGGGAGCACGAGGAGATGCAGGCTTGGGTACATGGACTCCAGCCGAATTGGAAGCAGTATGAGGTAACAATCATGTGTGATGGGTGGACAAGACCCATGAAATTGTCCATTATCAATTTCATGGTGTACTGTAGAGGCAAACCGGTTTTCCTCAAATCCATTGATGCATCGGCCAGAATAAAAGATTACGAATACATATATGCTCTCCTGAAAGGAGTGATTAGAGATGTTGAGTCCTAGAATGTTGTCCAAGTTGTGACGAATAATGGCAGTGCGTTCGTTAAGGCGGGGAAAACATTGATGAAGAAGTTCAATCTCTATTGGACCCCGTGTGCGGCACACTGCATTGATTTAATGCTCGAGGAGATTGGCCAGAGGGATTCTGTCAGGAAAACCATCCAGGATGCGAGGAAAGTGACAAACTTTATATACAATCACTCATGGTTGTTGGCTGCAATGCGTGAGTGTTGTGGAGGGGACATCGTTAGACCAGGCGTGACACGATTCGCCACGAACTTTATTGCACTTGACAGCTTATACAGGCACTGCGTGGGTCTCAGAAATTTGTTCAGATCTGAGAGATACATGGAGTGGAATCAGAAGAAGACTGAGGGTGCAAAGATATGTTCAAATATAGTGCTTTCCGATGCCTTCTGGGATAAAGTTTAGAGCGTTGTTTCCTTCCTACATCCGATGTACAAGGTCCCACGAGCCGTAAATAATGAGATATGGCCTTCGATGGGGTCAATGTATGAGCTTATGAGAATTATGAGACAGGGGATAATGATTGTAATCCCCACTTCGTATCAGTGGGTGATCGATATCATCGATCGTCGATGGACTGGGACTCTCGAGCATCCACTCCACCAAGCTGGTAAGTTTGTTAATACAACT
Source organism: Magnolia sinica (assembly GCF_029962835.1). Taxonomy (NCBI): domain Eukaryota; kingdom Viridiplantae; phylum Streptophyta; class Magnoliopsida; order Magnoliales; family Magnoliaceae; genus Magnolia; species Magnolia sinica. The sequence goes on along the minus strand of NC_080587.1, from coordinate 10,273,822 downwards.
GAGTACTTTAAGCATCACTTCTGTTTGCATGTTAATACAACTGAGTAACTAATATTTGGGTTTCAGCATACTACCTGAATCCCAAATTTCATTATAAACGTCGGCTCCATGAGAATAAAGATTTGACGATGGCTATCCACGAGGCGTTCGAACGATTGTTCCCAGAATCAACAGCGCAAGCAGATTTCGGTAACCAGGTAATATAATAAAATTTCTTCCTTATAGCCTCCAGAAATATGGGTGATTAAAAATAATAACATGTGAATCCATGTTTATAGTTACTGCGGTTTAGGGATACAAGGGGTACGTTCTCATCAACACTAGCAAAAGCATCGACTGAAACGATGATGCCATGTGAGTATGGTAACATAATTAGGTAATTACATTTTTTATTTAAACTTCAAACTAAAACAAGCTCCTCATGGATATATAGGTGAGTGGTGGGCGATGTATGTAGTCGACACGCCCGCACTGCAGTTATTGGCAGTTCGTGTTCTTGCACAGACTGTATCCTCCTCACCGTGTGAGAGGAACTGGAGCACATGGTCACTCATACACACCAGCAAGAGGAATAGACTAGCATATGAGAAGCTGCAAAAGCTCGTTTACTGCCATTACAATATGAAGTTAAGAGAGAGGCAGTTGCGGGTAGACCGAGACATGGAGGAAAATCAAGACCCGTTAGACCTGTTATCTATAGGTAACATGGCACAGATAGGTGATGTTGATGAGGACCCACTTTATGAGTGGGTCAAATCAGCTGATTTAGATGATGTGGAGGGAGGCCTTGCTCCACAGGTAGCCGAGGCAGCAGCGGCTCTGGGTATCGATGTCGATCAGGTATTAGAGGAACAAAAGACGAATACAGACTCCTTTGATCCTTTGGTGAGGAGTTCGGCACGTTCCAATCAGGGTGAGGAAGCATCTTCACGGCCTCCTCCTCATCATCAAGTTGTAGTGAGTGATGATGATGATGAGACTCAACCCCTACTTGACACTGGTCCTGGGGACGACGACGACGATGATGATGGTGATGAAGGAGGGGACGGAGGCACCGACACTAGTATAGGTGGTACTAGTAGGGGTGGGGGTGACAGTAGTGGGGGGTACACGACGGCTCACAGCCAACGATCCGTTGGCCAGTTCACTGAGGAGCAGAGCTTTGACCATGCCACTCAGGACGGGGATCATGGATCTCGTCCACCATTCAGGGCGAGAGCATCAGAGCCCAGATATATGTTCGAACGTCGTTCGAAGAAGAAAGCCGGACGTGCCGCGGCTGATGCTCTCACACGCAGCTTGTCATCTATGGACATAAGTTCAGATCAGGGGAGCTCCACCTCTGTCCCACCTTATGCTTATGGGAGATATCACGGGTATGACCATGACAGTTCTGACATTCAGTCACGCTCATCTACCCATGGGTATAGGCAGCCGGAAGATAGTTCTTCGAGTCAAGACCCTTTGACAGGAGGATATTCGGGGTACTCATATGACTGACAGCTATACTATCAATGAGTCGGGGTTGGGCTTGATCTGTTTCCTCAGTACCCTACTCAGGAAATGCCGTCGATGTATGTCACGCAATTCCCACGTTTAGGTGTTCTCGTACAGTTTGGGGAGGATGACTATCAGAGGTACATAAGAGAGTTCCTCAATTGGTACGAGCAGAGAATGACCTAGGAATAGTACTGCCAATATGTTGGGCAGCAGTACTACTCTCAATTGCCACGAGATCCGGACAATGATTACGAGCCACCTCGTCACTCTATGTGGGGATGAAACATGGCCAGAAATGTGTATTTTTTCAATTTATTTACTTTTGCATGTCTTAATTGTTGTAAGCTTGCATTTGTATTATATAAACTAATTTTGGTTACTATTTGAGTGATTTCTTATGACAACGCATACTTTTTGGCCCCCATTAAATGGAAACTTCTAATTTAATACATTCTTTTTGTAAAATTTTCATTCCTGAATATGTAAATATGTGTATTTAGGCATGTCTTAAAGTTTCACTAAAAAATTTCACAATTTCCCCCATATTTCTCCCTTTTTCCCTGCATTTTCGGTTATCGGCGATATTATCGGCGATAACGATATTATATCTTTATCTCCGGCCAACAAAACTTGTAGCGATACCGACAACTCGAACACTGCCCTCTGCACATATAGTCACTGTTATAGCTCTCTGCAAGCTTCCTCGTTGTAAATCGAGCCATCGTGCAAAGCAGTTCCTGTTGCCCGATAGCAGCTACCTCAGGTACGATCATCTCCCTCCCGCAAATCGGGTTCGCCATATCGAACCACCTGTAACCATTTTCGGAGAGGGTTGTATCTTGCATGAGCATCTTTGATGCAAGACGCCCCTCTTATTGGCGTGTATACGGTCTATATTACACACCCGGGACTGTCTACACCCTATTTCAGTTGATGGGAGGGAAATCTACAAATAATCCAAATCCAAATTGGGATTTCACAATCCGCCTTGGTGGTAAGCGTCGATGGATGAAATGACTCGTGCATGCTCTGCTGTATTGGACAGATGAGATGATTTTATGTTTTAACATTTCATAATTTTGATACTTGTTTCTTCTATAAAACCCTCTTCTTCGTAACTTACCAACCCTTGAACAAGATCTTCAAAATCAGATCTTAGCTAGGAAAGTTTTGCGTCCTCTGTACGCTCTGCATCATCCGCTCGGTTTTGAAAAACAGGTAATACTCGTTCACATCTATTACATGCAAGACGCATTATTTCTTTCATTTCAAATCGATTTCATTGGAGTTTTTAAGGATGAATATCTGTTCATATTATCCTTTCCATATTCAGCATCAATCTCCCTGTTATATGAACAGGTTATTCACTGTATGATGTCTCCTCATTACATTCACTAGTAATGCAATTGTGATAATATGGCCACAAGGTGTTAGGTGGCGTTCAGTTTTTATTTTCAATGCCACCTTCAAGCCTTGCAGATTGTAACATATGTTGGTTAGCGTCAGTAGATTCAGCGCTGGTAGATTCAGTGCTGGTAGGTTCATCCATTGACGTGCTTCTGTCTTAACAGAGACAAATCGACATGCCACCATCGAGCTTTATTGCTTCTAAATTACCTTACTTTTTGTAAGGTCTGATGTCTGTACTAAGAAGTTGTAAATACAAGTACCGAGAATTGCATGTTAACAGCTTTGTTCTATGATTGCTTTTATTAGCAAGTAAAAAAATTAGCTGCTAACATTATCTAATGTCCATACTCAACTTTTATGTATTCATCTCAACTTTCTGTAAATCATCAATTTCGGAAAGACTATCAATCCCCATACAATCTCCACTACAATAGAAGTGTTTGCTGTATAGTCATTTCACGTTAGAGGAGGTATAAATATTCAATTTAATGTAATTCCAATTCAGATCTCTTTTGACTTCTATTGAGCTGCGATGGCTTCTAAAAGTGCGGATAATTCCGAAGAAAGGTCCTCTGGCAGTGAATGGAATGAGAGTGAAATTGCTGCTGCAATTACAGCCATTGCAGCTTCAGTATGTGTAATCGAAGCAGCTGAATACTATCGCCGGTTCTGTATCAAGTCAAACCCCGCTGGTGGTCAAATTGAAAGGGATAGATTCATCAGCCGAATCATACGTAAGAGCGATAGTGATTGCCTTGCGTAGTTGAGGATGGGTAGGGGACATTTTTTCGAATTATGTTCACTGTTGAGAGATCGGAATCTACTATTCGATAGCAGGAGATGCATATTGGAGGAGCAGGTTGTAATGTTTCTTCATACTATCGGACATAATGTACGTAATCGAGTCATTGGTCATCGTTTTACAAGATCTGGTGAGACTGTAAGCCAACACTTTACTAGAGTGTTGGATGCTATAATCGGTCTATATCCAGAGTATGTGAAGTTTTCTATATTACACACACCAAAGGAAATATCCAACAACCCTTTGTGGAGCCCATATTTTCAGGTAATGTGAGTACATGTGTTGGAGCAGTTACTAAATAGTACCTTGAAAGAATGAACTGATCATGTAGCACACTTTTCATTGTAGGATTGCATCGGGGCCCTAGATGGTACCTATATCCCGGCTCATTTGCCAAAAGAATCAAGCTCAACATTCAGAAATAGGAAATGATTTCTGTCACAGAATGTTTTGGCCGCATGTACGTTTGATATGAAATTTGTATACGTACTTGCTGGTTGGGATGGATCCGCATCCGATGCTCGTGTGTTATAAAATGCATTAACCTGTTGGCCTGATTGTTTCTTTATTCTACATGGTAATTGGCTAAAGGGGGTGATTGTTTGCATTATAACTATTTATGTATGTAATTCAACTGAAACATATTGTAGCATCTCGAAAAAATCCATACAAAGGCTCAAGTACCACCTCAGGCAGAAATCACCCAGGACCAAATTCTTTAGAAATTAGTCGGGAATTAACTAATGTTAAATTAGCTTATTTGTGAAATTAGCACTAATCACTTTAAATATGATCTGCAAGACCCAAACTGTGCAGAATCATTACCGCTACATTACTTTGAGACTTAGGATCAATCTCAAGTCCCAGTTGCTCTCGGGAGCATCATGAAACTCCGTATCGGACCTGAACCGCACGTCGAAAGTCTAATTACCCTAAAACTAAACGATTATGACCGCGTTACTGGACTTGATAACCACCTCGGAAATCAAGTCCTAATAGTATCCAGAAATGCATAACTTGAGCCCGGAGCGAAGTGTGTGAGGAATGCGAATACCTTTAAGAAATAAATCCAAACTTAAGTAAACTGAGTCGTTCACTTGCAGGTCCAAATATAAGGATTCAGACCGTTAAAATTTGACCCAATTACACCCTCGAATCAGAAAAAATTTCTAACACATGTCAGTACACTTGTGGCCCTAATCGAGTATCGGTGACCGTTGAATTGAAACTGATCCGCCACGGTCGATCTGTAAATCCAATCGGACCGAAAACTCAGCTTGACCTAGATCCAATGTCAGGGAGCTTAAGTCCAACTGTACGTAGAAGAAGGGCCACCAGAAGTGCTCCGTTGGGCTGAAACAGATGCCCTTTGGATATAACCTAAGTATACCTTGGCCCTGGGGCCATTTCTATCAGACCTGGGCCTATATAAAGGCCTAAACCCACTTCTCTCTCACCACATACGAATTTTCAAACCCTAGGAAGAAAAGAGATAGAAAAGAGAAGGAGAAAGTGAGGAGAAATGAGTGAGAGTGAGAGTTAGTTGTTGGGATCTTTCCCTGACGCTCCACGTGCTTAACCATGATTTCTGTATCACTATTTCAGCGATTTCGACGCCGTTCTTAGGTAAGAAAAACCTAACCCTAACCTATTTTAGGGTTTCAAATCGTGTAAGTGATAAAATAGCTAACCTATTTCGAACTGTAGGTTGCCGTTGTGCCATAGACAAAGACTCGGTATACAAATTGAGTTCGATACTTGTTTACCGATGTAAGGTGCGAACTATAAATGTTTAAGTTATGGTTCTCAAGGCTTTCAATGTTAGTATTGATTTATGACTGACTTGATTGCTATCTCATATGCTTAAATACGAGGGTTTTCATATATTACACATATGTGAACTATGTTGATTTTAAATGCATTCCATGTGTTTGTTGAAATGTCTGAATGAGTATGGAATTATGATTTGTACTTGCCATGATTTCTGATTGGGAATACTTGATTGTTGTACGTATGACAACTCCTATATGGAAGGATTTGCTAGAATGTGTTATAACTAATATATTACATGTATGTAATATGTGTAGTCTAAGTGTTTGATAAAATGCCTGAATGAGAAAATGCTTGATGTAATGTATCTAATTAATGAGAGTGTTGAGATAGGATTTTCGATCCCCTCATACGTAGTTACAGTTTCCTGTGTGAAGCTTATCTTACTGCTATGTATTTATAGATGAAATGCTTATGTGTGATAACATGTGTATGATGTGGTTGTTTAAATGCTTAAGTAAGATTTATATTTACACTAGTTGTCATATGTTGTTTTGGACTATTATACGTGAGTGCGATTGTTTGAAATGTGAGTGGGGCTATGATGTAGTTCAGACAATCGGTAATGGTTTACGATGGGTGACTGAATTGATTTAGCCACGATAGATACGTTCGACGAATCCGAATCGTACGTCGTTTGACGGCAGTGGTTAGGCCACGCAGAATGCTTACGCACTCCATGTCGATCAAGTCAACGTGCACTCGTACCAGTCGAGCTCGTCAAGTAACCCGATTGACCCAATGTATGTTCACCATGTATGGACGCTACTGCTTGAATCTAAGGTACCAAACTTACCAGTGAAAAAACCCCTTTAACCTTGGTACCTCGATCCGCTAAGACTCATGAGCCGGGCATGGTAGTATGGGATACCGTGGTCGAGCTGTTGGCTTACGCTGGGCCTCCCCGTAGTGATCAGTGAGCAACCCAAACTCGTGAGCCGAATACGGTGATATGAGACACTGTATTCGAGCTGTCGGCCTACGTCTAGGTGATGAGCCATTCGTAATGACCCCGAGCATACTTTAAGACTGCGCAGAGACGACGGGTCTTTCCGTAGTAACTAGAGTATAAACTAGGCCTACATTGATCAGGTGACGAGTCCTTTGTAGTAACCTAGAACTGCAACATCGTATGAGATTTGTTAGGACTGACGACCCTAGAATGAATCATTATTTGTGAATTGATATAAGGGAGGTACCTTAGCTTCCCAATCCTGTTGTATGAATAAACCTAAGTAAGCAACCTGGCTAATCACGTTCATGCACCATATTACGTGTGCGTTTGGTGTAGCAGGTTAAGCACTGAGGAAGTGTTTCATGCCGCGATCGTGAGATGAAGTCACTGAGGGAGCGTAGGCGAGTGCATGCATCATGATTTCATATCATTCTTGCATTAATAAGAGTACTTAGGACCTGATTGTTGTATTGCGTTATCATTACTGCTTTACTGAACTGATAACATGTTAATCTTTGCTTTATTGTTCCACTGAGTTGATCACTCACTCCCACGTTACGGGATGATGTTTTAAACACCAACCAGACCCTGTTGTAGTTTCAGATGATGGCGCAGCCTGCGAGGCGGAGCCGAACTTTGAGGACGATGAGGAGGCATTCTCATACATGCAGTATTCAGGCGGGTTTCTATATACTGTTCTGATCGACGGGGCTTCAGGGCTTATACTTGTAGTGGACCATCACTTTTTGGACATTTTATATTTTGAAACAACACTTGTAATTATTTGACCTGGCAATACATTCATACTTTGGGGACCTACAATGATTTATATATTTTATACACTGATCACAGTCATCTACTTGCGTAAGTTCAACTGTCTCTAGAGTATGATTTGCTGATTTAGCTTAATCTCATTCATATTTTATACACTAACATGGACAACATCAAAATCATCATTATCTATGTCGTATAAGTGATGCGTTGGAACTCGGGAGTTGGGTACCTACTTGACCCCCGATTTTCAGGGCGTTACACATATCTTGCAATGTGTAGGAAAATGTTATGTTGTTGATGCCGGATATGCACATACGCCTGGATTTATGACACCATATCGAGGTGTGCGGTATCATCTGAACGAGTTTCGTATGAGAAGAAAGCCTGCCAATACAAAGAAACTATTTAATTATTGCCATGCACAACTGCGTAATGTCATAGAGCGTGCGTTCGGGCTTCTAAAAGGCCGCTTTCTTATTCTACGTACTCCTCCTTAGTTTAAGTTTATAACGCAGGTGAAAATTGTTATAGCTTACTGTGTCCTTCATAATTTCCTCCGTGTTGCTGGTGATAATGGACTGGTTGAGGAAGTTGAGGATAGTGGAGACAGTACAATGGATGTTTCGCCTTCCGCTGTAGATGTAACTATGGTGGAAGAAGGACAAGCGTTAGCTCGGGTGGCGGATCGTGCACGTGATGATTGGACACGTAAGAGAGACGAGATAGTTGAGCGAATGTGGAATGGTAGTCTTCCAGGCACAAGACAACGTACTTAGACTTGCCTGGTTTTTGTAATTATCTACTACGTTGAAAGTAGGAATAATTTAACATATATTTTCACCATCTTCTTAATACTTATCATATTTATTTGTGATGAATGTCATTTGTGTATATATGTGACTGATATAGTCGTCCATCAATTCGCTTTAGCTGTCATGTTTCTATTAATATTTTCTCCTTGTAGGTTCAATGAATTTTTTACGGAGCACATTCAAAGACACGAAGAAGAAAGATGTGGAATCATCACCTAGTAAGAGGGTTCTTGTATCCAACCAGTGCCCAAGCTCACTTGTTGAAAAAAGTGACACTCTAAAAAAGAAGCAAACTCCCGTAAAGACCCGACCATCACCAAGAAATGTCCCTCAACCGAAGCGTACTTTAGGTGGTTCAAGTAGAGTAAGTAGAATTCAATGGACAGATAGTATGGACAACGCACTAGTTGATGCGTTGGTGGAACAGGTGAATCTGGGTCTTAAGAGTGATGTCGGGTTTAAACCCGAAGCTTATAAAGCCACCATTAAAGAGATCTACGATGCTTGTGGGATATTGTTAGAGAACCGACATATTTCGAACCGGCTTTGGACCTTGAAAAAGCTATATTGGGCAATAAAGGACATGCTCAATGCCTCAGGCTTCAGATGGGATGACTCTTAGAAGATGGTGATAGCTACCGAGGATGTATGGGAATGATACATTGCGGTATGAATTGATTTTATGTTTGCTTAATATATTTTAATGAACTAATTTCTAATAAATGATTATAACATTTTCTCCTTGTCTGAACAGATCCACCCCTATGCTGAACGGGTTCGAGGCAAACATGTGGACAGATGGGACAATCTCACCTTCATGTTTGGCAATGATATTGCCGACGGCGAGTTTGCGAGTACGGTATATTCTTCTCCCATATCCGGGAGAAGGCGCGGCCGTGACGAAATGAACTCCGATGATGAATCGGAGGAGGAGCCTGCCAGACTGTGCGTCTCTCATCCTCAGATGAGGATGATCGGAAGGCAACTCCCCGATTTCACGGTGGTGAGGGTTCAGTAAATCGGGCAAAGCGAACACACAAAAGCCTAATGGAAGCCACCTCATGTTCTTGTCATAGCTGTGTTGATGGGAGTGATTTTAGTCGTAGGAAGAGTAGACCGAGTGAACAGATTGGGGATAGGATGGGGGAGGTCGCAGAAGCCGTGAACAACCTGACCATTACAATGGCACAGGGGAAAAGTATGACGCGTGTGCAACGTCTGTTGGGTATCCTTGAGGAGGTGGATGGTCTTTCCAGTGAAGATAAAATTCGGGCTGCTAGGGTTTTGCAGGGTGATTTAATCAGTACAGGTTTTTTTTTTTTTTTTTTTTTTAAAGATGGGACATGAACGACAAAAGGAATCGATAAAGAAAGTTATCCTTCCTCGCTGTGGTCTAGACTGAAAATGACCCTTTTGTTTTCTATGCTGACTGTTATGTGGTTATAACTTGTTTTTTTTTTTTTTTTTTCCTCTTGGTTTTTGGGGTGGATACTGTTTCTATCCAGAGATTGTGAATGAGTGCATTCGGGTTTACTTCCTGGCAACACTGTGGATTATATGATTGCTGCTGGAGCAGTAATCAGCTCTTTAATGTATTAGATTGCTATATTTTAAATCTACAATGCTACTTTTTGTTGCAAGTTCTGACTATAACTGCTATGCGATATTCTGTTTGAGTTTATATCTGGTGGCAGTTTTCATTATTCAGTAGTAGTTTCTGCTGACTGATTAAATTGGAGGAAATCTGCCCTTTTGTGATTCTTAATACTCTTCGTCTCATAGTTGTCATGTTTCAATTGTTATATCTGGTGCGTAAAGATGTCGGAGGATTTCTGACTGTAACTAGTTGAGAATGATACTTGTGTCACAGGTATCCATACTCAGTAGTAACTTCTGCTGGAGTAAAATGTTGGAGGATTTCTGAGTGTAACTGGTTGAGAATGCTACTTGTCTCACAGGTGTCCTTATTCAGCAGTATCTTCTGCTGGTGTAGATGTTGGAGGATTTCTGAGTGTAAGTGGTTGAGAATGCTACTTGTCTCACAGGTGTCCTTACTCAGTAGTAATTTCTACGGGAGTAACATGTTGAAGGATTTCTGAGTGTAACTGGTAGAGAATTGCTTTTCGAATACAGTTTTACAAGTATCGCGTGAATTTAAATATTTGTGATTTCAGATTGTGATTCATATTTTGGTGATGGTCTATTTTTGTGTTTTCAGTTGTCAACTACCTTTCATAACTCTACATCCACACCTGTTAGTATTTTTGGTTGCACATGTAGCACATATATATTGATCTGAAATACTGTTCACTATTGTAGGATGTGGATTTTAATGCAGGTGGATGGGTTCATGCCTGACCTGAACTGCTGGATAGTATTAACTATAATACTGTGGGATGATTTCTGTTGCTGTTTCGATCAGCAATATTAAAGACAATATATATCTGCTCAGTCAGTATATTGATCTAAAATACTATTTAGTACTGTATGATGTGGATTTTTATGCAGCAGGATGGGGTCATGCCTGACCTAAACTGTTGGATAGTGTTAGGTTTCAAATAATGCTGGCTTGTAGATATCCATCTCTTAATTTGTTTAATGCTATAGATCATCAATTATCATGCAGGTGGATGGTGTGGATTTTAATGCTGGCTGGTAGATATGTGACATTTACGCAATGGCCTTATAACCATCACAATGATTGCATTGTAATATTGTCGGTTTCAGCCTCTTATTGCTACATTTTTGCCATGCTTCATTTCTGCCACAGATTTGGATGTTATCCGACATGTTGTATTTGATATTAATCTTCTTGATTCTCAGCTTTACTGATAGGCACTTGTATGAATTTTTTCATGATAGGTTTTATTGACATAATGTAAGTGAAACAGAGGTAATTAAATCTATTTATCTAATGATAAATTTCTGACCTTCATGATGTAACATAGAGACTTTCACACAGCCAGCATTATCATTCTTCTTAAAATTTATTTTAATTTCATCACTCAATATGTGGACTGAGAATTTGTTTGTCTACCAATTGCAGAGAAAATGAAGAGAAAGTTTTACGTAGTGTTTGTGGGCAGAACGCCCGGTATATACGAGACATGGGAAGAGTGCAAAGCTCAAGTTCATGGATTCAGTGGATGCTTACATAAGTCATTCACTGTATATGAAGATGCCATGCTTGCATGGAATCAACACTAGGTTGGATAAAACTTTGAACAAGTATTCGTATGTTAGAAGAAATCCAATTTCCATGATTGATTTACCTATGTTACAATTAGATTGTTAACATAGATTATGCATTGTTTACAATATTATTCAGGCCACCACCATCGGTAGAGCAGTGGACGAAACAGACAGAAGTCGGTATGTTCGTGCATCAGCTACTAGTACGACGGTGGATAGCGGGACATGTGTAGCTGCACCCATATCGCCAATTGTAATTGGTGGCGATGGTCCGCAAGATGGCAATGAAGAAAGAGTGGGACTTGATGGTCTAGGAAATGACCCACATATCCATCTTCCGCTTGTTAGTTTGCTGTTTGGTCTCTTCGTATTGTTTGCTGCTGTTTACGTGACTATCCGCGGCAACGGATAATCTTCTGCATCTGTAACCAGCAAAGAAATGTTTGGACGGTTTGAAAGTATGTGCTTACGGAAGTGTTCATTTGTAATATTTGTTTGTTAAGTTTTTTTTAAATTTTTTTTTTTTTGTTTTTATTTCCTCTTTTGGAACTTTCAATATCAGGTCCTTGTGTGTGTGTGTGTGTGTGTGTGTGTGTGTAAGTATGTTATGTAATTTTGTTTTTGTTCCGACCCATTTGTAATATTCAGCTCTTTTTTTTTTTATTTTGTTTTTTTTGTTTTTTGTTGTTTTCTTTTCTGGAATTGTCAATATTAGTTACCTGTTTTCTGTAATTTTTGTTTTTTTTAAATTAAAATGTATATTTTCTTTCGTAATCTCTGTTTCTGGGGTGTGGATGACATCATGATTACACGTGGGGCCCACATATCACATGTGGATTGTTGGTCAAACGTGGGTTGGCCGTCCGTACCAAAAGATATATAAATTTGTATGATTGTACGGTACCCATCCAGACACAATACCTCCTATCCAAACATTGATCTGTATAAGGTACTGTATGCTATGCCAACCAATGCCTCCAATCCAAACATTGATCAGTATTTGATTAATTTGGATGTATCCGTCAAACCGTCCAATGTATACATGAACAGTACCCGAATACAATGCAATGTGTATCCAAACATGCCCTAAACAAATTATATTTCCTTAGCGTAATCTTTAATTTCCGAGCTTATCGATTGACATAGTGTAATCCGTAACCGAGTAATTTTAGGTGTAATGCGAACGTATGCTCGCAGAATGGACTCAACTCATCCATCACATAGGTATTCTTCAGCTGTTCTTCAAACTAACTAAAAGGATCTCTACCTAAAAAGGTAAATGTGTAACCTATTATCAAATGAGGAACCTGGTAATCTAAATATCAACTAATTCAATTTACACAATGAATGAGTGTTTGAATAAGCAACCGGTATCTTTGGATCTCGGTCATACCTTGTGTCTCCGCCTACCTCAAACGCTTGGGGACACTATTTTATTTTATTATTTTTTATTTTTTTGGGAACCAAGCCGTTCCAATTCTGACATCCTCTCACACCAGTACAAAGACAACAGCGAACAGCGATATCGACACACGTGGGTACTGTACCATCCTAGTATCGTGTGAGTCCCACTGCGTGCGTCACCTGTAGGGGGAATAAAACTGAGGCCGATCATCTATCTGGTAGGCCACGCATAAGGCGAAAACAATGGACGGTCCAGGAAGAACTCCCCGTTATTTTGTCCATGCGTGGCGTACCGGCAGTCGACCGGCCCTAGCTGCTGGAAAGGCGACCCAAAGGTGGGGTGGGCCACACCTGATACACGGATCGTGTCATGCACACGTGCCAAAATCACTCACAGGGGTATTTTGGTCATTGCCAATCCATCATCCACATTCGAAAATCCAAATCCGAAGATAAAATAAAATCCTCTGAAAACCAGAGAGAGAGAGAGAGAGAGAGAGAGAGAGAGAGATGGCGGTGGCAAACGCATGGAGTGCGCAGAACGCACCCTCACTCCCTCTCTTTAAACGCTCGTTTCTTGATTTCTCTATGAAAAAGGAGACGAATTCCAACGTATTGGGTTCGATTCTTCAAAAACCCATTTCAAAAAACGGCAGGACTTGGACCCTCTCTTGCCGTTGCACCAGCAGCAGCAGCACAAGCAGTAGTTCATCTGTTTGGGATTGGAATCGATGGAGTCGGCATTTCTCGGAAATCGATCAGGCTGAGAGCTTCTCCTCGGTTCTTAAGGTTACCCATTTCATCTTTCGCAAAGAGAATTCCGTTTTGTCCTGTTTGGATGCGTGTTTTTTCTCATTGGATTTTCTTTTCCGTTTTTGAACTCATAAATTTCAATACCCAGATGGTAATTTTAGTTAGTTTTCTTGAATTTTCAGCGGCCGTTTGGGTGCTATAAGTTCCATTAGTGGGAAGTGACTTACTTGTAACTCACTTATAGATGGTGTTTGGGTGTGAAATTTCACTCGTGAGTGAGTTACTACCTGTAAGTTAGTCACAGGAAAATCTTAGGAGTTGTTTGGATGCCTGTAAGGCTGAAAGCGGGAAGTGACTTACAGGTAAGTCACTTATAAGTGGTGTTTGGGGGAGGAAATTCACCTGTAATTCACTTACATGCATAACTGCCAAGTGGGAAGTGACTTACTTGTAACTCACTTATAGATGATGTTTGGGTGTGAAATTTCACCTGTAAGTCAGTCATAGGCAAATCTTAGGGGTCGTTTGGATGCCTGTAAGGCTGTAAGTTCTGTAAGTGGGAAGTGACTTACAGGTGGTGTTTGGGGGAGGAAATTCAAGTCACTTACATGCATAACTGCTAAGAAACTACTTGGGGCTGGGGTGAGAAATCACTTCCCTTCAATTGACTTACAACCTGAAATCACTTTCAGGTGAAAGTCATTTACATGCTACTTGTTTGGAAGTAAGTTGTAAGTCACTTATAAGTAAGTAGCCTTTTGTGTTTGGGTAACTTGTAAGTCAAGTATATGTAAGTTATTGTTTATTTATACCAAACAGAGCATGTAATAGAAAATCACTCTAAAATCTTCAAATCATATAAAAAAGCTTGGCATAAGATGCACCATTGGGTTGAGCCCAGCTAGCTAAATCTTTAAGTTGGTTCTTAGGCTAAACCAATCATCTAATGGGCTACAAAAGTGGGCCCACATATTTAAAATATTGGTGATTAGTGGATGGGCCAGATTTAGTGGCCAAGGCATTCCTACGCGATTGTAGGAAAGGTTAGATCGCACCAAGCGTGCCCATCTTGCCATGTGTGTTGGGTGATACATATATATGGCTTTGTTGGATGAGAAACTGAGTGGCTGAATTTCAGACTAACTATATAATGCTTGGGCCAAAAGGTTGCACAATGCTATTCTTGTTCTGAGTTTCGTACAAGACAAGTGAGACCTATAGTTCAATGATGTAGACTGATAACATTATGGGTGCTGCTTAGGATGGCCCATGAACCAAAACTTCGTAGGTTGGAAGAGTTGCATACCCCAAACATGCGGTCAAATATAGATGGTTACAACAACCATTCATGTTCAACAAAGAAAAAGGCCAAACATCATCCAAATATGATCATTAAATTCGGGTGATTTTTGATAAGCAAGTTATCCATATGAGGACCATATACTCAACGCTTTGCATTGTTGAACAATGGACCCCATTTGAACAAAAACTGAAAACCCTAAACAACAATACATAAACCTTTGGGGTAGAGCATTGTATTAAACACAAACTTGAGCCGTTTTCGTCGAAACACAATTGTCTTCGTCTCTCTCTATAATTCCTCTGTAAAAGGGGAGAAATTTGATCCCTTAAAATCGTTGTTGAGATTCAAGGTAAAGATCTTTGCTTCCCATTTTATTGATGAAAAAAAGAAGAAGATGAGAAAGGAAAAACTGTACCTTACGCTACGGAAGGCTGGGAAAGATGGAGAAATTAGAAGCTGGTTTGAAAGATGGATGATTTTAGTAGACGGGTTTGAGAATCCAACAATTGTGCGTCTCCCATTGCAACAACAACTTCAAAAAATCCGATCGTTGGGGTTTACCTCATAGGTATGTGAAATCTCACCTCACTCCCATGTAAGTTGTCTGTAATATTTTCCTATGACTTATAGATTGTAATTCACATGTGAAATTTCACACCCAAACACCACCTGTAATTGAGTTATAGGTAAGTTACTTCCCAACCAACTTACAAGCATCCAAATGACTCTTCACATTATGAAAACATGGGGGAGGGGTGGGATTTCAATTACCTATATGTGAGCTATAGGCAACGGTAAAAAAAATTTGATTTTAATGTTGGAGGGGGAGATGCACACAATGGTCTTCCCATCTCTCTCTCTCTCTCTCTCTCTCTCTCTCTCTCTCTCTCTCTCTCTCTCTCTGTTGGAGGGGGAGATGCACACAATGGTCTTCCCATCTCTCTCTCTCTCTCTCTCTCTCTCTCTCTCTCTCGCTCTCTACTGTTGCCAATAACAACCGCGGCAGTGTAGCTGTTGGTGCCGCAACCCCCACCATCACTCCTCTTCCTCTTTCCCCGGGATTGAGTAATGGCAACTTCGTTTTTGGATATGTGTTTTCTAAACCCTAGAGAAGGAGAAGAAAGAGAGAAGTGGCCTCGAGTGGGCTTGAGGAACGATTTAATGGGCTTCATTTTTGTATTTTGGGCTTTCTTTGTTGGAGCTTTTTTTGGATATCTAATCAATGGTCTAAGTGCCACTGAAAAATAATGGCCCATATTTTCCATTATAGAAGTGGGGCCCATGATTCAATAATCCGGATTGTTTTGGTGGATACCATTTTGGTTGTAATAGTGGGTTGCCAAACAAAACATATTCAATAATTGAGAAGATTGGTACGAGTTTTTGAATACGTGGGTCCATTTTTGCAGCCCACTTGATGATTGGTTTAGCCTAAGAATTGGCCTACCATTTTTTTATGTGATTTGAAGATTATGGAACGATTTCCTATTTCAAGCTTTGTTTGGTGTGAATATACAACTATAAGTGACTTACAGGTTGTCTAAACACAAAAAAAACTATTTACCTGTAAGTGACTTATAGGTTGTCCAAGCACAAAAAACCAATCTACCTGTAACTGACTTACAATTCATATCCAAATAAGTAGCATGTTAGTGACTTTCACTTGAAAGCAACCTATAAACTTTGTGGGGGTTCGGTTGTTGTAAATAACTGAGCCCTCTCTGCATAGAATGTGCCTCAAACAGTTGACTGACTTGATTTTTTACTGCCCATTCTTCTTCCTCTTCATCGTCACCACTACCACCGCCACCATAGCCTTGTCCCAACTATCCGGGTCAGCTTTTCTCATGATTGCTCGGCGGAATTCTGTCCATTCTTGATCTTTACTAAATATATTGGTGATTTGGCCCTTTCACTTTATCAGGGAGTTTCTGGTATTGTCCTTAGATAGGGTGAAAAAGTCAAGAATACTCCTTTAAGATGGATATGTATAGGAGGTCTTATACAATGCTTGGCCTTAGAGTTTCTACAGTGTTCTCTGGTTTTCAGTTTATTCAAGTGGTACCCATGGCTCATTGATACAAACGGTTGATATGACGGGCTGCACCTTGGATGGTCCATACATCAAAAATCCCCCAGATTGGAAGATCCCAGCCAACAAACCTTTAGCCTTTTTCCTGAGGAATGTGGATCCTTGCTGTGTTTTCTTTCTTGACATCTATTTCCTGGACACATATTGCAGGTTAGCATTTTCCCATGTGGGAAGCCATCCAAAGTGGCTCCAGTCATATCATTGTTTGGAAGCTGAACCATGAGGCCCCACCCATACAATCCATAGTACAAACTCTCAGTCCGAGTATTGCATAATGCCTCCAGGTGTATCAGTGTATGAATATAATACAAATTTTCTCTCTCAATTTTTTAGTGTTAGCATTCTTTCTTTTCATATGAGAAATCTTAGTCAGCCCTGTCTGTTTATTCTATTTAGTTCTACCTTGTGACCTTTCACAGTTTCAACTGGAAGAAGCTATTGAGAATGAGGATTTTCAGGAAGCCGCAAAACTGAAAACGGCTATTGCAGAAGCAGCTTCAAAAGACAGCGTAGCTGAAGTTATGTCTCAATTGAAGGTCGGTGGATCATTGTTTGAATCATTGCTTGGTTATTGCAGTAACTTCGCATTCTAATTTTATATTCTGTTTTCCGGCAGAACACAATAGATGAAGAGCGCTACCATGATGCATCTAGACTGTGTAGGCTTACTGCAAGTGGGCTGGTAATATTTCTCAAGATGAATGCTACCTTTCTCAAAATCTGCTATTTGTGTGACGGACACAAATAATTGGATATTGGCATATTGCTTATAAAGTGAACTGATGAGTCAGGTGTATGGGTGCTTGCTTTTTCTGTTTCATCCTGAAAATGACCAACAGTTCAGATTTCAGGTACAATTGTGGCCAACTTGAAGTTGGAGCTGCCTGATTTATGGGTCATGGATGGCCACGTTAACACACCTGAGGATGTTTAGATCACTCAGGGAGGTGGAAAAAATCCCAGTTTGCAATGAGTTCCTGCAGAAATGGAAAAAATCCTGTTTTCCCCAGGAATTATTTCGAAGGAGGCATGATTTCGTTCGTACAGCTGATACCATTTCCACAGGAATGATTTATGCATTTTACCCAAACCGGCCCTTATCTATTCTCACGCAAAGTGGTGAAATTTGTGCTTTTCCATACTTTATTGTAACTTTCCCCATTTTCAGTCTGTTATAGAATTGGCTTTTAATGCTACTTTCTTTGCTTTGTCTTCTATTTGGTGTTCTAAACTACTGTGATACCTAGGTCCTTCAAATCACTCGGGTTAAGTTTTGTGTTGGGTAATATCTCCATCCTACCGGAATATTTAATATTCAAAATATTAAATAAAAAGGCAATGCATATACAGGAAATCAACGTGCCTATCAGATTATCCCACTAGTTTGATAGAAGTTGACAAATCACAACCAATGATCCAAATATAGTAGGGGTCTAATCTGTTGGTTAGGATCATCTGGCCGGAGAGATTTTTGGTTGGTCTACAGTTTAATGGGTCACAAATGCTGAAAGGTACGTTGCATGTTTTCTCTTGCTCATTGGATATCTTGAATGGGGCCATTAAGCTTTTATATTATGATTTGCAGGTTGGTTGGTGGGTGGGACTATCAAAGGATTCAAATGATTATTTTGGCAGAGTAGTACGAATAACCCCTGCTGTGGGTAGATTTGTGGCTAGGAATTACAGTCCAAGGTAGGAAGTTTAACGAGTTCCGGCTAATTTCTGGAGCAACCATAAAATGATCATGACGGATGCTTCTTATTTTTTCAGACAACTGATTACTGCATCTCCTGGCACCCCATTGTTTGAAATTTTTCTTGTCAAGGATGCTGACCAGACATACATAATTCAGGTAATATGATGTTTAGGTTATGGTGAAAATTTTTTTCACCAATCACCGTAACTCTGTTGGAAACTTTGAGGAATTATATTATCCTCAACCGTGGTTTGAAAAAAAGAAGTCCGATACAACTTGGTATTGTCAGAGCTATATTGGTTTTTGGTCCAAAACAAAATGAGCCGTCACATCAGAATGGGATTAAGTCAGACCAAGTTGGGGTGAGTTGTACTGGTTTTGGTCCCCAGGCAATTTGAACTTGGAAACTGCTACTTAAATCCATGTCCTCAACCCAATGATATGTGCAGTGTCCTTGGGCCTTCAATTTCAAGCATGGGTTCATGATTTGTTTTTTCAGGCTGTTGGTCTGGTGGGCCTCATGGTGGATGGGGAGTGCCCCAATATGCTTCCAGATTGGAAGTGGCCCTTTTTCTGCTGAATGTGGACTGTTGCTGCGTTTAATTTTCTTAACTGTATATTTGCAGGCCATTGATTTGGAATGGTTAGGATTGTCTTGTCAGGGAGATTTTGGGGCACTCCTCATCCATATGTAGCTTGTCAGATCAATGGTCTGGATGACATAACCATGGGCCCCACTTTTTTAGACTGAGGTTTACAAGTATACTATTGATACCGTTGGGTAATTGGGTTCCGGATCATGTAATTCCTCCGCCTAATACTTTGTTGGTGCCACTGTGTCTTTTCCAATGGGTTCTGATACGTTATCTTTGGACAGGTGGTATTCTTGCAGCCAGTCAAAAGCAGTTCGACACTTTCCACATCACCGCTGTCAAAACCCACAGATGGTCCACCCATATCTGACACTGAGAACTCTTCTGAGAAAGGCATCCCGATGAACAAAAATGTAGAAGAAGAAAGCAAGGGGAAAAATGCGCATACTGATGATGTCAGTGATGAAGGAATAAAAGATGTTATTAATTTCCTTAAAGACAGAATTCCAGGATTGAAAGTTAATGTTCAAGTTGTCAACATCGATGTAACCGAGGAAATAGAAGGAGAGAGTGGTTCTTTGGAAAAGTTAATACAGGAAGATGGTGAGGAGTCAAGTTCTACTGAAAATTCCAAAGATCTGGCTGATAATGCAGATGATATTCAACGTGAAACAGTTTCCATGGGTGGAGGGAGTGCTGATCCGAGGGAGGAAGAAAAGAATACGGGCACGAAGCTTTTCATTGGTGGGTTGCTACATAATGAGGACATCCCACCGAAGGCATACGCACGGGTTCCAGCTGAGATAAAGGATATGGAGAGGGATTCTTTTGTGCTACATATTCCTGGGAGAGAGAGAGATCCAGAAGTTGGTGAAGGTAAAGCAGCTAAGCTCAAGGTTGCAGCCATTGCGGCCCAGGCAGTTTCGGAGCTTATGCCTCTTGATGTTGCTAAGGCGTTTTGGAGTGTGGATAAGGCTCCTTCAAAGGTAAGGCTAAGATGAATTGAATCACGATTCTCTTTTTATTAGGAATTAGGAGTCTGGTGGTGAAATTTACTTAATTTATGGAGTAGTTATGTTGTGAGTCTTTTTGCAATTGTTTTTTCCCTATAGGAAGCTTTTGTTGGTTTATGTACAGTATACTGCTTTCAAGCCTTACAGGCTGCAGCCTGTTTTGATGTACGGCAAAATGAGAATGGGATCAAATACAGCCATTCCATTTGCATTTTGTGGAAGCGAAGCCATTCGGTAAGACATGCAAATACTGGTATGGGGCATGCTCTTATCTGTGAAATTCACCCCAAATTGAGAATGTGTAAGACAGTCAAGGACAATCTCATGGACGGCTGGGATCGAAAGAAATCGGGCTGGAAAGTTAGGGTCTTGTGCACTATAGCTTCCAACTGCCATAACTTTACGACCGATTATCTGTTTCACGTGTATAATGCCATTGGAAGCCATCGACAAGCTCTATGTCATGGATAATGACAAAGGTTATTGGCCCCTGAACAGTTTTGCAAAATTCAATCGTTTTAGGGTTCAAATTTGAGTTTTAAGTCAAAATTTACTATTTTTAGCAAGTTACAATGTCTGTTATTTTTATTCATTTTAGGGTTGAAGATTCCTATAGTCCCTTAAATTCTTTGTTTTTGAGTCTTCTAGTAAAGTTTGGGTAGGATTATACATTTCAAGGAAATTATGAACTTGGGGCTTATATATAATTCATGTTAAGGGCATTGTAGATAGAGTTCGTCCATTTTTGTAAATTTTGTTCTTTTTCATCAGAGTGCTTTAATTTTTTATTTTATTTTATTTTATTTTGCCTTGTGATGCAAGAATTATCTTAGAGGAAGAAGATGGTAATCTCCTTCCCTTTCCACCACACACTCGCTACGTTAGAATGTAGCGGATGCAGGCTTACGGCCCCTTTATAATCTATTACTCATTTCGAGTGGTGGATGCACACTTCCGTCTGCATTTGGTGGGCATCCCAAGCAGGCCCTTGGGTCAATGTCGCACACCCAATGATAAAGAAATTGGATTAAAGATGCTGTATGTTTTTGCATCCTCTATGCATTAATCCTATCATGCAATCATGCCTGCCCATGCAGGCTTTGATTTATGCAACAAATGTTATTGTCGATTGTGGTTGAAGTAGGCTTTTCTAATTCATGATAATGGATTGATGGAGTTGCTAACTCTTTTTTAGGTTTCTAGAGATATACGTGAAGTCGTCAAGCTTGTTAGTCAGGCGCAGAGGCGGAGCAGACTATCTGCGACTACAATTTTTAATCGAATCACTGCTCCCACCAATGGCTTAGATCCATTTGATGGTACGTTTGTTTTGGTTATCTTCCTTAGAGGAATGCCAATTGCACACAGCTGATCACACACTCCTAGTATGTACAGGTTTCCACGGTGCAATATGGCGGATGCTTAGAAGATCTGGACACTCGTCTGGCCGGCCTGCCCATCAATGGGCAACATATAAAACATCACTCACATTGGATGATCATAACTAGTCCATCAGATCAGCACCAACAAATGGTTGGTTGTTATTCTCCCTTCAAATCAAGTGAAGGGATTGCCTAATCAGCCTATTTTTGCATCATGGCCTGCTCATGGTGGGTGTGCAGGGCAAGCAGTCCAGATTTGGTCCTCATGCCTGCCAATGTCCTAATTTATTATTGGCTCTACAAAGTAGGAAGCCTGGTTTGAAATTCTTTGATGATAGTACATGCTGTTTGAAGGTCAGGCTTATATGTGGGTGCTTTTGGCCCTTATGGCACTGAGGTGGTACAGTTGAGGCGTAAGTTTGGTCACTGGCACTGTTCGGATGACACCGACAAGGGGACTGATGTGGAGTTTTTTGAATATGTGGAAGCAGTGAAGCTGACAGGCGATCTGAATGTCCCAGCTGGCGAGGTTTGTAGCTATTTGACTTCGTTAAAAAATTTCTGGTGTTGCATGTAAAGAGAAATCAGTCATAGGGTTTGATCTGTTTTCTATAAATATTGGGTATTGTCCAGGGCAAAATACTCTTTAAACATGGTTTCCTAGGTTATGCGATTGGCCATAGGTGATTAGTTCTCATCAAGGTTTAAAGTATTGTTGGAAACCAGTCCTTACTGCCTGATACAAATCGGTTTCTTCCATAAATGATACGGCTGTATTATCACACTGATGCGGGCCCAAAATGGCCTGAATGGGGCAATACACCTGTTTGTGGTGGTGACCAATATTGTAAACCAAAACTGATTTTTAACCCTTGGTTCTCATATCTTACATATCTCAACTTCCTCTTTTAATCCTTATTTAGGTAACATTCCGTGCGAAAATTGGCAAGGGGAGTCGGCTCCCAAATCGGGGGGCCTATCCAGAGGAACTTGGGGTGGTAAGGATCCTCACACTTTTGCATCCAAATTCATCTTATGTTCAAAGTATCATACAAGTAATATGAACTGCATTCCCACTGTATGTGTAGCAAAAGTTTAAGGTGGTCATGTTATTAATGCTGCAGATGGGCCGTAGGTAGGGGTCACAATGAGCCAGGCAATGCTAGGCCGATGCCCAGACCAACACAAGCCTGAGGCCCAAGCCCGAGCCTAGCACAGCAGGACTGAGCCTGAAAAGGGCCTTTGCCCGACCCGACTAGACCTGTCCTGACCTGAAAAATGATAAAATCCTTATTTCCCACCTGAATGTTCTTAATCTATCCGTTGATCAAGTGGCCACATATGCCCGAAGAAATAGACATTTTATAGGAACGAAAGCAATGGTCTACATGCAATATGGTTGGGTTGCCTAATTGAGGATTTAATGTCATATTTGTCAAATATAACACATACATATAAAGTCAGGTTGGGCCAGGCCAGGGCAGGCTAAAGTGACCTGAGCCCTTGATCAGGCTATGCATACCAGGCCCAGCTCCAGCCCACTGGCTGAGCTAGTAGGTCCAGGCTCAGCACAAAGCCAGTTGGGCTCATCAGGTTGGGCGGGCTACCTGGCCCATTGCTGCCCTTAGCCATAGGCTGAAAATCTTACCAACTTCCAACTTTTTAGACAACAAAATACTCTCTTTTGAGTGGATTGACATGATCAATGCAGCTGCTTTTGTTTTTTCGAATAAATCTGCAGCACTCTAACAAGCACCGAAACTCACCTGACTTTTCATGAAATGTTGAACCTGTTTCCCAACAAAATATGAAACCCAACTATCTGCAAGATTGGTGCGTTGGGGTTGATTGAATTTCTTCAGTTTCTTTCACTTTGTATTGTATTTAGGCCTCAGATTTTCTCTATCAACATAGGGACATGGAAACCAATGTGTAAACTGTTCATGCAGGTTGCAAGTTACAAGGGTCAAGGAAGAATAGCGGAACCCGGATTCCGGAATCCACAATGGGTTGATGGCGAGCTACTGCAACTCAATGGAAAGGTAAAATAAAATGCTACTGGATTTTTTCTAGGCCCAGCAGCATGTGGACTACATATGCGAAAAGTCTTGTATGAGACAAGCAAGAACATAATGCTTACACATACATCACATGTGCCAAATGGTCTACATGTGTGACCATCCATGTTAAACACCTACATGTGCTAGATCTGCCACAATCAATCTTCAAGTGCCTCACATGTTCGATATGTTAATTAATGTGCACATGCCCCATAATGCCACATGTGTTGCCATCTCCCTACGTTCCAAAAGTCTATGTCCCAAGTGCTTGACAAACATGGTACGTTACAGGTTGTTTTGCATTTCATGATCTGCATAACATGGGCAAGACAGCATGTGCGGTACATGACTTTCTGTACATGCATCCTAACAGCCCCTGAAAATTTTTGATGGTTTTTCTTCCAGGGGCTACAGCAGCATGTCAAAGGTGCGGAGCTCGGGTTCCTTTATGTTGTCCCTGAACAAAGCTTCCTTGTGTTGTTCGACCGTTTGAAGCTCCCCGAGTGAATTCCACACGACATGCCATGTTTCTCATTGGTGCTTCTGACATGGGTGGGGCCGCTTTTGGCCTTCTTCTGCCAAAGGTAAGGGATGCCATTTTTTAATGGTGGATTTCAACACATTGCTGTATCAATAGCTGAAATTCTGTTTGTAGGGCCCAAGCTGCTCCAAAGTAGGGAGGAGAGGGTTTCTATCTTGTGGATTTATGTTTTGATGACCAAAGGCTGTAAGTAATCTGTTAAATATAAGAGCTTGTTTTGTTTCTTTTCCCTACTCTATTTTCCGGCTGGTAACGTGGCAGGTCCCATAGAAGCTCGACTGTGATGCATGTGTGGAATCCAAACCGTTCATCAAATATGCCACCTCATGTTCACTGTGCAACCCAAAAATCTGGCTGATGAAAACTTGGGTGGGACGCATCAGAGGGAACAATGTAATATCACGCCCAGTACTTTTAAATTCGTGCAGGGTGGCCCGCCTGAGTTATGGAATGGCCTATTTTTTGGGATGTCCCTTTGTCTTGGTGGGGCACATCTGATGACTGGATTGGATGGCATATGCACAGCTTGTTGGGCCCCACGCTTGATTTGGGAGTTTCTTTGGTGGGCATCCCCCTCTCCATTTCCATCCATTGTTCCCTGAGGTATTAGCTCACCCGAGTTTTGATCGAACCCGATTTTGGGCTCTGGGCCTAACATGGGCATGTGCATCTGATAGACGGGTTGGATGGCATGGACCCGTCACGATGACTCTGTGGCCTCATATTGTCGATCGTTGCAGTCTTTTCGTTCTTAAAACCTTCCTAAAGAGAATCCAGCTTTCTATCTGAATCCTAACTTTATGAGCCGACTCAAAATATATTCATGCAGTGGAAAGCCTTGAACACAAGAAATCACAGAAAGTCTCTTGATATTGGAACTCATAAAGAGGCAAGATCCAGCTTGTATGACTCAACTGTATGCATTCGGGACTTCTGCAATAATACATTGGAACTGAAAAAGGATCGCACAGGAACCTACTTTTCCAATCTATGGAAAAGAAAAGACTGGAATCCATTTTCAGCTTCGAAGTTTTCCATAAAGCATGCAGAATCAATGTCTCCTAAGGAAAGATGAATTAATTTCCAAAAGTGGAAAGGAAATAAGGTGACCACTTCACTATTAACTTTCTCACATTTCTACATCAATCCATGGAAAACTACTCTGCAACAAACTAAGGTTTCTTTATGGAAAACACGGTTTTCCATGGATTCCATGTCAAAAACGGTCTTGGTGAAAAGTGCTTGAATTGGCATTCCACCATTTTTATTTTTTTTTCACGGCACACACAGGCCGTTTGAAAGGCATGGGTATTTGTAAATGCAGAGAAGTGCATTCCATGTTGGGTAGAATGGATTTTCTCCATTGCCCATAAGTAAGCTTGTTCTAGTCTTTTTGGAACTGTAAGCTCGTCTCTTGTCTGCTTGGAAACATTGAAAAGAAAATAAGAGAAAAGAAAAGAAAAGAAAAATATAATAATTATCTGATTATTATTTCAATGGGCACTATTGAAACATAGATTTCATTTTAGATGTCTTGTTTGGATAGCAAGTGTAAATCTTATGTTCCTCTCACAACAGTCATCTAGTTTCTTTGCTATTCAAACTTCAAAATACTGCTCTTGGAAATAACCATCAGATAATTGTTCCATTTTTTCTCTTCTTTTCCATGTTTCCAAACAGGAAGAATGAGATTTTTTTTTAAAATTTTTTTTAACATTTAATACCTATGACCTGTTTGGATGATGGCAAAAAATCAGCCCACCTCGTTTCTGCACAAATCGCTGGTAACAACGTCTGTATTCAATTAAAGAAGTCCCCAAACGAAAAAAAACTAAGGAAAACAGCCATTTTCTCTTTTGCACAGAAGTGAGTTGGCTGGCAGCCCTACACATGATAATGTATCAGGCACGTGGGAATGGTCCAAACCTTCCATTAGGTGGATGATACCTTGAGACAAAAAACAAAGCCATTCACCCTTCAGTTGGGCCACAAAAGTACCAAAGGATTTGAACTGCTGGTTATAACTTATTTCGAACTAGCGAAAATTCCAGACATGGCATGCCACTCCTGCACTCATTGTCTGGTATAATTCTATGAATGATTTTTGAGTATCGCCCAAACAGGTTCTAAATAATTGAAACAAAAAAAAGTATTATGTGCTGTTGTATATCCATTCTGTATATAGGCCAGACTTGATTTTCTCAGCCCTCCATGGGAGAATATATTAACCGACGTATATTTGCTGCTCCTAAGATTCGACCTTTCCGTTCTCATATCATGTATTTATCTGAAAGTGTGAGCCATTAGAGGATGGTGTATCAATGTATATCAAGGGACTTCAACAAAATGGGCATGAACTTGATGCCTGTTCTATTTGGCTTGCATTTTGGGGTACACCCAAACAGGCCCTTAATTTCCTCATTGAGTTCTTTTCTCTTCAGTTACTATTATGGGACACGAGACTCATGGCATGATACAGAAAATGATGCTGCATTTGGATGTTCCATTGAATTGAATTGCAATGATTTCAATTCAATAAAGAATTAATGACAATAGTGGTGCTAGCCCACAAAATGAAATTTCCAACTTGAAACGGGTTCCATTCGTTTGTCATTTTTAACAAAATGGCTGCACCCCACTTCAGTCATTTCTTATATTGTGACTTGAATGAACTGCAAATCATTTCAATAGAGCATCCAAACGCAAGGCAAATTTTTCATATGAGTTGAACCTCCATTTAAAAGCATGGTTTGCTCATGTATGTGTAATAAATTGCTTTCGCATGCTCATGTAATTCTTGGGAGCATTTCTCCATGTGGATCTCCCGAACTCTTTCTTAAACTAGTGGGTTGATAATTTTAAATGGTGCTATTGCCTTACACATTTACGTATTTTCATGGTGTGTAATAGACTCTAGTTGATTCTCTTCACGGATCGTTCTCGTAATATCCGCATAGCCGTTTCTCATTGATGATCGGCTTATCTTCTTTACTCTCTTTCTCAATTATTTTCTCTTTGAATTTTGATTTCCCATTGGTTTCCTTTGACCGACGCAAGTGTAGATGTTTGGTGTTTCTTACTAGGTCGACTTTCTCTTTAGGAGCGGCCATCCTTTTCAAATGGGCAGAGACCATATTGATTTCGATCATAGTCGATAAATGATTGGTATCCACTAATATGGCTTCTTTTTCATTCTCTGAAAATTTCAACATTCCTGAATTGATATTATCTTGGATAACATTTTTGATTAACAAAATTTCTGGTTTAATGAGAACATGAGCAATGCCATTTGTAATATTGTATTTTCTTTAGCTCATCGGCTGTAGAAATTTTATGTTGGCGACAATTTAATAAAAATTTTGGGCAGAAGCAGATCGAAAATATCATCAGCCTTTGTTATATCATAAGAGAAATACCCACAACATTTTGGATGTTCTTTGACAACATTGGAATTTTCAGACGAAGATTCACCGTTAGTTTTGATTAAGGCCATGCAAACAAAATGCTTATATAAATTTATTTCGGCTAGTACTATCTCGAAGTTTGAGTAATGGTACTATATCCCAAGAGATGCATTCTTACTCTGCCTTTCTTCATGTAATAACCATTCATATCTAGTCACTCTAGTAGATAGGTCAACCAGATCTTCAAAATCCATCCCCTCAAACATCTTTCAAAGTTCAATATCTAACCCTTCATGATTGGTTTGACAAACTGAGCCGCCGACACGAAGATTCCACATTTATTTCTTGCTCTCTTGAATTGAGCAATATAACTCTCAGCAATATCATTAGGTAATTGTCTTAAGCGAGACAAATCGGCTAAAGATAACTCACGCTTTGTTCCAAAGAAGTGAAAATGAAACATTTTTTTTTTTTTTTTTTTTCCATATCTTGCCAGGTATGCACTAAATTTGGAGGTAAACTGATATACCACGAGAAAACAATATCGGTCAAGGAATTTGCAAACCATTTTAGTTTTATATATTCATTATTAGAATATTTACCACATTGCATGGTAAAATGACCAATATGCTCTGAAGTAGATTGGCTTGATTTTCCTGAAAATAAAGTAAAATATAGCCTCTTGGTATATCAACAAGTCTATTGACCCAACCAGGATAAGGCTTACGGTATGTTGACTGATTGGTCTGATGATCATGGGTTTGGTCGGTAACCTCTTGTATTAAATTAACCAATTCTTCTCGGCCTATTGGCTAAGGAAAAATTGCCACTTTGGGGTCTTGGGATGCTAGGTTAGCTGCTTGAGGTGATGGTATAAAAGGACCCTACCCCTAAGTGCTTGATTGTTCGGCATGAACTATCCCACAGCGGGTATGTCAATATTTCCCTTATATTTGTTTGGTTGGCTATTGCAACCATGCCCTCCAAGTGCTTCATTGTTCGGCATGAATTGTCCGGCAAGGGATCCGCCAATATTTCCCTCATATTTGTTCAGTCGGCCAATTCGACCATTTCTCCTAGTACCAGCCTAGGGGGACATATTTTGGATGACTTGGCCTTGATCCCAACCCAACATTCTGTGAAGATGGAATCGGTAATTCCTGTGGAACGTTTCCGAAGAGGGAACCTCCATATTGTGTTGTCATACATTGGGAAATCTCTCGTTAGAAATCCCAGAATCTGGTTGACAGACTCGACATGAGACCTTGATTGCTCAATCAATTGTTGCAAACTTGCTTGCATATTGCTAATTGCCCCAGTGACATGTTCCAGGTAAAGATTGTTGGGTAGCAAGTTGCTAATTGCCCCAATGACATGTTCCAGGTAAAGATTGTTGGGTGATGATGATCCAGCCTTTGGAATCACTGAAGGCCCTGATTCTAGATCCCTAGGCCTCCATCTGAAATGCTTCTGGGGCACGATGCGGTTCTTGTTCATCAACGCTTCCACTATTTTGAGTGGATCGACGGCCCATTTTATCAAATTGCTTGAATAACAATTGCACGGAAGTCCCACTAGGTGTGCCAAAAATGGTGTTGGTCTAGAAGTTGGCCACGTGATGCATGTGTGAAGATGCGGACGTGCCATAATCGATTGTGTTCGATTCAAACCAAAACCGACCCCTAGCGTCGAGATAGAGCAATGCTTGGTCGGGAATACGACCTGCAGTATATTGAGCCAACTGTCGAGTGCAATATTAGGCAATTTGCAGAGGTCAATGATGCTCCTCCAGTGAGTCCCTTTTGCCTTTACAAACCAGGGTCTTTCAAAGGTGCAACAACTATGTGATTGAACGAAAATAAGTTAGAAATGAATGCAGAGAAGAGAAAACTTACTATTAAAGTTGGAATCACTGACTTGACTGAGAGCATCAAAGTGCTTCGTGGAGTAGTGTGTTGATGACCAAGGATTGATCAATATTGAATATTACAATCTACTGTCAACCCAGTGTACGAGTGTAGGTGGATGATTCCTATAACTAAGGCCTTCTTTTAGGTCCGGCACACGGGCTTAGATGGAAGGAAATTACAACTAAAGCTAAGTGGATAAACTACTCTTGGAGACTAAGGATAAAAGGCTAGATAAACAACTTGATGCCGATTGTTTGATTGACTTGTTATTGTTGTGGATCCCTTTCTCTGCGCCTTCGTCCGCCTGACCTGCGGGGCCATGAATTCTTCAAAAGAGGCCGACAGGTGGGCGAGACAAAATGGGCGGGCACTACTAACCAAGCCAACACCTAGTTCTTGCCGATAGGCACTAGTAGCTTGCTTCCAAGCAGTCGCCTTATATATGTGTTGTGGTAATGAGGTAGGCCTGAAGGAGCCTTAAGCACCTATATAACGCTCAAGTCAATAGATTTGGGCTTTTGCTATTTTTAGAGCTCCTGATGTAGTTGTGAGAATAATTGTTGCCTACATGACAATTTATGATATCGCTAGCTATAAAGTAGCGGTTACCTCCTCTTAATCGTGTTCGCCTTTTACTGAATGTGCTCTTTTCATGAAATCACATGCCCAGCACGCCCCTTGGGAGATTTACTCAGAAGTGAGCTGGGACTGCCCAGATCATGCCCAAACACCTAATGCGCGCTGATGATATCGCTAGCTGTAAAGCAGCGGTCTTTTACTGAATGCGCTCTTATCACGAAATCACGTGCCCAGCACGCCCCTTCGTAGATTTACTCAGAAGTGAGCTGGGACTGCCCAGATCTTGCCCACGACACGGATATCATCTATGTCACACGGCCTTATCTACACCATTCATCTGGGACTGCCCAAATCATGCCCAAACACCATGGATTCTATTTCTTGAGGATTCCAGGTCGCTTTTCCATATCCATGTTTCTGTTCTCCTCCATCCAAACACAAGACTAAAAATAAATAAATAAATAAAAGAAATCAAAGAGCCTTCTTGCGAGGTCACTTTGGTTCCATAGGTCTCTTGAAGTCGATACGGAATACTAAAAATAACACACACACCATTGATTTGTAGAATTCAAAATTTTAACATACCAAAATGCATAGATACATTCCTTCGGTAATGAGAATAAAGCATCAGATTTCAGATGGGCCCAACCCACCTAAGGGTCAGGATTCCTCCATCTGGGAGATTTTTGGTGCATGGCCCATCCAGAAAAGCCAACAAGATTTCACCCTCCCATTTTTAAGGTTCAAGAATCAAACCAGAGGAGGCTTCCAAAGAATATTAAAATGGTCCAGATCACAGAACCACTGGCCCCACCTGTACTACAAACCAATAGGCTGAAAGCACTGTAAAAAATTTCAGCCCGAGCATTGTATGATTCATCCATGGAACAAAATGGATGCTGGACCGTCAACGAGAAAACCATGCAACTAGCAGTGTGGGGCCCACTGTGGTGTGTATGGCATCCAACCCTTCAAATGTGGTTGTCCAAAATGGGATGCTACTAAAATCAGATGGGCCACAACAAAGAAAGAAATGAACCATTATCCAAAAACTTCCAAATTCATGAGGTGGCCCACTGAATTGTTCGATAGACTTGATTTTTGGAGCATCCCATTTTCATGGTTGGAGACTACTGTGGGTTTGTTGCCATAGACACACCACAGTAGGCCCCACATAAATAGTTGCATGGTTTTCTCATCTGCAACTAGTTGAGACATTCCCTTTAAAGGAAAGCAAATGACATGTTTCTCTAGGAAAACAAAACAATACATCCAAATGGACAATTACCATGTGAAACGCATTCGAATTTCCCTAACTATAGTAATACACCACTCAAAAACATCTGAATAGATGTGTGGCCCGTCTGGTGATTCGATCAAACACATTTTTTTTAATTAGTATGAATACCATACTCGGTTTCGCATGTTAGACATATCGGATGTTATACACATACCACGTGGACTCCACAATTCTCGACTAAAACACCTTTTACAGGGAAAAAAAAAAAAACAACTGAGAGCATTTTGGTGCTTTCACCACTCAACAAGCATCTTCCTCCCTGGATTTTCATTTTGTTCGGGCATTGTTTGGTAAAATGCAAATTTCTGAGGAGTTTTGCAGTAAAAATCCAAAAAATAAAAATAAAAATCATTAAAACTCTAGATTTCTACACAAAAAAATAGAATCATTGCAGCCCAAAAACCACATCACACTTTTGGAACCACACACTTTAGTTCGATGGATGTTCGCACGCCATGCAGATTACTAGACATATAAACGTGCAATGCATGCGCCTGTTCCCTAGTTCTAGCAAATGCAAGATTAAATCTCTAAACTGAATAAAGATACGACTTTGAATGTTCTTTTATATATATATATATATATATTCAGTATGAATATCATCACTGCACTTACATTTCGATGTCAAGATGCTTTCAGGAGCCAACTTAAGACTCCTCAATCTATATGGTCAAATGGGTGTTTGTCGAACTAAAAAATCCAGCATTGCATTGGAAATCATCTTGCGCTCATATAGGATAGTTCATGGATAGACCTGTGAAAGAGAATTCAATGAGAAGGATTCAGGCATGTTTGTTTTTATGGAATACATTGGAACTGAAAGAGAATCGTGCGGAAGCCTACTTTTCCAATCTATGGAAAAGAAAAGACTGGAATCCATTTTAAGTTTCAAACCTTTCCATAAAGCATATAGAAATCAATGTCTTTGAAAAAAAAGTCGGATGAATTAATTTCAAAATGCTGAAAGGAATAAGGTGATCATTTGAATATTAACTTTCTCACATTTCTACATGAATCCATGGAAAACTACACTGCAACAAACACAAAGGTTTCCTTATGGAAAACACAGTTTTCCATTTCTTACGGATTCCACGTTTGTTTTCAATATCAACAAAACGGTCTTAGTAAAAAGTGTTCGAATTGGCATTCCTCCATTTTTTTATTTTTTTTAAATGGCGCCCACAAGCAGTTTGAAAGAAATGGTGTTTGGAAATGCAGAGAAGTGCATTACATATTGGGCATAATGGACTTTCTCCATCGCCCATAGTTAAGCTTGTTCTAGTTTGTTTGGAAATGTAGGCTTGTCTCGTCTCTTGGAAACTAATGGGGACATCACGCGCACATGCACGCCCCTACTACGCACGTACGCAAGGAGGAGGAGGGCTCCACTATCGATCTGGATCGATGACGATGTCTAGGGAGGGCATCTTCGTTAGAGGATTGCATTTTGGTTCGTTGGAGTCGACCCGATAGCCATGTAAAGCCTACCATGGGTCTTATGATCATAGCCCACTATTCTAATTAATCTCGTATTTTAAATTTTGCTTATTATTGTTATTAAGAGTATCATCGACGGTTTAAATTACTTTGATTAATTGTTATTTTTGATTACTTCATCGCCAAGTAATAGTGCGCATATGGCACGAGTTTTGGGGTATAGGGTTTTATTATAAATAGGCACCCCTTCTAGTCTTTTTGATTCATTGAAGATTAAAAATTCTTGTGTTTTTCTACTCCTATGAGCTTCTGAGTTGTGGAAATCTAATTGGGTGTGAAACCCTCCATTCCTTGAAGGGCTGACTACTGTGTGGTGTGAAGCCACATCTATCCCGGTTCGCCCCTATCTTCTAACATCCATACTTCTCATCTCCTGCAATCATCTATGCTTCAAATCCGTCTTCTATTGCAGCAATTTTTCTCCCTATAGTAGAATTCCAAAATCTCGCCCTGCACGAGGGCTGAAACTTCAGCGGAGCACCACGCACAAACCGCATATCGGATTGGCCCAAAAATTGGTGGTTTTGGAGCCCACCCCTAGCCGACCAACTCAAGGAGTTAGTTTCTAGATTCGGGGCCCCCTCACACGTGCGGACAGGCCCCTACGCAGGTGTGTCAGGTCTGGCCCGCTGTCCGCGCGCGTGGACTGTCTCCAGGTTCAGATTTCCCACCTCTTTCATCCCTCTCGTACTTACTTTCCATAACCCTAACCCTAGATTGCATTATTTTCAATTTGTTTGCCTCCTTTTTTCTAATCCTAGGGTTCTTTGGACTGGAACCAATGAATCCCTTTTATTAGGGACAGATTGATGTGCATGTGTGGATGAATTTACTTTCCTTTGGGTATCGTTTGGTTCATAATTTTTATTGATCCAACCCTAACATGTGTAGGTCTAGACCTGCATAGATTCCCCTTGATTGAATGTTTGAACTTTTGTGTGGGATATAGAATTTGTGTAATTGTTTCTGAACTAATGTGATCTTAAGCCTGAAAATCTTGCACATCATATTTGAATTTCATGTCCTGCATCAGAAACATTGAAAAGAAAAGAAAATTGTAATAATTATCTAACTGTTATTTCAATGGGCACTATTGAAACATGGATTCGGGTCTTGTTTGGATAGCAAGTGTAAATCTCATATTCCTCTCACATCGGTCATTTAGTTTCTTTGCTATTCAAACAACACAATGCTGCTCTTGGAAATAACCATCAGATAATTGTTCCATGTTTCCAAACAGGAAGAATGAGCACAGTGGCCAATCGGCTTACTGGAAAAATTTTAACATTTAATAGCAACACTAGGCCCCGTTTGGATGACCGGCAAAAATCAGCCCATCTCTTTTCTGCACAAATCACCGGTGACAATGTCTGTATTCAATTAAAAAAGTACCCAAACAAATACCAAGGAAAACAACCATTTTCTCTTTTGTGCGGAAGTGAGTTGGAGATGGCAGCCCCACACATGACAATGTATCGCACGTGGGAATGGTCCAAACCTTCCATTAGGTGGACCATTCCGTGATCACAGCTTGAGACAAAAACAAGGCTATTCACCCTTCAGGTGGGCCACAAAAGTTTTGAACTGTTGGTTATTATTTGTTGTGAATTAGTGAAAAAATCCAGACATGGCATGACATTCCTGTGGTCATGTCTGGTATAATTCCATAAAAATGAGTTGGAATGATTTTTTATTATCACCCAAACAGTTTCTAAGTAACTGAAATAAAGAGAAAGTATTATATGCTGCTGTGTACCCATGCATGGTTTTTAGCATAGGAGTCGTCAATGGCCTAATCATAGTTCTAGTTCTCTACCATACGATGGTATCCATGTTGCATGTTTGGAGACAGTTCAAATGGTATCCGTAAGTAGTAGTAATTGCATGTCTGGGCCTGTTTGGATTGTCCATAAAATGCATTCTCATCTTGGGATGCATTTTGCTGACAGGGGCATTTTGCACATCCTACTATCTTCATTTTGCAAGATGGTACAAAAGGTTCCACTTGCACAAAATGGGCATGGACTTAATGCCTGTTCTGTTTAGTTTGCATTCTGAGGTACACCCAAACAGGCCCTTAATTTCTTCATTGAGTTCTTTTCTCTTCAGTTAATGTCATGATGCAGAAAGTGGTGCTGCATTTGGATGTTCCATTGAATTGAATTGCAATGATTTCATTTCAATAAAGTGGGGCTAGCCCACAAATTGAAATTTCCAACTTGAAACGGGTTCCATTCACTTGTCATTTTTAACAAAATGGCTGCACCCTACTTCAGTCATTTCTTATATAGCGACTTGAATGAGCTGCAATTCATTTCAATAGAGCATCCAAACACACCCCAAATGTTCCATATGAGTTGAACCTTCATTTGAGAAATGGTTTGCTCATGTATGTGTAATAAATTGCTTTCACATGCTGATTTTGAAAATTAGCTGGTTGCAGAATTTCTAAGATTTCGATAGCATGGTGCATGAGTTTGAATGAATCTGAATATAAAATAGAGATTTGAGGGTGAGTTACCTCTCATGATTAATGATTGTGAATTTCTTGATCAATGGTTGTTGTTTTTCCATTAGAAGTGCTTCCTTCATCCACATCATCATCCAAGACAGTCCCATCTCCGGCTGTGGGGCCCTGATCAGAGGTTCTTGGTTCTTGATTGATTGAAAAATAAAATTGATGATATCCGTCACAGCCATGCCCATCTTCATGCCTATCCTCGATCTTCAAATGACCATCAATATTGCAGTAATTCAAATTCTGCATCATCTCTGGACTAGTCATGTTCTCACCGTTGGGAAGTTCACCATCCATTTCTATGTCGATTCTCTCCTTTAAGTTGATGCTGTCGCCCCCACTATTTAGAGTAACCGATTCAACTTCCACAGGATCTTCCATTATCCATGAACGGAAATCATTCATCGAAGGTGGAATCTTTGAGAAAAGAAATTCGATGAAGTTTTTCACCATCCCCCTATCATATAGATTCTCCTTCTTATCATATCGAGATCGGAAGTTTTCGTATGTTGTCTGTGTTGCAAGTGAAAAACATTCACCAATTTCAATGAGAAAAATGACAGATTCATGAAGATTATATCAAGGGTGTGTTTGGTTGTACAAAACATCATGAAATTTCTTGATATTTGGTGCAAACAAATGCACCCAAATATCGTATTAGATAATACAGAGTTACATGAAATGATACTATAGACCAAAAATCATATCGATCCATGGCATGTGGACCATTGATCTTTTTTTTTTTTTTGGGATAGCATCCCTTTTTCATGCCACTGATTGGACTCCTACAACAGTTTGATCACCTCAACTTTGGGGTTATTATCTGATCACATGGTCTCACTAAACAAACTGTCCATGTACAGTGGATATGTTTTGATAATAGTTTAAGCATCGAAGTAGCATTCCTGATAGATTGGAACATCAATAAGTGCATCCAAGTACAGAAGCTTGCCTGATTTGTGCAGATGAGATAAAGATGGAAGACAGTGAGCCCACCCACGAACCAGAATGTGATGAAACAGTACACGATGAGCACGACAGACGGGACCTCATGCGCCATTGCATACCATATCTTTGGTTCGTGATTCTTTTGTTGGGAAACCTCATGCATCGGCCCATTCGATTTCATTTGATCATATTTCTGTTTTTGGAAAGTTTTCAAAATGTTCACCCAAGAAAAGGTGAAGACATAGATGCATAGGATAGTTGATGTCAAAATGAATAAGAAGAAGAACCGATAATTGCGCTGCAATCAGTTTGGAATACAGACTGTAAGATTCTAGCACACCTGAAAAGAGAAGATTAACAATTATTTCATTCAAGACTTGGCCTGCGTTTGGATGGTTGATTGAAATGAATCTCAATGATTCAATTCTATAAAGATTAGGCGACCAGAGTC
This sequence comes from Magnolia sinica, assembly GCF_029962835.1. Lineage (NCBI taxonomy): Eukaryota > Viridiplantae > Streptophyta > Magnoliopsida > Magnoliales > Magnoliaceae > Magnolia > Magnolia sinica. The sequence continues at coordinate 10,237,103 of NC_080587.1, read as the reverse complement.
TAGCATTCGTACGAACAATATTAATGAGTCTAACTTGAAATGCAGACTTGCCGCTTTATCAATTTCCTCAATAATGAATGGAATGAAATGCAATTCAGTTCAATTGAGCATCCAAATGCGCCCTTAATGTGCAGAGTGGTTTCGTCCACAACGTTGAGTGTGTATGTTAGCCTAAAATTACCAATGGATGAGATCATGACTGAAAAAAAGAGTATACTTGATAAGATTAATGGGTAATTTTCAGAAATTGAAGAAAATCATATCGCATAATGCATTGGAATTTTGTAGGAAAATTCTTGCTGGATGAATTCAAAATGTTGCATGGCTTTAATGACGCGACAAATAGATTAATATTTTACTGTTAGCTTCAACAACCATTCTATTCAGGTGATCTGTTCAAGGGAATGGATATTAGAAGATAGAAGAAAACAATATTGTTATAGCCTAAGTGCTTCCCCAAGCATAGACCTTGCTGCCCTCATACTCACAGTCCTGTCATGGACAAGTCAGCCTATTCTACCAAGTGTTGTGCATCAAACCCACTAGGATGCAAGAGAGATACAAGAGAATGGAAGAGCATTGTCTATTGCCTAGAGATCCAAAGCATATGTTTCTAAGAATGGTTATAGATGAGGACCCCTCGTCCTTGTAAAGACCCAAGAACGTTCTAGACTCCCTCCATCAACTGTTAGATGGCACTGTGATGATCATCCCAACTTCCAGGAACACTCTAAAAATCTTCTAGAATTCTACACCACTTTCTCTACAAGACTCTAATCAGGTGGGCCACACATGATCATCGGTTTAGATCTGACAGTTGGATTATTTAGATTGAGTGATTCAGTGGGCCCCACTATAGTTGTGATCATTGCCAATAGGTTTGGGGCGGGATGCTTGAACCGCAGTCCCTATACACGGTTATTAAGCCGGATATGGAAACTTACCGTGTGGAGACCCTAGAAGGGAGAAGTGTGATGTGTAAGCTTTTCTAGCCCTCTTTCTTATAAATACATGTTTTGGTCCCCTCAGCAACACATAAGAAAAAACCCTAGTCTCATTAAAGGTTATCCTAGAGGTGTGAAGTGCGGAAGACCTAGCATCCCTCGGCGATAATGCAACATCGGGAATGTCTTCCCAATCAGATATGCCTTAAGATTATTGTATTAAATCTTCATTATTGATGCATAGACAATCCGTATAGAGAACACTCCACACTACTCGGGAACATAAAATAGCCAAGTCCCTTGTGAATGATTGGTCCAAGACAATATGGGCTCTTGTTTTGTGAGGGTTAGATTGCAAATCATACTCTAGCCATCAATGTCAATATGGCACCTTTTTGAGAGACCGGTGAAGTTCATCGATTCGAGCCCACTGGTGTGAGCCATGGCCCAAAAATATAGGTCCCTCAGCTGCTCATTTACATTGAACATGGACCAATGGTCAATGCTCAACCATATCCATTGCTTTCACACCCCACCTAATGACCTGGTCATCTTATTTACAAGCCATTGTGGAAACATGGTGACACACCTGATGAATGGTCCACACCTCTCATTCGACAATTCGAATGTGGAGAGAATATGATTTGAATTCCTACTCATGTGAGTAGATATCACATCTCTTCATTGAGATTAAACTCCTGTCTGCATTTTGGTCTTGTTAACTGTCTTTTTCATTGTTCTACTTTTGGAATTAGAATGGTAGAAAAAGTGTAGTAATCTAACACACTGAAAGTAGACAGGGTGAACATATCAAAAAGGGAAGGTGTAGATATTAGTTAAGAGATGCGTGAAAAACACTAATATTCCTTCAGGTGTGTTTGGTTGCACCAAATATCATGAATTTCATGATATTTGGTACAACCAAACACACCCTTAATAAGAAATTAAAAATACTGAAGGAATGTAACTTACTAGTCCAATGCACTGGCCCACCCATGGGCAATGGTGATCGAACCTCCGGACACAGTTGTTGCAGATCGAGCAATGAGAAGCGCGTGGCGGGCGATAAAGTAGGCATGTATCGCAGTACTTAACTCTTACTGTAATACCATTCACCTGTAAATCTTTTGTTCGCGGCAATTTTAAACGCGGGGTCCGGCCTCCATCCCATTCCATTGATGGAGACTCAATGTCAAATGCTTCTACTGATTCCAGTGGTCGTGAATTCCTGGGAACTATACCTGGATCTCTACTGGATGTCATGAAGAGAAAAATCAAATCCTGCATTATTCATCCAAACAGGTAAGATTTAATCAATTTCATGCTAATTACAAATTAGTGATGTAGAACAGGTGGCAAATGACTTTATGGATGGATAGGAACGAAAGAAATCATGCCAGAAGGCTCGAACTAAGGAAAAAATGGCGTAGACGTGCACTAGAGCTTCTGATGGCCATTACTTTGCAAGCAGTTATCCATTTTGCGCATATAATATTCCGTTTGAAAGCTATTGATGAGCAATGCCCTGGCCAATTACCCTAGGGGCATGTTTGATGTTTCACCTCAACCGCAGATACATTGTAAATAGATAAATTTTTAGCTTGTTTGATAATTTGGTTGTATTTCTACCTTGAAAACTGGTCTCAAAAAATTGACTTAAATTTGTGTGCCGCATAATAATGTATTTGACATATATGTGTCGTCCATCCGTTTTAACATAACATTTTGGCCCATGAGCTGAAAAAAGAGGCAGATCCAAGCCTTAAGTGGCCCACACCAAAGGAAACAGTGTTCGCAAAACATCTGCCATTGAAAGTTGTTTCTTTCATTGGGTCCACGTTGATGTTTATTTGTCATCTAAACTATTCATAAAGTCACACATACATGGATAAGTAGAAAACACAAATATCAGCTTGATCCAAAACCTCTAAGGGCCTACAAAGTATTTAATGATAGGCTTTTGATTCATCATAGTTTCCCATGGTGTGGTCCACTTGAGCTTTGGATCTACCTCAATTTTGGGCTTGTGCCTAAATTCAGCTGACATAATGGATGAATGGTGGGGATAAGCCACATACATCACAGTGGACCCCACATTCATTTGGAAGCCGTCATGGACAATTTTAGCATTCAAAGGGTAGGGTATCAGCATCTGCATCGGGAACAATGCCATAATTACTTAGGTAAATTATTATTACCCATTTACAAGGTATCTTTGATGTGGAAAATCAAACAGGCCCTAGGTTTATTAGTGTTGGGGTTGTGCCCTGGAAAATCAGTGTTACTCTTTTATCTTTCTTATTAGTTATGCATTCATTCATTGGCCTTATTAATGTATGCAGAATATCATAATCAACTATATGAATGGGTTAGAGAGAGGGATTCCTCTAGTTGTCCTTGGGAACTTGAGATTAGACACAACAACCATTAGTCAAGGGAGAGTGTGGGCCATGGATCTCAGTACCCTATTAGTCATGACCATTTACATGTTATGGGACGAATATGTTGTTGTTCTTGTTTTGATCATCCTACATGAGGGGATTGAAGAAAAGTCTGGATGAAAAGTCTTCACCATTGGGCACAACGATTAGTTGGTGTGCCTTGGCCTTACCCCACATAAGAGCGTGTGTATGCCATAAATATAGGCTCATGGGTGGACCTGTTAGGCACTTATATTGGAAGAATCGAGTGCAAGTCTCCAGACCGCAAGGCCCATCATGCCTTAACTAGATCAGCTTGTAAATGCACTAGCTTTGACTAATCCCTCGACTTGCGAACATGGGGGGTGAAAAAGTCTTGGTAACACATGCTTTGGCTCGCTTTACGATATCATTTTATGGCCAACAAATGTGGGTAGCTAGGCACGCGCATCAAGGTCCATTCAGTAAAAAACTTGCTGCTTTTAGTTAGTTCTTTTTTTCTTTTCTTTTTTCTATTTTTAAGGTTTTAAGACTTTGGTTGTGGTCCAGAGTGTGGTCAAGAGTCAATTCTTTTAGTCATCTAGGAGTTGCTTACAAGTTTGAATGAGTATAGGTATATTTTTTTAGCATTTTTTAACTATTTCGAGAAAATTTCATTCAATAATATCAAATTTATTTTCTCCTTCTTTGTGGATTTAAGGGTTATTCTTGAAAAGAATACAGTGATCTCTTTTCTTTTTTCGCATGCCCACTATGTTAATTAGTATATGAAATTATCATAAAAATAAAGATGCACAAAGCGGAACTTCACAAATCCCATATGAATCATCGGATCATAGACACAACAATTAAACGATGTATAAGGGTCATTTCGCAGCATGGATTTGGATTCTAACTCAAGAACTCAAATCTTGAATTTTGCATTCTTTTAGTTGCATTTGGCCACCTAGATTTTTAATCCTATGGAATCGAGGAATTATGTTTTGCAGCCTAGATTTTGACTTACGGGGCCTTAAAAGAGGGGAGGAGAGAGTAGGGATAGAGTGGATTGAAAATAAAGGATTTTGCACTCACCTTTTCTCTTGGATTTCAAGGGTCATTTAGTAACATGGATTTTAGGCAATTAGGAACTCCCAGAACCCTAGATTTCAAATCTAACTTGGATTGAAAATTCTCAAGAGGACTCCTTTTAAAATAAAAGAGAAAGGTTACGGTTCAAAATCCAACCTTTTAAAATACAAGTGAAACTTAAAAGCTTGAATAGGTTCAGATATATTTTACTATTTTTAGTAACTTTTACTATTTCGAGAAATTTTCACTCAATAATATTATTTTTATTTTTATTTTTTTGTGGATTCAAGGGTTATTCTTGAAAAGAAGATAGTGATCTCTTTTCTTTCTCCACATGCCTGCCATGTTAATTAATCTATAAAATTATCAAAATTATAAAGATGCACAGAGTGGAACTTCACAAATCCCATATGAGTCATCAAATCATAGAAAGACAACAATTAAAAGATTTACAAGGGTCATTTGGCAGCATGGATTTGGATTCTGATTCAAGAACTCAAATCTTGAATTCAGTTGCGTTTGGCAGCCTAGATTTTGACTTACAGGGGCCTTACACGAGAGGAAAAGAAAGCAGGGACAGTTAGACTGGATTGAAAATCAAGGATTTTGCACCCACCTTTTCTCTTGGATTTTAGAGGTCATTTAGCAGCATGGATTTTGGGTAATTAGGAACTCCTAGAATATTGGATTTCAAATCTAACTTGGATTGAAATTTCTCAGAAGGACCCCTTTTAAAATACAAGAAAATGGTTGGGGGTGCAAAATCCTGGATTTGGATTCTAACTTTAGAATCCAAATCCAAGCTGCCAAACAATCCCTTCAAAAGAGCCCTCTTGAGAATTTTCTATCCAAGTTGGATTTAAAATCCATGTGAAACATGATTTAGATTGAAATTCCTGGATCCAAATTCCTAACTGCCTGAAATCCATGCTGCCGAGAATTAAGTATGAAACAAGCACAGATAACTTATAATAGGGCTCCCAGCACATTATGTTAATGCAGTCATTGATCTGGTGGGCCACATCATGGGATTGAACATGCCCCAATGTCTCCCCTACCAGAGGATCCTATCCATTAAACAGGCGTACAATCAGACGGTCACAATCATCTTTTGGGGTACATTTTTTGCCTATCTCTCGTCTACTAATGGACTTACTGCCACATGAGCCAAATTGCATCATTGGAAAAGTGGGCCCCATGTGTTGAGCTTGTTCAGACAAGCAAATAGGCAATCAGAGAAGCGGGCCCCACATTGTATGTTTATGAGAATCAATCAGTGTTATGGGAAGCATTGGATTAACACATTTCAGACTGGTTTGAACATACTCTTCAACTGAATAACTGAATGAAATGACCCAAAGTAGATTGAAATGGAAAACATGGAGGAAAGCTCTAGCAAGAGATGAAGAACAGTCTACAAACCAATATAGTTATGAACACGGCCATGGCCAATGCAATAAGCCCAAGAAAGCTATCAAAAGTTCTGATCCTCGAAACCACTCGCAAGCAGAATGTTATCGACGGGCCTGCTATAAGGACTGTGGACAAAAATAGCGACGCAAAATCCGGGCCAAATATCAATCTCCCGCCACAGAAAAACCTCTGAAAAATCCAAAAAAGAAAATAAGAAGAAGAAGAAGAAGAAGAAGAAAAGATTTATAATCATTTCAGTTTGTTTTTATAGTATTCATAGTGAAATCATGGACATGCTATGGTATTAAGGTATTGAGCAACACTGATGATCAATTGAAAGAGAATTAGAAACAGAAATATGGCATCTACTCTGTGTGTTTTGTGCTTCCTACCCATGCAACAAGTGGGGCCCACCTTTGGGGTGGGCCAGACATGTATGGAAACAGAGGATGTTTTTAAAAAAATTCTGACTGTCCATACTCAACGTACATGTCTAGCCTGCTTGAAGAGTTGGCTGGCCTTATTTTTGGACCAGGTCATCCAGATGATGTGACCCACCTGATGGACGGCGATATGCACCAGCTGTCATTATCATCATCATCTAAGTCTTATCCTAACTAATTGGGGTCGGCTACATCAATCCTGTTCTTCCATTCCACTAATACAAACCAGCTTTGCGTGTAGCAAATCATCGATTCAAATAGAATTCAAGCAGTTATGGTGTAATTTCTACCAGATAGAGTTCTTTTAGAGATCCATTACACCACAATCATGGTGCAGGGGAGGCACCCACACCGTACATGCTGCATCTACTCTAGTCCAACCCAAAAAACAGTGGGACCCAATGTCAATGGATTATAACTCAAAAATTGCAATGAAAATAGATATCTAATGGATGGTAGAATCAAAAGGTAGAAACAGTTTGAAATTCAACAAAGAAACGTCCTCTCAAGCAGAGGTCAGGATTGTCTAAGCTCCAAAATAGTGGGACCAACCGTAGATGGATTATAGCCCAAAAATTGCACTAGAAGATTAATGCAGGGGCATTTTCACACAGGGCTCGAGTGGGGTAGCCTATGGGATGCTAGGACACACTTGGGGTGGGTGGCTCGTGTGAGGCGGTACCCATGTGATGTGGACCCACAAGGGGGGTTTGGCCGAGATCCTAACCCATGCGATGTGGGGCCTGGGCTATGAGATAAATGGATTAATCTGCCATGCTCTATCAGTTCGAGCTTTTAGAGCAAGTGGTTAATTGTACTGCATTAAAGATCAAAAGATAACTGATGGATGTTACAGTTGAAAGGCAACGAACGGTCCAAAATTCAGCAAAGAAATGTCTATTAAAGCAGGAACCCGGATTGTCTAAACTCAAGATAGTGTGGTCCAGTCTGGAACGATTATGAACCAAAAATTGCACTGGAAGTATGATCATAAATCGAAGATCAGTAGATATCTAATGGATGGTAATATTGAAAGGCAGTAAATGGTCCAACGCAACAAAGAACTGTCCACTGATGCAGATGTTAAGATTGTCTAGATACCCAAATATTGGACCCATCGTGGATGGATTATTAATAAAAGATAAGTAGATATCTAATCGATGGTAAGATCTAAAGGCAGTAAATAGTCTAAAATTCAACAAAGAAATGTCCAGTAAGCAGAATCTAAACCGAAAATAGTGGGACCCACTGTGGATGGATTATAATCCAAGAATTGCAGTGGAAGTATGACCATAAATGGAAGATCAGTGTATTTCTAATGGATGGTACAATCGAAAAGTAGTAAACGGTCCAAAATTCAACAAAGAAATGCCCACTAAAGCAGAAGCTAGGATTGTCTAAACCTCAAAATAGTGGGACCCACTGTCAATGGATTGCACTGGAAGTATTCTCATAACTTAAGACCATTAGATGTCTAATGGATGGTAAGATCAAAATGCAGTAAACAGTTCAAAATTCAACAAAGAAATGTCCAGTAGGCAGAAATCAGGATCATCGAAACGCGAAAAATAGTGGGACCCACCATGGGTGGATTATAACCTAAGAATTGCACTAGAAGTATGACTATAACTTGAAGATATTGGTAGATTTTCTAATGGATTGTACAATCGAAAGCTAGTATCAGTCTCAAATTCAACAAAGAAAGGCCCACTAAAGCAGAAGCTAGGATTGTCTGAACCTGAAAGGTAGTGGGACCCGCTGCAGATGGATTATAACCCAAGAATTGCGCTCGAAGTATGACCGTAACTGGAAATATCAGTACATTTCTAATGAATGTTACAATCAAAAGGTAGTAAATGATCCCAAGTTCAACAAAGAAATGCCCACTAAAGCAGAAGTTAGGATTGTCTAAACCCCAAAATAATGGGACCCACTGTCAATGAATTATAACACAAGAATTGCGCTGGAAGTATGATCATAACTTGAATATCAGTAGATTTCTAATGGATGGTAAGATCGAAAGGCAGTAAACAGTCCAAAATTCAATGAACAGATGTCCACTAAGCAGAAGTCAGGATCATCTAATCAATCCAGTTTTTGGGGATATGACTAATCTATAGTTTTATCCCACTACTTGGGCAGTTTTCAGAATGGCTGTTGTTGTGAAATGCCTAAGACCTCCTCTTCCCAATTTAATTAGTAGAAGGAAAACCAGATACTTATCAGCAATGGAAAAATCCCAGTTGGTTTTAAATACTCGCATCGGATCATTCCTTGTCCATCAACAATCCAATTTGAGCACATCCAAAATTAAAAACAGAAAGTAAATAAAATAAACAGAACAGAACAGAACACATTGACTCATTTGCAAATGCAGTTTCCTTAAAAACATCAAATAATGAAAAAACAAGCACATCTCAATGAAAAAAAAAACAGCCAATTGAATAATTTTTTCTGAAAAAAATGAAATCCAATTTCTATTTTGAACTCAAATTTCCTAAAATGAAATAAAAACCCAATCCATTTCAGGAAATAACATTCACGTCGGTCCAACCAGTTTGAATCTTGAGTGCAGAAGAATAGACAGAAAGGCCCAAATTGCTTACACCCAGATCCATAGCTCAACTGGCAGACTGAGTGGAGATACCTTGTTTCAACACTTGAGGTCTTGGTATCGATCCCTAGCAGGGCTGGCTACATGGAGTGTGTGTACTGACATGGGTGTGTACTAACAAGCTAACCACCCCCCCCCCCCCCCCCCAAAAAAAAAGGGCCCAAATTGCTTCCTTTCCAGAGAATAAATAGCAAAAACCCCAATTTAATGAAACCCATTAAGGCGAATTTCATGAGAACTAAAATGCAGATGACCTGAATCATCCCGTTGCGGAATTTGATTTCCTTTGGAGCAATTGAGAAAAAATCTAGCTCATTTATGTTCCAAATATACATTCCAATTAAAAACCAATATGAGAAGATCAAGAACATGAACAAACAAAAACCAACAAATGACAGAGCTTCCTTTCGACATTCAAATTCCTCTTGGGAAAAAATAACTGGATCCAATTAAACAAGACTGAATTCATTTACACAAAAGAGAAACACCAAAAATAAAATCAGGACGATCGAATATCCTTTGTTCCAAATTCAATTCCCTTTAGAGGATTTTTAACAAAAGCCTAAAATCATTTTTTGATCAAATGAGCAAATTACAATAAACCACAAAAAAATAAAAAACACTCCCCAAAAATATTGAATTCACAGATGAGATTTTTTTTTTTTATATTATTTAAAGGGACAGCCCATGTCACTTCCCATCCAAATTCTATTTCCTTAGACAATACCGAGAGAACTAAATTCACTTTATTATCAAACAAGCACATCCGAATTTCTTTATATATATATATATATCAGCATTCCAAAACACATGTAGTTCATGAACAAATAGCAAAATCAAGGAAGACCCATATCCCTTCCCCCCAAAAAAAAGGAATTCATATATGATCAAACAAGAACATCTAAACAAAACAAAAACAAAAAAAAAAAAAAAAGAGCCCAGCTAAATTTGAAATCAGATATGGAGATTCAAATAGAGAAAAACCCAATTCATTTCATGATCAGACAACCACACCCCAAGTAAGAAAATATACACAAAAAAAAAAAACCACCCAACATATAGAAAGAGAAGTAGAAGGAGAGAGAGAGAGAGAGAGAGAGAGAGAGAGAGTATACATTGCTTCCTTTCCAAACTTCATAGAGTCTTTTGGGTTGTGGGCTTTGGTGTTCCATCTTCAAAAGCTCAACATACACCCATAGAATTGCTATAATACTAGATCTTGAGATCTGTTCATGGACTTAAGACTCTGGAAATGATTAATGGATGGTCCTGCTAGAGACCCATCATCATAATTACATACAAATGCACGCATGCATGCTTATGTGTATGTTGGAAGTGTTTCAGTGTATGTGGGCTGGAGGAGTGTAGACATCTCTCTCTCTCTCTCTCTCTCTCTCTCTCTCTTAAATCCTCTGCTCTTCATGCCAATCATCTTCTAACGGATCCAACGAAGGACGACTTTCTCTCTCATGCAATGCAATGCGAATATTACGTGGGCGCTATTTTCAATTTCTCGACGTGAAAATTTTAAAATTTCTCACGCGTGTACAAGTCAGCTAATGTACACGCCACCACATATGCCAGCGTGGCGAACACGTGAAATATCCAAGCCATCCATCACGTGGACATCACTTTTTTTTTTCTTTTTTTTTTTTTTGCATTTTAAGGATCGAGGATAACAGCATTTCATTTATTATATGTACCATGATATTAAAAATAAATTAACAGTTTACAAAGTTCGGTTGACTTTTGCAACCGTACATTTGTTCAGTTAATTGTGACCCACATAACTAATGTACAGACCTTATTCTTTGATTAGTAAATCTGTGCTGTTTTAATCTTCTGATGGACGGCTTGGATATTTCATCTGTCTGTCTCGCTGGCATATGTGGTGGCGTGTGCATTAGCTGATTTGTACACGCGTGTGTGTTTAGATACATCCCATCCCATTTCATCTGAATCATGAATCTAGCTGGACGGAGTGGATTTACATTTAGAACATGGTGGGCCCACAAACTTGGGTGTTTTGGTAATCCGTCCGGGCAAGGCTCTGTGGGGCCCACCGTGATGTAAGTGTTTTATCCAAGCCGTTAATCGCTTTTCTCAGATCATTTTAAGGTATGTACATAAAATTGAAACAGGTCCACAGCTCCAGTGGACCACACCAGAGGAAGCTGCAGTGATAATGACACCCACCGTTGAAAACTTTCTAAGGGCCACCGTGATGTTTTTTTATCATCCAAAGGCCCACTTTTCTGATGATCTGTTCCTGCATGGCATCAATCTGTCCACCATCTCCAACCATTACGTGGGCCATCATATGAATTTTGTAAGTTTCATTTTATTTAAATTATGCCACGTATACAATTTCTGAGTGCCTGTGTATGGAGCAGCGTAAGCTACGGAGTATCAAATAGATAACCTTTTCAGAATCCCCAGGCCGGGAAAATCAAGGATAAATAATCATAGACAGAAGTCCTGATACAACCAAATTTCCTCCATAATTGCACACGTGTAGAATATTAATCCGTTCAAATGGTGGACAACCAATGAGTACTTCAGCCTCATTTTCATACCATGTGATCATCATGATGTGGTCCACATTTTCCACCGATTAGATATTTTAGAACAATTACACGTTAGGGTTAAAAAGTAGCTGTATGGTAACTTCCAATACAGCCGCCGAATAGTTCTTCGACAAGAAAACATTCCCGATCTCAACAAGAACGAAATCGTATAGGAGATTCGCGCGAGGAGAGATTCAAGATCTTATTCGTACCACCTTTGCACACGTGTCTCAGATCCGATCCGTATATCAGGTGGGGTCCAACATGAATATTCTATTTCCAGAAACCCAATATGGTTACTCTTCAGGGTGGGCCACACGTGTACATAAGGAATTTCTTTACATACCATTATGGCCCACCACTCGACGATTTAACTGATTTATAGGCCATTTATTGGTCAGGATCTCGCACGCCTTGGACATGTTGGCACGTGTGAAGCGATTCACCTTTCCATCTCTTCTCGCGCGAATCACTCGAGTTTTACCCAACAACAAGAGGCGTTGATATTAGACTATCCTCTGCCACGTGGCGTCCAGGTATTGGATAAAAACGCCCATTAGTTTTGTGAACGAGGCGTTCGTTTTGAGCTGGACCATCCTGGCATTGATGTTCTCAACCTCTCTTTCATATTCTCGCGTGAAAATAAACGATAAACAGGATCATATCGCGATACGATAAATTGATTATAGACGTACGAAAGAAACCATCCATTTGTTTTCTTTGCAGCCGCTTTTCACACGCGAAACCTTACCAGGCGTGTGGAAGATCCAAGCCGCTCATCATATTGGAACCTCGTGATGAACGGCTAGGATCTTATCATAGATATTTGATCATTCTTCAGTTGGGCCTTGCAATGGATGGTTCCTAGCTCAAAAACCACACCTGGACCATCCCAACCCTCTAAACAGGAACGGAAATTTCATACAAAACCCCATCCAACAAAAATCTCTGCGGGCCCCACAGGCGATGCGTGTGACATCCACTCCGTCCATTTACTCCAGATCACATTGCTGGACCATTGATGTGTTCTCCTTCTGTCCGTCTATTTTCTGGCCCACTTAATCAAAGGTCCAGAAAACTGATCACCACCTAATGGAGATGTATGGCCCACCTGATCATGTCATCGATATTCACAACTGACACATCGTTTGTGTTGTTCAGTAGCTGTGCTGCTGTGTATGGATGGTCACGCTCTACCGGAGCATCAAATTGTTTATCTGCAACACGGCTGTAGGTAAGCTTAATATCCAACGTGTCTCAGAAGTCCACGTGTCATGTAAAAGTAGGATCCGATCCATGAAATGGGCCCCAGAATGAATATCTCACCGTAAAAATACATTCTGGTCTACTTTTCAGGTCTGATAAACGATTTTCACATGGTTTTCTTTAAACCGTCTATTTTTCTTAATACCACGTGGCCCGGTTGATGATTTTATTTCACATATTTTTTCAGTGACTAATTTTCACTATGTGGTCCATCTTTTCCCTTGATCAGATTACCAACTCAGCTGAAACCTAGCAGACAAGACGGAGTTGTACAACCGTTTTCAGGTAATCAATTCATTCTCGAAAATGACAAACATCCAACTCGCAAGCAGCAGGGCTTTCTAAACACGAGTCCTGCGGAAAACTAGCAGATAAGGCGGAGTTGTATTATTTTTCTTTGGAGACGGATTGGCTACTTCCCCCGACACCAGCCCCGTGGCTGATGGTCGGTGGTCTGTGGGCCCCACCATGATGTAGGTGTTTCATCCATTCTGTTCATCCCTTTTTAGAGATCATTTTAGGGATTTATACAAAAAAATTTAGGGATATAAATCTTAGGTGGACCACACCACAGGAAAACAATAATGATTGGATATCCACCATTAAAATCCTCCTAAGGCCCACTGTACTGTTTATTTGACATCCAATCTGTTGATTAGGTCATCAAGACCCAGATGAAGGGAAAAAATAAATATCAGCTTGATCCAAAACTTTTATGGCCCCCAAAATATTTTTAATGGTCATTGTTCATTCAACACTTTTTCATGTAATGTGGTCCACTTGAGATTGAGATATACCTCGTTTCTTTTTTCATAGCATAAAATGATCTATAAAAATAGGTGGACGGCATGGATGAAATACATACATCACGGTGGGGCCCACGGAGCACTGACCACCAGCCAATGGCTGGTGGCAGGGGGAGTAGCCAATCCATTACCTTTTTCTTTTAGTTTTTTTTTAAGTGAGTGGTGACGTGGACCAATGAGGATTAAGCAATCAGGGAGTCCCTGTTTACCGAATAACAGAAGATCTGGACTCTTGGTTTGTGTGTTTGGCCACCTTGGTGTGTATATTTCATTAAATGCGTTAATCGGTTGCAATCACCAGATGAAGAGAAGATCCAGAAATGAACTGATTAAATATTATAAAAACCTCAGGTGGGCCAGGCCAAGTAACGGTTTTGGGAGCAATTTTACATAGTTCCCATTGGTGGTGCCCATATGACTTTCTATTTGGGTTTATCTTTTGTATGTACGGTTCAAATAATTTTTCTCACCTGATGAACGGAGTGGATGTTACGTGTACAAATTACAGAGCTCAGTAGACGGTTCTGGTTTCTTGGATTTTTTTATTTTTTTATTTTTTCAATTTTTTTCTCCCATTGCCGGTCTCTCATCAAAGGTCGTAGAAAAAGCATAATCTAAAACGTCGGGCGTGAGGCTCAATGTGATGTGTACGTGAAATCCTATACTTCCATCACATTCTACACTATATTTTATCCGTTGATCCAAAATATCAGTTCCATTATAAGCTCAGGTGGGCCACATCATTCATTTCTAAAACCTCTAAAATCAAGAGGTGTGGGGCCGTGTGGTCAACTGTAGTTTTGAAATGGTCTTATTTTTGGATTGTACCTTCATCCTGTCAGTTCCATTATTCTGAATGAACAAGATGGCGTATAGTAAATATGGTGGGCCTCACATAATCTGGAATGTTTTAACGGTGAGTATCCCCATCCAAAATGCTCCCCGTGGTGTGATCAAAATTCATTATGGATCATGATGATTATTAGTATATAGTGTGAAGTTTATAGGGAACACCTAATGGACGGATTGGATTTGGGCCATTCATCAATGTGGTCCTTACATACCCTGTTATAGAAGAACTATTGTACGGTCCTGATGGAGGAAGCGCCGTTTTTTTCTCTCATCAAAAGTGGCGTATTTTAGGGACACGGTGCGAGGGTAGCCGAGGACGCGGATTGCTTCCTACTAATCCGTCCGGGCAGGGCTCTGTGGGACCCACCGTGATGTAAGTGTTTCATCCAAGCCGTTAATCACTTTTATCAGATTATTTTAAGTATGAGGTAAAAAATGAGCAAGGTAAAGGGCTTAAGTGGACCACAAAGTGGGGATTTAAATGTCCACCATTAAAAATTTCTTGAGAGCTGGAGAAGTTTCAGATCAAGCTAATATTTGTTTTTTCACTTCATCCACGTCTACATGACCTTATTAATAGGTTGGATGATAAAATAAAAATAAAAATCACGGTGGCCATTAGAAAGGTTTCAAAGGTGGGTGTCATTATCACTGCAGCTTCCTCCAGTGTGGTCCATTGGAGCTGTATACCTGCTTCAATTTCATGGATATATCTTAAAATGATCTGAGCAAAGCGATTAACGGCTTGGATAAGACACTTACATCACGGTGGGCCCCAAGAAGATTGAACGCACACCATTCAAAACTTCTTGGGAGCCGCAAAAATTTTGATGAAGCATATATTTGTGTTTTCCCTTCATCCAGGTCTATGTGAGCCTATGAAGAGGTTGGATGGCAAATAAACATCCTAGTGGGCCCTAGGAAGGTTTCAACGGTGACCATAATTATCACCCTGCTTCCTTTAATGTGATCAATTTGAGCCTTGGATTTGACTCATTTTTGGATTCAGGCCATAAAATGATCTGAAAAAAATGGATGTACGGCGTGGATAAAAACACATAAATCATGGTAGACCCCACAGAGCCCCTGCCTGGACCTAGTCCGCAACTATGTTAGAGCCATCCCTCTACAGTACACGTTGCAGGGGGACGTGCTGTCCATATGCAGGTACCTAACATGGATGGTTTATGTCTCAGAAATCACAACTATTACACGATTATATCCGTCTGATTTGTGGCCGTTAAAGTGACGGTTTAAAACGAAGACAGCTAATGGTCAGATATGCATTTTAATAAACCGTTAAAAAAAAGTAACGGATAAGATTTTCTCCTGATTTTCATTTAAAAAGTAAAGCCATCCACCGTCCTCGACCTTGCCAGGGAAACGGATTGGCTACTCCCCCTGCCACCAGCCCCGTGGCTGGTGGTAGGTGCTATGTGGGCCCTACCATGATGTATGTGTTTCATCCATTCCGTTCATCCATTTTTAAAGATATTTCTAGGTCTTGGTCCCAAAAATGAGAGGGATACAAATGTCAGGTGGACCACGCCACAGGAAAAAAATAGTGAATTGATATCCACCATTAAAATCCTCCTAATGCCCACTGTACTGTTTATTTGACATCCAATCTGTTGATTGTGTCATAAGGGCCCAGATGAAGGGAAAAAAAACAAATATCAGGTTGATCCAAAACTTTTATGGCCCCCAAAAGGTTTTTAATGGTCATTCAACACTGTTTCCTGTAATGTGGTCCACTTGAAATTGGGATTTATCTCATTTTTGGTCTCATTCTTTAAAATTATCTGGAAAAATATATAGACAGCATAGATGAAACACATACATCATGGTGGGGCCCACAGAGCACCGACCACCAGCCATTGGCTGGTGGCAGGGGGCAGCCAATCCGTTTCCCCTTGCCAGTATACGGGTGGGCCCCATCATACATCACCCTGCCACGTATCCTGTGGACAAGATGCACTGAAAGTATCAAATTGATGGTTTGAATTGGCAAGCTGTCTTTAGTCGTGTGGACGCGGATTCGGTGCATTCGAGGAACCCCGAGATCAGTGGATCCATCACTGTGGGGCCCATCATAATGTCTTTGTTTTATATCCACGCCGTCCATCCATATTTCCAGCTCATTTTACTCCAAACCCAAAAATAAAGTATATCCAAATCTAAGGTGGACCACACCGCAGGAAACAGTGTGATTGAACGCCCACCATTAAAAACTTCTTGGGGCCCACCGTGATGTTTATTTGCTATCCAACCTCTTTATTAGGTCACACAGACCTAGATGAAGGAAAACACAAATATCCGCTTGATTCAAAACTTTTGTGGCCCCTAAAAAAATTTAACGGTGGGCGTTCAATCACCACTGTTTCCTGTGGTACGGTCCATCTGAGATTTATATCTTCTTCGGCACATATCCTAAAATGAGCTGGAAAATTGGATGAACGGCGTGGATATAACACAAAGACATTTCGATGGGGCCCACAGTCACGGATGTACTGACTTGTTCCTTGTATCCAACGAATCCGCGTCCAAGTTGTTGTCCAAAACACATTTTTGGTTTCTTGATTTAACCGTTGAGATATTAAAACGGTTGCTATTTTTTGGAAGGACGTTGGAGAGATTTTGTTAATCTCCACACGCGTTTGGCATGGCAGCCCCCACCTACACGCGCAGGCTTACGTGCCAATAGATAACACGTGTGTGAGATCGTAGCTTTCCATCTGGTGGGCTACATTGGTTGGATCTTATGATCTGACATGCAGAGCATTTGACTCCTCATCTCAGGTAATGAGAGCATCTGTTGGGCTACGTGTTCAACGCTTTTCTCATATCATTTTAAGATATGAACCAAAAAATGGGGAAGGTCCAAGGCTTGATTGGACCACAAAGTGGGGATTGAACGTCCACCATTAAAAACTTCTTGGGAGCTGTAGAAGTTTTGGATCAAGATGATATTTTTGTTTTCACTTCATCCACGTCTACATGACCTTATGAGTAGGTTGGATGGTAAAAAAACATCACGTTGGCTCTTATAAGGGTTTCAACAGTGAATGTCATTATCAGTGAAACTTCCTTTGGTATGGTGCACTGGAGCTGTTGACCTGCCTCATTTTTAGGGTCATATCTTAAAATAATATGAGAAAAGCGGTGAACGGCGTGAATAAAACACTTACATCACGGTGGGTCCCACAGAGCCCTGCCCGGACGGATTACCGTCCTGGCGGGGGTAGGACGCAATCCGCGTATGGTCTCTCTTATCTTGCATGTCGAAAGGTGAACACCACGACTGCCGAGATTTATATGTTTTATCCACGCGGTCCATCCGTTTTTTACAGCTCATTTTAGGCATGACCCTAAAATTCAAGCATATCCAAAGCTCGAATGGACCGCAACATAGGAAATGGTTGGGATACTGACATCCACCGTTGAAACTTTCCTGGGCAGACCATCTGATTTCCATTGATTCGACGATGTATCTCTCTTCTAAATGGATCAGAATTTCTTTTCCCTCAGGCCATATATTGGTACGTTATACTTTTTTAACGGCTTGGATTTTCAACAAAAAAGATATGGTGGGAATAAGAAATTTCACATACACTGTTGTACGTAAAGTTTCTCTGCCGTTGGGCGGGAGTTGAGGTTTGTTAACCTCACACACTGGTATGTCGTCGCTCATCGGCATGCCCCAGCGTGCCAACATCGTGTGCGTGGGAATGATCGGAGCCGCTCCTAAGTTTGGCCGCATAGTTAGCCATTCTCATCGAGTGGTCCATTGATAAATAAACAAATGGACGGCCAAAAATACTTGCTTTAGCGGTCCATTTGTTTCCTACAGTGGGCCACATAATAAATGGTCTTCGATTTCCGAACCAAGACATCTACACGGTGAGGCGTGCTTGATGAACAAATAGATCATGCGAACGGATTTGATGTTGGCATGTGTGCCAGGACGTAGATGGCTATATCGTAGTAGAACAGAATTATAGCCCTGCGTTTGTACAAGTGGGGGCCATTGCTAGTAATCCAGACCGTTGATCTGATTGCCCTTACGTGGATTTAGGATTCCCTAAAAATCTCCATTCGAGGACGGTCGATGTGGGGCACAAGCAAACCCAATAATATCATAAGTAGGGCCACTCACAGGCCGATCTGGGCCGTCGCCAGCCCCATTCTAGAAAAAAGGAGAACGATCCAGTAGCGTCGACCACTGTAGTGCCCACCCTGATCATTGCATGAATTCCGTTCATCATGTGCGACCTCCGCGGCGGGCCATATGAACGAACGGTTGGGAGAACCACAGTGATGTGCATATTAAAAAAAATGAACGGCTAAGGGAAAAAAAAAAAAAGCATCAATTTACTTTGTACGCTGTCCCACCTGAAAAGTGAAATTATCTGATTTTTCCAGCAGAGGATCTACTCATTATTTCAGATCTCATACACGTGTGCCCGCTTGAGGATGTGTACGGGGCCACACGTGTGGAATAGCAAACCCCTTAAAAAATAAAATAAAATACACGGAACCACCAGAGGTCTTGATTGTCAGTTCCACACAAGAACAAGGATGCCTTTGTACACACTCTAGAATAAAAACAAACTCGACAATGCCGTTGGTTAGACGCAAACAAAAGAATTGCAACTGGAGGGTACTCAGCAAAAAGCGTGCAGGGGGCAATCTAGACCTTTTATCTAATGGGCCCCATCGCAGCCCCCACAATCTTGATGCAAGTAACTAGCTAATCCTTGATCCTTTGCCTATTTTCCACTCAGTGTATCTCACTCCCACCATTGATCGTGGCTAGGACCTTCTAAACTGGGAGTTCGTTTCAACGGCCCGCCTAAATACCTTGGAGACGATGGGGCGCATAAATCAGCAGTCTGGACCACATAAAATGGGCCTGCTTATACAGAATCATGCAACTCAAGGCTGAGTACCCTATATAAATCCCTACCAAAGAAACAGGGAAATGCTACAAATAATAGGATTCGTGGTTAGAATAATAATACACCGGTTTGATCAACGGCCGTGTCTTCATTGAGTGGTCACGCTCTTGGCAAGATTCCGAGGCTGGTCGACATTGTATCCCCGCAGAACAGTGAGATGATAAGCCAGCAACTGCCAAAATAACAGAAAGAGATGTGTTAGATTTTTTTATTTTTTCTTTTCTTTTTTGCCCTTGAGATTGTAACTAAACCTACAGCTGGTTGTTGGTAATTGGTGGTTTAATTTTCATACTAAAGAGTAAAGGAGAAGACTTGGATGTTTGTCACTTTCTATTTGCTGAAACTCATTTCTGGCTCCCTTTTTCAGTAACTGATAATCTAGTAACCGCTGACCTGCATGGGCCATATGGCCCATGATCCTAAATTGACACTAATAGAACAAGATGCTAACCCATGGAAATTTTTGGGAAAGAAAATGGATGGTCAAAGGGTTGAATTAGACATTGTAAATATATTGCCGCATGTTTGAATATCGATAAAAATAAAAAATAAATAAATAAATAAATAAAAATAGGTGACATGCAAAAACTGTTGTCATGTGCGATCATATATGCCATATTATTTTTCTTTTGAGAGATAACGCAGAAGAATTTATTAAAAGGGAAAGGTAAAAGCAACAAAACAGAGAGAGCACAGCTCTGCTGAGATAGCAGACCGGCTACACAGTGAGAAAAATATATGCCATATTTTTTAGAAGGATCGCATGTACCATCATGGCATATGCGATCCGGGATAGTATGCAATGGCATACCTTTTTGTGAAATAAATATGTGATCACATATGCGAGTATATGATGGCATACTCCATATGCGATTGCATATTGTTTTGTTAAATTTTATAATAAATATAATATAAATAATTAAATATATAACTTAATTTATAGATGGTCCAACAGTCTCAAACACTCGAACTACAATGAAATGGGTAAAAGAACCCAAGCCAAACGCTTTTAGTAATCAGGCATATATAGTTTTTCCTTCTTTTTTTTTGAAAGGTGATATTTTATTGAAAAAGGAAAAACATTCTGTAGTTTTTCCTAATATTTTAGATTTTTTTCAATTTTTTATTTTTCCCATTTTTTAAACTTTTTTTAAAAAAAAAATTCAAAAATTAAAAAGCTAGAGCAATACGCAAGTACGATGGTATACATGATTTGATAACATTGCACACTAAAATATAGCCCGATGGAATCCCAATATCAGTCAGTCAGCTGCATTAGATGTGACCATTCTACATTATTAATAGTAGCATAAAATGCTCAAGCCGAAAGGTTGTACATTTACTGTTTGGGTTTTCATTATGGATAAGTAGGGGCAAGTGGGCCCACGGATTGACAATCCAAACTGCCAGTTTTAATAGGATTCTCTATAGATGGTCCATGATCTAAAACCCCCTCAGATTGGAGAAATCTGAACCCCCCAATGGATGGTCAACAATTAAGCAGTAAAGAAAGAATACAGCAAAAAGGCCAAGCAGTATTCAGCAACACTTCCAACCTGAGGGTGTTAGGTTGGTGGGCCATCAATGGTGAGGCCCATGATATCAACATTTTGGATCATTGATTCAATATGCCCCACTTTTACAAACTGAAGACACAAACAGGACTGAACGGCCTTCCAACCCAAGCATCGTATCATACCTCATAAACCAAAACCATGTTATGATGTAGAATGAGGACCCTGCACAACTTAATCTAGAAACTTGTTTCCATCAAACCAAAAGAATGTTTCTCAAATGAACTAGCTCCTTTCATGAGGTCTGATTTATTTAAAATCTTCAAATGATACATTTGACAATTTTCATTTCCCTAATTTCTAGGTTGATTCAGTCTCATCAAATACAGTTAAGTAGTTGTACCGAGAAACACAATGGTCCATGTGGGTTAAATCTGGATCTATGGGGCAAGCACGCTTGCATATAACAAGGTTATGTTCAAGTCAGCATGCACGTGACTTCAGCCATGGAAGACCATTCCTGTAAGGCGTCACTTTTTTCAGAGGTAATTCTGTTTTTTTCTTATTAAATAAAATGCTGAAGAAATGGTTCTGCAGCCTATCTCAAAATATCGCTATGCTACTTCAGTTCAAAAGCAAGTAAAAAAAAGTTTCAAGTCAGCATGCACAGGACTTCAGCCACGGCAGATCATTACTATAAGCTGTCACGATTTTTCGGAGGTAGTTCGTTTTTTTTTTTCTTTTCTTATTAAATAAACTGCTGAAGAAATGGGGTTCCACAGCCTCTCTCAAAATTTCTTTGTGCTATTTATTTCGGTTTCAGGGCATCGTGTCACATTTACCGACAGAAGTGAAATTCTGATAAGGTTCAAAATGGGTGGTGAGATTGGGCTGATGTGTGTCCATTTTCAGGGCATTGTGTTGCATTACCGACAGAAGTGAAATTCTGATGAGGTTCAAAATGGGTGGTGAGACTGGGCTCATGTGTGTCCATTTTCAGGGGATCGTGTCACGTTTACCGACAGAAGTGAAATTCTGATAAGGTTCAAAATGGGTGGTGAGATTGGGCTGATGTGTGTCCATTTTCAGGGCATTGTGTTGCATTACCGACAGAAGTGAAATTCTGATGAGGTTCAAAATGGGTGGTGAGACTGGGCTCATGTGTGTCCATTTTCAGGGGATCGTGTCACGTTTACCGACAGAAGTGAAATTCTGATAAGGTTCAAAATGGGTGGTGAGACTGGGCTGGTGTGTGTCCATTTTCAGGGCATTGTGTCACGTTTACCGACAGAAGTGAAATTCTGATAAGGTGTTCAAAATGGGTGGTGAGACTGGGCTGATGTGTGTCCATTTTCAGGGCATCGTGTCACGTTTACTGACAGAAGTGAAATTCTGATCGGGTTCAAAATGGTGGTGAGACTGGGCTGATGTGTGTCCATTTTCAGGGCATCATGTCACGTTTACCAACAGAAGTGAAAATTCTGATAAGGTTCAAAATGGGTGGTGAGACTGGGCTGGTGTGTCCAGGTCCAACCCACGAACTAAGGACCCCCAAGTGTAAGCCCAGTCCAGGCCAGTGACTTCAGGATCAGGATCAGTTGCTAGCTAAATAGCCAAATACCTAGCTTGACAGTGTTAAATATGCCAGGTCAGTCTCCCTTTTAATGAAATTCTTCACCTTTCAAAAAAAAAATATGCCAGGTCAGTCTAGGCAACCCAACCTATCAGGAGTCGGAAGAATCAAGCATTGGGCCTGAAAACTCAGTGCGGAGCCAGCCCATGGGTATCCAGCAACCAATGTCTGCCACAACAAGGGCCAGGGCTTGCCTGGTCCAGCCCGAGACAGTTGCAACCATAGTGACAATTCTTGTCCACAGGAATTTCTCAGTTCAGTAATTTCTTGGGAGTGTTTTTTTCTTTTCTTTTTTTTTTTCCTTTCCTTTCTTTTTTTTTTTTTTTTTGAGGTTTTTCTCAGGATATTATCAGGAAAACTCACTAAAAATAATTTTTTTAGAAAAATGCTTATTATAATTAACAAATCATTTTGAATTTTTAAATTTAAAATTATATAATTAATTAGTTAAAATTTTAAACAATTTTCACATTAATATCGGAACAATGTCACAATTTTATTTTATTGTTTTGAAAGATAAATGGGAATTTTATTAAGAGGCGTTGAGCTGGCACCCAAAAGCTTACAACCCTAACAAGCAAAAAGCAAGATACGATCTTTTAAACTAGAAATAATAACAAAAACATCATTTCTAATGTTATTAAAGCATCTTCCATTCCCCCTGACCAAAGAGCCACGTGGAGTGCCAACGTCCATTCCCTCTGAAGCTTGATTCCCAATAAACACCCTGTGACCACCATACTTTGAAAGAATGGAGGATACAATCCCAAACCCCAACAATGAAAAGAAAATGAATGAACAAGTGATCGATTGACCCCGCATTTCTCTAGCATAAAACGCAAATGTTTGGGATCACCATTCCCCTTTTGCGCAAATTGTCGATGATTAAGATTCTCTTCCTTCCAACTAATTGAACAACAATAAAAACATTATTTCTAATGCTATTAAAGCATCTTCCATTCCCCCCGACCAAAGAGCCACGTCGAGCCAACCTCCATTCACTCTGAAAGCTTGATTCCTAATAAACACCATGTGACCTGCCTCTGATAAACTTTCCAAGGCATGGACTACTACACCTTGAAAGAATGGAGGATACAATCCCACAACTAACCGTGCAAAGGCTGCAACTTTCAGAGGGACCCCATAGTGCCATAACATAGCTGTCAGGGCTCGACCCTCACCCGAATGGGGACAAAGTGATTTATAGAAGGAGCTAACTGAAAAACAAACTTGAACTTTCCTTGCACTACATCATCCTATCTTGCTCCTCACTCGATGGGATAAATAAGTGGGTTCTTTGAAGGAGAGAGACATTCTTCCAACAAATTCCAACGACGCAGAGGCGACCATGCCCCCAAAGATCCACTAGCTGCCCAACAATTCACAGCTGAGATGTCTACCGTCGCTAGCATCAAGGGGACCTCTATTGCCCAAGCATCCGTCCAGAATTTGATATGATCTTCATTACCAACCATGAAGTTTATCCCCTCCTCAAACTTCTCTTTCACACTAATGCTCTATAAAGAGAAGAGTCCCTAGTCCAAACCCCACCCTCGCATCCGTATTTGGAGGCAACCGATCTTCTCCATAGGGCATTAACCACAGACCCAAAACATCGCCGCCACTTTCCCAAGAGCGTTAAATTCATATACTCCAACAATCTTATACTCCCCTTGCCACACACCTCTCTAATTTCTAAAGAATCCCTTTGGCGATCTATCTATCAACACTGAGAATCCAGAAGACCGGACACACTCCCTCACCCACCTCCATTTCTCACCACAACCAATCCTTCCCAACATATAGTCCAAAAGGTTCAATCGACATTGTCGCAAGCCTTTTCAATGTCCAACTTACATACCAAAGCCTCTCCAACCCTCCTTGAACCTAGAATCAATACATCGTGGGTCAAAAGAGCACAATCCAGAATCTGTCTCCCTGGAATAAACACGTATTGGTTATCTAAAATGACATAACCCACCACTAATCTTAGTTTGGAAGCAAGAACTTTTGTGAGGATTTTATAAGGATTCCCAATCAAGCTAATAGGCCTGAAATTGTTGATATTTTCCGCACCCATTACCTTTGGAATAATTGCAATAAAGGGCACAATCCAGAATCTGTCTCCCTGGGATAAACACGTATTGGTTATCTAAAATGACATTACCCACCACTAATCTTAGTTTGGAAGCAAGAACTTTTGTGAGGATTTTATAAGGATTCCCAATCAAGCTAATAGGCCTGAAATTGTTGATATTTTCCACACCCATTACCTTTGGAATAATTGCAATAAAGGAGGAGCTGATATTCGGTGGCAAGCGGCCCCCCTCAGCAAACTCAAAAATAGATCTCATCACATTGTCCTTCAGGACATCCCAAAGGAACTAAAAGAACGCAACAGATAGCCATCAGGGCCCGACACCGTGTCACTACCTAGGGAAAATTTCACAATAAATTTGCAAAAACTTAAAAACTGCGGATATTTTGAATATCTTGTGATATAATATCATTTAATTGTTTTTCCACGATGATATCACAGGAATTTCAAAATCTTCAGCGATATTTCTCGGTGGTTGCAACCTAAATTCCAGCAACTTGAACATTAGTATAATGAGTGTTGAGCACTGTTCCAACTGCAGCAGTACTCCCCTAAGTTAACAATTGCATATAAGACAAGAAAATGGAAATAACACTCAGGAATGGGAATGACATCATGTTTGAACAAATGATCCAACAGATCCTAAGGTGCAGTTTTTATCCAGAAAAGAACAAGGCAAACAGTAGAATATCCATTTTGAGCATAAGCGGAGAAAGTACCTGCAATGGGATTATATTAACAACAGGCTGAAGGCAATCCTCAACCTGAGGGACTTCGATCACTCGGCAAGATCCACTAGGGCACACCAGAGGTGCCTCTCCCTTTGAGCACATCACTATTAAGCGACCTTTCCGAGCATGAAGCTGCTGGATTACGGACTGTTGCTTGCTGTGATAATACACAACACAACACAAAACAATATCGGTATCAAGGAAGTGTATGCTTATCAGGTAAATAATGTCGGCATTGTTGACTTCGATGAGATTTCCACCTGAAGCAAGCATCATGTGTAGCAATGACGATGATAGGGAGAGTTTCGTCAACTAATGCCAAAGGCCCATGCTTCATTTCGCCCGCAAGTATTCCTTCGCTGTGCATAAGTGCCACTTCTTTCACTTTCAAAGCACCCTCTAGAGCTGTTGCATAGTTGTAGCCTCTGCCGAACATGAGAAGTGACTGCTCATCCATCAATAGTTTCGCCAGATCCTTCATTTCATCATTGAGTTTCAGCACCTCTCTAATTTTGTCTGCCAAAGGAAAAAAGAGATGATAAGCCAGTACCTTTCGATCAGTAATTTATGTTGGGGATAGAGGAATGGTATTTGAAGGCAGGCATCTGCAGGCACCAAAACAAGTGGCCCACATATGTAAGATCTGAGGTGGTTAAGTATGACTTAGCTCCAAATTCAGGTCAGTCCACTAGAAATGTGGGCCCATAGGTGTATGGGGAAAACGAATGGCTAGGAAAAGACTAATCAATGGTCTGCATTCAACATAAATCTGTGCCTTGTCTGATGACTTGAGCGGGCTAATTTTCAGGCTTGAGGCCCACCTGATGAAGGGAACAGATCTCGTATGTGCACCATGTTAGCTCATGTGGGTACCTGCTTTTGATGTCTCACACACGTCCGCAAGTAGAATTCCTCTAGAGGATAATGACCAAAGTTGTGGCCACCCAGCCCAGTAGCAGCAGATATAAACAACAACTTACTTGGCAAATCAAACAGCCCATCTATGACAGCCTCCCTTCTTGCTTGACTGGATATCGTGTCATCTCCAATAGCTAAAGCCATCATGGCCATCACCACTATCTGACTCGTGTATGCCTGTTGGATTATTATTATAATTGCATTACAGACCAAACAATTCTATTTCAAAATCAAATAGGAAACCATAACAGCAATTTCTACCTTGGTACTAGCCACACCTATCTCAGCCCCCGCATTTATGTGAACACCACAGTGTGTATTCCTGGCAATTGCACTACCCACAGTATTTGTTATGCCAACGCATAGTGCGCCATTTTCCTTGGCATATTGTAATGCAAGCAGAGTGTCTGCT
Source organism: Magnolia sinica (assembly GCF_029962835.1). Taxonomy (NCBI): domain Eukaryota; kingdom Viridiplantae; phylum Streptophyta; class Magnoliopsida; order Magnoliales; family Magnoliaceae; genus Magnolia; species Magnolia sinica. The sequence goes on along the minus strand of NC_080587.1, from coordinate 10,210,443 downwards.
GTTTCACCAGATTGACTGACGAATACTGCTGTATCTTCTCTGTATATAGGACCCTGCCTATCCAACAGATCACTTGCAAGTTCCATAGTAACAGGCACACCTTATTTCAAATCAAAGAGTTAGTAGGAATAAAACGAAGCTGCTTCTTTAACATAAAAATATTCAGTCCATAAGCAGGAATACGTTTAAAAGGAATAATTATTGTGAAGTTCCATGGAGACAAATGGCAACTCTGCACAGCATACAGATTCTGAAACACTCACTAACAGGACCAACGCCCAAAATCAAGCCAATCAGGAAGAAGATCTTAACTACTCTGATCAGAGCAGGGTGATCATCTTTTTTCCTCCAATCAAGTGCTCAGGATCGTCCAACCAGCCTGATTTTTTGACAGCGCCCACACATGTTGTGGCCTGCCCGATGAATTGTCCGGATTCTGTACACGTCTGCAAAAAACTGTATACGATTGGTGAATCAAATAGGACTCACCAGAAAGCTCTTCCATAAAGGGTCTTGCGGCTAGAGCTGCATTATAGCTTGTACCGCAACCAATGAAAACAATCCTCCTGCTTCGCCTAATTGTTTTTAGGTGATCCTTCAGCCCACCCAAAAGAAGTCTCTTAGCTTTGCTAGAACCTCTGCACGTAAGCCTCCCCCTCATTGTTGTTTTCAGCGACTCTGGCTGTTCGTGAATTTCTTTCTGCATGAAGTGCTCGTAATTTCCTTTCTTTATCTGCTCAACCTCCATCTCAAGAACAGATAATGCCCGTTGCACCGATGCAGGTCTAGGAAGACCTCCATTAATTTTTGCCTTGTCAGAATCAAACTTGAGAATCGATACGCCTCCATCCTGGAATATCACAATTGACAATAAGCATTGTACAATCTTAATAAATTTAAGGTTCATTGCAGAAGCAATACACCAACCCAATTAGTTGGGATAAGGCTTAGATGAAGATTGCAGAAGCAATATCAAAGATTACTAGGAATAATCCTGAAACCAATCACTGAAATTATCTCATACAGCATATCAAGGGGTCAGAGTAATTTGTGGGACATAAAGTATCACAGCTTCAAAGATCATGGAAAATAGTGCCCATGCATGTCAAAACAAGAAGGCGATGCATGTGTCTAGAATGTATATGAAGCGCATCCTACTTTCATGATTTGTTTTCTTTTTTAATCATAGTTCTTGATATTAGATAAGTATTAGTATACTTTTTTGCCATTCATTTTGATCAAGTGCAGAGAAAATGTATAATTATTAAGCAGAAAGCACAAATAGCAAACATAGACTAAGCACATGATAGAAAATAGCACATGAAGACCATGCATGCATGTATGTATATATGTATGCATGTATCTAAGTTCACATCATGAAATTTTTCCTGTTAATTTGTCACCAATTTATTTGTCTCCAAACAAGCCATCAAAAAGAATGGAGCTCCATCAACAGTGTTGTATAGGGCACTCTTTTCAGTACTTGGACCCTGGTACCGTGCCATGAATTCCACACCTCAATTGGATTCACATTCTGGACCCTCAGAATTTAGATACCCAATTCAGTTGTTTATGTGAACCCAATAAAGTGAATGCAAGCTACGTCCTTGTTTAGCAGGATGCCTCGTGTCCTTCTCCCAGATATGAGAACAAGTCATATGAAGCAATTATCTTGTACCGGCTTACCTAACCAAATAAAAAGGAGAAGCAACAACCCAAGGAATCACCAACTACCCAGTCAAATTAACTGATCAGATCAATGAATAGGATACCATAACAAGCTATCTTCAGTTTGTAATAGGAAAACTTGACAAGGTTAAGAACAGCGGAAAAAAAAATCACTAGAAAGAAAATTTGCAAGATAACATGAGTAAACAATTAGATAAGCACAACATGCAAACAGAGAACAGAAGAACCTTAAGATGAACCACTTCATCATCCTCGATCACCAACACTTTCTTCGTGTGTTCTATCAGGGCATTGGCATCACTGGAAAAAAACAGTTCTTTGGGTTTTCCATTCATTGTGAGGAATTTCACATCATGAAACGCTGTTCCACTGTTGACATCTTCAGCTAATTCCTGCAATAACAGTAAATTTTTTGCATGTTTAAAGCCAATACCATCTTGATTCGTGACACAAAAAAATTGACAAAAATAAAATAAAAATGGAGGAAAGTAGTATCTTTCACATACTTCTAAAATAGATCTGTAATTGGAGTGAAGACAACTACCAATTCACATAAATCATGTGTCTTTCATTGGATAAATGTGATTTACATCTTCCTATGAGAATTATGCAGGGACAAAACTTGACAATGTAGACAGAAAATAGGGGCTGTTTAAGACAAGGCTCAAGGACTGTTGAGACCTATAGTAGGGAACCAAAAGGAGATCATGGAAACAATTTTTGTGCGCTTTAATTGAGTCACAATCGTGAATTTATGCTCGGGTGTTTAGTTCTCGTGCAGGAGTCCTCAGACATCTACACAATAAGAGGTTCATTTTGACATTACTCTTTGGGTACAACTTTAGTCACAGAATTAAGAAGGCAGTTTGTTGTTTTGCAATTTTATAGATTTACGAACGGGATTTGGGTTTAAATGTTTAAGTTAGTTTCAAAATTCTTAGATTATTTTTGGTTGAAACAGTTCTAGTAGAGTTAGCTTCATGGTTTCAATTTTAATCAGTCTCCAAATCTGTCTAGACGTCAGTGGTTGATTTTCTTATAAATAAAGGCATGGAGTATGTAATTGCATCTTTCCATTATTAATTCATAGCATTCATTTCTTTTCTCTCTTAGTGTCGCATTCATTTCTTTTTTTGTGTTTCAATGAGGAAAATTTGGAGGATGAGAGATTCCCAGCATCACTTATATATTAAAATATCACAGGACTAGTTTAAAAAAATTTTAAAAAAAAAAAAAAAATGTTCAAGATATCATCATTATCTAAGCATTATCCCAATTAATAGATCTATGCAAGACATATTAGTGGAAATCTTAATATCAATACGAAGGCATGGTTTCAATCAAAACATGAAATACAGCAATCAATCAGCCACGACCTCTCCTCTTTTTTTTCCTTTTTGGTTGGGAAGGGGGGAGGGAGGGGGGAGGGAGGGAGAGTCAAGAGTCCTAACTTACTTTGACACCCAGAAGCAATGGACTACCACGTTTGCACGCAATCAGCTCGTTTGGATAATGTGGACTTTTGAATATCAGTGCATATGCTCCCTCAATATGCCTCATAACTTCAATAACAACCTCACTAAAGGTGACAGTCTGGTCACCTGCAACAAAGACACTTCAGAGGATCAACAAGTGAGTGAGAGAGTTGAACTATCTAATGCGAAACTCTGATGCTCCACTGGGCAAAGATCCAATTATGAGGCCTATCTGTCAGACATACTACTAAGATCTGAGATGAAGGCGATCACCTTCTCCATCATTTGCCTTGTCAAAAACAAATTTTGCAAGCTTTGGAATCACTTCTGTATCTGTATCTGATTCAAAGGTGAAACCATGTCGGATCAACGTCTCTTTTAGAACCTGATGAGAAACAAGATCACAAAATGTTAGCTTTACTGCATTCCAATAGTAGGAACTGAAAACAGGAAGCAGACTGCCCATGAGTTCAGTCAAAGGAGGATCATCCCAACTTCTAAGTCGCAGATAAATACAACAAGATGTGTGTGAGTGTGTAGTTGAGGATTCTTGTCAGCAACGCATGTTCATAGAGAAACGGACCCAGTACTCAATGACTTGCCCAATAATGGCCTTGTATTACGAATTATACTGTACAAAAAACTTGCTATCTAGATTCTAGAGAGATCACGTACAGCGAATTATATTGATTACATCTACTGCTTCTACCTTTTACTGGAGAATAGCAGAAAAGGAAGATGACTAAGCAATTGAGAATACCTCGTAATTGGTAATGATTCCATTGTGAACAACCAAGAATTCGTTCCCTGGGCCAGAGGATTGTGGGTGGCTATTCCTTGGAGAAGGCACGCCATGGGTCGCCCAACGAGTGTGTGCAATTCCAGCATGAACAGAAAATGACTCACCTAAATTCAAATCCATCAAGTCTGCCGCTGTAAACATAGAAAAATTCACACCCTCAATCAGAAATGTTTTATCAGCACAGAGAAATCAGCCTACCAATTGTGTTTTCAGAGTACCATAAACACCAAAGATTATCATTTCCAAAATCAATCACATCCGAACTCCAACTCTAAAATCGCAAGAATCACTACGCTTCACTTCACTTTCCTCGCGTACAGCACATATGAGTATCCTGGAGGTGAATCAGAGCAGGCAGTGGCCCTCGCCCCAGAAGGCTCCTATGCCCTATTTGTCAGGCAAACTGTCCACTAGGTGCATTACATACTTCATGGACAATCATGTGAAATCACATTGATTGGACAATCTGATCCATCCATAACCTGATCTTCCTTTTTATAGCCATCCATTTTCCAAGGCATGGATAGGATGGTTAGGATTCCCTCATAGAAGTGACTCTTTAGAACCATAAGCAACCAATGACAGGTCCTAGCAAAAAGAGGCTCAAATTGTTGAACTATTTTTACTTAAGTGATCTTGACCATCCATTTTGTAGTCTATTCACAGAACGGTTGGAATCATGCAGCCTATGTGATGTTTTACATGGGAGACCATGAAATGTCAGCTGGACCTAATGAACAATCCAGATCCATCAGTTGGATTGGATTGTCCATGTTTTCCCGTGGAACTGGGAGCAGCCTAACTTACAGGGCTCTGAGAGCGCTAGATCATTTCCATGTATAAAAAGAAACATAACTCCACCAGATTATAAACACGGTTCATAAAGCCGACTCCAAATAACTGGTAGAAGGCTATAATGATGATGAGTACAGCGAAAATGGAGAAGAAACATATTTTTGAAGGGAAACACTTGCGTACATCGCATACATACCTATCAGGGTTACTCTCTCTAACATGGGGAAATGACTCAACATGCAGAAAATCCACTCCTTCAATCGGGTACATCACTCCTTGTTTGGATTTGACTCCCAAAATCGGGTGGACTCAACACTCAAGTGGGTCACCCCATAAAGTTATACCTAAAAACCTCTAAATTCACATGGTATGGCCTACCTGAGTTTTTGAGTATTGTCACTTTTGGGTAATTATTTAATCTTGATGAGGTAAATCGGACGAATAGATTGGACGGCATATAAACACCACGATGGGGCCTTCACAAAACTAATGGTGGGCATCCCATCCCAACTTTTTACGAGGGTGTGGACAACCTAAGTTCTGGATGGTCATGATTTTTGGGTTCCAAGGTGAACATGAGGCAGCATACCTGATGGACATGGTGGATCTCGTGAAAATTCCACCCATGTGGCTCTCAATGCGCGCGAGAGATACTAGCTGCAGCTCTTTTTGCAGCAATATTAGGTTTCATTTGCATGTTATATTTTTCTTTGAACATCAAATGGTGCAGTAGGCAAAATTACCACTGATTTTGGTTTAGGTTGCAACTCCATTTCATGTAATTTGAAAATATGGTCAGTTTCACCAGAAACACATGGCCAACAGACACAACCCAATGCATAAAAACCACAAGAAAACAAAAAATCAAAACCCTAAAAATCCTAACCTTCCAAATTCCTTCACACGACCAAACCCTCAAGTTCACAGACACATCTAGCGAGAAATCTCGCCTTAAGTCCAATTATGAGATAGAACCACCAATCAAAATCCTAGGAAAATCCTAATTCCCCACCAAAACCAAACCCAAACCATCACAAAAACGGATCAAACGGCAGATTTCGTACCAAACATGCAATGCGCAAGAATTCAAAACCCTACAAACCCTAGCTCCCCATTTCGGCAAGATCGGGCGCTTACCTTCGTAGACTGATTTAACAAGCGACTCGATCTTCCCCTCCTGCCGAAAGACGAGCGGCTCGGACGATCCGCATTGAGATCTCCCATCACATGGGCCGTCAACCCCGATCGACGGCCGAGATCGGTCGGAATCGATGGAGATGCCAGCGGAATCGTAGCCTCTGTATTCCAAGCGCCTCAGGCCATTGAAGAGAACTTCGAGAGTGTATCTTCTCTCCCTCTCGATATTGTAATTCAAATACGCGAAAATCCCACACATTCTCGCCCCCTCTCTCTCTCTCTCTCTGTGTCTCTCTGAAGAAGAAGAGATTTTCAAAACAGAGGAAGAAAGAAGAGAAAAGAGGACACAAGGAAGAAGGAAGGAAGGAACAGCGTTCGGTATTGCCAGTCCTGCGTCTCTCACGCGCGGCACACGTGTGTCGACTTGGAGCACGTGCGATCGAAATGGGATGTACACGGGAAGGGATAGTCGTTGGTTGTGAGGGGCGCGGCTTCAGTGGATCTCCGGATCCACCGATCAGTGGATCCCCTGACTGTGGGGCCCACCTTGATCTATTTTACTTACATCCATGCCATTCATCCCTTTTGACACCTTATTTTAGGCTGCAGTGCCAAAAATGAGGTAGATCCAAATTTTACGTAGACTACACCATAGAAACATTAGTGATTAAATACTCACCATTAAAAACTTCTTGGGGACCGCCGAAATGTTTATTTACCAACCAACCTGTTGATAAGGTAATAAAAATATTGATTAAAGGATCATACAAATATAAGCTTGATCCAAATTTTGTGTGGTCCACAACAGGTTTTTAATGGTAAATCACCACTATTTCATGTGGTGTGATTCATCTGAGATTTTTATCTCCTTAATTTTTTTGATCTTGCCATAAGATGATCCATCAAAACGGATGGACGGAGTGGATGTAAGGTATATATATCAAGGTGGGTCCCACATTCAGAGATACTCCTACCTCGGTGGATACCCGCATCCACCGAATCGCGAGCTAGCGGTTGCAGGTCTTGTCTGGCGGGGCATACGTGTGAACTTTTGAGTCGTTATTTCATGAGGGCCGCTTTGGATGGATACACGTGTCAAATATCCGTGCTGTTTGTCGTTTACGGTTATAATCTGGATGAGACATGAATCAAAATAAATGTTGGCCAGTTGATCAGGAAGTTCAAATTAGGATGAGAAAAATAAGCCGTTGGAGAAAATGTCCAACGGTTCAAATTCAGTTTACATGTGGGTCCCACGTGATGAGTCCAGTACCTTGAATTTTTTTGGCATCGCATTTTTTTCAGTGTCCCCAGACGATGAATGGTTCCGATCTCTTGTTCATTGTGTTCCCCTCGTCGAATCTCAGACCTATAGTTATTACATAAACATGTGGCCCACATGATTAGTGGATCAGAGTAATTTTTTTAAATAAGAAATAATTAATTTGGGCCGAATTGATGAACGGAGAGGATCTTGCTCAGATATGACATTTAGCTATGTTCAGGGTAGTTTATTATTGGCGCGTATAGATGACGGATGCAACTGGCAAACATAATTTTCGCCAGATCTTCCTTTCACTTTCCTCATTTTAAAAATGCGGAATTTACAAGAATATCCTTTTCAGTTTAAAATTTCAGAAATGCCATATTGTAGTTTTTTACGTACAACGTTTGTTTGTTAGCCCATGTGGCGATTTTTTTTCCCTCCAACGTATCAGATACGTATACATCTGATCCGTATATTCTGTGGGCCACATTATGAGTGTCAACGGGAGAGAAAACCATTGTGGTTGATTTGTTATGGTTTACACCGTTGAAATCAATGGAAAGCAATGATATGACTCAATAGACTTTAGTGGACCATATGATGAGTGTAATAATCCAATTTTTCAATACAGATGATATTTCATGATACGATCCACCATTTTAACGGCTCGGATTTTCTACTTATTTGAAATATTATTTTAAAACAAAAGAGCTTTATATTAATCGAAAAGTCAATGTGCGTTGTCGGGTAATGAATCGAAGGCCAGGAAGCGGCTACCGCCGTACACGCACGCCTCTGGAGACGAGACTCCTCTCTGACACCTTTTTCACACAACGCGTTGAAGATCCGAGGCATGGGATTGGCTACTCCCCTGACACCAGCCAATGGCCGGTAGTCGGTGCTCTGTGGGCCTTACCATGATGTATGTGTTTCATCATGTGGCTCATCTACTTTTACAGATCATTTTACATTATGAGACTAAAAATGAGGTATATAAAAATCTTAATTGGACCACATTACAGAAAAAAGTGTTAAATGAGAGTTTACCATTAAAAAACATTTCGAGGCCATAAAAGTTTTGGATCAAGATGATTTTTGTTGTTTCCCTTCATCTGGTCATGTATGACCTAATCAACATAGTGGATGTCAAAAAAACAGTATAGTGGGCCTTAGGAGGATTTTAATGGTGGATATCTAATCACTATTGTTTTCATGTGGCGTGGTCCACCTGAGATTTATATACCTTTCATTTTTGTAGTCAAGCCATAAAATGAATGGAAAAAATGTATGAACGGAATGGATGAAACACATACATCTTGATGGGGCCCACAGAGCACCCACTACTAGCCACGGGGATTCTTTTTTCAGGTTATTTTATGAATTCATTTAAAAAATTAGAGGGATATAAATCTCAAATAGACCACACTGCAGTAAAACAATAACAATTAGAGATCCACCATTAAAATCCTCCTAAGGCCTACTGTAATTTTTATTTGATATCTAATCTATTGATTATATCACACGGAACCACCACAGATGAAGGGAAAAAATAAAAATCATCTTGGCCAAAAACTTTTATTGCCCCAAAAGGTTTTTAATGGCTGACTCTCGTTTAACACTGTTTCCTATAATGTGGTCAACTTGAGATTGAGATATATCTAAATTTTGGTCTCATGGTATAAAATGATCTAGAAAAATAAATAAATGATATTGATGAAACACATACATCATGATGGGATACATGGAGCGCCGACCACCAGCCAGTGGCTGATGGTAGGGGAAGTAGCCAATAAATGGATGATGGTCGTTGCTCTTTAGCCCCGCTATAACATAATATATTTATTTTATCTATAGTGCTCAATTATTTTTTTTATTTTGAACTGGGTCCATAAAACTTTTTGGGGTCCAGAAAATATATTTATTTTGTTTTTTCCCTTCACCTGGGTCTGTATGACCTAATCAACAATTTAGATGTCAAATAAACAGTACAGTGGGCCTTCATAGGATTTTAATGGTGGATATCCAATCACTATTGTTTTCCTATGGTGTGGTCCACCTGAGATTTATATCCCTCTAATTTTTGGGATCAAGACACAAAATGACCTGTAAAAATGGATGAACAGAATGGATGAAACACATACATCATGGTAGGGCCTGCAGAGCACCGACCATCAGCCACCGGGCTGGTGCCAGGGGGAGTAGCCAAACCGTTTCTGGCATGGACCGGGTACCACCTCGCCAACGGTCATGTCAGGACTACGTGGGGCCCACACTGATATATCCGTTCCATCGACGCCGTCTATCCATTTTAGATATCATTTTAGTGCATGGTATCAAAAAAAGAGGCTAATCGATATCTCGAGTGGACGACACCACATGCAGTGGGGATTGAAATGTTACTGTTGAAGTGAAAACATCAAAACCTCCTTGGCCCCATGAAGTTTTCAACGGCAGGCTTTAAATCTCTGCTTAATGTGGTGTTGCCACCTGAAGATGGCAATGGTATGCTTATCGGATATAACATATGCACAAGTGGAGTAGGGTCTAGTCCGGTTGGATCGAGCTAAAATGGCTTAAACTCGAGCCCGGCCCGCTAATGGGCCAAGCAAATAGGTCCAAGCCTAGTCCAAGAAAACGTACGGCAATGAGAAACACGTGTGAGAGATCTGAGCCATCTAGTGGTAACTGTGAACATGCCTTCTTCCACACTTAGGCTGGTCTTCTCATCAGGTGGGCCACACGTGCAATTTAAATAAGGATCACTTCACTGGCCCCTTTTCTCAAACCTACCTTGGAGCACGTGTGGATTGCTTGGATCATCCAACCGTCAAGCCACGTTGCATCCACCACCTCACTCACAAAAAAAGGGCGTGGGCCCACTGTGGATGATGATTAATTAAAGATAACACGTATATTGGATGATCCTAGCCATCCGTGCAGTGGCCTGTAAAGAAACATAATGGAGAAAAATATTTAACGGTCAACATGAAGTGCCTGAAAGTGAAGAAAACAGATGGCTATGATCGTTGGATAAGGGTGTTTTTCGAGAAATTGGCAATCCGTAGTGAAGCCCACTAGATGGACAGTCCAGATTAATAATCCACCTTGTACACATGTACTGTAGAGACATCTCTCTACCGTAGCCTGATTCTTCTTACTCCACCAAATCATATCTGCCCATGCAAGGTTCTGGCGGGCTCTTTTGACCGGCGACCTGGACCAAAGAGAATTTTCTACGCAGAAGCTCCAACACGCCATTGAGTCGTTCGTCATTGACTCTGACTGACTTGCTCGAATATCTTGGGCGGCGAATTCACCACCATTTTGAAAATGGTGATGACTCATCTACTGTACACGTGGAATACTTGTAGGTCAATCTTAATTGTCCAGACAGTGCTACCTGTTATGGATTGAGAATATCCTAAAAATGAAACTCGTGTGATTATCTTATATATCTGAATTTGTCCAGTGAATTTCAGCCGCTGAAAAACGCATCGTCCACCGTTTAATGGATATCCACCAATAGATAGGTTGGAATGGCTCAACCATTGTAATTTTAAACGCTATGCATGGTTAGAAACGAGTAGGGACCTGCATGTATGATAGATATTGGAATCTTGCCAACCGATGAAGTTGATGTAGAGTTGTATCCTCCAGTGGATACATGGAGGTAGAAAAACTATTAGTAAAGGAGGTGTTCATGGCTAGTTGTAGACCCTCCAATGCCTAAGTTAAGTTTGTAGAAGATGATCATAAATGTGTGAATTATGGCTTAGATGTGTCACCTTCTTTTCTTTCCGCTTGACTTAGAATTTATGGTCGAATATATAGGGTATGGGAAAAAGTTTTAAGCCTCTATATCCCAATGTGCTATGTTGGAGAGTTTATAATTTTACGAGATTCTTATTCCAAATATGTCAGAGTGATATTTGGCCGAGCCCGAATATGTCGGAGTGATCTTCGGTTGAACCTGAATATATCAGAGTGATATAGAGATCAGGCCGGATCCTTATCTCTTTCAGATCTATAGCAAGATTCACTCTGGATTTTCTCATACTGCCTCTTTAGATATGATCGACATGGTCAGCTCGAGATGTTGGGGAGCTCGAGGTTCCTTCCCCGTGTTGTAGATGTTCCCAACAAGTAGGGCTGTACACGAGTCAAGCTAGCTCGAAAAGCTCACTCGACTCGGCTCGACTCGGCTTGGATTGACTCGGCTTGAAAGGCCGACTCAAGGCGAGTTAAGCTTGTTTACTAAAGCTCGAGTTGAGTTCAAGCCAAGTTCGACCATGGTGTATTTCAACTCGACTTGACTCGAAGCTCGAGCTCGAGCTCGACTCGGCTCGAGTAATATATTTTAATAATATATATTATATATATTTGTAACGCCCCGGGTTTCCGAGGGCCGTGTAAGAACTCGGCTCTCGAATTCCCAGGTGTCATGGATGCCCTAATAGGCTTCATATTTTCATTACATTTAGATGATTCATCAACAATGGAAGATTTAGCAGAGTAGGAAGCATAAGTACGTCATAAAGCAGTATCAATTGCTACTAAATATAAAAATATCCAGGCAGCGAATCCAAAATCATCTAAATAGGGAATTAGTCTCACCCATACATGACCTAAAGCAATTAGGGCCCTGGTCCATACCCCACGGTAGCCCAAACTCAACTAAAAGGATCCGTCGAAAGTCTGGAAGCATGAAAGCTCATCTTCCCTATCATTGCTCACCTCGCTCGGTTCGTCGAGCTCCGCCTCACCTGCATCTAGTAAAATATCTGGTTAGTGTTTTAAAACACCGTCTCAGAGTGGGAGTGAGTAATCAACTCAGTGGGTGCTATTAATTTTAAGTTGTAACAGACATCAATTACATTATGAACTTAATGAAAAGCAATCATTCATAAATACCTAACTAATCTTGTTAATGCATATGCATGATAGATGATATGATACATGCCCTCGCCACAACACTCCCTTAAGCGACTCCATCTAACGATCACGTATGACCAACACTCCCTCAAAGCGACCTTGACTGCTGAGTCGCCACCCTAACTAGTGTGATGCAATGCGATCGTGTTAGTCGAGTTCTTAGTTAAGTTTATTCATCCAGCAGGTTGGGGATTCTAATACACCTCACATATCAATGCCCTGAGCTGGTTGCGAGGCCAAGCCCCCCCAACGTGTAAGGCCGAGACCCCGCAGTCGTTAATCCTATCGGATTTTTCATCCCCGACTTCAAGCACATGGGGAGTGCTGAGAGAAAGGGATCGCTCGCGGTCACTACGGGGAGACACGACACCCCAGCGTAAGCTGACAGCTCGGACACAGTGTCTCATTCCACCATGCCCCACTCATGAGGCGGTGGACCAGTTTCAATTTGATTATCGATGGGCTACATCGGTTATAAGGTGTTTCAGGTTCCATACATATGTGAGCAAACAGGGTTAACAAGCAATGTTGGTCAGTAACAGGCTATACCGCACAGGTCCAGGCAAACACGGGACAAACGACATCGAGTACGAACGACCCATGTAGTCCAACTACTGCCGTCCTTGCGTACTCGCCCAAGCCCATGAGTTTAGCCCGGGGTAGTCCTTCCAACGGAACTACCCTCACTCTCCTCATTTTTCCTGACCACCCAAAAGGTGGAGGGTAATTCATAACATGCCACAAACATGGTTAACATCTACCATAAGTGAAGCATGCGTCCATAACTTCTAACATAAAATCTCAAATTTCTCTACCAAGCAAAGCAATTCATGATATGAATTAAGGGTGCAACTGTGTGGTGTGGGTTTGTGAGGAAGCTAAATACTTCCCACACTTCATGGAATCATATAGCACAAGAAATAAGGAATTACACATGTTACAAAACAATGTCTTATGAGAAAAATCAAACAAGACATGAACATATAATCAACCATGGTAACAAATCATGTGAGAGGCAAGAGCAACATCATGTGAGAACTAAACAAACATACCATTCCGTGAAATTCCAAACAAAACATACAATTTATAGGTTTTCTCTAGAATTTCCAAATACATCATTCAAGTAATCAAAATCATTAGGCTCATAATATAGTTGATGCTAGACCACCTAAGGATAATAGTCCGCACCTATGGATCATTGGGATTCTTCGGAAACGACCTAGGATTGCCAACTTGTAGGTGGATTCGTAGAGACCCTGAGTCAAAGGAACTTCGCATGTTAGGATTACATGCAACATCTAGCTTAACACAAAGGATCTCAAGAAGATGGGTGCTTACCTCCCCAATCAGTTGGAATTTGAATTTAGAGCGGTGGATGTGGGATCTCTAAAGGAAGAAGGGAGGAGTTACAAGGATCGACTTCTCTTGGGCCCCACCTTGCCTATGGTCCACCTTCTCTCCCTTCTTCACTCACCCTTCCTCTCTTTACTCTCTTCTTTCTCTTCTCTCCTTTCTCTCTTCTCCCTCTTCTAGGGTAAAATCGTATGGGGAGAGGGGGTGCCTAAATGAGCCTCTTTTATAATGCTGGATTTGGTAGAAATGGCCTCAAGTGTTGGGTTTTTACTATATTAACCCTATGGGAGGGTTTTTCTAGCCTCTAGGGCCTACTATGGGGTGTAGGAGTCGACACCCACCGTTGGATAGTTGACCCTAGTGATGATCTACACACAAACACAATCGGCCCACCATTTGGACGCGCTGATCGACAGATATGATTAAAAGTCTATTTAACGGTTACCCATAGACGATCGGGGCCGCGGCTATACGGATATAAGCAGGGAAATATCTTTACTCCATGAGTGAAGTTTGGTCGCAAACTAACGGTCTGAAATCCTCAACTTTGCATAAGAGTGGACGACTCAATTCACTTAAGTTCCAGCTCCTTTCTTTAGGGTATTTGCACTTCTCATGCACCCGTCCTTCGACTCAAGTTGAGCGGTTCTGGATAGTACCCCGGTCCGACTCCCGCAATGGACGTCAAGCCCAATGAGACGGACATTATTCTATAGTTTTGAAACTAGTGGCCCACCAACGAGCGGTTTAGAGCTTGTTCAGAAAATCGGGCCATTTTTTGAATGAATTAGGTATTGAGATTTCTCGGGGGCAATGATTAGGTTTTGGATTAACTATATTCATAGTATGACCTATTTATAACTAGTGAAAGTGGAGATTTGGTCATGCTTACTCTAAACCATCGATTTTAGGCTAAAAGAGTAACGGGGTTGCTCTAATGGGTCCTTGGTCACGGAATTTATAGGACATGTGCTCCATGGCCTGATGAAGGGCAATGCAAAATTTGAGGGCAAACAGATGAGGGGTTTTACCGCAACGGTCCGATTTGCGATCAATGGTCACCATTTCACGATCGGGTCCCAGATTTTGTGGGCGAGTGTAGAAAAATATTTTAGGCCCTTACCGTAAATTTAGAAGAAACTCGACGGCTGAAATGCCTAATGTCTCAATTTCAATTAAGAGTGCCAGATTCTGAGTCCAGTAGGCTGGGGTGAGTGGCACTTTGTAAGTGCCGCTGGGGCAGCATGGATAATTTAATTTCTAGGCGTCCACTGAGTTTGTGGTCCGCGATGGACCACAAGCCCAGTGAAATCTATATTTCCCTAACCTTTTTTAGATTTTTCTGACCTTCCTTGGTCGCTGTATAGCCTGCATGGGCTGTTGCTAAGTGTAAACGGGCTATCGGCTTGACAACCCGCACTCGGTCTAATCACGACCAGATTGGTTCACCCGTGTATAAGCTAAGATCGAGTGCTAATGATCAGTAAGTGATAATATGAGTTAATTAAAAAAATTAAGGATTTAAAAAAAAAAATCAAAACAGTGAAAATTTGGGATGTTACAATCTACCCCCCTTATGAACAATTTCATCCCTGAAATTGCCTAAGGGTAATAAGTAAAGATATTATCAGTTCGTTTGCTTAAGTTTTATTGGTTTTGGGTCTACATACATTTTAGGGCATGTAATAATTACACTAGCCTAGCTCCTTATGATCTACCCCCTTAAAAGTTTTCACCTTTGAGGTTTGGAAACAAATGTCAAATCATCATTATCGTACTAAGTGTTTAATAATAAAGTTTACCTAAGGGTGGTATTTTCTACTCTTTATGATTGGGCTAATACGGAAAGACAGTTGTGGTAGGCTTAAATTTGATATGTCGATTGTATGCCTGACCGAGGCAAACAACTCGTTGTATCCCTTCCTAATCCTGATAGATCCTGGACTTCTGAATTGTCAAAGCAGTGAGTCCGTTGGCATTCCCCTAGGATTTAGAATTGGGTCGAGCCGCGAATGCTTCACAAGTGTATGGTCCCGTAATTTCGTAGTCCGATCAATCTAAATGTTTAGGGAATGACCATGGTTGGAAAGTTTAAATTTCCTATTTATAAGGTTGTCCTTTGGGTCTTGGTCTACGAGAGTCCTCGTTTTAATTTATATCTAATTTGGGGTTTAATAAATCTCTCAACATGCCTATGGGCAAAGATCATCCTAAAAAGTTGTTAAAGACACAAAATTTTATATGAATTACCATTTCAATCCTATGGCTAGTGGGTTAATCGCAAACTACACGTTGGCTTCATAAATTTCAAGAATGAAGGAATAGTTGAAAGTTATAAGGTATTTTGGCGGTTTGGAGTTCTAATACGCTAATAAGGACGTAGGAAAGGAAAGATGAAAAATATCATCTTCTCAATATTGTTTGAACCTCGAGTTTATAAGAGAATAAGAAAACTTAAAAAATATGTTACTGTAGTCCCCCTCTAAAACAAGTTTATAAGGTATTGAACCACGAACTCAATCCTACTCAAGGGTCCTAAGTTAATTGCACTCAAACAACTTAAACAAAAAGATATATGCATATATATTATCAAATTTAATCATGGGATGATTCCTATGATCTTTGAAAGCAATTCTTAATTTGACTTCGAATCCTAGAATTCTACGATGAAAGAGATACATCTGGTCCATTGGCAACCTTTAGTTGTAGGAACCTTCGGTTCCAATACATCTTTTGTTCATAAAGTATTTATCACTTTTAATTACTGGATAAATTTTATAATTTTTATGGTAGTTCATCATTAAGTTGACCCTTTCCATACAAAATTTTAATCTATTTCAAGTTCCATAAAATTTATAAAAATTTTAGAAGCATAAGTTATTCGAAACTAACAATTTTCTGTAAGATACTAAAATGTATCTAATTCTTGTAACGTTTCTTATGGTAATTCATCATTAAGTTGACCCTTTCCATACAAAATTTTAATCTATTTTAAGTTCCATAAAAATTATAAAAATTTTAGAAGCACAAGTTATTCGAAACTAACAATTTTCTGTAAGATACTAAAATGTATTTAATTCTTGTAACGTTTCTTATGGTAATTCATCATTAAGTTGACCCTTTCCATAAAAAATTTTAATCTATTTCAAGTTCCATAAAAATTATAAAAATTTTAGAAGCATAAGTTATTTGGAACTAACAATTTTCTGTAAGATACTAAAATGTATCTAATTCTTGTAACGTTTCTTATACTTTTAGTAACTAGATTATTTTTAAAATTAAATTTTTTTTTAATAATTGATCATCAAGTTTCAAGTCATCCCACCAAACTTCATATCATTCAGAGTTGTAAATAAATTATAAAAATTATAGACGTAACCACCGTCTAAAGCTAATGATTTTTGGACAGTTGTTAATTCATTCCAAATATAACTATATTATAATTTTTATTTTATTTTTATTTTATTTTTATATGAAACTAGACTTGTTAAGCTTCAATCTGGATTTTGAATCACCTGAAATGGAGTGATATCGAGGGAGATATGAATTTTTGAAGTCGGATGACTTTTGCAGGAAATTCCGGCGTGGGCACGCCGGTCGGGCGTGACGACGCCGGGCCACTAGGAGTTCTGGGCGTGGGGACGCCCAGTGGGCGTGGGCACGCCATCCCACTATATGTTTGGGCGTGGGGACACCTGGTGGGCGTGGGCACGTTAGGCTCAGGTGTGGTCAACTTGCGAAGTCCATATCTCGTAAACCGGAATGAGTTATTCGACGTGTCATATATGATTTTGGGGTAAAAGAAGTCAATCTATGCAATAAACCTAGTGGTTTCACAAGATTCCTCCTAGTTAGGGGTCAAAATATAATTTATTTCCATTTCTACTATTTTCAGTAAATTTTCATTTACCCTTAGATTTCTATCCCCGTTTGGGTCGGAACTATCGAGTTTGTCTCAGTATTTGCTCATTTGGTCTAGGATGATGGTTTCGACCTTCTAATCACTCAATTTTCAGCTCGTTCCTATCAATGAGACGATATACTGTAAGATTCTCAGACCTGATTCCTAGCGACGCTACACTCTCTTGCTCTCCGATCCTAACTCGTTGGAAGTCTTACCTTTCATTTAAGATTTGTTGATTCGGATATCTATGGTGGTTCCTATCGTTTCAGTATTGATATAGTATCCCTTCCTAAGTCAGCGGATGCGTTATGGTGAGTTTATAATCCACAGTCCAATTTAATTTAAATCATTGCTCTGATACCATCTGTAACGCATCGGGTTTAAGAACTCGGCTTTCGAATTCCCAGGTATCATGGATGCCCCAATGGGCTTCATATTTTCATTATATTTAGATGATTCATCAACAATAGAAGATTTAGCAAGGTAGGAAGCATAAGTACGTTATAAAGCAGTATCAATTGCTACTAAATATAAAAATATCCAGGCAGCAAATCCAAAATCATCTAAATAGGGAACTAGTCCCACCTATACATGACCCAAAGCGACTAAGGCCCTGGTCCATACCCCGCGGTAGCCCGAACTCAACTAATAGGATTCGTCGAAAGTCTGGGAGCAGCGAAGGTCCTCTTCCCTATCCTTGCTCACCTCGCTTGGCTCGTCAAGCTCCGCCTCACCTGCATCTAGTAAAATGTCTGGTTGGTGTTTTAAAACACTGTCCCAGAGTGAGAGTGAGTGATCAACTTAATGAGTGCTATTAATCGTAAGTTGTAACAGACATCAATTACATTATGAACTTAATGAAAAACAATCATTCATAAATACCTAACTAATCCTATTAATGCATATGCATGATAGATGATATGATGCATGCCCTTGCCACAACATTCCGTCGAGTGACTCCATCTAAAGATCACGTATGACCAACACTCCCTCAGAGTGACCTCGACTGCCGAGTCGCTACCCTAACTAGTGCGATGCAATGCGATCGTGTTAGTCGAGTTCTTAGTTAAGTTCATTCATCCAGCAGGTTAGGGATTCTGATACACCCCACGTATCAATGCCCTAAGCTGGTTGCGAGTCCAAAGCCCCCAACGTATGAGGCCGAGACCCCACGGTCCTTGATCCTGCCGGGTTCCCCATCCCCGACTTCAAGCACATGGGGAGTGCCAAGAGAAAGGATTCGCTCGCGGTAACTACGGAGAGGCGCGGCACCCCAACATAGGCCGACAGCTCAGACACAGTGTCTCATTCCACCATACTCCGCTCACGAGGTGGTGGACCAGTTTCAATTTAATTATCGATAGGCTACATCGGTTGTAGGGTGTTCCAGGTTTCATATATATGTAAGTAAGCAAGGTTAACAAGTAAGGTTGGTCAGTAACAGGCTATACCGCACAGGTCCAGGCAAACATGGAACAGACGACATTGGGTACGAATGACCCATATAGTCCAACTATTGTCATCCTTCCGTACTCGCCCAAGCCCATGGGTTTAGCCCGGGGTAGTCCTTCCAACGGAACTACCATCACCCTCCTCATTTTTCCTGACCAACTAAAAGGTGGAGGGTAATTCATAACATGCCACAAACATGGTTAACATCTAACATAAGTGAAGCATGCGTCCATAACTTCTAACATAGAATCTCAATTTTCTCTACCAAGCAAAGCAATTCATGATATGAATTAGGGGTGCAAGTGTGTGGTGTGGGGTTGTGAGGAAGCTAAACACTTCCTACACTTTATGGAATCATATAGCACAAGAAATAAGGAATTACACATGTTACAAAATAATGTCTTATGAGAAAAATCATACAAGACATGAACATATAATCAACCATGGTAACAAATCATGTGAGAGGCAAGAACAATATCATGTGAGAACTAAATAAACATATCATTCCGTGCAATTCCAAGCAAAATATACAATTTCTAAGTTTTCTCTAGAATTTCAAAATACATCATTCAAGCAATCAAAATCATTAGGCTCATAATATAGTTGGTGCTGGACCACCTAAGGATAATAGTCCGCACCTATGGATCGTTGGGATTCTTGGGAAATGACCTAGGATTGCCAACTTGCAGGTGAATTCGTAGAGACCGTGAGTCAAAGGAACTTCGCATGTTAGGATTACATGCAACATTTAGCTCAACACAAAGGATCTCAAGAAGATGGGTTCTTACCTCCCCAATCGGTTGGAATTCGAATTTAGAGCGGTGGATGTGGGATCTCTAGAGGAAGAAGGAAGGAGTTACATGGATCAACTTCTCTTGGGCCCCACCTTGCCTATGGTCCACCTTCTCTCCCTTCTTCACTCACCCTTCCTCTCTTTACTCTCCTCTTTCTCTTCTCCCCTTTCTCACTTCTCCCTCTTCTAGGGTAAAATCGTATGGGGAGAGGGGGTGTCTAAATGAGCCCCTTTTATAATGTCAGATTTGGTGGAAATGGCCCCAAGTGTTGGGTTTTTACTATACTAACCCTATGAGAGGGTTTTTCTAGCCTCTAGGGCCCACTATGGGGTGTAGGAGTCGACACCCACCGTTGGATAGTTGGCCCTAGTGATGATCTACGCATAAACACCATTGACCCGCCATTTGGACGCGTCAATCGACAGATATGATTAAAAGTCTGTTCAACGATCACTGATAGTCGATCGGGGCTGCGGCTATATGGATATGAGTAGGGAAATATCCTTACTCCACGAGTGAAGTTTGGTCGCAAACCGACGGTCTGAAATCTTCAACTTTGTATAAGAGTGGACGACTCAATTCACTCAAGTTCCAGCTCATTTCTTTAGGGTATCTGCACTTCTCATGCACCCGTCCTTCGGCTCAAGTTGAGCGGTTCTGGACAGTATCCCGGTCCGAATCCCGCGACGGACGTCAAGCTCAATAAGACGGACATTATTCTATAGTTTTGGAACTGGTGACCCGCCAACGAGCGGTCTAAAGCTTGTTCGAAAAATCAGGCCATTTATGAAATGAATTAGATATTGGGATTTCTCGGGAGTAATGATTAGGGTTTAGATTAACTATATTCATAGTATGACATGTTTATAACTAGTGAAAGTGAAGATTTGGTCATGCTTACTCTAAACCGTCGGTTTTAGGCAAAAAGAGTAATGGGGTTTCTTTGATGGGTCCCTAGTCACGAAATTTATAGGACAGGTGCTTCATTGCCAGATGAAGGGCAATGCAACATATGAGAGCAAACGGATGCGGGGTTTTACCGTAACGGTCCGATTTGCGATCAATGGTCACCGTTTCACGATCGGGTCCCAGATTTTGTGGGCGGGTGTAGAAAAATATTTTAACCCTTCACCATAAATTTAGAAGAAACTTGATGGCTGAAATGCCTAATGTCTCAGTTTCAATTAAGAGTGTTAGATTCTGAGTCCAGTAGGCTGGGGTGAGTGGCACTTTGCAAGTGCCGCTGGGGTGGCGTGGATAATTTAATTTCTAGGCGTCCACTGAGTCCGTGGTCCGCGATGGACCACAAGCCCAGTGAGATCTATGTTTCCCTAACCTTTTTAGATTTTTCTGACCTTCCTTGGTCGCTGTATGGCCCACATGGGCTGTTGCTAAGTGTAAACGGGCTATCGGCTTGACAGCCCGCACTCGGTCCAATCACGACAGATTGGTCCACCTGTGTATAAGCTAACATCGAGTACTAATGATCAGTAAGTGATAATATAAGTTAATTAAAAAAATTAAGGATTTTTTTGAAAATCCAAAACAGTGAAAATCCAAGATGTTACAATATTATATTAATATTAATATATATATATATATATATATATAATATTTAAGTTTTTTTAAAAAAAGTTAAAACTTAAAAGTTTTTACTAAAAAACCCTACCCGACCCTACCTGTCCCCATTCCCTCTTTTCTTTCTCTTACGCTACTGAGGTAAACTCAACTTGAACCACTAGCTCGACTCGAACTCAACTCGAAAACTTTGGCAAACAAGCCAAGCTTCAATGTTGAGCTCGAGGGCGAGCTCGAACTCGAGTATAGCATGGACAAGTCAAGTCGAGCTTGGCCCACCTCGACTCGACTCGGCTCGATGTACAACCCTACTAACAAGGGCGAGTTCTCTCTTACCGAACTCCATCCTCTGATGGCTCAGCTCGTGTAACACCCTGATTCTCATAACCCGATGATGATCACTCGAGTACGAGAATCCCGAGGGTTACGTCATATAATGTAACTACCATTCATCTAATGTCTAATATATTTCATAACATCGAAATATAACTAATGTATAAACTATTAAAACGAGTTCAACATACGTGAGTGGAAGTAAGAAGTAAAGCAAGATCCCATAACAAGGAATTTTTAATTACAATTCTCAAACTAAGCAAAAAAATAAAAAAGATAATGCCTGGGACATGAAAGTAAATATATCTTATGTTATCAGTTGAGCCCCCAACTGCCCAATTATATCAGCATATGGTTCCTCCTCTGCATACTCCTCCTTAATTGCGCCAAGAGCATCATCATAGGCATCTTCTTCCTCCATCATACCTATGTCTATTTGGTGCAATTGCACAATTGAGTGAAAACTCAATGAGAATTTCCGACAAGGATTCATGCATATCATGTCATTCCAAAGCAGTTTAAACCACACATATTGAATCATGATGGGGATGATATAACTTAAATGTAAATGTATGAATGTATGCATGTATGCTCAAGTTACAGATCTGGGGATGCACATCCAGCTGTCAAAATAAAGGGTCGCCCAAGGAGAACTGGCCACCCAAAAAAGTACACAATGGTACGCCCAATAAGAACTAACCACTCAGAAAAGACCATGAAATATAGATCACCCAAGGAAAATTAGTCACCCAGAAAAGACCATAAAGTATAGATTGCCCAAGGAGAATTAGTCACCCGGAAAAGTACACAAAGGTACCCCCAAGGAGAACTAACCACCTGAAAAAGACCATGTAAAGTAAGAGCGCCCAAAGTGGCACAAATGCACATGTTCTAGGAGTTTATCTAAAGTGGTAGGACTTACAGTAAATTGAACGAGAGTGTGGCTTACATTGAGCACTCGGAAAAGCTCATATGTCATGCATGGATGTTATGTACCATGGTTTCCATATACGTTCTTTGGGTTTGAAGAGATTACTCCCTAGAATATAGATATAATCCGATCTAATGATTCTTAGCAAAGGTTAAGCATCTAACCACAAATCTAACACGGATCTTCACCATTTTTTCTAAATTCAAATCAGGATCCATAATATAAGGTTCATAGACATCAAGTATATTAAATCTCAATCTACATTTCTTATAGGAGATGGCATGTTATTCATAATTTGCAACATACAATTTAAATTGAAGTGAAATGAAGTTTCAAGGTTTATGTCATGATTAGTAGTGGTATAACTATAATCCAATCATTATAATTGTAGTGTGGAAATTACAAGATAAAAATCCTTCATACATAGTTAATAAATCTAGGCATATAATAATAGGGTTAAAACATTATTCTATGATTATCAATACCATTTATAAATGAAATCAACATTTACAATACACTTAAAATCATCTACACTTCGGTTTTAGCTAATACGGAATTCAATGAATGAAGAAGCGATGTCGGATATTCCTCACCTTAGGTGGATATTTCTCTGATTTGTAATATTCTTATGAGGTGAATATGATGATCTTGTTTGGACTGGTTGAAGGAAGGGGTGTCCTTTAAGATAGATAATTTTATGTAGTACCAAAATGGAATGTTATCAGACATCAGTGAGCCACAACCGAGTCGACTCAGTTGGGAAGTTGAACGAGTCAACTCACAACCGAGTTAAGAGGGTCTTACAACTAAATAGCAGGCATTGGTTTTATACCTGGGTGACAATTGTTCTCGGCCGTTGAAGGGAGGATGGTTATTCTTTAGTGCAGTCAGTTGGAGGCGTTCCTGGAGGTATCATTACAATGCATTAATACTTAGTCAACTCGGTCCGGTACCTAGTTTAAGGATTGGTTGGATGAGAGGAATACATTTGGTCTTCACTGGTTTCATTCAACCTGTGAACCTGGTGGCGCTCTTAGAGCTCTTCTCAGGTAGTTTCAGGCATTGGTTGTAATGTCTTGTCCAATCAGAACAGTGTCCTGAGTCGTCTACGTAGGATTTGCTGCAGGACCGTTCATTTAAACTACTCGTGATGGGGTACCACAAGTAAATTAACCTAGGATTAGCCCATTAGAGTGGACCAATCTGGTCATGATCAGACCAAGTGCGGGCCATCAAGCTAGATGACCATTTGCACCTAGCGACAGCCCGTACGGGCCATGCAATGACCAGAGGAGGTCAGAAAAATCTAAAA
The DNA here is from genome assembly GCF_029962835.1 of Magnolia sinica. Taxonomy (NCBI): domain Eukaryota; kingdom Viridiplantae; phylum Streptophyta; class Magnoliopsida; order Magnoliales; family Magnoliaceae; genus Magnolia; species Magnolia sinica. Next base: position 10,186,689 of record NC_080587.1, on the reverse strand, counting down.
ATTTAGGAAACCGAAGATCTCACTGAGCTTGTGGTCCAACGCGGACCACGGACTTGGTGGACAGCCAGAAATTTATTATCCACGTTGTCCCAGCGGCGCTTGCCAAACGCAACTCACGCAAGGCCATAATTGAAATCTAATACTTATAAACAAAACTGAGATACCATGCTTTCCAGCCGTCGGATCTCTTCTACGATTACGGTGGAGGTTTAACATATTTTTCTACGCCTGTCCACAAAATCTGGGACTCGATCGTGAAACGGTGACCGTTGATCGTAAATCGGACTCGTACGATCAAATCCCTCGTGCATTTACCTTCAATTTTTGCATGGCCCTTCATCGGGCCTTGGAGCACCTATCTTATAAGTTTCATGGCAAGAGAGCTACCAGAACCACCCCAACAACTAGAATGGACCTCTTAGGGTCATTTAAAGATCGGAGCCATGGGATAAAACCCCGTATCCGTTTGTCCTTAAATTTTACATGGCTCCTCATTGGGCCATGAGACACATACACACCAAATTTGGTGGCCAAGGGGGGGTGATAGGGCCGCCCCAAAGCCTATAGGGAGTCCTAGAGCGCCATTGTGGGAATTTGTAGAAACTTAAGACCAAAGGGCCCAAGTTTAGGAAATAAAACCCTAAGGCCCTTTTTCTCATAACTCCCTCATTACTCCAACAACCTAAGGGAAGGAGAGAGCAAAGAGAGTAAAGAGAGAAAGAGTGAAGAAGAGTGAAGGTGGACCATAGCTCTAGTGAGGCCCAAAGGACTCCGATTCTTGCAACTCCTCATCTCTTCCTTAACAAATCCTTCACCCACGACCAGAAGAACCCCTCTCCACCGATTGAGTAGGTAAAACCCTCATTTCTTAGAAACCCCTTTCGTTGAGTGAGAATTTGCATGAAATCCTAACAAGCAAATGCATTTCCTCAGGATTCCGGCCGATCGACACCAAACTCGACACTCCTAAGTCATTTTCCAAGTCTTCAACGATCCATAGGTGCAGATTATTATCCTTAGGTGGCCTAACACCAATTTTAGTATGTAATGCCCCGAGTTTTCGAGGGCCGAGTAAGAACTCGACTCTCAAATTCCCAGGTGTCATGGATGCCCTAATGGGCTTCATATTTTAATTACATTTAGATGATTCATAAACAATGGAGGATTTAGCAAGGCACGGAGCATAAGTACGCCATAAAGCAGTATCCATTACTACTAAATATAAAAAATATCCAGACAACGAATCCCAAATCATCTAAATAGGAAACTAGTCTCATCCATACATGACCCAAAGCAACTAGGGCCCCGGGTCCATGCCTCGCGGTAGCCCGAACTCAACTAAAAGGATCCGTCAAAAGTCTGGAAGGACGGAGCTCCTCTTCCCTATCCTTGCTCACCTCACTTGGCTCGTCGAGCTCCGCCTCACCTGCATCTAGTAAAATGTCTAGTTGGTGTTTTAATACCCCGTCCTAGAGTGAGAGTGAGTGATCAACTCAGTTGGTGCTATTAGTCTTAAGTCGTAACAAACATCAATTATATTATGAATTTAATGAAAGGAAAACATTCAAAAATACCTAACTAATATTGTTAATGCATATGCATGATAGATGATGTGATGCATGCCTTCGCCACAACACTCCCTCGAGCGACTCCGTCTAACGATTGCGTATGACCAACACTCCCTCAGAGCGACCTCGACTGCCGAGTCGCCAACCTAGCTAGTGCGATGCAATGATCATGTTAGCCAAGTTCTTAATTAATTCCATTCATCCATCAGGTTGAGGAATCTGATACACCCTATGTGTCAATGCCCTAAACTGGTTGCGAGGCCAAGGCTCCCCAATGTGTGAGGCCGAGACCCGGCGATCCTTGATCCCGTCGGGTTTCTCCCATCCCCGACTTCAACACATGGGGGTGATGAAATGTGGGATCGCTCGCGGTCACTACGGGGAGGCGTGTCACCCCAGCGTAGGCCGACATCTCAGACATAATATCCCATTCTACCATGCCTGGATCACGAGACTGTGGATCAATTTCAATTTGGTTATCGATGGGCTACAACGGTTGCAAGGTGTTCCAGGTTCCATATAAGTGTGGGAAAACATGGTTAACAAATAGGGTTGGTCAGTAAGTAGGCTAGACCGCACGAGTTTAGGCGAGTACGGGACAGACGACATCGGGTATGAGCGACCCATGTAGCCTAACTACTGCCACCCACACGCACCCGCCCAAATCCATGGGTTTAACCTCAGGGCGGTCCTACCAACGGGACCACCTTCATTCTCCTCATGTTCCTGACTAACCCAATGATTTGATGATAATTTATAGCATGCCAACTAGTAAGATTATCATCTAGCATAAAATAATATCATATTTCATATTTTCTCAACATACAATTTAGATTTTCCTATCAAGCAAGTTATTAATATCATTAATCAAGAGTGCATGTGTTTTGTGTGGGTTAGTGAGGAAGTTAAGCACTTCTTATACTTAATAGAACCAAATTACACAAGAGTTAATGGATCATACATGCTATGAGGCAACATCATGTGAGAACCAAACAAGACAAGTACATGCAATCATCCATTCAAACCAAACCATAAGAAAGGCAACAACATTCCATAACCATTTCATGTAATCGATAGGATTAAGGGTAGGGTCTTCCCTAGGTTTGTCTAGATTCTTCAAATGCATCATCCAAGCAAGCAAAATCATTAAACTCATACTAAAATTGGTGCTAGGCCACCTAAGAACAATAGTTCGCACCTATGGATCGTCGAGGTCTTGGGAAACGACCTAGAAGCGCCGAACTCGATGTGGATCGGCCGGAATCCTAAGACAATACTCTTGCATATTAGAACCTCATGCAAAACATCTCTTACATAAGGGTTTCAAGAAAAAGGGGTGAGGGATTTACCTATACAGTCAACGGAAGCGGTTCTTGTAGTTGTGGTGGAGGGTTTCCTTGAAGAAGAGGGAGATATTGCAAGATGGAACTTTCTTGGGCCCCACTTCAACTATGACCCACTTTCTCTCCCTCCTTCACTCTCCCTTCCTCTCTTCTTCCTTTCTCCTTTCTCCTTTTTCACTCTTCTCTCTTTCCTTCTCTAGGGTAAATTCGTATGGGGAGAGGGGTGCCCCAAAGAAACCCCTTTTATAATGTTAGATTTGGTGTAAATGGCCCCAAGTGTTGGGTTTTTACTATATTAGCCCTATGGGAGGATTTTTCTAGGCTCTAGGGCCCATTATAGGGTGTACAAGTCGATATACACCGTAGGATGGTTAACCTTAATGATGATCTACGTATGGATACGATCGGCCCGCCATTTGAATGCGTCGATTAATAGATATGATTAGAAGTCTGTTCAACGGTCACCGATATAGTCGATCGGGGCCGCGGCTATACGGATATGAGCAGGAAAATATTCTTACTCTATGTGTGAAGTTTGGTCACAAACCGATGGTCTGAAATCCTCAACTTTGCATAAGAGAGGACGACCCAATTCACTTAAGTTCCAGCTCATTTCTTTAGAGTATTTGCACTTCTCATATACTCGTCCTTCGGCTCAAGTTGAGCGGTTCTGGACAGCACCCAGGTCTGACTCCCGCGATGGACGTCAAGCCCAGTAAGACGGACATTATTCTATAATTTTGGGATTAGTGGCCCACCAACGAGTGGTCTAGAGCTTGTTCGAAAATTTGGGGTATTTCTGGAATGAATTAGGTATTGAGATTTCTCAGGGGCAATTATTAGGGTTTGGATTAACTATGTCCATAGTGTGGCCTATTTATAACTAGTGAAAGTGGAGATTTGGTTATGCTTACTCTAAACCGTCGATTTTAGGCTAAAAGAGTAACGGTGTTGATTTAGTCTATTATTCAAGATCCAGGCCTTATCTGACTCGGCTTCGGTTAGATATTCAATTTAGTCATGATTGTCTTGATTAGTTAGCGATGAGTTGGTTAGATTTGGGTCCTATATGAGTAAATCATGGGGCTAAACTTGTTGTCCAAATGATCGGGCGGATTCGTTAGCTTCATACGGTTGATTAAACGGACTTGTGCGGATCTTTACTGGTACCACTCATATATAAACTAACACTGAGTGCCAATAGTCATTAAGTGGTATTATAAGTTAATTAATGAAAAAAATTCAAGGATTTTTGGAAATTCAAAATAGTGAAAATCCAGGATGTTACATAGTACGAGTCTAATGATTTTGATTGCTTGAACGATATATTTAGAGAACCTAAAATGACCCTAGGAAAGACCTTACCTTTGATCATTTCAATCAACATGGAATGGTTATGAATGTTTGTTGTCCTTCACATGATTGGGTATAAATTTGATGATTGCATGTTCATGTCTTACTTGATTCTTGTATGATGTTACCTTAGAACATGTATGATTCCTTCACCCTTGTGCATTTTGGTGTTATAATATATATGAAATGCTTAGCTTCCTCACCAACCCACACAACACACATGTACCTTTATTTCATGACATTGTTAGCTTTACCTCGTACAAAAATTAGAATTTTATGTTGGGAACTATGGATGCATGATATTGCTTATGCTAGATGATAACTCTGATTGTTGGCATGTTATGGATTACCCTCAAATCCCTAGGATGGTCAGGAAACTGAGGTGAGAGAAGGTGGCCCATTGGTAGGATTGCCTTGAGGCTGGGCAGGCATATTTGGGCGAGTACGGATGGGCGACAGTAGTTGGACTACATGGGTCGCTTATACCCGATGTCGTCTGTCTTGTACACGCCTGTACTCGCAAGGTCTAGTTCACGTACTGACCATCCATGTTGTTTACCATGTTTGCCCACACCTGTATGGAACTTGGAACACCTTTCAACCATTAGAGCCCATTAATACCTATCAGAGACCGATCCACTAACTCGAGAGCCAGGCATAGTGGAATGGGACACTTTGTCCGAGCTGTCGGCTTACGCTGGGGTGATGAGCCTCCCCGTAGTGACCGCGAGCGATCCCTTTTCTCATCACTCCCCATGTGCTTGAAGTCGGGATGGAGAACCCGACGGGATCAAGGATCGCGGAGCCCTGACCTCGCGCGTTGAGGGGTCATGGTGCCGCAACTAGTTGAGGGCATTGATACATGTGGTGTATCAGTTTCCTTAACTTGCTGGATGAATGAAATTAACTAAGAACTCGGCTAACATTATCATGTCGCATCGCACTAGTTAGGTTGGCGACTCGACAGTCGAGGTCTCATTGAGGGAGTGTTGGTCATACGCGATCGTTAGACGGAGTAGCTCAGGGAAGTGTTGTGGAAAGGTCATGGACCATATCATTTATTATGCACCTGCATTAATAAGATTTGTAGGCGTTTATGAATGCTTGTCTTTCATTAAATTCATAATAAAAATTGATGTTTGTTACAACTTAGGGCCAATAGCACTCATTGAATTGATCACTCACTCCCACTCTGGGACGGTGTTTTAAAACACCAACCAGACTCTTCCATAGACGCAGGTGATGCAGAGTATGAGGAGCCTGATGACGCGAATCTTGAGGAGGAGGACGAGCTGTCTTACTTCCAGCTGATGGACGGTTCTCCATCGGCCTAGTAGACGGATTTGGATCGCTGAGTGTTGGACTCAGCTCCTCATTCTTTTTGGACTTATCATTTTTGTGATTTTGTTGGGCTACGCCTTGAGCGACCCATTTACATTCTTTTGGACTTGTATATATATATATATATATATATATATATATATATATATATATATATATATATATATATATTTGACCTCTTTCATTTCAATAGATTAGTTTTGATTATGTTTCATGTTCCAAGAAATTTCATGATACGCATTTAAACCTGATTAAATGCAAATTAGTAAAAATTAGCATAAGTGATACCCAGGAACTTGGGAGTCGAGTGTATGCACCACCCCCAAATTTCAGGGCGTTACATTGGTCCTTAGAGGTGAAATGAGCCTGACTCAGTTGGATACTCACTGAGTCTACTCATTCACAAGTTGAATGTAAAACTAACTCAAGTGGACAAAGTTTGATCATGATACCTGGGCAATGAGTTGGCTCTATCTGGTAGCGTAAAGGAGATCAGAGGAGTTATGGTCCTAGGTCTGAGCTAACCAGATGCTCTTCAACTTGGTGATTGGCCGAGTCACTCACAGAAGCCGGTCTGGAGATATGAAGATTCCGAACTAAGTTGGGTTTTTACCCTGTCGACTCTTTTAACGAGTTAGGTGCAAAAACAGTTGAAAGGAATGGGGTCCAACGATATTACCTGGATTGAGAGCGGCTCTAACTGGGGGCGTGGAGGAGACTGGAGTATGACTCGTGACGAGCCTAACAGAGCTGATCTCACGAACGCGACTCAGTTGATGGACTCCGATTGCCTAGAGTTTTGAAAACTCAGGTCAGGCTAACTGTTGGAGCCTTCTCTCCCTCCCTGCAACACCCTTCCTCTCTCTCTCTCTCTCTATCCTTCCTCTCTCTTAGCAATGGACAAGTGAGTCCCAATTGTCTTGCTATCTGGTGTGGCTTAGTTAAGTCGCAATAGATATTAGCAGCTCACACCAGTAGCCGATCCACTTTCCCTCTCCATCTCTTTCTCCTCTCTCTCTCTCACGATCTGTTCTCAGTAATGAACAACTCAAACTGAGTCGAGTTGCTACCATGCTTGCAACTCGCCCCAGCGGCGCCAATACTCTCTCTCTCTCTCTCTCTTACTATTTCTTTCCTCTTCTTCTTATCTGGTTTTGGGATTCGCCCTAAAAACCCGACTACTTATAGCTGTTTCTATTTCTGGAGGGTTCTTCTGCTAATTACGAAGGTTAGCGTAGAGATAACGCGAGTTAACCGAGAATGGCTTGCCATCAGGGTCTCCCCCATGCATTAGATCTTGTGCATGGGCCTATATGATTGCTCCTGATGGACTTTAAATGGGGTGGGCCACACGATGAATGGTTTGGATGTGTGAAAGGTTTAGTCTTATAAGATGTGGGTCAACCGATCAGATTGGAGAAGATGATCGGCCGGTGATGGTGTTTTCGCATGGGACGGGTGATTCAACGATCCAGAATGTTAAGATGGTCCAGATGGTATCCATCAGGCTCGTGGGGGTCCATTACACGGTGATGGATGGTCCGTTCGTGATGCTCCTTTCTAAAACGGGGGCGATTCGAGATATTGCTGCAAGTCGCCAATATCTCGGCTTCCTTACGAGATTTTCCGGACAGCCCTAGTCCGGACGTCTCAGATTTGCTTGGATGAACCTTCCAAAAGTCGGAGAAGGGTGGAGATCGCTCCAACCCTAAATGGAAGTTATTCTTCCGCCTTTTGCTGCATATGGATCCATTTATGAAAACCGTAGGGCTGACGCGGATTTCTTCGCGCGCGTGGATGGAGTCCAACGACTCCGAACGGTCGGATCCGCCAATGCAACTATGGACATGGATTTTTCCACCTCGTCAACGCCCCTCCTTTGAAATGCTTGATCAATCATTGACCGGACTTGAGTGGGGGTCTTCCGACTATGGATTTCGTCATGGATATGGTTGGTGTCGTTGGGACCCTATCTAGAAGATGGACGGTTTGGATTTCTAGGACGGGGTTAGATGGTGGGCTGTCATCAGCAACAGACGGTTGGTCTGTTTGAATGCAAGATGGGCGAGAGATTTGTTTGAAAATTGAAGGATTTTTTTTGGTTTTCATCGGGTCAACTCTCGTTTGACCCGATACTTGAGTTTTGTGCACTGTGTGTGCACATTATCTATGCAAACGCACATATCAGATGTGGGGTCCACTTCATGATCCAGGCCGATCAACACCGTTCATCGGTCTTAGAAGGTCATTCAACGTTTAAGGTTGGGGTTTTGGTAAATCTTGATTGCTGGTGGATGAGATCTGAGCGGTCTGCTTCTCTTACAGGGTTTATTAATTGCCCTGAACTGAAGACCAGTCCGCTTCTATTCCTTCAAAGGGTCGTACCTGGAGATTTATCCTTGATGAGCGTTGATTGTTATTGGTTGGACTATAGGTTTTAAGTGGGGAGGTTAAACCTATTTCAAGTTGAAATTCATGATGAAATTTGATGGTCGTTACAGTAGGAGAATCTTCGGATTTCTTCAACCTTAAATATTATGCGGGTTCTAGTCGACTACGGGATTCTAAGATTAAGTGGCTAATGGCGACTCCAAACTGACATCAAACACCCCCAAAAGACAAGACCACTAGCCAAAGATCACCAGATACTAGTAGGCACCGATCTCCAGCATTCACAACAATAGACTGGAAAAATCACTTTTATGGGTTCATATCAGTCTGATGAATGTGAACGGATTGAAGTGGCCAAGGGATTGGCCTAAGCACTGTTTTAGTGGGTCCCACGATCGATTTCCAATAGCATCTCCCAAACTTCCATTGCAAGCCAAGGTCATACGATGCAACAGGTGGGCATAAGGGCAATTTCATATGAAGAATGGGCAAAATCTCATCTTATGGCTAAAAAAGTATAGTCCCAATATAAATTGATTATTTTTTCACTTATGTCTTTCCATATGGCTATTATGGTAAAAATCTAGTTTTTTTCTTTTCCATGCGGTATCACAAGTTGGGTCAAGCAGTAATCGTGGGATCTGCCTTAATGTATTTGTTCTATATTCAAGCTGTTCAATTGTTTTGACAACTCATTTTAGGTCACGAGTTCAAAAATGAAGCAGATCAAAATCTCAAGTGGACCACACTACACGAAATAGTGGCAATTGAATGGTTGAGTGCTACAAAAGTTTTGGATTAAGTTGATATTCCACTTTCACTTCCACGTGCACTACTGCAGTTGCATTCATACAATTCAACACCATGTCTAAGCTTTGTATATATATCATATTCTTTGAAATTGATATAAATGAACGCAAATGCATATATATATGTGGATTAGATTTAGAATTGAATGAATGCAAATATGGGCATGGATGAGAATGTGGAAGTGGATGCAAATGTGGAGGTGGTCGATGAAGGTGAATATAGAAGTTAATGTGAACCTAGTGGGGGGTGGATCCCCCTTAAGCATTGGGACTCCTAGGTGTGATCTACGGTGCTTAAGGAGGGATTCACCCCCCATTAGGTTCACATTCACTTTTATATCTGCCTTTACAACCACCTCCACCTCTACATGTACATTTACTTCCACGTCCCACAGGGGTGACAACAACCGTTGTAACTACCTTAACTTTCGTAATAATTCAAAAGGGCCTTCGTGGCCTACATAACATTTTTGAACCAATATTGTGGCGCCCACCTTACATCGGGCTTGACACTGAGATTTAAGAGAGAAAACATTAGCAGTGGACCACACAAGAGGAAACAACTCACATTGAAAGTGCAACGCTATGTTTATTTTGGGCCGCAAATGCCTCCAATGACCATGAAATCAATGCCCTTCATGTCCATGGATGACAACAAACAAATGAACAGATCAGATGAGTGGGCCCATTTATGGCTTTGCAGGGCACACAATCCTCTCTTCGACAACGGTTTCTCCAAGTTCAGAGGTACAAAGGAAAAAAAAGAAGAAACGACTAAGAAGGCCATATGCGGCTAGGGCCCCACATTTTGAACCCATCCCAAATCTTACATGGGGCCCGCTGAATTGTCATGAAGTCCAACATGTCCACCTCAAAAGGGGTCTTAATTTGGTGTCCTCGACCAAAGTTTGAGCACAAAATCATTACAAATGAACCACACTGGAGTAAATAATTCAAAATTAATGAACACCGGTTGTGTAATTGTGGGCCACTCATAGCTTTAACAATAAATTAGAAAAATCACATTTATGGTTCACAGCAGCCCGATGAATATGAATAGATCAAAGTGGCCAAGGAATGGGCCTAAGCATTATTTTAGTGGGTCCCACGTTTGATTTCCATTGGCATCTCTCCAACTTCCATTGCAAGCCAAGGTCGTCCAATGATTGATTCCCAATGGCATCTCCCAAACTTCAATTGCAAGCGAAGGTCGTATGATGCAATGGTGGGGTAGAAGGGTAGTTTTACCAAAAAATAAAAAAATAACGACAAAATCTCATCTTGATGTTAGAAAAAACAGTCCTATAAAAGTGATTGATAATTTTTTCACTTATGTCCTTCCATAGGACTATCATGGTAAAACTCTAGCTTCTTTTTTATTTTATTTTATTTTTTTCTTTCCTCTTTCAGGTATCACCAAGTTGTGCCAGGCAGTAACCGGGGATCCACTTGATTTATTTGTTCCATATCTATGCCGCCGATCAGTTTTGACAGCTCATTTAAATCACAAGTCCAAAAATGAAGCAGATCCAAATCTAAGGTGAACCACACCACGAAACAGTAGTGATTGAATGGTTTAGGCCAAGTTCTGGATCGAAGCTAATATTCCTGTTTTCCATTTACGAAGTTATGTGTGAACTTATCAACCGTTTTGATCGTAAATAAACATTACGGTGGGCTCTAAGAAGTTTTCAATGGTGGGGTTCATTCACCAGTGTTTCCTATGGTGTGGTCCACTAGAGGTTTTGATCCACTTCGTTTTTGGGTCCCTAGACTAAAATGACCTAGGAAGACGGATGGACAGCGAGGATATGCATCACATACATCAAGGTGGGCTCTAAGAAGTTTTCAATGGTGGGGTTCAATCACCAGTGTTTCCTATGGTATGGTGCACTTGAGGTTTTGATCCACTTCGTTTTTGGGTCCATACTATAAAATGAGCTAGGAAAACGGATGGACGGCGAGGATATACATCACATACATCAAGGTGGGCCCGACGGTCACAGCCTGACCGACCTTGGTGTTACCCCGACCTGACCGACTCGGCTGCCATCCATGGAGTCCATGAGCTGAACTCTCTCTCTCTCTCTCTCTGCTGCAATGGCTGGAAAACACCCCTGTTCCAAAAACCCTAGATCTCCCTTTCTTTCCTTCCGAACTCCGGCCACGTCAGTAGCTCTCCTCTCCATCCTCTCTCTCCTGGCGTTCTTATTCTACTACTCTTCCTCTCACCATCAAAACCCCAACACCTCTCTCTCTTTCTTCCAAAACACCAACCCTAACATCCGTGACACGTCCTTCGTCGTCTCCCTCGAGAAGTTCCTCCACAAATCCAGGCCGTCCGATCATGTCGACAGCAGCGGCCATGACGGAGGAGTGGAAGCCGCTGCGACGGATCTCGACGATCGGATCTGGCGGGGGGAAATGGAGAGGATGTACAAGGACCCGGACGGTTCGTTGGTGCCGGTTGTGAGGGTTTACGTCTACAATATGCCGTCAAAATTCACATACGATCTGCTGTGGCTGTTTAGGAATACGTATAAGGAGACTGTTAATCTGACATCAAATGGTAGCCCTGTCCATCGTCTGATAGAACAGGTATTGCACTGTTTTGAATATTTTAAATTTTAGATTTTGAATGATATGGATTTTATGATGGTGAATTGTTGGGTTCTGATGATTTGGTCTGTGAATTGTGTGAGTGGGGTCCATGGTTTGCTGATCCGGATCGTTCATATGATGGTTCCAATCGTGGATGTGGTTCCCAAATCTCCCAAATTGGAGGATCCTGGCCATCTAATATTTAGCAGGATTTTCCAGATTGCTGCTGTATTTTTTCCCCTTGAACTGTCTGTTTGTAGCACATTGATTGAAGGGTTAGGCTATTATGATTTGGGAGATTCTTGGGAGGCTGAGGATGTTACATCAACAGCTGGATCCATCAGATCAATGATCAGGACTGGTGAAACCCATGGATTTTGCTGCTTGGATGGGCGAGGTGCATGGTGACACTGTTCACATTCTGTTGCATCACAATTCAACGATTCCTTCTCCCATTGACAGTTCTGATTAGTGAGGGCGGGCACATGTATGGTAGAGGGATGGCTGAGTGCAAATTTGGGTGGTCTAGTGGACCATGAACCCCTTGTTGACGAGAATTTCACAAATTTGAAGCATTTTCCGTCATTGGTATCCTAATATGTGGATGTTAATTACGTGAATGCGTGGCCTGAATTACTAACAATTTTGTCCAGGATAGCATTCTGTAAAGGTGGCCCCACCTTTCAATAACAATGTACCATGGAGTATCCATCTGGTGGGCTCCACCATGGGATTGGTGAATGCAAGAACCACCCCAGAAGACAGTCCCTACTGTTCATTACTTGGCCTGCAAATGGGCAGTTAAAACATGGAGTAAGAAATCACAGACTCACAATTAGCATCACGCTCAAAGCTTGCCAGTGCATCCGCATCCCGATTATGCTCTCCAAAATTGTGGGTGATGCTTTTATTCATTCTTCTTTTGACTGCCTTGATTTCCATCGATCAAGCCCAGATTTACCAAGGAACTTACTTTTTCTCTTGAACCCGAATCTCCATTAAAACTCTCTAATATCCGATCAAAGCTTGAAACTGTCCAATAAGGCTGTAGTTTGAGCTTCTGTGTTCGAACAAAATCCACAAGCCTTGGCCATTATGATTCCGTAAGACGACTCTAGCCGCACCCAGCCCAGGTTTACCTCTAGCTGCACCATCCACGCTTGATTTAAACTACCCAGCGGGAGGCATGTTCCACGTTGTCCACATAAAGGATTTGAGCTTCACCAAAAACATCAAAATATGAAGTGTCTTTAAAGACAAGGATTCCAGAAAACTACATTCTCCTTTGAAATCATTCGGCATTTTCACAAGCAACAACCAACTAGGGATTTTTTGAATGACATATTGAGGTGAATGTCATTCATCATCACCGTCTAAGCCTCATCCCAACTAGTTGGGGTCGGCTACATGAATCCCTTTTCACGATTCCACTCTATCAAGGGCTATAACTTCAATTAGACCATAGGTCATCAAGACTTTTCTTACGTCCCCCACCTCCTTTTGGGCCCTCCCCTTGCCCTTTTGGAGTCTTTAACTTATACTCACTCACTAGTCACTCCTTCCTTCCTTGTCTTGCCACTTATCCATCTCAACATCTTCCTTGCAGCTACACATCCTATGAACACGTTGTTCCTTCCTTAATTGCCTAACAATTTGTCCATAAAAGCATGGCTGGTCTTATAGAAATCCTATAAAATTTCCCTTTCAGTTTGAGTGGTACACAACGATCAAATAAAACTCCAGAGGCACATCTCCATTTCTTCCACCCCATCTGAATTCTGTGGGCAACATCCTTCTCAATCTCTCCACCCATTGAGATGAATGCCATTAATCATCATATTCGCAGAATTCCTTTCCTTCTACACCTCCCAAACAATGAGAAGAGGAAGAATACCCAAATACCACTTCACTTGAAAAGAATTATCGCCTTCATCTAACAACACCTCAAAAATAAAATTGAAACACTTCCAAATTCTGATTGCCAACCATCCTTCACAAACATCATCCCCCCTCCCTCCAAAAAAAAAAAAAGGAAAAAAGGAAAAAAGGAAAAAAGAAAAAAAGAATCCTACTCCAAATTTTCTACATGTGATAAGTTGCAATAGAAACACTTTGGAGCCAACTTGAGAAATTACAAGTTCGTGCTCATCAACAATTGCATGTTTTCTACATGCAAGACTTACATTTGGGTCCATGTTTCGTATTGGGTCTACTCCCATGCTGCTTTTGATGACCTTATTCTTAATTTTATCCCTTTGAGTCTTTTCATGCATCCATCTTGATATTTGCATCTCTGCAATTCTCAATCTCTGCTCCCGCTGCTTTCTAACAACTCACTTTTTGCCCCGTACAGCGTGGTCGATGAAATAGTCATCTTGTAGAATTTTTCCTTAGGGGCCTGTTTGTTTTCTCAAAGCAATGGGAAATACACGGTAAATGGTAATTATTACGATTTCACTGTGTTTGAAAATTCATAGGAATTTGTGCCTTTCAAATTGGTTCAAAAGAGATAATTTTAATTTTTGAACTGCAAGGTAATGCATATGATATATCCATTCCGTCCATCTATTTTATTACAATATTTTGGAGCATGAGACAAAAAATGAAGCAGATCCAACACTCAAGTGGCCCACGCCAAAAGAAACAGTGGCCCCACAAAGTTTTTAATGGTAAGTATTCGATTCCCTTTTTTGTATGACGTGGTCCACTTGAGTATTGGATATGCCTCAATTTTTTACTCATGCTATGAATTCAACTGGAACAATGGATGAACGGTGTGGATAAGCGAAATGCATCACAGTGGGACCCACAGATATTTTGTAATATTCTTGGTTTTCGTGTAAAAAAGTAAGCAGTCAAATCAGGTATGTTGTAAATGTATGGGGAAATAATTATTACTTTTTTACACCGTATTTACCACTTCACCGGAAAATCAAACACGCCCTTAGGCTTTATAGGCATGCACTATCTCATAATGCTATTAAACTTAATCTGGCCAGCTTCAATTCTGTTGGAAACATCAACACCAAGCAACCCATCTTTTTAAATAATAGAGCCAAGCTTAGAAAACTTGTTGATTTTTTACCATCAATTTTAATTGAGCCTTGTCTCTACTACTGTTCATTACTAGTACATTGTGTCAGTTTGTTTATTTGTAAGCCTCTAGATTCTGTAAGCTTCCTTTAAGCATCTAATTTTGCATTTGCCTATTTTGAGTTCCATTAATGGTCGGAGAGGAAAAAGCCTTTGGAAGAGGAAAAAACTCTAACTAGAGCTGGAAGTCAAATGTCCCAAATTATATAAATACCCTTAGAATCAATGGCAAAAGAAGAAAAAATAATAAGTGAAATAAGAGGGCAATAAGAGATGGCCAATGGCCCCAAGAGGGAGCCCACGGGTCCAGAAATATACATATCTACACTCCCCCTAAAGCTGGGGCATAGATATTAATCATCCCCAGCTTGCCAAGAATGTGTCTTCCAACTTCAACAGCAAGATCCTTTTGTGAAGATATTTGCAAGTTCGACTGTAGATGGAACAACGGGAATAAAAATAATTTCAATAACAACCTGCTCACGAATAAAGTGACAATCAATTTTAATGTGTTTTGTCCATTTATGAAAAACAAGATTAGAAACTATATGACTTACAACATGATTATCACAATACATAGGCACATGAGTTGTTACTAGAAAAGTAGAAATACCAATTTAGTAACAAAACTTTTTAACCACAAAATTTTACATGTAGTAATCGCCAGAGCACGGTATTCAGCCTAAGCATTAGGTCGTGCAACAACTGTTTGCTTTTTAGTCTTCCAGGTAACAAGATTTCCTCAGAAAAAAGTACGGTTCCCCGTCGTAGAGCATCAATTATCTGGCAAATATACCCAATTTATATCATAATAGCCATCGTTATCAAGATTATTGTGACAGCTAAACAAGATGCCTTGTCCTAAAGGAGAGTTAATGTGGTGTAAGATGCAATGAACCGCCTCAAGGTGATTAGATTGTGGAGCATGCATGAATTGGCTAACTAACTACATGAGATAAATCTTGGCAAGTAATAGTTAAATATATCAATTGACCCACCAAACGCTGGTATATGCATGGATCATCAAGAAGTTCCCCATCGCCTGAAGCTTCTTATTAACTTCTAACAAAAAATCAATAGGTTCGACACTAGGATTATTGTTGAAGTCAATAAATCAACGGCTTATTTTCGTTAAGACAAAACAATCCCTTTCTTAGAATGAGAGACTTCAATTCTTAGAAAGTATTTTATCGGTTTCAAATCAGCGATGTCATAAACCTTGCTCAGATAGAATTTCAACTTAGAAATTACACTAGCTTTACCACTTGTTACAATGATATCATCCGTGTACATATCTACAATGATGACACCTTGTGATGTATGACAATTAACAACTAATAGAGCATGGCGAATTAGTCTCTTTATTTCATAGCCCAAGCCCCACATCCCATGGGTTAGGACTTTGGACGAACCCCCCTAGTGGGACCCACTTCACATGGGGCCCGCCTCACGCGGGCCGCCCACCCCGAGTGTGCCCCTGCATCCCATAGGCCACCCCACTCGAGCCCGATGTGAAAATGCCCTTGCATTAATCACGCCCGGTGAGGAGTCTCGAACACGAGACCTCTCGCTTTAATAGCACTTTGATGCAGGACAATTAATCACTTGCTCTAAAAGCTCGAACTGATAGAGCATGGCGAATTAATTCCTTTATCTCATAGCCTAGCCCTACATCCCATGGGTTAGGACCTCGGCCGAACCCCCCTCGTGGGCCCCACTTCATGTGGGGCCCGCCTCCCACGAGCCACTCGCCTCGAGTGTGCCCCTGCATCTCACAGGCCACCCCACTCGAGCCCGGTGTGAAAATACCCCAGCATTACCTTGTATATATTGCTTAACAAATATAGAATGACCAAAGTGAATGTGAGGAGTTTGCTTCAAACTATATATAGTCTTCTTAAACCAGGCTCTTCCAGCAAAAAAGCCATTCTTAACATCTAATTGGTGCAGTGACTAATTCAAATTAGTAGCAAGAGAAATTATCACCTATACTAAATTCATCTTAGCGCAGGAGCAAAAGTTTCAGAGTAATTCTTACCATATGTCTATGTAAATCTTCTAATTAGAAGATGGGCTTCTTCTATCAAGGTTGTACTTAAGAGTATAGCCCAACAACAACCCACCGGATTTTTCCCAACTAGTGAATCAACTATCTCCCATGTATGATTCATCTCAAGAGCAACCATCTCCTTCTCAATAGCTTGAAATCATAGAGGAGAAGTAATAACCTCTTTAAGATTTTTACGAATAGTACAAGAAGAACACTCAAGGGCAAAAACAAAGGACCTTTGAACTGGATACAGAATGATAAGAAACGAATTGTTCAATAAGATGAGAAGTATACCGTCTTTTAGCTTTCAAATAACAGCATGCAAATCAAAGAATGGGTCTGAATATGGCTCAATATAAATAGGAAAGCTTGTAGGAACACTATCAATGCCTGTTGCCAAAGGAGCAATGCTTCATGGTGACCTGAGGAAGACTGGAGTACGATCATTCCTTCTTTTATACACCTTTGAGTCTGGTTTAGTTGATTATGAATAAGAGGATATAATTAACAAATTGTTTGATTTCCACTCTCCATAAGAAGGATCAATCATAGGAAGTTTTGATATACTACCATATATATATATATATTATCCCAACTTTTTTATTTCCTTCAACAAACACAACAACTTTTGACCATTGAAGATAATTGCTAGACTTAAGTTTATGAGTTGTATTCTACAACCTACGATTCTCCGAATGAATAGTCAACCTCTCCATGTTGAAGGTGATGGGATCAACTATCTTAGATGTTGACGATGAATCCGTATTTAATCCCCAAATGATTAAAAAAAGTACGAAATATCAAGACTTTATACCAATCAATAATAATAAAAAAACAATGCTATAACTATTGTTTTTGGTTGTCCCAAAAAAAAAAAGAAAAAAAAGAAAAAAGAAAAAAAAAGGCACTAATCCTCGTAGTTCGAAATCAACCATCAAAGAGGAGAAGGGGATCTTAAGACTGAATTCACCAGATATCAACAAAACTTGATAATCTTCAAAAATTTTAAATACCTGGTTGTTGGCCGCAAAATAATCGCTGTAAATTTGGACGAAAAGAACCCAAAAAAATTGTCCAAATGAAATATCTATCAAACCTTGGCTGTCACAAACAAGTTTCTGAAAAAAAAAAAAGTGGAAGAAAAAGCCTCAAAATCCTAATCAACACTAAATGTCTAGCAACCCTTTAAAGAAAACCAAACATTGCCGCAAGATCCCTTCTCGTTAATCACATTCAATCACTGATGAGGCTACAATTCTCAAACCGAGAGAAAAGTCTGAGAAGAAAGAAAAGAAGAGAAAAAAGAAGAAGAAAAAAGAGAGGAGAAAAGGGAGATCAAGAAGAGAGGAAGATGAGAAAATCCTTGGAGCCTTTTTGGTCTCATACCATATTAGGGGGAAAAAAGCTTTTGGGAGGGAGGAAAACAAAACTCTAACTAGAGCTAGAAGTTTAGCCCCTTTCTTATTTATATTAAGAGACGTCCTGAATTACATAAAATATTCTAGGTGTCAAGGGAGGAAAAATAAAATAAATAAAAATAATGAGAGAAATCAGAGGAAAATAAGA
This sequence comes from Magnolia sinica, assembly GCF_029962835.1. Classification (NCBI taxonomy): domain Eukaryota; kingdom Viridiplantae; phylum Streptophyta; class Magnoliopsida; order Magnoliales; family Magnoliaceae; genus Magnolia; species Magnolia sinica. The sequence goes on along the minus strand of NC_080587.1, from coordinate 10,168,574 downwards.
GATGGTCATGGTCCACAGAGAGAGGGTACACGGTCCAGAAATATACATTTCTACATTAACTAACACCATGTCATCAGCAAACCACATAAACCAAGGGTCTCAACCTGGTCACTGATAGTTAATTTTTTATAAGAAGTGTAGAAAGGTTGGAATTTAGTGAGGTTTCAGCTTTAGAGATTATTTGCAAGTGGAAGGGTATGATAGATAGAGGGAATTTGTAATGGCCTGTCAGCTGCCTTTTATGTTTTCTCCTCCTTTTTCTTCTGTAGTTCCTTTTTTTTTTGTTTTTTTGTTTTTTTTTTCCCTTTTGGTCCTTTCAGGGCAGTTATGATTAATGAGAAGGTCACCTGTGAGGGCTATCTCTTGTGAGTGCTGTTTTTTTCTTTCCTTTTGTTTTTGTTTTTGATGAATGGGATTCATTTTTATTTGAAACTATAAAAAAAAAACCAAGAAAAACATAATACAAGGGGATCGCATCCGACAGTGAAACTAGCTACAACATCAACTGCATGCAAAACTGCCCAGCCAAACAGCCATCATCCCTGCTATCCACCAGCTACATTTCTCGCCATGATATGGGCATAATTTCTTCTGAACCCACCTCAGCCAAACCGCCCAGCCACACAACCATCTTTATTTCTTTGGTTTTCTGTATGAAATCGTCATTATCATTAAAAAAGAAAAGAAAAGGAAAAAGAAATGCAAAGAGATGAGAGCTTATTGCAACCCATTATGAAAACCCACAACTATTCTCACTCTTGTAATGGCCTCCTCGTACATATCTTTTTGTGCAGAATGTCTCACTAAAAAAATGCATGCAACTCATAAGTGTAATCCAAATCGTAGTGTCCGGGATGTACACTGTTCATGGCCCACGTTCCTTAGTTGGAATTACTCTCATGGTGGACTGAACCAGATGATCCAGTGGGCCCACCTTTGTGTGCAAACAAAAGAAAAAGGAAAAGAAATACAAAGGCCAATGGTTAATATTCAATAAGTAAAAGTCCATTACTTGGAAGGCAGGATTGTCCAGTCTGAGTGATGTTCGCACTGTGGGTCATCCGTGGCATACCCTGGTGACCATTTCCAATCACAGAATGTAGCCCCACTTGGTTGAGGTTCTCAAGATTACAATTCTGGGGTATTCTTCTTACTGACATTGAGAGAATCAGTCAGCCGTTTTATGACAATTAATGGAACTCTGGCATGTTGTAGCTGTGTATCTTTTTGAAAGTTTGCTATAATTTTCACATTACTGTTTGTTTATTAATTTTGGAAAAATGCAGAAAGAGATTATGTTTACTTGTATTTTACAGCATTCTGTCGATTACTGGCTATGGGCGGATTTGATTGCACCAGAATCAGAGAGACTCTTGAAAAATGTTATACGGGTCCATCGGCAAGAGGAGGCGGATTTGTTCTACATCCCGTTCTTCACTACCATCAGCTTCTTCTTGTTGGAGAAACAGCAGTGCAAGGCACTTTACAGGGTGTGGGCGCATTTCCAAGGTTTATGTTTGTGCCGTAGATTTTATTCCATCCTATTTTTGTAGCATGCCACATGTCTCAGAAAATTCAAGTTTGAAGGGGTTCCTTGTCGTATCCTGAGTTAATTACTGTATCATGTATCACAATAATTTTTCCTTCTTCTTCTTCTTCTTCTTTTTAATTTTATCATTATCAAGTGTTGGACTCCTCAAAACCTGAGAATGGAATATGTGAACTCGGCACTATTTTGGTTTAACAATTTAAAAATGTCAGTCTTATACTGCTTTATACATGGGGGGCTATGTATGAATGTGTGCACGGGCGCATGCGCATGCGCATGTGGTATAATGTGGTAATGTAAAAGCTTTCTGTTGAGGAGGGTATGATTCACAGCATATGGCACTGTTAATTTTTTTTTTTTTTTTTTGAGAAATTCAGAAATGACTAGAAAAGGAACCCAGAAAGCATTAATTGCACCCAAAGGTGGAATGAGATGTGTTTGGCACTAGGACTCATCCATTTAGAAGAATCCCTACACCATAGCCTAGACCAATGATGCTTTTGACAAATGCTGGTTTTCATCAACACCTTTTAATTTACAGAATGGAGTGGCGTCATTTACAAAATAGGGAGAACAAGATCTGGATATCTCTTCGACCGGAAGCCAATCTAGATTGGGTGGTAATGGTAGTAGCTCTGTTTCACGACGGCTTGTTGTTATTTGTTTGCAAGTCGAAGGCGAACTCCATTTTCAATTCAAAAGAAGTGCAATATCTATTATGGGGAATTCCTTTGGAGCTCTAGTTCCTGGAAACTTTACTAACGCTGGGTTTGTGCTTGGTAGAAGTTGTGGCCGTTGATCAAGAGATTGAAAATGGGGAGGACATTAGCGTTGCTAGAGTCTGCCTTCGGAGGAAATGAGTGGAGGAAGATTTGCAATCCATTCCTATCGTAGTAGGGGTTAAGAGAACGATGATTTGGGTCGAGAGGGAGATGCGTTGGGGAGTTCCGAGAAGATGGGGAGAAGATTGGTAGCATAGGGGGGCTGAAGCTCTGGTGGGGATGAGTGGAGTTGGGTAAGGAGAAGACATCAGAGCACAATCTTCATGGCCCGGTGGAGCACTAGATGAGGGTTTGTATGTTTGGAGGCGTCTGATTGGTTACTAGGGGGTAGGTGATGGTCAATCTTTGCTTGTGATGACATGTAGCAAGGTGGGTGGGAGTAAGGTAGTGGCAATGACTTTGTACGGTTATATGTTGTTTGTTGGCTTGGCAGGTTGAGCGTATGATGGATGGGCGTGTGGTCAGGGGTGCAATAACCTCGGGAGGGAAGGCTTGCAAGGCTTGGGACACATGGCCTATCTCTGTGTTCGATGAAGAGTCATGTGGCACAAGGCGAAACATCTAGACGACATGTGGTATTGAAGGCAGGAGAGTCGACACTCTCGAAGTTCCTTCTGTTGATGTGCTTGTCCTTGAAGTTGACTCATTTTGGTTAAGAGGTCTCGGGAGATCTCTGGTGTAGACAAGTAGTTGGGGAGGGGCTCGTGACGCTTGTTTGGTTTTTGTGTCTCTGGTCTCCCCCAGCACATGCGGGCTCTTGGGGGCATGCAGCACGTGATTTAGGTCCTGGCTATTTTCTCATGTCCGAGCTCTCTCCTCTTTTTTTATTTTTTTATTTTTTATTTTTATTGGAGCTGGAAGACTCCCCTGATTCCAGTCTTTCCCTCTGTGTTGAGGTGCAAGAGAGTGAAGAAGGGGACTACAAAAGCTATTCATTGGTCAAGTAAGAGGTCTCTTCATTGGAAGTCAACAATGAAGGAGGCCTCCCCAAGTCCCTTCCCATGGTGGTTTGCTGAATAACACTTTGTTAGACATCTTGGTTATCGTAGACAGAGATACTCGTAGAAGCTTTTTAAGCGACCAAGCTCGAGTAGGGAGGGGAGGCTAGGCGCTCTTTCTTCGAGAAGACAAGGATGGTGGGTTATTAATGCAGGGGCATTTTCACACTGGGCTCAAGTGGGGTCGCTTGTGGGATGCAGGGGCACACTCGGGGTGGGTGCGACCCACGGAGGTCTCGTGTTCAAGACTCCTCACCAGGGGTGATTAATGCGCATTTCACACCGGGCTCGAGTGGGGTAGCCCGTGGGATGCGGGGACACACTCGGGGTGGGCGGTCCATGTGATTTGGGGCCCACGAAGGAGGTTTAACCGAGGTCCTAAAACCCATGAGATGTGGGGCCTGGGCTATGAGATAAAGGGATTAATTCGTCATACTTTAACAGTTCGAGCTTTTAGAGCAAGTGGTTAATTGTCCTGCATCAAATTGGTATCAGAGCGGGAGGTCTCAGGTTCGAGACTCCTCACCGGGGGTGATTAATGCAGGGGCATTTTCACACTGGGCTCGAGTGGGGTCGCTTGTGGGATGCAGGGGCACACTCGGGGTGGGTGCGGCCCACGGAGGAGGTCTCGTGTTCGAGACTCCTCACCAGGGGTGATTAATGCGCATTTCACACCGGGCTCGAGTGGGGTAGCCCGTGGGATGCGGGGACACACTCGGGGTGGGCGGTCCATGTGATTTGGGGCCCACGAAGGAGGTTTAGCCGAGGTCCTAAAACCCATGAGATGTGGGGCCTGGGCTATGAGATAAAGGGATTAATTCGCCATACTCTAACAGTTCGAGCTTTTAGAGCAAGTGGTTAATTGTCCTGCATCAAATTGGTATTAGAGCGGGAGGTCTCAGGTTCGAGACTCCTCACCGGGGGTGATTAATGCAGGGGCATTTTCACACTGGGCTCAAGTGGGGTCGCTTGTGAGATGCAGGGGCACACTCGGGGTGGGTGCGGCCCACGGAGGAGGTCTCGTGTTCGAGACTCTTCACCAGGGGTGATTAATGCACATTTCACACTGGGCTCGAGTGGGGTAGCCCGTGGGATGCGGGGACACACTCGGGGTGGGCGGTCCATGTGATTTGGGGCCCACGAAGGAGGTTTAGCCGAGGTCCCAAAACCCATGAGATATGGGGCCTGGGCTATGAGATAAAGGGATTAATTCGTCATACTTTAACAATTCGAGCTTTTAGAGCAAGTGGTTAATTGTCCTGCATCAGTTATCCCCTTTGGAGACGTTAGTCGTAATTCCAATCAAAATAACCGAAGGATCTGCTGAGAAGGATCGGTATCCATTAGTCTCCATCAGTGTGGGAGGATATGTCCCAGCTACCTAGTTGTTTGAGTGGGATTAAGGAAGCAATTGGCCCAATTTGGAAGATGGAGGGGGTAACCTTCGGTGATTGTGATGAAGATGGCATTGCTTTGCTCTAGTTTGTGAAGGAGAAAGGAATCCAGAAGACCCAACAAGCTCATTCAAGGCAAGAAGAACACCAAAAGGCTGGAGGGAACTTTTGGGCCTCGAGTCGTCGATTAGTTACGAGTCAGGATCCAAGGCTTGCCCTACGAAGAAGGGAGGAGGGATGAGAATGGTTTCCCAATGAAACTGCTAAAGTTTCAATGTAAGAGGTTTGGGGAGAAAGGAGAAGAGGCTTAAGGTGAAAGACTTGTGTTGCAAGGCGAAGGCTCATCTGATTTCCCTTCAGGAATCCACGTTACAATTAGTTGATAGAAAATGCTCGATTCTATCTGGGGTCCAGAACAAGGATTTGATGGTCGTTAGATGCAGTAGGCTCTGTTGGAGGAATCATCGTGGCGTGGAAAAATGGAATTTGGTCTTGGGAAGATTGGTGGTGCGGTTCTTTCAATGTATAGGTGGTCCTCCAAGACCCAATCTTTGGGTTTCGATGGTTGTTTATTACTGTTTATTGGCCGTATTAGTTTGACAATAGATCACCCTTTTGGGAGGAGCTTTATTATGTTTGGGTTAGATGGGCGCTTCTGTGGTGCGTGCGAGGGGACTTCAATGTGATAAGATTCTCATATGAGAAGTTAAATGCAAGTTGCATTACAAGAAGCATGCAAAATTTTTCTAAGTAGATTTTGTCAAATGAACTGGTGGATCTCCCATTGGGAGGAGCCAAATTCATATGGTCAAATGGTCAAGATAAGGTGATCAAGTCTTGCCTCGATAGATTTCTACTATTTCCTAAGTGGGTAGAAAAATTCCCTTTGGCTCATCAAAATTTCCATTCTAGGCCTGCTACTGACCATCACCCTATCTTGTTAGATGTGGAGGAGGAAAATTGGGTGCCTAAGCCCTTCATATTTGAGCTCATGCGGTTGGACGTGGAAGGTTTTAAGGACCTTGTTAAGTAATGGTGGGAGTTTGTCTAAGTGCAAGGAATAGGGATATGTTCGGTTTATTTTAAGCAAGAAGTTGAAGCATATAAGATGCAAGATTACACATGGAAATGGGAGGTGCTTGGCAATTGGGAAGCCAAGAATGAAATTATGGATATTTAAGAAGGAGGTGAGCTGACAGAGGAAGAGAAAGTCAGCATGGGTAAACTGTCTGTGGATCACTCTAATCGCCTCAAAGAAGAAGAGATATAATGGAGGTAGTGGAGGGTAATCTGGTTGAAGGAAGGGGATAAAAACATGCGGTTCTTCTACAATATTGCAAGTGCAGGGGTTAGGAGGAACATGATTTCAAGCTTGGTTGTGGATAATTAAAAGGCTAGAGGATAAGGATCGGGTGTGTGACTCCAATGTGAACTTCAGCAATTTGTTTAAGGGGGAAGAATGGCAGCGACCCTAATTGGATAACTTCTCTTGTCCCTAGATTTCCAGTGCGGATGCAATGTTTCTTGACAAGATTGTGACCAAGGAAGAAATTGAGGTGGTAGTTGATTTCTTAGGGAAAGATAAAGCCTTGGGTCCGGATGGCTTTCCAATCGCCTTTTTCTAGGTGTTTGGGTAGTAGTGAAAGAGGATCTGGTGAAATTCATTAAGGAATTTCTTCAATGGGGTCGTTTGTCTTTGGAGCTTGGAGCCACTTTTATAGCCATCATCCCGAAGATTGAAGGCGTGAAATTTGAAAGATTTTAGACTAATAAGTCTCCTTGGTAGCCTATAGAAGATTTTAGTTAAAATTCTCACATCCAGATTCAAGGAGTCCTACCAAACACTATATTCGATAACTAAGATGCGTTCATGGTAGGTAGGCAAATCCTGGATAGTGCGCTCATGGCTCATGAGCCCATCAACTCTTGGTATAATGAAGGTCAGAATGGGGTTGTATGTAAGCTAGATTTGGAAAAAGCCTTTGACCAAGTTGATTGGGATTTCTTGGACTATATGTTGGACAAATTGGACATTAAGGAGAAATGGAGGGAATGGATATGGGCATGTGTTTGATCAGCGAGCTTTTCCATCATGGTAAATGGTTCTCCTAATGATTTCTTTAAGGACTCAAGGGGCCTAAGACAGGTTGACCCTTTCTCCATTCTTGTTTTTAGTAGTCGTAGAGGACCTTAGCAGAATGCTCGATAAAAGGTTGGGAGGTCCGTCTAATTTGAGGATTTGAGATAGCAAAGGTGCAAATTCATGTCTCATCTTTAATTCGCCAATGAGACAATCTTACTTTGTGACGCAGATGAAGTGGTGGTGGAGGGAAATACTTGGAAGGTTATTAAATGCTTTGAAGCGATCTTCGGGCTAACCATTAACCTCCGTAAAAATGAGATGGTGGGAATTCAAATGACTAAGCAGGAGGTGGGCATGCTTTCGAATACTTTTTTGCTGTGGAGCCGGCTCTTTCCTGTCAATGTATTTTCACTGCCTCATTTGTATAGGAAAGTCGACCAAGCACGTTTGGGATAAGGTGTTAGAGGGGGTTGAGAGGAAGCTGTCGAAGTGGAAAAGTCATCATCTATCCTTGGGTGGGAGAATTACGCTCTTCAAGGCTGCCCTATTGAATCTTCCTGTTTACTTCATGTCTCTCTTACGTTCCCCAAAATTGGTTTGAAAAGGTTGGAGAAACTAAGGTAATATTTTCTTCGGTGTGGTTCGGGAGAAAATCACAAATTCCACCTTGTAAGGTGGGAAGTGGTTTGTAAATCAATGGCTGAAGAGGGGGAGGGATGACAATTAGAGAGTTGGATGGGATGACTTTGGCCCTTCTCGGGAAATAGCTATGGCGGTTTGTGACAAAAGAAGGGAGGCTTTGCGGAGAGTTGATTGCTAAATAGTACAAGATCCAAGAAAAGGGATGCTGGATTAGGGAGTCCTTGCCCTATCGAATGTCAGCTCTTTGGAGGGTGGTATCTTCCGTGAGTTAATTGCTAAATTGTACGGGATCCAAGAAAAAAAGGGATGGTGGATTAGGGAGTCCTTGCCCTATTGAATGTCAGCTCTTTGGAGGGCGGTATCTTCGGTGATGACAAAGTTTGAAAGGGGATGGCCTTCTTGTTGGGAGATGGCAATCACATTCAGTTTTGGTAGGACAAGAAGAGAGGTAATATTTTGGGGGGTGTAGTGTTTAAATTGTAATTCTTTTGTGCCGTCTTTGTGTTGGCTGTTGTTAATAAAACATTGTTATCTTTAAAAAAATAGTAACACGCTTTAACAACATATTGCTTGAACAATTTTTTTTTGAGAGGCAGAAATTTATTCAATGACTCACCAATAGATGAGAAAAAATACAACCCAACTCTACACATCAAAAAGAGGAGAGATTGACAGACTTTGCTGTAGCTACAAAGGATGCACATCCCAACGTTGAACTCTTATCTTTGCTAATGACCTCTTCTAAAGAAGTTCCCTTGTTACGAAAACAACGATTATTCTGACCTCCCTAGATAGACCGAAAAATAGCCATAATAAGAAGCCTCTATATTGTTTTTCAACTTTTGTCATGCCCCAAACCCGGTAGTCCTGTACAATCACCATACCCACCGGTTTTGACATGCGACTAGCCGGACCTTATGATTGGTGCTCATCGCCCACATGCTAAGTCTCGAGCTTGGCGTCTGGCAAAGTGAAGGAAGGGACAAACCTCACTATCCATTCTCGACAAAAAAGGAATATCAGAGACAAGATAAGAAACATCGGTTTACAAGTAAATTGTATACTACCAAAGTCCAAAAGTACATCTGACTACACCATACATATATACATCATATACAATTCAAAAATCAAAAGGAAGGTCGATTCCTTCTCCCAGCGTGTCGTCTAGCTCGTGGTTGCCATCGGTTTTTCTTCTTTAGATTCCTTACCTGGAGTGTTTAAAAGACAAATAAGTTTTATGGCTTAATAAGTACATGGTTTTTGGGATGTGAGCATGCAAGGTAAACTAACGTGAAAGCCATAAGAAATTATCATAAGAGGTGACTTATGCGAATAGATGTCTGGATGAATAATGAAACGTGGCTATGTGTGAGATGCATAAATTAGCTACATGCACTCATAAAACTCTTCACAAACAGGCATCTCACCATAGACTTGACCGCGTTACCTGTCACTACAGATAAAACTCGGGATCCACCGGGGTCGATGCTTATGCACCAAACACCAGCAATCGACCTCGTTACCTGCCAGTGGAGTTACAAACCTCCACTGTGCACCCCAGTAACGGACCTCATTTGTGCTTCTCCTCGCCGGCGGGTTAGATCGGTCCCCGTTTGCCACCTCAACCCTATGGCGGGTTGGACCTAACCCTTCTCAACCTGGTCTCGTCAGTGGGAGTCAAATCCATGACCCTTGTATCCACCCGGCCTAGCAGTGAGGCATCCTTAGGTACCATCTGGGTTTAGGGTCTTTCAACCCATGAGGCACATCATCCCCTCTTCTTTCCACATTTTTGATGTCATCATCCATCTCATAATCTAATTATAGACTATATACTGCGATCAAGCTGTGGTGTATCATGATACAAATTCTCACATATGCATCATGTCATGGTTTGTACGGTATTGCTACATGAAAAGTATCTCAAGGATGGCCAAGGACTCGAGGCATGCCACTATGCAAGATGTGAGGCTATTAAAGAGTCACGTACCTGGGTAGCCAATCCCTACATGGTGTCGTCAGCTGTCAAACAGATTAGTCTTAGAGCTCCCTACATTTGCCAACACAATGCTTTCCTTAACTTGTTTAATCATGATTGACTCAAATTATAATTCTTAGGGTTACTAATTTATGGTTATTGTTCATGATTTTGGCTGCTATCCTGTCCCATCAATTAACCTTCCACTAATGCCTTATTTTAGTTAATTACGAGTTGTTTGCCACATGGTAAGTAGTTTATTTAAATAATTAAGTAGCTAGATTATCTACTCAAGGTCCAAATATGGCTAGCCTTTAGGCCCAGACACTAAAACGATCTGGTGAAACATACGAGTGGTACGGATGGAGCATATACATCATGATTAGGCCAGTAGTGGCTCCATCCGGTTGCCCCTCTCATTCCAAGAGAAATCAGCAGTGGTTGATGCTGAGACGTCAGCTATTGCCACTTAGTTTTATATATATATATATATATATATATATATATATATATATATATATATATATATATATATATATATATATATATATATATATATATAATGGCAGGGTGTGCGAGGGTCTGGTCTTCTTATCGAGTCCACCAGTTTGATGGTGGAGCCCAAATTCAGTGGATCCCACATAGATTGTGAGATTATGTTGATTTTTTATTTTTTATTTTTGTGTTTGCCCCACCGTCTAAACTATTGGACAGTTCGGATGACGTTTGAACGTCCATGTGGGGCTTTCGTTGGTGGGTCCCACACCTACATCATTAAGAGAATGAAATCAAAACAAAATAAGAGTAGGAAATGAAATGCGGGGGGGGGGGGACCTTGATTGTAAGGTCTATTTTAGCTTAAAGTTAAGACATTGTTCGGGGTTAATTAGGAGGGGTTTTAGGGGGCTAAAGATGGGTTAGGGATTGGTTAGTGGAGTTAGGAATTTTGGGCATTAGGTGCCCAAAAATTCATCCATCACCCCTTTATATAGACTAATTAATTACTTTGATTAATCCTACAATCTATGAGGTGTATGGCTCCCCTTGATTCATGGATGGTTGTCTCATGATAATCTCCTAACTAGAGACTTTTTACTTGTCATAAATGGCCTCCATACATTTTTCTAGAAATATCTTGGCCATGTGTACACATCTCATTGTTTTAAAGGATCGTGTTGTTGACTCTTTCACATTTGCTTTATTAATTCAAATGTTAGCCTTATATATCTTGTTAGAGCTTAATTAAAATGTCTTAATGACCTTCTAGATAAAATTAAGGTATTGTAGAACTTGGTGAGGTGGCATAATCTCCTTAAATCATGGAGAACCTTTGACTTTTAAGAGTCCCTCTTTATTAGTGATTAGTTAAGCTAGTTGTACCTTCCCTAAGTAGGCTTCATGTAGCATTATAGTGAGTATTAATTTAATTAAAATATGATAGGTGTCATAACTCTCCTTAAATCAAGGAAGAGCCTTGTCTTTTAGTTAATGAAGTTACCTACCTCATTAGTATTATTAGTAAAGTGACTTTAATGAGTCATGGAGTAGGTTATCTTAACACTTAAGTTTATATTTAGCTTAAACTAATCTTAATGGAATAGTTTCAAGTATGAACTCGTCATTACCTGATGATGATTACCTGATGATGGTGCCATTCATATACATTTTCATAGATATTTGCACATGAAAAGGTGTCGGTTCTTCACGTCATAACCTGCGTTCAGGGTCACATGCCTGTGTGCGGAAGTTATCATTGGATTTGTCTTGTCGGGGCAGTCATCATGGTATGAGTTTCGGGTATTTACAATCGCATTACGAGGGACGTACCCTCTAGGCACTATTAGGGGTCTCGTCGAGTATTTGGATTGAACATGGAGGCATTACAAGGTTTTATTTCATAAGGTGAAACTCATCTAGTAACCAGTCGGTCGTACTTATAGGTTGAGTCGGGTATTACAAGGCCACCCTCATAAAAATTTCGTCATCAAAATTTCTGTTATATTGGCTAAATGGGAGCTTCATGATCGAAAGTGTGAAATGATTGAAAACATTTTTATTGCAAGAAAGATATCATATATCGACGATATTTTATAGTATTCATAAAGTTAATAGAAACAAGTGGGGGTATTTCTTACGAATGTCGTCCTCCTATTCCCTGGGGAGCCCTAGTCCTATTTGTAAAAAAGAAGGACGGGTCGTTGAGACTCTGTGTGGATTACAGGGAGCTAAATAAGGTAACTATCAAGAACAAGTATCCATTACCAAGGGTTGACGATTTGTTTGATCATCTCAGAGAAGTGGAGTTCTTCTTGAAGATCGACCTACGCTTCGGATACCATCAGCTTCGAGTCCGAGAGGAGGACATCCCTAAGACGGCTACCATCCTCGGACAAATGGGCAGAACGAGAGGGTTAATCAGATTTTAGAGGATATGCTTAGGGCGTGCGTGCTGGATTTCCAGGGTAGGTGGGATAATCATCTGCCGTTGGCGAGTTTGCATATAATAATAGCTATCAGGCGACTATCGGCATGGCTCTGTATGAGGCCTTGTACGACAGACCCTGCAGGTCAACCAGTTGTTGGACAGAAGTCGAAGAGTGAAGTTTGCTTGGGCCTGAAATTGTTCAGCAAACCTCGGAAAAGATAGAGCTTGTCAGGAAGAGTATGCGCACAGCTTAAAGCCAACAGAAGAGTTATGCTAATCATAGACGTAGAGAATTGAAATTTACTATTGGAGATTTTGTCTATCTCAAGGTCTTAACCATGTAGGGCATAGTTTGATTTGGCAAGCAAGGGAAGCTCGCCTCGCGATATACATGTCCCTTCGAGGTAGTAAAGCGGATTGGCCAGATAACGTGTCAGTTAGCCTTGCCTCCCCAGCTGGCGGGTGTTCACAACGTATTTCACGTATCCATGTTGAGGAGGTGTGAGTCAGTGACGGAGCACATCATCAACTGACAGCCAATTGAGATCCGTGAGGACGTATTGTATATAGAACATCCGGTCTGTGTCTTGGATTGGAAAGAGTAGGTCCTCCGGACGAAGAAGATTCCGTTGGTGAAAGTGCAGTGGGGACACCATAACGAGGCAGAGGTCTCGTGGGAACGGGAGGAGGACATTCGTAAGAAATACCCCCACTCGTTTCTATGAACTTTATGGATACTATAAAATATCATCGATGTATGATATCCAAGGTATTCAAAATCGGTTATGTAATGGTAATGGTCATAACCGTTACGCGTTACGGGGTCGAAACGGTCGTAACGGACCGTAATGGCCTATAACAGCCCCGTAACGGTTTTTTCAGAAAATAAAAAACACCCGTAACGGTCGATACGGGGGCCGTAACGGTTGTTACTACTCAATCATAACGGTAACGGTGGTGGCAGTTATGGCCACTATTACCCTTTTGGAACACCTTGATGATATCCTTCTTGCAATAAAAAGGTTTTCAGTCATTTCACTCTTTCGATCATGAAGCTCTTATTTAGGCAATATAGCAGAAATTCCGAGGACAATATTTATGAGGGTGGACTTGTAATACCCGACTCAGCCTGTAAGTACAACTGACCGCTTGGTAGATGAGGTTCACCTTCCGAAATAAAACTCTGTAATGCCTGCATGTACAATCCAAATACCCAACAAGACCCCTAATAGTGCTTAGAGAATGCGTCCTTCATAATGCGACTCTAAATACTCGAAATTCATACCATGATGACCGCCCCGACGAGACGAATCGAACGATTACTTCCGCATATGGACGCGTGACACTGAACATAAGTTATGATGTGAAGAAGTGATACCTTTCCATTTGCAAATATCTATGAAAATGTATATGAATGACACCATCATGAAATAATGATGAGTTCATACTTGAAACTGTTCTATTAAGATTAATTTAAGCTAAATATAAACTTAAGTGTTAAGATAACCTACTCCATGACTCATTAAAGTCACTTTACTTATAAGATTAATGAGGTAGGTAACTTCATTAACTAAAAGTCATGACTCTTCCTTGATTTAAGGAGAGCTATGACACCTAGCATATTTTAATTAAATTAATACTCACAATAATGCTATATGAAGCATACTTAGGGAAGGTACAACTAGCTTAACTAATCACTAATAAAGATGGGCTCTTAAAAGTCAAAGGTTTTCCTAAGGAGATTATGCCACCTCACCAAGTTTTACAATACCTTAATTTTATCTAGAAGGTTATTAAGACCTTCTAATCAAGCTCTAACAAGATATATAAGGTTAACATTTGAATTAATAAAGCAAATGTGAAGGAGTCAACAACATAATTCCTTAAAACAAGGAGATGTGTCCACATGACCAAGATATTTCTAGAAAAATGTATGGAGGCCATTAATGATAAGCAAAAAAGTCTCTAATTAGAAAATTATCATGAGTCAATCATCCATGAATCAAAGGGAGCCATACACCTCATAGATTATAGGATTAATCAAAGTAATTAATTATTGTCTATATAAAGGGGTGATGGATGAATTTTTGGGCACCGAATGCGCAACATTCCTAACTCCACTAACCACTCCGTAACCCATCTTTAGCCCCCCTAAAACCCCTCCTAATTAACCTCAAACAATGTCTTAACTTTAAGCTAAAATAGACCTTACAAACAAGGTCATCCAACCATTGAAAGGAGATTATTCTCATTAGCAAGGTGAGTGCTCCCCCTTTCATTTCATTTTCTACTCATATTTTGTTTTGATTTCAATCTCTCAATGATGTAGGTGTGGGACCTGCTATCGAAGGCCCCACATGGATGTTCAAACGTCATCCGAACCGTCCAACGATTTGGATGGTGGGGCAGACACAAAAAAAATATTTCAAATATCAGCGTAATCTCACAATCTATGTGGGATCCATTGAACTTGGGCCCCACTGTCAAACTGATGGACTTGATAAGATGGCCAGACCCTCACACACCCTCCCATTTTTATTAATTTTTTTTAAGTGGCAGTAGCTGATGCTGTTTGCTGGACATTGCATTTCAGCGTCGGCTATTGCTGACTTCTCTTGGAATGAAAGGGGCAACCTGATGGGGCCCATTACTGGCCCAATCATGATGTATATGCTCCATCTGTACCACTTACATGTTTCACCAAATCATTTAGTGCATGGGCCTAAAGGCTAGCTAGTTTGGACCTCAAGTGGACCACACAACAAGATGTAAGTACTGGCCGTTGGAAACTTTCAAAGACTCACTGGGGAGTTGGCTTGCCACAACAAAGTACCCTCCTAAATAATGATAGTAATAATAAAATGATTATATATATATATATATATATATATATATATATATATATATATATATATATATATATATATATATATATATATATATCCTTAAAAAAACCAACTAAAGGATGAGAAGCGTCCTCTCTCTGGATATTGGTACGACTAGAGAGGGAGCCCTCTCCGTTGGCATGTGTAACGATAGCAGGCGGGGCCCACCTTGGGACCACATCCTGATGCATGTGTTATATATCTACATCGTCCATTAGAGGGGGCCATGAGGAGGCGTCCTCTCTTTGGACGCTGGGATGACCAGAGAGGGAGCCCCTCTCATTTGGCACGTGCAAAGGCAGCAGGTGGGGCCCACCTTGGGACCCCATCATAATGTATATATATCATGTATCCACACCGTCCATTAGAAGGGGGCCGGCCATTCTAAGCCAGGAGCCCAAGGATCAGGCAGACTTAAGACTTGAGTGGTCCACATGGTGAGGATTAAACACTTTCTGTTGAAACCTCTCATGGCCGCCGTGCCTTACTAATGAGAGAGAGAGAGAGAGAGAGAGAGAGAGAGAGAGGCAAACTTATAGCCCAAGTGGGCCGCAGTACTTAAAACTATAAAAAATAGTGTCCTTTATTAAAATCTTCCTGAGACCCATTGTAATATTTATTTTCCTTTCCAACTTGTTTAAATAGTGGCTCACTATTTTCCCAAACTGGACATATATATAATGCAATTGACCATTAGGTGGATCATGTCCCGAAGATTAAAACAGATTCAAACCTTATGAGAACCACTTCATTGGAGACCATGTCGATTGAACTTGTGCTGTTAAAGCCTCCCTAGGGTCTACCCAGATGCAGACATTGTATATTCAAATTATTCAGCATGGACCTTGAGTAGATAATCTAGCTACTTAATGATTTAAATAAACTACTTACCATGTGGCAAACAACTCGTGATTAACTAAAATAAGGAGTTAGTGGAAGGTTAATTGATGGGACGAGATAGTAGCCAAAATCATGAACAATAACCCTAAATTAGCGACCCTAAGAATTATAATTTGAGTCAATCATGATTAAACGAGTGGAGGAAAGCATTGCGTTGGCAAATGTAGGGAGTTATGAGACTAATTTGTTTGACAGTTGACGACACCATGTAGGGATTGGCTACCGAGGTACGTGACTCTTTAATAGCCTCACATCTCACATAGTGGCATGCCTCGAGTCCTTAGCCATCCTTGAGATACTTTTCATGTAGCAATACTGTGCATACCATGACATGATGCATATGTGAGAATTTGTATCTTTATACACAACAACTTGATCGCAGTATATGGTCTATAGTTGGATTATGAGATGGATGATGACACTGAAAATGTGGAAATAAGAGGGGATGATGTGCCCCTTGGGTTGAAAGACCCTAACCCCCGATGGTATCTAGGGATACCTCACTGCTAGGCCGGGTGGATATAGGGGTCATGGATTTGACTCCCACTGATGAGGATAGGTTGAGAAGGGGTAGGTCCGGCCTGCCATAGGGCTGAGGTGGCAAACGGGGACCGGTCTGACCAGCCGGTGAGGAGAAGAGCGAATGAGGGCCGTTACTGGTGTGCACAGTGGAGGTTTGTAACTCCACTGGCGAGTAGTGAGGTTGATTGCTGGTGTTTGGTGCATGGGCATTGACCCCGGTGGATCCCGAGTTCTATCTGTAGTGACGGGTAACGCGGTCAAGTCTGTAGTGAGATGCCTGTTTGTGAAGAGTTTTACGAGTTACATGTGGCTAATTTATGCATCTCACGCATTGCCACGTTTCATTATTCATCCAAACATCTATTCGCATAAGTCACCTCTTATGATAATTTCTTATGCCTTTCACGTTAGTTTACCTTGCATGCTCATCCTGAAAACCATGTACTTATTAAGCCATAAAACTTATTTGTCTTTTAAACACTCCAGGTAAGGAATCCAAAGAAGAAAAACCAATAGCAACCATGAGCTAGATGACATGCCAGGAGAAGGAGTCGACCTTTTGATTTTTGAATTGTATATGATGTATATATGTATGGTGTAGTCAGATGATGTACTTTTGGACTTTTGTAGTATACAATTTACTTGTAAACCGATGTTTCTTATCTTGTCTCTAATATTCATTCTTTGTTGAGAATGGATAGTGAGGTCTGTCCCTTCCTTCACTTTGCCAGATGCGAAGCTTGGGACTTAGCATGTGGGCGATGAGCACCAATCTCAGGGTCCGGCTAGTCGCGTGTCAGAACCAGTGAGTATAGCGATTGTATAGGACTACCGGATCTGGGGTGTGACAAAAGTTGGTATCCATGCCAAGCCCATAAAAGTTCCACAACTGATTTCGGTACGACCCAATTACTATGAGAGAGGACAGAGAAGTGTTCCCATACTTGTGGAGCATACGAACAACAAATGAAAATATGATATATTGTCTCCGCATTCTCCATACACATCAAACATATGTTGGGAAGGACAATGGATCTCTTTTACAATTGTTTATGGTTAACACTCTTTTTCTTCCCACTAACCAAATAAATTCCGCGACTCTAGGGGTATCTCCGTAATACCTATGATGATACGGATATAAAGGAGATTTGGGACTGAATCAGACTGTCTTTGGAGGGAAATTATAGCAAGCAAATATAGTGTGCAGATGGGACAACAGTGTGTCAGGAGTTCATCTCTACATCGTGCCTCAAGCATTTGGAAGTCAATGGGGATCACCTTCTTGCATGGAAAGGGAAATCGTATTCGCTTATGCGTGGATATTTGGTGCGGTGACCGAGCGCAGCAAGACCTTTTCCCTAGAATGGCTTGCCTGGCTCCGGATCATTTATATCATTAGATCATTGCTATTCTATGTGCGGTGATTTGGTGGTCTGGTCTCCCTCTTGCCGTAGGAATTTATTGGATGAGGAAACTGTGGAGTTGACCAGATTGTTGGATTGTCTGAAGGATGTGAGCACTTTCACTCAAGATGAAGATTCAATGATTTGGTTAGCACATGGATCCGGAAAACTATCTGCTTGCTTTATGGATTGATTTCTGAATCTCCTCGCGCTATTGCTGGAACAATTACAATTAAAAAAAGAAGAATCTATGTTCATCACAGTTCTACATTACTAGATGGCATACAAACTTTTTTTCTTTTTCATTTTGAATGAGGATAATTTTATTGAAAAAAAGGCTGAAGCCAAAAGAATACAGATGACTAAAAAGAAAAAAACAAAAAACACAATACTCAATTACAACTCTACCCAAATATTAGGTAATTGGTCAGCCCCAATAATCTCTGCATCGATCGCTCATTCTTTAACCAGCTCCTTTACCAATTTGCAAATCTCCCCGGGGGACTTTTTTCCGATTCCAAAAACACCGACTGTTTCTTTCAAGCCACAACACCCATAATCCAGCAGGGAGACAATGAATTATACACAAACCTTTTTCAGAAGTCTGTTAAGGGCCTGTGTTTGTGCTTGCGGTTGTGCTTCACAACATGCTTCAGAGAGCTATAGGCTGTTTTAAGCTGTATAATTCATTTTTTGTAACTACTTCAGATCTGAATTTGGTTAGCACATGGATCCGGAAAACTGTCTGCTTGCTTTATGGATTGATTTCTGAATCTCCTTGCGCTATCGCTGGAACAATTACAAAAAAAAGGATCTATGTTCACCACAGTTCTTCATTACTAGATGGCATGCAAACTTTTTTTCTTTTTCATTTTGAATGATGACAATTTTATTGAAAAAAAGGCTGAAGCCAAAAGAATACAGACGACTAAAAAGAAAAAAAAAAAGAAAAAGAAAAAACAAAAACACAATACTCAATTACAACTCTACCCAAATATTATGTAATTGGTCAGCCCCAATAATCTCTGCATCAATCGCTCATTCTTTAACCAGCTCCTTTACCAATTTACAAATCTCCCAGGGGGACTTTTTTCCGATTCCAAAAACACCGACTGTTTCTTTCAAGCCACAACACCCATAATCCAGCAGGGAGACAATGAGTTATACACAAACCTTTTTCAGAAGTCTGTTAAGGGCCTGTGTTTGTGCTTGTTCTTGTGCTTCACAACATGCTTCAGAGAGCTATAGGTTGTTTTAAGATGTATAATTCATTTTTTTGCAACTCCTTCAGATCTGAATTTGGTAAGAAGCAGAATAGTAAGTTTACTCGCTAAAGGTATGAGATTCCATTGATACAGGGCCCATTCCAATGCATTTATTGAACGTTCCCATTGGCATGCATCCAGCAGGAATTGAACCTACGAATTTGCCAATTATGAGTTGGGCGCATTAACCATGCAGCCACGGATGCTTAACAGGGATCATCGTACATAGTGAATAACCAAATTCCAATTGAAATGAAATCTTTAGGAGTAATCAATGAAACGACATCAATTCAAATCCTGGATCTTCGAATCGAGAGAGATATTGCGAGCGATCAAGAATTCTCACCATTTCTTAGATTCATGGACCAAATTCGATTCAGTGGGATCTTTCACTCACATTTTTTTTTTCCACCAACAATATTTATGAAACTCTTTGACCCCCAAATTTGATGGGTGTCTGTGTATCATATATTGTTTTTGGGATGTGTTCGCATGATGCTTTGATGCATTGCTAGCCATCTATTTTATCAGATTTCTTTTGGAACTAAAGTGCTTGCTCTTTATAACCAGTAATAATTTTTTTCCTGTATACTAGTTCTTATTCATCACTCTTTGTGAACTCAGGAAGCTCTGAAGTGGGTGACAGATCAGCCTGCCTGGCAGAGATCTGAAGGAAGGGACCATATACTTCCTGTTCACCATCCTTGGTCTTTCAAGTCTGTTCGCAGATTCATGAAAACAGCTATTTGGCTTCTACCTGATATGGACTCCACTGGGAACTGGTTAGAATCTTAAGAAATCACATATAACCCATTTTGATTTCAGTGCAAGGCTATGCTATCTGTTGAAATTAATTATTTTGATAATATGCAGGTACAAACCTGGGCAAGTCTGGCTAGAAAAGGATCTTATTCTTCCTTATGTTCCAAATGTTGAAGTTTGTGACGCCAAATGCTTATCAGAAAATGAATCTCAGAGAAGGACATTGCTATTCTTTCGAGGGAGACTTAAACGGAATGCTGTAAGAATTTTTCTATGTTTAAGTACATATTTTCTAGATCATTTTGGTAATTCTTATTATTATATATTAGAGCCTTCTGGTTCTAGAAGAAGAAGAAGCCCATTTTAGGGAAATGCTCACATACAGGCAATGTATGTGAACTTCCACAAGGAGCCCTGCCTTTCACACCAATTTGCCACTTCTGTAGAACATCCAAGCTGTGCAAAAGGTGGGCCACAACATCAAATCACCTAGGGCGAAAATCAGGCTGGTCTACTCATGTGGTGGGCCACACTGTTGAAATAAATGGACCGCCAATGGTTTGACACAACATACAGGTTTGTTCCACCTAATAACTGGACTGCCCTGATTTTTACAGCAGGTAATTTTCATAGCATGGTCCCATCTAGTGCATGGTTGGATGTCCTACACGATGACACATCAGTGGGAATGATGGGGCTGTGTGACGCAGGATGTATGAGAAAGAAGGAAAGAAGAGGGGAAGAACGGATTTTCACACAAACCCTTCAAAGGGGTTGACTTTTCAGGGTTTTCTCCCTCTGTAGGAGAATATTTTGTTCCGACTCATACTTCTTTTTTTTCAATTCCAGTCTATTATTCACCAACACTCTTCATGCATATGGCTTTAGGGGTTTTATATAGAGTGAAATACCAACGGTAAGTTTTTCTTGGAAGACACAAAAAATGTGCGTGCGTGTGGCTTTACCCAAAATACAAAAGATAAATATCCAAATAGATCTTACAAATCTAGATTTTACTAATTTAAAATCTAAATCATGAGGTGTTGCTAATCACTTCACCCAAAATACAAAAGAAAAATATCCAAATAGATCTTACAAATCTAGATTTTACTATTTTAAGATCTAAATCATGAGGTTTTGCTAATCCTACAAGGGCTGTGGAGCGGAAAGTAGCTCCACGGCCTTCTAATACCAGCACCTGGCAGGAGGTTTAAAGTTTTTTTTTTTTTTTTTTTTTAAAGCTACTAAGGAATTCAAACAAGCTATTCACCATTTTCTTATGCCGTGTGAAGAGGAAATCAAGGTGTCATCGGATGAGGCGACCATGTAACATAAAGATTGGTGGATCCAATGTGATGTTTGTCTGAAATCCAATCTGTCCATCAGTTAAGATACCTCATCTTAGGACGTGATCCCAAAATAAGTAAGATTCAAAGTTCAAGTTGGCCACAATGCAGGAAACAACGGGTATGAGTGTGCCCACCATTGGAACCTCCATGGGTCCATAGTGATGTTTGTATGACAAGGTGTGTACCACTATGATTAAGGGAAAACACAAATATAAGTTCGATCCAAAGCTTTGGCTGAGTTTCTGCATCCTCAAGTGCTTCGTTGGGTGTGGATTTCATGTAAACATGACAGTGGACCCCATGGCTTTTTGTTTCCCGGACTCCTTCACGCATGCCATGCAATTTTATAGATCTGATGGGATTTATTGTCAGACTCAAAACCAATCCCATCCAGTGGGAGTATGGGACTTACAAGGATTGATACTCTGGCTTTATATGATGCTTGGTACACAGGCAATTAGAAATTGTACACATGGTATAAATTCAATTCAATTCAATTAAACCGACTACTTAGTGTAAGCTACTGTCTCTAAGTTAAAGTTCTAA
This sequence comes from Magnolia sinica, assembly GCF_029962835.1. Taxonomy (NCBI): domain Eukaryota; kingdom Viridiplantae; phylum Streptophyta; class Magnoliopsida; order Magnoliales; family Magnoliaceae; genus Magnolia; species Magnolia sinica. The sequence continues at coordinate 10,147,091 of NC_080587.1, read as the reverse complement.
AATCATATTGTTTAAATAATCTTAACCTCCTCTGATTCATTGACACTTGTTTGTTGGGATAAGATCATTGCTTACTTTACATTTGAACTGTCCAATAAATGTGCACCAAACTTAGGAAGATAATCTGATAAGGCCTGAGGGTAAGTTTTATTTAATAATACATCTAAAATGTAATCCATGGTTTAATTTTAGTTATTTTAAGCCACATGTACGATTTTTAATTTATTCCTATTGCACATCATCTATTGCACTCTACTAGATTATCAAAGTTTTTCTTGCTGATAACAGCAGCATCCGTTTGCCTCAATCAAGACTCAGGATCAAGTGTTCGTCCCTATCCACAAGGGTCACATGCTGACTTTCTCAATGATCAGGATCAATAATATTGTGGAAGCAGGCCTTCATATGAGAACTTTTCTGAGCAGACGATTCCTTTTTCATCACTATCGTGGATAAATTAAGAACAACGAAGAGAATACTTACCAATGATAGTGAAGAGCATATGGACAGTCAGATCATTGCAAGATTTCATAAAGTGGGTCCCACAAGGTGGCGGACACACTTCTATTCGTGAGAGAGAAAAAAAAACCGATACCCTTCGCTCATTTTTTGAGGTTTGCTAATTCTAGGGTGCACGTGTGCATACACATCCACACGTAGGTCATGTAACACATGTAAGATCTGAGCTTTTCATCAGATGAGATTCACTGTTTATATTCTGTGTAAAAAATCGGACTATTCACACCCAAGGTATTCAATAATGGCAACGGTGGCTGTAACAACCAGCCTTAGGGTTGCTACCATACAGGTCATAACGGCTGCTATGGCTCTGTTATGGCCTTTTTTTAAAAGCAAAAAAATGTTTTGTTCCGTATCAGCTTGTTATGGCCCCGTATCGGCCTGTTATGGGCCCATAACAGTCACTGCACCCCCCCCCTTTCAAATCGGGCGTTGTGGCTCCATCGCGTAACGGACACCACTGTTACCATTGCATAGCTGCCGTTACGCCCGTAATGTATCCATTTGTGATTACCATGTTCACACTTCAGGTGGGCCAAATTGTGTCCAAGGAAACGAAGGGCTCAAAAGAAAAGTTTTAACTGTCAGTTTTTGTATGTTGTGGCCTACGTGATTATATGATCATTTCCTAAGATGAGCTGTTGTAACACCCTAGTTCTCAAAACCCGAGGACGATCGCTCGAGTATGAGAACTCAAGTATTACACTATGAAGTAACCAATTTTACATATAATCACTAGAAAATTTTATGACGTAAAACAAGGCAACTACCATGTAAAAGTAGAACATCAAGAGTGACAAGAAAGTTTAATACAAGTAAATGAAAGCAACATAGAATCTCTCAGCAGGGGAATTGTTATTACAACTCAAACAAAACTTAAAGTCTAAGATACGAAAGTAAGTAAAATTCTAAAATATCAATTGAGCTCCAACGGCTCAACTACATTCACATAGAGTACTTCCTCGCCAAACTCCACCTCAGATGTCCCTGGGATCCTGTTATAGGGGTCTTCACCTGTTCATCATACCTATATCTATTTGGTGCAACCGCACGATTGGGTGAATGAAAACTCAGTGGGAATTTCCCGCAAGGATTCATGCATATCATGTCATTCCAAAACAGTTTAAATCCACATACTCAAATTACAAGGAGACTAATCATGAAATTATAAATGAATATATGAGTATATGAATGTATGCTTAAGTCACAGTCTAGGGATGCACATCCAGCTGTCAAAATAAAGGGTCACCCAAGGAGAACTAGTCACCTGGAAAAATACACATAGGTACACCCAAGGAGAACTAGCCACCTGGAAAAGACCATGCAGACCGCCCGCGGTAGATTATCTAGTTGGAAAAAGCCATGTAAGTGAGTGCGCCCAAGGATATCTCCTGGAAAAATACATGAGGTACGCCCGAGGAGTGTCTAATCCCAGAAAACCCTCATGTAAAGAAAGAGCGCTCAAAGTGGCACAAACGCACATGCTCTGTGAGTTTAACTGAAGTGTTGGAGCTTTCAGTAAATCGAACAGAATGTGGCTTACATTGAGCACTCGGAAAAGCTTATATGTCATGCGTGAATGTTATGCATCAAGATACTCATGGACACTTCATGGATTAACAAGCATGCTTTCATAAACATGACCAAAACTCACAGTCTTTTAATTAAAATATGAATCATCCACACATGAGTTCAATATAAATCCATTTGCTTTCTCTAGGTCTAAAGGAGGTCCACAAATATGGCATTTCAAGCATGTTAAATTTATAACGAATTTGTCCCACATTCCTCATGGAAGATAACATTCCACACATAACCTTGATTTGCAAAATAGGATAAAAGGAAATGTCCTAACCCTTGTTATTACTAGTAGGACTATGTTCAAAATCCAGTCATTACTAAAATATCATAGAGCATATAAGGCTAAATTCATAGTTATCAATTGTGGGGCTTGGATTAATGGAATTTAATGTACTAACTCATGTTCATCACATCCACATGGGAAAACTAAGAGCTAACTTACTATTGGTGTTATTCTAAAACTTCATTAGAATCAAATTGTAACGAATCTAGTCCATATAAGGAGAAATGGAGCAAGATATTCATTGGAATGGAAACAGGAATTCTTAAATTTAATACATCTAGCAGGAGTATACATGTCCACAAGTAATTTCAAATTTGGCATAATGAATATGCTAATATTCATATGAGATAGATTTGAGTAATACAATTTAAGACGTTCCCACATGTTTATTCATATCAATTCAATATTAAAGGAACATAACTACTATTTGCACAATTGTAATGTCTTCATACAACTATATTAGAATTCAATGAAATGATGAAGCCATGTGGGATATCCCTCACCTTGGGTGGGTAATTTCTCTGATTCGGAATGTCCTTATGAGGTGAGTGTAAGGATTATGTTGGGACAGGTTGAAGGAGAGTATTCTTTAAGGCAAACAGTTGAAATCAACACCTGATTGTCACATTAGAAGATACGAGTGAGTCATGACCGAGTTGACTTGGTCGGGGTTTTTAACCAACAGCGAGTTGAGCTAATTATAAGATTTTAACCTACAACAAGGTCCTATTTATGGTCCAATTAAATCCAACACTCGTCAGATTCTACACAGGTGATTGGGGTCATCCTGACTCAATCGGAAAACTAACCAAGTCAGCCCCTAAATGGGCAGATTTGGGATGCCCATGGTTGGGCTACTGGCTGACTGGGGTGAGTTACCTCCCAGGCCCAACTGAGTCAGTCCCATTATAAGCCTGTAACTGCCCTGAGTTACTGACTCAGTGGTGACTTGACTCAATTGAGTTTTCTTTTGACTAGTAGCATGCCACCAGGTGAACATATCTGAGATCGGTTTGCTGCGCTTAGCATTGTGCAAGGCAGACCGATCACAGCTGTGAAACTATATCGGGGTTTTGCACTCCGAAACATTGATTAGTGTTACTCAACTTGTGACCGAGTTGAGCCGACTGTGAGAATCGATGGTCGGGTGGGTGGAATCCGGCAGTAACAGAGGGAAGATGGGCATTCTTACCTGACCAGGGACGGTTTCTGGTTGTTGTAAGGGCTTGGACACGGCGTACTCAGCTCTGGACCCGTCGGAGCCCGAACCTGTCTCCCTGACTCGATCCCGAATGCTGTTTCCTTCTCCCACTCTATCTTCTCTCTTTCACTCTCATTTCTCTCTCCCTGCTCTTTTCTCTCTTTCTATTTCCTCCTTAGAAATGAGCGATCCAACCGAGTCGGGTTGCAACACAACCTGCAACTTGCCCCAGCGGCGCTTAATCTCTCTCAATCTCCCTATCTTGCTATTTCTATTCCTTCCTTTGCTGGTCTTGGGATTCGCCCTAAAAACCCGGCTACTTATAGCCGTTTCTATTTCTAGGTCCTATGGCTAATCTCTGAGATTAGCATGCTATTAACGCGAGTCGGTCGAGAATAGGTTGTCATTAGGGCCTCACTGCACATCAGATCTTCCGTAGGGGTCTCTGATCTAAACTCAGATAGGTATTAGAGGGGGTGGGCTACGAGATGGACGGCTTGGATTTGAGAAAGGATCGACCTATCAAGATCCGCTGCTGACAATCGGATCGGGGAAGATGACCCGTTGATCATGGCGTTTTCCTCATGATCGGTTAATTTGATGATCTGATGTGTTCAACAGGATTGGATGGCGTCAAGAGAGTCTATGTGGTCCACCCAATGGTGGTTAAGAGCCTTTGATTAAACATGATAAGTTGCATGGAGGCGGTTTGCGCCGATTTCGTTATCTCGTCAGATTCTCTTTGGTTTCTCGGCTAGCTACGAGATTTTCGTAATGCCCTAAAGCCAACGTTCGGGATTGCTTTGGTGATCCTTCTAGAAGCCAGGGAAGGGTTGAGATTGCGCCCCATCCGGAATTGGAATTATTCCTTCCGCCTTTCCTAGGGCGGAGCTATTTTTTGAAACCAACGGTGACTTGGCTTCCACGTCAAAGCATAGCTGTATATTTCAGTGTCATTGGGCGAATGGGCCAGCAAAGAGCTGTTGAGGTGGGCGTGATGACGTGGATTTGTTTCCAGCGAAAGTTCTTGTGCCCAACTGTCTGGGGCGGACTACCGTGCATAGGTGCGAGCACAAGTACGCGAAAGGCGAGCGTGGTTACGGTCGGTGGGCCCCACCGATCACGATGGATGGTTTGGATCGTGAAGGTGACTCGTGATGGTGGGCTGATATCGGCAACAGATCAACCGTCTGTTTGAAATTCTGACGGGCGGGAGAAAGAATTGAAATTTGAATTTGCTTTGGTTCTTATCGGGTGAAACCCGATTTGACCATATACAGGGTCTCGTGTGCAGCGAGGGTACACAATCTGTGTACCCGCATATTTCAAAAGTGGGGTCCACGTGGTGATCAACATGATCTGGACCGATCAATGCCGATCGTAAGTCTTGGAAGTCCCCCTAGTGGCTACAGCTTAAAGGTTGGCACGTACAAATGGTTGGGTCTCTGTCTTTCAAAGGTTTATAACTGGTAAGTGATAGGTTATCATGGGTTCTGATCACCCGTGGTTAATCTGAGCCACACGTTCCTTGTACGGGGTTTATGAATCGCCTTGGACTGATGATTAGTCCGGTTCTATTCTTGCAAAGGGTTGCACTAGGAGATTTAGTGTTGATTATTTTAGTTAGACGGTTAAATCTTGTCATACGAAGGTTTAGTTAGTGGTGGATTTAGTGATTAGGTCATTTAATTTAGGTGGTTAGTGTTGGATCTTTACATTGAGTGATGGTAGCCTAACCATAGATGTATTTAGTGATCTGTGCCACGAATTCCATGATGATTGCATTCACTTAGGAGTACCTATAGTACGAAATTAGGGATTTTAAACAGTGATGTTAGGTGATCTAGTAGTTGGATGGCTTGACTATCGACAGTAGAGTTTTCTAGTTTGATCTGAGTTAGAATTTGTAGTTGATCATCTAGTTTACTTAGAATGTTCAGTTTGGGTTATAAAATCTTAGTTATTGAGGCCTGATGAACGGCGGGTTTGATGATTAGGGGTTTGTTATTGACGATGGATGGTTCATTCTACTTATCGAGGAAATCGGGGTCCTAGAAATGAATTTTTCAGATGATGTGATGGTTTATTTTTAAAATCAAGGGTGGGATAGCTCGATCATTCCTATGGTTAGATTTTGACTAGAGTGTATGTGAATGGTTTAATAAGCTACGATGTCATGGTAATACCCGACTACGCGAAAGTACGGGGTGTTATAGCTGTTTTAACTGATGGACAGATAGGATTTCAGACAGACATCACGGTGGCTGCCACCAATCTATGTTGCAAAGGTGCTCTCGTCCGATGACGCATCGATTTTCTCTTTGTACAACGCAAGAAAAGGGTAAGGAGCTTGTTTGAATTCCTCAGTTAACTTAGACTTTAAACCTCCTGCCACTTATTGGCATGGGAAGGCTGTGGAGCAACTTTTAGCTCCACAGCATGTGTAGGATTAGTAAACCTCCTAAATCTTATCCTAAAGATTGACATCATAATGTTAATCCAAAAGGAAAATACTAGCTACTAAAAAGATTCTAAATCTTAGAAGATCTTCCCAAACTATCCTGAGCATAGGCTGTTTTACATCCAACCCCAGAATCAAAGTGGGTCTATTCTAAACACTCGAGTGATCCATTAGGGTCCGATTGGATTAGTAGACCAGACAAACCAATCAGACCACTGACTCAAGTCTAGATTTATCATCCCTTTTGTTTAATCCAATCCTTGAGCTGACCAATTTTGACACCTGAAGTGGTCCAGCTCATCAATACAGACAGTCTAACGATCCAAATATTTAATTTAGACGGTTTTGTTTGTCTGATATTTGAACAAGACCTTTGTATGGGCCTTTTCTGCGTCTGATGTCCAATCTAACAGTCTGGTTGTTGATTGGCTAGTTGCTGTTTCTATTCGATGCCCATTCAATAGTGACGGATGGCCAAGATGCATCAATTCCCCTAGCTTCAAAAGAACTCATCTTCGAGTTGATATTCGATAGAAATCCATTTGAGTGATCAACCTTTATAACTCATATTCTTTAATCCTTCAAAAAAAGAAAGATAGAAAAAACTCGTATTCCTTGGCTTTGGTAGTTGTTGATGGTGAAGGTTGTAGACGTCAGATCAACACCACTTGCATTGGATGGTGCCGTGGCTCACACCACTTTTTCTTTTGTCTTCATGTTCTTCACATTCCAGGCTTGAGCTTCCACTTTTGTAGTAATGGAATTGTGACTATCAACTCCTTGTCAATGCAGTGCTGTCCTTGTCACTGTTGTCCTCCGATTTATGCTCTCTGATTGTCATTGGGACTGGACCAATGTGTCCATCTCAACTTTGACATACTTGGTAAATGTGCCAGTTTGACTATTGAGTTGCTTGATCTTCTCCTCCACCAATCTGTTCCATCAATTAATCCATCGGTTGATCCATATATGCATTAATCTAGCAGTACACCGACGGACACTTCGCGTGTATCTTATTGGATTGTTGCCCCTCCGTCGGGCATGCCATCCGTTAAATCTTCAAACGCTTTTCTAATGAATCTTGGATTTGTTCTTTGATATTTCCAGATCACTTGTAAAAATTGGGGATCTTGATTTTTACATCATCAGTATAGTTATGATTTTATCATGAGGATGATCGAGTAGAATACCATTGCAACTACTAACGCCCAATTTCGGGATGCCGCCACCTTCTTGTACACAAAGAGGCACTCTTTGATGTTGTGTAGATGTCAAAGTATGCAGTCGACCAAAAATCTCATAGAGTATTCCCTCCATACAATCACATCTCCTTTCTAATTACTCTATAACTCACCTCTCATCTCTCTCCATTGATCTCATTCAAGCGGACAAATGAACTGGTTCCGATACAATTTGATGCAGAATGGTTGAGAAGGAAGGAAAGAATAGGAGAAGAAGAGACTTTTGCACAAACCAACCAATTCAATGAGGTTGATTTTTAACAGTTTTCCCGTCTAAGAGAGTATTTTCTCCTGATTTACACCTTGTTTATTCCAATTACAATTCACCAACTTTCTTCATACATACAGGCTTTGGGATCTTTTATGGACCAAAATACAAATGATAAATATCCAAAAAAGATCTTAAAAATCTAAACTTACACTAATTTAAGATCTAAATCATATCCTAAAGATTGGCATCAGAATTTTAAGTCCAAAAAGGAAATTTCTAACTATTAAAAATATTCTAAATCTTGAATGATCTTCCCAAAGTAACTAAATATCCTGAGTACTGCCGTTTTGTACAAAAGATAGATCCAAAGAGATCTTACAAATCTAGGCTTTACTAGTTATAGATCTAAAGCATTCACCCCTTTGAAGCATGTGGCTTAAGCTACATCCAGTGCTTGTATATGCTTGTTTTTTCCTTTTTGTAAACATACTACATCCCTCCAAATGAGTTGCATAATGATATGACCTCCTTGGCATTTGCAAGGGGGCTGGGCCTCGAACTTAGTTATAATCATGGTGTGCCGTAAAGGACGTTACGGGGCTGTAAAGGCCGTTACGTAAAGGTAACGGTGGCAACCGTTACACGTTACGGGGTCGTAACAGCCATTATGGGAAAAAATGACCCGTAATTGTTGTTAACGGCACGTTACATCCCCTATAAAGGCCATAATAGCTCCATAATGGTCTATTACGGGACATAAGTTTTTCATACTTCTTAATCAACATTACGGGGCATATACAGGTTTTTTGGGGGGTTTTTTCAATAAATAAAAAAAATTAAAAAGAGAGATCGTAACGGCGGTTACGGGGCCATAACGACTATTATGCCCCATATCGTAAAGGTAACGGTGGTGGCCGTTACAGCCACCGTTACCATTACAGAACACCTTGGTTACAATAATGAAGTTTTTAGTCTAGTTGGGACCAGTTGCCTCATCAGTTGTGCAATAATTTTACCAAATTAATAAAAGAAGCAGTACATATGACATGATGTAATTACCCTTCTTATAGATGAAAGTGATTTTTTGCTTTTGCTAAATATCACCTTTTTGGTGGGTGTTTAGTGCATGTATGAATTCAAGGTACAAAAAGTGAGTTGCAATCTGACAATGGTAGTAGATTCATAGTTAAAAGAAAACAACATGTACATTGTATAATCTGATGGAATCATGGACTTGAGGTGCCATTTTCTCTGGCCCAGTTATTGTGGAAGGCGATTCACAAAATGTCGTCTTGTGGCTACCATAAGTCTTCCAAGCCGTGGAAGTTGAAGCTCTTCTTAAACGAGATTCAGGGTCTTGCCTACATGCTAAACATCTCATTTGTCCTTGTTGGTAGAAAGGCAAATGATGTTTGATGTATTAGCTAAAGAAGGTGTTTGTGAGGAGGCCCTCTGTATCATAATTCATTCTGCTTTGATTTTGTTATTAAGTTTTCTAATGTAGGACACGAAATTCAAATATGATATGCAAGAATTCAGGCTTAAGATCCCATTAGTTCAGAAACGACTACACAAATTCCATATCCCACATGAAAGTCCAAACATTCAATTAAGGGGAATCTATACTGGTCCAGGCCTACACAAGTTAGGGCTGGAACAATAAAAATTATAAGTTAAACGATACTCAAAGGGAAATAGAATTCAGCCACACATGTATAGTAATTAGCCCCTAATCTAAGGGATTCCCCAATTTTAATTCGAGGAACCTTAGGATGAGAAAAAAAAGGGAAACAAATTATGGATGATGCAAACTAGGACTAGGGTTATGAAACTAGGTAAGAAAAAGAAAAAAAGAAGGAAATCCTGAACCTCGAACAAATCCCGCGTGCGGGCAGCGGGGCAGGGTACCAGCGCACGTGCGCAGTAGAGGGCCGCACGTGTGGAGGAGGCCCGAATCCCAAAAGGGACTTCTTGGCCTTGGTTGGCCAGGGGGGTCTCCAAACCCTCCAAATTTGATGGCGATCCAACATACAATTAAGGCGCAGTGCTCCATCGAAGTTTCAGCCATCCTGCAGGGCTAGATTCTAGAAACTGGCTGTAGAAAGACAAACAGTTGCAAAACAAGTTAATTTGAGGCGAAGATGATTGAAGGATGGATGAAATAAGATGGAGGGGCGGATTGGGATAAACGTGGCTTTGCACCACGGTAGTTAGCCCTTCGAAAAGGGAGGGCTTCGCACCCACTTGAATTTAGCCATTTGAAAAGGGAGGGTTTCGCACCCGCTTGAAAATTTTCACAACTCAAAAACTCAGAGATTAGAAAAAAACTTGCAGGAATTTTTATTAAACTTGAATGAATCAAAAGAACTACTAGGGGTGCCTATTTATAGGGAAAACCTTATATCCTCAAACTTGCGTCATGTGCGCAACCTATCAGTTGGCGATGAAGTAAACTAAAATAAAAACCAATCAAAGAAATTTAAAGTGTTTATGATGTTCTAAATAACATAAATAAGCAAAACCTAAAATATAAAATCAATCCGACTAGTGGGTCACGATCATGAGATCCCATAATAGGCTTTTCTTGACTATCGAGCCCACTCTTTTGAATCAAAACTTCGTCTTCTAATTAGGAGGCCCTCCCTAGACATCGTCATCGAGCCAGATTGACGGTGGGGCTCTCCTCCTTTGTACGTACGTGCGTAGGGGGCGGCGTGCATGCGCGTGTGGGCGGCGTGCGGGCGTGCGTGCGTACGATGTCCTCATCATTTTCCATTGCTTTCCATGGAGGAAAAAGCTACAGGGAACCAAAGGAGGTGATAAATGGAAATTGCATTGAGCAAGTGACGAGGACATCACAGCATATACACCTTTACGTACATATCAGAGGAGGAGGTGAGCCGTACCAATTTCTCTATGGCTTAGCGAGTATTCATGTTGAAGACCCCATGTGCATGTGCGAGCATCTGGAAAACCCCACACTGGGACGATGCACATTGGTTGCTTTAGGGAGTGACTTGGACTGTTGGATTTGAGGGACATGACGATCGGGCCATTGGATCGCATGGATTACATGATCGGGCCGTTGATCATGGACCATTCTTGTCATTATAGGACATATTCTTCCTTCTATCCCCACAGTCATATCTCTTCGTCAACAATCGAGGTATTTCTTCACGTTTCTTCTTTTCTTCTTCTTGTTTTCCCCAAAATCCATCAACAACCTTCCGATTCTCCTCATTTACACCTTTTTTAACAAGCTGAACCATAGAAAAACCCAACCCTATCTAGCCCACATGTGTGACCATACGACCACATGTGTGAACCCATAAGGTTGGCCGTACTGTCCCACTCCTTGTCCCTTTGGCCTTCTACTACCTCTACATCCAAAACCCTAATTCCCATTTCCTAATAACTAAATCCCTTAACTCCTCTATTCAATTCCCCACTTTAACCTTAAGTCCACCATTTCCCCAAACCTTCCTAACCCTAGCTTCACCCACACCCAAATCTAGTAAACCCTATGTAGTATTAGACCTTCCCCTTTAAAATAGGCCTAACCCTATGTTATTTAGATGTTTCTACATCCATTAGATCCTAGTTTCTCATGTTTAATGGGCTTGTAGGATGATGCTTGGCAACCTAGGCTTAAACTATGCATGATTTCCTTTAGAATCTTGATATTTGCGATGACGGTAGCAAGATTTATAGTTTTCATTAATTAATTTAAATTTGCTGATTGATCTCTCTCATTATTTGAGTTCATGCATTGGTCCTACATCAACAGGTCTTCTGCTTTGGTCCGATGAAGGGCAGAAATATAAAAAGTGATTGAAAATAATGTATAAGAGTGAATGTCAGATGCCTCGTTCTGCATCCAAAACAATAAAATGTGCATTTTGCATATATTTTCCCCATAGCATCTCGTTACTAATTCATTCATTTCATGATGTGATCTTTGCTTGTTGTGTTGTGCCTTCCAGAATGATCTTGAAGATACACATTCATGAAGTAATCAGCATGTGTGACATTTCCCGAGTAGTTTAAGGCTTGTAGTTTTATAGCATGTATTTTATTTTATTTTTTTCTAGTTTTTGTTTGATGAATTCCATTTCTATTGTCCATGCCCTGCATGTACGTTTTTTCCAGTTTGTCTTTCTAGTTTTTTGGTGTAGCTGCTGACTTCAAGTTATTGCACTTTCAGGGAGGAAAGATTCGTGGCAAACTTGGGGCAGAACTACAGGGTACTGCGGGTGTTGTTGTAGAAGAGGGAAGTGCTGGAGAGGCTGGGAGAGAAGCATCTCAGAAGGGCATGCACAAGTAATATGATTAAGATTTTTATTTTTATTTTTTTTGTAGGCAGCTTCTCTAGGAATTTTTCATATTATGGATAAAACTGAACTTCTTCTTTGGATTCCAGATCCATCTTTTGTCTAAGCCCTGCAGGAGATACTCCATCATCTGCTAGGCTTTTTGATGCCATCGTCAGCGGGTGTATTCCTGTTATAGTTAGTGATGAACTAGAGCTGCCTTTTGAAGGCATACTTGATTATCGGAAGGTATGTATTCTTAATGTCATACAAGTTTCCTTCACTAGATATCTCTCATACTCAGAGGAGTAAAAAAACAGAAGCTTTTATTGTATGAAAGCTCTCTATCTGAATCAAGGTCTCAAGTATCAGCCTGATTCATACCGGTTTCAGTCCCAAGCAATCTACTCCACCCTACTTCACAAAATAGTCGGGGTAACTTTGTCTGAATCACCCTGACTTATCGTTGTCAGGTGGACTCGGATGGGTTGGCGGCTTGTACTGAGTCATCCCGTGCAACTTGGCTACTTAAATGGTTTACTGCTAGCTGTGTGTGTGAAATCCGCCCCATCTATCTGCTGTGCCCCTCGATATTTGGCCCTGAGCCAAAAAAGTTAGGCCAATCAAGAAATCAAGTGGGCCACAACACAAGGAACGATGGGGAAGGATGCCTGCCATAGAAAAAAATAAGATTCTGTGTTGGCTCCTCATGATATTTGTATGCCATCCAATCTGTTAATAAGCTGTGCCCCAACACGATATGGTACACCCCAAAAATCAAGCAAATGTATAGTACAAGTGGATCACACCATTTGAATTTGAAGGTTTGGGCACATTTTTACATTGTTTCCTATGGTTTGCCCTATCTGAATTTTGGATCAGTGTGATTTTTGTGGCGTCTTCATGGTGGGGTCCGTTGATGCATGATTTGGATTCCACACAAACATCACATTGGGACCTCAAATAACTCAATCATGGGTAGCCCACAAACAACTACACCTTGACTGTAATGCTGCCTCGATTGAAAGGCTTGACTCTTTGTTTTTATCTGTGAGAAATGTTGATACTCTAATAGATTTCATGGATGATACGCAGGCACTTAGAAATTGCATATGTCATAGCCAAGCAGTGTATAAAATAATGGCGATATTATCGAAATATCGCCGATAATATCGGTGTCGCCGGCTATGCAACATCGAAACCCCCTTATTTTGATTCGCTCCCAAAAATCGTCGATAATCTCACCGGATTATCGGTATTTTTCAAAATATCGTCGATATTTCACTGTTCCCACCAACCACGGGTGGGAACTGTAGCCAACAACCCCCTTTGTTGATAAAAGGGGAAGTTGTCAGTGAAAAAATGTAAAAAAATCGAAAAATTACCTGTTTTTTTCGCCGGGATCTGGAGGAAGAAGTAAATTCAAAGCCTTGAGTGCAGATCGGCAATATCCGGTAAGATTAAACTTCAAAAAGTTTCGTTTTTCCGTCGAAAAATTCTACAACTTCTCGAATTTGCTTGCGGGGCGAGATCTTGACGGTTTTTTTTTTCTTATTTGGGAATTTGGGATGAGGGGGAGGGATTTTCGGTTGAAATTTTGGAGCAATCGGTGGGATTTTGATGGAAATTTGAAATTTGAGAGGGATTTTCGGAATTTGGGGATCGGGCGGGTGTAAATGGGATCGCGTACGTGGTTCCGTACGCTGTTAACGTACCGAGAATGGATCTGGTCGATCCATGCGGTCCATCCGTTTTTCCATCTTATTTTAGGCGTTGAGACCAAAATTTAAGCATTCCCAAAGATCGAGTGGACCATACCATTGGAAACAATTGGAATAATGATTTCCACCATTAAAACCTTTCTAGGGCCCACAGTGATGTTTATTTCTCATCCAACCTGTTCATAAGATCACACAGACATGGATGAATGGAAAACACAAATATCAGCTTGATTTAAAACTTTTGTGGTCCCCAAGAAATTTTCAACGGTAGATTTCAATTCATACTGTTGACTACGGTGTGGTCCAATTGAGGTTTGGATATACTTCGTTTTTAGGTTCATGACCTAAAATTATCTGCTAAAATGGATGGAATGAGTGGATAAAATACATAAATCATGGTGGACCCCACAGTTGAAACCTTCTTGGTTCACGTTAACTACTCAAGTGAGCTGTATTAAAGGGAAACCGTGGTTTGGGAAATTCCAACCATTGAAACCTTCCTGGTTCAACAGTGATGTTTAGATGCCATCCGTACCATTAATAACGTCATTACTGTTGAGATGAACTGAAAACAAAAATATTGGCATGAATCAAAACTTTTGTGGCCCCACAAATATTTCAACTGTGACGTTTAATTATCACTTTTTAGGCTCAATTGAGCTTTAGATACGGTTCGTTTTTGGCATCATGTCATAAAATGAACTCACAAAACTGATGAATGGGGAGGATGTTTCACAAACATCACAGCGGGCCCGACTGAGCTTGCAGCGCAGGAAGGAAATCTTAGTCCTGCGCTGCATGGGGTGGAAAGGCTTCAAGGGTGGAAATCATTATTTCCACTGTTTCCTGTGGTATGGTCCACTTGAGACTTGTATGAGCTTCAATTTTGGGCTCAACGCCTAAATGATATGTAAAAACGGATGGAAGGTGTGGATAAACCACATAAATTCACAATGGGCCCGACTTACAGCGTACTGAGTAGCTTAGTAGCTAATCCAATTTCAGGATTGGCTATGGACAAAAGCCGTAGCCAAAGACACCCAGAACCATAGCTCAACTCGCTGACGGAGTGGAGATACCTCGTTTCAACACATGGCGTCGATCCCAGTGGGGTGGCTAACCCAAATGGCTACTGATGTGACGTCACCGAGCCATGTGGACCCAACCATGATGCATGTATTGTATCCATACCATCCATTAATTTGGAGATATATTTTTATGTCATGAGAAAAAAATGAGATAGATCTAAAGTTCAAGTGGACCCCACTATACAAAACAGTGGGGACAGTGATGTCCAGCGTTCAAAACTTCTTAGGGGCCACTGAAATTTCTGATCAAGCTGATATTTTTATTTTCACTTCATTTATCTCGATGTTAACTTATGAATGGGTTGGATCTCAAAATTACATCACAGTAGACCCTATAAATATTTCAACGGTGGGTGCAATTGCTCCCACAGTTTTCTGTGGTGGATCCACTTTAACTTTAGATCTATCTCATTCATTTGCTCATGCATAAAAGTAAAACGATCTCTGCAAATGGTTGGATGGTATGGATACAACACACGCATCATGGTGGGTCCACAAAGCTTGGTGACGTCACTTCAGTAGCCACTTGGCTACTGACCTTGTCAGCATCTAATCCATGTCCAAAAAATAAATAAAAATGAATTGTCTATGCCCCTGCCACCAGCCAATGGCTAGTGGTCGGTGCTCTGTGGGCCCCACCATGATGAATGGTGGATATCCAATCACTATTATTTTCCTGTGGTGTGATCCACCTGAGATTTATATTCCTATCATTTTTGGTATAAAGCCCTATAATGGTATATAAAAATGGATGAAACATATACATCATGGTGGGGGCTGGGACCGCACTGTCGTGGATGAGGCTGGGGCCGCACCTAATCCTTTACCCGTTACTCCATGTGGCTTTCATGCACATGCATTCATAAAGTAAAATCCAACCCGTCCATCCTATGAAACTGTGATTTTTACTCCAAATTCCCAAAAATCAAGATGATCAGTTAATTAAATGGGCTACACCAGAGGGAATAAGTTGGGAGATAACGTCCACCATTTACATGGACCTATCAAATTGTATGTATAAATCATAGCAGGCCCCATAAAGTTTACTCAGTATGCAATCTGCAGACTCTTTCCTTAATTGTAATTTATATGAAAATTTGATTTGATCTAACATCTTAGCCCTTGAAATGATTTGGGCTTATTACACTGAATACGAGCCGATGCATTTTTTTTTTTTTTGGTCCATTATTGCAAATTTGTATACTACTAGGGAGAAAAATGTCTTCTGGATCGGGAAAAGGAGAAGCAAGGGACATTAGGTGGAAACATGGACGGCCAGTGGAGGGGAATAAATATGGAGCCATATGCAACTATTGTGGCCAAGTGATACGGAGTGGGGGAGTGTCTAGGCTAAAAGAACATTTGGCAGGGGGATACAAGAATGTGAAAGACTGTCCAAGTGTAACAAGGCCAGTGAGAGAGGAGATGAGAAGAGTATTGAATGAAGTGAAGTCACGCAAGCTGCAGCAAAAGGATTGGGAGAGGGATATGAGGGAGGAGCTACGAGGCACTTGACGGGGCCTAGGTGCTATCGACGAGCATGATGATGATGACCAGGTTGTTGGATGCAATGCGTAAGTGTTGTGGAGGGGACATCGTTAGACCAGGCACAACACGGTTCGCCACAAACTTCATTGCACTCGATAGCTTATACAGGCACCGCGTGGGTCTGAGAAATTTGTTCAGATCCGATAAATATATGGAGTGGAATCAAAGGAAGACTAAGGGTGCAAAGACCTGTTCGAATATAGTTCTTTTTGATTCCATCTGGGATAAAGTTCACAACGTCGTTTCCTTCCTGCATCTGATGTACATGGTCCTACGAGCCGTAGATAATGAGATGTGGCCTTCGATGGGGTCAATGTATGAGCTTATGAGAATTATGAGAGAGGGGATAATGACTGCAATCCCCACTTCATATCAGTGGGTGATCAATATCATCGATCGTTGATGGACTGGGACTCTCAAGCATCCACTCCACCAAGCTGGTAAGTTTGTTGATTCAACTGAGTACTTTGAGCATCACTTCTGTTTATATATTAATACAACTAAGTAACTAATATTTGGGTTTCAGCATACTACCTGAATCCCAAATTTCATTATAAACGTTGGCTCCATGAGAATCGAGATTTGATGATGGCCGTTCATGAGGCGTTCGAACAATTGTTCCCAAAATCGACAACGCAAGCAGATTTCGGTAACCAGGTAACACAATAAAATTTCTTCCTTATAGCTTGTAGAAATATGGGTGATTAAAAATAATGACCTGTGAATCCGTGTTTACAGTTGTTGCGGTTTAGGGATGTGAGGGGTACGTTCTCATCCGCACTAGCAAAAGCATCGACTGAAACGATGATGTCGTGTGAGTATGGTAACATAATTAGGTAATTGCATTTTTCGTTTAAACTTCAAACTAAAACAAGCTCCTCATGGATATATAGGTGAGTGGTGGGCGATTTACGGAGTCGACACGCCCGCACTGCAGTTATTGACAGTCCGTGTTCTCGCACAGACTGTATCCTCCTCACCTTGTGAGAAGAATTGGAGCACATGGTTACTCATACACACTAGCAAGAGGAACAGACTAGCATATGAGAAGCTGCAAAAGCTCGTTTACTGCCATTACAATATGAAGTTAAGAGAGAGGCAGTTGCGGGTAGACCGAGACATGGAGGAAAATTAAGACCCGTTAGACCTATTGTCTATAGGTAATATGGCACAGATAGGTGATGATGATGAGGACCCACTTTATGAGTGGGTCAAATCAGCTGATTTAGATGATGCGGAGGGAGGCCCTGCTCCACAGGTAGCCGAGGGAGCAGCGGCTCTGGGTATCGATGTCGATCAGGTAGTAGAGGAACAGAAGGCGGATACACTCCTTTGATCCTTTGGTGAGGAGTTCGGCACGTTCCAAAGAGGGTGAGGAAGCATCTTCATGCCCCCCCTCCTCATCATCAAGTCGTAGTAACTGATGATGATGATGAGACTCAACCCCCACTTGACACTGGTCCTGGGGATGACGACGACGACGATGACGACAGTGATGAGGGAGGGGACGAAGGCACCGACACTAGTATAGGTGGCACTAGTGGGGGTGGGGGTGGCAGTGGTAGGGGGTACACGACGGCTTAGAGCCAACGATCTGTTGGCCAGTTCACTGAGGAGTAGAGCTTTGACCATGCCACTCAGGACGAGGATCATGGATCTCGTCCATCATCCAGGGCGAGAGCATCAGAGCCCAAATATATGTTCGAGCGTCGTTCGAAGAAGAAAGCTGGATGCGCCGCGGCTGATGCTCTCACATGTAGCCTGTCATCTATGGACATAAGTTCAGATCAGGGGAGCTCCACCTCTGTCCCACCTTATGCTCATGGGGGATATCACAGGTATGGCCATGACAGCTCTGACATTCAATCACGCTCTTCTACCCATGGGTACAGGCAGCCGGAAGATAGTTCTTCAAATCATGACCCTTTGACAGGAGAATATTCGGTGTACCCGTATGACTGGCAACAATACTATCAAAGAGTTGGGGTTGGACTTGATCTATTCCCTCAGTACCCTGCTTAAGAAATGTCGTCGATGTATGTCACGCAATTCCCACGTCTAGGCGTACTCGTACAGTTTGGGGAGGATGACTATCAGAGGTACATAAGAGAGTTCCTCAATTGGTACGAGCAGAGGATGACCTGGCAACAGTACTGCCAATATGTTGGGCAGCAGTACTACTCTCAACTGCCACGAGATCCGGACAATGATTACGAGCCACCTTGTCACTCTATGTGGGGATGAAACATGGACAAAAATGTGTATTTTTTTCAATTCATTTACTTTTGCATGTCTTAATTGTTGTAAGCTTGCATTTGTATTATATAAACTAATTTTGGTTACTATTTGAGTGATTTTTTATGACAACGCATACTTTTTGGCCCCCATTAAATGGAAACTTCTAATTTAATACATTCTTTTTGCAAAATTTTCATTCCTGAATATGTAAATATGTGTATTTAGGCATGTCCTGAAGTTTCACTGAAAAATTTCACCATGTTCCCCATATTTCCCCATTTTTCCCTGCATTTCCGATTATTAGCGATATTATCGGCGATAACGATATTATATCGTTATCTCCGGCCAGCGAAACTTGTAGCGATACCGACAACTCGAACACTGCAGCCAAGTAATTTAATCTAAGCAGCCCAGAATGTGGGTCCCAATTTAGATGTGTTGTGAACCAAAAACTACACTTATTTGATTACCTAACGATTGGATTGGTGGACATTTATTCATCCTCAACATCATCTAAGCTGCATCCGAATTAATTGGGGTAGGCTACATAAATCCTGTTCATTATTCCTCTCTATCAAGGGCCAGACCTTCAATTCGTCCATAGGTCATCAAGTCTTTTTGTACTACCTCCATCCAGGTCCTTTTGGGTCTTTCTAATTAATTGGTGGACATTTATTGGATGGTGAAAAGTGAAAAATATCCAATGATCCTATTTCCTCAAACAAGCGTCCACGAATCAGAGGTTACGATTGCTCAACCAAGGTTTTGAGATTGTGACTCAGAGAGTAGGTTGCACAATTTAGTCAGTTCAATTTGTGTCAACAGATGCCTCATAAACGGTTTCTGAATGCCTGCATATCAAGCATCATAAATGCCAAGTATCAAATAACTCCCCTTGATTGAAGTTATGGCCCTTGATAGAGTGGAATGGCAGAACAGGATTCTATGTAACTGACCCCAATTAGTTGGTATAAGGCTTAGATAATGATGATGATGATAGTGATGATTGCTGAAGCAGCATATTGTTCTGAATGACATAGATGTTGTATGTGCATATCTCTGTCCTAGTAAATGTTTAGTTGACAACCTTCTTTTGAACCTTACTGTATGCATCATCTTATATAAAAAAGACTCAATAGCTGTTTCTTTAGATGATGTTTGACTGTAATTTACTTGCCTTGGACTTTATGCCATTTACCCACCAAGCCTATTTATTATTCATATTTCTTAGCTCTGTTACAATCTTTTAAAAAATAATAAAAATTGTGTACATCGGATTCTTTATTTTGGTTTCATTTTCCTGTATGAATAGGAGCTTTGCTAGGCCCACATGCTTTTGCAATAAAGCTCATGTACATCCCACACACGGGTTAGCATGGCACGATAGGTGTGAGATCCAATCCATCCATCAGAATGGCACTACTATATTGATGCCCCTCCGAAGAATCAGGTTGGTCCACTGGTGGACCACAGTTTGCGAAACAAATGTACGACTCTCAAAAACTTGGCCAAGTTTTCTAACCCATCCAGGTGTTTCCAATATTGGGGCCCACATGCTGATCGGACAAACCTGATGGATGGATTAGATTTCACACGCATGTGCCATGCTGGCACATGTATGGCTTTGTACATGAGGTTTGTTGCAACTGCGTCTGCCCTTAGCAAAGTTCATATGAATAGGGACATATGATGTCTAGACAGGAATCAATTGTAACCAAAGAATTTCATTTTCCTTACGCGCAGATGGCTTTGTTTGTTTCTTCAAGTGATGCTATACAACCTGGCTGGCTTATCACATTCCTCAAGAGCATCAGCCCCATGCAAATTAAAGAAATGCGTGTCAACCTTGCCAAGGTTTGTGATTTGATCTGCCTTGCATATCTATGTTGCTAGCCAGAGAAAAGCAATGCCTTTTAGTATAGGAGAAATCATGTATAATGTTTGGAGGAAATATATGGATCATGTGCAGCAACAATGGTACAGTTTGCTGAGCACTCTAGGATTCCATGCACGTGGGTCTCAATGTTAGGTGTTCCGAACCGTTGGTTTGGGCCACACTGTGGAAGATTCTAACCCTCATATTAACAGCCTACAAATTAGGCGGTTGACGAATCACAGTTTGCTTTTTAGATAAGATTCATTACTCGTAAAAAGTGTTGAGGGAGAAAATACTGCAATTTTCCACATTCAGTGGGGAATATTACAAAGATCAAAGGCTTTGCATCTTCTGTTTTGGAAGATTTTTGGGACAACCCCCCATCCATGGCAGGGCCCTCAAGTCAATGGTCTGGATCACTGAATCTTGGCCCCCCACGTGCACTATGCTGCTAATGTGCAGCATCATATAATTTCTCATATGTGCACACCAAAAGCTAATTTGTATTTGTTACTGACAGTACTCGAGGCATTTCATATATTCAAGCCCGGCGCAACCTTTGGGTCCAGAGGATTTAACTTGGAGAATGGTATGTGATTCTCTCTACTTTTACAATGGAGACTGACTTTATAATTTTTGTTTGTGGCATGGGTTTGACCCATCTGTGCTTGCCACGGTATTACCTTGTCGTTATATATCCATGGTACATCTCCACGTGAACCCCAGTCCAGACCATCAAACTCATCAGGCCCTTTTGTTGATTGAGCATGGCTGGTAAATGGATTCAGCAGATGATCCTAATTCCAGACTGTCCCATAGTAGCCATCTAATGGGTGAAATCAGACATTTTGGATCTTCTGATCAGTGTGAGATCCAGCCCATGTTCCATCAACAATGAGACCCAATATTTTGACAAAGGATCAGTTTGTGTGTATGCCACATGCTGTGGATGAATTACTACTCTTCCCTTTCTGGTACTTATTTTAAAATGCATCTCATGTTTACCATGATAATTTTTTGAGAACTTCCTCTCCATCTGAATCAAATGATGCAAAATTGACGGATTATATTACAAATCCACCACCTGCGAAACTGAAGTTTTTGCAATTTTCCTAATCATATAAAAAACAACATAGGATTGTAAACTCTCGTTTCAAAGAAAGCAGGTTTCACAGATCAGTTCCTATATGTTTGCATTTCTATGCATGCTTTTGTTTCGAGAATGCAGATTACATAGATCAGCTGCTCTATGTTTGCATTCCTATGCATGCTTTTGTTTCGAGAACGCAGATTCGATAAAAAAACAACAACATAGGATTGTAAAAACCCTCTTCATCTTCTCCTCCTCCTCCCTCCTAGATTTTTAGTCAAGTTTGCGCTTTGTTGCACCAAATTAAACTAATGAGTAATGAAATCTAACAAAATTTCACGATATTTGGTGCAATCAAACGCAACCTAAAGTAATAGAGAAGCGTAATCATTAAGTGTAAAGGTAAAGAAAGAGTAATGAAACTGATTTAATATTGTTACTTATATTATTTTTACTAAAAGCATTGAAAAGATTAACTAATTTTTATTGAAAATAGAAAAATGTAACAAATCATTGAAAGCAGTAATAGTTTTTAATGTTATAGTGAAAAATAACTTGTAATGTGAGCTACATAGCATGCAGCATATGCAAATTATCATGCAGCATGGCAAATGGGTGTGAGATCTAAATCATCTGTCAGCTTGGTCTCCACATGTTTTCCCCAAAAATAAAATAGCATCCAATCAGCATTTGGGCCACAATATTGGAAGCAGGTGTTAGTTTAGAAAACTTAAGCCAATTTTTTCATCGCCGTATGTTTTGTTTTTACAAACACCTGACCAGTGGATCAACCTGAATCTTGGGCAAGGGCATCAATATAGCGGTGCCGTACTGATAGATGCATGGTATCTCAGACCTATTTTGCCATGCTGTCACATGCGTGGCATGTACATGAGCTTTTTTGCACGCATGCACACTTAGCAAAGCCCCACTAACGGTTACTTCAATGGAAAAGCTTTTTCCGTTTCCCTGGATTTTCAAGTTTGTTCAAATAAAGGGTAGCTTCCATGGGGAATTGCATATTCCCGATGCCCATGCTATTGCATTCCACGAATCTCATTTTCACAATTAATTGACGTCTTACTTGATTTAGAAATATTTCAACCGTAGCCTTCAATCTGATGGTCCCTTGCAGTTCAACCTGAAAAACGAATTTAATGGAGCCATGTTCATCTGTGTGATGCATCTAATCCTGAACAAACTGGGATTCCTAATAATCAAATCCCTATCCTTGTTGGGGAATATCCCTAGAACTCCAAGGAAACCACAACCCAGTTGACGATGAAGATGTCGAACTTGTGATTGAAGATTCAAACACTTATTATAAAGATTCTCGTGTTTTTTCCTTCCAAAGCACCCACCGGATTATGAAGGGTGCTGTTTTCCACAGAACCTTCCGCTTGTCCTCTTTCACAACTGACTGTGGCTTTTGCATTTTTACATCGGTACACATATCAAACTCTGGTAGGCATCAGTCCAAATAATGATGTATGTGAACTTGGCATCAGTCCAAATAATGATGTGAACTTCCAAACACCATGCTCTCTTTCCCACAAAGGTCTCACTTGTGCAGAACATCTAAGCCATGCAAGAGGTGGGCCTCACCATAAAGGCCACTTTGGGTGAAATCCATTTGCTGGGCCACACCCATAACATTTGGTTGACCATTGCTTTTCCATTGACTTAGATGGTGTAGCCCTTCTGATGGGTGGACCGTCCCTCTCTTGCGCCCTTATGATCTTTGTGATGTGTCCCACCTTTCAAACATCTCTGTCCAGTTCTTTCTTAAGTACGCGACATTGAATAATTGGTATCTTTTTTCTTTCTTTCTTTCTTTTTTGTCCTGTGGATGCTACAGATTGCTGGTAAATTGTTGAACATCAAACTGCATATCCGTCGGTCACAGCGCATGGTAAAGGAATCAAGGACCTTGTGCACATGTGACTGTAAACGCGCCAACACCACCAACATACCATGATGATCTATCAACTCCATCTTGTATGCGTGTATGTAAGCAATTCTTTTTCTTTATTCAGTAGGGATCTTATAAATACCATTGATTGATTGTTATCGCTCTCCCAGTGTCTATTATTAAGGAAAAAGAGAGGGAAAATGTCGGTGAAGAAACTATATAAACTGTATTGCAGCAAGATGAAATGGTCGTGGTCAAGGTTTTTGTCAGAACACTGGATCAAGCTTTGTAAAACACTTCCTCACATGAGGTTTTTTATACCATGCTCTAGCCTGAAAGCTTGGGTTTTCAGTTTGTACAAGTGAGGCCCATGGTTCGATCGCCATGTGGCTGTTGGTATTGTAGGCCCCCTCATGGGGTGCTGGACCACACATTGGTGGTGAATGATATGATACACTAATCATGGCTTTGGATGGCCCACAAATCCAAAGTCTCCTAGATTGTCACTCCTAACCCCTCAACCACTGACCAACAAATGAACAGAACTCCAATGTGTCATTGTACAACCAGGAATAAAATTCATGGGTCATCCAAAGTGGGCCCCATAATATTTTGATGTAATGAATCCTAACTATGGTGCATTACTTGTACGATCTCAAAAACCCGAAGAGCACGATAGATATTTCTGAATGGAGCATGGTATGATTACTCTTTCGATCATTCAGTACAAGGGCCAGGGATGTGTGGCCCCACAGACAATAGATGCACCCTGATTATGAAAGCCAATCGCCAGTGTGGCGCATGGATATGCTTGATGTGTTCCTAGGCTATTAGTGGGTCCCACTCTTATGTACTTGATTTGGAGTTGGGCCCTACTTGGAGTTTGGATTGGCAGTTCATAGTTCCGTTACCTGGCAATTTTCATCTGTTTGTTGGGGGTGTGGTTGTTTATTTATTTATTTATTTGTAATTCTTCTATTCATCAGTAAAATGATAAGATCTAATGGTTGCTGTTTGTGGAATTAATTGGGTAATTAGAAAAATGACTGACTTCTCCACCTAATCAAGAGGCTTTTGTATTTCTTATTAGAGGTCCGCTCTCTGGCTTCTCTACGAATGTGGGGCCCACCCCATGTGAATGTGCTGTCCAACCTATCCAGCAGGGTTGCCTCACCATGAAAGTGGGGATGAATCTAAAATCAGTCTGATCCCCAATCAATAATGTAGGCCATCTGATTTTGGTTAGCTGTGCATTGTTTTCTATGGTGTGGACCCACCTGATGATCGGATGGGGCAGATTTTTTTTGGGTATTCCATCATCATCATTGGGCTCATTTGATGCACAGGTTGTATTACAACCCCCGCAACCCCAACACCCCCCCCAAATGGCTCCAAATTACAACTAATTGTCAACCATCATGACAAACAATAGTGGGGGAGAGAGAGAGAGAGAGATGGTCAAAGCCCTGCTGACCGGTGGCCCCCACTGTGATGTGTATGTAAAATCCACTCCTACCATCAGGTGCATCAGCCCATGTTAGACCCAAGGCCCAAAAGTCGGCCACATTCATGAATCACGTGGACCACACAAGTAAAAACAGTGGGGCACCCTCCAAACTGTTAACCTTACGAAGTAACTGATGGTCGGCGTGGATTACACAGTACCGTGCCCCCAAAAAGAAACTTGTTGGGGATGAAGCATCTGGTCTGAGTAACCTTATCAACAGGTTGGAGGGAAAATAAACATCACGGTGGGCCCCACAGTCGGGTCACCAGGCAATCGGCATCCAGGAGTAAAACTATAGATACTCTTGCTGATTTCTCCAAAATTCTCCCACGCAGAACATTTAAAAAATAAAAATAAAATGTTTTATGTCACTTGGAGCATTCTGAGCCGTGAAAATGGTGGGCCATGCAATGAATATCATTTGGAGAAAAAATAGGAACAATCCACTCATTAGGTAGGCCACAAGCTTTCATTGAGCCAGACCATCATCCGCCCATTGATGTCGACCCTGTAACCCATCTGATGAATGGACCATCTTGGTTTTGGCAGCTCTAAACGGCTCGGATGATATAAACAGGTAGAATTGTAGGTAGGCAGGGAGGAAAGAAACAAGACATGGTCGGCCCACTCATCTAATACCTGTCCCTTTTCTTTTCCTTTTTTGGCAACAACCAGATTGCATTGAAAGTGGGCGCCACCTGTTCAATGACGTTGATTCATGTCAATGAAAGTAAGCCCACTTCTACAACTGCGAAGCGAAGTACACTTGTTCTTGATAAAGCTAGGTTTTATCTTGGTGGGGCCACCAGGCCTAAAGCTAGCAACCAGATAAAATCCCAAACTTTTTATATGTTGAACACAGATTATAGACTGTCACTTGAGTGGGCCTTTTTCTAATGCAAATTTCGTCCGTTGATCAACAAAACACCGATTTTGGGTGGGTTTTTAAATGGCCACAGAACTCTTCGTGCATGTGTTTTGAAGGTCCAAGAAGGCCCTTAAAATGGTCTATTTACAAGCCCTCGAATTGAATGGCTAAGATCATTTGGTTGCTGAGAATGCTATTACAACACGATAATGATAATTAGCCAGTGATCCGTGCCGCTCCGAGGCGATTCCCTGAGCCATTCACCGTATTCCAGCAACCCGGGTCCTGTCAAGCAACCCAAAATCTCGGAGAGGCACGGATGTATATGTGAAACCCGATCCGCCCACCTTATACATCCAATTTTAGGAGGTAAGCCCGAAAAACAGACCCACCAAAAACTCAAGTGGGCTACACCACAGGAAACAGAGGGATTAGACCGCACCCCATTAAAATCTTTCTAAGAACCTCTAAAGTCTTGGATAAAGCAGATGAGTGGTTTTTCCCTTCTATCCTCCGTGAATGAGTTGGATATCATGTAAACATCACAATACGCCCTTGAAAGATTTCAATGGGAGAGGTCTTTATTCCCACGTTTACCTATGGTGCGGACCACTTGAGTTTTGGATCGGCATTATTTTCCATCTTACCTCCTAAAATGGATCCATCTCGAGTGATGGATGGATTGGATGTCACTTAAACATCATGGTGGCCCCACAGATTTATGTTGCCCCTTGATCGCAGCCAACCGTCTATGCATGCATCTCTTTCCATCAGATGGGTGTAGATACCAGTATGATGGAGTCCAACGGTGCAGATGGAAATATTAGCATGGGCCTAAGAAGCGAGCCTGATGGATTACAAGCCCAAACCCACGTAGCTACCCAGACCAAAACCGAGCTAGATTCCGGTCCCAAGCAAAAGAATCCAACCCAGATTGCCTGCAGCCCTAATATCTGTGGGCTGACTGTGATGTACGTATTATATGCAATCTGCCCATCCATTTCACCGGCTCATTTTAGAATATTAGCCCAAATTTGAGAAAGATCCTAAGCTCTAGTAGACCACACCAAAAGAAAAGGCAGGGATTGAACACCCACCGCTGAAAACTTCATAGGGGCCACACAAGTTTAAGGGTCGAGATGATGTTCCAGGTCGGAGCCATCTTTAGGAGTTGGAAGGCAACACACCAATGGGCATCTTATCCACACCGTTCCCAGTGCTGTGGCCCACTTGAACTTTGGATCTACCTCGTGTTTGGACTCATGTCCAAAAATAAGCTGGTGAAACGGATGGAAGGAGTAGCTACAGCACACACAGAGTAATGGGCTGCAGGTGATCCCCCTTCAGAAGATCAAGTTGGACCATCGACCAAGGAAGCGGACTCCCACCGACCTTGCTGGTGTATTGACATCACCAAGTTCTGTGGGCCGTGCCATGATGTATGTGTTATATCCACACCGTTCATCCATTTTGTGAGATCATTTTAGGGCAAGACCCAAAAAAATTGAGGCAGATCCAAAGCTTAAGTGGACCACGCCAAAGAAGGCAGTGGGACAGTGATTTCCAATGTTGAAACCTTCCTAGGGCCCACCATTATGTTTATTTGCCATCCAACCTGTTCATAAGGTTACACGGACCTGGATGAAAGCAAAACACAAATACCAGCTTAATCCAAAACTTCCATGGCCCCCAAGAAGTTTCCAATGGTAGGCGTTTAATCCCACTACTTGCTGTGGTGTGGTCCACTTGACCTCCCGATCTGCCTTATTTTTGGGCTTACGCACTAAAATAATCTCAGAAAATGGATGGACAGTGGTGGATATATCACATAAATCAGTGGGTCCCACAGGAGTTGATGACGTCAACACACCACCCAGGTAGATGGTGGGGCGGACCATGCAATCCGTTTCTCAAACCAACAAGGATTCTCACGGTAATATAGATATCCAGGGATCCCAATAGTATTGTTTTGGATTTTTTTTATTTTTTATTTCTTTTTTTTCAGGAACAAATTAAACCAGCTGAACTGTGGAAACTACTCCCATCGGTTACAATACAAAAATCGGGTTAGCTGAAAATTCACACTCTCTGATTTGCAGACGTTTTTTTTTTAAAAAAAAAATAAAATAAATAAATAAAATAAAATAAGTATTAGTAATTAGACCATTGCGTTTTTTTTTATAACCTATCCATTAGATCCATCAATCAAGTTGGACCATCAACTGAATGTAACTTTTGGTTCATGAAGCATTAAAGATTTTACGTATCAATGGGCCAGCTTAGTTTGAATTACTAACTATGCATGCAAGTAATTTCCGCCTGCCTGCACAACATCCCTCACACTTTGCCGGAGTTTCAAAATACTTTGCAAATCAAAATGTCTAAATCCTAGGTCTCATTATAGATTTGGGATAAATGAGATTGTGAATTTGGTAATGTCTAAATCCTAGGTCTCATTATAGATTTGGGATAAAGGAAATGAGATTGTGAAGTTGGTAAATCCATGAACTTGTCAAAATCACGGATTTGCATTGGTTTTCGCATCGGCAAATTTCAAAGTTCACTGTTTGGGAGCATTTGTTACAAGGGTAGAACAGTTCTTGCGAAGGAAACACCTTTCTTGCTTTTAGGGTTGGCCTAGTCTTTAGTTTTTTAGGGGGAGGATTTGGATTTATCCCATATCAATGGATTTATAGAGGTGTGGATTTGGGATATCCATAGATTTGGCAAAACCCCAACAATAAAGAAGAAGTGGCAATTTGAAATCCCTGGATTTCATGCATCCCTGCCCCAAATTCTTCGCCCAAATAGCCTCTACACAAAACTCTTGGGGGCTAAAATATTAGAGGACAACGAATGTAGCAAAAATGAGGATGTTGAGATGGATAAGTGGCAAGACATGAAAGGATAAAAATAGGAATGAATGCATTTCGAGGGAACTTGGTAGTAGCAACGATAGGTAATGAGGGAAATTGATTTAGACGGTTTGGCCACGTTCAACAGTTCGGAGTCAGATCGAGTTGATGTTCTAAAAGGATGAAGGGTAGGCCAAAACAGACATGGTAGAGGTCGTAAGAAAAGACTGGAGGACGACCTATAATTTTTGGATATGGTCGGTGGTAGATTGGAACGGCAGAATTGGATTCCCATAGCTGACACCAATTAGCTGGGATTAAGGCTTATATGATGATGATTAGGCACAAGATTAGGCACAAGTACGACCCTGTTAGCATGCCACTTAAAACTGACTTAATCTCATTTCAGTTAAAAGTAATTAGGTATTAGAGATTTTGGTATGTAGATTAAAAACAATCTTGATAACCATTATATATATAAACTATGATCTTTGATACTTAATTTTGTTAACTGAAATGAGATGGATTCATTTTTGAGTGGAAAACAAACAGCGAATTGGATTTTACTATCCAGATTCCAGCTAGCTGATTTGTGGGTCCCCCCAATTTACACAATTTAATTTGGGTTAATGAAAACCCATGCTCACAATTTTCAAGTGCCTGTGCATCAAGCATCATAACCACTAAAATAAAAATAAAAATAAAAACCATCATATTTTGCTAGGGTATCAACTGTGTTAGGTAAACTACTGGTAGTTTGAATAAAACTGAATTTTTAATTAAAAATTTCCTTCTCATTCCCTCAACCATAACATCATAGCACCATCCATCCATCCATCAACACTGGTAATAGGTAAATAAATGGCAGGGCAGACCACACACCATCCATCCGTTCATCTATCCATCATTCCACTCATCAGGCGGACCACATAAGTCAACATAACATGTAAGACTATTGGTCTGTGTTTTTTTTTTTTTTTAACCCATCCTTTTCCCATGAAGTGCACCTGCTGATACAAATCCACCTGTGCACACCTGTTGGCACCTGCTGATACAAATCCACCTGTGCACACCTGTTGGGGGGCCGCCCTATATTGATGGGACAGTTTGGCCTTCAGGCCCATTTGGACACACCATCAATAGGGGTTTTCAAAGCCAAAATGCCGTTTTGAGATGGAACCCCTTTTCTAGTCATGCGTTTGCATGCAGTTCCGCAACCTCTGTTTTATCCACCACTTGACAAAATGTAAACTAAAATGCCGACTCGTTGAAAACCAATTGGATTGGATTCTGGCGATTTGACTGAATAAGTCGCTTTAGTGGAAGTCCGTCCAAGCAGGCCCCTAGCGAGGCTCTTGGAAGCAGACCAACACCAGGGGAGGATTAAACGAAAAGGATTGGAGAAACAAGTAGCACCTATAAAATACCTAAGTCATTACATATAAAAACCCTTAAGCATAGTTATAAGGTGAATAGGGAAAGCCTGATTAGTCTCTACACAATCACAAATACTAACTACTTGCATATCCGAAAAAAGGTATGGTTACGCAGTTCCGCACCTGTATATAACCGGAATGTGGATTTACAGCGGCGGCAATGGATTCCGCCCAAGATTTCTCCGGTCGCCGCTGAGTCGCTGACCACATATACAAAAAAGGAGATCTGAAGCAAAGAGCAAAAAAAGAGGTCATCATGTTAGATGTTAGAAGAAAAGTCCATTCTCAAACTAAATAGCAGCTGCATTTGGGAATATGATAGTGAGGCATTTGAGACTCAAACAAAGCAATAAGTCTGAGCTTGCATCCACTGACGATATTCATATGAATGGAGAAACGAGGTATATATCTGAATCCTAGTATTCTCACACACATGCCACGTAGCATGCCAATGGGGCATCGGTTTGAGATCTAGGCCATTCATCTCATGGGCCCCATCATTGGTGTTGTTGTCCAAGAATAAGCTGGACAGTTAGCAGGTTGGGCACAAGTGTGTGGAAAAAAAATGCGCAGTTCGATGAATAGGCAACAGGCTCCCATTCAGTATACATGTGACCCTCATGGACCGCAATGGCTTGCACATGCATGGTAGGTCTCACATGCATGTGTTTGGGTGGTGCACCATTTTTGTTGTCAGCGCATTCTAGATTTTGCATGATTTGGATCTTCCATGGTTCCTTTCTGGTAAAAGTATAACCAGACTACTTCGGCTATGCATCTTGTACTTTTAGGTTACGACTTGGAATTTCGTAGTTCTCATGGCAGATAGGATGCGCCAGTGTCAAATTAAAATGTGGTTCAGATAAGTACATGACCTTCCCATGCTTATCTCAACCACGATTTGCCCTGTTTCCACTTTTCATATCTCATCCTCACTTTGAGGCAGAAATCTTGGGAGCCCAAAGACCAATTACATTAAGATCTGTTTAGATGCACCGTCAAAACCAGGGTTCGGAGTCAAAACCCTCTTTCCAATCCGAAACCCTGATTTTTCTGCCCAATTGGATCCCAGTCCATAAAGGCCTTTTAAAATCCATCCAGCTTGGTTTTTGAGGAAACAACAATACTGAAGTTGCAGGAGAAGGGCTCTTGCAGACAGGACCTTTTGCGACAGTTGTGTCTGAGCATGCCCCAAGCATGGTAGGGAAGCCGCACTAACCATGGGCAGGCAACACACTGAAACACTACCTTAACTGATGATGATGATCATCATCATCATCTAAGTCTTATCCCAACAAACTGGGGTTGGCTACATGAATCCTTTTCCGCCATTCCAGTCTTTCAAGGGCCATAAATTCAGTGAGAGCATAGGTCATCAAGTCTTTTCTTACTAGTTCTACCAAGGTCCTTGCGGGCCTTCCCCTTAATGCTTTAGACTTTTAAAACTTCAAATTGTACGAACTCACTCCTAACCGAGAGTTCTTGGTCTCCATTGCACATGACCAAACCATGGTCCACTTTCCCTCATCTTGTTACCTATTGGTGCTACTCCTAAATTCCCAAGAATGCATTCATTTCTAATTCCATCATTCCTTGTCCTGCTGCTCATCCATCTCAACGTCCTCAGTTCAACTACAGTCATCCTATGGACATGTTGTTCCTTAACTGCCCAAATTCTGTCCCATAAAGCATGGCTGGTCTTATAGCCATCCTACAAAATTTTCCTTTCAGTTCAAATGGTACACGACGATCACATAAAACTCCAGTGGCCCATCTCCATTTTTTCCACACTTGAATTCTATGGTCAACATCCTACTCATCTCTCCACTCTCAACAACTTTTTTTTTTTTTTTGACGAGTCACTCTCATCAACTATCACCAAGATATCGAAGGTGTTCATTTTGGGAAACTTCTTGGTTAGCAATCTTGCACTCTTATTGTTACTAAACTTGTGCTCCACATACTCTGTTTTAGTCCGACTAATTTTAAATCCATTAGATTCTAAGGCACATTTCCATAAATCTCGATTTGTGTTAACAACCTTCCTCTTCTTGATCAAAACTATACCATCTACAAACAACATACACCATGGGATATCTTCCCAAAAATGCCTCGTTATCTCATATCCATAACCAACGCGAAAAGGTACAGGATCAATGCCGACCTCTAGTGCATGCCTATAGTAATTGGGAACTTGCTTGTCTCCCCACTAATGGTCCTCACATTTGTTACTGCTCCCTCATGCATATCCTTAATCATGTCAATATATATCCCCTTGAAACTCCTCTCCCAGCAACCAACCACCAGACTAGCTCGCTAGGGCCCCTATCATAAGCTTTCTACAAGTCAATAAAGACTCTGTGGAGATCCTTCCTCCTCTCGCTATATTTCTCCATCAATTATCTAAGTAGGAAAATAACTTCAATGGTAGACCTCTCTAGCAGGAAACCAAACTAATTTTCTAATACATACACCTCATGAAGTCTTTGCACAATCCCTTTTTCCCAAAGTTTCATAGTATGGCCCATAAGTTTAATTTCATGATAATTAATGGAGCTCTGATGTCTCCTTTCTTTCATATAAATAGGTAACACAATACTTCATTCATCTGGTATTTTCTTCAATCTTACAATCTTATTGAACAACTTTATCAACCAAAATAACCTAGTATCTTCCATACACATACAAACCTCTTTCGTCATTCTCAAAGCTTCTTTCACTTCAGATGTCCTAATCCTATGAAAGTATCCATGGATTCTGACATTATTTGAGTTTATGCTTCCTTCTATATCTATGCTCTCCAAGTTATTGTCATTTAACAAGTTCTAAAAATAACTTCTCCAACTTTCATTGATATCATTGTCCTTGACTAGTGTGGTAGTGCCCTTTAGTCATTGTTCTTAACGCATCTAACAAGTTCTTCATCTCTCATTTTGCAACTTAGAAGACATCTTCTCACCTTCTCTTGTCCACAATCTATTGTAAAGATCATCATAAGCCTTAAGTTTAGCCTCACTCCCTATTTTCTTAACAATTCTTATTTGCATTTTAATATTGTTCAATATTTTCATTATTTCTAGTCCCTTGCCAGGCTTTGAAACATGGACGTTTCTTGTTAATAGCTTTTTGTACATTGCCAGGCTTATTCTTATTTGCATTTTAATGGTGGGTGTTCAACACCACTATTTCCTGAGGTGTGGTCCAACTGAGATTTGAATCTGCTTTTATTGCTTTCATGGCCTAAATTGATCTGGCAAATTGAATGGATGGACTGGATTAAACACATACATTATTGTGGGGCCCACAGTGCACTGTATGCAATCAGTGTTTGGGTTGAAGGCTCCACGTTGGTAGGCATTTTCGTCAGTTTAGAAAAAATCTTGCTCTAGACTGATGGACGTTAGAAAAAACCAATGAAAGGTACGCATTTGACACAACTTGATTAATTAGGTAGCTTAATGAAAACTTATTTTTAAAAAAGGTACTAGGACGTAAATACAATATTAATGAGGTGCTATTTTGTAAAATTCCCTATATAATACTATGCATGCAGATTCTGTTACAGGGGTTTGCTAATTTCACATGCGTGCAGGAGCTGTGCATATCCACACACGGGCACAAGTGTCACAGACTCACAATGTGACATGCGTGTGAGATCTGAGCTTTCCATTGATGAGCTGCAGTGTTCAGACCTTCTACCATAAAAATCAGGCCATTTCACACCTAAGGTGGACCGCAATATATCAGAACAAATGAATGGCTAGAATAAATATTTTAACAATCAATTTACTTTACATGTTGTGATCCACCTGAAGAGCAAAATTGTGCTGATTTTTTATGCAAATAATCTCAGTTTTATTTCCAAGTAGTTGAAAATTGGAATAAGGCTTAGACGATCCTAGAGCAACTACAGACCAGGTGCACTTGATCTTAAAACACCCTCAGTGTGTGTGTGAGAGAGAGAAGGTACTATGAGGTCAACCTCATGGGACGCTTCCCATAAGGTCGAGCTCTGTGTGCCCCACAGTGATGCGTGTCAGGCATCCCTTCCATGGTGAGCCATGAGCCTACAAAATCAGGTCAATCCATGACATAGGTGGGCCACACCACAGACAACAATTGATAGTGGATGCCCACCCATTGAAACCTTCGTGATTGTATATAGGGCCAAGTGAGATGTGGTTTAGACATCCAGCCTATGTACTGTGTGCGGCCCCCTCCGATGAGGGGTCACGCCAAATTTTAGGCCATTCCAAAACAGAGGTGGACCACCCCACCAAGTGCTTTTAGATGTTTTAGGCATGATTTCCTATGGTTTCAGATGGTATGGTTCGCCTAAGTCTGGATACGGCTGTTTTTTGCACATCCCATGACCTAGACGGGACCTAGCAAATGTATGGCATGGATGTCCATCACACATCATGGTGGGGCATACAAAGCTTGACCTCATGGGAAGCACGCACGCACGCACGCATGCACACACGCGCGCGCGCGAGAAATGTTCACACAGGATGCGGATTGCGTACTAAGTAAACTCTGTGGGGCCCACCGTGATGTACGTCCATACCGTCCATCCGTTTTATCAGCTCATTTTAGAGCATGGGCCCAAATTAAAGAATATTCAAAGCTCAAGTGGACCACACCTCAAGAAATAGTGGGAATTGAACACCTACTATTGAAAACTTCTTAGGGGTTGCAAAAGTTTTGGATGAAGCTGATATTTCTGTTTTCCCTTCATCCATGTCTGTGTGACCTTATGAACAAGTTGGATGACAAATAAACATCATTGTGGGACCTAGAAAGGTTTCAACAGTGGACATCATTATCCCCACTGTTTCCTGTGGTCTGGTCCACTTGAACATTGGATACGCTTCAATTTTCGCCTCATGACCTAAAATGAGCTAATAAAATGGACAGACAGCGTGAATAATAACACATACATCACGGTGGGCCCCACAGAGTTTACTCAATACACAATCTGTGTATGCTCACACACTAGTTGTACATCCAACTCGTTCTCCTAATTTTGGGATTAATTAATATTAATAAATGTTCGGAAAGAAGAGTTATTTAATGACACTTTGGAAAAGGAGTGGCAGCTCGGGTGGGCCCCACTGTGGTGTTAACATTAAATCCACCCCAACCATCACATGTGTCACCCTATGTTAGACTCAGGGCCCAAAAATCAGCCCCATTTGTGATTCAATTGGACCACATGACTGAAAACAGTGTACAATTAAAAGCTCACCATCCAAACTATTTCCTTTGGTGTGGCCCACTTGAATCATGGATGGGCCTAACCTTTGGATCATAGGCCTAAGTTTTACCACGGCATCTAATGGTTGGAGTGGATTTTGTATAATCATCATAGTGAGCCCCATAGAAATTAAGGGTGAATGTCTCTCTTCTAGTTGTTTCCCTTGGTGTGGCCCACCTGAATCACAAGTCGGCCTAATTGTTAGGCTCTGGGCCCAAAATACGATTACACATCTAATGGTCCGAGTCAATCTCACATACACATCACGCTAGGCCCCATCAAAAATCAAGGGCAGGCGTCTGGTAAAAAAAATAAAATCTAATGAGAAGGCCTCAAGTCCAACGGGCTAGACTATAGGTTAAGGTTAAACAAGCAGATAACTTCTAACCTTTCATGTATATGACATCCAACCCGTCTAATAAGTTCGCTCATCATGAGCATCTCCTTTGGAAAACTCCACAAGAGCCACCCATTGAGTGGACCAAACTTGTGTTCTACTGCTTACCAATGTCTAAACGTTGTTTTATATGGTGTGGACCACTTTTTTTTAAAGATAACTCTATTAGAATTTAGAAGCACACCGAAAAGCGCAAAGAGAACCCGACTCTACAACTCAAAAAAAAAAAAGAAGGAGATACTAGCAAGATTAACTGCCTTTACAGAAGAAGCCCAGCCCAACACACTACATTTAATTTCCTTTATCACTTCTTGGGGTGATAAAGTCCTATTATAAAAATAATGCCCGTTGCGTTTGCCCCAAATGAACCACCAAGCTATCAGAATGGGCAATCTCCAAAGGGCTTTCCCAGATTTACCCACACATCCTCCATGCCAAGCCCACAAAAGATCCAACACCGACTTCAGCATTACCCACTCGATATGGAAGGTATGAAGAAAGCGATTCCATACCGAACGAGCAAACGTACAATGAATGAAGGGGTGGTCAATCAATTTAGCATCTCCCATACACATCAAACATATATTAGGAAGAATAAGGGATCTTCTTTGCAGGTTATCAATGGTAAGCACTCTCTTTCTCACCACTAGCCATGCAAAAGCTGCTACCCGATGAGGGGCTCCATAAGACCACAAATGAAACAAAAAGGAAATGAGGATGGGGCGAGCAGGAAATCAAATTGCTGATGTGTGGACCACCTGATGTGTAGATACTGACCATCGGACTAGGAGATCCTCGTGGTGAGGACAATCTGTTGGAAGGGCTAGATGTCACATGCACTTAATACTTAGGAAGTTATCATATGGGTGGACTGTAGCTTATGGTCCAACTGGTTAGACTTAAGAACTCTTTCTGGGAATATATCACTGTTTTCTTGGAACGAGTGGGAGACGGACACCCACCCTTGACTTTTGACAGGGCCCAATGTGATGTGCATGTGAGATCCATTCCAACCATTAGATGTGTAATCCCATGCTGGCCCTAGAGCCAAAAAATCAGGCTGACCCGTGATTCAAGTGGGCCACACTAATGGAAACAGTTGGGAGAGAGACGACCACCCTTGCTTTTTACAAGGCCCATCGTGATGAGTATGTAAAATCCAACCATTAGGATGCCACACCGAAAGATGGGCCTGGGGCCCAAAAATCAGGCCCATACATGATTCAAGTGGGCCACACCAAGGGTAATAGTTTGAAGGTGAGCTTTTCCATATACATTGTTTCTAATCGTGTGATCCACCTAAACCACAGATGAGGGTAGTTTTCAGGTCCTAGGTCTAACATGAGTTGACGCGCCTGACACTGTGGTGTTAATGTGAAATCCCACCCGAGCCGCCAACCCCTTAACTCCTCCCTAAACATTTATTAACATTAATTAATCCGTAAATTATGTGAACTAGTTGGACCTCCCTCCCTAGCATGGCATGTGTGTGTGTGTTTGGGGTGTGGGGGGGGGGGGGGGTGGTATAGGATATTGACCATATAATCCTGACACTATGCTATCCAATTTAGCTACAAGCTCCATTGATCTACTCAGCTTTAAGTGTTCATTGTTAGAGAAATTTATAAGGCCTTCATTTCTATCTTGGAGTGATTTCCATTTCAACAAGTCAGTATTCCATATATATTTTGAAGCTAACAGAAGACGGATTCATTATTAAAGCAGGAAAGCCATCATTGTACATGGAAGAAAATCAAAAGGCAATGATGAACCTTCCTTTGTTTTTTTACAGGTTTGACAGAATTGCTTGCATGCTGTTGCTCAACAAGTCCCCAGTGGATGGGCAGCGTGGGGGGAAAAAAAGCACCAATTAGAGACCTTCAACTCCTTGCATATGAATGAGGATTAGGAAAAATGGTATGCGTTTCCACACTACCATGTCCATGGTGAGGGTCTCCAATTAATGGGATTTTTTTCCACATCACCCATCCAAGGTAGGACCTATTAGATCAACAGTCTGGATTATAACGTTGTAAGGTACATGTAATGAGCTAGCAATGAGAAAGCAACAAATGGCAAACAACGCTAGCAAAATTATTCTTCTGATCAGCTACTAAGATACTTCAGGAA
This sequence comes from Magnolia sinica, assembly GCF_029962835.1. Taxonomy (NCBI): domain Eukaryota; kingdom Viridiplantae; phylum Streptophyta; class Magnoliopsida; order Magnoliales; family Magnoliaceae; genus Magnolia; species Magnolia sinica. Next base: position 10,109,361 of record NC_080587.1, on the reverse strand, counting down.
TCAGTAAAGTTCACAAGAATATAATTACCATGTTTGAGGAGTATATTGAGCTGCTCACTCCTTGCCCAATCATATGTACTGCTTAAGAACTAACCGAAGAAGCCTCTGCATCTTGATGATCCACATAAGCACTTCTGCCTCTTACGGTGTCCACCCATTTCTACATTGTCAGATTGATTCTTGCTTAGGCCATAATCATATGTCAACTCTGTCATTGGAGGAATATGTTTGATTGCATAAAACATAATATGAGGGTACCAGTCATCATCATGATCATATAGAACCGGCTGCCAAAAGATATTAGGGGAGCAACTGTGGTTCATAAAACGAGACACATTCCCTGTATTTTTTGCACTAATAATAATGGGCAATGGTTTAGGATTTTCACTCAAGTCCTCTGGCTTCTCTTCTCCTAGTAATTCATGTATGTAATTCCACTCAAAATAGTTCTCATTGGAGCAAGAAGCCTCAAAGATATAGTCATCGTCTTCATCCTCATCTTCCACTCTGATTTCAGGGATGACTTCACCTGTGTACTCACAAATAAAAGAACCCGCTCGAATGGGATCCCAGGAGCGCAGACCCCAGCCTCTGTCCCTAGTCTTAAAAATCTCAAAGCGGAACCTTATGCCCTTTTGGGACACTCGGTTTCGGCAGTTAATAGAGCACATACACGAAGAACCGCACTCATACATCAATGCCTTGCGTCTTGTGAGAAGCCCATTCGAACTGTATGGGGGAACCCCCCCGTTTTTCAGAGAGCAACTGCAATTGGCATCACCCGGCATGCACACGCTATGGCACGGGCAGCCCATGATAAGTTTCATTGAGCTGATAGGTTTCAAATACTTGACTGTAGTGATGTATGAGAAATGAGTCGGTCCCTTCTCCTCATCGACATCATTAACAAGGCAAACAGGTAAATTTTCAGCCCCAGACGATATGTCTGGCAGGATAACATTGCCTCTAGATGATGGACTTTCCTTCCATTTCTGTGTTATTTTCCAAAGTGCGCTTCCATCAGGTTGCCCCGGCATTCTCAGCAACTTGTACTTGAAAACACTGAAACCTGATTTCCCTTTCTCTATCCATGATTCCTGAATTTTATAAAGACCATCATACATGTAAATCTTACCAGCTGAATTCATTTCATCCTTCATACCTCGGATTACTCTAATCTCATTCTTCCGATGCGAGCTCCTTTCTAAAGCAAGATTACCCCTTTGCAGCTTCTGGTCATCTATTTGCTTCCCAACTTTTGAGCTACCACCCTGCCCACTGTAAATCAAAACATCCGTATCATCATCGTCATCCTCATACATCCCAGATGAAACGATGCTTAGAGCTACAGGCTCCTCCTCTTGATCAAACTTCACATTTGTGTAGTCGATTCCGCCCATACTCGGAGCATGCAATCCAACCAAACACATCTCAAATCTGAAGAAGAAAAGATCCCCAACCTCGACCCCAGGTGCTGCCCCTACCCTCCTACTCATATTCACTCGAAGTCCATTACTCATCATAATTGCCCCAGCTTTTAAGTCTGGACGTTTGCTTGCCCCAGGAGTTGGCCCCCTTACATCATCCAGTTGCAAGAGCCTTCGCCTGAGTGCATCATATGTAATAAGCAGTCTTTCAACCGAGTCCCTATCTCCGTCGACTGGCAAAGATATTATAGTGTCACCATTGTTTCTCACCCTCTTTTGCGCCTTAATCTTCTGACTCTTTTCATTACTAGCCTCGGTGTCGCTACTACTCATTGTGGAGCTGCTTTGATAAACTGACCGCTTCCGACTATTCACCATCTGCTTCCGCTTTTTACTGCTCACGTCTTTTGTGGAAGCGGGTCCAGAGAAATTACCACTTACAGTTTGCTGGCGCAGTGTCCCATCAGCCTCATAGATCTCAATGGGCTTCGGTTGTCCTGCAAAGCCATTTGCAGGCCCTGCAGTTGGTTGAGGCGTATGAAACGAGGGCGATGGAATGTTATTGGGGTTTTCAAAACCAGAAGCCTCTCCAACATTGCCACCTCTGTCCGTGGCCAGTGGGGTCTGGTCATATGGCCTCTGAGATGACGGAGGGATGGAAGAGGGAGGGGGGATAAATGGGGTGCACCCAGGAGGAAAAGGGCCAAACGGAGTGACACAAACATAAGATGGAGGAGCGTCTGGAGGGGAAAACGTTGTGTACCCGAAAGGTGCTGGAAACATGGGAGCCAAGATACGCAAAGGCTTAACATCTAGAATAGGGGACTCATCAGTAGGAGGATTACAATTCAAGCCGTCTGCCATGAGGCTGCTTCAAAATGACTGACTCACAAAGCAGCAATTGACTCAAGTCACAGAACCACCACCCTATTTTTCCCCAGTTTTTTTTTTTTTCTTCAAATGGTGTATCCCAAATCTATCTATATAACAACTAAAAAATACAGCACCATATATCACAGAATACCATTTTTTCCAGGTGTAATATCTCAGAATACCGTGGAAAAACAAAAGCTATAAACACTCACATATAGAATCTGACAAAATCGAATATCACACATGTTTGGATACAAGGAATGGTATTCTCTTGCTTCCAACAGCAAGCATGAATTCGTGAAGAGTTTACCAGCAAAGCCGAAAGAGAAGGAGAAACAGATCGCCTTCAGTCAAAATTCCATTTGGAAATGAGTGCATGTGACAATCAAGCGAAAAGAAGCACAGATTTCATCAAACTGCCAGAAGATAAAACACGAATTCAAGCACAGAATACAGAAGACTGATGATTACAACGTTCCAGAACTTCAGAAGAAGCTCCGAGGAACATGCAATCTGAGCTTAGACTATCACCGACAAAGCCGAAAAAGAAGCAGTAAAAAAACGAGTCGGGAGGAAATTTTCCGTCGAGAAGCTCCAAAATCATCAGAATATTGAAAGGAATCCGGTTTCCAGAAGAGGTGACTGATCAAGGCTTCATCATCGCAAAAAGGTATAAAACGAGTGGAAAACCTAGAGAAAACGCTTCTGAGATTCGTTTGCCAACGGTCGAGCTAACGAAACCCTAGAAAGGAGCAGGAAACGAAAGACAATGAGATCCTCGAAAATGAGGTTTCCAAGAGTAAAATCCAAGGAAAATGCTATATGAGCTCGGATTAACGAAGTTTAAGCGAGAAAAGGCCCTGAAAGCTCGAATCGGAGCGGGATTCTACTGAAAACCCCGAAAATCGCCAGAGATCCCAAAACACGAAGAGATTTTTTTTTGCAGATATGTGCAGAAAATCCAAGGGAAAGCGATTCCAGCAGCGGGTTAGCAAAGATCGAGCGAGAAAAGAAAACTAGAAAAGAAATTAGATGCAGAAAATCCCAAAGCTCGTTCCCATATATTGAAAAAGACGAGAGAGAGAGAGAGAGAAAGAGGGAGAAGAGTGGGTTTTTTCAGGGTTTTCGAGGCGCCCATCTCATTTTTTCCGGAGATTCTGCAAAAGCATTTGTTGTCTCCGTCGCGACATGGACTCTGCGTGTGTCGCCTCCACGGGGCCCACATAATGAGTTATCCGATGATCGGAACCGTACATATTGTGGAATATATACTTTATCATTTAAATATATAATTTTAAAAAATACTTTCTATAGATTAATTTATATTGGTAGAATGAACCTTTTAGTGGATCTAATCTAAAAATAAAAGTTTAAGCCCATCATCTAAAAGATAAGTTAATGATAATAATTTATCTGTGATGTTCAAGAGAATATGAACGGCTCAGATCATCTGAATATCTCATCATCTAGGCCCACGTGGGTGAAGACATATGCCAGATCCTGCATCACGACAGAGTTAAAAGAACTCTTCTGCAAAATCGACAGCTCTCCCCAAAACTTTAAGACTCTGGTAGACCGTGATGCTCCATGCTTATCCATGCGCACATTGCATAAATGACATCCGCCGCCTCGATATACACCATTCAGTTCATGAAAACCACTCTCCATGAGCCATAGTACAGTAATTATAAAACATATGATAAAACCTAATAAGTGGACATCTAATTAATTATTAAAATTGAAAAAAATTTAATTTTGAAAATCAAAAGAACCAATTTTTCTGAATTGATAATCTATTTCATTCAATCAATGTGATTTCGAAGACATGATTTATATAGACTGTGACTTAATATTTAGATTGTTTGATTTAAGATAAGTAGATACTTTTGGGCGTGATTAAATAGCTTTGTGCTCTCCTAGAGAATCACGTATCTTTTTTTATTGTGGGATTTTGAGAACCGTGAGCACATGACTGCAACCCACGTGTTACAATATCATAGAGACATGGAATCTATTTTCTAGCCGTTCATTTGATGGCTGCCAAGTTGGACAATAAACCCATTTTGTTTGTTTTGCTGATCACCATTGTACATTGATTTTAAGCCTTAATGGTATATTTGAGGCTTTGGTTCTAATATTCATTGCGTTTGGGGATGATTGGGGTGAGAAGTTTGGGACTCGTATTTGTAAAATTTATTATTTTTATTTTTATTTTTATTTTTTTTGGGCAAAATCCATTGATTTGAGTTAAACCCAAATCTCAAAAACTTTACAAACCTACAAGAAAAATAGTACTTTTGCAATAAATGATTTCTATTGTAATATTTGTTTTTAAAAGGTAGCTTCCATGCCTCGTCTTCCTTACATATCCTATTCATAGGATGCATAATCTTTTAATGTTAAAGGATAAAATTAAAGATTAAAATTTTTTTAAAAAATTCAATAAATTTATAACTTACTATTTAAAAAACTTTAGCATATGCTTTAATGTAAATTGAATGTGAGTCCATCAATTTGACAATTTTATAAATTTATCAAATCCATATTTTCATTTTTTTTTAATCCCAAACACACTCTTATGAACTAAATATATATATGTATATATAAGATTTACTAATATCCTTATTGTCATTTGGCATTAGCACCGTCCCCAAAGCTTTGTAAGACAGGTGCACATCTAATTAGTAGTCGGGATGGTTCATTCACCCTTGAGAGCAAGCCATGGTTTAAAAATTGTGTGGATGGAATGATCTTTAACCTGTGAATAAGGCTAATTTGTTTGAAGTTTTTATTTTTATAAGTTAAAGGTTGTTATAATAATATAAACCAATGTGCGATTTTGAAATAATAAGCAATAGAAAGTAGGATCAATGAATTAGTTTATCCAGGTGCTCTTATGGCATTGGAGCATTTCTACACACATACATACACAATGCATGGTATGGTATTGAGTTGCCTAAATGATATATTATGGAGGATTGCATGCTATTAGTACGGTTGCTAAAATAAAATTAATTTCTCATTATATATCCTCATTAAATTTGAATAGATATTAGTTATTTCTACTATATATAACGTGATTAGTGGAAGATGATTTTACGGCATTATTAATTTTATGGAACTTTACATCCCTTGGTTTGATAAATCATCCCTGTTTTGTTCATTATAAGTTTCCAACATTAGATCCTGCGCATGGAGTAGGGAGGGTTAGGGAGGGCTTTTCGCAACAAGTAGGATTTGCAGAATCCATGGGATTTCCTCCTAAAAGCATGAGCTAGGAAGTTCTTACCTCGGGAAGGGAGGTGGGGCCCACCTTGATATTTGTGAGAAATCTATCCCATCTATCTATTTTACAATATCATTTTAGCGTATGCGACAAAAAATGAGATATATTTAAAACTCAAGTGGGCCACACAAGAGAAAACAGTGAGGATTAAGTGACCACCATTGAAACATTCATATGGCCACAAAAGTTTTCTATCATGATAAAGTTTTTTAAGTTGTCAGTTCATCCTCGTAGGAATGAACTTATAAATGGTTGGGATGACATATAAACATGAAGGTAGAGCTCGGAAAGATTTCAATAGTAGAAAATTCTTTCCCCACTATTTCCTCTCGTATAGCCCACTTAAGTTTTAAATCTGTTTAACTTTTGGTAGCGTGTCCTAAAATGATCTCACAAAATGGATAGACAGGGTGGATTACTCACCAACATCAAGGTAGCCCCACCTCACTTTTCACTGTAGTTTTCAAATACGGTTGTTTAGATTGATAGTTGTTTTCTATGTACAACCAAATACTACATGAATCAAAACATGTATTTAAGTTATACATTCTACATGATCCAAACACGAAAGTGAATAGGCTCATTCCCATGGCATTAAGAGACAATCTACTAACAATTGCATTTGTTGTAAAAAAAATAATAATAATAATTTCATCTCACTTAATAATATCTAATTCCATGCGCCAAATGCCCCCTTAGAATTTTGGTTGCTTAGTAAAGGACAACTTAAATTTTATCTTTAAAAAAAAAAAAGTGCCTTTTAAGGACTTAAATATTAATTTACAATACTCATTTTAATTCATATTCATTTCAGTTTTAAAATTGTAAAAAAATTACACATATTTTATAATATTGATGTCTCGTATTATTATACATATATCTTTCTATATATTGTAATACCGGTAAAAATTCAAATTTGAGATAGAGATTTTGTATCTCTATCTTATTTGTTATCTTATCTTTTATCTTATCCCATATCTTGTTTATATCTTATCTATGTCCTTAATCATCATCGCTTTTATATATACACACACACACATATAGGGAGATGGTTCTATGCAGTCGAGTTGTGTGGGCCCACCATGACGTGTGTCGAACATCCACCCCATCAGTCAGACGCACCATTCCATGGTGGGACCCACATGATACAAAATCATAGAGACACGGACCCCCCTCAGGCCACCCATTTAATGGTTGCTAAATTGGACAATTGACTCATTTTTCTGATTTCATGGCCACCGTTATGCAGCAATTCAAGCGTTTGTAACATATTTGAGGTGCTGGTTATAATATTGATGTTGTGTGTTTAGGTTATTTGAAGTGAGAGGCTGAGACACATATTTATAAAGTTTACTAATTTAATTTTTTTAAAGATTTTTTAAGTATTTGATTTAGGTCAGATCCAACTTCATTGTTTTGGGTCTATCGTATTCAAAAAAAAAAAGAGAAAGATACTGATAAAATAAAAACTCTATAAATCTATAAGAAAAGTTATTTTACTATTCAATCAAAAGCTATGTCACACATGTTAACGAAGGCCCGTATTCAGTCAAACATGTGTAATTAAGATTTGTGCATGTGTGCTAGAGTCATACTTAACTCGAGTTCGATTAAATGCTTTATGACCCCAAGCTCTAACATAGACCAATTAAGACTAAATTTGTGAAATTGACTGCCTTTCTGGCCACCTATTGTTTTGCAAGTGATCGATGATTTAGAAGGGGTAGAGTTTATCCTTCTGAATGAAAACTTTTTGTTCTACATTGAGAACTTTTCTTTCAATGGTGATTGCAGGCCTCGTATTTTCAATAAAATAATGATTAATGAAAAGTATTAAAATTAAAAAGGCTAAAAAAATTAAAGTTTAGTATAATCAGTAGATAAATAAAATAAATATAAATACATGCGATCGGATGTATGGATAAACAATCGAAGTAGATGGTCGAAGGATGAGACTAAGGTGTGATATTTCAAGTAATGACTCGATTGATCAAGTATCTAGTGACAGTAGGTCACATATATTTATATTAATCCTAAGTGTACTATAGTGATGGCGCTAGACAATAACGATATAAACTGACCTAAACTCCGGACATTCTGTAACATGATTTGACAGAAGTGGAAGAACTAAAACTAAGATAAGCGGCGTTGTGTTTGGTAGAGAGATTGTGTTTGGCATGGGGCCCGAGCTTTTCATCACGTACTCTTGATATATTTTGGGAGGTGGCAAACCCTTGTTGGGTTTCCCATTCAGTCCAGGATCTTTAACGATTATGGTATGGAACCGTTTTTCGATATTCTCAACCTGGCCGAAGAGATCTATAAAAGTCACAGTATCAAACCATTTTCAGATCTCTTTGCCAACATGACTACAAATATACATGGACATTGCATGATCAGTCTCGTTGGACTCGGATTCTTCACAATGTTCTTTTACACACCGCACATTATATTGACAAGTTAATCAAACCTAATCAATCCAACCAATTAAACCTAGTCAACTCGCCCAGTCAGACCCAGTTAAGTCAACCTAATGGATTCACCTAGTCAAACCAGACCCCCCCTTCAGATAAACCCATAGGAACAACGGGGGCCACACCCCCTGCCAGTAGCCTCCTCGCCAAATCAAGGAGTAAGCCACGTGGCCACTGGCGCCAAGGCATCGCCCGCCACGTGGCAACTCTCCTCCCTTAGTAGGAGAGGGTGCAAAAGCATGCGTGGTTGCTCGAAACTAGTTGCAATTGTGTGAAAATATGAAATACCTCCATTGTCCTTCATTTGAGCCAAAATTACCATCTTATTATCCCATCTAATCATTGAGATCTCGCCACACAACGATCTCAAATCCAGTCCAATGAACTCTTTTGTACCCTCAATTTTTCATAAATTACTAAAAAAAATGGGTCAGGAGGTTGTCAATAGCCCCCTCCCTTTTCATTCCAAGACACTTAGAAAAAACTATCAACCCATCAATCCCTTTAAATCCCTTAAGAGTTGTTTGATTTTCCAATTTCCAAGTAAATCCATTGCAAATGGTTAATAATTACTTCCTTCAGTAATTATTGCATCGTTACCAATGTTTGATTTGACGGCTTACTTTTTGAACACCAAAAACTGAGGGGGCTATGAAATATATGTGGGGGCCCACCATGATGCACATGGCTTATCCATATCGTTAATCCGTTATGTCAGCTCAATTTAGAGCACAAGCCAAAATTTGAGGTAAATCAAAAGCTTAAGTGGACCACACAATAGGAAGAAGGGAATCAGACACCTATCATTAAAAACTTATTGGGGTCATTATAATTAAAAATGTATTGTTCTAGGGATACACCATAAAAATAAATGAAAAAGAAAAACAACAAGAAATGAATGTCCAAACTATTACAACATTCTCACAAAGCTTGAATTAAATAATTACAACATTCACCACCATACATACATCCCACAAAAGAAAAATAAAAATTAGAAAAATAAAACAATCAAACACAAGGGTTTATAGTGGTTCTCCTGTGTTAACAATAGCCACACAAAAGCTACTCCACTCATAATATCCTCACACAGGGATATTAGCGTTCACTAAAAATAGGACACCCAAAACCCTTACAATTGTGTCTTTGTATGTGGGCTTATTCGGGAAAATCTTGAAAGAAACCAAAATAATAGAAAGGAATTTACAATATGTAAAATACGTGAATATCTCCTTCGTTGTAGCAGCCCGGTAAATGTCCAGTACTCAATTACAAGGGTTCTAATTCTAATAGATTTTAAATTAAACCAAATAGGGCTTGCCTTAATTGATTTTGATTCCAAAGAAAGGGAATAATAATTCCTCTTTTCAAATCGGATTGGAATAACCGAAACAAAATCAATTAAAATAAAGCTTATTAAATAAGCACACTTAGCTTAGATAGAGACTCAAGTTCGATGAAGATTGAGATGATTGAGATTCACTATTTATAGGCGAGAAGATCGGGTCTTCGACTCGAGAGTGCTCTTTGACTAGTCGAAGCACTAAGATATTTGGGCTATGCTCGTTCTAAGCCTTCGAAAAATCTTATTTGGACTTCGAGTCGATTGGGTGAATGGACTAAAGAAGGCCTAGGACTGTCGAAGAACAGACCAATCATATAAAATAACATTCGACTTATGGATCCGAAAGGTCAACCCATGGTCAATCAAACCTCAACCATAAAGTAAAGGACATTGAAACATTTAGAACTTGTGTCCTTGAAGTATGAGCTTTGTAACCTTGATGTAGATTAAACCTTGATGTAGCTTAAACCTTGATGTAGCTCAATCTTGAAAGTGTACAAATTCAAGATTGATCCTTGTACTTGGGAGCTTTGCTTGTTGTGAGCTTAGCTTGTTCATGAATGTTGATCCTTGAGAGAGTCTTCACTTAAGCAAGTTATATATCACCAAAAACTGAGGGGGCTATGAAATATATGTGGGGGCCCACCATGATGCACATGGCTTATCCATATCGTTAATCCGTTATGTCAGCTCAATTTAGAGCACAAGCCAAAATTTGAGGTAAATCAAAAGCTTAAGTGGACCACACAATAGGAAGAAGGGAATCAGACACCTATCATTAAAAACTTATTGGGGTCATTATTTCCTTTGCTATGGACCACTTGAGTGTTGGATCTACCTTATTTTTTGGCTCATGCCTCAAAATGCTATGGTAAAGTGAATGGACAATGCAAACATGTCATATACATCATGGTGGGGGCCATAAATTTAAACTAATCCTTTTAGACAGAGTTTCGAAGAATAAATACACGTGCATTTTTAAACAGGTTAAAAAAGTAATAATTATTTATTTACAAACTATTTATAGAGGATTTAAAAAATCAAACAAGTCATTAGAGAGTTTTCATCCCTATACCAAGGGAGAGAAAGAGAGTAAAGGAGTCAAGCCCAGGTTAGCCCAGTCCAGTACATCCTCCAGTCACATGAATAACCAAAAACTTCAAACCAAACCATTCGATCTGACCCTTGTAAAACAACCATCCATCTTTATTAGTGTAACGCCCCGAATTTCGGGGGTCGAGTAAACGCTCGACTCCTAATATTCCGGGTGTCACCTATATCTTGTGGAAGCATGTGAGAGGATTCATTTTTCATTTAGCATGTGAGTATTTGAGGAATTAAAATGGATCGTGTAATGTGTACTGAATTAAAGACAAGTTCTAATCCAAAATAAGACTAATCCAAAAATGTGTAAGTCTAATGTATGGGACCATATCCCAGCAAAATACATATAGCTCCAAAACATAGAATGTCTCGACTCTAGATCTCATTGTTGTCCCCAAAGTAACCTATGATGCCCTATCTAGCAGCTGGAAATACGAAAGCTCCTCATATGAGTCCATAGATACCTCGTCTAATGCGTCAAATTTTAGGGTATCTGCATCATGATAGGGTCTAGTTGGTATTTTGAAACACCGTCCTAGAGTGGGAGTGAATGATAAACTTAGTGGTTCCATTAAATCAAATTACACAAGTCATCAATTCTACAAGTACAGTTAATGATAGAGCAACTTAAACATTCAGTTCCTAGATACTCTTATTAATGCACGTGCATGCTGTTATGAGATGATACATGTCATCGCAATCCAATACTCCCTCATAACGACTCCAACGCCCCATTCGCAAATGCCAACACTCCCTCATCACGCAACTAATACACCTAAGTCACCACAACCTATACAAATGCAATGCGATGAGCGATCATGTTAGCTGAATATTTAATTATGTTTGTTCATCCAGCAAGATTGGGGAAGCTATAACACCTCCGTTTAGTCAATGGCCCTAACCCGATCACCAGGCGCAAGGCAGCCATAGCAACCCCATTCATACGATCGTTGATCCGTCTGGGTTTGTCACTCCCATTTGAACTCATACAATAGGTAAGATTTCGAACTAAATTGCTCAAGTCACCATGGGGAGACTCGTCACCCTAGCGTAGGACGATAACGCGAACACAGTGTCTTATACCACCATGCCCGGCTCCAGAGACTTGGGGATCGTATCACTAATGGTTATGAGTGGGCCTCTCTAGGGTGTGGGGTGCTTCATATTCAGAGGAGCGTGATCATGCATGGTGGACACGTAGGGTCAGTCAGCTAGTAGACTAGTTTGATCGATTCGGGCAAACTTCGGCACAACCGACACTGGGTGCAAGCATCTTGTATAGTCTGACTATTGTTGGTTGTCCGCGCTCGGCCTGAGTTGGTCGGACTGGCTCGGAGCAGTCGGCCCAATGGGGCTGCCCTCGCTGGTCTTTATGGTTGCCGGCCAACCTGATTAATTAATTATCCAAATCAAACAACTTATTACATACATTACTCATCGCAAGTACATGAAATGATTTGACACAGTAATTTCAAGAGGATTCCACTTAAATTAGACAATTTATCGAACATGCAGGTGAAGTACCCAAATTATCATAATTGACATATAGTTGGCAAAATTGGGCGCATTTATGGGGGAATACAGTAAAGCATATGTAGAAAATTTTAAAAATTTCACCCTAGACTAGTATGCAATCATGTTTCAACCTAAACTATGCAAATTTAAAATTTCAGAAAGCAATCAATCAAGTAAATTTACACTGGTTAGCATGCGGTCATCTATTCATTACACAGACTTTTAATGGTGACATGGGTTTGATAATTGACAACCTAAGGGTGATGGTCTGCGCCTAGAGGTGGCTCGTCGATTTGTGGTGCCGCTTCTAAGGTTGGGATCCTTAGGCTAGCATGTCGGTGCCCTGCGTCGGTGAAATTACTAGTAAGGGCACATGCAAATCAGCCGATAAGGTTTAAATCCACGAGGAGGGTCCAATAATTACCTCATTTTCACTGCGAGGTTGTCTTCCTATGGCGTGTCGTAGTTGCGAGCTCTGTTGCGACCAGCGAAGGTGAGAAAGTCACCCAAACTAGCCTTCCTAAGGTTCCTCTCTCCTCCTCTCCCCACTCCCTCTCTCTGTTTGCAGCTTGAAATTCGTATGGGAGTGGAAAAATGAATTTTTAGGTCTTTTATAATCCCAAACTTGTGTACAAATGGCCCTGAGGGCCTCTTTTTCAATAAACTTGCCCATAGTGGACTATTTTCAACCTAACGGGTTCCTTCGAGGGCCCACTGGCTCATCTGCACCAAGGGGCAGGTGCCCTATCATAGGATCTACGATTGGTCAAACTTTGGTGGAGATCAGATGCTTTGATTGACCGTGAGGGCCCCATTTGTGATGGACGGTCATCGGTGATCAATCGGAGACACGACTATACGAATATGATGGGGTGAGTATCCTTAAATCGTACCCCGAGTTTAGTTGAAATCCGATGGTCGAAAAGTCGTAACTTCGCAAAAGAGCGAGGGGGTCTAATTCACTTGAATTCCATATTTTATGCATAAGGGAATTACGTGTTTCAAGCATTCAACTTTTGACCCAAGTTGGGCAGTTCTAGGTGTTAACTTGGGTCACCGCCAGCGACGGGCTCCAAGCCCAGTGAGGCCGTCGACTTCCTATAGTTTGGGAGTTAGCGGGGTTACAACAAGCGGCCTACTCTTATTTCATCCGTCGAAGTGAATTTTTAGAAGAGTCGACCCTGCGGCCCATTTCGGTCCCGGTCATACTTAAAATTAATTATGTTTGTGACGACGTCCTTTCACAATTTGTGAAAGTGCCAGTTCGATGTTATTTATCCCTAGTTTCTAAGGCTTCGCATGTGTGCTCCATGTGGACTGCCTGACACCGTCCTGTGGTGACTCTGCTAGTGGACGCCCTAGGATCTAGTGTTGTTTTAGTCAAAACGTTACAATTAGCTTCATCTAAACCACATTAAGCATTAGACAACATCCATTCTATTCTCAACCCTATACTTATTATCAGTATAACAACTCATACATCACATTCCACCCCAGTCAATTCGAATGTATGCTCTGTAGCTTACCGAATTATTGGATCTTGCCCATAAAAAGCCCAAGTTGATTGGTTATATTTTCGCATCGACAAGTGAGTAAGTTAAGGTAAATTTATCTAGTTCAGGCCACTACTTGGCAGTGATGATGCATTAACACAATATTCACATGCACTTTCACATCTTTAGTATACAAGAGCTAACCTTAATCCCTGATAGTTTGCTTAATTATATGAAGTAGAGACTATATGTCTATATAGGTAGAGAGTGTGCAAAACACCTCACATCTTTGAATGCAAATCAATGAGACATTTTATGAATTCTTTCTCATAGTGTTTCTATAGGGTTTAGCTGACTATAGGATCAAAGTAACTGGCTAGTGGCGGCTCCAATAAAATATAATACCCCACATTTCAATCAAATCATCCATGCCTTTTAAAAAAAGGCACATGTGAGTGTGACCTGCACTCCTGGTCAGTGTCCACAGTTATTTGATTTTCTTCCATTTAAAAAGTGATATGTTTCTTAAACCTCTGTAATTATGGTAAAAGCGTCAATTGTCTTTAAGAGGATCTCCCATTTTGACAGGATTGTTTGATACAACCTTATTAGGCATTTCCATATTATGATAGGATCTTTATCTCAACAATTCTTTATAGACTTGTCGAGCATGCTGCTTTCACTACACACGCCACTCATGTTAGTGCTATGTGTCCCTGGTCGCAATGCCTTATCTGCATACCTGCGTATAGTTCTGTACTATTATGGTTATGACAGGTGAAGTAACACTAAAGGATATGAGGCAAAAGATATCCTCAAAGCATGAGTATGACCTCATGGGAAGTTTCCCGTAAGCTAAATCTCATAGAACCTTTTCCATATACATATAGAGAGAGAGGGAGAGAGGATTTTGCTAACATCCTTAAATTCATGAGAGGTTAGAAACATCCCTAAAGCTCTTGCAAGACATGCAGCATGCCCAATCAAATACCTCACTATGGAGAAGGTTCATTTACCTTTGAGAGCAAGTCATGGTGTAAGAATCACACCAATCGAATGTTGCGTTACCTATGAATAAGGCTAATCTGTTCAAAGCTTTCTCTTTTACAAGCCAGAGATAACATGGCTAGAATCATACAAACCAATGTACTATTTCAAAATCATAAACAATATATAATAAGAGTTCAATCCCCACTACTTCATGTGGTGAGATCCACTTGAGTCTTTGAGGTGTCTATTTTTCGTCGGCAACCGGTATGTTTGCACATAATAGTTTAGCTTGAGAAAGTAAAGTTTGGGAGCATGCAGAAAAAGACTGTAGGTAAAAGGTGCGGTCTACAGTGGTCAATTTTTCCGTGTTTTCATTTCATTTATGTCCGTGTGATCTTACCAAAAGTTTGGATGACAAATAAAAATCACTGTTACCCTATGAACAGGTTACATCTGCCTCATTTTTTTGGCCCATGCCCTAAAATGATCTCCATAGAAGGATGGCCGATGCATATATAATACATATATCTTGGTGGCCCACAGAACTAGATGACGTCTATTCAACACCGAGCTCCGTGATGCACGGTACACCACCAAATCCGCTTCCAATCAAATCCATTGGCCTGTTGCCTCGCACCCTGCGTATTGTTGTCCTTGCACAGGAATCTCTCGTACTAAAAAGTCCTGGCCACCTATCTTGAAATTTATTTCAGTTGATTGTGGACCTTTGCTTTGCTCCTCTTCTCAGTGTCCAGGATAGTCAGTCGAACGGTTTTTCACACTGGCGAGATCTCTAGGATGTCGCTTATCCACGGTGGAAACCAACGGACGGCCCAGATTGCTGGACCATGGACGTCCTTGTTAGTCCACAAAGGTAGGTGGAAGCCGCACATGGGTCTTTTCATTACATACCTCCACGCAATCCACATGACGTAATTGCACGACAATCTAGACCATCCAAATCACGGGCCAAACAGTGGACGGGGCATCGTAACCGAAAAATTGTAGTAGCAATCTTACATTAACCATATAAGTTTTGTCTTTGAATTTAAGACCGATCACTATTTTACCTTTGAAGTATTTCATTGGCATTAATTGGGCGGTTAGGATTGCTTGGTCGGTGTGATTTCGAAGATAGCTCCATCCACAATGGGTCTGTGTGCGATTTAAGTAAGTAACAACAAGCAACGAAACAACGCATATGCAGGATCTGGGCCATTACTCAGGTGGGACCCACAGCCAGGAAACACCGAGCTCCATGAGGCCCTGCTGTGGCGAGATCCCCAAGACAAAGCATATTTGAAATTTAATACTGTTCCCGTCCTCGACGGGCCCACCTCTGACAGGCGTCGCCCGTCACTATAGGAAACGGATTGGCTACTCGGGCTGGTGGTCGGTGCTCTGTGGGCCCCACCATGATGTATGTGTTTCACCCATTCCGTTCATCCATTTTTACAGATCATTTTATGGCTTGATCCCAAAAATTATAGGTATATAAATCTCACGTGGACTACACCACATGAAAACAATAGTGGTTGGATATCCATCATTAAAATCCTCCTAAGGCCCACTGTATTGTTTATTTGACATCTAATATTTTGATTAGGTCATACAGGCCCAGATGAAGGGAAAAAACAAAAATTCAAAAATCATCTTGATCCGAAACTTTTATGGCCACAAAATGTTTTTTAATGGTCAACGCTCATTCAACACTGTTTCATGTAATGTGGTCCACTTAAGATTGGGATATACCTCATTTTTGGTCTCATACCGTAAAATGATCCGTA
Organism: Magnolia sinica; assembly: GCF_029962835.1. Lineage (NCBI taxonomy): Eukaryota > Viridiplantae > Streptophyta > Magnoliopsida > Magnoliales > Magnoliaceae > Magnolia > Magnolia sinica. The sequence continues at coordinate 10,093,070 of NC_080587.1, read as the reverse complement.
AAAATAGATGGATGGCATGGATGAAACACATACATCATGGTGGGTCCCACGGAGCACCGACTACCAGCCATTGGCTGGTGTTAGGGGGAGTAGCCAATCCGCGTCCGTCACTATAATCCCGCCACATCGTCCTTTGCCAAAGGGTGGTAGCTTGCGTTTGAAAGTGGTTCGGTCGAGTATTGACTCGACCACCGCCACACGGGGCTGCACCAATCAAATCCCACCAACTCGTGTTTCATGGGCCTCACGCAATCCACACCGTCCGCACGTTTACATTGATACAAGTTCCAGATGGCAGTGAAAACAAAGGATTAGTGGGGCCACTACAAAGTCCATATGACATCCACTCCGTCCATCAGTTTGGCCAGCTGATGAAATAAACCCAAAAATGAGGCAGATTCAACATTTTTAGTGGACCACACCGACTGTGGGACAGAAGAAGTTTTATTGTGAAGCGACACGTTTGAATGTTGAATCTACCTGGTTTTGAGTGGGCCACAACCGGTAAAAGGGATGGTGGATAACCACGGGCAAGAACCCAATGGGTGGCCCTGATCATGCATGTGCGCCGAGAGAATTTAATCTGGCCCATTTTGGTTGGAAACGGATTGACTACTCCCTTTACCACTAGCCCGGTGGCTGGTGGTCTGTGGGCCCCACCATGATGTATGTGTTTCATCCATGCCTTTCATCCATTTTTACAGATCATTTTAGGGCTTGATCCCAAAATGAGAGGGATATATATCTCAGGTGGACCACACTACAGGAAAACAACAACGATTGGATATCTACCATTAAAATCCTCCTAAGACCCACTATACTTTTTATTTGACATCCAATCTGTTGATTATGTCATACAGACCTAGAAGACGGGAAAAAACAAATATCAGCTTGATCCGAAACTTTAATGGGCCCCAAAAAGTTTTTAATGGTCGACGCTCATTCAACACTGTTTCCTGTAATGTGGTCGACTTGAGAATGGTAAACACCTCATGTTTAGTCTCATATCCTAAAATGATCTTGCAAAGTAGATGGATGGCATGATGAAACACATACATCATGGTGGGGCCCACAGAGCACCGACCACCAGCTATTGGTTGGTGGCAGGGGGTGTAGTCAATCCGTTCCCATTTTGGTTGTGGTCGGGCTTCACCAGGAGGGCATGAGGCCGGTGCCTTCGGTTTTCAAGCCCCGTACACACAACTTGGGGGGACCTACATGGGTCGGGCGATATATTGGGCACCAGATTTAAGTAGCCCAAGCCACAGATGTAGTGAGCCCAACATGTCACGAGCCATGCCTCATCACATCTCTATCAGTCTCAGCCACGCATTGGAAAATGAAGTAGAACCAAATCTCAGGTGGACCACACCACAGGAAACTGTGGTCATTCAACGCCCACCATTAAAAACTTCAGAGTGCCCACCATAATGTTCATTGTCATCCAGGTTCATATAGGCCTGGATGAAGGGAAAAATACAAATATCAGCTTACTATAAAACTCGTGGCACCAAGAAGTTTCTAATGACATGTATTCAATCCCCACCTAGTGGACCACTTGAGATTTGGATCTGCTTCATTTTTTGGGACCATGCCCTAAAATGAATGGGTAAAACTGATGAACATGGAGTGAATATACATCACATACATCAAGGTGGGCCCGACGGTAAGGGCAACACCCACTACAATCTTACCCCGGTCACACCTAATCCAATCGCTATCGGGTTGAAACATAGAAACCATACAAAAATATAAAATAAAAAATCCCAGAATCCAAAGGCAAGTAATTTTTAATTGGGACACATTGCCCATTGTAGGATTTGAAACATAGATCACCCAAACGCAATTTGGACGATTTTAGTGTCAATTGTACCATTTGAAACATAATCACCCAAACGCAATTTCAACGATTTAAGTGGTGGGACTTCCAATCTCAACTGTTTCCCATGGTACAGCCCACCTGAGTGTTGAATCAACCTGATTTTTCAGCCCCAGTCTAAACACGGTGGCGCACCTGATGGGATTGGCTGGATCTCATTCACATGGAGTCATTCCATCCATAGTGAGAGCAAACGCTGCTGGTGTCGGTACCAAAGCCATGCAAGCATTTTTATTTTTTTTTTAAAAATCTGAAGGGGGGCCACTCATATCAATCAGATGGTCAGGATTCTCAAATAACTGGTTTGATGGTTATTGAGGATCCAAAGAGGTAATCCAATAGATCATCAGTCCCAATCACCCTAAACATTCTGCAATGTGAGCACTGATCATCCTAAATATACTGAAATGTGGACATTGATCATCCTAAATATTCTGTTACATGAACATTGGACATTTAAGGGCTCGTTTGGATGCACTTCCTCAAAAGGAAATTTCTGAAAAATGGAGTTCAGACTTGCTTTTTAGGTCTGCTCAGCAAAAACCAACCCAAATGTAAGTTTAAGCATCTATTTTGTCGAATAGAAGAAGAGACTGGTATCTGCAACATCAATGGTTTGATCGAAATGGCTTTTAGGATTAAAATGCCCTTTCGCAGGCCCCTAAACATCATAGAAAATCGTAATAGGATTTCCAGACCAAGAATTCTGGACAGATGATGGGATAGAGGAAAACTAAAACTAGACATAAATAACCTGGAATCTTCTGGGAAATGGAAAACCATGGATTTGATTTTCCTTTGGTTGTTAGTTTTTGGAACCCAAACGACCAAAGGACTGAGAAATCCGACTATTTATCAGTCTGGCCCATAATTTATGTCTGCCCATATGCCAAACGCTAGTCATCAAGCAGTCCACGTGAAAAAAAATGGACAATTGAAACAGTTTAACATATGGTCTTTGTGCCTATGGCCAACCTGACAACCAAACCAGCCTGATTTCTTGAACCATGACCCAAACACTGTGGGGCTAAATGAATATTCAGCCAGCCGATGGATGGTCATATTTTGGGTTAAAAGGATGCGCAGGAAGACCAGGTTCTGCAACAAACATATAGAGTTGTAAACACCTCTACAAATCAATACCCAAACTCTCACGAGAATATTCCTCTTCTCATTGGTTTTTTTTTTTTTTTTGGGGGGGGGGGCGGAAAGCAAGAATATTTTATCAAGGGGCAAACCCAGAAAATTTACAATTTCGAAAGAAAAGAAGTTAAAATCTTGTAATTTGGATAAAGAAGAAGCCCATTCAACTACAAACATATTTGCATTGTTGGCCACACCTCCTATCTAACTCATTGGGTATTTAGAAATCATCTGTCATTTCTTTCCCCCCCAAATTACCCATAAACCAGCTATAACAAAGCCAATCTTTAAACACTTTTCCAAGTCCAACATGATGCCTTGCCATTCATTAGCAGGTCTTCAATTGAGCCTGACAGAACTCAAGAGACCCCAATAGGGACGAGAAAGCTTTCTCAAAAATATGGTTGATCATTTCCGCATTATCCATAAACATGAGACATGTTAGGGATAACCATTGACCTTCTTTGGAAGGAATCTATGGTAAGGACTCTTTTTATCCCACAAGCCACAAATTTTTTGGCGGAGCACCACAGGACCAAAGCCTAGCTGTCTGAACGTGTCTCCTGCCTATGCAAGGAGATAGCAACATTTTATAGACAGACTGGACTGAGAAACCACATTTTCCTCTTCTTCTTTTTTTTCCATATCATCCAGTCACGGACCTCACGTGGAATGCAATTTTTAAGGTATACCTGTAACTTCACAAACTCTTCCACTTCCTAGCCTAGCATTATCCAACAACATGGAGGAGATCACACCACTTCCCTACCACATCTTGTCTAGCATTATCCTACCACACAGGAGACCACACCACTTCCCTACCACATGAGTAGCATTTATCAACCATAATATCCTAATCCATCAAAAAATTCACCAACCAATGGAATTCTTTTAGCAGAGCTTCGCCTATCCATAACTGAATGCCTTCCCCATTATCCATATGAATATCAAAGCCTATCATTCAACAAGCATGCCTTTCAGACTGGATATTGTTTTCCACGTGCTCGAAGCCTTACACACAGGATTCTCTAACCTACCAAAAACGAGCCTGGCACCCATTCCTGCTGGCTATGACCTCCCTCCACAAGGCTCCATCTTCCGACCCCAACCTCCATGACCACTTTTCCATTAGTACAAGGCCCCCCTGCTAAAGAGAACATGCAAATGCAGTTGGAGCTGGAAAAGACCCCTCTAAAAGTCTGTTTGAAGGGGCACATGATGCCGTGCCATGCTGAAGGATTTGCCACGGGGGGGGGGGGGCGTGATACAAGGGTCTAGGTTGAGATGGTTGCTACAACTTCAATGGTTCCATAGACCAGTTAGAAGAAAACTCTCAGACCACTAGCAAGAAGAAGATACAAGGGTCTAGGTTGAGACGGTTGCTACAACTTCAATGGTTCCACAGACCAGTTAGAAGAAAACTCTCAGACCACTAGCAAGAAGAAGATACAAGGGTCTAGGTTGAGATGGTTGCTACAACTTCAATGGTTCCACAGACCAGTTAGAAGAAAACTCTCAGACCACTAGCAAGAAGAAGATACAAGGGTCTAGGTTGAGATGGTTGCTACAACTTCAATGGTTCCATAGACCAGTTAGAAGAAAACTCTCAGACCACTATAAGTTATAGTGCTCTTAGTTGCATTTGGACGCTCATCCAATCAATTGATCTGAACCATCTGTCAAATTCAGAACACATTTCATGATCTACCATGCAAAACAAAACAAAACTCTGATTGGATGATCTACACACTTCATGGCCTACTATGCAATAATAATAATACACTGATCGGATGATCTACACCATAAATTTGGCCTCATCCTTTGTAGCCATCCTCTGCTCCCTAACAAGTTGATGAATAAAATTGTTTATTGGACCTATTTTGTGCAAATGATCTCAACCGTCCATTTTTAAGCCGAATAATCAAAAGGTTAAATTTGTTAGATCAGTCTTATTGTTTCATGGTAGCACACGAAATGTGTTATACCTAATGAATAATCTATATCAATGGATTGGAATGTCTAGGTGTCCGAATGCGACTAGGAGCACCAGAGCAATAGAAGAAATTATTGCCAAGGAATCCAGATTAGGAGGGAACAACAACCTGCAAGAGGCAGATGAAACAACAAATGTATGATTGAGATTGTTCTCGAAGAATATTCTAATACAGGAATGAGGCAGGCTGCATGTTGATTCTTCACAGAGAACATTTCATGATCAGAGATGAAAGCTCATTAGACTATCATAAGAACCGTTTGATCAAAGTGAATGCAGGATGTTCCTTTCTTTCCTTTTGGTGGATTGCACGTCAGTTCAAGAAGAACAAAATGAGTACACCAGCTAGATATCAGAACTCTGAACTTGGCTATGCTGGGTAATCGTGGTGGTGTTGGATGGAGAATGGTGAGATGTCACTGCTGACATCTATCCGTGCAGCAAGGTCGCATAGTATTGCCTCAAATGGCTGGGACGTTGCCTCTAGGCAGCGTGACTCTCATATCTCGAGCGCTATCTGGTTTCTTCCAGTTTTCCCTGGTTCTGAGTGGTGTCTGGTAACTCAGATTTGATTTTCAGAAATTTCATCGTGCGGAGGTTCCTCTTACAGAAGAGTTTGAATATCTTTATCTGATTGCAGATGTGAGGTGGGCCCCTCTTCAACCAGGCTTTTTCATAGATGTGAAGCAGTACTATTTGGGGTCCTACTTTTCAGTGGGATTCGAAGAAAGTGAGATTCCCTGCTTTGCAGACATGAAGAAACTGCTCAAGTCTCAGCACATCCCCAATGGTGTTGTGGCCAATGGTGGCATGGGTAGAAGGATGTGGATGCTGGAACAAGGCAGATAGATGGTTCTCCGTAAAATACTTAGCATCAGTGTTGTGTAGCATTGACTCAATCATGCCCTGGCTTTCAGCAAAATTTGGAAGGCTCCAGTTCCCTTGAAAATGTGTACATTTGTTTGGACAGCTTGCTTAGATAATATAACTAAAATGGATCAGTCAAGGCCTTGGAGGATGTAGGATGATGGAAAGAATAAGAAGAGAAGACAAATGGATTTTTGCACACAGCACACAACTCAAAAAGAGTTTATTTTTTTATAAGGTTTTCTCACTTTGCAAGAAAATCTTTCTCCACAAACTCGCACTTCGTCATTTGAAGTTCTATTCATCAACTCTATTCAAACATATGACCTCAAAGGTCCTTATACGTGCCAAAATGACAAGGAAAAATATCTAAAGAGATCTTTTAAATTTGGACTTTGCTGCTTTTAGATATAAATAGTAGGGAATTTTCAATTAGCCACCTATATTTTGATCTATGGACTGAAAGATGCATAGTTTTAAAGTATTTCAAAAAAACTGCCTATGTTGACTTTGACTGTGGATTGTTAACAAAAAAAAGTCATTGACAACTAAAATGACAATCTTGCTCCTATTTGACCATTGCTTTAACCCACAGCACAGGAAGTAAGCAAAGATTTGGTGGGGCCTGCTGCAATGTCCATGATGTGACATCCACTCTACCCCTCATTTTTGCAAGCTTATGGAAGGACATGAGTCCCAAAAGTAGCCAAGTCAAAAATTCAGGTGGTCCTCACCGCAAGAAATAGTGGGATTGAATGCATACCATTGAAACTTTAGTGGAACCCATTGGAGCTTTAGATGAGGCTGATATTTATTTATTTTTGTTTCATCCTTGTGGGCATCGCCTTATCAATGGACTGGATGGAACATAGAGATGATGGTGGGCCCTATGAAGGAATCAACGGTGGGTGTCTACACCCAGCACCATTTCCTGAGTGTTGGACCCACCTGGTTTTTGGGGGCCGGGTCCTTCCATGAGATCGCAAATCTGATGGATGGAGTGGATGTCACAAAGGCATCAACGGTGAGCAATACCAATCAGGGTTCGATGATGTGTTTCGCTTGGACGGTGGAACCCTCAAACATCGACCCAAATTTGTGGCCTACACATGGATGGCTGAGAGATTTAGAGGGGCAGAAGATTTGGGTGGTCGCAGTTTGTTTATATTAGAACTTGTGGATATCTCCTCATTCATGGTGTAACAGTCCGATTCAATGGTCCAGATCAATCAACCATGATCCTCACTTGTCCTGAATGCATCTGGAAACCATTCACCCCATGATGCAAGTCTGGCAATGATGGGGCACAAGCCCCACCTGTCGCTAACATGTTCACACATGATTGCAGTAACGCGCCATCGAATCACTATCACAAGCTTCTCTCTGGAGGGGCTTTGGGACAATTCTCATGCTAGAGAGCTATCCATGAAATGAGGGCCACCATGAACGTTCTCTAGCCCGGAAATCAAACGGGTCCACTCATAATGCGGACTACAAGTTGCGGAAAATAATGCATGGTTCAAAAAGAGACATGTACATGTGCCCTACATGATTAGTACTTCTTTATTTTAATCAATAGTACGTTCACATTACTCCCAATTTGATGAACTCCTGACTTGATGAGTGGCTTGGATCATGCACAAGCTTGCAACCTTGACAAGCATGCCATGAATCACTTCTTCAGCCTCTCCTGCACAAATCCCCTCAGTATTTCACTATTTCTCATCCTTTTTTGGTGAGCAGGTCACAAGACCCATGATCTTAGATATCGAGACTAGTAGGGCATTGTGCACCGTCCCACGACTACAACGTTGGGGCCTTCCCTTCTATACACGTGGCATGTACTGCTTCTTTATTTTAATCCATGGCACATTCTCATTATTCCCAACTTGATGAGTGGCTTGGATCATGCACACGCTTACAACCTTGACAAGCATGCCATGAATAGAGCTGGGCATCGGACCGAGTCGAATCGGATTGGGTCCAACTCGACTCGGTCCGAGTTCTGCATGGCCTGACCCAAACTCGGACCGATCCGGGCCGAGTCCGGGTTATCTGACCCGATCCAATCCTAACACATGCTGCCCTGGGCCGATCCGAGTCCGACTCAGTCAGGAAAACCGAGTCGGATCGGATTGGGTCAGGTTCGTATCGGTTGTTTTCCCTGCCTTCCTCAACCCAGATAGCCAAACAGACGGTTCAAGTTGTCGATTAGACTTAAATAGACTGTCCAATTTCCAAATACTACTCAGCAGATGCCCATAAATAGCACTCCGATCAAAATGGACGGTCCAGATCATTGATTAAACTAACGGCAAAACCCTAATGCCGATTCCAAGAGCTTTGAATAACGGATAGAAAGCTGGAGGAAAGCGCATAGATTTCTGCGTATTTTTTAAATAAAAAAAGGGAAAAAAGAAATGGATATGAGAAATTATGATAATAACCTTGGTGATAACCCTGTAAGAGATGTATGCTTGGACACCATTACCCAAGTTGATAGGGTCAATTACGGAAACAGAAAAACATGGCTGTGTTGAAGGAGATCTAGGGCTTTGTAATGACCCTGAAAGGCTTCTCTGCTGGAAAACCAAAAAAAAAACAGAGAGATTTCCATTTCAGTCCCTCGATTCTAGCATGCAGATACGAATGCAGGAGGAGAATATGGATGGCAGTATCATAATTACCGTGGTAGTAATGCCACGGCATGGATATCTGTCAAAATAGATCTAGCGCTCGTTCGTCGTTAGGGTTGGGTTAGGGTAAGAAAAGAGGGGAAAGGGAGAGTTGGTAAGAAAAACAGAGGGTTAGGAAAGTTAGGGTAATATATATATATATATATATAGATATATATATATATATATATATATATATATATATTTTATACTAACCGCCCGTCGTTCAGTTCCGGTCTGTTCAGTTCGGTTCGGGTATCCGGGTCGGATCGGTCCGGACAGAGGTCTATCCAGACCCGACCCGAAAAAGATCGGATCTAGAAATCCCAACCCGATCAAGTCCGATCTTGGCCGTCGATTCTGTTCGGAACGGACCAGATCGGGTCGGATCCGCCGGATCGAGTCACAAATGCACACCTCTAGCCATGAATCACTTCTTCAGCCTCTCTTGCACAAATCCCTCAATATTTCACTATTTCTCGTCCTTTTTTGGTAAGCAAGTCACAAGACCCATGCTCTTAGAAATCGGGACCAGTAGGGTGTTGTGCACCGTCCCACAACCACAACGTTGGGGCCTTCCCTTCCGTACACGTGACATGTACCTCCAATCTGAATGGCCCAGATAGCAAGACCTACTTTAGATGATCCACATCCCTAAGACTAGATTGATCATACTATCTTGGCATTTGATTTAATAACCATTCATTCATTTCATTGCCCAATAGATGTCCACATTGGATCCTGGGACTTGGGATCAATGACACATGTACAATCAAAGATGCTCCCAGCCCATAGCTGTGGTTTAATGCCCACCAAGAAATGTTTAGTGAACTTGCTTGATGGGTTCCACAATTGGAAAGGACCTACAAGTACACACATGGTAAATAACATGGTAAATGTTATTTTACCATGGTAGGTGGGGAGTTTAACCACAGGGCATTTTTGTCAATATGAAAATACTAAAGGGATTCCGTATGCCATCTAACAATGAGCAAATTTTCATCTAATGGTGAAAACTTTAAGCAATTTTAAAAAAAGAGTTTAAAAGTAAACGTTTTTCCATCCACAAACCAACCTATGGGTGACCAACCGTATAGAAAAATCCCCAATACCATATCCACAAGATTAACAACAAAATTTTGAATAAAAAGAAGGCAATAATAACTAATATTTATTGGGTATGAATGATATGGCATGTAATATTTCAAGTCATTATAGATTGAACAACATCAATACACGATTACCGAATAGGTAGTATGCTCAAAGTCAACCACATAAACTAGAAAACGAGCTTATTCACTTATCTAATCCAACAACAACAATGGTTTGCCAATGGTGCGATTTCGATTAAAATGTGAAAGAACGAGCCTCTCTCTCCCCTTATCTTTTTTCTTCTTTCCTCGATCTACGCCCTATGCGTGCATGCACTAGCCCCACCTGCATATAAAGACATCGGAATCCCGATTGGTCCCACTTCCCTAATTCTTGCACTTCATATGTGATCTCAATCAATCATGTTAGAGTAGCTCTATAAAATTAAATTTACTACTATGAGGTTGAGTGATAGTAGCAACCCATAGCAGGTCTACCATTATGTGGCAAGAGAGAGATAGAGGAGAAGAGAGAAAAGCTAAGCATGGGAGAGAATGAAATGTAGGGCCGCCCATTCACGTTTTAATCAAAATCACATTCACTAGCAAACTATCGCCATCATTGAACACGTAAATAGCTTGTTGTCCCATTTTTGTGGTTGACTTGAGCGAGCTTCCGAATTCCATGTATCGGCTTCCCCATTCATTCATCGTGTAATCGTGCCGCTCGATCTATAACGAACTGAAACATAACATGCCACACTATTCGCGTCCAACAATGTAAATAATTCTTCGCATATTTGAATACAAGGAAAACCCTGGAAATCCATGGAAATGGATCAAGTTTTTCATTAACATAACATTTTTGTATTGTTGGCATGTTAAAAAAATGTGGATTCCATAAAGCAATCATTAGCCTTCTCCATAATTAGGATTCTCTATTATAAGATACAAGGTGACCCTTGTTTGATAACTATGAGATTTCATAATAAATATGAAATTTAAACTTGCTATCCAAACAAGACCCCAAAAAAATGGATCCTTGTTTCAATAATACTCATAAAAATAATGATAATTATTACTTTTGCTCTTTTCCTTAAATTCCATGTATCCAAATATGCCTAAATCTAAAAAGCTCTTCCTACAATAGATAACTACTGACTATACATAAGATCCCCTTCAAGATTCCCCAAGGCACAAATCTCCCAAAATATCCCGAGCATGGGCTGTTTAACATCCAACCCGACAATCAACCGACAATCAAAATATGCCTGTCTGTTGTTAATGGATGGCGTAGATTCATCAATTCCCCCAGCTTTGAAAGAACACATCCTCAAGTTGATAACCTGTAGCAATTTGTTGAATTGATCCGACTTCATAACCTCTCTTCCTTGGCTTTTACAGCTATTCATGGTAAAGGCCAATGCGTTGGATCAACACTGCTTGCATCAGATTGCTTCTTAAATCAAGCCACCTCTTCTTTTGTCCTCTTGCTCTCAACATTTTAAGCATCAGCTCCCACTTCTGCAATAATGGAGCAGTGAGTCCATCAGCTCATTGTCAACACAGTTGTTCTTATCACTGTCGGCCTGACTTACATGCTCTGATTATCATTAGGATGTGACCATTGTGTCCGTCTCAACTTTGACATATATCATAGAATGCACCAGTTCGACCTTCAGGTTGCTCATCTCTTCCCTACCAATCCAACTGTCGACCCATTGTATGTTCCAGCAACTAATCCATCCATTTATTCAATGATATATTCATCTATCAATTCACCGACAAACACTTTGCATGCATCTTCTTGAATTTTGGAATTTCCACCAAACACATCATCTTCATAGGCTTCTTTTAATGAATCTTGATGTTGTTCTTTGAAATTCTTGGGCTATTTGTAAAACTCAACAGCTCAAGTTTTGCATTTTAAGTGTAGTTACAACCCTCCAATCAGTCATCTCTTCTAAAAGGATAATCGGACAAAAAGGTTGCAAAACTACAAACATTGTCTAATGAAATGATTTCATTTGTTCTCCATGAGATCCAGCTACTCTTGCGCACGAGGCGCTCTTTGACATTGTGTCAACATTATGAAATTATCCAATTGACACAATATCTCATGGGGCATTTCCGTTGTATGATTATAACTCCTTACTCTTTCCTCCAATAAATTCCTCTTATTGCTTGTCATTGATTTCATATAAACCCATGGATGAACTAGCTTTGATACCAGTTTGATGTGGGAATGAGAAGAGGATAAATAACGGATTACACACCACACAATTCAAAGGGGTTGATTTGTTATAGGGTTTTCTCTCCCTACAAGAGAATCATTTCTTCTCTCTCTACAAGAGGATCCTTTGTTCTCTCTTTACCAGAGAACTCTTTAATCCCTCCCTACAAGAGAATCCTTTAGACTCCAATTTTTTATTCCAAGTTTCATCCATCAACTCTAGCTCACGGGGCCTTGGAGGTCTTTGCATATGCCCAAATACAAAAATAAATATCTAAAGAAATGTTTCTTTCTTTCTTCTTTTTTAAGAGATGAGATCTTTCGAATTTAGACTTTACTGATTTTAGATGTAAATTGTATCCTAAAGATTGACAGCTAGGGCATGTTTGAACTGCATGATTCCATGGAAAGCAAATGAAAATTTTAATCATATTACCAAATCATTATTTCCAGTGAGCAATACTGAAAGTTGGATTCCAATTTTATGGTACCTATTTGAGTACCATGTGGAATTCTCAAATTCATTAGACAATCTTCACATTTTTTATGGTTAATGTTCACCTATTTTCTTGTGCTAGAGAATCCTAATTACCAATAAGGATTGTTTGTGGAGTCCACTATTTTCTTTGTTATCCAAAAATCCCAAATTGTCAAATCAAACAAAGTCCTTTTTCGTTTTCTATTGATTCCTTCAAATCCAAAAAGAGAAATAACAATTACCAAAATAATTCTAAATTTTAAAAAACTTACCACATTACGGAATTACTAATGACTCAATGACACATAAGATCCTATTTAAGAATCCCCAACACACAAATCTACTAAAATAACCAAAATATCCTTATTATGGGTTGTTTTACATCCAAACCCATAATCAAAGAGGGCTCATCTGTGTTGATGGATGGCCAAGATGCATCATGGGGTCCACTCGGTTGTGCTCAATGTCATCTTTGTGGTCCTTAGGTCTTTAAGTCTAGAAAGGAATAGGAGGACCTTCTCATGAAAAGGTTCATCTGTGCATTCAGTGATGAAGAAAATTCCATGGTTGCTAATTGGGCTCATTTGTTTTCTAGATTCAAAGGTCATTTGGCTTCCATTATTTTAATAACTAGCAAGTGATCTCCCTAGGTGGTGAGATCGAGCATAAAGTGCTAGCTCACTGGAAGCCTCCTCCCTACGGTTCTTCAAAATTAATTTTGATGGCAACTTACAGGGCAAGTCAGGGTTAACGAAGCCACAGCAATGCTAAAGCCATAAAAATTGCAGTCAAGTTTAACTTCTGCCCAGCTATTGAATAGTGGGCATTGTGACGACTTGGAGACTCTTGCCATGTGAGCATGACAAAATTACACAGGGAAAAGGGAAGAAAAAGAGGAGGATGCAAAAGTGTAAGTGTAAGTGTGTGTGTGTGTGTGTGTGTGTGTGGGGGGGATGTCATTGCCTCTGGAGGTAGTGCATTTTTGTACTTCCAAATCATGAATCGTACATGTGGCACGTGTATGATAATTCAATTGAACAAGGCATCACACGGGCTTGGCTATTTTGAGACTAATAAAAAATTGCTTTGATCAGATAATCCTACGCATCCAAAACTTTTTTTTTTTTTTTTTTGGGGGTTGTTGTTTGCATGACTCTAGAGGCAGTGCATTTTTTGTACTTCCAAACCATGTATCGTACATGTGGCACATGTATGATAATCCAATTGAACCAGGCATCACAAGGGCTTGGCCAATAAAAAAATTGCTTTGATCGGATAATCCTACTCATCCAATAATTGGTCCTTTAATCATTGATGTGACCAGTTGCTGACTTGTCTTTTGGTGTCCATTTGTATGCCACCAATTAAAAGTAAGAAACGTCCAAACAGTGATATTTGGACCATCGCTATCCCTATTTGAACTAACAAACAAACTGCTTCGATCTAATTCTATCCATGTATGTACCAACAGAAGCACCAAACCTGGTCCCAGCAAAGATAGAAGCAACATCATCTACTCATGAAAGTTAACAGAAAAAGCAACGGACACAGTGGCTTAAAACCTCAGAACTTAACCTGGACTTGATCACAGGCAAGCATGACTGACAAGAAACAGTACTTGATTATTCTTTTAAATCTCATTTTTCATATTTTTACAGTACCAAATGCATGTTTGATCATCATACTTGATGGGGCTTTTTCTTAGCTTGATCCATGTCATGATCGAGCTGAGCTGACCAGGTGACTTTTTGGCAACTTGACTTCTTAATCATTGCCGACATGTCAACGCTAGTTTGAATTGCCAAAACTACACAATTTCTGAATCATCTTATTTTTTGTGCTTCTTTGCACAGTTCCACAATCACTAGGAAAAAAGGATGAAGAGAATTTTGGAAATTGGAGTGGCCAACTTGATAGACAAACACAACACACCCCTTTCCAACTCATGGCAAGACAACAGAAAAATTTTAGAGGTTGTACTACTACCATAAGTAGAAATACCAGCAGTAGCTCCATCCTTCTCTAACCCTGGAAATGAGGATTTTGTATAGGAACCTCAGCCCTTGGTCCACACATCTAGGACCCATTTTTCTGTGATACGAACCATTGAACTGATGGCCCATAAGTGATTGGACCAATCCACCACACTGGAAGATATTAGCGATTCAAACTCCGGCCAAAATGTGGACCATAGCTGCAGTTTCTTAATTGAACTGATTGAACAATTAGGATTGCTGTATCATGGTATTTCTTGGACATGGTCCATCCACTCTAGGGCCACCAGATCAACGGCTTAGATCACCATACCATCAGCATAACTGCCTCACACTAACAAAAACAATAACAAATTCAAGAATATGCAGACCATGAAGTTACTACAACAATACATTGTTTATTGCCATGAATTTCCAGACATGTAAGCAACGGCTTTGCTTGGTATATGCAGGTTTTCAATTCCGACATATGGGGGCCACACTTTCATAATCGAGACCATCGTTCCATTGTGTCCCACAGTTTTTTTTTTTTTTTTTTTGATCTGTCATGAAGTGCCCTGTCTACCGTTTAGCTACAAGTTCGAATCCTGTTCTCAATCCAACCGTTTGATGGGCCATGCCCAAAAAATCTACCATATAGGAAGATCCTAAAAGCCGATATTTGGACTTCTTTCAGTTGAATGCCGACCTTCTATATATCACTCTTCTTAACCATCTACTTCTAGTCCTATGGAAACAATTTTTTTGGGAATGATCCATCCATTTTGGTGCGAGACAGATGAAAGGTCCAGATTACGGAAAACTGGACCCCACTGATCGAAACTAAAAACACGCAAAACTTCCCATTCTGTCCAACTACTTATGGGCCATGCCCAAAAAAACTACCATATTGGAAGATACTACAAACCAAGATTTGAACTTTTTCGGTTGAACGTCGACCTTCAATATATTTCTCTTCTTAATCTCTACTACTAGTCCTATGGAAAAGATTTTTTGGGAGTGATCCATCCGTGGTGGGACAACAGACCAACGGTCCGGATTACCGAACAGTGGGCCCCACTGGTCAGAACTGAAAACACGCATATACCAGCATCGGGTCATCATCTAAACCGTTACATCTCAGACACGTGATATAACTATAAAAGGGAATGTAAGGGAATGAAAAAAAAAAAGAAGACAAAACCCTAAAAATCTCAAAACCTGATTTTTTTTTTTTTTTAATCTGAATTTCAAGCGACGGCGACCGTCTGATGAGGGTTGGGCCGATTGAGATTCTTGGTATCTTTATCCTTTGTGAAATCTTCTTGATTGTAGATGACGGTAATGTAGAGAGAGCAGCTGGGGCATCTGGCGATCTCTTCTCCGAGCTGGAGATCGGATCTGGTAATCTGGAAGAGATCTCCGCAAGGGCATGGGTAGGTGAACGCCTGGAGCTCTTCGTTCCATTCCATGTCTTCGATCTCTACGTCGTCGTAAGACATCGCAGAGAGAGAGAGAGAGGGAGAGACGTCTGGTGTTAGGGTTTTAGAAGTGACGTCTGGTGTTAGGGTTTTAGAAGTGGCTAGGGAAGATGAATGCGGTTTGAGTCGGTGCAGAGAAACCCTAATTCGCTTCTTTCTCTTCCCGAGAGAGAGAGAGACGGAGAGGGGGAGCGACTGAGCGAGAAGGGGGAATTTAAAGGAAAGCGCTTGCGTACAAGCCACGCTAGGGTAACTCGTGCGACGTACCACCACGGTTACTTTCGCAGACCGAGAGCCGCGTGTGTGTAACTTTCATTTGATCCACCCCGTCCATTAGATACAATGCCTCATCTTAACCGTTGAAAGAAAAAATCGTGATCATCTAAAACTTTTATAAGACACAAAAGAGAAAATATCTGGGATGAAACCTCCACCACTAGTTTTGTGTCGGAACCACCGTGGCTTTTGTATGTCATCCAATCCATTCATCTAATTTCCCTCCTCGGGATGGATGAATTAGCAAAAAACTATGAGTTATAAAACTCAGGTGAGCCATACCTCGTGAGGTTAGAGGTTTTAGGTATAATTCTTTTGGGATGGCCCACCCGATTTTTGAAGCATCCTATTTTTAGGATAAACGGCTAGCAAGGGTATCTGTACTTGATAGACGGTGTAGATTCTATGTACGTTGAGTATTTTCTCCCATTGGATGCCTAGCGCGAGTTGCCCAGGTGATTTTCCACGGAAACGGATTGGCTACTCCCGCTGCCACCAGCCAATGGCTGGTGTTCGGTGCT
This sequence comes from Magnolia sinica, assembly GCF_029962835.1. Taxonomy (NCBI): domain Eukaryota; kingdom Viridiplantae; phylum Streptophyta; class Magnoliopsida; order Magnoliales; family Magnoliaceae; genus Magnolia; species Magnolia sinica. Next base: position 10,076,460 of record NC_080587.1, on the reverse strand, counting down.
CTGTGGGCCCCATCATGATGTATGTGTTTCATCCACGCCGTACATCTATTTTTATAGATCATTTTAAGATGTTACCCAAAAAACCGAGGTATATTCCAATCTCAAGTGGGCCACATTACAGGAAACAGTGTTGAATGAACGTCGACCATTAAAAACTTTTTGGGGGCCATAAAAGTATTAGATCAAGCTGATCTTTGTTTTTTCCCTTCATCTGGGTCTTTATGGCCTAATAAACAGATTGGATTTCAGATAAACAGTACAGTAGACCTTAGGAGGATTTAAATGATAGATATCCAATCACTATTGTTTTCCTGTGGTGTGGTCCACCTAAGAATTATATCCCTCTTATTTTCATTTTATATCTCTAAAATGATCCTTAAAAATGGATGAACGGAATGGATGAAACACATACATCATGGTGGGGTCCACAGAGCACCGACCATCAGCCACGGGGCTGGTGTCAGGGGGAGCAGCCAATCCGTTTCCATTTTAATCTACACCCGTAGGGACGTACCGAGCTATTTCTCAGACGCGGTTTGGCTACTGAGTCACTGACCCAACACCAGCCAGCTAGCTGACGTCAAAGCTCCGTGGGCCTCAACATTATCTATTTGTTTCATCCACGCCGTCCATCCATTTTTCCAACTCGTTTTAGAGCATTAGCCCAAAAACGAGGCAGATCCAAATATCCGGTGAACCACAATATAGAAAAATAATAGAAATTAAATGTCCATCATTAAAAACTTAGTAGGCCTGCTATAATATTTATTTATAATCCAACATGTTGATAAAGTCACATAGACGTGGATGAATATAAAACACAGATCTCACTTCATCCAAAATTTATATAGCTCTCAAAAAAGTTACAATAGTAAGTGTTAAATCGCCACAATTTTCACAATTTTCTATGATGAGGTCCACTTGTGATTTGGCTGGTGTACCACACATCAGCTATATAGCTGATGTAGGCACGTGTCGTGCGAAGACGAGCGCTGATGCTCCTCAAGCTCTGTACGAACGGTTCAAAGGAGATCAAAGTTACATGGCCCCACAATGATGTATTAAATATATCCACACCATTCATCCATTTTTAGAGATCATTTTAGAGTAATATCCAAAAAATGAATCATATCGAAATATCAATTGGACCACACCACAAATAGCAACCGAGATAATGATTTTACCGTTGAAAATTTTGTAAGATCCACCATAACTTTTATCTTCTATCCAATCTGTTCATAGGGTCACAAAGACCTGGATGAAGAGGAAGAAAAAATTTCATATTGATCCAGAACTTCTGTGAACCCCAAAAGGGTTTCAATGGTAGACATTCAATCTCCCATTGCTTTTTGCAGTGTGGTTCACTTGATTGTTAGATCTGTCTTATTTTTCATTTCAAGCCTTATGAAGAGTTCAAAAAATGGATGGACGGTTTGGATATAACACATACCTCATGATGGGACCCACAAAACTTACTGACATAAATACATCAGTTATATAACTGGTGTGCGGTACACAAGCCAATCCGCTTCCATTCTATGGATCACGCCTTAAAATGAGTTCAAAAATGAATGGACAGCTTGGATAAAACACATATATTAAGGTAGGACCACAAAGCTTTGACACCAGTTAGCTGGTGATGGGTCAATTGCCAAACCTGGTCCCATTTTCTCCCATAAATTACTACAGTTTCAGAAATCCAGCCCGTCCATTAGGTGCATGATTCCTTCTTAGGCCTTTAACCTAAAAACTGGTTGATTTCAACAATCAGATGGGCCACCTAATATAATTATACATAAATCCATCTAAATTCAATATTATGGCTTACCTGAGTTTTGCAACTCCTTGGTCCCAATGGGGCACAAGAGATGAATGGCTTGGATGACTTACGCCTGCACAAAAACTAATGGTTGGCATCCCATCTTAACTTTTTCCTTGAGGTGTGGCCCACCTCAGTCCTCAATGGTCATGATTTTTGGATCCTAATGCGAACAATTTAGGGCCGTCAATGGGCCGGGCCTAGGTATGTCTCAGCCCAGATTTTGAACTGTTTTGGGCCGGGCCATCGGGCTAGCCCCATTCAAAATTCTAATTTTTTAGCCCAAGGCCCAGCCAATTGACACCCCTGGCAAACATGAGATGGCATACCCAATGGACAAGGTAGATCTACTGCAAGTCCGGTCTTATGTGTGTGAGGTGCCATAGCATAGCTCAATTTTATAAGTTACTTAATACTCTGATTGCATGTGGCTCTTAATAAGCAGCACTGGAATTGATACATGTGGCAAATAGGAATCAAGTTAGCCAACTCAGCTATGGGATACACTATCTCAAAGCTATGAGATAAAAATAGAATTGGTTAAATATAATCTATTTTTAGCTACTCAATAATTTCAGGCCACCGACTGGTTAGAACATCTAATTGGATGGTGCTTTTTGGTCCATTGTATAAAACTTTTATGGGTAATGTGGATGGTTTATTTAAATTTGCTTGTACACCAAATTTATTATTTTTTGGTAATTTTTGTTTATACCCAACTAAAAAATTAGTTGAAAGATAGTTCAATTACTAAAATTTATGCTACTAAAAGTTTTCGAGTGAAGTAGTGAATGGTATGCTTTTATTGGTCCATAATAAAGTTCAATTCCTACCAATATTCACATTGGAAGATTAAGAATATAAAACCAATAGCTTAAACAAAATGATTAAATAGGCCATTTATGCCCAGACTGATAAATCATTGGTAATCAAAAGGTTATATCCATTGATAGATCATGAAGAGTTTAACCATATATAATCCCTCTACTATCCCATTAAATAAGTGGAAGATTTATTAAATTGTGAAACCTTGCTATTCCGACTGTGATGTGCTTCCATTGCTGATAAAAAAATACCCATCCAATGGTATTTAACATATAGAAAAACTACCAAATAAAATGCATCCCAAGTCAAAATATCACTACTACTGCGTCATCCAAGATTGTTGCTGTAAAATTTATAACTAAAATCTTTTATTTATACTCACCATACTCGTATGTTAATCACTAATGTTATTTCAAATGGTAATTGAAGGCACAAAAAATAAGGACCTCAAATTCTCCATATGCCCTTCAATCTAAGGATTAGTGAAGGCTAGTACATAATCAAGTTGACTCGATGCAAATGTAACAGGTCAACCAAATTAGAGATTCAACATGATTCAATATGATTCTCTAGTGTAAGTGTATGGCCAAGCTTAAACATAAGAACTTACATACATGAACACTCACACTTCTATGTGGGGCAAGGCAAGGCAAGACATTGGTAAGAATGGAGATTATCCATCACAACTCACAGCTGGTTCCACTCACAAGAAGTCCAATAAACATGTTCATGAGTTGCCCAATCCTATTGCTATAATTATGAAATTTAGGTAAAGATATATAAAACACAACTCTTCTTTAGCCAATGGTTGTTGAGTCCAAACTTATATTTAATAGAACAATCAAAGGAATACTCCCTTTAAATCATATATCCATAGATAGTTTTTAATTTCATATGCATTAATTATAGCATCTAAGGTATCTACAAACACAAGTAGCCATCAAGATTCATGATTAGGGGTGTACATCGAGTTGAATCAAGTCGAGCTGGCCTTAGCTTGACTCGGCTCAGCCACCAGCTGACCTCAACTTGAACTCAGCTCGGCTCGGCTCGGTTCTCGAGCTTGACTGGCCAGCTCAGCTCGGTTCGGTCAGCAGTTGGGGCCAGTTCGAGCCCAGTTCTCCATTGTAGCAATTTCACAAACACGTAGACTGTACCTTCAAAATCTCACTGTATTTGAGACAACAACAATGTTTTTACCGGTATTTTATCAAACACCTTCTAAGCAACATAAAACTCAAGAAAAAAAGGGTGTTGGTTTCATATACATACCTTCCTTGCCACCAACCACACTTCTTTGAGTCATTTCATCAAACACTTGGTGAGCAACATCAATATCAAAGTAATCGAGTCACCGAACTGGTTCGATCCGAGTTCGATTTGAGCTGGGTTCGATCCAAGTCGAGTCGAGCTAGGGCCAGCTAGAACTTGACTCGAACTCATTTTCGAGCTCAAAAAAATCAGCTCGACTCGGCTTGAAATCAGCTTCGAACCGAGTCGAATCGAACTTTTTCGAGTTGAGTCAAGCGAGCTAACCGAGCTAGCTTGGTTTGTGTACACCTCTATCCATGATCATGGCTGTGATTGGCTCTTCAAGGCACACAATATTAGCACAAACATGAAAGTTTGACACTAAAAAAGATTAGGTAGATCCATTTGGGCCTACCATATCATGTGTCACTCCATATGTGCATTAGGTGAGCCTTGCCAGGATGATATGATGTCATGATCATTAGGTGGGCTATACCACACAAAACAATGAACAACTGTCCAAAAACCTCCAAGTTGGGTCATATAATGATTGGATTGACTTGATCTTTCATATACAAGTTGGATACCACGTAACTTTTTAGTATGAAATTTTATATGGTTGATATTTTAGAGAATTTTGGGATTGCCTTTTTCTCTTCTATTCCATTAATCTATAATCAATAAAATTGTACACAGATAATTTTTTTTTTTTTAAATGTAAAAATAAAATACAGGCAAATATGTCAGAGTATGATGGTCCCACGAGAGCATATGAGTATATATACTAACACTCCCCATCAAGTTGGAGCTTGAATGTCCAACACGCCCAATTTGGAGGCAATATCAAACAAACGAGGCGAGGTAATACCCTCGGTAAAATGTCCATAAGTTGGTTCTTTAAAGACAAATAAAGAGTGCAAATAATATCATTACATAACTTTTCTTTATTGAAGTGGCAATCAGCTTTAATATGCTTATTACGTTTATGAAACACGGGATTAGAAGTGAAATAAATGGACACTTGATTATCAAATAATAATGGTACATGAGACGATGTGTCAATGCCCATTTCATGGAGAAACAAACGAAGCCAAAGAATCTCACTAGTACCATGTCCCTTAGAGCGATACTTTGCTTCAGCAGATGAACAAGCAACAACATACTATTTCTTACTCTTCCATATTACTTGATTACCTCCGATGAACATACAAAAGCTGAATATAGACCTACAATTTGTCAATAACCAACCCAATCAAGCTCACAATTGGCGCAAATGTTAGTGAATATACTCATGCACTCCTGCGGGATCACCATATTCATTCATTGTATTTGCATGTATTCTATTTTTGCCTATTCTCTTAGTATTAATGTACAATTTTATTTATTATAAATTAATAAAATGAGAGAGAAAATTTTTCGAAATTCTTTGAAATATCATGGCATTAGAGCCAGTACTCGAAGATCCAACGTTCTTTGCATCATCTTGTGGTTGGATGGTTTGTTCGTCATCTTCAAAGAATTGTTGTGATGTTATGATCATCTAATTGTTGTAAGTTTTATGTTATCAATTTTTTATTTTTTTTTAATCTGTCTTGTACTTCAGACAATATTGTTTGTATAATAGAAAAAGTCGTGTTGGGCCATCATCGGCATTGTTTCTCATGATCAATGAATAGGGTCCTGGGCTAATATTCATGTCATTGTTATATTGTTGTTGTTATTTTTATCTCCAATTAGAGATCCTTTTTTGCACCATCGTTTTCTCTACATAGATTAAACGTTATCGTTACTACCCCTAATCACATTATTTGTAATGGTCCACCTTCTTTGTAATCCATGTTGTAAGTTTTATACTATCGGTTTTGTTAATCTGTCTTATACTTCAGACAACATTGTTTATATCGTAGAACAAGTCGTGCTGGGCCATCATCAGCATTGTTTCTCATGGTCAATCAGTAGGGTTCCGAGCTGATATTCATGTCATTGTTGTAGTGTTGTTCTTATTTATATCTCTGATCAAAGATCCTTTTTTGCACCATCATTTTCCCTACATAAATTAAACGTTATTGTTATTACCCCTAATCGAATTATTTGTAATGGTCCACTTTCTCTGTGATCCATGGATCTACTACTCATTGGGAGATTTTAACCCTTCTATTATTGACTTGTTGTGTATTTGTTGTGGATCTTACTTTGGTTTTATTGCAAATATAAGAAAACCTAGATTTGTTACTAACCATTGATTGCGGGCCTAGATCTTTTTTATTTTGATCCAATGAACCACATCTACATTGATATTGTTGGGATTGAGATTCATGCAACGTTAATGGTTATATACATGTTTTATTGGGCATTGTTTATGGGGAAGGCCCACCTGGTGTTAATCAACAAACACTACATGTTGTACATTTTGTACACAATCATGTTCTACTATCAAATATCATGTGTTAGCATTTTAGATCTCCTCTTCTGTAAGTGCATGTAGCCCACGAATCCCTTCTGATCTCTTTTTTGTCAGAGATCACCATTTCCTTATTTTTGATCTAGTGGGCCATCATTGTCCGCGAGAGTACACGAGTATATACCCTAACAGTGACCAAAATACCTTTGTTTGAAGGGGTGAAAATACAATTTTCATAAGTTGCATTAATATGCAAGATGCCCATATAGGTGCTACACATGGGATCATACACATTGGCGTAAGGAATCCAACATGTCCATCAAAGTCTCCTCAAAATTGAGCCGATATAACCATCATGTGAATAACCACGTAAATTTGGAGGTTGTCATATAGGTGTCCATTATCTTCCATTGTGAGGCTAGCATGTTGTTTATACGCAATCTAAGATGTCCATTGACTCATAGCATAGTGATGGGATACCCCAATCATCAGGCCTATAGAATAATTCGGCGTACCACACAATATTAAAAAAGGCACAGCCATCTTAAAATATATGAATTCATATAATGACCCACATGTATTCAATTAACTTAGTCTTCAGGGCAGAGACATTTAATGTTTGGTAACTATGACAATTTGATTGGGTGCCACAAATACCCACGTGGTCGCACGTTGAGCAATTGTAGAATAAACTTAATTAAGAGTCGTTGGAGAATAGGCTCGATACATAAATCTAAAATAATATATCCCATCTTTAATATATGATACAAAAGGTTATTAACTTTTTGTGTTTCTTTTTGAAGGTAAGATCAAATTCTTTATTACCAAACCAATGAGGTCAAATGCTAAAAAAAATTAACAAATGGGAATAGAGGCTAGGGAAGGAAGCAAAAAGGATCCACATCCCAAATTGGGGGAAAAAAAAAAAAGAAGAAGAAAGAAAGACAAAGCCCATACCCCTAGCCAGAGACACAGAAAATAACAAAGCCCACACACTAAGTTAGAAATAGGAAAAAAGCCCACACCTCAGACCATGGAAGCAAAAACAAAGACTCTCATTATGGGCCAAGGAAACGATGTCGACCACAACCTAAACCAGAAGAAGAAGAAAAACACAAATTATGCCTTGGGCTAATGATTAAAAACAAAGCTCGCAGGTTAGAATAAAGAACAAAAGCAACGATACACAACTCAAGTTAAGAAAAAAGCACCACCCACACCTTAAGCCGAGGGAAAGGAGAAAAATACAGTCCATGCCCTAAGTCAAGGGACCAAGATATAATATAAGCACACACCTAAGGTAAGGGAAGAGTTATAGGAAATAAATCTCACATTAGATAATCTAGCTCGACCAAGGCTATAAGCCTAATGGAAAAACTCAAAATCGAGACTCCCAACAGCTTTGAAATACAATTCTTTTATAGCTCCTAATAATATCAATAGGAGCATCAACACTCAAAATGATAACATGAATCTAGCGGATATAGAGAACATCACCCAGGAAGAGCAATTAGTGCTTTAGACTATTACATTCTTCATTATGTATCTCAGTAGAGAAATATAGAATGTCATATTAACAAAATCTATATAAATCATGCCTAAGGATTCTAAGACTCATATCCCCATGACCTTAGTCGTCAATCTCACAAACCATACCCCAAGTGGTCCTAAGTTAGGGGGAACCATAGGAGCCTCACCTTCATGTCATTTGCATCACTACAAGCTAGGCATAATCTAGGCGACAAAAACATCTTGGATCCCCCCTAGACCAGGGAATGGAGGCAAAGTGAGCATGGACAATAGACATGGGGGTTTTAAGAGGTTGAGACGACATCCTGGGGGACCCCACCAATATTCATCTCTATGACAAATATGGATCTAAATATGATCTCCTTAAGATTATTCCTAAGTACAACTTCTATTATGAGGGTTTTTCCACTGAAAATATAATTCTCTCCCTCCAAATATGCTACACCAAGGCAGAAAAACAGAGCTTGCTGATAATATCACTCACAAGGTTAGTAGTGCTGTCAATAAAGCTTTGAACGGAATGAAGTGAAAGATAAAATAGAACGTAGGAGGAGCCTAATTTATCTTGCATACATTCATAAAATCTAAAAAGAGAAGGTACAGTCAAAGACCTTGAGTGCATGAAGTACAACCAGAATTGGTAGTGATGTTTTGCCACACGAGTTTGTCCTTAGTTCTAAGCTTACCAAGGAATACCATCCAAGCCATGATCAGTCCCCATGGATATTTCCCCCAAATCAAATGAAATCAACCCAAGTAGCAGTCGGGAAATGGTTTGTACAACACTCCACAACATATTGAAAGGATAACCTATCCTTGAGGGCCCTAGGTCCAGACTACTTCATCATCCACTTGAAAAGTTTCTTTATAGATCTCATTGAAGATTTCCATTAAATATACAGAGATAGGGAGAAGGCCACGCCACTCATACTAATAGATGAAAGTATTGACCTTTATATCAATGCCATATGAAGGTCATAGATGGCTCGATCTCCATAATAGTTAAAAAGGCTGGTAAAGCCAAGGCATAGGTCAAACTAGAAATTAGTTAGATTGTCATTTCTAATAAAGTTTTTGGTATGACCTTTAATAATGTCATGAACTCTAATGATATTGCCCAAGCCAAATAGGCTAAAGCAGACTTTTAATGTATTTTGTTCGAACCCACTTACCCCAAAAACTTTAGTAGTTGTCAAGGATTTTCCAGAACTGCTCGAGGAAGTAAGCTTGATAGAGATTTCCAATAGAATAATACCAAGGTCACCTTCATTTTTAAGCTTAAAGATCCGATTTTAATTAATAGAGTAGTGCTTTGAATTTCTTCAAAGAAATATTGTACTACGCTTTTTAAGGATGAAGACATAATTTTTTTGGAGAAAGAAGGCATTGGATAAGAAAATATAGAGGGCAATGAGGTTTAATATTAATAATTTAAGTCTACTCGGGAAGGATAACAAAGAAGCATGCCGCCCACTAAGCTTTTTGTTGAATTTGCCTGTAAGGGATACACAAGCCCAGAGGTGGAGGCACACAGAGTATAAAGAAATACCCAACTATTTAATAGAGATGTCCCCTTCTCTAATTCCCAAAAGGGTTCTAATGGTGTCTTTGTATTGGCAGGAACCTAAGTAGATAATCATACTCTTTTAAAAGTTGATATCAAAGCTTGAATAAGCATTGAAATTTGAGAATAAACAGTTAAAGTTCATGGCAGTTTGAGGATCAATGTTAGAACACCATGAAGTTGTCGGTAAAGAGAATATGGGTGATAGTAATCATCCCTTTAGAGAAAGGTGACTTAATCTGACCATTCTCCCAGCACTAAGATATTAAAGTCGATAACATTTACATGACTGTGAATAAAATGAAGGGGATAGTGATAAAGACCTCCATTACTTTTGAAAAAAATCACACACTTCTCTATTGATAATGATGAAGAAATTTGGGGAAGAGTTGTAGTTAGTAATCTAGTCAATTTATTTTCTTGAAAAGTTAAGAATTTTAAGGGCTTTTATTAAAAAAAAAAAAATCCAATTTACGAGTCAAAAGCTTTCCTCAAACATACTTTTACTGACATTTTAAGTGACTATGATTGGTGTGGATACCATGAAGGTCTTGACTACGTAGAATGTTATTTGAGATGTCCCTCCTTAGGATTAAAGAAGATTGGGAATAACTGACGATCAAGGGCACAATAAAACTTTATCTTATTGACCATTATTCGAGTAATTATATTGAAAATCTCATTAATAAAGTAGCTTAATAGAAGATCATTAGTAAAACTAGCATTTATAAATTTTGACAGTTGGGATTAATATGCATTTATAGATCGAGTCATCCATTCGTTAATTTTCAAGATTGACTACCATATCATTAGATCAACCTATTTTTAGGATTTCAATCTCCTTTACAGATAAATCTAACCGTAATATATCATAATCGGAACCCAAAAATATCGAATCCATCATCCTTTAAGTCCACAATACTTGATTTGCCAATCCACTACCTGATCATTAAATCAGCAGTCGGATCCCAATTAAGCAATTCTTAGAGACTTGAGAACCCATGTGAATCAATATATGGAATGATCTGATTGATGAATTGTCTGGAACTGACAACAAATACTATCTATCATCCAAAAATGGCAAATTAAACCATTCATATTCCATTTTAGGACTCAAATAATAAGATCCACCATTCATCGGGCCACAACTTACATTTACGCAATCCAACATATGTCACCCTAAATCGGATCATTTGGATGCAAAGCAACTACATATGAACACCTGAATCTACTACTGGAACTCCTAACATCATTATAGACTAATCGAAGACCAATCAAACTGTTGAATTGTTAAGAATTGACATAAAGCTCAAAATTCACTTGGTGTGGCTCACCTGATCACCTGATATGTTCCACTCTTCACTTTGTGCCCTAAATAGACCAGAAAAAACTAATGAACTGAGTTGATTTGTCAATTAGATCATAGTGGACCCCACAATAGTGTGTGTGCACCAGTGGTGGTGCACCTATCATGCATTGGAGCACTGCCCAGGCCAATCAGGCGTTGACCCAATGAAAAACCGAGAAAAATGAGTTTTCTCCCCTTTCTTTCTGACTTTTCCCGCTTGAACCAATATTTGAACGGACAACATCTTCTTGAGATTGTCATGGCCCACCATCATGGGCAGACTCGAATGATCCAAACCATCCATTATACTCAGCTGAAGACTCTGGCTAAAACCTAGGTAGTTTTACACGTTGTGTCACACATGTGTGCGCACAAGTGCGGGCACAAGCAGAGGCCTGCGTGCGCCTATTTTTCGAAAGCAGAAGATTTCATTTTGCTGTGACGATGGCAATCTAAGAGGAACTCTTTTACTTTATCTCGACCATTCGTTCAGAGCAATCTCGGCTCTCCAACCAACCCTCGGTTTAGGGTTTCATAATTAAGGAAAAGGTGGGGTGAATCCTTTTTGATGGTGCGTTGTCACGATCCTAGCTACCATTCACTTCTAGAAGCCTTTATGGTCAATCTCCAGTAGTGGTGGGCATGTTGGACCCGATCCAGTGGATCCGACTCGACTCGGTATCGTTCTAAACAGAACCGATGGTCTAGATTGGGCCTAATTGAGTCTGTTCATCCAGATCCGATCTTATTTCTGGTCAGATTCAGGTAGTAGTGTATTCAGATAGATCCAGTCCGAATACCCGAACCGAAAGGGTCCGAACCGACCGGACCCGGAGCGGGTAGTCAGGTATAGTATAAATATTTTTCCTCCCAAACCTAACCCACCCGACCCAAATCGTTTCTCCGGCTCTCCCTCTTTTCTTACCCTAACCCCTCTCGCCCAAACGAGAACGAACAATCTTCTTCCTCTCCTCTTCTTTTTGAACGCTCAATCCAAACCCAAGCCACCACTCCATGCACCAGCTGTTGCCTGCCCGACGTCCGGTTGTCTCGTTCGTCCCTGTCTACATCTAATCGGATAAGGGTTGGGGTCCAGCAGTGGTCGGCGTCCAGCCTTGGCTCGTTGCCCACCGGTGGCCTACTATTCCATTAATACCAATATTTCCATTTGGATTTCATGTATGGCTGTCGATCTTGAAAGGAAGAAGCTGGATTTTCAGGTTTATCGAGTCCAACCAGTTATCTGGAGATCTTCCTCCGGAGCTTGGGAATCTCACCAACCTAGATAGATTGTAAGGCCTTTCTCACTTCTTTGAGAAATTCTACATGATCTCTATTACAGAATATCTCTAAAAAATGATTAACTAAAAATGCTTATTGTGGTTTTTCCTTGATATTTCTTGAAGGTAAAGACATAAACAATCCACAGCCTTATTCTTTTTTCTTTTTTTTTTTGGAGCAGTCACAGGCTCACAACCTTATTCAATTCTCCTTGAATATGAGAAAAAAAGGAATTCCAATCAATTACCTAAGATTTAAATCTCCTAAGGATAATTTTTCAAGCCTCTGCAGGGAAGGACTAACCATTGCCACAAGCCAATTTGAACACAATCAACCATGTGACATTCAAAGAAAGTGTCATACCTTCTAATACTACACACAACTTGTCTCAATTGTGGTCATCAGTTCTTGAGGAGATTGCATTAGCTCCCATGTGTACAATTTCAACCCCAAAACGGACTGATCCGAACCTTGCCAAATCCGATCTGACTCCGTTTTCCTGACCGCGTCGGACTCCGATCGGGTCAGGCCAGCAGGGGTTCGGGTCAGACCGAAGACCGAGTCAAACGATCCTGAGTCGGTCTTAGATCGGTTCGAGTTCTGGTTGGGCCATGTAAAATCCAGACCGAGCTGAGTTGGACCCAATCCAAGCTGACTCGGTCCGATGTCCAGCTCTAATCTCCAGCATCCATCTTAGGTTAACAAGAAGCCTATCTCGCTACAATCGCAAGTTCTCATGCGAGATATCAGCAACTCGTGTAGAAGAGATCGCACCCAAAAATCTCATGCACTATCGAGTTTTGGGTAATGTTTCTTCAAAAAGTGGGTCCCACAATGATCGACGAACTAATCCAATCCATCCAGAAGCAATGGATTAAAAGGTTTGGCCATACATCAGAAGTTGCCATGACTGGCCACTTCATCTTCTCCATCTGGTAAGGAACCCATCACCCTTTGGTGGGCCCCATTTTCTAATCAAGGCTGTCCATATGATGGGCCATATTGTCAGAAATTCATCCTTGATGGTAGATTGGATCCAGGCAATCGAATTATCATGTACCAATGTTGATTGCGATGAAACTGTGGAGTTATCATCAAGCATAACTAATCCAATAATTAGTTGTTTCGAATCCTCTAGAATAGGATTAGAAAGACCTATTAAATGCTACCTTTTAGGGCATCCCTTTCCTAAAATAGAAAGAGAATCAGAATGGGAGAGGGTATGCCATTTCTTCCTTGCCGCACTAAGTGACTCAAACAGAATCTCATACCGAGTTCGTGGGGGTGTGATGCGAGTATGTCTGAATCTAAGGGTTGACGTACTGACTAAGGGTAGAAGAATACACACACACACATAGAGAGAGAGAGAGAGAGGTAGAGTCAGAGTTTTATGAGTTGCCACACCGAGTTTGCTTCCACCTAATCCGAGCCAACATCTGGTCATAGTTGGATGTGTTGTAGCAAAGAGAAAGAGAAAGAAAAGGGAAGTTGAGAGAGGAGCATGAGAGAAAGAAAGCAAGAGAGGAGGAATTGGAAGATGGAGCCCAGACCTGCATGTGGGGTTTCTGTCGAGTCAGATTAATTTGACTCGTTAGTGGGTTATTGCTCATGTCTGGGCTGAGTCTAGGCCAAGTTTAGATTCGTTTTGGTCAAGTAGTGAGTGAGACAAGAGGAGAAATGAAAAAAGAAAAAGAAAAAAGAGAAGAGATCAGAGAAAAGGAAGCTCTGTTGTCTCCTTCTTATCAGGTTGCACCAGCACTAAGTCAACTCAGCAAGTTTCACAACTTGTTCAACTTGTTGGTGGATCGAGTCAGGGTTGGGTTTCAGTCCATACTCTTGGCTGGTCAGACCAAAGGAAAAGAAAGAAGGGAAGAAGAACAATAAGAAGAGAGTTAAGTTGTTAAGTTGACTCAGTCCAAAATTGAGTCAAATCATTGACTCGCTGACTTATGGCGAGTTTAACCAAGTTATGTGGGTTTCATTGTCCGTGCTCGATGTCAGATTGAGTGAGGAGAAAAGGAGAGAAGAAAGAAGAGAAAAGAAAGAGAATAAGAAGAAGTGAAAGGGACGAGTAGGGCTGAGTTGAACCGCTGAGTCGACTCGGGCCGAGTTCAGCTTGGGTTTGGGTCAATACAAGTTCCAGCGACGTCAAGGAACCTTAACTTAGTAATTCATTGAGTTTGGTTCGAGTAGAGAGCCAAGTTCAGCTGAGTTTAGGCAAGTCTAACTAAGTTTAGTAGAATCAAGAGTGAATCGAGTTTCAGATCGGATTAACTCGGCTAATTGAGGTATATTATCTCTTAAATATCTTATGATGCTCAAGAATTAATACTAGGTTAATGAATTGGATTTTCTAATTCTATGTAGTAGTCAGGAATCTCCCAAAATTCACAATCATTGACAAAATCTACGTTTTTATTGCAGAACTTAGTCTAAATGTATCGACGATCTAAGTAAGCAAAATTTTAATAGTTGATTAGAATACTAATTAAATATTTGTTCAAGTGATTAACTTTTCTCATTCAAATAGGCACGGAATCGCATTTTAAACAATCTAGAGGTGAATTTAAATCTAAGGTGCACGCATCTCTTAACAACACTGGTAGACAATTCGACTCAAACGGTGATGACTTTTCCCCTTGGGCTTTTCACTTTCATGTTAGTTTAAGTAATAGTTTCCCTTTCGATTTTGATCGATAATTGATATATCTATTTCATGATTACTTGTATTAGTTATTAGAATTGATCTTTGCATCATATGCTCAACATTTATTTGGTACAAACACTTACATATTACACCTGAATATCTTCTCACACTTATGAATTGCATAATAAACTTGAATTACTACACTGATTAGTGGAAAACTTCACTTATATATGTATATCCATATTTGAGATGTAACTTGATTGATTGTGATTACAATGGACCCTTGAACTAGTAATAATTCTGGGTGTTGGATTAGACAGAATTTTGTCATGGACTCACCGTCTTATGGATCGTTTGTCCCTATGTGGCTTTTGGGAGTAATTCTTTTTTTATTGCATATATAAGTGGACTACTTGTCCTATGTGGCTTTGATCGACTATTTGCCATATGTGGCTTCAATTGAATATTTGCCCTATATGGCCTTAATGGATTATTTTCGTATCACTCTGCGATGGTCAGTTTCACTTGTTGAATTATAATTAGCCACTAGTTGAGGATGTTACCATTAAACATCCTAGTGTCAGAGCCTTATGACCCGGGGATGGTGGTATGGGATACTGTGCCCGAACTATCAATCTATGTTGGGTCACAAGCCCCCCACAATGAACTATGAGTTTTCTTAAATTGACTGCTTGCAATTACAATAATAATGGTTGGGCTAATCATACATTTATGGCATGCAAACTTTACCGGGTGGTCAATGTAAAACACAAGTCTTCTTGGGTCACTATAGGTTGTACCATAGAGTATTATTGAGACTTAAATATTGCATAATTTCTCCTATTTATATTTATGTTATATGAACATGAATCAGCTTAATGATTTATTTTATTCGTGTTTGTGTTGTAAGGTGAATTTAAGAGCTTAGATTGAAAATGGTGCTAAAAGCATGGATTTGATGCTCAAGAATCACAAAGGCAAGGGATAGATATTAGGAGATCAAGATTGAAGAATTCACATGGCAAAGATCCAAAAATACCAAGTGAGGAACGAAGAGAATCAAAAATTTGAAGTGAAAAAAAAAATCCTGAAATCATCCTGAAAAAAGCGTATTCTGAAACTTTGGGTCATTTTATGAAATTGCGCAAAGTGAAGTCTATCTTGGGAAGCTTTGCAGAGTAAAATCCATTTTAACAAACTACGTAAATTTAAGGCGGTTTCTAGAGTTTTCCAACTAAGTGCGAAAGTTGGAGTTCCCCACTTATAAATAAGCCTTTCCAGGGCATTTATAGGCATTATTCAAAACATTCAAGAGCAAGATTTAGGGTTTTTATAGAGTTTTCAATTTTATTAAAGTTTTATAAATTATTTTTTTTCCTTTTAGATCTTTTCTATTTGCATTTATTTCTTTCTTGTTGCTTTTTTATTTTGTAATTTAGTTATATTTTTCGAGTTCCCTCAAGCTTAAGCTAGAAGGGAAGCACATTACTTTAATGATTTTATAAATTATGATGATTGATTATTTTTAATGATGAGATGAATAGTGTATGCACGTTATCGATTATCTAGATTTAGGTTTTTATCATCATGTGAGATATTTATATTTTCATCATATGAGATCCATATTGATGAATAAGCTTAACCTGGATTAATTAGATTTTCTAGATGGACGATTATAGACACCCCACCCAGGCTACTATCTTGAGAAAGTTAAGACAATCCGAGAACTATGGTCTAATCCAAACCAAACCCTGATCCCAAACCCTAATCCCAGAACCAAACCCTGATCAAAAACCGTAATTCTGACCTGAGCCATCACGAGTCATCATTCAAAGCCAAAGTACACCCATTTAAGCTTAAAAGCCCGAAAAGTGGACTACTGGACAAAACAGAACATTAGATAAAACCCACTGGTCAAGGCCCGGCTCGAACCAAGCCTGGGCAGTAGTCTGACTACTGCCGGTGGTAATCCAATTACCTCCGCGCGCGAGACATGTGTCTCCTCCGAGCAACAGTTGTCTCTCGTCCTTAAGTCAACTTTTATATGGATTTACCCCTCCGGCCCACATTATTTATCATTTTACCAACCTCTACCAACCACCAAGAGCCAATAAGAGCATGTCATGTGGCATTCCTCTCCCCTCAATCAATCCCAAGTTATTATGTTAGCATTTACCCCCTCAAACCCAACAATAACCATATTGCCATTGGAGAAGGCTATAAATAGCCCTCTCCTCTTCACATTTCAAACACACTTTCCATTCTTAAAATCCAAGTGAGAATGTGTGTGTGTGAGAGAGAGAGAGAGTGTGTGTGAGAGTGAGGGTGAGAGAGAGCTCCCAAGCCTCTAAGATCAGATGTTTTAGCCATCTCTTAGCCTCCTCCTAACCTTTTTAATCCCAAGTCTAGTCCGGATTGATCATGGTGCAACCTATGTCTTAGCCTATTCAAGTTCAAGATAAATATCTTTTTACTTTATGCAAGCATTCATCATGACATCTACTCCCTTCTTAACCCCCCTACTTCTCTAGATTTTTAATAAACGTATGTTATATGACTTGCTGTATATCAGATCCTGTCGCATCAGAAATTTATAGTAATCTAGTCCATTTTCTTTACTCTTTTGTATAAACATCATTACATCCGCTCTCTATATACACCATTAGATGTATGCTTTATGGCTTGCCAAAACCTCGGATTTGGTCGTATTAGAAATCCACATGTGCCTAGTCCCATCTTGACTACATCATCCAACCCTAGAGATTGTTTTATCACACTAAGTAAAGACCGTACATTTGTACGGGCTTAGAGGATGCCTAACCCCTTCCCTCTTTGAACCGAGGTCCCTTACATAGAATTCCGGATCACAGATCAGGAGTCAATCGAAGGTAAGAGAGTCTTCAAATTTCTCCAACCTTGAATATTCCGCTGGTTCTAGCCTACTGCGGTGTAAGGCTCGTGTCCTAGTCCGTACCGTTTCGTTGGCTTCCGCGATCCTTTCGGTGGAATTCCGACAATCCTTGACCTGTATCCGACGTTTAAGCGCGAACCTAAGCCGAGTCCTGCACACCGACGTCAGCTCGATCCAAAACTTGTTCATAGCGACCGTATCGTCGCCACGGTTCCAACGCCTCGACTCGCGCACCGAACCGATACCCGGGCCAGGAGATGTGGGCCCGCGTTCATTCCGAAGAAACGTCGCGCATTGCGATTATCAAGGGAATCTCTACGATATGTCCCATCAATCAATGTCAAGTACAAGCCTTACCCAAAGTACAACAACCCATCCCTACCTTTTTCAAAAGTCCACTCTCCCTCCACCTCACCATTCCCCTTTACAAAATTTCAACCACAACCATACCTCTTTTACAATTTTCAACCCAACCCATACCCTTCCTTACATCACCCCATCCATATCATTCCCATCACCTCACTCCCTCTCTCTCATTTCTCAAATCTCCCAAAGCAACCCAAAATTCCAACGTCCAAACATTCTTTCTCAAATGCTAAGTGTGGCCCACTTTCCCTACTCTTTCATCTCCCATCTCAACCGTTGATCCATCATCTACCACCATCAAAAGAAAAGACGAGGAGCTACGGAGGCTAAGGGACCAAGAAAAAGGCTTAGAGGTGGGTGATCCACCGTTGATTTTAATTTTTGGGCCCACTTATGACGGGACCCACTTGATGTATGTGTTTGTAATTAAAGAGGAGCCCATAGTGGCAGGGTCCCTCCGTTCCACCGATCTCTCTCTATTTCTCTCTCTCTCTCTCTCTCTCTCTCTCTCTCTCTCTTTCCATTGTGATGGTGTGGATCCCACCAAAATGCGTTATATCTACCCCGTCCATCAGCATCAGACGGTGTGGCCCACCCTATTGTAGGTGATGATCCACACCATCCACTGTTGAAATGGATCCAATGCCCTCCTTGTTATATTATATTTTATATAATATATATGATATCTAATATGATATATATATAAGATAAGATATATATTATATATGTATATAAGTGTAGGTGGGCCACGTACATGTGGGACCCACCATGATGTTGTGTCTATCCCAGCCGTCCAACGTCTCTGGATGCTGGACGTGAGGCAGGGGTAACTAACGTGGAGTGCGTGTATTGACATGGGTGAGTACTAACAAGCTACTAAAAAATATAATATAATATTTATATTATACTTTCTGGTGGGCCACTTATGCAAGCCCCACCTTGATGTACATACTTAATCCAAGCCGTCCATCCTCTTCCTCAGATCATTTTAGCCGTTGAGCCAAAAATTGAGACCAATCTGATAATCAAGCAAGCCATACCATAGGAAATAGCGGTATTACCATTGAAACCCACTTTGATCCTCCTATTCGCCAAAAACACGTTGCATATTGGTCTCATTTGGTCGATCATGGACCGTAGAATCCAATGGCTGGGTCGGATCGATCTGATGTGGGCCCTACCCCGGAAAAACTATAGAAAAACAGTTTTTTTAAAAAAAACACCAAACATTAAGCAGCAGCAGGCGTCGCCGCCGCTGACACTCCAGAGACGCACGGCGTCCTAGGGACGGACGGGCTGGCCCTCACGGCCCCAGTTGTGGGCCCCATTGTGATGCGTTTCAAACATCAACACCATGCATTTGATGGGTCCCCTCGGACCAGGAGGCCACCCCAAAAATCAGCCGTATACGGAACTCAGGTGGGCCACACCATCTAAAATCATGTGAAGACATGCCTAAAAACATATAAAATCACTTGGTGGGGCCTACCTGAAATTTGGATGCAGCTGAAACTTGGTCTGAACTCTCAGCCAAGTGGGACACACATAATGGGTGGGCTGGATTTGCGAACCATATTCCAGTGGGCCCCAGTTTTTCCCAGGTCCACGTGACCTTAAGAACAATTTGGGTGGCAAATAAACATCACCGTGGGTCCCTGGTCAGTTTGGATGGCAAATAAACATTCGGTGGGCCCCAGGTTTGCATGACCCTATCAACAGGTTGGATGCAAATAAACATCACCGTGGGCCCTGGTCCACGTGACCTTATACAAAGGTTGGATGAAAATAAACATTACAGTGGGCCTTGGTTGGGTGGAAAATAAACATTATAGTGGGCCCAGGTTGGGTGGAAAATAAACATTACTGTGGGCCCAGGTCTGAGTGACCTTATCAATGGGTTGGATGGGAAATAAACATTATGGTAGGCCCCACATGGGACCCACAATCCACACCCTCCGTTAGTGTGGGCTCCACTATGATGCATGTGTTTCATCCAAACCGTCCAACCATTTTAGAGATAATTTTAAGGCAGGTGATGGAATAAAAATAAAATAAAATAAGATGAATCTAGGATCAGATGGGCCACATTATAGAAAACAGTGGGCTTGAACGCCCACCATGAAACCTTGGGAATTCTAATGGTGGGATTCCTTATCACTACTTGTATTTGGGTGTGGCCCATTTGTTATACGCGTGGCCCATTGTTGTGGCCCATCTTGATGTATTGGTGGCCCTATATATATATATATATATATATATATATATATATATATATATATATATATATATATATATATACCATTGTGATGTATGCAAGGCCCATGAGTTATGGCCCATTGCAATGTATGTAAGGCCCATTGGTGCGGTCCATTGATACGGCCCACTTGATGAATAGGCCCATATGATATGGCCTAATTGATGTACTTAAGGCCCAATGGGGCGCAATTAGGTCCATTACAATGCGTGATTCCTCCGTGGTGTATATAATGATGTTTATAATGGATAATGCCTTGGGAACAATGATGGTTAGATGCCCACATTGTAAGGATGATGTCGGTTAAATGTCTGCATTGTTACTCTCCCTGAGGCCCATTAATAGGCCCATACTTGCAGTGTGTAGGCCGTCTAGGCCCATCTTCGTTACGAACAGAGCCCATCATCACATAACATGCTTAGCATAGATTTAGGACTCATGATCATACGCATCATATGTATGCCTGATATGAGAAGTAACTAATCATAGCATATGCCTTCGGACAGATCGTTTATGGGCTCCCTGATAGGCGGAGTCGCCCCACATGAGCGCTTAGTACGCGCAGGATTGTTGCATGTCTGATAGTATAATTCATGCACTTACATTTGTGTGATTGTGATTATTGTATGCCCTATTGACACCAGGGTCATAGCCTCCACAGACACATCGTGGGTGGCTGGATTGGATATCGAAAATATTGTTACTAAGCATCGGGGCGCCATAGATGTCCTTGGGTGAAAATTTCTAAACTCGATGGTACCAGAGGGTGACTCCAATGTCGAAACCGAGTGGATATATGAGCGCACGAGGGTCGAATACCAGGAGGCCACGTCTCCCACTGCGTCATGGTCGGTTGGAAAGGGGTGTGGCCTTACTCGCCCGAGGGTAGGGGCAATACTAGGCTGAGTTTGACCAGCTCATGAATGGTTCCGCTATCGACATGCCAGATAGGTATTGGCAAACTATTGGCCAGGAGGATAGTGAGGTTTCTTACGCTCACTTGGACTGTGCGGCTAGGAGAGCGGCAGCGCCACTTGGAGTGTACTAAACCTCGGTGATTATCCAGAATGACAACTGTACTGATTTATGATGAGGATTGGCATGCTTGAGTTGCATCTCGCATCGCATGGCTGTGTTATGGCCGATAGCATTCATATCTTGCACCGCATAGCCTTGGTACGGCTGATTGCATTCATGTATTCATCACCATGATTCCTCATTACTCTGACCTTGCATTCTGAGCACGCTTATATTGTGCACACACTTACACCACCCTTTAAGCTTTCTATAAGCATATGCACGATCGATGCGTGCAGGTGACGCCAAGATGCAGTCGTAGCCTTGTCAGAGTTGGAGCGTGCAATCGATCTTTTGGAGTTCCTGATTATTATCATCACCTTGTATTTTCCTTTTACACGTATTGTACTTAAAAGTTTTTTATTATAGTGGATTTTGTGATGGTGTTCTTGTGGTTATTGTTCGTGGGTTATGCTTATGGTTATGCTCATTATGAATTAAATTGGTATTAGAAATCTTCCTTGCAGCATCCCAGGATCGGAACTTGGTAAATGGGTGCCGGGAGTCGAGAATGGGGTTTTGCGGAGGCTGTCGGCGCCGGATTCGGTGATCAGGAATTTTGTGAGCCCGGTTTCCGAGTTCGGGGCGTGACATGCAGGATTCTAAGATGAAGAGGCTAGTGGCAACTCCAAACTAACATCAAACACCCCCCAAACACAACACCAACATCCTGAAGATCGCCTAAAGAGCGTGGGAGCCGATTTCCAACGTTCATAGAGATGTTCTCAACCTGCTACATTTCTTTGATTCATTATTTCATGGATATTGAATGCTTAAAATCACTGGTGCTTGAGAATATATATTAATGATGCAAATCTATGATTTTTTAATCTTTTATATCATTTATTAAAATATTTAAACTGTTTTATTTTTCGATTAGACTGACCATAGTGCTCAGATCCTAGTTGTGTTATCAAAGTCATCATAACTTATGGAACATTAACCTATATGTGGAACTTTGAAGTTTGGGTATTGTTTTAATTCAGTTGAATTACATCCATTTAAAACTCTCAAAATCAAATTATCAGTTTATTTTTTATTACTTAGTTTATTACTTAGGATTGAGCCGTGCTTTTTCTGAGATAAATTTACGTTACCGCATTTATTCATTTTTCTTTACAAATCTTAAATTGAGAATCCTACTTGATGTTATTTTGTTTACGAATGAAGATATTGTGTCCATGCTATCACTATGGTGGGGTCCATGGGTTGGAAGGGTTGGATGTTATGCACATACCATAAGGGCCTCACAAGTGTCAGACTTCCTTTATTTTTTAAAGAATAAAAAATAAAAAATAAAAGGGTAATTTTGTAATTCTCTTCCTCGAACAGCCCTCCATGCCAAACGATACTTACACGAACCGAAATGATTGGGTAGGCATTGCTTTTTCACAGGTGAATTGCATTGTTGCCCTTGTTTATTCTTCTTTACACAACTTGGATTGAAAATTATGAGGCCCAAGTGGCATGCGTCTAACTTCCAATATGTCAACAAATGCAAATCAATGTTATTACTAGATGAACCAAAATTATAAAGGATCCAATCATAAATTGAGTCGGTCCATAAAAATAATATACACCACTTAAAACATCCAAATTCAATGAACTGGCTTGCTTATTTGTACAATTCAAAATATACCAGCAATTGCTCATAGGGGTTATACAAATAAATGTCTCAATACTAATAAATATATGAAATAAACAAATTATTATATAAAAAGAATAAAATGCAACCAGGCCTGAGTTGTAAGATCGTATAGCTTTTCTTGGACAGATGTAGCCATACATACCTAATGATTGTACCGTGCTCATCCTCAAACTGAATATAAGTATCATCTAAACTACTTGCACCACCTGTATAGTTATATATTTAAAGAATGAGTGGAGAACTCAGTGTGCATTCCCTTCAAGATTACACACCACCGCACTAGTTAAGTATAGTTTAAATAAACAGAAATAGCAGTTCACATCGTATGAAATATTCAAGAAGCCTTGTTTAAATGTATGAATGCATGCACATGCTCACGGACCTAGGGATGTACATCCAGTCGGTAAAAAGTCACCCAATGAGGACCAGACACACGGAAAAGACCATTTAACGAGGACACCCAAAGTGAACTAGTCTCTCGAAAAAGTAATATAGGATATGCCCAAGGAGAACTAGGCACCTGGAAAAGTCCATGTGAAATAGACAACTCATAGTAACTCGAATGCATGCGGCGATAACTTAGGATCACTTGGTAAAGTACTTGATTACTTGCCTCCAAGTGCAAAGGTTCGAAGTAAGGATGGGACGGATTTCTCAGAAGCATCATGGTAGGCCCCACTTGACTTCTAATGCCTTCCTAAGCAATTGATGTCCTTTTAAGACTAGAAATCATAAAAATTCCTTCATTAATTTTTTTATTTTTATTTTTAAGTGGTGAAAGTTGGGAGTTGTAGTATATGTATAACATACAACCTATCTAATGTATATATGCACCCCACCATGGTGATTGTGCAAACAAAACATTATACTGCTACACTTGATTTGTTGTCAAACAACTATTTTCTCAAAAAACATGTTTACTATTCTCAAAATTTCTAAAAGCTTGAGTCGTCAGAGAATGGGTGAAATTCTGCTACCCATGGGAGAATACACCCACACCATAAATTAATAAGATTTGATTTTCCTATTCGAATATATTACCAAGGCATATTTGTTACTCTTGAAGATTTCAGGACAATGTACCAACCCATGACCTTGTGTTGAAACTCTAACAAGTCTATCACATGAATTGAAATATTTTAAATGGTATATATTCTTTTTTATGGACAGGGCCATCTTATGATTGGATCTACTAATTTTATTTTATTTTTTATTAAATTTCTCTAATAATAATCTTAGAGTTGTACTAGTTAATTTGTTGCAAGACACATACCTTGTGAGCCCAATTATAGATTCTCTACTTTGCTGTAAAGGGGGAGTAATGTAATTTCCTCTTCAAAAAAGCATGCTTAGTAATATGGGTTCTTAACTACTTAGGAAAATTGGAATATTTTGAGGAATTTCGCAATCAAAATTTAACTTTTATAAGTATAAAATCATCATTTACAAAAATCCAAATCTTTGAGGAATTTTGCAGCAAAATTTTCAATTATTTAACTAGAAAAATCATATGTCAGTGTCATGGTACAATTTTGTAGGCCAACATGGTCGAGTATATCTCAAGTTTGCCAACCATGGGTGGGACTCACATTAAGAACGGGTCTGATAACATATAAATCCACATTAAGAACGGATTAGCTATTATGCGGGTAACACCTTAGTGGATCGTGTGGGCCCCACCTTGACGAACTTGTTGTATATCCATGCCATTCATTTATTTTTTCAGATTATCTTAGGCTGTTATCCAAAAGCTAAAGTAGATCCAAATCTAATGTGGACCATACTAGGGGTAAAAAAGCAGTGAATGATAATTTTAAGCTTTTTTGTAGGCTAGGAAGGTTTTCAATCAATCTGATCTTTGTATTTTCCCTTCATCCATGTCCTGTTGAGCTTATCAATGGATTGGATGGCAAATAAACTTTAAGGATCTGCTTGCAATGAGCCTTGGGAAGTTTTTAATGGTGGGCGTTCAATTACCACTGTTTCCCACGGTGTGTTCCAACTTAGATTTGGATCTGCTTAATTTTAAGGACCATGTCCTAAAATGGACTGGAAAAATAGATGAATAGCGTGGATATACAACACATCATCAAAGTGGGCCCCATGGTAAGGGTAACACCCTCCAGGTAACACCTATTCCGCTCCTGCTACAGGGGACACAGATTTCCCGCGAACGGTTTTAACAGGAGTCCCTGCACAAGGATTGTTGAAAATCAATGGTTTTTTCAAAAAATTAAAAAAAAAAAGAAAATTTCAAAATTTTGGGATTTTCCCGCCAAAACGCTTTTTTGAATCTTTGAATTAAAAAAGTGCAGTGTGTGCTTTGTCCCACATCGGAAATGGTTGAAATCTTTTTTGTGGTTTATATGAGATGTTGTGAAGAGTATTCTTACTTGGAGCTTTTGGAGGAGATGAAACACGGGTTGCGTGTTCCAGTGCTTCGCACGCGCTGACGCTCGCGCTCGGGCTCGGGCGTGGGCAGTGAGGCAGTGTGGCTGTAGTGGCGCTAGATGGCGCACTTCGCACGTGCGCATCGTGTCGCAGAGTGGTCGCTCCCTCGCGACCTTACGCGAACCGGCGCGAGACGGTGCGATGGGTCTGGTCAGAGCCTTAGGGCGGTGTGGATCTGAAAATCTGAAATGTGCCTAGGTCTTATAGGTGACCAAGAACGGTCGGATATTAAATCCGAAATGTCCAACCATTTTCTAAAACGGATAGCTACTTTGAAAGCTATAACGGTCAGAAAACGGATGGGCCAGGATGATCTAACGGTCAGATCTTCTGATCTGAAGACCAGAAACGTATGAGATTAATGGACAACGGCCAGAAATGTTTTTCAAACATTCTGGACCATTGAATACCACATAGCAACGGTGCTATACCTGATGCCTATATAAACTGGACCATTCCAGTCCGAATTTCATCATCTTATAAACCATCTCCCATCAAATCAAATAAGACCCTTATCTCCATCATAGAATACTGTGATCATCTCTACCATCTAAGTCTGCCAGAAGAAATCTATTACGTTAAAATTGTTCCACGGTGGACCTATCGTGATTGCTGTATGCTAGATTCGGATAAGGCTTGTCTTATCCTGGAAGCAATTCGCCTGTAACGCATCAGCAATTGATAAGGGGGCGAATCATGCTTTAAGGACATCGTATTTTATACGTGATTCAGCCAATTGAAATATTTTATTTTCAATTTATTTTTATATTTCGGTGTATCCAAACTCAGATTCTAATAATCTTAAAGCGTGATTCATGGACATCGAAAGTGTTGCATAAATCAAACCAATGAACCGGGATCTGATCCGATTGGACTGATTTAATGGTTCAAATTTCACTAAATGGCGGGACAAACTGAAATTCCTGCTAACCACTCTGAAGATCTTCTACATCCTGGATCCGACTCTCCAGCCTCTGCCTGAAGCAAAGGACATTGACACTCCAGAACAGGTTGCTGCTAGGATCAAGCAACAAGAAGATGAACTGCTGTGTTGTGGCCACATTCTCAATACTCTCTCTGATCGATTGTACGATTTGTACATGGGGACCACATCAGCGAAAGAAATTTGGAGCGCGCTAGAATACAAATACAAGGCTGAAGAGGAAGGTACACAGAAATTTCTAATTGTCAGGTATTTCGACTTCACGATGGTAGACAATCTACCGCTGCTTGCCCAAATCCAAGAATTGCAGCTTATTGTAAATAAAATAAAAGCCATAAAAATTGATCTTCCTGAGTCCTTTCAAGTCGAAGCTATAATCGTAAAATTGCCTTCGAGCTGGAAAGACTACAAGAAGAAACTACTGCATAAATCCGAAGAGTTTACTCTAAAACAAATCTATAAGCATCTTCGTATTAAAGAAGAATCTCGTAACCGAGACAAAAAGGATGACGTTAATGGTGCATCCTCATCCAAAGTGAACGCAGTAGAAAGGACATCTCAAAATAATACATATGAGAAAGCTGATTCCCTTAAACCTAACAAAGATCA
This sequence comes from Magnolia sinica, assembly GCF_029962835.1. Lineage (NCBI taxonomy): Eukaryota > Viridiplantae > Streptophyta > Magnoliopsida > Magnoliales > Magnoliaceae > Magnolia > Magnolia sinica. Next base: position 10,049,535 of record NC_080587.1, on the reverse strand, counting down.
AGGAAAATTTAAGAAAACCCAAAAGAAGAAAAATGGCAAACCTAAGGGAGCTTGTTATGTCTGCGGAAAGACTAGACATTTCGCCCGAGTCTGTAGGGACCGAAAAAAGCCTTAGAAAGAGGATAATGCAGTAGACGATGAAATCATAGTCATGGTCACAGAAGTGAACCTAGTTCAAGAGAAAATCCCTGGTTGGTGGTATAATACAGGTGTCACAATCCATGTATGCAATGATCGATCTGCCTTCAAAACCTATGAAGACGAGACCAATGGTTAAGAGGTTCAAATGGAAAATGAAGGACGATCGAAAATTATAGGCAAAAGAACCTGAAATTACTCTTTACCTTTGGAAAGAAGGTAATTCTGACCAACGTACTGCATATCCTGGACATAAGAAGGAATCTTGTCTCAGGGGATCTCTTAAGCAAGCCTGGGATTAGGGTTGTGTTTGAATTAGGCAAGCTGATCTTGTCTAAGAATGAGAACTTTCTGGGTAAGGGATACGCTTGTAATGGGATGATCAAATTATCTCTAAATGAAAAGAATTCTTCTACTTACATGATTGAGTCTGTAACACTATGGCATGATAGACTAGCCCATATTGGCTATAGTACCATAAAACTCATGCTTAAGAACGGCCTAATATTATACAATGATAGTGACAAAGATAAATGTGAAGTATGTATATGGTCTAAAATAATCAAGAAATCATTCCCTAGCGTTGAGAGATCATCTCAAATATTAGACCTAGTGCATACTGACATATGTGAATTAAATGGCGTTCTTACCCGTGGGGTAAAAGGTACTTTATAATGTTTATAAATGATTGTTCAAGATATGTATATGTATATCTGTTAAAATCGAAAGATGAAGCATTTAATGCATTCAAGATCTATAAATCTAAAGTAAAAAATTAATTAGACAAAAATATTAAAATCCTTTGTAGTGACCGAGGAGGAGAATATTTCTCTAATGAATTTTCTAACTTTTATGAAGAATACGACATAATACATTAGTGCACAGCACCTTATACACCACAACAAAATGGTGTAGTAGAGAGAAAAAATAGGATATTAGTAGAAATGGTTAACTCAATGCTTATACAAGCACAGTTGCCATTAAACCTATGGGGAGAAGCTCTGTTAGCTGCATGCCATGTTTTAAACTGACTTCTATCTAAGAAAATCAAAACCTCTCCATACGAAATATGGAAAGGAAGAAAACCAAACTTAGGGTATCTTAGAGTGTGGGGGTGTCTTATATATTGCAGAACACCAGAACCTAAAAGAATTAAGTTAAGACTAAGAGCTATCAAGTGTGTCTTTATAGGATATGCACAACATAGTAAGGCTTATAGACTTCTAGACATAGACTACAATGTAATCATTGAGTCTCGAGATGTAGAGTTCTTTGAGAATTCTGTATTCACAGAGAAAAAGAATGCTGAGATTCAATCTTCTAATAAAACTATAAAAGAAACACAAATGGAAGAGAAAACTCCTAGTGAACCTCATAGGAGTCAAAGAGCAAGAGTAGAAAAGAGTCTTGATCCTAATCAAATAGACTCTCAGTGACTCTCTTTTCATCCAGTTAAGGGTGATAGAGAGAAGGTGATTAGGAAAATACTTATGGTTTTAACTATAGAAGATGAACCTAAAACTTTTAGTGAAGCTATGACTTCAAGAGACTCCACTTTTTGGAAAGAAGACATTAATGATGAAATGGATTCCATAATGTCTAACCAAACATGGGAATTGGTAGATCTACCTCCAGGTTCTAAACTAATAGGTTGTAAGTGGGTATTTAAGAAAAAATATCACACAGATGGTACAATTCAAACCTTTAAGGCAAGGTTAGTTGCTAAGGGTTTCCGACAGAAAGAAGGAATCGATTATTTTGACACTTATTCACCAGTAGCTCGAATAACATCGATTAAGATCTTATTCGCTCTAGTATCTATACATCATCTTTATATCCATCAAATGGACGTGAAGACAACATTCCTGAATGGTGATCTCGATGAGGAGGTTTACATGGAGCAACCAGAAGGGTTTGTTCTATCAGGAAATGAAAGAAAAGTGTGTAAACTTGTTAAGTCTTTGTATGGATTAAAACAAGCACCAAAACAGTGGCATGATAAATTTGATTCTAAAATTCTGTCTTATGGTTTTAAACATAATATTACTGATAAATGCATATATTCAAAAGTGTGTGATGATTATATTGTAATCATATGCTTGTATGTAGATGATATGTTAATAATCAGTAATAAAATGGAAGGTGTAATTGAAACCAAAAAGTTTCTCTCTTCAATTTTCAAAATGAAGGATCTTGGACAAGTGGATACTATTTTAGGTATCAAAGTTAAAAAAGATAGTGGAGGTTTCGCATTATGTCAGTCTCATTATATTGAGAAAATATTAAACAAGTTTACTCACTTAAAAATTAAATAGGCAAAAACCCCGTTTGATCTAAGTATCAAGTTAAAAGAAAACAGTGGAAGAGCAATTGCACAACTAGAGTATGCTAGTGCTATAGGTAATCTTATGTATGTAATGCAATGCACGAGACCGAATATAGCATACGCTGTGAGCAAACTAAGCAGGTTTACGAGTAATCCAAGTGTTAAACACTAGAAAGTGGTAAGTAGAGTTCTAGGTTATCTTAAAGAAACCAAAGAATTATGGCTATTTTATTCCAGCAGTATTGGAAGGATATACCGATGCAAGTTGGATATCGAGTGCAGGGGACAACAAGTCCACCACAAGGTAGATATTCACCCTAGGATGTGAAGCTGTATCTTGGGGATCCAAGAAACAAACTTGCATAACGCACTCAACTATGGAATATGAGTTCATAGCTTTGGCTACTACAGGCAATGAGGCTGAGTGGTTAAGGGATCTTTTATTAGAAATCTCATTCTATGCGAAGCTTATACCGGCTGTTTCACTTCATTGTGATAGCGAAGTCACTCTAGCGAGAGCCTATAATGGTACCTATAGTGGGAAGTCCAGACACGTAAATTTGTGACATGACTATGTGAGGCAAATGATTCAAGATGGAATCGTTGCGAGCTCATATGTAAAGTCAAATAATAACTTGGCCGATCCTTTTACTAAACCTCTAACGAGAGAGGTAGTAAGGACAACATCTAGAGGGATGGGGTTGAAACTCTTTATTCAAAGTTTCACCAGTGAAAGAAACCCAACCCTAAGTTAGAAAATCTCTAAATAATGGGTTTAATGGGTAACAACAATTCACTGAAAAGTGAAAAGTTTCAGCATTAAAATAAATTAATATTCTCATCCATAATGAAAGTGTTGGCCGTTATAAAAGAGGGATGAGTATTAAACTCTTAATGAAGTCCAGTCAAACAGGACAAGTGTTTTAACGGAAACACTGGAAAGATTTCACCTATGTGAATTTAGAAGTGGTGCCGCTTCTCATGAGAGTTAGAGTTATCTCGAGATCGTTCATGAAACAGGATAAACACATGGCCATTAAAAGTGCTAACTGAGATTATAAAGGAACACCTAATGCATGAGCTATTATGTGTATGGTATTTTCGGTTATATCATATAGGAATAAATGGTTCAATGTTGCGACAATCAGAAATTTCGAGATAACTTTAAAATACTTACACTGAGGAAAGATTCAAATTGCAAGATATCTTTCTTTATGCATAATAACTGTTATTATTCTGGCAAAGTTTTTCATTGTTTTAAAAAACCAGTGGGGGATTGTTGAAAATTAATGGTTTTTTCAAAATTTTTTAAAAAAAAGAAAAATTCAAAATTTTCAAAATTTCTAAAATTTCCCACCAAAATGCTTTTTTGAATCTTTGAATTAAAAAAGTGCGGTGTGTACTTTGTCCCACATCGAAAATAGTTGAAATATTTTTGTGGTTTATATGAGATGTTGTGAAGAGTATTCTTACTTGGAGCTTTTAGAGGAGATGATACATGGCACACGCAAGCGCGCGCGCTCGAGCAAGGGCGTGGGCGTGGGCGAGGGCGAGGGTGTGGGCAGTGAGGCAGTGTGGCTGTAGTAGTACTAGATGGCACACTTCGCATGTGCGCATCGTGTCACAGAGTGGTCGCTCCCTCGTGATCTTATGCGAACCGGCGCAAGACGGTGCGATGGGTTTAGTCAGAGCCTTAGAGCGGTATGGATCTGAAAATCTGAAATGTGCCTGGGTTTTATAGGTGACTGAGAATAGTCAGATATTAAATCCAAAACGTCCAGCAATTTTCTAAAACGGATAGCTACCTTGAAAGCCATAGCGGTCTGAAAACGGACGGACCAGGATGATCCAACGGTCAGATCTTTAGATCTGAAGACCAGAAACTTATGAGATTAATGGACAACGGCCAGAAACGTTTTTCAAACGTTCTGGACCATTAAATACCACACAACAACAGTGTTATACCTGATGCATATATAAACTGGACCATTCCAGTCTGAATTTCATCATCTTAACAAACCATCTCCCATCAAATCAAATAAGATCCTTATCTCCATCATAGAATACTGTGATCATCTCTACCGTGTAAGTCTGCCAGAAGAGATCTGCTGTGTTAAAATTGTTCCACCGTGGACCTATCGTGATTGCTGCATGCTGGATCCAGATAAGCCTTATCTTATCCTGGAAGCAATTCGCCTGTAACCCATCAACAATTGATAAGGGGGTGAATCGTGCTTTAAAACGTGATTCAGCCAATTGAAATATTTTATTTTCAATTTATTTTTTATATTTCAATGTATCCAAACTCAGATTCTAACAAGGATACTGGGTGGGGTGCATAGATATGTTTGTGATAAATCTACTTCGTTCGTCTGTTTTGAGAGATCATTTTATAAAATGCAATGATGTATTAAAAAGTCAAGTTAGCAATCTAAGAGGAAACAGTAGGGATTCAGTAAGCGCTATTGAAGCATTTTTATAGCCATAAAAGTCTTGCATATGCTAAATATTTTATTTTTTCACTTAATCCCAGTGAGAATGACCTTACGAACGATTTAAATGGCATATAAATATCAAGATAGAGCTCAGGAAGGCTTTAACTGTAGGCATATCATTTCCCAACTCTCGTGTGACCCATTTGAGTTTTGGATCCACCTCATTTTTCATCAAATACCCTAAAATGATCTCTAAAAAAGGATGAACAGGGTGAATTTTTCACCGAGATCTACCCAGAATTCTTGAGCAGGAACTTCATGCAAAAGGTTATGCAGGAAATCCGCGTTCGGTCCTAGTAAGGGCATGTTTGGCAGGCGAATCCCATGGGACTAGGAGGGATGGGATGGATTTTAACGTAATGATGGTGGTGTCGGTGGATTGGTTTAAGATCCATGGGATTGCTATGTCCTGGGATAAGTTCACTGGGTCTGTTTGGCACGCCCGGCATATCCCGGGATTTTACCTTCCAATTCGTTGAACCAAGGGATGGGATCAATTTTACGGTAATGATGGTGATGTCAGTGGATTGTTTTAAGATACATGGGATTGCTTATATCCCGGGACAAGTTCACCGGGTCTGCCTGACTCGTCATGCATATCCTAGGTTATCGCAATCCCATCTCTCTTAATACCGTGGGATCGGTTCGGCCAAACAGGTCCTAAGGGCGTGTTTGGCCGGGCCGATTCCATGGGATTTGCTGGGATGGAATGGGTTTTAAGGTAATGATGGTGGTGAAAGTGGATGGTCGGACGATCCCATGGGATGGAAGGAAAACCGCGTTGGATGGCCAGCGTGTTTGGGATGTCCGTCGGTTTCGGTGTACACTATTTATTTTACCTCACTGCATGTTTGGGTTCAGCTGACCAATCGAATTCGACTACACCTCTGCCGTAACCAACGTTAGAGCTTATATTGTGCACATTTCAAAACGTACGAGGGAAATGGGTGGGTCCGTGCTATGTGGGCCCCACCATGTGGTTTCTGTCTCATCCATGCCGCCCATCTATTTTTAAACATGTGTGAGGCTGCACGTGCCAAAATCAAATATCACGCAGACCATACCATGAATTGCTTTTTCACCTACACCCATTCCATCTTCTTCCAACCATGTAACTGTCTTCAGAAACGTTTTCATCGGAACGTTCATCACGCCATTTCGGCGTCTGAAATTACACACATGGGCTAGGACGATGAACGGATGAGATCTCATACGTGGATGCAATTGCACACGTGTATGGCGCTTGTTGTGGCGTGTAATTGTGCAGCAGCAAATACCTTGTAAATTCTCACTATTTTGGTGTACCCCACTTACTTTCAGACGTTATAGCGTTAGGTCAACAGCGTAGAAAGATTTTGGATTGCTCTGCCTAGCCGGTCAATAGTCCAAATAAGGATTTTATGGTGTGAGTTTTTCACAATTTATTGAAATTTAACCTACCCGTCCAGGGAGGTGTGAGGTGCATGTATGCGAAAACTGACCATCCTCCCTCATGGGATTGGTCATGGATTGATCTTATGCGAAATTTGTAGTAGGCCCAAAAAGCCTAACCATCGAATACTTATCTTCAATGAGATGGTTAGTGACAAAATCGCCACTCTGATGAGGTAAAATAAAAAGGTTAGGATTTTGCAATATTTGGCCTCTTTTCAGGCTATTGTCCATCCACAAGATGTATCGCAATGTGCGTTGTTTGATTGGATTAAGTAAATGCTATTCTTCGGTGAATGAGTTACCACAGTTTAGTAGCTCATGAAAATAAAGACCACATTCCTGCCCAGTAGGTATTGTATATCAGACAGGTCCCATACAAATAGCTAGCACTTCCATATAATATAGGCTAACATTTCATGGTACGTGTATAGTAATCGTCCGTGCTGTGTCTTTAGAAATGATATGGTGTATAAAATATCGATTGAACATTGGTGTGCCGAACTGGTCATCGTCCTTTGCATCACTTAAGACAAGTGTATCAAATCAACGTGGTAAAGCAGGAAATGCATTCCATGTAACATAGTATCATGGAAGTGTTTAAGTAGTAGTGAAATTGTTTACTAGGCAAAGCAAGTGACTAAAGTTTGATGACAATATATAGAATAAAAAACACAACTACAATACCCATTAGCAATGCAACTAACGTTTCGACCCATGATACGTCAGCATCATCCGTTGAAGTTGTTTGAGAAACCACTGTTCGGGTCGTCTGTTGGGTCGACGACCATAACGTCCTCCGGGAGGCGAACCCATCGCTGAAATGGAATGCAGGTGCCTCGATGTGCGCCGATACTATACTTGCTTGAGCAAGTGTGCCAGAATGATAACTTTCCCAATAAGCTGCAGCTTCTCTTCAGTTTTTTAAGGCCCGTAACCTACTATTTTTGTATCCTTCTACTTCCAATCGGGCCTCTTCCCAGGACAGATAAATCCCTGGACGACGACCAACTAGAACAACGTAATATTTATCTTTCTTCATCTGCAGAAACAAATAACACTCAATCATTTCAGGAGATCGCAATGTGAAATGAAAATAGCACGAGAATAAGATATTATTAGATACAAATGTCTGTATGTAATATTTAAGAAAGGGAAGTTAGATGAATTTATTATTTAGCCCTACAACAGGGAGTCTATTGCAATGTATGGAAAGGAATAGTAGCACGTACCTTGATCATCTGTCGAAGACCTATATTAGAACTTACATATTTCAAATATGTGAATTTAAGATTTGAAAAATATCATGAATGTCTACTTCATATGATCATATAAAAGTATTATAGTTAGCGATTGTAAGCAGTTTAATGTCATCCATAAAATGTAAATCTACCAAGATCAAACCAACCAGCAAAAAAAAAGAGTAAAATCCCAATCCACACTACCAAGCCAAAAAAAAGAAAGGAAAAAAAATTAGTTATTACAATTCCAAAAGCATAAACTGTATCATCACGGGACAAAGTCTATCAGACAGAACCACTAGCACCATCACCAAACTTCTCTCGAATTGTTTGTTTCAACCAATCCACGCGGCGCTCACGACGTAGGCTGACAAAGAAAGATGCCATCTTCTCGTCTCTGCTTAAGAGATGACCAACTTTAATAAACTCAGAGTTGGTTAGGCCCTGCACCTCTTCGAGGACATCCAAAACTTTGCTTGTTCGGTTGACCTCCTGTCCTAGCCCAAAGTCTCGCATAGCATCCACAACAGACCTTAGAGAAACGGCAAGTACATCACATGGTCGAGGTCGGCGCTGTCGTTTCTTAGTGCTACTCCCACTCCAAGTGTGGCCATGATCTGAATTAGATGTTTGAGTGGGAGTGCCGCGATAGCATCGATTTTGCATGCTCGATTTACAAGGGCGGCGCTATCGCCCGTACACGGAGTGGCCAAATATAAGGTGGGATGGGAAGAGTCGGAATAACCCATGTTACGCACTGGATGGTCGATATCCAGCGCCCGGCCAAACATGCCCTAAGGTTTTTGTTTTGAACTGTGGGCATCCCAGCCCACTGTTTCACATGGTGTGGCCCACTTGACTTGTATTTTCCTGATTTTTTTGTTTCAGGCCCTGCAATAAGCTGGCGCAACTGAAGGACGGCATCCATGTCGTGCAAGCGTTACCATGGACCCCACATTTTTATACGAGCCATGATGACAACATATATCTAATCCATCAATCGCGTGTACTGCTGGTAATCTGAAGAAACACGTGGCAGCCTAATAATGGATAAGCGTTGGGTCACCATCTAACGGATTACGTTGGAGGTGGGCCACAATCTTTATTTGATGCTTTTTCTTCCTATTTGTTATCTGGAAATCATCAGTAGCTAGCTGCCTTATCCAAATGGCAGCAGATCAGGTGCAGCCCCAGACGTACCCAGCACGGTGCGTCCCTGGATGTGAAGCCCACCTAAATGCATATGTAGTATATCCACGCTGTACATCCGTTTTTATATATCATTTTAGGGCATGATTGAAAAAATGAAGTAGACCGAAATCTCAGGTGGACCACACTATAGGAAACAGTGGTGATTGAACATCACAGATTAAAAACTTCCTGAGGTCTACCGTAATTTTTATTTGTCATCCAAACCGTTTATAAGTTCAAAAAGACATGGATAAAGGGGAAAATAAAATATCATATTGATCCAGATTTTTTTTGGCCCACAATAAAATTTTAACGGTCAATAATCACTGTTTCCTTTAGAATGGTCCACTTGAGATTTATATCTGCTTCATTTTTTGATCTCATGCCTTGAAATGATCTGAGAAAATGCATGGAAGGCTGGATACACTACATATACATCAAGGTGGGCCCCACGGTGGGCCGCACCTACTACAAAAATTTTGGTCAGCTTACCAGAAGATGGATGATTGCTAACCTCACGCGCGAGTATCGACCGTTCTCAGCTACACGCCAGAGCACGTGGGAATATGGCACGTGAATGCGATATCAGAGCTTTCCGTAACGTGGCCCGCACTTTCGGATCATCTGGATCGGAAATCAGTGAGGTTTACTCATAAGGTGGACCGCGGTCTTCTTTAGGAGTTAACCTTCTTGAATTTTGGGCCGTGATCTTGACATTGTGATGTAATGGCAGGATCTTGTTACACATGTGCCATGTCGGCACGTGTAATTGCGTGTAGACTTGCAGGGCGGTACCCGCGCGTTGGCTAACTTACCAAACCGATTTCTGCCTTGCCCACACCACCACCAGCGGTGATGTGGTGATGTGTTGGTGGATCCCACAATAGTTTATTTTTATATCCAATCCGTCCATCCGTTTTTAAATATCATATTAGGATATTATTAAAAAAATAATCTAGATAAAAATCTCAAATAGACCACAAAATAGGAAACGGTGAAGATAATGACCACCGTTTCTTCAGGTGTGGTCCACATGAACTTTGTATCTATTTCATTTTTTGGAAAATCCCACAGAATAATATGAAAAAACAGATGGACGGCGTGGATATAAAAAAACATCTATATGGCCCCCACAGCGCCCTACACATCGCCCCACCACCGCTGGGAGTGGTGTGGGCAACAGCACCTAATCCGCATGCGGAAATCATATGACACGCACGTCTATTTAATATTTTATCTTCTCCACAGGTTTCTCAAATTCATCACGACCTATTTCAATGTGACACGTCAGGACTTCGATCTTTGAATCTGGATTGCATTGAAATGATCCAAGCCGTTGATACTCTGAATCTCACTGCGATGAATATAAATTAAATTGGATTCTTGTAAAATTTTGAAATTTGTTTTTTTTTTTGCTTTGAAATAGACAATTAATATAACCCTTCATAATCAATATTTAAAAATTAACTATTTATTTGATAATTACATGATCAAAAGGATTTCTTACAAAATGAACGGTTTGGATCATTTATAAAATCTCAATTCGACTGAATAAAATTCCGACGGTCTACATTACAAACGTAGGGATGTATTGTAGCAAACCTCCCAAAAATAGTAATTTGCATTGATTTGCAGCAAGTCAATAAACTTACGATACACTGACGGAACATTTGATTAGTATAGACGTGTATAGACGTTCTTTTAGTTCTAACAAGAGAAGCCAATGGAATGATAATCTAAACCGTTGGTTTGTTGATTTCCATGATGGACAGATCATGATCTGAAAACTATCTTCTACTTAAAAATCTTAGCAACCAGAGATGAGTCATTTTTAAGTCGAAATTACAACATTCTATTGTATTTTTAACCGTATAATGGTGGCCACAAAACGAACGGTTAAGATTGTCCCATTCCGATTTTTTGAGGCATGGTCTATCTAAGGTGGGTAACAACAGAGCAACGGTCTTGGATTACCAAATCACAGGCCCCCCTCTTAAACGGAAATGGATTGGCTACTCCCCCTGCCACCAGCCTGTGGCTGGTGGTCGGTGATCTGCGGACCCCACCGTGATGTATGTCTTTCATCCATGCCGTCCATCTATATTTTTAGATTATTTTAGCATATGAGACCAAAAATTAGAGGAATATAAATTTTCGGTGTGCCACACCATAGGAAAACAATAGTGATTGGATATCCACCATTAAAATCCTCCTAATGGCCACTGTACTGTTTATTTGTCATCCAATATGTTGAGTAGGTCATAAAGACACAGATGAAGGGAAAAAATAAATATCAACTTGATCCGAAACTTTTGTGGCCCGCAAAAAGTTTTTAATGGTCGACGTTCATTCAACACTGTTTCCTGTAATGTGGTCCACTTGAGATATTTGTATACTAATTTTTTGTCTCATACCATAAAATGATCTAGAAAACTCGATGGACGGCATGGATGAAACCATTTACATCATGGTGGGGCCCACGGAGCACCGACCACCAGCCACTGGCTGGTGTAGGGGGGAGTAGCCAATCCGTTCCCCTCTTGAACCATATAGTGCTCAGAAATGTCGTAATCGCCTATCATACAACTCCACTAAATCAAACCATCACCATCAAAACTAACTGCCTCAAATGCCTCCATCCAATCAGAGTAACTGCAACAGTACATGTGGGGCCCACGTTTGGTAATCCATCTTTTCTTTAAATGGGATCCAACTTGGTAGGGATGCCTCTGAATCTCCAGATTGGAAGATTAACCGTCCGATCTTCCCCCTTTATTCTTGATTGAATGAACACAGCTGTCGAACCATGATGGACCAAAACAAACCATACCGTGCACCCACAACGTTGCTACCACGAACGGCCAGATTGATTTGGGTGGCGGATTCGGTGAGACGGCGGTAACACCAGGTTCGGTCCATCCGTGACCATGAGGCTTACCTTAATGAATGAATTGTATATCCATTCCGTCCATCCGTTTTTACGCATCGTTTTAGATCATAAACCAAAAAATGAAATAGATGTAAATCTTATTGGACCACACCATAGGAGACAGTGGTGGTTGAACGCCCACCATTAAAAACTTGCTAGGGCCCACCGTAATGTTTATTTTTCATCTAACCTATTGATAAGATAAAAAATACATAGATTAAGAGAAAAAAAACAAAGATCAACTTGCTAAAAACAGTTTGTGGCCCATAAGAAATTGTTAATGGTTAATCACCACTGTTTCCTTTGGTATGGTCCACCTGAGATTTAGATATGCCTCATTTTTGGGCCCATGATCTAAAATAATCTTTAAAAACGTTTGGACAGTCTGGATATACATAGTATTTATTAATTTGGGCCCTACGATCACGGCATGACCGAACTTGGTATTACCCCAACCGGACCGAAACCGCTCCATTGATTGGATTCTTGTCGTGAATTGCAAGGGGAGGAAAGGCACGCTAATGAGAAAAAAATCCGAATGACTACTTTGTGCGTTCTGTAATATTTTTAAGACGGTGGTGATTTATCCCTTGTACAAGTATGCGTATATGAATAAATCCAGACGGTCCAAATAGTCTGCTCTAGTGCCTGTAGCATCTCCAGAACTAGAATTGGTCATAAGACTTTAAAATATAACACTAATTGACATCTAACCGTTTTCCATCTTGATCATTCATTTGATGGGTACCAATAGGAATCGGATGGTTGATACCATCCGAAAAAAGTTATTTTTTTAAATGAGGAAACAATTTGGACGGTTTGAATTGACCTGCATGCATGCCAGATGAACAATAAATGTGTCACCCCCATTTCATAAATAGTGGTAAACATACACGGTAGTACAATCATTTAAAAATCCTTCGCGGTCTTTATTATTTTTGTCGTGCACATCTTCCTACGGCTGACTCCATGAACCTAAAATTTTAGACGAAAACACCACTAAAAATGTTCAGAAAAGACCGCAGAGAAGGCTTTCAATAACATTCATTACTTTAATAGGTTGGGGCATTCTGGTAAAAATGCGAACGATGGCATTTTCGTAGTTTCTGTTTACCGGGAAAAAGATTAAGACGTAGTGACTCCGACGGGGTTTTGATAGAGTACGGCGCGCCCATACCAAAGTACCTCATGGTGGCCCATTACCTCCTGTAAATTGCATATATAGTTGATCCGAACCGTTAATATTCTCATTTATACCACATAGAAGAAATATATACTTATAATAATGTTTAATATATGATCTTGACCTTTGAATCTTGGATTTGAATATGAACCATTAAATATACATCTTCAAATAAATCACTTTTTTAATAAAATATTTTATTAAAATGGACTGATGGAATATAATAAGGAAAATGGACGGTTTAGATAGTCATTTTAGATCAATCCAGGGGCGGAAACCGTCCCCCGTACCATACTCTGGTAGAGACACAGTACACTATCGAAGCCCGACGGGGATGTAGCAATGACTATGTTTATAGACTAGGGCGGAAGCTTGCTCAGGTGTCCTAAGTGCGTAATACGCACACGACCCCACCGAGGAGATTTCCTGGTTCATCGAGACGAAGAGAGTTTAGTTCATCGAAACTCCAATGTAAACTTCGCCGGATGATCTGCGTTTTCCCACCGTGGGGCCCACCAGCCATGATATGGCCCATGGTAAAGAACCATGTGTCATTGCTAAAATAACATCCAACTATTTATTCTCCTCATTTTGATTTAACGGTTAAAAAAATCTACGGTTGTCTGGTACATACAGTTTTTCTGTTGGGGCACGCGCGTTCATTGACGGTCTATAGATGTTTGAGAAGGCTGAATATTCAATTATAATTATAATGATAGGCCGCCTAATAAATATAGTGGCCTGTACGGTGGGGCCCACCTGATGCACGGCTTGGATGCGCTGTACAACTGCCAAATTCGAGCGAGAGGTGCGTCAAAAGATTCAAAACTCCCCACGCGTATCCTTACACACGAGCAGATTAGCTGTTACCCAGGTAACCGTGAGGCCCACCTTAAAGATGTGTTGCATATCCACGCCGTCCATCCGTTTCTAAAGCCGAGTTGAAGGGTTGTTTCCAAAAATTAAGTAGATCCAAGAATCAGGTAGACGACACTGCAGGAAACAGTGGTGATTAAACATCCACCATTAAAAACTTCCTAGGGCCCACAATAATGCCTATCTTAATGTTTACTTTTCATCCAATCCGTTGATAAGGTCAATAGGACCTGGATGAAGGGAAAATTTAAATATCAGCTTGATCCAAAACTTTTGTAGCTTACAATTTTTTTTATGGTTGTTCACCACTTTTTACAGTTTTGTGGTCCACCTGAGATTCTTATCTTCTTAATATTTAGAATCACCTACTAAAATGATATGGGAAAACGGATAGACGGAGTGGATATACAAAAAACCATTATATTAGGCCCCCACACGGTAAGGATAACACCTACTAAGCTCTTACCCGGTTAATAGCTAATCCTATCAGCCTGTTCAATTATGAGATATGACATAAATGTGCCAAACGAATTGACGGCCAATAAAAACTCTGTTGGAACGTTAAAATCCGTCGAATATACATTCAGACGCTACTATCTAACAGCCGTATCCTTTGAATCTGAGTAAATTTGCAATGATCCAGACCGTTTATAGGACAAATCTCATTTTTTTGGTCGTTTAACTGGATTATTTCAATTTTCAAGCCTTTGATAATTTGGTCCTTTTTCTTTGAAAATGAACGGTCACTTGTATTATCAATGAGTTAAAATACTCAATCTGAGAACTTTCTTGAGAAATATCCATCCAAGATGAGCCCTATCAGATAAACGGTGGTTATAACTGAAAAAGATTCAAATCCAACGGTTAGTGTGCCGACGTATCGTGTAATCGTACGTCCAGATGTATCCGTGAAAACCTCCGGAAGATGATGCGATTAAGCTACGCACCCTCGCGTAGCTTTAAATTTCGTTCACAGAAGAGTGGAAATAAAACAGAGAACGTCCAACAGCTTTTGGCATCCTCTCTCTCTCTCTCTCTCTCTCTCTCTCTCAAAACCCTAGAAAAGAACTGATTTTCTTCATTTGAGGTAAGTCCAATCTAAAGAACTGATTTTCTTCATTTGAGGTAATTCCAATCTCTCACTCCCCACTGATTTTCTCAGCTTTGTGATCAAATCTCTTCAAGAACTTCATCTCATCAGTCGGTTTTCCCGATCGAGATCGGTTGGATTTAGATCATTTTTCGAATTTTTGTATTTTTTTTCCGTATTTTCTATTTGAGGTACGCTTCTATAGAAATGCCTTTCTGTTCTGTTTTGCTTTTCATGATTTGTATCGATGGAAATGGTATCTGTAATCTACAGTGCGTTATACGAAAGATAGAGCCAGGCATTTTTATTTTATTTTTATTTTTTCTCGCAGGGTAGTAGTATGGTAGTGAGTCTTATTTATGCAGTTTCAGCTGGTAATTAGTTTTGAAAGATCTTTATGGTAGTCCGCAGGACTACACGAAGTTGTTGTCCCTGGATCACTTGGCGCCTGCACTTAGTGGTAGGAACTGTTTATTTGGTTGGTATTATTGCGGATGGTCGGCTGTGCTAAAACTGCAGTGGTTGGATGATTTGCAGTATGCAGCTAATGAACTTTTTCTGCATGTTGATCGTTAAGCAATTGGCTTTTTGTTTTTATTATTTTCAGTATTGAGTGCATGTTAGCGTGCCCTCTCGGCGCCCACCGGATTGTCCGATTAACATGTCTTTAGGCATCTGCATTGGGGCTTACTAGATGAACGGTTTGATCGTGTTTGGTTGTTTGGAGGAGGGCCATCTGGACTACAGTTTCAGGTGTTCCTGTGGAGATATTGCCCCTTCTCACCTTGGTACAAATGTCTGTTTGTTTTTTTCTTTTCCTGTTGCCTGATGGAATTCGATAAAATTTGTCACTGTTTTCAAGATTCAACTTTTGAAGCATTGGAGTTGTAGTTCATCAGACACCTACAATGTTTATTTCAGACCAGAATTCCCTATAGGTTGGGCCCACTGTACAGATCCAGATCGTTTGTCCAGTGGCCTCACCATGGATGAGCTATAGGCTAGAGAGCTACTCCATTGACCACCCCAACCACTGAATGCTGGAACTTTTCTTTTTTCATTTGCATATGATGTTGGCTATGTTTTAGTTCTAACCATCCATTTACTCCAACAAGTGGATGTATCACTGCAAACTACGGTGGCCTTGCAAATGGACAGTTTGTATCACTACAAACTGGGCCTTGCCTGTTCGGAATACTGGCTCCAACCAATGTTTTTCTTTCATGCCAGCATATGGGTGGGCCCCACCTTTCAGTTGCAAACCATTTGTTGGGCGGGCCCCAAAATGGATGTTTGATGGGGCCAAAATTCATTTGGACAGTCCCAATCATTGATTGGTGGAATTGTTTATGTTGCACATGGACCACCGACTATGTTTCTAATCTATGGTGTGTTGGGAGAAGCATCCTTTCTCAACCACACACAGCAATATCAAGCAAACGAAAAAAGAGAAAAGACACAAATCACAACACAGAAATTTACGTGGTTCCCTTTCGTTACTCCACAGATTCATGGATTCACATGATCAAATGGTGTTTTTATTGTTGCTTGTACACGTACTTATTTGCCCGTGATGTGTATGGTGGGGACAGAAGGTCGCTATGGATCTTCCCTTGGATTGCATATATAGACATGATGGATAAGCCTTTTGGAGATTCTGTTTCTTTTACTACTGTTTGATTGGATATAACAAATTGGCTTTCTATGTTTGTGCTGCATTAGGGTCTGAGGTTGGATTTAGCAAGGAGATATGAGTGTTCGTTGGCCTTCTACTTGTGTTCTGTTTTATGCACTGTTTGTACTGTGCGCTTTGTGTCGGAGCTTTGTTTCTGGAGAAGGGGCAAACCAGACTGCAAAACTAATAGTAGATGCTTCGGGACAATTGGGCCGGCCAATCCCTGAAACATTGTTTGGCATATTCTTCGAGGTGAAATCCTGTACTTCTATTTAGCCAGTTTTCACTACTTTTTAGTATAGGGTTGTTGTTATTGTTGTTATCTTTTTTGACCCTCGTCATTTTTTTTGTGAAAGACATCAACTCGAATGGTTACTGGTCTGGCTCATCTAGTTGGATTTGATCAGTTGTGTGGGTCACATGATGTTTGGTTTTCCATTGTTTTCTATGGTGTGGTTCACATGCTGGGTGGATTGGTCTAATTTTTGCATCAGGTTGCATACACTTGATATGTTTACACTCATGTTTTACTTATGGTCCAACTAGTTGTGCATGAGACTTCCTCATATAGTTGCTTCATGTGTGTGAAACTTCCTTACATGTACATAAATACATCAGGAAGTCTCACATGCAGCTAGATGGGCCATAAGTTACCATCCTACTAGCATGTAAGTGTAAACATGTCTACTATGTACAGCATCCAACCTGTACAAAATGTGGGTCACCACATGAATAAAGCTGATGCAAAAATCAGGCCAATTTTCTCATCATCTGGAACACTCCATATAAAACAATGGACAATCACCGACCTAATCCAAAGTATGCATGTGGCTTATCTGATGAGTGGATCTCCCCAGTTTTCCACCAGGTGATGTTCATGATGGGGCCAGCCTATTGGGTGGGTTGGATGTCATGCACACTTCACACATGGCATGTTGGTGATTATGCATAAATGCACTATAACTTAGTGATCCAACTAGTTGCATGTGAGACCTCCAAACACATTTTCCTGATCAATTATATGCTTAAAGTAGGCACGTGTAGATGCTTAGTTATGCACATAGTATCTGAGTTTAGAGATGCAATCTAGGGTCCTGATTCATGAGGAAGTTAAGTAGCATCCTGATGCACCTATATATGCAAAGGGGGCCCATGGTTTGTTGATCAGATTCATTGATCTGCAGGGGCCCATCTGGATGGGTGAAGCCCCAAAAATCCCAGATTGGAACATTCTAATCTTTTGATATGTGGCCTACAAATAGAGGGCTAAGGAAAAGATATAACGGTGATCCAGAAAAAAAGGGTGAATGTTAGATGATTGTCTTCCAATCTAGAAGATTTCTTGGGTATCCGCATCTACAACGGGGCTCATTATGTGGATGGTCTGGATTGCATGAACTTGGGCTCCACTTGTAGAGAGAACCAGGGCCTTAGGACGTTTTTTTACCTCCTGTGCATCGGGATTTCAGGACCTTAAAAATTTCTCCAAGTTAGACCTTCAGTTTGTCAAATCTAGAGCAGATCATTTATTTTTCAGTCTTGAAATTTCTTTTTCTTTTATAATTGTACATTGTTCTGTTATTTCGACATGTTACATAGATTTTGTACACCCACTTAAATTTTATTGGAGTGTGAATTATACATAGTTTGAGGTTGGGGAAAGACTCCTAGGTCATTTTGATTTGCCACCATTTCTTGAATGAATAGGCCAAGTACTGTGATTTTACTTGTTAGAACTTTTCATGAGTTCATTCTATACATATTGCAGGAGATCAACCATGCAGGGGCTGGTGGGTTATGGGCAGAGCTTGTAAGCAACAGAGGTAATTTGAATGCTTGAAAGTTTAAATGTTGGTGGGCAGTATATAGAATGGTTCAAACAAAATTGGAAAATAGCATTCTATGGCTGACACCAATTTTTTCTTTTTTTCCTTGTGTATCTTTCGAGGAGATAGCATGCAGATTGGTATTAGTGTGTGGAGATATTGATCGCATGTCAACTTAATCCTTGGTCCTTGGTCTTTATTTTGAGAGGCTCATGCAATTTCATATCCAGGTTTTGAAGCTTAGTGTGTGGAGATATTGATCGCATGTCAACTTAATCCTTGGTCCTTGGTCTTTATTTTGAGAGGCTCATGCAATTTCATATCCAGGTTTTGAAGCTGGGGGCCCTAACACTCCGTCGAACATCGACCCTTGGTCCATAATTGGAAGTGAGTCATCAATAGTTGTATCAACCGACCGTTCATCATGTTTCAGTCGTAACAAGGTTGCACTTCGAATGGATGTTCTGTGTGATAGTGAGGGCTCTAATACCTGTCCACCTGGTGGAGTTGGAATATATAATCCTGGGTACTGGGGCATGGTACGTAATTATGAATACTCTATGAAAAGGTGGTTGTCTTGCCTCCCTCCTTTCCAAATTTTATTAATGATGAGATAGGATCTGTTTCGAGTACACAAAATTTGGAAATGATGATTCATGCTAGACCTATAACGTAATTGCTTGAAGTTGATGCTCTCTGCTTCTTGGTCTCATACTGAAGAATTCTTTGATTCAGTATGGTTTTCTAGGACTGAAATTTCTCACTCAATTTCACTTAAATTTTGTGATGCACTTACATTTTTGTTACTGTATTTTAGCATTTTAATATTAAATAGGGATTCTTTACCTGATTGTGGAAGTTACTCTCTTAATTGATTTTGGACTTTTTGTTCATCCATGCTTTTCTGTTATTTTCCAGAATATCGAACAAGGGAAAACATATAAAGTGGTTCTTCATGTCCAGTCGCTGGAATCAGTGAACTTGTCCGTTTCATTGGCAAGCTCAGATGGATTGCAAGAACTGGCTACTGGATATATTATGTGAGCATACATTTTGGATTTGTCTTATCATCATCATCATCATCATTGGAGCCTTGTCCCAGCTATTTGGTCTCTGCTTTACGAATACTATTTTGTTGATCATATTTGAAACAAGAATTCCCACAATTCATGGCAAAAGGTCTATGACAGGGGGCCCACCAGACATCCACCCTGCTCTAACCTGGCTTGGTACTGGCCTTAATGGAATTATATAGTTGAAAGCAAATTTGTAATTAATTGTTCACTGCTATTCATAGTTTTCATTGCTGTAGTTCACTGTCTGTTCTAATTTATCTTGTTCCGTCAGAGCTTCTGCCTCAGATGTTTCCAACTGGACAAAAGTGGAGCTTGTGTTAGAAGCCAAACAAACAGATCATAATGCAAGACTTCAATTAACTACTACCAAAAAAGGAGTGATTTGGTTTGACCAAGTATCAGCTATGCCTGTGGACACACACAAAGTAAGTATTCTTTCTGAAATCATCTTAACTGTCTCTGGTTAAAAGTACTAGTATTCTTGTATTCCTTGGGATAATAAGATGCACATGAGTCAGTTCTTTTAAATTTGCGTATGACTCTATTGTGGATCTTATGTGGAAGAACTACAATTGCAGTAAGTCTTAAAATGATGCACCATCATGTTATGGGCTGACTCAGACCAGATGATAATTAAGTGGACTCTTAGATAAGTATTCCAAAGGTTCAGCATGCATACTTGAAGATGCCTACATTGATGAAGCAATGAAGTTCTTAGGAAGCTGTATGCAGTGGTGGTTTATGCGTGCGTGCATGCACGACCACATGTGCATGAGTGCATGAGTTGGTTTGTGCGTGCAGTGATTGGGGGCCGTGAAAGTGATGTGGGAAGGGCATGGTAACTTACCTCTTTCACTCATGAATCATGATAACATTTGCAGTGAGAAATGGGGTGTATTTCCATTTCTATTTAGATGATTGCATAGAATGACTGCTGGTTGGCCGTACTGTTATCAAGTACCTGGTACAATTCTTTGGAAATTTTCATTTCAGACGCTTGGTCAACTTCATCCAGGCAATTGTGGATGTGTTTTTATGGCGTCGCTATACCTTTTTGGCCGAACTGATAGTTACATGTGTTTTTCTTGATTAAATATTTACATAGCTTTAGTTGGCCAATCCCAATGTATTGGGATAAGGCTTGAATGATGATAATGATGATATTTACATAGCTTTAGAGCTAATGTGTCATTTTGCCTACTGTGGAGGGATGATATGCATGAATTCTCTAGACCATTAATTTCCTTTGGCTATTAGTTATAGAAGTTCTTTCTGCCGACTCCATGAGGCCAAGGGGGTGGATCTTTTCACTTTTATATCTTGTGGTTTGTATTACTAAAAAAATAAAAAGAAGTCGTGGGCTCAAGCCAGCTTCAGCCAGTTCAAGTGTCTATGGGTGTTCTGTATGAGGTCACTATCCCTCTTTTGGCCAAAAAGATAGGTGAAGATGGTATGTCTCTTCCATGATCTTTCATGGCTAGATATTTACATAGCCTCAGTGCTAACTCAATCAGGATGCATATTGTGGAGGGGCGATATGCGGGGTTTCCCTGGGTCATTCATTTTCTTAGGCTATTACTTATAGAAGTTTTAACTGCCGCCTTCATGAGGCCAAGAGGGTGGATCTTCCAGTTTTGTTTCTTGGGTTCATTGGTTAGCTCAATCAACATTCTTCCTTTAAGCTGCTCTATTTTGAACTAGGGCCCTGCATTTTTTAGGCTTTGGCACTTGGAATGTAGTCTCTAGAAGTGGCTCTTTGCCCGTAGAAGTTTGCAGAGGCTGACTCCAGGGTCTAAACACAATGAGCCATGTTGTTGCCCCTCGCTAAGTGGTGTTTTTTTGTCAAGAGATGAATTTCAACTTTCAGCACTGCTGTGATTTGACATGAGTGTGCCTGCGTATTCCTGGTGGCAATTCATTTGTCAGTGGACCTGAAGGACTCCATCCTAAACAACTTCTAGATAATTCGTTAATCATGTTGACCATTAACCCATCCTTGTGGCCAGGGAACGTATTTGTGTCTTCACTCGTGGATGGTTCAAGATCGAACTTGGGAGTACCAAAGGGGATCAAAAGGACTTTTTTTATATAAAAAAAATAGAAAATAAAAATGTCTCCACAGATAGGTTGTGCCCAGGCTGCACCCTTTTGCTCAATTTGGACTTTCAGTGCTTTCTTGCCTGCAGATAAGTGTGCATGATGGTGTTCCTACTAAGCTTGCAACCTCAATACCCAAAAACTAATGAATTATCCTCACTGCAATGTTCTTGTGGTACCATTAAATCAATAGTCTTGGGACCAATTCAAATTCTAGGTTCCTATAACATACTTTTAATTTTCCACTTTCTAATTATGTATTTATATTTTTTATGGATAACTTTCTAGATGTGTTTCTGTTTGTGGTTCTTTATATCAGTTGGAGGAATTTTGACTTTGTTTTTCCTGTGAATTTTCTGCATTGAGAAGTGTATAAGCTGATGATTATTTATTGAGATCTGAGGTTTAATTTCTAGGTTATCATAATATAATTTCTGTAGTGATCCATCATGTCAATGTTAAGGATGAGTTGTATTCCCACTAATATAATATGCAGGGTCTTCAACCTGAGGATATGCACAACATACCGGGGTTTATCAATTTGTACAAAATGGGTCCCATGGTTCAATAATCCAGACTGTTGGTCTGTCACAGTGGATGGATTATGTGTCCCAAAAATCTCCCAGATTGTAAGATCCTAGACACCAACATGGTTCCATTCTCTAGATCCCAGACACCAATAGTCCATCCTCGACTATTGGTCTGGATCACTAAATCATGACCTTCATTGTGTACAAACTGAAAATCTGAGTATCCCTGCATATGTCATGGATTCTATAATTGCTCATTCTCATGTTTCTCACTGATTAAATGCTTTGTATCAAAAATTTTCTTTATACAGGGACATGGTTTCCGGAAAGAGCTTTTTTCCATGCTTGCAGATCTAAAACCTCAGTTTCTTAGATTTCCAGGTACTGAATGAGATTATTTGATTCAGTTTACCAGTTCCATGCTTTACATACTATTTCAACTTATCATAAGTTTTAGGGCCAATGGATTTTCACTAGACAATCAGTTGCCAACAGTTCTATTGGAGTACGTATTTTGGTCTGAAGCTTGTGATAATGAGGGTTACACCACATGTACAAACGATGTACTTATGGTTATTTGTCACACATCATATTTAGCAATAATTAGTACTAGCCCTTCATTGTCCAACATATTTGGAACCATAACTATGTGCATTATTTTGAGAAGTTCATCCAGGGCATTTTCTAAAATTTGCCTAGAACTTTAGAGAGTTACTCTGTATTATTTCCGGGTTTCACAATCTGTCCTCTGTAATTTCATATCCACATGAGCAGGCTCTCTCTGAGGTCCTGCCGATAAACAATGCATCGCCAGAGTTTCTCACACTAATATTAATTATTATTCAAGTAAAGGACAACTTTTTGATTGTAATCAACTCGTCAATTGTAATCAACCTATGTAATATACTATTGGGTAGCACTTGATTGTAATCAACCTATGCAAAGTATATTACATAGTGCCTGTGGGAGTTTTGTGCACTCATTGCCGGTCCCAAGCCCGGATAAATGAAGAGGGTTGTGTCAGGTCCTCCGCCTGCATCAGACTTTTGCCATAACTTTCATCTTTCCAGGAAAAGACTTGATGACCTATGGTTTAACTGAAGTTATGGCCCTTGATAGAGTGGAATGGTCGAAAATGATACATGTAGCTGACCCCTATTAATTGGGATAAGCTTGCATGGTGCTGATGATGGCGATGATTCAAGGACACCATGCCTGAAAGTTGTTGCACTTACCATAGATAAAATAAATGCAATCCGACTTTTTTTCCCCAGTCCGTAATTCCTTTGTGATTCAGATGGTGGATGAGCTGAACTGATACCAAGTAGTTTCCTAGAATATCTAGAATAAATCCTTTTTTCTTTTGTTTCTTTTACAAGTTATCCTCCATCTGAAATAGTGGTTGATTCACCTTGGTTCTCCAGCTTTTGTCTGCTTTTATCTTTTATATTTAGTAGCAACATGCTTTACGAGAAGGCTTCATAGGATTTTGAACAAACTGATGAAGTTAGTTTCTTTTCCCTTTGAACTAGGTGGTTGTTTTGTTGAAGGCGAGTGGCTAAGAAATGCATTTCGTTGGAGAGAAAACATTGGTCCATGGGAAGAAAGGCCTGGTCACTTTGGTGATGTTTGGATGTACTGGACGGATGATGGACTCGGATACTATGAATTTCTTCAAGTATGTGTCTTAAGGTATTTTTGAGTGCAGGTTCTTGTTGTGAAGAGCTTTCCCCAATTTATAGTTTTAGAAACTTAGGTGTTTCAATTTGCTTGCTGCAGCTTGCAGAGGACCTAGGTGCACGGCCAATATGGGTATTCAATAATGGTACTTTTCTATTGCTTTTCTGAGTTCATAAACATGCTTTTGATGACAAACCATTTTCCCTTTAATATGGTGCGTTGGATCCTCTTGTATTACAGGAATCAGCCATAATGATCAGGTGGCTACTTCCAGCATCTCGCCGTTTGTTCAGGTAGGTCTTGAGCTCTGTTACTTGCACTGTATGTGACCATCCACTGTTGAATTGATCAAGCTTGTAGCTTCATGATAAAATCATCCAGGGTTTTGAATTCCAAAGTGCTGTTGGGAATTTGCTTGAGATGCTAATAATGCAAAACATGAACTCAAGCGATGACTAACCCCATTTAGATGGGATAAAGCTTAGATAATGATGATGAACTCAAGCCATGCATCCAGAAATTTTTTTGGGGAGTCAATAAGGTCCACAAGCAGGCTATGCAAAACAAAAATGAACACCTAATACACTGTTTGAATTGTTTTTCTTATTTTATGATCAATAGTTTTATTACATTCCTTGTGCCTTTTGCAACTACTATTTCTTTACATCTGTATTTGTATGTCAGGACTGTCTGCAATGACCATATTGGAAAGATTTGAGCTCGCAGCTTGATTTTGTATTCTGCTCCTCTTGGGTATTATTATTATTATTTAATTAGGACTACGGGCCTCAGCAAATAAGCTGTTTAGATTCTCTCTTTAGTTAGAAGAGTGGCAACATTTCACATGATGTGACTATTATGTTAGAAAATTTTGGCCCTATAACCCCTTAATGCCTTAGTTTTGAGGTCAAATAACCAATTGGATATGAATATTATTATACCTTAATGGACTTTGGTAATTATAACCTTTGTTTTCAAACCAGGACTCAGCTTGGGACTTGATCAGTCACCAGGCAGAGTTGACTTGGTGAGTCCTGAGTTGACCAGGTGAGTTACGAAAAGTTTCTCTCTCTCTCTCTCTCTCTCTCTCTCTCTCTCTCTTTTGGATAAAGGTTGACTTCCACCATTTTTTTATTTTTTATATTTTTTAAAAGAATTTCCACCGGGAAACAACAACAACAACAACAATAGTTGAGACTTGAGAGTGTATGTTTCACTCGAATGGGAGCGATATGACTGTTGTACCAGGTTGATCAATCCCATGGAGATAACCACAGACTTAACCTTTAGTAAGCTATAATTTTGATAATAAAAATACCTATAATACATAATGGTAAATGTGTAGGATGAATGATAAATATACAAGATGTAACAGGTCTATATGAAAGATCAACGACGAAATTCAAATAGCAATGATTGAAGCAAAGATCAATGGTTAGGATTTGCTAGATGATGCGGGGGTGTAGATGTTACCTGATTCGAGAAATCCTATCCTTGATTAGATGTACTGGGGCTTTGAAGATTTAAGTGCTGGATCACGTCGGTTGACTTGGGTTGGTTCCAACAGGTCAGCTGAGTTGAGGAAAAGGCATTATGATGTGTGTGTGTGTGGAAGAAGCTGATGATGATAGTGGACACCCAAAGTAGATCTGGTGGATCTTGCCATGGATGGTGGATGCCCATCGAAGGAGAAGAAAAAGAAGATGATAGCGGCGGCGGTAGTTCCAAGGATGATGGGTCTCGGGAAGGTGGATGCCCAAATATTCCAGATTGGAGGATCCTAACCTAAAATCTTCTGATCGGTGTCACCCTGGACACCTAACACTCTTCTAGAGTGGAGGGTCCTAGCCAAAAACCTAAAAAAAGAATAAATAAATAATTTTAGATATAAGAGCAGCAGCAGCAAGTTGTTGACTCCCTTGTGAATTGTGCCTGTGATCATCATGCATTACATGTGTCATGGCGATTACACGTGGGCTTGCCCAATTATTTTGTCATCAGATTGTCCCACCTGGGATGCTAAGCTCTCGTTCTCTCTCATTCTTGTCTTAAATAATAAAGACGCATATCTGTTAATTCATTCATTAGCGTCAGAAAACACCATTGTTTCCTTGTCATAACATGGAGATGGTCCAATCGTTAATCTCTTCACAGATTTTAATGAATGACCTGGACATATCCTTGGGTTCTCTTATTTTAAAATGGGATCATAATAATCATGGCTACAAACATGTACCAGTCTTGAGACACCACAAAGCAACTGATGATCTTAACCTCTAATGCAGGACGTTCTTGATAGTATTGAGTTTGCTAGAGGGGATCCTAATTCGAAGTGGGGTTCTGTTCGAGCAGAAATGGGACACCCAGAACCATTCCAGTTGAGATATGTTGCAATTGGAAATGAGGATTGTGGGAAAAAGAATTATCGAGGTACACATCATAGCTTTTTTCTTTTTCTTGTTTTCTTTCTATTTGGAGTTTACAACATTGTACTTCATATGCGGATGATTGAGGCATGATAAAGGATGTGGGGAACTATATCCATTTTCTCCTCTGAACGGACTAGACAAGTCCAAGTTAAGTCAAATGGACATCTACCAAGAACAAGAAGACTTTGTACGCACTTAGATATCATTGGCTTGGAATTGATTGGCACTAATTTCAGCAGAATCACCCAAACCTTAGGTTTATTCCTCAGTTGTATCATCAAAGAAATACTAATAGCTTGTAATTTGAAATTATGTTTGAGATTGTATATTCTCCTCAGGTCAAGAACAAGATAGGTAGAACTCAAAAGTTTACGGTTGCCATCTGAGCTTCAGTTGGAATAATTCACGAAATAAATATCGATGCTTTACATGATGCCTAATTCAGAGATCTATGCTTCCTAGGTTACATGTCAATATAGTGTTGGGCACATGAACATGCTTGGGTTTCGCCATCCTCACCAGAATGAAAGAGAAAAACCAACTGTAGGATTTTATTCGTAGTCACAAGCTTTCTCTTAATAAATTAGTTCTTCGAGATTTTTTGTTAGAGCCTTTCCTCAAAGACGCCCTGAGTAAGAGTAGGGTACCAACCTAGACTCAAGTTCTACACAGTAGAACATTTGAAATTACTCCAATGCTGGATTCTCTCGAGACACTAGTCACTTTTGGAGAGATCTGATGGCACCTCCCTCCAGAGTGCTATTCGACTTCAAGGGGCAAAGAGGGAGAAGTGAGAGATGTTAAGTAGTGACAATGATAATACTAATAAAGAAAAAATATATTGAAAGAGAACCGAGGCTCCTGAAAGGATTAGAACTCACATTTGCAAACTGCCCCACATCATGTCTGATTCTTGATATTCAACTAGAGGATCTATATTCTATGCCCTTTTATTAAGATGGAGGTCTTGAATGACTTCCTGCAAAATAACTTATGTGAATGTCAACCCACAAAACAACAGCACAAGAATAAAAAATGACAATGATATAATGTAAAAGCAAACATATGGAAATGCTGAATTTATATTCTCAACAACCCGCCCCCCCCCCCCCCCCCCCAATTCTCAACCCTGATTTTCCAATCTCAATAACAGCTTGCTGAAGACAAATAAGCCTTCAGAGAGATAAAGCTTTTGATGTCTCAATAATCTTTGTCGTAAATCAACAGGCCATAACAGAACATGATGCCCATCAGTTTATTCTGGTATTGATGAATGCTAGATAGCTATTTGATATGCCCCTGCGTTCTCCTCTTCTTAGATTGCTAGGCAACACTGCAGTTACGAGATACACTAGCAAGGTAACTTCTCAGTTCTTTGCGTTTCTTCCCATTTGGATTTTTCAATACATCAATTTCCAAACTTTGTGCTCACCTCTCATAGGAAACTGTATCTGTAATTTGGAAACCGTTGAAGACGAGACAGGAATTGAAGATTTATTCATTTCAATTAATTGTCAATAACTGGATCAACTGAAATGCTGGAGTTTTAGATATTTTTCTATAATTAATTTATCATGGTCTCTGCTAGATAGATAGTTGAGATCCTTGTATGTATTACAAACTAGCTAAGATAATAGTGTTTTACTAGACACGCTTTATTGTGAATTTTTACTTTTATGGCCTCTAGCTTTTTTCAGAAGAGCTGTTATTGTGTTTTGATGTATCAAATTTCAAGGATGATAGAGCTAAGTGCAAGTGACTGAACATATTCTGACTTGTTGTTGAGCAGGAAATTATGTCAAGTTCTATAATGCTATAAAAGATGCCTACCCGGACATCCAGATAATCTCAAACTGTGATGGGTCTTCTCGCCAATTGGACCATCCAGCTGATATGTATGATTATCATGTAAGCATGTGCAAACAGCACTTCTGCTCACTTTATAGATGGTGTTACATCCATCCAACTTTTCTTTGTACTGTTGCTCAACGAGGTTGAAACTGTAGTTATGTGGTCCATCAAGATCCAGTGTCTAACTATACAGTTTCCTTGGATAGATTTATACCTCTGCAAACAACATGTTTTCCAAGTCTCATCAATTTGATCAGACGACACGCACTAACAATGGCCCAAAGGTAGGATTTGTAGCAATTTACGACTAGTAAACTTTATATGCTATAAGTGTCTACGGATAACAACTTTGTGAATTCAATTCTAGGCTTTTGTGAGTGAGTATGCTGTGACTGGAAAAGATGCTGGCACTGGAAGTCTTTTGGCAGCACTGGCAGAAGCTGGATTCCTTATTGGATTGGAATGGAACAGGTCTATATATACATTTTTTTTTCCATCATGAAGGGCTTGTCATGTGTAAGATTTTTGTGTGTGATGTGTGTCTGAGTACAGATGCATGAGTCAATAGTTTTTGGTCATTTCTTTTAAAACATCTGACATGGTGTTATGAACTATATTCTATAGTCTTACAGTGAAGCCACAATGCATTTATAAGATTGCTTTAATTCCATTAACATCTAGCTTGCACATTTTGATATCTGACTCAATTTAGAGCGTGATTCAACCAAAAGTCTTGGAAGTGGTATGTTTTTTAGTATTCTTATAGCTAACGATTATAATGGGAAATGCTGATAGAAGAGAGAGTATAATGGGAAAGGTTCAGTGGAAAATGCTTATAAGCTGATAATCAAGCTCTTGTATTCATACATGTGGCACACATGTGAGATTTGAATCACTCATCTGGTTGATTCTACCATCTGATAGGAAGTGCCGATAATCGTAATGACCAAATGGTCCTAGACACTGACAAGAGGAGTTTTGCCAATTGAGTGTTGATAATTGGTGGGTTCTTTTCTATTTCATGTCTAAGCATCAAGTCCTCACAGTGGCAGCTAGGATCATCCAAACAATTTGATTTGTGGGGTATGCCTCATCCATGTATCCCAACAACTGAACGGTCTGGATCTGCATATATGGCAACGTATAGCTGTAGTGCTTGATAACTTAGATAATAGTTCTTTCTTGATACTTACCCTATTATAAATATCTCATGGATCAAACATTTGGTCGTGTATGATCTTAGTAACTACGTAGTTAAAATGGCATAGCTTCATGCGATGTGAACATACAAGCATTGAGACCCTCTTCTGTTTTGAACCTATAACCTATGCTTAAACAATTGAATTTGTCGTCATCCATGCATTTCTTGTTAACCATTGGTTGCTGAAAAACTGTGTTTCTATGTTATTTTCCAACACAGTGATATTGTTCATATGGCAAGCTATGCACCACTTTTTGTCAACAGCAATGATCGCAGGTACCTTTTTCTTGTTTTTTTTTTTTTTTTCAACCTTTTCTTTGGGCCACTTTTAAGTGAATTCTTTCGAGAACGGATGATATATATGGTATCCTCGGGTGGCATCCTTTGTTTTGTAATAGTGGTGCCCACATATATATGTATGTATGTATGTATGTATAATCTGACAGGCCATACAGTGGATGGACCTTGCCCCAGGAAAAAAAATAAAAATCCTTGATAGTCATAGGACTGCTTTTTTTTCTTTTTTTTCCCCCCTTTTCTGAAGGGTGGCTAATATAGAAAAAAGGACCAATAGTGAGTGACCCTTATTGGTGGCCTGCAAGATAAGAAAAGAAAATGCAGCAGTGTCCCCATTCAACTGAAAAAACAAGGCCAAAGACTCGACCGTGAGGTTTATCAATCTGGGAGGCTTTTAGGGCATGGTGTGCCCAAGCATATCAATGGTGTGAACCTCTGAACCATGCACTGCACTTGTACAAACTGAAAACACACACACACCCCCCCCGCGCTCTCTCTCTCTCTCAGCAATTTTACCTATTTTATGGCATGTTTAAAAATTGAAAAATATTCAATGATGAAGGTGGAATCCGGATGCCATTGTCTTCAATTCATGGCAGCAGTACGGAACTCCTAGCTACTGGGTGCAACAGTTTTTCAAGGAATCAAGTGGTGCAACCCTTCATCCTGCCATACTCCAATCAAATTCCTCCAATTCTTTGATCGCATCTGCAATTACTTGGCAAAGTTCGGAGGATGACAGCTATTATCTAAGAATAAAGGTCTTAAATCTCTGCTTTACCTTTTCAATTTTTAGCAATGTGTCTCGAAATTGTGTTCTTAATTGGGTTTATAAAGTATTTATAAAGTATTCATTTGTATTGTTCCCATGGATGTTGCTCTCGGCATCACTTAGAGATAAATCAGGATTTTTTCTCAAATATGTTTATCTCGTGTGTTCATAGTACACTCGCAAGGAAATCCATTCTAGCAAATATACTTACTTCTTGATGTGATGCATGCTCATCATAGCATAAGCATAGATGAGAATTGTTCCACTGTTCTGTTAACTAACAGAAAAGTAGACATAGTTTCCTAGGATCAAGGAATTCCGTAATGGTTATGGCCACTACTGTTACCTTTACGATACGGGCTGTAATGGCCATTATGGCTCCCATAACAACCTTTATGGTCTCTCTTCCTCTTCTTCTTCTTTTTTAATTGAAAAAAAAAAAACCCTCGAAAAACCTGTGACAACCCTGTAATGGACCATTACAGAGCCGTTGTGGCCTTCACGGGGGGTGTAACGGGCTGTTACAGGTCATTTTTTTTAATTGACGGCCGTTACAATCCCATAATGCGTAACGGTTGCCTCCATTACCTTCACACAACAGCCATCACGGCATACCATGCTTGGGATGCTACATGGATGCATCAACGGGTAGACAGATGATAATTAAAGAGCCTGAAAACTTGACTTAACTTGCGTATCCCCCTTTCTTCTAACAAATGGAGATTGATCTCCCTTAACTGCATACATATGGAAGAAAAGAATAAAGGGAAATATTCTTACCTTTCCACGGTTATCTGATCTTCAACATATGTATTCCAGTTGATTATTGTTTTAACGTTGTATGCTGCATGGAAATTGCTCTCCCTTAACTGCTCACATATGGAAGGTTAGGCAACTAAAGCATTTGCATATGATATAACTATTTTCCACATTACATGATCATATAGCCAATGGGACTATGCGGTTAGACCATCAGCCGTCACTGAAAAGCTGTGCCAACTGATGGCTGATTATTTTTTCCCATTTCTATGGATACAATTGAATTTACACTGTGTAGAGGTCATACCTACAACCTCTTGCCTAGAGGGTAGAGGTCCAAACCACCACGCTGCAAGATTTTTTACGTTTTACATGCTTTATTATTATTATTATTATTATTATTTCAAATCTTTATGCCTTCGTAGATTTCAAGGGTTGGAATGGTTGGACTTGCCACTTGGACTGGTTTGGACCAGAAACGGATTGGGGTCCGGTCTGGCTCTTAAAACATTGTTCATAGCCTGTTCCTATTTCCAGTATATTTTCTTCTTTCAAGGATATGCTGTTTTCTCAGTCAGCTACTTCTCCTCTTGGCCTCCGATGAATCATTGTTTCAGTTGTTAATTTGATTGCATTCGTCATGACCCGCCCCATGTTTCAAGTGAACTTTTGTTTTTTTTGGCAGCACTGTTTTGATTAAGTAGAGTGAAATGTTTATGTAGATTGTCAACTTCGGGAGTAACACCGTGTATCTTAAGATCTCCATTGATGGATTGGACGCTAACTCCATCAGCTCCTTCGGGTCAACAAAGATCGAACTCACATCCAATTATGTAATGGATGAGAATTCCTTCAAAGAGCCAAATAAGGTAAATCATTGAGTCATACTTTTCTGTCATTTAATGTGGAATGGATGCATCTATGTAAGATGCATGTATGGTGCCACCGGCCGACATGCTGATCTTTACCATTACTGTCAGGCCCATATATGCAAGTTTGTTGATGTATGAAATATACAATGCAGTGGCAATTACCAGTATTCCATGCATGCCAGCAGTTGGTGCAGGTGGACCCACCTTCCGTTGGCTAACACCTTTCATCTGGTGGGCCCTACTGTGGAGCGCAATGCTGCACGATGCTCCCCCATTTCAACATCTTAGCCATCAAAGACAAATAGATGGCTTAGAAGACAGAAAAGGTCCACTTGTCAGATGCGTGGAATGTTAGACGGAGATTTTTTGGTCCATGTCCTATCCATTGGGTGACCCATCAGATGAATGATCTGGATCATTGAAAGAGGGCCCCACCTCTGCGGAATGCTTGGAACTAATGGAAACACCTATAATTTGAGTTGAGAAGTATATAATCATGCCTCTAATGTATTGGGGTACAAACCTTTTATATTTATTTATTTATTTATAAATTGAATTCTACAGATAGTGCCAGCTCCAAGCACCCTTGAAAGTGCAGGAACAGACATGGACGTCGTACTCAAACCACATTCCTTCACAGCATTCGATGTATCGCTCCTTCCGGCCATACTTCCGGTATATAAATCATCTATTTAAAACTAAAAAGAAATCAGTGTTAGTAACAATACACAAGGAAAAGCTGGCAGGTAATTATGATGTATGGCTTCGATGAGTTCCAGTCGGCAGTTTGGATGGCCCATCTGTTTGATTGGTATCATTTGTTCTAATAAAAGGAAGATTAGCCCAGCTTGTAAATTATGTCAATGTATTGTTTTCTATGTCGTAGACATTTCTGTTTAACTTAGGGGATTGATATAGGGAGAACAGGGGTGAAAGAGGGCCACCTGATAGGGATAGTACAGCTGACCATGGGCCAGGAACTAAAACAGTTGCCATGATATAGGTAGGACCCATGAGTTAAGTCGCCTATCCGGAAGTGGGCCGATCAGGTAAAAGTAGATCGGCGACAGAAGGGGCATCCTGCTACATGGTTGGGTGGTGTATTTATGTGGGTGACTCAGGGTTAAAAGATTCAGTGACTCGGACCAACTCGTTTGGTCCTGAGTCAGGACTCGCCTGAGTCAGGGTCCGAGTCAGGGGTGGCTTGGGGTATTGAACCGGGCAGGAAGCTATCGAGTCTGAGTCGATTTGGACGAGTCACGTTGGACTCATCTGGGTCTTAAAACCATGGTGTGTAGCTAAAGCTTTATAGTGGGAGTATAGATTTTGTGTGGTTTTTGTTAGCACTCAATGGGCCGGGTTAGGGCCAGGACGGGCCGAGCGCTGTCCAATCCTGGCCTGTAATTCTGAACCTAAGCCTAAATCCAGCCCATGCCTGTGATGGGCTGAAATAGTCCAGCCCGAGCCCAAGCCCTGAATATATCTGTGGATGAATGATATTTTGGCGTGCCTCGTGTGAGAGAGGGAGAGAATTGAAAGAAAAGGGAGAAAGGTAGGTTTGGAAAAGACCTATTGAGCCTGGCTAGGTTTATGGGCCCCGAGTAAATCGAGCTCCTCATTTAAGCCTGAGCGACTGTTGGGCGTGATAAACCACCCCAATCCGGCTAATACGGGCAAAACCTGAAGGCCCGTTGGGACTTCTCGGCCCATTGACAGGCCTAGTTTTTGGAGTCTCGATTAGGGCAGGTCCTCTTTAAGTCGTCCATTGTTTCTATAGTGTGGCCCAGCTGACAGTGGGCAGGCATGATTTTTGACAAAGTAATATTCGTGGTGGGCCTTCCTTTTTGCACGGGTAGAATGTGACAACCGTGTGACATGTTGGCACGTGTTACTGATCTTATGTGAAGCTAACCTACAGCCACTTGTAGAAGATTAGTTACCCTTTAAAAACAAGCTGTACTGGTGATTGAGAAGTGATCACCAACAGAGCATGCAAGCTAATCTTTCCTGCTAGCTTTGGTGGGTGTTACCCTTAACGTGGGGCCTACCTTTATGATTTGTCACGTATCCATGCCATCCACCTTAGTGGGTGTTACCCTTTTAAGTTCTGGGATCACGTCCTAAAATGGGCAACGGATTGGCTACTCCCCCTGCCACCAGCCTGGTGGTGGGTGCTCTGTGGGCCCCACTATGATGTATGTGTTTCATCCATGCCGTCCATATATTTTTCTATGTCATTTTAGGGTATGAGACCAAAAATGAGATATCCCCAATCTCAAGTGGACCACATTATGGGAAAACGTGTTGAATGAACGTTGACCATTAAAAACTTTTTGGGGGCCATAAAAGTTTTGGATCAAGATGATCTTTGTTTTTTCTCTTCATCTAGGTCTGTATGACCTAATCAACAGATTGGATGTCAAATAAAAACTACGGTGGGCCTTAGGAGGATTTTAATGGTGGATATCCAATCACTATTGTTTTCCTGTGGTGTGGTCCACCTGAGATTTATATGCCTTTTATTTTTGGTATCAAACTATAAAATGATCTTTAAAAATGGATGGATGGAATGGATGAAACACATACATCATTTTGGTCCCACAGAGCACCCAATACTAGCCACCGGGCTAGTGGCAGGGGGAGTAGCCAATCCTCTTCACCTAAAGTGATATGGGAAAACGGATGGACGGTGTTGATATACGCACATTCATCAAGGTAGACCCCACACGGTGAGGGTAAAACCTAATCCACTCCCCTTGGACAAGTTGTTGACAATGGTTTTGACTAGGGGTGCACACGGGTTAGTTCTGTCCGGTTTTGGGGTGAAACCGGAATTGAACCGTTCCTAACGGTTCTAGGATATTTGGAACCGGAACCGGACCGTTAGCACCCTAGAACCGGACTGTTAAAACCGGATCGGTTCTACGGTTCTGGGCTTTTTATAATTCAGCCCAAATGTATGTTTTATTTTATTATCTAGCCCATGTCTATTCATGTTGTGATCCATTTGATGAATAGTTTAGATATTATATAAGGTATGCAAAAATACATTTATAGAAACAATTAAATGGTGCATTATAAACCAGAAATTATGAGTCAAATATGGAAACAATCAAAGGGTTCTTGGTTTAGTTCCACGGTTCGATTCTACGAATCGGATCTATGGTTCAGTTCGGTTCTACATACTCCCAAACCGAGAACCGAATTGATGTAATTGATTCTTTGATTTTTTAAACCGGAACCAGAACCGGACCAAACCAGACCGTTTGGTCGGTTCCAGTTCAGTTCCATGGTTCTACCGATTCGATGTGCACCCCTAATTTTGATTGTCAATGGGCCAATGCCTAGGTAAGCCTGTACTTGCGGCCCATTAATTTGGTGCGCCGGAAAATGCACAGGACCAATGCCTAGGTATGCCTGAACCTGTTCCATCTATTTGGTAGGCCTGAAATTGCACTCATGCGTGCCTGCAGGCCTCGAATTCTTGGAAGCGGATTGGCTGGCGTACCACACACCAGCAACCTAGGTGATGTGGGTACGTGCGTGCGAAGACGAGCGTTGACGCTCCTCGAGCTCCGAGTTGTACGGAGAGTTAGAAGGAGATCAAAGTTATATGGGCCCAACAATGATGTATTTATTATATCTACACCGTTCATCAATTTGACGATATCATTTTAGATCTAGACCCAAAAATGAGTAATTTCCATGGCTTAAGTGGACCACACCACAAATAGAATTGGGGACAATGATTCTCACCGTTAAAACATTCATAAGGTCCACCGCAATCTGTTCGTAAGGTCACAGAGACGTGGTTTCAATGACAGGTGTTGAATTCTCCACTGCTTTTTACAGTGCGGTTCACATGATTTTTTGTATCTGTCTTATTTTTCGGCTCGGACGGTTTGGATATAACTCATACCCATGATGGGACCCACAGAACTTGGTGACGTCAACACACCAGCTAGGTTGCTGCTACGTGGTACACCAGCCAATCCGCTTCCGGAGTTCTTCAGCCATGACAATAAATGGGCTGAGACGGCTTGACCCACGCGGCAATAGACAAGATGTTAAGAAATCCTTTCGCAGGAAGTTCCTGCGCTGGAAAACTGGGTGGGGCCAACGTAATCTTTTTAACAAAACCACTCCGTACATCTCCGTTTTCTGGGCGGATTTCCTGCGAAAGCCTTTCGCAGGAAGTTCCTGCGCTGGAAAACTGGGTGGGGCCCAACGTAATGTTTTTAAGAAATCCACTCCGTACATCCGTTTTCTGAGCTTATTTTAATACTTGAGACCAAAACTGAGAATGATCCAAGACTCAAGTGGGCCGCACTAGAGTAAAAGGTAGGTAGGAAAATTCCTACCGTTGAAAACTTTCTGGGGTAGAAAGTGATGTTTACATGACATCCATACCGTTAATAACGTCATTCCTACTTGGATGAACTGAAAACATAAATATTAGCCTGATTCAAAACTTCTGTAGCCCACAAATATTTCAACTGTGTACCTTCGATAATCACATTTTATGTCCACTTGAGTATTAGATACGGTTCATTTTAATCCTATCATCCTAAAAATATCTCGGAAAACGGATGGCCGGGGTGGATTTCTCAAAAACATCACGTTGGGCCCCTCCCAGGTTTCCAGTGCAGGAACTTCCTGCGAAAGGCTTTCGCAGGAAATCCGCGTCCCTTAAATGCAAACCTGACAGAAAAATGGATTGGACGGACGGCCCAGCGGCTCGACACGGCTCGTACGGAGCTTCGATTCGAGTTGAGTGAAGCTTTTTTGAGCCGAGTGGAAAAAAGTTACCGAACTAACCCTGCTCGTGTACAGCTCTAAAATTGATGGATGTGGACCATATGGTAGTCTAACAGAGTATCAGGTCTCATTTTAGAGAAGCGGATTGAGTACTGTGTAAACTCTGTAGGTCCACTGCGATGTATGCGTCTTATCTACACCGTCCAGACATTTTACCAGGTCATTTGAGGCATGAACCCAAATTACAGGGAAGATCAGGTGGATGTCTCTGATTGATCTGTGACCCCGGAACTGTACCGTCATGAAAATTGACGGATACGGTAATCTAAGAGATTTTTTTTTTGGAAATATGAGCCGTCCATGACAGGGCCCACCAGGTAGATGTCCCCAATTGATCTGTTACACTGGAAACTGATTGGCTATTCCCCTGCCACTAGCATGTGACAAGTGGTCGGTGCTCTGCGGGCCCTACTATGATGTATGTATTATATCCATTCCGTTCATCCATTTTTAAAGATCATTTTATGTTTCGAACCAAAATATGAGAATCTTATAAATCTCAGGTGGACCACACCACAGGAAAACACTAGTGATTGGATATCCACCATTAAAATCCTCCTGAGGCCCACTGTACTGTTTATTTGACATCCAATCTGTTGATTATGTCATACAACCTAGATGAAGGGAAAAAACAAAGATCAGCTTGATCCAAAACTTCTATGGGCCACGTTCAATCAACATTGTTTCCTGTAATGTGGTCCACTTAAGATTGGGATGTATCTCATTTTTTGTATATTACCATAAAATGATCTAGGAAAATATATGGACGGCATTGATGAAACACATACATCATGGTGGGGCCCACAGAGCACCGACCACTAGCAATTGGCTAGTGGCAGGGGGAGTAGCCAATCTGTTCTCAAGTTCCAGCTGTGTGGGGCCCTCCATAATGAGTGAGTGCCAATCCAACCCATCCATTAGAAGCCCCTCATGTTAGGCTTATATCCAAAAAACATCCAGCTTCATCCAGAACTCAGGTGGACCACACCAAAGGGAGCAACAGGGGACACTGGGAGGGGGATGCCCGCTGCAGAAACTTCCAGATGGAATCTGGGCCCCACAAAGTTATATATATACAATCCAACCCGTTCATCAGGTGTGGACCACCGGGTTGAAGGGACATACTGAAAATAAAGCCATTCCGAAACTTAGTTGGGCAACAATTACATTTCTCCTGGTGGTGTGTCCCACATAAGTTTTCGACAGGATGATTCTTGCGATGTACGGTGGAATGAACTGCCGCAACAGATGTACGGTTGGGATTCCATAAACAAATCACGGGTGGTTCCCACACATATACATGAGAAATGATCAGTGCTCCTAGTTGCATGGGATATTTAGACACTAATGAATTAATCGTGACCGTTCAACAAGATAACTTTTGGTACTCGCCAAGGTGTTACTTGTCTAGAAAATCTGAGCCGTGCAAAAGGTGGGCCATACCGTAAAGATCATCTGAGACAAAAACCACAATGGTTAGCTTATCAAGTGGGCCACACCGTCGAAATCAATGGACAGACAATGGTCTGACTGAGTATATGGGGTCCACTACAGGTGAATTTATAACCATCCAAACAGTATGAGATCGTGATAAGAAGTGGGCCCCACTGGCATTTGACTTTTTCTTTCAGGGCCTGTTTGGCTGGGCCGATTGGAAGGGATTGGATTGGATTGGAAGGTAAATCCCGGGATTGGACCGGCGTGCCAAATAGACTCAGGATTCTGATCCGGGATATAGCAATCCCTTGCCAGCAATCCACGGACATCACCATCGTTACCTTAAAATCCATCCAATCCACCTTAATCCCATACAATTTTGTCTTGGACGTGTTTGGTTCCACGGATTGAAACGGATTGGAAGGTGCAATCTCAGGATTGGACGGGTGTGCCAAACAGACTTAGTGATCTAAATCCTGGGACATAGCAATCCCATGGATCTTGCACCAATCCACTGACGCAGCCATCATTACTTTGAAAGTGATGCCATCTACCCTAATACCATTCAATCCCTTTCAATCCGCAGGCCAAACAGGCCCTTAGATTAAGATTTTGAGAACAGGTAGCCATCTGATCAGGACATGAGATTCAGCGACAGCTAATCATTCTCTATCTTTTATTGCATTTTAATAGAGAGTTTTAGTTGTTGCCATTACAGCAACATTTCTTTATGTTTACATCCGTATTCATTTATTAGGACGCGGATTCCGTCCTACCCCGCACGTTTCTAGCGGTGAACGGTCAGTTCTGTGGGTGGGCCCACTATGATGTATCTATTTATCCATGCCGTCCATTCATTTTCTTAGATCATTTTAAGGGAAAATTACAAAAATGAGACAGATCCAACACTCAATTGGACCACCACAGATGACTCTTTTATTTAATGCAACTCAAGCTTATTATTTGGTGTGGTCTACTTGAGTGTTGGATCTGCTTCATTTTTGTTTGCGTTACCTTAAAATAATCTGAAAGAATGGATGGACGGCTTGGATGAACAGATACATCACGGTGGGCCTGCCACGTTCGTGGCTAGATACAACCGCGTCCGTTTTATTGCCATTGGAAACTTCTGGTGGGCCCCACATCGCATAACCATTTGACATTGATGGACGGTGAGTTGTAATATGGGGCCCTGATAGGGACACTTCATTACCTACTAATATTCCTACCATGGCCCCTTGATTAACCACTATTTTGTATGAAAAATTCAAAAATAATCATTAAAGCCATGTTTGGATGCACTATCGAAATGAATTGCAATAAGGCCTAATTGCACTCAAGAAAAGATTGCCTACAACCCACTGTAGGCTAATTTAACACGCAATTTTCGAGTGTGATATACCTACAGCAGGTTGTGTGATGGTACCATACAGCTGGATGAAGGTTTTCATTTCTCATTGCACTTACCTTAGGGTGCGTTGGTTACACCAAATATCATGCAAATGTAAATTATTGGGAAATTAAATGATATTTGATGCAGCCAAACGGACCCTTAACGTTAGTTTTTTAAGGCCGGAGCCTAAATTAGACATGAAAGGGTTGTACCTCTTAACCCATTCATAAGGTTGGTTCCACCAAGATGAAAGGACAACAAAAATATCAGCCTGATCCATTGTGGGGCCCATAAAGGTTTGAATGGTGGGCATTCATTCCACTATCTATTGTGGTGTGGCCCACTTGAGTTGATTTTAAGAACATATTTTAACATGAGTGGTAATAGATGAACAGAGTGGATATAACACAAACATCTTGCTTGGCCAACATTTCCCGGCAGATATATATATGTGTTCTTTCTTTACCTAGTTTTATATATCAAAAAATACATCTAAAAAAATTATAAAAGTAATTTTATAGCATCTGGTCTCTAGGTTCTTTTTTTTTAAAAAAAATAAAATAAAATTTAAATTGGCCTTATTTTACTTTTATAGTAGGAGCCAGGGCTTAGCCTCCTATTATGATAGAGCAGCTGATAGTGGTTCAAATTTTCTGCTTGGCATAAATAGAAATTTTTTATTTATTGCAATGTGATTGGGCCATGTCATCAGAATCTGCATTTAATACAGCAGTACTGACAATGTCAGTGATGATTTGGACTAATCATAATGCACGAAAACATGAATCCACATTTGTGATAAGCAAAGGATCTCAATTCGTGACGTAATTTCCTAATCAAGGGTCCCGCTCCTTTTGGGTAAACACCCGAAGGGTGAAATTAGACAGGTGGGGAGAGCAACATAATTTATAAAATAGCCCACATCCCTTCCTTTAATTCCAGTTTCACTCCCGTAAGTAGTGGTATATCCTGTAGCTTGAAGTCCACATTTAGTGAGATTAATAAGCTAAGAGAGTGGAAGCTAGGGGTGTTAATGGGTTGTGCTTCGGCCTAAAAAATCATATTTTTAAATAGGTCTAGCTTGAAGGCTAGCTCAAAATAGTTCAAAATTCGAGCTGAAACCTACCTCAGGCATGACCTGTTGACAGGTAAATTCAAAGTTGAAGGCAAACAAATGCACACTATAAATAAATTGTCATAAAGCCAACCTCATGTTGGTACCATTTCTTTTGGGTGGTTTGGTCCAACTGATTAATGAAGAGAGAGAGAGATTTTGATATCTTTAATGGGAGATCTTCCACCTAGCAAAACACATCTCTCCAACCATTACTATTTTTCAAATAGAAATATCTACCTGCTTCCAAGAAACCTAAAATCATTCTTACTTGTAGGGCACACCCATGGTTTGTATATGGATTCGAAACTATACATATGGTGCATTTCCTCATGGGTACCATACATCCTAAGGATCATCGCGTCAAAAACTTAGGTGGGGGAGAAATGTAAAATCTACCTTAAAATATATATGTTCACCATTAGTGGCCCACCTAAAATTTTGCTTGGCTTGAGTTTCAATGTACCCTTTTATCCTGGCAGGGTGTACTTATGATTGGGTTGGATGATATGTACAGAATATAGTAATTCCTCTGTTTCATTTAAAAATTTTAAAGGTGGGTGTCTCCCTATTAAATGGCCCCTCTTATTCCCCTGTGTCTTTGGTGTGGCCTACTTAAGTTATGGATTAGGTTAGATTTTGGATCTATGCCCAACATTGTGGTGCACATCTAATGGACAGGTTGAATGGGTCTTGCACATTGTGGTGGCACCCATACAACTCAAAAGTACTATAATTACCATATGTTCGAACCTATATGATTATTACCCCTAATGTAACAACTCGTCCAGTCGGTACAGTGTCTTGGGGCGTCCATGTCGGATGTTTCGCAGGACCGAGCATTTAAAACATTCGTGGTGGGGGTGTCATGAGCTAATTAATCTAGGATTAGCCCATTTGAATATACCGGACAGGCCATGGCAAGACCAAGTGCGGGCCGCCAAGCCGGATGACCATTTACACTAAGCTACAGTCCGTCTGGGCTGTACCGCGACGTCGGAAGGTCAGAAAAATCTAAAAATTTAGGGGATCATAGGACTCTCTGGGCTTGTGGACTATCACGGACCGTGGGCCCAGCAGACACTCAGAAGTGGGATCTAGCACTGACTTAATGCACCTCACCCACACCAGGACCAAAATCTGGCGCTTGCGAATGAAGTCGAGATTCCAGGCTATCCAACCATTGAATCTCTTCCACATTTATGGTAGGGGTCTAATGAATTTTTCTACGCACGTCCACCAACTCTGGGACCCGATCTTGGGTCGGTGACCGTCGATCACAAATCGGACCCGTACGACCAAACCCTAGGTCCGATCGTCCCCAAATTTTCCATGGCCCTTCATCGGGCCATGAAGCACCCAACCTAGAAATTTCATGGCCAGAGGACCACTAGAATCTCTCCAATCACCAGAATGGGCCCCACAGGGCCGTTTAAAGTCAGGACCTTTGACTCAAACCCCACTTTCGTCTATCCATTTATTCTCAAATTTTACACGGGCCCTAATCGGGCCATAAGGCACCTACCCACCAAATTTAGTGGCCAAAGGAGCATTTGGGCTACACTAACCCCAAAAATGTCCCCTAGTAGACTAATTTGGGAATTTGAGGGAACTTAAGGCCAAAAGGCCCAAGTCTAGGGAATAAACCCTATCTCTCATAAATCCTTCTCCCATTTGCTACAACCACCAAGAGAGAAGGAGAGTGAAGGAGATTAAAGAGGAGAAAGAGAGAAGAAAGAGATTCGAGGGACCCTAGATCAAGGTGGGGCCCCAAGAAAAGCCAACCCTTCCAACTCGTTGCCTCTCTTGTAAGGAGAAACTCCTCTCCTTAGCCTCAACAACCGTCCGCGGGTTGCCTAGGTGAGGTTTTCATCCATCCTTCTTGAAATCCATGTAGCAAGGTGGGTTTGGTTTGAAATTCTAACGTGCAATAGCTTGGTTTAGGGATTCCGACTGATCAGCCCAAAAGCCCTCTTTCCTAGGGTGTTTCCGAACCTCCAACGAACCATAGGTGCGAACTATTACTCCTAGGTGGTCTAGCACCAATTTCAATATGAGATTAATGATTTTGATTGCTTGGTTGATGTAATTAGAGAATATAGAGCAAAACCTAGGATTTCATGCTTATTGGAGTGGTGTAGAATTATATGCTTTAATTGATTTTCTCACATGATGTTTGTTCTTGCTTCTTACATGACTTGGTGTAAATTTGTTGATTACTTGTTGATGTCTTGTTGGATTGCTCTTATGATGTTGCCTTATAGCATGCATGCCTTAATTATTTCCTATGCAAATTTATTTCCCATGAGTGGTGGGAAGTGAGCAACTTCCTCACTAACACACACACAACATACATGCACCATCACTCATAAATCATAATGTTCTACTTAGTAGATAAATTTGAATTGTATATGGATGCGTGAGAATGTGATGATGATTTTGCCAGTTGAAAACCCTATCCATTGACTTGTTGTGGACCACCATCCAAACCCTAGGGTTAGTCAAGAAAGCAAGGAGAGTTGAGGCGGTCCCGTTGGTAGGACCGCCTTGAGGCTAAACCCGCGGATTTGGGCGAGTGCGTGTGGGCGACAGTAGTTGGACTACAGGGGTTGCATGCACCCGATGTCGTACCGCCACGCACTCGCCTGGACTTGTGCGGTCTAGCCTACTGTTGACCAACCATGATTTGTTTACCCTGTTTGCTCTCATGTGTATGGAACCTGTGACACTCTACAACCGAGGTAGCCCATCAATAATCCACCGAAAAATGATCCACAGCCTCGTGAGCCGGGCATGGTGGAATGGGACACTGTGTTCGAGCTGTCGGCCTACGCTGGGGTGACGCGCCTCCCCGTAGTGACCGCGAGCGACCCCATATTCAGCACCCCCATGTGCTTGAAGTCGGGGATGGGGGAAACCCGACGGGGTCAAGGACCGCGGGGTCTCGGCCTCACGCATTGGGGGGCCTTGGCCTCGCAACTAGTTCAGGGCATATGATATGTGGGGTGTGACAGATTCCCAAACCTGCTGGATGAATGGACTTAACTAATAACTCGGCTAACACGATCGCATCGCACTAGTTAGAATAGCGACTTGGCAGTCGAGGTCGCACTGAGGGAGTGTTGGCATTGGCGATCGTTAGATGTTGTCGCACGAGGGAGCGTTGTTGTGAGGGCATGCATCATATCATGCTGCATACATGCGCATTAATAAGATTACTTAGATGTATGTGATTATATGCTTTTCATTAAGACCATATTAAAATTGATGCATATGATAACTTGAGATTAATAGCACCCACTGAGTTGATCACTCACTCCCACTCTGGGACGGTGTTTTAAAACACCAACCAGACCCTCTCATAGATGCAGGTGACCCGGGACTGGAGGAGCCTGGCGA
Organism: Magnolia sinica; assembly: GCF_029962835.1. NCBI lineage: Eukaryota > Viridiplantae > Streptophyta > Magnoliopsida > Magnoliales > Magnoliaceae > Magnolia > Magnolia sinica. The sequence goes on along the minus strand of NC_080587.1, from coordinate 10,005,409 downwards.
GGCGAGCTTGGACGAGGAGGACGAGCTATCGTACTTCCAGCTGATGGAGGGTTCTCCGCCTGCTTGATCGGCGGGATTGGGATGGCCGGGCGTTGGGCTCAGCCTCATTCTTTTGGATCTTGGTATTCTTTTGTAGTCGTTTAGGCAACGCCTTGTGCGACCCATTTATGTTTGGACTTATATATATATGTATGTGACAGCCCTCTTTCATTTCAGCAGTCTTGCGTGTTCATGATTCATGTTCAAGGAGTTTCCGGCTGCGCTACTCAAACAGATTTAATGCATATTAATGGAAACCTAATAATAGTGACTCCCGGGAACTCGGGAGTTGAGCGGTTGCGCGACCCCCGATTTTCAGGGTGTTACACCTAATAAAATCACAATCACGATCTCCAACTTGTTAGTTGAGCCAGCAGAGAATGTAGAGTGTGTGAGTGATCAAGGGTTGGATCCATGGTCATCTTACCTTGTAAGCCTTGACAGTACAAAAAAGAATTCCGATCATACAACCATACAACTTCTCACAGTAAGTAGGGTCGTCAATGGGCTGACTGGTCTGATGGCTAGGCCATGAGGCCTCTAATTGCTCAAGGGCTGAGCTAGAGCCTAGAATCTAAGACAAATGCTTGCTAATGATGAATGACTTTACCTGACCCACGGGCTTAGTCCAATCATCAAGTGGGCCATCTTTATGATGATTTGAAGACTTTTATTAATGTTTTTCATCAGACATATCTATATATTTTAAAGACACTCATTAAATTTGGAGTCATGTTTCAATTATATGAACTATTTATACGTCGCATTTGTTATGGATGGAAGATATCTAAAAGAATATTTAAATTAACTTATTTAACTTATTTCAAACCTACAATCATTTAACTCTTTTCTTTATGGGGCCAACACTGCAAGCAAGGCTAGATTAGGGCAGAGGGTTAAGGGATTAGGGTTAGGCGATGGCCAACCTTGACCCTCCCATAAGTCGGTCGATTCCTAACAAGAAGTTTGTTTATTTAAAACTTACTAGCTTTACTAAGCTAAGCTTACGCATGTGTATAAAGAAATTCATTTACACATGTGCCATCATGGTATGCATGTATAAGATCCAATACATCCACAGGTGGAACCATTGAAGTAATATTATTGCCCATAATAATGGAAGAGAGATTATGGTAGAGCGTCCAAGGGGTATAGTTCTATAGGGACATCCCTCCATGGTATGCATCTAAGGGGTATAGTTCAATGGGAAACTTCCATTTCGTGGGAAATAAAGTCTATTAAATAAATATTATCCATGACCTTTATAAACAATTAAGAATTTTGGTTTTTTTATTGTATGTCTGTGATCGGAGAATTATAATCATATGATATGTGTATTGTAATTTGAACTATTTTTTATTTATGACAGGTAAGGGACAACTTGATAAAGCGCCAAGATTTTACAAAATTGAACTAATGAATTCTCATCTAAGAATTCTTTAAAAGTTTAGAGAGAATTAAACATATTTTTGCTATTTAAAATAATTTTAGAGGTCATCTAAGAATTCTTTAAAAGTTTAGAGAGAATTAAACATATTTTTGGTATTTAAAATAATTTTTATTATTTTAGCATACTTTTCTATTTTGAGCCAAATTCACAGTTTATGATTTCCTTTACTTATATACTTTAAAGTCATCAATCATGTTAATTAAAATTTTTATTTTAAATATTTTCTCTTTCCTTGTGGATTCAATGACTATTCTTGAGAAGGAGACGATGATCTATTATCTTTCTTCACATACCCACTATATTAATTAATTTTCATCTATAGTAAGAGTAATTGAATAAATAATTCCACTTAGCACACATTTAGACTAGGGCCTCAGATCAGATGGCAATGATCATATGATCCATGTGTATTTTGAGCCATTTATATGAGCAACTAGATAGACAATTCTGTTACCACATGTGAAGATGAAAGAGAGAGAGAGAGAGAGTACCATATGTGAGAAAGGCACGCTACGCGTAGTGTAGCAACAGAGTCTATAATGTTGGCTCTTGTGGTTTTGCAAAATTGCATCTTGCAAAACACCAATGATTAAATTCATAATCTAGTAAAATGTCTAATGCCCATTCACATTATATGCCCCCGAAAATATGGGAAAAATTTCACTTAATGGTTTTCATCCAAACTAAAGTATTTATCATGCACGCACATTTTGCATGTTTTCCAATTATAAAAAATTATTGAATGCCCATTGGCATGACGGCTCCACAAAACTTGGAAAAAGTTTCACTCTACATTTTTGCTAAAAATATAGTACTTATGGTGTATCTACAAGAGCATATTCTCCTAATAATAAAATAACATATGAGACCGAGAATTTATTCATCGTCGATTAGCACAACAAGCTCCACAAAACTTGAAAAAGTTTCACTCGACAGTTTCCGTCCAAACTAAAGTATTTATAACATATGTTCAATTTGGGCACGTATCATCGTGAATCCATCTAGCGCACAGGCTCTTCAAAACCTTGAAAAAGCTTCAACCGACAACTTCCGTCCAAACTAAAGTATTTAGGGCATATCTACATTTGCGACTTTTCCACTCTCGATGAAGTAACATGTCATATCAAGAATTTATTCATCACGTTCGCATAACAAGCTCCACAAATCTTGAAAAAGTTTCACGCGACAACTTCCGTCCAAATTAACGTATCATAATCGAGAATTTATATGGCGCCCATTAGGATAGAAAGCCCCACGAAACTTGGAAAAAGTTGCAACCGACAGTTTCCATCCAAACTAAAGTATTTAGGGTGCACGTATAGTCGTAGCATTTCCACTCATAACGAAATAACGTATTGTATTGAAAATTTATTGTGAAAAATTCAAATGGAAGCATTTACTAAGTAACTATAAATATCAAATTTATGTTGTTATTTTTTACAATCTTAGAAAATAGACAAATGGTTGTAAATATAATCTCGAAATGGAACATTGCGCTTATACTTACCATTCTTTATATGGCCTACTATTATACACCAGTGTTTCTTCCTATGATAATAATTTTTTTAAAAAATAAAAATAAAAATAAAAGACCTATCAAGCTTGCCTGACCGAGACCTATATCCTCCACATGCAGCTATTTTGCATATATTTGAGTTAACTAATTTTCTAGTCGGTTCACTCTTTTAAGCTATGCTTATTAACGCCAGTGAAATAATAAAAAGTGGAATGCTTTGTAAGCCTTCTTCAATACTTATAAACCTTTTATCTTAGACTAAATCCTTCCAAATGAAAGCCACTCTCATGGCTATTCAAGTATTTAGCAAACCATGGAAAAATGTATTAAGAATATATGCCATGTATGAGGTGGACCATGTTGTGATGCTGTGATTGGTTAAAAAAAAAGGTGGTCCATTTCTTTTAATGTTCATCTTTTATTTATTTATTATTATTTACATAAATAACACATATTCATCATAGCAAAATCTCTTCCATGATTTTGTAATTTAGACAATTTGTTTGTCCACCTTGGAGTATCCTAGTCGTCAATTTTGAGCCTTTTATTAGTTAAATGTGGACCTTTCTTTATCTTCTTAACCGTTTATTTATTGGGGGCAAATCTAATATTTAGGATAGTCCTATCAAGGAAACTCTTGAAGCATCTTCAATCCAGCTTTGTACATAACAAACCAATGGTCTGGATTAGTGGACCATGGACTACAATGATCAGAACTGGAAGTCCACTGACAACATACACAACATATTGGACTTTGAATCTCCACCTCACACTCCCAACAAAACAAAGAGATTTCATCTATGCATGCATGCCACCTCAGCACTGTGACGATTTGTGAGATGCTTTTGGAGGATATGATGCACCTTACCCATTCATGCGTTTCACTCAATCCAGACCATCCAAATTGGGACCATGTGGGGGTATTCCTAATATTTTTTTTTGGGTACAAGCCGTATGAAATTCTCCCTTGAATCAGTGGCCGTCAATGGGATGATACAATGAACGGTGGTCAATTATCCATATTGAATAAACGGATGGTTAGGATGGTACGAAGTATGAGTGATGTGGTTTTCAAGTTGTCATTCATCCACAATCATGACCACAAGTTGGACGGTCTGGATTGTATACTTGCTTGCCAAGTGTTCTGCGATTTATGTACTCCTGCGGGACTACAATATCTGCGTGTACCTCAGTGCACTGAATAGTGGCATTTCATGCTGCACACCTGATACACATGCATGCCAATCTGAACCATCCGTATTATGGCCCAGTTTTTTTATGAGACATATCCAGAAAATCGCATTGATTGGACGATCCTAACTGTCCATCTGGTGGCCCTCAAAATGAATGGCTAATATATGAAATGGTGATTATCCAAATTCCTCAGGCAAGGACAGATGGTTAAGATCGTTTGACGAGTGTGATTTTGGGTCTATCCTCCGTCCATAATGAGACCCTCTTTTGGACGGTCTGAAATGCCATGCACTCATGACACGTGTACATTGCACGTGTCGCATCAACTTCGTGAACCGGGACAAATGCGCACGGTACTCTGGCCGTGCATGGGGCCACGGTAACATGAATCTCAAAGATATTCGCGCAATGAGAGCCTGAAAAGTTGTTTCTCAGTATTTCAGAAACGTATGCAATGAAAACTAGATCCAGACCGTACATAAGATAGGCCCCACCTTGAAAACACAGTGTATTAAAATCCAGGTTGGATCTATCACTAAGTGGCCCCAGAAATCATCATACAAGATTTCCACAACCGATGAGTAGAAACGTCTGATTTTTGGTCTGTCCCATCATGATGGAGGACTCCACATGGTGAGTGGTCTGGATCTCTCACACGTGGGATTCATTGTCACGTGTGTGGCGAATCGTTGCTTCAATCTCTTCGCGCGCAAATCGTGGTGTCACATTGCAGTCCCTTACAGAGGAATTATATGATACACGATCCCAACCCTTTCACTCTATACACGCGTTTTTCTAATTCTAAAAGGTATGTCCCATTTTCATGTAATCTAAGCCGTTGAAAAGTTGAATCCTACATTTATTTTGATAATAAGTCAAAATAATCCACATTATAAGATCCCATCAACCAAAAATATTAACATTTTATTTTAAATGTGGATCGTCGATTTTTAGAATAAGAATTATAATATAAAAAATAATAATTATAAATAGTCCATAAATAATAATATAAAACTGATCAACGGTATGGATTTAAATAAAGTGGGACCCACATATCATAAATGGAAAATCATGTATAATGAACCAATGCTCCAGATGTGTACCATGTAATCCTTTCACCCTCATATAAATATATATTCTATTCAACCGTTGGAGCCCTCCCATTTCTTCCTCTCTCTCTCTCTCTCGCTCTCTAAATCCCCTCCCCCCTCTCTGCCCGCCCCCCAACCCCCCCTCTCTCTCTCTCTCTCTCTCTCTCTCCTTCTCTTTCCAACGAAGGAATGGAGGGAGAAAATGCGGCCGTCCAAGTGGCAATGGATAGGACCCCCTTCCTCCATTCATCCACCAACCCCACCACGACCACCTCGTTCCTGAGCCGTCGGATCCTCCGAGAATCGCCGATGCTAATCCGTGGGACCGCCGCCCTCCAGCTGGAGGAGCAGCAGGCGGAGTGGGGCTACTCGAAGCCCGTTGTCTTCCTCGACATCGTGTGGAATGTGGCATTCGTGCTTGTGTCGTCCGTCGTTGTGGGGTCCACCTTCAAGGAGCGGCCGGCGATGCCGCTGCGGATGTGGCTCGGCGGGTATACTCTCCAGTGCGTCTTGCATGTGGGTTTTGTTTTTTCCGAGTATCGGAGGAGGATGTGGGCCAGGCAGCTGGGAGAGGACGGAACCGAGGGACGGAGCAGGTGAATTTCTGCATCTTTTTTTTTTGGAAGGAATTTGGTTGAATTTGAGGGAATTTTTTTCATGTTTGGGTTTTGAATTTTATCATTCAGCTTCTGTAATGGGATGTGAGAAATGGTAGTCTCTTTTAGTTTCTTCTATTTTTGGGGGTTTTATGTTGTGGTCGAAGAGATGGCGGAGTGCTGGAGCAGGTAAAATCCCGAAACGAATTGCATTATTATTTTCTTTGGATATTTTAATTTTTTAATTTAATTAATTAAATTTATTTTTTTTTTGAGTTGGGTTTTTTGTTTGTAGTGGGAATTTAATTGAATTTGAAGGAGATTTGATTGAGTTTCATGTTGCATTTGATGATTTTTTATGCATTTTCTGTAATGGGTGTTAGAACTTTTTTTTCCCTTCATGGTCATTTGTTTGCATTGTATGAGAAACTGGGCTCTCTCTCTCTCTCTCTCTCTCTCTCTCTCTCTCATTTCTGTTTTTTTTCCCCCCTCTTTAGATGGATTTTGATTGAATTGCATGTTTCATTTGATGATTTTATTCACTTGGGTTTGTTTTTCCTATATGGCAACTCAGGTTCACCGGCATGTGCCACCCCATTGTGGACAGCATGCAGAGATGGTCTGATGATCAGAACTGGCCATGTTCTGAACCCCGCCCTATACAGGCCACTTCAAGTTTCTGACTGTGGATATGTATATTTGAATGTGGACAAGTGGGAAGAAAATTTTCAATGGCTTGTAATCAACTCGGTAAATCAACTGGTCAAGATCATCCTTTCAGTCTGATTATTGCACCGTAGGCCAGTCGACAGTCGGAGGATATAAATTCTGATTATCCAACCACCTTTGCATGCCCTCATGGGGCAACATGCTGATTATCCTCGTGACGTAGGTAGAACAAACTCTATTGTTTTCTTTATGTAATGGTTCTGAGAGATTTTGAAGTTCTTTCTTTCATTTTCCTTTAATAGGAGCAGGAAAATTGTAGTTTCTTTTGTACGGGAACTTGTTTAAATTACATCAGAAATGGCAATTTCTCAAAATTCTAATTTTATTACTGCAGGTTTCTCTATGGTAGAATTTTATTGCATTCCATGATGTGTTTGAGGAATCTATTCATTTAGTAGTTTATCATATAGTCTGTCAGATTTACTCGAGTTATTTTAGTCTGGCCAGGGTTTCATACAGGCTGAGACCCGTCTTTTGGTAACCATGGTCATTCATCTGGGGCGCCTTGCCATGAAAGTGCAATGGACCAAAACCGTTGTCAACGGAACAATTTACAGCCATCTGATGAGAGAGTTTTTAGCATTGCACATGGACTATTTTGACCATGTGTTATTTTCAACCATCCATCTGCAAACTAACAATAGGATGGCTAGGATTTCTGGTTGAGTAGATTTTTTGAGCTTTGTCCCTCCACTGTGGGACCCACCAGATGAATGATCTGGACCACTGGAAGGTGGGTCCGAGAAAGCCCTGGAAATTGTATCTCTAGAGTTTGTTTAGCTTATGCACGTGTTTGGCATTCCTTTTTCTACTGTTATGAGAAATGAGTGTTTTTTATTTTTGAGAATTTTGTTAATAATATGTTTTATGGATTCTTGAATTCCTATCTTTGATTTTATGTTGTGACTAAGTCTTTTCCTTTTGTGCCTTTGAGAGTTGCATGCTTTCTTCTAATAAACCCATTTTGCCATTTTAGTCCTATCCAATATTGAGTAAATGTTTTAGTTGAGATGTCAAAAAAATGTATGTACATCTCATCATTAAATCTAGGCTTGGGCCCGTGATATTTATTTTATTTGTCTAAATTGATTGTTGGGTTATCAGTTTAGATTTTGTTGGTTTTAGGGTTTTTATTCTAATGCGTTGATGAGTAATGCTAAGTGAACTCGGCGGAGTGTAGTTTTGAAGTAATCACCTCTCATTTGGATGATGAGGTTGTCCCCACCATGTTAGATGCCACGTCCCACAGATCAGGTTGATGTTATCAGCAGGTGAAATCTAATGTGCATAGACTTTCAGTGGTCGATCAATTTCTCTTGGTCCACCTGATCATCATTCAGTCTAAATAAGTAGTCGGTCCCATGGTTTTTCAGTCTAAGCAGTTGGTGTGAAGGGCCCACTGTCAATGCCCCGTGCATAAAGAATCTCCTAGATTGTAAGATCCTAACCATACATCTTTGGCCTTCTTTTGGTTGAATGTGGAATGTTGTTGCTGTATTATTTTTTTTACACCATCCGTTCACTGGCCGCCACTTAGGGGCCTCCGTATCCACCATAGCACGAGTGGCTTATCCCCTTACAATCCATGCTTCCCACTTTTAGAGTCTGCTTAGATTTCATCACTCCTTTGCCCATAGTCTGGAAACCTGATCCGGCTGCTGCATTGGGTCAAGTTGATGACTCAGTCAGGTGGACTCGAAGAGATAACTAGATATTTAAATTACAATCATCATCATCATTGTCTAAGCCTTATCCCAACTAATTGGGTCAGCTACACAAATCCCATTTTGCCATTCAACTTGTTAGGATTTATGATAAAAGTTGTTGCAAAAGTTTCACGGCGGCTACCAACCTAACACAACCCTCTCCTTTTATCCGACATGAGTTTTGACTTGGCGGAGTTTCAAGTTGACTTGAGTAGAACCTGCCTTTGACTCTGTATTGTAGATGTTTGGTGAAGTGATCATCAAATCCCTAATATAGTAGGGATCTTCCCTCTTAAAATAGAATAGACCACCGATGTCAATTGTCTGCCAATCCGTTTGTTAGAATTCACCATATATGAATTCCAGGCTATGCACCATCCATTATGAGCCCTGCAATTTGGATTGTCTGGATTGATTTTCTTTTATGCCACAGCCGCTACTTTTTAAAATTGTTGTTAAACTATCACCCTACTCTTCTCTCTTCTCTATGTGGTAAATTTCCTTCCATGAATTTGGAAGTGTTTTATGGCACCCAAAATCAAGGCATGTGACCAGTTTCTACTGGACTGATAGGAGATTTTGGAGTTGTTGTGATATTTTCTCGACAATATAAAATCACATGAATGCATGCTAATTGGGCGTGCATGTATGCATGCACTTAGATGATGAGAATGATATAACATGCATAAACAATAAAGGGACTTGGACCCTAATTTTATTTTATTTTTATTTTTTTATGCACACTCCCCTTTTCTCTACTTTTGGTAGTGGAACAGTAATTCCGGAAATAGTTAAAAAAGGAGGAGGAGGAGGATTGCATGCATATCATCTTTGTAAAGTAAATGGACATGAAGACATGCTTACACTTGCAAGCGCAAAACCTCATTGTCGATTTTGCGTTTTACTTATATAATCTTTTCTTTTCTAAAATAATATTTAGAACTGAAGCTTTATCAAATAGCAGAAAAGGTTTTTCATGAATTGAACCAGTTGCTTGGGATGGCGATGGGAATCCTTTTTTTTTTTTTTTTTTGGTTTTGCAGTGTCGTGAGAAGATTTGAGTCTATCAATACGATGGTCTCATTCCTCTGGTGGATAGTTGGATTCTATTGGATCATCACTGGTGGCCAAGCACTTTTGCAAGATGCTCCTCGTCTCTACTGGTAAGAGTGATGTAGAAATGAATTCAGAAAATTTGTCAAAATATTCCCTTTAAGGAGGTAGATCTTCTAGCCCAAAAATAGGGTTATCCACTGATCAAGTGGGCCACACATGGAGAAAGAAATGGGTCTTTTCTTTTCTTTTCGCCAAGGTATACTGAGTGGGGCCTATGTGATGAGCTGCTTATTTGTTGCATTTTGGCACGTGTGGCTGCCTACTCCTGCAAATCTGTTTGCATTTTTCATGATATTTTATAAATTTGAAACTGAAACACAAGTCAAACATGCTTGAAACAATCATCCACACTTCTATATTTTGTATTTTGTCGTCTTCTGTTATATATGGCAGTGCTAGTCTAGTTTGGTAGTCCCTAGATATAGTAATTTGCCTTCCTATTGGGTGTGCAAGTGGAAATCCACTCTGTTCCATGGGGAAGTCACATCATTTCTCAGTGGGTCCCAGGGTTTTCACCATGGGAAGGACAGTCTACTAAGGCTCGACTCCAGAGGAGTACCGAGCCTATGCCTCTTGTGGGGTGGTTAAACTTTAACATTTAACAATGAGGAAGTAGCCTATGATACCTTAACCTTCAAGCCCTGTTGCATAGGATACGATAAGACATGGATGTGATGATTCGATCTCTTTTGTTCACGTTCCTAGAGAAGACAATTGGGGAGATGGATCATTTAGCAAGTTTAGCCATGCCAGATATGGCTACGGCAAATATGAGCTTTGCTAGGCACACACGCCTGTGCAATAAAGTAAAGCTCATGTACATGCCACACATGTGCCAGCATGGCACTTGGGTTGGAGATCTAATATATCCATCAGGTTTGTCCATACGGTTATGGCCCCGTGCGTTTAACGGTCCCCACTCCCCACCGTACCGTTACATAACCGTTTTTGGATTCCTTGGTTGGTTGTGTTTGAGTTGTAGTTGTAAGGAACCTATAAATGCATCTTTCAAAAAAAAAAAAAAAGGAACCTACAAATGCTAGATTTCTGCAATATATGTAGCTTTGGCATTTTGTAAGAGAAGTTGAAGGAATTTGAGAGTTTTTCCTCATTGTGTCAGTGTGTGAGGGTGTTTGGATTGTCAAATTGCAAGCCAACCTCCATTTCCCCAACTGTCCCTTCCTCCTTTCTCCTGGTAACACCAAGCTCCTTCGTAATTCACCGGATTTGAACAATCCAGAGTTGCACTGCATGACAAGGGGAGGGCGCATCTATGTGGATTCTGGAACCCATGGCATTTTCTCTGAACAACTCTTAGCTTTCTAGCTTTCTCTGAAGAGGTAATATATAATCTTCAACCTGAGGACACTATAGTATACTTATGTTTTCAGTTTGCTCAAGCGGAGTCCATGGTTCAATGATTTGAAAGATTGGCCTGTTTGATGCAGCCCAAAGCTGGTCACAGTTGAAGGCTGTGCACTGTTGGGTAGGCTAGCAGGCTTATCCAATTAACATTGCTTAAGTTGGATGCGTTTATATTTTTATTTTGGCATCCTAAATCTTGGTTATCTCTCTCTCTCAATAAAATAAAATAAAATCCTAAATCTTGGTTTTAAGTGGTTGAGTCCATTGGAGGTCAGGTGGGCCTGGACCATGTGTCGAAAAGAAAAGAGGTCTAGAATAATCGTTTGGAAATGTTTTTAGTGTCATGTGCTATTTAGATGTGTACCACATCTGTCAAAATTTGGAAAATAGATATTTATTTAAGAATAAGATCTACCTTAATTAAGCCTTACTATAGAAGGGAATAGCACATAAGAGGAAACAATGACTAGGACTGCTACTTCCTATTAAATAGTTGCAGAAAGTGTAAGATTCCAAATATGAATAAGCCTTCTAAACTTTCCTGTTGGTTATGTAGGCCCTTCTAAAGTCTAGGGTTCAGGAGGATTGTTTATTAACTCTCTTAGTCATTAAACTATAGTTTTCTGTGTGTTGGTCTATTATTTGTTGATTTCAGGGAGCACTGGAATAGCAATACAGTTGAAAATAGAGAATTATATCCTATGGTCCAAGTCCAGTGAGGCAAGAGATCATATGGTCATACTAGGGCTGCAACTTGAACTGGGTTCAACTCAAACCCAGCTAACCCAACCCAAGTTCTGGTGGGGTTGGGTCAGTTGTCAGGGTCCTTGAGTTTGGTTAGGGTTGGAAAACTGCAAGCCAATTTGAAATTGGGTTGGTTTTGGGTTGGGCAAATTCGGGTTTGGTTAGGTCGGGTTGGGAACGAACACATATTTGGGTCAGGTTGTGTGTTGGGTCCTCTTGAGGCTGGTTCAGGCTCAGGTTGACCCTCAACCTGACCTAATCTGCCCAAGTGGCACCCTTAGGTCATATGCAAGTATGCTGTATATATCTGAGACATCATGAATGATGACTGAAATTCCATTTTACCTAGAGATTAGTTGGAGGGTTTTGGGAGCTCAGTTGTCAAATGATAAGAAAGAATCCAAATGAACTTATGGCAAGTTAGGGGAAAAGGCGCCGGTATGATGTTCAAAAACCAAAGGGAAGAGGTGGTTTTGGGATTGATATCTTTGAGCGGCATTGGAGTTTTGGTTGTGAAAATGAGGTCGAGTCTGGGGATGGGAGAGCATCCCATGGGAATTGGTTGGTTTGAAAGAGGCTGTGAGGTTTAGAGTGGGGGAGGGTGACAAAGTGAGGTTTTGGGAGGAGCTTGGTTCCTTACTTTTTTGGAGGGTGGTAAGATAGGAAGAAAGTCCATATGAGAGTGTTAAGAGGTGATTGGAGGGGAGGAATATATTAGTTGCTCTCCTGTTCGGATGGGTTATTTCTCCCCCCTAGTCTCGGGCCAATAACCAATTCCTGCGGAGTGGTCGGATTCTGTGGTACTGAGGTAGCCAATGCAACCCTCACATCAGACTACAGTTTCACAAAGCGTGAAGTGAAGCGGCAACAAATTTGAGTGTGGGAGCGGGGAAGCACATGTTTCAGAATGTAAACCAGTATAAATAGGTAGGAAAGCCACAGTGGGAGCGAGAGTCAAAAGCACAATTCGAAGCAGGAGCGGCACCTAGTTAGAAGGATCCTCACCTCCAACAGAGGCAATATCAGCTTCCGGTCATTTGTTTTATGGGTAAAGAAGCAAGGGAATCAGTCGATCATCTCTTTGTGAAGTGTAGGATAACCTCCGAAATTTGGTGTGCACTAAAATTAAAAAATAGGGAATAGATTTTCAAAATACACAAGAGGGCGTGATGATCCAACTATATAGTTGGAGAGACAACAAGGGTATTAGTCAATGTTTTCAAAAGTGATCGCATAATGCCATCCATATGGCATATGCGATGGTTGCATATGGCTTATGGATAGTATGCGATCGCATACTTTCCATTTTTTCATTGCATATGGCATATGGATGGTATGCGATACCATACTTTCCATTTTTTATTTATTATTTTTTTTTAATTTTAAATTTTAATTGTTTTCAAAAAAAAAAGTTGTGCAATCACATAAGTGATCCAGCATAAGCAATCACACAGGATCGCTTATGCCATTTGACAACATTGGTACTAGTATCATAGTACTAAAAGTCTCAACAGAGTCGACTTGGTGAGGTTTTGGGGTCTGTCTCTATGAAACTTGGCATCAGGCCTAACTCGGCCTGGACACATAGAGAAATGCGAGTCAACCCAGTGGCTCAGTCTACCCGACACAACTCGGCATAACTCAAACCGAGTTACTTGGTTTTGAGTGGTGGGATTTTATTATAAAAGAAATATGTTGGGAATGAGATCCAAACCCCTAATGTCATCTGAGGTGAGTCAATGACATTAACCAACGAGGTAATGGCAGCATTGTTGCTTTGAGTTGCATTTTATATTAGTTATATAAGATCTAGCTATTTTAAGTATCTATTACCAATCCTAATGTTTTGAATTTGTTCTAATTAAATATCGAGTCGAGTTGAGTTGGGTCAAGTCTTCGAGTCAACTTGACCTGGCTGAACATGGGGTCGAGTCAAACTTTTGGTTTTTGAACTATGATTAGCATCCAATTCCTCCCATGAAAGTTAAATGCTTAGCCCAGCCGAAAGGATTCTAATATCCTTGAAAATATCGCACAAAACCCTCGGGAAAAAGGCCTTATCCCCTAAGCCAACACATAGCGGACATATTTGCTCCCTCCACTATTAACGTTAAGCAGCACACATTAAAGTGAATACGCTGGAGATCCCCCTTATGACTAGGCCATGGCCTGGGTGACACGGATAGCCGGAACAGCTCTTCCACATGGATTGAGGAGAATCCCTCCAAACCCCACTTTGTTGTTGACCCTACACCAATGACCATAGACCTTAAATACCAAAATTCCTGCCCTCACATCAACTTCCCTGTCCTCCCTGCTAGATGCCTTAGACCATAGAAACTCTTGCCATTTGCTGGACATTGACTCCATAGCTTTGGCAACTCAATAAATAGAACACTCCTCACCATTGAAGATGTGTCCGTTTCTTTCCATCCATAGCTCCCAACAAACAGCCTTAGGGAGGAGGTTCCGCTGAAATGACTACTTCCCTGTCAAAATCCCTCAAAATCCCTCAAACCTTTTCATTTATTAGCCGCTCAATCCAAAGCAATCCGAACTCAAACCCCCCAGATTTGACACGTGAGACATCTATTTGGCATAGACGAGCCCCTTCTTCTAAGATGATCGACTGTCAAAATTCTTTGTAACTTCAAAATTCTTTGTAACTGCAATCCACATAAAAGAAAAACCTGAAAAGGCGCTACCACATTCCATTCCAAGCCACCGTAGGAAATGAAGATTGGCTTCTTTTTTAGTCAGGATATGGAAGGACTTTGCTAAGTAGATTCCTGAGCTTGACCACCACCACACCTTATGATCACGTCCTTTCTTTCATCTCAACCGATTGAAGCAGGCCCATCATTTGGATTTCTGCATCTCTCAGTCTTTCATCTGTGACCTATAAATCATCTTCATCTAAGATTGGTGATGAGTTGTGGATCTGGTGGCTGGTGGCAATGGATTGGCACATCGATGGGTTGGTTCCTGAATCTAGACGGGAATGGGATCAGAAGGTTGGTGTGGTTTTGTTCTTTTCTCTAGGGCAAGGAAGATGAATGGTTGCAAATCTGAAAGATCAGATCTGACGATGGTCAGCCATAGGTGATGCAGGGGTAATGATGAAGGTGAAAAGAGAAGAAGGAGAAGCAGGGAAGTTCAACAGTCAGGATCAATGCCAAATTATGGTTTTTATACCATGTTATTTTAGAGACTACATGGTGAAAATGTTCTCTCTTCCATTATTGAGAATGAGAATGACAAGAATATATAGAAGTGGGAGATATGTAGAGATCTTGACAAGCCAAGCAACAATTATTGCATTTTGATCTCATTTTATATTTTCTTATAAAAGAGATAACTATTACTAATAATTTTAATTTACCATTATTAACTTCCTAGTCGAGTCAAGTTGAGTCTTTGATTCAACCCCCATCTAAATGAGGGTTTATTTATTTATTTTAAAATTTAAAATTTTATAACTATGGTCCACATACAAGAGCTTGCTAAGCTCCGTATGTGGGTGTGCGGGCTTGACAAAAAGGGCCAAGATTGTTAGCTAGGATATCCAAGGCACCATGGTGTGCCATATAGGCCCTTACATAAAGGTAATGGTGGCAACCGTTACATGTTACGGAATTGTAACGACCATAACAACCATTATGGGAAAAAATGACTAGTAACTGCTGTTAACGGTCCGTTATGCACCCCCCCCCCCCCCCAAATAAAGGCCATAACAGCCTCGTAATGGTCTGTTACTGGGTAGATTTGGGTTTTTAGGAAAAAAAATTTAACGATCTGGGGCAGATATAGGTTTTTCGATTTTTATTTTTTTTTCAAGGAAAAAAAAAAGATACCGGAACGGCCATTACAACTGTTACAATCCGTATCGTAAAAGTAACAGGGCTACCGTTACTGTTACGGAATACCTTGCATGGCACTGTCCATCCATGGTGGGCTCCATCAGAACAATGGTTTGCATCACCTAAAAACAGGACTTGGACACGCCAAAGACTGCATACTTGTGCATATGCTTGATATGAAATGATTTTAAAGGAAAATCTTGTATTCCTAGCCGTTTACTCTGGTTATATCATTTGAAAGCTCATGGCGATTCCTTTTAAACGAAATGCAGGTTGACGGTGGTGTTTCTAGCATTCGATGTGTTCTTTGCGATATTTTGTGTCACGCTTGCTTGTATCATTGGAATTGCTCTGTGTTGTTGTTTGCCTTGCATCATTGGGATCTTATATGCCATGGCGGGCCAGGAAGGTGCATCGGATGCTGAAATCAGCATCCTTCCCAGGTTCAGGTTCCGTCCTGTGGTTGATCAACGGGAGAAATTTGGTCTGGAACAGCAGCAAGCAGTTGTGGTGACAATAATGGAGTCAAGCACCCGAGAGGGCCTAGGCGAACTTTCTGTTTCACCGGAGGATTCGGTCAGTATTTCACTCGGTTATTCTCTACCACCCACAACTAGTTGCATATCAGCTTAAGCTACAACCCCTTACGCCTGCCTTTTTGTAAAAGCATATAGCATCCAAGCCATGCAAAAAGGTTGGCCTCACCAGTTGGATCGACTTGAAAATCAGGCCCGTCCAGTCATCAGGTGGCCCAGACACCATTGGCAGTTATCGTTTACGCCATCTATTGTTTTTCTACAAGATGATTGGACCACCCTTGTTTTTGGTCCGATTAGGGCCCACCTTTTTAGCATCTCAGATGTGTATGGTGTATGAACTTGGCATGCTAGTGCGTGAAATGGGTTGTAGATTAAGCTGACCTACAGCCAGTTGTAGGGGATCATTACTCTCTTTGTTAGCACACATGGTATGTATGTAAGCCGTTCAATATGTGGGACCAGTATCCAAATGATCAAGCTGGTCTGACAATCCTCCCTACTGGACCTGAGGGAAAAGATGATGGATGGTCAAAAGATGACCAAAAAGGTTCAGATTCCGTGTTACAATCTAGCGGTCAGGATTGTCTGACCCACCTAATCTTTAGCTATCATTGCATCAATGCTGAGGCCTGCTTGATGAGTTGATTCGATCATCATGCACACATATCCTGGCGTGGCAGACAAGTGCAATATCCAAGCCA
This sequence comes from Magnolia sinica, assembly GCF_029962835.1. Taxonomy (NCBI): domain Eukaryota; kingdom Viridiplantae; phylum Streptophyta; class Magnoliopsida; order Magnoliales; family Magnoliaceae; genus Magnolia; species Magnolia sinica. The sequence goes on along the minus strand of NC_080587.1, from coordinate 9,988,763 downwards.
TCCATCAAAAGGGTACCACTATTTCGATTCCCTATCCCAAGAGTCAGGTGGGCCACAATTAACTGAATGGAAGTACTGAAGTTTTCTAACCTGTCCACTTATTCCTAATACCATGGCACACCGAGTGGGCCACCTCTATTTTTCCACATTATCATCAACTGAGGTCTACATGATGGATGGCTTGGATGCTTCGCTTGTGTGAGAAATTATATGATTCTCAACTTGTTACAAAAAGGTTCTGGGTTTTCAGTTTGTACAAGTGGGGCCATGGTTCTGTGAATTCAACGGTGGAACTGTGGCCCATAAACTTAAAATTTGCTCAGATTAGAAGATCCCAGCTGTAGAGTATTCTGATCTTCTCTTCCCTTCTTTGAGAACTGATCATTTGCTCATATTAGAAGATCCCAGCTGTAGAGTATTCTCATCTTCTTCTCTTCCCTTCTTTGAGAACTGATCACCTACCGACGCCTAATGCTAACTTACCATGAATCCATGTTTTCTTACCTAAGAACACCCATATCGAGAATCCAGCAGATCCAATCATTATGTGGCCCGAACCTATCCGTTGAGTCAAACCATCAGTCACCCATTTATTTCGATGCCATGGCCCACCTAACGAGTGAACCAGCCTTTTTTGGATGGTCCCACCATCTGCAGAGCTTGGAATTCCCTACAAAAGTGACAAAATGGCTGGAAAGTCTCTGTTGGCCACCCATGGAAAGGTCTAGGATTTTCCTACCAGGGAGATTTTGCACTCTCATGGACCATCCACAGCTAGGCCCATGATATCAATGGTTCAAATTACTAAACCATGGACCCCACTTTACAAACTGAAACCACACACTCAGACCCAGCATTATATAACAGCTTGATCCTCAAACACCCTGGCGTTGAACCTTCTTCTTTTTTTTAATTTCAGGAATGCTGCATATGCCTATCACAATACGAAGAAGGCGCGGAGCTGCGTTCGCTTCCTTGCAATCATCATTTCCACTCCGACTGCATCGTCAAATGGCTCCGCATCAATGCAACATGCCCACTTTGCAAATACAACATCATCCGGGGCAATGAGCTGGTGTGAACCCGACGGCCATCCCTTCCGCAGAGACAGAGAAAGAGAGAGAGCTGTAGTAGTTATGTGAGAGAGAGTGAGAGAGAGGAGTTATGTATATATTCATGGGGGCCTTAGTAGCTCTTGGGTACTCTCTTAATAAGAATAAAAACATCCCAAAATCATCTTTCAAGGTTTCAAAGATTAAAAACATGGAGAGATGGATGAATCTGCATGCATCATAGTTCTAAAACTCAGTGGGTTGACTCGAAACTCAGTTGAGTTGACTCGATGAGATTTCTAGCTGAGTCTGTAGGACATATAAGCAGATACCCAATACACCAAGTCACCAACAGCACATTTTGTGTCTGTCTTTTGCTATTCTGTTATACAGAAATGCTCCAGTGTTCTTAGATTACTTGGTAATTCTAGTTGCATTGGATCACTTCAACAGTCCAATCGATAGATCTGAACCGTCTATTAAGTCCACAAGACATTTCATGGGCCACCATGAAAAAATTGCACTGATTGGATGGTTTAATCACCCTTGATTTGGCCTTATTTTCTGTAGCCTTCTCTTTTCCAACCCTTGGATGGCATGCTTATGGCCGCTTAAAGAAAGTGGTACTTTGGAATCGTGAGCAATCCATGATGGGCCTTATCAAATAGATGTATCAGATTTTTGATTGGACCTATTTTGTGTAGACAATCTCAGCCACCCATGTTGGAGGCCATTGATCGAATGGTTAAATATTTGACAGAATGTTGTGATGTTTGAATGGTCGCCCATGAAATGTGTGCTGAACCTAATGAACGGTCTGGATCAATGGGTTGGATTATCTAAGTGTCCCAATGCAACAAAAGTTATTTCCTGGATGGTCTGCTGACATGTGGGTTGCTTGTTGATTGATGCTGGCATGCGGGTCATGCAAGATGGATGGTGGCATCTGCTGTGATTGATGTTGGCATGTGGGCCATGCAAGACGGATGGTGGCACCTGCAGCACATGTGGGTGTTTGAGAGTTGAATGTGGCACGTGCGGCAGTTGGCATGTTGACGATAGCACATTGGCAAATGAAAATTCATTTTACCATGCGTAGTCATGCGACGGATGCGAGTGTGTGCTGAAATGGATGGAAGACTTCATGATGATGTGATCCACGCTGTCCATTCATTTTGCCGGATCTCAGGACGCGGATTTCTTGCGAAAGGCTTTGGCATGAAGTTCCTGAGTTGGGATGCCAGGTGGGGTCCACCATGATGTTTGTGATAAATCCACTCCGTCCATCCGTTTTCCGAGCTCATTTTAGGATATGGGACCGAAAATGACGTCGATCCAAAAATCAAGTGGTCCATAAGAGAGGAAAAACTGGGGACAGAGTTTCCCATCGTTGAAACCTTCTTGGGCTCCACCTTGATGTTTATATGCCATCCAAACCGTTTATAAGGTCATTCCCACTGGGATGAAGTGAATACACCAGAAACTTAGGGCATGAGCCCAAAAAATGAAACAGCTCCATATCTTAGGTGGACCATATCATGGTAAAGAGTGATGATTGAATGCTCAACCATTAAAAACTTCTAAGGGCCCACCCTAATGTTGCCTTAATATTTATTTGTCATCCAACCTCTTGATAAGGTCGCACAAACGTGGAAGAAGGGAAAAATAAAAAAGCAAATATCAGCTTCTTACAAAACTTTTGTGGCCCATGGTAGGTTTTTAATGGTCAATCAACAGTGTCTCCCATGGTATGGTCCACCTGAGATTTTGATCCGCTTCATTTTTGGGCTCATGCCCTAAAATGATCTGAAAAAATAGACGGCAGCATGGATATAGAATACATACATCAAGGTGGACCCCACGGTAAGGGCCTCACCGAATCTACTCCCCCTCAGTACTTGATAAGTCCCATTGTATAAATGGTCAGGATCATTGAAAGATGACCCAAATCCAACAAGTACCTTTAAACTAAATATATAGTTCAAATGAGAACCACCAACAAGTATCTTTAAACTTCCAATATGTGCCTTTAAACTACATGTGTTAGGTGGAATGGAAACAACCTACAAGTATCTTTAAACTATCCATCCTTTCTTCCTAACCATGGCCCACCTGCAAGTAGACCAGACCACTCATCATTGACCCATGCCCAGCCCTAGAGGGCTGGACCACCTGGCCCATGCGCACCCTTATCTACAGAACTTGACTCGATGTCAACTCAGCTGATCGAGTTAGTAAAGACTCGACTCAATATTTAATACCCAAATTACAAATGTTAATAGGTGGAGTAAATATTAAAAAAAGTTATATCAAGTTTAAATATATAAAATAACTTAAGTGAATAAATACATATCTACCATTAAAAATAAATAAATATATGTATTTTCATATAATTTCCTTCAACTCAGCATTAAATGCATACATCAAACAACATCACATGAGTTTGTAAGTGAAGAGGAGTTGCCGGGGCATCAGATTTCATGATAATTCAAAGCCAAACCTTGGTGGGCCTCACTATGATATATGTGTTATATCCACTCCATCCATTCATTAGTACAATCATTTTAGGGCATGGGCCCAAAAATGAGGCAGATTCAAAGATCAAGTGGACCACACTACATAAAATGCTGGAGATTGAACGCTAACAATTTAAATGTTCTTCCCATAGTGTGGTTCACTTGAGCTTTGTATCTGTCTCATTTTAGAGGCATACCCTAGAATGATCTGGCTAAATGAATAGGACGGCATGGATAAAACACACACATCATGGTGGGACCCATAGAGTCCATCTCATTTTCAAACCTAACAGTTGCTGCTGTCATCCCTTCCACCACAGATTCCTGTAATATGTAATTGATGTTTAAAAAGTGTAAAATACACTGCAATTCCCTTAAAGTGCATCCAACCAAACAGGCGCGGAGTTAACCCAGTCAATGAGCCAATGAACCAAATTTCCGAGCCTTTTCAGGGGACTAACTCACCCCATAAGCAACTTTCGTATGACCCGGTTCAAAATGTACTCAGTCGAGTTTCAAGCCGAGTCAGTGAGTCTTTTTCTTTTTCTTTTTTTTTCTTTTTTTGTTAGCTTGTTAGTACACCCCACTGTCAGTTGACACTTCACTGTTAGCCACCCCCACTAGGGATCGATACCAAGACCTCAAGTGTTGAAACGAGTTAATCTTTCACTCAGTCTACCACTTGAGCTATGGATCAGGGTGTCGAGTCAGTGAGTCTTGTGACTACAGGTTTTCAGTCTTTTTAGCCTTCTCTCACCTTCGTTTAAGGCATGGATGGGCAGCCGCCTTCCCATACAGCCAGTTTCCTGTCCTTGTGCACTCACAACCATGTTTTGAAAACCCAAAAACTTGACTCGACTCAATGTTCAGCTGGGTCCGGTCAACCCACCCAACTCAACTCAATGATTAGAAGTAATAGTTATGCAAATGATGCCATAAATAGTTAAAACTAAAGTTGAGGAAAAGTTAGATACTTATGACAGTGTGATGGATAAATATACAGGCACTTAGAAATTACTTAGAAATTGCATACGTGGAATGCAAGCAGTATCATGAACCAAAAATTAAACTTATTTGATTATCTGAATATTGGATTGGTGGAAATCTATTGGACACTTTAAAATGAAAAAAAATAACAAAAAATAAATAAATAAATCTAAGTCCTATTTCCACAAACAAGTGTCCACGAAGTTGTGGTTCAATTCTCACCACCCTCAAATTTTTTTTACTAATAGTGGGACATCTCACGGGGTGACTCGATCTTGTCAAGGCGACTCAATGAGTCTTCTTGAGTCAAGATCGAGTCAGAACTTGCTAAGATCTCCAATCCGTCCGGCAGGCCAGTACCGTTTTTTTCAGTTTGTCCAGGTGGGTCCAGGGTTCAGCTGATCCAAAGGGCGGATATTGTAGGCCACCATGTTCATGCCCAAACACTAAAAAATAGCCTAAATCTCAGGAATTCTAACCATTCAATAGAAATAGATAGATGATTAAGAAAGAAAATTACAGCAATGGTTGGCATTCGGTCTGGCACAATGGCGGCTCATGTCAACCGTTTGCATCATCAAACCCCACACATACAAACAGAAACACCAAACATTACTGTACAGCCTTTTGCCCCATAATGAGAAATGATCAGATACAACACTTGTATCAGATGTGATACGGGCTTTTCTTTTTTTTCTTTTTTATTTTTTATTTTTTAATTCGTTAAACATGTAGAATATTCGACCATTGCAGAAGGTGGGCTGCAGCAATGATGATCATCTGATATGAGTGGGTGACACGAGTACAGAGTCATACCATTGACTGTCCATTGATTTTGTTGTCGTCTCCGTGAATAGATCATCTGATATCGTACCAATGGTTTAGATCACTGAAGCATGAGCACAACTTGGACAACCGAAAATCCAAGCCTTCCATCTGTATCCTCAGGTAGATACCTCTTAAAAAAGAGGAAAAGAAAAAGAAAAAGACTTCCCTTCCCTTGAATCCAAAGACAACATAGAATTAAGAATTTAAGAGATCAATTTCAAAAACATAATGAGATATCATGAAGAGAAAAACCTTGATACTCTAGCAGAGTGTGATGGTCAATATGCAGGCACTCAGAAATTATACATGACACAGAAATAACTAAAATAAAACCATCTAAATGGTAAACCCCACTTTAGATGGACCATTAAAAAAATTACAGTAATTTGATTACTTAACTAGTTATTGATTTGTGGACGCCTAGTGGGCAGTCAAAATGAACAAGTGTCCATGAATCAGAGGTTAAGATTGTTCAACAAATCCGAATTTAGGCCGTGACATGTCTAAAGTGGGTTCCACAATTTGGCCTGTTCAATTTATGATAAATGTATTGCGCATGAACAATTTCCAAGTGCCCATGTATCAACCATCACACTCTACCAGAGTATCAAAAAACTCCCCTATCATGATAGCCCTTTGCCCAAACACCATTGGATCGAAGCCAACAATAAAATTGAATTTGACCCAACAAGCAAAAACATATATTCAAATGCTGATTAATCCAAAATCAGGAAACATTGAATGCAAAAGAAAAATCAGAAATAGAGCCAGCTCTAAACCTGAAAGGCTTCTTGAACTTTTTTTTTTTTTAAACACACGCACACACACCCCCACACACTCACGCCTAGTGGAATTTCACCACCTATGGGTTCTCAAACCCTTGACCGGGTGTTGAAACTCTTGAGAGTCTACACCTGAGCAAGAGTAAAGACCCAAAGGCTTCTTGAACTTGTTGCCCATCAGACGTTCTTGTTCTTCTTCATCTTGGAAGGTGGCCATCTGCCCTTCTTCCTCATCCTCCGCTTGCGGACAAGCCGCTTCCTCCGCAGCCTTATCTTCTTGGCCAACTTCATTCTCAGCTTCTGTTCAAGCATCATCTGCTGCTTGGATTCCAGGGGAAGATTTTCAATCGAGACTATCTCTCCAGATGCCTCTGCGGGCGTTTCTTTGCTTTCTGAATCCTTTCCATCCACGTCCGGTGAAGCCCGAACAATCACAGCCAGTCTTTCTCGAGAAGCAATTGGAGTATGAAACCGCACTCCATCAGAAGACCTTGGTTGCAAATTCAGGTTTTTCCTTGGCAACCTGGAGACTACAAGCCAATGCGAAATCCAGAAGCAGGCTTGAGTAGAATCAAATTAGCATGAACAAACGACAGTTCCAAGAAAATATGCTAAAAGCCCTTATACAGTGGAAGCTGACTACCTCCTTCTGGATACCACACACATGGCATGTGTATGATGATCCAAGACAGGCATCGTGTAGGATTATCCATTGATTGGACCCTAACCAAATGTTATCTTTCCTCACTTAATGGCATCCATTGCTGATTTTTGCCTTTTGACATCAATTGAAGGGCTAGAATCATCAAAAACTGATTTTGGAGCCATGATCCATTCACCATTAGAAACACAAACTTGACGGTTTAGATCTCATCCACGGGTGCCACGTGTTGAGAATGACATGGAAGTATGGAAAATGCCGACCCTCCAAAGGCACAGAATCTGCTTACACAGTCGGAGCTCACTATCATGGTAATGACCCTCAACTGTTATGTTGTGCAGCTATATCAACTAATATATAATGACTGAACAGCCTGTTGTAGAACAAAATTTTTGTATTGGCTGCTAAAACATGACAACTGCAATGAGAATTTTGGGCATTTTCCTTTTGTTTGAAATGCCCATTATGGTGCTGCAACCATTACAGTAACATCCTTTGACAGCTTTGTTTATTTTAAAAAACGTACTAGTAAACACACATAAACATAAAGACATTTGAAAGAAATCAGATGAAAATTTGAGTGCCTGGCTATGCTGGATGCGTGCATGTGGGCGGGGATTGGCAGGAAACTGCCTTTTGTGCACAAGGGCTGAAAGTTGGGCAGGTTCAACCCGACCGACCTATGACCGACCTGACATTGGATTGGGCTTGGGCTGGATGTTTCGGGTTCGGTCTCAGGCTTGGGCTATACAAACACCAACCCAATAAAACTCGGGTCGGGCTCGGGTTGCCTGACCCAACCCGAACCTGATCGATATATAAGTTACTTATAAATTATAATTGAGTGCAGATCGTCTGTGTTGAATGCACATGAAATTCCAGTGCCGTTGGGTCTCATTGATCCACGTCATTTCCGATGACTCAAGCTAACAAGATACGCCAGACTTCTCTCTCCTAAATAGATTGCGTGCTACACAACACAACTTTTGAAGGAGTAGTCGTCCTATATTTTAGCTTGTTTGTTTAGAAAAAATGAAATTCTTTACGATAAATAACTACATGTATAATTAATAAAATCATAGTACAAAAAATAAGACGTGCATTGAAGTATAATAGATTAATGTAATAACGAAAATATTAGCATGTATTCACCCGACCAATCCGGTCGAGCCTGCTTGGGTTGAGAATTCCTAACCCGAGGTTGGGTTGGGTTGGGTTGGGTTAGGGTATAGGAACCCTGGGTTGGGCTAGGGTTGAGCACCAACCCGACCCGACCCAACCCAACCCAACCCACCCGACTTTGAGCCCTATTGTGCATGGAGTTTGTACACATGGGGCCCATGGTTTTCATGATCTAAGCCATCGAGCATTTGGCTCCAATCATGGATGGACTATCAAATTAACAAACGGCTACATTACTGCTGTATCAGCTGTTGCGTAAAGGAACAGGTCACCCCTTCTATGTGGTACAGGGGTGAATTGGTCTGTTATGGAAAAAAAATAAAAATGGGCTGTATCAACACCATTATGGGGCCGATATCTGTCTGTTATGGAAAAAAAGGACTGCATCAACACTATCACGAGGCCAATACGGCGGATATATGCCGATATGGCCATGAAGGGGCCGTTATGAAAGATTTTATTTCCAAAATTTCTCTCATCTTTTTCACTTCTTTATTCATTCCAACCATAAAGGAAGCTTAGATTCTGATTTTCAACTAGATATATGCCTATTTTGAAGATCAAAACACAATTTGAGTGGGACTTGATGAACCAAAGTGGAGTGGACCATTTTGGGAAATATCAGAAGAAGGGGTGAACTATCACCTTTCTCTTCATTTTTTAAATTGTATTTATATGTAATCCACCAAATCATGCTTGATTTCTGTTCGATTAGGGCCTATTTGTTGGCTTTCAGCAGGTTGAGCTAACACTACCTGACAGATAGTATTCTTACCAAAGAATGGCCCATTACACTGCCCGGCATAGTCCGTCCATGAAGAAAGCAATCATATCAATGGCTTGGATAAGCAACCATGGTCGCACGTGAATGAAGTCCATGCCCAATATGGAAGTTCCCTATCAGTCACTAATAGAGAACTTGCTCCTATATGTATAGTATTAATGTTAAGGCAGTCAACTAGTCGGAAGGGTTGTCAATGGGTAGCTGGACCCGCAGGTACCCAATGGACCCTATCCGATTTTAATGGGTCAGGGTCCCATTTGTCGACCCATTAAGAAAATTCGGTCAGGTTCGGACCTTACCATTTTGGACCATGGTTAAAATAGGGGTGTTTGGATCTCACCTTTTGGAAACTAGTTAAAATTGGGTTGGGGTTGGGTCGGTTTGGGTCTAGTTAGTTTTAATAGTACAATTACATATTAACCATATATTGATTATCCTAGCAACAAAATGAGGTCTTGTAGCCCACGTGAATGTAAATAAACCCGTTTACATACTATGCATGTGTCAAATTAGCACATGTATGCAATCTAATCCATCCATCAAGTGAGCCCGACTATGTAAATGCTCTTATTTGTCCCAAAACCAACTAGAAACTAAGGGTGGCAATGGACCGGGCAGCCCGGCCTAGCTCAAGTGTCTGACCTTGAGTGGTTGGAGCTTGGGCCACTAGACTTGGTCCAACGGCTTAGGCTATGACTGGCCAATGATGAACAGCCTGGCCCAGCCTGTTTCCCTAGTGTATGCCATATCGTACATAGGTATTAGTAATATAGACTATGGAGTTCATATACTAGTATAGTGCAAAGATACACATAGATAATAGCGTTAGTTTAATAGGTACACTAGTGTATGCCTAGGAACTATGTAGCACATAAGTATTGTTTATAGGTAGAGTGTGAAAGATGATACCCAAGTACTTATAAACTGTCCAAATTGTGGACCCCACTTTATATGGTTATTTAAGTCCATGCATCTGATGGATAATTAGGTGGTGAATATGCTTGGTTAATGAATGATCTTATTTGACACAGATGTGCCAGTGAAAAACTTCGATTCACTGGAAAAGCATGACGGTTTATAAACAAGCACTCACCAATTATACATTAATTGTAAATGTAGCATACATATAACTTATTAACTTAAGGCCAGTCTTGGCCCGGTCCGACACAGCCCTAGCCTGACCCAGCCCTCTAGGGTGAGGGCCAAGGCCGGGCTGAGCCTAGAGCCTAGGGTTCTAGGGCCCTAACCCTAGGCTCTAGCCCGGCCCATTGCCACCCTTACTCTAAACCTAGATCCAAAGACCCAATGGATATGGATACCTGAGCCTGATTGGATCCGGGTCCTCAAGAACGAGATCCGGAACCAAAAGGACTTGGACCTGACCCATTGACAGCCTAGTAATGGAGGCCCAAATGTGTACCCGACAGATTTTTAAACGGTTTAGAAAACAGTGCCCGGACCCGTTTAAATCGAGTCGGGTCCATCATGTACCCGCGGACCCGGTTCCCATAGACAGCCATTTTAGCAACAGGAGCTCCCAATGGTACCCGGCCGATATTTAAACGGGTTAGGAAATAATGCTGGGACCTGATTAAAAGTATTCGGGTCCGTCACATACCCGCGGACCCGATTCCCAAAGACAGCCCTATTAGCAATAGGACTCTTACATTTGAAGAAAACCCAGTTGACAGACATAGATAAAATGCAGAAATAAGAACCCGGAAGAGAGAAATTCGGAGGTTGTACGGAGGGAGTTGATATCAACACCCACTATGATTGATTTGCATACACCCATTTTTCCATTTTGGGAATTGAAATGGTACAATTAGAGAAGTGATCTGAGTAGCTTCCAGCCCTTGAAAGAAACCCATATGAGAAATTGGATGCAAGCTTTCAGAAATCTAAAGAAAACCCACTTAAGAAATGTGCAGAAAATGCAGAATTCAGAAAGAGACTGAGAAAGAGAGAGACTTACATGGATGAGGAGAAATAGCCAATGATAGAGAAGTAGAAGAAGAAGAAGAAGACGGAGAAAATATAGAGAGAGGAGAGAGAAGGTGGAGAGCCATCTCTCATTGCATTCGGGTATTTGGATAAGCCCCTCTCTATAAAAACACCAGGAGGGAAGAAGATAAGTTGAAAGGGGAGGAGTATAACGTGCGCCGAGGAGGACAAGGTACGGACCATTTTCAACGGGAAAAACGCTCGCGTACCTCGCGTAGGTACCAACGGAAGTCATACTTTCTCTAATGTGGCAGAAAATACTTAATTTTCATGAAATCTGACCCGTCCATTTTTTGTATAACACATTTTTTGAATTTATATAAGAAAATTCAGATAATTAAAGACTCATATAGGCCACCCCTTAAAATTATACATAAAATCTCTAAATTCACTTAACATGGCCCACCTGAATTTTTTTAAAATACTATTATTTTTGGATAATTATTTTATTCATGATTATTAATATCATATGAATGGATTGGATTTCATATAAAAAACCACGTTGGCCCTGTACAAAACTAATGGTGAGCGTGCCATTTGAAACTTTTCTTAGGGTGTGGCCTATGTGACTTTTGAATGGTCATGATTTAAAGGATATACGATTTAAATAATGTATTGTATATGATGGACGGTTTGGATCTCATGAAAGTTTTACCCACGTCACGATTTGCACTAGCGCAGCTCTTTCTCACATGGTCGGACCGGAATCGCATCAAAAACACACAACCTCGGTGTGTCAACCATGTTATAGATGTAAAATCCAGTCCGTCCATCGGGTGTTTCACATTATTTATGCAGTAAATGAAGAATATAAGACCTATAAAAAACTCATATGAGTCACACCAATGCGAACAATCTAAAACTGCCCCAATACCACTAATTCACACCGTGTGGCCCACCTGTTTTCATTATCAGGCTAATTTCAATTTAATCTCTTCATCCTGTTGATGTACACATGATCAACGGTTTTGATGAAAGATAAACACCATGATGGCTAGACACACAAACCTATGGTTGGCATCCCATCCCCATTTTTCTACGTGGTGTGATCGATCTGAGCCATAGATCTATCTCAATTTTTGTCTTGAGGGTTAAAATCGAGAATATGATATGATAAACGCAGTGGATTTTAGATATGAAGCTCTTTGGACCCCACAGACTTGTGTGTTTTCGGCACGGGTGTAAAACAGGTGGACTATTCCCGTTCCGTAGGGACCACTTACGTGTATGTTTTCTCTTGCTCGTGTGGATGGACGAGATCGTTTTGCCTCTGTTCCATTCAGGATCACCATGTATTACCCCGTCCGCCGACATGAAGAGATGGTCAGATGAACCGAAATTTAAGAATCTGAACCGTTGAAAGAATTATTTTTTTTTTCTTTCTTTCTTAAATTGCTTGAATTAACCTAAATAAATGGACGGTCTGGATCAGATCCTGTCATCCAATAATTAACCTGAAAAATGATCCTGACCATTGGTTGGTTGAGTTGAATCTAAACCAAAAAAAAAAAAAAAAAACCCTTCCAACGGTCCACATTGGGCACACATATGAATGGCAAGGATCATACATTCAGATTAAGTATAGTACTGTACATCCTGTTTGGGATAGCATCCAACGGTTCTGATCATCGGATCAACTCCAATGTGGCACAGTGATTCCCGATAGAGGCGAAACCAGAGACTGCAATGGGCCGGATGATTTGGGCCAGTAAGACCTGATCCTGGGTCCCTCAGGGCCAGGTCCCCAAGCCCGGGCTTGAAATCTAGCCGGTGAATTGACTGATGGGCCGACCCATTAGCCCTGTCCAATCATTAGGTGGGCCACATAAAAAGAACGTTAAAGACACTTGCGAGTGGTTTACATAGGAGATTTTTTTGGACACTGGATCATGTTTCAACGATCTCAACCGTTTATCTGCAGCCTGCAGGATGTCCTGTGAATGCGAGGGGTGAGGATTGGGTACTGCCCCACACCAGGTTCCAGCAAGAGACGGACGGTCCTGTCAAGGGCTCTATGGGGCCCACCGTGATTTATATGTTTTTATCAATGTTGTCCATTTATTTTGAAAGATCATTTTATGGCATGAGCCTAAAAAGGAGGCAGGTCGAAGCTTCGAATGGACCACACCATATGAAGCAGTGGGAGTTGAACTATAACAGTTGAAAACTTCCCTAGGGCTCATCGTGAGTCGTGACATTTATTTACCATCCAACCTCTTTAAGAGGTCACATGGACATGAACGAGGGAAAATATAAATATTAGCTTGATATAAAACTTATGTGGCCTTCAGTAGTTTTCAACAGTAGGCTTAAAGTCTCCACATTACCTTGGGTTATAAGATAGGAGTGCACATGGTTTAGTTTGATTCAACTCTGGGGTGAAACTGGAACTGAACCGAACCGTTCTCAATGGTTCTAGGAAAACTAAAACCGAAACCAGAAAGTTTGCACCTAGAGTTGAATTAGAACTACACAGTAAAAAACCAGTTCAATTCCTGTTCAGGTATATAACTCTAGGCTTCTTATAATAAAGCCCAATTGCATGTTTTTTTTTTTTTTTAATCTATCCCAATCTCTTCTGCTGAAAATTTTCACATAGAGTAACTTTGTCATGTTTTGTTTCTATGATCCTTTTGTGTTTCTAAAATAATCTTGCTGTCAATGTCTCTATTCGTGTTGTGTTACATTTGATGAATGGTTTAGTTTTTTATGTTTAAAAAATAAAATAAAATTTAGTGACCAAAGGGTCTAGATGTCCAAGGTTCAATTTTATGGTGCAGTTCACGGTCTAGTTCAAATCTACAAAACTCTGAACCAAAAATCAAACCGAACTAACCGGTTCTTTGATTTTAGGAACTAGAACTAAAACTGGTGCACTTCAAAACCGTACCAAACCGTGCGGTCTTATCGTTTTCAGTTTGCTTCATTGGTTCTATCGGTTCATGTGCACCCCTATTACAAGATCTTTAGGGGGTGTTTGGCTCATGGTATTGGGAAGGATTAAGTGGGATGAGATTCAAAAAATGTAATTATTACATATGATAGGGATTGTCCCCTGTTACCATGGGATAAGTCTAATTCTATGCTACGTTTGTAATAGGGTGGGATTCACTCTTTGGTTTGTTGTACATTGAATAAATATACCCACCATCATTTGAAACTATTGAGAATAACACATGTGTTATCCAAACCGTTCATCTGTTTTGTAACCTCATTTTATGGCATGAGCCTAAAAATGAGGCAGAACCAAAACTTATGTGGCCCCAAAGAAGTTTTTAGCGGTAGGTGTTCAATCCCCGCTACTTTCTGTGGTGGGTCCATTTGAGCTTTAGATCTACCTGATTTTTTGGCCCATGCTCTAAAATGATCTTGAAAAATGGGTGGTCGGTGTGGATATAGCCCACACATCATGGTGGGACCTACACAACTTGCTAACATTGAGTGGAATTGGCATGGGACCAAATGCAATTCGATCTAAGCTAATTCCAAGCCTTTCCATTCTTCCCAAACATTGAGTAGAATTGGCATGACACGAAATGCAATCCCTTCCCACCTGATCCCATGTAATACCATGCGCCAAACGCACCCTTAGAAACTTGCGTCCATCCTACAAGTGGAGATCATAGAATGGTCAACGGTTCGGATCAAAGGTCATGTTGAAATGGTTAGAATCGTCATTACGAAGACTCCGCAATCAATGGTGGGGCCCGCCAAGAGCAGTTCTTATGAAGCAATATCGCACAACTGCAGGACTACGATTTAACTTCCATAATTCGGGGAATATGATATCTCCACGAGCTTCTCTCACCCAACTATTCGAGAGAGACCTCACCCAAGACACGAGGGAAAACAAAACCTTATAAAAACCCTGTTCCTACCATTTTTCCGCTGCAATATCCCATATCTCGATCAAAATCCGTCGCATTTTTACAGAAGAAATCCGTCTTATGCCCAGTGGAAACCCACATGCCTAACTGCATGTAATTAACAATTCCATACTCTAAACTTACATTTTTTATAACTTAGCTTACTTACAAGTAACTTAGTTTCTATGTTTGAATAACATGTAAGTTAGTTACAGGTAAGATGTTATATATTCGCACCAACCTGAGTTTGAAGTATGAAATTGTTTAAAAATCAAATTGACACATATAAAAGCTTAGATAAAAGTATGTAATTTTATTGAGTCTATTTAGATGAATAGTTGGACTAATTCTTAAGTTAAACTAATCATTACTCTGGAATACAGGATACAACTCAGGATCGCACGCAACTGCTATCTACGCGTCGCGGGTCACCGAAATTTGACCGGGAGGACCGCGGAAGCCTGTGAAATGGTACGGACTAGGATACGGATCTTACAGTAAGGTTTTATTTTTTACGTACTCTCTCCATTCTAAAGATTTGCACTTTATTAAGGGGTTTAATGAAAGATGCATACTATGGTGATCCAAATACACACCTATGGCTAGAATCACATCACTACTATTGAATGTGGTGCAGTCCATCTGGGTCGTAGATCTAATTGATTTTTAACCTTATGACTATTATCAACACACATGATAAAATCTAATAGATGTAGTTAATTTTACATATATAACATGATGTGCCTCATATACCTAGATGTTTTATGCTATTCCAAAATTGTACTATATCCGAAGCTCAAGTGGACCACACCACAGGAAACAGTGGGAATATTGATATTCACCATTAAAAACATTCCTAAGGCCCACGGTAATGTTTATTTGTCACCTAACCTGATCATAAGATCAGGTAGACATGGATGAAGGGAAAACACAAATATCATCTTATTTAAAACTTTTGTTGCTCTTAAGAAATTTTCTACGGTAGGTAGACGTTCGGTTCATACTATCCACTTGAGCTTTGGATGCGTTTCATTTTTGTGTTATAGCTTCAAAATTATCTGGTAAAATAAATGGGCATAGTTAGAGCTGTGTGAGTAGCGGTGTACATCGGTACAGCTGGTCATTGGACCGAGTCGAATCGGATTGGTCCCAACTCGACCCGGTCCGAGTTCTGCATGGCCTGACCTGAACTCGGTCTGATCCGGGACCGAGTCCAGGGCCTCTGACTCGATCCGATCCTAACCCATGCTGACCTGGACCGGTCCGAGTCCAACTTGGTCAGGAAAACCGAGTTGGGTCGGGTTGGCCCAGGTTCGGATTGAGTTTTTTTTCCTTTGTAAAGCTGTAGCTGCCAGGTGCTTGCCCATGTTTCACTCTGTTACATTCATGACTTCATTTTAGATTCCAGGGAACCAAAGGAAAATGTGTGCATGGAGGAGAAATCATTTGAAAAATAGGACCATTAAATAAGGAAAAATAAAAATAAGGAAAATTGTAATTGTTAGCAGAAGTTTGAGGGCCTGTTTGGATGATGTCTGAAATTCATTTGAAAAATATAAGTTCAATAAAAAAACATATATGAGTAAATCTACTACCAAACACACTTTAAGCTAAGTTAAATTTGTGTTGCATTTAATGAAAGGATAAGTACTAACCAAGATGAGTTGAAGACTATGAAGACTGTCAGTGTCATCTCATGGTGGAAGGAGACTCCAAAAATGCCATTTGTTGTGCTAGTAGCTCGTTGTGGATTCCTTGGTACTACTTCCTTTGTGTAAATAAGATTAGAGGGTTGTGATATCCTCATTTAGTTTCCTTTTTCCTCAGTCCCTGGACAGGTGAATCATATTGCGGATGACCTGGCTAAGCATGGTGTGGCCAGGCATTCCTTGCTTGTAGCTAACTCTTGTCCATTGCCTTAATGGATAGTGTCCTTTGTTGCTTCAAATGCTCTAGCTCATTAAAGGAAAAAAAAAAAAAAAAAAACCACTGCAGGCAGGGACGGACGAGACGGCTGGACGTCGGGCAAGCAGCAGCGAAGAGAGGAAGAGCCGATCGAGCGACGAGCATCGGACTGGAGTGGTGGCCTGGAGTGGTTCCGATCGAGCTACGAGCATCGAGCACGTTCTCGTTCAGGCGAGAGAAATTTGGAGAAAAAATCGAGCTAGGGTAAAAACTTTGAAGAAAAAACAAGCTAGGGTAAAAACTAAAACATTTGGGTGAAAAAAGGGTATTTATGGTATACCCGACGTCAAAACCGGGTCGGGTTTGTTCGGGTCGGTTCGGACCCATTCGGTTCGGGTATTCGGATCGGATTTGTTCAGATAACACTGTATCCGAACCCAATTCGAAATACTTTCGGATCTGGACCATTAGAATCGATCAAGCCCAATCAAATCCACCGGATTGGACGAGAAATGCCCAGCTCTAGGCATAGTGGATAAAATACATAAATCATGGTGGGCTTCACAAAGTACAAAGCATACGGTGCAGATTTCCTAGCTTCCCGGTGGGCCCCACCTAGCTTCCCAACGCAGTAGCTTTGAGCGAAAGGCTTTAGATTTATTTAGAGGAAGATTGGATCATTGCCATTTCGACTCCTTCGGCTGGGGAAGATAAGATATGAAGGAAGTTGGGAAAATGAGTTGAAAATCTCATATTCTTTCTGCAAGAAACCCTTATCATTCTCTTAAATTTGTTGGATTCTCATTCTCCAAACCCACGAACGCCTCTTTCTGCACCATCCATCTGGTGGGATGTACCCTCGATCGATCATAGTTCAAGAGAGTGTAAAGGTGCGTTTTCCCATCTTCTATTCTTTTTGAAAGATTAAAACGTTGGCATGTAAGTCACTTAGGTTGCGTTTGGATGCTTATAAGTTTTTTAAGTCATAAGTAAGTTACATGCAACCTACTTACAAGTGAAAGAAAAGTTACATGTAATCCTATTTATGTGTAAGCTATAACTTACTTATAGGTAACTTAGTTTTTGTGTTTGAATAACCTGTAAGTTAGTTATAGGTAAGTCGTTGTTTATTTATACCAACCCAAGTATGGAGTATGGAATTATTTAAAAATCAAATTGACACATATACAAGCTTAGATAAAAGTATGTAATTTTATTGAGCCCATTTAGATGAATAGTTAGACCGATTCCCAAGCTAAATTAATAATGAGGTGGGTCCTAAAAGTAGACCCTCGCATTAAAAAACATGTAAAAGTGGGCCCACTTATATTTAACTTAAAAACTTCTTAGGGACCACAAGTTTAAAATCAAACTAATATTTGTTCTTCCCTTCATCTAGGTCTTTATGACCTAATCATCGGGTAAGACATCAAATAAACATTATTATGGGCCTTATGAGGTTTTTTTTTTATCATGAACATTCGATCACTATTATTTTCCTATGAAGTGGTCCACCTTAGATTAAGATCTGCCTCAAATTCCTTATTTTAGGATCAAGCTCTAAAATGATATGAAAAAATTGATGGATAATGTGGATAAAACACATGCAACATGACGGGGCCCACAAAGCACCAACTAGTAGCGATCTAGCTATTTGCTACCGTCACTAGCCACATTGGAGTGGATCCACTGAGGTGGGTGGGATTGCAAATTCTGGAGTCCATTGTGATGTATTTTCTTCACATCCACTCTTTCTCCCGTGTTGAAAGCTCATTTTAGGAAACAGTTGTATTTGACCATTAAAAGCTTCTCACTTCTCGAGGGCTACAAAAGTTTTTGGATCAAGATGATATTTGCGTAGTCTCTTCGTCCAAGTCTTTGATACCTTGCCAACAGGTTGGATGGCAAATAAATATTCCAGTCAACCCCATGGAGTTTTTAATGGTAGGAATTTAGTTAAAATTGTTTCTTATGGTGTGGCCCACTTGGAGGATCCAAAGAATGAGTAAGATCAAAATCTTGAGTGGACCCCACCAATAAAACTGGGCAAAACAGACCCGATCCGGTGGATTCGACCCGATCAGGCCCGATTCGACCCGATCAGAACCGAACCGACAGTCTGGATCGGGTAGCCTCATCCAGATCCGAAATCTTTTCGGGTCAAGTTCAAAACCGTCCATCCATTTTTAGATATCAATTTAGGGCATTAGACAAAGAATGAATAAGATCAAAAGCTTAAGTTGACTCCACCACAGAAAACAGTGGGGAGAGTGACGCCCACCATTAAAAACTTCTAACGGCCACAAAGTTTTCTATCAAGCTGATATTTGTGTTTTCCCTTCGTGTATGAGTTGACACATGCACATGAACCGGTTGGCTCTCAAATAAACATCATGGTGGACCTTAGGAAGGTTTCAACGGTGGACGTCACTCTTTCCATTGTTTTCTATGGTGGGGTCCACTTCAGCTTTGGATCTGCCTCATTCTTTGGATCATGTACTAAAATTATCTCTCCAAAGGGATGAACGGTGTGGATACAACACAGGCTCACGTAACTCGGTGATGTCACTTGAGTAGCGAGTCTCGCTACTCAACCTATTAGCAGCTAATCCGCGCCCGTTCCGCACTTGCGCAAAAGTAAAAAAATGATGAAGAGGAAAAAAAAAATGAAAGAAGAAAAACAAATAAGGGTTAGGACTTACCATAGGGTAGAGCAGAAAGAAGGAAGGAGACGCTGAGAGAGAGAGAAGGAAGGAGACGCTGAGAGAGGAAGGAGGAGACGCTGAGAGAGGGAGAAGGAGACGTTGGGTCAGAGCAGGTAGGTGCACTTTCAATGCAGCTACGTTTCCATCTCCCTCTCCTAACTTCGAAATGGATAGCCGTTGCCTGTAACTTGAAAAACACCTAATTCTCCTTTTACATTTCTTGCAATCTTACCTGATAGAAAGTTCCAGGTTGAGATTTTGTTACCTGTAGCATTTCTCCCCCAAACACAAACTGTAAGAAAGTCACCTGTAAATTTCTTACATTTTACAGAAGTTACAGGCATCCAAACGGCCCCTTTTGATGGCTGCGATTCCAAGGATTTCAAATCTGTTCCCAAACACCAAAACTTCTTCCTCATCGTCTCTTGTTCTCCTCTTCAGCCGGAGCTTCTCTCTGTGGTCGATGAAAAAGGATCCCGCTCTTGAATCCGCGCTCTCTCGTAACCGCCGTTGGATCGTCAACAACCAGCTGAAGAACATTATCCTTCGATGCCCCGACCAGATTGCTCCCGTCCGATTCATCCAGAAGAAATTCAAGACCCTTGATCTCCAAGGCAAGGCCCTCAACTGGTTTAAAAAATACCCATGCTGCTTTGAAACCTACCTTAAGGATGATGAATATTACTGTAAATTGACGAAACGAATGATGTCTTTGGTAGAAGAAGAAGAGAATGTAAAATATGGGATGGAGTCTATCTTGGTAGATAAATTAGCAAAGTTATTGATGATGAGCTCTAATCGGAGGCTCAATGTTATCAAATTCAATGAATTGAAACGCAATTTTGGCTTTCCTGACGACTATCTCGTATGGATTCTGCCAAAATATCCTGAGATGTTTCGGATCGTCAATCGGGGCAGCGGGAGACGGAGCATGATGGAGATCGAGCTTGTTTCATGGCAACCTCATTTAGCCACTTCCTCAATTGAAATCTTAGCCCATGAGAAGAACACTGAGCCACATTTTGAGTGTTGCTTACCTTTGAGCTGGACGAAGTCACAGGAGCGGTTTCTTGAATTTAACAAGGCGCCATACATTTCACCGTATTCAGATGCAAGGGGTTTAGAGGAGGGGTCGATGGAGATGGAGAAGCGGGTGATTGGTGTGGTGCATGAATTGCTTTCACTAACGTTGTGGAAGAAGGCGTCGATCATAAAATTGGGGCATTTTAGAAGGGAATTTGGTTTCCCAGAGAAATTGAATGTGTTGCTACTTCGGCATCCGGGCATTTTCTATGTTTCAAACAAGTATCAGATATACACGGTTGTTCTTCGAGAAGGGTATTGTGGATCGGAGTTGATTGATAAGGATCCACTTGTAGTTGTGAAGGATAAGTTTGGGGAGCTGATGCAAGAGGGGCTTCATGAATATAACCGGAGAAGGCATGTGGTGAATTTAGAGAAGAAGAAGAAGAGAGGTTTGGTGGTGATGAAGTTGGAGAGAAAGAATGGAAGAACAATCAGTGAAATGTCTGAACATGATGATGATGGTGAGGAGCGAGGAGAAATTTATAATCCGGAGGAAAGGAAGAGGTTTTATAGATCTCTCTTTGATGAGAGTGACCCATAAGATCAAAAGAGGTAACCTTTGCATATACCATGTTTCTTTGTTCGTTTGGCTACAAGATTATTGCTTAGAAATGATCTAGCTATATCTTCAATGGGGTAATCGCTTTTGGTTGATATCTTGTTAGATTTTCTATTAGCAAGCTGATAGTCGGCAATGTCCTCTGTATCTGCAGCACTGTTAACTGATTTAAAAGGGTCCCTAGTCTCCCTATTCATGGCTTAGTGGTAGACTCACAAGACTTTCAACACTAAGGTCGTGGGTTCGAGTACCCATTGTGGTGTGTGTGTGTGGTAAAAAAAAAAGAAAACTGATTTAAAACAGACAGTGCATTGTGAATTTTGGAGAGATCTAAAAATAGCATGAAGAGAATCAGCAAAAAGATTGGAAAAAAATGAAAATGTATATACTCTAATGTTAACATAAAATGGCATTGATTTGTTTTGAAGACATGATGTGACTCGCTGCTATTTTCTGTTGCTGGATAAAGATCGTCGTCTTGGTAGTGAATTAGAAGTAGTATGACATATTTGGTGATATAGAAGTTCTTGATTTATGGATTTAGCATAAGCGACAAAGTGATCATGAAATAGCATTATAGATCATGAACATCAGAAAAGTATGTAAAATTCTGGTAAGATCGTTGCATTCGATGGACTTGATTTGGATTACCGTGGATTGTTGTTGGTCCAAAAATTGCTTTGATCAGACATTACTGACTTTCTAATCAAGAGCCTTCAAATAGTACAAGAAATAAGCACAAGCATTTTGATCCACATTCCACATGAGAAAGTCTATTGAGCAGGTCAGGATCATCTAATAATTAGTTGAATTTTATTCAGACCGAGTTTCTAATTATGTATGGACAACAAGCACTTTCTTCATGTTTTTAAGCATCTCAATCCTCACCAAAGGCATTTGTCTCCCTTAGGCTTGATGGAAGAAATACCAGTATTATGGAGGAAATCACTGGATGTTCTTCTAGGCAAGAGCCTGCTTGGGTCATGTTAATGGAATCTATTCCTCATCCATCTGAGGTGACATTTAACCCCCATATGGCATGGCCCACTTTCAACAGAAGTCCTTCCTCAAAGCTGTCCACATTTCGCTATAGAGTCCAGCATACCTGAACCGATTCGAATCTGGGTCTGGCCCGAACTAATCCAGACAAAATCCGACCTGGTAAAAAGTACCAAGTCAGTTCGAGTTAACACCGATTCAGATTAAGAGAGAGAGAGAGAGAGAGAGAGAGAGAGAGAGAGAAGGGTGGTGATGGATGGCTACCAGGCTTGGAAGAGGAGGGTGGGAGGGAGTATAGAGGCGAGAGAAAGAGGAGGGTGGTGATGATGATGGATGGTTGCCGGGCTTGGAAGAGGAGGAAGAGGAAGGAAGAGAAAGAGTTTGGGATTGAGTCAAGGTGGAGTCGGGGGGAATCGGGCTAAAGATGCTTAAAATTTCGGTGCGGTGTATAGGTTTAGAAATACTTAAAATTTTAGATTTTTAATATATATATATATATATATATATATATATATATATATATATATATATATATCCAAATCCGAGTCGAGTGGATCGAGTTGAGTCGAGTTTGACCAAATCGAGTCGGGTCGAGTTCCTCACCAAAGACATTTGTCTCCCTTAGGCTTGATGGAAGAAATACCAGTATTATGGAGGAAATCACTGGATGTTCTTCTAGGCAAGAGCCTGCTTGGGTCATGTTAATGGAATCTATTCCTCGTCCATCTGAGGTGACATTTAACCCCCATATGGCATGGCCCACTTTCAACAGAAGTCCTTCCTCAAAGCTGTCCACATTTCGCTATAAACTTTATGCTAATGAGATTAGCATGAATGAAATTGAGGGAGAGATTTGTGGCACATGACTGTGAGGACTGGCCCATTCATTATATGGGAACCACTGCAAACAAGCCCAATTTGAACTCTCTAGTATCTTCTCTCAACACGGCTGTTAAATATCTTTTTCTGTAAATTCTGAAGGAAGCCTGAATGCTATTTTTTCACGTTTTAAATCATGTATCTTGTTGTGATGCATTGGGATGGGATGTATTCAAGCAAACGTCCTGATTTTATAACTTGAGAGAACAATAGAGTCATATGTTGACATTAGTTGTAAGTTTTCTCTGATGCGAGGCTGTTGGATTCAATGGTGGAATGAAGATTACAGTCCCAAAATGCAATTTGAGTGAGGGCCCGTTTGGATGCACTTCCTCAAAAAGGGATAATTTCTGAAAAAGAGGGTTTCAAGCCTGGACGATTCAGACTGGCTTTTGCCCAAGTGGGGGTTTTGGCTTTTATTTTGTCAAGCAGTAGAGGAGATGGGTTCTGCAAGTGCATCAAAAAGTACTACACCTCCGAGTATCAAGTGTTTTGGCCCCCAAAATCACGTTGGAGGGTGCCTCCAAACAGAACCTAAGGTCAACACCTGGTGGGATGCCAGTAAGGGTGGTGGCAATAAGTTATTCTTCTGCAATATATATATATATACACACACACACACACACACACACACACACACACATCCATGGGAAAAGTTATCATGAGGTCGATCTCATCGGAAGCTTCCTGTGAGGCCTATGAGGTGTGAGTTCTGTGGACAACACCGCGATGTGTGAGGGAAATCCATCGCATTAATCACATGCGCATCACAAGTCAAAGTCAAAGTCATCTCCACCACTGTTAGTGTCCAAAGGAACAGTAGTAGCAAAACCAATACTCAGAGGGATGCCCACCCTTGATTTTTTACATGGTCCACTGAGATGTTTACAATAAATCTACTCCAACCATTAGATGTGTCATGATAGATCAGATAATCTACTCCAACCATTAGATGTGTCATACTAGATTAGGTCCATGGCAAAAAAAAATAATAAAATAAAATAAAAAAAATCAGGCTGAAATGTGATTTAGGTGAGGCACACCAAAGGGAACAGTTGGAGGAGAGACATCCAATCTTGTTTTTCCCAGGCCCACCATGATGATTATATTAAATTTACTCTAACCATCACACGACGCTAAAATTTAGGCTTGGGGCCAAAAATCAGCCCTATCAGTGATTCAGGTGGGCTACCCAAAGGAAAATAGTTTGGAGGGTAGGGCATACCCTTCACTTTTTTCACTCATGTGGCCCACCTGAATCACGATAGGGCTAATTTTGGGGTTCTGAGCCTTACGTTGCCCAACTCATCTGATGTGAGTGGATTTTTCATACACATCACAGTGCGGCCGACCTTCGCAGGTCAATGCCCCAGATCATAAATTGCTCATTTACGGTCTGGTTCACAGGAGACTGCTGCGTGCGCATGCGCCAGCATGTCATCATCAAGCATTATCCCAACTAATTCTGTCATTCCACTCTATCAATGACCATATCCTCAGTAAAACCTCACAACCTGAATAATAATAATAATAAATTAAAATCAAAGCTATTCTCATTTTTGTTGCTGCAAGTATCCAAATAATGTCAATCAAATTACAGTGTTGGTTAAAGAACTGTAACTGAACCAACCAAATTACAAGCAAAGCAAAGTCCAATGCCAAGATTTGCACCATTCAATCAACAATTCAGTAGATATTGAATTAAGAATAAAACTCATCAATGACTTTCAATCAAATAAAAAACCTATAAAAAAACCATCATTAAATGGACCAACAATCTTTTCCCCAATTAAATGGAAACTTATTGTATATATGTATGCACGGATGTCCAGTTAAGTATGTTTTTTGAGTTCATTTACTTTTACATTTCTTAATTATTGTATTGTACTTGCATTTGATTATATAAACTTAATTTTAGCTACTTTTGGATTGATCTCTTATAACAACACATGCTTTTAGGCTTCCATTAAATGGAAACTTATTATGTATATATTCTTTTTTTGTGTGTGTGTGTGTGTGTGTGTGTGTATTAATTCTTAAATATGCAAATATGTGTATTTTAGCATCTCCTCAAGTTTCACTAAAAAATTCCACCATTTTCCGCATGTTTCTCCTGGCCAACGAAACTTATAGCTTTACTGATACTTCGAACACTACTCACACCCTTCAATGCCAGAAAATGCTCTCTTCCCTAGCAATAGTGCCACACTTGCACCACCAAAAACAAGAGATTCCCAATGAAGGAAACAACAAATTCAATTATTTGGAAATGAGAGATAGATGGCCATCAGATATTTGTGGCATACATGATCGAAGGATTGGATTGAGGGATATGGTTGATGCAGTCTTCTTCTTCAAGTTCTGTAAATGAAATTAGAAGACAAAAATGGCATACTGTTGCAACTCCAAGACTATCAAGGAAGCCATATCTGACCTCCCTTTAGCCCAAGGCTTTTGAAGGTCTCTAGTTCAAGAGTGTCCTTGTAACCATTTTCTTGCATGGGCGAGGAGATTAGACCACAGTTCATAAAACACTGATAAAGCCTCCCTACTTATTAGTTGATATGGATCACAATACCATTATGCATAACCAACCAACCATTGTAGGGGAGCTAGCTAGGTAAACAGGAAGTCAATGCATTTTGCAGTAATAGTGTGTGAAACAGTTCTAACATGCAAATCAAGAGGTGCTCTCCAGTGGTACTAGTACTGCTGTAAGCTTACAGTGGTTACTGGCAGACATAGGGCACACATGATGTATGTATCACATCCAACCTGTTCATCTAATGCATACCCTCAGGTCCTCAGGTTACACCCAGGGCATGCATGAACATCAGCTACATTCAAAACTCTGGTGGGCCACAGCAGAAGGAACGAGGTGGGAGGGATGCCCACCTTTGATTCTCACAAGGACCCATACAAGGTGTAGAACAGCTTGCTTTTTCTCCTGATCCTTCATCCATGGTAGATGAAGGGTCTGGACGGCCTAAATTCTGTATACCCAACATGGTGGGCATCCCCTCTCAACTTGCCCCCTGTTCTGTGGCCACCTGATTTTTGAGGACCTGTGGTTAAAGTGAGGCAATCCATCTAATGGTTGGGCTTGGATGTCGTGAATACATCACATGGGGCCCACATCTGCCCAGTACCACCGGAGCGCACACACTGTGAATCAATGAATTAGTAAAATGTCCTCATGTCACAACCATGACCAAGCAACCAAAAAATTGATTGGCATTTCACTTCTATCTGGGGCATGCCCATTCACTTCTCATTAACAGCCTTGCTTGGAGCACATGCATACCAACCTGCATTATCTAAAATGCTAGTCCCCATTGAAGATGAAGCATGGACTCCAAATTGGACCAATCAGACCATCTTAACCAAACCATTTGATCTGATCCACTGAATCTGAACCATTTACCTTTTTCAACCATCCAGTTGGCAGCCATTGGTGTGGATTTCTGGCTATGCCTCACCCAGAATGGTCCTATAAATTTGATTGAATGGATTGGCATGCATATATCCCATATGCATACCATGGATAAGTTGCTTGTTTTGGGGTCTAACCCTTCCTATGGAGGATTCATTTTAGGGTAGAACTCAAATGCAATAGACTAAAAAAGATCCATTGCTGTGCATGGGAGGTGATACAGTATAGCCGGAAGAACCAGAATATGGTAGAACCATCTCTCCCAGTAGGGATATGTACTGATTGTATTAAAAGGAAAAAGAAATACAGGAAGAAAGGAACTGCTGAGATAGCAGCACCTAGGAAGCCTCAAGAAAAGCTAGATCAACATCAAGCCCATCCATATGGGAAGCCCATTCAGCAATGAAACACTTAGCAAAAGAGCACACTAAATGAGGGGGGCTTCGACTCATTCCAAAAACATCAGTTGTTCCGTTCGATCCAAACAGCCCACCAAGTTGCCAAAATTGCCATATGCCATAACGTGGTTAGAGGTTTGCAAAGTCGAACACCATGCCAGGCCTTGAGAAGCATGTCTACGTCTCTAGGAAAGCACCAATTAATTTTGAAACAAGAAAGAATGGCTGTCCAAATGGAGTTGGCAAAGGAACAGTGGATCAGTAAGTGGTTCACGGTTTCTTCAGCAGACATGCAGCAAATGCAAACGTTAGGAAGAATCATTCCTTTTTTCCTCAGGTTATCCACGGTGAGGATACTATTCTTCCCAGCCAGCCATCCGAACACCTGAATCTTAGGGGGAACGGTGTACTTCCAAATGAAATGAGGATGCTGCATGGAGGATTCAGTGGCGGAAAGCGAAAGCTCCTTGAAGAAAGATTTGACCGAAAAGGCAGACGATTTGTCTACTTTCCGGATAATACTGTCCTTACGATCCTGAGTGGGGGAAGCATGCTGAATATAGTCCATTAGATCCACGAATTCCTTAATTTCCCAGTCCTCCAGATTCCTTCGGCATTGGATGTTCCAAACCACTTTGTCTGCTTGTATAGAATAGTTGTCCGCAACGTAACTATTTTTGTTATTCACCAACCAAAAAATGAGGGGAAACTTATTTTTCAGAGGAGTATTACCTAACCAGGTATCGGTCCAAAATCTGATGCAGTCTCCCTTGCCAACTTCAAACCCAATCCTTTTGGGATATGTACTGATTGGGGCCATCCATCCAGTGGGCTTCATTGTGAATGGATCATGTTGCAAAAATCACGCTAATTAGACAATCTTGTCCATCACATTTTTCCAATTTCCCTTGATGAATGTTTGGTCATTATTTATTTTTCATCTCAGCTGTCGCTTTGAAGACAGCCTAGTAGATGGATGGACCCAATTGATTCATTGCCCTGCCCCTTGTGGAGTTTATAATAGGATAGCATCTCCCTTTTGTAGATGAACTGCAACTGCTGTAGACTAAAACAACTCTAGATAACAACAAGAGAAGTCCATCTTTAGGATAGAACTCAAATGCACATTAAACTGAATGGAAACCAGTCATGCCCAGAAGGGGACTGCATAGATCTAGTGTTATACCAACTGATGTAAACTAAATAAACTCAATATAATCACCAGAGAAGTCTATTTTTAGAGAGAAGTTGAATTACCTGATATAAGACTTCCATCAGTGCACGAACGGCTCCTTTCAACAAAGTGACCAATAAACAAAATGCATCTTCTCGCAAAGCCACTAAAAATCGCATTCCCTGCATTTTAACAGCCGTGTCAAATGATATTACCCCAAAAAGAAAATAAAAAATTAAAAAAGAAAAACTATTGTCTCAAGCTACTACAAGGAGAGGCATGAAATGTATTAGACACAAACCTGAACATACCCAACATCTCTATCAGAGCAAGAGTATGCCTTCAAGTCCATCTTTCTGTTGTAAGGAGATATCCCTAATAATGTCTAGTTTTGATGCTGATGTCTCTTAGGTAACTAGTTCCTCTAGTAGCAGACCTGATCAGGATAAACCCTAAAAGTATCTTCCAAAAGGACTAATAAATGCAATATCAGGTCGCTACTAGTTGAAATGGGAATATTTGTGTCAAATGAACATTTTTGAAAAACTAGCCTAAAATCCAAGTTACCGCAGAGGTCTTCTTGAGCATAAACAAAGCCTAGATGATAAGGCTGAAATGGATTTCTCATAGTAGCAATTTTGTAGTTGTTGGGACATGTCATGCATTGTGGGAATGGTGGTTAACTTCTTAAGTAGCCAAGGGCGGTGTTCCGAGTATTGGTGATATTATCAATAATATCGGCAACATTATGGGTATCGCCAGCTTGGGAATACTGATAACACTAGTATCAGAAATTCCAGGTATCTCCGACATATCTCTAAGAAATATCACCAATATATTGATATCGCCTCATTCAACCCTTTTACATTAGCTGCCCTGTATCAGCAATATATTGATGATATTGCCAATGTATTGATATCGCCAAAAAATTGTTTATTAAAAAAAATCCGTTTCATTTTTTTTTTTCTTCTTTTGGGCGGGTGGTTGTACGGTGAAATGCATGTTTGTATGGATGGTTCTTTTTTTTTTTTTTTCCTCTTCCAATTCCAGTTTCTTTGTGGTCAAATAATTTAATTTTCCTTTGGCTGTTAAAAACACTTGAATTGACTTAGATCACTGGAGATAATTTGTCCATTCAATTTAATAGATGTTATTTGGTGCCTTAAAAAATTGGATTGATTTCAAATCCAGCTCTCAGATCACTTCTCACCTCCCTTAAAAACAAGGG
Source organism: Magnolia sinica (assembly GCF_029962835.1). NCBI lineage: Eukaryota > Viridiplantae > Streptophyta > Magnoliopsida > Magnoliales > Magnoliaceae > Magnolia > Magnolia sinica. Next base: position 9,959,735 of record NC_080587.1, on the reverse strand, counting down.
AAAGAGGAGTACCACACACCTTGAACAAACACAGGCTGACCTAGCACAATTGACAAGCAGTTTTCTTGCATGCTTCCATCAAAGTGAGTAACCAACCTTTGGAGAGATCAACCCACACGTCCTCACACCACATAGAGGGGTGATGATCACATAAATCTCACACACTCTCTCACACATGAGCCATTACATAGGTCCGGAAAAAGAGAGAATGCAAAGAAACCATAGTCTTCTTAAGGTAGTTTCAACACAAGATTTTTATATATATAAAGAAGAAGAAGAAGAAAATGGAGAAGAGGGAAGAAAAGGGAATTAAGAGATGATGGATCACGATCAAGATTACTCTGACACCATGCAGAATATGGAGAGTAGAAAGAAGAAAGAGGGGATACCATGTAGAATATGGAGAGTAGTAAAAAGAAAAAGATGAGAGCTTTGGAGAAGAAATGATGAGGACATCAGAGTATCACATAGAGAGTGTATTACTAATATTTTCGACTGTGTAAAATCTGTTTATTAAAAAAAAATTGAATTTTCATTTAAATTTTTTTATAGGCGCATGGTTGATGCAGTGTTCAAAATGTTGACGATAATAACAATAATGTCGCGATATTATCGTTGTTGCAACATGCGCGATATCAATACCACAATCTTTTGTTTCCTTTCCAGTTGTCGACGATTTCTCAATGAAACATCATGTGTTGTCGATATTCTGAAATATCGATGGATGTTTGGATGGATAGATGGGGTGGTTGGATTGATTTCTTACGACAACATATGCATTTAGGCCCCCATTAAATGAAAACTTATTATGTATGCATTCTTTTTACATTTTTTAATTACCAAATATGCAAATATGTGTATTTTAGCTTCTCCTGAAGGTTCATTGAAAAATTTCATCGTTTCCCCCATGTTCCCCACATTTCCGATTATCGGTGATATTATCAACGATATCAATATTGTTTCTATATCCCCGGCTAGTGAAACTTATAGCGATATTGATACTTCGAACATTGGTTGTGTAACTGAATGTAAAAAGGAAAGGGAGTTGCTATCAGTCAGAGAGGGCATTTGGGATCCTAGAAACAACAACTGCTAGCTTTCCACCAACAAAACACCAACTATTGCGTTGCTAGAATTTTCCAAATCTGGGAGTTTTTTGGTTTATTGGCTATCCAGGATGAGACCATCATATTGAAGGTTTAGATCTCTGAACCATGGATCCACTTACACAAACTAGAGACTCGAATGCATTGGTAAAAAATATATTCCTCTTTGGGGCGACGACATCCTCATCCCTCACAAATTCAACAAATCTGATTGTGCATCACCATACATCTATGTCAAGCACACAAACCAATGATTCGTAAGTATCTCCACACTCAATCTAACTTGTCCCTACTCATCCGGAATCAGCGCAACTCGGTTTTGTCAAACAGTGTCCTTAGGGATCTTTCATCACTCCAACTTGAATGACGAGTGCAAACCAATGGGGCATCCTTTCCAATGCGTGGGAAACAAATAGAAATATATTTGATAGATGAACATGATTAGGATGGGCAGATGATACATACTTGTCCAAAGTAGGGCCCCAAATGGATCTTCCATAGGACTCCAATGAAAGCCTCATGCAGTGAACAGCATTAAGCGCTGGGATTCCATCCACTAGGATCAGCTTAGATTCCATGTCATATGCTTGAAGGAATGCTATTTCCACTTCAATTCAATAAAGTGGAAATAACCTATGTGGGGCCTGCTGGCACAACTTGCAAAACGTTAATTGCAATTAGAGCTTGGGCCATCATTGCAAGTTAAAACGATCTTGTCTCCGCTTTTGGTTATTTCCCCCATATTTAGTTGAACTATCACAATTCAATCCAACTAAGCATCTAATATGAAATGGGGTCAAGATGTAAATAATATGTTTGCAGAAGCTTTCATGATAAACTTCTTGAAATCAAGAAACTTTGGGGCTTCATTAAATAGCACTACTAATCTGTGGATAATACCTAGAACTGGCATTTAAATAGCAATATAATGTCTGATAAAAGGTAGGCAGTTTCAGGATAAGAAAAACAATTGAGTTATACAATAGCCTGTGCAAAATGGCACTTTTTGCCGGGGCCAGTAACCAACATAAAATGGAACATCCTTTCAGCAATTACGCCATTCATCTTATGGCAACGTCATGGGATGGGCCCCAAAATCTTCACCATCAGATGATTCCGCTGCCAAATCGTGATCCATTAATGCACAAATATAACCAATGGCCAACATTTAATTGGAAAATGCTCAACATTAGAAGGCTAGGATCAACCAACATGAGATATTTTGGGGCCATGATCCATCATGATGGACATGCCATATGAATGGTTTGAATATATGAGTATGATATATTTCTGCAAAAAAACGAAAAAAACAGTCGAGACAGCACCTTCCTTAGAATGCATCTGACTGTGGCAAGCTAACAAAGATCCTATTCAGATCATCTTAGACCCTGCAAAAACAAACATCTCAGGAAATGCTAATTTACCGTTGGTTAAATAATACAAAGAGAAGAAAATTACACTCAGTTTTAAAGGCTCAAAGGATTTCAGATACCTTTAATATAGCAGCAAAGGAAGAGGGTCCGTGCTGAACATGTTCACTTCTTTGAGTGCACAAGGCTTATTACTTCATGAATAGGACCTGGCTGCCTCATCTCCAAATGAGAAATCAGCATAGACTGAAAAGGTAACGTTCCCCAAATACGTATCAGAATGTCAGTAATCCAAACCTCTAGTCATTAGTCAAGGCCTGAAGCACAGACTAGCCACAATGAAGGCCTGTGGCACGTAGTATGTTGAGTCTAAAAGATTTCCAAGCTTAATGAGCTGCAAGCCAATCCCAACATTCATCCCCAATTCATTTTAATTGATAGCATAGATTCAATACTATCCATTTCACTGCTGCTCATAAACCCATGTGTGTGATCAATTCAAAAGAAGATTCTACAATTGTTTTAAGAGCTCCCATTTGTCAAACCGAGCATAGCCGCACAATGAGATTTACCAATGTCAATACCATTGTCAAGTAATATCTGATGTAATTTAATGAAAGCATTTACTGCAGCATTTTCAACCCCGTATTTGTCAAAACCAGAGACTAGCCCCCAGTGCGTTGCATCATTGGGAATCAGGCCATGTTTAACCATCATGGTTACAACTCTGCAAGCATCTTGTATATTTCCATCACGGCAATAACCCCGCACAAGTGTGTTGTACAATGTCATGTCTGGATCCAGACCTGCATCCAACATCTTATGAAACAAAGCGTCTGCTTCCTGCGTACGATGTGCTTTGCAATACCCATTAAGGAGAGCGCTGCAAGTGACGACGTCAGGTTTCAGACCCTTTTCACTCATTTGACACAATAGAAGATACACCTCCTGAAAGCTACCTTCTTTAACGAACCCGTGAATGATGTTGGTAAATGTGAGTTTGTCTAGCGAAACCCCTCTCATAACGAGCTCATTCAAGATCTCTCTCGACTGTTTCACAAAGCCTCTTTTGATAAGACTATGGATGAGAATGTTATAGGTCGCAATGTCCGGCGAAACATCAGCTATCCTCATCATACCTAACCACTCGCAAGCATTATGCATATAACCCTTTTTACTATGGCCATCTATCAACACATTTTAACAAACCACATCTGGTTTCAGGCCCTCTCTTGTCATCACATCAAACAAATGTTCAGTGGCTTCCAAATCTCCGATCTTGCAAAAGCCATTAATGAGAACTGTATATGTGACAATGGACTGGTTAAGCCCTTTTTTCAACATTTTGCCAAAATATTTAAGAGCTCGATCCATGTCACCAACTTTACAGAAACCTTCGATAATCGTAGTGTAGCTAAAACAATCAGGAAACATAACCAGCTCAGATATCTCATCGAACAACACAATGGCATTTACCACATTACCCTTGCTACAAAACTCTGAAATAAAGCTAGTATACATAAAAATGTCAGGTGTGGAACTGGACACCTTCAAAACGTCCATTGCTTCCACCATCCTTCCTGCCTTACAGTAACCATTGACAATCGAGGCAACTGAAATGGAATCCAGAGAGAGACCCATCTGGATTATTTTGCACAGGAGTGAAGTCGCCTCTTTTAAAAGACCCCTTTTGGAGAGCGCATCGATCACAATAGTGTATGCGACAATATCCGCTTCGCACCCGTAATTCTTCATTTCAAGGAGCAGCTTACAAGTGCAAGACAAACTGCCTTCAGCACAATACTTGTGGATAAATAAGCTAATAGTAGCAGCATTTTGACACTTTCTTCGAACACTTCCCAAGCCAATTCCAACCGTTCTGATTCTAGGAGTGCACGAATAATAGAATGACAAGCCTGAATTGCAGGAAAGAAGTTAAGCACCTTCATTCGATAAATCGACTTGAGAGCAAAGTCTATCATGTTTTCCTCTACAAATAAGCTAACGAGCATGCTATACACAGTTTCCAAAACACTTCTATCCGTACAGCTCTCCCCAAGAAAATCGAACACCACGTCATGCCAACCATCTCCTCCATCCCTGTTTCTAACAAGATATCCAAGCAAACGCATTGCTTCATGATTCATATTTCCCGAAACAGAAATACGTATCATTGCACAAACCGACCGAATCCCATGCTTCGACTCACTGCAATTCCCATACCAACTGAAGAAGAGGAAAGTGAGTTTAGCGTCAGAGCTCTCGCCATAGAGATCATTCAGAATCCACACCATATGTGAATCATCGAGACAGGCCGTGAGTGTGTCCGGGAAACCCAAATCCCAGCCACGGCATGAAAGAATTTCCACTATCCTTAGATTGTCCCGAATTCCAAAATCCAAGGATGCCTGTTTGATGAAACCGCCCCTTCTGACGTTCTGCTTCCAGGTTTCTGCCGAAACCCTTTTCGGGACTGTCTTCGGCAGATTCTCGTCTCCAGAATCTTCGGAAACCGACAAATCATGTCCAAGTAAAGCCGATGAAAATGAGAGAACGGAATTCCAAAAAGGAAGTAATTTGAGAGCGTTGTCTCTTCTAAGAAAAACCCGCTTCAATCCCCGTACAGAGAATGGAAATGCCTCATGAAAAACCATAAATTACCAAATGAACCATATTTACCTGGAGAAACGCTATAGAGAGGGAAAGGTGGAAACGAGTTTTTCCGTTGAAACTGAAACGATTCGAGTTTGGGTTTTTTTTTTTTTTTTCTGAAACGGATTCGAAACGCAGTGTTTGGGAAATCGAGCTCTGAAGAACGAACTTCCTCCCTCGCCTTGAAAATCCCTTCTCAAAAAATCTCAGCTTTCCTTGAATTGCTTCTCGAAGGAGAGAGAGAGAGAGAGAGAGAGAGAGAGAGAGAGAGATTTAGGGTTTAAGGCGGCGATTCAGCAACGTTTTTACAAACGCCGACCGTTTTGTGGGCGGCGTTCCACTGGTAATGGATAGGGTTCGGGTCCGGTCTTGGTTCCAGAACCTTTTGGGTCTGAGTACCCGTCGGGTCTGTGGACCCTGGTTTGGAGTTTGTAGAAAATCTACAATGCTGTAGAGGAACCGGCCTCAAAATGAAATTTGAGTAGAGGATCATAGCCTTTGATTGGATTCTGAAACGTCCACTACTTTTTTTTAACCGTCCATTATACCACTAAACAACCAATAAGGTCATATGGGCACTACTTTTATGGATCATATCCCATCTACGGTGGACCCGTTTTGGACGGTTTGATTTGAAATGATATATCTGCCTCTTATCTGGTCAATTGCACATGAGAAAATCATGCAACTAGCTGCATGTGGGATCCACCCTGATTTTTCTTGTACGGAATCCAATCCGTCCAGAAGTCTAGCCCTGTAATGAAAATGAAATACTCCAAAAATCAGACTAATCCAATAATCAGCTGGGCCATCAATAAAGTTGGACGTTTTTGGGTGGCTGTGCCCACGTGATGATGGTATTAAATTGATTTTTTGGCGTATCTCATTTTCGTGTGGGGAAATCGTATTGGACGGTTTGGATGTCACACACGTACCATGGTGCCCCACACTAACGAGTTGCGTGTGAGAGTCCCGGGACAATTTCGATATGAGTGTGTACGGATAATCATGGTCCTTCACGGTATCAATATTTTTTCTATATTTCAAGGGTGCGTTGTACGCACCAAGCACTGGCTAGCAAAACCCATCGCTAAAACCCTAAAAGTCCGTCTAAGAAGACGATAAACGCGCGCTGGATTTATATTTTGAAATCTTTATCATTTATTCCCTTTTTTTTAAATTTTTTTTTCAAAGAAAAGAAGAAAAAATCCCCAGATATTTTCCGGCCATTTTCGAATTCCTGAGAAGAGGAGAAAATGCCGTGTTTTCCGCCTCCCCTTTCAATCACCATCTGCGAAATCAATCGCGATTTCAGTAAGAATCTCTCCTTCTCTCAATTTCGATCTCTCGATCATTTGAATTTCTTTTTTTCTGAGCCAGACTGAAGAATTGAATTTGTTTTATTTTCTATTATTTGTTTATTTATTATTTTTAATTTGTATTTCTTTAATACAGTCACTTGCGAAAGTCTGACTGATGATCGAGCGAAGGAGACGTACGGAAAAGTTCTGGTGAGTTCTTTTAAATGTCGTAGGGGTCTTTTGGATGGTGGAAAATGGTTTAAGTTGTAAATGATTTACAGCCTGTCTGTTTGGCTTTAAGTTGTAAATGATTTACTAGTGTTTTGATAGCCTGTAAATGGTTTATATCCTATACTTATGTATTTACACCTGAGATAGTTTCGAGAAGTAATTCATTAAAAAACATTCAAATGGCATATAAGAGGGCATTTTAAAGTGGATCATTGGGTTAAGCCCATCTCACTAAAGCTTAGGGTTGATCCTCACATAAAACCAACCAGTAGGTGAGCCATAGAAGTGGGCCTACGAATTCAAATACTCTTTTATAAGGCAGGTAGCAAGATCTGCTGCCATTGGTGGACGGAGGGAGGGAGGGAGAGTGAGAGATTTTGTAAGATTGGAGAGAGAGAAAGCTGTTGGAGTTCTCAGATACAATGGAGAGAGGGAGGTGAATATCTCCCAGCCTTCCAAAATGAGTTGTTGGAGGCTTCTTGCTAGTAAATGAAATCCCAGTTTTTTGCTAGTAAAAGAAAAGGGGGAAAAGGTAGTAAATCATTTACAATTAGTAAATGATTTGTAAGCATTTTAGGGCATCCAAACGCAAGTTGTAAATGATTTACTAGTAAATCATTTACAACTTGCCTCATTTACAACAATCCAAACGACCCCTTAGACAGTTGCTGCCGTGTTTGGATGCATAATCAAAACAAATCGCAAAATTCAGTTCAAGTAATGAGGAAACGTCTGATTTTAATGAATCATAGTCATCTGATGCACCCACTCCACACAAGTGGGGCCCATGGTTGTTGATCCTGATGATTTTTCTGACAGGCACACCATGGGATTTCACTTTTGATAGTACATTCAAACACACCTTTATCTGATTTCCGTGATTTCATGATTGTTATTTTCAGTCAAACTCATTTTGATCAAGAGTGGGATTGCTCTGAATAGTGCCAGTGGAGTTCTAGTGCACAATTGCATATGAGGAAATCAGTCATCGTGGGATGGGTGTATTTGTACTAATGTGTGTAGTTTCATTTGTTTAATGGGGTTCTCTTATGTCCACATGCATGTGTCTCCATGCTCTTTACTCACAACACATGCCAATCTTGCTAGTGTGGGACATCCACGAGGTGCACAAGGTGTTCCAGGCGGAGCCACTCATAAAGTGTTAAGAAAAAACTGCCAATGGTTCACATTCAGTGACACCATGTGGCCTACTTGATGAGTGCACCACCCTGATTTTTTGTTCGTGGGCATTTAAATTGTTGGACTACCTTGTGCACTGCTTAGGTCTCCCATGTACCAGTTTTGTCTATAATATCTTTTTTAGCTCTCAACTCTTTTGTACTTTTATATGAAAAGTGAAGAATTATGTGATCCTTGTCCCTAGGTTACTTGGCAGACTGAAGATCTCAGTTTGAACAAGTGGGCCTGGTGGTTCACAGCTCAAGCAATCTAGAATGTCGATATGATGTGCCCCAGTTTGTTTTGACCATGCCTGGAAAACCTCCTTGTCTAGACGATTGTGACACTCGGATTAGTGGCCTACAACTAGATGATTAAGAAGAAGAAAAAATTCAACAGTGGTTTATATGATTTGGATCTCCCAATAATGGAGATTTTTGGAGCATGGTTCATTGACAGTGGGACCCACAAGATCAACGGTCCAGATCACAAAACTATGGAAACCAATGTACAAACAAAGGACCCAAGGAAACTATACATATCCATGGGCCTAGGATCACATAATTCTTCTGTAACTATGAATATTTGCAGATAGTCATTTTTTCATATTTTTACCTTTCCCCTTTCCACACCATCATGGGTGGTTATTGCATAAAATTGATGTTTTCCCCCACATTTGATTGGTTATGAATTTGAAATTGGTTCTCCAGGGAGTTGTTTTCAGTCCAATTCCTTTTCAGTCAGATCTTCTTCTGAACAATTCCGAGCAAGGTTCAGAGCAGGAATTAAGGGAGGATGTTCCGGGAAGGGGTTTAACTGCCCTACAGTTGATCCTGAGTGACTCATTCAAGCGAATTTTTCGTCCCAAGGATGTAAGTTGGTTCATTTGCAGAAGCTTATGTGCATTGCTTGCAAACTTCTTGGTATTCTGATAAGAACTAAGTATTTGATTATCAGTTGGTTTTGATGCACGAATATCTGTACAATACTGTTCTTTATTGATAACTATTGATATGCTAGGATGTCAGCCTTGTTGAAGTTTACTGTGTGAATTCCCATGTTACATTGACATGGTACGCATGCCGGCGAGTCAGATTTTAAAATTAAAATAATGTGGATTCTCTGTTTTGTTCGTATAAAGAATGCTTAGAACAAAAGACATTAAAGAGTAAAGATAAAAAAAATTATATTTCATCATCATAACTTGTGCATTGAGCTCCGGGTATGTGCTTGATAGAGGGGAATGGCAGATCAGGATTCGCGTAGCTGACCCCAAGCAGTTGGGATATGGCTTAGATGACGACGATGACAATACCATCATCATAGCTTGTCCCAGTTATTTGGGTAATCCCATTTAACCAAGCAGTCCTATCTAAGGTCCTTGTTAAATGAACAATCCTTTTCTCCTCAACACCTGGATTCAAGTCCTTCTAGGTATTCCTCTCACCTCTTATAGGCCCTTTGACCCTGATCAATGTTCCCTCCTTACTGGATCCAGGTCTTTGTTGCAAAATGAGCGAACTATCTGAATCTGTGGCCATTATTCTCTTTTTGAGACTACCCCTAAGGATGCTCCGGATGACTTCATTCGTAATTCTATCCTTCATAGTCTTCCTGCACATCCATATCAACATCCTCATCTGCAAGACTGCAATACTAAATCTCAGCTCATGCTGCCTTCTAACTTTGAATACTTAGCAGGCACATCATTGCTTCCTCTGTCCAACTCTGTTTTTTTTTTTTTTTTTGCATACATCCTCACAAATTGCTCCATCCATTTAAACAATTGGTCATCAGCTACCCCCTTTTGAGAGATAACTGAAATTTTATTGAGAAGCTTGCATAGTGAGAAAAGCATACATGCCCAAACTTAAACTATAGAGCCATGGTAATGAAATAAATCACTTTGAGGGATATCTTGATCATCGATTTTAACTGAAACCTTGCTTCTAAAACTGCACTTGTTAAAGTTGCTTTCCAAATACTCCGTATTGGTTGTACAGCTATACTATAAGATTCTAGAGTCCTAGAAACCTCCAATTCAGCGATTCCCCTTAAAACTAATTTTGAATTTAATAGAGTTATTTACTATTGACTTCTAATAAATCCATTTCAATTTGCATCTTGTATTATATAACTTCATTAGTCCATCTTCCAAGATCATGATACAATCGGTCCATCTTCCAAGACTCTGGTATCAGTTTGACTTCTCAAGTATGGCTACAAAGGCATCTATCTTGAGTTAACCAAAGCATGGTTTAAAATATTGTACGATACTGGGATGTCTTGGCAGTGCTAGATGACTACATGAGATGATTGAGTCGCAAAGTGTCTTGTTTCTATCAGAGATTTGCACAGTGCAACTTCGTATTGGTGATACAACTTAATGCGGGGGCATTTTCACATAGGGCTCGAGTGGGGTGGCCTGTAGGATGCAGGGGCACACTTGGGGTGGGTGGCCCGTGGAACCCATGGATTTTGGGCCCGTGTGAGGCGGAACCCATGGATTTGGGGCCCACGAGGAGGGTTCAGCCGAGGACCTAACCCATGGATTTGGGGCTCGGGCTATGAGATAAAGGGATTAATTCACTATGCTCTATTAGTTCGAGCTTTTAGAGTAAGTGGTCAATTGTCCTGCATCAAATTGGTATCAGAGCGGGAGGTCTCGTGTTCGAGAGTCCTCACCGGGGGTGATTAATGCACGAGCATTTTCATCCGGGCTCGAGTGGGGTGGATTGTGGGATGCAGGGGCACACTCGGGGTGGGTGGCCTGTGGAACCCATGGATTTGGGACCCGTATGAGGCGGGTGGCTCATGTGAGGCGGAACCCATGGATTTGGGGCCCACGAGGAGGGTTCGGCCATGGACCTAACCCATGGATTTGGGGAATGGGCTATGAGATAAAGGGATTAATTTGCCATGCTATATCAGCTCGAGATTTTAGAGCAAGTGGTTAATTGTCTTGCATCACGACTAGCCTGTATCAGTGATACACAGGGTGACTTGTCGGTCTCAATGATGCGACTTGTTTGTATTGGTCTAGTCACAAAGTAATCCTTTCAAGTGTTGGCCTGAGTATTGGTTGAGTCACAAAGGAATCATTTGAATTAAAGTTTTGGACTGACTCACGCAACTTGTCCGATTGTATTGGTATCAGCTGTACCACCCAGACTCAACAAGGACCGAGTTGGGTATTAAAACCAGTATTTTGGTCCATGATCTAGGGTGACGTAGTTTGCCTGCGGTAGGGTGGTTATATTTCAGGCAATGTGGTAGGTAGGAGTAGTGCTTGCTAGGTAGGATTAGCGCTTGCTATTGTGGAACATATGGATTGGACGGGTGATGAGTGGTTCAGATGTGTGAGATGAGGTTAGGTAGAAGTGGTATGTCTTAATTAAATGCCAAGAACACAACTATTAGTGGCATTTTTTTTGAAGAGAGAAAAAATACAATAAAGAAACAAAGATGGTAAGAGTTGTTAGCAGGCATTGAGTGCTTGAAGATGGGTGGTCAGCTTGTGTATTTGTGGCTTGAGTTGGTAGATAGTCTTTCTGCCTTTAGTTGGTCCTATAGGCGTGTATTCTTGTCATTGAGCCTTTAGTTTGTGCTATAGGTGTGTATTCTTGTCATTTGATGCCAGAATGCTGGCCTTGTGATACCCAATCTTCTTCCAAATAAAGAGGTACTTCTTCTTCTTCCAATACAGGCGTATTTCTTCCCAATAAACTCAGATTCAGTTTCACTGCAACTCGGACTCGTACTCCTTGGTCTTGGACACCCCACTTCCCCACCTGAATTTTTGCCTACTGCTTCCTTGCTATTTATACTTGCTAACATTTTGAAACAAGCATTTCTCTGCACCTTAATTTTTGCCGCTTCAGACTCCTGCTACCACTCCTGCTTCCTTTCTATTTATACTTGCCAACATTTTGAAACAGACGCCTCCCTGTTCACTGACATATTTCTGCTTTGCTTTGCAGGGAGGGTGGGAATACCAATAAAGAGGGATATGACTAACAAGATATAAACAAATATATTCTTTCTAGGATGTCTTCCATTTTACCTACCTTTTCGTTTAACCGTTTCTTGGTTATAGACAGTGATGGACGTTCATTACAATTGGCTTCATTGAGTTTTAATTGTGAGATCTGGTTGTTTGAAATTATCATGGATTAGGCCAAACTATTGTCACTGTTCTTAGCTTTCAAATTTCAGTTGAAGCGTTCAATTTCCAACATTTATTCATGTTTTTCATTTGAAAATGTTCCAACATTTTATTCAAGTTGTGCACTTTAAATATGTTGATGGTTTCATTTGAAAATGTTCCAACATTTCAAAGTTCATCTTCTCACACCATGCTCTTACAGGTGAATTTGCTAGAAGAAGTGGATCCTTACGGAGTGAGCTGGCACCAACATAAACATATTATCGCATTTATCTCTGGCCCCAACCAAGTTACTGTACGTGATTATGAGGATTCAGGTTGGCAATGTATCTATATCTTTTCATAAACATATGCTTCTCCTTTGTAGCTTTTTTCTTTCATCAAGAACAGAAATGCCTTATTTCATTCTCATATCATTACATATCATTCTTAACTTGTATTTCAATTTCATTTAGACCAAATTTGCCTCTAATAACAGAAGGTAAGGATCCACACCTTTTGACTAGCGATTTCCAAAGAGGCATCACAATGCTTGAATGGAGGCCAAATGGTGGGAAGACACTCTCTGTAGCATGCAAGCAAGTATCACCTACATATTGATATTTTTATTATTACATTTTAATTATGTTGTATAGCATGTTTATTATTGGAATTACATGTTCATGATCCTCCAATAATTTAATGGGATATTCCTTTTCCAGGCGTGGAATTTGCATTTGGTCTGCTTCTTACCCAGGCAATGCAGCATCTGTAAGATCAAGAGTTGCCTCTTTCCTGGGCACCCTCTCCAGAGGAGGCTCTGGATTTCGATGGACTCTAGTGGATTTTCTTGAAAGCCCTAGTGGTGAACAAGTCAGTGCACTCTCTTGGAGTCCAAATGGGAGATATCCGATCCGATTTCCATGTGCCCCGTTATTAAAATTCCCTAGTGTTTTCCATTCTTTCATGTTTTATCTTTGATTCTATGTGAAATCTTTAAATCATGTAATCACTCCTGAGTATTTTTATAATTGTTTATTTTGCTAGATATCTTTAGCTGGAAAAATTACTGTTTACAAATTCATCATATTCTCATTTCGAAGTAATGCATTTGATGTTTCATTCTGAATCCTTAACATTTCTTCACATTTTTGGCATCTGCATCATGTGAGAGCTCGTCATTCACCATATGGGATGTTGCTCAAGGTATTCTTGACTACACTTTTGTATTTGGTGTGCATTAATCTATTATACTTTCTTTTGGCACATGGCAATGGATTTTTTTTTTTTAAACTTGTCACCAAATTAAGTATTGAAATAACTAGAGTTGTATTATTAGATGACATTAGTCGTATTTTTTGCTATTTGCTATTTTCTTGTTTTAATGTTAGAAGCTGGGCTTTCTCTTTTTAGTTATGAAATTGGGAAGCTTGGCCTTACGTCAATTATATTCTCGTAATGTATGCAAGATCTTAACTTACCTTAGCATTTCTTAAATGTTTAGGCTGTGTTGGATGCACAAAGATTGAATTGTGAATGTTTAGTTTAATTTAGAAGAAATTACAAAAATTAATGATGTTTTCTAGTACTTACAATGAAGAAAGTAGTCCTTGAATTGCAGTTCTTATTTATTTATTTATTTTGAGTCCAACTTGAAAGTAACAAAATTGCAATTTGGGACCCTATGAACTTAGGAAGGAAATTACAATTTTGTTATTTGCACTTATTTGACTGATAGTTGCAATTCAATTGATAGAGCATCCTAATTCACCCTTGGTATTGATGCATCTGGAAGCATCAGAATGCAAGTAATTAGGGAAGACTCTTAGCCAAGGTATTCCTTATCGGTAACGGTGGCCGTAACGGTCACCACCATTACTGATACGGGTATCGGCCATAACGGCCGAAACGGGGGCGTAACGACCGTTATGACCCCTGTAACGGTTGGAAATTTTCTTTCGCCCGAAAAATTCTGAAAAAATATCTAGAAAATCAAGAATAATGTAAATATTTCAAATATGTATTATTTTTTTGTTTTAAACATGTTTATGGTAGTGTAACAGTCCACTCTTTGGTGAGAGTGTTGTAACGGGTTGTCTAGTGAATTGTTTAATATGATTATGTCTCTAATGTTTACACATCACAATCAAGCATTACAGCTAGAAAAAAAAAAGGCATAAATATTGTTTTTTCAATTTTTTGAAAAAAAGGCCATCGGAGATTCTATTCACTCCCAATTTTAATCTTAAAAAGCTATAGTAAGAGTGGTCGAAATATGTTGTAAAATGATATAGGAGAGTTTTTGGAATGAGAAAATTGAAAAAGAGGAGAAAAATGAATTTAAATAGAAAAAAAAAGTGATCGTTTTTCGACCATTATGGGAGTAACAGTTGTTATGCCTTGTAATGGCCTTTACGGCCACCGTAATGGCTGATACGATCTTAAAAAACTAACTGCCCATTTTCACCCCCGTATCGTGTAACGGTCATGGCTGTTATCTATACGTATCGGCCTTTTCGGGCGTATCGTAACGGATACGGAACACCTTGCTCTTAGCAATCAAGCCAAGACCTATGTTAACATGTCACACATTCCTAAACATGCATACTTCTCTCGAACTTCTATTAATATTCAAAGCTAGAAAGTCATACATCCCCATAGGGCTTATTTCTTTCCTACAATTAAAACCCTAATGAAAAGAAAAGACAAAAGTACCCTACTAAAAGCACCAGTCACAATAACCCATAGGTGAGGTTGACTTAAGTACATAATACATTGCAAATTGCAATCAAAGGCATAAGCCAAAGACTAAATAAACACATGATTCCCCTCAAGTGGGCTCCATGGATCACACATGTGACCATGTGGGTCCCACTTGTGTGATCAATGATCCACTTGCATCAATTCCCCTCTTCAAAAAGTAACTCAGCCTCAAGTTGCAGGATTAGGAGTGAACTTCTAGTATGTTACTCTGCATTCTTCTTTCTTGCCCCTCGTCACTGTTGGTCGGTACTTGGTTGTTAGGGTACTCCTGAATCTGGAGAATGCTTTTGTTTCCTCTTTCTGTGTCTTTGAACACAAAAGGGTTCTTTATAGTCGCTCGTCTTTTTCACTGGTACTGGCGTCTTCTTTTCTGCTCACATTTCTTGGGCCAAGTGTGTTGTTTCTATCTTCTTGTTCATCACATCCTTTGCCAAGTTGGTTTGTATCACTTTGCCATTACCTCAAATTGCCATTGGTCATAGAAACAATCTCTGTGCTGTTGCCCTTTTCAGGAGCATTGTTTTTCATTAGTTTGAGAGTGTGATCTCCTCTGCCATGAATGAGATTGTGGGTATTAGTGAACCCACAACATTGCACACGATGATCATACATCCATGGACGACCGAGTAGGAGGTGACAAACTCTTATCGGGAAAATGTCACTCCATACCGGCTCAGTGTAATATTTCCCTAACAAGTGAGTCACCAGGCATATATGAGTCACCCATATGATCTTTCCGGCAACCAGATGGGGTTGTTGGTATTTCACTACTCATAGTTGCAATCAATCACCATTCTTTGTGAAATGATGTTCAGGCTGCTGCTGTTGTTGATGATGATCTTGATGGACTAACACTATCAGAATGGGCTTGAGGAAACATGATATTGTTTTTTCTTGTAGACCATCAAGTGACAACTTGATGTCATCTGCACCTTCTTCCGCTTGGAGCTTTTTGTCATCAATAGTTTCTTCACAAAGGTCAAGGTTCTTCTTTGGGCACATGGCTGCAAGGTGGCCCTTGTCCTCACACACGTAACAGGTGACATTACTATGAATGCCCTTTAGTGTCTCTCCTGATTCCTTTACTTCCTTAGGACTTGTTTTGTGAGGTCCTTTAATTGTTGCTTTTAGTGATCGTGGGAGGTCAAGGACAGTTGCCGGTGCGGGGTACTACCATGCAAGGAGAGGAATTAGGTATCATCCATCCTTGCTTTTGCACTTGCAGCCCAATCTGATATGTTTCATCTATAGTTTCCAGTTGGACCTCTACCATCTCGTTCTGTGTGCTCCTTGTATGCCCTCCACAGTAACAAGCTTCTTGTTACATTTCTGATTCCACCAGGTGACACCTTGGCATTTGAATATGATACTTCTTGGTGTACTTTACAACAGTTAGATTATCTTGTTGCATATATAAGAGTTCCCTCAACATTTTAGATTCATTATCTGACAGTAGAATCTTTTCTTGATCTTGGCTTTCATCTTCCTCCAATCGAAACACGAGGAAGGCCACAACATGACAAATCCCTCACCACTGAGTTTCATCATTTAAGGGTTGGTCGTTTTAGCTTCAATACCGCAAATCATATCTTGACTTCCTCAACCATCTTAAACCATTCAAAATAATTTTTAAACATTTCTCCCAATTGTGGAAAACATTTGGGTCTATGCTACTACTGAACTCTTCAATCTTCCATACTCACATGCTTTGTTGGATGATTGGATCTTTAGCGCAAGGAGGCTGAATGTAATCAGGATAATCACGACGACAATTTGTGGTGCCTGAGGTCCTTGCCTAAGGTATTGGGGCTGCTAATTCCCTGTTACTCAGATTGCTGATACGGAACAAAGAATGTTTACCCCAGACTTGAACACAAAGATGCTTCCACGTGCCATCAATAAAGTATTACATACATATTTGGGATTGAAAGAAGGGCTGGATTTTGGAGGGTAAATCTAAAAGTCTGCACTTCTACAGTGGAGATTTGGTTTTAGATCTAGGGTTTAGGGTTATGGTTGGGCTAGGGCAAGTAGATCTAAGGTCTGGGTAAAGGATGTAAGGGTCAAGGGGCTGGATTTCTTATGTTAAAGTAGATCTAGGGATCTACGGTTGAATGGTTGAGATTTGGGAGGGTTCATCACTGGATTTGGGTAAGGAAATTAGATCTAGAGTTTGTAGGGTGTGTTGGAGTCCCAATGGGAAAGTGGGGGTTTTTTTTTTTTTTTTTTTTTTTGAAGGGGGATGGTTAGGGTTTTGTGGATGAGGAAAAGGGACAACCAGACAAGTAGGTTTTTGGGGATGTGAACGGGACGGGTACAAATTTGTGCATCTGAAAGAATGAAATAATAATACATCTGGAAAAAAAGAAGAATTTGGTAAAGGAAGTGGAGAAACCCTCAATTTTCAGAGTGAACTTGCTCTGATACCACTTGACACATCCGGAAGCACTGGAATGCTATTAATTGGGGAAAACTCTTAGCAATCAAGTCAAGATCTATGGCAAAACATGCTAAAGGGGAGAAGCTTTTATCATACTTTTCTTAATATTCCAAGCTAAAGAGTCTAACATACCCATTGGCCTTGTTTATAACCTATAGTTAAAAACCTAATGAAAGGAAAAGACAGAAGTACACCTACCTAAAGTACTTGTCATGATCAGCACTTATGTGAGGTTGATTTAGACTTTCTACATTTACTTAAAGACATGAACTAAACACAAAATAATAAACACATCTTTCCACCTGACGTGAGCTCAGGGCTGGATTTTGGAGGGTAAATCTAAAAGTCTGCACTTCTACAGTCCAGATTTGGTTTTAGATCTAGGGTTTAGGGTTATGGTTGGGGTAGGGCAAGTAGATCTAAGGTCTGGGTAAAGGATGTAAGGGTCAAGGGGCTGGATTTCTTATGTTAAAGTAGATCTAGGGATCTACGGTTGAATGGTTGAGATTTGGGAGGGTTCATCACTGGATTTGGGTAAGGAAATTAGATCCAGAGTTTGTAGGGTGTGTTGGAGTCCCAATGGGAAAGTGGGGTTTTTTTTTTTTTTTTTTTTTTTTTTTTGAAGGGGGATGGTTAGGGTTTTGTGGATGAGGAAAAGGGACAACCAGACAAGTAGGTTTTTGGGGGATGTGAACGGGACGGGTACAAATTTGTGCATCTGAAAGAAAGAAATAATACATCTGGAAAAAAAGAAGAATTTGGTAAAGGAAGTGGAGAAACCCTCAATTTTCAGAGTGAACTTGCTCTGATACCACTTGACACATCCGGAAGCACTGGAATGCTATTAATTGGGGAAAACTCTTAGCAATCAAGTCAAGATCTATGGCAAAACATGCTAAAGGGGAGAAGCTTTTATCATACTTTTCTTAATATTCCAAGCTAAAGAGTCTAACATACCCATTGGCCTTGTTTATAACCTATAGTTAAAAACCTAATGAAAGGAAAAGACAGAAGTACACCTACCTAAAGTACTTGTCACGATCAGCACTTATGTGAGGTTGATTTAGACTTTCTACATTTAAAGACATGAACTAAACACAAAATAATAAACACATCTTTCCACCTGACATGAGCTCTATGTGGGATCACATGCGTGACCATGTGGCCTCACTTATGTGATCGGCAATCTACTTACATCGAGTATTTTCATGAGAGTCGTTATCCTCCAATGTATGGTAGTCTTCTTATTTGCATGGGATGTGCATTTCTAAGGCATGTTTCTTATCGATTGTTGCTATTACAAAGGTAGTATGTTGACATCTGACATATATAGTCATTATTTACTCATGTTTCTCTGTCAAATCCTTTTATTTTTGAACAAATATATTTTGTTTCACTGGGTTCATCTTTCTTTGATCATACAGGGTTGGGAACACCTATTCGACGGGGATTAGGGGGCATATCAATGCTGAAGTGGTCACCGACAGGAGATTACTTTTTCACTGCGAAGTTGTATGCTCATTTATTACTTTTTCACTGCTAAGTTGCACACTCATTTCCCATTGTTAAAGCTGCGTTTTTGAGTTGCTTATGCGAGAGGCATGACCAGTTTAACTAATTCATGAGTTTACAATTTGTGCACTGCAGTGACGGAACATTCTATCTTTGGGAGACGAACACTTGGACATCAGAACCTTGGTCTTCCACTGGTGGGCGTGTCACGGTAAGTGAAAATGATGAGTATGGTGTTCAGCAGCTTCTCTATAAGAAGTTTATAATTTTTTGCTTTTTGAGATCCTTCTATTGTATTCTTGGGAATGCATTCGGATTGAGTTTCTTGTGTTCTCCTACATCTTGTCATTGGAAATCATTGCCATGAATAGTGTTTTAACAAAAACTCTGACCACATTTAAGCCAATCTCTTATGTTCTAGAAACTTCATTGCATCATAGCTTAATCTATCCTTGCAAAAATATACTGTGTTTACCACTACTATATTGCTGAGCATCACGTTTAGTGATTTTTGTTTCTTTTATGGACGAAACATTGTGAGTGTCATGTCTGGTGATTTTTCTTTCTTTTATGGACTCAAATTTGGTCCATGAATCCGACATCTCATTGGTCCAGCTGGCTTGCTGATTTTATTGTTGCTGACAGGGGGACAACCCCACCAGCTGTATACGTGGCAGCTTCCTATTGGGTTGAGATGAGTAGGCTAGCATCTGATGTGGCTCTATGTGATTTGCCTTGCCTCAGCCAGCTTCCCCCTTTGCTTATAAATAGGAAGCTATTCTTCTTCAGCAATCTGTCCTTTCAGATTGACAGGGAAGCCTGCACTATTTGAGCAGAGTTTGCCTTAGCCATCTCGCTTTTCATCCTTCGTCTTTTTTTACTGACCAGTTGGTCCAGTCTAAAGCTCATATTCTGCCGACTGGCCAGCCTATATTTTGCATTGGCGTTCTTTTGGCATGGGTCTCATCTTGGTCTTGTTGCTGCATTATTGACATTTAGTTCATCAAGAAAGGAGCTTCCTTCCCTGTGCCTGGCTGACACTTAGCTTGGAGTGTGAAATGGCAACAATCTATTGCCTGTGATAGGACCTGCTTTGAGCAGTGTGTTCTTTGGTGATCACCTTGCTTGCTCTTCTTTTTAATCAATCTCTTTAACCAACTTCATCTTGATGCACCAACCCCCTCTTCCTCAAGGTTGGCATGAATGATAATATTCATGGATTTGGCATTATATTTTAATTAATTGAAAATAAAAATATATGATAAATAAAAAATAAATAAAGAAGGAAGAATAAACATCTAGCAAACATTTAGTGCCTGTTTGGATGCATCCTCAAAAGCAGTTTTTGACACCTAAACACCATTTTGAGCCAAACCCTAGTAACTGTGTTTGGATACACTTTTGCAAACCCTGTCTGTAGACATCCCACTCAACAGACTGCTTGGCCTAATTAATCCATTCATCATGGATGGAAAATCTTACATTGTATTAGGGTGAAACGTTTGCAGAATTTTTAGTAAGTATGGGAACCCAAACCAAGCCCAAACCCAATCCCAAATCCATGCTCAAGCCCAAACCTAAGCCCGAATGCGACCCAAAACCTCTCCAAAATCTCACCAAAACTCTCTCAATCTCAAATAAAAAGACCTAGAAAGATTCAAGAAGTCTGAAACCCAGTCTAGCCTAGGTTTGGGGCCCACACCCACTTATTTTGTGTGATTTTCTTGGAAGCAGAAAAGCTTTTTTCTGCTTTTCAGGTTTATCCACACTTCAGGAATCATTTACTTTCGGGCCCCAATTTCTTGGTCTTCTGGTGTCCAAACCCTTGATCCATATATCCACCTTGTAGCCCATCAAATTACTTTTTCAACCAAGGGCATTTTTGTCATTTCAATTCTTTCTTGCAATTAGCCCTCTCCCACTCTCCTTGCCTTTGCGTGTAGCTTGCGCTGATGATGTAGATTAGGGAGCCTATGCAACAAAGTCTTTGTGGGGCTCACCATGATGAGTGTCTGAAATCCACTATGCATCCGTTGTGCTGGCTTATGTTAGGACGTTTGCACAAAATTGGTGGCATGTAGCTATACCTCTTCCCCCCTCTCTCTCTCTGTGTGTGTGTGTGTGTGTGTGTGTGTGTGTCTATATATATATATATATTCTGTTTCATTTGGTATTCTCTTGTCGTAGCATTTATCATTTTCATTTACCATGCAAAAGAAAAACTCCCAAACTTCTAGACTATCAACCATGTTTTGTTTCTAATATCAGGGAGCAGCATGGGATCCAGATGGACGTATGATACTGCTTGCATTCTCGGAATCCATAACATTGGGTTCAATTCACTTTGCTTCAAAGCCTCCATCATTGGGTATAGTTTCTACTTCTGAATGCTAGTTTCAATTTTTGTTCTAAACATGAATTTCTTAGTTCTGTTCTAAACAAAGTGATTTTGTTGCTAATAAGAATAAATCATGGCTCAAAAACCTGAAAACTAGACTCGGAGGTCCATTTGGTTGATTGACTTGACTGTAACTCATAATCTTGAAAGCAAAAACTAAATAATTTGTAAATTTTAATTTAAAAATGTATTATAAAATGTGTAAATTCATAAATTTAATAGAAAAAAATGGAAAAACTTGACTAGACGAGGTTGAATCGTTGACCTGACTCGAAAAAAAATGAGTTTCTTGTCAAATCTGCTTGAAAACCAATCAATCGAATTGACTTGAAATTCAATTGAATTTGATTTCGTCCCAAGCAAAATTTGTCCCATCCTTGGATGAAACTGGAATTGGCTATTACTTGGCTTATATTCCAAATATTGTAGCTTTAAATTAATAATTATCTTGTGGATCTTCTCTACTTTGTGAGCTCTGTGAATCATCTCTATCCAAGATGATAGTTTGTTCTGCTATATTTTGCCTGTGTGAATTTTCATCAGAAGAGTTTTTTTTTTTCCCCTGTGATGCTTCAATTTCTTTGAACATGGACTTTTGGATGGGGTTCTTTGGTCAAGTCTTGAGCTGGATTGAGTAATTCTCATGACCTAGCGAACAATTTAAGTTCCCCATGTGACAAATGCTGGGTGTTTCGTAACTGTGCTCAAGTTTCTAGTGACTTGTGATTTAAAATTGAGGGACTCAGTCTGTTTCCATTGTTGGACATGATCAACTTTGTAGCAACTGTAGTTTGA
Source organism: Magnolia sinica (assembly GCF_029962835.1). Lineage (NCBI taxonomy): Eukaryota > Viridiplantae > Streptophyta > Magnoliopsida > Magnoliales > Magnoliaceae > Magnolia > Magnolia sinica. The sequence goes on along the minus strand of NC_080587.1, from coordinate 9,937,844 downwards.
ATGATTGCATTCATATGATGCCTGGGCCTTATGGTGTCATCATAAGGAGCCTTTTGGGCCAACTACCTGGCACTAAAATGTATTGGTTTTGGTCCTGTGCGTGGTCAATTGGTCACCCTTTGCACAGCTACTGTAATTCTGTAAATTAGATACAATAAGCTTAGACAAATGGAAAATCACTGCGAAAGAAGATTAAATACATGCCAATGATTTTCAAAATGGTGAAATAGTGTCATTCAAATTTTGGGGAATTCATCCCTTGGGCTATATGGTTCACTGGTTACTAGCCGAAAGATTCCTTGATCAGGCCATCCGAGCTGTCTTATTTATGCACTTTTCATCATTGAAGTTGAGCCACTGCCACTTTTTGTTGTTTACCCACCAATTAAATGGTTTGGATCATCCTAACAGTGTGATTTTATTATTATTATTATATATGGTGGAAAACTTTGCATTCCTATGGCATATTTCTTTTGCGCAACAGGATGTCTTATACAAGTTAATATAGTTCGAATTTTTGTTTGTCCATCTGTGCACTTGATTGATTTTACACTTTGTTCCTTAGGCTCTTTTGTGCATCTTTAGTTGATTTTTTCGGGTCAGGAGATGTTATCACTAGCTTCTTGTCCTTGAATGCTTGTCATCAGATGCACACCTCTTGCCAGTTGACTTGCCGGACATAGAATCCTTGACAGGCAGGTAAAAGATAATCTTGCTTGCTTATATAATGTTCCAGTTCTATATTGGTAATCCAAATTGTTCATATGGTGGGCCCCATGGTGAAGAGTAGTTGTCCCTTAAACTATCTGCTGGGATGATCCTCACCGTCTAACCATGTCCACCATTAAGTTGCAATTGTCCATTACTATCAGAGTAGTCACCTGATATGGGAGATACTAGGAATGGTTCATCTCAAGGCCTCATCATGTCAACAGCTTCTATTACAGAAAGGTGGGCCTGCCTGGACCATTACTCACTCGAACAAAAATTTGCCATTGCTGTATACCAAGCATCGTATAACACCTCTTACTAGTATCATATGAAACTTGTTGGCGTGTAAAGTTTTCAAAGGCCATTGTCTCATACAGCACATCATGTGTCTATATCCAAGATACATACCCTGAAAGGTTTCAACTCTGCGGAGCCTATTGCTTTGTTTATGTAATTTTGCATTCTCGCATGAGGTTGTGACATCCTGACAAATGCATTTGCATACTGTTCGTTGTTATTGTGTGCATGCAGTCATGGTATTGAGAAGATGGCCTGGGATGCAACGGGAGAGCGATTGGCTCTATCATACAAAGGCGGTAATGAAACTTACAGTGGTCTTATTGCAGTGTACGATGTTAGAAGGACTCCGCTTATTTCAGCATCGTTAATGTTAGTTCTATAATTTTCTTTTAGCCTCCAATGTTTTCCTTCCTTCTGGTTTGCATCATCTTAAATTCTCTTCATGTAAAGATATTCATTTTCTACAATTTTATCTTATTGAAGTTCTCTAATCCAAACCCAATCTTGACATGAATTCAGTGGGTTTATTAGAGGGCCTGGGGAAAACCCAAAGCCGCTTGTTTTTTCCTTCCACAACAAATGCAAACAAGGGCCATTGCTATCCGTGGTAAGAGCTAATTTCATGTTTATGTGCTGCATTTTCTTGTTTTTAACATGAAAATTTGGGCGAGTGGTCATGAAGAATTATATGATCCTCTGCCTAGTTTCATTGACATTTGATTTTGTACAAGCCAACAGATCTGTGCCCGGGGTGTTTGACCGGGTGAGAAAAATCTCCCTGATGGTACAATCCTAACCCTTCAATACATGGCCTTCAGATATGTGGTTAAGAAGAAAATACATCAACAGTCCACATTCACGGGAAAAAGCCAAAGGTTGGATGGTTGGTTTCTTCCGATCTTGGAGATTTTTGAAGTTTGTCCATGTGATAAGAGAAACAGTGTGGATCACCAAGTCATGGGTCCTTTTTGTTGGAACTCAGGGCTTGAGGATGCCATACATATCCTCAGGTGGATGCAGATTCTGTCCTTGTGGTGACAGTTGGATTAACCCATTTGAGCCCAACCATTGTACTAATGGCTTTGCCCATCTAGTTGTGGTGAGAAAGGATCTCTTTGAAGTAGGATTGCTACCCAATCCCCATTTTGAATGTGCACTGGAGATGCCTAGCCATCATGAATGGATGTGTGGGTGCCGGTGGACCAGAAACTCCTGTGTACCAATGGGAGCATTCAATCTTTGCCTAACCCATTTAATGCCACCACAGACTCACTTCTCATTCTGATTTCTTTTAATTTCAGTGCTGGAGCAGCGGCTGGTGCTGTACATACCCCCTCATATTTCGAGCGCATCTCCTCCCTTGATCGAGGTAAATATCTCCTTTTGTGTCAGCACCCAAAAGAGTCTTTTGTCCACATTGCACCTGTTTCACCTTCGGGGAGCGACTTATCTTGCGCCCTCTTGTTTTCCATGAAGTTGTAATTTGTTTCATTTGCCATCTGAAAGGGTCAAAGCCATCATTTCACCCCTTTTGCTGCTCAGCTAGGTTCGTGCTTTGAGTGAATGAAGTTTTGGGTGCAGTCTTTACTGCGTTGGAGAGCCACAAAGGGGTAAAATGACAGATTTGCCCTCCGGAGCAGATTTGAAGTGCATTGCACCCGTTCTCATTGAAAACAAGGAGCAGAATCTGTTAGTGGTGAAAGAATAGGATGTTGGAGTTGACTCCCCAATAAGGGTAGTGACACCAGGAGGTACTCGTATTTAGATCTTCCTATGCTTCTTTAGCATGTTTTGGAATGGTCACCGATGGTGCCATGAAGATGCCATGAATTTAGCAGTCATCAGATTATCCTAACCATTGATCAGTAGCCAATGATCTACATTCTAGTGCTCCTATTGGAGAAGTTAATATGTTCCTAGAGGCATTCTTAGGCCATGGGCATCTTCGTGGTGGGAATAACTGGATGGATAATTTGGATAATGCCAGCATGGCATGGGCCAAACGTACAGGTCTTGCAATATCACTACCCCTATAATGGAACTGAAAACATTATTATTAGTTTTTTAAATGAAGCTTCGATTGAAAAAAGAGAGAGCTAAAGGTAGAAAAACCAATTTGTAGGGGAAATGCTACTGTCCCCAGCTTCATGGGAATGTTAGCAACATCCCCAAAGCTTTTACTTGACAAGTAAGATGGTGAATCATCAATCTGGACTTTGCATTTGTCCGTACCACTAGGTGCAAGCTATGGCGCAAAAAATCATGCCAATCGCATCATCCTAACCCTTTGAATGTGGTCCATCTTGTTATAGCTGTCCATTTTTACTAGCCATAGATGGAGTGGTTAGCAGCATAAAACCGAAGTGCTGCTTCTGAATAATAAGAAATCCATGGTGGGGCCTATTGAATAGACGTTTCAAGATGACGATTGGACCTATTTTGTTTTTCTTCTCTTATCTTGGCTGTCATTTTTTTATGCTATCGATTGGATGGATTGGATATCCCATTGGTGTGATTTTTTCACCCTCGCTCCCCCCTTGTGGTATGAATGGATGGACAGTCCGATAATCTGATGTCTCACATCAATTAAAAGCTTAGGGGATGTGCGTGACAACTCATGAGGATGTTAGCCACGGTTTTAAAGAGTCATAGGAGTGATGCAATTTGGACTTGGACCTGACCTGGTTCGACACCTGAGTCACTCCCGACTTGGATGAGTCACAACTCGGGCAAGTCCGGTCAATTCAGCCTGACTCAGGTGAGTCCTGACTTGACTCCGTACTGAACGAGTCGGTCTGATTCGCCGAGTCTGTTAACCATGATGTTCCCAGTCCATGTTTTCTATTCTTATAAGGGTCCAATTCTTGTAGCGCTCCCTAGAATTTAGAAGAAGTTATTAAATAATTTTTTTTCTGGGGAACAAAATACTTGAGAAAGAGATCCTGTTTGTCAGGTCTGGGTACTGGGAATTGAATTTTGTAGAATCCAAAAACTGTGTTTGGGTATTGGGAAAGAATTGCCAGGAACTCTACTGTGTGTAAATTTTTTATTTTTGAAGGAAAAAAGAAAAAAGTGACAAATGCTAGGGAATCCATTTCCTTGGAATTTGCAAGCCAACCTTTTACCAAGAGCGAAAAAAATGGACCTTAACTGGAACTGGTTCTTGGAAACCGTTTCTAAGCTTTTCAAGGTCTGAAACACAGGAATTTACCAAGGGTGCAGCTTGGGCAGGTTGGGTGGGGTTGACGATCAACCGAAGCCAACCTGACCTCAAGAGGACCCAACCCGCATCCCGACTTGACCTGAATTCCAACCCGAGGTGCCCAACCCAAATCCAACCTAAAGTCCTCTATACTTGACCCAACCTGACCCCACTTGGTCCAAATACACGGTTTATTCCCAACCCGAATTTGCTCAACCTGAGCCCAAGCCAAATTCAAATTGGATTGGCTTTTTCAAATCCGAACCCAAACTGAGGACCTTGACAACCCGACCCAACTCGGTTTGGGTCATTTGGAATTTACTTGGAACTTTTTCCTGAACGACATATTTAGAGATTCTATGGATAGAGAAAAGCTGTGGAACTGTTTTCTTAAATCTTTGTGCTTATTAGGTTGATTGACTTTGATGCAAGGAACTGAAGACCATGGATATGCTGTGCAAAGGGATTGCGGCTATGCTATTTTGGAGAATAAATTGCTGTTGTTTCTGTTAGAAGTCGCCTCCAAAGAGATGATTATCGCAACTGAAAGCTTACTTAAAAGCCAACGAAGAGATTTCAAGCTGGAGCTCCCCTTCAAATGCATCTTCTTACACCAAAAAATGTGTTTCTTGGAGGAAAAACAAATCTGTTTTGCTGCTTTCATTCGTGAAATATGAAGAACTAGCATTGGTAATCTGATTTGTATGGAGAGCTTGAAGACTGGCTATGCAGAGCAGATGCTGATTTGGTATGAGGGAGTGAGATCTGGGCCTGTCACTGGATGGGGTTGATCATGAACATATGCTCTGGCACAAAAATCAGTCAAATCCATACAGTAAAGGCTGTGGATGTATGAGAAAAACCAACGGTTAGAAAAAGATGAGTTTGTTTTATTTTTTTATTTTTTTCAGATGTGTTGGTCACTTGATGAGACAGGACATGTTCATGGTGGGTCCCACCTCATGAGTAGGTTAGATCTCGTGCATGGTTGGCATATTAGAAAACTAGAGGCATTTGGCAGTGTTTTCTCAGAGGTTCTTATCCTAGAGGCATGGATGAGGCAGTGGATGTACGCACTCCATGCGCAAATGTTATGTATGGTTGTGAGATCTAAGCCGTCCATCATGTTCATTCCATTGTGCTGATGCCTATGGTCAAAAGTAGGCCGTTTAGCTGATTCCAATCATCTGTGAAAGATATGTATGGCTACAAAAAGATATGGCCAAAGTCATTGCAATCCAATTCTGATTTATTTCTACTTTGTGGTCCATGTGATGAGCGGACCAGCTTGATTTTTGGGGTAGATCATCAAATGGTGGGACCACCTAATGGACTGCTTGGATTTCACTGGTTTCCTTGTGGCTGGTTCCTCAATAGCGTTTTGTGTGGGGCCCACCATGATTTGGCCATGACATCCAATCTATACATCATCTGCACCCCCTCGTTCTTGGATCCCAAAAATCAGTCCCATGTGTACCTGAATTTTGGAATGGTCTGTTTTTTTCGGTGTCCACCCATGTGGAGCATTTCCTGAGTTGATTGGACGGCATATATAAAACACATTGGGTCCCACACGATCTAGAAGGTTTTCATGGTGGCTGTCCACATCTCAAATTTTCCCTGTGGTGTGGCCCACTGATGATTTGGGTTGGCCTGATATCTGGGATAAAGGGTGAAGTTGAAGGGACCGACCTTATGGACGGATTGGATATAACCATATATAACAGTGGGCTTCACATTCTTAGAAACCGGTCTCTGGTTTCTTTGGAAAGTTGCTGAGTGTTGGAAGGTTGGATAATTAGAATTGTGAAGTCAGTCTAATTTGGCCATACCATGGAAAACATCACAGACAAGAAAGTCTTCTGTTAGTGAGCCAAAGTGCTAGGACTTGACGGTAGGTACATTATCCTGGTCCATCAACTGCTGGGCCATCAGATCAAGCGTGTGGATGGTATGTTGTCCCTGCATCTTTGCATAGGAAGACTTGAATTTTTCAGTTTCGACGAGTGGAGTCCATTGTTCAGTAATCCAGACCATTGATCTGCTATGTCCCACCGTGGATCAAACATCTCAATTTATTGCCTAGATATGGGCTGTTGAGAAGAGAAATAAAGCAACGGTCCACATTCAACTGAAAATAACATTGGTCGCTGAGGATCTTCTCATCTGGGAGATATTTGAGGCATTCTCTATCCACTGAGAGATTGGTTCGAAACATGGCCACACTTGCAATGATGTGGAACAAGCCACTCCATGACTCCTCTGGATCAGGCTTAAGGTTAAACCCGAGATTTTTAACGGTGCTAAGTGCATTTTCAAATCCGCAAGGGTTCTGCTCTCATTGTCTAGGCTACATGATCTTTTCTGCCTTAACATGGATGTGGTCTATGCTGGATAAAAGTCTTATTTACAGGAGAATTGTTAAGAAGAGAAATATAACAATGGTCCCCGTTCAATTGAAAAAGGTCTAGGGATCAGTGGCTAGGATCATCCAACATAGGATATGTTTGAGAGATGATCTAGGGCTTCTGCAAACAAAGAGCAGTCAAAGCTGCTAATCTGCTTGCTAGAATTGATACCACCGATGGGGTTTTTTGGCTCTACAAGCTCTAGAATTGTGTACAATACATAATAATTAAGATCCAATTCCAGAAATAACTGTAACATAAAATTTATAAAGTATGTAAAGATACATAGATGGATGAGATCAAACTTGGATATGATTGATTTTAGAGTTGGTGCCGTAGAAAACTATATGTGCATTTGTCTACTAGTCATGTGGATGTGATTGGGTGGATCTCAGCCGTTGATCATGGTGATCATGGGTCTTAAATTGGACATGTGATATGCCTTAGACAGATTTAGTCTTGCTCTCACTCATTGGATTTGTTGAGGAGTAATTCTTCTAGTGATCATTGGTAACTTAATATTAGACATAATAGCCATTGACTTGGGAGAGTTGTGGTTCATGCATCTCGGTACCCTGTTAAACTATGACCGTCAGAAGTGCATGAGACAAACCCGTGGACATCAGTTCATAAGATGTATAGTCAACTTGAGTTTAAGATGGACAATCTCCATTATCGGGAGCCACCTTGTTGTCGGTTTACGCCTTGCCCTTATGCTATACAAGAGTGTGAGTGTGTATATATATAATACAGGTTCGGACCTTTGGTCACTCACATTAGCGGATTGAGATCAAATCAACAATCTGGGGGCCATTAGCTTGGACTATGATCGTGGGAATAGGACTGGATAATGGATGAAATATTGTTGGATTCTTAGGCTTGAGGACGTGTGAGGGTCACGATTTTGACTGATCGGCTTTGGCTCTTCTTACGAGGTCTATGCAAGGGCCAATAAAGTGGACGTAGTTGGGTAATTCTATCAAGAGTGGTTGATTCTTACATGGACTAACAAGAGGTCCACTGGTTTACCTAGGAACATGTTTATGACTTTGATCTGAATAGATCATAGATTATTAATTAAGTAGGTTTTTCACTGGGCCCATCACTTTGAATGTTTTAATTGAATTTTCAAAGGTTTTTAACCATTGAAGTTTTTGTTTTTACCGTTAAAACTACTTTAATCATACCTGATGATAGCTTAATGGCCCAGAGCTGATGGTTCACTTCTGAATGGCATGTGATATGATCATTATTGAATATGTCATGACAATGAAAGGATTAAATCATGAATATATGCATGGATGAGGTGAATTAACATGCTTCATTTACAATAAGTTAAACCAAAGTTCATAGGGTGGCGAAGCACCATACTAGGTACACCTATGAAACCCAACCCCTCATTATTTATATGATCCCATCTAAGAGGAGAGTAAGAGATAACCCTAGACATCTTCATCCCATGTGATGTGTGAGCATGAGGAAAAAGAGAGTCCAAGAGATAGCGGAGATCCACTCCATCCTTTTCTATTGTCCTCACATGTGGGTAGTATACGTCTTTTTCACCACTTATCAAAGAATTAGATGTTGGTTTTATTATTATTATTATTATTACTTATTATTTTTTTATTTTTTAAACACGCACACACACCCCTACACACTCATGCAGTAGTGGGATTTCACCACCTATGGATAATCGAACCCTTGACCGGGTATTGAAACTCCTAGGAGTCTACCACCAGAGCAAGAGTAAGGATTCAATTGGACGTTGGGTTATCTTTATTCTCCAGTATTGAGATAAATCAGGGAGAGACTCGTGGGTTTAAGAGATCGACTTTGACAAATTGACATTACATTCAAGTTATTCATGCGCATCGCGTGCATGTATGATCTCCATGTGTGTGTGTGTGTGTGTGTGTGTGTATTGTTATATTTTAGAAATTTGATGTTATTGCAAACAAAGATTCTTAGGATGAGTCTCATAATCAAATTGTATTTTATTGTATTCCACTGTGTTTGTATGATAGAGACCCAATAATTAATTGCATGAGCAGTCTTGTTAATGTTGATTTGTCAATGTTACTGCAAAGATGAATTTGATCTTCCACACCTTACACCTTTTTGGAAAATTTTTCAATGTGAATAAGACTTTTTTTTTTTAAAATTATTATTATTTTATTATTACTATTATTTTATATGTAGGTGAGGTGATCAAACCATGTATTTATAAAGAAAAAGGGTTGAAGAAGCTTACCTACCCTACTTTTCTTCTTTGTAATCTCCACAACTTAGGTTTTCATATCTGTCTAAATAATTGTGCATACGGATCACAGTCCAAACACCATTTTCCAAACTTATTTGTATTAATCACAAGTATAATGAGTCCCATCAAACCGCGTTAGATAAAAAACCGATGATCATAGATAACTTAAGCACAAGGCTAGGGTATTTATCGGGTTTAGAAATAAGTGGATGAGCAGATGATTTAGAAAACTTTCAGAATGTTCTTTCAAGTTGAATACTTGTGTTCATATGATGTAGCTCAACCATTGGATTTATTGACCTAGTTGTTTCTATTATGTATATATTACCAAACATGTTTATTTTTGTATAGATGATTTCATCAAATAATTTAATTGTAATTGTTTATTTTAAAAATTGTACCATCCACTAATTTACTTGTAACTATATTTAGACAACCATTAATTGGATAATTAATATTGCCCGATCAATGTGATTTTACATATATTCTCCATCAACAATGGCACCGACAATTTGGATGGTCTTGATAGCTTGCAACATTTGAGGAGGATCGCTCATTGTGTGGGACCCACGTAGGTCCACGGGCCAATTATGCTAATTGAGTGCATTTGGAATGGGTTCCCGTCCTTGCCCAAGTGGTAGACTCCAAGGAGTTTAAACTTGAGGTCTTGGGTTCTAGGTGGTGAAATCCCACTACGGCGTGCATGGGTGTATGGAAGGTGTGTGTAAATTTTTTTTTTTTAATTTTAAAGTACATTTGGAAATCAGTCTAATCAAGGATTAAATAGATGCAACCATGTAAAATCATGATTAAAAGCTCTAAATTTACATGTGGTCCACATGAGTCTTGGACTGTCTTGTTTTTTGGGGCATCCATTCATCTTGATGTGTCTCACTAGATGCATGGATTGGATGGCATATACACACCATGACGGCCCCACGAACAATTTAGACAATTCTACTGGTAGGACTTTCATCTAAACTGTTTGGACAGGGCCTGATTCTTGGGCCATGGTCCAAACATAGGGTGGCATACTTGATGGAGGGAGTGGATCTCAACCACACAAAGTCGTTCTATCCATCCCCAGCAAAAGTCATCCTCCAGCCTACCCAAGAAAATCAGGCAAGCGTTTTTCAACTTCTTAAATGGTGTGAAAAAATAGCCTGAGAGTTTGGGCTGTCAATAGGCCCAGTCGGGTCTGTCCAAGCCCAGCCTGCAAAGTACAAACTAAGCGATACGTGTACATGAACCGAGTTAGCTCGGTTAACTCGTTTGACTTGACTTGAAAAAGCTTGATTCGGTTCAGTTTGAAACTGAGTTCGAGCTGATTTTTTGAGATCGAAAAAATTTCGGGCTGAGTTTGAGCTTGCCTGAGCTCGACTCGACTCAGATCGAACCTCAACTCGAATTGACTTGGATAGAATCGGCTCGATGACTTGATTATTTTGATATTAATGCTGCTCGCCAGCGTTTGATGAAATGACTCAATAAAGTGTTGTTTCGGGTGCAGACATTCTCCGCCGGATCAGCTAGTGGCGAGGAAGGAATGAATACGAAATAAATCATTACAAAAAAAACTTCTCCTCAAATCATGATTTTGATGTTGCTCGCCGAATGTTTGATGAAATACCTGTAAGCTGCTGTTAGCTTGTTTCTATTTTGCATTCCGTGGAAATTTGAAGATGGACTCTATATGTTTGAAAAAATGTATTACAGGGTCGAACTTGGCTTGAATTGGCCCGATTGGCTTATCGAATCGAACTGAGCTGGCCAGTCAGGCTCGAGCACCAAACAGAGTTGAGTCCAAGCTAGGGTTAGCTACTAGCTGAGCCAAGCTGTGCTAAGCTCGACTCGGTTCAACTCGCGTACAGCTCTAGCTCTTCATTTAGAGGCGTAGCTTAAGTGGATCCCAGATCCATTGAGGTGGGTGAGATCCCTAACTGTGGGGCCCACCTTGATTTATGTGCCTTCCATCCACGATGTCTACCTGTTTTGAAAGCTCATTTTAGGCATGATCCAAAAAATGAAGTAGATGTAAATGTCAGGTGGACCACACCACAGAAAACAGTGGTGATTGACTATTAAAAACTTCCTCTGGGTCACAAAAGTTGTGGATAAGGTTGATATTTTTGTGGGCCCTTCATCCAGATCTTTGTGACATCATCAAAAGTTTGGACGGAAAATTAACATTTTGGTGGCCCAAGAAGTTTTTATTGTGGGGATTAATTACCACTATTTCCTGTAGGGTGGTCCACCCGAGTTTTGAATTTGCTTCCTTTTTGAGATCATGCCTTAAAATTAGCTTTCAAAACAGATGAACAGCGTGGATGCAAGGTACATAAATCATGGTGGGCCCCACAGTTAGGGATCCGCACCCCTTGAAATCTTAACGGGCTGGCCCGATCCGGCCCAATTATTAAACGGGTTAAACTTTAGGCGTAGCCGGTCCTCTGGTTTATATTTCCAGCCCAAGCCCGATCCGAAGCGGTCGACTCCTCAAAGCCCGTGGGTCAGCCCGGCCCATGAAAGTTAGAAGTCCAGCCCAAAACATAAAACCCATCTGAAAAACTCGTGATTCGTGATAACGGCAAGGGGTATATCAGTCATTGTCATCATCGCTTACAGATAGGATAGCTCTTAGAAAGAAACCGAAAGGCAGCTACTGCAGAGAGAGAGAGAGAGAGAGAGAGAGAGAGGGGCCATGGCTTCCATCACCGTTGGATTCTTACAGCCAAGACCCTCCCCATTGATAGTATCACCCACAACCTTTCATCAGAAGCAAATCCCAACCACCCTTTTCTCCAAATCCCTTCTCCATTCCTCCAACACCATCTTCTCTTCTTCCATTTCTCCTCTTTTCTCTGATAGATGGAGGCCTTCCTCCGCCAACGCCGAGGCCTTCGAACCCGAATCCGAACCCGACTCCGAACCCGATTCCGAGTCGACCCAGATCGTCGAACCCGACCAAATTCAAGAACCCAACTCCGAACCCGCCCAACTCGCCGAGGAATCGAGTGAAGTTCCGAAGAAAGGAGTCGAGATTTTCGCTGTTGTCATGGTCAGTACCAGATACTCGTTTTACAATTCTTGGAGCCATGGTTCGGTGATCCAAACCATTGGTTTGATGGGCCTCGGCGTGGATTGCTTGTGCATTGTAAAAATCCCTTGGATTGGAAGATCCTAGCCGTTGGACTTTTGGATTTTCTTTGGTTTGCAGTGTTTTCTTTTATCAACGGTTGGGATCAGTGAAGCTTGGGCCCCACTTACCCAAAATTAAATCCTGAACTGTACTGTTCTGATGTTTTGGCTCGAGCATTGTACTCTCTCTCTCTCTCTATGTATTTCTTGAGAAACTTACCCCAGTTTTTGATGCATACACCCCTTTTTATTGCTTTTGGTAATAGAGAGTGTACTCGTGTAGCATTTTGTGTCCTTTTTTCAATTCTCAGGGAAATTTTATTATATGTTTTTCTTTTGTTATTTTTTTTAGATTATAGGGTTGAAGCTCAGGTGGTTCTTATTTTGTTAAAATTTTCCATTTTTTAAATCTTTTTTTCTTTAATTAATTTCTTCGATTGCAGGTTGGGTCCCGTCAGTACATTGTGATTCCGGGACGATCCATCTACACCCAAAGGCTTAAAGGTGCCAATGTGAACGATAAGGTAATTGATGTCAGAATCCTTCTTTCTTTCCTTTTTTTTTTCCCTGCATTTTTAAGTGGTATCTTGAAATTAAAAAAATGGGTAGATTATTATTATTATTTTTTAAAAATTTCTATTTCTTGGTATTTGTGCGGATTATTTGATGTCTGATCATTAGAGGAATTATAACATATTCTGGAAAGAGAAATGATCCGGTGGACTGAATGCGTGGTAACCTCTCCATGCACATTGTCACATTTGGACCTGTCCCTGTCTACATAATCTATCTGTATCATCCATTAGGTTCGGTCCACTCTTGAAAAGATTGTAATGCTCGGATGCTCTGGCATATAGTCAAGTGGCATGAAAATTCGATGGACGGGATTGTTTATTGGAGACGGCTCTAGTCACAGATGTTTAGGACAATCCCACTGCTGTGGTTTTTATGTCAAAACAAAAGAAGAGTGTATTGGACCTAATGGATAGTTCTGGTAAGTGATGTAGATGCCTAAGAGTCCCGGTGTGTGGAAAGGTTTTCATACTGAGTGCACTACATCTCTCTTCTGAAAAAGTATGGTGTATCATATTCACACACGTCTAACTGAACACGCACAATTCATGTATTTCTTTCCACCAACACTAGAGGATTGTTGACATTGCTCACTGTCACTGCATCTTTTCTCTATGTGATTCAAACTCTCAATGTGTTATGTTGGATCATATTATAATTAGTTATTCTTTAATCTAGTTGCATTATTTTGGTATCAAAGCAAGTTCTGCTCTTGGGACCTGCTCTTTTACTTTTCTCTTTTCTTTCTTCCCCATATTCTTTTTACAAGTTTTGTCCCAATATTCATCTCAAACCTATCCTCAATTCCTCTAAACAAGCCTATAGATTCAACCCTTCCACCATAGATCATGTATAATCTCCATCTCACCTAGACCATCACCCTATTTTATACCAAATTTCACTAGTAAGCAGTTCATACCCTATCTAGTACCCAGCCTTTCCAAAACCTTTTTCATTACCTAAATAAAAAAAAGAAATCCCTAAACCAATCCATTCTCTTCCTTATGTTGCCAGAACACGTATAGCTATATGTACGAAGGAAAGCCCATTACACTTGACCTTATGTAGGATGGCTATCCAAAGAGGCGAAGTTGGCGTTATAGTGTTGAGTGGGGCTCAATTTGTGGAGGAAAGTCGGGAACGGGGAATCATGTATGCTCTGGGAGGATGCAAGATTGATCCAATTGGTAATGTTGTTGTCCAACCACTTGAGATTCAGGACATTTTGTCCTAATTTTAGGATTTGGTCCTCGATGAATTACTGAGTGCGCTTCCACTCGTATGCGACATTTAACACGCGATTGATTTGATGTTTGGAGTGCCATTAGCATATCTTCTAGCATAACGAATGGACTCGACAGGGAATGCAGAGCTTTGTTGATAGGTTTCATTCGTGAAGCCTCAACTCGTGTGTTGCGCCGACACTGTTGACATAAAAAAGGATAGCAGTCAGTGGATGTGTTGACAATGTGTCATCAACAAGATAACGATTAAGTACTGTTTTCCTATTCCATGTCTAGATGACATGTTGGACATGATGACATATGCTACAATCTTTTCGAAGATTGATATGTGAAGTGGGTACTACAAGATAAAAATTTGTCCTAGAGATGAATGGAAAATTGCTTTTAAGACTAAAGAATGATGTAACTTGTAAGAAAAATGAATAAAAGAGAGAAATGTGAGGAATGGGAGGACTTTTCTTATATCACAACTCACTCCCTAATCACATCTATCTAAAGGAAAAATATTACAGCTGAAGATAAAATATATTAGCTGTAAAGCTTATCTAAACTAATTACAAATGATATGGTACACTATAGGTGTACACACAACTATATAGTAAGATATGGTACACCACAGGTGTACAAACACACTAACACCCCCCCCTCAAGCTGGAACATGGATGTCATTCATGCCAAGGTTAGCACAAAGATCCTTGAGACGAGCATTTGATCTGGCTTTGACATTCACCAATTGATCTCGTGGGAGTTCGGTTGATAATATGTGTAGCAAGAAGAAGGCCTAATCCCAAGAAGTTTTTGGTACCGATGTCCCTGGTAATAATGATCGGGCAACTTCTAATAAGTGTCGGATTTTTTGTTCAGCTACGCCATTTTGTTGTGGTGTATTAGAACACGATGATTGAAATTCTATTTCATGATCAAGAAAATATTTATGTAGATCATGGTGTAGATATTTTTGGGCATTGTCTGATCAAAATGTTTTTATATTGGAGTTTTATTGGGTGGAGACCATTTGGTGACACATTTTTATTATTGATGAAACTTCTTCACGACTTTTTAAAAGATAAATCTATATATATCTAGAGTATTCATCAATAAATGATAAGAAATATTTGAAGCCAAATACAGAAATTAGAGTAGGTCCCCAAACATTTGAATGAATGCAACGTCTACAATGGTTAGATAACTAACAAGTGTCGCATTGTAAACATGTCGCTCTTATTGAATTTTCTAGGAAACAAAAGACATGATAGATGTCTTAAATGGGAGTGTTAGAGTGTCACCCGATCCTTATTGTCCATGTGAAAAGTAGAAACATAGGCAGAGTTAGAAGTTCCTTGATTTAGAAGATGAAATCCTTTCTCTTCAGGACCACCACCAATCATCTTCTTCGTTGGCATATCTTGGATAACACAGTAGGATGGTTAAAAAATGATACATCAATTCAATTGTTTGGTTACATAGCTTATTGAGAGAAGATTGGATGAAGAAGATGGTACATGAATGACAAATGCGATGGACAAGGTATTAGAAAGATGAAGATTTCCTTTTCCTAATGCTTTAAAAAAGGACAATCAGCCAAAACTAAATTATTGTAGGGGGTGTGAGAGTTATATCCATTGGCTGTACCCGTTATGTGGTCAGATGCCCTTGAGTCAATAATCTAGGATGTCTGAGAGGCATGATTGTTATAAGATGTACTTGATTGGCCTCCCTGGTTAACAGCTGAAACAGACTTGATGAGCAGCTATTTGATGTTGGAGTTCAGTAATAAGTTTATCCTTTGGATCCTCTCATATTGACAGAAGGCTTAGCACGAAGCTCTTTTGGACGTAGGCTTGGATGAAGTATCCAACAGTGGTCCTTCAGATGTCTTCTTTTTCCACAATGTGTACAACGAAGCTTGTCTCTATGCAATGTTCCTCATCCATTTCTTTGTCCTTAAACTATCTTTGAATCTGTCAGCAAAGCTGATCGTTTTGGGATAGTGGAGTGAGAGGCATTTCGCTTTCTAGCTTGTGGGCGTATGTAAGTACACAAGGATTCGAGGGAAGGTAGAGACTCTCTTCCAAGAACCTGTATACGCTGAGGCTTGAAATCTGAATGAATACCAACCAAAAATTTAACAATTCCCAGTTGTCTCATTTGATGTTTTAAATCTTCCATACTCATAATAACCATTTGAGAGTTATCCAACTCTTCTGATTCAAGCTTGCAAATATTCTTCTACAGTCCCATTAGCTTGTTCAAGATTATTAATTTCCCTGTGGACTTGATAGAGATGTGCTAGATCAACTTTATCCCATGCATCTTTTGCAAATTTTAAAAGATGGGCCATGACTGATATTGGGTTGCATGGAATTAAGCAGTCAAGACATTAAAAGCCAGTTTTCGCTTTCCCATTCATCATAAGTCGGATCATTAGTGCTAGGTTGTTTCTAGGCTCCAGTTATATATCCTAGTCTTTTAATTTTTTTAATTTTTAGATATCATATTTAGATTCAGATGCCTAAATTTGATTCTCATTTCTTTGAGTTCTCGGACAGATTATCCTTAACAAGGTCTTACTGGTCAGTACCAAATCCGAAGCCTACATTGGCAAACCGGTTGTATCAAATGCTGCTGTACATGCAATAGTTGAAGAACAGGTGAGTGTAGTTTCTGAATGAAAAAAGAACAAGAAGAAGAGGTTTGATACTCACCACATTCTCCTTTTGTCTTCCATGCAGGGATTGAATAAAAAAGTAGTCGTTTTCAAGTATAAAAAGAAAAAGAACTATAGGAGGAATATTGGGCACCGACAGGTATTGATCACACGATACTATTGCCAGTTATTATTGACTGTTTAATCTATCATTAGTTTTCCAACAAGAAACTGATATCTGCACCCCTATTTGTCTACTTTGGTATAAGAACAGTATGTTGTGTCATGCATGCAGCTTTATTTATTTATTTCTACTCGGTTTTTACATCCTCATAATATGATAAGTGCAATTCTTTATGGGAAATAATATATGGAGCTTTGCTCACCCAGCCACGTGCACAAGGTATACTGTCTACATGCCACCACATGTGCCAGTGTGGTAGAGTATGCAATATCCGAGCTGTCCCTTGGGTGGGTCTGACTGCGTAGATGTTCTCGCCTACAAAAGAAGCGGATAACTCATCAGGTCTGCCAATATGTTAGTAACAGATGGATGGGTTAGAAAATTTTGGATCAGTCCCCTCCCCCAAACTACATCACAATTGTAACTGTGGCCCACCTGACTAATTGATGGAGTTAATTTGTGGGCCACGACATCTACATAGTGGGTTATCAGATGGATGGATTTGTTCTTGTACTTATGTGCCATGTGTGCACATGTGTACATTAGCTGCCTTTTTCACCTGTTGAGCTTAGTGAAGCTGCCTTGGGACATGCATGCTTTTCTTCTTGTTCTTGTTCTTCTTCTTTCTATGCTCTTAGTGTTGATGAACTTGTTTCTATGCTCTTTAGTGTTGATGAACTTGTAATGTAAATTTATATCTAGTGTAGAGATTTAGACTTTGATTTATAAAATAGCATATCATATACTATGAATGTCGGGTTTGATAATAATAACACTCATCATTTCGTATATAAATTACAATATCAAATTCATATTAAAAGCATAGGGGCACGCTCTAGTGTTACTGGTACCACCATAAGCTACAATGGTACCAGGAATATGTAGGGCCCATGTGATGTGTTCACAACATCCAACCCGTCCATCAGAAGCGTTACTAAAAAAATACCCCCATGGCCCAAAAACCATGACTCCCACACTTGATTTGCATGGGGCCCCACTGAGTTTTCTATGAGGAATTTAGGCGGTTCATACTGGTCATCTGGACTGGATGAAGAGTAAGACCAAAATCAGGTGGTTTTGCAACTCAAGTGGGCCCCGTTGAAAATCAAGGGCAGGCATCCCCTCCCACTGTGTTCCATATGCTGTTGCCTCCCTGAGTTTTGGCTCAAGCTGATTTTGAGCCCTGGGGTGTTGTTGAGGTGACACGTTTGATGGATGGGGATGTGATATGTACATCACATGGGCTCCATGTCTGCCTGGTTAGCTTACGGTGGTATTGGCACCTCAAAACCATATTGCTTATACTTACCGTATGAGATATAGCTACCTACATTATCCTATTCCTACCCCCAGCATACTGCACGTTGAAGGAAGTAGCATACCTTTTGCCCGTACCATTACCATGAACTGGAGTGACACATGATCCAGGTAAGCTTGATTATAATACTAGGAATCAAACAGTGCATCCAATACTAAAACAAAAAATAGAGAAAAACAGAATCATGCATTTATAAAAACACGGTATACAGTTCTAATAAGTAGGAAAAAAAAAGGCATAACGAAGAATGCATGCATTGTTTTTAGAAGTGATTTTTTTCCTCAATTTGAGAATGCTAATTCCAGGTGCCCCATCTTCAAGTGCCAAACCTTTATGCCCCACACTTGCTAATGTGTCACATTTGTATGGTGTTTGGGGCATTCATCAGATGGTCCACTTGGTGCATGTGTCCTATGCTAAAATATCAGGACAGCCCATTCATCTGGTGAATGACACATGCATGTTATGTAGACCATCAAGTCTGTCTGTCTGTCTACTCGTACATGTGTAGCCCTCCTGGTAAATGTACTGTGTGGATTTTTTAGTCTGAAGAAAATTCATCATTGGAACCACTCTATGAATGCCCCAGATCCTGTACACCTGCTGTGGCCCATGTGGAGCTTTTGAGTTTGGCTTGAAGCTGGGGTGTCTGGAATCAATGGTCCTCTTATAATATTGATATCCCATGCCTATGTCTTGTTACGCTACATGTACACATACATACCCTCAGTCGTTGAGTTGCTAATTATATGGGTTTTGACATATAGTGCCCTCTTTTTTGTCTGAACACAATACTGCCCTCCCTTCCCTTACTGTTTTCCAATTTCAGTCAAAAATCAACCTGTAGTTAACATTTGTCGGGACCATCTCATAACTGTTAATAGTTGCCTGTTGGCCACAGAAAAAACCTTTTAACCCTTAAGTTGGAACAGGGCAGCGTTAGGCTTGGGTTTTGGGAGAAGAGAGAGAAGAGTTAAAGTTAAGGGTTTTGAGGATATGGGAGAAGGGTAATATTGTCATTTAAAAAAAGATTTTTCTAACCTAATCACAGTTATTTTTTCCATAAAAAAAATTTAACAACAGGGTAGTTTTTACCGTATTTGGAAAATGGAAGGTGTTATTTGGGAAAACACACGAGGGTTTTTTTGTCCTTTGGCCAAAAGGAGGGTGTTGTATGTCAAAACCTCTTAATTGTATCTGAAGTTCTTGTGCTTTAGATTACAAATTTGCAACTATTTTTAGGTATTAATTAACAGGTTCAGTTTTTTTTTTTTTTTTGGGTGGAAATTCAACTAAGATTAGAAATTCCAAAATTTGAAAATATTTTCTCCGGTTGTGAAATGACCACGAACCAAACACAGCCTAAAATTGGAAGATACCATGATATCATAGGAATACTCATCTAAGGCACTTTGCAACTGAACTTCGTATGCAATGTTATGTGCCAGCTGTGCAAAAATTGGGCCCAACTCGATCACCTGGGGCAAGACTCGATCACCTGGGGCAAGAATCAGGCCAGCACAGCCATCAGTCAGGCCTCCCTGTGTGAAAATGGTGGGCAGTCTATATCAGATCTGCTGATGCTCTGATTCAACATGCAAGTGTGGCCAACCTGATGAATGGAGTGGGCCGGCCTGATTTTGCACCATTTCACATTCATGGTGTGCTTCAACTTTTTCACAGCTCGGTTTTTATACACATGTAATATGTTGACACGTGTGCATCCGTTGCATGTGAAGTTGCAATGCATTGTAGGTGACAGTCTTGACAATATCACAGATATGTCATGCATGTTGTTTGATTCTGACAAATGCATGTTGATTTGGAAAGAAAGAGCATCAATCTTTGAACTCAAGATGATAGTTTATGTTTTACGTCATTTTTTAGAATGGTGATAACTCATCCACAGTACACATGGCATTGCATGTATGTCAATCAAGACCACATGAATCATGGGGCCATTGATGGAACATGGTCTGGAAATTAAACTGATTGATCGATCCTCATAGTCCAATCGACAATCCGTAAACTGATCGCTGGGAATAAAGAGGTCACAGGTCCAAATTCAATCAGGAAAATCGTGTCGTTAAGATCATCCAATCTGTGCAAATTTCAGGCTAATCCATGGACAGCAGGGTCTATGATTTGGAGGGTAGTATTGTAATCTGATTCACTACGAACATCGACAATGATCATCTTGCAAAAGCATAGATGGACAATCGGGTCCTTGACCGATGGAATTGTGGTTATTGTTATTATTATTTTTTAACACACGCACACACACCACTACACACTCACGCCTTAGTGGGATTTCACCACCTAAGAATTGTGGTTATTTTATTTTGCAGCCAAACACGCGGATAAGGATCACAGGAATCACAGGCTATGAGGACTTTCCAGCATCAACGTTGGCTGCTGCTGCTTAGGATGGCATCCATTTTCCGTTCTATGGTCGGCAAATGGAGATTGATTTTGATGTATTTGTACCTCAAAATGTGTAATTCTTAGGAAACTGTCTGTGTTTTTAATCAAGGCGCAATTATTTTCCTTAACCATGTTCCGAGTCTGCTAACTATGGTTTTTGATGGTTAACCATGTTTTTAGTCTGTATTGTTCTGAATTTTAATGTGAGGCGTGTTGACTGATGGATGGAATGGACGCATCACAAAATTCATGGTGGGCCCTTAAGGTATTCTTTCACCCCGAAAATAAGTTAAGTGGAGGTGGAGTTTTTCTGAAGAAACAGACTGGAATCCTGTAGAGGCCCGGCCTATTGTAATATTATATGTTGGAGCTTTAATCTTTGAATACGTGTAGTGTTACAATGATACAAACCAGTTTATTAGATTAGTACCTCCTGGAGGTGGATAAGAAACCCAAAAAGAAAGTAAAAAGAAAAATAAAAAACTCAAATTGGATTTATTTAACCCTTTGAAATGTCTGTTTTGCTTTGAAAACAGACAGATACTGTAACCTTTGTATAATCAAAGGGTTAAAACATTAAACCTGAGATATTTTTGGGCATTCTCCATCCATGAGAATTCCCATCACATAAATGGCTTGGATCATTGAAAATAACCAAATTCCAATGACTAAAAGTCCAAACATATGATATTGCAATGCATCCGGGTGTATTTGAGCAAAGCAAAACTCTCTTCTTTCAACACCTGATTTATGCAGTGCAAAGGCTTACCTGGTTCGCTCTAGTTACCTACCTTGTTTACTTTCTATGAAATGGGGTCATCAACCCTGTGTGCATGAAATCCAGGTAAACCACCCCTTTTCCTTAACCCAAAACATCAGGCTGATTCAATGCCCCGGTGGACCACCCCAAACTATCTATATATATATATCTATATATATATATATATATATATATATGTATGGGAAAAGGTACTATGTGCTCGAGCTCATGATAACCTCCCATGAGGTCGAGCTGTATGGGCCCTACCGTGATGTGTGTCAAAAATCTACCCCATCAGTCAAATGCACCATTCCATCGTGGGCCTAGGTCTCAAAAATCAAGTCAATCCGTGACTTGTGTGGGCCACACCACATACAGAAGTTGAGAGGGGCCGTGCACCATTAAAACATTCATAATCATTTTTTGGGCCCACCGAGATGTGGTTTGAAAATCCATCCCATCCATTATGTGTGTCCCACTTGGATGAGGGTTCAGACCAAGTTTCAGCAGCATTCAAAACTCAGTGGGCCCCACCAAGTGCTTTTATATGTTTTTGGCATGTCTTCACATGATTTTAGATGGTATGGCCCACCTGAGTTCCATATATGGCTGATTTTTGGCATATCCCATAATTTAAAGGGGACCCATCAAATGCACGGTGTTGATTTTCGACACGCATCATGGTGGGGCCCACACAGCTCGACATCATGGGACGTTATCATGAGCTCGAGCGCATAGTACCTTTTCCCATATATACACGCGCGCGCGCGCACACACAGAGTATGGGCCACCTGTGTTTTGGAATACTGTGATTTTTGGGGTAATTCTTTCAGCTTGACGAAGCACATCAGCTGAATGTATTGGGTGGCATATAAACACTATGGTTGGCCCACCACAACTAATGATGTGCATTTATTCCCAACTGTTTCCAATGTTGTGACCTACCTGAGTTTTTTATTACCATGATTTTTGGATTCAAGGTTGAAATGAGGTAGCCCATTTGATGGATGGGGTGGATGTCATGAAAATCCACCTGGGTCGAAATTAACACAGGTGCTACCAGTGGCCACCATTTTGTATATTTATGTGGTAGCACTACCGTTGGACAGGTGATTCTGGGAATCACTCAAATTTAATATTTCAAACCTGATTATACAAAGATTATGGTTGGAGATTGTGATATATCACACTGGATTAATCAGATTAAATATTGATGAATTGGATTTTTTCTATTAAGGAGGGAGTATGATAATTCAGTACACTTGAGTACTACGAAAGCATAAGAGAAATATGACTTTTAGAGAAATCCAGTCCGTTAGATTGATCTGTACATTGTTCGCTTTTCATCCATGGTTGCAATTCAACATCTTTGGTAGACTTTCCTTCAATTCCATTGTGTAATGACAGAGTTAACACGTTGAAGTTGACCATAAAAATGTGGGGGCGCTCGTTGCAAGTGACAAGTTAAAACTGTGGTGATTCAATCCTATCCATTGGATTGGAGGCCTTAAAATGAATGGTAAAAAACATGTCGATAATAGTTGATATTTAGCAAGAAACAAGAAAGCAGTGTGATTTCTTAACAGTGGGCCATGCAATGTGGCCCACTTGAAGAGATAGTCCAAAGATTAGAGCAATCTATGTCTTGGGTGCTAACCAAAGGGGGCAATGTAAATTTATCTTTATTCCAACCATTGATTTTATGGTTATCATCATCCAAACCATGTAATTCTTTGGGAGGAAAGAAGACAGGAAAAAGGTTTTAATTCCACACATTTCCACGGAAAACACGTTTTCATTTCCATGTTTTCTGATATTTTCTTTACCTTGATTAGAAAACAGTGTAGGGGTGGCAGTCGGGTCAGTCCGCGGGTCAAATGGCCCGGCTCGCTTTTGAGGCCAGACCCGCTTCGTAGGTGGATTTGGGCCGAAACCACCCAAGACTCGGCCAGATGACCCAACCCAAGACATGTATGCAATTACTAATTCATTTACTCCTTAAACCTGCGTGACCATTGGGTCATTGGTAATCCTCCAAATGGAAATAAAAAAGCAGAGGAGTCGGCACATAATTCGTCGATCTACATTCATGCTGGAGCCCAATTTGCAAACTACAAGAATAGTTCCAGGCCTAGCATCCGAAGATCTGAATTGGGCTTCCAAATGGGTTAGGTCGATCGAGGTATTTGACCCAACCCAATAATAAGTTTGTCTTGATCTAAATTAATATGAAGCAGGCCTAATTCCGAAAGTTTGACCCAAATTCCTTAATTAATAAAGTCTTAAATACTGAACTGGTTTTTAAATGGGTATGATTTGGGCCATACTAAATAAACCTGGAACATAGACCTAGACCTAACTAAGACTGAGGAAAATTTTCTTTGCTGATTTTAAACGAGTTGAGTCTAAGACCCTATTGATGCCGATCAACAATGACCCATTTGTACCCTAGGTCTAAATGGCCCCAACTCAAGCTTGGGTCGGACATCAATTGAAAGCTACCAAATAAAGCCCTATTTGGGTCAGTTAAGTAAGCTGTGTTAGACAAAGTACAAGAGTCATTGGGCGAGGTCCAAGGGCAAATGTTAAATGATAGTCTCTAAAAATAACTTGACAATTTTAAAATGCATCCTTCATGTTTGTTTTAGAATATCGAGAAATGCAATTGATGTGAAATAGTCATATTGCATGAAAGTTTACCTTTTAATTGGAGAGCATGAGATCCAAAGAGTCAAGAAATGAGAAATATACCACTATAACAAGCAACACTATAATGTGATGATCATAAAGAAATCTTGTGATATTGGAGGAAATTGAAAGTAGAGGTTGATTTTTCTAGCACTTAATTCTCTGTGATTTCATTATAAAAATTATTTGATTATAAAGTCATAAATTGTTTCTAAAATTTTAAAATCAGTTATTATCTCATATAAAGAATAGTAATTCTCATTAACCATTCCCCATATACATTAGGGTACATGTAAATATAGATATGAATCTATTTAACCCAAGATAGTGTACATGATCCTACTCCTATCCCAGCATACTGCACATTGAAGGAAGTATCATACCTTTTACCTGCACCATTACCACAAACATGGTTAAGGCAAGCTTGATTCTAATGCCAAGAATCGAACAATGCATTCAATACTAAAACAAAAAGTAGATAAAAACAAAATCAGGCATTTATAAAAACATAGTATCCAGTTCTAATAAGAAAAGTAGGAAAAAAAAAAAAGCATAAACAAGAATGCATGCATCGTTTTTAGAAGGGATTTTTTTTCCTCATTATGAGAATGCTAATTCCGGAGGCCCCATCTTCAAGTGCCAAACCTTTATGTACCACACTTGTTTATGTGTCACATTTGTATGGTGTATGGGGTGTTCATCAGATGATCCACTTGGTATGTGTCCTATGCTAAAATATCAGGCTAGCCCATTCATTTGGTGAATAACGCATGTATGTTATGTAGACCATCAAGTTTCTTTGTCCATTTCCTTATACATGTGTAGCACACCTGATAAATGTACTGCATGTATTTTTTAGTCTGAAGAAAATTCATCATTGGAACCACTCTATGAACACCTTGTGCACATGCTATGGCTCCATGTGGATCTTTTGAGTTTGGCTTGAAGCAGTGGAATCAACGGTCCTCTTACAATATTGATATCCTATGCTTGTGTCTTATTACGCTACATGTACACATACATATCCTCAGTCATTAAGTTGTTAATTATAGGGGTTTTGACATATAGTGCCCCTATATTTTAATCTGAACACAAAACCGCCCTTCCTTCCCTTTCTGTTTTCCAATTTCAGTCAAAAATCAACATGTAGTTAACATTTGTTGGGAAAACATGATGGGACCATCTCATAACTGTTAATAGTTCACTGTTTGGTACATTAAAAAACAACCCAAAATCACCAGTAATCCATACAAGAGCAAAATCCTTTTAAATCCATGGAAGCGATTTGCATCCCTCACCACTATTTCTCTTTGGTAAACCTTAGACGCTAGCTTAGAGGTGTGGCAGTCCCTATACACTCTATGGTTCTTTACAATCCTGATGGGAGTCATCCCAAAAGCAATGAGCCTCTCGCTATGAGAAGACAGCCATCTCCTTGTCTTCTTCATTACACATGTCTAACAGCATTTGAGATGTGTCATGTACATAGCCCACCATCTTCAACCTCCTTTCCATTTCACCCAACAATTCATGGATTTCTCTACTTTGAGGATGGTTTGTGTCTCCCACACCAAACTCATGCACCACTGCATTCCACTCGATGAAACTGCACCCTCTTTCCTTCTTTATTCCTTTCTCTTCCATCATTCTCCTCGTCTCTAAAGCATCACCCCATCGGCCTGCACCTGCGTAGACGTTTGATAAGAGGACGTAGCGGCCCCCATCGTGGGGCTCCAATGCAATCAAATGCTTCCCAACACGCTCCCCCACCTCAACATTATTGTGGGTCCTGCACGCGGCCATCAGAGCCCCCCACTGTGATGCTTGAGGCTGCATAGGCATTTTGATTAGCACCTCCTCTGCTTCCTGCACTAGCCCAGCCCTTCCCAGAAGATCAGCCAAGCATCCATAATGCTCGCTCCGAGGCTCGATGCCATAACCAATCTTCATCGAATTGAAAATCTCCAACCCCTCCCTGAGCAATCCTACATGGGTACATGCACATAGAACACTAATGAAAGTGATCTCATTAGGCACCACACCACATCCCTTCATCCTTGAAAAGAGATCCAGTGCATCATGGCCAAGCCCATGCATGGCCAGTCCACCTATCATAGCATTCCATAGAGTAACATCCCTCACATGGACCCCACGAAACACGTCAAGAGCGACATCTATGCAACCACATTTGGCATACATGTCTATGAGAGCAGTACAAAGTATCACATTCGTTCCATTTCCAATGTTATTCCTCTCTACATAGATATGAACCCATCTCCCTTGATCAAGAGCACCCAAGTGGGCACATGCCTTCAAAACACACACTAGAGTGGCAGCGTCGGGTTTCATGCTCACAACTTGCATGTCATTGAACAGCTGCAATGCTTCCATGAAGCTGCCATTCCTAACATAGGCATCTATCATTGCAGTCCAAGAGATCAAGTTTCTCTGGGGCATTTTCTCAAATAGACGCCTTGCATATTCAACATCTTCGGCCTTTCCATAGACTGAAATCATTGAATTCCATGAAATCAGATCTAGATCGAAGCTCGTATCAAACAACAACTGGGCCTCTTCTATGTGGGCCATGTTGCAATACATTTTCATCAGGGAGTTCCTAACTACTAGCAAGTCTTCCATACCATGTTTCAGTATCTGACCATGCACTTTCCTCCCAAGCCAAATGTCAGTGCCCAAACTGCAAGCCTTCACTATGAGGGCAAAAGTGTAATTGTTTGGTAGAGACCCCATATCGAGCATCTTGAAATAGTAGTTGATACTCAACTCAGGCCACTCAGTGTGGGCAGCTATCATTGAATTCCATGTGTACACATCGGGATGGTGTATCGAATTGAAGACGTGAGGTGCGTATCGAGGGCCCCATCTGAGGAAGAATCGGACGATCCGGCTCGCAGCGAATGTGTCCATGATAAGTCCTGAGGTTATGGTGGCGGCATGTAGAGCCCTCAGGTCAATTGAGTGGTGGTGGTGGTGGCAGCGATCGTCTGCTACTAGAAGGGCTACAATTGGGTTGGCGGAATCCAATACAAGATCGCAAGGCCGCCAAGTCAGTGGAGGAATTCTGAGGCAATAATTTCTAACTTGTATTGTTTGCATGGCATTAGATTTTGGGGTATTACCAAAATGAGGAGTCTATATGCTGGGATCCTTTTACCCTTGAGTTGGAACATGGCAGGGTTAGGCTTATGGTTGGGGAGAAGAGACTTAGGTCCAGGGTTTTGAGATATGTGAGAAGGGTAATATTGTCATTTTAATATATATTTTTTTCCTTAGTAATATTTAGTCTTTCTATAAATTGTTTTTAAAAAAAACTATGTTAGGGTGGTTTTTACTATTTTGGAAAATGGAAGGTATTGATTATTTGGGACAATGCATAAGATAGGGTGTTTTTTGTCTTTTGGCCAAAAGAGGGTGCTATATGTCAAAGCATCTTTATTCTCTTTTAATTTTTTGTGCTTTAGATTATAAATTTGCAACTATTTTTAAGTATTAATTAATAAATTCATGATTTTTTTTTTCTTTTGAATTAAGATTAGAAATTCCAATATTTGAAAAATATTTTCTCCACATGTGATATGACGATGAACCAAACAAAGCTTAATATTGATAGATATCATCGTATCATATTAAGTTAAGGTGATTTGCAAGTGAACTTCACATGCGATGTGTGAACTCGTGCCAATAGGTCACAAATTAATGTCCTGTGATATCCTAGGCATGCAAAAGTTGGGCCCA
The DNA here is from genome assembly GCF_029962835.1 of Magnolia sinica. Lineage (NCBI taxonomy): Eukaryota > Viridiplantae > Streptophyta > Magnoliopsida > Magnoliales > Magnoliaceae > Magnolia > Magnolia sinica. The sequence goes on along the minus strand of NC_080587.1, from coordinate 9,910,231 downwards.
AATTGATCACCCGGGGCAACGTGTGAAAATGGTGGGTGGTTTATATAAGGCCTGCTGATGCTTTGATTCAACACTCAAGTGTGGCCTACCTGATGAATGGAGTGGACCACCATGATTTTGCATGACAATAAACAGGTCACATGTCCAAATTCAATGGAAAATTTGTGTTGTTAAGATGGCCCAATCTGTGCAAATTTCAGGCTAATCCATGCACAACAGGGTCCATGATTTGGAGGGAAGTGTTGTAATCTGATTCACTGCAAACATCTTGCAAAAGTATAGGTCGGTGAACAGTTACTTGACTGATGTAATTATGTTTATTTTATTTTGTAGCCAAACATGTAGATACGAATCACATGAATCACATGCTGCTGAAGGTGTACATTTTCTGTGTTCAAGGTTGGATTTGATGTATTTGATATTCAAAATGTGTAATTCTAAGGAATCAAGGCCTGATTATTTTCCTTAATAATGTTCCGAGTGTGCTAACCATGGCTTTTTATGGTAATTAATCATGATTTTATTCTGTATCATTTTAAATTTTAATGTGAGGTGTGTTGGCTGATGGATGGATGTACGTGTGCAAGCAAAGGTGTTCTTTCACACGGAAAATTTAAGTGGAATTTCTCTGAATAAACAAACTGGAATCCTGTAGAGGTTTTTCGGATATGCCCATGTTATCATAAGAAGAAAAAAGGAAAAAAAAGTCACAAATTGGATTATTTCAAACCTTTGAAATATCTGTTTTGTTTTGAAAATGGATAACATTTATATAATCAAAGGGTTAAAACATTAAACCTGTGATATTTTTTTGGGCATTCCACATTCAAGAGAATTCCCATCTGACGCAGGGATGAACGTGATGAGGACGATCACCGTCTTCCTCAAGGATAACTACTCTGAATCCACAGAGCTTCTCTGGACTCCTCACAAAGACTTCTCGAATCCACGAGGAAAGAAAGCAAGAAAATAGAAATAAATTCTAATAAATTCGAAATTGATTAATTGATTAATAAAAACGAGTGTACAACCCTTTAAATAGGGGTACCAAGCAATGGGAAAATGTCTACTAGTGCGCAAGGTTTTCGGCCAAAAATAGTAAGTGTCTTATTTGGCTTCACCAAACCGTTCTCTTAATTATTCAAAGCTCTTTTCACGTTGGGCGCAACTCCTAAAGCCCGACGGATGAAGAGTTATAATCAAACTAAAACTTACTATTTATAGTAAAAACGAAATTAAAACAGGGAAACGACTGTCGATCCAGGGGTTTTTCGCAATCCGGGCTGCGCAACCCGGCGTGACGGGGTTGGTTGGCTTCAGTAGCTCGTTCTACCCCAAAATCATATATTTTACGTCAGATAACTCATTCCGGATTGCAAGATACGCCCAATTTAAGGTTTGATGGTCTGGATCACTTCTGTCGTCGACCGGGCCTTTTTTGATCCATCTTGGCCATGCAACTGTCCGTGACCCGCTCTACATCACCATCACATAAATGGATTGGGAGTAATATAAACACATCAGTTGAAAGAAGCACATCAGTTGAAATATCTGTTCAGTTGAAAGAAGCACATCAGTTGAAATATCTATTTTGTTTTGAAAATGTATAACATTTATATAATCAAAGGGTTAAAACATTAAACCTGAGATATTTTTTGGGCATTCCACATTCAATAGAATTCCCATCACATTATGGAATACTGTGATTTTTAATTCTTTCATATTGAAAGAAGCACATCAGTTGAATGGTTTGGGTGGAATATAAACACGGTTGGTCCACCACAACTAAACATCAGTTGAATTTTTATGGGGCGCTGGTTGCAAGGTGACAAGTTTTTTTTGTTTTTGTTAACTTGATAGTACACCCACTGTCAATTCACACTTTCACTGTTAGCCAGGAATTCATACTAAGACCTCAGTGTTGAAACGAGGTACCTTTCACTCAGTCTTCCACTTGAGCTATGGATTAGGGTGTTTGCAAGGTGACAAGTTAAAACAATGGTGGTGTTCGATCCTATCCATTGGATTGGAGGCCTTAAAATGAATAGTAGAAAACATATTGATAATGTTTGATGTTTAGCAATAAACACTGAAGAAAGCAGTGTAATTTCATAATAGTGGGCCATCCAACGAGGCCCACTTGAAGAGATAGTCCAAAGATTAGAGCAGTCTATGTCTTGGGTGCCAACCAAAGGGGGCAATGTAAATTTATCTTTATTCCAACCATTGATTTGATGGTTAGGATCATCCAATCCAAGTAATTCTTTGGGAGGAAAGAGGACAGAAAAAGGGTTTCATTTCCACACATTTCCACGGAAAACACGTTTTCATTTCCATGTTTTCTGATTTTTTCTTTACCTTGATTAGAAAACAGTACTGTGTAGTGGGTGGCAGTCGGGTCAGTCCGCGGGTCAACTTGCCGGGCTCGCTTTTGAGGCCAGACCCGCTTCTTAGGTAGGTTGGGGCCGAACCCGCCACAAGACTGGGCTAGATGACCCAATCCGACCCAAGCCATGTATGCAAGTACACAATTCTACCATTCCTTTAGCCCATATTTCCTCCTTAAACTCATGTGTGGCTTGACCCTTGGGTCAAGGGACGCGATACGGGTCACAGGTTGGTAGATCCCTGACTGTGGGGTCCACCGTGACGTATGTGTTGTATATCCACACCATCCATCCATTTTTAAAGATCATTTTAGGGTATGGTCCCAAAAAGCAAACAGATCTGTATGTGGTGTGGAAAGAGTGGTGATTGACCATTAAAAAATTCTTGGGGGACAGTTATGGATCAAGCTGATATTTGTGTGGTCCCTTCATCCAGGGCTTTGTGACCTTACCAACGGATTGGATGATAAAAAAAAAAAGAAAGAAGAAAAAAGTAGGGTATGATGATCAGAACTGTTAATTTGAAAGGTCACAGCATGGTTTTATTCCAGTTGATGATTGGCTTGAAAAGAGAGAGTTGCTCAAGAGTCAAGACATAGCAACGATCTACATTCAATGGCAAGATCTCAAAATGACTGGATGGTCAGAGCTGCCTGCAGCATGGTGATCACCATCTCAATGCTCTCAATCACTACACATTTTGCCACGCTACATTCATGCTCGAGCCCAATTTGCAAACTACAAGAATAGTTCCAGGCCTAGCATCCGACGAACCGAATTGGGCTTCCACATGGGTTAGGTCGATCGGGGTATTTGACCCAACCCAATAATAAGTTTGTCTGGATCTAAATTAGTATGGAGCAGGCCTGATTCTGAAAGTTTGACCTAAATTCCTTAATTAATGAAGTCTCAAATACTGAATTAGTTTTTAAATGGGTCTGATTTGAGCCATACTAAATAGACCTGAAATATAGACCCGGACTTGACACAAGAGTCTGTGCTGATTTTAAACAAGTTGAGTCTAAGACCCCACATTGATGTTGATCAACAATGACCCATTTGTACCATAGCCTCAATTCAAGCTTGGGTCAAACATCGATTGAAAGCTACCAAATAAAGCCCCATTTGGGTCAGTTAAGCAAGCTGTGTTACACAAAGTCCAAGAGGCATTGGTTGAGGTCCATAAATAAGGAAAAATGTTAAATGGTAGTTTCTAAGGATAATTTGGCAATTTTAAAATGCATCCTTCATGTTTGTTTTAAAATATTGAGAAATGCAATTGATGTGAAATAGTCATATTGCATGAAAGTTTACCTTTTAATTGGAGAGCATGAGATCCAGAGTTAAGAGATGAGAAATATATACCACTAAAACATGCAACACTACAATGTGATGATGATAACGGAGTCTTGTGATATTGGAGGAAATTGAAATTAGAGGTTGATTTTTCTAGCACTTAATTCTTTGTGATTTCATTTTAAAAATTATTTGATTATAAAGGTGGGAAAATTGTTTCTAAAATTTTAAAATCAGTTATTATCTTATATAAAGAAGAGTAATTCTCATGACTCATTTCCATAGGCATTATGGTACAATTAAATATAGCTATGAACCTGCTTACTATTCATATACCAACATATTGCACATTAAAGAAAGTATCATAACTTTTACCCGTACGATTACCACAAACATGATCAAGGTAAACTTGATTCTAATAACAAGAATGAACAATGCATTTAATACTAAAACAAAAAGTAGATAAAAACAAAATCAGACATTTATAAAAACACAGTATAATGTTCTAATAAGAACAGTAGGGAAAAAAAAAAAGAAGCATAACGAAGAATGCATGCATCGTTTTTAGAATGGATTATTTTTCCTCATTAAAAGAATGCGAATTCCGGTGGCCCCATCTTCAAGTGCCAAACCTTTATGTACCACACTTGTTAATGTGTCACATTTGTATGGTGTATTGGGCGTTCATCAGATGATCTTGGTGTGTGTCATATGCTAAAATATAATGCCAGCCCATTCATTTGGTGTCCATTTCCTCCTACATATGTAGCCCACCTGATAAATGTACTGCATGTATTTATTTATTTTTAGTCTGAAGAAAATTCATCATTGTAACCACTCTATGAAGACCTCGTACTTGAAGCTGGGGCATATGGAATCCACGGTCCTCTTATAATATTGATATCCCATGCCGGTGTCTTGTTATGCTACACGTACATATACATACCCTAATTCATTAAGTTGTTAATTATAGGGGTTTTAACATATAGCGTCCTCTATTTTAGTCTGAACACAATACCGCCCTTCCTCCCCTTTCTGTTTTCTAATTTCAGTAAAAAATTGACATGTAATTAACATTTGTTGGGAAAACATGATGGGAACATCTCATCACTGTTAATAGTTGACTGTTGGGTACAGAAAAAACCCTTTTACCCTTAATTTGGAACATGGCAGGGTTAGGCTTAGAGTTGGGGAGAAGGTAAAAGAGTTAGGTTGAGGATTTTGAGTATCTGGGAGAAGGGTAATATTGTCATTTTAATATGTTAAAAAAAAAAAAAACTTAGTAATGGTTATTTTTTCTATAATTATTATTTTAAAAAAAATATGTCAGGGTGGTTTTTACTATTTTGGAAACTGGAAGGTATTAATTATTTAGTAAAATGCGTAAGAGACGGTGTTTTTTGTCTTTTGGCCAAAAGAGAGGGTGCTATATGTCAAAGCCTCTTTATTCTCTTGTAATTTCTTGTGCTTTATATTACAAATTTGCAAGTATTTTTAATTATTAATTATTAACAAGTTCGTCAATTATTTTTTTTGAACTAAGATTAAAAATTCCAAAATTCTAAAAATATTTTCTCCACATGTGAAATAATGATGAACCAAACACAGCTTAAAATTGGTAGATATCATCACATCATAGGAATATTAACTTAAGGTGATTTGCAAATGAACTTCACATGCAATGTGTGAACACGTGCCAATGGTTCACAAATTAATGGCCTGTCATATCCTAGCCATGCAAAAGTTGGGCCCAACTCGATCACCTGGGGCAAGAATCACGCGTGGGTGGTTTATAGAAGGCTTGCTGATGCTTTGATTCAACACACAAGTGTAGCCTACCTGATGAGTGGAGTGGACCACCATGATTTTGAACCATTTGATGTTCGTGATGTGTTTCAAATTTTGCACGGCTCAGATGTTATACACATGCAACATGTTGATATGTGTCCACCCATTGCATGTGATGTTAGCATGCAATGCATTGTAGGTGACAGTCTTGACAATATCACAGATATGTCATGCATATTGTTTGATTCTAACAAATGCATGTTGATTTGGAAAGAAAGAACATCAATCTTTGAACTCAAATGATAATTTGTGTTTTCACTATTTTATAATGGTGATAACTCATCAGAGGTACCCATGGCATTAGATGCATGTCAATCCAGACGTATCATGGCACCATTGATGGAACATGGCCTGAAAATTAAACTGCTTGATCAATCCTCATAGTCCAATCGCCGTAAGCTGATCGCCGAGAATAAAGAGGTCACAGGTCCAAATTTAATGAGGAAAATCACGTTAAGATCGCCCAATCTGTGCAAATTTCAGGCTAATCCATGCACAGCAGGGTCCGGGTCCATGATTTGGAGGATAATATTGTAATCTGATTCACTGCAAACATCTTTCAAAGTACAGGCGGGTGAATGGATACTCAGACTGATGGAATTATGGTTATTTTATTTTGCAGCCAAACATTGGAATACCAGTCACAAGAGTCACATACTGCTAATGTCCATTTTCCATACTTAAAATGTGTAATTATTAAGAATCAAGCGCAATTATTTTCCTTAATAATGTTACGAGTGTGCTAACCATGGTTTTTTATGGTAATTAATCATGTTTTTACTCTGTATCATTTTAAATTTTAATGTGAGGCGTGTTGGCTGATGTATGGAATTCACGTGTGCAAGCAAATGTATTTTTTCATGCCGAAAATACAAATGCAAGTGGAATCTCTCTTAATAAACAAATTGGAATCCCGTAGAGTTTGCGGAGTACGCCTCGACTATCATAATATGATATATTGAACTTTAATATTTGGATATGTGTAGTGTTCCAATGATTCAAACGTTTATAAGATTAGTACCTCAGGCTGGTGTATAAGAGGAAAAAAAGAAAGAGCCTCAAATTGGATTGTTTCAAACCTTTGAAATATCTGTTTTGCTTTGAAAATGGATAACCTTTATATAATCAAAGGTTAAAATGCTAAACCTGAGATATTTTTTGGGCATTCCACATTCAAGAGAATTCACATCACATAAATGAATATATTGGCATTCCACATTCAAGAGAATTATTGCAATATATATTGGCATTCCACATCCAAGAGAATTGCCGATATTGCAATGCATCCGGGTGTATTTGTGCAAACCTCTCCTCTTCAACACCCGATTTATGCAATAAAAAGGTTTACTTGCCTTGCCCTATTTACCTACCTGGGTTACTTTCTATGAAATGGGGTCATCAACACTGTGCTCCAGCCCAAAAATCAGGCTAATTCAATGACCAGGTGGACCACACCCAAAAACTGCTGTGTGGGCCCCACCGTGATGTGTTTCAAACATCTACCCCATCAGTCAGAAGCACCATTCCATGGTGGACCTGGGGCTTAAAAATCAATTCAATCCATGACATGTATGGGCCACACCACATACAACAGTTGAGAGGAGTTACCCTCCCATTAAAACATTCATAATCATTTTTTGGGCCCACCAAGATGTGGTTCACAAATCCAACCCATCCATTATGTGTGTCCCACTTGGATGATGGGTTGGACCAAGTTTCAGGTGCATCCAAATTTTAAGTAGGCCCCACTAAGTTCTTTTATATGTTTTAGGCGTGTCTTCACATGATTTTAAATGGTATGGCCCACCTGAGTTCCGTATATGACTAAGTTTTGGCATATCCCATAATTTAAAGGGAATCCATCAAATGCATGGTGTAAATGCTCGAAACGCATCACGGTGGGGCCCACACAACTCGACCTCATGGGAACTTCCCATGAGGTCGACATTATAGAACCATTATAGAACCATTTCCCATATATATATATCCAAAAGTTTAGCTGTGCACCAGTTGGCCAGTTGGCATAGAACACGTGTGAACTTTCGAGAACCCATCACATGTGATGTGTTTCCAAAATCTCAATGGTCCACGTGATGCAACACCCAGTATGATACCTCTAGATCCTAACTTTTACTTTTGATAGAAACTTTGGTGGGCTATGAAGAAAGAAGACAGTTTCCTCATTTGTATCTCTCTTTTCGATGGCCTACTAGAGTTTTAGATCAGGGTTAAAATTGATCTCCTAAGGTTTCATGGTATGCTAGTTGCTTCATCAAATGGACCGTTCGGATTAGACTCCCATGACACTTGTACAAAGGTGCACATGTGAGCATATATATATATATATATATGGGAAAAGGTACTATGCACTCGACCTCATGATAAGCTCCCGTGAGGTCAAGCTGTGTGGGCCCCACCATGATGCGTGTCAACCATCAACACCGTGCATTTGATGGGTCCCCTCTAAATTATGGGATATCCCAAAAATCAGTTGTATACAGAACTCAGGTGGGCCATACCATCTAAAATTATGTGAAGACACCGTTAAAACATATAAAAGCACTTAGTGGGGCCCACCTGAGTTTTGAATGCTGCTGAAACTTGGTCTGAACCCTCATACAAGTAGGACACACATAATGGATGGGCTTAATTTTCAAACCACATCTCGGTGGGCCCAAAAAATGATTATGAATGTTTTAATGGTGCACGCCCCCCCTCTTCTATATGTGGTGTGGCCCCCACAAGTCACGGATTGACTTGATTTTTGAGACCTAGGTCCACGATGGAATGGTGCATCTGACTGATGGGGTAGATGTTCGAAATGCATCACGGTGGGGCCAACACAGCTCGACCTCATGAGACGGACTCGTGAGGTGGAGCGCATAGTACCTTTTCCATATATATATATATATATATATATATATATATATATATATATATATATATTGAAATGGTTTTATGTGATCGAGCTCACGGGAACTTCCCATGAGGTTGAGCTGTGTGGTCCCCATTGTGATGCATGTCGAACATCTACCCCATCACTCACATGCACCATTCCATGGTGGGCCTAGGGCTTAAAAATCAAGTCAATCCATGACTTGTGTGTGCCACACCACATACGAAAGTTGAGAGATGTGGTTCACAAATCCAACCCATCCATTATGTGTGTCCCACTTGGATGAGGGGACAGATCAAGTTTCAGATACATCCAAATTTCATGTGGGCCCCACCAAGGTGATTTTATATGTTTTAGGAATGTTTTCACATGATTTTAGATGGTATGGCCCACCTAAGTTCCGTATAGGGCTGATTTTTGGATATTCCATAATTTAAAGGGGAGCCATCAAATGCATGGTGTTGATGTTCAACATACATCACAGTGGGGCCCATACAGTTCGACCCCATGGGAAGTTCCCATAAGCTCGACTGCATATATATATATATATATATATATATATATATAGAGAGAGAGAGAGAGAGAGAGAGAGAGAGAGAGAGAGAGAGAGAGTATGGTCACCTGTGTTTTGGAATGGAATACTGTGATTTTTGAATAATTCTTTCATATTGAAAGAAGCACATCAGTTGAATGGATTGTGTAGAAGATAAACACGGTTAGCCCACCACAACTAATGGTGTGCATACCATCCAATTCTGAGATTCAACATCTTTGTTAGGCTTTCCTTCATTTCCATTGTGTAATGATAGAGCTACCAAGTTGAGGTTGAGCATAAAAATGTGGGGCGCTCATTGCAAGATGACAAGTTAAAACTGTGGTGTTTGATCCTATCCATTGGCTTGGAGGTTTTAAAATGAATGGTAGAAAAGATGTTGATAATAGTTGATATTTAGCAAGAAACACTGAAGAAAGCAGTGTGATTTCATAACAGTGGGCCATCCAATGTGGCCCACTTGAAGAGATAGTCCAAAGACTAGAGCAATCTATGTCTTGGGTGCTAACCAAAGGGGACAATGTAAATTTGTCTTCATTCCAACCATTGATTTTATGGTTATGATCATCCAATCCAAGTAATTCTTTGGGAGGAAAGAAGACAGGAAAAAGGTTTTAATTTCACACATTTCCACCGAAAACACGTTTTCATTTCCATGTTTTCTGATATTTTCTTTACCTTGATTAGAAAACAGTGTAGGGGCTGGCAGTCGGGTCAACTGGCCCGGCTCTCTTTTGAGGCCAGACCCGCTTCTTAGGTGGGTTTGGGCCAAACCCGCCCCAAGACTGAGCCAGATGACCTGACCCGACCTGACCCGACCCGACCCAAGACATGTATGCAACTGCACAATTCTGCCATTCCGTTAGCCCATATTTCCTCCTTAAACCCATATGTGGCTTGACCCTTGGGTCAAGGGACGAGGTACGGGTGGATCTTCGGATCCGGTGGATCCCTGACTGTGGGGTCCACCGTAATGTATGTGTTGTGTATCCACACCATCCATCCGTTTTTTAAGATCATTTTAAGGTATGGTCCCAAAAATGAAACCAATATGTATGTTGTGTGCAAAGAGTCGTGATTGACCATTGAAAACTTCTCGGGGGATAAAAAGTTTTGGATCAAACTGATATTTGTGTGGTCCCTTCATCCAGGGCTTTGTGACCTTACCAACGGGTTGGATGACAAAAAGTAGGGTATGATGATCAGAACCATTAATTTGGAAGGTCAAAACATGGTTATATTCCAGTCGATGATTGACTTGAAAAGGTATAGTTACTCAAGACAGAGCAACAATCTACATTCAATGGCTAGATCTCAAAATGACTGGATGGTCACCATCTCAATGCTCTCAATTACTACACATTTTGCCACGCTATGTTCATGCTCGAGCCCAATTTGCAAACTACAAGAATAGTTCCTGGCCTAGCATCCGACTATCTGAATTTGTGCTTCCAAATGGGTCAGGTCAATCGGGGCATTTGACCCAAACCAACTTATGCCTAAGTCTGAAAGTTTGACCTAAATTCCTTAATTAATGAAGTCTCAAATACTGAATTGGTTTTTAAATGGGTCTGATTTGGGCCATACTAATAGACCTGAAACATAGACTAGGACCTGACTCAGACTCAGGAAAAATTTTCGTGCTGATTTTAAACAAGTTGAGTCTAAGACCAGTTGATTCCTATCAACACTCAACCATGCTATCCTCTTAGGGCCCGTTTGGCCGGGTGGATTGGAAGTGATTGAATGGTATTAGGGTGGATGGCCCAGATTTCAAGGTAATGATGGCTGCATCAGTGGATTGGTGCAAGATCCATGGGATTGCTATATCCTGGGATTGCTACATCGAGTCTGTTTGGCACGGCCAGGATTAAACCTTCTCATCCCTTCCAATCCCTCAGACCAAACATGTCCCAGGCAAATTTGAACGGATTAGGGTGGATTGGATGGGATTTAAAGGTAATGATGGTGTTGTCAGTGGATTGTCTTAAGATCCATGGGATTGCTATATCCCGGGATCAGATCGCCCAGTCTGTTTGGCACGCCCAGCCAATCCCAGGAGTCTAAGACCAGTTGATTCCTATCAACAATGACCCATCTGTACCCTGAAGTCTAAATGGCCCCAACTCAAGCTTGGGTCGGACATCAATTGAAAGCTACCAAATAAAGCCCCGTTTGGATCGGTTAAATAAGCTGTGTTAAACAAAGTACAAGAGGGTCCATATAAATAAGGGCAAATGATAAATGATAGTTTCTAAGGATAATTTCACAAATTTAAAATGCATCCTTCATGTTTGTTTTAGAATATTGAGAAATGCAATTAATGTGAAATAGTAATATTGCATGAAAGTTTACCTTTTAATTGGAGAGCATGAGATCCAAAGAGTTGAGAAATAAGAAATTAAATATACCACTGTAACATGCAACACTACAATGTGATGATGATAAAGAAATCCTGGGATATATATTGAAGGAAATTGAAAGTAGAGGTTGATTTTTCTAACAGTTTATTCTCTCACGATTTCATTCTAAAAATTATTTGATTATAAAGTCAGGTAAATTGTTTCTAAAATTTTAAAATTAGTTATTATCTTATATAAAGAAGAGTAATTCTCATGATTCATTCCCCATAGACATTAGGGTACAAGTAAATATACATATGAACTTGTTTAACCCAAGATGGTGTACATGATCCTATTCCTATCCCAAGCATACTGCATGTTGAAAGAAGTATCATACCTTTTACCTCTACCATTACCACAAACATGATACAGGTAAGGTTGATTCTAATACCAAGAATCAAACAATGCATTCAATAATAAAACAAAACGTAGATAAAAACAAAATCAGGCATTTATAAAAACAAGATATACAATTCTAATAAGAGAAGTAGGAAAAAAAAGCATAACCAAGAATGCATGCATCCTTTTTTAGAAGGGAATTTTTTCCACATTATGAGAATGCTAATTCCAGAGGCCCCATCTTCAAGTGCCAAACATTTATGTATCACACTTGCTAATGTGTCACATTTGTATGGTGTATGGGGCGTTCATCAGATGATCCACTTGGTGTGTGTCTTATGCTAAAATATCAGGCCAGCCAATTCATTTGGTGAATGAGCGCATGCATGTTATGTAGACTGTCGAGTCTCTCTGTCCATTTCCTCACATGTGTAGCCCACTTAATAAATGTCTAATAAATGTACTGCATGTATTTTTTGTACCATTTGATGTTCGTGGTGTGTTTCAACTTTTGCACAGCTCAGATGTTATACACATGCAACATGTTGACATGTGTCCACCCATTGCATGTGATGTTAGCATGCATTGCATTGTAGGTGACAGTCTTGACAATATCACAGATATGTCATGCATGTTGTTTGATTCTAACAAATGCATGTTTATTTGGAAAGAAAGAACATGAATCTTTGAACTCAAGATGATAGTTTGTGTTTTCCATTATTTTTAGAATGGTGATAACTCATCCACGGTACACATGACATTACATGTATGTCATTCCAGACCACATGAATCATGACGCCATTGATGGAACATGGCCTGAAAATTAAACTGATTGATCGATCCTCACTGTCCAATCGACAGTCCGTAAACTGATCGCTGAGAATAAAGAGGTCATAGGTCCAAATTCAATGGGGAAAATCGTGTTCTTAAGATCGCCCAATCTGTGCAAATTTCAGGATAATCCATGCACAATAGGATCCATGATTTGGAGGGTAGTATTGTAATCTGATTCACTACATGCAAACATCTTCCAAAAGTATAGGCGGGTGAACGTATACCGACTGATGGAATTATGGTTATTTTATTTTGCAGCCAAACATGCAACTATCAATCACAACAATCACAGACTGCTGACAGTGTCCCTTTTCCATACTCAAAATGTGTAATTATTAAGAATCATGGCACAATTATTTTCCTTATTAATGTTCCGAGTGTGTTAACCATGGTTTTTTATGGTAATTAATCATGTTTTTATTCTGTATGATTTTAAATTTTAATGTGAGGCGTGTTGGCGGATGTATGGATGTACATGTGCAAGTAAAGGTGTTCTTTCATGCCAAAAATATAAGTAGAAGTGGAATCTCTCTTAATAAACAAACTAGAATCCTGTAGAGTTTGCCGAATATCTGTATGAGAAGAAAAAAAAAAAAGAAAGAGAAACTCAAATTGAATTATTTCAAACCTTTGAAATATCTGTTTTGTTGCCGGCTACAATTTGGATTACTCCTGTTTAAGCTACATTGCTTTTCCCTTTCGTACTCCCTGCCTCCAGCGTTTTCATTGGTCAACGTCACTATAAATGCCACGTCATCAGATTTTTTAAATATATTAAAAAATACATTTAATAAGAAATATAACGGACGTTAAACGGAAGCGGTTTGCCTGCTGAGTAACTCAGCAGGGTAAGCGTACTGAGTAAAGTCTGTGGAGCCCACCGTCGTCATTCGTGCATTGTATCAACTCCATCCATCTCTTTTATCATCTAATTTTAGGGTTTTACAACAAAAATTAATCATATCGATCAAGTGGACCACACCACCTGAAACAGTGTGAATTGAATTCTACCGTTGAAAAGTTGTTGGGGCCCACAGAAGTTTTATATCAAGATGATATTTGTTTTTTCCATTCATCCATGTCTTTGTGATCTTACGAACAGTTTAGATGAAAAATAAACATCATTGGGGGCTTAGAAACATTTTAATGGTGAAAATCAATACTTCCACTGTTTCCTTTGGTATGGTCTACTTGAGCTTTTGATATACTTCAGTTTTGGGCTCAACCCCTAGAATGATTTGAAAAAACGGATGGACGGCGTGGATAAACCACATGAATTCACAGTAGGTCCAGCAGAGTTTACTCAGTGCGATAAGACTCGTACGCAATCCAATTTAGACACGGGGATGCGGATTTCCAGCCAAAGCCTTTTGCAGTAACATCCTGCGCAAGGATTCCGGATGGGCCAACTGCGACATTAGTGATAAATCCAACCCGTTCATCCATTTTTAGATATCATTTTAGGACATAATACCAAAACTAAGGTGTATACAAAACTCAAATGGGCCACACGAGAGGAAACAGTGGGGATTTAGTGTCCACCGTTGAAATATTTATATGGCCACAAAAGTTTTGCATCGGTCTAATATTTTGGTATTTTCACTTCATCTTAGTAAAATTGACCTGATAAACAGTCTGGATGGCATATAAACATTAAGACACCTAGGAAGGTTTCAACTGTAGGGATTTCTTTCTCCACTGTTTCATCTTGTTTGGCCTAGTTGAGTTTTTGATCATCCTATTTTTTGGTTACATGTCTTAAAATGAGCTCCAAAAGTGGATGAATGGATTGAAATTCTTATAAACATCATGGTGGACCCAACCATACATCCCAGTACTGGAACTTCATGCAAAAGGCTTTCTCCGGTGAATCTGCGTCCACGGTTTTCATTGGAAACGGACTGGCTACTCCCCTGCCACTCGGTACTATGTGAGCCCACCATGATGTATGTGTTTCATCCATGCCGTCCATTTATTTTTCTAGATCATTTTATGGTTTGAGACAAAAAATGAGGTATAACCCAATCTCAAGTGGACCACATTACATGAAATAGTGTTGAATGAATGTTGACCATTAACAACTTTTTGGGGGCAATAAAAGTTTTGGATCAAGCTTTTCCCTTCATCAAGGTCTTTATGACCAAACAAACAAATTGAATGTCAAATAAACAGTACGGTGGGCCTTAGGAGGACTTTAATGATGGATATCCAATCACCATTGTTTTCCTGTGGTGTGGTCCATATGAGATTTATATCCCTCTCATTTTCGGGATCAACCCCTAAAATTATAAGTAAAAATAGATTAACAGAATGAATGAAACATATACATCATGGTGGGGCCCATAGAGTACTGACCACCACTACCATCGGGCTGGTGGTTGAGGGAGTAGCCAATCTGCTTTCATTTCCATTTGGGATTCAGTGAAACATTGACTAGTGAGACTCGCTACTGAAGTAATGTCACCTATTTATATGGGTCCCACTATAATGTATGTTTTGTATCCACACCGTCCATCCATTTGGAGAGATCATTTTAGGGCATGAGCCAAAGAATGAATCAGATCCAAAACTCGAGTGGACCCCACCATAGAAAATAGTAGAGAGAGTCACGCCCACCATTTATTACGACTGAATCCAATCCAAACCTCGTCACTTTGTCTACTAAACTCCGTCACTTTGTACTGCAACTCCATCACTTTATCTACTGAACCCTGTCACTTAGTGTTGCAACCTCGTCACTTTGTCTAGTGAACCCCGTCACTTTGTCTACTGAACCCCGTCACTTTATACTGCAACCCTGTTACTTTGTCTATTGAACTACATCACTTTGTACTGCAACATCGTTACTTTGTCTACTGTACCCCATCACTTTGTACTACAACCTCATCAGTTTGTTTATTATACCCTGTCACTTTATGCTGCAACCTCGTCACTTTGTCTAGTGAACTCCGTCACTTTATACTGCAACCCCGTCACTTTGTACTGTAACCCCGTCACTTTGTCTACTATACCCCGTCACTTTATACTACAACCCTATTACTTTGTCTACTGAACCCCATCACTTTGTACTACAACCTCGTCACTTTGCCTAGTGAACCCCGTCACTTTGTACTGCAACCCCGTCACTTTGTCTACTGAACCCCGTCACTTTGTACTGCAGTAGACAAAGTGACGGTGTTGCAATACAAAGTAGCGAGTTCGAGACAAAGTGGCAGTGATACAAAGTGGCGAAATCTGATGACAAAGTGATGATGTTGTAGTACAAAGTAAAGGGATACAGTAGACGAAGTTGCAGTACAAAGTGATAGGGTTTAGTAGACAAAGTGGCGGGGTTCAGATTGACAAAGTGACGAGGTTGCAGACAAAGTGACGGGGTTGCAGTACAAAGTGATGGGGTACAGTTGGGGGTGTACATGAACCGAGTTAGCCCGGTTAACTCACTCGACTCAGCCCGACCCAGAACTGAGTTCGGGTCGGGACGGGCCATTTTCTTCGGCCTGAAACTGAGTTCGGGTCGAGCTCAGATAGGTCCCAATTCAGCCCGACTCGGCCCGAAACCCGACTCGACTCGTCCCGACTTGCCCTTTAGGGTATATATACCTTGTTTTAAGGAAAAAGAAAAAGAAAAAGCTTCTGAAATCCTTCTCTCTCAAGGTATGTCCGTTTTCTTTCTTTCTTTTCTGTAATTTCATATTCGAGAATTTTATTTTTCTTCATTTTCTTTTCATGGCCTAGATCTAGATAGATGTTGTTACATCAATAGATCTGCTATTTTAAAGGGATTTTTGGTATTTTTATCTTTTATTTACGGTGTAGATCTTACTGTGGATGAGATTTTCGTTATCTGTTTCTGATTTTCATGTTATGTGGTGGCGTTATTGAATATGATCTTGAACCTACGATCGGGATTTCAGCTGTTATATGTAGTCATTTGAGTTGTTTATTTATTTATTGTGAA
The DNA here is from genome assembly GCF_029962835.1 of Magnolia sinica. Lineage (NCBI taxonomy): Eukaryota > Viridiplantae > Streptophyta > Magnoliopsida > Magnoliales > Magnoliaceae > Magnolia > Magnolia sinica. Next base: position 9,893,718 of record NC_080587.1, on the reverse strand, counting down.
TTTTGTTGTTTTTCTTATGTTATTGTTGTGGATATTTAATCTACGACAAGGTTTTATTTTATTGTATCTGATCTTGAATCTATGATCGGACTTACAGTGAAGTTTGTGGTTTTTTTTCATGTTATTGTATTGAATCTTGTATCTACGATCGGATTTCGAGCAGTTTTTGTTGAGGTTAGATCTGCGTAGAGATATGCGATTTGCTTATCCTAACTTTATGATCTGATTTTCAGTTATTTTTGTGGTTCAAGCGGACCTACTATTTTAAGGGGTTTTGGCTATTTCTTCTTGCTACTTCTGAATCAGATCTAGCCATGGATGACATCTCAAGCTGTTTTTTCTGATTTTCAAACTGATTGGTGATGGCGTTGGATCCGATCTTGGACGTACAATCCCATTTTCAGCTTTAAATTGTGGACATTTTAAAGAGGGATTTAAAAAAAATAAAAAATAAAAAATCTTACTCTTATGTTATTGTTGTAGGTTTTCAGCTATTTTCGGTTTTGTAGGTTTTCCCGACTCGGTCCGACTCATCCCGAAACTGGCCTAAACTCGAAGGTTTGAAACTAGCCAAAACTCGCCCGATTGTTGACCGGGCTGGGTTCATGCTATACATGTTCGCTCGGTGACCGGGCCGGGGCAGGTTTGGGCTGGGTGTGGCTAGTAACCAGGCTGGGTTGGGTTGAGCCTAGTTCGACTCGGATTAACTCGTGTACACCCCTAGGTACAGTAGACAAAGTGACAGGGTTCAGTAGACAAAATGGTGGGGTTGCAGTACAAAGTGATGGGGTTCACTAGACAAAGTGACGAGGTTGCAGCACAAAGTGACGGGAAGCAGTAGACAAAGTGATGAGGTTGTAGCACAAAGTGACAGAGTACAGTAGACAAAATGACGATGTTACAGTACAAAGTGACGGGGTACAGTAGACAAAGTAATGATGTTGTAGTACAAAGTGATGGAGTTCAGTAGTCAAAGTAATGAGGTTGCAGTACAAAGTGACGGGGTTTAGTAGATAAAGTGACAGGGTTGCAATACAAAGTAACGGGGTTCACTAGACAAAGTGATGAGGTTGCAACACTAAGTGACAAGGTTCAGTAGATAAAGTGACGGGATTGCAGTATAAAGTGACGGGGTTCAGTAGACAAAGTGACGAGGTTTGGATTGGATTCAGTCGTAATAAATGGTGGTGCGACTCTCTCCACTATTTTCTGTGGTGGGGTCCACTCGAGTTTTAGATCTGATTCATTCTTTGGCTCATGCCCTAAAATGATCTCTCCAAATGGATGGACGATTTGAATATAAAACATACATCATAGTGAGACCCATATAAATAGGTGACATCACTTCAGTATCGAGTCTCACTACCCAATGTGGCACTGAATCCCAAATGGAAATGAAAGCGAATTGGCTACTCCCCCCACCACCAGCTCGGTGGTGGTGGTGGTCGGTACTCTGTGGGCCCCACCATGATGTATGTGTTTCATCCATTCCGTTAATCTATTTTTACATATAATTTTAGGGGTTGACCCCAAAAATGAGAGGGATATAAATCTCATATGGACCACACCACAGGAAAACAATGGTGATTAGATATCCATCATTAAAGTCCTCCTAAGGCCCACCGTACTGTTTATTTGACATCCAATCTGTTGGTTTGGTTATAAAGACCCAGATGAAGGGAAAAGCTTGATCCAAAACTTTTATGGCCCCCAAAAAGTTTTTAATGGTCAACGTTCATTCAACACTATTTCATGTAATGTGGTCCAGTTGAGATTGGGTTATACCTCATTTTTGGTCTCAAATCATAAAATGATCTAGAAAAATAAATGGACGGCATGGATGAAACACATACATCATGGTGGGCCCACATAGTACCAAGTGGCAGGGGAGTAGCCAGTTTGTTTCCAATGGAAACCGTGGATGCGGATTCACCGGGGAAAGCCTTTTGCATGAAGTTCCTGCACTGGGATGTATGGTAGGGTCCACCATGATGTTTATAAGAATTTCAATCCATTCATCCACTTTTAGAGCTCATTTTAAGACATATAACCAAAAATTAGAATGATAAAAAACTCAACTAAGCCATACAAGATGAAACAGTGGAGAAAGAAATTCCTATAGTTGAAGCCTTTCCAGGCGTCTTGATGTTTATATGCCATCCAGACTGTTTGTAAGGTCATTTTACTAAGATGAAAACACCAAAATATTAGACCGATGCAAAACTTTTGTGGCCATATAAATATTTCAATGGTGGACAATAAATCCCCATTGTTTCCTCTCGTGTGGCCCATTTGAGTTTTGTATACATCTTAGTTTTGGTATTATGTCCTAAAATGATATCTAAAAATGGATAAATGGGTTGGATTTATCACAAACATCGCAGTGGGCCCATCCAGAATCCTTGCGCAGGATCTTATTGCAAAAGGCTTTGGCTAGAAATATGCATCTTTTGCATCTCTAACGTGAAATCGGATTGCGTACGAGTCTTATCGTACTGAGTAAACTCTGTTGGGCCCACTATAAATTCTTGTGATTTATCCACGCCGTCCATCCATTTTTTCAAATTATTTTAGCGGTTGAGCCCAAAACTGAAGTATATCAAAAGCTCAAGTAGACCATACCAAAGGAAATAGTGGAAGTATTGATTTTCACCATTGAAATGTTTCTAAGCCCCCAATGATATTTATTTTTCATCCAAACTGTTCATAAGATCACAAAGACATGGTTGAATGGAAAAAACAAATATCATCTTGATATAAAACTTCTGTGGGCCCCCAACAACTTTTCAACGGTAGAATTCAATTCACACTGTTTTAGGTGGTGTGGTCCACTTGATCTTTGGATATGATTAATTTTTGTTGTAAAACCCTAAAATTAGATGATAAAAGAGATGGATGGAGTTGATACAATGCACGAATGATGACGGTGGGCTCCACAGACTTTACTCAGTACGCTTACCCTGCTGAGTTACTAAGCACGCAAGCCGCTTCCGTTTAACGTCCGTTATACTTCCTATTAAATGTATATTTTTAATATATTTAAAAAATCTGATGACATGGCACTTATACTGACGTTGACCAATGAAAACGCTGGAGGCAGGGAGTTCCTGCCTCCGGGAGGCAGAGGATCCGCACTCATTTCGGATTCCACATTCAAGAGAATTCCCATCACGGAAATGGCGTTATTGGCATTCCACATCCAAGAGAATTCCGCGATATTGCAATGCATCCGGGTATATGTGTTCAGGTAAGCCTTTCCCTAGTTGCCTACTTATGTTACTTTCTATGAAATAGGGTCATCAACCACTGTGCTCCGGCCCAAAAAATCAGGCTGATTCAATGACAGGTGGACCATATATATATATATATATATATATATATATATATATATATATATATATATATAGACACACACACACACATATACAGGCAGAGGTCTACCTAGTAAGAACTGCCCATGAGATAGAGTTGTGTGGGCCCCTAAAATGAATGGTAGAAAAGATGTTGATAATAGTTGATATTTAGCAACAAACACTGAAGAAAGCAGTGTGATTTCATAACAGTGGGCCATCCACAATCCACCTTGACCTGCTCTGTACCACATCAGTAGGGATACGTCAGCTGAATGTGGCCCACTCGAGGAGATGGTCCAAAGATTACAGCCGTCTATGTCTTGGATGCTAACTAAAGGGGGTCATTGTTAATTTATCTTTATTCCAACCATTGATTTGATGGTTAGGATCATCCAATGGTTATGATCCTCTAATCCAAGTAATTCTTCGAGAGGGAAGAGGACAGGAAAAACGTTTCATTTCCACACATTTCCACGGAAAAAAACGTTTTCATTCCCATGTTTTCGTATCCACCCATTGCATGTGATGTTAGCATGCCATGCATTGTAGGTGACGGTCTTGACAATATCACAGATATGTCTTGTATGTTGTTTGATTCTGAAATATGCATGTTGATTTGGAAAGAAAGAGCATCAATCCACGGTACACATGGAATTACATGTATGTCAATACAGACCACATGATTCATGGGGCATTGATGTAACATGGCCTGAAAATTCCAATCAGGATCGTGTCGAATTTCAGGCTAATCAATGCACAGCAAGGTACAGGATTTGAAGGGTGGTATTGTAATCTGATTCACTGCAAATATAAACAATCATCATCTTGCAAAAGCATAGGCAGTCGGGTACTCGACTCAACTTGTGGAATTGTGGTTATTTTATTTTTCAGCCAAACACGCATAATCACATCATACGAATCGTGTGTAAGATTCCTATATATGGTGGGCCTTGTTGATCAATGATCTAGATTGGCCTAAAGGTTGGATGATGTGATTGGATAAGCTAGTGGGCCCACTATGTTGTGATACATTCAGAAATTATATTGAACGTAAGGGGTGGAATGCTATAACTGTGATATGTAAGCAGTGTTTTAAATAGAATAGGATTACCAATTCGTGTGGAGACTTAGGGAGAGGAGTTTTGATGGGTTTCAAAGTTCTCACCCCTTTAACTTATATTAACATTTAAAATAGAATAGGATTACCAATTCGTGTGGGCACTTGAGGAGAGGAGTTTTGATGGGTTTCAAAGGCCTCACTCCTGTAACTTATATTAACATTTTAAATAGAATAGGATTACCAATTCGTGTGGAGACTTGGGGAGAAGAGTTTTGATGGGTTTCAAATTCCTTGCCCCTCTAACTTACATTAACATTACATAAGAAAGCTAAAGTAATGGCAGAATCTAAAGTGATGGCATCTCAAATAGGTATGTTCTTCATCGAACCATCCTATACAATACACAAAATCCCATGGCAAGTCCGCTTCTAGATACTAGGCGTAATGTATTTCTATCTCAAAATGTTCCCTTTTGCCTCGGTTGTTGAGAACTGAGGCCAAAAGTCTGTACTTTTGCCTCGGTTGGTGAGCAACCGAGGCCAAAAGTCTGCCCTTTTGCCTCGGTTAGTGAGCAACCGAGGCTAAAAGTCTGCCCTTTTGCCTCAGTTGGTGAGTAACTGAGGCCAAAAGTTTACCTTTTTACCTCGGTTAGTGAGAAATTGAGGCTAAAAGCCTGCCCTTTTGCCTCGGTTGGTGAGCAACTGAGGCTAAAAGTTTGCCTTTTTGCCTCGGTTGGTGAAAAAATGAGGCTAAAAGTCTGCCCTTTTTTAGTCTCAGTTGAAAAAATGAAGGCTAAATGTGTTTTTTAGCCTCGGTTACTAAGGAACTGAAGCTAAAAGTTCATTTTTCGCCTCAGTTGCTAAGGAACTGAGGCTAAAAGTCCACTTTTTAGCCTCAGTTGCGAAGGAACCGAGGCGAAAAGTCTACTTTTTAGCCTCGGTTGCATAGGAACCGAGGCGAAAAGTCCACTTTTTAGCCTTAGTTGCATAAGAACCGAGGCGAAAAGTCCACTTTTTAGCCTCAGTTGCATAGGAACCAAGGCGAAAAGTCCACTTTTTAGCCTCAGTTGCATTAGAACTGAGGCGAAAAGTCTACCTTTTAGCCTTAGTTGCACAGGAATCGAGGCAAAAACTCTACCTTTTAGCCTCCCTTGTACAGGAACCCGAGGCGAAAACTCTACCTTTTAGCCTCAGTTGCACATGAACCGAGGTGAAAAGTCTACCTTTTAGCCTCAGTTGCATAGGAACCGAGGCAAAAAGTCTACCTTTTAGCCTTAATTGCACAAGAACCGAGGCAAAAACTCTACCTTTTAGCCTCAATTGCATGAGAACAGAGGTGAAAAGTCTACCTTTTAGCCTTAGTTGCCAGGAACCGAGGTGAAAAGTCTACCTTTTAGCCTCAGTTGCACATGAACCGTGGCGAAAAGTCTACCTTTTAGCCTCAATTGCATAGGAACCGAGGCGAAAAGTCAACTTTTTAGTCTCAATTACATAAAAGAGGCTAAAGGTCTACCATCTAAACCATAGTTATCAATTGCACCATTTTAGTACACACGTCATACGTGTGTGATATCTAGACCGTCCATCTGTCTAGACTTACCATGGATGGGCCCATTAATGAACCTGATTTAGTTAGGTTGATCCCAACCACCAATTAAAACATTTGGCCATCACCCTCCCCAATGTCCATTATAGTTCCCTTTGATGTGGTCCACCTGAATTATGCATCACTCATCTGGACCAATTAGATTTGATGAATTCACTCCTCATTTGGACCGTACATCTCAAAAATCAGTCCTGTCCACAACTCAGGTGGGCCATATCATAGCTTGAGGTTACAGTAATTACCATACATTGGGTCATGGTCCAAAATCATTTTCAAGATCTGATTTTGTCTAGACCTGGACTATTGTGATAGTTCACCACCATTTTGAAAATGGTAGTGATTTATCCTTGTAACGCGTGGCACTGATGATATATCAGGCTGCTTTTTAGAGATCATATCCGGCGACGACCTCCGTAGAACCCCATTCTCGGCTCCCGGCGCCCATTCGCTAGGTTCAGATCCTGGGATGCTACAAGGAGGATTTTCAACATCAGTTTGATTCGTAATAAGCATAGCCAAAGGCATAACCCACAAACAACAACCAAAAACTCCATCACATTTCCACTATAATCAAAAACTTTACAAGTACAATGAGCATAAGGGAAATACAATGAAGATAGACCAAAACTCCAAAAGAAGATCACCCACGCGCCCAAGCCTCGGCACTGCTGCGATCCAACGTCACCGCACGCAACGGTCGTGCATAAGCTTATAAAAGCTTAGAGGTGGTGAAAGTGTATGCTCGAAGGTGATAATGTAGCTATGCAGTATCAGAATGCGGAACATGCTGATGAATACTAAGAATCCCATTAGCCGTGCCCAGGCCATGCGGTGCAAGGAATGATGTCGGCCATACCAAGGCCATGCAAGGCGAAATGCAAGTCAAGCATACAAATCCTCATCTAAGTCCACATGTCAATACGGCTCAAAGCTGGAATATCACCGGGGTCTAGTACACTCCAAGCCAGATTGCCGCCCCATCGCGCGCAATAAGGTGAGTGGAAAAGACCTCACTATCCGCCTGCCAATATCGGGCTCGACTCGTCAATAACGCAACCATTCCTCAAGCTGGTCAAACTCAGCCTAGCTTTGCCCCCTCCTCTAGGGCGGGTAAGGCCACACCCCCTTCCAACCAACCACGACACAGTGGAAAGCTCGACCTTCTAGTAATCGGCACTCGGCGCTCATGCATCCACTCAGTTTAGATGTTGGAGCAATCTCCTGATATCATAAGGGTTTAGGGACTTTCACCCAGGGATATCTATCGCACCCCATGTAGAACAGTATTTCCGGTATCCAATCCTGCCAACCACGATACGTCTGTGGAGGCTACGGCCCTGATGTCGCTAGGGCGTACAGTAACTATACCACACAATGCGAATGCATGAATCACACTATTCAGTCATGCAGCAATCCTGTGTGTATCGTGCGCTCATGTAGGGCAACACCCCCTGTACGGGAGCCCCTAAACAATCTGCCCGAAGGCTATGCTATGATCAGTCATTTCTCATATCAAGCATACGTATGATGCATATGATCATGAATCATGGAATTAAATATGTTATATGGGGTGGATGATGTTCATAATGAAGATGGGCCTAGACGGCCTACACATAACACGCACGAGCCTAACAATGGGCCTTAGGGAATGTCATAATGCGGACATTTAACCACACTATACTTGCAATGTGGACGTCAAACCACCATTGCTCCCAAGGCATAGCCCTGACGTAAACATCATTACATAAATCATGTTGGGATCGTACATTGCAATGGACCTTAGGCACGTCCCATTGGGCCTTAAATACGTCAAATGGGCCATATCATATGGGCCTTGTATTCATCAAGTGGGCCACATCATTGGACCGCACCAATGGGCCTTATGTGCATTGCAATGGACTATAAACTGTGGGCTTTAGAATGTATCAAATGGGCCTAATCTTATGGGCCTTATGTGTATCAAATGGGCCACACCAATGGGCCCCAAATGCACATCAAATGGGCCTCAACTCATAGGCCCCAATATGTCTTAATGGGCCTTAAACCATGGGCCCATAATACATCAAATGGGCCTCGACCCATGGGCCTTGCATATACATCAAAGTGGGCCTCAATCATGGGCCATAAGTAATTGAAATGGGCCTCCCACCATCAATTATATATATAATATAATATATATACATATATATATATATATATGTAACATATAATATTATATATAATATAATATTGTATATATACATATAACATATAACATTATATATAATATAATATTATATATATATATATACATACCAACACACACGCACCCACACACACGCACACGAGCACCCACCCACACAGTGGGCTCCACGTTCAGTGGGCTCCACATCCACTGTCCAGCGGACGGTGAAACACATACATCATTGTGGACTCTATGTGGGGCCCACCATAATGTTTATATTCCATCCAAACCACTGGTAAGGTCAAGCAGACTTAGATGAAGGGGGACAAAAATTTTCACCCTGATCCAAAACTTCTGTGGACCCAAAAAGGGTTTCAAAGGTAAATGTTCAATTCCACTGTTTCACACGATGTGGGCCACCTGAGTCTTGGAGCAGGCTGATTTTTGAGATGGGCCCACTTCAGAGAGTGGGCCACCTGATGAACGGATTAGATGACATATAAACATCAACGTGGGGCCCACGGCTGCAGCCGTGGGTGGCTGTACGGCGGCCAGTCCGCCCGCCCGGTGAGCGCAGGCAGCGCCTGCTGCGGCTCTGACACAGCTGCTGTGTTATTTTTTTTTTTTTTTGATTTTTGAAAATCCAAGGATTTTATAGGTGGGGTCCGCATCCAGTGAATCTACGCCGTCCAATGTTCTTCCATGGCTCACCACGAGCAAAACAAGTCCAATATTGGACATATTTCAATGTACACCCAATCAAGGAAGTTTTCAATGGTGAAAACCACCATTTGCTATGGTATGGCCCGCCTGAAGGTCTGATGGATCCCACCTTCTGGCTCAACGCCTAAAATCATCTTGGGAAAGGAATGAACGGCATGGATTTAATATATACATCAAGGTGGGGCCTACATGAGTGGACCACTCCAAGGTTTGAAAAAAGATGATATTTATGTTCCCTTCCAGCAACGTCCAGCGTCCAGGGACGCTGGACTTTTCATGTACTTAGGAGGTGGGCCCTGCTTAGGTGGGCCACCAGGGAATGGATGGCAGGGTACTTAAACATGGAAAGTGGGCCCCACTTTTAAATGATTTGGATAAAATGCCTACCTCATGGTGGGGTCCATTCAAGTGGGCCACATAATCTCATTATTACAAAATAAAATAAATAAAAAGAAATAAAATAAAAAGGGAGAGAGATAGAGAGTGGGACCGTGTGATGGAGGGACCCCGGCACTATGGGCCCTCCCTTGCACTAAATCATACATCAAGTGGGTCCCATTTTATGTGGCCCATTAAAATTAAATCCAACGGTGGAGATCCCTTCTCCACCAAATTAAACGGTCTAGATGACCCTAAATATACAAGAAGATAAACATCATGATGGGGTCCATGGAGGATGGCCCCATCATGGAATGATCATGATGATCCAAGTGGGCCATCGGCCACATCTTAGGGTCCAAAGCGAGATCCAAACCATTGATCGGTTGGTCTCACTTGGTCCATCTTAAAAACGTCAAAAACTATCCTATCCAAACACCCACCGCTTGATCTTCTTGCTCCCTTGGCTTCCTTAGCTCCTTGTGCTACTCTTTGATGGAGGAAAATGAAAAATGGATGGTTGAGATGAGAGATGAAGGGGTAGGAAAGGTGGGCCACACAAGTAGCTTGGGAGAAATGGGAGAGGGTCTCATACGTATGGGTTTGTTGCTTTGAAAAAAAATGAAGGAATGAAAAAAAATAAAGGAGAGAGGGAGAGATAAGAGAGAGGAAGAGTAGCTTAGGTAGGTAATAATGACTTGTAAGAGAGGGTGGCTAGCATTAAATGCTTGTAAGAAAGGATAGGGGTAGGTAGGGTGGCTATAGCTAGGGTAGGGTGGCTATAGCTAGGGTAGGGTGATGTCATCGTTCTCATAATTTCCTAGAGATTAGTGCCACATGGAATAGGTGGGCCCCGCAATACGCGGTCCACGGCCATTATAATGCATAGTCCCCAACTTATGATCTAAGCGTCGGTTTGACGCACAAGACGCGGCGTTGGAACCGCAGCGACGGAGCGGTCGCTATGATACAACTTTCAGATCAAGCCGTCATCGGTGCGCGGAACCTGGCCTAGGATCGTGTGCAAACACCGGATATGGTACGAAGGTTGACGGAATTTGACCGGAAGGACCGCGGAAGCCAACGGAACAGTAAGGAAAATGGTAGTGATTTATCCTTGTACCATGTGGATGATATATCAGCCTGATTTTTAGAGATTGTATCCGGACACTAGGAGTTGCCTGACGAGTGACTTTGATCTTACACACCTGTGCCTTGATTCCATGTGTGAGGCCAGTCGAAGGAATACACTAGCATTTCTCAAATAATAAGCTGACTATAGCAACCATAGAAATGATACAATGGCCCACAACTGTCTCTCTCTCTCTCTCTCTCTCTCTCTCTCTCTCTCTCTCGATTGGAAGAAGGAGAGCTGCTAGAAGACCTCCTTATTATTCAGATCCAGATCCAAATCAGTTCAAGGTAAGCTCGATTCTTTTCATTTCGCTCCTTCCGCTCCTTTTCTCTCGATCTCAGTTTCTCGAAAAAGAGCTGAAACCCTAGTCTCCGCCCCTTTTCTCTCGATCTCTCCTTCCATTTTTCTGGTGATTTCTGATCTTTAATCGAGAGATTCATACCTGGAAAGCTCGTAGATGCGAAAATACGTGTCTTCTGAACTCAGAATCTTCAATCGGCTGAAATAGAAGCAGATTGAGCTGCGGAAGCTCTTAGTTGTGAAGATCTGTGATTTCCGCAGCCTAGATCTTCGATCGATGATATATAGGAGATGTACTGTTTGGTTAGTATGGAAGGCGATCTAGCATATCAGTAGCTTTTCTGATGATGCAATGGAAAATTATAGATCTGTTTTCCTTTCAGATCTCATTGTTTGAAGTTTTGATTTTATTTATTTATTTTCTTTCTTTTTCATTTCAACCATCTCCACTGTATTAAAAGGCAAAGGAAAGGCCCTATTGAGGCACTCTGGCAAGTGCCTTTTGAAAATTTCGGAGAATGGGTACTTTTGATTCATGAGAAAAAACGTGGATACCCTTGGTAGAGTAGGACAATCCGGGTCAAAAACAACATGTACGGCACATCAAACTTTCCTATTATTTTATGATGTGAGTAAGATTCACAACACAATTATGAAGAGATCTTCTGCAAGGTCTCTTCTTATTCTGAAGATAAGTGGTGTGCTGTCAGGCCAATGGACCATTGGCATCAATACAGGATTGAATTGTCATTCATGATCTAAAGAAGAATACATATTCATTCCGGACAGATAGGAAGAAGTTCAAACTTGAAACCTGAAATCAGAGGTGTGGCTCAACCAGAGGTAGTTTTTAGTTGGGATTCATTTATGTGTGATCTTTTACATATATATTTATGTTTTATTACATTTCATGAGTTTTTTGTAGTTCACCATCATGGGTTTTGTGATCCTTTTGTTTTTTGTAGTTCACCATCATTGAATAGTTCACCACCATAGTTCATACGTTCCAATGTGCCAAATGTGTGCAAGAGCCTCATGCTTGTCCAAATCCAAACAAGGTGCTTGACAAATGACAGGCACAAAACAAAATAGTCCATCCATACAAGCTAAGTTCATATACCCTTTGTTGGACATACGCATTTAAAAAGCTTTATATGAACAAAACTTTGTTTTTAACCAAACAGGCCCTTAATGCTTGTTTAATATGCATATAGGAGCAAGATTTAGTATTGCAGTTTCTTTCTTCTATTCATATTTTGAGCATGCTCTTGATATGGCTGCAGCACTTCATCACCAATTAGGAGATACTGAGGAGCTAAACGATGGCAATGCCTCAGTGAAGAAGAGAACTAATGTGTTACTTCTTGGTGATCGCCTTGGAGATCTAGGAATGTCTGATGGTTTGAACTATGAGAACCAAATTGCTGTCGGATTCTTGTAAGTAAATCACTGCCTTTCTGTCTTTTGTAGTTATAAATTGTCAGTTTTCCTTTTTCCTATGAACCGTTACTTGTAGATTAATGGTCTTCGTTGAATTTGTTGGGGTTATGTTTCAAAAGCTTGTTCCATCAGCAGAATTCCATGGGAAAGACTAATTTATACAGGATGGGCCTCGCATGCAACGCGTGTGAGAGTTCTTTGGGAAGTCTTTTGTATAAGAGTCCCTCCAGAAAAGGTAACCATATGGAGGAAGAATTATTTTTGGAGGGAGAATTTTGTCTGTATGAAGGGTAATTGTGTCAGTTAAATTCACATGAGAAATTGAATAGAGGAAGGGGCTGTGGCTAGTATTGCTCCCTATTGGTTACTTGGGCCGCTGGTTGAATTTCTTGGGTGACTGGTTGAATTTCTGGGCCGCTGGTTGTGTTTCAGTTCAGGATGCATTTGCTTTGCGTGTGTTTGTCTTTTGTTTTGTTTTATATCTTGTTCGCTGTGGAGTGACAATAGGGTCACCTTCCTCTGCACTTTTTTTTTCCTCAATGATTTCATCAATAAAATAAAATAAAATAAAATAAAACCAAGTGTTATTATTATTGGTGCAGGTGAATGTTAACTTGGCTGGACTGCTTGCACTGGTGCTGCCATGTGGATTGATTGAAGGTGGACCTGCCGGCCTTCCTGTTGGACTTCAGATGATTGGTGCTGCCTTTGATGAGGTATTGAACTGCCTTTCTTGTTTCTGAGAACATGCTGTTTTCGGTTCAATGACTGAGAATTCGTGCCTTCTCCTTCCTTTCTCTGTTTTCTTCTTATCACATTGCTGTCGATTTTGTTCATATGCATCCGTAACTAAGATTGCCATTTTCCTTTTCTGGTTTGAGCTTTTCAACATATTTCAGATGATTTCTGAAAATATTAGGCAGACATTCAAGTTTCAGCGACAAAAAGAACCCTAGAAATTCAATGTTCAGGTAATCTTTACATCTGTTCGAGGTAATTCACATCTTTTTTGGTTCGATCGATTAGAATAGAATTTGAGAATTTTTGGATCGATTGATGAAGATTTTTCTTCTTTTATTTGCATCACTGTTAATTTCACGTGAAATATCTAGAAATTGAGATATGACTGTCTTTGTGGGATTTGAGAAATTTAGAAATGAAAGATAAGGATCTGATATGATTTGTATGTGATTTTCTTTTGATTCTGTGTGGAAGTATCATGCTGTATGACTTGATTGATATTTTTCCTTACTGATTTATGATTTTATTTCTATTGATTCCACATGGACTAGCTTCCATGTTTCTTGTGCATATGTTTCAGAACTTGGTTTGTACAGTAGCTTCTTTGTTTTGCAATTAAGTTCAAATTCGAACCTGTTTTCTTCTTCTTGTTGATTATTGGCACAGTAGTCGCATGTTTCTCAGGTGCCTTTTTAAAAAAAATAAAATAAAAAATCTTGTACAACTCATATCTTGTTTTCTTCTTGTTCTTGTTCTTTCTTCTTATCTTCTCTGACTATCTAGAAATTTTCATAAATTTCATGTTTAAGAGTGAGCACATGCTCTGTGATTTATTTCACATCCACATGAAGACTGCAATATTGAAGCAGCAGGTTCAACATAGAATGCCTTCTTAGCATGCAATTGATTATGCACTTTGAAATTGAAGGGGCTAAGTGCTGATTTTAAGGCCAGATTGTTGACTTCAAATGAATGCACCTGTTGAAAATCAGTTAAAAAAGACTGTTTGGCTTGATCTTGTCATAACCTTGCTATTTAGATCTCCTATGAGGGTTTTGTACATTAGAATCCATATATTATTCATGTATCTATGGCTTCTAAGAGATTTGGCTCACATCATGCTATGATGTTTCTAAGTAAAATGTTGAGAAGATGATGAATGTTTGGCCATCGACGAGGGTGGTGGATAACTGGTGCTTATAAGTTCAGGCTGTTTCTGAGTCACCATCCCATACATTCTTCAAAAAGCTCTAATACAGGAAGAAAAACTGTCTGACTACATCCATTGACTGAGAATTGAAGACCAATCATGAGATTGCGATGCATGGAGGTCAGGGAAGGTTTTGTTTTGGGGGAACAATGTGAAGGAAGGAGACTATTTGGTGAGAGTGGATACTGTAGAATGTGGAGGCAAATAGATAAAGGACGGTAGAGGCAGAAATTTAGGATACATAGGAGAGAAAATAGATAAAGGATGGTGAGAGTAGATGCAAGTCAGTTCAATAGTGCATCCGTGCGCACAGACTTAACTGATTTGAAGTTCGAATGGTTTAACTAATTTGAAGTTAGATTGTTTTTTTTAGAGTGACTTACTATACCACTCCATTGATGTTTGCATGTTTGAAAATATATTCTCTTCATTCAATAAGCGTATGTTACTTTATTAATCAAAGATGGTTTCAGCCATCTTACGAATGGATCGTGACTCTGCAGTGTTTTTCTTTTTACCCGTCCAAACTTGCTTTTTATTTCTCGGACAATTTTTCATTTTCGTGAAGGGAAATATAATGGAACTTGGACTTGATGCCGTGGTTATTTGATTTCCTTACAGGTTCATTCTCGTTTTCAACAAACACTTTTCAGGTGATGGTCTTCTAAAATGCAAGGAACTGGGCTTGTCAAAGAATGAGATGAAGAAGCTTCTACCCGTCATCGATGCCAGCTCTTCCGATTCAGGTGACCTTATGCTTACCAAGCATTTTTTAATAGATGTGTGTTGGTGGGCATAGGCCAAGTTCTGTCTTTCTGCTTCTATGTGCGTGCACAAATACATGTGCATGCTTGTGATTGTGTCTGTGTACACACATTTAAATATGAATGCACTCATGTTTAATTGCATATTTCAAGCTTGGAGTTTTCTGAATTGGATCTGTGATTGTTTTAGGAACATTTGATGGCGTCTTGGAGCTTATGGTTCATGCTGGCAGAAGTCTGCCTAAAGCTATCATGATGATGATACCTGAGGCGTGGCAAAATGTTAAAAACATGGATCGTGATAGAAAAGCCTTATACGAATATTTTTCAGCTCTTATGGAGCCATGAGATGGACCTGCACTTATATCATGTAAAGTTTGTGCTGGAATTGCTTCATGCTTTAATGATTCTGCATGTGACATGAGTATTTTGAACTTATATTTATTGTATAAATGCAGTTACTGATGGCCACTATCTTGGAGTGACAATGGACCGGAATGGATTGCGCCCCGGTCGCTTTTACATCACACAGTGGACGCGTGATCATGGCCAGTGAGGTTGGTGTTGTAGACATCTGCTAGGAGATGTGGCTAGGAAAGGAAGACATCTGATCGGTCCAGAAGGGGACCTTACTGAAACAGTTCATGTGGAAGGCTATGTGGCAGTTCACGTTTGTATTTTGTTTTGAAAAAATTAAATAGACCATTAATTGTTTTGTTGATATTGTGCAGAATTGTTGTCTTGATGAATGTTAAATGGGTGAAATATGCACAGGTTCAATCATTTGTTAATTATGATATTGTTAGCTTTGGATGATAGAGAAATGAGGTCAAAAACCGAATTTAGCCTTGGTTGATGCCAAAAGAGGCTAAATCCATCTTTAGTCTCGATTTTGCCTCAGTTACATAAATTGAGACTACAACTCCCGTGGCTAAAGGCTTTAGCCTCGGTTGCTGAGAACTGAGGTTAAAAATAGTTTTAACTTCGGTTGGAGGCAATTGAGGCTAAATTTGGATTTAGTCTCAGTTGGAAACAAAGGAGGCTAAAATTTTGATTTAGCCTCATTTCGAGGAAACTGAAGCTAAAAAGATTCTTTTAGCCTCACTTGAAGAACCGAGGCTATAAAAGTCATTTTAGCCTCGGTTGCTAAAACTGAGGCTAAAGCCTTTAGCTACGGGAGTTTCAACCTCTGTTTGGATAATTGAGGCAAAACCAAGGCAAATTCCTCACCCCTCTAACTTACATTAACATTACATAAGAAAGCTAAAGTAATGGCAGAATCTAAAGTGATGGCGTCTCAAATAGGTATGTTCTTCATCGAACCACCCTGTACAATACACAGAAAATCCCATGGCAATTCTGCTTCTAGATATTAGGCGTAATGTATTTCTATCTCAAAATGTGTAATCCGTATGCACATTTATTTTCCTTAAACAGGTTCTGAGTGTGCTAACCATGGTTTTTGATGGTTAATCCAAAAAATCAGGCTTATTCAATGTTCAGGTGGACTAACCCAAACTATTCTTAAAAAAAAAAAAGATTAAAAAAAAAAACCCTAATAGCTATAGACATGAGTGTTTTGGAATATTGTGTTTTTTAGGTATTTCTTTCTAATTGAAATAAGCACATCAGTTGAGTGGCATATAAACAATATGATTGGCCCACCACAACTAATGGTGTGCATTCCATCCCAACTGTATCCAATGTTGTGGCCCACCTAAGTTTTTGATTATCATGATTTTTGGATTCAAGGGTTGAGATGAGGTGGATCTTTTGATGGACAGGATGGATGTCATGAAAGTTCCAAGTATATGTAAAATCAACTCTGTTTATGTGATCACTACCATTAGATATACAGGGTATACTGAAAATCACTCAAATTTAATATTTCAAACCCAGATAATGTTTGGAGAGATTAGATTGAGATATATCATTGTTGATCTGATTCAGAAATTAGCATGATGTCATACCTTAGTGATGTATAGTGTGTCATGGACACTTTCATGACCAAGATGAACCAGAGAAGACCTGATCGAGGTGGAAGTCATCAAGACAGTCAAAACCTTAAAATAGACATATCTCGCAAACTAGAATGAGTTACTTGACGTGTCATATATAATAGGGTAGAACCGCGAGATTCCATCAGATCAACAGTCGAATCGTCTGCTTATTTCCATTTTTACTTTTTTTTAGTAAATTTTAGTTTGATTATAACTTTTCATCCGTTAGGCTTTAGGAGTTTGACCAACAAGAAAAATGTTTAGAAAAATTAAAAGAACAACTTAGAAGCCACACAGGACACTTATTATAAATAATAAATTTACTATTTATAGTAAGTTATGAATTTTAAAAAGTTTTAGTTATAGTTTAATTTCCAAACTTTTTTCAAGTCTTGGTATCCCTATTTTAAGGATTGTAGACTCATTTATTTCATTTAATGGTCAGCAATAAATTTATTTCAACTTTCTAGAATAATTTCTAGTTTCTATTTTCTATCTTAAATTTAAGAAGCTTATGTGAGGAGTCCAGAGAAACTTCTTCAAATCAAAGTAGTTATCCTTGAGGAAGAAGACGGTGATAGTCCTCGGATTAATCAAATTAGAGAGTGATGAATTGGATTTTTCTATTAAGGTGGGAGTATGATAATTCAGTACACTTGAGTACCACGGAAGCATAAGAGAAATACGTTGCTGAGATTCAACGTCTTTGGCAGGCTTTCCTTTTTTTCCAGTGTGTAATGATAGAAGCGATACGTTGCAAGGTGACAAGTTAAAACTGTAGTATTTGATCCTGTGCTTGGAGGCCTTAAAATGAATGGTAGAAAACATAGCTGATATTGAGCAAGAAACTCTGAAGAAAGCAGTGTGATTTCTTAACACTGGGCCATCTACAGTCGATCTTGACCTGATAGTCCAAAGATTAGAGCATGGGTGATAACCAAAGGGGGCAATGTAAATTTATCTTTATTCCAACCATTGATTTGAAGGTTAGGATCATCCAATGGTTATGATCATCCAATCCAAGTAATTCTTTGGGAGGGAAGAGGACAGGAAAAAGGTTTCATTTCCACGGAAAAAACGTATGTTGTATATGTTGTCTATCCACACCGTCCATCCGTTTTTAAAGATCATTTTAGAGCGTGGTCCCAAAAATGAAACTGAGATATATGTTGTTTGGACCACAACTTAGGAAAGAGTGGTGATTGAGCATTAAAAACTTCTAGGAGGACAAAAAGTTTTGGATCAAGCTATGGTCCCTTCAGGTTGGATGACAAATAAAGATTCCAGTGGTCCCTAAGAAGTTTTTAACGGTGGACGTTCAATCACCAGTGTTTCCTTTGATGGGGTCCACCTGAGATTTGGATATGCTGCATTTTTAGGCTCATGCAATAAAACTAGTTGGAAAAACAGATGGACCACGTGGATATAAGACACATACATTACGGTGGGCCCAACACTCATTGATCCCACCACCCCCTATTCATCAGTAATGTATGGTTCTGATCATCTGACTGCTCAGCGTGGCCCCAAAGGAACGTTTGGATCTGTTTTCCAACTGGGCCAGCTATGTAGGAATACCTACATTTCATGTCCCATAAAAAACAAAGAGATACCTATACCTTTCATGTCCCATAAATAAATAAATAAAAAGAGATTATCAAACAAGAGGAATTATGCAATGATCAATCTGAGCTGTCCATTAAGTCCAAAACAGGCTAATAAGCAAAAGTAGCACCGATCGGACCATCCAATCCATCCTTGATTTGACTTAAATTCTAAGCCATCCATTTTTCCAATCCATGGATGGGATGATTATGACCGTGTAACAAGAACAAGAGTGATTGTTTAGAATTGTAAGCAATCTATGATGGTCCACAACAAATAGATGGATCAAATTGTTGATTGGGTCTATTTTGTATACACGATCTTGACCGTTCATATTAAGGGCCATTGATCAAACGGTTAGTATTGGTCAAATCATATAGAAGGCCATTGCTGCGCAAGTTGTTGTGCAAGCTGGGTGCAGTAGCTGGACCAATCATCTGTGATGAACGTATCCATATCTAATGATCCATCCATGAGATTTGCTTGTTCGATCACCAAACGGGCCTCATGTTCTTCATTTGAAATTTCCTGCGATGTGAACGGTCCAGATTCGATTTGGGATTCATAGAAATAAGAAGATTGTGAATTTGGATACTGATCTACCTGGACCTGATTGAAACTTGCTTGTGATTGGAGTGGGAAGTTGTTCCCTAGATGTGGAAATGGAAGTGGTGCTGGGCCCATCCAGTCATTAGCGAGTGGTGGTGGGTCCATCAAGCCATCAACGTGGACCGTGAGTGGTGCTGGGCCCATCAAGTCATAATCGTGGACACCGTTCATCCCAGAATGATCAGTGTCGTAGGCAAGATCTGATCGTTCATTTGGCATTGTCAGGTTGTTGAAGTTA
This sequence comes from Magnolia sinica, assembly GCF_029962835.1. NCBI lineage: Eukaryota > Viridiplantae > Streptophyta > Magnoliopsida > Magnoliales > Magnoliaceae > Magnolia > Magnolia sinica. Next base: position 9,874,393 of record NC_080587.1, on the reverse strand, counting down.
TTGAGCAGTGGGCCCGGTTGCATAGGTGAGAAGACATTTGATGGTCCACTCGGTTGCATATGTGGGAAGCTGACATTCCATGGCCCACTTGATTGTGTAGCTGTGGATATGAAATTCGACGATCCACTTGATTGCAAAGGTGGGGCCCTGAAATTCAACGGCCCACTCGGTTTCAACGGCTCGGATCTGAAATTCGACGGTCCACCGTGTTGCATTGGTGGGGACATAAGCTCAGATGGCCCACTCAGTTGCATAGGCGTGAACCTGTAATAGAGGAGAAATCACATCAAAAGTACAAGATTAGCCCAAACAGTCAAACCTGAAATTCGATGGCCCACATGGTTGCATGGGTGGGGCACTGAGAATCAACGGTCCACATGGTTGGATAGGTTCGGACCTGGAAATTGACGGTCCATGGGGTTGCATCGATGGAGGCCTGGAATTCGATGGCCCACTCAGTTGGACAGGCGAAGATCTGCAATTCGACGGTTGATTCAGAGGGATAGGTGGGGATCTGCGAATAGACGGCCCAGGATGGGCCTGATCAAGAAATTCGTAGTCACCGTTTTCCATAAATGAGTTGATATCTTCATCAATGGAGGGACGTTTTCTTGCTGGGCCGTTCTCTAATTGCTTCTTAGTGCCCTGTCTATTTAGGTAGATTTTGCATAAAACCCAATCGTCCAACTGTAGAAAAGAAAAGAAAATGAAAGAGAAGCATCATTTTTCTTACAATCATACATGGGATATTTGGATGGTCCAATCAAACGATCCGGACCATCCGTTATGTCCAGCACACATTTCAGAGGCTATTAGGAAGAAAGCAGACCAATTAGATGATCCGATGGATTATCTATCTGTTTTTTAAAGGCTAGGATTGGGTGATTAAGGTTGTCCCAATTTGATAATGGCTATGGCCATGTTTGGTTGCACCAAATTTCATGATTTTTTTTTTTGGGAAATAGGTGGGAGCCCACCACCTAATTTCATTCTAAAAAATCTCAACCGTCACAGACATGGGCTTTCATAAATCAAGCCCACCCATCAACAATACACAAAACCATATTAGAATCTTAGCTACATACATCAAAGTGGTCCAAAAAGGACTGACTCAAATTTGTGGGCCCCACCATGATGTATGTGACATATCTACTCCGTCCATTTGTTTTACAGGAACATTTCAGTGGATGAACCCAAAAATGAGTACATCCAAAGCTCAAATGGCTCCACACCACAAGAAACAGTGGTCACAAAATGTCATTTATTGAAAAGATTTTTCTTATAGCTAGGGCCCATAAGATTATTTATTTTCCAAGGGAAACATAGATATCAGTTTGATCCAAAACTTGTCATATCTCTCTCTCTCTATATATATATATATATATATATATAAAATTAATTAATTAATTTTATTTTATTTTCCCTATCTCATTTCAACCTTATAATAACAGTAGAGGGCAGCTATGACATCAGAATACCATGACATTGGAGCAGCCAACGCCTAAGAGGGCTCTGAACATTAATACCCAAAACCAAGAACAAAACTGCTAAATCTGGACCATCCATCAAACTGCTCAATCCTAATACATGAATCTAGACCAGCTCATCAACTATCAATCATTTGCAGCAGCAACCTTTAAAATATGGCCACTGAACCAGCTCCAAATCATCTTCTAGCATAGGAGATTGATCACCTTGAAAATTTAGCAGCAGTGGCCATATTTATAGTAAGTTTACTATTTATTTGAAATAAGTCGCTTAACTACTGATGTAAGTACAAAAAGTAATTTATTTGGTGGTATCCAAACGGGCCCTAAGTATCTATTCAAGTATATTCAGAAGCCATCTAACCCCGGAATGATCAGTCAGTCTGTAGATTTGGCGAAGCATTGCAAGAACCTTGGCATCATTAATTCATCATTAGATGTTAAAAGTTATTGTCCCTTGCTTAATAGTTTGGAAATTTTAACTGGGGGTGTTTAGCACTTCTAGATTTCTAAGTTAGAAGTGGGAGAAGAGGAAGGACTTGAAAAAAAAAAACTCACTTGTATTGGATATTTTTTGTGTTATAATGAAGACCCCTACATGTATATATAGGCCCTTTGGATCTCTTATATACATTTCTTTATATTTAATGAGATTCCATCTACTCCAACAACCCATGTCATTTTCCATACATTCGACGGCCCATCATACAATGGTAGGTAAAGTAGCCAAGTGGTGGGCGGTATCTGCCCCATATGATCGGCTGCATATCTTGAGAGGTCTTACTCCAACACAAATTTTTTGGGAGATCTGAAAGTTTAGAAATGTTGCCTGCTTCGACAACTCCTTGTTTAGCGCGGCCAATGTGATTGCTTTGATCCACCATTGGATCTCCATTCTCGGCCCCTCCCTCCCATTTCCTAAGGTGGTGAAGTGTGCCTCGGCTTCCGCCCTAGCAGACTTGGGGATCGAAGGGGCATCATTACATTGATTTGAAGAGAATCCAAGTTGTCAAATGGATTAGACCCATAAGGGGATGGGTTAAAATTAACGTAGATGGCTCATCACTTGGGAATCCGGGCCCCTCTAGGGTGGAGGCATCTATAAAGATAGTGAGGGCAACTTCCTATTCGCCTTCTCTTCCGGCTATGGCATCGGTTCCAACTCTCATGTAGATATCCGGACGATTTGGGAGGAACTCTCTCACCGTGCCGAGTGGGGCTTCTCAAAGGTGGAAGTCACGAGCAACTCCAATCCCATTGTAAGGGTAATCTCCTTGAATATGGTGCTCGCGTAGTCCATGTGCTATTGGCGGGCTAGGATTAAATTACTCATGGATTTTATGGAGGTTTCTATCTCCCATACCCCTAGGGAGGCTAGTGCGGTTGCCGACAACTTTGCTCGGAGGGGCAGCAACAACCAGTATACCACCTTTTTCGTTTCTCAGGCAGCTCTTCCAAGTATCACCAGGTGACTCTTATTTTTGGATAAGGTAGGATTGGGGAATTTGAGGGAGAGTTAATCTTTTCTTGGATCCTATCTTTCTTTTCTTAATAGGTGGGCCTATCATCTTTTGTTGATAGGTTCATCCGAAATGTCTCTTGTAAAATTTTTGTTTATGAATGAATTTTTTTTAAAAAAAATAAAAAGATTAAAAAAATTAAACTATAAAGCTTCTAGGTAGTTCTCCTGAAGCTTTTACTCTTACAATATTAGTTTACCATATATACTATAACAATTTTACAAAATTTATGTTTATTTCTCAACAGGAATGTTTGAAAATTCGAAAGTAAGTTCTCTCCTGCCAAAGGTGTGATTAAGATAACGATCTCTACCCATCTTCCTGGAGACCTCAGAACATCCTTCCTAGATAGCTCAAGCCATCATACTCTAGGCATTTGTAAGGTGTTGGAAATTAGTAAAAGCTCTATTCTCACAAAATGGTTAAGACATCAGGTAGAATAGTTTAAACTCAATATGACCGAATTACCAAACACTGTTGTGGATTCGCGGACCATCCTAGATGGTATAAGGATTTACAAACTTAGAAGGCTCGAAGGCTCGAGAATATGATCATTGAGTCAAGACTCCAAGGTAATCATAGATATTCTAACAAGTTCCGGTACATGATCATTTCTGATGTAGAGAGCTCACTAGTTTGAGTCACAAAGTATCTCAAATCTATCGGGAAAGTAATTCGGTGGCGAATGGTTTAGGGTGAATGGGTAGTAGTAACTGCAGAGATGTAACCTTCAATAGAAGAGATGAACTCCTTATAGTTTTTATATGTTATCTGATTATGGTAATATTTGTAGACGATGAGGGATTGTTCTTCTGGTATGTGTTTATCTGAATCTAGTGAGGATGTTTCTATTGGTCGATTCAGTTCTTTAGTCAACTGTTGTGTAAGATCCCATTTATTTTTTTCTCAACCTGCTATGCTATGATGCAGGGTCTGTTTTGATGATTCGATGATGTCTAATCTTGTTCAAGTCCCTCGATATACATTGATATGCCATCCTCTAAGGGCTTGAGCTTTTAACATGGTATCAGCGTGGAATTGGGTGCTTAAAAAATTGAGAATTAATGTGGTGGGCTGGGGCTGCTAGGGGTGGCATTTTGTTGGCAAGATAGGAATTGTGTTTGTATCAATTGCTGCTGACATTATGGATAGAAGCTCATGGTCGAGGCTGTCATGTTTTGGTGGCTTTCTTTTATGTCTTGAATGCGTGGTTTGTTTGGTCGATCTTGAGCAATCCATATAGTTTTTGCTATCTTTGTCTGTATATGATAGACGAGGCCCATTTTTATTTTTTGAAGACTGCTTGAATTCATGTACATCATTTTTTGTATATAGGTAGTGTGAACACTCATTTCTAAAAAATAAAAATAAAAAACCAAAAAACTCTTATTACAAAATTTTATAATATTTCGTGAAATTTGGTGCAACCAAATACATCTTTAGCTAAATTCTTCTTCTTTTCTTTTAGCCATTTACTTGGAAAATGGTACATTTGATTGCAATACAAAATATCATGATATTTCATGCTTAATTAGTCTAATTTGGTGTACCATCTTGTAATATTTCTCAAACTTTTGTGCACCCAAAAGACACCCTTAACAAAGTTTTTTTGATTGGTGTTTTTTTTAAAAAAAAAAAAGAAAAAAAAGCTATCTATTTGACTTGAGATTAATAATTTACAGCACGTAGTGCACCTATAATTATACATTTCACTCATCAAGCTGGCCTCATGGTAAGAAACTAAATGATCAATAATTGTGCATTTTGGTCGCACCAAATTTCATGAAATATCATGACATTTCATGATATTTGTTGCAACCAAACACCATACTTAAAAAAGTTTATTTTATTTTTCTCTCTTTTTTGGGCCCACATGATGAATGGATCAGCCTCATTTTTTGAGCTCAATCATTTAAGAGGTAGGATAGACAGTCCATTCATTAAGTTGGCCTTCCTGTCAGAAAGTAAATGATGACTAAGGATACATTTCGTTGCATTAATTATCATGAAATTTTAAAATATTTCATGATTAGTCTGTTTATTTATGCAAAATCTAGTGCAACCAAACACATACTTAGCCAAGTTTGGAAGGCACAGGTAATTAGTTATGTGCATTGTTTGTTAATGCAGTGATCTAACTACCCTCATATTGGGTAATCAATTTTTTGTTAATGTAATAATATACCTACCTTCATATCAGATTTTCCTTTGTTCTTGCTGTGTTTGTCTACACTTCTTAGAAGTTCTCTGATCCTCCATTCTTGCATGATCCAGTCAGTTTTGATTCCATGATTCGGCTTTCCTTCATAATAAACAAGAGTTTTCTTTAATCCAATAACAATTCCATTCTTGTCTTTTATTTCATAATCCCTCCCCGTAGCTTTCCAATATCCCTGGTCCACATTATTCTCTTTCGCAGCTCGATTTGGCTTGTTTCCACCCATATATTTTCGAGCTCTTGGGGTGAAAAAGTACCAACTGTTTTCACCATTTTCTCTATATTTCTCTGCAAAACTCACTTCTTAGTGTTATACTAGAGATTAATATTAGAGAAATGTTCTAGTACTTTTAATAGTATAAATATGATGGTCCGATATGTATAGATGGTGAATGATCTAAACTTTCCATTTTAAATATAAAGAGCTCAATTGGTCAATACAGACCATCTATTAGGTTCAACATACTTTTCATGTGCTATAGCATGAAATAACAGTGATTGTTTGATATAAATTATCCTTAAGTTTGATTTTTAAATAGCAATCCATTTTCCAAACTTGAATGGAATGGTTAATTTTTTTTAACGAAAGTGATTCTTTTAAACCGTAAGCAATCTATGAGGGGTCCAAGCAAATAAATAGCTAAAACAGTGGATTAGGCATATCTTTTCACAAATGATGTTGACTATCCATTTTATAGGCCATTAATTGGGTCAAATTTGATAGATTGGTGTGATTTTTATTTGATAGCCCATGAAATGAGTTATAGACCTAATGGACAGATCAGATTAACTGGGTGCACTATACAAGTGTCAAATGCAACTACCATGAGCACTTTAACTTAAAGTCCTCTGAGATCAGTAAATCATTTCTCATTTGTATAACTTGAGATTAGAAGATCTTAAATAAATAATATATTTAGATATACACACATTTCCTCTTATATATATATATATATATATATATATATATATATATATATATATATATATATATATATATATATATATATATATATATATATATATAGGAATGCTCATCTGTACACTAGTCTCACGAAAATTGGTAAGCACTTTTTTAGAATTCATCTCCCGTGGTATGAGCATAAAATCTAAACCGTCCATAATGCCCCATGAAACCCTATGGCCCAACTTTCACCATAATCCAAAACTTTAGTGGGCCATGAAAAAATATTGACAAATCAAGGGAGGAAATTGTTTTCTTTTATCCTGACCCACCAAAGTTTTGGATGTGAAAGTTGGATTATGGGATTTCATGGGGGTGCTGCATTATGTGGACGATCCAGATTTTACACTCATATCACAGGAGATGAGTTCTAAAGATTCTCATGACTTCTCATGAGAATTGGTGCCTAGGTGAGCATTCATCTCGATCTCTTTATATTTATATATTTTTTCTTATCTCAATGAATAGTATAAGCTTTTCTACAATATAGTGTTTATAGCTATACTTAATAGGTTCATGGTAAAAAAATAATACTCATCATAATAGATGGTTATATGAGGGAACGTCCCAAGATGGTGCAGATCCAATCAGCCAAGTCTGGGATCTCTAGGACTCAACTTAAACCCAACTCAGTAAGAAAGTGGTCCACAATGGGTTGGATGGAAAAAGAAAAAAGAAAAGAAAAAGGCACTAGCAAGCTAGATTTTGCTAATGCTTATATGTTGTTCTTATACTAGTATGTTGGTGCAAAGGATTGAAAAATGGGCCAGACTCTCTGCATTATAGGTGTAACAACATATCTTGTTCTTAGAAAATTCTTGGTATACGAATACCCTTGGAGATTTTCAATTTTTGAGGTTTTTCTTTTCATATCATCAGGAAAATCTCACTAAGAATAAAAAAATTAAAATAATAATCATAAATAACAAATAATTCTAAAATTTTAAATGCATAGTTTATGATGATTTAACAAAAAATTTAAATAACTTATGTGTAAATATTAGGATATCGTTTGTGATAAAATCCTTAATAATAAAAGTTGTCGATATATTGAAAATCTCATGAAGAATATTATTTCATTATTTTTAATAGAGTATAGCAAGATTTTCAAAATCTAGGCATTATTTGTCACATTGTTGTGAGATCATCACAAGTCTAAATGGCCTTCAGTTCATAACTAACACCAAACAACAGTCTTAATATCAGACTATATGATATGAAATTGCTCTGATATTAACTACTTAATGTAACACTAATATTATATATGTAATCTCTTTAATTCTTATTATGTATATATCACAATATTTTATATTATTATTACATAAATATCTAATACAATATCTATATCATTATGCATAATGACATATATTTATGTATATACTCTATCATTATTCATAAACAAAATTATTATACTATATATTCTACAAAACATAATTTGTGTACACATTATTATAATTAAATACATACTAATACTAAATTAACTATATTGTATCATAATGCCTACCTTCGCTACTTTTGTTATATATTTATTACTTGTTTATACTTCATTCTTATTATTAATGTATCATCATATATTATTATATACTATTATTAATATAATATTTATTGACTTATTTTTTATCTTATTATTTATATTATAACATATTATAATTAATCCTACTTTTTAAATTTATGTTACTTTATTAACTTAAATACATACTATTAATATTATTGTTTATATTCGATACATTGATTAATATATTTTAACATAACTATATTCATTCTTGTATACTATTAACTATAATATTATCACTTATATACAACATTTTATTAATATATTAAAATCTTGTATGTTAAATATTAAAATAATTACAAATATATATAATATAAAAAATGAGTACATATTATTTTAAAACCATTATATTAAATAAATTTTAATAAAAATAATGTGGACAGTAGAGATTAATCAAAGCATAAATATGATTAATCATGAATGATAGAATACAATATAAGTGTGATGATTATATAATTGAAAAATATGAAAGTGTATGTATGTATGTATGTATGTATATATATATATATATATATATATATATATATATATATATATATATATATATATATATATATATATATGAGTTATAAAGTATGAAAATATTAATATATTAATAACATTTAATATAATGACAAATATAACAGAAAGTGATTTGATCGTATGTGATAATTTATATAATATATAATGTAAGAAATATATAAGTTATTAATATAAAATTATATAAATGTAAATTTTTTTTTATATAACAAATGAAAATAAAAAATAAAATTATATAAAATTAATATAATAAAAGGACAACAATTTAAGATTAATGTATAAAAGTATTTTATGTATGAATGTATGTATATATTAAATATGCATTCATTAAATGTATATAGTTAAATAAAAAATACAATACAAACATAATAGTTTATGATAAAATACAATATACAAATAGGAAATAAGTTTTATTGGAGCCGATGGAAACACAAACACTAGAATTTAGTAAAGTAATCATAATCATACAAACAAACCTGATAAAAAGACAGTTCAAAATTTATATGAAAAAACTAATGTGAGAAAAAAAAACGCGAGAAAATGACAATAGTAGGCTATAAAAGTAAAATTATAATCTTGTGAAGGACTTGATGATCTAATCTTGTGGCAACACTTCAATTATTATTAATATATTAAATTAAATTAGTTAGTACTGTTATGTTATAATATATAATAATTAATTAATGTGTTGGGTGTTAGTCTTCATTAATGTTATAAACCATATAAAAGAAAAATCATAAGAAAAAATAAAATATGTATATTTTTATTTAAACTTTTAAATAAAATATTAATCTCATTTACCAACACATTTTTTTAAATATATATATATATATAAGGATACAATATATCATTATCTTTAAAAATTCACACTGTAGGATGGAGAAATTTTTAATCCATTCAAACTCATTGTTTAGATCGAATTTAAAAAAAAAAAAAAAAAATCGCCAGTCGCAAGTTTTTAACCCATTAAAAGTTCTTCTCTTCATATATAAATACTTGAATAAGAAAAATGAACAAAAAAGAAAAACGAAAAGGCCGCATGTAGCAAGAGAGAAACGGTAGGAAATATAATTGGAGATACAAGAGTTTTTAACCCATTGGAACTTCTCCTATTCTTCATGCTTAAGGAGTTTTTAACTGAACTTCTTTTCTTCATACATAAGTAAGGAGTTTTTAACCGAACTTCTTCTCTTCATACATATATAATAGGTTTCCATAGGATGATGGAGACCCAGGAGTTTTTAACCAGCCCATTTGAACTTCTTCTCATCTTCTTACATAAGTAAGGAGTTTTTAACCCATTAAGACTTCTCCTTCTCTTCATACATAAGTAAGGAGTTTTTAACTCATTGAAACTTCTCTTCTTCGTACATAGATAAGAAGTTTTAACCCATTAAGGAGTTTTTAACAATTTTTAATCAATTGGAACTTCTTCTCTTCATACATGAGTAATAGATAATAGGTTTTCAATGACACCCTTACACCATTTTAGGTTACACTAAGACTATCATTATTATTATAGGTCATTGATCAAGTAGGAACAAGAATAACAACAACAACTACAAAATCAGTTACATCTAATAAAAAAATTAAAGACAAAAATAATATTAAGAGAGATTGATGGTAGGTAATTACCTAATTGGAACTTCTTCTCTTCATACATAAGTAATAGGTAATAGGTTTTCAAGGACACCCTTACACCATTTTAAGTTACACTAAGTCCATCGTTATTATAGAGAGAGAGGAAGAGATAAAGAGAGAGGAGGAGATGGAAGGAAGCAGATTAGCTGGTGTACCACACACCAGCTATATATCTACTATAGGTACCTGTTGACGCTCCTCGAACTCTGAGTTGGACGGATGAGTCAAAGGAGATCAAAGTTACATGGGCCCCACAACGATGTATTTATTATATATATCTATACCGTTCATCTATTTTTAGAGATCATTTAGAGCATTATCCAAGAAATGGATCATATCTAAAGATCATATGGACCACACCACAAATAACAGCAAAGATAATGATTTCACCGTTAAACAATTCCTAGGGCCCACCATAACGTTTATTTTCCATCCAATCTGTTCATAAGGTCAAAAGGACCTGAATGAAGAGGTAAAACAAATTTCATATTAATCCAAAACTTTTATGACCCCAAAAAGGGTTTCAATGGTAGACGTTCAATCCCCCACTGCTTTTTGCAATGTGGTCCACTTGATAGTTAGATCTGTCTTATTTTTGGTCTCAATTCTTAAGACGAGCTCGCCAAATGGATGGACAATTTGGATATAACACATACATCATGATTAGACCCATAGAACTTGCTGACCTCAATACCGCACCTATATAACTGGTGTGAGGTACACCAGCCAATCTGCTTCCAAGATAGATAGGGACGCGGATTAGATACTGATAGGTTGAGTAGCGAGAGTGGCTACTGAAGTGACGTCACCAACTTATGTGGGTCCTACCATGATGTATGTTTTGTATCCACACCATTCATCCATTTGGAGAGACTATATTAGGGTATAATCCAAAGAATGAGTCAGATCCAAAGATCTAGTGGACCCCACCATAGAAAACAGTGGGGAGAGTAACGCCCACCATTAAAAAGTTCTAAGGGCTACAAAATTTTCAATTAAGCTGATATTTATCTTTTCCCTTCTTTCATGTCTGCTTTAACACATGAACAGGTTAGATCTCAAATAAACATTATGGTGGACCTTCGGAAGGTTTCAACGATGGGCATCACTCTCTCCACTGCTTTATGTGGTGGGGTCCACCCTAGACTTTGATCTGCCTCATTCTTTGTATCATGTCCTAAAATGATCTCTCAAAATGTATGGACAGTGTGGATATAAAACATACATCATGCTTGGGCCCACATAACTTGGTGACGTCACTTCTTGGCTAATCCGCGCCAATAGAACGAGGCGGGTTTGGTGCGGGAAGCCAAATAGGATTGCGAACGCTTTATCATACTAGGTAAACTCTGTAGGCCCACCATAAATGTATTTGCCTTATCCACACCGTCCATCTGTATTTTCAGCTCATTTTATGGGTTGAGACCAAAATTGAAGCATATCCAAATCTCAAGTGGGCCCCACCATAGGAAACAGTAGGGATAATGATGTCCAACCATTAATGTTTATTTTTCATCCAATATATATAATATGAAAAATAAATAAATGTTATTTTAATATGATTATAGTAAATAAATTTTAATAAAAATAATGTGGACAGTAGAGATTAATCAAAACATAAATATGATTAATCATAAATGATAGAATACAATATAAGTGTGATGATTATATAATTGAAAAATATGAAAGTGTAATAGTGTGTGTGTATATATATATATATACAAGAGTCATAAAGTATGAAAATATTAATATATTAATAACATTTAATAATAATGACAAATATAACTGAAAGTGATTTGATTGTATGTGATAATTTATAAAATATATAATGTAAGAAATATATAAGTTATTAATATAAGATTTTATATATATATATATATATATATATATATATATATATATATATATATATATAGTACAAATGAAAACAAAGAATAAAATTGTATAAAATTAATATAATAAGAGGACAATAATATAGGATTAATGTATAAAAGTATTTTATGTATGAATGTACATATATATTAAATATGTATTCATTGAATGTAAATAGTTAAATAAAAAATACAATACAAACATAATAGTTAATTATAAAATACAATATACAAATATTAAAATATTACATATACACAGAATATAACATAATGATAGATCAGTATAATAAAATGTTAAAACAATTGTAGTACATGCAAATAAAGAAATAACAATGTAAACAAAAAAATTAAATGAGTTATAACATTAAAAATATAAGTATAAATGTGAGTTTATAAAAGGTATTAATAATATAAGATTATGTAAATGATGATATATATATATATATATATATATATATATATATATATATATATATATATATATAGTGTAAATCATCAAGTGTAAATGTAATAATTAGTTAATTGATTATTAATATATTAAATTAAATTAGTTAGTACTGTTATGTTATAATATATAATAATTAATTAATGTGTTGTGTGTTAGTCTTCATTAATGTTATAAACCATATAAAAGAAAAATCATAAGAAAAAATAAAATATGTATATTTTTATTTAAACTTTTAAATAAAATATTAATCTCATTTACCAACACATTTTTTTAAAGAAAAAGATAAATATAAGGATATAGTACATCATTATCTTTAAAGATTCACGTTGTAGGATGAAGGAATTTGTAGCCCATCCAAACTATTGTTTATATCGAATTAAAAAAAAAAAAAAACTGTCGGTGGTAAGTTTTTAACCAATTGAAACTTCTCCTCTTCATACATAAGTAATTGAATAAAAAAAATGAACAAAAAAGAAAAACGAAAGGCCACGGGTAGTAAGAGAGAAATGGTAGGAAATATGGCTGGAGATACATGAGTTTTTAATCAATTGGAACTTCTCCTATCCTTCACACCTAAGGAGTTTTTAACGGAACTTCTTCTCTTCATATATAAGTAAGGAGTTTTTAACCAAACTTTTTCTCTTCATACATAAGTAATAGGTTTCCATGGGGTGATAGATACTCAGGAGTTTTTAACTCATTCAAACTTCTTACTTATCTTTCTACATAAGTAAGAAGTTTTTAACCCATTGAAACTTCTCCTCCTCTTCATACATAAGTAAGGACTTTTTAACCCATTAGAACTTCTCTTCTTCATACATAAATAAGGATTTTTTAACAATTTTTAATCAATTGAAACTTTTTCTCTTCATACATAAGTAATATTCATATATAAGTGATAGGTAATAGGTTTTAAATGACACCCTTACACCATTTTAGGTTACACTAAGACCATCATCATTATTATAGGTCATTGATCAAGTATGAACAAGAATAACAACAACAACTACAAAATTAGCTACATCTAATTAAAAAATTGAAGACACAAATAATATTAAGAGAGATTGATGGTAGGTAATTAACCAATTGGAACTTCTTCTTTTCATACATAAGTAATAAGTAATAGGTTTCCAAGGGTTCCCTTACACCATTTTAGGTTACAATAAGTCCATCATCATTATTATAGGTCATTGATCAAGTAGGAACAAGAATAGCAACAACTACAAAATTAGCATCTAATAAAAAAATTGAAGATAAAAATAATATTAAAAGAGATTGATGGTAGGTAATTATCTAAAAAAACAGCTACATCTAAGAAAAAATTTTCAAAAAAATAAATAAAATAATAAAATAAAAGAGTATCCAAATTACATACCTACAAGCTCTGCTGGATGATAGTTATACAATTCGACATCAGTTATTATGTCATCTGCGAATGGTAGAGAATAAGCCTTCGGATGCAGATAATCCATGATGAGTTCATGATCGGTGGGGCAAAACCTATACCCAGGTGGGTACTTATTATTCTGGGCCATGATGCCAGTATCTGCTGTTCGATGATTTGATTAAGGCTTCACCATTAGACGAATTGATTCCATCTCATCTAAAGAATGAGAAGAAAAAAAAAATCACTAGAGACAATCTCAAGTTTGCTAGTTATATGAAAGAACATTATAGATATATAGGGAGGGAAGCATATTGACAAAGCCGAAGCTACATGGGGCCACTAAGATGTTATCGTGACATCCACACCGTCCATCAATTTTACAAGCTCATGTTAATTGTTGACCCTAAAAATTATGCAGAGACATAACTTGAGTAGGCCCCCGTGGGGATGGAAACGCCATGTATTGAAAGATTCCTAATCTCATAGTAATGTTTATATGACATCTAAACTTAATTTAGAGTAGATGGAGAAAATTGATGGTTATGTAGATGTAACCAGGGCATGGGCTTATTCAACTCTTGAGATGGCTATGCACTCAGTCCGGTCTAGCATATCTAGGAAAGTTCAAGTGAGATTCAATGTTGAAACTTTCATATGTCTGAGAATGATATTTGAGTGTATGAACGGTTTGGATGGCTCTAATAGATTTTAATGCTCGATCTCTAAGTGTTTCATATGCTACTGACTGACATGAACTAGAAAAAACTGAGAGGGTCTTGAAGGTTTTAACAGTCGGTGTTCGATGTAAAGTGTTTCATGTGCTGGAGCCTGACATGAACTAGAAAAACTGAGGGATGAATTGGATCTCACACCGATGGCGATGGGCTCAAGAACTTCAAGACACAGGACTCGACACGAATTTTGTGATGAATATACAAGGAGAGAAGAGAGTCATACCTTTTTAAGGGTCGTTGCCTGCAATGCATAAGGCCGTGTGGGTTATTCCACAGAAGCCACATGTGTCAATGGAATAATGGCGAGAATGTTGTGTAGGCTGGTCCGAAGAAGCGGCCTGCGTTAGTAGAGGAGAGAGAGAGAGAAGTGGGTTTGGTGTGGGAAGTCAAATAGGATTGCGTACTCGGATGCTTTATCATACTAGGTAAAATCTGTGGGCCCACCTTGAATGTATCTGCCTTATCCACACTGTCCATCCGTATTTTCAGCTCATTTTATGAGTTGAGACAAAAATTTAAGCATATCCAAACCTCAAGTGGACCCCACCACAGGAAATAGTGGGGATAATGTTGTCCAACCGTTGATGTTTATTGGTCATCCAACCTGTTAATATGGTAACACAAACATGGATGAAGTGAAAACACAAATATCAGTTCGATTTAAAACCTTTGTGGCCCCCGTTAAGATTTCAATGGTAGTTATTCAATTCACACTGTCACATGTGGTGTGGTCCACTTGAGTTTCGGATATGCTTTGATTTTGGCATGATAATATTAAATAAGCTGTTAAAACGGATGGACGTATTTTCATACATACTCACTTAGGGAAGCTCCCATGAGGTAAAGCTATGTGGGGCCCATTGTGCTTAAAACATCTAAAAGCACTTAGTGGACCATTTGAGTTTTGGAATGCCCTGAAATTTAGTGTGGCCACTTATCCAAGTGGTACACACACAATGGATGGGCTGGATATTTGAACCTCATCTCAATGGGCCCTAAACAATCAAGAATGTTTTAGTGGGTGGGCCTTACCCACTTATAAAAAACTTGGATAAGTGGGTCAAGCCCACCCACTAAAACATTCCTAATTGTTTAGGGCCCATTGAGATGAGGTTCAAATATCCAGCCCGTCCAATGTGTGTGTACCACTTGGATAAGTGGCCACACTAAATTTCAGGGCATTCCAAAACTCAAATGGTCCACTAAGTGCTTTTAGATGTTTTAAGCACAATGGGCCCCACATAGCTTTACCTTGAATGTATCTGCCTTATCCACACTATCCATCCGTATTTTCAGCTCATATATGTTCAATCCCCATTGATTTCTGTGGTGTGGTACACTTGAGGAGTAAATCAGACTCTTTTTTGATCCCATGCCCTATAAAAATCTTGCAAAATGGATGGACAGTTTTGGATATAACATATAAATAATAATGGGGCTTACATGGTATCGTCCAACACCAATCATGTGGGGGTACTTTGTGAGGGGGAGTGGATTAGGTACGTCCGCGTCTCACCCAAGACGATGCCCCTCTTGAAATCGGATTGTACGCTTTTATATACTGAGTAAACTCAATTGGGCCCACTGTGAATGTATGTGGTTTATCGAGGCCGTGGCCCCAACTTAACCTATTTATTCTGTATCCACGCAGTTTATCCTTTTTAGGCATTAGCTTAAAATGAAAGAAAGAAAAAAACTCTACATAGATTCCATAGTAAATGCCTAAGGTGGATCATATTATTGAAAACATTGGTGATTGATCATTAAAAACTCTTTGATCTACTTTATTTTTAAGCTTATTTTGTAAATTTATTTGAAAAAAGGAATGGACGGCATATATACAGAATAAATACATTAAGGTGGCCAACAGTAAGGAATGCAGCATCTTGGATGAGGTCGGCCGCAACTAATCCGGTTGCCCCACCATAATGTTTATGTGTTTATGTGAAATTCACTTGACTACGACATCACTCATCTATTTTAGCCACAAGGACTTAATATTAGTTCAATCCGGTCCGATGGACCGCACGATTGGACTACACCACACCTTTACCCTCCAAATTATTTCCCTTGGTATGGCCCACCTGGATAACGTATATGACTTATGTTTGTTCCTCATGAAAAGATTTAGTTTAAAATTAGTAATGAATCCTATAAAACTTAAAGAGTGGAGTATCCCTTTCCATTGTTTCTTTTAATTTAGCTAACATCAATTAGAGTTTATATATATATATATATATATATATATATATATATATATATATAATGGTTAAAATGTATTTGACATTTTCATTTTAAGGCCCTTGACTTTTTATGGTCTCACGTAGATAGATATTTGAAATCCACTTTCAACATGAGATAAATGTATAATCCCACTCTAGGGCCGGCCAAAAAATAAGTTGAGAAAATGTGGGCCACACCCAAATAAAACCGTTAAGAGATAGTCCATCTCCATTTTTACAGGGCCTGATGATTATATGAAATTTACAGGCTATAGAAAAAAATTATAAATGAGCTCAAGTAACATATGTGATTCAGGTTGGCCACACAAATGAAAACCGTTTGAAGGGTGAACAGTGCCCGGTCAACTGTTTCGAAATTGTGGTCACATGAAGAATGGCTGTGGTTATTGCAGTCGAAAAGCTGTGCGGGACTCAAAGAGATGCATGTGACAATGTAGGAATCTAAAAATCAGGCAGATAGAAAACTCAGATAGAAAACTCATGTGAGCCCTACAGCTTATTTAAGTGGTAGTAACCTTATGAACGGTTGGGATAGCATATAAACATCATGGTTGGCTAAAGGAAGGTTTCAACTATGGACTTTTACGTTCCCACTGTTTCAGGCAGTGTGTCCCACTTGAGTTTTGTATGTGTCTGATTTTTAAAAAATTCTATCTTATCTCCTCTTATTTGTAAAGTCCTATCCTATTTTCGTCTTCCAAAACTGATGGATGGAGTAGATTTGCCCAGATTTGCTTCTGACTACCGACTACTGAAACTTCCTGCACCCAGAGGGCGAGCGGATTGGGTACTACCCCACCAGGAACTGTCAGGGGCTCTGTAAGGGCCCACAGTAATGTATATATTTAATCCACGCCGTCCACCTATTTTTATAGATCATTTTAGGGTATGTCGTTAAAAAGGATGATGATTGAATGCTAAAGTAGACCACATCATAAGAAGCAATAGGAATTGAACTTCTACCATTGAAATTTTCTAAAGCCCACTGAGATGTTTATTTGCCATCCAACCTGTTCATAAGGTTACATAGACTTAGATGAAGGAAAATCAACTTAATCCAAAACTTCTGTGGCCTTAAGAAGTTTTCAACGGTAGGCTTTCAATCCCCACTTCTTTCTGTGATGCGGTCCAGTTGAGCCTTCGATCTGCCTCCTTTTTAGTCTCACGCCATAACATGATCTGTCAAAATGGATGGACGGCGTAGATAAAACATATGTATATCATGGTCCTCCCACACAGCCCTACCAGCACCCTCCGTCTCTGGCGATGTACCGGTGGTGGTAGTACCCCATCCGCATCAGCCGGACGCACAGGCAATCGCCGCATTCCGCGTCCGATGTGGTCGGGATGAGTTTCAACGTAAACTCCGGAGGAATCGGTGGAAGTTTGATATCGAATTGCGTACGAGTTACTCGGTAGGCTCTTATCATACTGAGTAAACTCTGTTGGACCCACCGTGAATGTATTTGGTTAATCCACTCCGTCCATATATTTTCCCAGCTCATTTAAGGGTTAAGATCAAAATTTAATTATATCCAAAGCTGAAGTCGACCATACCACAGGAAACAGTGGGAATAATGATTTCCACTGTTGAAATATTTCTGGCCCTGTAGAAATGTTTATTTGTCATCGAACCTATCCATAAGATCAAAAATACATGGATGAAAGGAAAAACACAAATATAACCTTGATCCAAAATTTCTGTGGCCCTAAAGATTTTTTCAATGGTATATGTTTAATTCACACTTTTTCCCATAGTGTGGTCCATTTGAGCTCTATAGGTTTTTTTTTTTTTTTGGGCTCAGGCCCTAAAAATATCTGGTAAAATGGATGAAAGGAGTAGATAAATATATTATATATATAAAATATATAAAATTCCTATGACAAAGCGGTATTGCACGGTGACCCCATTCACCACGTAGCTGATTTGTTTTATTATTCTAGTGTATACTAGGAAAGTTCAAGTGGGACTCAACGCTGAGAATGATATTTGAGTGTATGAACGGTTTAGATGGATTGCAGATGTTGGATCTCTGAGTGCATTTCATGTGTTACTGACTGACATGAACTAGAAAAACTAAGAGGGTCTTAAAGGTTTCAACTGTCAGTGCCGCGGCATAACATGAATTAGAAAAATCTTAGGGACGTATGGGATTTCACACTAATGGCGATGGGCTCAAGAACTTCAATAAACAGGACTCGACACAAGTTTTAAGATGAATATACAAGAAAAGAAGAGAGTCGTACCTTTTTGAGGGTAGTTGGCTGCAATGCATGAGGTCGTCGATGAAACAATAGCGAGAAGGTCGTGTAGGTTAGTATGAAGAAGCGGCCAGTGAAGGTGGTGTAGGTCAGCCTGCGTTAGTAGAAGAGAGAGAGGAGGAGATAGAGAGAGAGGAGAGAGAAGGAAGCGGATTAGCTGGTGTACCACACACCAGCTATATAGCTGCTGTAGGTAGGTACGTGTCGTGTATAGACGGGACGCGGGCTTTCGCATGAAGTTGCTGCGCAAGGATTATGAGTGGGGCCCAGTGGGATGTTTGTGAGAAATCCAACCCGTCCATCATTTTTTCAAGATCATTTTACGACATTTGACCAAAAACGAGGAGTATTCAAAAATCAACTGGGCTATACAATATGAAACAGTGGGGAAAGGAATTCCTACCGTTGAAATCTTCCTATGCTCCACCTTGATGTTTATATACCATCCAAACCGTTTATAAGGTCATTTTCCCTGGGATGAAGTGAAAACACTGATACAAAACTTTTGTAGCCATATAAATATTTCAACAGTTGTCACTGTATCCCCACCTTTTCCTTTCGTGTGGTTCATTTGAATTTTGGATACACATTATTTTTGGTCAAATTTCCTAAAATGATCTCGAAAAATGGATGGACGGGTTTGATTTTTCACAAACATTGCATTGGGCCCCACCCAGAATCCTTGCGCGGGAACATCATGCGAAAGGCTTTCGGAGGAAATCCGCGTCCGACGAGCACGGACGCTCCTCGAGCTCTGAGTTGTACGAACGGTTCAAAGGAGATCAAAGTTACATGGGCCTCACAGTGATGTATTTATTATATCTACACCGTTCATCTATTTTTAGAGCTCATTTTAGAGCGTTATCCAAAAAATAATCATATCCAAAGATCATCTGCACCACATCATAAATAGCAGCTGAGATAATGATTTTCAAGGGCCTGTCATAACGTTTATTTTCCATTCAATGTTTTCATAAAGTTAAGACCTGAATTAAGAGGAAAAACAAATTTCATATTGATCCAAAATTTTTGTGACCCCAAAAAGGATTTCAATGGTAGACGTTCAATCCCCACTGCTTTTTGCAGTGTGGTCCACTTGATAGTTAGATCTGTGTTATTTTTAGTCTCAATCCTTAAGAAGAGCTCAAAAAATGGATGGACGGTTTGGATATAATACATACATCATGATCAGATCCACATAACTTGCTTAAGCCAATACTGCTGGTGCAAGGTATACCAGCCAATCCGCTTCCGAGATAGATAGGGACGCGGATTAGTTATTGCCAGGTTGAGTAGCGAGAGTGGTTACTGAAGTGACGTCACCAACTTCTGTGGGCCCCACATGATGTATGTTTTATATCCACACCGTCCATCCATTTGGAGAGACCGTATTAGGGCATAATCTAAAGAACGAGCCAGATTCAAAGATCTAGTGGACTCCACCACAGAAAAGAGTGCTGAGAGTTATGCCCACCATTAAAAAGTTATAAGGGCCACAAAAGTTTTTGATCAAGCTTATATTTATGTTTTCCCTTCTTTCATGCCTGCTTTAACACATGAACAGGTTGGATCTCAAATAAACAGCACGGTGGACCTTTGGAAGGTTTCAACGATGGGCGTCACTCTCTCTACTGTTTTCTGTGGTGGGGTCTACTCCAGGCTTGGATCTGGCTCATTCTTTATATCATGTCCTAAAATGATCTCTCAAAATGTATATGGACGGTGTGGATACAAAACATAGATTATGCTAGCCCACAAGTTAACGTCACTTCAGTCTTACTACCCAACCTGGTAGATAATCGGCGTGCGATAGAAAGAGGCGAAGCCAGATACGATTGCAGATGCTTTATCATACTAGGTAAATTCTTTAAGCCCACCATGAATGTATCTGCCTTATCCACACCGTCCATCTGTATTTTCAGCTCATATTGTTTGTTGAGACCAAAATTGAATCATATCCAAACCTCAAGTGAATCCCACCACAGGAAGCAATGGGGATAATGATGTCCTACCATTGGTGTTTATTTGCCATCCAATTTGTTAATATGGTAACACAAAAATGGATGAAGCGAAAACACAAATATCAGACGTTTGTATCCCGTTAAGATTTCAATGATTTCAATGGTAGTTATTCAATTCACACTATCTCCTATGGTGTGGTCCACTTCAGCTTCAGATTTAATTCGATTTTGGGGTCATAATTTTAAATAATCTATTAACACGCATGGACGGGATAGATACGACACATAAATTATGTAGGCCCTACAGAGTTTACCTAGTACGCAATCCGATTTGGCGGGAAGCGGATTTAGGCATGGAACTCGGATGTCTGCTGACGTCACCAAGTTATGTGAATCTACTGTGATGATGTTTTATATCCAAACCGTCCATCCATTTTTCAAGACCATTTTAGTGAATGAAATAAAAAATTAGGCAGATCCCAACCTCAAGAGTACCACACCACATAAAGCAGTAAGGAGAATAATTACCACTGTTGAAACCTTCATATGTGTACACGTAGATTTTTATTTTTAATCCAACCTGATAATAACGTTACTTAGACCTGGATGAGGGAAAAACCTAATATGACCTTGATCCAAAACGTCTTTATTTGGTAAGAAGTTTTCAAGGGTACGTTCAATCCTCACTGATTTCTGTGGTGGGGTAGACTTGAGGAATAAATCTGACTCTTTTTGGTCCCATGCCCTGGAATAATCTTGCAAAATGGATGGACGGTTTTGATATAACATATAAATAATAATGGGGCTAACATGGTATCGTCGAACACGAATCCGTTTATGCCTGGGCATACTTTGTGAGGGGAGATGATTAGGTGCGGCAGCGTCTCACCCAAGACGGTGCTGCTCTATATCCATGCCGTCCATCCTTTTTAGGGCATGAGCTTAAATACAAATAAAATTTTTTTAAAAAAAAAAAAAAAAAAACAACACTCTACATAGATCTCACGGTAAAGACATTCGGTGGATCATAATATTGAAAACGCTGGTGATTGATCATTAAAAACTCATTGATTTGCTTTATTTTTAAGCTTGTGTTCTAAAATTATTTCACAAAAGGAGTGGACGCAACTAATCAGATTGGAATTTGTAAATATAGGTTGGATGTTGAAAGATGAGACAGAATGAAGTAAGTGTCATGCCTCAAGTGGGCCCCACCATAATATTTATGTGTTTATGTGAAATTTATCTGGCCACGGCGTTGGTCATCCATTTTAGGCTAAGGGACTAAATATTAGTTCAATCTGTTACATGGACCACACGATTGGATCATACCACATCCTCAATCTCTAAATTGTTTCCCTTGGTGTGTCCCACCTGAGTCATATATGTTAGTTACGTTTAGTCCTCATGAAAATATTTAGTTTAAGATTAATAGTGGTTGGAGTGGATTTTATAAAACCATCACGATGAATCCTATAAAACTTAAGAGTGGAGTATCCCTTTCCATTGTTTCTTTTAATTTCGCTAACATGAATAAGAGTTCAGCACATTATCTTTAAGGCTAGGATAAATATATATCTAATTGTTAGAATGTATTGTACATTCACATTTTAAGACCCTTATTTTTTATGGTCTAATCTTGATAGATATTTGAAAGCCACTTTCAACATAAGATAAGTGTATAATCCCACTTTAGGCCCAGCCAAAAAATAAGCCGAGGAAAGGTGGGCCACACCCAAATAAAACAGTTAGGAGATATATAGTCCATCTCCATTTTTACAGGGCCTGATGATTATATGAAATTTACATGCTGCAGAAAAATTATAAATATGTGATTCAAGTGGGCCAGACAAATGAAAATCGTTTGAAGGGTGAACAATAGTGTAAGGAGCTAGATATCAGAAGTAAGTAGACAGCCACTTCAAGGGGGCCGAGTCCTCCTATTACGAATAATGAATAAACTTCCAGATAGATTTTCATTAACAACAACAACTTAAATAACATGACAAATAACCAACAGCCCACTACTTACTGAAATTAAGCAACACGTAACAACCCACAATAACAACTACTGCATAACCACCTAGCAACCCCACGGATAACCACCCACTATCCGCATGACCAGACTATAATTAACTACCCAAAGACTCGAAGAACCCCACTACTAACAGAATAGACTAAGTCAAATAAGCAAAGCATAAGGCCTCACATCCCAGGCCAAACCCACAAGTAACAGGCCCATGACAATCCTTCCCCCATCAGAAGACCTTGCCCTCAAGGTCAGGGAAGTCTTTTTGCAGCTGTTGGAAGTCCACCCAGGAGGCATCATCGAGCCCTAGTCCTTTCCATTTGACAAGCAGTTCACTCACAGCTCGCCCTTGCTTCTTCTTCATGCGCCGCTGCAAAATTTCTTCAGGCTCAGCTTGCGGCCCACCATCAACAGCCACAGGAGGAATGGTAGAGACCAGCACATTCCGAGCACCCAGCTTCCGTTTCAAACATGATACATGAAATACGGGATGTAGGAGAGAGGTTGATGGAAGATCCAATCGGTAAGCGACACTCCCAATCCTCTCTAGGATCTGATAAGGACCATAAAATCGGGGAGAAAGCTTCAGATTGCGGCGCTGCACAACCGAATGTTGTTTGTACGGTTGGAGACGCAGGAAGACCCAGTCGCCTATTTCGAACTGCCGTTCAGTACGTTTTAAATCAGCAAAACGCTTCATCCTTTCTTGTGACAGGTGTAGGTTCCCCCGCAAGAGGCGTAAAATCTCGTCCCGACGCTGCAGTGTGTCTTCCACAGACTGAACCGCCGCTGTCCCCGGCGAATGAGCCAACAATGGCGGCGGAGGGTATCCGTAAACTGCCTCGAAAGGTGTTGTTTTAGTAGAAGCATGAACATTCGTATTATACCACCACTCTGCAATAGGCAACCACCGAGACCAATCTCTTGGTTTTTCTTCGGAAAAACACCGTAAATAGTGTTCCACACACTTGTTAACAATCTCCGTTTGATCATCCGTCTGTGGATGATAAGCGGAAGAAAATTTGAGCTCAGTCCCCTGCAATTTGAACAATTCCTTCCAAAATAGGCTAGTGAAGACAGGATCCCTGTCACTAGCAATAGAACTCGGCGTGCCATGGAGTTTGAAAATATTGGCAATAAAAATCTGAGCAATTTTAGAAGCTGTGTAAGGGTGCGCAATTGGAAGGAAATGCGCATACTTACTAAGCCTGTCCACCACGACCAAAATCACACTGAAACTGTTAGAAAGAGGCAGCCCTTCAATGAAGTCTAAGGAAATATCCGACCATACTTTTGTAGGAATAGGTAAAGGTTGGAGGAGTCCTGCCGGATGAAGATTTTCTGTTTTGTTGCGCTGGCAAACATCACACTCTCGAATGAACGTTTTGACATCCTCTTTCATACCCTTCCAGTAATAATTGGCCCTAGCTCGATGAAGAGTTTTATGAAGCCCCGAGTGACCTGCTTGAGGGCTCCCATGAACCAAATGAAGCAACTGCTCCCTGATAGCAGTAGAGTCACTAATATACAGCCTGCCCTTGTAAAACAACAAGCCATCCTTTAAATGATATTTAGAGACATCAAGGAGATGGTTTGAAAAATCAGAGATGAGTTTCTTTAATTTTGGATCCAAGGAATAGGATACACGCAAATCTGAAAGCCAACTAGGAGAAGGAAAGGACAAGGCAGCCAGCTGGCTAGGTGCATCTTCAAATTTCCTGGATAGAGCATCTGCCACCAAATTGTCTTTCCCCTTTTGGTATTCAACCACAAAATCAAATCCCAACATCTTAGTAAGCCATTTCTGTTGCATTGGAGTACCCACGTTCTGCTCAAGTAAGTACTTGAGGCTTTGATGGTCTGTTTGTATTCGAAAAGTCTGCCCCAACACATAAGACCACCATTTCTTCACTGCTAGAACTAAAGCCAGCAACTCCTTTTCATATGTAGAGAGGTGCAAGGCTTTTCCATGAATGGCCCGACTCATAAAGGCAATGGGCTTGTCCTGTTGCATTAATACAGCACCTACACCATAACCAGAAGCATCACACTGAATAGTAAAGGGTTTAGTGAAGTCAGGAAGAAATAAAACAGGGGGTTTAGTCACAGCTTCTTTAAGGGCAGTGAAAGCATCTTTGGCAGCAAGATTCCATTCAAAGGAATTTTTTTTAAGTAGAGAAGTCAAGGGGGCAGCAATAGATCCATATCCTTTTATGAATTTCCTATAATAACCCGTAAGACCTAAGAAACCCCTTAAGGACTTAAGAGTGGAAGGAAAAGGCCAGTTTAACATGGATTCAATTTTTTTAGGGTCAGCGCGGACTCCATCTTTTGAGATTAAGTGACCCAGATATTCAATCTCAAGACACCCAAAAGCACATTTGGATTTGTCTGCAAAAAGATGATGTTGGTGTAAAATCTCCAGCACCTTGGCTAAATGGTGTCGATGTTCTTCCAAGTTGGTACTATAGATAAGAATGTCATCAAAGAAAACTAAGATGAATTTTCTCAAGAAAGGTTTAAAAATATGATTCATGAGAGATTGAAAAGTAGCCGGGGCATTTGTCAAGCCAAAGGGCATTACGAGAAATTCGTAATGTCCTTCATGTGCACGAAATGCCGTTTTTGGGACATCATTAGGATTAATTCGAATTTGATGATACCCGGAACGTAAATCCAACATGCTAAAAATAGTTGCCCCATGCAATTCATCTAGAAGTTCATCAACAATAGGAATAGGAAATTTGGCCTTAATGGTTTCTTTATTTAAAGCACGATAGTCAACACAAAGACGCTAACTACTATCTTATTTACGTACTAAAAGAACAGGAGAAGAAAAGGGACTATGGCTAGGACTAATAATACCTGAGGCAAGCATGTCATTAACAAGTTTTTCAATTTTAGTTTTTTGAAAATAAGGATACCGATATGGACCAACACAAACGGGTTTGGAATGAGGATGGAGGACAATATTGTGGTTGTGATCACGGTTTGGTGGAAGGCCCGTAGGTTCATGAAAAACTTCCTGAAATTGCTTAAGTAAACTTGTAAGAAGAGGGTCATTTTCAAGAGTAGAATTGCTAAATGGAGTAGGATTGAGAAGCTGAATTACCAAACCCTGCTTGTCTTGTTTCATAGCCTTACCAAACTGTGCCCCATCCATCATGGATACCTCGGTTGGTGTAATGCCCTGTAAAACATGCTTAATATTCAAGAGAGTGAATTCCATACGTAACAGGATAAAATCCTATAAAATAGGCCCCAAGGTACGGAGCCAATGAACTCCTAACATAATATCACAACCACCCAAAGTTAAAACATAAAAATCTGCGCGAAAAGTGTTTCCCTGCATTTGAAATTGAAGATCCTCACATTTGCTCGTACTGAATAAAGTGTCACCATTTGCCACTCTAACCAAGAGTCCTGCTGTGGGTTGTGACTGCAGATGCGCTCGGTGTTGAATGGAGGGGTCCAGAAATTATGTGTACTCCCGGTATCAATGAGAATCACTATTGCATAACCGTTGATATGGCCTAGAATGCGCATGGTTTTTGGGCTTGGAGAACCGGCCAGAGCATGGATAGAAATCTAAGGAACGGGTTCTGTATCAACTTCTACCCCACTCAAGGGAACTTCTACTCACTCTAGAAGTGGTGGTTGCTGCACGAGTCGTGGCTCGTCCTCCTCTGAGTCAGCCCATTCCATGATAAACAAACGGGCTGATTTGCATTTATGGCCCGGCCCCCATTTGTCATCACAATTGTAACAAAGTCCTTTTGCCCGTCGCTCCTTCATTTGTAATGGGGACAAACGTTGGACCGGAACAATAGCCTTTGTATCCGAAGTGGTGTTGGTAATAAATGGGCGTGTGGGAAGAGAGCTCACCTTTGAACCCCGCCGGAAGGCGGCAACATTTTCCTCCTGCATTTTTGCCATACCAAAAGCCATTGTGAGGTTAGAGGGATTTAGCATACGAACCATGAACCGAATATCCTCCCGTAAGCCGCTCAAAAAACAACTGAGCTTATATGGTTCTGCCAACCCTTTAAGCCGATTAGATAAGACCTCAAATTGTGACTTGTAAGCCTCCACGGTTGTATTTTGTCGGAGCTGTGTAAGGGCCTTCATTGGATCATCCAAAAGGGAAGGACCAAATCTGGTGAGTAAGGATTGAGAGAAGCCATCCCAACTAGTGATCCCACCTGAAGCCTCCAAATCCTGAAACCAAGTGAGGGCTTTACCCTCCATATGAAAGGAAGCCAAAAGGACCCGATGATGAGGGTTAGTTTGATGATAATTAAAAAATTGATTAGCGCGATAAATCCAACCATTAGGGTCGTCGCCATCGAATTTAGGAAAGTCGAGACGAATAGCCCTTGTTTGAATTCCACCATGCTCTTCAAATAAAGGATTTCCCCGCTGAGAGGATGACCCAATGTGAGAGTCTTCCTTATGCTTTCCTTGCTGAATGACCAAGGTCTCCACATTAGTCACCACCAGTTGTAATTGTGCTGACAAGTTTTCCATGGCCTGTTGCAAGGCTTCTTGATTTTGGTGTTGAATTTCCTTTGTGTGCCGAACTGCAGCCAACGATTCAGCAAGGTGGGATAAGCGAGTATTGTGCCCTTCAGACATGGACCGAACGGCTTTGATACCACTTGTAAGGAGCTAGATATCAGAAGTAAGTAGATAGCCACTTCGAGGGGGCCGAGTCCTCCTATTACGAATAATGAATAAACTTCCAGATAGATTTTCATTAACAATAGCAACTTAAATAACATGACAAATAACCAACAACCCACTACTTACTGAAATTAAGCAACATGTAACAACCCACAATAACAACTACTGCATAACCACCTAGCAACCCCACGGATAACCACCCACTATCCGCATGACCAGACTATAATTAATTAACTACCCAAAGACTCGGAGAACCCCACTACTAACAGAATAGACTAAGTCAAATAAGCAAAGCATAAGGCCTCACGTCCTAGGCCAAGCCCACAAGTAACAGGCCCATGACAAGTAGCCCTACAGCATATCTAAGTGGTAGTAACCACATGAATCGGTTGAGATAGCATATAAACATCATGGTTGGCTAAAGGAAGGTTTCAACTATGGACTTTTACGATCCCATAGTTTTAGGTACTGTGTCCTACTTGTATGTGTCTGATTTTTAAAATCCAATCTTATCTCCTTTGATTTTTAAAGTCCTATCTTGTTTCCGTTCCAGTACCTAGAGGGCGCACGTATTGTGTACTACCCCTCTAGGAACTGTCAGGGGTTATGTGAGGGCCCACAATAATATATATATTTTATCCATACTGTCCATCTATTTTTATGGATCATTTTACGGCATATTTCTAAAAATAATGATGATTGAATGTTAAAGTGGACCACACCATAAGAAGCAATAGGGATTGAACTTCTACCACTATAACGCCTTGGAAATGGGAGGTCGTGCATACACTTGACTCCCGAGTTCCCGGGGTCACTTATAACCGGTTTCGTTAATATGCGCTTAAATCAAGTTTAAATGCACAGCCTTGAATTTCCTGAAATATGAAGCACAAACACACAAGTCTACTAAAAAGGAAGAGATCTAGTATCTTGAATTTCTTGAAATATGAAGCACAAACACACAAGTCTACTAAAAAGGAAGAGATCTAGTATATATATACAGGTAGAAATCAACGGTTGGATGGATTGATGTTGAGGGTCAAATATTGCATATCAAACCCATTTATTGCATGAATTTACAAGCATGATACCGTTTAATAGCCTGATTTAATTGTGTTTGTAATGCAGAGTGTATTTACAAGCATGGACTGAAAAAGGGTGGTAAATGCATGAATTTGACGCTCCAGGAGCACCAAGGCAAGGAACGGACTCTAGAAGACCAAGAGCGACGGAATTATACACCAGGGGTCCGCGGAAATCGAGAAATTGAAGCTCAAGCGGCCTGAAAAGTGTCCAGAATGCAAGATCATAGGGTTTTCACCATCCGATCAGTTCAAAACTCTATACGTGGCCTGAGGACCATAAATGAACCGTACATGTAAAATTTCAGCTCCTGGATCACTGTGGAAGTGGCCCAACGGATAGATCAGCCCCTTTAATCATTATGTGGGCCCCGCCTGATATCTAGATATACTCCAATTTTGGTCTCAACGCCTTAACTTATGTGCCAAAACAGATGGATGGAGCAGATTTCTTACAAACATCACCATTGGACCCACACATGCAGTGCACGTGCAAGGTGCATATGTACACCGGACGAACGTAAAAAAAAGGGGCCGTCGGTCAGCAGGCGCTGACCGACTCAAACTTATTTTTTTTTCTCATTACGCAGCAACGCAACGCTGCCGACCGTCGGTTCCGCTTGTGGGCCCCATCTATCATGTATCTCCATGATCCAAACCGTCCATTAACTCCAGATATGGTGCGTGACTCTCGCCTAGGTGTCTATTTTTGTCTCCTGCAACCATACACAGATTCTAGCCGTTCAAACATATGACAGACGGTGATATGAAGAGTCCATGGGCCACACCAAATTCGAGCCATAACGCGTCATACCTGAACGGTTTTTCGAGGAGAATGCAGTGCACGGCGTGGATTTCCCAAAACAAAAGCGATGAGGGCCCCACCATCAGACAGCGAAAGTGCATAGCGCACTCTGTTTCGCAGCCGGACGCTGTCCGGTTTTCGCGGCGAGTTGTGCGCCCTTAGGGGCGATCGGACGGCTGATCCGAACCGTTCATCAGGTAGGTGGGCCAAAAATCTCCTAAAGGACACTGTCCTTTTGAAAAGAAGGCAAAGAGGAATAAGAATCCAGACCGGAATCCCGGACTGCGCAGCGGAGGGACTTTTTTTTCGCAGCTGGCTCGTCTGCGGACTCCAGCTCTCCACCGGTCCTTGTTGCGTAAGGAGAGTCTCCGCATCCTATTTCCGGTAGGACTCTCCGAGGACAGTGCTATAAACATCAAACGAAGGGGTCTTGGATTTATCGGGAGGGAGAGAGAGAGAGAGAGAACGGCTGGAAGAAACAAAGGGGGCGGCTGCTGTGCACGGTTGGGAAGAGAAGCAGGGAGCAAGGGTGTTTGATTGGTTGGCTGCACGTCAGAAGGGAGCAAGGGTGTTTGGTTCGTGCTCGCTGAAAGCATCGGTTGGGTTTGGCAAGGTTAAGGAGTGATTTTTTTTTCTCTTCTTCCTTCATGTTCTTTTCTTCCCCTTTTTATTTTTTATTTTGTTGTTTATTTAGCCTACCCATGTTGGGCTAAACCCCTTAGCTAGGGCTAAGGGGTGAAGCTTGTGGTGTGAGGGGAGGTTTTACTTTGTGCCATTGAATTGATTTTAATTTATGAACGACCTTGATTATAGTTTGATTAAGGGGAATGTTTTTAGTTTTTAATGGTCTGTTGTGACTGAAATTACAATGGGTCTGCGATGACTTTGAGCATGTTCCTACTCTTTTTATGTGTATGACGTCAGGAAGCCCTGTTGTTCACCATCGTCTCCTGGGCATGGTCGATGACAGTACCATTTTTTCTTGATTTTCATAGCATGTTGATGTGGTTGGTAATTAGTTTAATTCTGTTGTTAGCTTTGTCTCCTGGGCATGGTTTGGTGATGGAATCCATTCTAATTCATACACCTTTCATCTCTTGAAACCTATATCAATGGCAGTTCAGTAAATTTTCATAATTTGTGATAGTGGCATAAGATCTCCCTGATCTCTACAAGTGGATCCTCTGAATCCCTAGTTTCCTTCCTCTAAATTCCTTAAAGTTTTAGATAATTATTCCACAATTATTTCTTAAATTCTATTTTGTTTAGATCGCATCTCAGTCTAGTTCTAGTTCTACTTGGTTTCAGATAACGTACAGGTATCAGTCCCTGTGGATTCGACCTCGGTCTTACCGAGTTTATTACTACATCACAACCCTGCTCTTGGGGTGTGAACAAGTTTTTGGCGCCGTTGCCGGGGACTGATAGTTACGATTTTCTGAAATTAATTGGTTTTAGGATTAGTTTAAGATTAGGATTTTATTAACCTTAGTTTTATTTATTTATTTATTTTTATTTGAGTTCAAAACTAACTTGTTTCCTGTTTTATAGGATCTGGATATAAGTTTCTCAATTGGTAATCCCTTCCTAATCTCTCTACTTTTTCATATTTTTAGAATTTAGGTTATTTCTTTCCCTTCTTAGAAATTAACTTTTTTTTTTTTTTAGTAACTTTCTAATTCCAACACTTTTAGAAACTAATTTTGTTTCCTAATTTATTTTTAGAATATGTGTTTAGGAACTAACCTTCCTATTTTGTAGGCCGTTAAGATAGAAATCTCTAATTTGGTACACTCCTTCCCTACTTTCTATTTTTCAATTCTCTTTTAATAATCTACTTTCTAATTTAGATCTTTCCTAATTTATCTTAGAAATCTCCACTTTCTTTTAAAAAAAATTCCTGTTATTTTTTTCTCTTTTTAGGAATCTAACTTATTTTTGTTTTATTTTGCAGGTTTTTAACTTAGGACTCCAATTTGGTAATTTCTTTCCAACTCTCTCTTTCTTTCTAGATTTTCTTTCTTAGGATTAGGTTTTTAATCGAGGGCTGCGAGTGTTTTCATGCCCAAGTGGGCCCGTGACGACACTCGACGTCTCTTGACTGAAGGAGGACTGGTTGAGGGGTTGACTATCCATCGCAGGACTAGACACCGCTCGAAATCCCCTGAGTTAACTGAATTTATGGCTGAAGACCAACCTCTTCTACTTCCACCCAGGGTGGAGGATACCCAAGATGAGAATGAGGTGCAACAGGCACCCCCGCCTCGTACTTTACGAGATTTTCTACAACCGGCGGGAGTGAGTACGCCCTCATGCATGATTTTTCCTGAAAACACAGGACAAATGGACATCAAGCCAGGAGTTATCCAACTCCTTCCCAAATTCCATGGACTTGAATCTGAAAGTCCATATTTACATTTGAAAGAGTTCGATGAAATAATAGCTACATTATGTTTTCCTAATGTATCCTTAAATATCGAGGTGAATCTTAATGTTGACAAGTCGAGATTAGACTCTACATTTATAGCGTCCTAGATCCATTGGCACATGGAGCGACATGCAGAGGGAATTCATAAAAAAATTCTTCCCACATCATAAAACGATTACCCTCAGAAAAGCAATCATGAACTTTGCCCAAAAGGAAGATGAAACATTCTTCCAATGTTGGGAAAGGTTCAAAGATTTGGTCAGTTCATGCCCACAACACGGATTTGAAACGTGGCGCATTACAAATTTTTTCTACGATGGACTGACATCTTCCATGCGCCAAATGGTCGAGACAATGTGTAATGGAGAATTCATTAATAAAGATGTCAACGAGGTATGGGACTACCTCGACAGTTTGGCTGAAAAAACACAATCGTGGGACTATTACCCAAAGTCGAACACCACGTCTAGGCCAACTCAATCAAAGGAGAAAGGTGGATTATATCTCTTGAAAGAAGAGGATGATCTCAAGTGTAAAGTGACTACGCTCATAAGGAAAGTTGAGGCCATGGAAGGAAAGAAGGATAAGGTTAATGAAGTTGTTTGCGGCATCTGTGATTGCAACATTCACACAACTGAAAACTGTCCTACAATACCTGCCTTTCGAGGAGTGTTGAATGAACAAGCCAATGCCGTAAATAACTATCAAAGACCTTTTACTGGACCTAACTCTAACACATACAATCCTGGCTGGAAAAATCATCCAAACTTCAGTTGGAGAAATGGACAAACGGCGACTCCTCCAGGTTTCTTCAATCAAAATCCAAATCAAGTGAAACCTCAAGAGGAACCGGTTCAAAATCCCATACAAGAGCTGGCTCAGGCAATGCGGGGAATCACAGATTTTATGCAAAAGATAGATTCTCGTATGACGGTTATAGAAAAGGGGATGCTTCCTGCACAACCTATCCCCAATCCTAAACCGCAGTACGAGAATAATGATCCCAGCTCTTCAAATCAGATGGGGCATGCTAAATCCATCACCACTCTTAGGAGTGGGAAGATCATTGATAAAACTCTTCCGGTTAGGCCCGAAAAGCCTCAAGAACCAGAAGAGGACAACAATGATGGATCCACTGATGCCCCACAAAAAGTGGAACCGGAACTTCTAGAGAAGCCAGTTGCTCCATTCCCCCAACGGTTGGTTTCACCAAAACCTCTCTCTAACTCTCAGGATATCCTAGAGGTGTTGAAACAGGTGAAAGTCAACATTCCTCTACTTGATGTCGTTAAACAGATACCTTCATATGCCAAATTCCTAAAAGACTTATGCACGACCAAGCGACGGAAAATTATTCAAAAGAAAATCTTCTTGACTGAGAAAGTGAGTGCCATCCTGAAGCAAGACGTGCCGCAGAAATTCAAGGATCCCGGTAGCCCAACCATATCATGTGTAATCGGGAACCATCGAATTGATCACGCACTTCTTGACTTAGGAGCGAGCGTCAATCTGAATTTCCTACTCGGTATACAAACAGTTAGGTTTGGGTGAATTAAAACCCACCCTAACCACACTACAACTTCCGATCGCTCTGTTCGTGTACCAAGAGGGATAATTGAGGATGTGTTGGTCCAAGTTGATAGATTTTACTACCCTGTAGACTTTATCATCCTGGACACTGAACCCATCAATAACATGAGCACTCAGATTCCTGTCATTCTTGGTCGCCCATTCCTTGCCACGTCAAATGCAATTATCAATTGTAGGAATGGTATCATGACTATGTCTTTTGGAAATTTGACATTGGAGTCAAACATTTTTTTCAATAACGGCAGCAACTGCAGAGGATGATGACGATTTTCACGACATTAACATGATTGACTCTTTCGTGGAAGATACGACACCTCGACCTTATCCTCCGACCATCTAGAGACGTGCCTGGCCCACTCCCATGATTTTGATGATGACATGATTAGGGAGACGTGCGCCTTGCTTGATCGCACCGGTACTTGAAGTTAACCGATGGAGGCCACAATTTGAAGAATTACCACAAACTGATGTAGTGCCTCTACCGTCTAACCTCAAGCCGCCGAAGCTTGACCTAAAACCTTTGCCCTCTGATTTGAAATATGCATATTTGGGTCAAGATGAGACATACCCGGTGGTGATCTCTGCCCACCTGGAGAAAGAACAGGAGAGTATGCTTATATCTACTCTCATTGAGCATAAAGGAGCCCTAGGATGGACGATAGCGGACCTCAAAGGAATCGATCCCTCGATTTGTACTCACCACATATATCTTGAGGATAATGCAAAAACCGCTCGGCAACCACAACGTAGACTAAATCCAAATATGAAGGAAGTGGTTAAAGCCGAGGTTCTTAAACTACTGGACGTGGGTATTATATACCCTATATCTGATAGTCAATGGGTGAGTCCAACTCAAGTGGTCCCTAAGAAGTCCGGAATCACCATCGTAGCCAATGCTAATAATGAACTCGTGCCAACTAGAGTCACTACTGGTTGGAGAATGTGCATTGACTACAGGAAGTTGAATACCGTCACGAGGAAAGACCACTTCCCTTTACCATTCATTGATCAGATCCTGGAAAGGTTAGCTGGTCATTCCTATTACAGTTTCCTTGACGGGTATTCAGGCTACAACCAGATAGAGATAGCCCCTGAAGACCAGGAAAAGACCACATTTACATGTCCCTACGGCACCTTTGCCTATCGAAGGATGCCATTCGGACTATGTAATGCCCCCGTCACCTTTCGATGTATGCTTAGTATCTTTTCTGATATGGTAGGGCAATATCTAGAGGTCTTCATGGACGATTTCTCTGTTTATGGTCCATCTTTCAGCAAGTGCTTGGAAAGTCTTAAATGTGTGCTGAAAAGATGTGAGGAGAAGAACTTGGTACTCAATTGGGAGAAGTGCCATTTCATGGTTCAGAAAGGAATTGTCCTTGGACATATCATCTCATCCAAAGGAATCGAGGTAGATAAGGCAAAAATAGATCTTATCTCTAACCTACCTCCACCCAAGAACATCAGAGACGTGCGATCCTTCTTAGGACACGCAGGATTTTACAGGCGATTCATAAAGGACTTTAGTCTCCTCTCTCGTCCATTATGTAATCTTCTTCAAAAGGATGTTCAATTTAAGTGCTGAGCAATGCCCGGAAGCTTTCACCAAGCTTAAAGGCACATTAACCACTTTGCACCCATCATACAACCACCCGACTAGAGCCTTCCTTTTGAGCTTATGTGCGACGCTTCTGATTATGCTCTTGGAGCGGTTCTAAGTCAGAGAAAAGATAAGAGGCCTTACGTCATTCATTATGTGAGTAGGACTCCAAATCCTACCCAAGTGAACTACTCGAATACGGAAAAAGAACTCTTAGCCATAGTGTTCACCTTGGACAAATTTAGGTCCTACCTGATTGGATCCAAGATCATTATCTACGCAGATCATGCGGTACTCAAGTATCTTCTTTCTAAGAATGATTCTAAGCCCCACCTAATAAGATGGATCCTTCTACTCTAAGAATTTGATTTGGAAATTAAAGATAAAAAGGGAGTAGAGAACGTAGTGGCCGATCACCTTTCTCGCCTTAATACTGCTGATTCCCTTGAGGTGACCCATATCAATGATATGTTCCCTGATGAATAACTGTTCAGAGTCTCCCATTCACCTTGGTTTGCTGATATCGCTAATTATCTTGCCATAGGTTCCATACCGACACATTGGACTGCACAAGATAAGAAGAAATTCTTTACCAAGGTACGTAACTTTTTCTGGGACAATCCATATTTGTTTAAATATTGCCCAGAACAAATCCTAAGGAGATGTGTGCCAGATGATGAGCATCAGAGTGTCATCTCTTTTTGTCACTCACAGGCCTGTGGTAGTCACTTTTCTGCTAAAAAAACCACAGCCAAGATTCTGTAGTGTGGCTTTTACTAGCCCACTATGTTTAGGGACACTCATGAGTTTTGCAAAGCTTGTGAGCGTTGTCGAAATTGGGAGCATTGTCCGTCGAAATATGATGCCTTTGAATCCCATCCTTATCATCGAAGCATTTGATTTTTTGGGGCATCGATTTCATGGGACCATTCCCCAATCGTTTGGAAATTTATATATTTTGCTTACTAGATTACGTCACTAAATGGGTCGAAGCGATTACGTTCGGAATAATGACCATCGCATGGTCATTAAATTCTTAAAAGAGAATATCCTTTTTTGGTTCAGAACACTTCCCACCATCATTAGTGATGGGGGCTCACACTTTAATTTGTAATAGACCATTCGAGAGTTTAATGAAGAAATACGGTATCTCTCATAAGGTGAGTACCCCATACCACCCACAAACAAGTGGGCAAGTTGAGATTTTCAATAAGGATATTAAACACATTTTGAAAAAAACGGTTAACCCTGACCATAAGGATTGGTCAATCTGATTGACCGATACTTTATGGGCTTACCGTACCGCTTTTAAAACCCTTATTAGAATGTCCCCCTTTAGATTTGTCTATGAGAAGGCTTGTCACTTGCCTGTAGAGTTGGAACATAGAGCCTACTGGGCGATCAAAAATCTAAATTTCAATCTAGACAACGCTGGCTCGCTATGTAAACTTCAGTTGAATGAACTCGAAGAAATTCGAAATGATGCGTACGAGAACTCGAGAATTTACAAGGATAGGATGAAGGCATTTCATGATCAATACATTCTTCGAAAATCATTCACGCCGGGTCAAAAGTTCCTTTTGTATAATTCTCGACTACATCTCTTTCCGTGTAAGCTTCGATCTCGTTGGACTGGTCTTTTCACTGTTGTTACCGCTTATCCTTATGGGGCTGTCGAGATAAGAGATCCCGACAATGGCAAGGAGTTTAAAGTAAATGGACATCGTTTAAAGCCATTTGTCGAGAAATTTGATTCAGAGGACATGTCCATGCCTCTGACTGATCCTGTTTACCAGGACTGATCTCCTAGTCTGATGGAGGTATAGGTAGGTTTCCCTGTTTTCTTAGGACTAGGGTAGTTGCTTTATTTGTCTGGCTGAAGACGGTAAACTTAGCGCTCCTGGGAGGCAACCCAGTTCTTCATTCCATTTCACTTTTCTCATTCATGAGTTCAATGTTTGTGGGTAACATTGCTGCAAACCCTCACGAGACTACAACTCGTCCACTAGGGGTAACCTAGGGGTTTAAAGGCTTGTTGCATACGCTAAATGCAATCGAGAGCACCTACGAAAGTGGTATAGGTAGGATTTTGTCTTTACTTTTGTTGGTTCCTCTCTTGTACTGACCCCCTTTTTACGTACATAGCTATAGAAAGCCTCTTGATCCTTTCAGGTATTATCTTCTCATCACTTCTCATTTACCTATTTTTGTCCCATGTGCATTGCATGCCTATTTCTTTTACATTGAGGACAATGTAGATTTTTGGTTGGGGGTGGGAGATTAGGTTACCTAATCAGTGTTTTCTTCATCTTGAGATCAGTGTTTTCTTCATCTTGAGCAAAAAAATTGTGAAAATTTTTAAAATTTTTTCTGAACATTCTTGTACATTCGAAGTGATTTTGATGGCCATCCTGGATTTAGAATTACAAGATAAGTGAATGTTGGTGAATTACTACTCTTGGATTCAGTTGCTCGTTAGAATTCACAGTTAAGTGAATTATTAATCCATGATTAGAAGTTGTAAACATTGATTGAGTCATGATTTCACATGTCACATCTCGCTTACACATTAAGATTTCAGTTTGAAACTGAAGGGTTAATTTGGCAATCACTGAGCATGATAAAAGCCAACTTAAAAGATTTGGCCATCAGGGTATAAAAAAAGAACTACACTATGGGTTTGCTCCCTATAGGTGTAGATTTAATTCCCCATGAATGATATATGAAAAAGTTTGGTGTACAGTCTTTACCTTAGGTTTGCTCCCTATAGGTGGGGATCTGATCCCTCTTCTTGGCGTTACTTCTAATAAAAAGATAAAAAATTAAAAGAATAAAAGGATAATGTGTAAGCCAAGTTGAGTTATCGTGATTTCTCTTAGTGTTACCAATGATATCCTTAAATATCGAGGTGGATCTTAATATTAACAAGTCGAGATTAGACTATACATTCATAGATCTCAATGGTTAGAATTTTTCTAATTAATGGAATAATACTTTGAACTTGATTATGAGTTTACCGTGTGCTGGAGTCTAGGAGAAAACAATATCCAACAGTCATGAATCTAACAAATTCTCATATCTAGATTACTCTGCAAAAATCACTCGAGTTTATAAATTGTTCTGTAATTCTCAACTTATTTTTCGCATACTTTGCTCGGGACTAGCAAAATGCTGGTTGGGGGTTGTGTTGAGGGTCAAATATTGCATATCAGACCCATTTATTGCATGAATTTACAAGCATGATACCGTTTAATAGCCTGATTTAATTGTGTTTGTAATGCAGAGTGTATTTACAAGCATGGACTGAAAAAGGGTGGTAAATGCATGAATTTGACGCTCCAGGAGCACCAAGGCAAGGAACGGACTCTAGAAGACCAAGAGCGACGGAATTATACACCAGGGGTCCGCGGAAATCGAGAAATTGAAGCTCAAGCGGCCTGAAAAGTGTCCAGAATGCAAGATCATAGGGTTTTCACCATCCGATCAGTTCAAAACTCTATACGTGGCCTGAGGACCATAAATGAACCGTACATGTAAAATTTCAGCTCCTGGATCACTGTGGAAGTGGCCCAACGGATAGATCAGCCCCTTTAATCATTATGTGGGCCCCGCCTGATATCTAGATATACTCCAATTTTGGTCTCAACGCCTTAACTTATGTGCCAAAACAGATGGATGGAGCAGATTTCTTACAAACATCACCATTGGACCCACACATGCAGTGCACGTGCAAGGTGCATATGTACACCGGACGAACGTAAAAAAAAGGGGCCGTCGGTCAGCAGGCGCTGACCGACTCAAACTTATTTTTTTTTCTCATTACGCAGCAACGCAACGCTGCCGACCGTCGGTTCCGCTTGTGGGCCCCATCTATCATGTATCTCCATGATCCAAACCGTCCATTAACTCCAGATATGGTGCGTGACTCTCGCCTAGGTGTCTATTTTTGTCTCCTGCAACCATACACAGATTCTAGCCGTTCAAACATATGACAGACGGTGATATGAAGAGTCCATGGGCCACACCAAATTCGAGCCATAACGCGTCATACCTGAACGGTTTTTCGAGGAGAATGCAGTGCACGGCGTGGATTTCCCAAAACAAAAGCGATGAGGGCCCCACCATCAGACAGCGAAAGTGCATAGCGCACTCTGTTTCGCAGCCGGACGCTGTCCGGTTTTCGCGGCGAGTTGTGCGCCCTTAGGGGCGATCGGACGGCTGATCCGAACCGTTCATCAGGTAGGTGGGCCAAAAATCTCCTAAAGGACACTGTCCTTTTGAAAAGAAGGCAAAGAGGAATAAGAATCCAGACCGGAATCCCGGACTGCGCAGCGGAGGGACTTTTTTTTCGCAGCTGGCTCGTCTGCGGACTCCAGCTCTCCACCGGTCCTTGTTGCGTAAGGAGAGTCTCCGCATCCTATTTCCGGTAGGACTCTCCGAGGACAGTGCTATAAACATCAAACGAAGGGGTCTTGGATTTATCGGGAGGGAGAGAGAGAGAGAGAACGGCTGGAAGAAACAAAGGGGGCGGCTGCTGTGCACGGTTGGGAAGAGAAGCAGGGAGCAAGGGTGTTTGGTTGGTTGGCTGCACGTCAGAAGGGAGCAAGGGTGTTTGGTTTGTGCTCGCTGAAAGCATCGGTTGGGTTTGGCAAGGTTAAGGAGTGATTTTTTCTCTTCTTCCTTCATGTTCTTTTCTTCCCCTTTTTATTTTTTATTTTGTTGTTTATTTAGCCTACCCATGTTGGGCTAAACCCCTTAGCTAGGGCTAAGGGGTGAAGCTTGTGGTGTGAGGGGAGGTTTTACTTTGTGCCATTGAATTGATTTTAATTTATGAACGACCTTGATTATAGTTTGATTAAGGGGAATGTTTTTAGTTTTTAATGGTCTGTTGTGACTGAAATTACAATGGGTCTGCGATGACTTTGAGCATGTTCCTACTCTTTTTATGTGTATGACGTCAGGAAGCCCTGTTGTTCACCATCGTCTCCTGGGCATGGTCGATGACAGTACCATTTTTTTCTTGATTTTCATAGCATGTTGATGTGGTTGGTAATTAGTTTAATTCTGTTGTCAGCTTTGTCTCCTGGGCATGGTTTGGTGATGGAATCCATTCTAATTCATACACCTTTCATCTCTTGAAACCTATATCAATGGCAGTTCAGTAAATTTTCATAATTTGTGATAGTGGCATAAGATCTCCCTGATCTCTACAAGTGGATCCTCTGAATCCCTAGTTTCCTTCCCCTAAATTCCTTAAAGTTTTAGATAATTATTCCACAATTATTTCTTAAATTCTATTTTGTTTAGATCGCATCTCAGTCTAGTTCTAGTTCTACTTGGTTTCAGATAACGTACAGGTATCAGTCCCTGTGGATTCGACCTCGGTCTTACCGAGTTTATTACTACATCACAACCCTGCACTTGGGGTGTGAACAGGTTGCTTCCATGCTAGACAATAAAAGAATAATACATCCAAAAGAATAAAGCTGAGCCCATTGCTCGGCGATCCAAATCCTGTCTTTCAAGCCGATGAAGAACCGCTCATCAACTGGAAGTAAGACAGCTCCTCTTCCTCGTCTAAGCTCATGCCGCTAGGCTCCTCATACTCCTCATCACCTGCAACTACGGGAGAGTCTGATTGGTGTTTTAAAACACCGTCCCAGAGTGGGAGTGAGTGATCAACTCAGTGGGTGCTATTAGTTTTAAGTCGTAACAAACATCAATTATATTATGAATTTAATGAAAAGCAATCATTCAGGAACACCTAACTAATCTTGTTAATGTATATGCATGATAGATGATATGATGCATGCCTTCACCACAATACTCCCTCGAGCGACTCCGTCTAACGATCGCGTATGACCAATACTCCCTCAGAGTGACCTCGACTGCTGAGCCGCCAACCTAGCTAGTGCGATGCGATGATAATGTTAGCCAAGTTTTTAATTAATTCCATTCATCCAGTAGATTAGGGAAACTGATACATCCCACATATCAATGCCCTGAACTGGTTGCGAGGCCAAGGCCCCCCATTGTGTGAGGCCGAGACCCCGCGATCCTTGATCCCGTTAGGTTTTCTATCCCCGACTTTAAGCACATGGGGAGTGCCTAGAGAAAGGGATCGCTTGCGGTCACTACGGGGAGGCGCGTCACCCTAGCGTAGGCTAACAGATCGGACACAGTGTCCCATTCCACCATGCCCGGCTCACGAGACGGTGGATCGATTTTAATTTGATTATCAGTGGGCTACAACGGTTGTAGGGTGTTCTAGGTTCCATATATATGTAAGCAAACAAGGTTAACAAACAAGGTTGGTCAGCCAGTATGCTAGACCGCACGAGTCTAGGCAAGTACGTGGCGGCAACTGTCGCCCACACGCACTCGCCCAAATTCATGAGTTTTGCCTCAAGACGGTCCTACCAACGGGGCCGTCTTTGCTCTCCTCGTATTCCTGACTAACCCAATGGTGAAGTGGTAACTTATAACATGCCAACTATTAATGAATCATCTAGCATACACAACATCATGTTCTCATACTTTTCAACATATAATTCAGATTCTCCTAGTAAACAAAGCTAGCAATATCATGAACAAGATGTGTGTGTGTGTTGTGTGGGTTTGTGAGGAAGTTAAGCACTTCCTACATCCCTTAGAACCAAAATGCACAAGAATCAAAGAATCTTACATGTTATAAGACACATCATATGAGAGATCAAGCAAGACAAAAACATGTAATCATCCATGGTAGCCGAATCATGCGAGAAGCACGAACAATATCACATGAGAACTAAACAAGCAAACAATCTCATACAATCCTCAAGCTAACATCCAAATCCTAGGGTTCCTCTAGATTCTCTAAATATAGCATCCAAGCAATCAAAATCATTAAACTAGTAATAGAATTGGTGCTAGGCCACCTAAGGATAATAGTCCGCACCTTAAGAGGAGATTTCTATTCTTTGAGATCTTAGGGTTTGAGAATTTGGGTAAACTGCTAATTCCTAAATCAAAATCAAGAAAGACAACATTAATGCCTAAAAATCTACATTAGGTTGTTCTATTGAAGGGAGAATATACCATTGTTACCTTCGCTTCTTGGCATAGTTGGGTTTGGTGAAGGTTTTGTAGTAGCCACCGGTTTGGTTGAGGAAATACCAACCCTACAAGCAACAAGATTTCCCTCACCCACACAAACACTCTCTCCCTTCTTCACTCTCCCTTCCTCTCTTCTTCCTTTCTTCTTTCTTCCTTTTCTCTCTTCTCTCTTTCTCTCTTTTTCACTTTCTTTTCTCTAGGGCAAAAACGTATGGGAGGAGGGGGTGCCCAAATGAGACCCTTTTATAATGCCAGATTTTGTGTAAATGGCCCCAAGGGCTAGGTTTTTACTATATTAAACTTATGGGAGGGTCTTTCTAAGCTCTAGGGCTCACTATGGGGCGTAAGAGTCGACACCCACCGTTGGATAGTTGACCTTAGTAATGATTTACGCATGGACACAATCAGCCCGCCATTTGGACGCGCCAATCGACAGATATGATTAGAAGTTTGTTAAACGGTCATCGATGGTCGATTGGGGCCGCGGCTATACGGATATGAGTAGGGAAATATCCTTATTCTACATGTGAAGTTTAGTTGTAAACCGACGGTCCAAAATCCTCAACTTTGCGTAAGAGTAGACGATCCAATTCACTTAAGTTTCAACTTGTTCCTTTAAGATATTTGCACTTCTCATGCACCGACCTTGTAAGTCTAAGTTGAGCGATTCGACTCACGATCTCTACTGGATGTCTCGCGATGGACATCAAGCCCAGTGAGATGAACATTATTTTATAGTTTTGAAACTAGTGGCCCACCAACGAGCGGTCTAGATCTTGTTTGGAAAATTGAGGTGTTTCTGGAATGAATTAGGTATTGAGATTTCTCGTGGGCACTAATTAGGGTTTGAATTAACTATATTTATATGGTGACCTATTTATAACTAGTGAAAGTGGAGATTTGGTCATGATAATTCTAAACCGTCAGTTTTAGGCTAAAAGAGTAATGGAGTTCATTTGGTCTATTAGCCAAGACTGGGCCTTGTCTGACTCGGCTTCAGTTGGATCTTTAATTTAGTTATGATTGTCTTAATTTATTAGCAATGGGTCGTTAGATTTGGGCCCTCTATGAGTGAATCATGGGGCTAAACTTGATGTTCAGGTGATTGAGCGGATTCGTTGGCTTCTTACGGTTGATTAAACGGACTTGTGCGGTGCTTTACTGGTTCCACCCGTGTTTAAACTATCATTGAGTGCTAATGGTCATTAAATGATATTATAAGTTAATTAATAAAAAAAATTTTAAGGATTTTTGAAAATCCAAAACAGTGAAAATCCAAGATGTTACAACCACTGAAATTTTCTAGACTCCACCGAGATGTTTATTTTCCATCCAACTTCTTTGTAAGCTAACATAGACCTAGATGAAGGGAAAACATAATATCAACTTCATCCAAAACTTCCGTGGCCTTAAAAAGTTTTCAGTGGTAGGCTTTCAATCCCTACTTCTTCCTATGATGCAGTCCACTTGAGTCTTATATCTTCCTCCTTTTTTCGTTTCATGCCATAGAATGATTCGTCAAAATGGATGGACGGCATAGATTAAACATATGTATATCATAGTCGACCCCACACAATCCCCAATAGGACCGTCCGTCTCTAGCCATGTACTGGTGGGTTAGTACCCCATCCGCATCCGCCGGAGCACAGTCAATCGCCGCAGTCGATTTCAACGTAAAATACGGAGGAGCTGCGGAAGACCTGGATCGGATTGCGAGCTCTTATCGTATTGAGTAAACTACGTTGGGCCCACCGTGAATCTATTTGGTTAATCCATTCCGTCCATCCGTTTTCTCAGATCATTTAAGGGGTTGAGACCAAAA
This sequence comes from Magnolia sinica, assembly GCF_029962835.1. Classification (NCBI taxonomy): domain Eukaryota; kingdom Viridiplantae; phylum Streptophyta; class Magnoliopsida; order Magnoliales; family Magnoliaceae; genus Magnolia; species Magnolia sinica. The sequence continues at coordinate 9,830,452 of NC_080587.1, read as the reverse complement.
TTGAATCATATAAAAAGCTTAAGTCGACCATACCACAGGAAACAGTGGGAATAATGATTTCCACCGTTGAAACTTTTCTGGGCCCCACAGTGATGTTTATTTGTCATCCAACCTGTTTATAAGATGGAAAAAAACATGGATGAAAGGGAAAACACAAATATAACCTTGATCCAAAACTTCTGTGGCCTCATGATTTTTTCAACGGTATATGTTCAATTCACACTGTTTCCCATGGTGTGGTCCATTTGAGCTTTATATATGGTTTATTTTTGGACTCAAGCCCTAAAATTATCTGGTAAAATGGATGAAAGGCGTGGATAAAATATATAAATCATGGTGGACCGCACAGAATATAATCAGAACGCTTAGCGTACCGAGTTAATCAGCTTTCTAAGACAAAGCAGATTGCATTGTGACCCATTCACCACTTACCTGATTCGTTTTAGTACTCTGTGGGCCTACTGTGATGTATGTGTTTTATCCACACCGTACATCCGTTTTTCCAGTTCATTTTAGGGCATGTGCCCATGGATGAAGCAGGCACAAAGCTCAATTGGGCCATACCATGGGAAACTGTCCGGATTGAACGGCTACCGTCAAAACTTCTTAGGGCCACAAAACTTTTGGATCAAGCTGAAATTTGTGTTTTCCCTTCATCCATGTACATGTGACTTTATGAACAGGTTTGGTGGCAAATAAATATCATGGTGGGCCTTAGAAAGGTCTCAACAGTGGGCATCACTGTTCCCACTGTTTTACATAGTTTGATCCACTTAAGATTTGGATCTCACTCATTTTTTTGGGATCAAGCCCTATAATGAACTGGCAAAATAGATGGACGGTGTGGATAAAAGACATAGGTCATGGAGGGGGCCATAAGGCGACTGGCGATGTTGTCCGTACTCATACGTCCCTGTTGGCAGGTGCTGCAGGAAATCTGATAGCTGTACTTCCACAGTGTCCATCAGTTTCACCTGATCATGCATGCCAGGGCATCTACAGGAAAAGTTGTGATTGAATCCCCACCGTTAAAACATCCATGGGTGGCCACGAATTTTTTTAAAAAGAATGATATTCGATTTGCGTTTTTCCATTCATCCAGCGGAATTAACCTTAAGAATGGTTTGGATGGCACGTGAACATCATATATGGTGGCCACGAACGTTTTCACGATGGGGTTCGGTCCCCATAATTTCATGTGGTGTGGCCCACTTGAGTTTTAGATCTACTTCTAAGTTCATGTAAGTGGGTAAAAGTGCTGAATGGAGGGGATGCCACATGGACAACATCATGGTGGCCCCACTGAGCCACGGCACGAGGATTTGATGTGATGTTGTGACATATAACACCCCATGCTTTTCAATACTTGAGAACCAAACTTAATCGGGCATTCACCATTATTTTAGCTTGATTTAATTGTTGGGGATAATCATAGTTCATATACTAACCTATCCATCCAATTAATTTTCAAGAAAAGCCATCACATCACGAACTATTACATCCAACAAATTTGAGATCTTAAGTCGCAATATCTTTTATTTATTGTATCCTTAATAGTATAAGGTTGATCCACACCTACACTACACAATATAGCTAATAAATATGTAAGAAATTATCTAATTCCACCAAAAATTCCCTTAGGAACCATTAAGGAAACTAAAGATCAAATTCGGGAATGATCTACCCATTAAATCACCAGTAATCGACGTTTAGTACAATTTTCACTTGGAGTGGCCCACATGAGATTTTTATGTAACTGATATTTCGCAAGGAGTTCTATGAGTAAAATTATAATCTGGTGAATGGTGTGGATCTTATGAAAAAGTCATTTTAGATCCCATTTTGAAGTGAGTGTTCATGTAGAGTATGTGCACCTGCGTTGCACTGGGCGCCGAAAACCTGTCGATCGAGTTTGACTCGACGTATCCAAAAGAGGAAGGGTTCCTCCCGCCTTTTGGTTTTTTCCCGCCCGTAATCAGACGAACGGACAACGCCCGTTTGGGACGAGCTGTGGTCCACCATGATCAACCATCTGATTAATCCTAACCATCCATCGTGTCTGGAGGCCACCTCCAACCAAAACCCAGTCCTTCCCGCACGTTGAAAGGCGTTTGCATGCGCACGATTTCCGATGGAATGGAGGACTGTATGCGGCAGTTTCCGGAAACGGAAAAACTCCTCTCTCTTTTTTCTTGCCTCGCTGGCGATCCGATTCTGGACTCTCTCCATCATTTCAGCCATTGTAATCCATTCTCTCCGTGTGGTTTAGGGTTTCCCGTAGAAAACCGACGTCAAAACCATCACTCTGCTACCTGTTTCTAGAAATCAGACAGCGGGATCAAATCCTGGCCGCTCTTTGTTCATCCAAGGGTTGTGAGAGAGTTAGGGTTGTTATAAGAAGGGAGAGAAAGCGCCTCTTTCCCGTCTCTTGCGAGGACCCGAGAAAACAGGTTGCCGTCTTCCAAACTCAACCCATCGGGAAAACACGTTTCCTCGCTCTTACAAGCATCATGAAGCAGATAAAAACCCTAAAGTAGCATCGTTTTGAAGGAATACGTTTTAATTGAAGAATCGCCATTTGAGCTTGAGTCGACTCATTGCCGGGTCGAGTCATTGTCTCGCTTGAGGTAGTTGAGTCCAGCGTCTTATGGGGTCGGGGTTTCTGGTCGAAGGGAGAGGAAAAAGAGAGAAGCTAGAGAAGCTAGAGAAGAGAAAGTAAGGACAGTTGGGTAGAGCTGCCGAGTCGGGTTACGGTTCACATCGAGTCGAGTCTTTTGCAAGAGTTCGGTCTGGTTTAGTCCAGCAACCCTGCTGGCGTATGGGTCTGAGAGAGAGAGAGAGAGAGAGAGAGAGAGAGAGAGAGAGAGAGAGAGAGAAGAAAGTAGAGCCGAGGGTTCCCGATTGAGTTCGGGACGAGTCAGCTGGCCAAGTCTGACTCGTTGCCGAGTCAAGGTGTGGCCCATACGAGCTGGGATTAGGCCCCACCATGATGCGTTCAAAAGTAGGTAGATTTGTGATTCATACTTGTACACCGAGTGAAACCGTTTGGATAGTAGGCATCCCCTACACGGTTTTTGCTCATGTGGCCCACTGACATTATAAATGTTGCTGATCTTTTATTCCTATGACTAAATTATTATCACACAGCTTATGAATGGAGCGGATTTCAAATAAACATCAAGGTTGGCCAACCTCTAGCAGACTCAGTAGTGGTTGGGATGGATAGACGTCGATTGCATGCGGACCTATCAGTAACTAACAACATTGCTTATAGTGGGCCCAACGATGATGTATATATTTAATCGAAGTTGTCCATCCATTTTTGCAGCTTAATTTATGGCATGATCCCAAAAATGCATAAGATCCAAATTTAAAGTGGACCACACCACACCACATAGAGACTTGGATGAAGGTAAAACACAAATATCAGCTTGATCCAAAACTTATTTTTTAATGGTGGGCTTTTTAGCAATCTCGTGGCATAGTCCACTTGATATCTGATCCGACTCATCTTTTGAATCATAAAATACATTCAGCTGGAAAAATAGATGGACGGCTTAGATTAAACACATACATCATTGCTGGGCCGACTGCCGACTAGTACCAATCAGTTGTTAGGTGGCTGATGGGAGTCACATCGTGTAATCCATAGCTAGGACGTCCCAACCAATATTGGGTCAACTGGAAGTGAGCCCACGTTGATATGTATGTAAAATCTACTCCAGTCAAGATGATAATTTAGGGGTATTGCTTCAACATCAGCCACATCCATAATTCTAGTGGGCCACATGAGTGGAAACCATGTAGAGAACACCCACTATCAAAATCACTTCACTTGGTGTGATCCACATGCATTAGGTCTGGGTCTAACATTTGGTCTTCATGCATTAACCTCTACAAGCCAATTAATGGATGGAATGGATTTCACATCAACATCATGGTGGGCCCTGTATAAATTCAAAGGTTGGCTTCTCCTCTCTCACTGTTTTTTTATTTTGTGGCCTAGTAAATCACAAATCAGTCATATTTTTTTGCACCACACGGTTCAATTGATACCACGGACTGAATTATTTAACTGGATCATAGGAACACATCATGGTGAGGCTCATTTACAATGCACTTGTTTGAGTTTGCATGACCTGTGGTAATTTTGGTGCGTATAGTAATCGACGGCATATTAAAAAATAAAAAAATAATAAAAAAAAAGATGTGTATTGAAATATTATAGAAATGAGCTTGCCTGGGTTGATAATTCTCAAACTGAGGTTGGGTTGAATTGGGTTAGGGTTGAGGCATAGGAACCTTGTGTTGGGCTAGGGTTGAGCACCAACCCAACCCAAGTCAACCCAACCCGTTGGACTTTCAACCCTACTGGGATGAAGTGAAAACACAAAAATATTAGCCTGATTCAAAACTTCAGTGCGCACATGAATGTTTCAACAGTGGTTGTTCAATACCCACTGTTTCCTATCGTGTGGATCATTTAAGTGTTGGATCTGCCTAATTTTTGGGTCCATATCTTAACATTATCTGAAAAAGAGGATGGACGGAGTGGATTTCTCACAATCATCTCAGTGGGCACCGGCTAGCTTCACTTTGAGGAAAGTTCCTGTGCAAGAAATCTACGTCCGCTGTTCACAGCCTCGCGTGCGGAAACCGTTTCCTACTGGGATTCGACAGTTACCTTCTAGCTACAACCTAGGTGCTGGGGGACGCGGATGGCGTCCTACCACCGCCCGGACCGTAATCCGTCCGGGCAGGATCTGTGGGGACCACCGTAATGTAAGTATTTTATCCACGCTGTTCATCATTTTTCTCAGATCATTTTAAGTTATGAGCCAAAAAATGAGCCAGGTACAGGTCTTAAGTGGACCACAAAGTGTGGATTGAACATCCACCATTAAAAACATCTTGAGAGCTGAAGAAGTTTTGGATCAAGCTGATATTTGTTTTTCCACTTCATCCACGTCTACATGAACTTATGAATAGGTTGGATGGTAAAAAAAACATCACCGGGGCCATTAGAAGGGTTTCAACGGTGGGTGTCATTATCATTGCAGTTTCCTTTGGTGTGGTCCTCTGGAGCTGTGGACCTGCTTCATTTTTAGGATCAAACTTAAAATGATATGAGAAAAGCGATGAATGGCATGGATAAAACACTTACATCATGGTGGGCCCCACTGACTCCTCCCGTCTGGGTGGGGGTTGGACGCAATCCGCGTCCGGTGCTGGGAAAGCTCCTGGGTCCCACCATGCTTATGGATGCCGTCTATCCATTTTTTCCAGATCATTTTAATATATGATAATAAAAAAAATGAGGTGGACCACACCATAAGAAACATTGGTGATTGAACACCCACCATTGAAAACTTACAGAGTTTACAAAAGTTTTAGATTAAGCTGATATTTGTGTTTTACTTAGCTGATATTTGTGTTTTACTTTTATTTAGTTATGTGCGAATCAATCAATCAACGGGTTGTAAGGCAAATAAACATTACAGTGAGTTAGGAAGTTTTCAATGATGGGCGTTTAATCCCCATTGTTTCAAGTTTAAGTGGCATGGTCCACCCCAGATTTGGATCTGCCTCATTTTTTGGTATCATGCCCTAAAATAATATTACAAAATAAATAAATGGAGCAGAAAAAACACATGCATAATGGTGGACTCCTAGAAGATTTCCCAACACCAAGGTGATGATAAGAAGAGATAAGTTAATAGATTCCAACCTTTACACATAAAGGTCCAACACATCCAATGGACTGGCCTTAACATTAGGATCATCCTAGGCAAAAATCAGCCATATCTGTTCATCAAGTGAACTATACTAGTATTTTACTATTTGTCTATTCCTCATGAAAATAGATTAAATCGGCTTCATTCATAGTGTGAGGGCCATTATATTATTGTGACTCTCGCATCATAGCTTCTTTTATTTTTCTTCTTCTTCTTCTTCTTCTTTTTGATAAAAACTGTAATCTATGATGACCCATATAAAAATAAAAATAAAAAATAAAAAATTGAAAGAAAGAAAAAAAAAAAAAAAAAACAAAAAAATCTTACAGTAGCCTCCAATTTAATGGTTTGGATCACCACAAACAAGTGTCACATGCACAGTAGAAATATTTGGGGTGCACATGATCAAACTCATAGATATGTCATTCTTGTATCCTATTGCTCAGGAAAATGTGAAAGTGAGCTCTTAGCAGATATGCAAAGTCACCAATAATCTCTACAGGAACATGACCCTTCTCTAAAACAATGGAATCTATTATTATCTCTGACTACTATTTCTCGGCCTGTAATCTTCGACATGAGTTTTATAGCAGTATGACAATCATTACAAACTCGAAGGTTTTTCACTACTCGAATGACATCCCCTTGCATTGTGCTGATAAGACCAAATGCGATAGCCAACTTTTCACTGTGACAACCAAGGCTATGCTCTTTTTCTTCCTCTTCTATATCGAAGAGAACTGTTTCTGTTGTGGGTACATATCCCAAACCCTTCAATTCCTTAGCCAGTTCATCAAGCTTCAAATAGATCTTCTCCGACAGCGGATGGGACTGGTCTCCCACGAGAAACTCATGAACAGTACCATTCAGCTCAATCCAGCTACATCCTGGTGTCTTTCGGATGTTTTTCCTATTCATGACCAGCCTAAGGTTTGCCGCGTCATCCCACTGACCATTTGCAGCATATATATTCGATAAGAGTACGTAATTCCCAGCATTCATAGGCTCTAACTCAATGAGCTGCTTCAATACATGTTCAGCCAAATGGGTGTCACGGTATATCCTGCAGCCACCCAAGAGAGCTCCCCAGACGACAGCATTAGCCTCCACTGGCATGCCTTTGATCAACTGATGAGCCTCATCTAATAAGCCCGCACGGCCAAGAAGATCAACCATACATCCATAATGCTCGATCCTAGGAGTTAGTGTATATACACGACTCATGCTCTCAAAATACCGACGGCCATCTTCGACTAGACCAGCATGAGTACAGCCACAAAGAAGACCAATGAAAGTGTTCCCATCAGGTTGAATCCCCAACTTCTGTATCTGATTAAACAGTCCAAATGTAATTTTCCCATGACCACTCATGCCAAGCCCATTGATCACCGCATTCCAAACAACAAGGTCTCTTTGCTTCATCCCTTTAAAGACTGCCCAAGCCCGAGCCATGAATCCGCATTTAGCATACATATCAATCAATGCAGTACCCAAGACCGGGTTCGACATAAACTCATTTTTATTGATTAAACTGCTAGCCCAATTGCCTAAGTCTAGAGCACCTAACCTGGCGCAAGCAGAAAGAACAGCAACCATGGTAAAACAATCCGGTCTCACATGTTTGTCCTGCATTTGGAAGAAGAGATCTAATGCCTCTTTAGGAAGCCCATTTGATGAATAACCACTGATCATCGTGCTCCATGAAACCACATCTCTCTCTTCCATCCGACTGAAAACAGACCGTGCTTTCTCCATGCTACCGCACTTAGCATACATATCCACAAGGGCAGTACCCACAAAGACATTCCTCTCCATGCCCTTTTCCACAATATATGCATGTATCCACTCCCCATTCTTTAGATCCCCCAACTGAGAACATGAAGACAATACCCGAACCAGAGTAAAACTATCTGGCCTCAAATCCATCTCCAACATCCGCCTAAACATATCCACAGCCTCCCAAAACCTCCCATCCTCCATATACCCACAGATAATCGCGGTCCAAGAAACGACATTTCTGAAAGGAATTTCATCGAACAGCTTGTGGGCATCACACAAATGACAACATTTAGCGTACAAAGAAACCAAACTTGTCTTAACGAAGACATCCCATTCAAAACCTGCTTTCAAAACAAGGGTATGAATCTTCACCCCTAATCGAAAATCCGGAATCCTTGCGCAAGCCTTGAGTACAAAAGGGAAAGTGAAGTTGTTGGGGAGCAGGCCGTGCTGACGCATGAGACTATAGAATTCAACCGCCTCAAGGAAACAGTCATTGGATACAAAGCCACGGATCATAGAATTCCACAAGAAAATGTTGGGTTCTTGGACAGAGCTGAAGATGAGTCGTGCGTGGTTGGGGTTGTTGGAATATTTGGTTGAATTAAATAGACTATTAAAAATCGAGAACCAAAAAAAAGGAAAATAAATTTTGAGAAAGAAGAACTTATTGAATTGAGTCGAGGCGTGACTGAGTCACTCGGCTTGAAATCGAATTTGCTCCCCTTGGACAGCGTCCCAAGTGCAACAGGTTTCCAGAGCAATCGACCTCCAGGATACAACGACTATGACCCGGTCCCAGCGGTGCACTCACTGTACACGGGCTCGAACCACTTGCAGTTTAATCCGAAAGTGCTGAGTTGACTCAGCGATGAACTCAGTAAAATTCTTAAAATTGTATCAGAGAGAGTTTTGTAAGAGAGATAATAATTTCGTATGTTAAAACTGGAATCGGTAGTCTTTATATAGACTCCGAAGTGGTGCATAAGCACCCTTTACAAAAGGTTAGGTCCGTTGGGTTTAAACCCAACAGGTGCGACCAACCGGAAGGGACGCATCTCTCTGGTTTAAAACGAAAAGGCGCAAGTGCGAGTACACTCCCGCACATACAGTCCTGCGAGTACCCATACACACACCGCACCCGCACCCGCACCCGCACCCACGCCCAGCCCAGCCCAGCCAGTCCCGTCCCGTCGCGTCGCGCATGCGCACGGACACGGACTCGGACTCGGACTCGGCTCGGCTCGGCACGGCACGGCTCGGCTCGGCTCGGCGCGCGCGCGCGTGTGTGGTCAATGGCATAGATTAGAGCTATTGGCATAGCCCCCCCACAGGACCAAATTCACATGCCCCCTGAAAGGGGCTCAAGCCCTAGGCAAAAAGACTATCTTATAAACAAGATAGTTTACCTTTTCAAATCCGATGTGGGACAAAACCCACAACACAAAAGTACCAAAGCTTTTCAAATGTGGAGGGAAAACACCGAAAATTTGAAAATTCAAATTTTAATATTATTTTAAAACAAAATACAACAATCCCCCACATGTTTTAAAATAAACCCTTTCGGATTAAAGCGTAATAGTTGTGCAATGGTGCCGGTGTCACCATAGACTTGAACCGACATTAGAGTAAGCAAGACAGGTCTACAGGAATCAGGTGACACCATAGTCTTGAACCTGAATCCTTTTAATGTAGATCGCAAGTACATGCCACTCACACAACTCTTCCTCTGCAAGTGATTCTGCGGTTCGGTACTTTTCGGTCATATACCATTACTTGAATTTTATGAGTGCTCTAGAACATTCACATAGATTCTTATAGGAAACGGCTTCCACCTCCACACCCATATAGGATAATTCCATTAAGTATATGCAGCAATTGTATACATCACCAAACATATGGATATGGATTCATTAAGAGTTCAAAAAACTCATCTTTCTGCATTGTTGCTCGCACTGTACACTATAGAAGGGGTTCATACAACTCAGTGCAATCGTCTACCTCGTGTCTTGTTGTTTACCCATTGAACCTATCTCATGGGATCTCCACTTGTATAGGTTGTGTTGCCGATACTGACAGCTCATATATTAGGCTTAGCCCCATTCCCTTCGATGTATCATTGACTAACTTTTTAGATAGTCTTTTGCTCAGAGGATTTGCTAGATTCTTTTCTGACCTTAAAAAGTCAATAGATATGACTCCATCACGCAATATATGTTTCACTATGTTGTGTCTAAGTCTAATATGCTTGCTCTTTCTATTATATATTTTACTCTTTGATTTTGCTATAACTGCTTGACAGTCACAATGAATAGATACGGCCGATACAGGCTTTGGCCACAATAGTATATCAGCTAAGAGATTTCTAAGCCACTCGGCTTCTGGCCTTTTTAAGGCAATAAACTCGGATTCCATAATAGACCGAGCGATACATGTCTGCTTAGTAGACTTCCAAGAGACTGCTCCTCCACCTAAAGTGAAGACATATCCACTCGTGGATTTTGTCTCATCTGAATCACTAATCCAGTTAGCATCACTGTATCCTTCTAATACAGCAGGAAAACCATTATAATGTAAACCATAGGCTATACTGCCTTTTAGGTATCTCAAAATCCTAGACAAAGCATTCCAATGCTCTTTTCCAGGGTTATGTGTATATCTACTTAGCCTTCCTACTGCAAAAGCTATGTCTGGTCTAGTGCAGTTTGTTAGATACATAAGGCTACCAATTATTCTGAAATACTCCAATTGAGACACACTATTTTCTGTATTCTTCATGAGAGTCACACTATAATCATAAGGAGTACTGACAGGTAAACAGTCAAAATGGTTAAACTTTCTCAATATCTTCTCAATGTAATGAGATTGAGATAATATAATAACATCATTTTTCCTGGTTACTTCAATACCCAAGATTACACTAGCCTCTCCTAAGTCTTTCATGTCAAACTTAGATGACAAGAATTTCTTAGTTATATTAACTAATTTAATATTAGTTCCAAAAAATAAGCATGTCATCAACATAAAGGCATATAATAACATATTCATTTCCAGAAATTTTACTATATACACATTTATCTACATCATTTATATGATAACCATTTGATTTTAAAACACCATTAAATTTTTCATGCCATTGTTTAGGAGTCTGTTTTAAACCATATAATGATTTAATTAGTCTACATACTTTATTTTCTTTTCCTGATATCTTATAACCCTCAGGTTGTTCCATATATATTTCTTCTTCTAAGTCTCCATTTAGGAAAGCTGTCTTAACGTCCATCTGGTGTACCACCAGTTTATATATGGAGGCTATCGCTATTAAGACTCTAATAGTTGTAATTCTAGTTACAGGAGAGTATGTATCAAAGTAATCTATTCCTTCTTTTTGTCTAAAGCCTTTCGCTACCAACCTAGCTTTAAACTTATCAATAGTCCCATCTGGTTTTAGTTTCTTTCTAAACACCCATTTACAACCTATTGGTTTATTTCCAGGTGGTAGGTCTACAATTTTCCAAGTGTTATTAGATATAATAGATTCTAACTCATCATTTATTGCTTCCTTCCAAAAGGTTGCATCTGGAGAGTTAATTGCTTCTATATAGGTTGTAGGATCATCTTCTACTAAGAAAGTGAAAAAACCATCTCCTAGGTTAGTTTCTCTTCTAACTCTAGTACTTTTTCTTGGTTGTATCTCTTCTACTACTTTTTCGTATGCATTTTTACTAATAGATGCAATATCTGATTCATTGACTTCCTCTATTTCTATAGATTTAGATTTCATAGGGAATATGTTCTCAAAGAACTCTGCATCCCTAGCTTCTATAATTGTATTAGGATCTAGAATATTATTCTTAGTTTTTAAAACTAAAAACCTATAGGCCGCACTATTTTGTGCGTAACCTATAAATACACAGTCGGTCGTTTTAAGACCTAACTTTCTTTTCTTAGTTTCAGGTAATCCTACTTTAGCAAGACACCCCCACACTTTAATATATTTGTAACTAGGAACATGATTCTTCCAAAGTTCATATGGTGTTTTTTCAGAAGATTTAGAAGGAATCCTATTTAGAATATAACAAACAGATAGAATTGTTTCTCCCCACATATTTGAGGGTAAGCCTGAACTATTTAATATAGCATTCATCATTTCTTTTAGAGTTCTATTCGTACGTTCTGCTATTCCATTCCGTTCTGGTATATAAGGAGCTGTAGTTTCGTGAACTATTCCATTCTTTTCACATAATTCTCTAAATTGAGAAGATTCATATTCACCTCCTCTATCTGTTCTAAGTCTTTTAATTTTTATATTTAACTGATTTTCAACTTCAATTTTGTATTTAGAAAAAGCATCTAAAGCTTCATCTTTGTTCCTTAACAGATAGACTCTAGTGAACCTAGAGTAATCATCTACAAAAGTTATGTAATATCTTTTTCCACCTCTAGACATGTGATTTCTAAAATCACCTAAGTCACTGTGTATTAACTCTAATAGAACAGATGATCTTGATATTTGTTTAAAGGGTTTTCTAATGAATTTTGATTCGACACATGTTTCACATTTGTCAAATTCTTCATTAGATATATTAGGTAATAAACCTAATCTTTTCATTTTCTTCAAAGATGCTATATTCACATGACCTAATCTACTATGCCATAGATAAAAATGTTCAACGATATAAACAGAACTGAATGTCTTCTTATTATTATCATTGGATACATTTATAATGAATAAACCATCGCTACAGTACCCCTTACCAACAAAGGTTCCATTCTTAGTCATTACAAGCTTATCTGAATCAAATACTAACTTAACACCAGCCTTATTGAGGAGTGAACCAGAGACCAAGTTTCTTCTAATGTCGGGCACATGTAGGACATCATTCAACATCAGAGTCTTTCCAGAAGTGAGTTTCAGAAGTACTTTTCCTTTCCCTACAACTGGAGACGTTCTAGCATTACCCATGAACACCTGTTCATCATCTCCTGATACTTGATAGGAGGTAAACATGCTACGATCCTTGCACACGTGCCTAGTTGCACCAGTGTCTAGTACCCACTCCAAGTTGTTTACAAGGAAGACTTCTGACACCACAGCTACTATCATGTCAGACTCATTGCCTGTTTCTGTAAGATTAGCCTGCGGCTTATCTTTGTTTTTCTTAAGCCTGTAGGTTTTGACATGATGCCCAGGCTTTCCACAGTTGTAGCAGTTTCCCTTTTTCTTGAATTGATTGTTTGCATTCTTCTTTTTGAGCCTGCATTCATTTACATAATGTCCAGGTTTGCCACAGTTATGACAGTTGCCCTTTTTCTTATTATTTGCCCGACTTGATTCCACAAGATTCGCCTTTGAATCTATCTCATTTTTATTTTCTTTTTGGTCCCTGATTCTATTGGCCTCCTCTATTCGTATGTGTACGATAGTGGTTTCCAAAGAAACACCGTTCTTTTTATGTTTCATTCTATTCTTATATTCTTTCCAGGAGGGCGGTAACTTTTCTATTAGTGCTCCTGACAGAAACACTTCATCCAACTTAATTCCTTCTATCGATAGTTCGTGAACTAGACTTTGAAAATTATGAATCTGATTTGTGACATATATATCGTCTGTCATTTCATAATGAAGGAAATTAGCAATTGCATGTTTCTTAGTGCCTACATCTTCTAATAGTTATTTATTTTCAAAAGCACTACAAATGTCTTAAGCAGACACGTAAGAAGCATACACGTCATAAAGTTCGATGGATAAAGAAGTTAGAATATAATTTTAAAAATTATTTTCATCTGTTACTTCAGTATGATTTGCTGGATCTATAGTAAATAATTCAGATAAAATGTATGAAACTTTCAGGGTGGTCAGAGCGAACATCAGTTTCTGTTTCCACCGTTTAAAGCATTGTTCAGCAAACGGTTCGATTTTGGTTAACTCAGTAGAAGCATTTACTGTTACTGTAGCCATAGTATATGTAATTCAACAATTCGATTTCAAGATTGTTGGAATATTTGGTTGAATTAAATAGACTATTAAAAATTGAGAACAAAAAATAAAAGAAAATAAATTTTGAGAAAGAAGAACTTATTGAATTGAGTCGAGGCGTGACTGAGTCACTCGGCTTGAAATCGAATTTGCTCCCCTTGGACAGCGTCCCAAGTACAACAGGTTTCCAGAGCAATCGACCTCCAGGATACAACGACTATGACCCGGTCCCAGCGGTGCACTCACTGTACACGGGCTCGAACCACTTGCAGTTTAATCCGAAAGTGTTGAGTTGACTCAGCGATGAACTCAGTAAAATTCTTAAAATTGTATCAGAGAGAGTTTTGTAAGAGAGATAATAATTTCGTATGTTAAAACTGGAATCGGTAGTCTTTATATAGACTCCGAAGTGGTGCATAAGCACCCTTTACAAAAGGTTAGGTCCGTTGGGTTTAAACCCAACAGGTGCGACCAACCGGAAGGGACGCATCTCTCTGGTTTAAAACGAAAAGGCGCAAGTGCGAGTACACTCCCGCACATACAGTCCTGCGAGTATCCATACACACACCCACATCGCACCCGCACCCGTACCCGCACCTGCACCTGCACCCGCGCCCACGCCCAGCCCAGCCCAGCCCGTCCCGTCGCGTCGCGCACGCGCACACGGACACGGACTCGGACTCGACTCGGCACGGCACGGCTCGGCTCGGCTCGGCGCGCGCGCGCGTGTGTGGTTAATGGCATAGATTAGAGCTATTGGCATAGCCCCCCCACAGGACCAAATTCACATGCCCCCTGAAAGGGGCTCAAGCCCTAGGCAAAAAGACTATCTTATAAACAAGATAGTTTACCTTTTCAAATCCGATGTGGGACAAAACCCACAACACAAAAGTACCAAAGCTTTTCAAATGTGGAGGGAAAATACCGAAAATTTGAAAATTCAAATTTTAATATTATTTTTGCGTGGTTGGGGTGTCCTAAGTTGAAGGAGGATTTTAGGATAATATTGAGGAGGTAGTTATCTTGGTCGATGCCGAGGCGGAGGAGGCAGCCGTGGAGATGCTTGAGGTGTTTGAAGGTCAGACATCCTTGCAATAGGTGTTTCTTCAGATCCGAGGCCTTGGAAATTGGCGGGAGTCGAGTCCTCCAAACGGTCGGGTCGTATACCATTTCAAATTGAATTATATCAACGACTACAGTCAGAAAATATGGGGGTTTTAAATCATCGGGTCTGTGACCCTCGCTCAAAAATCATGTCCGTCCATTCGTGATGCTGGACAATTAATCAATTTCTCCAAAAGTTTGAATAGATAGTGCACGGCAAATTAATTTCTTTGTCTCCTAGCACAGCCCCACATATTATGAGTTAGGACCTCGGCCGAACCCTTTCATGGGCCCCAAATCACATGGGTACCGCATCACATGAGCTACCCGCATCACACGGTCTGCCTACCCTGAGTATGCCCCTGCATCCCACGGGCAACCCCACTCGAGCCCGATGTGAAAATGTCCCTTCATGTGCTGCTTAGGGGACCATTTTATGTCAAGCTTATACATGATTTTCATAATAATTGTGATGAATATAGTGACCATTGTATTTTATTTTTATTAAATATCTTAATTCAGTTACTTGATCGCACATGTTACTCAATTCATGCATCAATCTTGTATCAAATTTTTTCCAACACAAACTTTGTAAGGCCTGTTCATACTTGTTATCACCATACCCCGTCACTCTCAAATCATAACTTTGCTCCCAAAAAATACCATTGAATGAACCACTGGAATTGATGATATCGTGTGACAATTAAAAGCTTAAACACATTAATAATGTAGCGAAAAAGGTGAGGACTTTGCAAAACTACATACTCAAAGAAAATGTGATTTATATGTTGAGGCGAGAGAATGAACAGTCAGCTTTTGTATTGCCGATTACTCTCATCGATGCGTGTATATATTTATTCGTTAGTTTATATTGAAAATTTTTAACGTTTATATTTAAATTCCAATCATTCCAATCATTTGAATCATCATTTTTCTAATTGTGGACCCAGCAATGTAAATGCCTCATTGGGTATAAAATGGTATTATTTCTGTGTTTGGTACCTAAAAAAATTGATACAAATCCAAAACAATGCATATCCAATTAACCTGTCTGGGATGTCTAGGACTATCTAGACCGAACCCATCATATTGAAAGCAGTAAAAAAGTGGTCCAATGGGTTGGATGTAAATTTAAAAAAAAAAAGATGGGTATCTTGAAAGATAAGCTGGATATTGCAAATGTGAATGTGTTGTTTCAATAATAGTATGATCGATTGACTAATACCACCATAAATCTTTGATGATGATGATCACGATTTAGATGATGAGAATGACGAAATGTGACTTTAAATCACAGCCAGAAAATTCTCTACTATTTTTGGTGGATTTTTTTACTTTCATACGAGAATTTCTGGGGTTAGCACGTCCATAACATGCATGAACACAAACCAAATTCTAATCTATTATATCATCAAATGGGCCACATGTGTCAACATATATTCGCTGCTCAAATGAGTGATATATGTTGGCACATGTTATAATTTGACTATATATATATATCCTTTTTCACTTCAATTTTTGCTGCAAGTTGTTAAATAGTGCATTCAGGAGAGTAAATTTCACTACAACAAAAAAGGCCTTTAGCCTCGGTTTAAAATTATGGCTAAAAAGGTTAAAAACTAAGGCTAAAATATTTAGCCTCGGTTCTGCCTTAATTATCCAATCCAAGGCTAAAATAAAACACAAATATCAGACGTTTGTATCCCGTTAAGATTTCAATGATTTCAATGGTAGTTATTCAATTCACACTATCTCCTATGGTGTGGTCCACTTCAGCTTCAGATTTAATTCGATTTTGGGGTCATAATTTTAAATAATCTATTAACACGCATGGACGGGATAGATACGACACATAAATTATGTAGGCCCTACAGAGTTTACCTAGTACGCAATCCGATTTGGCGGGAAGCGGATTTAGGCATGGAACTCGGATGTCTGCTGACGTCACCAAGTTATGTGAATCTACTGTGATGATGTTTTATATCCAAACCGTCCATCCATTTTTCAAGACCATTTTAGTGAATGAAATAAAAAATTAGGCAGATCCCAACCTCAAGAGTACCACACCACATAAAGCAGTAAGGAGAATAATTACCACTGTTGAAACCTTCATATGTGTACACGTAGATTTTTATTTTTAATCCAACCTGATAATAATGTTACTTAGACCTGGATGAAGGAAAAACCTAATATTACCTTGATCCAAAACGTCTTTATTCCGTGAGAAGTTTTCAAGGGTACGTTCAATCCTCACTGAATTCTGTGGTGTGGTAGAGTTGAGGAATAAATCCGACTCTTTTTTAGTCCCCTGCCCTAGAATAATCTTGCACAATGGATGGACGGTTTTGATATAACATATAAATAATAATGGGGCTAACATGGTATTGTCGAACACGAATCCGTTTTTGCCTGGGCATACTTTGTGAGGGGAGATGATTAGGTGCGGCAGCGTCTCACCCAAGACGGTGCCGCGCTCTATATCCATGCCGTTCATCCTTTTTAGGGCATGAGCTTAAATAATTTAAAAAAAAAAAAAAAAAAAAAACTCTACATAGATCTCACGGTAAAGACATAAGGTGGATCATAATATTGAAAACACTAGTGATTGATCATTAAAAACTCATTGATTTGCTTTATTTTTAAGCTTATGTTCTAAAATTATTTCACAAAAGGATTGGACGCAACTAATCAGATTGGAATTTGTAAATATAGGTTGGATGTTGAAAGATGAGACAGAATAAAGTAAGTGTCATGCCTCAAGTGGGCCCGACCATAATATTTATGTGTTTATGTGAAATTTACCTGGCCACGGCGTTGGTCATCCATTTTAGGCTAAGGGACTAAATATTAGTTCAATCTGTTACATGGACCACACGATTGGATCATACCACATCCTCACTCTCTAAATTGTTTCCCTTGGTGTGGCCCACCTGAGTCATATATGTTAGTTATGTTTAGTCCTCATGAAAATATTTAGTTTAAGATTAATAGTGGTTGGAGTGGATTTTATAAAACCATCACGATGAATCCTATAAAACTTAAGAGTGGAGTATCCCTTTCCATTGTTTCTTTTAATTTCGCTAACATGAATAAGAGTTCAGCACATTATCTTTAAGGCTAGGATAAATATATATCTAATGGTTAGAATGTATTTTACATTCACATTTTAAGGCCCTTGATTTTTTATGGTCTAATCTTGATAGATATTTGAAATCCACTTTCAACATAAGATAAATGTATAATCCCACTTTAGGCCCAGCCAAAAAATAAGCTAAGGTGGGCCACACCCAAATAAAACAGTTAGGAGATATATAGTCCATCTCCATTTTTACAGGGCTGATGATTATATGAAATTTACATGCTGCAGAAAAATTATAAATGTGTGATTCAAGTGGGCCACACAAATGAAAATCGTTTGAAGGGTGAACAGTGGCCCAAAATGGAATCAGTTTGAAAGATGAAACGTGAAGAATAGATGTGGTTATTGCCGTCAAAAAGCTGTGTGGGACTCAAAGAGATGCCTGTGACATTGTTGGAATCTAAAAATCAGACAGGTAGAAAGCTCATGTGAGCCCTACTCTGTTGGGATAGCATATAAACATCATGGTTGGCTAAAGGAAGGTTTCAACTAAGGACTTTTACGTTCCCGCAGTTTCAATCCAATCTCATCTCCTTTGATTTTCAAAGTCCGGTCTTATTTCCGTTCTTCTACCCAGAGGGCCGTCTTGTGTACTACCCTACCAGGAACTGTCAAGGGTTCTGTGAGGGCCCACAATAATGTATATATTTTATGGATCATTTTAGGGTATATTCCTAAAAATTATGATGATTAAATGCTAAATTGGACCACACCATGAGAAGCAATAAGGATTGAATTTCTACCACTGAAATTTTCTAGAGTCCATGGAGATGTTTATTTTCCATCCAACTTCTTCATAAGGTAACGTAGACCTAGATGAAGGGAAAACATAATATCAGCTTGATCTAAAACTTCCGTGGCCTTAAAAAGCTTTCAATCCCTACTTCTTCCTATGATGTGGTCCACCTGAGTATTCGAGCTTCCTCCTTTTTCGTCTCATGTCATAGAATGATTTTTCAAAATGGATGGATGGCATAGATTAAACATATGCATATCTGTCGACCCCACACAGTCCCCAATAGGACCGTCTGTCTCTAGCTATGTACTGGTGGGGTAGTACCCCATCCGCATCCGCCGGAGCACAGTCAATCGCCGCAGTCGATTTCAACGTAAAATACGGAGGAGCTGCGGAAGTCCTGGATTGTATTGAGTAAACTACGTTGGGCCCACCGTGAATGTATTTGGTTTATCCATTCCGTCCATCCGTTTTCTCAGATCATTTAAGGGTTGAGACTAAAATTGAATCATATAAAAAGCTTAAGTCGACCATACCACATGAAACAGTGGGAATAATGATTTCCACCGTTGAAACCTTTCTGGGCCCCACAATGATGTTTATTTGTCATCCAAACTGTTTATAAGATGAAAAAAACATGGATGAAAGGGAAAACACAAATATAACCTTGATCCAAAACTTCTGTGGCCCTCATGATTTTTTCAACGGTATATGTTCAATTCACACTGTTTCCCATGGTGTGGTCCATTTGAGCTTATATATGCTTTATTTTTGGGCTCAGGCCCTAAAATTATCTGGTAAAATGGATGAAAGGCGTGGATAAAATATATAAATCATGGTAGACCCCACGGAATATAATCAGAACGCTTAGCGTACCGAGTTAATCAGCTTCCTAAGACAAAGCGGATTGCATGGTGACCCATTCACCACGTACCTGATTCGTTTTACTACTCTGTGGGCCTACTGTGATGTATGTTTTTTATCCACACCGTACGTCCGTTTTTCCAGCTCATTTTAGGGCATGCGCCCATGGATGAGGCAGGCACAAAGCTCAATTGGGCCATACCATGGGAACCTGTGGGGATTGAACGGCCACTGTCAAAACTTCTTGGGGCCACAAAACTTTTGGATCAAGCTAATATTTGTGTTTTTCCTTCGTCCATATACATGTGACTTTATGAACAGGTTTGATGGCAAGTAAATATCATGGTAGGCCTTAGAGAGGTCTCAAAAGTGGGCATCACTGTTCCCACTGTTTTACATGTTGGTCCACTTAAGATTTGGATCGCACTCATTTTTTTGGGATCAAGCCCTAAAATGAAATGGAAAAATAGATGGACGGTGTGGATAAAAGACATAGTCATGGAGGGGGCCATAAGGCGACTGGCGATGTTGTCCGTACTCATACGTCCCTGTTGGCAGGTGCTGCAGGAAATTTGATAGCTGTACTTCCACAGTGTCCATCAGTTTCACCTGATCATGCATGCCAGGGCATCCAAGGAAAAGTTGTGATTGAATCCCCACCGTTAAAACATCCATGGGTGGCCACGAATTTTCAAAAAAGAATGATATTTGATTTGCGCTTTTCCATTCATCCAGCGGAATTAACCTTAAGAATGGTTTGGATGGCATGTGAACATCATGGTAGTCACGAACGTACGTTTTCACGATGGCGTTCCGTCCCCATAATTTCATGTGGTGTGGCCCACTTGAGTTTTAGATCTACTTCTAAGTTCATGTAAGTGGGTAAAAGTGCTGAATGGAGGGGATGCCACATGGACAACATCATGGTGGCCCCACTGAGCCACGGCACGAGGATTTGATGTGATGTTGTGACATATAACACCCCATGCTTTTCAATACTTGAGAACCAAACTTAATACTGCCGACTAGTACCAATCAGTTGTTAGGTGGCTGATGGGAGTCACATCGTGTAATCCATAGCTAGGACGTCCCAACCAATATTGGGTCAACTGGAAGTGAGCCCACGTTGATATGTATGTAAAATCTACTCCAGTCAAGATGATAATTTAGGGGTATTGCTTCAACATCAGCCACATCCATAATTCTAGTGGGCCACATGAGTGGAAACCATGTAGAGAACACCCACTATCAAAATCACTTCACTTGGTGTGATCCACATGCATTAGGTCTGGGTCTAACATTTGGTCTTCATGCATTAACCTCTACAAGCCAATTAATTGATTGATTTGATTGTCGGGGATAATCATAGTTCATATACTAATTTAACACCCTATGCTTTCCAATACTCGAGAACCAAACTTAAACGGACATTCACCATTATTTTAGCTTGATTTGATTGTCAGGGATAATCATAGTTCATATACTAATCTATCCATCGGATTAATTTTCAAGATAAGCCATCACATCACGAACTATTACATCCAACAAATTTCAGATCTTAAGTGGCATTATCTTTTATTTATTGTATCCTTAATAGTATAAGGTTGATCCACACCTATACTATACAATATAGCTAATAAATATGTAAGAAATTATCTAATTCCTCCAAAAATTCCCTTAGGAACCATTAAGGAAACTAAAGATCAAATTCGGGAATGATCTGCCCATTAAATCACCAGTAATCGACGTTTAGTACAATTTTCACTTGGAGTGACCCACATGAGATTTTTATATAAATGATATTTGGCAAGGAGTTCTATGAGTAAAATTTTAATCTGGTGAATGGTATGGATCTTATGAAAAAGTCATTTTAGATCCCATTTTGAAGTGAGTGTTCATGTAGAGTACGTGCACCTGCGTTGCACTGGGGGCCGAAAACCTGTCAATCGGGTTTGACTCGACGTATCCAAAAGAGGAAGGGTTCCTCCTGCCTTTTGATTTTTTCCCGCCTGTAATCAGACGAACGGACAACGCCCGTTTGGGACGAGCTGTGGTCCACCATGATCAACCATCTGATTAATCCTAACCATCCATCGTGTCTGGAGGCCACCTCCAACCAAAACCCAATCCTTCCCGCATGTTGAAAGGCGTTTGCATGCGCACGATTTCCGTTGGAATGGAGGACTGTATGCGGCAGTTTCCGGAAACGGAAAAACTCCTCTCTCTTTTTTCTTGCCTCGCTGGCGATCCGATTCTGGACTCTCTCCATCATTTCAGCCATTGTAATCCATTCTCTCCGTGTGTTTTAGGGTTTCCCGTAGAAAACCGACGTCAAAACCATCACTCTGCTACCTGTTTCTAGAAATCAGACAGCGGGATCAAATCCTGGCCACTCTTTGTCCATCCAAGGGTTGTAAGAGAGTTAGGGTTGTTATAAGAAGGGAGAGAAAGCGCCTCTTTCCCGTCTCTTGCAAGGACCCGAGAAAACAGGTTGCCGTCTTCCAAACTCAACCCATCGGGAAAACACGTTTCCTCGCTCTTACAAGCATCATGAAGCAGATAAAAACCCTAAAGTAGCATCTTTTTGAAGGAATACGTTTTAATTGAAGAATCGCCATTGGAGCTTGAGTCGACTCATTGCCGGGTCGAGTCATTGTCTCGCTTGAGGTAGTTGAGTCCAGCGTCTTATGGGGTCGGGGTTTCTGGTCGAAGGGAGAGGAAAAAGAGAGAAGCTAGAGAAGCTAGAGAAGAGAAAGTAAGGACAGTTGGGTAGAGCTGCCGAGTCGGGTTACGGTTCACATCGAGTCGAGTCTTGTGCACGAGTTGGGTCTGGTTTAGTCCAGCAACCCTGCTGGCGTATGGGTCAGAGAGAGAGAGAGAGCAGGAAGAAAGTAGAGCCAAGGGTTCCCAACTGAGTTCGGGACGAGTCAGCTGGCCAAGTCTGACTCGTTGCCGAGTCAAGGTGTGGCCCGTACGAGCTGGGATTAGGCCCACCATGATGCATTCAAAAGTAGGTAGATTTGTGATTCATACTTGTCACACCAAGTGAAACCGTTTGGATAGTAGGCATTCCCTACACGGTTTTTGCTCATGTGGCCCACTGACATTATAAATGTTGCTGATCTTTTATTCCTATGACTAAATTATTATCACACAGCTTGTGAATGGAGCGGAGTTCAAATAAATATCAAGGTTGGCCAACCTCTAGCTGACTCGATAGTGGTTGGGATGGGTAGACATGGATTGCATGCGGGCCTATCAGTAGCTAACAACATTGGTGCTAGTGGGCCCAACGATGATGTATATATTTAATCCAAGCTGTTCATCCATTTTTGCAGCTTAATTTATGGCATGATCCCTAAAATGCATAAGATCCAAATTTAAAGTGGACCACACCACACCACATAGAGACTTGGATGAAGGTAAAACACAAATATCAGCTTGATCCAAAACTTATCTTTTAATGGTGGGCTTTTTAGCAATCTTTCTTGTGGCATGGTCCACTTGATATTTGGATCCGACTCATCTTTTGGATCATGACATACATTCAGCTGGAAAAACAGATGGACGGCTTAGATTAAACACATACATCATTGTTGGGCTGACTGCCGACTAGTACCAACCAGTTGTTAGGTAGTTGATGGGAGTCACATCGTGTAATCCATTACTAAGGACGTCCCAACCAACATTGGGTCAACTGGAGGTGGGCCCATCTTGACATGTATGTAAAATCTACTCCAACTATAATGGGTCAAGATAATAATTTAGGGGTATTGCTTCAACATCAGCCACATCCATAATTCTAGTGGGCCACATGAGTGGAAACCATGTAGAGAACACCCACTATCAAAATCACTTCACTTGGTGTGATCCACATACATTAGGTATGGGTCTAACATTTGGTCTTCATGCATTAACCTCTACAAGCCAATTAATTGATGGAATGGATTTCACATCAACATCATGGTGGGCCCTGTGCAAATTCAAAGGTAGGCTTCTCCTCTCTCAGTGTTTTTTATTTTGTGGCCTAGTAAATCACAGATCAGTCATATTTTTTTGTACCACACGGTTCAATTGATACCACGGACTGAATTATCTAACTGGATCATAGGAACACATCATGGTGAGGCTCACTTACAATGCCCTTGTTTGAGTTTGCATGACCTGCAGTAATTTTGGTGCGCATAGCAATCGATGGCATATTTCAAAAAAAGAAAAAAAAGAAAAAAAAAAGAAGATGTGTATTGAAATATAATAGAACCGAGCTTCCCTGGGTTGATAATTTTCAAACCGAGGTTGGGTTGAGTTGAGTTAGGGTTGAGGCATAGGAAACTTGGGTTGGGCTAGGGTTGAGCACCAACCCAACCCAACTCAACCCAACCCGCTGGACTTTCAACCCTACTGGGATGAAGTGAAAACACAAAAATATTAGCTGATTCAAAACTTCAGTGCGCACATGAATGTTTCAACAGTGGTTGTTCAATACCCACTGTTTCCTATCGTGTGGACCATTTAAGTGTTGGATCTGCCTAATTTTTGGGTTGATGTCTTAACATTATCTGAAAAAGAGGATGGACGGAGTGGATTTCTCACAATCATCTCAGTGGGCACCGGCTAGCTTCACTTTGAGGAAAGTTCCTGTGCAAGAAATCCACGTCCGCTGTTCACAGCCTCGCGTGCGGAAACCGTTTCCTACTGGGATTCGACAGTTACCTTCTAGCTACAACCTAGGTGCTGGGGGGCGCGGATGGCGTCCTACCCCGCGCCCCCCCCCCGGGAACCGTAATCCGTCCGGGCAGGGATCTGTGGGGACCACCGTAATGTAAGTATTTTATCCACGCCGTTCATCATTTTTCTCAGATCATTTTAAGTTATGAGCCAAAAAATGAGCCAGGTACAGGTCTTAAGCGGACCACAAAGTGTGGATTGAACATCCACCATTAAAAACTTCTTGAGAGCTGAAGAAGTTTTGAATCAAGCTGATATTTGTTTTTCCACTTCATCCACGTCTACATAACCTTATGAATAGGTTGGATGGTAAAAAAAAACATCACGGGGGCCATTAGAAGGGTTTCAACGGTGGGTGTCATTATCATTGCAGCTTCCTTTGGTGTGGTCCTTTGGAGATGTGGACCTGCTTCATTTTTAGGATCAAACCTTAAAATGATCTGAGAAAAGCGATGAATGGCATGGATAAAATGCTTACATCACGGTGGGCCCCACTGACTCCTCCCGTCCGGGTGGGGTTAGGACGCAAAAGCCCCTGGGTCCCACCATGCTTATGGATGCCGTCTATCCATTTTTTCCAAATCATTTTAATATATGATAAAAAAAATTAAGGTGGACCACACCATAAGAAACATTGGTGATTGAACACCCACCATTGAAAACTTACAGAGTTTACAAAAGTTTTAGATTGAGCTGATTTTTGTGTTTTACTTTTATTTAGTTATGTGCGAATCAATCAATCAACGGGTTGTAAGGCAAATAAACATTACAGTGAGTTAGGAAGTTTTCAATGATGGGCGTTTAATCCCCATTGTTTCGAGTTTAAGTGGCATGGTCCACCCCAGATTTGGATCTGCCTCATTTTTTGGTATCATGCCCTAAAATAATATTACAAGATAAATAAATGGAGCAGAAAAAACACATGCATAATGGTGGACTCCTAGAAGATTTCCCAACACCAAGGTGATGATAAGAAGAGATAAGTTAATAGATTCCAACCTTTACACATAAAGGTCCAACACATCCAATGGACTGGCCTTAACATTAGGATCATCCTAGGCAAAAATCAGCCATATCTGTTCATCAAGTGAACTATACTAGTATTTTACTATTTGTCTATTCCTCATGAAAATAGATTAAATCGGCTTCATTCATAGTGTGAGGGCCATTATATTATTGTGATTCTCGCATCATAGCTTCTTTTATTTTTCTTTTCTTTTCTTTCTTCGTCTTCTTCTTCTTCTTCTTCTTCTTCTTCTTCTTTTTTTTTTTTTTTTTTTTGATAAAAACTGTAATCTATGATGACCCATAAAAAAAAAAAAAAAAAAATTGAAAGAAAGCAAAAATAATAATAATAATAAAATCTTACAGTAGCCTCCAATTTAATGGTTTGGATCACCACAAACAAGTGTCACATGCACAGTAGAAATATTTGGGGTGCACATTATCAAACTCATAGATATGTCATTCTTGTATCCTATTGCTCAGGAAAATGTGAAAGTGAGCTCTTAGTAGATATGCAAAGTCACCAATAATCTCTACAGGAACATGACCCTTCTCTAAAACAATGGAATCTATTATTATCTCTGACTACTACTTCTCGGCCTGTAATCTTCGACATGAGTTTTATAGCAGTATGACAATCATTACAAACTCGAAGGTTTTTCACTACTCGAATGACATCCCCTTGCATTGTGCTGATAAGACCAAATGCGATAGCCAACTTTTCACTGTGACAACCAAGGCTATGCTCTTTTTCTTCCTCTTCTATATCGAAGAGAACTGTTTCTGTTGTGGGTACATATCCCAAACCCTTCAATTCCTTAGCCAGTTCATCAAGCTTCAAATAGATCTTCTCCGACAGCGGATGGGACCGGTCTCCCACGAGAAACTCATGAACAATACCATTCAGCTCAATCCAGCTACATCCTGGTGTCTTTCGGATGTTTTTCCTATTCATGACCAGCCTAAGGTTTGCCGCGTCATCCCACTGACCATTTGCAGCATATATATTCGATAAGAGTACATAATTCCCAGCATTCATAGGCTCTAACTCAATGAGCTGCTTCAATACATGTTCAGCCAAATGGGTGTCACGGTATATCCTGCAGCCACCCAAGAGAGCTCCCCAGACGACAGCATTAGCCTCCACTGGCATGCCTTTGATCAACTGATGAGCCTCATCTAATAAGCCCGCACGGCCAAGAAGATCAACCATACATCCATAATGCTCGATCCTAGGAGTTAGTGTATATACACGACTCATGCTCTCAAAATACCGACGGCCATCTTCGACTAGACCAGCATGAGTACAGCCACAAAGAAGACCAATGAAAGTGTTCCCATCAGGTTGAATCCCCAACTTCTGTATCTGATTAAACAGTCCAAATGTAATTTTCCCATGACCACTCATGCCAAGCCCATTGATCACCGCATTCCAAACAACAAGGTCTCTTTGCTTCATCCCTTTAAAGACTGCCCAAGCCCGAGCCATGCATCCGCATTTAGCATACATATCAATCAATGCAGTACCCAAGACCGGGTTCGACATAAACTCATTTTTATTGATTAAACTGCTAGCCCAATTGCCTAAGTCTAGAGCACCTAACCTGGCGCAAGCAGAAAGAACAGCAACCATGGTAAAACAATCCGGTCTCACATGTTTGTCCTGCATTTGGAAGAAGAGATCTAATGCCTCTTTAGGAAGCCCATTTGATGAATAACCACTGATCATCGTGCTCCATGAAACCACATCTCTCTCTTCCATCCGAATGAAAACAGACCGTGCTTTCTCCATGCTACCGCACTTAGCATACATATCCACAAGGGCAGTACCCACAAAGACATTCCTCTCCATGCCCTTTTCCACAATATATGCATGTATCCACTCCCCATTCTTTAGATCCCCCAACTGAGAACATGAAGACAATACCCGAACCAGAGTAAAACTATCTGGCCGCAAATCCATCTCCAACATCCGCCTAAACATATCCACAGCCTCCCAAAACCTCCCATCCTCCATATACCCACAGATAATCGCGGTCCAAGAAACGACATTTCTTAAAGGAATTTCATCGAACAGCTTGTGGGCATCACACAAATGACTACATTTAGCATACAAAGAAACCAAACTTGTCTTAACGAAGACATCCCATTCAAAACCTGCTTTCAAAACAAGGGTATGAATCTTTACCCCTAATCGAAAATCCGGAATCCTTGCGCAAGCCTTGAGTACAAAAGGGAAAGTGAAGTTGTTGGGGAGCAGGCCGTGCTGACGCATGAGACTATAGAATTCAACTGCCTCAAGGAAACAGTCATTGGATACAAAGCCACGGATCATAGAATTCCACAAGAAAATGTTAGGTTCTTGGACAGAGCTGAAGATGAGTCGTGCGTGGTTGGGGTGTCCTAAGTTGAAGGAGGATTTGAGGATAATATTGAGGAGGTAGTTATCTTGGCCGATGCCGAGGCGGAGGAGGCAGCCGTGGAGATGCTTGAGGTGTTTGAAGGTCAGACATCCTTGCAATAGGTGTTTCTTCAGATCCGAGGCCTTGGAAATTGGCGGGAGTCGAGTCCTCCAAACGGTCGGGTCGTATACCATTTCAAATTGAATTATATCAACGACTACAGTGATAAAATATGGGGGTTTTAAATCTTCGGGTCCGTGCCCTCGTTCAAAAATCATGTCCGTCCATCCGTGATGCAGGACAATTAATCACTTGCTCCAAAGTTTTGAATTGATAGTGCACGGCAAATTAATTCCTGTCTGGTAGCACAGCCGCATATATCATGAGTTAGGACATCGACCAAACCCCCTCATGGCTCCCAAATTACATGGGTACCACATCACATGAGCCACCTGCATTACACAGTTGGCCTACCTCGAGTATGCCCCTGCATCCCACAGGCAACCCCACTCAAGCCCGGTGTGAAAATGTCCCTTCTTAGGAGGCCATTTTATGTCAGGATTATACATGATTTTCATAATATTTGTGATGAATATAGTGACATTTATATTTTATTTTATTTTATTTTTGTTAAATATCTTAATTCGGTTATTTCATTGCACATGTTACTCAATTCATACATCGATCCTACATCAAATTTTTTCTAACACAAACTTTGTAAGGCCTGTTCATACTTGTTATCGCCATACCCCGTCACTCTCGCATCATAGCTTGCTCCCAAAAAATACCATTGAATGAACGACTTGAATTGATGATACATGTGACAATTAAAAGCTTAAACACATTAATAATGTAGGGAAAAAGGTAAGGACTTTGCAAAACTACATACTCAAAGAAAATGTGATTTATATGTTGAGGCGAGAGAATGAACAGTCAGCTTTTGTATTGCAGATTACTCTCATCGATGCATGTATATATTTATTCGTTAGTTTATATTGAAAATTTTTAATGTTTATATTTAAATTCCAATCATTCCAATCATTTGAATCATCAATTTTCTAATGGTGGACCCGGCAATGTAAATGCTGTCATTGGGTATAAAATGGTATTATTTGTATGTTTGGTACCTAAAGAAATTGACACAAATCCAAAACAATGCACATCCAATTAACCTGTGTGGGATGTCTAGGACTATCTAGACTGAACCCATCACATTGAAAGCAGTAAAAAAGTGGTCCAATGGGTTGGATGTTAAAAAAAATAAAAATAAAAATAAAAAATTGGGTATCTTGAAAGATAAGCTGGATATTGCAAATGTGAATGTGTTGTTTCAATAATAGTATGATCGATTGACTAATACCACCATAAATCTTTGATGATGATTGTAAGACCCATGTCCTAGTCTGTACCGTTCCGTTGGCTTCCGCGGTCCTTCCGGTCAAATTCCGGCAACCTTCGCATCGTATCCGACATTTGTGTGCGATCCTAAGTTAGGTCCCGCGCACCGACGTCGGCTCGATCCGAAACTTGTATCATAGCGACCGCGTCGTCACCGCGGTTCCAACATCGTGACTTGTGCACCGAACCGATACCCAGGCTAGGAGATGTAGGCCAGCGTTTGTTTCGAAGAAATGCCGCGCGTTGCAAATATCGAGGGAATCTCTACGATATGTCCAATCAATCAATCAATTAATCAATATCAAGTACAAGTCAAGTCACACCTTACCTAAGTACAACAACCCATCCCTCTTTCTCCACAAAGTCAACTCTCTCTCTCTTCACCCATTTCTCTTTTCCCAAAATTTCAACCCAAACCATACCTTCCATCACCTCTCCTTACATCACCCATCACTCCATCACCTCATATCACCCATCACTTCTCTCTCTCTCCCTCATTTTCTTCCAAGCAAAAAAATTCACACATCCAAGCTTCCTCTCTCCCAAACCACAAGTGTGGTCCACCTTCTCATCTTCTATCTACACCCTCTCATCTTTCATCCACACCATTAATCTCCCATCATCCACCGTCCAAGGCAAAGGCAAGGAGCATTGGAGCCTAAGGGACCAAGAAGAAGGAAGATAAGGTGGGTGATTTACCGTTATTCTCAATTTTAGGGCCCACTTGTTGGTGGGACCCATTTGGATGTATGTGATTTAATCAAGAGGGGCCCATAGTGGCGGGGTTCCTCTATCTCATCGTATATTCCTCTCTCTCTCTCTCTCTCTCTCTCTCTCTCTCTCTCTTTCTTTGTGATGGTGTGGATCCCACCAATATGTGCTATATCTACCGTCCATCTACATCAGACGGTGTGGCCCACCCTATTGCAGGTGATGATCCACACCATCCACTGTTTGGATGGGCCCAATACATTCTTCCTTCTATATGTTATATTTTATATAATATATATATATATATATATATATATATATATATATATATATATATATATATATATATATATATATATATATATATATAATATACATAATATAATAATTATTATATATATAATATAAGATATATATTATATGTATATGTATATATGTTGGTGGGCCACGTGGACCCACCACAATGATGTGTTTATAGAAGTCGTCCAGCGTCCGTTGGAAAACAGTGAAGTGTTAACTAACATGGGAGTGCACTACTAAGCTAGCCAAAGGGAGAGGTGGGCCACTCATGCAGGCCCCACCTTGATGTTTTTATGCAATCCAATCCGTCCATCCCCTTCCACAGATCACTTTAGGCGTTGAGCTGAAAAATGATCTCAATCTGAACTTATGGTGGGCCATAGCATAGCGAACAAGTTCTCTACCATTGATATACACCCTGACGTTGCTGTATGTCAAAAACCCATTTAATATTGGTCTTAATAGGTTTGTATCGAACCACAAGGACCCATGGCTGGAGTTGATCTTGCTGATGCGGGCCCATCTACTAAAAACCGAAGAAAAACGTAAAATCAAAAAAAAAAAAAAAAAAAAAAACCGAGCAGCAGCGCTGTTGCTGCTGTCAGCGCATATGCAGGCGCTGCCTGCCCTGTCTGCTGACGGACGGACCAAGCTGGGCCTCACGGCCCCAGCTGTGGGCCCCACCATGATGCATTTTGATCATCAATACCATGCATTTGATGGGTCTCCTCTGACCAAGGGTCCGCTCCAAAAATCAGCTGTATAAGGAACTCCGGTGGGCCACAGCATTTAAACTCATGTGAAGACATGCCTAAATGTATAAAATCAGTCGGTGGGGCCTACCTGAGTTTTGAATGTTGCTGAAACTTGGTCTGGACCGTCAGCCAAGTGGGACTCACCTAATGGGCGGGCTGGATCTGTGGACCACATCACGGTGGGCCCCAGGTTTGGGTGGCCTCATCAACCGTTTGAATGACAAATGAACATTACCGTGGGCCCTGGTCCACGTACACAGATTGGATTACAGATAAATGTCACGGTGGGCCCAAGGCCCACACGTGACCTCATGAACAGGTTGGACGTCAAAGAAATGTCACAGTGGGCTCCCTGCCCACGTGACCTCATCAACAGGTTAGATGAAAAATAAACATTTCGGTGGGCCCCTCCTTGACCGCGTGGCCCTGTGAATAGGTTGGGTGCAAATAAACATTATAGTGGGTTCAAGTTGAGTAGAAAATAAACATTTCAATGGGCCCAGGTTGGGCCCCAGGTCTAAGTGACCTTGTTAATGGGATGGATGGAAAATAAACATTATGGTAGGCCCACTTGGGACCCACTTAAGTATGTATTCCACACCGTCCATTAGTGTGGGCCCCACCATGATGCATGTGTTTCATCCAAACCGTCCAATCATTTGGAAAATATTTTAATGCCATGTGATAAGGCCCATCTTGGTATGTTTGTGGGCCGTCCGTTGAGGCCCACCTTGATACATACAAGGCCCATCTTGGTATGTTTGTGGAAATCTATTGCTCAGCTATCGTCCTCTAATATTGCATTTTTGTCACCCTGTTCCGCTAAATTTAAGAATAAAAACTGACAGAAAAGCAGAAACTGAGCAAGTAAAATTAAATTGAAGATGAGTATGATTTTGAGATTGAGTTGTTACTTCCCGTTATGCCGGATTACCCTTTTCTAAAAATTCATGCAAGGAGTGAAATTTTGGATGGTTGTAAAAGTTTTTAAGTGGCTTTCAGCTGTAAGTCACTTACAGGGAAGTGACTTCTCACCCCAGCCCCATGAAGTTTTCTAGATGTTTCACCTATAAGCAACTTACATGTTGAATTTCCCCCACCAAGCACCACTAGTGACTTACCTGTAACTCACTTCCCACTAACAGAACTTACAGGCATCTAAATGACCCTTCACAAGAATAATTTAATCGAAATGTATTCACAGTTCAGGAATTGTTTGAATTTCAAAACATTTATATAAACCGTCCAGAGTTTTCACAATTGTGCAGCTCACCTTGCAAGTTGATCACTATTTTTGAGCCAGGCTATCTATAGAGTAGGGCCACCAATTTATAAACTGGGCTAATAACCCAAATACTCCAAAACAGGCAACTAACACAAGCATTTCAACTTAATAATCCAAATACATAATACCCAAGAAAGACAACATTCTACTTGATATTCCAATTCCAAAATGTCATAGAACTACATACATAGCTACATGCATGTGCACGACTCGTAACTTTAAAACTCAGTGATTCAGTTCGAGCTCAGACAAGTAAACTTGACTTTATGAAATTTTAAGGTGAGTTAAAACAAAGCCAGCTGAGTTCTGCAGCCATAACCTTAGCTTAGGAAGCAAAGGCCTCTAACCAACATATCATGGAGTTTGCGTTTGTGTATTTCCATAATTTTATGCATATTTATGTTACTCTTTAAGTACTATATTTATTATTTAAGTATTAAGTACCTAGTTAATTATTAATTACACAACGATGCTTTGATTTTTATAAAAACACAATGAAACTACTATTGCGAAAAGAAAAAAGTCCCCTAATCAATTAGAAATCTGTTCTCACCCTTGCAAAATGGTAAATTTTTAGCCTTAGTTTGTCATCAACTAAGGCGAAATAGTAGACCTTTAGCCTCAGTTTGTCACCAACTAAGACGAAAAAGTAAATTTTTAGCCTAAGTTTCCTAACAACTGAGGTTAAAAAGCGAACTTTTAACATCAGTTTCTTAGTAACTGAGGCAAAATAGTGGACTTTTAGCCTCCATTTCTCACAAATTAAGGTAAAATGGTAAACTTTTAGCCCCAGTTTTTCACTGATTGAAGCGAAATGGTAGACCTTTGGCCTCGGTTTCTCACCAACTGAGGCAAAAAAAGCGGATTTTTAGCCTCAGTTTCTTGACACGGAGGATAAAAAAGCAAACTTTTAACCTCGGTTTCTTAGTAACTATGGCAAAATAGTGGACTTCTAGCCTCGGTTTCTTACCAACTGAGGCAAAATACTAAACTTTTAACTTCGATTTGTCATCAAGTGAGGCGAAATAGTAGATTTTAGCCTCAGTTTTTTACTAACTGATGCGAAAAAGCGGACTTTTAGCCTCAGTTTCCTAGCAATTGAGACCAAAAGCGAACTTTTAACCTCGGTTTCTTAGTACCTGAGGCAAAATAGTGGACTTTTAGCCTCGGTTTCTTACTAACTGAGCAAAATACAAAACTTTTAACTTTGGTTTCTCACCAAGTGAAGCGAAATGGTAGATTTTAGCTTCAGTTTCTCACCAATCGAGGCAAAATGATGGACTTTTAGCCTCAGTTCTTTAGTAACTAAGGCGAAAAGGCACACTTTTACTCGATTTCCTAACAATTGAGGCTAAAAAAGTGAACTTCTAACCTCATTTTCTTAACTGAGGCAAAATAGTGAACTTTTAGCCTCGATTTCTTATCAATTAAGGCAAAACGGTAGACTTTTAACATCAGTTTCTCACAAATCGAGGCAAAATAATGGACTGTTAGCCTCGGTTCGTTAGTAACTGAGGTGAAAAGGTTGACTTTTAGCCTCAGTTCCTTAGTAACTGAGGTGAAAAATAAACTTTTAACCTTGGTTCCTTTGCAACAGAGGTTAAAAAACACATTTCATCTCCATTTTTTCAACCGTGGCTAAAGGCCCATTTTCTTGTAGTGTTTTCCACAGCATTCTCATAAATGTTGTTCTCACATTTTTAATTTTCTGTAAAACAAACATTGCATTATATTTGAAGTAACATTGATGGAATAAAACTATTCTTATTCTATAAAGCGAACCATCTAGATTTTGTGTACTTTGTTTTCTGCATGCCATCTAATTAATCCACAAGATTCACAATGTCAAAATAAATGAACACCATAGAAATTGTTCTGTTTCAAAACTCAAGTGATTCACTACACATGATTTTCATTATTTAAGTCATGATTTTACAACGTGTTGCACATCTGAATTTTCGGTCAGCATATCATTAGGTGCATGCATTATGGAGAGACGCAGTATCATTGTAGGGCATGCATGATGGATGGATATAAGATTATTTATATAAGTATGTACGTTTTTGAACTAATGTATGTAAACCAATGCTTATATAAGTTCATAAGAAATAAAACTTGAGAGTTTAATCTACCTTATTTTTAATTTCATCCGGTATCTCAACTACTTATAAATTTTTTTAATTTTTAGGAACATATGAAATAAAAATTAAAAATAAAAACACTATCTCATTGTCATAGAGAATATCTTGCTAAGGGAACCTGTATGATATACCGAATAAATATCATAAATGTACAAGTTGTTTGCCAATTAACATAAAATGTGTATGTTTGAAGTAAACAAAAACATACATTTCTTGTGAAGTGCCCAAAATCAGGTAGTCAGCACTTTTGTGTGCACAATGTCATGCTTGGTATAACATTAACCATATAAATTTCGAAACCCAATAATGAACTCACATAAATAAAATAAAACCGTAATAATTTATAACAATATAAATTTGACTAATATTTGTGATTAAACATCTGGCTGCCTGAGTGCATGGGAATCTTACCAGTTACCACTTACAAGCTTGCATTTAAATTTCTTGCCATCTAAAGTTTTTGGATGGGATTGACCAAGGCAATCCTAGCTGTATAATTTATGGTTTTCGTTCTTCAAAATTACCACCGAAAGTTTCATTTCGAGAAACACCCATGATTAGACCTCTCTACTATAAGCAAGCCTGACCATTCATTCTTGCGCACCACATATTGTATGGTGTGGATCACCCTATTAATATTAATATGAATTTTTCATGGCAGCTTAGGAAGAGCGGAGTGGATCTAATGGACAGTCCAGATAGAAGATTTGTATGCCAATGAGTCCAATCCAATTCAGTCATGAAAAGCCATCCATCCATTTTTCCAGATTATTTTAGCGTGTGAGCTCAGAAGTGAGGCAGATCCAAACATGAGGTGAACCACACAATGGGAAACAGTAGTGATTAAACACCCATCATTAAAAACTTCTTAGGGGCACAAAAGTTTTAGATGAAACTGATATTTGTGTTTTACTTTCATTCATGTCTCTGTGACCAAATCAACAGGTTAGATGGGAAATAAACATTAGAATGGGCTCCAGGAAACTTTTAATGGTTGGCGTTCAATCATCACTGTTTCCGGTGGTATAGTCCACCTGAGATTGAGATTTGGATCGGACTCATTTCTGGGATCATGTCCTAAAATGATCTGGAAAAATGAATGGATGGAGTGGATAAAACACATAGATCTTGGTGTAGCCACGAGAGTTTTTCCAATACCAACAAGCACACGGAGCATAGGGAAGTTAGCAGATAGCTTCCAACATTTCATGTGCACGAAGCGTCCAACACATTTAACAGGTTGTCCTCATCTGGAGGACCACTATGAACAAAATCAGCCATATCTGCTCATCAATTAGGCCACACTTGTATTTTACCATTTATCAATGGTTAGAAATTATCTTCCATCTTGTGGCCCAGCAATTATTGCAAAAGGTGATCCTCATGGTGGGGCCAACTTATTGAAAGTTTGGATGTCTGATTCACTTAATAGGATTGAAGTTATAGCATTTGGGAGAGCTTGGATTCGGAATGCATTGGAATCCAAATCACAGTTACATTGGAATCAAGGTCATCTAAAATCCTCATTTTTGTTTGGTTGAAAGCATATGAATCCAAATCTTCTATTTGGGATCTTGTATTTGGAGGGCATTGGAATTCTTCGGTATATTCACATGACTAATACTTTGGCAAAAAAAGAAGAAGAAGAAGAAGAAGAAGAAATTACAAGCCTTAGGTGGGCTACAAATGCAATGATCACAAACAAATGACTCAATGATGTTTTTTAACCATCCATTTAGATGTCTAATGCTTGGATGGTTCAGATCATTCTATTGATATAATTTTAGTGTTGTAGCCAATAATTGGTTTGTTTTGGGTATCATCGGTGTGCCATGTGTCCCGTTGATTAGTAACCTAAAGACATGTTGATTAGTAGCCTAAACACACCTTCATGAGATATATACCCTTAAGGAAGAAGTCATTTTCTTCTCGTTACACCAAAATATTAAAATACACAAAAAAGTCGATTTGAAATACCTTCTATTCCATTTGTCTCTAAATTTAAAACTGCCAAATTATTATTAAAAAAAAAAAAAAAAAACCAACTATCTGGATTTGAAATACACACGTTTACCACCAAATCCAAGGTCCCAAATGGTTTGCTAGTGTTCCAACCAGCTACTAGACTTAACATATCATGGATATCCATGAATAAATTGATGTTTCTTTCTCTTGCTTGAGAGAGGTTATGAATCTAGAATTCTGTTACAGTGAAAGGAGTTGGGAAGAAGTTGTCAATAATAGATTACCTAGAGAAATAGGTAAAAGGAATTTCCATCCAAGATTTAATAGTTGGTCCATTCTCATCCTAGGTAAAGTCCATCTTGTTGTGATGGGAATGAACAGGAACAAATAATATAAGCTTTAGCTAATGTAATAAAGATACCAATTGTCGTTCCAAAGACACCTCGTATCAATTGAGAAAAGTTCTTACTAGAGAGCTTATACCATCACATTAAGATCATACTTCAGACATATCCATAACAATGAATTTAAATACTTTCTGTCACATTAATTTAAATACTTTCTATGACATTGTTTTGACCCAATAAACATTGAGTCCAGTTTTGCCTATCTTGTACTTTCCTGTCTTGTACTTACCTTTCAGTCAGTGGGGAGGTAATTTTAATGCGCTGGGTTCGGCATAGGCCATTGACAAGGCTAGCTTGATTATCATCTTTAGCTATGCTATTTCAACAGGTGATTTTCATATTACAGGGTTGGTGTGGCTAGATCATCTCCAGCAATACCGAGTCATAGCCCAATCACAAATCACGATAGCATGGATCCAAACATCTCTATGTGTAGTTCTCGATGGGAAAGAATGTAGATGATCTTGTAATCGAACATAGGGAAATTGAATTGAAAGAGTAAATGCACGTTGCTCAATGCAAACTACTCTATACCATTGGCTGGCATTAGGTGTAGTACCATTCATCTAGTGGCCCACCATTGACAGAAGACGCTATCAAAAATGCTTAGGCAAGCATAGCACCCTAATACTTGGCCCGTGTAAAGAAAATATGGATTATTAATACTTGACCTGTATAAAGAAAATATAGTCCATATGCAACATGTACCAGTAGATGAATGTGTGGAGCTTCAAAAGAGTGTAACTTGTCGATAAAGATGGTGATTGGTGTGACAAGGCATTGAGTACTGGGCTGAAATTGCATAATGTTACTTACATAAAAACCCAAAATCACATAAAATTATGTACACAAAACATAAAAAGACTAACTGATTGGATTCAGTGGTGCTGATGAATGCAGTGTAATTGTAAGCACACAGCAATCACTGCTGAGAATACAACAAAGTCAACATCCACACCAGCTTCTTGCATCTCATTGTACATACCCAAAGACTCATCCAGCAGCATTCTGTTCTGCAAATCAACATCTCTCTCATTCGCTCCCAATCACTCCATTCTTCATGGACATATTGACCAATCCAATGGCCACAAACAGGTTTGAGCTTAGACTTTACCACATGGCCGTGTAAACGTACCTCGCTTGATATCATGAACGAAGAAGAGTGCTAACTTTGACTCTCTTCCTTCTCTCGTCCTTGCTCTCTCGTCCGGCGTTCTCTCTCCTCTGCAACCATGCTAGTCTATCAGGATCTCCTCACAGGTGATGAGCTTTTGTGGGATTGATTTTCCTATAAAGAAATCGAGAATGGAGTTCTATGGGAAGTTGAGGGAAAGTGGG
Source organism: Magnolia sinica (assembly GCF_029962835.1). Classification (NCBI taxonomy): domain Eukaryota; kingdom Viridiplantae; phylum Streptophyta; class Magnoliopsida; order Magnoliales; family Magnoliaceae; genus Magnolia; species Magnolia sinica. The sequence continues at coordinate 9,792,680 of NC_080587.1, read as the reverse complement.
CATTTCAAGGAGCCATCGAAGATGATGAAGGTGTGGAAGATCAGGCTGTCAAAGTTGTGAACAGTTTCTTACCTACGTGAAGAGATATATCGTTTTTAAAAAATAAATCCGCAAGGATAGACTTTAAGAATGCCTTTCCTTTTCTTTATATATATATATATATATATATATATATAGAGATGCTCACACACAACTAGTTGGACGCTTCATTTTCGTCCAACTAGCTGGGCATTTAATGAACAGTTAATGCTATTAAAAATTTCCATATAAAAGTTATTTCAATTGATGAAAAAGAGTTGCTTACTTAAGTGGGCCCCACCGTAGTATTATCTAAAATCCACCCGATCATTAGGTGAGCCACCTCAAGTTAGACCTAGTGCAAAACAATCAGCCCCATCCCTGGCTCACATGAACCACATGATTGAAAAATGTGTATGTAGAAAGCTCATCCTCCAATCTCTTTCCCTTGGTGTGATTCACTTTAATCACTTATGTGCCAAATTTTTAGGTTCAGGCCTAATTTTTGGTGTGGGAGCTAATGGTTGGAGTGTATTTTATATTCTCATCATGACAGGGCCTGTAAAAATCAAGGGTGGAAATCTCTCTCAATTGTTTCAATTGGTATGGCCCACTTATATCATTGATTAGCCTGAATTTTTTTTTGTCCTAGCCTAACATAGGATTACATAGCTAATGATCGAAGTGGATTTCTAAAAAATGTCACGGTGGGGCCCTTAAAATTTGAAGGGTGGGCGTATCTCAAACTATTGTTGGTTCCGAGAAAAATCTTACGTTTCCCATACTGAGAGAGTGGATTAGGTAGCAACACCTACTGGCAAGTGCACGTTTCCATAAACGTTGGGCGCACCATGATGTATGTGTCACATATCTGCGCCGTCCCTCAGCTTTTAAAGATCATTTTAGTGCAAGTTCCTTAAAACGAGGCAGATCTAAATCTCAAGTGGACCACGCCACAAAAAAGCAGTAAACATTGAACACCCACCATCAAAACATTCCTAGGGCCCACCATGATGTTTATTTACCATCCAACCTGTTCATAATGTCACATGGACCTGAATGGATGAATGGAAAGCAGAAATATCAGGACGCTGATTAGATACGGGCAGGTTAAGTAGCCAGTCCCTACCGTAGTGACATCACCAAGTTCTGTAGGCCCCACTATGATGTATGTGTTGTATCCACACCGTCTATCCATTTTGAAATATTATTTTAGCATGATCCAAAGAATCAAACTATCCTAAGGCCCACCGTAATGTCTATTTGATGCACCATTCCATTTTTAATGGAGGGCGTCACCGTCCCACGCTTTGTGCCGGGTCCACTTTTGGATTTAACTCATTCTTTGGGCCTAGGTGTCAAAAATCATCATGATGGGGCCTGGAAGGAAACACATAAATACTCCCTCTTCCAACGGAAGTTTTGGATGGTAAGCTTGTATGCCTCATTTTTAGGCTCATAGTAATGTGGGCCACACGTCATACAGAAGTGGGGAGGGGCCTTACACCGTGAGTCCTTGACCTAGATGCATGTATTGTATATCCAATCTGTCCATCAAAAATCAAGTAGAGAAAAATCTCAGTGTTCCGTAAGAATATTATTTTTGGGCCCAGATATCCTAAAATAATATGAAAAAATAAATAGACAGCGTGGATAAAACTCATACACATGGTGGACCCCTCTATCGGTGTTAAGCTTTCGTGGACATTGCCCGTTGGTTTCCAATCCAGCCCATCCATTATGTGTTTCCACTTGGATGCATGTGAAGGATATAAAATATTATGTTTTTGTAATTAATAGCTAACTATTCTTTTACAAAAAAAAAAAAGTGTGCCGCTAGAAATCTATTCCAACAAGTTAGATTCAGCTTATGAAGGCTCGCATATAAATTTCTTGCAGTACAATGTGCAGGAGACCATTACGCGTGAACATACATACATATATATATATATATATATATATATATATATATATATATATATATATATATATGGAAATGGTACTATGCGCTCAACCTCACTATAAGCTCCCGTGAGGTCGAGCTATGTGGGCCCCACCGTGATGCGTGTTGACCATCAACCCCGTGAATTTGATGACTATTCCATCACCATTCTATGTTGGGCCACACCACATACAGAAGTTGAGAGGGGCCCTGCACCATTAAAACATTTATGTGTGTAGTTTCAGATGCATGCAAATTTCAGGTGGGCCCCACAGTGCTTTAATATGTTTATGGCATGTCTTCACATTATTTTAGATGGTATGGCCACCTGAGTTCCTTATACAGCTGATTTTTGGATATCCCATAATTTAAAGGGGACCTATCAAATGCATAGTGTTGATGGTCGACACGCATCACGGTGGGTCCCACACAGCTCGACCTCATGGGAGCTTATCATGCGCTGGAGCGAATAGTACCTTTTCCCATATGTATATATATGTGTGTGTGCATAAACGTTGAGACAGCTAATAATTGGTATCGCATTGCTCGTTGTGGTAACCGTTGATTGGCTGATAATGCCTAGGTTGGATTTTGGCTTTCACAAGAAATTCCTGCGAAAGGATGCACTGCGACCGTCCGTTTTTCGAGCTCATTTTAGGACAAACAAGAAATGAGGTGGATACAAAAATGAGTCACACCAGAGAGAAAATTGGGAAAGAGTGCCACTGTTGAAACCTTGTTAGGCTGCATCTTAATGTTTATATACCATCATTCCCACTGGGATGAAGTGACAACATAAAAACATTAGCTTGGTACAAAACTTTCATAACTATAACCATAAGAATGTTTCAACGGTGCTAGCTGAATAAATATGGTTTCCTCTAGTGTGGACTATTTGAGTTTTGGATTATCCCTCATTTTTGTGGCATCTTCTAAAATGAATTCGCAAAACAAATGAACAGGTGGATTTCTCACAAACATATCAGTGGGCCCTACCAGCATCCTTGTGCAGGAAATTCTTATAAAGGCTTTCACAGTAAATCCCCCCCTCATATCCTTACATTTGAGTGGTGTGATTAGTCTGTGGATGATAAACTGACTTGATTACATGAATGAGAAACTGACATTGGATGGCCCACTATGTTGTATTTGTTGTAATCTATCACTGAGTATCCACTTAGCTGCAGTAAGGAACAAGCACCATATATTTGACCGACGGCAGCGAGTCAACAACATAAGTTGATTGCTTAAGTAGACACACAAGATTTAATAGTCAAAGTAGGTTTTAGGAAGTGAGCTTATACCATGATTATCTTTCTTACAGATTTCAGTGTATTCTATGAAGAAATTTCATTAATTCTTTCATTAATTCATATCGATATGGTGTAATTGTTACATTGTTAAAGCCATCTACTTAATGAAGTTAACCATCAGAATTGAGCCATCAAATTATCATCAAATACAATCAAAATAGTTTTAATCATTAAAATATAAATTTAACAATTAAAAATCTTTCAAAACTAATTAAAACCTTTCAATTGTTGGGCTCAGTGGAAAAATCATTTGATGACTTGTTAATCTAATAAGATAAAGTTTTAAACAAGTCTCATAGTAAAATCAGTGGAACCCTTTTGTGTCTTTCCATTCTATTATCAATGTGTCTAATCTCAGCTTCCTAGAATCAAAGGATGGACCATGTAACTATCACATGAACAGATAAATAAAAGATAAATGTAACACTAAATATTTCTAAATTATACAATACATGTCCAATTAAAACCCATAGTTATTAAAATCAGTGGTTGAAATCAACCAAATCAGATTCATGAGAACATTTATTTTTGGGGCACTAACTAAATAAAGCAGACACCCAAGATTTGTTGGTCCAAATTGAGCCTCATCAAGAAATCCAGTCAATTCCTAGCATGTTCAGTTGGATAAGTGCACACCCCATATTCTATGATCACTGAGGTCTGATCAAGATATTCATCATTGCCATTTCCCATTGAATGCACTGATTTTTCCATGGTCTAATTTTTTTCAAGATGTTTCACATTGGCTAATTGTTTTCTTCTTATTATGGGACAGTAGTTTTACATATAACCTGATAGGTTGGCTGTGAAATAAAGGTAAAGACAACCATAAGCACGAAAAAATATGTGCGATAAGCTTATCCTAAAAATATTTGTGGGGCCTACCATGATGCGTAAATAACACCCAATCCATCCATCATGCACTCATGTTCTCCTCACAAATCATATGCAATACTCCAGTGGGCCACATAAAAGGGAACAACAATGATGGAGACACCCACAAGGATGAATGAACTCTCAAAAATGCCAGGCCATTCCAAAGCATAGGTGGGCCATAAAACATATTTTGGAAGTTTTAGGCATGATTTTACATAGTTTGGTGCATGACTTCCATATCGACCTGATTTTTGGAGAATGAGAACAAAGGGGGTAAACATGATGGACAAATTGGATGTCATTTACACATAATGGTAGGTCAAAGAAAGGATTTGTTGTGGATCCAGTTCCTAGTTGCATTGGGACACTTGGTCAGTCCATTGCTAGCATGAATAAAGTAGACCAATCGAATTGCACGAGTTGGACTTCCTTCTCAATATCCATCCAATTTTTCATTTCTTTCAATCCATGATTATCTGGTAAAATTGATTCTATAAGCCATACAAAATGTGCCTCAAAATCAAATTTACCTTCACATGGGTTGATTCCTTCATTTCTATCATTGCTGTGAACAGAATATATTCATGCAGTAATTTACCTTCACATCAGTTGATTCCTTCATTTCTATCATTGTCGTGCATCTGAAGTTGTTTAATTGTGTATTCATGCATCCGACTTCCAAACTCGATTCATACATACTTCTCACATATGTATATTTCTGCAAAACTTTGTATTAGATTTGAAGTATCATTGATAGACTTAATCTATCTTTAACATACAAAATGAATCATTTGTAATGTGTGTATAGTACATTGTGTTTTCTGCATGCCATCCAATTTAATCCAAAAGATGTGCAATGCCACGATGAATGTACACCCCACAAATCACTCTATTCCAAAACTCAGGTGATCCACAACACATGATTTTACAACGTATTGCATAGCTGAATTTTGGGTCCGCCTGATTTTTGGGTGACAAAGAGATCATTAGGGGCACACATAATAGTTGGATTGCATGAAAATTTAATTATATGAGTATGCCACTCTTTGAATTAATGTCTATAGATCAATGCTCATGTAAGTTTGTGGGAATAAAATATGAAAGTTTAATATACCTTATTTTTAATTTACTCCAACATCTCAATTACTAATAAAGTTTCTTACTTTTTAAGAACAAATGAAAAAATAAAAAATAAAAAAAAATATGCCATGCCATAGATAACGGCTTGTTAAAAGAACATGTATGATATATTGACTAAATATCATAAATGTACAAATCATCAGCCAATTAACATAGAATTTGTATGTTTGAAGGCAATAAAAACATGCTTTTCCTGTGAGATTTTGGTGCCCAATAGTAGGTAGCCAGAACTTTTGTGTGCACAATGTCATGCTTGGTATGACATCAACCATATAAATTGAGAGGCCTAATAGTAAACTCACATAAATAAAATAAAACCCTAATAATATATACCTATATAAATTTAACTATTAATTGTGAGTAAACATCTAGCTGCTTGCGTGGGAATCTTACCACTCACATGCTTGCATTTAAACTTGTTCCCATCCAAGGGTTTTTGGTGGGATTGATCAAGGGAATCTTAATTGAGAATATTTTAACTATGATCTCTAGAATTGTAAATTTTAAAAATTGAAATTTTGAATACTTTTTACTTTTTTTGTTGCATTTCAAAATCCTAATAATAAGAAATCAAAGGTAGGCCCCACATGATGGACAACTCACATCAATGCTTAAAGGTTTTTAATATATATTCTCAATATGGAATGTCCCAAATCATGAAACCGATGGCTCCGCTCATCCAATCAAGTGAATTGAAAGGGATGAGCAATGGAAGGTAGGCCACAGTACATGATTGACAGAACATGTTATATTATTAGATCTCTAGAGTGTGAATCAATATGGACTGTCCATTTCACTAAACCATGAATCAAAAGATTATGGTCATATGATCAAAGTGATTTGAGATGGATGGGCAATCAAAGGTAGGACTGCACGTGATGGACACTCTAAATTAATGATTGGACCTTTTCTAATATGCTCAACATAAATTGCCCATTTCAATATCCATCCATCAGGTGGATAATATGGCTAAAAGCATCCAATCAAAGTGATTTAACAAAGTCTGATTGTTATGGGTGGGCCCAAATGATGGATACTTAAATGAAGGATGTACAGATAAATTATATCCTTTTCTAGTACATAGTAGTTTGAATACAAATAAATTTTTACATTATATATATATATATATATATATATATATATATATATATATATATATATATATATATATATATATATATATAGAGAGAGAGAGAGAGAGAGAGAGAGAGAGAGAGAGAGAGAGAGAGAGAGAGAGAGAGAGAGACTAATGGTCTCATACGTACGTACTGCAGGAAACCTTTGTGTACACCAAGCTAATGTAGTGGGAGCGCCTAGGCTTGGAGTAGGCTCTACGGTGATGTGTTGGTGAAATCCACTCTGACCATTTATTTATTTTTATATAGTAATTTAGTGATAAGCCCAAACAACAGATAGATTCATGATTCAAGTGGACCATACTAAGAGAAGCACTAGGAGAAGGATATGCATACCATTGAATTTTTGCAGGGCCTACAGTGACTTTTATATGAAATCTACTCTAACCATTAGATTTCTCATGAAAATATATGCATATGGATCAAATTTTAGACATTTATGTGATTTATGTGGGTCATACCAAGCCAAACAATTTAGACAATGGGCATTCCCTTCATTGTTTTCGCTTTTCTTTTTTCTTTTTTATTTTTTTTTATTTTTACACACTCACGCTAGTGGAATTTCACCACCTATGGGTACTCGAACCCTTGACCGGGAGTTCATTATTTTCGCTTATATGGTCCAATTAAATTATGAATGTGGGTGATTTTTTAACCCCATTGATAAATTATTATCACGCATCTTATTATAAGAGTGGATTTTACACATACATTAAGATGGCCTCACCCTATTGGCACGCTGTAGCAAGACCGGCGGGTTACATGCTGGGGAGCGGATTAGGTGAAATCCAGGACTGACCCAAGAGGATGCCACACTTACCATGAGCCCACCTTGATGTATGTATTCTATATCCATTCTATCCATCTATTTTGCCAACTCATTTTATAGTGTTTTTTTAAAAAATGAGGCAGGTAAAATTTTGAGGTGGACCACACCACAAAAAAATAATGGTTACGGAACGCCCCCCATTAAAACCTTTGTAAGGCCCACTGTAATATGTCATCCAACCGGTTGATTAGGTCATGTGGACCTAGATGAAGGGAAAACACAGATATTAGCTCGATTCAAAGCTTTTGTGGCCCTGAAGAAAATTTTAATGGTGGTGTTCATTTACCACTATTTCCTATAGTGTGGTTCAACTAATCTTTGGATTTGCCTCGTTCTTGATCTAATGACATAAAATAAGCTAGCAAAACAGATAAACAATATAGATAAAACACATATGTTATAATGGGGCTCACATAACACTTTCAGTACTCACTAGCAAAAGGTAGCTGCTGGAAGAGTCAAGTATACACAAGGACGTGGTCTGGCAGGCAAGGCAGGGAGAGCTGGGGTGGGCCCACCTATTGTGTACATGAAATCCACTTCGATCATGAGATGCATGGCATGAATTTAACAATAGTGCTAAAAGCTGACTGGCATAAACAATTTAGGTGAGCCATATGAGTGAAAATAGAGTATGATACACCCACCATTCATATTGTTTCACTTGTATGGCCCCACATAAATCTAGGATGGGCATAATTTTTTGTCCTCGTGAATGTATTTCTAGGATTCAGGTAATGGTTTGAGTGGATTTCACATAAATATCACAGTTGGCCCCATAAAAAATTAACGGTAGACATATCCTTCTACTGCTGTTTCTCTTGATATGGCCCACCTAAATTAAGAATCTGTTTATTCTTTTAATCCTACGGTTAAATTTCTATCAAGAACCTAATGGTCGGAGTGGATTTCACAAAACATCACCATAAAGCCCACCCCAAGCCTCGGTTGGCAGGAGACAACCATTACTCTCTCTCTCTCTCTCTCTCTCTCTCTCTCTCTCTCTCTCTCTCTCTCTCTCTATATATATATATATATATATATATATATATATATATAACACAAACAAGATTGGAAAAGCTACTTAAAATGAAATTAGACTAAAATCACAAACTTGATCAACTTCTTGCATATGTAAATGGATTGCGCTAATAAAACACTTCATTTACAGAGTATGGGCAATCTCGTATAGTAGAAATGTGATTAAATTTGAAAATAAAAGAGAGAGAAAAAAAAAAAAAAAAGAAGACAGATTAGCACCGACGGCATTATAGGTTGAGTCGATTCAAGAGGTAGCAGAGAGTATACTGAGAGAGCCAATTTTCCATTCAGGATAATATTCGGTTGCAGGCTATTAAGGTGAGGTGCTCAGAGGCAGAGAGGTGACTTAGTGGAAGAAGCTGAGCCCAAATTGGGTAAAATTGAATATAGATGACTCATCTAGGGGGAACCTAATGAAAAGATGTAGGGTGACATTTGATTTTGCATTTACCGTTTGTATGGGATAGTAACAAATATGGAGGCAGAACCTTAGGCTATGTTTGGTGAGTTAAAACTAGGTAAAAGATTGTAGTTAGTTAATTAGAATCTTATTAGAACACAGTATCAGATATGGTAGGCTTTAAATCCTGAATTCTTCACGTGGTGTGGTTCACTTGACCCTTTAATCTGAGTCATTTTTGGGCTCATGCCCTAAATATAATCTATTAAAATAGATGGACGGTGTGGATATAAATGTAGATCACAGTGGGCATCACAGAGTGCCCGACACAACCGTTTTTCTCTAGCTAGGTCTTGGTGGGGATAGTACCCAATCCGCTTTCACTGTTAGTGGGAAAAAAGAATGTGGACCGTGCCTTCTGGGCCGTTGCTCCTAATTGGTCCATGTCATCGCCGTTGACACCAGCCAAAAAAAATCTCTCTCGTAATATATTCCATCATACACAACTTTTAAAGTATGGAACTTCTCTGGCCTACCATGGTTTATGTGTGAGATTCATACCATCCATCAATTTTATTTTATTTTCAGATCATTTCAGAGCATGAGCCCATAAATGAGGCACATCCAAAGCTCATGTAGACCACACCATAGAAAGTAGTGTTGATTCAATGAATATAGTTGAAACCTTTCTAGGGTCCACTCTAAGGTTTATTTGTCATCTAACATGTTAATAAGGTTTCACCCGCGCCAAACTGGATGAAGGTGGGAAACAATTATCAAGTTGGTCAGAAGACTTATATGGCCACAAAAAGTATGGTCTACTTTAGCTTTGGATCTACCTGGTGATGAGCCCTTCCACAAGTCAACACTTCTAGTTTTCTTTGTCCTTGGAATGTGTTGCACCACGCAGCATGCAACTAAATTTTTAAACATGTAAAATTTATGTGCGCCCCACTATGATGTATTTTTTTAGATTGACACTTATTCATACCTTTTTTTTAGATCACTACACGATGTGAAACCAAAAATAACACAGATTCAAAGCACAAGTAGATTACACCACGGGAAACGTTAGGAATTGATGTTCATGGTTGAAAGCTTCTTGAAGCTATAGAAGGCTCTGATCATTTTGATATTTGTGTTTTTACTTCATCCAAGTCTAAGTAAGATGGCAAATAATTAAACCTCACAATTAGCCCTAAGAAGGTAATCTAACACATAAATCATGATGTGGCTTAGAGAAGTTCCTAAGCTTGCATTCAACTTATTCCATTGTGTAAATTACTTGGAACGAGTGTTGCAGCAAACAATATGATAATTCGGGTAGCAACTATTTATATTGATGTTTTGGAGAAATTAAAAAAACTTAATGCAGAGTATAAGGAAGATACTAATAAATATCAGCACTTAAAATTGAATACATATTATGAACCAAGTGCAATGAAGAACTCGAGGAAGTTGAACACATATTGTGAAGCAAACTCGTGGACGAGTTTTTTTCAAGTGAATGGGTATGATGTAGGACATGGATCAAGCATGTTGCTAACATACATGGATTGAAGAAAGCCCACGAGAAAATCGACAAAATTCAACATATTTCGATTAGTCGACATATATGGTAGACAAGTTAAAATTTCGTTAAAAATTCTAAATTGAGTACTCAACAATTTCTTTAAGTTTTGACAGGTCGATAGATCTTGTCGACAGGTCGAAGGCTTGTTTGATAGGTCGAATAATTGGGTCGACAGGTCAAAATTCACAGAATTTTTTAATTTTAGTCTTTAGACGTTTGTTAACCTATTTGACCAATCGACTTGACCAGTTGACAATAAGTTGACAGATAGTGTAAATTTGCATGTTTTCATAATTTATTTCCTTATTTGATTAGAACTCTTTTTTATTACATTTTAGGGTTTGTTTAGAATTATTTAAGCATGTTAAACTCGTTTATTTTGGGGGTCATTAATCATTCAATTAATAAATTTTCTTATTTCTCTCATGGATTCAAAAATTTTCTCTTCTAAATTCAAGAATACCTTGTGGATTCAATATTATGTCCATCGATTGAGAAAAATAGTGATTGACCTCATCACATCCTCTCCTACGTTAGTATGCCTGAACTTGGGTTCAAACCAGAACTTGAGTCTTAAGTATCAGGTGAGGCTCGAGCTAAGTCTAATCTTATATAGCCTAGCCCAAACCTTGCCAATTACTGCCCTTAATTGTTTTCACGGATTGATGACCTACCATGATATGGAATAACTTATTTAAACATGCTAATGGTGAATACAATTCAACAACTGCAAACAATGAGAATGGTCAAGCGGTCCAATTTTGGTACATGGAATTTAAGTCAAAAGAGAGGATTAAAAATAATTATTATCCAACTATAATTTTTATGAGAACTAATTACGTCACATCTCGATTTCAATACCTTGTTTGAGTAGCATGTCAATGCCTCGCAGGCAATGAGTGATGACCTGAACACTCAGGACTACATGGGGCTACCCTAAAACTCATTTTAGGGTATGATTCAAAAAATGAAGCAGTTCTAAATCTCATTTGGACCATATTAGACAAAACAGTGGTGAATGACCATTAAAGGCTGTTGTAAATATAGATGTCTTAAATCTGAATGCAACTGCGCTGCTCGATCGATCGAGAGCCTGGTTCGACTTGAAGGCCAATGGCTATGTTTTTTCCTATTCCACTGTAACGCCCTGAAAATCGGGGGTCGTGCATACGCTCGACTCCCGAGTTCCCGGGGTCACTTATAATCGATTTTCATTAATATGCATTTAATCAGGTTTAAATGCGCAGCCTAGAGTTCCTGGAACATGAAGCACAAATGCACTTGTCGACTGAAATGAAAGAGAACTAGCATATATATATATACACACATATACATGACCAAGAAAAATAATAAAGGGTCGTACATGGTGTCACCCAACAAAATTACAAAAGAATAATGTCCAGAGAGATTAGAGCTGAGCCCTCTGCGCAGCGATCCAACGCGCCATCTACAGGTCCGATGAGGGCCCGTTCATCAGCTGGAAGTAAGGGAACTCGTCCTCCTCGAGGCTCGCATCACCAGGCTCCACGTAATCTGCATCACCTGCATCTATGAATGGGTCTAGTTGGTGTTTTAAAACACCGACCCAGAGTGGGAGTGAGTGATCAACTCAGTGGGTGCTATTAATTTCAAGTTATCATATGCATCAATTTAAATATGGTCTTAATGAAAAGCATACAATCACATACATCTAAGAAATCTTATTAATGCGCATGTATGCAGCATGATATGATGCATGCCCTCACAACAACACTCCCTCGTGCAACAACATCTAACGATCGCCGATGCCAACACTCCCTCAGTGCAACCTCGACTGCCGAGTCGCTACCCTAACTAGTGCGATGCGATGCGATCGTGTTAGCCGAGTTATTAGTTAAGTCCATTCATCCAGTAGGTTTGGGAATCTGTCACACCCCACATATCATATGCCCTGAACTAGTTGCGAGGCCAAGGCCCCCCCAATGCGTGAGGCCGAGACCCCGCGGTCCTTGTCCCCGTCGGGTTTCCCCCATCCTCGACTTCAAGCACATGGGGGTGCTGAATGTGGGGTAACTCGCGGTCACTAAGGAGAGGCGCGTCACCCCAGCGTAAGCCGACAGCTCGAACACGGTGTCCCATTCCACCATGCCCGGCTCACGAGGCTGTGGACCATTTCCCAGTGGATTATTGATGGGCTACCTCGGTTGTAGGGTGTCACAGGTTCCATACAGATGTGAGCAAACAGGGTTAACAAATCATGGTTGGTCAACAGTAGGCTAGACCGCACGAGTCCAGGCGAGTACATGGCGGTACGACATCGGGTGCATGCAACCCATGTACAACTACTGTCGCCCACACGCACTCGCCCAAATCCGCGGGTTTAGCCTCAAGGCGGTCCTACCAACGGGACCGCCTCAGCTCTCCTTGCTTTCTTGACCAACCCTAGGGTTTGGATTGTGGTCCACAGCAAGTCAACAGACAGGGTTATCAACTGGCAAAATCATCATCACATTCTCACACAACCACATACAATTCAAATTTATCTACTAAGCAGACTATCATGATTTATAAGTGATGGTGCATGTATGTTGTGTGTGTTAGTGAGGAAGTTGCTCACTTCCCACAACTCATGGAAAACAAATTTACATAGGAAATAATTAAGGCATGCATGCTATAGGGCAATATCATAAGAGCAATCCAATAAGACATCAACAAGTAATCAACAAATTTACACCAAGTCATGTAAGAAGCAAGAACAAATATCATATGAGGAAATCAATTAAAACATATAATTCCACACCACTCCAACAAGTATGAAATCCTAGGTTTTTATCTATATTCTCTAATTACATCAACCAAGCAATCAAAATCATTAACCTCATATTGAAATTGGTGCTAGACCACCTAGAAGTAATAGTCCGCACCTATGGATCGTTGAGATCTTGGAAAACAACCTAGAAGCGCCAAATTCGATGTTGATCGGCCGGAATCCTAAGACAATACACTTGCATGTTAGGATTTCATACAAATCCTAGCTCAACACAAAGGATTACAAAAAGGATGGGTGCTTACCTCCCTAATCGGATGGAAATTGTTTGCATTTGTGGATGTGGGGTTTCTTGAGGAAAGGGAAGAGGGGTTTCTAGATCTCACCTCTCTTTGGCCCACCTTTCTCTCCCTTCTTCCTTCTCTCCTTCTCTCTTTCTCCTCTTTTCTCCTCTTTCTCTTCTCCCTTTTCCCTCTTCTCTCCTTCCTTCTCTAGGGCAAATTCGTATGGGGAGAGGGGTGCCCCAAATGAGGCCCTTATATAGTCTCAGGTTTGGTGTAAATGGCCCTAAGAGATGGGTTTTCACTATACTAGACCTATAAGAAGGTATTTCTAGCCTCTAGGGCCCACTATGGGGTGTACAAGTCAATATACACCGCAGGATAACTAGCCCTAATGATGATCTACGTATGGATATGATCGGCCCACCATTTGGATGCGCCGATCGACAGATGTGATAAGAAGTCTGTTCAACGGTCACCGATAGTCAATCAGGGCCGCGACTATACGGATATGAGCAGGAAAATATCCTTACTCCATAGGTAAAGTTTGGTCGCAAACCGACGGTCCGGAATCCTCAACTTTGCATAAGAGTGGACGACTCAATTCACTTAAGTTCCAACTCTTTCCTTTAGGGTATTCGCACTTCTCATGCACTCGTCCTTCAGCTCAAGTTGACCGGTTCTGGACCATACCCAGGTCCGATTCCCGCGATGGACGTCAAGCCCAATGAGACGGACATTATTCTATAGTTTTGGAACTAGGGGCCCGCCAATGAGCGGTTTAGAGATTGTTTAGAAAATTGGAGCATTTCTGGTGGCCCTCTGACCATGAAACTTATAGGATAGGTGCTCCATGGCCCGATGAAGGGCCATGCAAAATTTGGGGGCAAATGGATGCGGGGTTTTACCGCAACGGTCCGATTTACGATCAACGGTCACCATTTCACGATCGGGTCCCAGATTTTCATGGGCGGGTATAGAAAAATACATTAGACCCTCATTGTAAATTATGAAGAAATCTGACGGCTGAAATGTCTTACATTTCAGTTTTATTTACACGTGCCAGATTCCAATTTTGGCATTGGTGGGGCGCATCTGGCAGGTGCCAGATTCCACTTCTGGGTGTTCACTGGGTCCGTGGTCCGTGATGGTCCCTAAGCCCAGTGAGATCTATGCTCTCCTAAATTTTTATAACTTTCTGACCTTCCCGTGTCACGGTATAGCCCGCACGGGCTGTCGCTAAGCATAAACGGCCATCTGGCTTGGAGGCCCGCACCAGGTTCTATCAAGGCTTGTCTGGTCTATTTAATTGAGTTAATCTTGGTCTAATTTATTTGTGATACCTCACTATGAGTGGCTTAAATGAACAGTCATGTGGCAAATCCTATGTGGACGCCCCAGGACACTGTTCTGGTTGGGCGGGACGTTACACTACACCTGATGTTCAAGTGATCGGGCGGATTCATTGGCTTCCTACGGTTGATTAATTAGACTGGTGCGACTCTTTACTGATACCACCCCTGTATACACTGACATTGAGTGCTAATGGTTATTAAGTAATATTTAGGTTAAGTAAATAAAATTAAAAAAAAATAAAAATTGATGGATTTTTGGAAATCCAAATCAGTGAAAATTCAGGATGTTACATCCGCGCTGCTTGACCAGTCAAGGAGCTTACTCGACCAATCGATGGTCCACTCGATCGGTCGAAGCCCTCCTTCGACGAGTCGAGGGTTACGTAGAGTTTGTACGGATTGCGTAAATTTGAGTCGGTTTCAAAGAAGTGCGGAAGTGGAGTTTCATAAACTATAAATAGGGATCCATAGGGCTATTTTAAGGTATTCTAAGGCTTTCTAAAGAGATTCCAAGGGTTCCTAAAAGGATTTTAGGGTTTTTAAAGAGTGTAGCAAGGGTGAGATTCGAGATTATTCGAATCGGGTAAGTCTTCTCTCTTCGTAATTTCTTTTCATACAGAAATTCTGTCGCTTTGTGCCGTAGTTTTTTCTTGAAAGGGTTTTCCACATTAAATTTGTGTTCTTTTGTAATTGCTTGGTGCTCTTATATTACTATCCTAGATATAGATGTGTGTGATTCCGCAACACAAATTCCCAATAAAAACTTCTCATGGGTTAAAAAACTTTCGATCAAGATTATATTGGTGTGCTCTTTCATCTAGGTGTTTGTGACTTTATCAACATATTGGATGTCAAATAAACATTCCTATGGAATCCATGAGGTTTTTAGCAGTGTGGAGTCAATCACCACTTTTTCAGGTGGTGATTGAAGTCATCTTGATTTTGGGATAATGCCCAAAAATGAGCTTTCAAAATGGTTGGACGGTGTGGATTTAAGTCACGTACATCACCGTGAGCTCCACAGTCAGGGTCCCACCCACTTGGTGGATCTGCGGGCCCACCTAATCCGCTCCCCATAGAATGAGCCAGCAAAACGGATGGACCGCGTGGATAAAACAATACCTCACGCATCACGGTGGGCCCGACAGCCAACTTGCTGTCGGGGTCACCACGCAATCGGGTCCGAAAATCTCATTCCTATTACGAAAAAAGATGTAACGATGGCTTGATTGCGGGGCTGGGCCTAACATGGGTCTGATAGGCTCGACGAGTACAATACCGACCATCACATGCCACGTGTAAGGTGGAGAGCGCCCCTAATCCGTCTGCTTAAACGTTAATGATTTTTAAATTCTGGCGGGAAGGAGTGACATTTAAAAGCAATGGCTATTTCATGCACTGACCCTACCCTTCCATCGCTCATCTCCTCACAAACTGTAGATTCGTGCAGATCTCTTTCTACTCTCAAGCAAACCCATGCCCAGATCTTGAAATCGCCGGCTCCGTCTCCCGATCTCAGTCTCACCACCAAGCTGGTCGCCTCATATGGGCGATTCGGCGATCTGGGTTCTTCCATTTCGGCCTTCAATCGATGCGGCCGGGCACCCGATGCATTCCTTTTCAATTCCCTCATCCAGGCTCACATCTTCAACTCCCTTTTTGGATCCGCCCTCCGGATTTACGTGCGGATGGTCGAGGATGGGATTGTTCCAAACCGATTCACATTCCCACTTCTCTTTAAGGCGTGCTCTTCTTCTTTCATGATATCGAGCGGGGTCCAGCTTCACGGCCACGTGGTGAAGTCTGGGCTTGAGTCGAACCCGTTTGTGGCGGTTGGATTGGTCGATATGTACATGAAGAATGGGGCGATCGGGAGCGCACGCATGGTGTTTGATGGAATGGCGGAGAGAGATGTTGTTGCTTGGAATGCACTTCTGACAGGTTATTCGCAGAACGGCATGCCGGCAGAGGCTTTGGGTGTGTACAATGGGATGCGTGAAGCGGGTGTGGATGTTGATTTTGTTGCAGTCGCATCAGTGATTGCTGCGTGCTCACAGTTACGGTCTATTCATCAGGGTCAGTGAATCTGATCAGATTTTATTTTATGTTTTGTGCTCGTTAGTATCTGTGAATTTGGGTTTTATCTAAAGTGGTATTATGCAATTTCAGCCCACTCAACAGGTTCTCACATTAACCACCATCTTTACCGGCAGGATACACTTATTTCAAGCTCCAGACAGTTCATCTGGTGGTCACTGCTGCATGTGGACCATTGGCTATATTTTCTCTATGCTGGCCAACGATTAGGCGGCTATGCTTGCCAAAGCATTTTTCAACGGCATCTTCTGCCAATGGTTGGGCCACCAGAACAATCTGGATCACTGAAAGATGGGCCCTGTCTGCACTGAATGCCAGTAGTTTGCCCTGAGCACTGTGTATTTCCTCTTTCAGTTCATTTTGCCTATGCAGGATAACCAGCATGTGTCGCCCCATGGGGATTGCATATAGAGATGTTTGGAACCGTCCACCTTCTAGGCACTATTGTGATTGGGCTATGTCCAGTATTCCTGGAGAGATGATCCTGGCCATTGATTTTTGGAGTTGAATGTAAGCCATTGGAAATTCTTTTCAGCAGTCCACATTTAGGCACGTGTTGATTGTTAGAATCATCAGTTTGGCATAAGTTTCTTACTGCAGCTCATACAGGGTGGTATTAGAACATGGATGGTTCCAATCATTAGAGCATCTCTACATATGGGTCCCAGACTCCCAATGGAGTGATACATGATGGTAATCCTGAGTTGCAGCATAGGCAAAATAAAGTCCTGCTCATCCTCTTTACTACTTGGTACAAATTCTTGCTTTTTGGATATCTTACTATCAAATTGGAAAAAATTATGTGTGCCAAGGATTCTCCGATAATGGTGAGCTTATATGTAACACCATACATAAATGGTGGTGGTCGGATCATAGGACACGTTACAAAATGGGCTTGAAAATTCAAATTTTGAAATGCTGCTAGATTCCTGCTGACCATATTTTTTTTTTTATCATTAGAGAGAATGGGTGCATGACTCTTGCTAAGCTGCCTGTGCACTGAATTCAATCTGATTGTTCTGCACAATTCAAACAGGCAAGTGGGTTCATTCTTGGGTGGTGAAGAATGGGTTTGAAGCTGATGTCGTCGTTGCCACTGCACTTCTGGACATGTATGCAAGTTCAGGTGGCTTGGATTTAGCTATTCAACTGTTTGAAGAGATGGTTATTAGAGATTTGATTGCTTGGAATTGCTTGATTGCTTGTTGTGCTCAAAATGGGATGATCGAGGATGCCTTCAAACTCTTTGTGGAGATGCAATGGTCTGGATTGAAGCCCAATGGGTCAAGCTTAGCTGGAATTCTACCCGCCGTCGGCCGCTTTGGCGCACTCCATTTGGGAAAGTCATGCCATGGTTTTATTGTCCGGAACAGTCTGGAGTTGGACGAGTTTGTAGTAACTGCTCTTATGGATGTTTATGCTAAATCTGGAGATTTGATCGTGGCCCGCCGATTATTCAACATCATGAGGAACAAAAGTGTTGTCGCTTGGAGTTCGATGATTGCAGGTTATGGGACTCACGGCTGCGGCGATGAGGCTCTAGCGCTTTTTGAGAAAATGCAAGCAAACAACATCAAACCCAACTACATTACATACATTGGAGTCCTGTCAGCCTGTGCTCATGGAGGATTCATCGATAAGGGTCGGGACTACTTCCATCGGATGGTCCACAATCACGGGATCCTCCCACGTGTGCAGCACTATACTTGCATGGTTGACCTTTTCTCGCGGGCAGGGCTGTTGGATGAGGCAATGGATTTGATAGATGCAATGCCAATTGAACCATCAGCCGGCATTTGGGGTGCGTTGTTGGGTGGTTGTCGTAAACACGGGCATGTTGGTCTAGGTAAATATGCCGCTGAACGGCTATTTGAGTTGAATTCCTCCGATCCAGGATTCTATGTTTTGCTATCAAATATCTACGCAGCCGCAGGGATGTGGGCAGATGTAAGGAGAGTGAGAAGTTCAATGAGAGAAAGGGGGTTGTGGAAACCTGCCGGCTGGAGCTCAATTGAGATCGGCAGCAAGGTACATTGCTTCATTTCAGGTGATATGGCCCACCCGGATACAAACGAGATATATAAGAAATTGGAAGAGGTGATGGAGGAGATTGGGAAGGCAGGGTATGTGCCTGTTACGAAGGTTGTGTTGCATGATGTTGAGGATGATGTGAAAGAGAATGTGTTGAAGTGTCACAGTGAGAAGCTAGCCATTGCTTACGGATTGATAAGGACATCGGTGGGCCAGCCGATCAGAATCATGAAGAGCCTCCGCACTTGCGAAGATTGTCATGTCGCTGCGAAGCTCATATCAAAGGTCGTGTGCAGGGAGATTGTGTTGAGGGACGCTGTCCGATTTCATCACATCAAGGATGGGGTTTGCACCTGCGGAGATTATTGGTAAATGCATTATTTGTAAATGAATTAATTGTTGTTTTCTTTCAAATTATAAAATCATTAAGGAAATGTTAACTGGTCTTTCTAAGTGGTTGCTTGGATGCTTATTTTAAAAGTTACATTTTCATAAACCAAAATTTTGGTGGGTCACACACTAACCTGCAAAATGAAAGGCATTAGTTGGAATTGCTGGTGATGTACCAAAACAGCATGGCCAAAGATTGTGAATCCAAAATAGGGCTGTTAATGGCCACACTGAACCCAGTGTAGATGCAGGAGCATACTCAGAGTGGGCGGCCCGTGTGAGGCGAGTGGATCATGTGATGTGGGTCGCTCGTGTGAGGCGGAGCCCATGTGATGTGGGTGGGGCCCACGAGGAGGGTTCAGCCAAAGACATAACTCATAGAATGTGGGGCCTGTGCTATTAGATAAAGGGATTGATTCACCACGCTCTATCAATTCGAGTTTTTAAAGCAAATGGTTAATTGTCCTACGTCAAAATGATATCAGAGCAAGCATGTAATCTTTATTATCATTGTAGGCAGTATTATCATAATATAAAAGTATAAGCATTCTAGTACTTGCGGCAACCTCCAAATTGATAAGGTATTTTCTTATCATATGACATTTTGTTGTGAAGGTATAAAACTCTCTAACACTTGCAACATTCTCCAAATTAATAAGGAATTTCCTCAAACACATGACCTTCTACCATAGGCAATATGCTCTAGTTCCATGGACACGAGGGCGGGCTATTCTGATCCGAACACAAATATAAAAAAATGTCAATCTAATACACACACACACACACACTCCAAAATCTGAACGGTCCAGTGAAGCAGCACCTCATTAAACTTCTTGAGCCCAATTTTTACTTTGATCTAAAACTTTGGTCCGCCATGAAAAATGAAAACAATTTCCTTCCTTGATTTGCATTTCTCTCTGTTATGGCCCACCAGAATTTTAGATTAGGGTGAAAATTTGTTCCTCGGGGTTTCATGGGATTCCGCATCACATGGACCGTTCGGATTAAACGCCCATGACACGTGTGCAAAGGTGCGCTGCCCATGTGCTTTGGTGCACTGGTGAGCATGACTCTCTCTCTCTCTCTCTCTCTCTCTCTCTCTCTCTCTCTCTTTAATCTAATGAATACATATATACATGTATCAGCACAAAGTCTAACAACCCATCTCTTGCATTGGAACATATCACAATCATTTTTCAAGGGTGTGTGTGGGTTTTGCTGACGCCCCACCTTCTTAGGAACATGACTAATGTCCTTAAGCTTTCAAACAGCACATGGGATGTCCAATCATCAATCCAGACCATTCATCATTGGGAGCAAGCCACGGTGCAAGAATCACGTTGATTGAATGATTCTAACCATATGAATAAGGCTAATTTGTTTTAACCGCCATTTTTTTTCCCGACTGAGAGATCTCGTGTTTAGAATCATCAAACCAAATGTGCTACCTTTGGAATCATAAGCAACTCAAGTAGGATCCATCAAATAGATAGTTCAAGATGATGATTGGACCTATTTTGCTTGTCTGCTTTTCACCATCCATTTTCCATGATATTGATTGGATGCCTAGGATCACCTCATTAGCATTATTTTTGCACCATGGCCTATCCATAATTATATGAATGGGTGGATAGTACAAATAGATGATTGGGCATTGCATGTGACGCAGGGATGAACGTGATGAGGTTGATCACCATCTTCCTCAAGAGGATAACTACTCCGAATCCACGGAGCTTCTCTGGACTCCTCACAGAGACTTCTCGAATCCACGAGGAAAGAAAGCAGAAAATAGAAATAAATTCTAATAAATTCGAAATTGATTTAATGAATCCTAATAAACGAGTTCACAACCCTTTAAATAGGGATACCAAGCAATGTGAGAGAAATCAGAAGCAAACTACGACTAAAACTCCTAGAATTCGCGACTTACTACTATTTATAGACGGTCGTGATGTCTACTAGTACGCAAGGTTTTCGGCCAAAAATAGTATGTGTCGTATTTGGCTTCACCAAACCATTCTCCTAATTATTCTAAGCTCTTTTCACATTGGATGCAACTCCTAAAGGCCGACAGATGAAGAGTTATAATCAAAGTAAAACTTACTATTTATAGTAAAAACGAAATTAAAACGGGGAAACGACCGTCGATTCAGGGGTATTTCGCAAATCCGGCTTGCGTAACCTGGCGTAGCAGGGTTGGTTGGATAAAGTAGCTCGTTCTACCCCAAAATCATATATTTTACGCTCGATAACTCATTCCGGATTGTGAGATATGCCCGATCTAAGGTCCGACGGTCCGGATCACTTCTGTCGTCAACCGGGCCTTTTTTGATCCATCTTTGCCATGAAATTGTCAGCGACCCGCTCTACATCAGTCCCCTCCACTTCAAAAGAACTCGTCCTTGAGTTCTCATCCTACTTTGGTTTATGATACTCGGTCAGGTCCGTGACGTTGAAAGTCCGTGAGATCGTCATGTCATCTAGAAGATCAATAACATAAGCGTTGTCACTGATCTTTCGAATGATTGGGACGGGTCCAATCTTCTTATTTTTCAACTTGTTATACGTCCCGGTCAGAAATCTCTCTTTGCGCAGATGAACCATAACGCGGTCGCCCAACTCGAACATTTTTTGTCGCCGGTGCTTGTCCGCTTGTTCCTTGTACTTCTCGTTCGAGGCATGTAGATTGGTCTGCACTTCCGCATGAATGTCCATGATCTTGTCTGTCATATGTTCTGCTGCAATGCTCATGCCTGAGTACTTGGACAGAGGGAGCAAGTCAAGTGTGTGGCGAGGCACTCGTCTGTAGATAATCTGGAATGGTGATTTTCCTATCGAGCGGTTTACCATGTTATTGAATGCAAACTCTGCTTGAGACAATGTCAAATCCCACTGCTTCGGTTTTCCTCCTAAAATATAGCGAACGAAGTTTCCCAATGTGCGATTCATAACTTCGGTCTGCCCATCAGTCTGTGGGTGGTAAACACTGCTGAATTGAAGTCCTGTATCGAATTGAGTCCACAAAGTCCCCAAAAGTGGCTAATAAACTTCGTGTCACGATCAGAAGTAATGGTCTTGGGGATACCGTGTAGTCGTACGACCTCCCTGAAGAATAGATTCACCACGTGTGTTACATCGAGAGTCTTCTTGCATAGGATAAAGTGCGTCATCTTGGAGAAACGATTTACCACCATGAACACTGAATTCATGCCACATTGTGTTCATGGGAGACCAAGCACGAAGTCCATTGATAAATCCTCCCAAGGACTGTCAGGCACAGGTAACGGGGTGTAGAGGCCCGTATTCTGAGATTGTCCCTTGGAGGTCTGACAAACATGACAACGTTGTACGGCTTTTTCCACATCACGTACTAATTGCGGCTAGTAATACCGCTCTTCCATAAGAGCTCGCGTCTTGTCTCGCCCAAGGTGTCCACCGAGGCCACCTTCATATAGCTCCTGAATAATCTACTCTTTCAGAGAACTTTTGGGGATGCACAATCGATTTCCTTTAAAGAGGAAATCGTCCTGTATATGAATGTCACTAGGATGACCTTCTTGGCACTTTATCTAAGAATCTTTAAAGTCCTCATCCTCGGCATACAGCTCCTTGAGACAGTCAAAGTCGACAACCTCATTGCTCATCGTAATAAGTAGTGATGCACGACTGCTAAGTGCATCAGCCACCTTGTTCTGCTGCCCTGACTTGTGTTTCAGAACGAACATGAATTCCTGTAAAAACGCAACCCATCTAGCATACACACAATTCACATTAGTCTGATTATTAATAAACTTCAATGCTTGATGGTCAATGTACAGAACAAACTCTCTTTAAATCAGATAATGCCACCAATGTCGCAACGCCTGAACAACCGCGTACAACTCAAGCTCATAAGTCAATCACTTCTTTCGAGCTTCACTAAGCTTCTTGCTATAGAAGGCTACCGATCTGCCTTCCTGTGATAATACTCCTCCAATTCCAACGTATAAAGCGTCACACTCAACCTCAAACAATTTGTCAAAATTAGAAAGCACCAAGACCAGTGTTGTAGACAAACGATGCTTGATCTCATGAAAGCTCCTATCAGCTTTATTGGTCCACTGGAACGGTCCTTTTTCATGCAATCTGTTATAGGCGCGACTATGGTGCTAAAATCTCGCACAAATCGACGATAGAAAGTCGCCAACCCGTGAAAACTCCTCACCTCATGAATGTTTGTCGGGATCGGTCCTTCCCTAATGGCTCGCACTTTTTTATCGTCCACACGGATGCCTGTAAATGTTACAACAAATCATAGAAACAACAGGCTGTCAGTTAAAAAACTAAACTTCTTTAAGTTGAGGTACAACTTGTTAATTTGTAGGAATTGCAGCACCTGCCTGAGATGTTTCCTATGCTCCACCTCATGCTGGCTATATATCAATATGTCATCAAAATATACTATTACAAATCAGCTAGTGAACGGTTTTAGAACTTGATTCATCAAACGCATAAAAGTACTTGGTGCGTTCGATAGGCCGAAGGGCATGACCAGCCACTCATACAAGCCTTCCTTGGTCTTGAATACCGTTTTCCACTCATCACCAAGTCAGATACGAATCTGATGGTACCCGCTCCTTTGATCTAGTTTAGAGAACACCTTCGCCTCTTCTAGCATATCGAGCATGTCGTCCAACCGTGGTATTGAGAACCAATATTTGATAGTAATTTTGTTGATTGCCCGGCTGTCGACACATATGCGTCAGTTTCCATCTTTTTTTGGCGTTAATAATGCTGGTATGACACATGGGCTCATGCTCTCTCTCAAGAGACCATTATGGATCAATTCCTCCACTTGCCCCCGAAGTATCTCACACTCATTCAGACTCATCCGATAATGAGGGCGGTTAGGCAGGTTAGCCCCAGGGACAAGGTCTATGTAATGTTGGATGTCCCTCATGGGGGGCAATCCATTAGGTAAATCTTCAGGCTAGACTTCTTTGAATTCGTTTAGCAACAGTCTTAAACTTGGATGGATGTTTGAGGGTTCCTCTTCCTCGCTTTTCACCACTACAGCGTGTACTTCGCCGGTTTCCTTAAATTCCTCCATGAAATCCCGAATGGTTAAGAGGAAACTCCCCTCCACTTTAGAGGCTTCAGGGTGATTCTTTAGTGTCATAGGGGCAAGAATTATTTTTCGATTATCATTGAAGAATATGTAAACATTGTCACGTCCCCGATGGGTCACATCACGATTTGACTACCAGGGTCGACCGAGTAGCATATGGAAAGCTTCCATGTCGACCACGTCACAAAGTATTTGATCCTTTTAATTTTTGTCAATTGAAAACGAGATAGTGCATTGTTCAATTACCTTGATCTCATTCACCTTTCTTATCCTGCCAATTGAGTACGAGGAAGGATGTTTCGTCATTGGTAGTTGCAACTTGTCCACCATTACTTTTGAGACGATGTTCTCGCCACTACCACTATATATGATCACATCACAGACCTTTCTGTTAACAGTGCATCAAGTACGAAATATATTATGTCGCTGTGGATGTAATTCCTTTCGTGGAGTATACAATAATCACCTCATAACTAGAAATTCGCTAAGATCCTCGCCCGTCACTTCATCGCCACCTGCTATTTCTTCAGTGGTTTGTTCATGTTCATTAAAGTCATAGTCTTCTTCTACGGCCTCATCTTCAGTGGTCCCTTCGTTTATAGTCAAGTGTGCTGCGAGACGTTGAGGACAAGTGTTTGATAATTGGCCTGGTTGGCCACAGCGTAAATAATTAATTGTTCGACCTTAGCCAAGCATAAGGATTTGGAATCCTACTCAGGCCCACTGTTGTGGGTGCTGCACATTGAGGTCTAGATGAGCCACTCCCCATATCACGGTTTATAGTTATAGAAGGTTGAGAACGTTCTCCTACTGGATCTTTTCCTCGTGCCAGCATTGGATCCTACGTGAGACCTGTCATGGGGGGTCGAGTTGAAGGATAGGGACGAGCAGGAGCTCTTACAAGTTGTGTTTCTACCCTACCCGCCAATTGAACTATTTCATTCACGGTCCCGACTGGGTACATTTGAACTCGATCCTGAATTGTCGGTCGTAAACTACATTTAAATCGTGCCACCTTCTGTGACTCAGATTCTGATAGATCGTTTCGTGAAGCCAACCGCTGGAATTCTTCAGTGTAATCTGTGACGGTTCGATTTCCTTGTCGGCAATTTTGACATTGCTGGAATAATATCTACTCATAATCACTGGAGAGAAATCGTGATCGAAAAAGACGTCTCATCCGTGGCCATGATGAGATAAGCGCCTTATTCTGGCGGGCTCGTGAGAGCTGTAATTGTTCCCACCATGCAAAAGCACCAGATTTTAATTTAAACACTATCAATTTTACCATTTTATGATCTGGCACGTCCATATAATCAAAATATCTCTCTACTTTGGCTAGCCAATTGAAAAAATCTTCTATATGTAATAAACCATTAAAATTAGGAAGTTCAGCCTTATCTCAATAGTATCCTTCAGCACGATCTAGATGATCGCCTCCATGGATTGGTCGTCCGGCAAAACCCTCATTAAGGTCCTCGTCTCTAAAACTTGAATCATCTGGTGTAGCCCTACGGTTTGCCACTGGTAGTGTTCCACGAAAATCGGGGTTGTGTCGTACCGCAACCACGGGCGGTGGAGCCACCATGGGTGGTGGAGCAACCATAGGTGGTGGAGCACCACCTAGGGCTCGGGGCGGAAGTAGCGCATCCACAAGATGGTCGAGGGTTACCTGCAGCCCTTGCATGGTCAACTGACTCTCCCGGTGGAAAGCTTCCATTCTTTCCGAAAGATAACGAATCCCTTGATCACCGTCCACAGGATTTTGATTCATACTTTCATTGTTTGTCATCGGCCCGAGAGGAATCCTCGCTTTGATACCAATTGATGCAGGGATGACCGTGATGAGGTCGATCACCGTCTTTCTCACGAAGATAACTACTCCGAATCCACAGAGCTTCTCTGAACTCCTCACAGAGACTTCTCGAATCCACGAGGAAAGAAAGCAGAAAATAGAAATAAATTCTAATAAATTCGAAATTGATTTAATGAATCCTAATAAATGAGTTCACAACCTTTTAAATAGGGATACCAAGCAATGGGAGAGAAATCAGAAGAAAACTACAATTAAAACTCCTAGAATTCGGGACTTACTATAAATAGTAAACTTACTATTTATAAACGGTCGTGATGTCTACTAGTGCGCAAGGTTTTCGGCCAAAAATAGTAAGTGTCCTATTTGGATTCACCAAACCGTTCTCCCAATTATTCTAAGCTCTTTTCACGTTGGATGCAACTCCTAAAGCCCGACGGATGAAGAGTTATAATCAAAGTAAAACTTACTATTTATAGTAAAAACGAAATTAAAACAGGGAAACGACCATCGATCCAGGGGTATTTCGCAAATCCAGCTTGCCCAACCCGGCATAGCAGGGTTGGTTGGATAAAGTAGCTCGTTCTACCCCAAAATCATATATTTTACACCCGATAACTCATTACGAATTATGAGATACGCCCGATCTAAGGTCGGATGGTCTGAATCACTTCTGTCGTCGACCGAGCCTTTTCTGATCCATCTTGGCCATGGAACTGTCCACGACCCGCTTTGCATCAGCATGTATCACTTAAAAGTTTTGGGATGTTGATAAGGTCACAAGTGCAATCAGTTGGACCAAAAGGTATAACTTCCAACCTATTAAGTGAATGTGATGTCCAACCTTCGAATAGGTTGCCCCGCCATGAGGATCACCTTATGTAAAAATCACTCCCATCTACTCATCAGGTGGGTCATAAGATGGAAGATAATTTCTAGCCATGGATAAGTAGTAAAATAAAAGTGTTATTTACATGACTGATGGTGTTTATGGGAGATGTTATCGGGTGGATGTTACCCTTACCGTGTGGGGCCAACTTGATGAATGCACTGTATATCCATACTACCATCCATTTTTTCAGCTTATTTTAGTTCGTTATCCCAAAAATCAAGCATATCCAAATCTCAAGTGGACCATACCAGTGGAACGAGTAGTGAATCTCCATTAAAAATCAAGCACATTTTTGCTATGTCTATCCTTTCTTGCTATGTCTCAACTCGATCCTTTGAATCTAGCTGGTCTCAGTACATTCATGGAAAATGACGGTCCCTGTTGCGACCAACTGGGCTCCTTATGCAATCAAGCCCGGATATGAGTTACCTTGCTAATTGTTACCTGCCTATCAACAACCGCTTTGATTGTTTAGGCCCAGTAACACCACTAGTAGAGTTGTACATGAACTAGGGCTGAAAGTTGGGCGCGTTCAACCCGACCGACCCCTGACCAACCCGCCATTGGGTTGGGCTTAGGCAGGATGTATGGAGTCCGTTCTCAGGCTTGGGCTATACAAACACCAACCCAATAAAACTTGGGTTGGGCTCAGGTTGGGGTCTTGGGTTGCCCGACCCAACCCGAACCCAATCAATATATAAGTTACTTATAAATTATAATTATGTGTAGATTGTCTATGTTGAAGACATAGGAAATTCTGGTGTTGTCGGGTCTTATTAGTCCACATCATTTCCGATTACTCAAGCTAACAAGATATGCTAGATTTCTTTCTCCCAAATAGATTGGGTGCTACACAACACGACTTTTAAATGAGTAGTTGTCCTATATTTTAGCTTGTTTGTTTAGTAAAAATAAAGTTCTTTACGATAAATAACTACATATATAATTAATAAACTCATAGATATAAAAAATAAGACGTGTATTGAAATATAATAAACTAATACAATCATGAAAATATTAACACTTATCCACCCGATCAACCAGACCAAACCCACTTGAGTTGGGCTTGGGTTGAGAATTCCCAACCCGAGGTTGTGTTGGGTTGGGTTAGGGTTGAGGTATACCTTGGGTTGGGCTAGGGTTGAGCACCAACCTGACCTAACCCGACCCGCCCAACTTTCAACCCTAACATGAACCAATTAGCTCGATTAACTCAGTCGACTCAATTCAGAAAAGCTCGATTAGACTTTGCTCGAAATTGGGTTCGAGCGAGTCGAGCTAATTTTTTTAGCTCCAAAATTTTTTTAGCTGAGTCCGAGCTAGACGGAGCTCAACTCGACTCGGAACCTGACTCGAACTAGACTCGGTTCGAATTAATTCAACTCGAATCGGGTTCACTTAATATAATATTTTGTAAATATTTATATTTAAATAAATTATATTATATATATTATATACAGTAAAGACACTAAAATCTAAAATCAAACTCAGCTCATAGGCTTGAACTACTGATGGCCCATCAATTTCATTTTTTCTCTACGCTTGATTGTGTTTTTGAATTATATACACACACACACGCATTTGTGTTCAAATTATGTACTAATAAAGGATATAATTTGTGTGTATATCCATTATTTAGGCATGCATCATGTGGACCCACCAAAAACAGCCCGTCGTTGTCAAATCACTTTGATTTGTTGCTCTTAGCCATCTGATTCATCCCATCAATGGATACTGAAATGGGCAATTCATATTGATCATGTTAGAAAAGGTCTGATCATTAATCTAGACCGTCCATCACATGCAGCTCCATCTTTGATTGCCCATCCATCTCAAATCACTTTGATCAGATGACCTTAACCATCTGTTTTTTGGTTTTGTGAAATTCACAATCCATATTGAGTACACTCTAAAGGTCTAATAATTAATGTGGACCATCAATCCTGTGAGGAGTGAGGCCTACCATCGATTGCTCATCCTTCTCAAGTCACCTTGATTGGATGAGCCCGACCATTGGTTTCATGATCTGGAAAATGGACATTATGTATATAACCTCTAAGCATTGATGTAAATCGTCCATCATTTGGGGCCCAACTTTGATTGCTCATTATCAGTATTTTGAAATGCATTGAAAAAGTAAAATGTTTTCAATTTTATATTTTAGAATTTACAATACCATGGATCGCCGTTAAAAGATTCACAAATTTTTAAGAATGAAAACCATAAATTCTACAGCTAGCTAGGATCGCCTTGATCAATCCAGTCAAAAAACTTTCGATAGCAAGTAATTTAAATGCAAGCTTGTGAGTGGTAAGATTCCTATGCACTCAGGCAGTCAGATGTTTAATCACAATTATTAGTTAAATTTATATTATTATAAACTATTAAGGTTTTATTTTATTTATGTGAGTTAATTATTGGGTTTCTCTCTCTCTTTCTTTTTTTCTTTTTCTTTTCTAAATCAAACTGATTTTTTTTTTTTCCAATGGGAAAAAACTTTACAAGGCTCTGCACAATATTTCGGGCCCCCTCACAACAAATTGAGAGGGCCTATCGTAAGGGGACACAGGCGTCCACCTATCTACAAGAGAAGCCAAAAGAAAATAAAAAAAAATTAAAAAAAAAAAAAAACAGAAAGAAACAAACAAGCATCAACATTAGTCAGTCGTTTTGAGCGCTCCTAGCCCAACCCTATCCAAGAAGAGCATGCCATGGACGAGAAGGGGAAGGGACCTAGAATGAAGATAAATCACAGAATGTTGAAGGAGGCTCCCTCCACAAGCCATACCATCAGCCGGACCGTTCCCATCACGGAGAGTGTGCGCGAAAGAAAAAAATTCCCAACCTACCAAGCATGACATTGTGCACACAAAAGTGCAGACTACCTGATTTTGGGCACTTCACAAGAAATGTATGTTTTTGCTTCCTTCAAACATACACATTTTATGCTACTTGCCAAAATTTATACATTTATGATATTTATTCGGTATATCATACAGGTTCCCTTGGCAAGATTTTCTCTATGACAATGGGATAGTGTTTTTTATTTTTAATTTTTATTTCATATGTTCCTAAAAGTAAGAAATTTTATAAGTAGTTGAGATGTTGGAGGAAATTAAAAATAAGGTAGATTAAACTCTTATATTTTAATTCCTATGAACTTATATATGCATTGGTTTACGGACAATATTAGTTTAAAGACTTACATGCTTATACAATTAATCTTACATACATCCATCCATCATGCATGCCCTCTAATGATTTGTGTCTATTCATAATGCATGCCCCTAATGATCTCCTTGTCTTCCCGAAATCAAGTAATTCAGGTGTGCAACGGGTTGTAAAATCATAACTAAATTATTGAAAATCATGTGTTGTGAATTACTTGAGTTTTGAAACACAATGATTTCTGGGGTGTCCATTCATCTTGGCATTGCAAATTGTCTGGATTATTTGGATGACATGCAGAAAACACCATACACAAAATCTAGATGGTTCGCTTTATATTAGAAGTATAGGTTTATTCCATCAGTGTTACTTAAAATATAATACAATGTTTTGCAGATAATTAAAAATGTGATAACAACATTTACAAGAATGCTGTGAAATTTTACCACCATGAATATACCACCAAACAATTTGCAGCAGCGGTAGCAGCTAATGAGTAAATAGATATGAAGGTAAATTACTAAACATGTTCCAACATATAATATCCTACACATCGAATAAATGCACATTGGTGATTAGGCTAATCAAAATATGATGCATACAATCATAAATTGAGTCAGATCATAAAAAGAAATACACACCATGAAGATATCCAACTTCACGTTCACATTAGCTCATTTGATGATGGACTAGATCAGATTTTTGGTTTGTGTGCATGCATGTGATGCACATGCCAATCCCAAAAAAAAATCTCTACTCTATAAAGTAAAAAATCTATCAAAAACAGGCTTATTATTTAAATATTCTTAAAATGCCGCTAACCTAAAATCCGGTCAATTGATCCAAACCATCCAGCTGCATGCTATTATTTAAACAACACATTCACATTTGCAAAATACATCTTGTCTTTCAAGATATCCATTTTTTTTTCCATCCAACATGGTTTTGCTACCCATGTGATGCAACCCAGTTGGTTACATATCAAATGATGGCATTTCTGCGCCCACCATTAGAAAACCGATAATTCAAGTGATTGGAATTTAAATATAAACATTTAAAAAATGTAATATAATTTAATTAGTAAATATATACATGCGTAGATAAGAGTACTCGGCAATACAAAATCTGAAGGTTCAGCCTAAACATATAGATCACATTTCTTTTGAGAGAGTAGTTTTGCAAAGTCCCCACCTTTTTTGGTATTATTAATTAATGTTCTTAAGCTTTTATATGGCACATACCCCATCATCAATTCAAACAGTTAATTGGAGGGTATAGTTGGGAGCAAGCCATGATCCAAGAATCACAATGATATAATGGCCCTCACCTTATGAATGAAGCTAATTTAGTCTATTTTTATGAGGCATAGACAAATAGTAAAATACTATTATTGTTCACTTGATTAGCAGATATGGCTGATTTTTTTCCATACTCATGTTAAGTCCAGTTTATTGGATGGGTTGTACTTTCATGTGTAAATGTTAGAAGGGCTTGCCTCGAAACCTTCTCTCTTCTTACTACTACGGTGAGGTTGGGAAAGCTTCTAGGAGTCCACCAATATGCATGTATTTTATCTGCTTAATTTATTCATTTTGTAAGATTATTTTAGGGCATGATACAAAAAATGAGGTAGATCCAAATCTTAGGTGGACCATACCACTTGAAACTTGAAACAATGGGGATTAAACACCCACTATCAAAAACTTTCTAACCCACTGTAATGTTTATTTGCCTTCCAACCCATTGATTGGATCACATCGACCTGAGCAAAGGAAAAATACAAATATCAGCTTAATCTAAAACTTTTGTAAACGCCTTGAAGTTTTTAATGGTGGCTGTTCAATCATTACTTTTCAATCACACTATTAAAAAGTGTCCAGGGTGACCCCAATCCTCCAAACTTTTTGCTTTAGTATGGCCCACCTGAAATACGAATGGGCCTGATGTTTTGGTTCCAAGATGGTATGTTAAGTTGGATTTCACATCATCATCATGCTGGGCTTCATTAAAAAAATAACGGTGTACATCTCTTCCAACTCTTTCCTTTGGTGTGGCCCACCCAAATCATAGGTTATCCTGATGTTTTGGCATTGGAAAATTACACATGTAATGTTCGGACTGAATTTCACGTTCATATCACGGTGTCCTCTAAAAAATTAAGTATGGGAGTTCCCTTTCCTCTCAGAAATCAAGGATGGGCTGGAGTTCCCTTTCCAACCTTTTTCCTTGGTATGTCCCACATTAATCATGGATGAGACAGTTTTTGAGAAGTTAGTCTAAAATTGGATCATGCACCTAATGGTTAAAGCGGATTTTAGAATCACATCACAGTAGGCTCACTTTAACCCAAAAATCCCTTTGCTTCCGATGGTGATGGTGTTTACTGTACTTAAATTCTCATCTCAATAAGTTTTCAAATAGTTTTCAAAACAAGTGGCTGACTACCCACTTGTACCGATTTGTATACAGGTTTTTCCTTACTGATGAAGAGCTGAATCCATATGATTACATGATTTTACTTACTGATGGAGAACTTATTTCTTATTACCTGAGAAAAAAGGACAATCTTAACAGCTATTTAGGTATTACTTAAATAGAAAGGCAAATTCCGAATAACTCTCCTGCAACATGGTCGCTGACGTCGATTTCTACAACCACACTACATCACAGTTGGCAGGTTTATAAGGTGAGTTATTCCCTTTCTTTCTTTCATTTTTTCTTTCTTTATTTTTTTAAAAAAATCTTTTTCAGGTTACATATAGCTTCTTGATATTATTAAATACCAACAAAAGAAATATGAAACATCAGTTATTTTACAAGAAAATTTTAACAATCCTTCTAAAAAATTATATTTGAATAGGGCTTCAAGATCATTGACATTACTATATTTGAGTCAACTAAAACAATAATTATATCCCTTATTAAAGTTTTTTTTTTTTTTCACCATACAAATTATTAAACTTTTCATTAAGGATGTACCTATTTATATACATCTCTGAAGAAGTTAATTATATGAATTCAGATCTCTGCTTGTCACAAGCAGGAGAATCTTGTTTTCATGCATTGTGATTGGATGATTGGTCCATGTCCACATTGAGGATTTCACCACTGCTGCGTTAAATGGAGTGTGTGATGATGTGGCCCAATTAGATTGCAACAAACAGGATTCTCCTAATTGTTACAAGTAGAGCATCCAAATTCTAATTATATATACAAATTATTGAATTTCTCAATAAACGTGTCCCTTTGTCTCTCCTTTTTAAAATATGTTTCTAACCATTCCCACTACTAGTTTTGTGAGAAAAAGCCGTGTGAGAAAAAGCCGCTAAATGAAATTTCTAAAAATATAAAGATTAACAAAAGAAGTGTGATAATTGATAGAATAGTTATATCCCTTATTAAAGTTTGAAGAGCTTACTTATACTGCGGAAAATCTTCAAACCCAAAGATACCCTGGATAGGTTCGAAATTGTTTAATTGCAAAGGCCTTGTTAGCTCTCTCTCTCTCTCTCAACTTTTTTTACTGGAATGATTTGTGGGGTGTCCATTCATCAAAGCATGCATCTTTTCTATTAATTGAATGACATGCCAAAAACAGTGTACTGCACATCCAATCAATATAGAAGGTCCACTTTGTAGATTAATGATAGAATACTTTGACTATAATACAAAGTTCTGCAGATAAATACAAGTGTGAGAAAAATACTTGGTATTTTTTTTTTCATATTAAGAAATATAAAATACAAGTATGGGTTAAGGCGAGATTGATATACAGTGAGCAACTCAAAAAATCATGTAACCCAAAGATAAGACATATTCTGAGTGGAAATACTGTTCAATTTTACTACGAGGGAAAGCAAGCAAATAAAAATGAGATGAAAGAGATAGAAGGAATGAAAATAGAAAAATAACTAATCTCAATACACTAATACACCATCAAAGAATTTTAGGGAGGTGAGGATAATAAAAGTAAAGGGAACTGATATAACGGTAAGTTATGTATTCTCCATTCGAGCATCCGAGGCTAGACCATTCATCAAGTCAATTATAAAACAATTATATGACTGAAAAAACAAATAAAAAAAGGCTCAGTCATTTTTTGGTTCTTATAGTTAATTGGTAGTTAATTGGTTGTTAACAGGTAAGGGCATGTACAAGGTGTGGAACAGCTGATGGAGATGTTGGTCGATCTGTTGGAAAGTCACGATCATCGTCATCCCCTAAATTTATTTCATCATCATCATCAAAGATTATGTTGGTCCTATTTGTATTGGGGCAATTCAAAATCCAGTGAATCGATCCGAATCATTCATTACATCCAGCATGCATTTCATGGAATATGATGGTAAAATTGCCAATTGATTATTCTAACAATTTGATCGGTAGCATAAAAAATGGATGGTTGAGACAATTTATGGCCATATATTTCTAATAAATTTTAATTTTGGGGAACAACTTGTATGGCTTGTAGAATCAGTTTTATCAGATAATCCATATATTTCAATAAATGAAAATAAAAATAAAACTCATGAAACCATTGGATCATCCCGATCGTTCCATTAGGTTGTCCAAGTGTCCAAATGCAACCAGTAGACAGATCCACAACCAAGGGTTTTTTTTTTTTTTTTTTTTCTCGCCTAAGAAATGTGTAAATGAAATCCAATTGGCCCAACATATGCACCCATCATGGCAATACAAAGTCATGTGGACCCAACATGTAAAATCATGACTAAAAACTCCAAAATTCATTTTGTAGCCCACTGATGCTTTGAAATGGCCAGATTTTTTTGGGTGAATCCATTCATCCTTGTCAGGCACATTTTCTGAATGGATTGAATGATAATATGGGATGATGGGCATCTACATCACAACTGGCCCCCTGGATTCTTGCATCTGTCTGATTTTTGGAGAGAACACAAGTGGACACATGACAATTGGATTGGTTGTAATTTAGGCATCATGATGGGCCTCACAAATTTTTATATAAATGAGCTTTTCCTACAAAGATAGTCATCCAACACCATACATGCCAACATGCACTTATGCATGCATGATTACAAGAAAAATGATGGTCTCTTTCTCTTTCTATGGCTATATGACTGGGTGCAGGTAGCAAATGGCACATCAGAGTTAGATCTGGATATTGACATTAACGAGTAAATAAGTGCATTCATGGGGAGTGGTGATGATGAATATGTTGATTTAAATAAACCTGAGCTTTCAAATATCTGGTGCCACTTATGCAACCGAACAGGCTCGAAAATGAGCGTGACGATTTTTTTAATCAGTACCAACCTGAGCCATCAAATCTTGGGTCCCTAACTATTCAACAAAACGGGCTTGGAAATGGCGATGAGGAATTTATTAATCAGACCCAACCTTGGCTGTTGTATCTTTCATGACTGATCATGCAACCATGTTGTGTTGTTTCATTCATGTGAAATGAGAATTATGAACTTCCCCAAACCTGGGCCATTGAATCTCACGTGCCCACCTATATATCTTTCATGACTGATTATGCAACCATGTTGTGTTGTTTCATTCATGTGAAATGAGAATTATGAACTTCCCCAAACCGGGCCATTGAATCTCATGTGCCCACCTATATATGCAGCCAAGTGGGTTCAATGAAAGCAGCACATTTCTTGCCATGTCTCAACCCGATTCTTTGAATCTAAGTCTGCTCAGTACATTCATGGAAAATGACACAGGGATGAACGTGATGAGGTTGATCACCGTCTTCCTCAAGGATAACTACTCCGAATCCATGGAGCTTCTCTGGACTCCTCATAGAGACTTCTTGAATCCACCGTCTTCCTCAAGGATAACTACTCCGAATCCATGGAGCTTCTCTGGACTCCTCATAGAGACTTCTTGAATCCATGAGGAAAAGCAAGGAAAATAGAAAATAAATTCTATAAAATTCGTAATTTGATTGATGATTGAGATAAACGAGTTCACAACCCTTTAAATAGGGATACTAAGCCATGGGAGAAGTAGGGGTGTACATCGAGTTGAACCGAGTCGAGCTGGCCTCAGCTCGGCCACTAGTTGACCTTAGCTTGAACTCGGCTCGGCTCAGTTCAGTCAGCAGCTCGGGCCAATTCGAGCCGAGTTCAAGCCAAGATCTATCCGAGTTCACCATTGCAGCATTTTCACAAACACCTGGATTGCACCTTTAAAATCTCACTGTATTTGAGACAGCAGCAATGGTTTTATAGGTATTTTATCAAACACCTTCTAAGCAACATAAAAATCAAGAAAAAAAAAAAAGGGTGTTGGTTTCATATATGATAGCTTTAAATTTTAAAAGAGAGAGAGAGAGAGAGAGAGAGAGAGAGAGAGAGAGAGAGAACTTCATATATATATATATATATATCTGTAAAAATTTACAAAGTTCAAGCACCGTAAAAAGGTGAACAGGGGAGATCTAACAAGATTTTTTTATTTTATTTTTAAAAAAAAAAAAAAACAATCGAAAGATCTCAGCGAGACGGCCGGGCTAGAGACAAAAATTGACTGGAACGACTAGCCGGAACGAAAGAGAGAACGAAGCTAACTGGGCCTCGTCCCGGGAGAAAACCAAATGGATCCAATTCCCACCTTGTCTAGGAAAGTGAGGCCTCTGATATGCGGAGAAAGAGAGGCAATCTCGCTAAAGAAAGCAGGGGTTTGATTTGAACTACCCAGGCGGGCCATCGCGTCCGCAAGGGCGTTACCCTCCCTGAGAGTATGGGAGAACACCACTTGTCCAGTGCCGACCATGACCCTGATTCGATAAATCCAGTATCTCCATTTCCAGCTTGGAGAAGAGATACCAAGAAGAAAGTTGATGACCAATTGGGAATCAGATTCAACAATAATTTTGTTCATCCCCTTGAACCTACACATCCGAATACCATCATGAATGGCTCTGAGCTCCGCATGAACATTAGACCCGAACCTGTACCCTTTAGTGAAAGCAAAGAGAAAATTGCTTCTCTCATCTCTGCAGATGCCTCCACCCCCCGCTGGACCGAGGTTTCCTAATGCCGACCTGTCAACGTTGATTTTGACCCATCAGTGGGAGGACGATTCCATTTTACCACTGAAATACGGGCTGATGAATTAGGGGAAGGAGACGAAGGATGGACGGGATTGGAGGATCTACCGAACGGCCTGACCTGACTGCTTGCCGGTCAGGGCCCCACCGCAGAAATTGGGCCTGATTTCACTCAGGTGCGGATGTTGTTGACGTAGGAAATCCACTACACAATACGTGCCGTCAACCTGGGAATGGAGGGTTCCACACCTTCAAAAACCACTGCATTTCTCGCAATCCAGACCTCCCATAGGAGAAAGTAGGGGGCTAGGATTTTTAGCAGGGAAGAATGATGAGAAGGAGGCGCCTATCGCTGCCACCATTGAGCTAATCTATCCTCCACCGAGCTAGAATTTTGGATGGGGATCTGAAATCTCCTACTCAGAAAATCCCATGCCGCTTATGCCAAAGAACCTGTCAGAAACAGGTGGGGTTTCATATACGTACCTTCCTTGTCACCAGCCACACTTCTTTGAGTCAT
Source organism: Magnolia sinica (assembly GCF_029962835.1). Lineage (NCBI taxonomy): Eukaryota > Viridiplantae > Streptophyta > Magnoliopsida > Magnoliales > Magnoliaceae > Magnolia > Magnolia sinica. The sequence goes on along the minus strand of NC_080587.1, from coordinate 9,754,970 downwards.
TTCATCAAATACTTGGTGAGCAACATCAATATCAAAGATACCAAGTCACCGAACTGGTTCGATCCGAGTTCGATTCGAGTTGGGTTTGATATGAGTCGAGTCGATCTAGGGCCAGCTCGAACTCATTTTCGAGCTCAAAAAATCAGCTGGACTCGGCTTGAACTCAACTTCGAATCGAGTTGAATTGAGCTTTTTCGAGTCGAGTTGAGCGAGCTAACCCGGTTTGTGTACACCTCTAAGGAGAAGTTTTGGAATCAAACTACAACTAAAACTCCTAGAAATTGCAATATAAATAATAAAAATGAAAATAAAATGGGATTTCGACCGTCGTTCTGATGGTATTTCGCAATTTCAGCATGGACAATCTGGCATAGTAGGGTTGGGTGGCTAAACCCTACCCCAAAATCATATGTGGTACGTTGAATAACTCATTTCAGATTGCGAGATACGCTTGATTTAAGGTCTAACAGTCTGGATCACTTCTGTTGTCGACTTCCTTTTTTGATCCATCTTGGCCATGAAACTGTCCGCAACCCGCTCTATATCAGAAAATGATGGTTCCCTATTGTAGCCAACTGGGCTCTGTATGCAATCAACTCATGCTATAAGCCACCTTACTAATTGTTATCAGCAAATCAACAAACACTTATGATTGTTTAAGCCCATGCAGTACCACCATTAGCGATGTGGCCCCACCACAATCAAGTTTCAATGAGGCTCCAGCAATCTCAATATTCACAGGCCGCTTTGATGAGGCTCTACTCCAGTGATCTCAATATTCACAGGCCACATCATGTGAAACCCAACTCAAATCAGAATCATTTTAAGTTTTAGGTGGGCCTTAAAGGAGCACAGTCATATTTTAACATAGCCACTTTCCCATATGAGCCATTAGCATTGCTAGCTAGACCCAAGTTCGTCAAATCCACAGTCCACTCACATGATCGATAGCCCAGGCGGCACTGATGAATCTTGGTCCATTTAGATTTCTAGACTTTTACATGCACATAATATATATGGTGCACATATGTAGGGAGTGATAAAATACATGTTTTGGGAAAGAAGAAGCTTGTATTCTTGAAGCCACACACAACCAGTATTTATATAAGAATGAAGGAAAATTAAATATAGAAAACAATGAAGAAGAAGAATCTACAGAGATTACAGAGGAGATATATATATGGACTGGAATACAGCGATCCTATTCTGCAAATGAGCTGGCTGGATTTGGACTCGTTCCTTCAATACTCCCCCTCAAGCTGGGTCTAAAGATATTCGAAAGGCTAAGCTTGGAAGTGATTGCGTCATGCTGGTCACGTGAAAGAGGTTTAGTGAAATATCTACCAGTTGGTCCCCCAGTGCGAACATGTGGAGTTATAATTTCATGGGATTTAATTTTCTCTTGAATAAAATGACAATCCACCTCAATATGCTTTGTGCGCTTATGAAAAACCGGATTGTTAGAAATGTGAATGGTATCCTGATTATCACACATTATCGGCATATGTCTAGATGGAGAGAAGCAAAGCTCAATCAGAAATTTCTTAAGCTAAAGTAACTCACAAGTTGTATGGGCTATAACACTGTATTCGGCCTCAGCACTGGATCGAGCAACAACCGGCTGCTTCTTACTTTTCCAAGTAACCAAATTTTTCCTCACAAACGAGCAGTAACCGATTGTAGATTTTCGATCATCTTTGGCACTGGCCCAGTCTGCATTAAAAAAAACAGAAATAGACAAGAGTCCATGTTTGGAATAAAGAAAGCCCTTACCAGGAGAACCTTTGAGATAACGGAGAATACAATAGGCAGCATCCAAATGGGCAGCCCGTGATGAGTGCATAAACTGACTAATCACACTCACAAGATGAGAGATTTCGGGTCTTGTAATAGTTAAGTAAATAAGTTGGCCAATGAGTCGCAGATACAGACCAGGATCTAAGAGAGACTCACCAAGGAGAGAGGTGAGCTAATGATTGATCTCAAGAGGAGTAGCAACAGGTTTATAGCCCAGCATACCCATCTCATTGAGTAAGTCCAATGTATATTTCCTCTAACATAAGGAAATACCATAGCGAGAACGAGCAATCTCAATGCCAAGAAAGTAATGCAATGAGCCCAAATCTTTTACCTCAAAGGTACTAGCAAGATGGGACTTAATGCCAGATATAGTAGTAAAATCGTCACCCATAACAATGATGTCATCAATATAGACCAAGACCACTATGAGCCCATTGGTGGTACGCTTCCAAAAAACAAAATGATCAGAGCTACACTGGTGAAAGTGGGTAGCCTACATAGCATGAGTGAATTTGTCGAACCACGCCCTTGGTGACTGCTTACAGCCATAGATGGACTTGCGAAGGCGACAAACTTTATGCTCCTCCCCCTTACGACGAAACTGAGGAGGTAAGGATATATACACTTCTTCGTGAAGGTCACCATGTAAAAAGGCATTCTTGACATCAAGTTGATGCAGTGGCCAATCCAAATTTGTAGCCAAAGAGAAGAGAACCCGAATAGAATTCATTTTTGCAACTGGAGCAAAAGTTTCTGTGTAGTCAATGCCATAAGTCTGTGTGTAGCCTTTTGCAACAAGGTGTACTTTATATCAATCAATGGTACCATCGGGTTTATGCTTGACAGTGTAAACCCACTTATAGCCCACACATGTTTACCGATTGGTAGATCAACAAATTTTCAAGTTTGATTTTTTTTTGTAAGGCATTCATCTCCTCAAGCATAGCATGCTTCCAGTGAGGGTGTGCCAATGCCACATCCACTCGTATAGGAGTAGATACAGAATCAACATTGGCAATAAAAGTTCTGTAGAATGGAGATAATGACTGATAAGAAACGAAATGCTGAATAGGATGAAACGTACAAGGACTAATACCTTTCCCCGAGAAGCAGAAAGAGCCGAGTCAGGAGCAGATCTCGGAGCTTCGGATGATGGTGGAGGCAATGATATGGTGGCTCGCCCTTTTCTGTGCTGCAAGATAGATGAGGTTTGAGTGCAGACAGCCCTGTAAATGGACAGGTCGAGTGTTAGGGCGAGTGGAGCGGCGTGGTGGCAGTGGTGGAGTCTTAGAAAGTGATGGCGGAGAAGGTGAGGTAGGGGACGGTGAGTTTAGCAAAGGGATAAGAGTAACATGTGGGGATAAGAGAGGAGATGAAGCCTTCGGAGAAAAAAAAAAATTGAGAGACTCAAAAAATATCGCATCTAGATTGACATAGTGACGACCAGTATGTGGATCCACAAATTTATAATCTTTTTAGGTAGGCGAATACCCAACAAATATACAAGAGATGGATCTATCTGATAACTTTGTTTGAGATGGAGAAAAGTCATGCACATAAGTAGTGTAACCAAATACTCGAAGAGGAATATCAGTGACATAATGAACTTTCTTAAACAAAGAAATTGGAGTCTAAAAGTTCAAAGCAGAATGAGGCAGTAGATTGGCTAAGTAGCGTGCGGTGAGAATTGCATCTCCCCAATGACATTTGAGAACATGCATCTCAGTGAGGAGGCAACAAGTGATATTCAATAATTGTTGGTTCTTTCTTTCTGCCATCCCATTCTGCTGAGGAGTGGAAGCACAAGTGGTGTTTGACTCGATGCCGTGCTGACGAAGGTAAGAGAAAAAACAGTGGAAAGGTATTCGCCACCATTATCACATTGAAGGACATTGACTTTTATATCAAACTAATTAATCAACCAAACATGAAAAGATCTAAAAGTTTCAAACACATCACTTTTATTTTTAAGAAGATAGATCCGTCTCATCTTGGTAGTACAATCTATAAAAGACACAAAATGCCAGAATCCCATAGAGGAGGGAATAAGAGCAGGTCCCCAAACATCAGATTGAATGACAGAAAACATAGGATCAGAATCTTAATTCAAGACTAAAAGAAATGAAACACGTTTCTGCTTAGATAAAGCACAAGTAACACACTGAAATGTCTTAACACTACCAAAAAAACGATCAAAGGCTACGGACTATTGTAGTTTTTAGCTACGGATATAGACCGTAGCTAGATTGCTATGACTTAAAACCGTAGCTAAAAATGACCAAACCGTAGCTAAAGGATTAACACCTTCACACGTTCATACAACCTAGGATAGCCCCATAAGGGACTCTACGAGGCCCATTAAAACATGTGTGTTCCATCTAATACGTCTATCCATTTTGAAAGAGAATGTTAGGGTAAGAGCAAGAAATAAATTGCATAAAATGGAAAATGAGGGATGACCATATCAACAGTGCCATCGAAAAAAAATCATCCTGACTGACTGAAAGAAGATGGGCGATTGTTCTAGGTTGAACATAAGCATCGAATTGGTAAAGACTAACATGTTCACGCCCACCACCAATCATCTTTTGCGTCCTGAGATCCTGAAACATATAGTGAGATGGAAGAAAAATGGCAACACAGTTAAATTGTTTGGTGAGTGCACTAGCGGAAAGCAAGTTGGAGTCAAGCCCGTGGACAAGAAGGGTCTTGTCAAGGGAGTGCACTAACGAATTGATAATTACATCAGTAGGCCAGCTGATCAGAATCATGAAAAGCCTCCGCACTTGCGAAGATTGTCATGTCGCTACAAAGCTCATATCAAAGGTCATGTGCAGGGAGATTATGTTGAGGGACGATGTCCGATCTCATCACATTAAGGATGGGGTTTGCACCTACGGAGATTATTGGTAAATGCGTTATTTGTAAATGAATTAATTATTGTTTTCTTTCAAATTATAAAATCATTAAAGAAATGTTAACTGGTCTTTCTAGTGGTTGCTTGGATGCTATTTTGAAAAGTTACATTTTCATAAACCAAAATTTTGGTGGGTCACACACTAACTTGCAAAATGAAAGGCATTAGTTGGAATTGCTAGTGATGTACCAAAACAGCATGGCCAAAGATTATGAATCCAAAATAGGGCTGTTAATGGCCATGCTGAACCCAGTGTAGATGCAGGAGCATACTCAAAGTGGGCGGCCCGTGTGAGGCGAGTGGATCATGTGATGTGGGTGGCTCGTGTGAGGCGGAGCCCATGTGATGTGGGTGGGGCCCACGAGGAGGTTTGGCCAAAGAAATAACTCATAGAATGTGGGGCATGCGCTATGAGATAAAGGGATTGATTTACCATGCTCTATCAATTCGAGTTTTTAAAGCAAGTGGTTAATTGTCCTGCATCAAAATGATATCAGAGTAAGCATGTAATTTTTATTATCATTGCAGGGCAGTATTATCATACTATAAAAGTATAAGCTTTTTAGTACCTACAGCAATCTCCAAATTAATAAGGTATTTTCTTATCATATGACATTTTGTTGTAAAGGTATAAAGCTCTCTAACACTTGCAACAATCTCCAAATTAATAAAGAATTTCCTCGAACACATGACCTTCTACCATAGGCAATATGCTCTAGTTCCATGGACACGAGGGCTATTCTGATCTGAACATAAATATCAAAAAATCTCAATCTAATATATATACTCCAAAATCTAAACGGTCCACGTGAAGCAACACCTCATGAAACCCTTGAACCCAATTTTTACTTTGATCCAAAACTCTAGTCGGCCATGAAAAATGAAAACAGTTTCCTTCTCTGATTTACATTTCTCTTTGTTATGGCCCACCAGAATTTTAGATTAGGGTGAAAATTTGTCCCTTGGGGTTTCATGGGATTCCACATCACATGGACCGTTCGGATTAGACACCCATGACACGTGTGCAAAGGTCCACATGTGCTTCGGTGCACTGGTGAGCATGACTCTCTCTCTCTCTCTCTCTCTCTCTCTCTCTCTCTCTCTCTCTCTCTCTCTATTTAATCTAATGAATAAATATGTACACGTACATATCACAATCATTTTTCAAGGGTGTGTGTGCGTTTTGCTGATGCCCCACCTTCTTAGGAACATGACTAATGTCCTTAAGCTTTCAAACAGCACATGGGATGTCCAATCATCAATCCAGATCATTCATCATTGGGAGCAAGCCATGGTGCAAGAATCATGATCGATTGAATGATTCTAACAATATGAATAAGGCTACCTTTGGAATCATCAAACCAAATGTGCTACCTAACTGAGAGATCTCGTGTTAGGTAGCGTGTGCGTTTTTACCACCATTTTTTTTTCCGAACTGAGAGATCTCGTGTTTTGAATCATCAAACCAAATGTGCTACCTTTGGAATCATAAGCAACGCAAAGTAGGATCCATCAAATAGATAGTTCAAGATGATGATTGGACCTATTCTGCTTGTCTACTTTTCACCGTCCATTTTCCATGATATTGATTGGATGCCTAGGATCATCTCATTAGCATTATTTTTGCACCATGACCTATCCCTAATTATATGAATGGGTGGATAGTATAGATAGATGATTGGGCATTGCATGTGTCACTTAAAAGTTTTGGGATGTTGATAAGGTTACAAGTGCAATCAGTTAGACCAAAAGGTATAACTTCCAACCTATTAAGTGAATGTGACGTCCAATCTTCTAATAAGTTGCCCCGTCATGAGGATCACCTTGTGTAAAAATCACTCCCATCTACTCATCAGGTGGTTCACAAGATAGGAAGATAATTTCTAGCCATTGATAAGTAGTAAAATAAAAGTGTTATTTACATGACTGATGGTGTTTATGGGAATGTTATCTGGTGGATGTTACCCTTACCATGTGGGGCCAACTTTATGAATGCATTGCATATCCATACTGCCATCCATGTTTCAGCTTATTTTAGTTCGTTATCCCAAAAATCAAGCATATCCAAATCTCAAGTGGACCATACCAGCAGAACAAGTAGTGAATCTCCATTAAAAATCAAGCACATTTTTGGCTATCAAGCTTAAGTTGGGCTGGGTGTTCAAATTTAAGGCCCATTCCAGCTTGTTGAGTGAGTTTCCGAATGCCAAATATGGTCAGGCCCTCTCCCCCATGAGATCGAGATTTCCGGCTGCTGTAACACCCCGAGTTTTCAGGAGCCATGTAGGAACTTGGCCTCCAAGTTCCTGAGTGTCACTTATATCCTAATTATGGTGATTTGTACATAAATCAGTTTAAATGAGCAATAAAGAAATTGGCTGGAACATAAACTATAACCACAACTAATCTACTGAAATAAAAGCGGCTAAGAAAACACAAGTGTACAGGAACATCAAACGAGTCGCGCAAGGCGTCCCCTGACAAAATTTATATAATAAATGCCCAAAAGAAATGATGCGCTAGATCCTTACTCAACAACCCATAAACAACCTGCACAATCTACGGTGATCTACTCATAAGCTGGAAGTAGGAAAGCTCTTCCTTATCCATGCTCACCCCGCTTAGCTCGTCGAACTTTGCCTCACCTACATCTAGTAAAGGGTCTAGTTGGTGTTTTAAAACACCGTCCCAGAGTGGGAGTGAGTAGCTAACTTTGTGGGTGCCATCAGCCATAAGTTACATCAAATAACAATTACATGATGAATTTAATGAAAAGCACACATTCATAAATCATTTACTAGTCTTTGTTAATGCGTATGCATGAGTTATGTATAATGCATGACCTCACCCACAACACTCCCTCGAACAAGTTCATCTCACGGCTGCGCATGACTAACACTCCATCATTGCGACCTCACTCCTAAGTCGTCAAATCCTACCTAATAGATTGCATGAATAATGTTAGCCGAGTATTTAGTTAATTTCATTCATCCAATAGGTTGGGGAAAGTAGTACACCCTGATGATATCAATGCCCTCATCCATTTGTGAGGCCCCGACCCCTCAACGCGTGAGGCCAGGACTCTACGATCCTTGATCCCATCGGGGTCCCCATCTCCTATTGCAAGCACGTGGGAAGTGCTGGAAAGCAGGATCGCTCGCGGTCACTACGGGGGGGCTCATCACCCTAGCGTAAGCCGATAGCTTGTACACAGTGTCTCATTCCATCATTCCCGGCTTACGAAACTATGGATTAGTTTTCAACTATTGTCAGTGGGCGTCAGTGGGCGATGAGTGTTTCAGGTTCCAAACAGGCATGAACAAACATGGTTAACAAGCATGGTTAGTCAGTTGGTAGACTAGACTGCCCAAGTTCAGGCGAGCACGTAACGCACGACATCGGGTGCAAGCAACCCATGTAGTCCCACTACTGTCGCCCATTCGTGTCCACCCAAATCAGCTAGTCTGGTCGCAGGGCGTCCAACCAACGGGACCACCCTCACAATTCTTAGTTCCTGACTAACCCAGAGAAGGGGTTGTATTCAATATCACTTCTAAGTGGCTAAGGATTCATCTTTAAGTATAGATGGAATTATGCATAAATGCATTAAGTATAAAATTTCAGGATATTAAGATGAATGCAACTACTCTTAACAACATAAGTTAATCGTGTGTGCGTGTGGTGTTGGATTTCCTAAGAGGCAAAGGATAACACGTCACTCATAGCACAAAAATTTAACGAGAAATAAGGCAATCATACATGCTACAGAGAAGATCAAGCAAAAATTGGATGTGAAATGAACATGCAACACCAATTTCATGCCCAAACGAATTAAAGGTCAATCAAACATTAATTTATCATCGCATGCGTGTTAGGTAAACCTAGTATGTAGGTTCCTATCTAGATTTTCTCTAAATTACTCATGCACATCAATCTAACATCCACAATCGTTAAATTTATCGTAAAATTGGCACTTGGCCACCTAAGGATAATGGTCCGCACCTTAAAAGGAGATTTCCATTCTTTGAGATCTTAGGATTTGGGGATTTGGGTAAAACTATCAATTCCTGAATCAAAATCAAGAAAAACAACATTAATGACTAGAAATCTATACTGGGTTGCTTAATTGAAGGGAAAATATACCATTCTTACCTCCGATTCTTAGCATGGATGGATTTGGTGGAAGTTTTATAGTAGCCACCGGTTTGGTTAAGGAAATATCAACCCTACAAGTATCAAGATTCCCCTCACTCACACAAACAATCTCTCCCTTATCCTTCTCTTCATTTTCTCTCCATCTCTCTTTCTCTTTCTCTTCTCCTTCACCCAAAGTAGGGCATAAAATTCGTATGGGAGAAGGGGGTGCCCAAATGAGGCCCTTTTACAGTGCCAAATTTAGTGTAAATGGCCCCAAGGGTTGGGCTTTTACTATACTAGCCCTATGGGAGGAATTTTCTAACCTCTAAGGCCTACTATGGGGTGTACATATTGATATACACCGTAAGATAGTTAGCCCTAATGATGATTTACGTATGAAAATGATCGGCCCACCATTTGGAGCGTTGATTGACAGATATGATTAGAAGTCTGTTCAACGGTCACCAATAGTCGATCGGGGCTACGGCTATACGGATATGAGTAGAGAAATATCCTTACTCTACATGTGAAGTTTGGTCGTAAACCGACAGTCTGAAATTCTCAACTTTACATAAGAGTGGACGACTCAATTCACTTAAATTTCAGCTTCTTCCTTTAGGATATTTGCACTTCTCATGGACTCGTCCTTCGGCTCAAGTTGAGCGATTCTGAATACTACCCAGGTCTGACTCCTGTGATAGGCGTCAAGCTTAGTAAGACGGACATTATTCTATAGTTTTGGAACTAGTGGCCTACTAACAAGCGGTTTAGAGCTTGTTCGGAAAATCGGGGCATTTCTGGAAAGAATTAGGTATTGAGATTTCTCATAAGCAATTATTAGGGTTTAGATTAAATATGTTCATAGTGTGGCCTATTTATAACTAGTGAAAGTAGAGATTTGGTCATGATTATTCTAAACCGTCAGTTTTAAGCTAAAAGAGTAACGGGGTTGATTTGGTCTATTAGTTAAGATCCGGGCCTTATCCGACTTGGCTTCGGTTAGATCTTTAATTTAGTTATGATTGTCTTAATTAGTTAGCGATGGGTCGGTTAGATTTGGGCCTTATGTGAATAAATTATGGGGTTAAACTTGATGTTTAAGTGATCAGTTGGGTTCATTGGTTTTTTACGGTTGATCAATCTTATTTGTAAGGTTCTTTATCGGTACCAGCCGTGTATAAACTCACCTCGAGCATCAATGGTCCATAAGTGATGACGTGACTAGTTATTAAAAAAAAATTAAGGATTTTTGGCTAGCGAAAATTCAGGGTGTTACAGCTGTCGTTGCCTTCCCTTTATGGAAAAGGATCTCCAAGCTGCTATCTATCTTGGACAAGAATGTCCAATGGATTTTCGATCAAGGAGAGTGTAGTTTCTGGCATGATAACTGGTCGGGGCATGGTCCTTTGATTCTCTTGGCTGACATTCCAGTTCCAGATGGGCTACTAGAGCTGAAGTTGAACCAAGTGTTGGATATGAGTGGGCCCATTCCCCCGAGCTCAATTTTCAGTTTCCTCCCTTAGAGCATTATTGATTCAATTTTCCAGGCAGGATTCTGCCTCTCAGAAGGCCCCGATAGATGCATTTGGCCATTCACCCCCTCAGGTGAGTTCTATGTTCGTTCGGCCTGGAGGATCAACAAGGTCAGCAGCCCACGTAGAGAATGGGCCCGTTGGTTTTGGCACCCCAAACTCCCTCCCAAGATTTCCATGTTCGCTTGGTGTTCTTTGTCTCGTGTTGTTCCAGTTGATGGGGCTGTTCAGCAGCATAGTATTCAGCTCGCTCCCAGATGCAAATGTTGCTCGGCCACCTCACCCTCGGGCCCTTCAGATGAGTCTCTGCTCCACCTGTTGATCAACAACGAGCTGGCGTCGTCCACATGGGAGCATTTTGGGCGAACTTTCAATGTCCTAATAAGGCGAGCTCTCTCCATCGAGGCCAGGCTGAATTTTTGGTGGAACTCCCCGCCCGCGAATGGCCTCGCTTCCTTTATGTTCATGGTCCTCTCCTGCTTGATTTTCTAGGGAATCTGGAGGGCTAGAAATTCTGCAAGATTCGACAACAGGCCTCCATCTGCCCTAGTAATTATTGCTAACGTCAGAAGGTGGCTAATCCTTCTTTTCCAGTGGCCAGAAAGGGCTCCCAGTGGTGACCCTGGCTCAGGTCCAACGTCAGTTGCTACCCGCCCCGAGGTGATCTCGTCTAAGATCGTGAGATGGATCAGGCCCCCTCAGGGCTGGTCCAAGTTGAATGTTGATGGGTCAGCCAGGGGCAACCCGGGGCTGTCTGGCGGTGGAGGAATCTATAAGAATGACAGAGGGGCTTTCCTATTTGCGTTCACTAAAGGGTATGGGGTTGGTTCTAGTATTAATGTAGAACTACGGGCAATTCATGACGGGCTTTCCATTAGTTTGGCTAATGGGCTTTCTAAGGTGGCGGTGGAATCAGATTCCCAGTTAGCTGTGGATTTTGTAAATAGAAGGGTCAGGCCAGATTGGAAATGGAGCTATTGGCTTGCCAAAATAGACAAGCTGAAGATGAGAGGCCAGGTTCTCGATCTTTGTCCATATCCTTAGGGAAGGTAATGGGTCAGCCGATGGCATGGCCCGCTCGGGTAGTGAGACCCAGTTTCATTCTTTGATCCGGGACCGTAGGGAGTTCCCATCCCAAGTTAGAGGTCTTCTTTTTCTGGATTTGGTGGGCCTGGGTGCGGTCAGGCAGATTTCTTCCAAAGGGAGCATTTGAAGGTGTCTCCAGAGCAATCTGTTTTGGAGTTGAGCGCTCCTTAGCTTCGTTTTTTGTCCACCTTTTTCCTTCTTTCTTGTTGATCATGATAGGCTTCTCCCAGGTCCTTTTTTCCTGGGAAAGCCCGAATGTCCAAATCCATGTATATTTCCCCAACTTAAATGAAGGTTTCCTTTATAAAAAATAAAAATTAAAAAAAAAAAATGTTGGTATCTTTTCCTCTTTAAAAATTAAAAATAAAAAAATAAAAAAAATAAAAAGAAGAAGAAGAAGAAGAAGAAGAAGCACATTTTTTGCTATGTCTATCCTTTCTTGCTATGTCTCAACTCGATCCTTCGAATCTAACTAGGCTCAATACATTCATGAAAAATGACGGGTCCCTATTGAGGCCAACTGGGCTCCTAATGCAATCAAGCCAGGATATGAGTTGCCTTGCTAATTGTTACCCGCCTATCAACAACCACTTCGATTGTTTAGGCCCAGTAACACCACTAGTAGAGCTGTACATGAACCAAGTTATCTCGATTAACTTACTCGACTCAATTCGGAAAAGCTCAATTCGACTCTGCTCGAAATTGGGTTCCAGCCGAGTCCAAGCTCAACTCAGAACCTGACTTGAACTTAACTTGGTTCGAATCAATTCAACTCAAATCGGCTTCACTTAATATAATATTTTGTAAATATTTATATTTAAATAAATTGCATTATATATTACATATTATATACATTAAAGATGCTAAAATCTAAACTCGAACTCAGCTTGCAGGCTCGAACTCAAACTCGGCAATCAATTTCTTCTTCTCATCTAATTTATTTCTATGCTTGATTGTGTTTTTGTGCGTGCACACATTCGTGTTCAAATTATGTGCTAGAAAAGGATATAATTTGTGTGTATATCCTTTATTTAGGCATGCATCATGTGGGCCCACCCATAAAAGCCCGTCATTGTCAAATCACTTTGATTTGCCGATCTTAGCCATCTGATTCATCCCATCAATGGATATTGAAATGGGCAATTCATATTGATCATGTTAGAAAAGGTCTGATCATTAATCTAGACCCTCCATCATATGAAACTCCATCTTTGATTGCCCATTCATCTCAACTCACTTTGATCAGATGACCCTAACCATCTATTTTTTGGTTTTGGGAAATTCACAATCTATATCGAGTACATTCTAAATGTCTAATAATTAATGTGGACCATCAATCTTGTGAGACCTACCATCGATTGCCCATCCTTCTTAAGTCACTTTGATTGGATGAACCCGACCATTGGTTTCATGATCTGGAAAATGGACGTTCTGTATATAACCTTTAAGCATTGATGTAAATCGTCCATCATTTGTGGCCTACCTTTGGTTGCTCATTATTAGGATTTTGAAATGCGGTGAAAATGTAAAATGTTTTCAAAATTTTATATTTTAGAATTTACAATAGCATGGTTCACCCTTAAAAGATTATCAAATTTTTAAGAATGAAAACCATAAATTCTACAGTTAGGATCGCCGTGAGTGGTAAGATTCCCATGCACTCAGGCAGCCAGATGTTTAATCACAATTATTAGTTAAATTTATATTATTATAAATTATTATGGTTTTATTTTATTTATGTCAGTTCATTATTGGGTTTCTCCATTTATATGGTTAATGCTATATCAAGCATGACATCGTGCACACAAAAGTGCAGACTACCTGCTTTTGGGCACTTCACAAGAAATGTATGTTTTTGCTTCCTTCAAACATATACATTTTATGTTACTTGGCCAACAACTTATACATTTATTATATTTATTTGGCATATCATACAGGTTTCCTTAGCAAGATATTCTCTATGGCAATAGGATAGTGTTTTTATTTTTAATTTTTATTTCATATGTTCCTAAAAGTAAGAAATTTTATAAGTAGTTGAGATGTTGGAGGAAATTAAAAATAAGGTAAATTAAACTCTGTATTTTAATTCCTATGTACTTATATAAGCATTGGTTTACATACATTAGTTCAAAGAGCTTATATAATTAATCTTATATACATCCATCCATCATGCATGCCCTCTAATGATTTGTGTCTATTCATAATGCATGCCCCTAATGATCTGCTTGTCGCCCAAAAATCAAGCTGACCCAAAATTCAGGTGTGCAACATGTTGTAAAATCATAACTTAAATATTGAAAATCATGTGTTGTGAATCACTTTAGTTTTGAAACACAATGATTTCTGGGGTGTCCATTCATCATGGCATTGTGAATCTTCTGGATTAATTGGATGGCATGCAGAAAACACTGTACACAAAATCTAGATGGTTCGCTTTATAGAATAAGGATATGTTTATTCCCTCAGTGTTACTTCAAATATAGTACTATGTTTTGCAGATTATTAAAAATGTGATAACAACATTTATGAGAATGCTGTGAAATTTTACTACCATGAATATACCACCAAACAATTTGCAGCAAAAGTAGCAGCTAATGAGTAAACAGATATGAAGGTAAATTACTAAACATATTCCAACATATTATATACCACACATCTAATAAATGCACATTGGTGATCAGGCTAATCAAGATATGATGCATACATTCATAAAGTGGATCAGATCATAAAAAGAAATATACACCATGAAGATATACACTGCCATAGCAGGGTAGTGACATCTTGATAAATCAATCAGGTTCGCCCAAAAATAGACTTGTCAAGTCATCAAATTTTCTATTGTCCATTGTTTCCATTCATGTGGGAAACCCAATTAGTTGACCAGCCTAGTTTTGGATCCATCAGCCCCATGGGTCCATGGCTGCCAGGTTGGCATATGTTGTTGCATGCAGACTGCATTTGGTGTTTTGCAAATCGCAGTAGTAGCTACGGTCACCATGTAGGAAAAAAGGGCAATTGAAAACTTAAAGGGAAGATTATCCTTTTGTTCAGATCGAAGATGAGTCATTTAGGTATCAAACTAACAACATATTTTGGACCACATGCGAGAAATCAAGGGACAGAGATTTAGAACAGATCTCACATATTTTGGACATAGTATACAATTGATCCAGGAATTGTCTGCAAAATGCAATGGAAAACAACAATAAGAAGCCAGTTTAGCAAGTTCAAATATTCTATTAAATAATCACATTCATATGTACTCACTTAGCTTTGTATCTAAAAGGAGATATTTGCTTAGTACATAAGCAAATGTGTGTGGGATATCCCAGCAGCGCATCTGGCAGGCCACATATGTATGTTGACTGTGGACTGTTGACAATTATTTCAAATTGTACTTCTGGTCCACCAGATCTGGTCTGTAAAAGATAGAGATCTAGATAGAGAGAGAGAGAGAGAGAGAGAGAGAGAGAGAGAGAGAGAGAAATCTGTTGCAGTTTCCTTCTTAAACATCTACTGGCAGCCACCAATTCAAAGTATAAGATTGTTCTAATCAATAAATTATATAACAAGTGTAAACAGATGGATATGATGGGATGGGACCTGCTCTGTGCACTGAAATTTTTCTAACCTCAAAATTCTAGCCCTTTCATTTTGTGGCAGAAAACAGACATTATGTAAATGATGCATGTTCAACTGAGAGAAAAAGGTTAATGAGTCGATGGCTAGGAACATCCAATATGAGAATTGTTTTTTCCTTGGCATGCACAGTGAAACTGTATGGATGATTGAAGTAGAGGCTCCTCTGGTAGAAAGAAAATAAAATAAAAGTGCACACAAGAATTCCAGCCCTACTTGTAGAAACAGGAAACTGTTGCAGTGAGAAAAGATGATCGCATTCAAGCATTCAATATTTATGCATGTGGTATACACGTTTGAGATCGGTCGGTTCATCTATCAGTTGTACTCAACTATGGATGGGCAGTGTGTAAAAACCATTGGAGTATATTTGCCCATTTGAGCTTTTGCTGTTGATTGGACTTACTAGGAACAATCTCTGCCAATAGACGAGTGATTACTCTCTCAGCTTTTGTTGTTGATTGGACTTACTAGGATCAGTCTTTGACAATGGCTTAACCTCTCTCTGTCTACTTTGGCTGTTGATTGTACTTACTAGGTTCAATCTTTGCCAATAGCTTAACCTCTCCAGGTCGAAGGAGTGATTACTCTCTCTCTAACATGCCTTTGGTGTTTGCAGGTGATTTTAATAAGCAGCAGGTGGATACATTAATAATCAGGCTTGCATTTTGGCCCCAAACCAACAATTGTTCAGATCTAGGTTGAGTTGGGATCGGCGAGGACCGTAAATTGTTGACATTGTGGATCCATTGACGGTCCAACTTTCCCAAGAGCTAAGATTAGCCAACAGTAGGGGTGTCAGAGGGCCGGGCTAAGCTTGTCCAAGCCTGGCCCAACACTAGATTTTGTAAATCCCTAATTACGGTTTCAACATTGTAAATCCCTGATTAGGAATTCACCAATGTCTTCGGATATTCATTGATAGCAAATTAGGGTTTTAACATTGTAAATCCCTAATTAGGGTTTCAACATTGTAAATCCCTGATTAGGAATTCACCATTGTAAAATCCTAATTAAGGTTTCAACATTGAATATACTCGATCTCAAGAGAGATTGAGCGGGAGATTGACACAGAGAAAGAGAGAGACCTGAGAGAGGGAGATTGAGAGTGATTGTGCCACATACAGAGGTTGCTTCGCCACTCAATTGAGAGAGAGGTCTCGTTCTCCCAATCAGAATAGAGCGAGAGAGAGAGAGAGAGAGAGAGAGAGAGAGGGCCATGGTGGGTAGCTACTTGAGTTGCAAAGAGAGAAAGAGAGAGAGAGAGAGAGAGAGAGAGAGAGAGAGCAGCGGTCGATAGCTGCCAGAGTTGCAGCAGAAGGTGGAGCTACACACACACACACACACACACACACACACACACACACACACACACACACAGAGTCGGGGTCGTGGAGTTGCAAAGAGAGAGAGAGAGAGAGAGAGTCAAGGTCGTGGAGTTGCACAGAGAGAGAGAGAGAGTCGGTGTTTGTCGTGGAGTTGTAGAGAGAGATCAGAGAGAGAAAGAGAGAGAGTGGGGGCGTGGAGAATGAGAGTATGGAGCTAGGATCGGGTAGGGTTGCCTAAGTTTTTATTTATATAGGTCTTTTGTCAGTGCCTAGTTTTACCTAGCGCTGGCAAATGATCCTAAATAAGCGTCGGGTATACCCCATTTTGTTGTAGTGTCAAATCCCCACAACACTTCTCTTACTGGGATGGATACATTGTAAGTCGAAATGCTGCCAGAATTAATAACTAAACTTATTTGATACTTGTATTTTGTATACTTTATCTTAGAATCAAGGGATGAGAGGATGTAAATGAATTCAGAATAAATAAAATATACTGTGATGATTGTCTTCTCTATCTTTTCTTTATTAGTACTGAATAAGATAATCCCCAAGCCAAATACATTCGTTTCTTGTCGAAACAGAATGGCAACTCTACTGAGGATCTAACCTAGAATCTCTGATTGGGAATTATCTCATTCAATATTAACTTAGAAATTATTTAAAAAACTTCATCACTGTTTGGCGTCATATCGACGCCAAAATGGGGCTCTCGACAGGATCATCCTCCCCTTCATCTCTAAGATAAAGTACAAATTTAGTCGAATACTAACTTATAAATGTCTTGTATTATTCTACAGAACTAACTATAATCAATGGTGATTGTCGTAAACAAGATGACTTTTTTACTTCACACATAATGGATTTGTGATAGAATATGTTGGTAATCAATATCTGAGCCAAAAGAATCAGCCTACATCAACATAAAATGATAAGTCTTGAGCCAGTGCTGGAGTCATAACTGTTTCGCCATTGGGACAAGAAAACAGTAATCAGAGGACCCAGGCTATCGCAACTGTAAGAACAACTCCACCACAAGTGATCAAAGGACCAGTAACCTGAAACGCGGCTAGAAGAAACCCCACGCTTGCTCCGCCAGCACTGTATCTAGGAAAGTCCCCTTGCTCCTTAACATCACAAGATTTCCCGGCCCTGCCTATCGCAAATGTCCAATGGACAAGAAAAGAAAAAGGCAAGTCGCTCGTAGAGAATTCATCAGCCTCCGCATCTTTGCAAACGAGGCCCCAGCAAGCCATATCACGATTAATCGAATCCTGTGGAAGTGTAAAAGAGCCCGGTGAAACTCTTCTCTTATCAAGCCCTATCACCCCGATACACTCTTATCCCACCCCAGCAACTGCTTTGTCAAGGAGTGGAGAAGTTGCAGGGTCCACCACCGACTGTCAACGAGCGCATGGCCGAGATGGCACAGACTCAAAGGACTAACCATATGATATATGGAGGGGTCGAATGGCATATACACAATGAGTTGGTCTCACTAAGTGATTTAGTGGATATCATATACTTACCTATAATGGACCCAACATTTAGACGGTTTGATTTAAAAATTTTGATCTTTTTGCTTAAGCATTTTATAAATATTTTAGTACACATTTATATTTAAAATTAAGAGGTACTTTGATTTTTAAAATATTTAAAATTCAATAATTTCAAATTAAAATATTTAATATATTGCATAAAATAAATTTAAACTATTAATAGGTACTAAAATTTTAAAATATTAAAATTTTTAAATAATTTTACTATACTAAAATTTGAATAGTTTCAAATATGCATACACCATATTTAATTACAAAAATTTTGATTATCAAGAGAAATTTCTTAAAGTTTTCTAATTAAATTAAATTTAAATATTTTAAATAAGTGAAAGAAAGGGATTAAGTATTATACATCATTCCACATGAATATTTCTCTTTCAATAAAATAATAATAATAGTATTATTTTGTACTATTTTGTTCTTCTTTAGCTATTTTAATGATAAAAATAAATACATTTAATTAGATTAATAAAATTTATAATTAAAATTTCCTCAACTAAATATTTATTATGTGATATTTTAAAACGATTTAAATTTTAAGTATTTTAAAATCCTTGATAGTTGTAAATTTATTTATGAGTTTCACTATCATGCCCACACCTTGATGGCATATCCATGTTCACAAAGCTTTTTACATGATAGATGCGATGACCATAATTGATTTGAACCGTTCAATCATTCAAATATCTCAAATACAATCATTTACCTTCAACTCGCTGTATCTACTATGAATATTTTAACTTGTAATAAACTTCTATTCATAAACTTCTTATAAACAATTACAAAGTTGATAGGTCAGAAATTAAAAAAGGAGATAGGGTTGTCACCTTAGATATAAGAGATATCTCTTACAAATACTTTATTCAACGGAATGTATATAAAACAATGCTTACCTGACCAAGTTGTTCATTTGACTTCATAGATGTATAGGGAAGTGAAGATACTCATGATGAGTTTGTAATCTTTAAATAATGTATATAAACCAATGCTTACATGAGTAAGTTCTAATGATTGCAACATGAGTGGTTTAGTTCACCTTCTTTTTAATTTCCTCCAATATCTCAATTAGTAATTAGAAAATTACTTTTTAAAAACATATATATAATAAAAACACTGTATCATGTTATTGAGAATAGCTTGGTAAAGTATCATGTATGATATTATATATATATATAATATTATATATATATATATCATAAATGTGAGTCGTTGGCCAATTAACATAAAATGTGCATGCCGACTGAAGCAAAAACATACTTTTCTTGTGAGATTTTGGCAAAAAAAGTGTGATTTTTACCCAAGGTGATTCTCATGATGAGACAATTTATTAAATGTGTTGTATGTTTGATCGCAGGTAAAAAAATAAATAAATAAATAAATAGTTGAAATTATTGGTTGGGTAGACCGTTGATAGCTTTCCAACTGGTAGGACTTACTAACCTTCTCTCATGGGTCACTGTGTTCATGGATTCAAGCACCCATGTGGTCTGTGTGAGTTGAATGGTGTGTGTAAAAACAATCCGAGGAGTCGTATTTGGTAATTACCCTCCACTAACTACGTGGATGCTGGAAAGGCATGTGGGCCTACATCATGAATGTATTTCATCGATGTGTTGATCCATGTTTTCAGATTATTTTACAGCATAAGCTTTAAAAAAATGAGGTAGATTCCATTATTCATGTTTGGCATGAGCTAAAAAAAATAGACATATACCAAACACAGATACAGCATACATAGGAAACAGTTGATAAAAATATAAATAAATAAAAATTGAAGTTATTGGTTGGGTAGACCGTTGATAGCTTTCCAACTGGTAGGACTCATTAACCTTCTCTCATGGGTCACTTTCATGGGTTCAAGCACCCATGTGGTCTGTGTGAGTTGAATGGTGTGTGTAAAAATAATCCAAGGAGTCGAATTTGGTAATTACCCTCCACTAACTACGTGGATGCTGGAAAGGCATGTGGGCCTACATCATGAATGTATTTCATGGATGTGTTGATCCATGTTTTCAAATTATTTTACAGCATAGGCTAAAAAAATGAGGTAGATCTCATTATTCATGTTTCCATATCATAATAGGGCATGAGCTAAAAAAATGTTAAAAACAATGAGGCATATCCCCATCACAGATAGAGCATACATAGGAAACAGTAATGATTGAATTCCCATTATTAAAAACTTCTTAAAGCATATGGTAATGCTTATTTTCCATCCAACCCGTTGATCTGGTCACACATACATGGAATTTGTGGCCCCCAAGAAATTAATCTGGTCACACATACATGGAATTTATGGGCCCCAAGAAATTTTTAATGGTGAGTATTGAATTACAACATTTTCCTATGGAGTGGTCCACCTGAGGTTTGGATCTGCCTTATTTTGGGGCTTAAAATGGTCTGGAAAAATGGATGGACGGCTTGGATAAAACACATACATCATGGTATGATGCGTGGGTGCGAGACCGTGAACGGACTTCTCGTAAGAGCAGAGGGTCGGCCAGATGGATTGGCCCAGTAATGTATTTTCAAAATCTGGTCTGACAACCAGGTGCGTGAGCCAATAGGGCTACGCCCACCTTCTAAACCGTTTCGCCTATCTGAAACACTCGGCGAGCAGCGTCAATATCAAAATAACCAAGTCACCGAGCCGATTCAATCCAAGTCGATTCGAATTGAGGTTAGATCTAAGTCAAGTCGAGCTTAGGCAAGCTCGAACTCGGCTTAAAATTTGTTCGAGCTCCAAAAACCAGCTTGACTCGGTCCACATCCAATTTCGAGCCAAGGCGAGTCAAGCAAGCTGACCGCGCTAACTCGACTCATGTACAGCTCGAGTGATCAGAGTGAATTTTCCAAACAGTTCACATAAGACCCACCTTAACCTACAAATCCCTTTGCTCCACACACACACACACAACACACACACATATATATAGAAAGGGGGGGGGGTGCTCACCTTGGCACCTTCTTATGTGAGCACATTTACACACGTCATGTGCACGGATTCTAAATGGTCCACGTGATGCAGTACCCCTTGAAACCTCACAAGCCCAACTTTCAGCCCGATACAGAACTCTGGTGGGCCATTGCAAAAGAAAACAATTTCCTCCCTTGATTTGCATTTCTCTTTGCTATAGCCCCTTAGAGTTTTGGATCAAGCTAGGTGCAGGTAAAGGTTTCCGTGCTCTTAAGCCCAATAGATTACCACTTCCGTCTAAAGATTTATTTGGATACTTCGTGGCTAGCCATTCAAGCAATGGCTTGGAAAATAGACACCACAATTTTTATCCTAGCAAGGGGCATGTTATGGAGACATTAAGGCCCACCTTTGATTGCCATCCTTTCAAAATCACTTCAATCACTCCTATATGCTGCTCAAAAATGATTTAATAAATTGTGCCTTCGAAAAAAATAAAAAATTAAATAAAAATCACTAAATGCTTTGCCCGTGGTATGACATGACTAAATTACTCTAATGTGTTTTGTTTTGAAAATATCATTTGAACCAAAAAAAAAAATCTTACCCATTTATACACAGGAACCAAAAATATATAAACATCATATCTTTACTGAAAAGGTCAAACAAAAGTGAAGAAAGCTGATCCCTAATTCCATGCATATAAAAGAATATAGCTTTTCCATGCAAATACATCACATATGCAATGTGCCACCTGTACAACCATTCATGCTCAAGTAGTCTCATGTGCCACCACCAATCATAAGTACTTACGTCTCAATATTCGCATGCACAATAAATACTATATGCACCAAGAAACAATTTAAGTTCCTCACATATGCCACATTCCATCTTAGTCCTTGTTTCAGGAATGGACAAACAGGGGATAAGACAGTTAAACAAAACAGCTTGACCAGATAGCCTAGTCAAAACAAAGCAACCCAGACAGATGTGAAATACACAACTTTGTTTGCATCCAAACAGCCCCTAAAGATGAAGGGCGGCCTGGTGCATGCATTGTCATTTAAAATGCCTAAAAGGTGCAAAACCATGAATTAACATTTAAAATGCCTAGAAGGCGTACAACCTTGATAAGACATTTCAAAGATTAGATCAACCCAAACATCCGGTGGGCCACACATATATTTGGAGGTCATACTCCTATATAAATAGTGGATATGGCACAAAATATAAATCACGGGTATAGCCACAAAGTGGTTGGAAGAATTAAATATCCTCAATCCAAAGATATGAGTTACTTTGTACAAGTTCCTGGTCCCAACAATCCAGACCCCTACCTGTTGGCAATAAAACACATTTTCACGATTAGTATAATCCTAACCTTTCAATTCGTTGCTTGCGACTACAGAATTTAGTGATGCAGCAATGATCCATGTTCAAATTGTGATGGTCTCGGCAATGGTTCATCCAAGGCGAGGGTCAGCAATGGTCCATCCAAGGCGAGGGTCACAAACGCATGATCTGTGTAAGTGAACCATAGACCCCACTTCAACAACTCAAATATTAATATCAGCTGAAATAAGAGCTGGTCGGGTAGAGACGGTAGAATGGGAATATGCAACAACTGCCATACTAAAAGCACTTCTCTTCCAAAAGAACATGTAAAAAAAGAGCTCTTAGATGCTAGTTGTAACTCTCATTGAGAGTTTTCTCATATTCCAGCTCTACTAGTTAAGGCTCCACCATATTCCAGTTCTAACATTTCTTTAGCTGAGATACCCATTTTTATATAGAAATAATAGAGAGAAAAAAATGGCAATACTTCAAAAATCATACAAACATGCATACACATCATAGGACCACAAACGCATGAATCCACAAGCTTATACGTGAGTTACAAGCATGTGCACCGGACCATCTATGACCCACATGCAAACTAACATATGCAATTCCACCTTTCATAAACAAAAACTCAAAAGGTGATGTACAGATAATCTGAATATCAACAAAATCAGATCTGTGTAACAAATAACTAACAAGCCATTTACAACTTTCTTCCTTCTCCTAAAAAGAATCGATATATCTTGACAACAAATACCCATACGTCAGCTTTTGCAATTCTAGAACCCTGCCCTAAAAACTACCATTGTAACATCTCTACCTATCATCTTCCATTCCCAGTATAAGAAACCATTAACCAAATTCACATTGGGGGCAGCAGCCCCAACCCACACTGAACTTCGGTATATATCTGCCTCTCTGTAACAATAAAACCATATATCCATGTGAATCCAAAGTATGATCAGAGGTGCCTTCCATGCCCATGCCTGTTGCTGCGAAAAGAGTGAGACTGATGCAGCCAGACAGAATTTACCGAAGAAAGTAGCATTTGCTGAAAGATAGTTTCGAGTCACTTGACACGGAATTCGTGTCTGAATATTGTCAGATTTTGGGTGAATTTGTCTCTGTTCTTTGAATCCAAGCTCCGCGTAACATCAGCCATCAGCTTGTCGAAACAGAGGGAAAGGCGTGGCCGTTGATCAGCCGGCTGCAAGACAAATGAAATAATGATCGAAGCTCTGAGGAGGCATCTCTGACGCTCTTATTCAAATAAGAAAATTTCGGTATTGTGAATGATCGAAGAATGTTGGAGCTTAGAGCTTACCTGAGAAGCCAAAATTTGAGCTTTCAAATCACTGAATATCTGGAGTAATTACGGTCATGTCAGTAAAGAAACTACTTAAATGATGTAGATTCCATAACTTATGCAATAGCAATCTAAATCTTTCCAACCGTGCATTATCTGGGCTGTTCATCAGGTGGGCCCCACTATTTCTGTGTCGCCGCACAAAAGCCAGGAGTGCAGATCATGTGGGCCCCACATGCATGTTGAATTAGCAGTTGGCCTTTTTCTCGACTGCCCAATTATTTTAATATGGTGTATTGCACCTATTTCAGCCACTACCACAGTGGGACCACCCAATGAACAACACATGTCAACATTCACATTGGTAGATCAACGTGGAATTATATTCTCCTGTATCACATTCGCACTTTAAAAGCCAAAAGATCAAACTCAACAAGGCTCGACTCCCAAGTTGATTAGGTACTAGTTCAAGTACACTCGCATGACCCAAATTAGCTTATGTTTTCCATGCACTCGAAATATCAAGCTCGAGTCAACTCAGCTAAATTAAAAACACCATTCACGTAGAAAATCCATTGGGATAAGGCTTAGAAGAAGACGAAGATGATGAAGATCAAGATGTAAGTAGAAAATCCAGAAAACAGTAATTTGGAGGTTCCAACCACTACCTGTTCATTGATGAGTATCAAGCTCAACATAGGTCTACTAAGACTCCACTGATTTCCACAATCCTCAAACAGTACGATCTCAAACAGGGTTTTCAGTATCTGCTCAAACAAGACAATGTAAGAGTACATCTCTAGATATTCATAAACGAATTAGATGAAGATGAATCCCAAATACTAGGCTAAACAAAAGAAAGGAATTAATGTGTCCTGATGCATCATGATGACAGTGCCCTAAGGGACCAGCTATAAATGGGGGAGTGCCCCAAATATCCACCAGATTGAAGAAATTAACCCTTCGATCAATGACCTGTAAGATGGTTGAAAGAAATGTAAAACAGATGTAAAAAATCCAAAGTCGGGGTCTTCAAATCTGGATATCTAGGTAACCCACCCCCCCATCAAGGCCTATCATATCAACAGTCTGGATCACTGAACCATGAAATGCAGAGTATAGAGCAATGTTTTACAACCCAGACCAGACACTGACCTGTTCTTGACCTGGGAATCCAGTTGGATTAAAAAAAGAATTAACAAATAATGTGGATTTGGCATTGGCTAGGGTGCATTTTGTTTTCCAAATGCATTACAATTTTTTCAAAGAACTGTTGAACAACTGTCAGACCAGGTTTCCGGTTACCTGGCCAGTTTTCATGGCCATTTCAGATCCAAAAAATACAACCAGAGTCTGGCGAGGTCAGGTTTTTTCCTCTCTTTTTTCTTCTTTTTTTTTTTCTGAATGGCAATGAAAGTTCATTAAAAGAAACAGAGGTGCAAGAGAATAAAGGAAAGCCAGAACAACCGTGACCCTCTCGTCACTGACTCAATAAGAGACACTGGCAGCCAAACAAATGACATATCCCATGAAGAAGCATCTGAACAGACAAGCATCAGGACACTACAATTCCTCAAAAAAAAAAAAAAAGCTACGAAAGAGCACTTTGTTCACCCCCGCTGTAACAAAAACTCACTTCTGGGAACAAACTTGGACACTCTACGATATGTCGAGCAAGATTCATTGCAACCGGTGATGTGGGTGGCTCTCCCACGGTAATATTGTTGAAGTAGAAACCAGCCAAACAATCGACAGCAGCAGCACACTGGCACAGAAAAAACAAATTAGTTGATAGAAATAAAGCACTGTAGATATTCAGTGTTAGCCTCGAGAAAAAGTATCTAGTTAAAGCATATGCAAGATAAACAAATGAGGGAACATATAATGCTCAATCCAATATTTGCTCAGCCCAGGAAACCATACAGGCAGGGTCCACCTTTTTGTGACCCAGAACAATTAGATGGTGGGTGAGAGATGCTACACAATGTCCCCCATCAGATGATTCCAACCATGCATTCAAATGTAATGATTGGCTGTCATCGGAAGGGCAGTATCATCTGAAAGGTAAAGATACTAGGGCATCACCAACCCCATGATAGGGTCCACCAGACCAATAATCTGGATCAACAAAAGGTGGGGCCCACTTGCACTACAGCCAGACCAAACAAAAAGATATAGTTTCTTTTAACTTAGCATGATATAGTGATTGCTGAAGCAAAATCAGATATTTAGAATAATATCATACCTGGGATGAGATACTGGAGTCCAAACCTTTCAAACCAGATTCAAGAGATCCGACAATGTGCATAAAGGTGCTTGTATCCAGATTCAGAATGAAAACGATATGGGTGCTAAATAGAACCTCCAAGAAAGCAAAGTATGCCCTGGTAAGCTGGACACGAAACAGGAAGACAAGAAAGAAAAAAATTCTTAAACCAGTGTTTTAAATAGCAGACAGCGTGTACCGTAGTGCTCGCCCCTCTGAAGTGTGAGGCGTAGCTGTGTAGCATAAGCTACACACTACTTTTAGATTTTAAATCAAGGTTGTGCTTGGTTACACTAATATCAAAATATTTTGCACCAAATTAGACAAATTATAATGAAATTTAACAAATTTTCATGATATTTGGTGCAACCAAACACAAGCCAAAATAATGTGAAAGGGCAATGATTAAATATAAAGGCAAATAATGAGCAACAAAACTAAGTTAATATTGCTACTTGTATTATTTTTTACTAAAAGCTTTGAAAAGATCAAACTAATTTTTATTGAAAATCAAAAAATGTAACAAATCATTGAAGACATTAATTGATTTTAGTGTTGTAGTCGGACTCCTGCAGTGGAAAGTTGCCAAAAGAGAAAAAGAATCTCTCTCTTTCCCCTCAGACGTATCTTCATAATTTAAGTCAAAACCTTGTGCAAATGGAGTGGCAAAGGAAAGGCATGGAGGGTAAGGACATTGGTATGGAATCTTCTCAAGGGTGCTTGCAGGGACGATTTCAGCAAGGAGGAGACAAGGAAGAATGGCAAGGGCAAAGTAGAAGGAAGCGAAATGGGGCAAGCGAAGTAGTAGATGGTAATGGGGTTGGGACTAGGCGAGCAATGGTCACAAGTAGAAAAGGGATGGTGGGGACGAAAGATGGCCACAAAATGACACTATCCAAGTATCCAACACTCTACGTCACTAGATTTCCATAAGGTTATTTACTAGTAAATTTCTCGAGGGTGTTTGGGAGAGTGGGGAAAGTCATGGAGGTGGTTGTTCTGAGGGATCGAACCACCATTGCCTATCAAGGCTTTGTGTTTGTTCATGTGAGCATGGAGGAGGAGCTTGCTCATGCAGTAGAAATCTTGCATGGATAAAGCCAAAGTGGGACGAAACTTGTCCAAAAGGCCCGTTTCAAACCTGAGATCAAAAATATGGAGAAGGGCAAAGGTAAGATGGTTAGAGCTGCAACGGTGATTCCGATGAGGGAGGTTAATGGGAACCTCGATGAAGCTTGGGATGTTGGGATGAATTTTAGAGAAGGCGCTTCATCCT
Source organism: Magnolia sinica (assembly GCF_029962835.1). Lineage (NCBI taxonomy): Eukaryota > Viridiplantae > Streptophyta > Magnoliopsida > Magnoliales > Magnoliaceae > Magnolia > Magnolia sinica. Next base: position 9,727,866 of record NC_080587.1, on the reverse strand, counting down.
ATAGGAACATTGTAGCTAGGGGGAATTGTGCTTAAAAGCAAGGGGAGGGGACAAAAGAAGATTTAAAGAGATGTGTTGGTGGTTCAAATCAATCAGGACGCAACTGAAGAGTCTTGGGAGTAGTTGCGGAATTTGATGGTGGCTTCGACGGAGGGGGGAGCCACCCTAGCTCAAATTGAGGGGTGATTGTCGGAGTGTTGTGGTCTAGCACCTGATGAATATTCATTGAGTGGCCCATTGATTCCAACGAGGTGTGGATCTACTTGCACTGATTTACTGCATAACTGGTGTTGTTCACAAAGATGCTCTACTTTACTGCATAAGAAGGTGGGAGGACTTTGTTTTTGGCAAGGAAGATGCATGGTGCTTGGGGAATTCTTTTGGGATTTTGGTTCCGAGATTTCTCCGTTGCAATGGCAACCTGTTTGGCGGAGGTAGTCAAAATCGACCCTGCGACGGTGAACGGGTTGAACCTAGGTGAGGGTTAAGAGAAAGAAATCTCTAACAAATCCAACCTTCCTATCTGTGGTGGTTGGGGAGAGGTGGTTGATGTTTAATATTCAATGGGAGGTGACTAGTGGATGCTCTCTCCATTGGGGTGAAGTCTGGAAGAGCAGGGAGGTCAAAAGAGTGGTCAGAAGTCACGGCGGTTGATTGAAGGAAGTTGAAGGATTTCGGGATGGCTACTCTAACAGAGCTCCGGAAGTAAGAGCTTGTGCAAGAAGCTCAACGAAGGAGAGGTAGGTGTGATTAGTGAAACCAGGGGGTCGACACATGGAGGCTTGTGCTCTGCAAGAGTTTAGAAGGCAGGCATGCCCCCTCCGAGCCTCAGTTTTGAAGTAGGCTCAAAGCTCGAGCCAGTCCCAAACAGTATTTTGCACAAAGCTACCAATGACCTAGAGGCTCGGACCTTAGTTAGGGACATGTAGATGAAGGTCAAGTTGGCATCTATCCCGGCACTCCTCCCAAGTCAATAACCTCAATTGAATGGCAATGAAGATAGACTTGATGTTTTGGAGGACGGCTCTGATGACAATACATGGCAGAGTGATGAGCTAGCGACGAGTGATGATCGGTCGAATTTCGACAAACATGTGAAAGGAGATCCAAATGTTATGGCTTTAATAGTGTCCCTGGCACACGCAAATGTTTCAAGTCCCCCATCACGTGCAGTTCTAATTCACTCTTCGGTGTGTGGGGCTTACTTAAGTAGCTCCGCTCGTGTGCTCCAAGTCCCCACGGGAGATTTCATACCCCTTATATCATCCACAACCATCAATTTCATTGTTCTTCGAGAAGCATGAAGGCAGTGGAGATTCTCTAAAGGGTTTATCAGTGTTCTTCTGAAAGCAGAGTCGGTGAATGTCGCATGATAGAAGGGGACCCTATAGGAGGGTGTATGCATTCCTAAGGCATATCATATATGGAAGGTGTTCTTTTCACAAGAGAACAGGGGATTATGGCAAACGTGAATACAGTGCATAATACATTAGGGGATTGCTTGAGTGCCACATAATTAGAGGAAGGGGAGAAGATGCTAGTTGAGTGAGAGCCAAGATCGAGTCTCTGGAAGGGGTTGTCGTGGTCACTCCTCTTCGAGCTAAGAAGATGGGAGGAAACACAGATATGATATGCATGGCTAATGCAGAAATGGCGGAGATCTATCATGATGCCTTGGATGTGGGTGGTTCGATCTCTGAGGAGCAATTCAGATGGGCCAAAAACATTCTGGAAAGAGTGGGGGAGGCTAGTGGGAATGACCTTTGGGATGTGGGATGAGGACGTCCATGCTTTTTCAATTTGTCTAGGCCATGGGAGCTTAGTGGCAGCAACTGTGCATGGGCCTTGTGTTTACAGTTTGAGAGACCAGTTCTAGGTGGAGCTAGACAGTGTAAGGTATTGGTGGGAGGTGCCTTGGTAGGTAATTTTAATGCGGTTTGTTTTTACTATGAAAAATCTAGGGGTAGGCATATAACCAAGGGTATGAAGCTTTTCTTGGACTAGGTGGCTCCCCACGAGATGGTTGACCTTCCTTTGGGGGGCACCAAATTTACATGGTCCAACAAGTAGGAAAATGCAATGTTGGCGTGTTCGGACATATTCCTAATGTTGGCGGATTGGGTTGAGAATTTTCTTTTAGTTACTCAGCATGGACCGACAAGAATTGTTTTTGATCATCGTCTAATTATTCTGGAGATGGTTGAAGACAATTGGGGTCCTAGACCCTTCAAGTTCGAATTGGCTTAGCTGGAAATTGACAGCTTTAATCAACTTATAGCAGATTGGTGGACTTCCATCTCAGTAAAGGGCTATGCTGGCATTAGATTGAGTATAAAGCAAAAGATGTTGGAAGCTAAAATAAATCTATGGAAGAAAGAGGTGCTTGGTACTTGGAAGGCTGAATTTGATTGGATGGCGGATGAGATTCATGCGTTGGACCTGTTAGAAGAAGGTGGTAGTCTCTCGGAGGAAGTTAGAAAGAGGAGGCCTGAGTTATCCTCCTCTTTTTCCAGGCATTCAAGGAAGAGGAGATAAAAGCGGTAGCAGAGATTTAGAGCATTGTGGCTTAAGGGGGGCAAAATTGCGCGCTTCTTCCATAATAATGCTAGTGAACAAGCTCGTGGGAATAAAACCTCTTCTTTAATTGCGGATGGGGTTCAAACCTTGGACAAAAGTGAGATTTGCAAATCTATAGTTCAATTTTACACAAAGCTTATGTAAGTTGATAGGCGGCCGTGACCACAACTTGATAACTTAGAATATCTAAGGTTCGTTGATGAGGACGCATAAATGTTGGAAGCACCAATTGTGGAAGAAGTGTTAGTTGCGCTAAGCTCCATGTGCGAAGACAAGGTTGCAGGCATTGTTTGAATTATCTCCAATATTATCACCATCTCCAACTTGACGATACCGATAACACTTGTAGCAATACGATAACACCGATAGTATTAGAAATTCCAAGCATCAACAATGCATTGCTAAGTATCGCCAACATATCGATATTGCCAATATTTTTAATTATGTAAATTTTAGGCATCGCTTGTATTGCCAATGTATCGATATCGCCAATATTTTTTACAGTGTAAATTCTAGGTGACGCTTGTATCACAAGTGTATGTAGGTGATATTTCAATAATATCGCCAATATAGAGATAACACGAAAAGTTTGTTTATTAAAAAATATATATTTCAATTTTTTTCTGAGCACATTGTTGTATGCGGTTTTCAATTTGTCAATGCTAATATTGATAATATCTCAATATTATCGTTATTGCAACATGCGCAATATCAAGACCACAATCTTTCATTTCATTTCCAATTATCAATGATTTCTTGGTAAAACATCGTTAGTTATCGATATTCTGGAATATCGATGGATGATTGGATGGTTAGATGGGAAGGTTAGACTGTTTCTTACGACGACACATGCCTTTAAGCCCCCATTGAATGGAAACTTATTGTGTATTCATTCTTTTTGCAAATTTTGTATTCCTAAATATGCAAATATGTGCATTTTAGCATCTCCTGAAGTTTCACTGAAAATTCTACTGTTTTTCCCATATTTTCCCACATTTCTAGTTATCAGCGATATCGATATTGTTTCTGTATCCCCAACCAACAAAACCTATAGCGATATTGATACTTCGAACACTGGTTGTGGGCCCCGATGGTTTCCTTATGATGTTTTATCAAAAATGGTGACACCTAGTTAAAAAGGATGTGATATATTATATTGTGGAATTCTCCAAGCGTGGCCAACTTTTAGTGAGAGCTTCACTCATAGCTCTAATCCCCAAGGTCAAAAGAACATATCATCTTAAAGAATTTAGCCGATTAGTCTTATTGGTGAGCCCTATAAGTCGTTGACCAAGATTCTTGCTTGTTCAAGGGGGCTTTATCGAAGGTCATATCAATAAATCAGGGGGCGTTTGTGGCAGGGAGAGATTTTGGTTAGTACCCTTATCGCACATGAATGCATTGATTTCAAACAAAGAGAGAGGAAGGCCAATGTCGTTTGCAAGCTGGATATTAAAAGGTGTATATCACGTCGACTAGGATTTTTTTAGATTATATGCTTGATCATTTTGGAAGTGGTAGTAAGTGGAGAGGATAGATTCAGGCTTGTGTTAAATCAACTTCATTCTCCATTTGGTTAATGGGTCATCAACAAGGCATTTTTGTGGGTCATAAAAAAGGCATCACGGGGTCTTAGGCAGGGGGTCCAGTAATCTCCTTACTTATTTGTGGTGATATGGGAAGGTTCTTAGTATGATTTTATTTTATTTTATTTTAACAATAGGTTCTAGTATGATGCATCGTAAGGGGAAGGAGAATGAGTTATTCAACGATAAGGCATCAAATGGTGGATGGCAAGTTTCTCATCTTCAATATTTTGGGAAGCAGAAGGTGGATAATCATTGGAAAATTATTGTTTGTTTAGAGGCAGTCATCCAAAAAAGCATTTTTGTGGGTCATCAAAAAGGCATCACGGGGTCTTAAGCAGGGGGACCCGTTATCTCCCTACTTGTGGTGATAGGGGAGGTTCTTAGTATGATTTTTTATTTTTTATTTTTACAATAGGTTCTAGTATGATGCTTCATAAGGGGAAGGAGAACGAGTTATTCAACGATAAGGCATCAAATGGTGGATGGCAAGTTTCTCATCTTCAATATTTTGTGACGCAGAAGGTGGATAATCTTTGGAAAATTATCATTTGTTTAGAGGCAGTCTCTAGATTGAAGGTTAACGTGGCTAAGTCTGAAATGTTGGGGGTGCAAGTAGCGGTGATCTTAGTCATCTTGTGGGTTTATGCGGGAGCAGCTCCAAGTCCTTTCCTACGACATATTTAGAGATGCCTCTTTGCGTAGGGAATCCGGCCAAACACTTATGGGATAGGATTATCGAAGGAATTGAGAGGAGCATAGCTACTTGAAAGGGTCATTATCTCTCTTTGTGAGGTCGGCTAACACTTATTAAGGCGGCTTTCTCTAATATGGCAATGTATTTCATGTTTCTTTTAAAATGCCGCAAGGAGGTTTTGGATAGGCTTAAGAAGCTGAGAAGAGATTTCTTTTCGAAAGGGTACCTCCGAGAGCAGGAAATTCCATCTCCTTAAGTTGGATGAGGTGTGCAGGTAGGGTTGGTCTCAAAAGGTTGGGCGATATGAATATTTCCCTTCTTAGGAAGTGGATTTGGAGGTTTGGATCTGAAGAACAAAGACCTTGGAGGGAGATTAAAGCTAGTAAATATGGAGTGCAAAAGGGTGGTTTGTTTGTGAAAAGTTCTTCGCTTTATAGAGCTTCTCATTTATGGAAGGCGATTGCGGCTACTGCGCATTGGTTTCGGAAGAGGATTGCCTTTGCTTTAGGTAATGGGCATCTCATTCGATTTTGGGTGAACATTTGGTGTGGTGATCATGCGCTCCAAGATCTTTTCCATAGGTTGGCTTAAGAACTTGGGACTATTCACAATAACAGATGACATGTTAGCTTCACCAAAATAATAATAATAATTAAATAATAATATGACCTCACTTTGATATGTTTTACTCCATATACATGCACAGCCTGAGGTACTATCATCGCCGTTGTCATTATCATTGTTGTCAAATGCGATCACATGTGCACATACTATGGATTAAATCACATATGCCATCATAGCATATGAGATCCTGACAAGTATATGCCATGGCATAGTTTTAGACGTGACCAATATGTAACCGCATATTTCCCAATGGTCAGAAATATGACCATTGGGAGCAATTTATTTTTTTCAATTTGGGGCACTTTTACCTAAAAATAGGCACTCATATCCCCTCTATTTTCATTATTCTTTACTACAAAGCTCTAAATCTCTTACTCTTTCTTTTTTACTTTAATTTCTCTACACCTATTTCAAGTGTGCTTATTTTTTATATTTCGTAAGTTGTGCTTGTTTTTTGTCAATTGTATTTGTAAATTAGGTCGTAAGTTGTAACTTATAATTTGTTTCAAGTTATCCATTTGTCAATAAAATTCATATGTTCGAAGTTTTTAATAATTAATTCTCTCTTAATGTGTGCTTGTTGATTATTTTGTTAAAATTACGTAAATATAATATATGTAATTAAATATATAACTTAAACACTCAACTCAAAATACAATGAAATAAGTAAAATAACCAAACCCAATTATGTGTACCAATTAGGCAAATTTTTCCTAATTTTTTAGAATTTTTTTCATTTTTTTCAATATTTTTATTTTTCAAAAAAAATATATATGTGCGAACACATGGGATTATGCAATCACATATGCAAACAGCATATGCTAATCACATGCGATTTGACAACATTGGTCATTATCATAGCACCATTCCAACTATTTGGTCAGCTATTTGCAAATCCTGTTTCAGTAACCATTCCTACCACCTTGATCCAATTCCTTGGTGGAAAAACCTTGGAAAAGAAATCAGTTTCAATCGAAAAAGAAACATCCACCTATTTTGACCGAATAACAAGCAGGCATATACAATCAGGAAAAACAGCCAAAGATATTTGATAAAAAGAAACGTAACCATACATCATAGAAATTGATTTCTTTTTTTTAACACTGTTAAATATCAGTTTCCACAATAAAGAGAGACCAACTGACCATTATGCCTCATTTATTCCATCATAAACCATATAAGTACGTAACGACCTCACATTTTCAACCACCCATGTGACTGCCCTTGCTGCTCAGTGATCGAGGGAAGCCCATAGAGAGCCATCAAAATAGAAGTCCAAGGTACATTTTCAACCCCTTCTCCCTCTCTCTCTTTCATGGATTTCTTGGGTAGTGCGTTAACAGATCAAATAATTAAACCCTTTTGCTTCTGCAACTGGTTGGTAGTAACGAAGCTATTCAAAATCGGTTACATAACAGTAACAGTCATAACCGTTATGTGTTACGTGGCCGTAATGACCGTTACAGCAAAACCAGCCGTAACGGTCCAAAAACATTTTTTTCAAAAAAAAAAAAAAAGGCTGTAACGGCCGTTACAGCCCGTATCATAACGGTAATGGCAGTGGCCGTTACTGCCACTATCTCCGTTATAGAACACCTTGGTAGTAACATGAAGGCTTTTTCTCAATGTAGATATGGCAGATGCGTGTTGCTTGTTGAATAGCCATGGTTTACCTGATATATGTTAGATCTATCACTGTGTTAACAGGTTTGGTTTCAGACAAAGGAATTGGTAGGGTTTCATATGCCCAATATCTGTATTGAGGGTAATGGATGATCATGCACGTTGAGCCGTGATCTTTTCAGTTTCCTAAATCTAGCTCATTGACAAACACCAAACGCTAACACCCACGTGCATCTCAATGAAATGCTGCCCCATACTCTATATTCAATCCAGGCCCCATACTCTCTATTTAATGATATCAGGTTTTGTATTCAACCTTATACCAGAAATTGCTTCATAATGAGAATATTGTGCATATTGTAACAATCAACAGGGACAGAAGGGTCAGATTCATAATATTATGCAATTACAGCAAGATATAGACATGATCACATGAATAATGCCAATTTGAAAGAATCACTAGATTAAAAAGGGTAAGTTACATATTATTTAATAGGAAAATACCCTTATATAAAGAAATACCATTGAAAGACTTCACTTAAACTAAGTACATTCACGAGCACAAATCCTGCACAAGTGACTCCTACCTTTCGAAATGCCAAAATATCAGCTAGAGGAATTGACAGTGTCATCTTCAGAGCAATATCAAGGGCATCTGCAAGAGCTCTATCACCATATAGTTCGAACACCCCGAAGTTGACATAATTTCCAGCCAATGCTGCAATAAGATGTGCATATCACGTTAAAAGCAGCCAACACATACTATGAAGAACGCATATAAATCCTTGGAAAATTATTCACTAAATAAATAAAACAGCAGAAATAGAAATTCCTATGCTGCCTACACTATTAAACAAAAAAGAAAGAAATAATAATAATATTCAACCTAGGATATCCCAATTCTGCCTGGTAGCAATATGCACTGTATCGTCGATTATCCCATGTATCGACAACAATAGCATAATTACTTTGAATTTAAAAATCGAAAAAAAATAAAATAAAATAAAATAAAATAAAAACTAGAAGTCCTCAATCTTTTCAATTTTATTACAGGAATCTCTTCCCAGGGGTGTTTTAACAGCTCCACTTGAGTTATTTGACATCAAAACACAATTTTGGCAGAAAATTAATTGCGACACTTATGGCCTTCCACAAATGGTCTTGCCCCTAAACAATGGAAAACTACTGTGCATAATTTTTTCTTGTAATCTTTTTGAGTACTGAGTGTGTTATAATGTGTATTTTAAGATCCATTTTCACTAAAAAAGTCCCCCATTTTCCTTATGTTTTTCCAACGCATACCATACACAGTGATGCATTGTATCTGTGATATTGATGCATTTCCAGAATGCAATAGTAACAGTGGAAGTGGAAAACAGGACCTAGTTGAGATTGCTAATCAAGAAGTTTTCCAAAATGACTACATTTAGGGTCTTGGGTCGACAATTCATGAAAGTGGAGACTTTGAGAGGGATGTTGCCCATATAATTCAAGCTGAGTGGAAGAAATGGGGATGTGCCTTTGGAGTTTTATGTGATCGCCATGCACCACAAAACTGAAAGAGAAATACTATAGGATAGCTATAGGACCAGCCATGCTTTATGGGACAGAATGTTGGGCAGTTAAGGAACAACATGTTCATAGGATGAATGTATCTGAAATGAGGACGTTGAGATGGATCAATGGCAAGCCAAGGATTGAATTGGAAATGAATACATTTGAGGGAACGTAGGAGTAGCACCGATGCATAATAAAATGAGGGAAAGTAGACTTAGATGGTTTGGTCATATGCAACAGACACCAAGAACTATGCTGGTTGTGAGTGAGTTGCTACAAGTTGACTAAAAGGGTGAGGGAAGTCCCAAAGGACGTGGGTGGAGGCAGTAAGAAAATACGTCATGACCTATGATCCAACTGATTTTATGGCCCTTGATAGAGTGGAATGGCCTAAGAAGATTCATGTAGTCGACCCCAATAAATTGGGATAAGGCTTAGATGATGATGATGATGATTGGTGCATGTTTCTATATCCTAGGGTTACAAGGCATAAAACACTGCATACATACATGCGAGTGTACGTACATACATATATACATGCATTTGTCGAATTTTATGGAATGAATGGAAAACCATGTCTGTCAATTTTTCCGCTTTTTTAAAGCTAATAACAGAAATATCATTAAAGAAAGATCCAAAAGATTGATCAAAGGCATGATAAAAAATGTTGAAAAGCCAAGGGGATATTTGATCGCAAATATCTGATATTGAAGAATTTAATGAAATGTCGAAGCATTGACTTGGCTTTGAACTTCGTGTTTGAGAAACAACCTGAGCAATTATTTCATTCTTTCACAGAAATAAAATAGCTAGGGATGTATTCTCTCTTAGGAACTTTTTTTTTAATTGAAAATTGACTAACTTTTATTAGAAAGAACAATAAGCAAAGGCACAAAGCCCTCAACACGAAAGCCAAATCAACAACCCAAATCCACAATAAAGCAATGGGCTTTGTCGACAAAGCCAAAGCTATCAAATCTAACTTAGCCTTCCTAAACACCTCCAGAGGTGCCACCTACAGTTCACTCCGACCAAATAGGCCACAAACCTGAAAGAATGACGAGTCACCACAATACCCTACCTTGAGGACCTACCACCTCCATGCCAGGCAAGGAGCAAGGATCCAATCAGATCTAGCATTACCCAACAACATAGGACTAGATCAAAAAAATAAATCCGAACCACCCTGGCAAAGAAACAATGCAGGAAAATATGATCCATGATCACCCTCCAACCAAATGAACTTTTTCGGATCCTCCACTGCTCTATGCTCATGGGATCACAAGCAACATGTAGAAAAGATCACACTGAAAACAATCCTGAGCTTGCCTTTTTTCACACACAACAATCTCACTCAGCAAATGGGAAGCCAACATGAAGAAGGCATTAATAAGCAATTCACAGAAAAACCTTTTGTATCCATTGTGTGTATATATATATATATATATATCAATACATGAGTCAAATTGCAGAGATTTTCAATAAAGACACATTTTGTAGAGAAAATGTTTCCAGTGTTCCATTTTTACACTATAGAGTTCTCCTTTTACAAGGATTAACACAACACCTAACTCATTAGCTCTACATAAACCTCCACCTCCTTCAGATTCCTTCTAAACTCAATATCCATGCAAGCTACCCCGAAAATTAAAAGCAATCCTTCACTGCAATGCCATTATTGCTCGTAGCTCTATAAACCTTGGGAGAATAGATGGCTAAGACTCATCCCCCACCCAGATGTCCTCTCATAAACAAACTTTGTCCCTTCCTAAGGCAAGCGCCTTCCTTGAACACCTATTCTGTTCCTTCTTTCCTCATCCTCCGCCATAAAATACTGATGGAAAAAAACTTCTATGGTCACTTATTTAAGCTTTTCTTTAAGTTGCCATTTCCTAGGGCAGGAACTGGTTGAAGTGATTCCTAGCAATCGTGGTAAAGTCATTCTATAGTTTCAAGCTCAAATGGTGATTTCAAGCACTACGATAATAGGTAAGATTACTGTTAAACTCTTCACATCATCAATTTGGTTGGAAGGAGATTTGCCTCTTGGTGACTTGTTAAACTCTCCACATCAACAATTTGGTCGGGAGGAGACTCACTCTTGGTGATCTAATGGCTCAAAAAGCATTCTCAATAGCCTTGGCATTTCTTGAGAGAATATAATGAAACTTATTTCCTTTTGGTAGACACCAATTTGGGTCAGATTTCCCAAATCCATAGCAAAGGAAACCATTTCACCAACAGATTGTAAAGTTTTGGTGTTACTTGTAGTTTAATGACTCAGAGTCCAAATGTAAATTGTATTCCTTAGTCAATGTTTGCATGTTTTCTCCCTTTACTAACAAAATTATTGGTTTATCTACAAAGTTTCTTAAGATCACTATTCAGTTCATGCGACACATCATGTGAAATAAATCAATGTCATATGAAAAAAATCATGGAATATCTTCTTAGAATATTTTTTGATGAACCAAGAATTTATTAGAGAAGCAAGTAAGCAATGCATCATATGATATAAATTAATAATGTCTTTTGACTGTAGCAAAGGTAATACTGAATAGCACACACTGCCACTAGCAAAGAAATGGTTTCAAGTGTTTGAAAAGCAAATTCACTGAAATGACACTGCAAAAATAAACAAAATAAATGGTTGATATACTTACCCCTGGCAAGAATAGTTAGGGAAATCCATATTCCCTTGTATTTGAAAGTATAAACATCAGCATTATTTGGAATCAATAAAATCCTTGACCCATAAGCCACAATTAATTTGCTGACTTCCCGGAAAAGAAGAATCCCATTTGGAGATGATGAGTCAAACGTCAAACGCTGAGCTTTGTTTAACACAAATTCTGCCATAAATTTTAATAACGGGGTTGTAACCTGCACAATTTGATTGTATCAGAAAGGTGACACTTTAAGCACAGGAATACATGACACTATCTACCAACGTAGATCTTTACCTATCAACATAAAGAGAAATAAGAAAACCATTCACTAGTGATTTAGAGTGCAAGAGAACATAACACATGTTTAACATCGACCAAAACTACATATCAGATTTCATTTCACAATGTCAAACCCATGAAAAGCACAACAAGTGATAAGTGAAACAAATAACCAAACATGGACATAAGATGCAGCAGAATAACAGAAAAATAGACAATGAAACTAAAGCAATTAGAGGAATGCACTTGGCTACACTAGGAGGTGGGTGGAGGTAGTAAGAAAAGATTTAATGAACTACAGTTTACTGAAGTTATGGTCCTAGAGTGGAATGGAGGAACAGAATTCATGTAGCCAACCCCAATTAGTTGGGATAATGACTAGAGTACACTAGGTAATGCGCGCCATTTGCTGACTGTTCAAGCTGAGTAGGCTGACTTGTATTACACTGTCACATATGACTTGACTACACTAGGTAATGCATGCCATTTGTTTGGCCTTGATTCAAAAAATAAAGCTAATTCAACTCTCGGGTGGGCTACCCTATAAACTTATACCTAAAACCTCTAAATTTATGTGGTATGGCCCAACTAAGTCTTGGAATACTGTAACTTTTGGGTTAATTCTTTCATCATGATGAGGCACATCAGATAAATGGATTGGAGGACGCATAAACACCATGGTAGTCCCTGCACAAAACTAATGGTGTGTTCCTTCCCAACTGTTTACTATGGTGTGCCCTACCTGAGTTTTCATGATCATGATATTTAGGTTCAATAGTTAAAATGGGGCAGTGTACCAGCTGGACAGGGTGGATCTCATGAAAGTTCCACCCGCATGGCTTTCTGTTTGCGTAACCCCAGTAGGTATAAAGCTGTGAGTTACCAAGGGCGGTTGGGGAAAGTTGTCATTGGTGAAAGAGAAAGTCGGCACCCATCTAGGTTCTTGGTTTCATTTCAAAATATAAACTATTGAGTGGCATTTGCGGATGAAATCTTAACCCCACGTTGTATGGCAAACATTTTCAAATTCCTAAAATACACATCTTTATTTAAAATGTTTATCATGTCCCTTAAATACACAAAGTTATCCACCATTGCAAACTAATTGTGGGGAGCAAAAATGTCCCCCACTACTCACATTATAGTATTAGATAGAAAAAAAAAAAATGGAAGAAGAAGAAGAAGATGATGATGAAAAATGAAAAAAGATAGTTTTCCCCTTCTAATTTTCTGATAATGGTCCATTCTGCTTTGATTAATTGAATGTCACTCAAATGTTGTGCTTTGATCCCCAAAATAGACCTAAATCCAGTATAAAATGAGTTTTTAAGCTTCATGTATGGTTGAAATGAAGAAACAAGTTTTAAAAATAGAGGAAAGTCAATTTTTTCTCTCTTTAAAAAAAAAAAAAAAGAAAGTGGGGGGGGGGCCATATGGCCGCATCATCTTGTACCAAGCCCGTATCGGTAATGATATGGCCTGTAATGACTGCTATGGGCCAAATGGACATTTCTTTTTCAAATGGACTGGTTCACTTCCATAACACGTATTCTGGCGGCAAATACAGATGAAACAACTAAAACCATGGTCACACTATAGTCTCCTAGTGCCCATCAAATAAAAATAAAAAATACAGCCTCCTGGTGCTTCAATAGACTTTTGAGTCCCAGGTAACCAATGGGGTTTTGAATAGCTAAACCCCCCCGTGCCCACTCGCCTATTTTGTTCCCTTTCCGTTGCACATGACGACTTTTGCTTGGTTTTTTATCAAAATTATGCTGCCAGTCACATAATAATAAATATCTACTGTAGGCAAATCAAAATTATTTCATATAAAAAGAAAAATCAAAACAGAAAGAAACTTACCTCCTAAAACAAAAAGAAACATTGATACGACCATTAATAAATACACCGTTGTTATGGAGATTTCTCCTAAGATACTAGAATAAAGCATGTGTCACCAGCAAAATGCAATTTTCCTCAATATACAGGCAAAAACCTTAATGAGCATTTCAATGAAAAGAACACCAAATTGTCACTTTTGTGAAATGAAAAAGGAGCAATGCATGTAAAGTGCCTTAACAAAGTAATAAATGAACAAAAAAAAAATTTGAAAGGTAATAAATTAACAAATATTGCACCTCACCTCTGGCGTATCTGTCCAATGAGATATGGCTTTTAAGAGAAGAGGCATGTGCGAGGGATATAACCAATCAAATAGTAAACCGTATGTTCTGCGACTGAATAAATCAACAAAAACCAATTGAAGTCACTTCCATCAAAATTAATGAGCCTTTCAATTGATCGGTGGTTCTGGAGAAAAGAAAATAAACCTATTTGTTGCCATTGTAATTCCTCTGAGATCCCGCATCAATCCAATCAATGCATATTTTACAGCATCAGTTCGAAACACAGCATCAGGAGTTGATTCCAAACTGATGAAAACCTGAAGAAGCAAACATCATTCATGAATAAAATAAACATCAACAGGGGAAAACCACCAAGTCCCATGTGATTGACATATCATCAGAAACAAGTGCAACAGGATATAATGTTGGTCTCTTTACATTTCAAGGATACAATTAAACCAATCAGTATATTCATGCACATGCAAAACGTTATGCAACTGGAAGAAGAATATGGCACCAAATATCATAAGCCATGCCCATGGGCTAAACGGATAATTAAAAAGATGCCACCTAAAATTTCGTATACTACAACAAAGAAAGTTAAGGCCTTTCAATGGATGGATGCATATTCAAAATGAACACCATAAAACTGTGTTTATGACATGTGTCGCAAAAAATTCTACATAGAAAATATGAAGGAAATACCTGCAATAGTGGATCCATAGAAGATTTGAATTTCACAGGACTATCTTCCATAAATATCAACCAGCCAATAGTGTAGTAAAACGTAGTTCTACTGCGAGAGCACCGGTATTCTTCTAAAAATGGAAAGTGTTCCCTCTGGACATAAAAGGACAAGAAATTAAAATCACGCACAATGCTTCCATCTGCATTCACCAAAAACGAGTTATAGGGTCCTGTGCGTCACCAAATGTAGAATTTTCGAGGTTCGGGATTCTGTACAAGCGCGATCACTGGTCAGTGACCAAAACCGTTGTTATGATAGGTGTCCCACGAGATGAGGGATGCCCGAAAATCTTACACATCGAATGATCCTAACCCTCAAAATCAATGGCCTACAAGCAGATGGTTAGGACAAAACACAGCAACTATCCACATTTAACACTTAGTTCGAAGATCAAAGAGTTAGAACCTTCCAATCTAGGAGATTTCCAGGGCATCCAGTCCACAGTGGAGCCCATCAGATCAACGGTCTGGTTCACTAAACCATGCGCCGCATATGCACAGAATACTGCCTGCCAGCAATCTGTATGTAAGCTGGTACATGATGCCATCAATCCTTTCTTACAAACCAATCGAGCAGAAAAGAAGTAACAGAAAATTATATAAGCATTGAAATTACAGTGTGATGCCCGATTATGAATTTGATAGTGTCTAACTTAAGGAGCAGCTTTCCAGTCATATATCTGCAGAAAATTCCCGGTAGCCAAAACATATTAGTACATTATTCAATATGACTCAAAGATGGCAAAGAAAATTGATTCCCTCTGTTAACTAAAAGATGTCATGAGGTAATAAGACTTAACCCAGATGCAAGCTCCAAGAACAGGCTTAAAGTGTGCTCAATGACCTCCTCACTCTGCATATACAGATGAAATATGGCAAGTTGACTCTCCAACAAGAAAATTAACATAAAATACAAATCTAATGGTCACCTCTGTGTAGCACTTAAGATTTGTAGCAATTTTTCCAACAATGACATTAAGTAAAACGAGATGGTCATGGAGTCCAAGAAGCTCTGACAATCGGGCATATAACTGCTGCAACAAACAAAAAAGAATCAAATATAAGAAACAAAATAATAACACAATGAAGAGGGTGAAGAAACAGGAATTGAGGTATGCTAGAATACATCTCGATGCATTACAAATGGATGCATATGGACTTTAACCATAAATTTAGACCTTCTCAATGACCCGAACTGTTTACATGATATTGCACCCCTTGGATGGAGAACACGCAAAATACTCTCAGATGGAATATCTCAATCCTTTAATTTTAAAAAGGTTATGTTGACCATACATATTCAAAGCTAAAGAGCCAGAAGGGTTGAAATGAGTGCATTGATTGTTATCCACCATACAAGTGAGACCCATCATGAAAACATTCTGGATGATCGGAACATGCCCAGATTCGAAGATTAAAGTCAGTATGCCAGAATGTATTCCAGCAAACCTCACAGGAATTTACCTTCGAAGAATGCATAGCTTGATCGCCTACATAGGACTTCCGGAAATGCTGAAAGAAGGCAAGAATAGCGCGATCGAGCCTTTGCTTGCTTAGATTTCCATATCGCTGTCAAGAGAACAATAGTGGTAAGGATGCAGTACCCCCACCCAAACATGGATATATACTAGTGCAAGAACATCAAGACATGACCTGCTTTGTCCTATTGATGAAAGGGCCCTCAATTGGACCATGACTTATAAGCACAACCAAAGTGCCACTGATGAGTGGGCGTCTTTTGAAAAATTCTTGTAGAAAGGATAACATACAGCCCTACTCATATGTTCAAAAAAATAAAGAGAATGAATGTAGGGCCCAGACAGAATGAAAGTTTATTATAGATATAACATATTGAACTTACTCATCTGTTCAGAAAGTTAAAGAGTATGGATGTTGGGCTTGGCTCAGTGGACATGGTATATTAGAGAGTTTGAGGTACTAGTGCCCCTGCTCCCCATCCTGTGTTACCATAATGCCTGAGGTCGAACAAGTGGCACTAAGGTTCGCTTTGATCCAGGCACATGTAAGAACATGGTTACTGGTATGCAGGTGAACTGGTAGATGATATGGTGCATGTTAAATCATACAGTGCCCATTGAAAGAAAAGGGGGGAAAGTACAGAGAGATATGATTCGTTTTTTGTTATGTATTGTCTAGGTACTAAGTTATATGCATCACCTTGAGTATGCATTGACCTCATCATAGAAAACATACAAAGCAATCGGATTAGTTTTCTATGAATGAAAAGATCCAAAAAAGTAGGATTCACAACCATTTTTTTTTAATATGTATTTTTTTGAAATTATGTTATATGCATCACCTTTAGTATGCATCGACTTCATCATGGAAAGCATACAAAGCAGTTGGATTAGTTTTCCATGCATGAAAAGATATGAACAAGATGAAGGATTCACAATCTTTCTTTTTCCCTCCTCAAAAACATATCTCAAATTTCTATCTTACATTCTTTTTATTATAATTAAAGTGTTCCTCTCACAGTCCAAGGATTCAAAACCCATTTTGGTAAACCGTACAGGTATGCACCAAAACCAGTACATATCGGCCCTATTGGCCGATTTGAGCCAATGCTCGCTAGCAAAAAAAAAAATATGTTGATATTTTAGCAGTGTGATGTATGATACGCAAAAACTTAAAAATTACTTAGAAATTGCATATGTGGCATATAAGACACCAAATTAAACCGTCCAAATTATGCATCCTAATTTAGACACCTCATGGAAGAAAAATGGGTTTATGTGATTATTGATGTCTATCAGATTGGTGGGCATTTACTGGACAGCTGATATATATAACAGTGCTATTTCAACAAACAAGTGTTCACGAATCGGGGGTTAGGATGGTTCAACCAATCTGATTTCGGTGCCATGACTTTGCAACAGTGGATTACACAATTTATCCAGTTTAATCTGAGTAAATGTGTGCCATGCATACAATTTCTGAGTGCTTGCATCAAGCATCACCCTTACAAAGTATCCATTAAAAATGGACTCATATATTGCAGCACACCACTGATATGGTATTGGTAAAAGATACAATGGAGTAATTTTTTGCCCACAATGATGTTTGCATGCAACCCAAGATGTGCATCAACTGGGCCTCACCATGAAGAAGGGATGACACAAAATCACGCTGATCTAAAACTTACATGGACAACAACACAAGAAAAATGGTTTTTTTTTAACGTCCTATTTCATCAAACAAGTGTCCACAAATCAGAAGTTAGGATCGGTCAACCAATATAAATGCCAACTGCTGTAGCTCATGTTACTCGAACTTCAAGTTATGCACTCATGATGGTGACTGATATAAATCCTGATTCTTCCCTGCTGTTATACCTGAGTGTGTAATCCACTGTCTGTGACATTTATCAACTGAAAAACACGTGCTGCCAGCTCTGCATCAATTATCTCTTGTGATTCGGTACTGCAAGAGGGAAAAATAAGACTGATAAACATCTAATGTGCTTAAACACGTTACATGCAAGACTGCAGTAGATGTTATATTACCTACAACCAGAGCTCTGTTTGATCTTAAGAATGGCAGCAATAATATGAACAATCCATGTAAGTTGTCCTTCAACCACAGAAAGTTCATTGCCATCACCACTGGTCGGTATCCTTGCTCTTTCCTGTATGAACCAGATAAACATTTGTCAATGAACAGATTGTAGAGCCATCTTGTTCTCAAGTATATTCTCTAGTAAATACAGTCATCATCCAAAATATGATGTGTCCA
This sequence comes from Magnolia sinica, assembly GCF_029962835.1. NCBI lineage: Eukaryota > Viridiplantae > Streptophyta > Magnoliopsida > Magnoliales > Magnoliaceae > Magnolia > Magnolia sinica. Next base: position 9,709,622 of record NC_080587.1, on the reverse strand, counting down.
TACCGTATAAGTTTGCAAAATAGGCTCCATAATCTTTATAACATATAAGCTACTGCTTTCATACTGTGATCCAGGAAAGAAAGCAAAATCTTGTGAGCAAATGCAACTTAGAAAACGAGTACAATTAAGAGACTATATCAGAATTCTACAGTTGCATGGAGCATAGTAATCAATAATCAATGAAATAAACAAGGTGAATAAATAATTTTCTATGTGGATACTGAAATATAAGGGTATGCATAGAATTCCTGGTTCCAAGGCTAATAAGATGCATACGACCAAATTGTGGTTCAGATAAAAAGGGGACATCCCATTCCTATCTCACTTGGGATTCGGGGGCACAAAAGCAGGAAAACACCGGCACACAGTGTGAGTTACAGACCACCGCAAACACCAAGCGTAATAAGTAAACTTGGGAACCCAGCGAACCACTTCTTGGCAGTAACTCAAATGCTGCCTAAACCACTTTACAGTTGATGATGCTGTACAAGTCCACAAGCCATTCACGAAGATTTGAACCTGGAATTTACAGAGGTATGGAAAGCATTCCAGCTGATCCTGAAGAAGTTCAACATTATCCAATGGATTTTCTGATAGGTCATCTGGAAATCCAGCCTGCAACAAATACCCAGCAAGGAAAGCGAAATTTGGAAGTGTCAATTTCTCTCAGTAAATGAAGTCTTAAAAATATATGGATTCCCAGTAGGTGGACAGAAAGTAAACAACAAACAAGAAATTGTACCTGCACAGAGTCCAACCTTGACGTGATAAAACCTTCAGTTATTTTCGGCACAAATTCATCCAACAGACTAGGTGTATCACCTTTCAAATAAGGAACAGATGTCACCAATCTGGACCAAAGCCCTAAAAGGTAGTAGACACTGCTGCTGGCCCACTAGCAAACAGACACGACAACAGAATCAGTTCCACACATCAACAAGGTTCAAGTTCACTTGATACTTTCAACAAACTCAAAGAGACCAAAAAATTCCAGTCGAACCTGCCATGACTGCAGGGACTTGGATGTGAACTCTGCTACTAAGCGTATCCAGTCACTATAGCCTTCAACATTCACAAGCTCCGACAACTGTACCATAAGTTACATGATTCTAAAAATGAGTAAGCATTTTCAATAATATACTAACCGCACAAAAAAGGAAAACTAAGTGAATGGTGTAGTCTCTTGGAATTGCATGATAAATAAAATAGAAGCAACCAGGGAAATATCTGCAAGCAAAGCAGAGAGAAGTGTCATCGTGAGTTAGCATAAAGATGCACAGAGCGGGGTACCTGGTAGTTCACTTTGAAGCGCCCAAGAAGACGACAATACTCATGATAATTATCGTGATCGGCAAGACCTGCACCACAAGCCCAAACATGTAATAATCCAAAGGGAATGCTTTAGGGCTTGTTTAGTAGAAGGATACAAAATACTTTCTATCTTGAAACAACACAACTTATTAAAAGGAGGAAACTACATCTTTATCGGAGCTCTCTCCCTACTCGCTACTCCTATCAAGGATAAGTAAAACAACTTGACTGTAAGGATTCCCAACCTCTAACTTGCCTATTCAATCAGTCCCTTTCGCCTAGATTGGGCATCAATCCATGAATGTGTAAGTGATGTGAATGCAAAACGGGCAGCAAGGTGGCCCTGGACGGTGGCAGCAAGGCTGTCCCACTTGTGGACAGCATGGATGTTACATACATCAGGTGGGCCACACAAAATATGGGAAGAGAGGGAGAGGGAGAGAGAGAAAAAAAATTGTGTGGAGGGGAGGGGAGGAGCTCCGCCACTATGAGCCCTCCCTAGAAATACAATACATACATCATCTTGGGTCCTAAATCTTGTGGGCCCACAAAAATGAAATCAAGGTGGGGATGGTATCCCCACCACAAGATCGAGGGTCTAGATGACCTCAACATGAGGCTATCGAAATAAACATCATGGTGGGGTCCATGGAGAATGGCCCCATCATGGAATGTACATATGCATCTTGGTGGGCCATTGGCCACACCTAGGGTCCAAAGTGGGATCTCTACCATCAACCAGTAGGCCCCACTTGTCCCACAGATTAAAACAATGATCTAAACCTAAGATCACCCACAGTTTGATCTTCCTCTTGGTTCTTTGGCTTCCTTAGCTCCGAGGCTTCCTATTTAAGGGTGGGAGATGAAGATTGAAGGGTTGGATTGAGAGTTTTGGGGTAGGAAGTGGGCCACACACTTGGCTATTTTCTCTCCTTGGAACTTGGACGTTCTCTCTCTTTGAGTTGCTTGGAGAATGGGTAGAGAATGAGAGAGAGTAGGTGGTTGTTGTGTAAGAGAGATGGGATGGAGTGATGAGTGGAATGATGGGTGGTGTGATGGGTGTGAGTGACATGAGAGTTAACTTTGGGGTAACAGGGGATGAGTTACTTGTCTTGGGGATAAAGAAAGTATGGCTTGTGATGGGTTGTGTACTTGACTAGTTGATGTGAAAGGGTGGGTAGAGAGTCTTTAGAATCTCTCGTAATTAGTAATGCACGGTGTTTCCTTGAGATATACACGGGCCCACAGCTCTTAGCCTGCGTATCGCATCGGTGCGCAAGACGCGGTGTTGGAACCGCAATGACGGTTCAGTCGCTAAGGTACAAGTTTCAAGTCGAGTCGACTCAGATCTATGGGATGTGACTTAAAGTCGCGTGCAATCGCTGTCTACAGGTCGCAAGTGGCCGGGATTCAAAGGAGAGGATCACAGGAGTTGGTGGAACGGTAAGACTAAGATACGGGCCTTATAGCTGGCCGCGTCTCCCACTGTGTCGTGGTCAGTTGGAAGTGGGTGTGGCCTTATCCGCTCGGGTGAGGGAGCAAAGCTAAGTTGAGTTTGACCAGCTCGTACATGGGTCCGCTATCGACGAGCCAGGTAAGTATTGGCAGACTACTAGCCAGGCGGATAGTGAGGTCTTTTCCACTCGCTGGGTTGTGCGGCTAGGGAGGCGGCAATTGGAATGTACTAGACCCCAATGATGATCCCAGAGATGTACTGTACTAAGATGTGGAGTTGCATGTTCATCATTTGAGTCATTCATTCACTATCTACTCGGGCTGGTGGTGTGCAACTAAATCATTATGTGTACCTTCGCAATGGCCACGATTTCGATTGGATACACGACCTGTTAGTAGGATAGACAACAAACCTACCATATATTGTTGTACCATATATTGCTGTAATTAAGGGCTGTAATTAAGGGATATAGATGCTGCTGTTATGCTGTAATTAAGGGTTGTAATTAGGGGATATAGATGTTGTAATTAGGAGATATAGATGCTGTTGTTATGCTGTAATTAAGGGCTGTAATTAGGGGATATAGATGTAGTAATTAGGGGATATAGATGCTGTTGTAATTAGGGAATATAGATGCTGCTGTTATGCCGTAATTAAGGGCTGTAATTAGGGGATATAAATGCTGCTGTTATGCTGTAATTAAGGGCTGTAATTAGGGGATATAGATGTTGTTGTTATGCTGTAATTAAGGGCTGTAATTAGGGGATATAGAGGTTGTTGTTATGTTGTAATTAAGGGATATATTGTAAGTAGGGAAAATAATTTCTATATAAGAAAAGGACCACTCGATTGAGGGTCATTGAGCAAATCTGACATGGTATCAGAGCCACTCTTTGCAACCTTGTCTTTGGTCCAATCTTCGTGGTTCTAGGCTCTGGTTTTCTGGTTTCTTGGGTGCGGGTTTTGGTTTGCAGTTTTTTTTTTTTTTGTGCATTTCGAGAGATTCTAGTTATGGCTAACAACGCCAACTCAAAAGTCTTTCAAACTCGGTTTACAGGGAAGAATTATGCTGCCTGGGAGTTTCAGTTTCAACTTTTTGTCATGGGAAAGGAGTTGTGGGGTCATGTTGATGGGAGTGATCCAGTGCCTACCGATCCTACGACGTTGGTTCAATGGAAGGTGAAAGATGCTCGCGTGATGACTTGGATTCTTGGGTCTATTGATCCACTACTTATACTCAATTTAAGGCCGCACAAGATGGCTAAATCGATGTGGGAGTACTTGAAAAAGGTCTATCATCACGATCATTCCGCCCGGCGATTTCAGTTGGAAACTGATCTTGCTTCCTATTCCCAAGGAACACTCTCTGTTCAGGAATATTTCTGTGGTTTTCAGAATCTTTGGGCTGAGTTTTCCGACATTGTGTATGCCGACGTGTCGACCGAGTCCCTCTCTATTGTTTAAGCAGTTCATGAAGTTAGCAAAAGAGACCAGTTTTTAATGAAACTAAGGCCAAAATTCGAGTCTATTCGCTCCAACCTGATGCACAGGGATCCTTCACCATCTCTTGACGTGTGTTTTGGAGCACTTCTTCGAGAGGAACAACGTCTTCTTACTCAATCTTTGCTTCCACAAGAGAATGTTGTCGCATATGCTGCTCAAGGCAAAGGGAGGGTTCGAGACATGCGTACAGTTCAGTGCTACAGTTGCAAAGATTATGGGCATATTGCTGCCCATTGTGCTAAAAAGTTCTGCAACTACTGTAAACAGAAGGGGCATATCATCAAAGAATGCCCAACACGCCCTCAAAACCGACCCGTGAATGCTTATCATGCTACTGCTACTAGCCACACTTCAGATGGGGTAACCAGCACTCAAAATCTTACTCCAGTGTCATCTTCCACTGCTGCTACACCTGCCCTTACACCAGAAATGGTGCAACAAATGATTGTATCGGCATTTTCCGCTTTAGGGCTGCAAGGTAAGGGTACTATACGTACTATACCCTCTCAATCTTGGCTTGTTGACTCCGCTGCATCCAATCACATGACCAGTTCTCCTGATATGCGTAGTAATGTTCGTAAGTACACTGGTTCTTCTAATATTCAAGTTGCTAATGGCCATCGTTTACCAATTACTGGGGTTGGTGATATCGCACAATCACTTACTAATATTTTTGTATCACCTGGGCTTTCTACGAGTCTTATCTCGGTCGGACAATTAGTGGATGATAATTACAATGTTCAGTTTTCTCGTGATGGTTGTCATGTGCAGGATCCGGTGTCGGGGAGGACAATAGCGAAGGGGCCTAAAGTTGGGAGACTGTTTCCATTATACTTTTCCATTCCTAGTATCATTTCTTTGGCTTGTACTACTGTCTCCAATAATTGTGAAGTATGGCACAAATGTTTAGGCCGTCCAAATAATGTTGTTTTATCTCATTTGTTGAATTCTGGTTCGTTGGGGAAAAAAAAGATTCTTCTTTGCCTCATGCTTTGTCTTTTGATTGTTCTACGTGTAAAATCGAAAAAAGTAAGATTCTTTCCTTCCCTTCTTCCGGGAGTAGGGCAAAGAATTGCTTTGACCTTGTTCATAGTGATGTATGGGGCATTACTCCTATCATTTCTCATGCTCATTATAAATATGTTGTGACATTCATAGATGACCATAGTCGGCATACTTGGGTATATTTTCTGCGCTATAAGTCTGAAGTCTTTGCTGTTTTCAAATCGTTTCTAGCATATGTTGAGAATCAATTTACCACTAGCATTAAGACTTTACGATCTGATTCTGGTAGAGAATATGTCTCATGAATTTCTTGAGTTTCTTCGTCACAAAGGAATTGTTTCTCACCGCTCATGTCCTTATACGCCTCAACAAAATGGCGTGGCTGAGCGCAAAAATCGACATTTGTTAGATGTTGCTAGGACCTTGTTACTTGCATCTTTTGTTCCTCCTAAATTTTGGGTTGAAGCTTTAGCTACAGCAGTATACTTGATTAATAGGTTGCCTTCTAAAGTACTAAATTTCGACTCTCCATTCTATCGTCTGCATAAACAACACCCTAGTTTTCTTGACTTACACACTTTTGGCTGTTTCTGTTTTGTGCATCTACCTCCGCATCAACGTCACAAATTCTCTGCGTAATCTGTGAAATGTGTCTTTATGGGATATAACTTATCTCAAAAAGGATTTGTGTGCTATGATGCTTCTTCCAATAAATTTCATATATCTCGTAATGTCGTTTTCTTTGAGCATCAATATTTCTTTCCTAGTTCTATTACATCATCTCCTGCAGTTTCTGTTCTTCCTCACTTTGATGATTTGATGTGCCCTCCTGAACGTTTCAAGCCTGGTTTTGTGTATGAACGCCGTCGACCGACTCTACCCCTTCCTGAGTCTGATCTGCCACCTGATCTCGTTTTGCACCCTCCTCGACGATCTGGCCGTACTTCTCATCAACCGGATAGGTACGGTTTCCCTCATACCTCCTTCACGGCTACCTTATCAACTGTGTCGATTCCTAATTCCTACTCACAAGCTGATAAACATGAGTGTTGGAGAAAGGCTATGCAGGAAGAACTTCAAGCTCTTCAAGAAAATCAGACTTGGGACATGGTCCCTTGTCCTTCTCATGTCAAGCTAATTGGGTGTAAGTGGGTTTTTTCTATGAAACTTCGGCCTGATGGATCTGTAGACCGTTATAAGGCTCGTTTGGTTGCCCTTGGTAACCGCCAGAAGTATTGGGTTGACTATGAGGAGACCTTTGCTCCTGTCGCTAAAATGACAACTGTGCGTACTATTATTGCCATCACAGCTTCTCAGGGATGGTCCCTTTGCCAGATGGATGTGAAGAATGCATTTCTTCACGGTGATTTACAAGAAGATGTTTACATGACACCTCCTCCTTCGTCATCAACGTCAAATGTGTGTAAGCTGAAGCGCTCTCTGTATGGTTTGAAACAGGCTCCCCGGGCTTGGTTTGATAAGTTTCGAGCTACCTTACTTCGATTTTCTTTCATCCAAAGCCAGTATGATTCTTCGTTGTTTCTTCGAACGACTTCTGTTGGTATCAGTCTTCTTCTAGTTTATGTTGATGACATTGTCATCACTGGGACTGATTCTGCCCTCATTGATCAACTCAAGCAAAATCTTCATGATTCATTCCATATGAAGGATCTTGGTCCTCTCCGGTATTTCCTCGGTTTGGAGGTTCAGTCCGATTCCTCTGGGGTTTTCCTGCATCAACATAAATATACGGAGGACTTGATTTCCTTGTCTGGTTGGCAGGACTCCTCTTTAGTGGATACCCCTTTGGAAGTAAATGTCAAGTATCAATGTGAGGAGGGGGATCTCCTTCCTGATCCCATGGTGTTTCGACAATTAGTTGGTAGTCTCAATTATCTCACTATTACACGGCCTGACATCTCCTTTGCTGTCCAGCAAGTCAGTCAATTTCTGCAATCTCCTCGCCACCTTCATCTTGCCGCAGTCCGCCGAATTATTCGATATCTTCGGGGTTCCTCTCACCGTGGCTTGTTCTTCTCTACTGGTACTCCTCTTTGCCTTGTGGCTTTTAGTGATGCTGATTGGGCAGGTTGTCCTAATACTCGCCGGTCTGTCACCGGGTGGTGTATGTTTCTTGGTGATTCACTTATCTCTTAGAAGAGTAAGAAACAGGATCGTGTTTCCAAATCTTCGACCGAGTCCGAGTACCGTGCCATGTCGACAGCTTGCTCGGAGATTGTGGCTCTATGGCTTACTTGCTGAAATAGATTTTCCTCAGTCTACTCCCACTCCTCTTCATGCTGATAATACGAGTGCTATTCAGATCGCTACCAATCTCGTCTATCATGAGCGTACCAAACATATTGAGGTGGACTGTCATCTATTCAAGAAGCTGTTGATACTCGGGTTATCTCTCTTCCACATGTCTCAAGCGATCTTCAGATAGCAGACGTCTTCACCAAAGCTATGACACGACTACGTCATCAATTTCTTGTTGGCAAATTGATGCTTCTTGATCAACCAGCATCAATTTGAGGGGGAATGTTAGTAGGATAGACAACAAACCTACCATATATTGTTGTACCTATATTGCTGTAATTAAAGGCTGTAATTAGGGGATATAGATGATGTTGTTATGCTGTAATTAAGGGCTGTAATTAGGGGATATAGATGCTGTAATTAGGAGATATAGATGCTGTTGTTATACTATAATTAAGGGCTGTAATTAGGGGATATAGATGCTGCTGTAATTAGGGATATTATGCTGTAATTAGGGGATATAGATGTTGTTGTTATGCTGTAATTAAGGGCTGTAATTAGGGGATATATATGTTGTTGTTATGCTGTAATTAAGGGCTGTAATTAGGGGATATAGATGTTGCTGTTATGCTGTAATTAAGGGTTGTAATTAGGGGATATAGAGGTTGCTGTTATGCTGTAATTAAGGGATATATTGTAAGTAGGGAAAATGATTTCTATATAAGAAAAGGACCACTCGATTGAGGGTCATTGAGCAAATCTGACACGACCAACCTCAGATCAGGAGTTTACCATATTGAGTATAGCTATCCAAATTTAGATATGGGACTAGTTTGGATAGAAGTCACTTCTGATGGACCCCACGGCTTGCGACTCCATGTATTATCATCCCGACTACACACTCCAGCTTTGTTGTTTCTTATGCATTGCATCCTCAGCATATGACATTTGGTTTATTATGTTTCTGCATTACGTGGCCTAAATAAGGCAATTGGTATTCGTCAGGGTTTGCATATTGCATCCTCAGCATATGACTTCTGGTTTATTATGTCTCTGCATTGCATAGTCTGGATAAGGCTAACGGTATTTATTGACTTGCTAGTATTTCCGCTTACTCTGGTATTGTACGATTTATGGATTGACAGTATTTTAACTTACTCTGATATTGTATGCTTGGCACATGCGTTGCGCACACAAGCACACACCCTCTAAGCTTCATAGTAAGTTTATGCACGACCATTGCATGCAGGTGAAGATTAGGTCGCAGCCGCATTAGGGCAGGAGCTTGTGCTAGAGCTTTAGAGTTTTTGTTTCAGATATGTATTTCCCTTTCGGCATTGTACTCGATTGATTTTATTAGTGGATATGTGGTGATGATGTTTTTTTTTTGTAACTAGGTTATGCTTGTGGTTATGCTCCTTTACAAAAAAAAAAAAAAATCATGTTGAAAATCCTCCTTGTAGGATCCCAGGATCGGAATCTGGCATATGGGTGACAGAAGCCGAGAATTGAGTACTACGGAGGCTGTCGATGCCAGATTCGGCGATTGGGAATTTTGTGAACACATTTTCCGAGTTTGGGGCGTGACAGAAGTTGGTATCAGAGCATAACTTGGGAATACCTGAGGATAACATCACATATCTACTGATAACTACCTTTCACTGTATGATAGTTGAGAACTTAGAATGATTAGATCACCGAGTTCGAATAAGTTAGAAACTTTCTGATATAGCCCTATCGTGTGTGCATTTGAGAGTGCTCAAGGCTAATAGGCCCCTGTTCCAATAAGACATGGCGCCTAAGAGGGCTAGCCGAGAGGCTCTCACGTCCGAGACCAATGCGGCCCCAACAGTATCATTAAGCGCGAATCAGCTTCAGCAGATGCTGCAGGCGATGATCGCGATTCTTCAAGGGTAGGGCAGTCGACCCACGGATACACCCGCCCAGACTGAGCAGGAGCGCGCGAGCTGCCTTCTACGCGACTTCAGATGGTTTGATCCCCCATGATTCCAGAGAGAGCCCGACTCGTCAGTAGCGAAGAGATGGAGATCTGAGGTGGAGAAGATCTTTGATATCATGAGGTGTACGACCCAGCAGCAGGTCCCGTTGGCGGTATGAGGCCGGGCACTGGTGGACATCGGTCGCCCGCGCGGCAGGGGCCGAGTTCAAGTGGACGTGGGAGGACTTTGTGGACCGGTTCAACCGGAAGTTCTTCCCAGAGCACATCTGTCAGCAGCGCGCTCTTGAGTTCGAGACACTTGTAAAAGGGGATATGTCGGTGTCCCAGTATGAGGCCCGATTTGTCGCGTTGTCAAGATTCATACCATACCTAGTATCTAATGAGGAGCGGAAGGCCCGCCGTTTCAAGGGCGGCTTGCGCCTTGACCTCCAGGGTCATGTCGTTGGGCACATGCTCCCGACATTTGAGCAGGTAGTGCAGATGGCCCAGGTTTAAAAGGCGGATTGGGCTGATTCGCAGAGGGTCCGTGACCAGAGGGGGGACCGGAAGAGGAAGGCACCCTCCAGTGGCTCCCAGCAGTAGCACCAACCGCAGCAGAGGTGCGTCGGCCGCCCAGCATTCCGAGCACCAGTAGCACTACCTCCGGGACCATTCCCAGGTGCTTGCTTTGGATGCGGTAGGACAGGACATCGTAGGCACAAGTGTCCCCATCCACAGCAGCAGTAGCCGAGGGCACCACAACAACCTCCACAGCAGTAGCAACAACCGCAGCACTAGCCTCTGAGGCCTCCCCCGCAGCAACAGAGGCAGCAGTTCAGGCCGCCACAGTGGCAGCAGTAACAGCAGAGATCTCAGAGGGGGCACGCACCTCCCCAGCAAGCTCAGGGCAGATTCTATGCAACCTAGCAAGACCCTCAGTCGTCAGCAGTAGTCGTCAACGATTCGTGCGATCAACCCTTGGGACCATCTTGTTAGATTAGTCATTGATGAGATTGTGAGGCTGCATAGTATCCCAGTTTTGATCATTTCTGACCGGGATCCGAGGTTCAGTAAGAGTCATCATAGTATAGATGAGGCGTCTTGGGAGCACGAGGCTGAGGATCGCGAGTATTATCCCCATCTCTTCATTGATTGATTGTATGATGTATTGTATTGTTGATATATATAATGCTATGTTTCCTCTTGCCTTATGAGTTATGTCTAGTTGCGTAATAGTACAAATTTCAAGGACGAAATTTTTATGAGGGGAGAGCTGTAAGACCCGTAGCCTAATCCGTACTATTCCACCAACTCCCGCAATCCTCTCCGTCGAATCCCGGCAACCCGCGACCTATAGACAGCGATTGCGCGCGACCTTAAGTCGCATACCGTAGATCTGAGTCGACTCGACTCGAAACTTATACCTTAGCGACCGCACCGTCGCCGCGGTTCCAACGCCGCATCTTGCGCACCGATGCGATACTCAAGCTAAGAGCTGTGGGCCCACGTATATCTCAAGAAAACGCCCTCATTACGAATTCCGAGAGATTCCAGAGAATCTCTACCCACCCTTTCACATCAACTAGTCAAGTACACAACCCATCACAAGCCATGCTTTCTTTCCCCCCAAGACAAGTAACCCATCCCCTCTTACCCCAAAGTCAACTCTCATGTCACTCACACCCATCACTCCACTCATCACTCTATCCCATCTCCCTTACACAACAACCACCCTCTCTCTCTTTCTCTACCCATTCCCCAAGCAACCCAAAGAGAGAGAACGTCCAAGCTCCAAGGAGATAAAATAGCCAAGTGTGTGGCCCACTTCCTACCCCAAAACTCTCAATCCAACCCTTCAATCTTCATCTCCCACCCTTAAAGAGGAAGCCTAGGATCTAACGAAGCCAAAGAACCAAGAAGAAGATCAAACGGTGGGTGATCTTAGGTTTAGATCATTGTTTTAATCCATGGGACAAGTGAGGCCTACCGGTTGATGGTAGAGATCCGTGTGGCCAATGGCCCACCAAGATGCATTTGTACATTCCATGATGGGGCCATTATCCATGGACCCCACCATGATGTTTATTTCAATAGCCTACATGTTGAGGTCATCTAGACCCTCGATCGTGTGGTGGGGATGGTATCTCCACCTTGATTTCATATTTGTGGGCCCACAAGATTTGGGACCCAAGATGATATATGTATTGTATTTCTAGGGAGGGCTCATAGTGGCGGAGCTCCTCCCCTCCACACAATTCTCTCTCTCTCTCTCTCTCTCTCTCTCTCTCTCTCTCTCTCTCTCTCTCCATATTTTGTGTGGCCCACCTGATATATGTAACATCCACGCTGTCCACAAGTGGGACAGCCTTGCTGCCACCGTCCAAGGCCACCTTGCTGCCCATTTTTGGGCAGGCTTGGATGGTGGGGAAAACACAAATATCAATTGGATTCCCAGCCGTGTGGACCCTGCCTTATGCATGTATTTCTTCCACACCGTCCATATGGTGGGACCACCCCAGCCGTGGGCCGAAAGACAGGCCAGGCCCAGCGATCAGGCTGCTGTCCAGCAGGCCTGGACATTTGAGGAAAACACAAATATCAACCTGCTTCCAGTGCAGGTAGGCCACACTGGCGTGGACCCCAACTTGATGTATGTGTTCTATATCATAAACCATCCATTTGCACGGCCTAGATCCGGTATGTTGTGGGCTGCACCGTAGCAGCAGCAAGACCGTCCACCTACTGACTGTCTGGACAAAGGGAAAACACAAATATCAGCTTGATGCTACAACTGGTGGGCCACTCCCGTGGACCCCACCTTGCTGCATGTGTGTACCCACACCGTCCATCCATATTTCCAAGGCCATGGGCCCATTTATGAAGCAGATCCAACACCCAGATGGGCCAAGCACTGCTGGACGGGCGTCCAGCAGCTGCTGGGCCGGCCAACCATGATATATATGTTTTATCCTTGCCATCCATCTGTTTGGAGGCCCACCTGGACAGGGCCACATTCAGTGGGACCCACCATGTATATGTTTCAGTCCAGGCCGTCCATCTGACTGGACGACCAGTGGGCCAGGTGCTGCTGGACTAACCGTCCAACAGGATGTGTGTGTTCTCATTCAATACGGAGGGTGGTTCAGCTAGACTTCATCTTATATCATGCTTTGGGCTTTTGCAAAGCATCATGGTGCAGGAAAAGCAGTCTTTGGCCTACCTAGCTTACACCGGATAACATTAGAGTTGTGATTCTTAATGTTATGTTTTTTCTTGGTCTCAAGTGGTGTGAATGCAATTTTGGATGGACCTAAACGAAGAGGAAGTGGGCATCAATCCATGAATGTGCCCCATTAGCATAATATATTCATCGTCTCCTCTTCACTTAGGTCCATCCAAAATTGCATTCACACCACTTGAGACCAAGAAAAAACATAACATTAAGAATCACAGCTCTAATGTTATCCGGTGTAAGCTAGGTAGGCCAAAGACAGCTTTTCCTGCACCATGATGCTTTGCAAAAGCCCAAAGCAGGATATAAGATGAAGTCTAGCTGAACCACCCTCCATATTGAATGAGAACAACACCCACCGAAACAAATTGAAAAAAAAACAAAAACAAAACAAAAAAAAACAACAACAAAACAAAAACAAAACAAAAACAAAAACAAAACAAAACAAAACAAAACAAAAAAAGAGCATACATTTGTATCAAGTAAAACTTCTATTTGTATCAGGTGAAACCTCTGCTTATCATCTGCCCCTAACAAGAATATATATCAGTGGGTAGATATCTGCTATTCCAAACTAACAAATTAGAGACATGTTCCTCCATTAATCAGGTCCAAATATCTCACTTTTCCAAACATTGATCTTTAGCCTTGACAAAGCTTCAAAGCATCCCAGAATCTTCCTTACATATATAAACTCCACATCACAAAACAACAATGTATCATCCACATATTGAAGATGGGTAAATTCAGAATACAATTTTCCATTATGAAGCCTTTATAAACTCTTCTCCCGACTTATCCAACATTCTGCTAGAGCTTCAATAACCACAACAAAAGAAACGTTGATAGGGGGATCCCCTTGAGCCACGGAAGAAGCATTTGAGCAATCCATTCACAAAAACGACAAAAAAAAAAAAAAAAAAAAAAGATGCCAATCCCACAAATTCCAGTTCTATATCCAGCTCCAAAGTGCAAAATATAATGGTAGGAACAGCTACTGGAGTGCAAAATCAGTATTTAACATATCATTATTGTGATTTGTTTCGCACCCCAATATCGTCGATGATATCACAGATTCACAAATAAAGGAAAACGCATCACTATCTAAGAGAAACATTAGGAAAGTGGTGCAATTTTTCAGTGAAACCTAAGGAGACGTTAAAATACACATGATTACAAACTTTATCATAACATGAAGCTCATTTCGATAATAGATCTTAGAAGGGGTGAGGCTTTGAGCTCCCATCTCCACAATATTCCAAAGCTGATCCACATGGCCTTCACATGAAAGAAAAGTAAGAAGGAACAGATCTCACAAACCAATTAAGACCAGAGAAGTGTTCCACTACTGCTAAAGGAAAAAAGTGTCGGACTCCGGTCTGCTCTGAAGTTGCGGGCTATTCAGCAAAGCCATGATTTAATTGACTGCTTGACATTTTCCACCCCAATCTTGGTGCGTTGGTTAAGAGTGGATTGCCCCAGGATTCCATGGTCCATGTCTACCACTTCTAGTTCGATCTACAGACACTGATATGGGCTGTTTTCTCAAAACACGGAAGAGGAGACTAAAAGATTGAATGGAGAGAACAACTATTTTTAGGTGATCATAGCAACCCAATTTATAGGCCCACCAAGGCCTTTACCATGGCTTAAAACAGTAAAATATGTGATGAAAAAACATTCAAAGTTGAGGAATAAACCAGATTTGCAACAGTTAAAATCAGCTAGAAAAAGAAATTAAATTCATAAAAATAAATTATTTGGAACATGAAATCTAGATCAGCTAGAAAAAAGAAATTAACTTCATAAAAATAAAATATTTGGAACATGAAATCAAGCAATGACCAGAACACACCACATCATGGCACAACCCAACATAGACCGACCAGACTTTTCGCGGCAACACATGCAAGTAAATTTTTTTCCGGCAACCTCACCCAAGGATCAAGCATGGAGAGATTTCTCTTAAAAGGGCTCAAGATGGAAACCCCAACTATTTATAAGGTGAAAAGAAATCCTCTCCTTATCCAATGCGAGACAACAAACGATGTTGACTTTTGCAAACAAAATTTGCTTTTCCCTTCAAAGTCCAAACTCAGAAGACTGCTTTGATAACAAACCCCCACCAAGTGTCATCTTGAACAACTTACTACATCTTCTCCTTTCTGAATTATATTCATAATGTACAGCTGATTTCAAGACTAGATCTTTAAGGAGCAGAACATCTCTACAATGCATCAAAGACTATCCATATACAGCCTTTTAAGCAGAAGACGTGTGAAGAAAACCATGGAAACTTTCTGCCCTCCAAGCTACCTTCATACAATTAAGCTCATTATGACTCGATATGAGTTGATTGTCGACATGATAACCAACACACTCTCTCTCTCTCTTCTACCACATAAATTGCTCATTATGAAATAGATCTGAAATCACTTTTCATCGTCATCATCTAAGCCTTGTCCCAATTAATTGGGATCTGCTAAATGAATCTTGTTCCGCCATTCCACCCTATCAAGGGCTAGACCTTCAATTAAACCATAGGTCATTGAAACTTTTCTTACTATCTCCATCCACGTCCTTTTGGGCCTTCCCTAGACCTCAACTCATACCAACTCACTCCTAACCGTTGCGGTTCTTGGTCTCCATTGCACATGACCAAACCATCTAAGTCTACTTTTCCTCATCTTATTACCCTTTGGTGCTACTTATAACTTCCCCTGAATGCATTCATTTCTAATTCTATTGCCACTCATCCATCTCAACATCCTCATTTCAGCTACACATCCTATGAGCATATTACCAAAAAGCTAGAAGCACTTGGTATACTGCTAAAGAAAATAATTACAAAACACAGAAGGTTATACTATGAGCAAATTATCTAATGACGAAGCAAGTACATCTAAGTCACAAATCACAAGTCAAAAGCTCTAAATGAGGTTTCCAGATTGCAAACTGCCTACCATTAACCTTCAAAACTTCCACAGAAAACATAAAGTTTTCTATTATGTCAAAAAAAAAAAAAAAAAATCCCATGGTCATTGAGAGGAAGACCAACCAATTAACAATAATATACTAATACATCCAAAAGCAAACAGCTCAATACGGAACAATAAGTATCACAATAATCAAGAGGAGATCACAAAATTAGTCCGAGAGGTTGCTGACTACCAAAAGTTTAAAGAGTGATTTTAAAAAGTAAAGCAAAATTATCATGGTAAGTAACAAATTATGAAATACTCAGAAAACCAAAAACAAACAATGAAAGCAATAAGAAACAGCGAATTATTCTTCAAATCATCAAAATAGATTCGCACCTTGCCCTGTTTGCAGAATCTCTTTTGTTCCTGTCATTAGATGGGCAAGAAATTTGGATCGTTCAGTATCACTGGTGAACAAAGACCGCCTTACAGAAGCAAGTCGCACTAAACACTCCAACGCCTGAAAATATGAAACAAATAAAATTATATCATCAAACAGCAGGTCCGAAATAGCAAGGAGTTTGAACAAAATAAAGTACTTCCCTCTCTCTAGACGTGATTGAAGAAACAAATAAGAACTTGTATTGAGACAGGTAGCTTGGTGGGTTTTGAATTAGAGTATAGTAGAAGGTTTACAAGTTGACAGTATTTAGCACATTCATGAGGAGCTTCTTAATGCTACCAAGGGGACTTATGTGACAGAGATGCTAGCTCAGATCTGAGAAGGATTAGTAGACAGCAATGATCGACTGTTTTTTGGTACTTTCTTTGTAATTTAGGTGGATGAATAAGATGCTTCCTTAATGCTACAAAGGGGGCTTATGCAAGTGCCGAGATGGGTGGCAAAAATGTTATTTTCTTTTCTTTTCTTTTCTTTTTTTGGCCCAACTTCCTTTGTCATTGAGGTGGATGCAGTGTTCAGAATATTGGTATCATATTATTCATTATATGAATCAAAAACTGAGGATACAGAAATATGTCGTAGTATCACCGATATCATCGATTATACACAGAAAAATAACAGGAAAAAGGTGGAATTTTTCAGTGAAAATTCAAAAGATGTTAAAAGATACACATTTACACGTGCAGGAATCAAAACATTGCAAAGAACAACCATACATAAAAAGTTTCCATTTTATAGGAGCCTAACCATGTGTTGTCGAAAAAATCAATATAAATCAAATCTATAGAATTTGTAGTGAATCGATAGATGGGCCAACACCCATTCATATAACAAAATTTCTACATTAATTAACAGTGAAAAACATTTTCCAATTAAAAAAAATGGAAAATTAGGATTTCACCAATTTCCCCCATTCCTCACCTAAATGTTAATTTATTCACAACAAATCCATGTCAATGCATGAGAATCATGCATAAACATGGATTTCCATTAAATCTATGCCGACATTTGGGGGGGGAATGAAGTTTCTATAGATTTTTCAACACCTTTGAGTTCCGGCTCACCTTCGTTTTGAGTTGAGATTTCTCCCCAAATCCAAACTTTAATTCAATAAAAAACATGAGTGATCAAAATCAACTAAAGAACAAAATTCCAAAAAAAAAAAAAAGGTTTTTGAAAAAAAATCAATTTTTCTATCAATTTTTACCTATTTACGGATGTTTCCCTGATATTGAGAATAATATCACTGGTATTGGGGATATCATTGATGCTATCATCAATACTAACAAACTTTTATACAGGATCATTCTCAAAAGATTGGCATGCCAATAATATCACGAAATATAGGTGATATTTAAATATATAAAAAATTAACTTCCAACAATTTCTCCATTGCCGACTTCACAATACCAATAATATTGCCAATATTATGAACACTGGGTGGAGATAGGAATCTACCACAAATTATGAAAATTCCTATTTAAACATGACTGGTGAATCAGAACATTTTAAGCAGCTGACCCCAAATAGCTGGGACATAGGTTATGATCGTGGTGGCAGGGGTGGGTGGGCGCTCTAGTTCAATGCCATGCCTTTGAATATCCGCTAAGTAATGACATTTCGTCCATATCGACCATTGCTTAATGGTATTAGTCACCCCCATTACGCGTTGAAGGGGAAGAACCAATCTATTATGAATATGAAAAAACAAAAACAAAAATTAAAAAAAAAGGTCGTATCACCCGTCCGTATCAGCACCAATACAAGGTTGTTCTTGTTCCGGCAGACATGGGCTGATGCAGCCATTAAGGCCTCATTTTGATTTTTTTTTTTTTTAATTTTCAGATTCTCTTTTTTTTTTCCACTTCTTTCTTCATGTCAACCATGAAGGAAGCTTGGAAACTAATTTTAGACTACATCTAAGCTTATTTTGAGGGTCAAAACATAAGATTTTAGTGATTTGACTAATCAAAGAGGAATGGACCAGAAATATAGGAAGAATGGGTAAAACATCACTTATTTTCATTTTTCAATGTTCTTTGGTTGTATTCATGTGTAATGGACCCTAGTCCACCAAATCATGCTTGATTTGTGTTCAACTATGATCTATTTGGTTGACTTTCAGCAGGCAAAGCTGATAGACAGCATTCTTATCAAATAATGGCATGATACATCATTGGATGCATGGTAAAAAAATGCAAAAACGATAGATTCTGATGTTTTACTCTCTTTTTTTCCCATGTTCCGTTTTTTAAGATTTTTATTTGACTTTCAGCAAGTCAAACCAACAACAGCATTCTTATCAAAAAATGGTCTGATACACCATTGCAATGGATGTTAAAAACACAAAATAAAAATTAAAAAAGATAGATTCTGATATTAAACATTTTCCTATTTTTACAGTGTTTTTCAATATTTTTATGCGAAAAACTTTCAGCCAGTATGGACCAGTATTGTCTGATATATGACCCATAATGTATCATTTTTTTACCCAGCCAATGCACCCAGCGACACCGTTATTCAAAACCTTGTTCAGTGCATATCAATCAGCCACCACAGTTTCCTGGCAAATTGTTATGCCATAGGTATGCTGAATTTTGATATGCAATATTTCGGAAGGCAGACTTCAAAGGGTGATCATGTGAAAAAAAAAAAAAAAAATGGTGATAGGATAATCAACTTGAAGTATCTCCAAACAAAATAACATACTCATATAACCACAATTTCTATCCTTAAATAACTAATCAAGAAGATTGTGGTTCCAATTGTGAAAGAGCTAAAACCCATTATGCTTAAAGCAAAAGTACAAAATGAAGATTTGCTTGCCAGAATTGCATGAGAAAGAATGAATGTGGAAAAGAGCAACTTCCTTGACAGTTTGACAAAAATCAAATAGTTAAAAAAGGAAACATTGAGCTTCTCATTTGCTAACCTCCTTTGAGAGTGGGGGATTAGTGATTGCATAATAATCAAAAAAGATCTGCAAAGTTGAAGGATCTTCCAAGACTGATTTCCAAGAAGATGGGATCTGTGAGATGACCAAGAATAAATATTTTATTTCAACTACTCATTAGAGCAAAATCTCTACTGCAACCCAAGCTATCATTGCGAAAAGAACACTTCCATCCAAAAAAATGTATTTATGGTTTTAAGAGACTGGTTTACCTGCACAGTACCAAATTCATCTGAACTTTCATCTAATGATGTCCCAACAAAATCGAAAGATAAACACTTCAGTGAAAGAGAAAGTGCTAATTCCTGCAACCTGTTGACGACTGCATATGGCTCGAACGATAGAACAGAATCCCAACAAACAGAAAAAATGAGACCATCAAAATGATGCAAAAGTAACGAAGGCTCTGGCATCATTATATCAATAAGCCAGAAATATTTTATTCAGAGCACAACATTGCAGATTACCATCACTCTTAAGCTGGCGTAGTGATGTTAAAGATATTTGGAAAATTTGAAAGAGCGACTGATCCCTGAAATGGCATGCAACTCTCCGATGATGTGTCGAAGGCAATCCCGGATTAGGCTGAAAAATTCAATGGTCAAGAAACATATTAGCAGGGACAAAGTTTAGTGGAAGATGTATCTGGTCATAATCTACTTATATGTCAGCATGCATGCATGCATACACACACACACACAAATATATATATATGAACTTCGGTAACAGAAGAAACAGTGTAACTGGATATATTCCACAACCAATTATGGATTTTAAAAAAATCCTTCACATAGAGAAGAAACAGTGTGACTGGATAGAGTCCACAACCAATAATGGATTCTTCAAAAAAAAAAAATCCCTCACATACAGGATCAAAGATATTTCACATGCATGAACCCGCAGTTACTGTATAGCATGCTTGTCAAACTATATAAGGCCAACGATAATATAGAATGTCAGAAAGTTGCTTGATAAACAGCAGCTTAAGCAATCTTTGCACATAGTGACAGATGAGTTTCAAGCATTGAACTGTATAAAGACTAGCAGCTGCACTCACACAATAGAGAAGATAAATACACTGAACATATTAAGAATGTTTTAAACAGATCCCTTGTCAATGAAAGTTTCCCCAGTTTTTGGAGGTCATGAACTTTACTGAAAAATTCCCAACTCTAAACCTCCATGAATTCTTAAAAACTCCGACAATTTGGAAACCACCACCAATTATGCATGATCATTTCAGAGTGGACATCAACCAGATTATATGCAACAAGGCCAAGAATCGAAGGGTCTAGGCGAAGAAAAAGGGAGAGAGACTGTTTGCAGAGGGTGTGAAACAAAGATGTGTCCATGGAGATATGACTCAACTCAGGCCCTAGAGGTTTGGGAGAGGATGTGAATTATCATGGAATTTGAGCAAGGGAAGTGAAGGTGACCTTAACAAGCATGAGCAAAGGAAAGGGGGTGGGAACACATGATATACCTATATAAGTGTGTAAGATAGAAAGTGAAATAGGAATGGTTGGGTTAACTAGTCATTTCAACAAAACTTCTAGGCAAAAACACACATACACTCTAGATGAATGGAAAAGAAGAATCCTGATAACTACTTCCAAGACTTAAGGAGGTGCACAAAATTGCTCAAATATTAGGGGATCAAATTTACAAGTCAGGCTAAAAGAACGAGAGGAAAGTGTAAATCAGAAATGGATTAAGATGGTGAGAAGGGATGTGAGGGTTGTTTACTTATTGCAGATAGGTCCTCATACAGGAATATCGACCAAAAATATTCAAAAGATGGGATAAGGCTAAAATGACTAGGGTAATGATGCATGTGTGTCTCTCCACAAATGCACTTATAGATATATGGCTGAGTGTATTGCATAATGTTCAATCCAGGTGCAACAAGGTTCCTCCGGTGGTGAAAGTTGAAACAAGAGTCTACCTGTTTGCCAAAAGAAGCTAATGATCTCGTGGATTCCCTACCTAATTGGAAGCTTTAGAAACCTTTGTTTGTTAGGCAATCCTTCATGCCCTTTATCTTTTTTTCTTTTTCAATTGACAAGAAATGATGTTATTCGAGGAAAAAGGAGAAACAGGAATTCATTAAAGGCAATAGATAAGCGTCTTCCATTACAAGATATGGCTTACAAACTCTTGTTGCCTGAAGCCATAGAATCAGCTTTCCTAGAGGCAGACCTAAAGTAGATAGGTCAAGTAGTAGGTCCTAACTTGATCTCGTTACTCATGAAAGACCACCTCCATGGGACACAACTCGACCTACCAGAGGCCCAAGGCAAGGCACTTTGTAAACCACCTTGACGATGGTCAAATCCCCTTAGTTGCCTAGAGAGCAGCATCAACAATTAACTTCCACCAGTTGATAGGAGCAGCTTCCAAACGACCTTTTTTCTTTTGGGGGGGGGGGGGGGGGTTCCAGATTTTTTTATTAATTGAAAGATGAAGCAATATTATTCATGCCAAAAGCAAAAGAAGACGACAACAAAAACAAAAACAAAAACAAAAACAAAAACAAAAAAAAAACACGCAAAGTGAAAAATAACAAAAGAAAAGAAAATACAACCCCACCCACAAGCCCTGCCTGAAAAGAGCTCAAGGCCTTAGGGCAACCAATCAAACAGAAACTGAAGGGCCTGGTTATGAACAACCATCGTTGACCTATTAAGATTCTGAAAGACCCAATTATTCCTCTCAAGCCAAATCAACCACACGCTAGCCAACAATGCAAGCCTCCATTTGTGGACCCCAAAGGAACCCCCTCCTCCCCCATGCGATTTCCTAAACAAAATGTCAATCGAGCGAGGCATCATATAAAGAGACGTCTACATATCTGAGGATGCCAGACCAAGTAATCCTCGAGAAAGAGCAATGAATGAATAGGTGATCCATCGACTCCATCCCCAGACATAGCAGACAAACAATAGGAAGCACCGTATTTCTTTTGGAGGTTGAGTCGACAATCAAGATCATATTCCGCCCCGCAGGCCAAGCGAACACAGCTACCTTAGGAGCCCATAGGACCACACGTGTGGTATGTAAACAATCCCCGACATGCTCAAACTAGGAGAGGCGTTGGTACAGAGAATCTACTAAACTTCTCATAACGCCAAACAAGGGAATCAGCATCATTCGAAGAGAGGAACAAATTCTGCAAACAAGACAACAGGCAAAGCAAGTCATCTAATTCAGAGTCTACAACAAGGCGAGGCCCAAAACCCTAGCTTAAAAAGGGGCTAGCCACAGAAATGTTAGCCCTCGACACAAATTAGATAGGCCCAGGAAAGGTGCCCGAAGCGAGAAATCCCCACACCAGACATCTTCCCAAAACCTAACTCTAGACCCATTACCAATAGCAAAGCTAATATGCTCAAACACAACAAGGGCAGCTCTGGCTATAGCTTTCCACGAAAAATGAGACACAATAAAGGGAGGAATCTTTAATCCACCAACCCATGAGGGATAAACCATACTTAGCAACAATGATATTCCTCCACAAATTATACTCCTCCACCCCAAACTGCCACTCTCATTTACCCAACAGGGCAAATTAACGATCACAAAGCTTCTAATCCCTGCACCCCCCTCATCGTAAGGTCGGCAGACCTCAAACCAATTAAGGAGATGGAATTGAATTATCGAAACCCCTCCTTCCCGTAAGAAGTTTCTTCTGAGCTTAACAATACCATGAATAACCACCGTAGGACATAGAAATAAAGATAAGCAATACAGGGGAAGGTTTGAAGTAATATCAGGTCGGATAATAAGAATAAATAACAGGGGGAAGTTTGAAAGATATTAAGGTTAGCCTTCCCCAATAGAAAGCAACTTGCTTTTCCAGGGGCTTAATTTCCTTGAATTAGTCCTAGTTTTGGATTGGTCCACTACAAAAACGCCTTTAAACTCATCACTAAGAAGGTTGCAACTCACCAAATTAGACAAATATATCTTTGATGCAAATCCATGGAAGAGCAACTCAAACATTCTGCCATCTTGCTCTTTTCAAATACCCCACATGGTCGCATGCAGGAGCATTCTCCATAACACTTTCCCATTTGTTCTAAACTGGTTAAAAGACCAAGCAGAGCATAATGCACCAATCAATTTTGGATGCACCCACGAAATCTCAAGATTTTGGAAGAAGAATGAATACCAACTTTAAAACTCACAATGCAAGATGAGATGGCCCATCATCCCCTTGTCTTTCAAACAAAGAAGCAAATGCTAGGGAGAACCTGATTCCATTCCTCAAAATTGTCAAAAGTGATTATTCTATTAAAAGTAGCCTTCCAATAGAAGAAGACTTCAGCCAGGAGTACCCCAACTTCAGCAAAAGGCAGCTCAAACTAATTTCCCATGGCAAGGGACCTAAAGAAGTCCCAAGGGACAAAGCAGCACCTATTCTGATATCCCTCTCGTTTACTAGAAGGCAAGTCTATAGTTGCAAGAAGCGTGAAGCTAAGTGGCAACAGATCGCATGCAAGATGGGGGACAAAGCAAGATGGGGGAACATCTATTTAACATGTTAGCAAGTATTGTGGAGAACGAGTTCGAAGCATGAGTGGCACCTTGATAGAAGGATTGTGCAAAACCATCTTCAAGCATACTGAACAAATATGATATAGCATAACAAATTCAAAATGCAAGAGGTTCCATTAAATTCCAAATTCCACACTTCTCTACCCATGATATAAAACCAGTTCTTGACAGGGTCATTTCTAACTGAAAGTGAAAATAGATGCAGGAATCTACGTGCTAGGAAAGAACTTCCAATCATGTGTTCCTAAAATCTATTCTAGCTCCATTACCAACTTGAAATCTCATTCCTTCAGTGAAATAATCCCCACATCTCTTGATGGGTCAGTAAAGGATGAGATGTCGCTCACTTCTGCTCCTAACCCCACCAGGCATCCATCCCTATCTCTTTACCATATTAGCTAGCCATAATATTCCTCCAAATCACATCACTTTCGCAGCTGAATCACCACCACTTTGAGAACAAAGCCCAATTTCTATCTCTAATTCTTACAATTCCACTACCCTATTTGACTATTAAACTTCTTCCCATTTCATAAGATGAAATTTATGGCCACCCATATAGTCGTCAAAAAAAAAAAAAAAAAGTTTATCATCTCTCATCCCTCCCAAAGAAAGTTTTGTTGAATCATCTTGAGCAATGTTTTCGAATCGCATGCAACAGCAAGGTGATGTGCGCATATGCAATCAAGTAGCCCCTTTTTTCTTTGAAAAATTTAAAAATCAGAAAAATCAAGAAAAATGGTGAATTTATGAAAAATTAGGAAAAAAAAAAAATATGTAAAATGCTATAAGTGTAGGGACTTGTTTTTATAGTTTTATAACCAACTTCATTAAAGTTTCATTAAATTTATTACATCTATTAGACTATTCAAATGAAAATGATGTGAAAAAATCAATGCATCATTGCATATACTCAAATGAATTCAACTAACAACTACTCAAATGAATGCATTAGACTACTCACATTTGAGTAGTTGTCAGTTGTTAGTTGTGTAGGGTATCTATAATGAAAATCTCCCTAGAACTAGATTGATTACGACTGCTCAAATGAATGCATAATTGCATATACTAAAAAATGTGAGAATGAGAGTGGTGAGAGTATTATAGTAGTAAGAGAGAGTATGAGAGTTAAGCTTAAGAGAGAATATGAGTAATAGAGTAAAGAGAGAGTAGGATAGAGAGAATAAGAATATGAGAGTATTAGAGTAATGAGAGAGTAAGAGAGTCAAGAGAGAATAAGAGTATTAGAGTGAGAGAGAGAGAGAGAGTGTGTGTGTGTGTGTGCGTGCGTGCGTGTGCGTGTTTAAGAGGCTTTAGGGCGTTGAAAATGGAGGGGGAGTGCTAATTTATAGGCTAAAAGTGAAAGAAAATTAAGAAAAGAAGAAAATAGAAACAGAGAGTATGCGATGGCAAAACCGCATGAACTGATGAACATGGCTTATGCAAACACATAAGCCCCAATGGCCCCAAAACCGCATATGCCACTGTGGCATATGCAGTTCAAGGACCCAAAATGGTATATGCCGTCACATAATCGCTCATGTGGTCGCATACGACAACATTGATCTTGAGCATCTTAGCGACCCTTCTTGGGATTTTACAGAGAAAAAACTCATGCATTGTGAGATTGGCAAGTGCAAATTTAATGTGTAATATCATGCCCCCTTCACCACCCACCCCCACCCTAGCAAAAGACCCACCATTGAAAGCTGCTTTTTGAACCTTTAAACCACTGGATCCCAAGTAGATAATGCACATGGATTTGACCCAAGCAAAAGCCTCAAGTATTTTGAAGGAAGAGAGGTCTGCTCACGGCCTTAGACACAAGCACCCTAAACATGTCATCCACCACATTTAGATCTGTAAATGTTGGTAATAACACTCTTGGACAATTAGATCTGAACACCCACAACCACTTCAAAAGCCTGAAGGTTTCCGTTGATGATGTAAGCTTGAGAAGGATCCTCATCATAGAAAATGATTGTTTCATCCTTAAAATGAAGGTGAAAGATAGCTATCTAAGACTTGCCAACTCAAAAGCAATTGAGAAGTCCCCTATCCACCACACTCTAAATGAACTTCGTAAGGCTTTTAGCCACAATCACAAAATCCAGCAGCTCTCCATTCTGACAGTTTTCTGGCTACTTTGAGGAAGAGGAACTGTGGTTGTTTCTAGAACTCCTCTTCCCCTTCAACTCAAATCATTGCCTTGATCTTCAGAGATATTGTGGAATGGTCTACTGGCCTATGCTCTTCTGGCAGCAGTGATCCACCCCCCTAGTGTCTGTTGGGCCTTTGACCCGGTTGAGTTGTATAGTCATTTAGGCCTTTCTTTTTGTTCTTTTCCTTTTTTCTTTTGTTTTCCTGCTTTTCTATCTGTTTTCGTATAGTTGTGTTTTCTATTTCTTGTTTTCTTTTGGCCTTTTTATAAACCATCTTCAAAAAAAAAAAAACAAGGAGATGGGATATCTTTATCAGGGACCCCTTTAGCTTTCAAAGAAGCCTGAAGAAGATTCATTAAACAGGGTAAAGATGTGTGTAGACAAGATACAATCCTCAGGCGACTTCATTCATTTATTGCTAAAGTTCATTCTCCTGGACTGATAAGAAAGGAAGGACCACTCTACATGACTATGCATCTTTGCCGTATCATCTTGCGAAGAAACTTGGGTTCCTGCTCCTTCCCCTCAAATCAACACATTCATTGGCATTAAGGATTTCAAAATCTGAAGATTGTTGATGCCCATAGAAATTGAGACAACACAAAATCCATTACGTCTATGAGGTGATTGGCAAGAATCTTGAAGAGACTTCCCACAAAACTAATCAACCTGAAGACGGAATATATCCATAGCCTCTCTTCAGCACTAGACTAGGGCCCCGTTTGTTAAATCTGAAGTCTAAAGACCGAATCTGAAATCTGAAGCCTGAATCTGAAATCTAAAGCTTGAATCTGAAATCTGAAGTTAAAAAACTTGTTTGATAATTATGGCTGAAGTCTGAAAATTAAGTACTGAATCTGAAACAAACTGTTTGTTAACAAACATCTTAAATGTCTGAAACATGTTAATTTGACACATATGCCCCTATCTCTCGTTTGGAAATGTTTTACATTATTAAGAAATTATTTTTTATTAAATGAAAATAAAATCATTATACTTAATTCAAATAAACTAAAATACTTAATAAAAAACTAAAATATCATCATAAGGCCCTCAAATCCTCTTAGCAGGAAGATAGTCACTATGTGTTGTATAGGATTGAACGCCAATAGCAACAAAACCTTCAAATAAGGCCCACCTTATATTTACATGCTATCCAAACCATTTATTTCCCAATTGGATGAAGTGAAAACACCTAAAATATAGCTTGATACAAAACTTTTGTGGCCTATTTAAGTTTATTTTCCATCCAATATGTTCATAAGGTCACAAATACCTGTATGAAGAGGGGGGAAAAAAAAATTTATATTGATCCAAAACTTCAGTGACCCCAAAAAGGGTTTCAATGGTAGACCTTCAATGCCCAACTGCTTTTTGCAACTTATTTTTCGTCTCGAGCTTTAATACGAGCTCGCCAAATGGATGGACGGTTTGGATATAACACATACCTCATGATGGGACCCACAGAACTTCTGACGTCAATACAATAGCTATATAGCCGTTGTGCGGTACACCAACAAATCCGCATCCTACTTGGATGCGGATTAGCTATTGACAGGTTGAATAGCGAGATTCGCTACCGAAGTCACATCATCAAGTTCCATGGGCCCACTATGATGTATGTGGGCCCACTATTATGTAGTTGCTTTATCTACACCGTCCATCTATTTGGAGATTTAATCTTAGAGCATGAGTTAAAGAATGAGGCAGATCCAAATATGTAGTTGACCCCACCACAAAAAACAGTGGGGAGATTGATGCCTACCATTGAAACCTTCCTAAGGCTCACTGTGATTTTTATTTGAAATCCAACCCGTTCACAAGTTAACATAGACATGAAAGAAGGGAAAAAACAAATATTAGCTTAATCAAAAACTTTTTTGGCCTATTTAAGTTTTTAATGGTGGGCGTCACTCTCCCCACTATTTTCTGTGGTGAGGTCCACTGGAGCTTTGGATTTGACTCATTCTTTGGCTCTTTACCTAAAATTATATTTCCAAATGGATGGACGGCGTGGATACAAATCATACATCATGATGGGGCCCATGTACCTTGGTGATGTAACTTCAGTAGTGAGTCTCGCTACTCAACCTGTCAGTATCCAATCCACATCCGCGGAAACAGATTGGCTACTCCCCTGCCACCAGCCAATGGTTGGTGCTATGTGGGCCCCACCATGATGTATGTGTTTCATCCATGCCATCCATCTATGTTTCTAGATCACTTTATGGTATGAGACCAAAAATGAGGTATATCCCAATCTCAAGTGGACCACATTACAGGAAAACAGTGTTTGAATGAACGTCGACCATTAAAAACTTTTTAGGGGCCATAAAAGTTTTGGATCAAGCTGATCTTTGTTTTTTCCATTCATCTAGGTCTATATGACCTAATCAACAGATTGGATGTCAAATAAACAGTACATTGGGCCTTAGGAGAATTTTAATGGTGGATATCTAATCAGTATTGTTTTCCTGTGGTGTGGTCCACCTGAGATTTATATTCCTCTCATTTTTGGTATCAAGCCCTAAAATGATCTTTAAAAATGGATGAATGGAATGGATGAAACACATACATCATGGTGGGCTCAAAGAAGTGCCTCATGTTAAAAGTTGGGATATGTACAACGCAAGGGAGAAAATCTCTCTCGCAAAGGGTAATTTTGGATTAAAAAAATAATAATCACAGAGCGCATTCTTCTCATTCCGTATTAAGCTAGACTCCCATCACGGAAAATTTTCAACATAAAACCGTGGAGCGCTTTCCTTCTTATGCGTTAACAAACACCACTGAACATGGAAAATTTTCCAAATTCCGCGTTAAGTACAAAAATTCAGAGTTAACAAACAGGCCCTAACTTGTCAATTTCAGAGGGACTTGAAGTTGTACTCTGTTTTTTCCTTTCTCTTTTACTAAATCGTGATTTACCAAGGAGAAAGGCGCAGCACTGTTCAAGAAATGAAAATCAAGCTATGGCAATATGACCATATGATAGCAAGGGTCAATATAATGGTAAAGGTCATTATCTAACAGAGAGGGAAAACGGAAAAACAGAAGACCTAGAAAAAAGTGGGACCAGAAACTTAGAAACATTAAACTCTTTTAATTATTTTAAATAGTTACCTTATGCCGTTTTAATGAAATATAACCCATTTTCTAAAAAAAAAATAATAATAATAATAAAGAAACAACCCATCACATAGCTAGGGGTAGCAATGGGCCGAGCAACCTGACCCTGCAGGGCTAGGGCCTGGGCCCATAAACTTCACCTGAGGGTTGGACTCGAGCATGAATTCTAGACCCGAGCCACTAATGAAGGGCCATGACAACGGGCAGCAATGGCTAGGCTAGGGCCAGACCCTAGTCCCCTATGCACCGGCCCAGCCCAGCCTCGGCCCTAATCAGGCTCGGCTTGGCCCTATAGGTCCAGCCTTATAAGGAAAATAGCGACATAATCAAAGGTTTGAAATAGTCTAAATCTAAGATTTTTCTTGTGGTATCCCATCCATCTAGACAAGTCCTATCATTTTGATGATAGATACATGGCCGATCAGAAAGTGCTTTTTTGTATAAGATATGAAAGTTGAATGGGACCCTCACAATTGTCTTCAAATCGTTCACCCTTTTATACAATAGTGACCCACTTAATCACTAAACCAGGCCAACGGACCAAGCCGGGCCATTTATCATTGGCCCTAGCCCAGCCCCACCTAGCCGAAACATTAGGCCTCAATTTCATGCCCAAGCAAGCCCTTGGGCCAAGTTTAGGGGCCCAAGCTCTAACCCACAGAACTTGGCAGCCCAACCCTTACACGCGACCAGCCATCAGTTGTGCAGCCATCACCCTCAATCACGACCAGCCCGTCAGCCCAGTCCAATAATCAAATAGGCCAACATAAAGAATGGACAGTTTAAAGAAAATTGTTAGGGGTTCCCATCAGTTCCCATATAATGTGCATGTATAGTTTACAGACGCGTGTTCAATTCAAAATCATGTTTCAATGGCCCAAATTGTTAGTGGTTCCAATCGGTCCATGATTGACATATCATACCTTTGATCCTTGGCACGAACTGGGCTTATAGGACTAGGGCCATGCATTTTGTGGACTAGCTCCAAGCTAGGGCCAACCCCATCCCGGCCCATTGCCACCACTCCACGTAACACTTTTTGTCTCACATAACACCATTTTATGTGATGGGACTCATCGTACCCAAAAAAAAAAATTTCCTAAATTGACATTCCAAACCTTTAATCATTTAGGTATTTTAACTCTTTTTTCTTATGGCCCGACCTGGCCCTCTAGGGCTAGGGCCAGGCCCATGTGTTTGGTGGACTAGGTCAAAGCTAAGGCCAACCCCAGCCAAGGCCATTGCCACCTCTAAATGTAACGCATTTTGTCTTTTGAAAAATGTGATGAAATGTTGTTAAGATTTGAGAATGAGTACAACGGATAGGCCAAGAGAAGAGAGTGACCCTATCATCAATCCAAGTATAAGGCCTAAAACATAGGCCCCATGAGATGAGGGGCTAGAAAATACAAGAGATAACAAATTAGAAGATGTGGCCATCAGCACTAGCGCTAATCACAAGATAATATATTTGGTCTCTGCAATCTCCCAGCCTGTGGTCATAGCACAAGACCAATCCCTGAGAAGCTCCACTTTTTAAATAGTCATAAATTCTACCCTTGTAAAAGCCCACTCAGCTAGAGTAGCCTTAGCACTACATTTCATGCTTCCCATCCACCTTTCAAAAATTCCCAAGGCTGTTTGTTTTCTAATTCACTGGTGCAAATACTTGTAAATAGGTAATAATTAATTACCAGTGTAATTCCTGCACTCTTTTCAATGCTGACGCTGATTGGTTGCTTTTTTAACACTAAAATCAAGGAGGGTACGAATTTCATGTGGGACCCACTGTGATGTAGGTGGCTTATCCACGCCATTCATCTGTTTTGCAGGTTGATTTTAGGGCATGAGCCCAAAATTAAGGCGAATCCAAAGCTCAAGTAGGCCACGCCAGTGGGAATTGAATGATTACCATTAAAAACCTTTAGGAGGTCCTAAAAGTTTTGGATCAATCTGATATTCGTGTTTTCCCTCATCTATGTCTATGTGATCTTATGAATGGGTTAGATGATAAATAAACAATCTTTTGGAGCCTAGGAAGAAAAAACTTTTCAATGGTGGATGTTTTACGCCCACGGTTTCCTGTAGTGTGGGCCACTTGAGCTTTGGATCTGCCTCATTTTTGGGCGCGTGCCCTAAATTGTTCCAGTAAAACAGATGAACGGCTTGGATATTTCACATACATGTGGGGCACTCAAATTTACGTTGGTACCTTTGGGACAGTTTTCGAGGAGGAAATACTCCGTTCATTTCAAACAGGGGTAAAAATTAATAATTTGTTATTTACTTGTATTTACCGAAGAAATGAAAAATCAAACACCCCCTAAATTATACCCTTGTCAAACCCACTCACCTAGAGTGGCCTTAGCACATTTCATGCTTCCCATCCACCTTTCAAATTTTCCTAACCCTTGCCAAATCCACTCGAGTAGCCTCAACACTACAATTCATGATTCCCACTAGAAGTCATACACTATATAAACAGTAAAAAGCACCATCTTCCATGTTCTTTGGCACAACCCCATGCCTAGGGTCAAAGTGATTGCGTGTTTGGGTCGTAAGATGATAAATGGTGCGTGGAATTCTATTTTTCCATTCCACTCGATCAAGGACCATATGCTCAATGAAAATACAGATC
The DNA here is from genome assembly GCF_029962835.1 of Magnolia sinica. Classification (NCBI taxonomy): domain Eukaryota; kingdom Viridiplantae; phylum Streptophyta; class Magnoliopsida; order Magnoliales; family Magnoliaceae; genus Magnolia; species Magnolia sinica. The sequence goes on along the minus strand of NC_080587.1, from coordinate 9,678,094 downwards.
ATCAAGTATTTTCTTACTACCCCCACACACGTCCTTTTAGACCTTCCCCTTGTCGCTTTAGAGCCACCGACTCACTCCTAACCAATGCAGTTCTCGATCTTCATTGCACATGACCATCTAAGTTTACTTTCCCTCATCTTTTTTACCTACTGGTACTACTCCTAAGCTCCCTCAAATGCATTCGTTCCTAATTCCATCCTTCGTCATCTTGTCATCCATCTCAACATCCTAAATTCCGCTATGCTCATCCTATGAAAATGTTCCTCATTATCCCATAAAGCATGCCTAGTCATACAACTATCCTATAAAATTTCCCCTACAATTTGACGGGTTTGCATAAATCACGTAGAACTCCATAGGCACATCTCCACTTCATCCACCCAGCTCTAACAAGCAACATCCTTCTCTAGTTCTCAATCTCTCAATTCTCACCAACTATCGAGCCAAGATGTTATAAATGGAGAAGGGCATCGAGTCGAGTCAGACTAGATTGGGTCCAACTCGACTCGATCCAATTTTTCTAAGAACCTGATCCGAACTCGATCTAATCAAGGACCGAGTCCAGCAAGGCTGACTCGATCCAATCTGAATCCTTGCTAGCCTGACCCGAACCGAGTTCGCTCGGTCAGGGAAACCGAGTCGGTCGAGTTGAGTCTGTCCGATTGATTCGGACTGGGCTAAGTCAAGTCAAGCCAGAGACTCTCGTGCTAGGAAGGAAATTGGGAGAAAGAGGGAGAGAAAGGAGGAGAGAGAAGAAGAGAAAGAGGGAGAGAAAGCAGGAAAGAAAGAAGGAGAGGAGGGAAATCAAGAGAGAAAGAGGGAGAGAAAGGAGGAGAGCCAGGGCCGAACACTGCAGCCAAGCCAGCGAGGTCCTGACCTCAGTTGGACCACCAGCGAGCCAAGGCAAAATATACAGAGAAATAAAATTAAATTAAAATTAAATGGAACCCACCTGATGAATGGAGGAGGATGAACGGTGAAGATCGATTGTTGGGCTGCTGAGTGGCCTGAATTCGGATCGAGATGGGTGCAGCGCCGCTTGGGTAGGGACGGGTTAGGGTTCGTCGTTCGGGTAGAAAAGAGGGGTAAAAGTTTTTTTTTTAAAAAAATTTTAAAGATACTTTACACTACCCGACCGGATCGAATTCCGAAACGGATCGGATCAGATTGGACTGGCTACTGACCCGAACTCGACTCGTTTTGCGGTCGGATCTGAGTGGGTCTACTCAATCCAACCAAAACTTGGCTTCCGGTTCGGGTCGGATCGAATCCGACTAGTTCGATCGAGTCGGGTCGGATCCTACCCACCTCTAGTTACAAATGGTCGCTCTAGGTACAAAACTAATCCTTTAGGCTACTAGTATAGACATCATAACTCCATAAGAGTAATTTCGTGTTTCACTTGGGGCGTGTTTGGATCGTAATTCATTTTGCTCAGAGAGAAAGAGAGCTCTTCCTTGCAGCAAAAGCTAAAAAGCATTTTTTAGACCATAAGCAATATTAAGGTGTTCAGCATTCTTTTTTTACAATTTACCAAACTAAATTTTGTGGCATAACTAGCTGATTTGCTGTTGTCGGCAAAAAAAAAAAAAAAATTTGCTTATGCCAACGCATACAAATGCAACCATAGAATCATGGCTTCCTTTTTCTTCTCTCCGCTATTTAAACCACTAATTGGGGGATGTGGACCTAGTTATGCTCAGTGTTCGCATTGTCAACGAATTGTCGATAATATCGCCGATAATATCGGTGTCGCTAGACTAGCGGCACCAAAACCCCCATTTTTCGTTTCTCTCTGGATTATCGGCGAAATATCGGCGATATCTTCGATAATTTTGAATTTTTTCCAACAAAATAGGTAAAAAGCGAAAAAAATCGAAAAAAAAAAAAAAAAACCTTTGATTTCGGTAATACTGGTTGATGGTTGATCGGAACTCGGAAGAAAAGAATCTCGTGGGCAGAAATCAACAGCGCTCGTCTCGTGTGACTCACAAATACATGATTTCGGCGAAAAATCAGGGATTTCAATGAAAAATCAGGGATTGCGGGAGATTGTTTGAAACCCTCGGTCGAAAATCGCCCTCTTCGCCGAAAACCCTCTTCGCAGACGAAATGCAGGATTTTTGTTTTTTGTTTTTTTTTTCTTTTATGCTTCAGAACTACGAAAGCAAATCGGCGCATGGTGCGCTTCAGCGTACTGAGTAAACTTTCTGGGCCCACCATGAATGTATGTGATTTATCCACGCCGTCCATTCATTTTTCTAGTTCATTTTAGGGGTAAATCCCAAAATTAAAGCATATCCATAGCTCCAATGGACCACACCACAAGAAACAATGAGAATAATGATTTTCACCATTGAAACCTTCTTAGGCCCCCACAGTGATGTTTATTTGTCATCAAACCTTTTTTAAAATATAAAAGGGCATGGAAGAAGGGTTAAAATAAATATCAGCTTGATTCAAAATTTCTGTGGCCACCAAGAAGTTTTTAATGATATGCGTTCAATTCACACAGTTTCCTGTGGTGTGGTCCATTGAAGATTTGAATGTGGTTCATTTTTCGGATCACGCACTAAAATAAGCCTTCATATATGATGGACGGTGCAGATGTAAGGTACATACTTCATAAGGGGTCCCACAGTTATTGGCTACTATACCTCACACCAACTATATAGCTGCTGTAGGTACGTGTCGTGCGAAGACGAGCACTGATGCTCCTCGAGCTCCGAGTTGTACGAACAGTTCAAAGGAGATCAAAGTTACATCGGCCCCACAGTGATGTATTTATTATATCTACACCGTTCATCTGTTTTTAGAGTTTATTTTAGAGCATTATCCAAAAAAATGAATCATATCCAAAGATTATATGGACCACACCATAAATAGCAGCGGAGATAATGATTTTCACCGTTAAACAATTTGTAGGACCCACCGTAACGTTTATTTTGCATCCAATCTGTTCATAAAAACACAAATATCTGAATGAAGAGGAAAAACAATTTTCATATTGATCCAAAACTTTTGTGACCCCAAAAAGGGGTTTCAATGGTAAACGTTCAATCCCCCACAGGTTTTTGCAGTGTGGTCCACTTGATAGTTATATCTGTCTTATTTTTCGTCTAAGGGCTTAAGACGAGCTCTTCAGATGGATGAACAGTTTGGATATAACACATACCTCATGATCAAACCCACATAACTTGATGACGCCAGTGTGAGACAACACCAGCCAATCCGCTTCCGGACTGCGCCAGAACAGAAGTGAATTGCGTACTGAGTAAACTCAGTGGGCCCATTGTAATTGCGAATTTGATCCACTCAGTCCATCCATTTTATTAGATGATTTTAAGGCACAAGCCAAAAAAATGAAGCATATCCAAAGCTTGGGTGGACCACACCGCATGAAACTGTATGAATTGAATGCTTACCATTGAAAAATTCTTGGGGCCACAAAAGTTTTGTATCAACCTGATATTTCTGTTTTTTATTCATCCATGTCCCCGTGATCTTATGAATAGTTTGTATGACAAATAAACATCACTGGGCCCTATGAAGATTTCAATGGTGGAAATTATTATTACCATTGTTTCATATGGCGTGGTCAACTTGAAACTTAGATAAATTTATTTTGGTTATTATTAGAATGATTTCTTATGGAAATGTATGCTTTTTTGGGCCCCATTAAATGAAAACTTATTATTTAATAATTTTTTTACGAAGTTTTATTTTCTAAATATGCAAATATGTATATTTAGGCATGTCCTAAAGCTTCATTAAAAAAATTTCACCGTTATCTCCATGTTTTCGCATTTTTCTCCGAATTTCCGGTTATCGGTGATAACGATATTATATCTTTATCTTTGGCCAACGAAACTTGTAGCGATACCGACAACTCGAACACTGGTTATGCTTATGTTCAAGAGAATAAAAGTAGGTTTCACATTTCTTTGGTTGAAGAGGAAGGAGATTTGAAGAGCACTAGTTTCAATACTAGTGGGGTTGCAGGTAGAGTTGGGCACGGGACGACTCGACTCAGCAAACTCGACTCATCCCACTCATTCAGATCCGACTCGACTCGGCAAACTCAACTCATCCCACTCGTTAAAATCCAACTCGATCTGAACCGAGTGGGTGAGTCAATCCGAATCGAGTAGACTTTGTCCAATCCAAACTCAAACCAAGTCAAGTTCGGGTCACCTAGTAGCTCGACTCAACTCGACCCGAAATCCAAATCGGTACTAACTCGACTCAATTCGAAACTTGACTCATACATATATTAAAATAATAATAATAATAATAAATAACAAAAACTCAGATGTCGTGTAGCTGATGTAGAGGCTGCAATTCCGACAAGTGCGCCTAGGTTTTGAGTTGTGTTTTCAGCCCGTGGATACCTGCTGCACCTGACCCAACTCAGTGCTGACTTGACCCGACTCGGTACTTGTGAACGGGTCGGACTCGGTCCGGATTAGTCCAGGCCAGACCCAGACTCGGATCGGGTCAGGCATGCTGGACTCGGTACCGAGTCAGGTCGAGTTCGGGTCAGGTCTATTTCAAAACCGGATTAAATCAGGTCAGCCCTAACTCAGTTCGACTCAACTCGATGCCCAGCTCTAGTTCCAGGGAATCATTCCACACCCACGACATTTTACTTCTTCCGTACTTTCAAATCAGGACTTTTTTAAGTCCTGATTCAAAATCGTCTGAGGGATCTAGACAGTAGAGACGGATTAGACTGCTGTTGATATGAAGCAATCCAGTGCATTCAGTTGTATGAGAAGTGCTGGTTTCAGAATTACTGAGAGAGAGAGAGGGAGGGAGAGAGAGAGAGAGAGAGAGAGATTCCCATGTACAAACTTTTGGGACTGCAGGAAGGGATTGATACATTGACATTCTTAAGAAGATGTGTTGTTCTTAGTGACACCAGATAATATTTTCTGAATGTGCCACCACAAAACATCTCCACTATGGTGTACTATCTGCAGTTTTCTATGGTGGATTATAAATATGGTATACTAATTAAAGTTCCTCCACCAACTTTCAGAGCAACATGTTTTTTTATTGGTCCCACTCCCATCTCAGCGACAAGGTTTCACTTACAAATGGAAAGAAAGATAATTCAGTTCTCATCAACTGTGAAAAGGCTCACCCAATTTGCACATGATATCGAGTAGAAGCAGACTAACAAAATGACACAGGAAAAAAAAAAACATAACCAGAGCTTTTTTCTGTCATAACCGTGGGCCAACCTCCACTTACAGGTCTTTAGAGGAAATATATGGAAGTTGAAGTATCTAAACAATAACTAAAATTTTGTGAAAAATTAAAAATAAAGAACAAATATTATGCAACTCAGTAGATGATATATTCTTTCTATATAAGATAATGACCATTAATTAAGTGTATAGGATGCTCAAAATATCTAAACAACTACCGAAATTTTAAGAGACATGCATATAGTTACCAGTTTTCCAGTGAATGATATCATATATGGACATCAAGGATACAAGTTATTCTGCAGAAATGTTACAGACATGGCAAACACTAACCTGATTCATCTCAGACACGAGCTGATTTAATATCTTCAAACCAATGGAATAGTGGTCTAGCGATGTCTGATGAAAATAAAAGGTATCTGTAAGGGTTCTTGCTGATAATCTAACTCATTGTTTGACCAATTATGCTTTCAAGCATGTAGAATTGGAAGCATAAATCAACTTAAAAATGTACAGGTAAAGAAATTTATACGAATACAAACATAAAATCACTAATCATGTAAGCCTAGAATACTCAGACTTCCATCACAGCAATTTAGATTCCAAAGATAACCAGCTTCACACAAGCCATATATCATTCTGTCCTTGTCACGATTGATGGACAATAAGCATATAATTCATCAAAAATCTTGGTTGGTAGTAATAAAAACTGAAGTATCCAAAGGGCTTCAAGTCCTTGCCACTCTTTTACTGCAAGTGTTTCTTCGCTCATCACGATTGTGTCCAAACAGGTAAAACAAAGCTTGAAATTGAACAGCAAAACAAAATCAATGAGATCCCGATGACTATCACAAAGTGGTTTCAGCAATAAATTAAAGAATCAACTGAAGAAATTCCCCAACAACTTGAACTGGTAAAGACTCCACCAAAAATTGACATTAATATGTGAAGCAATGAGTCAATACTCTAAATTCTCTGGTTTTTAAAAAAATTAAAAATTAAAAATTTTTAAAATGTACGGAAGAAACAAAATCTAAAAGCAGAAACAGAGAGCCACACGGGAACAAACAACAATTTCAAATATCTCTATCCCTGTATCACACCCCTCCTCAGGCCTCAGGGTAATTAACCCTGAAAACTAAAAATTATATATCCCAGGTTTCCAGAAGCCCGATAATCCTTCCAACATGCAAGAGATGACATGATGCGCCATTCGCAAGCAGTCAAACTTGGGTATGTTCAAAAGATTATAATCAAATGTCAATGATTCCCTTTCCAGCTCTCTGCCTGGGTTCATCACTAGCTCTAGAGGTCAAACTTAAGTGTGCTCAAAAGATCAAAATCAATGTCAATGATTCCCTTTCCGGCTCTCTGCCTGGGTTCATCACTAGCTCTAGAGGTCAAACTTGAGTGTGCTCAAAAGATCATAATCAAATGTCAATGATTCCCTTCCCGGCTCTCTTCCTGGGTTCATCTCTAGCTCAAGAGGTCTAAGGTAAGGTCATCCCCTTTCTCCTGTCTTACATTTGATAGTGGTGAAGATTCCCACTCCGCTAATGGAGAGAGCTTCCAAAATTGGTCTCATTAGAGGCTTCTCAATTGGAGAGTCCGAGCTTGATATTTAACACCAATTTGCGGATGATACTCTCATTCTGAGTGGAAGAAATCTTATCTATCCTAGGGTGGAAGAATGCCCCTTATCAAATCAGCTCCCGCTCATCTTCCAATGTATTTTCATGTCCCTTCTCAAGATTCCAAGTATTGTTGTAGATCAAATTAAAAAGCTCCAAGGAGATTTACTTTGGTAAGGAAATTCCATGTCCCTTCTCAAGATGCCAACTAGTGTTGTAGATCAAATTGAAAAGCTCCAAAAAGATTTAGTTTGGGAAGGAAAAGGTGATGGGCATAAATTCCATCTTGTTAAGTGGGATGATGTGAAGAAACCCAAGAGAAGGGCAGGGCCTGACTAAGAAAAAGGATAATAATTCTGCTAAAGCCATAGCTCTGCTTCAAGAAGTTAAGTAGGCGGAGAATTTCAAGGTGACTCTAGTAAAGCTATAAAATGGGTTGTACCAAGATCATGGCTGTGGAGGATCACAAATTCAACGGAGGAGGCTTTAGACATGTGTATGGAATGTCAGTGAATTTCTCTCATGTGCATAGGGAGCTCAATGCCGAAGCAGACTCTCTTACCAAAGATGTGGCAGTCAGGGGATCCCTCATTGTGCTAGATAGAAGACAACGTTTGCAAGTAGATGCCTTTGCTACGTTTTAATCGGACTAAAATTGGGCATATGGAGTGCAATTTTAGTAACAATGGGAGTGGAAACAAGGAATTAGTTAAGATTGTCGACCAAGAAATTGCCCAAAATCACCCCTGTTGATACCTTGATAATTCGTGAGTGGAGATTTTGAGAAAGGAGTTGCAATCCTTGAATTAAGCTCCCAAATATATAAATAAACAGTCCAAAAATCAGCACAAGTTGGGCCCTAGGGTGGATTGTGGGCCCACATTATTGTTGCGCCCTACAGTGGGCCTAGGTGGGCTGTGGCCCTGCATCACAAGACGAGGAAGGATATAACTAGAAATGAGTGCATTCAAGGGAACTTAGAAGTAGTACTAATAGATAGATGAAGGAAAGTAAACTTAGATGGTATGGTCATGTGCAAAAAAGACCACGAACCGTGCACGTTAGGAGTGAGGTTGTACAAGTTAAAGGCTCTAAAAGGGCAATGGGAAGGCCCAAAAGGTCGTGGTTGTAGGTTGTAAGAAAAGACCGGATAACATGTGGTCTAACTAACAATATGGCCCTTAATATGGAGGAATGTTACTAGGTGCGACAACAGTGTGGCCACAGTCTCCATGGGGTCAGTTTGGAGTATGTCCGACATTCCGTAGAGATTTATAGTCCCACGGAACGCGAACGCAACTCACCTACAAGGTGGAGGACAAGACGGACAGATTCCACTTCATAGGTACCGTTCACGTCACGCAAAGGCTCGCTCAGAACATGTACCAAGCCAAGAAAGGAGTGCTCCACTCCGAAAGAGAACGAACGGAAAGAGAATGAGTCTTGTCGCCTTCACAGATTTTTGCATCTGAATGACCGAAAAAAGAGAGCCAAACTATGTTTGTTTCGGATTTGGAAAGGTCGGCCAATCGGGATAAAAAAATGATTGCCTAGCTGCACTGAGCCCACTAGGTATGGGATATGCACGGGGGGTGGTCCCTGGCATCTCCCAAACGAATGCAAGTTTATTCATATTGCCTATTTGGCCAGAGGTATGGTGATGACAATCAGAACTTATTACCAAGAGCAAGAAAGGTTTGTAGAAACAGGTTTCATTTCACTGTTGGCTGTTGTGATAGGGTGAGGTTTTAGCTCCATGTGTGGATTGATGTGGTCAGCCTTGCAGAATCTTTCCCCTCTATTTTTGCTCCATTTGCAAAGGGGCAAAGGCGAGGGATTGTAAGCATGAGAAGCAATGGTATGGACTGTGCCATCCAGGAGGAACCTTAGAGATGAGGAAATTCCCATTCGCTACACTCATGAGCTTGCTGCATGGGTCAAGAATTAACGCTAAAGAAGATGAAGCAAAGATGTGGGTGGGGGGAAAATGGCAAGGTCTCTTCACAGTCATTCTTGTATTCCTCATTGGCAAGGGTTGTTCATGCTTCCCCACTTGCAAAAGTGTGGAAGATCCTCAATGCCTCAACAGAGGTCAAGTGTTCATGTGGATAGCTATGTCAGATAAGATCCTTAAGATCGACCACCTCAAAAAAAGGAATCTCACAGCCCCCAACATTAGTTATACGTGTAGAAAGGAGGGTGAGTCGCTAAACCATATTTCTTTCACTGTGAGGTTGCTAGGGATATTTGGGGGCATTTTTCTCCCTTTGTGGGGTATTTTGGGTCCTGATTGATTCAATCCCTGCATTGGTAGCCGGTTAGGATAAAGGCCTTGTTACCAGTCCATCAAAAGATCCCTTGTGCTGTTTTTGTGGTATTTGGAAAGAAAGGAAACCTACAATCTTTATATGGTGACTCCAGCAATGGCTTAATAAAAAAGGAAGATCACAGTTCATGATGGTCAAATGGGCTATGGTTTGTCTAATGTTCAAGTAACTATGCACTTTGATGGCCTTGCTAGGACCCCTTTGTAAATGAAGATGGCTCTGTCGTTTGATTTTGTTTATGCTACTCGGGTGGGGGCTTGTTTGGATGTGATTTCTCATCACGTCTGTTCAATTTTGCTTCTTTGTTTGGTTTCTTTTTTTCAATAAAATTCAGTATCATCCAGAAAATGTCAGTATCGGTAAAGGCTGAGGAAAAATAACACTACAACATAGACAAGAGTATCATTTCAAAAGAGCGACAGACAGGAAACTAGATATTGTAATGAAGAGAATATTTCTATCAAAAGAAATCAACATCAATAAAGTAGGTTGTCTAGAAAGGAGATTTCCAGCAAAACATTCAACTGTAAGTGCACGCACCATACGCAAACAGGACAGATTTAAAGCCAAAACAATGTTTGACTGCACTTGAAGCAGATAAAAGAAACGGCATGCATTCTCATATTGGAGTGCTATGAAGAGATCAAAAAAGATCACATAATAGTTACTTCGAATAAAGCCCTCTGTAGAGAAAACACATTTCAATAATACCAATCACTATTAGACACTACAAATCTTGCAACCCTATCAGCACATGGCTGGATGTCAAGACTAGTAGCACTTTTTTTTATTACCTGAAAGCACATGTAGAAATTGTCTGAATGCAATTGTGAAGTGTCTAACTCTTACATGATTGTATCTGCAGATATTCACTCAGTGTAGCTGAGGTAAGGCCCAAGTAACCCAAATGAAGGGCTATCCACTTTTTTTCAGGCACAGCATAAAATTCTTTTATCAGTTTAATTTCTAATTTTCGATTCTCCAATCCATCAACACTTTTCCCTTCATAAATGGTGCTTAATATACAACATAATAAACATAGTTGCAACTTGCAAGAACCTTTTACTCAAGTTGTCCCTTCACTTCCTTAGGCATTCACACCTCCCGACATTTTTGCAAAACATGTCCTCCCTGCTCACGCTCACACTTTGTTCAACTTAAGGATCAAAAGACATAAGTCTGAACATAACTCCCAAACCAAGTGATTAAACCATTGCTTTGCTAAACACCTGTAGGAGCTGAATTGCATGGAAACTGGCAACCATTTCTTGTCTGATGATACACAAGTTCTTCAATAAATAAGAGAGAAGGTATTGAATTTAGCCATTTAGTTCAGAACATCAAAGTAAATGGTACAAGGTCACTGAGATTGACACGGATTCAGTGGCTATAGCAAGTGCTTAAATTTTTCAGGGGAAACAAAACTACACTTGAAGTGGACAACCATGCAAGATTGGGAAAGATAAAGGAGCAGTTAAACCATGAAAAATCCACAATTAAACGTATTGCCAAGATGAAATAGTAAATGACAGATACTACACTCAGCGTATGACATTCCTATGAAAGCAATTGTCCTTTTTCGATCCACCTAAAAGCATAAATTCATTTGAAAGTAAAACTACAGTGTCAAACAAATGGCGCAAAGAAGAGAATTTGAAGTCTCTTTTTAAACACATGACAATCATGAACCCAAATAGATAGAATTCAGGTCACCTGACTCAAAAAGTTTGCGGACTCCTTAACAACGTCTCTGAATCTGTCATCATCAAACCACCCAAACTTTGTAACTCGACAAAACAGTTGAATCAGAGATCCAGTTACAAAAGGCTGCAACTTAGGTCCTCTGTTGGCCAGATAGCTTATCAGGTAGTTTCCTTCAGACAAATCGCACAAATCAAAGTTCAGAAAATTTGAAATAAAAATATGTATGAAAACTAACAATGCAGAAGAATGGAGGCGAAGAATGGAGGCCTGAATGTGAAGGATAGAAGTTACAGATTGCGCAGTTACACGAGTATCCAAAATGAAAATTAAACTAGGTGAAGAATTTAAACATTCAAACGATTTTAAAAATCTAATGTTTCTAATGTACCTATAGTATTCATCCATGAGAAATAAGAAGCAAACCACAGGGTAATAACTACATGGCCAAGAATAAATGTAATGGGATTATGGAACAAGATAGATAGCCAAGTAGAATTATAGTCCTCCCCTAGCCATGGAGGCATGGGACCCACCTGAAACATGATATGATGCTCCATGTTTTGTGTAACCCCCTATTTCAGTAGCCAATAGGAGGGCATAGAAGGTGAGAACTACAGCTCTCACGGACTACAAAACCAATCCTCTAAATGAAGAGCCAGTTGCCAGAAAATGGTGAGGACGTTTGGCTCTATGCTTTAAGAAACTATCACAAAGTAGCACAAATCATTTGGCATTTCATGCATGATATGCTAGCTGCAATAGACTGCAGGATGGAAATACCAAGTACATAAAAATTAAGGACTGGCCACAAAATACAAAGTAAAGATCTCCTTGTTAAGACATAAATATTCATGAGCTGAATAAGATTATTACGGATATCAAGACGGAGCTGCAAAGAAAGGCTGTGCTCTGTCACTTGCTTCAACAAGCTTGAACTTGCCAACATCAATGCATAAGGAGTCAACGCATTGTCCAGAATGTATTGACATTGTGAGATGTAATCAGTGTTCACAGAAAAGCATTTCAAAGTGCTCTCCGCATGAGCTCTTTCAGCTGAATCCTGCGAGTTGTAAAGCCTTTCGCACAAGGCTTCCAGTTGTGCTAAGCTGTCCATTGATGTAAGAATAAGAAGAATTTCCAATTTTTCAGATGTTCAGGAATCCGCCATTAAAGAAGTCAATAGCTTCTCCTTCGCACGTATATCGAACATACATCTACAAATTTCCCATGAAATGTTGTTATATATTTAATTAAAAAGAGTAATTGTGCTGGATTGTTTCAATTCAAATTGAAAACATCATATTGCCAACCAAAAACTGGATCGAATAGTACTACCACTGGAATGTTGCATTATACACAAATTTACAGCACGTATATTTCAAACTGAAATTGTTCAGTGTTACAGAAGGTCAAGAGACGCTCAAAATATAAATGGCACTTGAGAAAGCCTCATAACATTGGCCATTCACATATCACTGCCACAAGAGGAGTACTGATCCAACAAACAGAAAGGTCTCAGCATCAATCCTGCAAAGAAGAAGGCCAAAAAGAAAATTAATTGGCATAAATGAGTTTGTATATTCGGCTATCTAAGATGAAGAGTGGAAATTGACAACTAATCATAGTTATCAACAACCAAAAGTGCAGCAAAGAACATTCTCATTTTTCACTTTTGGCAGTGCCAACCCTACAAACTGTTAATTGGCACACTTTGGGGATGGATCTGCACTATCCAGACAATGGAACAACTATTGGATAAAGAGTAGCCTAAAAAGCATGCTCACTGGAAGTTCATAACTATCCAACCCATCTCCTTTTTTCCATGGCCAAGACAAGTTTACACAAATGGCCCGAAAGACAATCTACATATCTACCAGTTACAAATGCAAACCACTTAAATACAATTGACCCATCATTAAGGTGGCCTCTAGTGGGTGGATCCGGAACTCTGAAACTCCGGAACAACTCAACTCAACTCGACCAAGTTAACTCAATCAGATTTCATCATCATTTTTTTTCATTTGGAAGCACCATCCAAATGGGATTGGTTCTATACTCAATCAATCTACACAATCAAACTCCAACGAACAATAATCTACACAATCAAACTCCAGTTCCACTAAAGAAATCAACATCAGTAGATCATCTAAAGCACTTATTAAAACGTTATTGAAAGTAATAAAGTCATGATTGCCCAGTAAGCTTGATTGGAAGTAATCAAATTATGCAATATTAATCATTAGTTCTTGCATGAACAATGCTAATTCAGAGCCTCAAATTCTATGCAATCAAATTGCATTGAGAGCTCTACAATAATGCATGACTCTGAACACTATAAAAGAAATTGAAATCTAATCAACTGATAACCGTTAGAAAAAGAAATAAGAATTCCATCCATTAGTGCACCATCCACAAGTGCTCCTTATTTGTGAGCTCATGCAAAAATCAATAGATGGAGCACAACAGTCAATGATCGGGACCATTAGCTGGGTGTGTCTCACCGTGGACCAAACACATTTGGGAAGTCTTGGGAAGGAAATTGATTTCCATGGAATCCTAGCATTTGCTAGTAGCCAAAGAAAGCATCACGGAAAACATATTCCTTCTCCATTACTTTACAATAAGATCATGGAAATCCCCGTCACCCAAAGGGAGCATTAAATCAATTTCCACGTAAATTTTGGGAAATGGTGGAAAACTTTGACCATTTTATTACTCCTTTCTTATCGTCCTCGACCACCATCTACGCGGCGTTTTGCTGTGTGTCATTTTTTCTTTTTCGTTTTTTCCTTTTTTTCCTTTTTGCACGGATTTAACATGCTTCAAGCAAGCCATTCCCAACGGCATATATGGAAACAAAACACAGTTTTTGTGAACACATCACAGTCCGCGGTTCTCCTTTTCCAGAGATTCCACGGGCACTTTTCATTACCTCACTCCGTTTTCTCTCAATACAAACACAGAGACCCAGCCCTTTCGTATTGCAGTTAACCGGCGGGCACCATACGATGAACAGTTCGGATCATGGCCCACCATGCTACATGCATCCAATTTGAGCAGAACCAACCAGATAAGGAAATTGATGAGCTGCGCTCTTGCTGGATTTCTCCATTATCTAAAAATCTTGAAAAAAAAAATCTAAAAAATGAAATAAAATCATCTAAAATTACTGCAAGAAAGACGAAATCGGAAGCATCTCATCCTATGATCAGATCTACTCGCAGATTAAAACAAAATCGACCTTTAAAATATCATAAAAATCAACGAGAAATACCAAAAAAAAAACAAAAACAAAAAAAATCGTCAAATGGATAAATCTAGAGTTTGTTTTCAGATGAAATTTCAGGTTCGGATTGGAGGACAAAAAAGAAAATAAAAAAGTAAGATCTTACATGCGAAATCTCTTGTCGTCTGAAATCGAGAGATGGAGAGGGAGAGAGGGTTTGAGGATTTTTCAGACGCGCGTCTGACGAAGAGAGAGACAGATAGAGAGGAAGAGAGAGAGAGAGTTTTGGAGTGGAATTTTGCCGACTTTATAAGCGGAACATTTTCTGGCTTGCACGTAATGATAAAAACGTCCATCCCCTCGTTTTTATTCCCCCTTTTCCCCACGAAGGCTCAGTGCTACATGTGCTAGCGCCCGCGCCGGCGCACGCTAGCTCAACCTTGGCCGATTTATAACGTGCGCTGCACTGGGTTCTGGCCAGGGGCCAACCCATCTGGGCCGTTCGCGGTACATGCGGCGTGGGTTTATGACAGTCCATGGGATCAGATCATGATTGCATCGACGATGGGGCCCTGGATTGCCATTGACCCAACCACGGGAAGTTCCTGTCGTCAGAAGCTAGGTGGGATCCAGCACGATGTTTATAAGAAATCCATCTGTCTTTCCTTTTTGGGAACTCATTGCGGGAGATTAACCAAAAATAGAAATCGAGGCAGATTCAAAACTCAAGTGGGCCTCACGGCTAAAAAAATGAGAGAAATGATTATTGTTAAAGTCTTTCTGAAGTAAGCCCGCGTGATGTTTATATGCCATCCAAACTCACAAAAATACTAGATGGCCCAAAACTTCTTTGCCCCTCTAGATGATTAAGATTAGTCGTTCCATCCCCACTCTTTTCTATCATGTGACCCACTTGGAGTTTTGGATCAATCTAGTTTTTGTTCTCATGCTCTAAAATGATCTAACAAGATGAATGAACAGGGTGGATTTCTAACAAACAATGGGAAACGAATCGGCTACTCCCCTGCCACCCGTCAATGGCTGGTGGTCGGTGCTCTATGAGCCCCACCATGATGTATGTGTTTCATCCATGTCGTCCATATATTTTTTCAGATAATTTTATGCCATAAGACCAAAAATGAGTATATCCCAATCTCAACTGGACCACATTATAGGAAACCGTGTTGAATGAGCGTGGACCATTAAAGACCTTTTGGGGGTATAAAAGTTTTGGATCAAGTTGATCTTTGGTTTTTCCCTTCATCTGGTCCTGTATGACCTAATCAACAGATTGGATGTCAAATAAACAGTACAGTGGGCCTTAGGAGGATTTTAATGGTGGATATCCAATCACCATTGTTTTCCTGTGGTGTGGTCCACCTGAGATTTATATCCCTCTCATTTTTGGTATAAAACTCTAAAATAATCTATAAAAATGAATTAACCGAATGGATGAAACACATACATCATAGTGGGGCCCACAGGGCACCGACCATCAGCCACGGAGATGGTAGCAGGGGGAGTAGCCAATCCGCTTCCCAAACAATGGGCAGGTAATCCGTGTCCGCATATGGATGAGTGTTGCATGTATAAACACCGAGCCTGCACAAGTTAGCTCATCGCATGCTGATGTCCTAACATGCGCCGTAGCGTTGGGCTCTTGCCCGGAGCCAAAACTGGGCCATTGAAGGTGCAGGCGGCGTGGGCTCATGAAGACCCGTCGGGTGGAAATCATCGGTCACGTCGCCGGTGGGCTGTGTTACATGTGTAACCGCCAACATCCGCTCACGTCATCTCATCGCGGACTGACGTCCTAACGTGCGCCGGGGGCATGAGGACTGTTGCCCGGGGCCAACCCATCTGGACCGTTGGAAGTGCAAGCGGCATGGGTTCGTAAATCATAACGATCCGTGTGGTCTAAACAATGGGGCGCCTCTCCAATGGAGTGCCTGCGGAATCATGTTGAGTGGAAGCTTCTAGCCGCCGAACTGGAGCTCATTAGATATTAGACGGCTAGAAAGAAAAATGGCATGCGGTCCAGATTCATTCAGCGAAATCTGATGATGAGGCCATGAATAAGAACGACTTGTGGGGCCCATGGCTTGGACGGTCAAAAATGGCAAGTACTCACCACCTTAAGGTGACCCAATCATCCGGGAAGCTGATTGAACGGTGACCCAACACCGCGGATTCCCTGGTACCCCCACAGGACCTGAAATCGGATTGCATGCCGAGCTCAGTATGCTCTTATGGTACCAAGTAAACTCAGTTGGACCCACCTTGAATATATGTGGTCTATCTACACCGTCCATCCGTTTTTCTATCTAATTTAAGTGGTTGATCCTAAAATTGAAACATATCCAAAGATCAAGTGGATCATACCACAGGAAACAATGGGGATAATGATTTCCACAATTGAAACCTTTTTAGGCCCTACAGTGATGTTTATTTGTCATCCAACCTGTTCATAAGATCATACGGACATGGATGAAGGGAAAACAAAGATATAAGCTTGATCCAAAACTTCCATGGGCCCAAGAATTTTTCAATGGTTCAATTCAACTATTTCCTGTAGTGTGGTCTATTTGAACATTTTATATGCTTCATTTTTGGATTGAGGTCCTAAAATTATCTGATAAAATTGATGGATAGAGCAGATAAGATACTTAAATCATGGTGTACCTCACAAAGTTTACTCCTTAGGCCTGGCATTATGCTTCCCACATGACCTATGCAAGAGCTTCATGTGACAAATTATTTTAAAGAATGGGCCAAAAAAGGAGGCATGTTAAAGGCTCAAGTAAACCACACTGCATTAAGCAATGAGAATTGAATATTCACCATTGAAAACTTCTTAGGAGCCACAAAAGTTTAGGATCAAGCTGATGTTTATATTTTTTTCCTTCACCAAGGTTTATGCAGCCTTGTGAGTAAGTTAGATGGCAAATAAATATTATGGTATGGTAGGCCCTAAGAAGGTCTGGGCATCATTGATACTGCTACGATCCTTCAATCTATCCACTTTTCGAGGCCATGCCAAAAAATGATATGTCAAAATGGATGAAGAGTGTGGATAAAACAGATACATTATTGTGAGCTCTATAGATCTTCTGACAAGATATTCCATCCTTATCTAGGTCTTAATGGGGTCAATACTTCAATTTTGGGCTCATACCCTTAAAGTGAGCTGACAAAATGAATGGACAATATGAATAAAACATATAATCACTAGTGGGGCCCACAGAGTGAGTCACTAGGGATAGTGGTGTTTTGGGGTCACCACCCCATTTGCTTCATAAAAGTAGTCACTACAAAGTCCTGTTGGAATTCCAAGACAGTCAAGTAATCAAATGTTCCCATCTAAGCCTGGATTGTCGGAATGACTTCCCATTTCGGATGAGTTGTAGATAATTGGGTTGGATTGAGTTTAGCCATCCGCCATCATCGTCATTGAAGCCTTATCCCAACTAATTGGAGTCAATTATACAAAACAGGCTCTGTCATTCCACTCAATTATGAATAGCATCTCCAATTAAACCATAGGTAATCAAATCTCAAAATAAAACATCCACTTGTATCTTTTTTAGCATTATTATTACCTTTGTTAAAGCCTCCAACTTGAGCCCACTCACTTTCACTGGCCTGTGCATTGAGTTATAAAATTACCCTCTTGGTGCTTCATAGCCATCTTATATTCAAGTGTGTTGATACCTCACAAAACCAACTAAATAATTAATTGACCAAATCTAGCTGCTAAAGCAAGCAGGCTATCATTTCACATTTATGGCAACGGATGGTCCCATTTGGGCTAGGTCGAGTCTGTCATGCCTGGGCCCAACTAATTTTGTCAGACTCGGGCTTAGTCTTACTTTACCAGGCCCATGTTTGGCAGGTAGATCTCAACTGTCAGGCCAGGTCCAGCCAAAACTGTCCATTGCCACCGTGGATTTTCCCACTTTTCATGTGGGTGGATTGGTGTTAGGTGGGTCACATCTATTTTATTACAAGACAATAAAAGCATTCATGAAATCTAGTGATTAAATTAATTCATAACATATATTCTACAAAACATTGCCAGATTGGCATCTAACAATGCCCTGTGACCTGTGGCAAACACGTATCAGTCAGCGATTAGTGATTATGGAGCCCAACAGAACAATCAAATGATGTGATGTAAGTGTAACAACTAAAATCGACCAGCTCCCTTTTTGCATTTATGACTGTTAGGGTCCAGATGATTTCCCCCTTCTTAGGTAGGTGGATTGAAGTTAGGTGGGCCTGAAATAATAGCAGATTTTGCTATTAAACTAGTAACATGTCTTTTGTCAAGAATTGCCAGTTTGCATTTGCCGGTGCTTGGTACTTGGCAGTGAATACAGCAGTGTCGTGCGATGGACAATAAAAGTGTTTTGCGCATCCGCTGCATGCTAGGAGCAGAAGCAATCTCAAAATAAATCAAACAAGCAAATAGACAGATGAAAATCAAATAATCATAAAGAAACATAAATTTTATATTACTTGTAAAAAAAATTATTATAGAAAAAAACTACAGCACCAAATAACAAATGATCCACTATAATATAAAAGTTACAAGAGATAGAATAACCCATCAAGATGAAAATCTGAGATTTTTTCTAGCAAAACTCTAGAAATTGTTTAAGTTCTCGTTATGATATTCTAATCGTGTTTAGAAGCTTCCCTATATAATTCTGTAAAAAATTAAAAACAAAATCCACACTTTTTAAAACTTAAGTATTCTACTTCGTCAACCCTACGTGACCTTTGGTCGACCAAAAACATTACAAAAACTCTCAGTTGACCGAAATCAACTTTAGTTGACTGAGAACATTACAGGGAGTTTCAGTCAACCTTATTGGAATTCAGTTCACCGAAGTCTATTGGACAGATTAAAGGCACCTTGACAACACATAGAACCCGATGGATTCATCAATACTCCAATCTGATGATTATTATTGACGGGTTCTAATTTTCTCATGCGATGATCCAGATGATTTTTCCCTTCGAGGATCAATGAATTAGAGTTAGGTGGACAACCTTCAAGTTTACAACGAGGCATTAAAAAATAAGTATGAAATCTAGCGTACTCCGTATCATATCATATCGGTCGCTGTCAGTACAATGGCTGGTGCCGAAGGCCCGCAAAAATAAGGTTGGCAGGCGTTGCATGACCAATCAAAGACCATGCGGCCAGCATGCAACATAAACAATTATAAATTTAAATACCTTGCATGGCTCTGACGGTGTTTGGAAGGGTGCAATTTGCAATTGCAAAATATTGAAATGGTGATAGTATTCAGTTGTGAAATGGGTTGGTTTCGGATTTCCTTGTGCACCAGCATCACTTGACCCAACCCATTTATCTGTAATTGGGTCCGGATAGTCATGCTCGGGTTCAAGAATGGAACTGCTGCTGAAGACACGTCCGACTAGTCAGTTATTGGATACATACAAACACATGCATCATGGGCATGCATCCGTACATATAGCCTATTAATTTGTTTTGAGTTTTTGGACGGGTTGTGACAAGTCATCTTGATGAGGTGCGACTAGACTGTGACAATGGAACTGTAGGGCCCACCTTAATGTATGCATTGTATATCCATAATGTTCATATATTTTTCTCAAAAATTTTAAGGCATAGTCCCAAAAATGAAAAAGATAGGAATTTCAGGTGTACCACACAACATGAAATAATTGTTATTGAACTCCCACCGTTAGGAACTTCATAGGGTCCACCGTAATGTTTATTGACCATCCAACATGTTGATAAGGTCACAAAGACATGAATGAAAGGAAAAATGTCAAATATTAACTAGATCTAAAACTTTTGTGCCTTGTGAAACGTTTTTAACAGGCAATAACCATTATTTCATGTGGTATGGTTCACCTGAAATTTCTAACTGCTTCAATTTTAGGACCATACCCTTAAAAAGCTAAAAAAATAGATGGACGACGTGGATATACAATGCATATATTAAGGTGAGCTCTACAATTAAGGTCTCATGCACATCGGTGGTTAAGGGTCGCAGCCAAGTCACACTCATTAATGAGTTGTGTTGGGGATCCTAAATCTTATTCCAATGATCATTTCATCTTTGGCCCAAACCTTCCATTAGGAGCAGATTAGGCTCGTGGACCTACGGTTGAATCGACCCATTGCCACTGCCACCTGTTTCTTAGTTAAGGAGGAAAACTCGTTGATTGGAGAGTTGTAAAAGCTCATCCTCTCTAAAGGAAGAAACAAACAACTCGGCCATCAACGTACATGATCACCCTACTCAATATAGTCACGGCTTGTAACACCCCGAACTTTTCAATACCCGAGTATTGAAAGTTCTCAAGTGTCACCATGAAGTTTAACTTAGTATAGACATGTGTACAATACCAATTTAGTTATCCTAACCTTACATCTATTCTTCAACATGAATCTGACCGTTGAGAATGATCTTCATTCATAGATTAAGTCATTTGACCGTTAATTTTAAGACAAAATCATCATATATTTAAGTACTCTCACTTGTCCATCATAACCAACCGTTTAGCCAACTATTCACCGATAGGTAAAGATATCTGACCGTCCATTTTGAGTTTTAACCACCTGATCATAGTAAACTAACTACTTGATATCGACATCCACTCATACACATATTAAATTGAAATTATGATTCATTCTCTTGTTCACCACCTATGAATATGTTTAACCCACCATTAAAACTACAATCTTATAAACTTACACATGTAAACAAGTCACTTGAATCTAACAGTATACATGTTCTGTCTCTTGATCACTTCAAAAATCCACTTGTGATCATCCATTTACAAAACTGACCTTACACTCACTTATATACATTATTAGAGTAGTAACCATCAAGTTTTTCTATTTTTAACATGTCATTTGACTATTCATTATGTTGGTTAATATATGTACATTTTTTTAATTAATTTGGTGAATAATTCTTTACTCATAATGATTTAGATATAAGTTCTTTTGTAAGAATTACTTAGAAACGTGCCTATAACCATGTGGAACCGTTAGATTTCTCAAAACTCTCATATCAACAATAATTACGAAAACGCCATTAACCTAAACCATTGAATTCTAGATCATATAGTTCTCACGATCCGTTTGATGTGAAATTTTATGTTATGCTTATGCATCATAAATTAACCATACGTATCAAATTTTAGCCCTTACATCATTATAAAAATGACCCAAATGACAAGTCAGCCCCTTAACCATTAATTTTGGTGTCCATCGAGTGAAGAAACCTCGTGGGTGGTTGTAGTAGGATATTTCTCTTTATATGAATGACTTGGATTGCCCATAATATGGACCAAGTATGAAATATAAAGACCTCACTTTGGTAGGTTTTTCCTTAGGCGCAAAGTTATCATTTCAAGGCTTACCAGCTCTTAATAAATTTGGGTCTTCTGATTTAATCACTTTCTGTCATCTATTGCAATTCAAATCTAGACCATAATTTAGTATCATATAACTGCAATGTTATACGAAATTTAGACCCCGATCTATGATCTCTCGTCCAAGAAAGAGAAAGAGAAAGCCTAGTTACCCATCATCCTCCTCATCCACACGTGTGGTGTTCCATCTTGTTCAAGTGATGTCATGATTCATGTAAAACTTTCCTACATCGAGATCTACCTGGGGTTTAGATCTAAGGCTAAGATGAGGAATTCCTTTAAAGTTTACACTAATTTGAGTTGATATGATTCATCTTGTTTTTGCATACTTTCATATTAATGTATTTTTCCATGCAATTGATTAGTTTACCATTATCAATTTTTTTATCCATTTGAGAATTATGGTTAAGGTATGATTATAATTATGCGTAATTTTTATGAATTTATGTGTGTTGATAGATACAAGCCTTATTCTTTGCTAATTTTGAGAACGACGTGCGCTTCCACTATATATTGAGTTGGTCTTTTGCTCCTCACATTTTATTTTTGTTGAGTTAGTTTATTTGCTACTCTTCTCTTTTATTGAGATGGTTTAATTTTACTTGTTTCCTTTATTAGGTTAGCCTTGCATTACCTCCCTTTAGGGCTTGAGCATGTGTCTTGGAATTCCAAACCTTCATGGTTCGATTTATTTCTCTATTAATGCAAGTGATGTATTATAGGACTCATATATAGTGGTTCATATATATTATCGTGAAGGTAATTGTTTCAGGTAGTTGTCCGCTTGGTCGGCACGTAATCCCATAGTTTGGTGAGTGGTGTACAATCGATGTAAGTAAATTATCATGCGTGTTACATCACTTATCGGGATGGAATGTTACAAATAGTTGCTCTATGAACATAACGTGTCAGGTAAATCCTCCAATCACGTTATTGTGTCGCCTTGAGATATTCACATGAATTCACATTAATGTTGGACACGCCGGTGAATCTCCATAGTGTGAGAATGCGGGGCAAGTCGAATTTTCTATAAACTATATTTCATATTGTGGTGATCACTATGTATGATGGACTACACACACTTTGCTAGGCATGCATTCATATATATATTGGTTGCGCATACTAATACCACTCATAGTGTTGGAGTACGAGACGTATCAAAACCCTATATTATTCTTATGAATCTCTTAAATTATTATTAATGTTAAAGGATAACCATCATTATAATTAGGGCATTGACCTTCTTCAACCATATAGATATTGCAGGTGAATTACAAGTTGATGATACGGCCGATAATCATTCTATGGAAGATTCTTTCGAAAAGAAAAAAATAAGGATAACACTACGAATTGTTTTATTTATTTTCCACTGCAAACTTTAATAATATAATAAGCTCTCATTGAGAGGGCATTAAAGAATTATTTATATGCCTTTTATTCTAATGAAATAATAAATACAGTCGTTTTATTATCATGAATGGATACCTTCGTGAATATAACTGGATGTGATTTATCTATATATTAAAAAAATGTGATTTTGAAGCATCCAATTTTTACATTATTAATACTCGGAATTCTCGAGCACGAGTATGTACCCGGGCTGCGAAAATTCGGGATGTTACAGTGTGGGTGGATCCCTACCTGTGGGGCCCACTGTGATGTATTTGCCTTATATTCACATTGTCCATCTGTTTTGACAGTTCATTTTAAGACTTAAATCCCAAAAATGAAGCAGATCCAAATCGTAGGTGGACCATACCACAAGAATCAGTCATGATTAAATCCCCACCATTGAAAACTTCATAGGACCCACCAAAATATTTATTTTCCATCCAACTTGTTGATAAGGTCACAAAGACCTTTATGAAGAGACTACACAAATATTAACTTGATCCGAAAACTTTGTGGCCCATGAGAAGTTTATCACGATCGATTACCAATGTTTCCTATATTGTGGTCCACCTCAAATTTGGATTTGCTTCATTTTTGGTATCATTCCCTAAAGTGAGCTATAAAATGGATGGATGGTGTGGATATAAGACACATACATCATGATGGGCCCCATAGTCAGGGATCTCGGACCCTCGTATGGATATAGTAACTTCCCCATACACCCGTAGGCTAGGGGTCATTTGGCCGTGTTAGTTTAAATCTCGTGGAGTCCACTGAATTTTGAAACTTACGAAATTAAAAAGATTTAAACATATTCACTTTCAAGTAGAATTTAAAAAAGACTCTTTCGCTACATTTTAGAAGAATCAAAATCCAAAACTTTCAAAATCCTCATTATTAAATTACCCAAAAAAACTAAAATCACAGGAGTCTATGCTACCAAATGGGGGAACATTTGGCATGCATCATAGCATTGTTTGCATAAGGATAGTGATTTGAACGAGTCAACCTGTTATGTTGGTAAAAAAAGAAGTACCAACACTCTGTGGGCCCCACTGTAATGTATATATTTTATCAGCCCCGTTCGTCCTGTTTTACAAATCGTTTCAGATCAATTTAGGATATAAGCCCACAAATAAGGCAGATCTAAGGCTCAAGTAGACCACACCATGGGAAGTAACAAGGATAATGACACCCACCATTACTAATGCCCACCGTCCAAAACTTCTACGGCACCCAAGAAGTTTTTAATGGTTAGTGTTCAATCGCCATTGTGTGGTTCACTTGAGCCTTGGATTTGACTCATTCCTAGGCTCATTCTTTAAAATGATATGAAAAAATGGATGAACGACGTGGATAAAATCCATACATCATACATCATGATGGGCCCCGCAGAGCCCTGGGATCCATTCCGTCCAGTGGGGGCAAGACGTAATCCACTTCCAAGGGCGTTACTCAAATTACAGCTATCCGGATAAACGAAATGTGGGAACACAACTACCCATATTTCCCATATAAGTGTGGTATGAGTAAACCTTGGACCGGCAATTTTTTTGTCCATACCTTACCTGATGAATGGCCTGGATCTTTGACGCGTGTGACACCCAGCAATCGGAACTATGCCCCTTATGTTAGTTGTCATGCAAGCTTAATGTTCTATCAAAAGTTCAAAATATTAAGTTTCATCTGGATCTCCATCTCCCATAAAGCTGGGCATAATCTGACCCGATTTAACAGATCCAAACCGATTTAATGGATTCGACTCGATCCAATCCGAACCGAAGGCCAGGATCGGGTCGGATCAAGTAGGCCCACTCAGATCCGACCTTACATCGGATCGAGTTCAAATTAGTGGCCAATCCGGACCGATCCGATCCGATCCGGGATCTGAACCGAACCGATCCAATCTGATCCATCCATCTCTTTTAACAGATAATTTTAGGGCTTTTCCCCAAAAATGGAGTGTATCCAATCCTCAAGTGGAGTACACCATCGAAAATGGTGTGAATTGAACATGTATCGTTGAAAATTTATTGGGGGCCAAAGAAGTTTTAGATCAAGCTGATATTTGTTTTTTCCCTTCATCCATGTCTTTCTGATCTTATGAATAGGTTAGATGACAAATAAGCATCACTGGGGCCTTACAAAGTTTTCAATGGTGGAAATCAATACTTCTACTTTTTCCTGTGGTAAGGTCCACTTGAGCTTTGGATATGCATCAATTTTGGGTTCAACCCCTAAAATGATCTAGAAAAACAAATGGACAGTGTGGATAAACACATGCATTCACGGTGGGCCCAAACAGAGTTTAGTCAGTACGATAAGAGCATATTGAGTTAGCAATCCAATTTCGTGTGGTACACGCCAACTATACAACTCTATGTAGTTGGTGTAGATACGTGTCGTGCGAAGACGAGCGCCGACGCACCTCGAGCTCCAAGTTGTACGAACGACTCAAATGAGATCAAAGTTACAGGGGCCCCATCATAACGTTTATTTTCCATCTAATTAGTTAATAAGGTTAAAAATACATGGATGAATAGGAAAAATAAATGTTATATTGTTTCGATACTTATGTGATCTCCAAAAGGGTTTCAATGGTAAACGTTCAAACCCCTGCTGTTTTTTGCAGTGTGGTCCAGCTGATCTTTATATTTGTCTTATTTTTCGGCCCAAGCCTTAATACGAGCTCTCCAAATGGATGGGCGATTTGGATATAACACATACCTCATAGTTTGACCCACAAAGCTTGCTTACGTCAATACACCATCAACCAATTCGCTTCTTAACCGTGACTTGTACTCCATGTCTCCACCCACTTCTCTCTCCTCTGCACTGCCCTAATCTCGCCTCCCGATCCGAACTGTACCCAACCCCATCCGACTCGGTTTTCCTGACCGAGTCAGACTCAGTTCGGGTTAGGCCAGCAGTGCATCGGATCGGATCGAGTCAGCTGACCCACACTCAGTCCCGGATCGAATCGAGTTCAGATCAGTTGCTTGAAAAATTCGGATTGAGTCGAGTTGGACCCAATTCGGTCCGACTCGACTCGATGCCAACCTAGAATCTCCCCTTTGTTGCCTGCTTTTTCGTTGTGAGAGGTTGTTTCCCTCTTTTAAGATAAGCTTGTTTGATCGAGAGTAAATATCAGTAAATAGTAGTCAAATCTCAATAATAAAAAGTGTTTTCTGTTTAAAAGAGAGGCTGGGCTAAAAAAAGAGACAAAAACTGGACCACGAACTTCGTTAACCCTACTATGATGTATGTGTTATGTCCACAACATCTATTTAATTTTTTTTTCCAGATTATTCTAAGACATGAGGCAAAAAATGAGGCAAATTAAAAGCTCAAGTAAACTACACCACAAAAAATAATGGACTTAACAATGGCCATTATTAGGCTACATTATTACAGCAATCAGTAATGAGGGTCAAATATTGCATATCAGACCCCAATTATTACCTGATTTTGTGTACATGATAATGCTTAATGTCATATTTTAATCGTGTTTGTGATGTAGGGTGTAATTAGGAGCTTGGACTGAAAAAGGATACTAAAAGCATGAAATTAATGCTCTGATGACGACAAGGCAAGGGACGGACTCTAGGGGACCAAACATCGACAGATTTACATGCCAGAGATTCGAGAAAATCGAGGAAATAAAGCTCAAGTGGCCTGAAAGTCGGCCAAAATGAAAGATCACAGGGCTTCCATCATCTGTTCGGCTCGAAACTTCATACATGGACTGAGGACTATAGATTAACTGTACACGTCAAATTTGAACCATTGGATCCCTGTATAAGTGGCCCAACAAATAGATCATCCCCTTTAATCCTTAAGTGGGGCCCACCTGATCAGTGGATATGCTTAGGTTTTGGAATCAATGTCTTAAAGTTATTAGGGAAAGGAATGGTCGGATTAGATTTCTTATATACATCAAGTTGAGACCCACCTTACATGGTGCGTGTGCACAGTACACGTGCACTGGATGAACACCGCACCTTAGGAATCAGTCAACAGAAGCTTGGACCGATCTTTCCTAAAAGGAATTTAAATTACTTTTTTGCCGCCGCTGAACAGAGATTGCGGACAGGTTTTCGTGGGCCACCATGATCAATTGTACGGATGATCGAGACCGTCCATCAGATTTTGAAGGGCCCTATGATCACGTCTTAGGTGTCAGAATCCTAGAAGGAAATAAAGGAAGATTTCCAATCGTCTAAACGGAAGATAAATGGTGCAATGAAATAGTCTGCGGGCCACACTGAAATCACTCCAATCTCACCATACTCGACCAGTTTTCCGTGATAAATCCAATGAACGTACTGGATTTGTCGAGAAACACCAAGAAGTGGGCCTCACCAACGTCCAGCGTTAGTTCGATGGCGTTGCTTACGCACAATCGTGAGATCCGGAATTTTCAGGCAGTTCCATGATCAAGGGTGTGATCAGATGCATGATCCAGACCGTTCAAAGTCTTGAGAAGGGGGTCATACTTCTTCCTATGGTGTCAGAATGGATGGATTAGATGGTCATCCACGCCAACACAAATCCAACGCAGCGGTTTTGTGCGTTCTCCTTATGCAGGAACAGAGGTCTATTCCTGCTGCGATTTGGACTGTGAAAAGAGGTCGGTTCGTCCGACTATAACCACCGCCCATTCCTTCTCTATAAAAGGAAGTAAGAGAGAGAGATCTGGAGGATCCGATTGTGGATGTGAGTGCAAGTGATTTTTTTTCTAGTTTTTCTATTTTAGTTTTTCTTTTCTTTTCCTTTAAGAATTAGTTAATCATGTCTGTGGTTAGCTAACCTCTTAGCTAGGGCTAAGAGGTGAAGCTTGTGGAGTGATGGGACTGATTTTAAGGCTTTGATTCATGTTTAGACTGAATTTGATGCTAGTTTTATTTAAAGGAATTTCTCTAGTTTTTAATGGTTTGTTGTGACTGAAATTACAATAGATCTGCGATGGCTTTGAGTATTTCCTTTCCTTTTTGTGATTATGAAGTCAGGAAGTACTGTTGTTCACCATCGTCTCCTAGGCCTGGTTGGATGACGGCACCCTTCCTACCGTTCATACATCTCCCAGATTGACTGTAGATCAGTTTAATTCTGTTATTTGCTTTGTCTCATGGGCATGGTTTTGTGATGGAATCCATTCTAATTTACTTCAATCTTATCTCTTGAAAGCTAGATCAAAAGACGTTCAGATTTGATTTTCAGGTTATATTTCCAACTGGATGAAGATGGGACTCAAAGTCCAGTTGAGTTCATAAATCGACCGTAGATCGCCCTGATCTCTACAAGTGGATCCTTGGCACCCTAGTTTCCTACCTTTAAATTTCACAAAATTTATATTAATACTTTCACCATTATTCCCTTAATTTCTTTCAATTTAAATTTCATCTTATTCTAGTTCTAGTTCTACCAAGTTTCAGGTAACGTACAAGTATCAATTCCTCGGGATTCGACCTCGGTCTCACCGAGTTTATTACTACATCACAACCCTATTCTTGGGGGGTGAACAAGTACTAACTGGCTCAGTACCTCCCATACTAAATCGATCAAGGATTAGTTTAAGATTAGGATTTTCTAATTTTAAGTTAGAATTTTTTTTTATTTTTAGAAACTAATCTGTTTTCCTGTTTTGTAGGACCTTGACATACACATTTTAAATTGGTAATATCTTTCTAATTTTCTAGTCTTTCTATTTTCTATTTTAGATTAGGTTTTATCTTTATAAACTTTCTAATTCTAGGATTTCTTCTAATTTAGAAACTAATTGTCTTTCTATTTTAGGTTTTCAGTTTTCCTAATTTGTTTTTAGTAACTTTCTATTTTTCCTTTTAGAAAATTTTCTTTTTTTAGAAACTAGTTTACTTTAGGATCTCTTGTTATTTCTAGGCTTTCTATCTGTAAAAATTAACTTGGTTTATTTTGTTTTGCAGGTTCTTAATTTAGGACTTCTAATTTGGTAACTTCCTTCCAACTCTTTTTCTCTTATTTTCTAGATTTGTATTTGTTACTTTCTTTTAGATATAGGTTTAGATTTTGAATTGAGGGTTGCGAGTGTTTCATGCCCAAGTGGGTTCGTGACAACGCTCTACGTCTCAAGGAGGATTGGTTGAGGGGTTATCTATCCATCGTAGGATTAGATACCACTTGAGATCCTCAGAGTTAACTGAGGTTATGGTCTCAAATCAAGTTCTTCTATGCCAACCTAGGGTGGAGGACATCCAAGATGAGAATGAGGTGCACCAAGCACCCCCACCTCGTACTTTACGAGATTATTTACAACAAGCGGGGGTGAGTATGTCCTTATGCATGGTTTTTCTCAAAAATACGAGACACATGAATATCAAGCCAAAGGTGATTCAACTCCTTCCAAAGTTTCATGAGCTTGAATCTGAAAATTCGTATCTACACTTGAAAGAGTTTGATGAAATCATAGCCACTTATACTTTCCTAACGTGTCTGAGGACACGGTCAGGCTGAAACTCTTTTCCTTTTCTTTGACAGAGAAAGCTAAGACGTGGTTACATTCACTACGTCCCCGATCTATTGGTACATGGAATGGCATGACAAGGGAGTTCATAAAGAAATTTTTTTCATTTCACAAAACGAACACCCTTAGAAAGTCAATCATGAACTTCGTCCAAAAGGAGGATAAAACATTCTTCCAATGTTGGGAGCGGTTTAAGGATCTTGTCAACTCATGCCCACAACACAGATTTGAAACGTGGTGCATTACACATTTTTTCTATGTTGAATTGACATCTTCCATGTGCCAATTGGTTGAGACAATGTGCAATGGAGAATTTATGAATAAAAATGTCGATGATGTGTGGGATTACTTGGATAGACTTACTGAAAACACACAAGCATGGGACATATACCCAAAATTAGATACCACTTCTAGGCCCACTGAATCAAAGGAAATGGGTGGAGTATACCTTCTGAAAGAGGATGATGATCTCAATTCTAAAGTGGCTAATCTCATAAAGAAATTCGAGGCCATGGAATCAAGGAAGGACAAGGGTAAGGAAGTTGTTTGCGGTATTTGTGGTTGTAACAGTCACACAACTGAAAATTGTCCAACCATATCTGCCTTTCAAGAGGTACTGACTGAGCAATCCAATGCCGTAAATAACTATCAAAGACCTTTCAATGGACCTACCTCTAATACGTACAATCCTGGTGGGAAAAATCATCCAAATTTTAGTTGGAGGAATGGACAAACTGATACCCCTCAAGGTTTCTTTAATCAGACTTCACAACAACAACAAGAGAAACCTCAAGAGGATCTGATTTTAAAACATTTTGAAAAGCAAGATCAGTTCAATAAGGATATGCTACAAGTCTTGCAAGACCTTAACAAAACATTACAAGGACTTAAGGCTGAAAACACGATTGGGAATAAGGGGTGCCTCTCAGCTCAACCTCTTCCCAAACCAAAGCTGCAATATGAAGTTGGCAACCCAAGCTCTTCAAATCAAATGAAGCATACTAAATCCATCACCACTCTTAGGAGTGGGAAGATTATTGATAAAACCCTTCCGGTTAGGCTTAAAAAGCCTCAAGAGTCAGAAGAGGACAACAATGATGGATCTAGTGATGCCCAACAAAAATTAGAACCGGAACTTCTAGAGAAGCCAGTTGCTCCATTTCCCCAACGGTTGGTTGCACCAAAACCTCTCTCTAACTCTCAGGATATTCTAGAGGTGTTGAAACAAGTGAAAGTCAACATTCCTCTACTTGATGCCGTAAAACAAATACCTTTATATGCCAAATTCCTGAAAGACCTATGCACGACCAAACGACGACAGAGTATTCAAAAGAAGATCTTCTTGACTGAGAAAGTGAGTGCCATCCTGAAGCAAGACGTGCCGCAGAAATTCAAAGATCCCGGTAGCCCAACCATATCATGTGTAATCGGGGACTATCGAATTGATCACGCACTTCTTGACTTAGGAGCGAGCGTCAATTTGATTCCCTACTCGGTATACAAACAGTTAGGCTTTGGTGAATTAAAACCCACCCTAACTACACTACAACTTGCTGATCGTTCTGTTCGTGTACCAAGAGAAATAATTGAGGATGTGTTGGTCCAAGTTGATAGATTTTACTACCCTGTAGATTTTATCATCCTGGACATCAAACCCATCAATAACATGAGCTCTCAGATTCCCGTCATTCTTGGTCGCCCATTCCTTGCCACTTCAAACGCAATTATCAATTGCAGGAATGGTGTCATGACTATGTCTTTCAGAAATATGACATTGGAGTCAAACATCTTTTTCAATAACGGCAGAAACTCAGAGGATGATGACGATTTCTACGACATTAACATGATTGATTCTTTCGTGGAAGATAGAACGCCTCTGACCTTATCCTCTGACCCTCTAGAGACGTGCCTAGCACACTCCCATGACTTGGATGATGACATAATTAGGGAGACGTGTGCCTTGCTTGATACTGCGCCGGTACTTGAAGTTAACCAGTGGAGGCCACAATTTGAAGAATTGCCCCAAACTGATGTCGTGCCTCTGTCGTCTAACCTCAAGCCACCGAAGCTTGACCTAAAATCTTTACCCTCTGATTTAGAATATGCCTATTTAGGTCAAGAAGAGACATACCCAGTGGTGATTTCATCTCACCTTGAGAACAAACAAGAGAGTATGTTCATTTCTACTCTCGAAGAAGATAAAGGAGTTATTGAACATATCATCACAGATCTCGTTAGGATGAATGAACTCCTTTCAACTGAATGTTTCGACTCTTTGGACGATTATTTAGTACACTTTGTAAATTCAAACGATCCCATGATACAAGAAATAGTAGATGCCTCGCAAGACAATACCTCGGTAGTTGTCACGGACCGAGAGAACCCTTATTTTGAAGTACCTCCTCCCCAAGATCCTGAATGGTTACCATTAATGGAGGAGGATCTGAAAATTAAACTAAAGAGTGAAACTTCAGCATGTGTTGAGACTACACCACCTACTACAAATTTTTCTGAATTTCATCTACTTATAGTCTCTGATTCATCATGGTGTACCAATTTCAAATTTTTTTCTGCCACAGGTGAATTGTATATACTTTGGACACTTCAGACGATTAAAAGAAAACTTTATGCTGAGGTCCCTCAATTTCTCTGGACATTCACGTTCCATGACATCCAAGCCTACTGCAAAATGGGCTTTTAGATGATCTTGTTGAAAAACCTTCTGAGAAATTTACCAAGATACTAGCCGACGGAAGAACCTTGATGCATGATTGAGTAGATTTTCCGTGCTTTCACAGTTGAGGATTAAAATTTACTGCTTTCATAGGACTATGGTAGTTTGCTTTATGTTGTTCTAGGATAGACGGTTTTATGCCATTAGGTTAGTTTGCTTTATATATTATTTTAGGATAGTTTGCTTTTGTTAGTTTCTCTCTCTTGTGCTGACCTGCTCTCACGCTGATATCTTTGGAAAGCCTCATGATTCTTTCATCCAGGTACTATCTTTCCTTCACTTCTCATTTACTTTCAATGTCCCATGTGCATTGCATGTTTATTTCTTTTACATTGAGGACAATGTTAATTTTAGGCTGGAGGTGAGAGATTAGGTTACCTAATCAGTGTTTTCTTGATCTTGAGCAAAATTGTGAAAAATTTTAAATTTTTCTAAGACTTTCTTGTGAATTCGAAGTGATTTTGAAGGATAAGGCACTTAGAATTTCAAGATAAGTGATGTTGGTAATTTATGACTCTTGGATTCAGTATCTGTTAGATTTCACAGTTAAGTATGAATTGTTAATCCAGAATTAGAAGTTGTAAACGTTGATTGAGTCATGATTTCACATGTCACATCTTGTTTCACATTAAGGTTTCAGTTTGATATTAAAGGCTTAACTTGGTAATCACTAAGCAAGTAAGGACTAGTTTGGAAAATTTGCCCGTCATAATCAATTGAAGAAAAAGAAAATACTTCGCTAAAAAAAATAAAAATAGATACCTTTGGAAAGGGTTGGGTGAATAATCTTCACCATATCTTTGCTCCCTATAGGTGTAGATTTAATTCCCCATGCATGATATGTGAAAATGATTGGGTGTACAGTCTTCACCATAGGTTTGCTCCCAATAGGTTGGATTTGATTTCCCTTCTTGGCGTTACTTTTAATGGAAAAATCAAAAGCTAGAAGAATGAAAAGATGAACTATGAGGTAGGTTTTGGTTTTGATTGTCATAAATTCTCTTATTGGTTACCAATGATATCATGAAATAGAGAAGTGAATCTTAATGTTGCTAAGCTGAGATTACACTATACACTCATGGACCTAATGTTTAAAAATTTTCTAATCAAGGGATTAATATTTTGAACTTGATTATGAATTTTAATGCACGCTGGAGTCAGGAGAAAATAATGCCTAACATTCATGAATCTTAGAATTCTAGTTTCGGGATCGTTTTTTATAAATCACTCGAGTTTATAGAAATTGTCATGTAATTCTTAACTTATTTTTCGCATACTTTGCTCGGGACTGGTAAAATGCTTGTTGAGGGTCGTGTTGAGGGTTGAATATTGCAAATTAGACCCCAATTATTAGTTACTTTTATGTATATGATAATGCTTAACGTCATATTTTAATTGTGTTTGTGATGTAGGGTGTAATTAGGAGCTTGGACTGAAAAAGGATACTAAAAGCATGAAATTAATGCTCTGATGACGACAAGGCAAGGGACGGACTCTAGGGGACCAAACATTGACGGATTGAATGTGCGGCTCCATTTAAATCGAACAACTATGACTCAAAGCGCCAAAATACGTAGATACATTGGGAATCAACTATATATGACCGAGTTCTAATAAGATCGGTCACTCATTCAGCCAGTTACACAGTGTTGCTTAAGATGACCAGGTGATAGTTAGAGGGTGGGATTCGTCTTTTGAAAATAGGTCGCACCTCTTCATTCCATAAGAAAGGACTTTCTCTCTTCAACACAAATAAAACAAAAAGGAAATTTTTATAGTCATCCGCGAAGATCAACTACAGAACACCTTTCTGGATTGAGAACTTTACTTAATACTAAATCCAACATATGAGCGTAAACTCGAATTACAACTTAAGTTAACTGCTATTTAATTATTATTACGGATTACACTAAGGAATGTAAATATCAAGTAAATATAAAAATTACATTAAGAAATGTAAATGATTGATAAAGATGAGGATTACACCAAGGAATGTAAATGACTAATAATTGAAATGATAATTGAAATATTGATTTGGTTTGGTTGGTATGAGACGATTTTTTTTATTAAACGCATTTGCTATTTATAGCCTTGAGCAAATCATATGGATGCTTCTCACATTCTAACGGTTGTTATAATTATTTCAGTACTACTTGTTTACCTTGCTTCTATACATGTCAACTGTTCCGATAATTGCTTCAGTATGACTACTTTTCGCTCAATCACTTTCTCTTAATGGATGACATGGCGCTGCTTGATAAATACCATCTATATTATTACAAAATCCTCTTCACATACCTCTAAAGATATTTAAGTATACCATACAACTCCATGATGGTTACGTGTAACCTTTCCTAGTTGGCTCTCATATGAAATGTAAAAAATAGGAATAAACAATGATTATTACTTATTTACCCCTGATTATCTATAATTACTCTTGGATTTATTATCGAAGTAGACCTAAGGTCAACCTTAATCCAATAATTGAGTAACTTTTTAAAATCAATACTCATGCTTCTTCTTATTGTTTTTCTTCGTCTTTTTTTTATAAAAAAATAAATAAATAGATAACTCTCTCTCTCTCTCTCTCTCTCTCTCTCTCTCTATATATATATATATAATATTCTTCTTTATAAAATAAAAAGATGATGGAAAAAAATGGAGTAAAACCAATCCATGTGTGATGTCATATGGTATAAAACACGTGAAACTAAAATTCATTTATGGTATAGATTCTTTCAAAGAATCAATGCCAACAACACTTCATTATTCCTAGATGAATCACATTTCTCAACTAGGTTTCTTTGAAAATCTTTTAAATCTTAATTACGCGAATATAGTTTGTTTTTTTCTTTCTTTTTTAAGTTTATAAATTTTCAAATAAGTGGTTATTCTTTCCACAATTCCAATTTTTTTCTTTTTTGTGCCATTTGAGTTAGATGTTATATGATCTTTCCCGCTAGTACCTTTCTTAGAAGACATAATTGGTTGATACCTTCCTTTAACCATCATAGCATTACCATACAATCTCTTATGCATTTTTCCATAGAATTTTCGGGCAAGCAATGTAAATATGATTGCCTCCATATTGATAATCAAACTATCATACAAATCAGGCATGACATAGCAGAACTTGAACCTTTTATTCATCGTCAATCTTTACAATGATGGCCGCCAATTCGATAATCAATGTAGTGTTATTGTGAAAAAGATAATTCCTGTGTATTCAAGTAATATAACTACCGTTGAAGAAAAATCTTATTTAACATTAATTTATTTATGTACATGCTTCACAATTTACCTCATAAACCTGCGGTGGTTTAATTGGACACGTTTAATAATAATGAATAATCTTGTATAAAGAAGAAGATCCATATGACTAACTAATTTTTTTAATCAAATATCTCATTTTTATCTTTATGGGCTTATTTTCTTTTCATTTTATTAAAATTATACAATATTTATTTACCATAACTATGTTCATCTTCAGTTTTCACAGTATGTAATTGGATCCATCAAGCTTCAAAACCTCAAATTTAGTAGAATTTGTTCTGGCCATCTATAATATAATTACAAAATAAATGCCAACATCAATCTTGTGCTAAAAAACTTCTTAACCTTTGGCTCTAATATCAATTGTAAGTGCTTGTATTTGAAGCATGCTTGGATTTGTCAAATTTCATAGACAAAATACTGATTAGATCTCAATTATACCTCAGTCCTCTACAACACCTCATGAAGATCGGCTCAACATTTTAAGACTTAAGGACTTGACATGGTTTCCAGATAAAAATCAATGTATATGCTAACCACCAGGTTGAATGACCCTATAAAGACCTTAGGTTAGGTTAATTTGAAACATGGCATTAAAATTTTTAATATGCTTAATTTATAGTGTATGTTCACTGAAGTTCGGTCAACCCAACTTATTTTAGCTAATCTAGCTTCAGATTCGGCAAAATTTTCATATTTAATGGAAAATTTCTTGCAAGTTCATCCAACCCAACTTGGCATCAAGCCAGCCCGAAAGTGTCTCGGATCAAGTTTCCAGCAATGTAACTTTCGGATTTCAAATGAATTCGGCCAGCCAAATTTTTGGTTCGGGCCATACGAAATTTTGATAAATTTTATTCCGCGCAATCTAATAGTTGTTGAAACATAATCATTGGAATCCGGCCAGCCAAACATATTTTTAGGCTGAATTTCCAATTCATTTGGCTATAAATAGGAAACTTCTCTCATTCATATCTAAAAAAAAAAAACAGTGAAAAACCTTATACAAGTCAAAGAGAACTCAGGTCCTCCCAAAGCTATCTGTGTGGCAAATCATATTTTATTTAGCTTATTCAATTCATTTTCTTAAGTTAGTTTTAAATGCAATTAGAGAGTAATCTATATATTTGCTTGAGAAATAGATAATTGAATCTTTAACAGTTAGGGTTTATATTCTTTGAAATACATTAGATCCCTATATTCTTTCTAGTTGAGCATATATAGCTTTATCGACATTCAATGAAGAAGATCACTACTAGAAGCATTGACTTCATCTTCAAATCAACATCCCATCTTCAGAAGATAAGTATTGTTATTGTTTTATTTCATTTGAGTTTGTTGAGATTCCTGAAAATCTCATTTCAGTTGATTGTGATAAGCCCATGAAAATCACAAAGGAGGTTTTATTTTAGTAAGATCGTGAAAATCACAAGAACTATAAGATGTTGTTAAAATGAAACTGTGAAAACCTTGAAATAGTGAAAGCCAAAATTACGAGGGAAATAATTTTGGGAGTGGAGTAGGTGTGTGTTAAACACCAAACGACTATAACTCTTTGTGCATTTATGGTGATTATTTTATTTGATTCTCTTTCATTTATTGATTTAAAAGATTGATTTCAAGGACATAGTAAAATAAGGTTGTCCTCCCTAAAATAATAGGTGAAAGTTGTCTTATGAATTAATTGGAATCATGGTTTCAATACAGTGTGCGATTGATAATATATTTTCCGCATTTTATTATAAGAAATTGGTATAGTCCTATTCACCCCTGTCGAGGATATCGATGGCTCATCTTTCACCAATTGCTTCCAAATCCACATACGATTAATGTACGAAAAATAAAATCACAATAGAAAATTGGTAAATTAAAAACTCAATGCCCAAAGATGCATAGAGATTTACCTAGTTTGGTGATATACTTTCATCAAGGGGACAACAACATGGACCTTAATTCTCCATTGAAACAAGAGAAATCATAAATACAAGGCTTATATATTTCCTACTCTTCCATTATATAAGGAATCTCTCATTAAGTTATAACCAAAAGATTATTTCTTTATTTACGTATATTCCTCTTTATATAAATAATACACTTGTAAAATGGTACAATCGGCAAAGCCTAGGAAAACTAAGCTTTACTGCATAACACATAAGAGGGAATATAGGAGTGTTGTTTTCCAAAAGAAAATTTTAATGTATTTATACTTCATGCGCCACCTTAACACGTGAGGCACCACCTTAACAAATAATGTTAGCTTTCCATCATTTAAACCGATTATGGAGACGTTCTAAGAGGGGTTGATAGCCATTGGTTTTTAAATGCATACTTGATACTAAAAGAACCATACATACATACATACATATATATATATATATATATATATATATATATATATATATATATAAAGTTTCATTGAACAAGGGAAATGATAAGGATTTGTTTTAGGAATTGTTTAAGGGTTGGAAGAGTGTTTTGTGAGAAAAACAAAGATGATTTACTTGTGTTAACTTTTTTACTCACTTCTTTATAGTATAGGTTTAGGACATTTTAAACGTTATTACAATATTGGGTAAAATTTGGCTAAATAGGAGGATGTTGTCAGCCTTTCAATTGATAACACTTCTATCCTTTTAACTATTCCACATTGAGTACCTGGCTCCCACATTTCTTCATATGTGCGAGTAACTTGGGCAATATCATCAGTGAGATTGGTTAACAAAAGTTATTTGATGACCCACCATGATGAGTGTTTGATATCATTTTTATACTTCTTTTGCACCACCTCCAATTAGTAAGTTGGTTTATAAATGAGCAAATCTAAAATTTAAGTAGCCCGCAATACTAGAAAAAAGTGTGGATGAATTGCCCACCGTCAAAACATCTTAGCCTCCTATCTCTGTCCCTCTCTACACACACACACACACACACACACACACACACACACACACACACTCACTCATATTTGGTGTAGTTGCACCATTTCCTTTTGTATATCTCATTCTAGTTCATGTATTCCTGCTATATATATATATATATATATATATATATATATATATATTGGTATTTGGCCAATTTTACCATTGTAATTAGTTATATAAATAAACTTTTTCATGTATATGGCCATTCAACCAGGATAGTCGTTGAATATATTTTAAAAATATACAAAATATAAAAAGGGAGAAAAATAAGTTTTTACCTTTTGAACATATTGTAATTTAGTAGTTTTATTACTTTTGCCTATTTGTACAAAAAGATAGTCCTACATTACTTGGGTATAGAAAAAAGTACGTATATATATCATAATTCTTTTATTTGCCTTTTATGAATGCACTAAGCTATGCCCAAGCTCAAATGCGCATGCAAGCTCGACTAAGTCGAGAAAATCAATTCGAAAACCATTGACTAAGTAGGGGATTCGGCCCCAGGATGACATGATTTAGACTATTTATAATGGTCTTGAGAGGCTTAGTTTGAATTCAAAATTTAAGTTTTTAACGGTCTTGAATGTGTGCCAACGTTTTTTGCCCTTTCTTCTTATGTCTTGATGTGAAACATTAATTCAGACCATTTTCACTATAAGAAACGTATCTCATATTCATATATGGTCTATCAAATGCATTTAATAACAGTGAAAAATGGATGACTCTTTATACATATATTTTTTAAAACCATTCCTCCACTAAGTTTATAAAAGGAGGCTATAACATGAGTCTTATTACAACACAATTCATGAACAAAAAACTCTCAATTTTCTTTCTCATTCTTTCTTCTTTTGCGGGGCATACGAAGAGTCATATAATTCGTGTCAGGTGTTGAGTTAATCAATGGCCAATGCATGTCGAAGATATTCACACCGGGAGTTATATCCTGTAAATAACGTGTCGAGGGACCTACTGCACCGATTTAACAAATCGAGGAGTATAAACTATCTTAAAATAACGTCTGGATCCGCTCCTTAATTTAACTACAAAATTAAAGTCATACAACATAACAATCGTCTCAATAGGTGTGAGGTTCCTATTCTCTCTCTCTCACACTTATTTATTCGATTTCATTTTTTAAGATTATTCAAACAATAGTTTGTCCTTTAAAATCTTTTGCGTGAGTAGCTAACTATCCCATGTGCTCATTCTTTTCCATATTAATTGGAAGTCCATACAACAAAAGGCCGCGTGAGGCCCACTGCAATGAGCACGTGGTATCTACTTTGTACATCAATACACCAACTCATTATATAATGTGTTTACACCTATTTTTGGCGCCTTAACGTGGACCAATGAAAGATTGGCACATGTCGGCACTACGGGGCTAGTATGGGCAATAATCTCACTCATGCCGAAGAGTATCTTTGTTTGATATTCCTTCAATGTTGAACACTTCGTTATTAATGTGGAGGTAGAGACCCTCATGCGCGTCTTTAGGAGAATGAATCGATGGATGACATGTGCTATTACTGAGGCAGCGTGCCCAACATATCTATAAAAGACCCACCGAGAGAATGATTCTTATCACATATCTGGCTATGATATACTTAATGAAACCATCTCTTACAGTCCTTCCAAAATGGGAGAGTTTCCTAAAGATGTTTGGAGAGTCTATATCATTCGAAAAGTTCCCAATATTGGGAAATCAGACCAGTATCTAATCCAACCAGACTATGGTTCAGACCCAAGTCGATAAAAAATGAACAACAGCTAGATCAAGCCCTGAGCCATACATCGATCAGGACTAAAAGAGTAGGAGAGCTTGAGGACATGATCCCCTCGTTGTAGTTCGATTATGATTAAGAGTTTGGGAGATCAGGATGTGATAGGTCATGTCCATCTATTCCTTCAAGCACTCCAAACTATCAAGGAACGACACCCCAGGTACAAGCGCAGAAGGCGACTCAATTGGGTAATGTAAATGCACGAACAACTTTAGGTCCGAAAATGGCCCCGATTCCCTTGAAGGGTCCTTAATATTGCCTTAGTTTTCTTCATTAGAAGGATCTTGACGTTTCCAAGACTGGTCCAAATCTGATTAGTGGGCCATGAAGATCTTTGTAAACGGACCGGCTATAAGAGGAATATCCTAAAAGCAGAAGTTCCGGATATGTCTAGAATATTTTCTTATGCATAATATGAGTTATAAATGTAAATGATTCGTGATTAACAAGGAAACCCATCGTGGGTTTTGTCGCCTCAATAACCTATAAAAGAGATAAATGAAGAAGATCTCAGGGTACTACGCCAAATGCATTTATTTACTTTTCAATTTATCTTAGCATAGCCTATTTTAGTTCTAGCATACATTGCTGCTGCTTCCATTATAATATCATAGG
This sequence comes from Magnolia sinica, assembly GCF_029962835.1. Classification (NCBI taxonomy): domain Eukaryota; kingdom Viridiplantae; phylum Streptophyta; class Magnoliopsida; order Magnoliales; family Magnoliaceae; genus Magnolia; species Magnolia sinica. The sequence continues at coordinate 9,637,326 of NC_080587.1, read as the reverse complement.
AGTAGATTTAATATCTGTAACCTTAAGTTGCAGGATCACGATCAACTGAATTCTGATTTAGCTAATCATACTCATTCGGTTACATTATGCTGACTATCTGCCTCGATTTTCTATTTTGATAAATAAATTGGGTATTTATCTCTCGTTTATTTTATTTTTTTAGTTGTTCGATACATTGTCAGTTGTAATAAGCCATATATTCAAATATTAATAAAATCGATATTATTTAACCTTAATCTATCTATCTTTATTCCTTTGAGAAATATTAAGTTAAAGCATTGGCAAAAGAATAACTCCTTAATTTTGTATATGCAAGTCTATTGTTACAATGTTAAAAGAAAACGTTTTGAATAGCTAACCCTCATCCTTTCATAAATTGCCTGAACACCAATAAGATGTTGAGAGGATAATTAAATCATGCGTTCAATATCTAATCAATCTGTCTTAACATAGGACACCAACAGTTCAATCAAACCTTAAGTTAAGTAGACTTGGGCACGCCCAATCATCATATCGACTAACAGGTGTAGCCCTAAGTTTAATTAGGAATAACTCCTTAATTTCGTATATACAAGTCTATTGTCACAAGGTTAAAAAAATACATTTGGAATGACTAATCCCTATCATTTTATAAATTGCTTGAACACCAACAAGCGATTGAGGTGATAACTAAATCATGCATTCAATATCTAAGTAGTTTGTCTTAACATAGGACATTAGCGGTTCAATCAAACCTCAAGTAGACTTTGACACGCCCAAGCATCATACCAACTAAAACAAAAACCAAATACAAGCATTCATTAACGGGTGTGATCCTAAGTTTAATTAAGAATAACTTCTTAATTTCATATATTCAAGTCTTTCGTCACAAGTTTAAAAAAATACATTTGATATGGCTAACCCTTATTCTTTCATAAATTGTCTAAATACCAATAAACGATTGAAAGGATAACTAAATCATGTATTTAATAGCTAATTGGCTCGCCTTAACATAAGAGACCAATAATCCAATCAAACATTAAGTTAAGTAGGCTTTGGTACGCACAAACATTATACCAACCAAGACAAAAACCAAATACAAGCCTTCATTAACAGGTATGCCCAGGCTTTAATTGAATTTGTAGACTCATGAATTAAAAAGCAACAATGCGATGCCTTTTGGTAAAAGTAGCCTCTTCACCTTATGTAAATGTATCTTCCTCTCTCGCTTCTCTTTCTGCATGTGTTGAACGTGTCATGCCCCTAGTCTAAACGAGCAGATGAAATTTGCTAAAAGCACAAAGAATCCTAGCCATGAAATTTCTCACTCGACGAGAGCAATTGCTACATTTTGTAGGCTAGCCATGCGCGCGCCATAAATTGAACTGAGATGAATGTTCAATTAGTAATTTATACCAATGGCCCATTCACCATCGAACCTTTCAATGGTCCGGATCTTGGCCACCCATACCGTGTGGACGGGACGCACTATAACTCCCATGCATCGCGATGCACTGGACAAAGCACGAGAAACCATGAAAACACCGAGACTCATGCCATGTCCACGTGACACATGACACTTGCTCGGCGATGCCAGAGAATCTTCTCACGATGAGTGGTTCTTTGACCCCACACGTGCACGTGCCAACGTGGGGAAGCGGATTGCGTCCTGCCCCGCCTGGACGGTAGGGACGCTGTGGGACCGGTGATCTGTGGGGCCCACCATGATGAAAGGGTTTTATCCACCTCCATCCACATCATTTTAGGTAGGAGACAAAAAATGAGGCAGATCCAAATGCTCAAGTGGACCACACCACGGTAAGCAGGGATGACAATGACGTCCACCGTTGAAACCTTCCTAGGGCCCACCCTAATGTTTATTTTCCATCCAAACCGTTCATAACGTCACATTGATATGGATGAAGGGAAAACTTGAAAATCAGCTTGATCAGAACTTCTGCGTCTCCCAAGAAGTTTTCCATGATAGGAGTTCAATCCCCACTGTGTAGTTCAATTGAACCTTGGATCTACCTCATTATCGGGATAATATCCTAAAACGATCTGAAAAAATAGATGAACGGAGAGGATAAAACCCGTAAAGCACTGTGGGCCCCACATAGCTCCTGCCTGGACCGAGCCCATCCAGCGGGGCTGGACCCACTCCACCTGACATATTCAGTAGAACGCTGACTGGGGGGCCTATCATGGTCTATGTTTCTTATATCTACGCCGTCTATCCGTTTCTCCATATCATTTTACGCTATCTGCCCAAAAATGCAGCAGATCCAAATATCAGGAGGACCATACCACAGGAAACAGTGCTGATTAACACTTAAAAAACTTAGATCAAAGCTGATATTTGTGTGGTCCTTTCATCCTAGCCTTTGTGACCTTATCAACAGGTTGGATGGCAATAAATATTCCGGTGGCTTTCAAGAAGTTCCCAATGGGGCGTTCAATCACCATTGTTTCCTGTTGTGTGGTCCATTTAAGATTTGGATCTCCTGCAATTTTCGGCCAATATGCTGAAATTCTCTTGCTAATCAGATGGACGGCGTGGATATAACACACGTACATCAAGGTGTTCCCCCCAGTCAGGGATCCACGGAAGCCGCGTCCATGGAGATTCCCTTTCCATGGACTGTAGGAGATCTAGTACGGGCAAGTGGTCTCCACCACTTAGGTGACCATGCGCAAAAGTAGATCTTTTTGCCTATCACGTGAGACTCACGTTGATGTTGACCCTTAGCAAGATGGACGCGGATTTGGAAATTGAAGTGACGTCACTCAGTTCTGTGGGCCCTATCATGATGCATGTATTGTATCAACACCATCCATACATTTGGAGAGATCATTTTAGGGCAAGATTCAACGAATGCAGCAGATCCAAAGCTCGAGTGGACCTCACCACAGAAAAAAGTGGGGATAATGACGCCCACCGTTAAAACCTTCCAAGGGCTACCATGACGTTTATTTCATATCCAATCTGTTCATAAGTTAAAACATACATTAAATTAATGGAAAACACAAATATCAGCTTGATCGAAAACTTCTGTGGCCTCCAAGAAGTTTTTAATGATAGGAGTTCAATCCCCACTGTTTTCTGTGGTGGGTCCATTTGAGCTTTGGATCTGCCTCAATCTTTGTTTTATGCTCTAGATTGATCTCTCCAAATGTATGGACCGTGTGGATATAACACACACATCATGGTGGGCCCCGCAGAACTTGGTGACGTCACTTCGGTAAAGATGTATGAACCCATCATTAGCTAATCCGTGTCCTAGCAAGGCATTTTCAACGGTCGGCCTCGTCCCGACCGGATGAGTTGACTTGAATGACTTTTAGGGACCCATCATTTTCAAGGTGGATCCCACCATATAGATGATGGCATAGATGGCTTAGATGTCCCGCAAGAGTCGTCCCTGTGATATGAAAATGTCGTGTAAGTCATTTGATACTCTGGCAGCTTAAGATGCTTGATACACAGGCACCGAGGCATACATTAACTAGAATTAAATCAACTTAATCGTGGAACCCAATGTAGGTCGCTACATCACTGTCCAAAAAATGGGTCTGGTTGATCAATCCCAGCCTTTGATTCATGGTCACTTGTTTTTTGCAATAGGCCATTGGAGGTTTTTTCATTTGTAACTGTCCAATAGATGTCCACCAACCCCATTGTCAGACAATCAAATAACCATGATTTTTGGTTGATGATACATCTAAACGGGGGCCCACAATCTGGACCGTTTAATTTGAATTACTTGAATGCCACTTTTGCAATATCTATAAAATTTCTAAGTGCCTGCGTATCATCAATAACACGCGACCAGAGTACCGGAGTTTTCTCATTCGGATTTCCCTTTAAAAAGCCATGATCATCGGTTCAAATTGAATTGTCAGTGGGGCCCAGTGAGCTCATCAGGGGTGATTTTTTCCATTCTTTCTTTTCCTTCCTTTTATTTTTGACGCCTGTGTCCTAAAAGTCGGGCCGACCCATGATTGAGGTGGCCCCACCAATGGGAAATAAGTAACAGGGATGCCCACCCTTGATTGTACTGGGCCCCACCTAGTTGCAAAATGGCCTAATTTCTGGCCTGTCACCTCATCCAGGTCAGATGCAGGGAATGAATTGTTTGGATTTCAAATAAACGATGGTGACATCCATGCACAACCATCTGTGGGCGTTCCCCTCTAAATTATTTCCTGCTGGTGTGGGCCACCCGAGTGATGGATCCGCCTGGGTTTTTGACTATCCATGGTAAAGAAAGAGGAGTCTCTGATGGACGGCCTAGATCTCACGTATACAGTATAGCGGGGCCCACACAGTTCGACTGCATAGGATCATTTAAGTCTATGGAAAGAGATCGATACAATATCAATATGATTTTTAACTGCCTGCGTATCACCTATCACTCTGTCCAGAGTATCAGAATTTTTCCACATTCTAGATGCACCATATCATAGTGCGAATTGGAGGCGGATTTCCTGCCAAAGCCTTTCGCAGGAAGTTCCTGCGGGGGAAGCTTAGGTGGGGCCCACCGTGATGTTTCAGAGAAATCCACCCCGTCCATCCATTTTTTGAGATTATTTTAGGACGTATTGCAAACAATGAACCGGATCTAATATTCACATGTGCCGAAAACGTGAGGATTGAACATCCACAGTTGAAATATTCGTGGGGCCACAGAAGTTTTGAATCAAAATAATATTTGTGTTTTCAATTCATCTCAGTAGTAATGTTGTTATGAACGGTGTGGATGGCATGTAAACATTACTTTCGACCCCGGGGACATTTCAACGGTAGGAATTTTCCTATCCACCTTTTCCTTTAGTGCGGCCCACTTGAGTCTTGGATCCTTCTCATATTTGGTCTTAACTCCTAAAAGTAGCTCACAAAACGGATGGACGGGGTAGATTTCTACCAAACATCACTGTGGGCCCCATCTAGGTTTCCAGCGCAGGTGCTTCCTGCAAAAGGCTTTCCAGGAAATCCGCCTGATGGGCCGTCCTGTGTCTCCTGACCATTGACAGCCTGAGAAAGATCTTTGGATGGGAAGAATTCTTTGTAGATTGTACATGGCCCGTAGATAACCATGGTTCTTGTAATTACAAACATAAAATTAAGGGCATGCAAAATGGACGGTAGATTAGAAGTGGCCTCACTATACACTTTTGGGTCTTTATTTGAACGGCCGTGATCATCCCTCAGTGTGATGCCGGGGACCATGCGACATTGACAGCGAGCCATTCTGTCTGATGGGCTAGTTTGGGGCCCACATGTATCTGAAGTTACGAAGGTAATGGGACCATTTTGCACCGTTCTATGGTGCACTAGCTGTACAGTACAGTCCATCCAATCCAGCTCACTCATCACTCGACCAGGGATGGACGTGATGAAGTCGAGCACCGTCTTCCTCATGATTTCTACCGGACTTCATGGTTTTCAGCCAAAATTATTAAATGTCCAATATGGCCTAACCACGGTATTCTCCTAATTTTTTAAAGCCCTTTTCATGTTGGGCCACTCCTAAAACTCAAATGGATTAAAAGTTATAATCAAACTAAAACTTAATACAAATAGTAAAAATGGAAATAAAATAAAGTTTCAACCATCCATATGATGGAATATAGCAAATTCAGTGGAGGCAATCCGGTGTAGCGGGTTGGTTGGATAAAGTAGCTTCTCCTCCTCTGAAATCATATGTAGTATATCATAGCCTGAAAATCACATCAACCATATGACGCAGGGAGGGACATGATGAAGTCGAGCACCATCTTCCTCAAGGATAACTACTCTAAATTTATGGAGTTTCTCTAGATTCCTCATAGAGATTACTTGGTCGGGAGAAGGAAATAGAAACAATTTCTAATAACTCCGGAAATAAATTAATTGATAATAAAAACAAGTTTACAATCCTTTAAATAGTGATATCAATACTAAGAAGAAGTTTCAGAATCAAACTCTCACTCATGATTTCTAATAGACTTTATGGTTTTCAGCTAAAAATATTATGTGTCCAATTTGGCCTAACCACGTTATCCTTTAAATTTTTCTAAGCCCTTTTCATGTTGGGCCTGACTTATAAAACTCAATGAATCAAAAGTTATAATCGAACTACAACTTACTATAAATAGTAAAAAATGGAAATAAAATAAATTTCCAATCGTCGATATGATGGAATATCGCAAATTCGGTGTAGGCAAGTTAGGTGTAATGGGTTGGTTGGCTAAAGTAGCTTTCTTACTCCAAAATTATATATGATATGTCCAATACAACAATACAAAAATCAAGTCTCTCAATGGTCCAGAGCGGCCCAACCCAAAAGGCAGTGTGACAAATTAGGATTCAACTAAATACAACAATACAAAAATCAAGTCTCTCAGCAATGAGATTCGTAATGGGCCTGGCCATTTAAGCCGTCAAGCAAGAACTAGGTCGCTCAACCCCATCAGTTCAATTGACTGTGGGAGATCTATGTGCTCAACTGATGTTAGGAAGCTTGATTAATAATTGTGCTAGACTAATAGGTTCCCTTGGCCCATTGGGCCTAAGGTGCCAGCCTAAGCCCATCCAAAGTGGGTTGGTCCAGGTTTTTTGCATACATAGGGGTGTACACGAACTGAGCTAGCTCGGTTAGCTTGCTCGACTCGACTTGAAAAAGCTCGTTTTGACTCGGTTTGAAGTTGAGTTCGAGCCGAGTCGAGCTGACTTTTTGAGCTCGAAAATGAGTTCAAGCTGAGTTCGAGTAGGCCACAGCTTGACTCAACTCGAATCGAACTAGTTTGGTGACTTGGTTACTTTGCCATTGATGTTGCTCACCATCTGTTTGATAAAATGATTCAACGCCATGAGAAGTGAAATCTCAAGACCCATGGTTGGAAATCACCAGATCTGGAGTAGAAATATGGCGAGAAGCAGATCTAAGAGAAAAAGGAAAGCGGTTTCTCTCTAAAAAAAAAAACTCAATGCATTTGGATTCCTCTTCTGTCTTCTTCTTTTACCTGGGTTTGACAAAGTAGTAATTTTAGTGGGAGGTTTGATAAATAGTAGGATTTTGAAGTTGTAGTTCAGGTGTTTGTGGAAATGCCTCAACGGCGAACTCGGCTCAATCTTGGCTCGAACTCGGCCCGAGTTGCTGACTGAACTGAGCCGAGCTGGCCAATCAGGCCTGAGGACCGAGCCGAGCCGAGTTCGAGCTGAGGTCAACCAGTGTTCAAGCCGAGGCCAGCTCGACTCGGTTCGACTCGATGTACACCCCTACGCATACATACCGCCACACACTCATGATGTAGTGGAATTTCACAACCTAAGGGTACTCGAACCCTTGACCCGGTATTGAAACTCCTAAGAGTCTACCACCGGACCAAGAGTAGCGACCTTGTTAATACATATAGGTGACATGTTCTAGCACGACATATGTGCAACCATCTAAGTTTAAGTTCAAGCACACTACATGCACATGTGACATATGTGCAACTATATAAGTACAAGCACATCGCATGTATGTGTGGGCTGTCGTCAGTTATTAAGAGCATGTGTGGATTGGTGGAGTTGAAAAAGTAGAGTTGACAATGAAAACTTTGTATTTGAGGAAAATCATGGATAAGAAAATTCATGATTTTTATTTATTATTATTATTTTTTTATAAAGACATGTTTTAGTTTTTGTGATTTTCAGGAAAATATAGAATGTTCAATTGTTTAAAAGGGAAATTTTCTCTCAAAGAGTGTGGAAACGAGGATTATTACATTTTTGGAGGGAAAGGAAAATGTCCATTTTAACAAAAATCAAAACAATTTTAGAAAGTTTAGTTTATTGTCCCGATTAGTAGAAAACATCACATATGTGGAATCTTTTCCATAGTAAATCAGAATTCCACCCATCCAAATAAACTCTAAGAACCCCAAAAAAAAAAATGTGGCTAATGCATCCATATGCCCCCATCAATGATTAAACACCCAATATATATGTACATGTATGCATGTACTACCAACCATGTTAAGCTCTCTTCACACCATTCAATTCACCTTTTCTCTCTGAATTTGACAAACAAGGAACACAACAATACGTCACAACAACATGACCAAATCAACTAGTTCAACAAATATTCATGTATAGCTCGTCGCGACAAAACTTGACTCAATCCAAACAACTCTGAGGGTTTTGTGGTCCAACTATTGAGCCATTCAACTTGGAGAGTTTGAGGAAGCCATCTTTTTTTTATAGCTAATTATTTACTTTAAATAATTAGAATACTATGATCACTTAATGGATTCAAGAAAGAATCCATTAGGAAACGGATGAGTGGAAAGACGCACAAGGATAGAATTAAAATGAATGCATTTGTAGGAATGCAACAATACTAATAGATAATAATGTAGACAGCCCACATTAACAAATTATGCATCTATCTTGAAATAGAATAAATGACTTGTGGGCTTGAAACTTTTAGAAAGTCTAACTAACCAACTCAAAACCTACATTTATAATAAGGTCATGGGTGTCACGCCCCAAACTCGGAAAACGGGCTCGCAAAATTTCCAATCGCCAAATCCGACGCCGACAGCCTCCGTAGTGCCCCATTCTCGGATCCCGGCACTCGCATGCCAGATTCTGATCCTAGAATCCTACAAGGAGGATTTTTAGTATGAATTATTTTATTTATTTTTTTTGTAATAGAGCATAACCACAAGCATAATCAAGTCAAAAAATAACATAACCACATATCCACTATATCAAAAACTTAAAAAACAATGCGGAAAGGGAAATACAAGGTGATTAAAAAGCTCTAAAATAGCCAAATGCGCACTTCTGCCTTAGCACTGGTGCTGTCCAACGCTACCTGCACGCAACTGTTGTGCATAAGCTTACAAAAGCTTAGAGGGTGGTGTAAGGGTGTGCGCAAGGCAAGCGCCAAGTGTACAATATCAGAGTAATGTAGAAATATGTGGTAAGTCCATGAATGCTATCAGTTGTACCAAAGCTATGTGATGCAAGACATGAATACTATCGGCCATACCAAGGCCATGCGATGCGAGACCTATGTAGCCAAATGTCATATGGAGATGCAAAGCAAGCATGCCAGTACTCATCAAGTACACATATTATTATAATTCTTCTCTAGGATATCACCGGGGTCTAGTACACTCCACACTGACTGCCGCCTCCCTAGCCGTACAGCCCAGCGAGTGGAATAGACTTCATTATCCGCATGACCAGTAGTCTGCCAATACTTACCTAACTTGTCGTTAGCAGACTCATTTGTGAGCTGGTCAAACTCAGCCTGCTTATAGCCCCCTCACTTGGGCAGATAAGGCCATACTCCCTTCTAACCTACCACGACACAGTGGGAGACGTAGCCTACTGGTATTCGGCACTCGGGCGCTCGTGTATCCACTCGGTCTAGACGTTGGAGCAGCTCCTCGTACCAAAAAGGTTTTGAGATTTTTACCCAAGGACATCCTAAGTGCCCACAATGCTAGAACCAAGTATTTTCGGTATCCAATATGGCCATCCATGATATACCTGTGGAGCCACGGCCCTGATGTCGCTAGGGCGTACAATGATTAAGTCACACATATGCGAGATGCATAAGTCACACCGTCAAATCATACAGTAATCCCGCGTGTACCGCGCGCTCATGTGAGGCACTCCGTCCCATAAGGAGTCCCGTAAATGTTTTAGCCCAACGGCTTATGCTATGATTAAACATTCCTCATATCAAGCATACATATGATGCATATGGGCATGAATCATGAAGCTATACTAAGCATGTTATAAAGTGATGAACTGTCCTTACAATGAAGATGGGCCTAGATGGCCTATACTACACACAACAAGTACGGACCTATCAATGGGCCCTAGGGAGAGTTATAATGCGGACATTTAACCAACATTATTCTTACAATATGGACGTCAAACCAACATTGCTTCCAAGGCATGACCCGTCATAAAACATCATTACACAAACCATGGAGGAATCATACATTGCAATGAACCCTAAGGACATCCCGTTGGACCTCGACCCATGGGCCTTATATTGATCAAGCGGGCTGCACCAATGGGCCTTATGTACATTGCAATGGGCCATAACCCATGGGCCTTGAATACATCACAATGGGTCTCATCTCATGGGCCTTACATTCATATCAAGGTGGGCCTCAACAACGGCCATAAAAATGACAAGTGGGCCACATCGAATGGGGCATAAGTATACAAAATGGGCCACACCAATTAGGCCTCATGCATATTAAATGGGCCATACCCAATGATAAGTGATGATAATGATTTCCACCATTAAAATTCCCAAGGCCCACGATAACATTTATTTCCCATCCAATCTAATCATAAGATCACACTGGCATGAAAGGGGTTTTAATGGTGGACGGTCAAACCCATTGTTTTCTATAGTGTGGTCCACCTAATCCTAGATTTGTCTTAATTTTGGTCTCAAGCCCTAAAATAAGCTTTCAAAATAGTTGGACAGATTGGATGCAACACATGCATCATGTGGAGTCCACACACATGGCCCACCAATTAAATGGATGGTTTGGATATATCACAGACATCAAGGGTGGGGCCTACTGGCTGTCCAGCAAATGCCTGGACAGCGTTGATAACACATACATGGTGGGTTCCACCGTCCACTGCCGTGGACTGTGTGAATAAAATACATACACCGTTGTGGGGTCCCACCGTCCAGTGGTGTGGACGGTGTGGGTAAAACACATACACCATTGCGGGTTCCACGTGGGGCCCACCATAATGTTATTTTTTTCCATTCAATTTGTTAATAAGGTCATACAGACCCGTGTGAAGAGGAAAAACAAATTTCGTAATGATCTAAAATTGTTGGGACACCTAAAAGGGTTGCAATAGCAGACGTTCAATACCGCTGTTCCCTGTGATGTGGGCCACCTGAGTGTTGTATATGGCTGATTTTTGGGGTGGCCCACTGGTCAGAGGGGACCCAACAAATGCACGGTGTTGATGATCACAACACATCATGGTGGGGCCAACGGCTGGGACTGTAGTCCCTGCTATCCGCCCATCAAAACGCAGCAGCAGCAGGGGCTGCCTGTTTATTTTTTATTTTTTATTTTTTTAAAAATCGTGTTTTCTCACGGTTTTTAGTGCGTGGGGCCCACATCGGAAGAATCCACCCCGCCCATTGGTTCTCATAACCCAAGATAAGCCAAACAAGCCCAATATTCGATATATTTTGGCGTATCAAAACATCAGGATGAATTTCAATGGTAGACACATTGTTTGCTATACTATGGCCCACCAGAAAATTGGATTAGCTTCATTTTTTGGCTCAACGCCTAAAATGAGCTGGGAACGGAATAAACGGTGTGGATTGGATCAATGCACCAGGGTGGGGCCTGTGTGAGCGGCCCACCCAAAAGCCTTAAAAATTCCTCTTTTTTTGTTGTTATGTGAATCCACGTCTAGCGTCCCTGGATGCTGGACGAACTACGTGAATATACAAATTCTTCAAGGTGGGTCCCACATGGACGTGGCCCACCTGATAGGATCCATTTGATATTCGTGTCTTCCCATCACCCTAAGGTAGGGCCTACATGGTTTGGACAATGTAAATCCTACACGTCCATCAAGTGGGTCCCACAAAGGTGGATGACTTGGATAAAATGTATACATCAAGGGGCCAAAATCAAAAGAAAAGGGAGAGAGAGAAAGAAAGAGATGGAGTGATGGAGGGACCCCGACACTATGGACCCTCCCTTCCATAATTTAAAACATACATCAAGGTGGGTCCCAATACATATAGGCCCACCAATCAAAATCAACGGTGAAGATCCTTTCTCCACCAAAATGTACGGTCTAGATGACCCTATGCAAGGAAGATAAACATCATAATGGGGTCCATGGAGAATGGCCCCATCATGGAATGATCATGAGGATCAAGGTGGGCCATCGGCCACATGTAGGGTCCAAAGTGAGATCCATACCATCAATGGTAGGCCTCACTTGGCCCATCATCAAAATATGAAAATCTAGCTTATAAAAGTACCCACCGTTCGATCTTCTTGGTCCGATGGAACGCCGATCTCCTTGTGTCTCACTTTGATGGTGGAAGATGAGAAATGAATGGTTAGGATGAAGATTTTTGGGAGAGAAAGTGGGCCACACAACTCATTTTTTCTCTCTTGGAATGCATGGACGTGCATTTCTTTGGTGCTTGGAAAAATGTGTTTTGAGAAATGAAAGAGAGAGGGTTGTAAGGAGAGAGAGTGATGGGTGATGGATGTGAGGTAAGTGATGGGTGAGGTGATGTTGTGCTTGACATGTATGGGTGTATAAGATAGAGGGTGAGAAAGAGTTAACTTGGTGGTTGCTTGACTTGAGGATAAAGAAAATATTGATTGATTGATTGATTTGAGTGATTGATTATGAGACATTTTGTAGAGATTTTCTTCGAATTGCAAACGCGTGGTGTTTTTCCTCGAATTAAACGCCGGCTTACATCTCCTTGCCAGGGTATCGGATAGGTATGCAAGACGCAGTGTTGAAACCGTGACGACGGTGCGGTCGCAATGGTACAAGTTTCGGATTAAGCCGACTCAAATCTATAGGATATGACTTAGGGTCGCGCGCAAACGTCAACCATAGTTGACAGGTTACCGAAATTCATCGAGAAGGATCACGGGAATCGACAGAATAGTACGGACTAGGATACAGGCCTTACAATGGGTCTCTACCAAGCCATTAAGTTTCATAGGTAAATTTGTAGAGCAAACAACGATGATTTCACTGCCCCATGCCTTTTATGTTAAGAGGACACATGACAATGTGGAACTGCAACAAGTGCATTGCTGGCGACCCATTCAATGGCTCAAGCATGCATGGAATCCCAATGTTGTTTAGCTCAAAAGTGTAAAAAATAGTATAGAGGCAACAATATTATTGTCGCCTAAATCTTTACAAATTCAAACAGATTTTAGGATATCTCCTAAGATTTTTTTAAATATCAGTAAAGGAAAATTAATAGCCGAGTAGTGATAATATTGCCTCCTAAGGGTAAACAAACATTTTACCTCTCAAAAATGGTCAAAGTATTTGTTTATCACTTATCAAAGAAAATATATGATGACACGTGTCGTAACGCTCATTTTTTTAATAAAATAAAATTTATTTTAAAAAGAATGAGTGAGAGAGAGAGAGAGAGATCTGCCGATCTCATCTCATCTCACCTCGTATCTCTCCTTATCACAACTCTCCCTTATATCTCGTAGTCTCACAACAAACCCCCTCTCTTAAGGAGAGAGCGTGTGAGAGTGAGAGTCCTATTAAGACTTAAAAAACCAAAGAAAGAAAATCGTAGGAAAAAACAAGACAGAAAGTGAGAGAGATGCTTTTGAAATTCGCCTATTCATATTATTACAATGATCTTATTTTTGTTTTCTTTTTGCAGTAGTTTAATTCGGTATTGATCTACACATTAGATGGATTGAATCAATCAGACATCCATTATGTACATCTAACTCATCCACTTGGAAAGGTACACTGATGTGCATGACTTTAGGGCTGATGTGCAGAAAGTGTGATTTTTTTATGATGTATATCAATCGATATGATATGTACAGTTCATGTGTTTTCTAAAACTCAATCACATAATGATTTCGATAATCAGACCTATTCAACACCTCAATGGATCGTACCGATTATAGATTTAACAAGGTTCTTCTTTATGATAAAGAAATTGAATTAATTCCAGAAGAATAATTCTTTGCGCAAGCTACAACTTAACACAAAGAATTACATGACCTAATCTAAGTTATGTGATTAAATCCTTGTTGTTCATCATATTCCTAAGATTAAAATTAATTAAAATCCTAAATTTTAGACCAACCGGATTATTAGATGGGCCGTATTAATCTGAGGTAATGGTAGATAATAAATCATATGTCGATCTATTATGTGGAACCATTGAATGGTTGAAATCTAGCTCGATCTGGATCGACTATCAAAATTTGAACATCGGATGATAATGATATCTAGATTTGATGATCGATTTGACCATCTAGTGGGCTGCATTAACTAATCAATGTGATAATTATGAATTATAATAAATTAATATATGGATGATTGGATTAAGATGATCATCGGTTGTCCCTTAAAATTTATCAAGTGGCGATTAATGGTTATCCTTGATCCATCTATTAATGTGATTTGAACCTTAAATTATCAAAGTATATAAATCTTCAAAATTATGTGTAAATCAACACAAACTGCATAAAAATTAAGAATTTAAGGGCTAAAATAAAAATTTTCATGAAGTCAAGGGTTCTAGCATAAAATTTCATAATATTAAGAATGCCAGCCGAACCTTTAAAAAAATCCACTTTCACGACTGTTACTGAAAACAACCCAAATGTGCAAAAAATCCAAGGGCCAAATTCTAACAACACCTTAGTTTTTACAATATTGTTTCCTAATTTATAAATTTATTTAAATGAGATATCTTGTTATTTAAATAGATTTAAATCGATTAAAGGTGGGCCCCACCATATGAACTAATGAGATTAGAAAATAATTTCATTTATATGATTTTAGGGAATTCTAATTCAAATCAAACCATTTTTTTATGGAATCATTTCTACCAAATAAAGGTGAGTGTTCTTGATGTGTTTCCCCTCCATTAAGTTCAAACAGATTTATTGATGATATATTCTACGTATGTTTTAATATTGTTATTGTGATCACTTATTGGATTTGATTGAACGTATAATTTTGATTGTTATGTAATTAATAATGTGATTTATTCAATATGTTAATATATTCATTATTCAATGTGCTAATATAGCCAATGATATGATTTACTATGTTGGTGAACTTATGATCTGATTTTCTGTATAATTGTAAATTGCGATATGACTTGCTGAATGGATATAACTATAAATTGATTGTTGTGACAATGTTATCAGTTAGAATGAAAAGTACAATGATTCAAATATGAAAATAAGAATGATTATATGATATATCATTTACGAATACTTAATATGCTTATACATCTATCATTTGCATGTAAGATATGTGTTGAATTCTTGGGGTACCTCCCTAAATGGCATACCAGTTACACCTGGTAGAATCATTAACAGAAGCTCACTATACCAGTGGCAACCTACTCAAGGAGTAGATGTGGACTTGCCTATGCCTACCAAGTGGTAGAAGCTTACTAATGGATAAATGCGGGTTGATGAGTTTTCAACTCAAGCAGATGGACAGATTCTCACTTGATGTTCTCACTTGATGCATTCATATATTCACGCTTTATATAATATTTACATTTTCTTTCTGAACTTATATTATATATGACTGTTATTATTCCATTCTAATTTGATGTGAAAAATCATGTTTGGACTTATCAATAGGCATGACCAACTTACATTGTATTGATGTAAAACCATACAGATATGATTGAGGGTGAGCTAGTGGCTCAAGAACAAGAGTATGTGGTCGAGCTAAAAAAGGAACCAAGGGGCACATGCCCCTACTTAATATAGGAATAAGTTACTGTCCTAAAATAGCCATATTATCATTTTAATTCCATTCGATGTTCTTAGATTATTATTTCTTTCTTTCAAGTTTGTTGGACAATATTTATTTTATTGCATAATATCTCGAATGGGTTGGTCCTTAACTATGTTAATCATTGATTACTGAAATTTATGGTTGATTTCTTATTCATGAGATATAGCTGAGTATGAATGGAAGTTAGATCTATAGTACTACTATTAATTATGCAATTTTTGTGTAAGCATATCAAATAATTTAATTACATTTGGCGTACAAGTCATAACGTGGATCTCAAGTCCTAAGTACATGCCAAGCATCTAAAATCTAGGTCGTGACACATGTCCTCTAACATTCAAATCATTCCACATGGTGTGTTTGTCCTTCAAGTTGTTATTAATTATATCAGAATTCTACGCTAACCTCTATAAATAGAGGCCCATCCCTCTCATTTCTTAAAAAAAGACACACGAATAAGCATTAGGCAAGAAACACATGAGAGAGAGAGAAAGAGCAAGAGTGAGAGTAGAGCAGAGGGCAAGTGTGAGAGTAGAAAAATCAGTGAGAATATGTCTTCTCAGATGTCTTCAATCTATCTGTAATAGGGTGTGTCGATGCCATCGACAGATCATGTGTTGATCCCAACGATAATCCACTTGATCCTGTCAAGAAATTTCAGAAAATTTTCAGTTGCTAGTTAGACAGTTTTTAAAGTGATACTTTATCCCATCGAAGGTGGCTTCGATCCCATTGACTGACCTTCGATGGCTTTCAATCTTATCGAGGTTCATATAGATACACGAGTGCAATTTGTGGAAGTGCGTATTTTGTTTCCTAATTCAGTTATAACTCTATATAAGGAGTTGCATACGTGGAAATTAGGGTAAATAATATACAAAGAGCTTGTAGAGCAAGAGGGAGAGCAAAGCTAGAGTTTTGTGAAGGGATTTTGAGTTTGTATGGATCGGTAAGTCCATTCATCTCTTGTAATTCCGCTTTCATAGTAGATTCGATGTTGCTTTGTACTTCTTTTTTTTGGGCAAAGGTTTGTACACCTAAAAATCGTGTGATTTCTGTGTGTTTGTGTTGTGTTTGATTTCGTTTTGTTTGAATGAATTCAACTTTGCTTTCGTACGATCCCCAATAGTATGCCCCATCCAAACCCTTCAACCTAATTTACACTAGCATAAAAGCCATTTCATTAGTTCAAGTTTGACAGTGTAAGGTTGAGATCCGAAATCTACGATCATCTTCTCTTTGAGAGAAGTGCCTTAACTCTCATTTTCTTCTCCCATATCTTCACATGCATGGGCATCAATTTGGTCAATAATTTATCTTTTATATTTACATTTTGTATATCCTCCTCATACCCCATTTGCTTATAGTTTGAGTGAATCTTAATTATATGCTCTACACCTTATCGAATTTTATAATCATGGTGCATCAAAAGTTAAGTCTGCATACACATTATTTTTTTAAAAAACTTTTTTAATCATTCACATATTGTATTTATTCATCTCTCTTCTTACAACTATTATATCCTTAAACCCATCTTACGTTGAGACATTGTGGTCTTCTTATTAGTAATTTGAGTGAGTAGTGACTTATTATTTGTTAATATTTCATATATTGTTGGATAATTAGCATACGGCATTTCACTCTTTTCTTCCTTTCTTATAGTTACTTCTCCTTAAAACCCACCCTAGGTTAAGACATTGTAATATTTTTAGTGGTGATTTGGGTGAGTATTAGCATACTAGTTAGTTTCTGACATTATTGGAATTGCATAGTCGATTAGTGTAAGGCCTTTTTGAACTTCGAAAAATTAAAAAAAAAATCTTAAATTTCAAAAAAAAGAAATCGCTCGCAAGCACGGGCAGTAAAAAAATGCCTAATTTATTCCCTCACCATCACTGAGGTCCTTGCTTATAATCCTTGGTCACAGATGTTATTTAGGAGTCATCGTAAGTTGGAGAGTCTTCGATTTCTTAACCCAAAACAATTTTAGGAGTCTAGTCGACCATAGATTCTAAGGCTTTATTCGATTGGTGGCGATTCCAAGTCCTTCAAACAAAATATTTTAAATTTATTCACATATCCATCTAAGAACAATCTAACAAAAAGCAAAATATGTATTACAAACACAATTTTTGGTGCGTGGGATGACATCCAAGAATAAGATGGAGGAAGTGGACATAAATGTAAGGCTATCAATGGGTCGAGCTATCCTATTTGGCCTTCTGACCTGGCCTACTTTGGGCCATGGTTGAGTTGGAGTATCAGAATTGAGGATTGGTCTTAGGCTTATGATTTAGGCAAGTTTTTCAATTAGGTAAGGTTTGGGCCATGTACAGCAGCTCGTCAATCGACCCAAGTTCAACTTGACCCGGCCCATTAGGGTTTGTAAAGGTAATTTTGTAATATATCCTCATTTACTTTATTGTGTAGCTTATATTTATTTTATAGCTTATGATCCACTTAAGAAATACTTGGACTTGGGCATGACTATTTTGGCTCGTCACAAGCCGATTTTAGCTCGGATCTTTGTTGAACAATATAAGTCAAAGATAGAGCTTGGCTGGACCTTAACCACACCTATTGACACCACTACTTATATGGTGGGGCCATGTGCAATAAAAATTAAGAACTAGAGTACTTAGGAGTGAGGCAGTTTAAGTGGAAAATATAAGGAAAAAGTCCAAACGGAGATAAAAAGAATTGATAGCTTTTGTCCGTGACGGAGGAAATCCTCTGTACTAATCTTTGGAATTTTGACCATAATAGTCTCGTGGTATTGTGAAATGCCCCAAAAATTTGTTCTCTCGAATATATTATTTAGTTGGCTTTCTGATAACTTTTTAGAGAATTAGTAGACGAAAATACCTCTGCTTTGAAATTTGGTTCTTTACGGAACTTTTTTTCTTTTTTCTTTGGTGTTTTCCATAAGTTTCTTCACTTTCAAATGCGTCTTCCAAGGAACCACCACCACCCCTTTCAAATGCATTTTTCGGCATACGTTTACTACCATTAACTTCTCCTATGAATGGACACTACCGACAACTTCTAAGGCCCTACAAAAGGGTTATTTTTGCTCTGACGACCACATTTCTTAGAGATAAAAGCCACTGATACATGAAAGATATTTTAAATAAATTTTTTATTTTATTTTTTATATAATAACATTTTCTTATAGATGAAAGCCACTTTTTATTATGGATAGAGAGCGATATCTGTGGTTATTGTTGTCATGGGGAGAAGTGATTATCGAATGGGATTTAAGGTAGATAAAGATGGTTGTAATTATCATGTGAAAGACAAAGGAGGAGATAGGATTTGGATTTTGTAATGTATTACCTTGGTTGAAGTGGTTGTCATGTGTTTAAGGTCTTGGTTAACAATATTAAGGGTCTAGGTTGTCATGTGTTAATGATTTAGATCTATATTGTCATGTGTTAAGAGTCTAGGTTATCATGTGTTAAGGGTTTGAGTCGTGGTTGTCATGTATTAAGGGTCTAAGTTATCATATGTTAAGGGTTTGGGTCATGGTTGTCATGTGTCAAAGGTATACGCTATCATGTATTATAGGTTGAGGTTGTCATGTATGAAGGGTTGAGGTTGACACACAAGAACTTAGACCCTTAACACATGACAACCTCAACCCTTTAAAAGCAATGACGATGGACTAAAACATTCTTTCACACGAATCTAGTCCATAGCCTTTGCTCCATTTTGATAATGAATGCATGACAACCTCAACTCTGAAAAAGCAATGAATATGGTAACAATGGTTATGGACTAAAACATTCTTTCACTATGGATCTAATCTATAGAATTTGCTCAATTTTGGTAGTGAATGGATGACAACCTCGACCCTAAAGAAGCAATGGCTACGGTATTAATGGCCACGGACTAAAACATTATTTTCGCTACGGATCTAGTCCGTAGTCTTTACTCCATTTTGATAGTGAATGCATGACAACTAGAGCTAGGCAGAATCCGACTCGATCCGATCCGAACCAATGTCAGGATTGGGTCGGATCGAGTAGGCCCACTTAGATCTGACCATACATCGAGTCGAGTTTGGATCAGTAGCCAATCCGGACCGATCCGATCTGATCCGATCAATGTTCATTCAACACTGTTTCCTGTAATGTTGTCAACTTAAGATTGGGATATACCTCATTTTTTGTTTAATACCATAAAATGATCTAGAAAAATAGATATACGATATGGATGGAATAAATACATCACGGTGGGGTCCACAGAGCACCTACCATCAGCCATTGGCTAGTGGCAGGGGGAGTAGCCAATCCATTCTCTCAACTCTTGAGTCTCAACTCATGGCTCAAGGTGCATCGAGCACCGAGCTCTGAGCCTTTAACACAAGAAAAGGGAAGCAAATTGCGTGGGGAGTAACTCACTACGCTTAGTGTGCTGAGTAAACTTTGTGGGGTCCACCATAATTTATGTATTTTATCCGCTCCATCCATTCATTTTAACAGATAATTTTAAGTCTTGTGCCCAAAAATGAAGCATATAAATGAAGCATATACAATGTTCAAATGGACCACACTATATGAAACAGTTTTAATGAACGTCTACCGTTGAAAAATTCTTGGGGGCCATAGAAGTTTTGGATTAAGATTATATTTGTATTTTCCCTTCATCCATGTCCATATGATCTTATGAATAGGTTGGATGACAAATAAACATCACTGTGGGGCTTAGAAAGGTTTCAACAGTGGAAATCATTATCCCCACTATTTCCCGTGGTATAACCCACTTGATCTTTGGTTATGCTTCAATTTTGGGCTCAACCCCTTAAATTAGATGGAAAAGAGGATGGACAGTGTGGATATACCACATGCATTCAAGGTGGGCCCAACTTAGTTTACTCAGTATGATAAAAGCGTACTGACTACTAGAGCTGGGCATCGGACCGAGTCGGATCGGATTGGGTCCAACTCGACTTGGCCCAGATTCTACATGGCTCAACCCGAACTTAGATCAATCCGAGACCGAGTCCGGGTCATCTGACTCCGACCGACCCGAACCCCTGCTGGCCTGAATCGATCTGAGTTCGACTCGGTCAGGAAAACCGAGTCGAATTGAATTGGGCAAGGCCCGACTCAGTTGACACGTTGCGCGTGTATAGTGTGCATGACTGCGTGTGCCGTTCGCAAAATCAACACCCGCTGATGTCCTCTGAGCCCACTCATGTCTGGAGCCTGCCCATCCACACGCAAGCACACGTGCTAATGTAATAAATACGGGCGAGATCCGATCTTTTCATTTGGTGGTCTGCATTGTTTAGATCATAAAAACCAGTAACCAGGCCGCGTCACTCCTCATGTGGGCAATAGTACAGAAAACAAGTAAACGGCTAGTAGAAAACTTTTAGCCATCCATTTCTTCTGCGCAATGTGCGTGTAGAGTAAAAAATCCTAATCTCAGTTTGAAATATCTAAACAGTGGGGCCCACTTGATGGAAGGTTCGTATCTCACATACATGTGTTGTATTCATACATGCGTGAGGATGGATGGCTACGCCTTCAAACACGCGAGGGACTAGGCAATTCTCCTCGTTTTGGCGCTCAAAAGTCTTCACTCTCTCTTCCCCAAAACCAAAATCCCTTCCTCACAACATTTTCAACTTTCGACCGAAAATGAAAATCTCTTTCTTCCCCAAATTCATTACCAGAACATAAATCACAAAAACAGAATAGGAAGATACGAAGCAGAAGAAATCCAAGAAAGAGAGATGGATCGATGGACTCACCTTCAGAAATCCAATCTTGCGGTTCAAGACCTGCAGCTCTGCCTGCTTCCGGTGCTTCCCGTACAGATCCGGGTACCTTAGCGGCGACCTGGGGGTAGGTGCTGCAGCCCATTCTACGTATCTCGATCCAAAAAGAGGAGAGAGAGTTGATTCGACGTCGAAGAAGAAGATCGGGCACGGGCAGGCAGGGCAATGCTAGTTCCTTCGGGCGAGAGAGGGTAGGGTAAGAAAAGAGGGGTAAAAAGTAAAAATGATTTAGGTGGGTTAGGGTTTAAGGGAAAATAGTATTTATACCTACCCAACTACCCGCTCCGGGTCGAGTTAGGTCGGATCGGTCTGGATCCTTTCGGTTTGGGTTTTGGGATCGGATCTGTCCAGATAGACCACTATTCGAACCCGACTAAAAAAACAATCGGATCTAGATGGACAAACTCTATTAGGCCCGATCTAAGCCGTTGGTTCGGTTCGGAACGGGTTAGATCGGGTTGAATCCACCAGATTTGGTCAGACATGCCTAACTCTACTAATTACTAGGTAACTCAGTAGAGTCGGTACGCAATCCGATTTCGAAGAAAAGAAAGAAGATAAGGATTGACAGGTGTACCACGAACCAGGCAGCTGGTCTATTGACGTCAGCAAGTTCTGTGGGTCCCATCATGAGGTATGTGTTATATCCAAACCGTTCATCCATTTGGCTGGCTCGTCTTAAGGCTTGACCCAAAAACTAAGACAAATCTAAAGATCAAGTGGACCACACTGCAAAAAGCAGCGGGGGTTGAATTTCTACCATTGAGACTCTTTTAGGGGTCATAGAAGTTTCAGATCAACATGAAATTTGTTTTTCCTCTTCATCCATGTAGTTGTGACCTTATTAATAAATTGGATGGAAAATAAACGTTATGGTGGGCCCTATGAATTTTTTAACGATGAAAATCATATATTTTTTTATTAATTTTTTTTAAAAAATAAATAAAAATAAAACAGAGATCCGAACCGTACCCAACTCGATCCGACTCGGTTTCCCTGATTGAGTCGGACTCAGTTCCGATTAGGCCTACAGTGCAGCGGATCAGATCGAATCTGAGGACCCGGACTCGGTCCCGGATAAGATCGAGTTCGGATCAGTGCTTTGAAGATTTCAGACTAAGTCGAGTTGGACTCAATTAGGTTCGACTCGACTCGATGCCCACCTTAAATGACAATCTCGACCCTGAAAAAGCAATGGCTACAGTACCAATGGCAACGGACTAGAACTGTAGTTATTTTCTTTTTGCCACGAATCTGGTCCACAGCCTTTGGTTCATATTTTTGTAGTGAATGTATGACAACCTCAATCTCAACCCTTAATACATGACAACCTCGACTATTGACACATGACAACCTCAACCCCAATAACCTCGACGCTTAACTCATGAAAACCTTGACTCTGACCCTTAACACTATACGGCCGTATGTGGGGCCCACTATTGAGTATGTGTAAAGGGTTGTTGGCCCACCATAGTTAGAAGCATGATCAACATCCACCAACCGTGTTGAACATATTACAAGAAAATAGTTCATATAAAATGAACACCATTATAAGTTATCAAGTTTTGTGAGTCATATAGAGATCATGTCAAAAAAAGTTACCTTGTTCCCATATAAATAAAAGACTACGAAGAAAATAAACGAATTGAATATAGGTTCAAACAGGCCTAATAACTAATGCAGTTCAGAATTAGATACTATTTAACTTCTTTTTTACTTAAAATCCTTATACTTACTAGTACAAGAACAAGAACCGAGACATGCTTTCAAAACCTGAGAGATGAGTGCTCTAATAATATTTGGTACACCCATCATTTTTTGGATTCTTTTATATAATGTGTAAATCACGCAAGCCTAGGGACCCATTGTGTTGTACTTGTGAAATCTATTCCACCCACCAAGTGCGTTCGTTGATGTTAGGCCCTCCTGCCAAAAAATAAGCTAGACCGATTGGACCGGTTTGGAATGTCATCAATCAGCCAGCTAGGATCACACATTGAGTGTCATGTTTGAGTTGCAATCCATCAATGGTGAGGCCCAACATTTGGACGGTTTTATTTAAAGCGCCCATATTTCTACGTACACGGTTCTGTGTGCAGGAATATGGAGCATCACGCTCCTCCAGAGTACTGAATTTCACTCTTTTGACTTTTTGATCCCTGACTAGGACAGTTAATGGGCCGTGCAACTCTTGGGCCAAAACCAGATCACCTCGGCTTTGGTTTCATTTTTAGGCTGTCGGTCGTGCTTGGACTTTATTCCTTTCTCAATTAAAAGTAGGCCGGCCAAGCTTGAATTTTATAACATTTTCTGCCCTGATCTGAGCCAGATCTGGGCCCTTTAAGATCTGCAACGGTTAACCATTGGCATGATCGGCCCAGCCATGACAAACCATAAATTTCAGACCCACAATTTCAAGGGGCTAGATCCAAAATTGAAATGGCCCAAGTTGTTCTGGTCTCGGTTGGGCCCCAGCCCGACAACTTTCCAACATGGCACAGACCCTCAGTCCTTTTCACTAGAGGTGACATCAAAGGTTGTCAATGTCCCTGGTTGCATGTCAGGTTTCTGGGAGTGGCCCACCTAATCCAAGCTTGGGTTGGGATCAAGGTATCTGGGGCCACACCAACCGGCACAATGGTTGGCTGTATGACCATTAGGATACAGGTGGAAACAGCTTTTATGGCTCCCATTATAGCTGTTGTAACTCCTGTAGCGGCCGTCATGATACTGTAGCATTAAAAAAGTTCAAGAAAAAACGTTAATTCAGGTGGGCCCTATTAAGTGCCTTTATATGTTTTAGGCCTGTATTCACCTGGTTTTAGATGGTATGGCCCATTCAAGCTCCGTATACATCTGATTTTTGGGATATCCCATAACCCAAAGGGGACCCATCAAATGCATGGTGTTGATGTTGGACACACATCACAGTGGGCCCACACAGTGTGTGTATGTGGGAAATGGTACCATGAGGTCGACCTCATGGGAACTTCCTATGGGGTCGAGCTGTGTGGGCCCCACCGTGATGTGTGTCGAATATCTACCCCATCAGTCAGATGCACCATTTCATGGTAGGCTATGGGCTTAAAAATCAAGTCAATCCATAATTTGGGTGGGCCACACCACTTACAACAGTTGAAAGGCATCACCCTCCCGTTAAAACATTCATAATCATTTATTAAGCCGACTGAGAAGTGGTTCACAAATCCAGATCATCCACTGTGTGTGTCTCACTTGGATGAGGTGTAAGATCAAGTTTTAGGCATATCTTCACATGATTTTGGATGGTATGGCCCACTTGAGTTCCATATACAGCTAATTTTTGGGATATCCCATAACCTAAGGGGACCCACCAAATGCATGGTGTTGACATTTGACTCACATCACGATGGGGCCCACACAGCTTAACCTCATGAAAAGTTCCTGTGAGGTTGACCTTATAGTTCCCCATATATATATATATATATATATATATATATATATATATATATATATATATGTAAAAGTCGGGTCAGATTGGTCCATCTAGCTCAGCCCATTGATGTTTGGAGGTTAGGTTTTGTAGGGTTCCATACAACCCTAGCCCATTTACCTCCTAGGCCTAAGGTTTACTTCGATCCAAAACTTTGATGGGCCATGAAAAATGAAAACGGTATCCTCCATTGATTGGTGAAAATTTATCCGTTGGGGTTTTATGGGATTCCACATCACATGAACCGTTCGGATTAGATGCCCATGACACGTGTGCAAAGGTGTGCACATGAGCATAACTATATATATATATATAATTAAAAATATTGAAAAACTTAAAAAAGTTTTAAAAAAAGATAATAATTGAGGTACTAAGTATGACTTTCTTCTTTAGTTTTGAATATGTATTTGGAGCAACGGAACATTCATAAAAAAAATGTTGTCTTGGATTGCCTGATACCACTAACTTGAGATTAACTTTAAAATAGTAAAACTTTCTTATTTAGGCTTCTTAAGATTACAAGTCTATATTCGAGTAACAATGCATTGATAACACAATTATATGCTTTCATATAATCACTATATTTAGATTTTGAACGCAAGTTGAATATGGTTTAGTGGATTAAGGAGTATTACATAAAAGTACAAGAAGATTTTCGAAAGTGCTTTCTTCCTTGCTTTTAGTCGGAAGGCAGGGAAGGCTAGTCCTACTAAAGCTGCTTTTGCCGGAAAATGAAAAATAATAATAATAATTTATCCCTTTTAATTTTTGACAACATGGTCCATCCCACTTTGGTTCATTGAATCCCATTTAATTTTGTTTCATTTCTTTAAATAGTCTTATATCTAGTTTTAAACTTTGTCTGTAAGCTTCCATTGTAATTGAATTGAAACAGATGAAAAAAATAAAAGTATGATAGAAAAAATGAAAATAAAAATTTTCATAATGTGACCTTTATGGCTGTATCAGCTTGTAATCATGTATTGATTAAGCTGATACATGGAGATTAGGTCGATACCGCCCTGGCCGTTTTCATAACAGATTGATTCGCCCTTGTATCATGGCTGTAACATAACCATTTTTTAACACTATGGCTGGAACATAAAATTTAATTATTTTTAATTAATTGGCCTCAATTAGGTGTGTGCAAGAACCCGTCAGCCCAGCTTGGCCCATTTGGGTTTTGAGGGCATTTATGTTATAAATCATGCCCAATGGTCTAAATGAAAATCAAATGTTCCGTGGGTCAAAAATGCCTAATCTTGTCTCAATCATAAATTTTTAGGACTTTTTGGAGTAGGTTGGATTTTCTTTTATAAAGACAAAGAAACTTAATAAATTTTTAATATTTTCACTCAGCGACAAAGAATTAAGCTATCACTATATTTATTCAAGGTCTGTATACGAGTTGAACTGGGTCAAGCTTCGGCCAGCTCAGCTCAGCTCAGCTAGCTGGCTACCCTAGCTTGAACTTGGCTCGACTTGGTCCTTGAGCTTGACTGGACAGCTCGGGTCAACTCGGTCAGCAACTCGGGCTAGGTCAAGCTGAGTTCGAGTGGAGCTTGAGCTCGATCTTTCGAGCCGAGTTTGAGTTTGAGCCTATGAGTTGAGTTCAAGTTTAGATTTTATAATTTTTAATATAATATAAATAATATATAATATATAATTTATATACAAATTATTTATATTAAGTGAACCCAATGTGAGTCAAATCGATTCGAAATGAGTCATGTTTGAGTTAAGTTCCGAGTCGAGTTGAGTTCGGTCTAGATCAGACTCGGCTGGAAATTTTTTTGAGCTCAAAAAATCAGCTTGACTTGGCTCGAATCCAGTTTTGAGCTGAGCTTTTCCGGGTCGAATCAAGTGAGTTAACTGAACTAACTCGGTTCATGTACAGCTCTAGAGTAATGAGCATCCCAGATCTTGTATAAAAGTGATGGATGGGCTTGGGCCTATTTGGAGCAGGGGCCTAGGATTTACTATGTGTGTTGGAATTGGATAGACCTAGACTCAGCCAATTCGGTCTGTAGATAGTCCTAGTGGCAATGGGTTGAGTTGGGGCTGGTTCAAGTCAGCCCAAAGGAGCCCAACCTATTGTCCAAAGGCCCAAACTGACCCACTTGACCAGACCCTTTGCTAACTTGTCTAGCTGGGCTGGACAGGGGTGACTAGTGCCTGAACCACTTAGCCCATTTAGCATGGACTCACCGAGTTGGGAAATGGGGTCAGGTCATTTGACCCATGGGCTGACCGGACCCATTGCTACCCCCATCAGGCCATTAATAGGCTGGGCCTAGGGTCAGTTGTGGTTGATACTCAATCACAAAAAGATTGTGTATGTAGAATCAAAGTGACTTAAAATATAACCGTCCATGTCATGGGTCCCAGTTTAGACGGCTCCTAAGATGAAAATTATCTAGATTTAATTCCCTAATAGGACGATTATTAGGACTTCACTAAGATGGTTGAGATGAGAAGTATTCAACGGTTTTAAACAAATAAACAAATGCCTATAAATCAGAGGTTGGAATTGTTAAATCAATCTGAATCTTGGATGATAATCTATCTACAGTGGGCCACAAAATATGGACGGCTTATTTTAGTTAAAATACGCCACGTGTACAACTTCCGAGTGCCTGCGCATCAAGTAGTTCATGTACTTTCAAAGTGACTAAAATACTCTCAACGGCCATAACAGGAAACTACTTTTTGAAAGTCTCAAAACCCTCGTTTTCCCACCAGAAAAGCATCCTCCAACTGAAATGAAATGCTATCTTCTCATCACCTTCGCCATCAGACATTCAAAACTAAACGCCTCTCTCATTTCCTTCTCCTGAATCCCAATCGGTACCTCAAACCGTCAAAATCGTTCTCGTCAAATCAAAGCTTGAAACCCAGAATCCCCAAATCTCTTCTCCATCAGATTGATTCCTGTGAAACCCTCGAACAGTTGAAACAAATCCACGCCAGATCCATCGCTTCCGGCCTCGCGTATGACCATCTCATACTGACCAAGATTGCTGAATCCTTCTTAAACAGTAGGAATCTCGATTACGCGACAAGGGTGTTTGTTCGGATCCGAGAGCCTGGGATTTTTGTCCGGAATGCCCTTATCCGGGCGTATTCCTCATCTGAAACTCCGTCGTTTGCGATATCTATCTATAATGAGATGTGGACTGGTGACGATGTGGGGCCTGATAATTACACATTCCCTTTTGTTTTCCGGGCTTGCGCAAATTATTCTGCTAGCGAGAAAGGGAGAGAGGTTCATGGGGTGATTATAAGAATTGGGTATGACTCGGATCGGTTTATAAGGAGTTCTTTGCTTGGTTTTTATGCTGCCTGTCTAGGAATTGGTGATGCAAAGCAAGTGTTTGATGAATCTACGGAGAGGGATGTTGTCTTTTGGAATGCCATGATCATGGGTTATGCACGAGCAGGGGGTGCTTTGGAAGCTTTTCAGCTTTTTAAAGAGATGGAATTTGGGACGATGAGGCCCAATGAGGGAACAATGTTGGGTTTAATTGTGGCATGTGCAATGACAAAAGACATGGGATTAGGGAGAGAGATTCATGGTTATGTGAAGAAGAATGTCGGATCTATGATTGGGGTGAGAGTGGGGGCTTCCTTGATTGATTTATATGTGAAATGTGGGAACTTAAATTATGCACAAAAACTGTTTGATGAGATGCCTGAAAGAAACACCATTGTGTGGAATTCTTTGATTTGTGGTTATTCGAGGAGTGGATCCCCAACCCGGGCAATTGAACTTTTCATGGAAATGCATGCTTCTAATGTTAGACCAGACAACTTCACAATCTCAAGCATTCTTTCTGCTTGTGCCCAAACAGGTGCTTTAAATCTAGGTGATTGGGTACGAAGGTACGTTGAGAAGAACGGGATTTCTGATGTCTTTGTGGCGACTGCTTTGGTAGACATGTATTGCAAATGTGGGTCAATCGCATTAGCAAGAGAAATTTTTGATCAAATGCCCAGTAGAAACATAGCTACATGGAATGCCATCCTTTGGGGCCATGCATTGCATGGGCATGCACAATGCACATTAGATCTCTTCCATGAGATGACGAAGTGGGGCGTTAAACCAGATTCAATCACATTCCTCGCCATCTTAAGTGCTTGTGCTCACGCAGGCTTGGTTGAAGATGGGTGTCAATATTTGGATTCGATGAAAGATTATTACAAGATCCCGCCCACTGTTGAGCACTATGGATGCATGGTAGATCTTCTCGGATGTGCCGGGCTTCTTAGGGAAGCCAAGGAGTTGATAGAAAAAATGGAGATTGAGCCGAACATTGTTGTATGGGGTTCATTGCTTAGTGCTTGTAGCATTCATGGCAATGTCGAGATAGGTGAGCAGGCAGCTGCCCACGTCTTTGAGTTGGATCAAATGGATGGTGGATCTTATGTGCTTTTATCAAATATGTATGCTGTGGCTCGAAGGTTTGATGGTGTTAAGGCAGTACGAGAGATGATGGCTGAGAGGGGGGTCCGAAAGCCTCCTGGATGTAGCATGATTGAGGTTGGCAATGTTGTTCATGAGTTTGTGGTGGCAGACAAAGCACACCCTAGATCTGAAGAGATTTACTTGGTGTTGGATGAGTTAAGCAGGAAACTGAAGGTGGCAGGCTATGTGCCGATGCTGGCGATAGATCAAGATAAGTAGAAGATATTCTTCAACATGTCGAAGAAGACCATATAGTTCACCTTCTGCTTCAGATGATCTTCATATCTGGGAAATTAAATGCTTTCAGTCTGTTGGAAATCAATGAGCCAACTTATGCCCATTTAGAGATGCCATTTGAAGCACTTTGGTGGAGTGTTATGAGTGCACAGCAGCCTGTCAAAGTAAACTGAATCGAACCTGGTCCCAGGCATGCGCCTATGGTCCTTTAATTGTATGTGTGTGTGCAGGGCTGCAACTTGGGTTTGGGTGAACCTGAACCCGATTGACCCAACCCGAGTTTGGGTTGCGTTGGGTCGAGTTGTCAATGTTGACAGATTGGAAAATGCCAACCTGATTTGAATTCAGGTTGGGTTGAGTTGGGAATAATCACATGTATTTGGGTCAGTTTGGATCAGGTTGGGTCTAGTATCGAGGACTTCGGGTTGGACACCTCACGTTGGGTTGTGCTCGGCTCAACCCTCAACGAAACCCATCCTGCCCGAGTTGCACTCCTATATGCACGTGTGTCTGTGATAAGGCATTCTCCTATGCTTGTGCATGTGGTGACTGCATATATATATATATATATATATATATACATGCATGCATACTTGTGGCGTGCAATATATGCTAATAAAAAGGCTGAGACTGAAGAAAATTTCAATCTTTTTTTTTGCAGGTGTTGGGAGCATGTGAAGCACTATTGTCAAATCTTCAACAATCAGTGGACTGCAAAAACCAATCGAAGCAAATTGACGAACGTTTTAGTATGATTCATGCGAATTCCCTGACACCTCAGTGGGCATGTCATGTATGCTGATGTGCGACTTGCAAGCACACAATCGAATCAGCTAGCAGTATTTCGGCTAGCTATGCCTTGGTTGTGCTGTGCGGCCTAGATGTTACGCATAGATGATTAATTGTCCACATAAAGAACCTCTTTGGTAAAAAGCATCATGAAATGTAGGGCTATCAGCTTTTGAAAGTCGAGCATGTTGCACAAGTTTTGCATTGTTAATCTCGAGTTGCAAAAATTGTGTTGGAGAAGAGTAGTGGATTTGTTCCTTTTCCTAGCAAGGGAGGGAATTCATCATCTAACAGATTCAAGCAATGGTATTACAAGGGCGTCAATCAATCATTCCAGCCAAACAATTGAAGCAACTAACTTGAATGTCCTCAAAGAGTTTTTATGTTGGAAATCCAAGGATCCCAATCACTCAATCTTTATTATGCAGATGATACTCTTCTAATTTTTTGAGGCATCTCAAGACTCGGGAGCAAGTAGAAGTTATTGTATCAATAACAAAGTTCTTCAATGTGGTTTTCAGTCTTCCATTCAATTTTAGCAAAGTGGGAATCTAGTGGGACAGTATGGACGCATTTGCAGTTTACATGAGGTGCAGAGCAAAGCTCATTGAGAAACAACCATTTTTACCCATGCCTTTGAGATCATCTCAACTGCAAAATCATAATAGACAGTCTTTTATTTGACTGTGGGCTACTCTTTTGATTCCATTGTTTCGGCTTTAATTGGTATCTCATGGCATGAATTAAACCCGTCTGAGCAAGCAGAAGAATACTTGTCAGGTCTGTAGAGAAAGCATATGATAGGGTCCTTGTAGAGTTAATCAGTTGGGTATTGTTAATGAATGGAGTTTCAAAATGATATATGGATGTGATTAAGGGTCACTAGTGGAGAGATGAGGAGTTTCAAAAGGATATATGGATGTGATCAAGGGTCAGAAGTGGAGAGATAAGTGGGTTTCCAATTACTGTAACCTTGCACTAGGAGTTAGGGTTGAGCCTGTACCTTTCTACATTGGTTATGGACAAGTTAACGAGGCATTTGCAATAAGAGATCTCATAATATTTTTATTTGTAGATGACTTAGTTTTGATTGACAAGATCGGGAGGGCATAAACACAAAGCTAGATTTATCGAGAGATACTTTAAAATCTAAATGATTTAAAATTAGTCAGACTAAAACAGAGTGTCCACAGCGCATGATTTCTTTCTTTTCTTCTATGTTAGGAGAGCTTTCTTTTTGTAAAGAAATGCATGCGCACATAGAATTCTCTGTTAGAAACGGGAGAAAATATTGTTTAAAATCTACATCTTGATCGTTTGTAGGCGGTAGAAGATGAGGCAAATCAGTCATCCAATCAGTATGGAACAAAGACTAAAATGCCTAGGGAGTGCATTTGGTTGACCCAAATGTCACAAAGTTTCATGATACTTTGCACCAAATAAGGCAGCTTTCATGAAATTTCATGATTTTTGGTAAAATCGAATGCGACCTTAATTGGCAAGGAGAATTTCCTAGAGCAACAAAAAGCTTTGTGGGCCACCGTTATGTTTCTGCCATTCAAACCGGCCGTCGATTTGAGATTGTTGATCGATAATTGCTTATGCAAACATAAACATGTTCAACACTCACCCAAAAATCTAAGTCAGAAAACTAGTCAGGTGGGCCATTGTTTAATAAGCAAATTTACAGCTTAAAAAAATACACTTCTGTTTCTGCAATCCACTTGTTTCTAACATCATGCTCCACTTGATGAGCGCACCAGCCTGATTTTCTACTGCGAAATGTCATCTTTAAAAAAGGGCCTAGATTCAAGCCGTTCATTAGGTAGGGCGCATTGCTAACATGCCAGGGACCAAAATAATGTTGGCCCACTTATTTAGAAGGCAAAACTTGTATGTGAAAAATGGGAAATGAGAAGAACTGTCAACAGTCCAGATTCAACCTACATGTGATTCGAACCAAAGGAATGGGTGGTGTGTCAGGAATATTTACAATTGCTTTGCTCTCCAATCAACGGCAAAATTTCCATCGTCGTCACTGTCACTTGAGGACTCTAGGCTCAACTCCTGACCCCTGAATACCAGCCCTTTTTTCTTCTCAAGCTCCAATCTTGCAGTCTTCAACTCCATGTGCTTTATCTTCAGCATTTCCACTCTCTCCCTATAAGCCCTGAGAAGAAACCAGAACTATCAGTCATCCAAAGACAGCAGAACCTATGGTGAAATAGATAAAGAACCATCAGATTGTTTTTGGCAGGGTTTCCAGAAACTCACTTATTCTCCAAAGATTCCTCCTCTCTTGTCTCAGGAGCGTTAATCTGCCATTCACAGCAAAACTGCTTTGAAGAGGCCATTCACTTACTTGTCTGAAATTTCACCTGGAGTGGAGGCTTACTAATGAAATAATAACTGGGCGTCAGGTCACAGCAGAGATGAATAGCCTGCTGAGGTGCAGATCATGCTTAAAGGAATAAAATCCTCACCTCGGTGGCGATGTCGTCTCTTACTTAAGTTAGATGTTCAGGTTCTACTTATACTCGCCTGTTTTAAATTAATTAAATTAAACGTCAGATTAGAATAGGGGAAAGACATGATTTAAACTATTCCTTAAATGGGTTTACAGGTTGCCTAAGTTGGTGGATCCTTTCTCTTGCTCGGGTGGTAGACTCTCAGGAGTTTCAGCACCCGGTCAAGGGTTCGAGCATCCATAGATGGTGAAATCCCACTACAGCCTGAGTGTTTGTGTGTGCGTGTGTAAAAAAAAAGAAAAAAAAAAGAAAGTTGCCTAGGCATTTGAACTTATGTGTTTTAGGCCCTTTAAATCATCGACTCAACTTGGCTTTTAGTATAAATGGATTCCCATTGTTGAAGGATAGACTAATTCTCGGAAAGGGAAGGGAAAGATAGAAAGTAAGGGAAATTAGGAATCGAACCTGACTTTAGTGGTTGCGAGGTGTACGGGTAGCCTTTACGCTTTCTTTCTCTCGGCCGAGAGCTCTCTCTCTCTCACGATTTCTCTTCCTCTCTTTTCTTGTTTTCTTTCTTGCGGAACGGCAGGGCTCTTTATAGCCGGTCCGAACCTGAAGGCCCCTTTCGTGAATCCGTTTACGCAGCAAGGAAACCGGAGGTCCAGTTTCCTTACGCAACATCTGTTTGCGTAAACGCGGAATAGAGATGCGGTTCTGTTTGCATGCGCACACGTGTGCATCTACGTGTGGGGCCAACATACCTTTGGTCGGTTTTGGATGCCAACGAGGTGAATGGCTTGGATCTTCCAGTCGACCAATCATGGTGGGCCACATCATCTCCAAACAGACATTGTCTGTTTAGGTTACAAAGGCATCCAGTTCCGACTCTTTGCTGGGCTCGGTGGGGCCCACTTATGGCGATCTTTCAATGGATCAGGGTCGTTCATTTTCTGTGTAGGGTCTAGTTAGACCATCTCTCAAGATCTAAATTAGATCCGCGCTTTGGGTGAACCACACCAAAGGAAGCTGCAGTGATAATGACATCCACCGTTGAAACCTTTTTAAGTGTCACCGAGATTTTTTGATCAATCAAAGATATCGGCTTGATCCGAAACTTCTCCAGCTCCTAAGAAGTTTTTAATGGTGAACGTTCAATCCCCACTTTGTGGTCCACATAAGGCCTGTACCTGCGTCATTTTTTCGTCTCATATCGTAAAATGATCTTAGAAACACTATTAACGGCATGGATAAAATACTCAGGGCCCACAGGGTAGGACGCAATCCACCTCCTTTCCATGTGATTTGTCGGGTCAAATCATGTTTGACCCGATATCTTGTTCAGTGTACGGCTATGCACGTGAGTGTATACACTTACGATCATATGTGGGGCCACGGTGATGTTTTGGAGAAATCCACTCCGTCCATTCATTTTTCCAGCACATATTAGGGTCTAAATGGGCCTCTGGTCAAAGATCAGGTAGGTCTGAAGCTTAGGTGGGCCATAACAGGTGAGCGTTTGGTTTAACCATAGATTTTGTTGATCTAAGGGTTAAAATTTGACGTGTATGGTTAATTTCTGATATATAGGTATGGTATAAAATTTCAAGTTAAATGGATAGTGAAAATTATGTGATCTAGAATTCAGGGGTCTAAGTTAGTGGCATTTTCATAATTATTACTGATCTAAGAGTTTTGTTAAATCTAATTATTCTACCTAGTTTTATGCACCTTTCTAAACAATTCTTACAAACGAACTTTCATCTAAATCATTACGGACAATTAATTATTTACTAATTCACTTATGGGAATGTACAAATGTCAAGTCACATGATGGATGGTTCTGTCTTTAAAAATCAACTGTCAAATGACTTGATTTATGAATGGAGATTATTTCCCATGGTCAGATTAGTGTTGGAGAATATGTGTAAGGTTAGGATAGTCAAATTGGTATCGTATATATGTATATATTAAGTTAATTTCTTAATAACACTCGAAAACTTTCAATATTCGGGTATTGAAAAGTTTGGGGTATTACATGTTCACTATCATAAACTTCTCTAGTGTATGGGCACCGCCGACAACTTCTAAAACCCTACAAAAGGGTTATGTTTGCTCTGACGACCACATTTCTTAGAGATAAAAGTCACCGATACATGGAAGATATTTTAAATGATTATTTTATTTTATTTTTTATATAATAACATTTTCTTAGAGATGGAAGCCACTTTTGATTGTGAATAGAGATGGATGTCCGTAGTTATTGTTGTCATGAGGAGAAATGATCATCGGAAGGAATTTAAGGTAGATAAAGATGGTTGTGATTGCCATGTGAAAGACAAAGGAGGAGATAAAATTTGGATTTTATAATGTATTAGTGAACGCTAGGAATCGTCACCCACGCTGATTGGCGTGTTTGAAGGGTTTGATTTGTGGGGGTGATTACGTTGATTTCTGGATGTTGGAGTCACCACTAGCCAATTAATCTTAGAATCCCGCAGTCAGCTAGAACTCGCGGAATATGTAAGGTTGGAGAAATCCGAAGACTCTCCTACCTTAGTTTAACTCCTGATCTGGGATCCGGGATTCCGGGTAAGGGACCTTGGTTACAAAGAGGGAAGGTGTCAGGCACCCTCCCTGCCTGTACAAAGGTACGGTCTCTACTTGGTCTGGTAGAACAATCTCAAGGGATGATAGATATTGTGGTCGAGATAGGACTAGGCACACACGTGGATTTCTGATGTAGCAAGATCTGAGAATTCGGAAAGCCATAAAGCATACGTCCAACGGCATGTATAGAAGGCGGTTGAAATGATGCTTATGCAAATGAGGTAAGAAAAGTTGACTAGACTACTAAGAATTTCTGATGTGACAGGATCCGATGTACGACAAGTCAGAGAACATACGTTCACTAGAAATCTAGAGGAGCAGGGATGTTGAGAAGGGAATAAATGTCATGATGAATGCTTGTGATGTAAATGAGATGATCTTTGGCTTGCTCTTGAGATGACTAGAATATGGGGCACACCATGGTTAATCCGGGCTAGACCTAAGGGTTGAGATGGTGGAGGTGAGGCTAAGGGGTGGCTGGAAAAATCTGAAATTTAATGCTTGGGAGCTCCCCCTCACCCTCTCTCTCTCTCTCTCACTTGGATTTTGGAAATGAGAAGTAGTTGTCTCAAATGTGAAGATGAGAGAGCTATTTATAGCATTTTCTGATGGCAATGTGGTAATTGTTGGACTTATGAAGGGTAAAAGCTAACATGGCAGTTTGGGATTGGTTGAGGAGAGAGGAATGCCACATGACGTGCTCTCATTAGCTCTTGGAGGTTGGTAAAATGGTAAATAAGGTAGGTTGGGGGGGTAAATCCATATGAAAGTTGACTTTGGGACGAGGGACAGCTGTTGCTCGGAGGACACACATGTCTCGCGCGTGGAGGTAATCGGACTACCGCCCGAGTTGGGTTTGGTCCGAAGCTCGTCCAGCTAGAGCCGTGTAAATTTTTTAGAGCATGCGGTAGTCGGATTACCGCTCGGGTACATTTTCTCTCGAATTTTGGCCGGTGGGCCCTTTTTTAGGTCTTGAGAATGGAACAAAGTCTGTTTTGGATATTTGGCTTGAAATGACTCAAAATTGGCTCAATCATGACCTGAAGTGGCTCGAAAAATGGATTAATTGTTGGTGAATGTTTGGGTATGCTTTGGCTTGAATGATGGCTCATGAAGGCTCAGGTTAAGATTAGGGTTTAAGCTGGAGTTAGGCTGAGTTTAGGGTTTAGGTTGAGGTTTGGGTTAGGGTTAGGCTGGTTTTTTGGTTTATGGTTCGGATTAGGTTTTAAGCTGGGATTAGGGTTTGATTTAGGATATGATCATGGTTCCCGCATTATCTTAGCTTTCTCAAGATATTAACCTAGGTGGGGTGTCTACAGATGCCCCTCTTTAGCCGAGGTAGCGAGCAACCGAACGCCAAAGTAAGTGGACACCCCACCCTTCTGGTTATAAAAGGTAGTGGTTCGAATCTGTTGCATGCAGTTGTATAATTGTCAGTCGACTGTATGGAAAAGAGATTACTTGCACATGTCATGAGGGTTTGAGAAAAACGTTGTGATTGTCCCTGCTCGTTCGTGCGGCATTACGGGTCACCAATCACAACCCTTTCACGTCAGATTGTTAATAGCATTGGAGGGTAAGTCTGAAAGTAGGGCCTCTGCGTGTTCGTTGCGGATTTATGAGGATTCGCGTACTGTTTGATCTGTCGTTTTCCTTGCTACGTAATCACCCTAAGAGTATTTGTTCTGTTTGATCGTCAAAGTGGTTAGTTGCCCTGTGCGTTTGTGCAGCCTTACGGGGAACTCACTACGCCGACTTGGACTCGATCAAATTTTTCGAACATCCCGAACTAGGTATGTGCAGGTAATCTTTTACCATGTAATCTGCTGATTCTGATACTTTAGTTAGAATGGATTGTTGTCACTTCAAGTTTGATTATTCTTTGTAGAGATAGATCCACTCATTTCCACTAGCATTCGTACGACTGTCCAGATATAGAGATCGGGTCAATCGTACATGTATCATATACGGATTTGATCATCCTCCGGGAAACTGGAAGGGATCGAATCTTATTTAGCTGTTTGCACTGACCACAACTAGAGAATATGGAAGATTCCTCAGTGTACTGCGCGCCGCGTGTGATTTTTGAAAATTTTTATTTGAAAACTAATCTCTTTGGAACTAGACTCCTTGGAGATTTTATTTGAAAATATTTTTGAATTTTTTTGGAAAATATCCGTTCGATCTCGCGGGTGGGCGTCGTCGTCCGGTTTTTATTTGCGAAAATTAATAGTTGCATTGCCTCCATTGATGAACTGATGGGGCTGATGGTTTTGAAATATTTTTGGTTTTTTTTTTAAAGATATGTCTGACCTCGCGGGAGGGTGTCATCGTTCAGTTTTTATTTGCACAAGTAAACAGTCGCATTGCCTCCACTGATGAGCTGGTGGGGATAACGGTTTTTATTTGAAGATATTTTGAGATTTTTTTTGAAACATCTGTCCGATCTCACGGGAGGGCGTCATCGTCCGGCTTTGATTGTACTGTTTGGATCGAATGGCCAGATGGCCTCCACTAATGAATTAATGGGGCAATTGGGGAACATGGGCCTGATTTGGACATGTGGGCCTAGGACCATGGGCCTTGAAATCGGGCTCGTGAAGTGGGCCTTGCTTTAGATATATGGGCCTAAGAAATGGGCTTGAAAACATGGGCCTTAAACCATAGGCCTTTGGACAATGGGCTTGGTGGGCTTTTGACATGTGGGCCTTGTGGGCTTTGAAATGTGGGTCTCTTGCGCTTTGAAATGTGGGCCTCTGGGGCTTTGGACTATGGGCCTCTAGGGCTTTGAACTGTGGGCTTTTGGACTTTGTGCCTTGCGGTGAGAAGAGTTCCTACTTGTAAACCTTCTCCTTGTGCGGCATGCCTCGATGTGGCCGCTTGGAGAGAGACGAGGTCTTCTACCTGTGCATAGAGGTAGAGAGACTCAAGCAAAGGTTGTCGATATGTGATGGATAGGATAAAGGCTTACCTTGTGATCCTTGACTTCATTGGCTGCTTGTCTTGTATATGTTTTTATTTTGTTTTTGTAAAGGAAAACGATGTACTTGTAAAAAGGATGTTTTAAAGGAATGAAAATTTTTGTTTGTGCCAAACTTGTCAGTGTTTACTTGTGTTTGGATTTGTGCTTTGGATGATGGGATCAGAATATTGAACTCAGCCCATGTCGAATTCGGTATTCTGAATTGTTTACTAAGGATCTCTTTTCCCTAAGAGTAACGCATATTAGGATCATGCCCCTTTGACTTAGGTAGAGTCTGACAGAATTCTGATCCAGGACTTATGTCTTCCTTGTGCTTCTTCACTTTGCTCGTTGCCTTGACTTCTTCTGTACCTGCACTTTTTTTTATTAAATAAAAAGTTATTTTGGCCCGTAGAACCTTTTCAGGTTTCACCACGACTGGCTTTCCCGTCATTTTTGCCCGTGGTGCCATTTCGAATTTTCACCATGTCCCGGGTTTTTACTCTTACCTACCCCTTGGCAGTTGTGCTCTTTTTACCCTTGGTGTCTTTTTAGGTTTTCACCAAGTCCGGTACATGCCTGCTGTTTTTACTCGAGGCGCCCTTTCGGGTTTTCACCTCTCCCCTTTTGCTTAGGCACGTTATTTTTCTTTTGATTTTTCTTTTTAAGTAACAAAAGTGGGGGCTAGATTTCATTCATTGCCGGTCGACTCGTGAGCTGCCTGACTTTGTCTTCAATCACGATCATGAAGCTGCTGACATTGGGTTAAACAATCCTGAGGGGAAAACGAGCTGGTGAATTGTGTTCTCATTCATTGGGTTTAACTTTTTTTTTCTTTTTTTTAGACTGCGCACTTTATTCATCTATTCTTTTTTTACTTTTTTTATGGATTGCGCGCTTTATTCGTCTATTCTTTTTTTTTTAGGACCTTTTATTTTTTTAGAACACTTATTGGAGGGAAGGAATGATGATGGAACGTACCTCAGGATACTAACCACTTGTTGTTTGGCTTCAGCTTTACGATTGTAGTTGTTGACATAGTCAGGTAGGATTACCCATGATAGATATTCATGTTGTCAGCGTTGGTGGGCTCTAGAAGATCTTTGCCCCGAATGATGGTGGACGAAAGATACCTCCCGAAAAAACTTTCCGAATGATCAACGGATCATCCTATGATGGCTTGGACTTGCCCCCTGGATCTAGTAAGCGCAATGGTAGGATGTGCATTATTACTATGTTGCTAACCTTTCTTTCAGACTTGCTTGTCGTTGGTCCTAGCGATCGTCGTACGCTTTATGTCTGCAAGATGTAGTTGGTTGTATCGAGGTTACCACCAATCATTTTCCTTGACTTGTCTTTTTCATTCGTACCGATAATGTAGGATGTTGTTGGCGCCCACTTTTGTCTGCTACGAGAATGTACTCATGACCATTGGATGCCTTTGGGGTCATTCTTTTGATAATGTTCACACCCCGTAATGAAGAGGGGTTAGGGTGTTGTTAGGTTATAAAGACTCGAAGCATGCACATGGATCCGTTACGCAAGCTTCGAATACTTGAAGCACTTCCTGACATGCTGCTGTTGAGACTCATATATTGCATAATTTCCCTCATTTATATCTTGGTTTTATGAACATGAATCAATTTAATATTCTATTTTACTTATGTATATGTTGTAAGATGAATTTAAGTGCTTGAATTGAAAGGGGTGTTAAAAGCATGGAT
Organism: Magnolia sinica; assembly: GCF_029962835.1. Lineage (NCBI taxonomy): Eukaryota > Viridiplantae > Streptophyta > Magnoliopsida > Magnoliales > Magnoliaceae > Magnolia > Magnolia sinica. Next base: position 9,597,276 of record NC_080587.1, on the reverse strand, counting down.
TTAATGTTCAAGAATCACCAAGGCAATGGATGAATCTTAGGAGACCAAGATTAAAGAATTCATGTGCCAATGATCCAAGAAACCCAAGTGAGGAATGAAGAGAATCGAAGATTTGAAGTAAATAATCTTGAAATCGTCCTGAAAAAGTGTATTCTAAATCTCTAAAGTCTATTTTAGAAAACTGCACAGCGTAAAATCTATTTTAAACAAACTGTGCAGCGAGAAGTCTATTTTGAAAAACTGCATATATTTGAGGTGGTTTCTAGAGTTTTTCAACTTTGTACGAAAATTGGAGTTCCCTACTTATAAATAGGGCTTCCTAAGGCATTCCTAAATATCATTAAAAGCATTCAAGAGCAATATTTAGAGTTTTTAAAAGGGTTTTCAATTTTATAAGTTGTTTTTCCTTTTAGATCTTTTCTATTTGTATTTATTTCTTTCTTGTTGCTTTTTTTTTTCTATTCTAGTTATGTTTTTCTAAGTTCCCTCTAACCTAAGCTAGAAGGGAAGCACATGGGTTTAATAATTCTTTAAGTTATGATGATTGATTGTTTTAATGATGAGAAGAATGGTGTATGCATGTTATCTATTGTTTAGGTTTAGTTTTTTATCCTCTTATGAGATCTATATGTTTTTATCATATGAGATACTCATTGATGAATAGGTTTACCCTAGATCGATCAGATTTCCTAGATAGGAGAGGTTCTCAACCTGTTATATTTCTTTGATTTTCATTATCTCATTGATATTGAATTCTTAAAATCACTAGAGCTTGAGAATATATATCAATGGTGCAAATCCATGATTTCCTAGTCTTTTATATCATTTATTTAAAATATTTAAACTTTTTATTTTTTGATTAGGATGACCATAGTGCTAAGATCATAATTGTGTTATCTAAGTTATCATGATTTTGGAATATTAACCTATGTGTGGAACTTTGAAACTTGGGTGTTGTTTTAATTCAGTTGAATTACATCCATTTAAAAATCTCAAAATCAAATCATCAGATTAGTTTTTATTACTTAGTTTGTTTTGCATGTGATTTTCTCCTTCTCACAATTCATGTCCCTGTGGGATCGACCTTGTATTCACAAGATATTACTTACGAACCTCTGCACTTGGAGGCAAGCAATTAGCTGCAATAGTTTGTCTCCATCGTTCGTCAGTAGGACTCCATCGTGGACTTCAAACATGATCTTAATAGATTTGCTTAATGGGCTTGACTTCAGGCTTCATAGCGGATGGTGTATGACTAGCTCTTCATTCGATCTGGGTAAGGCTTTATATGAGAACACGAGGTTGGATAGCCCATGCCTTAAGAATTATGTCATCCTCTGCTTGTACTCAAGAAGCGAGGATTTCTTGATGCGTACTGTTCTAGGGAGCTTAAGGGATCCCAAGTTCACAATTTCAAAATCGTGCATAACAACATTAGCCTTTGTTTTGAACTTTCTGAGGGAATCCTCTAGCTTGAGAGTTGGATCATCATTTTCCCTATCCTGAGCTTCATTCAAACCCATGAGTTTAAAGTCTAACTCCAGATCGAAATCATATGAGTCGAATTCAAACTCAAGTGTTTTGACAAACATGCCTGACACATTATTGCTTCTTATTTTTTAAAGATTTTATATTGTTTTTGTGTTCTGAGAAATTTCTGTTGTTTTTGGATTTTGGTAAATATATGATTTTTTAGCACTTTAACAAGTATCATGGCATTTCAAAAATATCTAATGTTTTTGGCTTTTGAGAATTTTCTAATTTTAATTTTTTTGACATGTATCTTAATTTTTTGGCATTTTAAAAATATCTAATGTTTTTGGCTTTTGGGAATTTTCTGATTTTTTTTTTGGGATTTTTTTGAGAAAGACGGCGATGTGAGCCAGGGATTGCCAGATTCTATTCGAGGAGCCAGACATTTTTTTTTTATGCCGTCTTGGGGATTACGAACCAGCTATTGCCCTGCACTCCCTCCCCTTAGGAGGCAAGGCCAGACGGATCAATAGGTAGGCCCTCATTATCACGCCCAAATGTTGCGATGAGTTTGGGATTGAGCTCTGAGTTGGTGTTGGAGGTCACTTTCCTCAGCTCATCCCTGATGCATTGTGAGTCTTTGGATTCTTCTTGCTTAGGTGGGATCCAGACTGTGATCCAGTCAATCAGGGGAAATTCTTGCCCCTTGCCTAAGTCATTTTTAAGTAGCTTAGTTAGTCTCATTTCACTAATTTGATCCCCCACGGTGAATCTCGGCCTGCCAACCGGATAGATGATCCATTATCTGATGGATTTGATTAATGTGCAGTTGAAGGGATCATCCTCCTCTTGCCGACTTTGCCCTCATTCGGTCCATTTGTGCTTTAGTACCTCACCCTTAGGAGGCTGATATCCCAGTCCTGTCATGCCTTCATTTTCTTGATATTCGAGCTGATAATAAAAATGTTGGTGCCTGACTGAATGGAAAACATAGTTTGATCCGATGGGACATTCAAGAGGCATGCAATTTACAGTCTCGAACTCAAGACTATGGTATGGGATATCCTCATCGGAGCATTGTATGTATGTGATCAGGATATCTAACTCTTGACAGTTGACTACTTCTATCGGAAAGATTTGTTCAGGATCATCCAGAATGGTCGGCGCCTTGTCTCTGAACATGTACTTGGCCTTTCGGTGAAGAGTCGAAGAGAGAGCCTTGACTCTATGGGTCCAAGACCGATCAGGGAGGAGATGAAATGAAGCTGTGATGTCAAAGACTTGAAAAGTGATGGTTGATTCTTTGCGGTTAATGAAGATCTCGACGTTAATCTCTTCCTCGACCTTTCTCCTAGAGGCGAGGACCACTCGTCCTATACTCTTCTCTTGAAGAATTGAAGACTGAATAGAGCTAGGTAAATCCCTTTAAGTAGCAGAATGTCCTCCCTGGAAAGTCACCGTATGATTGAAGCTGGGCCATGATTTTGTTAGGGCATGCGGTATGTTGATCGAGGAATGAGCTTTTTCTTGGATCATAAGGGTTGGAGTGGGGGCCAAATAGGTAGGTGGTGCCCCTTGTGAGACAAAGGATGTATAGACTAGATTGATCGGTGGTGGCTCCTATAGACTTGGGGGTATGGAGATTGGACTGGATGGAGTTGCCCCTTACATATTTAAGAACGAAGAGGTTAGACTGGCAGGGTGTGCCCCTTGTAGAATTGGAGGTATGAAGATTGGACCGGCTGGAGATGCCCCTTGCATATTTAAAAGCGAAGAGATTGGACTGACAGGGTGTGCCCATTATAAACTTAGGGGTATTGTTGTTGAGCTGGTAGTGAATGAATGGATGCATTGGACCGGATTGACCGGGGGTGGCTCTCCTTGACTGATATTGTTAGTAGGGGTTCCTGATGAGCTGGGGCATACTTGATACGGTGGTAAAGAATTTTGGAGGATGTTGGCCTGAGCCGTAGTGTTAGCCTACGGGGTGATCGCAATCTTCTGGCTTTCAATCAAATCTTGGATCGCATGTTTCAAGGCGAAACAACGGTCGGTTAGATGGCCAGGAGACTGATGATATGTGCAATACTCATTTTCATTGTAACTTGTGGGCAGGGGATTTAGCGGTAGTTGAGGTTGGAGTGGTGTTAGAAGTTGCTTTTGCACCAACATTGTCATGATCTGACTGTATGTTTGTACCAAAGGAGTGAACTTCCTGCCTAGCATTGCCTGTTTGTATGGGTTTTGGGCATTTTCCCTAGGATGTTGTTGTTATTGTTGAGGCAGTTGTGCCTGATATTCCTGTTGGGCTTGCTGTGGTTGGTATTCTTTATTTGGTTGTCGCTAGTACTGCCTGTCTTGTTGTGGCTCCGGTTGCGGAGCGTACTGGTTACCTTGAGTGTTGGCAACGATACTGTTGACCTCTGCAGTGCGTTGCGAGGGAGCAATGCCGTTTCCATTCCCATATTCGACGGCTTTCCCCTCGAGGTTACTTCTTTTGATTGAGGGGGCCTGGTGCGGCCATGGGGAAATGGTTCCGGCTCTGATCCCGGCTTCCACTTGTTCTCCGGCTCGGATGAGTTGGGAGAAGTTCACATATGGGTACGAGATTAGATATCCTGAAATACTTGGACTTGCTAAATGAACAATCATGGATATCTGTTCTTCATCATCGATGGGGTTTCTCATTCAGGTTGTCATGGCCCGCCATCGTCCCACGTATGCTGACAATAATTTATCGCTTTTTTGTCTCAAGGCAGCCAGATTTGCCATTCTCAGAGCCATGTTCAGATTGTATGAAAATCTGTCGATAAATGCCTAGGAGAGTCTCTCCAAGTCCTAATCTGATGACTATCCAATGATGTGTACCAATTTAAAGCATCGCCCTTAAGAGATTTCTGAAAGAGCCGTATCAAAGCTCCATCGTTCCCTGCCATCGCATTGAGTTCCTCACAAAATACTTTCAGATGTGTTGTAGGGCACCCACTACCGTCATATCTTTTAAATTTGGGTACCTCAAAGTTTGGAGGCAGCCGAGCATCTGGAAAGGGATACGGATCCTTGAATTTGGTGGATGGGTGATCCACTCCTTACAGCCTTTGCAGCTGATTTTGCACCATTTGCAGCTGTTCTCGTAGCTCCTCGATTTATGACTTGCTGTATTGCGGATATCTTACCCATTGATGTAGGGCTTGTGCTGCTTCCTCCTCATAAGGATCGACTTCCTCGACCCTTTGGTTTCTGAGAATGGGGGGTTGCTGGAAAGAAGATGGACTCCCGGTGGCAGGAGGTAACTGGAATTGAACTCCGCTCCCTTTTGGGAGAGGGCATGATGTTGGGAAATGGCTCCCGCCTGGGGTATCTACCAATTCTGGAATGTTGCTCATGTTAGGGGGAGTGAGTTGGACTCAAAACTGACCCTCTTCATGGGCAACCGTCAGTTCTTGTCTGTGGTTCCCGTTAGGGGAAACCTGATTGTTGTGATGTGTTGAGTAATGATGTATAGGAGGGTTGCTCCTGTTTGTTAGTTGTTGTTGATCTTGTGCTGACTCTTCTGGGAGAGGGAGAATAGGATTTGCTGGAAGAATAAGGGAAAAGGCAAAAGGAGTTTGAGGGATTGAGCTATTTTGCATACTAGGCTGTGTCGCCTCCGTGTTTGGTATGACACCTGGCACTAGGAGAAGTTGTAGCTCCTGCAATGCTCAGAAACTTTGGGCCATCTCATTCATGATTACATTAACTAGTAGATCTGTTGGAGCTACCAGAAGTGTCGGCACTGGTGCCGGTGCTGGTTCTGATGTTGAAGTTTCAGGAGCTGGTTGAGCTACTGACTCTTCTTCATGGGTAGCCTGAGAGGTAATGGCTTCCCGGGATCGAGTGGTCATGGTTTGGATTGATGCCTAAGCAAGTGTAAAACAAAGACTGATTTTTTTGTATGAATGTAGTGATGATGTCTCTTGAGATTAAAGTACCGCACACTTTCGAGTTGGGCCTCAGCTAGTGCAAAAGCTAGCAAGTTCCCAATGGAGTCGTCATTCTAAGAATGCTGGGAATTGGCGCCCACGCTGATTAACATGTTTGTGGGGTTTGATTTGTAGGGGTGATTAGGTTGATTTGTGGATATTGGAGTCGCTACAAGCCAATTAATATCAGAATCTCGCAGTCAGCTAGAACCCGCGGAATATGTAAGGTTGGAGAAATCCAAAGACTCTCCTACCTTAGATTGACTCCTAGTCTGCGATCTAGGATTCCAGGTAAGGGACCTTGGTTACAAAGAGGGAAGGTGTTAGGCACCCTCTCTACCCGTACAAAGGTACGATCTCTACTTAGTATGGTAGAACAATCTCAAGGGATGATGGATGCTGTGGTCGAGATAGGACTAGGCACACATGTGGATTTCTGATGTAGCAAGATCTGAAATTTAAGCAAGCCACAAAGCATACGTCCAACGGCGTGTCTAGAAGGCGGTTGAAATGATGCTTATGCAAACGAGGTAAGAAAAGTGGACTATACTACTAGAAATTTCTGATGTGAAAGGATCTGATGTACGGCAAGTCACAGAGCATACGTTTACTAGAAATCTAGAGGAGCAGGGGGGTTGAGAAGGAAATAAATGTCATGATGAATGCTTGTGATGTAAATGAGATGATCTTTGACTTGCTCTTAAGATGGCTAGAACATGAGGTACGGATACACCATGGTTAATCCGAGCTAGATCTAGGGGTTGAGATGGTTGAAGTGAGGCTAAAAGGTGGCTGAAAAAATCTAGAATTTAAGGCTTGGGAGCTCCCCCTCACCCTCTCTCTCTCTCTCTCTCTCTCTCTCTCTCTCTCTCTCTCTCCCTCACTTGGATTTTGAAAATGAGAAGTGGTTGTCTCAAATGCGAAGAGGAGAGGGCTATTTATAGCCTTTTCTGATGGCAATGTGGTAATTGTTGGACTTATGAAGGGTAAAAGCTGACATGGCAACTTAGGATTGGTTGAGGAGAGAGGAATGCCATATGGCGTTCTCTCATTGGCTGTTAGAGGTTGGTAAAATGATAAATAAGGTGGGTTTAAGGGGTAAATCCATATGAAAGTTGACTTTGGGACGAGGGACAGCTGTTGCTCGGAGGACACACATGTCTCGCGCACGAAGGTAATCGGACTACCTCCCGGGCTGGGATTGTTCTGAAGCTTGTCTAGCTAGAGCCGCGTAAATGTTTGAAAGCAGGCGGTAGTCAGATTACCGCTCGAGTACAGTTTCTCCTGAATTTTGGCCGGTGGGCTCTTTTTTGGGTCTTGAGAGCGGAACAAAGTCCGTTTTGGATATTTGGCTTGAAATTGCTCAAAATTGGCTCGATCATGACCTGAAGTGGCTTGAAAAATAGATTGATTGTGGATGAAGGTTTGGGTATACTTTGGTTTAAATGATGGCTCGTGATGGCTCAAGTTATGATTAGGGTTTAAGCTGGAGTTAGGTTGGGTTTAGGGTTTAGTCTGAGGTTTGGGTTAGGATTAGGCTGGTTTTTTGGTTTATGGTTCAGATTAGGGTTTAAACTGGGATTAGGGTTTGGTTTAGGACATAATCATGGTTTCCGGATTGTCTTAGCTTTCTCAAGATATTAGCCTGGGTGGGGTGTCTATAGTATTACCTTGGTTGAAGTAGTTGTCATGTGCTAAGGGTCTGGGTTAATAATATTATGGGTTTAGGTTGTCATATATTAATGATTTGAATCTATGTTGTCGTATGTTAAGAGCCTAGGTAATCATGTGTTAATGGTTTGGGTCATAGTTGTCATGTATTAAGGGTTTAGGTTATCATATGTTAAGGGTTTGGGTCATGGTTGTCATGTATCAAAGGTATACGTTATTATGTATTACAGGTCGAGGTTGTCATGTATGAAGGGTCGAGGTTGACACACAATAACCTAGACCCTAAACAAATGACAACCTCAACCCTTCAAAAGCAATGGCTATGGACTAAAATATTCTTTCACTATGAATTTAGTTCGTAGCCTTTGCTCTATTTTGATAGTGAATACATGACAACCTCAACTCTAAAAAAGCAATGGCTATGGTATCGATAGTTGTGGCTTAAACATTATTTCATTGCGTATCTAATCCGTAGCATTTGCTCCATTTTGGTAGTGAATGCATGACAACCTCAACCCTAAAAAAGCAATGGTTGCAATATTAATGGCTATGGATCAAAACATTATTTCACTACAGATCTAGTCCATAGCCTTTGCTTCATTTTGATAGTGAATGCATCACATCCTCGACCCTTACCATATGACAACCTCAACCTTGAAAATGCAATGGCTACAGACTAAAACCGTAGTTATTTTTTTCGCTACGAATCTGGTTCATAGCATTTGGTCCATTTCTTTGTAGTAAATGCATGACAACCTTAACCTCGACCCTTAATACATGACTACCTAGACTATTAACACATGACAACCTCAACGCTTAACTCATAAAAACCTTGACCCTGACTCTGGACACTATAAGGCCGTATGTGGGGCCCACTATCGAGCATGTGTTAAGGGTCGAGATTGTCATGTGTTAAGGGTTGTGGGCCCACCATAGTTGGAAGGATATTGATCAACATCCACCAACCACATTAAACACATTACAAGAAAATAGTTCATATAAAATGGACACTGTTATAAGTTATAAAGTTTTGTAAGTCACATAGAGATCATGTCAGAAAGAAGTTAACATCTTCTCATATAAATAGAGAACTACACAGAAAATGAACGAATTGAATATAAGTTCAAGTAGACCTAACATTACTTTATCGGAATTGAATACTACGTAACTTCCTATTCACTCAACATCCATACGGTTGACTACTGATACAAGACCAAGAACTGAAAGATGCCTTTAAAACCTACTAAATGAGTGCTCTAATAAAATTTGAAACATCCATCATTTTTGGGCCCCTGATCTTTTATATAATGTGTAAATCACGCAAGCCTAAGGATCCACTGTGTTGTACATGTGAAATCTATTCCACCCATCAAGTGCGTTCATTGATGTTAGGCCCTACTGCCAAAAAATAAGCCAGATCTACAACTCCCAACAGGGTACAATAGGGATGGAATGCCAACCATAGATTTTTGTGAGGGTGTGTAAGCTTAGATGGCGATGTGATCTATAGGATCACACTTTGAGTGTCATGTTTGAGTTACAATCCATCAATGGTGAGGCCCAACATTTGGACGGTTTAATTTAAAGCGCCCATGTTTCCACATACACGGTTCTGTGTGCAGGAACATGAAGCATCATGCTCCTTAGTACTGAATTTCACTCTTTTAACTTTTTGATCTATGACTAGGACAGTTGATGGGCTATGAAACTCTTGGGCTAAGCCTGGATCACCTGGGCTTTGGTTTCATTTTTAGGTTGTCGGTTGTGTTTGTGTACACGAGTCGATCTGAGTCGAGCTTGGCAAAGCTCGACTCAGCTCGGTCAGTAGCTGACCCCAGCTCAAACTTAGCTCAGACCTCGAGCTTAACTGGCCATCTCGGCTTGGTTCGGTCGGCGGCTCGATCCAGTTCAAGCTGAGTTTGAACCAAGATTGAGCCGAGTTCGCCTGTACAGCATTTCCACAAACACATGGATTGCACATTCAAAATCTCACTGTATGTAAAACTGCTGCAGTTTTATAGGTATTTCATCAAACAACTTGCATGCAACATCAAAATCAAGAAAAAAGATATTTGTTTCATATACATACCTTCCTTGCCACCAGCCGACACTTCGTTGAGTCATTTAGTCAAACACTTGGTGAGCAAAAGAAATTATTTATTTTCTTTTGCATAATTATGGAAATGTTTTCGGGTCTTATTGCAAAATGTAATGAAAATGGCCTAATCCAAACCCCCTTTGCTAAAAATGGTGTTTTCATCTCTCACCTTCTATTTGCTGATGACTTAATGATCTTTGCGAAAGCTGATCCCATAACTACTATGAATCTTAGATGTTTCTTTGATCATTTCTCCTATAACTCGGGGTTAGAAACCAATTTTTTTTAAAGCACAATTATTTTCTCTGCTTCTTCTCATGAGAAGGATCACATATACCATATTCTTGGAATTAATGAAGGTAATTTGCCTCTAAAACATTTGGGATTACCTCTCTATTCTAAAAGACTCCACCTTCGGGACTGTGAATCTTTGATTGATAAGGTCAATAAGAGACTTGGGGGTTGGTGCATGAACCTCCTTTCCTTTGCAGGCAGATTAGAATTGATTATTTCTACTTTATCTAACCTTCACTTCTTTTGGGCAAATGCAGTCCTCCTCCTTAAGGGATGTTTAGCCCTTTTGAAAAGCGAATGAGAAATTTCCTTTGGGAAAATTCTGAGATCCATTCATTAGTTGGGACCAGATCTACAAACCAAAATCTAAGGGCAGTTTGGGAATCACTCCTTTATTCATTTCTAACCAAGCTTGTCTGGTCAAAAGTTTATGGAAAATTGCTACAGATGATAAAAGTCTTTGGAGCTCTTGGGTCCGTGCGAAATACTTTCGTGGTAAATCATTCTGGACCCAAAATATTCCCTCTGATGCATCTTGGGCTTGGCGAAGGTGTTAGACCCATTGCTAAGCCCCACATTAAATACCTCATTGGCAATGGTCAAAATACCAACTTTTGGTTCGACCCATGGCTTAGGCATGATAACCTTATAAATCGGTTTGGGCACAGGGCTATCTATGACCTTGGTCGTGGGCGAGACATTAAGGTTAGTGAGTTTATTCTCAATGGTTCTTGGTCTCTCCCCTCTCCAACCTCGGCTAACCTTAAGGAAATATTTAATGGCATTCAGAGCATCCCTATCTTTAATATGGAAGATGAAATAGTTTGGACCAATGACCCCTTTGGGAAACCTACTCTTTCTTCCATTATTGGTGCTTGTAAGCCCTATTCTCAGGATGTTCCTTGACATGATCTTGTATGGTTTAAGGGCCATATCCACAAACACTCTATTATTGCATGGATGGTCTTCCTTGGTAAGCTCAAAACTAAGGATTGAATTTCTTCATGTGGCATTCATGTGGATGATGGTTGTGCTTTATGTACTTCACCTGTTGAAACTATTGACCACCTTTTCTTTAAATGTTCCATTGTCCATTGGATCTGGAGCTAATTGTATTCTAGGCTGGGGCTCCAAGCACCTCCCATAATGTGCCCTCTTATAGAATCTATTAAACATCTTGTTGGGAGTCTTTCTCTAAATTTAGGGTGTAACTTACTAACCAACCTCTTGTTCCCTGCCCTTGTCTGGCACATTCGAAAAGAGAGGAATTCAAGGATTTTTTTAGACAAGTCGTCCTCTAAGGAGTTCATCCTCCGTTCTATCCTGGGGGATGTTAGAGCTAGAGTTATATTGATTATGGGTTCTTCTATTGTATCATATATACCTAACTCTATTTCGGCCCTTTGGGATTTCCCTACTACCTTCTCTAGGGGTCCCAGGCTTTTTGCTCCTCCTACCTCATTCCAGCCTCTTTGGGTTGGGAAGTGTCGGCTTGTCGGTTCCCATACCACAGGCAGTGTCATGGGGATCATTTGTTTTTCCCCCTCTTCCATTTCGTCTGTTGGGGTTTTACGCTTTAGGATTTGGACCCTGACCCCCCTGATAAATGTCTAAAGATTCTATGTATTGGCCTTACTAAATTGACATTTGCGGATATTTCAAGTATTTCTCTCGAAGTGCATAACGCTCAAGTTGTTAAAGCCATTAAAGACCCTTCTACCTTTTCTTGGAGAGTGAGGCAGTATGTGAAATCTATCATTTACTAGGCCGATTGAGATGTGGTTCACAAATCCAAACCATTGATTGTGTGTGTCCCACTTGGATGAGGTGTCAGACCAAGTTTCAGCCGCATTCAAAAGTTAGGTGGGTCCCACTAAGTACTTTTATTTGTTTTAGGCATGTTTTCATGTGGTTTTAGATGGTATGCCCCACTTGAGTTCCGTATATAGCTGATTTTTGTGATATCCAATAACCTAAAGGGGACCCATCAAATGCGCAATGTTGATGTTCGACACACATCAACCTTATAGTACCATTTTCATATATATATAGCCGAATGCCCAGCCGTGCGCCAATTCGCACTGAACTCGTGCGAACTTTTTGAGAACTCATTATACTAGATGTGACTTTAAAATCTGAACGGTCCACGTGAAGCAACACCTCATGAAACCCCCCAGGCCTAATGTTTACTTCGATCCAAAATTTTTGTGGTCAATGAAAATTGAAAGCACCTTCCTCCGTTGATTTGCATTTCTCTTTGCTATGGCCCACAAGAATTTTATATCATGGTGAAATTTTGTCACTTGGGGTTTCATGGGATTCCACATCACATGGACTATTAGATTAGACGCCAGTGACACATGTGCAAAGGTGCGCACATGCGTAGGTGAGCACATGAGCATATCTCATATATATACATATAATTAAAAATATTGAAAAACTCAAAAAAGTATAAAATAATAATAATAATTGAGATTCCCAGTATGACTTCCTTCTTTAGTTTTGAATATGTATTTGGAGTAACGGAACATTTATCATAAAAAAATGTTGTCTTCGATTGCCTGATGCCACTAACTCGAGATTAACTCCAAAACAGTAAAACTTTCTTATTTAGGCTTCTTAAGATTGTAAGTCTATATTCCAGTAACAATGCATTGCTAAGACAATTATATGCTTTCATATAATCATTATATTTAGACTTTCAACACAAGTTGAATATCGTTTAGTGGATTAAGGAGAATTACATAAAAGTACAAGAAGATGAAAAAAATGAAAAAATAATAATAATTTGGCCCTTTTAATTTTTTACAACATGGTCCATCCCACTTTGGTTCATTGAATCCCATTTAATTTTGTTTCATTTCTTTAAATGGTCTTATATCTAGTATTAAACTTTGTTTGTAAGCTTCCGTTGTAATTGAATTGAAACGGATAAAAAAAATAAAAGTATGATAGAAAAAGTGAAAATAAAAGTTCTCATAATGTGACGTCCTTTATGGTGGTATCAGCTTGTAATCATGTATTGATTCGGTAATGAAGCTGATACAGGGAGATTAGGCCAATACCGTCGATACCGACCATTTTCATAACAGATTGATTCAACCTTGTATCATGTAATGAGGGTGGCCATTTCTTTATGGAATGGACTATATAGTCATAACATAACCATTTTTTTACACTATGGTTGGAATATTAAGCCGATGGTTGGGCTCAAACATAAAATTTAAGCATTTTTTATTAATTGGCCTCAACTAGGTTGTGTGCAAGAACCCGCCAGCCCAGCTTGGCCCATTTGGGTTCCGAGGGAATTTATGTCACAAATCATGCCCAATGATCCAAATGGAAATCAAGTGTTATGTGGGTCAAAAATGCCAAATCCTGTCTCAATCATCATTTGTTAGGACTTTTTAGAGAAGGTTGGTTTTTCTTTTGTAAAGATGAAGAAACTTAATAAAATTTTAATATTTTTACTCACAGTGATGAAGAATTAAGCTATCACTATATTTATTCAAGGTCTACATATGAGTTGAGCTTGGGCTAACTCGGCTCAGCTCGGCCAGCAGGCTACCCTAGCTAGAGCTGTACATGAATCGAGTTAGCTCGGTTAACTCGCTCGACTCGACTCGAAAAAGCTCGATTCAACTCGTTTCAAAACTGAGTTCGAGCCGAGTTGAGCCGATTTTTGGAACTCGAAAAAATTTCGAGCCGAGTTCGAATAGACTCAGATTGAACCTCGACTCGAATTGAACTCGAATCGAATCAGTTCAGTGTCTCAGTTATTTTGATATTGATATTGCTTACTAAGTGTTTGATGAAATGACTTAATGAAGTAGTGTTTCGGGTGCATACATTCTTTGTCGGATCGGCTAGTGGCGAGGAAGGTATGATACGAAAAAAATCACTTCGAAAAAATTTTTACACGATAAAATTATCTTTGTATTTTGATTTTGATGTTGCCTATCGAGGGTTGAAATGCCTGCAAACTGCTGTTGTTGTTTTGCATACTATGAGATATTGAAGGTGCATTACATGTGTTTGAGAAAATGTCACAGAGGCTTGAACTGGACCGAGCTACTGACCGAACTGAGTCGAGTTGTCCAGTGAGACTCAAGGACCGAGCCGAGCCAAGTTCGAGCTGGGGTCAGCTACTGGCCAAGCTGAGTCGAGCTGTGCCATGCTCGACTCAGTTTGACTCATGTACAACTCTAACCCTAGCTTGAACTTGTCTCGGCTCGATCCTTGAGCCTCTGATTGGACAAATCAGCTCAGCTCAGTCAATGGCTCGGGCTAGCTAGAGCTAAGTTTGAGCTCGATCTTTTGAACTAAGTTTGAGTTCAAGTTTAGGTTTTATATATATATATATATATATATATATACATATAGTTAGATAGTAAGTGAACTTGATCCGAGTAATGAGCATCCCAAATCTTGTATAAAAGTGGTGGATGAGCTTGGGCATACGTGGAGCAGGGGCCTAAGATTTACTATGTGGGTTGGAATTGGACAGACCTAGACTCAGCCCAGTTTGGGCTGTAGATAGTCCTAGTGGCAACGGGTTGGGTTGAGTTGGGGCTGGTTCAAGTCAGCCCAAATGAGCCCAACCTATTGTCCAAAGGCCCAAACTGACCCACTTGACCAGACCCTTTGCTAACTTGTCTAGCTGGGCTGGACAGGGGTGACTCGTGCCTGAACCACTTAGCCCATTTAGCTTGGACTCACCAAGTTGGAAAGTGGGGTCAGGTCATTTCACCCATGGGCTGACCGGACCCATTGCTTCCCCCATCAGGCCATTAATAGGCTGGGCCTAGGGTCAGTTGTGGTTGATACTCAATCACAAAAAGATTGTGCATGTAGAATCAAAGCGACTTAAAATATAACCGTCCATGTCGTGGGTCCCAGTTTAGAAGACTCCTAAGATGAAAATTAGCTAGATTTGATTCCCTAACAGGATGATTATTAGGACTTTGCTGAGATGGTTGAAATGAGAAGTATTCAACGGTTTTAAACAAATAAACAAATGTCTATCAATCAGCGGTTGGAATTGTTCAATCAATCTGGATCTTCAATCTGGATCTCGGATGATAATCTATCTACAGTGGGCCACAAAATATGGACGGTCTATTTTAGTTAATATAGTACAACTTCCGAGTGCCTGCGCATCAAGTAGTTCACGGACTTTCAAAGTGACTAAAATACTCTCAACGGTCATAACAGGAAACTACTTTTTTGAAAGTCTCAAAACCCTGCATTTCCCTCCAGAAAAGCATCCTCCAACTGAAATGAAATGCTATCTTCCCATCACCTTCGCCATCAGACCTTCAAAACTAAACGCCTATCTCATTTCCTTCTCCTCAAACCGTCAAAATCGTTCTCGTCAAATCAAAGCTTGAAACCCAGAATCCCCAAATCTCTTCTCCATCAGATTGATTCCTGTGAAACCCTCGAACAGTTGAAACAAATCCACGCCAGATCCATCGCTTCCGGCCTCGCGTATGACCATCTCATACTGACCAAGATTGCTGAATCCTTCTTAAACAGTAGGAATCTCGATTACGCGACAAGGGTGTTTGTTCGGATCCGAGAGCCTGGGATTTTTGTCCGGAATGCCCTTATCCGGGCGTATTCCTCATCTGAAACTCCGTCGTTTGCGATATCTATCTATAATGAGATGTGGACTGGTGACGATGTGGGGCCTGATAATTACACATTCCCTTTTGTTTTCCGGGCTTGCGCAAATTATTCTGCTAGCGAGAAAGGGAGAGAGGTTCATGGGGTGATTATAAGAATTGGGTATGACTCGGATCGGTTTATAAGGAGTTCTTTGCTTGGTTTTTATGCTGCCTGTCTAGGAATTGGTGATGCAAAGCAAGTGTTTGATGAATCTACGGAGAGGGATGTTGTCTTTTGGAATGCCATGATCATGGGTTATGCACGAGCAGGGGGTGCTTTGGAAGCTTTTCAGCTTTTTAAAGAGATGGAATTTGGGACGATGAGGCCCAATGAGGGAACAATGTTGGGTTTAATTGTGGCATGTGCAATGACAAAAGACATGGGATTAGGGAGAGAGATTCATGGTTATGTGAAGAAGAATGTCGGATCTATGATTGAGGTGAGAGTGGGGGCTTCCTTGATTGATTTATATGTGAAATGTGGGAACTTAAATTATGCACAGAAACTGTTTGATGAGATGCCTGAAAGAAACACCATTGTGTGGAATTCTTTGATTTGTGGTTATTCGAGGAGTGGATCCCCAACCCGGGCAATTGAACTTTTCATGGAAATGCATGCTTCTAATGTTAGACCAGACAAATTCACAATCTCAAGCATTCTTTCTGCTTGTGCCCAAACAGGTTCTTTAAATCTAGGTGATTGGGTACGAAGGTACGTAGAGAAGAATAGGATTTCTGATGTCTTTGTGGCGACTGCTTTGGTAGACATGTATTGCAAATGTGGGTCAATCGCATTAGCAAGAGAAATTTTTGATCAAATGCCCAGTAAAAACATAGCTACATGGAATGCCATCCTTTGGGGCCATGCATTGCATGGGCATGCACAATGCACATTAGATCTTTTCCATGAGATGGTGAAGTTGGGCATTAAACCAGATTCAATCACATTCCTCGCCATTTTAAGCGCTTGTGCTCACGCAGGCTTGGTTGAAGATGGGTGTCAATATTTGGATTCGATGAAAGATTATTACAAGATCCCGCCCACAGTTGAGCACTATGGATGCATGGTAGATCTTCTTGGACGTGCCGGGCTTCTTAGGGAAGCCAAGGAGTTGATAGAAAAAATGGAGATTGAGCCGAACATTGTTGTATGGGGTTCATTGCTTAGTGCTTGTAGCATTCATGGCAATGTCGAGATAGGTGAGCAGGCAGCTGCCCATGTCTTTGAGTTGGATCGAATGGATGGTGGATCTTATGTGCTTTTATCAAATATGTATGCTGTGGCTCGAAGGTTTGATGGTGTTAAGGCAGTAAGAGAGATGATGGCTGAGAGGGGGGTCCGAAAGCCTCCCGGATGTAGCATGATTGAAGTTGGCAATGTTGTTCATGAGTTTGTGGTGGCAGACAAAGCACACCCTAGATCAGAAGAGATTTACTTGGTGTTGGATGAGTTAAGCAGGAAACTGAAGATGGCAGGCTATGTGCCGATGCTGGCAATAGATCAAGATAAGTAGAAGATATTCTTCAACACGTCGAAGAAGACCATATAGTTCACCTTCTCCTTCAGATGATCTTCATATCTGGGAAACATATCCGGGAAATTAAATGCTTTCAGTCTGTTGGAAATCAATGAGCCAACTTATGCCCATTTAGAGATGCCATTTGAAGCACTTCGGTGGAGTATTATGAGTGCACAGCAGCCTGTCAAAGTAAACTGAATCAAACCTGGTCCCAGGCATGCACCTATGGTCCTTTAAATGTATGTGTGTGTGTGTGCAGGGCTGCAACTTGGGTTTGGGTGAACCTGAACCCGATTGACCCAACCCGAGTTTGGGATGGGTTGGGTCAAGTTGTCAATGTCCTCAGATTGGAAAATGCCAACCCGATTTGAATTCAGGTTGGGTTGAGTTGGGAACAATCACATGTATTTGGGTCAGTTTTGATCAGGTTGGGTCTAGTATCGAGGACTTCGGGTTGGACACCTCGCGTTGGGTTGCAGGTTGGGTGCTCTTGAGGTTGGGTTGTGCTCGGCTCAACCCACAACCAAACCCAACCTGCCCAAGTTGAATCCCTATATGCACGTGTGGCTCATACATGCATGCATACTTGTGGTGTGCAACATATCCTAATAAAAAAGGTTGGGACTGAAGAAATTTCAATCTTTTGGAAGCATGTGAAGTGCTATTGTCAAATCTTCAACAAACTGTGGACTGCGAAAACCAATACAAGCAAATTGACGAACCTTTTAGTATGATTCATGCAAATTCCCTGACGCCTCAGTGGGCATGTCACGTATGCTGATGCGCGACTTGCAAGCACACCATCAAATCACATACAGTAATTCAGCGAGTTATGCATTGGTTGTGCTGTGCGGCCTAGATGTTATGCATAGATGTTATGTCCACAGAAAGCACCTCTTTGGTAAAAAGCATCATGAAATGTATGGCTATCAGCTTTTGAAAGTCGAGCATGTTGCGCTAGTTTTGCATTGTTAATCTCGAGTTGCGGAAATTTGTGTTGGAGAAGAGTTGTAGATTTGTTCCTTTTCCTAGCAAGGGAGGGAATTCATCATCTAACAGATTCAAGCAATGCTATTACAAGGGCGTCAATTAATCATTCCAGCCAAACAATTGAAACAACTAACTTGAATGTCCTCAGACTTTTTATGTTGGAAATCCAAGGATCCCAATCACTCAATCTTTAGTATGCAGATGATACTTTTTTAATTTTTTGAGGCATCTCAAGACTCGGGAGCAAGTAGAAGTTATTGTGTCAATAACAAAGTTCTTCAATGTGGTTTTCAGTCTTCGATTCAATTTTAGCAAAGTGGGAATCTAGTGGAACAGTATGGACGTATTTGCAGTTTACATGAGGTGCAGAGCAAAGCTCATTGAGAAACAACCATTTTTTACCCATGCCTTCGAGATCATCTCAACTGCAAAATCATAGTAGACAGTCTTTTATTTGACTGTGGCTACTCTTTTGATTCCATTGTTTCGGCTTTAATTGGTATCTCATGGCATGAATTAAACCCGTCTGAGCAAGCAGAAGAATACTTGTCGGGTCTGTAGAGAAAGCATACGATAGGGTCCTTATAGAGTTAATCAGTTGGGTATTGTTAACGAATGGAGTTTCAAAATGATATGTGGATGTGATCAAGGGTCACTAGTAGAGAGATTAGGAGTTTCAAAAGGATATATGTATGTGATCAAGGGTCAGAAGTGGAGAGATAATTGGGTTTCCAATTACTGTAACCTTGCACTAGGAGTTAAGAGTTGAGCCTGTACCTTTCTGCATTGGTTATGGACAAGTTAACGAGGCGTTTGCAATAAGAGATCTCATAATATTTTTATTTGTAGATGACTTGGTTTTGATTGACAAGATCGGGAGGGCATAAACACAAAGCTAGATTTATCAAGAGATACTTTAAAATCTAAATGATTTAAAATTAGTCAGACTAAAACAGAGCGTCCACAGCGCATGATTTCTTTCTTTTCTTCTATGCTAGGAGAGCTTTCTTTTTGTAAAGAAATGCATGCGCACTTAGAATTCTCCGTTAGAAATGGGAGAAAATAGTGTTTAAAATCTACATCTTGATCGTTTGTAGGCGGTAGAAGATGAGGCAAATCAGTCATCCAATCAGTATGGAACAAAGACTAAAATGCCTTGGGAGTGCATTTGGTTGACCCAAATGTCACAAAGTTTCATGATACTTTGCACCAAATAAGGCAGCTTTCATGAAATTTCATGATTTTTGGTATAATCAAATGTGACCTTGATTGACAAAGAGAATTTCCTAGAGCAACAAAAAGCTTTGTGGGCCACCGTTATGTTTCTGCCATTCAAACTGGCCGTCAATTTAACATTGTTTCTGGTAAGTGCAGAGTTGATTTGTTGATCGATAATTGCTCATGCAAACATAGACGTGTTCAACACTCACCCAAAAAACCACATCTAAACATCTCCCAAGTTGCTGACAGGAAAGGCACTCTTTTCATAAAGGTTGTTTAATAGGCAATTAATATGGCCCCTTAAATCATCATCCATATCATCCATCAAAATGCCAATCGCTGTCGTCACAATCATCAGTACTGCCCATCAAAAAAAAAAAAAAAATTGAATCGAACCAAAGTGATGGGTGGTGTGTCAGGAATATTTACAAATGCTTTGCTCTCCAATCAACAGAAAAATTTCCATCATCGTCACTGTCACTTGAGGACTCTTCGCTCAACTCCTGACCCCTGAATACCAGCCCTTTTTTCTTCTCAAGCTCCAATCTTGCAGCCTTCAACTCCATCTGCTTTTTCTTCAGCATTTCCACTCTCTCCCTATGAGCCCTGAGAAGAAACCAGAACTATCAGTCATCCAAAGGCAGCAGAACCTATGGTGAAATAGATAAAGAACCATCAGATTGTTTTTGGCAGGGTTTCCAGAAACTCACTTATTCTCGAAATATTCCGCCTCCTCTCTCATCTCAGCAGCGTCAATCTGCCATTCACAGCAAAGCTTGTGTTATTCCAACAAGCTCTAGATAGGAATTCTCTGATTCTTTTGCTATTTCCTTCGCGACTGAAAATCCTGTTTTAAGAGTACTTTTCACCTTCGATATTCATCAGCAGTGACAAATCTCATTCTTGGCCCAGAAATTTTCTCAGAAGATTTTCAAAATTTGAGGTTTTTTTGTGGGATATTATTAGGAAAAATCTTACAAAAAAATAAAAACTCCTAAAAAAAATATTTGTTGTGAATTAATAAATAAATTTAAAAGTTAAAAATATATTTACAGAAAGGGTTTTGCTAACAACCCCACCTTCATAGGAAGGGTAGCAATGACCCCAAACCTTTTAAATGGCAAATGGGATGATCTATTGTCAATCCAAACCGTTCATTCATTCATACAACCAGCAGCCAGCCATGGTGCAAATATCATGCCATTTGGGTGATCCTAAGCTTCCGATAAATAGCATGAAAATGGACAGTCAAGAACTGACCAGAGAAACAAAAATAGTCCAATCATCATCTTGAACCATCTAGTAGACAGATTCCACAGTATATTTCTTATGATTCTAAAGTAACACTTTGATTTGATGATTGTAACCATGCTATTTATGGCCATAAACAATGGTCAGTTGTAACAAATTGGCCCCATTCAAAGCGTTAAGATATCCAATCAGCCTGACTCTTACACCATGGCTTGCTCCGAGTTGTATGAATGAATGAATGCTTCATATTGATGACAGGTCACCCCATGGTCCATGCAAATGGTTTGGGGATGTTGAGCAAAACCCTTAATCTGTTGCTCCGAAACTCTGATGGGAACTGTATCTCACCATACACAAATGGGCTGTTGAAAAGGAGGGCAAGGCGGGCATCTGAACACGAGCCAGAAGACAGGACGGTTTCCCTAATTCCACTGACACGATGTTCCTTTGTCGACCACTCATTTTCATTTGGGCCCAAAAGTGTGACACTGATTGAATCGGATTCAGTCAGCAAAAGTCCCTCCAACTCAATCAATATCAACAACATGATGTGATGCTGGCATCGGTTACAACAGCATAGAGTTGGTGGCGGAGGAAGACTGGCATTCACGTGAGCTGGCCCAGTTCCTTGAGTTTGTTTCCATTTTCTAGTTAATATGGCGATCAAAATGCGATATTTTTAAATCTCTTCCAATATGTTGAAATCTCACGATAATACTGTTTAGTGATCTTCTTTTTTTTTGGAAAGATAACGATTGATATATTAAAGGGAAAACAGGAACAAAAGAGGAGAGAGAGTCTGCTGAGAAAGCAGACTCAGCTATACTCCTAAAAAGTGAAGGTTGAAGTCCTTCGAAAAAGATACATTAACAGCCCATTCTATAATGAGACCCTTAGCCTTAGAAAAAGATACATTAACAGCCCATTCAAACTGTCTAGTGTATCTTTTGTGATATTAATGCAAGATTTTCAAAATCGCAGCAATATTTGTCGCACTATCCATTAGGGCACATATACATGGCACACGTACAGGACAATAGGACCAGACAATATGGTGGGTTCAACCCCAGATGAGCTGTAAAAGCCAGCAGTCAGGCAAATCCTAACCATCTGATCATATGATTTCTGAATATTACAGATTGGCATTTTTTTAGTAGTCCACATCCAAAGGGGTTAAAAAACTCTGATTGGATGGCAAGGGGAGCAACCAGTGTGACATTCTGGTTGTGAGCAACCAATGGGATCTGTAGGTTACAGCCCATCAGTGATAGGGCCCACTAGATGAACAGTCTGGATTTCATACATGTGTGGCATGCCCCATGTCCAGGGATCCTGCATGGAATATCTAAGATGAAAAGTGACCAACACTGGATCCTTCTTACTGGTAACCATTGCTACAAATGACTCTTACCTCTTCTTCCTCCAGCCGTTCATCCACTTCATGCAAGTCCTCTTTGATCGCCTTTTCGTATTCTTTGACCTCATCCCTAATCAGAATTTGCAAAATATTAGTGAATTGAAACAGTTTGCATGTAATGCACTACAGAGAAAAGAAAGAAAGAAAAATGGATTTTTGCATTATCCCAGCAGGAGCACAAAGCAATGCATGATCTGCTGCATATAATCCCACTTCCAAGAAATGCATTGGAGAATATAGGAAGTAGAGAACTGCTTTGAAGAGGCCATTCACTTGTCTGAAATTTCACCTGGAGTGGAGGCTTACTAATGAAATAATAACTGGGCATCAGGTCACAGCAGAGATGAATAGCTTGCTGAGGTGAAGAATTCCATGAATGTAGAATGGTTCAGTGTTCCAGATTGTTGATATGAAGGACCCCACCACAAATGGGGTTCGCCTCAAAATTCGCTGATTGGAAAATCCTAACCCTTTGATCTTTGACCTATTTTCCACTAAACGTCGACTGTAGCAGTATTTTTTCACTGACCTTCTATTTGTATGCCACTGATTGGAGATTTAGGATCCTCCAATCTGGGATATCTCTGTCACAAACTCCATCCAAGGTGGGGAATATCAGATCAACGATCTGGATCACTATACCATGTAACCCACATACAGAATCTTGGAAACTATACATTTGCTGATGCATTCCTTCTTAACAAGATTAAAGTATGTGACCTAGATGGCCTCACTCACCAAAAGCAATACCATATGCATACTTTCCTACTATATGATAGGGACATCACGCGCACTCACGCCGCCCCTCCCCCCCCCGGCACGTACGCCAGAAGGAGGAGGGCCCCACCGTCGATCTGGATCAATGACGACGTCCAAGGAGGATCTCCTAGTTAGAAGACGGAGTTTTGGTTCAAGAGAGTGGGCCCGATAGCCAAGAAAAACCCATCATGGGATCTCATGATCGTGGCCCACTAGTCGGATTGATATCATATTTTATATCTTGCTTATTTGTATTATTTAGAACATCATAAACGCTTTAGATTTCTTTATTTGAGTTTTATTTTAGTTTATTTCATCGTCAAGTAATAGATTGCGCACGTGACGCGAGTTTTGGGGTAAAGGGTTTTCCTAGAAATAGGCACCCCTTTGTAGCTCTTTTAATTCATTGAAGATTAATAAAAATTCTGCGTTTTCCTACTCTCTGAGTTGTGAAACCTTATTGGGTGCGAAGCCCTTCCTTCATCGAAGGGTTAACTAGTGTGGTGCAACACCACATCTATCCCAATTCGCCCCCATCCATCGCCATCTCTACCACCAATCTTCTACCATCCCTTCTTCTCATCTCACCCCATCATCTACACTTCGAATCAATCATCTATTGCAGCAATTCTCCTCCTCACAGCAGAATTTCAGAATCTAGCCCTACAGGAAGGCTGAAACTTCAGCGGAGCACCACGCACAAACCGTATATCAGATCGAACTGAGATTTGGGGGTTTTGGAGTCCATCTCTGGCCAACCAGGGCCAAGGTGACCTTTTTCTGAATAGTGGGCCCCACACACGTACGGCCGGGATCACACGTACGTGCGACTGGGCCATTGTTGTTGTCCACGCCTGCGGTACTTCTCTGGTTCGTCTCTCTCCTCTCTTTCACTCCGATTTCACCCAAAATCCCTAAACATAACCCTAAATTACTCAAATCTCCAATTTTATGCCCCTTTTCTTACCCTAGGGTTTCCCGAATTGGAATTTCTGAATCCCTTGGATTAGGGACTGATTATTATGCATGTGTGGATGATTATTTCTTATCTTTGAGTATCGTTTGGTTCATAATTTTTATTGATCCAGCCCTATCATGTGTAGGCCTGGAACCGCATAGATTCCCCTTAATTGAATGTTTGGACTTTCATGTGGGATATGGAATTTGTGTAATTGTTTCTAAACTAACATGATCTTAAGCCTGAAATCTCGCATATCATATTTAATTTTCATGTCCTCCATCACTATACTTTCTTTTTCTCGATGATGACAACCATCTCCAGTAATACATTTGCAATGCTAGTTTACTAAATTTTATATCAATTTAAAATAGTATATAGCAAAAGCAGCTTATGGCTGAGAACATGGCAAACCAGTCACATCCACCTAAGCTACAGCAGCAGAAAGAACAGGGGTTTTTTCTATATTTCCCCCTTTGTCTTGTGACAATCTTAAACACCTTCCTCTGACAATCTCAAATACCTCCCCATGCTAAAGGCCGTGGCTTCTGTGTCCAAA
Organism: Magnolia sinica; assembly: GCF_029962835.1. NCBI lineage: Eukaryota > Viridiplantae > Streptophyta > Magnoliopsida > Magnoliales > Magnoliaceae > Magnolia > Magnolia sinica. Next base: position 9,573,434 of record NC_080587.1, on the reverse strand, counting down.
GTTGTTGGATTTAGTATGGGAAATGACTGCAATACCCTTATAATGAAAAGGCTTAATTGCCCTCCCCACATCCATATGTGGAAATAAGAAATGCGATTGCTACTTGCTAAAATCTCTCCCACCAACGTGCCATTTTGTATACCATGAAATTGTTGGGCCTACCAAAATGATTACCCACACAAAATCAGGACGGATAGCTCATGTGGACCACACCATTGGAATCAATGGACAGCCAATGTGTGATTCAACATACAGTTGTGGCCAATGTAATGAGCAAATCAGCCTGTTTTAGAGGGTCGTAATCATCATGGTGGAGCTCATCGTTTTCGTGGCACTGATTTCCTAAACAAGTGTCCTGTTGCTGGGGAAGATGGTAAAGATGGTACAGTTTTAAGTTCTAAGTTCTGGCGAGTGGGGCTTATTGTCTGGAATCTAGACTGCTGGTCGTGAATGGATCAAGGCCTAAAAATCTCCCAAACTTGAAGATCCAAGCAACCAAATTTTGGTACATATTTCAGTTGGATGGGTACCATTATTGTACTCTTCTTAACTATTTCTGTGGATGACAGATTGAAAGATAAGGTTCTCCTATCAAGGAGTTAGGTGTGTAAATCTATGCTGGCATACAACAAACCAACAGTACAGATTGTCAGCTGGAACACTCTTGATGACTGACTTCACCCACTGGATTTGAACCGCTAACAGTTCTATTTTTGTCTTCCCATTTTGCAGCCAATATTTGAATGCTTAGAATCACTTTGTCAGTTTGATTATTTGGATATGTTTCATCCACATTGGGCCTTGTGATTGGTCAGTCTGGATGGTGAGAATGCATGCCACGTGAATGGTGAATGAGTTACCGACCTCATTTTAAATGGTGATGAACTGTCACCAACTGTCCTACATGTTTGAGTACAAGTTTGGCCATGCTGATGTGGACTCCACCCTCACACCTTTTCTTACTTGGCTCATCAGGATTGTTCGGATGAGAAGCCAATGGCTGTCCTGCATGTGTGAGGGCCATCGTCGTGCCCTCATGTTTCGTCGGGCAACTTTGAGCTTCTGATCGGCTAGATTAGGAGATTCTGGTTGACTCTTCAGCCATGAACGTGATTCAGAACACCGTCTTGCCAATAAGCAATCTTTTAGGCTCAAATGTAACTTCATCATCATTTGGAATTTATACCATTGCGAATTTTAAGACATCTCCTCTCACTGAAAAATCCCATTTTGAAGAAACAAAAACTTAAAACCGTTTCCCGGAAAGTATTTGGAACATGGCAGTGCCCCCTAGAATTGCAGCCTCATGAGGATTGCGATGAAAGTAAAAACAAAAACAAAAGGCATTTTATGCGGGCAGAATGAAGAGTCAATGTCACATTTGTTTCCGAGGTGTCCCTTCAAGAAGGATATCTGGTACAGAGTTCTGGACCCCATTGGTATGGGATAGATGAGCAACAATAGGCTCCTCGATGAGATGATCAGATGGACAGGTTGGCAATTTCAAGGCAGAGGTAAATTCCTTTGGTACATGACGCCCTTCTTGGTCAGCTGGGAAATTTGGACAGAGAGATTCACATATCTTTGAAGGGCCAGATTCCTCATCTGACAAAATGTCCAGAAAATCAATGGCAACCTGAGCACTTTGGCCACGTGTCATGTGCTGTTTGCAGATATCAAGCTCTCTGACATTCGGAACAACTGGAAAAAATGGCTAGCTAGTGAGAATCGACGCAGCACCTTCTCTCCTGAGAAAGGAATAATGATTGGCAAAGGTACAAGATTCCTAGTGGGGGTGTTTCAGACTTCTGGTATAGGGTATGCTTGTAGATGAGAATGGATCAGAGTCTTGGCCTTTCCGGGCCCTGTCAAGGCGGACTCAAAGAAGAAAACCATATCCCTAGCAATCAGGAAGTCATTTTGAACTGGGCATAATCATTTCAGTAAGATGTCCATTGTACTAGAGGCCTCCCACAAGAAAGTGTGTTCCTGGATGTAAGGGATTTAAAAATGATCCTTGGGTTTAAACATTTCGTTTATCCATCTATCAGGTTGCCTAACCCTCTCATTATGACCTCACATGTTCGGGGGCCCAGAGCTTCTATAAAAATAAAAATAAAACAAGATTGACCATTAACTATCAGATCAGGCTATCAGGGTAGCTTGGTCCAAATTTCTCTGTGGAATGACTAAGAAAATCCTCAAAACAATGAGCCGATCATAGCCACATCATGTGGAACTCTTTCCACCAACTTGCCAGCCCGACAATTGGATGATTAGTATCTTGGAACTGTCAAAAAAATGTTCACATATTGGATGGTGCCAATCTTAGAAGCTACAATATCTCAGGGTGTCCGCTATGCACCATCCATGAGGGGCCCATCTGTTGAAGGCTTTGATCACAGAACTACTGCCCCGCCTGTACCATCCATCCGCATCAGAACAATATCCACTTTATAGTGCTCTTCATTGCATCAGGACACTTGTACACTTGTACAGTCCAAACCATTGATCCCAACTGTTCATTATGACTAGACCACATTTGATGGCCAACAATGCAAAAAAGGATAATTGTGACCATCAGATCAAAGACACAGATCCATCCATTTATCCGTATTATTTCCGGATATAGATCCAAAACTGAGGCAGATCAAAGACACGGGTGGACCACACAACGGGGATTAAACTCTTACCATTGAAAACTTTTTAGGGGCCGCAGAAGTTTTGGATCGAGCTGATATTTGTGTTTTCCCTTCATCCTAGTCTATGTGACTTTATGAATAGGTTGGATGGTAAATAAACTTCACCGTGGGCCCTAGGAAAGTTTCAACGGTAAGCATCATCACCACCACTGCTTCCTGTAGTGCGGTCCTTTTGAGCCTTGGATTTTCCTAATTTTTGGTCGCACTCCATAAAATGCCATGGAGAAGTAGATGGACGGTGTGGATAAAACCCATACATCACGGTGGCCACTCAAAGCTCATGCCCATTCCTAGCTGGAGATGGGCGGAGGTAGAATCCCCCAACTAAGAGATTGACTTCAAATAAATCATAATTGACTTCCGATCAATCTAATCTACCTAAGATGGTAAAAGCCTAATAACAGTAAAAGCAAACATAGAAAATCCTAATTACATTTCCAAATCACTCCATATCTTCAATCACATCCCCCTTATATCACCAATCACATCTTTAAATCAGCCCACATATCCTCCAAAAATAGTAAACGGTAATCCGTGATTTAAGCCCCCAAATCTATAAATAAACAATGCAAAAATCAGCACATGTTGGGCCCTACGGTGGGCTTTAAGCCTATGTCATCGTTGGGCCCTATAGGCTGTGGGCCTAGGTGGGCTGTGGGCCTGCATCACCCATCCATGGTGCAAGCAAGAAATCAAAAGCTTTGGAGGGGAGAAACTCCTGGTCCAAAGAGCTAGATTTGGCCCTGAACGAAATGTTAAGAAGAAACTTTCCAGTAATACGATGAGTCAGAGTGTAACGGAACAATACAACTCACAGCACCAAGGGAGGCAAGACAGGGCTATTAAAAAAGCAGGAGGATCCTTCAAGGAGGCACTCCTAAATTCCACAACGACCTTGCAACAATCCGAAAGCACCAATCAGATAAACAAAGAAGAGATAAAGAAGAAGATAAACCAAACCCACAAGCAAGCGTTGAGTCTGCCTCGATCTGAGTACGCTATGAATATATCGCAAGACCATCTAGATAAAGCTAGAGGGGAACTACAGGATTCGATGGTGATAATAACAAAAGAAGGTTCCTCCATTCCTCAAGTGAGGAGATGGATAGATGACTGCTGCAACATGAGTCCGGAAAGCTACTCTATCAAACCTATTGGCTACAATGAACTTTGGATTACAGCCGATCTGGGAGTTAATCTGGACTCTCTCCACATGGCCGGAGCGTTATTTTCGGATGGCCCAGTAGTTCGGATCCAGAGGTGGGAAGATTTCTCAATGTTTGGGATGGAAGATGTTTGGTTTCTCATTTGGGCGATCCCTCTAGAGCTATGGTGTGACGATTTCTTCATGGAAGTTGCATCATGCTTAGGGTCTTTCATTGAATTAGACCTGAAAATGAAAACCGGTGAAGAAATGGGCGTCATCAGAGTGCATGTTAGAAGAAAGAAAGGGGACTCTTTTCCCCCGCATATTCAGGTCACGGCTGATAGCAGGAAGATCTTATTGCCAGTCCAAAGGGAGATGAAAGATGATCCAATTCCAAGGTGGGGAGATCTGTGGAAAAGCAAAGATGCAGAGTGCACTTCGCTGGAGAAGATGGTAGTGCAGGTAGACACGCGCGTGCCATACTGCGCTGGAACACCAAAACACAGTCATACATCGCCAGCTCCTATCCACTCTGATAGCGTGCGATTCACGCCTATGGGTCTGACGCGTGTCTTAGAGCCTGTCGATAGCGTACGATTCATGCCTATGGGTCTGACGCGTGTCTCGGAGCCTGCTGACGAGAACTGCGTAAACCATAATACCATCTCGCGAGATAATGACTCGCTGGCGTAGATGCATTCGAACCGTCCATGTATCCTAAGCAAGGCAGCTTCCTCGAGAGAGTCAGACGAAATTAAAATCAGCCAGCACACGGGGGCACGTGGCAGCTTCGGGAATAACACAGAAGGGTCGAGAGAGTCTCGGTCTCTGTCGATCGGGTCAGGTCGCGAGGTCAGGCTTCTATCGGGTCTCTGCGGATATGAAAAGGCTGACCTCATCCATTCGTTAAACCACGACTCTAATCAAGACCGTTGCTTGATTAACATTCCGATAGTTTCAAACTCAAATAGTTCCGAGATATCTTTGTATGCGGGAGGAAACACCACCACTCCCCATTCCCGGGTGTGTTGGAAGACGAGCAGGAAAAAGCTATCGGTGCGGAGATATGCGAGAGGCCATATTCTGCGTCTACTCGGGTCAGCGAAGATGAAGCCGGATCAGATTATGACAACGATTCCTACCTCTCGGAGAATCCGGTCTCCCCAGTCTCTCTATCTTCTTCCCCTCTAACCCCAAAAGACGAATTTCCCGAGCAGGCTTTGTCGATTCTATTCCAGGAAGAATCAGGACAAGGGATTATAGAGGTAGAACCGTTGCAGATCAGCGTCGAATCTCAGATGGGTACTCAGATTCATAATTCAAAAATCGATGGTGACGGGGCAGAACTAATTGATATCATTAGAAAAAAGAAATGGATCAAAGATGTAATCGGCCACGTTGGTGGATCCATCGGGCTATCTTTTGGGGATCGTCCTGAGGACTTCATATCTTTGTTTCAGTGTGTTGAGAATCGGGGAAGACCATTAACATAATCAAAATCTCCCAAGAGTCGCCTTTGCAAATCATGCAGCAACAGAGAGCTATAACGACTGGCCCTCAGCTCAGTTTTGTTCACAGAGAGAAAGGCAGAAAGAGTGCGACAAGGTAATCGGGGCAGATCAGTTCCTCAATGAAGGTTCTTTCTTGGAAGGTTAGAGGGGTGGGGTTGAGACAGAAAAGGAGGCTCATAAAGGATGCCTGTGGCAGACGTAAGGCAAATATAGTTTGTTTCCAGGAAACTAAGGTGAATCTTTTTTCTAATTCTTTGTTGGGATCCCCATGGAAAGCTTCAGATGCTAAGTGGGTATGCCAAGAAGCTATTGGTAACGCAAGAGGCATCCTGATAGCCTAGAAATCTTTTCATTGGTTGCTCCAGAATAGTTGGGTTGGCAATTATTCGGTTTCGATAATTATGCAAGATAAATCCTCTGCTTTTTCATGCCTATTTTCTTCTGTTTATGGTCCAATTATTGCAGCCAACAGGCAAGCTTTTTGGGAGGAGTTGAATTGTGTTAGACAGCATTTTAATGGGCCGTGGTGTATTGCAGGAGATTTTTACATAACCAGATATGCAAAAGAAAAATCGAATGGTAGATGAGTTACATCAAGAATGCGAGCTTTTTCGAGGTGGATAGATGAGCAAGAGCTAGTGGATCTGCCCCTGCATGGCTTTAAATTCACCTGGACCAACTGTAGAATGAATCCAATCTTCTCTAGATTGGACCGTTTCTTGGTATCCCCTGACTGGCTGGAAGCCTTTCCATCCTCCCTTCAATCAGCCCTTCTGAGAACGACGTCCGACCACTGCCCAATTTGTCTATCAATCGAGGAGCAGAACTAGAGGCTGAAACCTTTCAGGTTTGAGATCTCTTGGCTTAAGATCGAAGGGTTCCAGCAGAATATCGTCGATTGGTGGAATGAATGCCAAGTAAATGGTTTTACTGGCTACAAGCTTTGTAGTAAACTCATATTTATGAAGGAAAAAATTAAAGTTTGGAGACAGCAGGAACAGATCCTAAAGTTTGGAGACAGCGGGAACAGATCCTAAGAGAAGCAGAAACCGACTCGATTCTGACTGAGTTGCAAGTGATTGATTCAGGAGCTGAAGGTTGGGCGATGTCTTCTGAAATTCTCGCCAGGAGAATCCATCTCATTCAATCTTTGTCAGCAAGGGTCCTCCAAGAAGAAGTCTATTGGAAACAAAGATCTCGGGCCAAATGGATCAAGGAAGGTGACAGGAACACGAAATGTTTTCACACCATTGCCAGTATGAGGGCAAGATGCAACAAGATAAGTAGTATGGTCGTTAATGGTGTCATATCTGAGGATAAAGAGATAATTGCGGAAGAGGCCATATCGTTTTTCAGCTCGCTGCTCAAGAAAGAAGAGTGGGAGAGACCTAAACTGGACAATCCCCATGTGGACAGCATTTCTGCTAAAGATGCTATCATAATTGAAGCCCCCTTTAGCCCTAATGAAGTGAAGATGGTCGTGGATTCTCTAAGTGGTGAAAAGGCTCCTAGGCCTGACGGCTTCCCTATGATTTTTTTTCAAAAATTTTGGGAGATTATTCAAGGGGATGTCATGAGCTTTCTCCATGAATTTTATGAAAGAGGTAGACTTTCTAAAGGTCTAGGTGCCTCATTCATTGCTCTTATCCTGAAAACTCCGAGCGCATCCTCTTTTAAAGACTTTCGTCCAATCAGTCTTTTAGGCAGGCCCTACAAGATTCTGGCCAAGGTATTAGCTTCCTGCTTAAAGAAGGTTATGGGGAAGATAATTTCTGAAAATCAAAGTGCATTTATCCAAGGAAGGCAGATCCTAGACTGCGCTCTCATAGCTAATGAATGCTTGCATTCGAGTCATATATCAGGGAAGAAAGGTATATTATGCAAGTTGGATATTAAAAAGGCCTACAATCATGTAGATTGGGGCTTTTTGCTATATATGTTAAAGAGGATGGGGTTCAAAGCCAAATGGAGAGGGTGGATTCGTGAATGTGTGGGCACGGCTTACTTTTCAATCCTCCTAAATGGTTCTCCAAAAGGTTTCTTCAAAAGCTCTAGGGGCTTGTGGCAAGGTGACCCTCTCTCTCCTTTTTTATTTCTCATTGTCGGCGAGGCCCTGCTTCAAAAAGGTCAAGAAGTTGGAATCTTAAGTGGTATTACGGTGCAAGGGATGGCCACGTCGATCTCTCATATTCAGTTTGTGGACAATACTCTCCTTTTTAGCGAGGCCGACATTGTCAAGGTTAACAACCTGGCACTACAATTCGTTGTTTTGAAGTTGTCTCGGGCCTTAGAGTTAACTTGTTTAAATCTAAGATGCTCGGAGTTAACATGGAGGAAGAAGAGTTGAGGAGGTGCGCGGAAGAGTTGGAATGCTCTACGGCATCTTCGCTGACCACTTTTGTTGGCCTTCCCCTGTGTATTGGTAGACCTCCCAAGTATCTATGGGATAAGGTCATTGAAAGATTTGAAAAATACCATGCTTCTTGGAAATGCAAATATTCATCGTTGGGAGGAAGACTCACTCTCATCAAGGCCGCCCTTTCCAATCTTCCCCTATACTTCATGTCTTTATTTAAATGCCTATCTTCGGTGCTGATAAGACTCAAAAAACTAAGGCGAAATTTTCTTTGGCAAGGAGGAAAAAAAGAAGTTCCACCTGGTTGACTGGAAGCAGGTTTGCAAAAAATATCAGGAGGGTGGCACTGGCATCAAGGACCTCAAAATTATGAATCGGGCTCTTCTAGGTAAGTGGATTTGGAGGTTAGATTCCGAGAATGGTGCTCTGTGGAACAAGATTATTAAAAGTAAATACGGCTGTTCAGAGGGAGGATGGTGGACCAAAGAATCTTCCTTATATAGGGCTTCTGCCCTATGGAAAGGAATAGTCTCTTTACACAGGGAGGAGATTAAAGGGGTTGGTTTTGAGCTAGGAAAAGGGGATAAAATCGGGTTTTGGGAAGATTTATGGATAGGGGACACGGCATTGAAAGATGAATTTTGTAACATTTATCTCCTCAGCCCCTATCAATCTGCTACAGTGAACAATATCTTCTCGGCTCAAGGAGGTAAAACTGTTTGGTCCGTTGACAGCAGAAGAAATCTTCAAGACTGGGAAATCAACGAGTACGCTTTGCTTCTGGATTGCATCTTCAGAGCAGTGCCAGACCTGTCGAGGGAAGATAAAATTATCTGGAGACCAGATAAATCCAGTGCTTTCACGGTAAAGTCCTTATTCAATCAACTGGTTAGCAGCCCTTCTTCCCTTCCCTCATATCTGTGGAGCTCTCCCACCCACAAAATGTTCCTCTGATCAGTCATATTTGGAAGCTTTCAATTCCCCCCAAGTTCGTTACTTTTGGGTGGCTGGTGGGTAGGAAGAATATCCTCACGGTAGACAATCTCCGAAGAAGGGGCATGACTTTGGTGAATGTATGCCTGTGTTGCATGAAACAAGAAGAAACAGTGGACCATTTGCTCATTCACTGTCCTTTTATCAGCCTCATTTGGACAGATTTTCTCTCTTGGTTCGGTATAAGCTGGTGTTTCTCAGAGTCAGTGGATCTCCTGTTAAAAGCTTGGCATGGGATCAGATTTGATAAACAGAGAAAGTGGATTTGGAGAATAGCCATAATTGCTATCTGGTGGTGCGTTTGGGAAGAAAGGAATTAAAGATGTTTTCAGAACAGGGAAAACTCAGCTGTGAGTGTAGCTAGTAAGGCCAAGCGCACTATCATTGAATGGGCCACTTGTGTAGACAGTGTTAAGGGCTGTAATCTTGTGTTCCTCAGAGCTTAGTTGGGCTTGCTTTCTCAGCTTCCCTTCTTCTCCTTTTGTTTCTTTGTTTTCTTTAATGTAATTCAGTGATCTTTCAAAAAAAAAAAAAAGCAAGAAATCAACAGTTTGGCTCACTAGACAATGGGCTCGATGTTGGAAGAATCTTTCATGTCAGCAAACTCTGATTCTACTAATAAGCAAGGCCCAATAATTCAAGAGATGGGGACTCACTGGGTGGGAACAAGTGGCGTATCTTGATGCTAGCTGTCCTTTAGTCCATCTGGCTCAACAGAAACAACCAGTGCTTCAACAATTCAAGTAGTTCTGGAGCTGGGGTTTCAGTAAAGTCCTTATTTTGTTTAGGGACTGGAAGCCTTAGCAGGGGTTTATTTCTTGGGGGTTGAGTCAGCTGAAGGGCTGAGAGTCGTATAGTTTTGCTTCTTTCCTTGGTTTTCTCTTCTTCTTCTTCTTCTTTTCTGCTCTTCTTGTATAGTTTTCGGTGTGCGTCTGTAGTGCTTTAATAAAATTTCATCTTTCGAAAAATAAAAATAAAAAAATCAAGAGCGATGATCGGATGTAATGCTATGATAGGAAATCAGGTGCTTGAGTAAAAATGGATAAATGGAAGTCCAAAATATAGAAGGCAGAGTACTTGAGTAGAACTTACTTGATATCAACTTTAACAGGTTCAATGCCACGTGCACGTAGATCGGCATCCTTGTTATCAAAGAAGCCTTCAGGAAGAGCTCCCTTTACTTGCTTGGCTTCTGTCACATCGGTCTTTCTTGAAGGTTGATTGAGCTCGCTGGAAGACTTACTCTCAATTATTTCCTTTGTCTCCAAGACATCTTTCTTGTTTACTGAATCAGATAAATCCACATGGTGACTCACAGCTGGGCTACCTTCCTTCCTTTCACCATAAGGTGTTGAAGAAAAATCCACTTTTTTAACCGAAGTTTGGAGAGCGACGGGATCAATCTTGCTTCCAACGCCAAGCCCTAAAAAATAGAGAATTCATTTAGAGTTTACAACTCCAATGACTGCTAGATTATAGATGATACACAGCATTCAGGAACCATACATTGGTATAATCGAGGGGGCCAGTAGCCTTGTAATAGGACCAGTTGGCCACATCATAGTATAGTATTAAACCCTTAATGGGGGATGTGCAATTTTCGAGAGGATGGCGCTTTCATTAAAACAAGCAAACAAAGCAAAACAAAACATGCAGACATGAAAGGTGACCTTATCGTCACTCCACTGCAAAACACAAACACGCGCACGCAAACAAGAAACAAGAAGGCTAGGCTCTCCTGCCAATCCCAGGCAGAGCATACCAATCCCTCATCAGAGATGTCAGGGAGGACAAGAGCCCAACCCAGCACCATCAAGACTATAGAGTGAAAGAGACAAAAGATGAGGGTTTGTCTTCAAAAATCCTGTGGCGTTTCTTTCATTCCTGATGTAGGCCAAAGCTCATTGCAGGGCGCGCATGTGCTGAATTATGGGTTGTTTGTTGCCAGTTTTGTGGGCTTGATGCCAAGCCTACATTTACCATATTTGGAAGATAGGTGGGCTGATGCAGAAGATATAATTCAAGATTTTGGAAGATTTGGTTTTTACTGTTTTAGGCTACATCTTTGGGGATTATTGTTATTCTGAATTAATTAGACTGATACGAAGTCAATCTAATGGCTGGGGGATCTTCATTGAATACTCATAAGGACAGTTTTTTAGGTCTATGAAAGGGTGGTGTAGGGGGGAAGTGCATTCCATATTTTTTGAGTTCCATGGTTTTTTTTTTTAAGTGTTTCTGAGAGAAGAAGTTTGAATATTAATAAAGTTATTTTCCCCTCTTTACTCAAGTATTCTTGTGAATGTACTCTTGTCACCATTTCTTTGTGATTCGAGTATTGAGATCTCATGATACAATAACCAGGTATCACCAGTTCCAAATCCCCCAGGTGATAGAATAGGGAAACAGCAACCAAATGCACCTAACCCCCTTCAAAAATGGACCTGAAGCCCATCGAAAAGGGATCTCTCCAACGCCCACTAGACCTTGAAAAGCACAAAAATCTAGCATCCTGGCAGAGCAAGAAGACGTGATCCAAAGTTTTCTCACTTCTACACATAACACGCATTGGCCATTGCCATATTTCTCTTCATAAGATATCGGCGGTTAGAATCTTGTTGGCTATTGCAACAAAAGCCTGAACCCAGGGGAATGGGGGAGCTCTCCAGGTTTAACATGAAAATATAGGTAAACATGCATTCTGAAAGAAAAAGATCACATTTCAGGAAAATCATAGTTGATCATAGCTTTTAAGGCTCAAGTTCCACACAATGCTTACCGGCTTTTTGCCTTTTCGTCTCATGCTTATCAAAAAAATCTGCAGGCAGTGATGATGCAGGTCGAGATTTTGGTACCACCTCTGGAGGGGGATTGCATTTTACATCCTTGACACGATTCAATCCAGCAGCAGTAGCTTTCACATTGTTAATAGCCTATACCAATAGAAGCACCTTTGGTCAAACAGGCCAATACTTAATGTGCATGCCATATGTGAAAAAACAAATCTTAAGTTATAAGAACAACAATATGCGTATGCATACGTATAACGTCATTACTTGCCATCATCACAGTCTTGTCCCAGCATTTGGACCTTAGCGGTAAGTTTTGATTGCTTGGCATCAACCCTGGCTGCCTACCTTATTCTCATTATTTTAGGAGATTGGTGAGATGCCATAAGGAGGGCCCTTTCCCCTACAGATCTGGGTCCCTGGAAATTAGATTTTGTTATTTCTGAGATTAAGGCTCTCAGTTAAGTGTTGCTTTTTCTATGATGGTCGAATCCTTTGAAAAAAAATTGGGTACCTGAGTTGGATTATCAGTTAAGGGCAAGGATACAGGATCACCTTTCCCCAAGACTTGAAATTTAAACCTACTGGGATTCTGAATTCTAGAGTTAAATGGTTACTTAGAATTTGTAGTGAAGCATGCCAATAGTGCAACAAATTCAACTTGTTATATTGTTAGGGAAGTACTTTTTGAGGATAACCAATCTTTGTAATACCTATATCATGGATTTAAGTAGTGGTTTCAGAGGCAACTAGGCAGGGAACCGTAACCAGTACGGCTCACCCCGTATCAGTCTATCTCTGTCCTGTATCAGTATGGCAACTCATTTTCAGACTGAAAGCAATACAACTTGGACAACTTTTAAAATCATGACCCATATCCTGAGCATTTGGATCCTGAGGATCTGCAAAACTCAATCCTTGACGTACTCATAGCCATACTCATGTAACATAGGTTTTCTGGTGTCTTTATGGATGCAAACAAGGTAGCCTATTTCCTTGCTGAGCGGGACTGACAAGAGTGCCAGGTCACTCTTTATCCAATTTCTACAATCCTCTGGATCTGCATCCTTTCCTCTCGTCTCTAACGAAAATTTCAGTGGTTGCATTTTTTATTTATGTATTTATTTTGAAAGATGATAATTTTATCAGAGAAGGCCGAAGCCTAAAGAATTACGACTTAAACCATGAAATAGGAAACCAAAAAAAAACTTTCGCCTAATGCATCTGACACCATAGCCCATTCCATTGCATTTAGTTTTCCTTTATTAAAGACCCCCCCCCACAAAAAAAAAAAAAAAAAAAAAAAAACTGAGCGGGACTGACAAGAGTGCCAGGTCACTCTTTATCCAATTTCTTGAATCCTCTGGATCTGCATCCTTTCCTCTCATCTCTAACGAAAATTTCAGTGGTTGCATTATTTATTTATGTATTTATTTTGAAAGATGATAATTTTACCAAGAGAAGACCGAAGCATAAAGAATTACAACTCAGACCATGAAACAGGAAACCAAAAAAAAAAAACTTTCGCCTAATACATCTGACGCCATAGCCCATTCCATTGCATTTTTAGTTTTCCCTCAGGTAAGTTTCAACGGTAGAAAACTCTTTGCCCAGTTTTCCCTCTCGTATGGCCCACTTGAGTTTTGGATCCACCTCATTTTCAGTCGCATCTCCTAAAATGATCTCGCCAAATGGATGGATAGGGTGGATTTCTCACGAACATTACAGTGGGCCCCATCTAGCATCCCAGGCAGGAACATCCTGCGAAAGCCTTTTGCAGCAAATCCGCATCCGGCGCGGATTGAAATCCTTGGAGACGGACGGTCCTGTCAAAGGCTCTATAGGGCCCACCATGATATTTGTGTTTTATCCACACCGTCCATCCATTTTGATAGGTCATTTTAGGGTATAAACCTAAAATATAGGTAAATATAAGGATCAAGTGGACCACATATAGGAAGTCGTGGCAATGATATGTACCATTGAAGCTTTCCCAGGGCCCATCGTGAGTTTATTTGCCATCCAATCTGTTAATAAGGTCTAACAGACCTAGATGAAGGGAAAACATAAATATTAGCTTGATCCAAAACTTTTGTAGCCCCTAAAAATTTTTTAATAGTGGTCATTCAATGACCGCTTTTTCATGGGGTGCGGTCCACCTCTTTTTCATGTGGTGTGGTCCACCTCATTTTTGGATTTGCCTCATTTTTTGGCCCATTCCCTAAAATAATATGCCAAAGTGAATTGACGTTGTATGTACATCATATTACATTGAGGTGGCCCCACAACCAGGGTCCCACCATATTACGTACGTCATCATATGTGGTCCACTTGATCTCTGGATCCGCCCCTTTTTTTCTCAAGCTCTGAAATTATCCAAAAAAAATGAATGGAGGGCATGGATAGAATGCATGGGGCCCACACAATCTACCTCATTTTTTGAGCCAAAACCTATCAAAAAGTAAATATATCCACGTCATGAATTAGAGAGCGGATTAGGTGAGACCCAATACCCACCTAAGACGGTGCGGCCCTTAATGCGGGGCCCACCTTAATGTATGTATTCTGTATCTATGTCGTTCATCCATTTTTCCAAATCATTTTAGTGTATTATCCAAAAAACGAAGCACATCCAATTATCAGGTGGACCATACCAAAGGAAAAAGTTGTGATTGACTATTAATGGGCCACAAAAGTTCTGGATTAATCTGATATTTGTTTTTTCCTTTCATTCAGGCTTATGTGAACTTATCTACTGATTGGTGGTAAATAAACACTACGAAAACATTAAGGTGAGCCTTAAGAAGGTTTTAATGGTAGGGCCTTGAATCAATATTGTTTCATATGGCCTGGTCCACTTGATAATATGACATGGTTTTAATGATATGCTTCATTTTTGGTATGGCGTCGTAAATTAAGGTGGCAAAACAAATGGACGGTGTGGATATACATGTCTTGATGCATTTATAAATGTTATGCAACATATTTGAATATAGTTGTTTTAGTTCAATCGGACAGCGCATAACTTAGGTCCCTATACAAAGGAAACATATTATGTGCAATTTTTATTTTTATTTTTTGAGATTTTATGATTTAAAAGTGTGTATTAAGGTCATTTTTAATAATTCAAGTTTTATTGAAAAATTCAAACATTTTCCCAATGTTTCCCTATGTTTCCCAAAAAGTGCGATAAATTACGCGATACAAACGATATATCCTGTGCGATAACCGATACGTATATGTATCCCAAGGGTGCGACACATTGCGCGATACCAATATTTCAAACACTGGTTGTAGGTCAAGGATCACTCCCCGCTTCTGAAAACCCACTTATATTTATAAACAAGGATTTTTAAAGCCAGTCTTGGAAATGTGGTTCACTTCAAAGCTTAAGAATTTTGTCGCCCAGATAAGAAATGGTTTATCCATAACTGATGTAAGAAAATTATCAACATAGATTGGGAAGCCTGAAGATCACCTCATGATGTTTACGAGAAGCTTGATGTGCAGGCCAAAGAGCTTCAGATTTCAATGTAACATCACAAACCCTGCAGACCGGTTGATCATACTCATTGTACCTAGTCATAGAAAAGTAATAATCAGTAACCTCCACTTCCACCATTCATTTCAGTTATACCTATTAACTTTCTTCAACAAAATATTGTGATCAAGTAAGAAAGATATGAAAGAATTCACTGTTATTGACATCATAACAAAGATACAAAGGATGTCCCTATGAAGAGAATCAACATCTTCATTGCAGCGCACATGCAAGCATTGAACACATACGCGCCCTAATCTGCCATGAATGTGCACTGGCCCAAAATTCAGGAAGATCCGCATGACAGATGGGCTGCACTTGTTGCTGAATGCGTACTGTCAATAATTTTTTTAAACATACATTTTTTTATCAAACGAGCGGTCCACCTAATGAGCAGGCTGGCCCAATTTCTGAACCAGCACAAATAAAACTGTGGTCCATCTGATGAATGGCCCAGATCTTGCACAGGCATGAGATCCCTCGCTTCCATACACAAAATAAGTGTTGTACAAGGAATGTCTGTTCGTGGAACATAACTAAATGATTGTCATGCACTTACCGAAAACATTGGGAATCGAGGTGTTAGGTGATTTAAGAGGATCAAATTTCATGGGTCATATCGGATCACGAGATTTTTAATCTTCAAGAGCGCTGAGATAGTGTCATTTATCAATGCTTTAATACGCCTCTGTATATTCATGTGCTACTGAAATGATCCAGAATTTTAATGAATAGGGTTGAAAGTAAGAAATGACTTGAGGGACTCAGGTGACAATGGCATACTGCAAGAGAAGCATAACAGTCTGCTTTCTCAGCAGCCTCTCCCCTTGTTCTTTTCCCCTTTTTTAATGAAATCCCTTCATCTTTCCAAAAAAAAAACAGAGAGAGAGAAGCATCAGTCTGGTACGATTAACGATATGATTTGCAATTAGATGTGGTTTAACCTCCATTACGATTCACCTTTCAAAAAAAAACTATTACGATTTACGATATGATGCAAGTATGACATCATTGGCTGTATGTTGTAAGCAAAATAAGAGCACACTCTCTCATGAATATGATGATGGAACAGGTTGACTTTGGCAGAGTTCGAAAAGCAAGTCTATGTGCACTTGACCATGAGATCGCGGACAAGAAATAGGAGAAGATGACAAATAGTTCTATGATCCAGTAAATTTCGATTAAATATTTGAAGATGTCAACCCATTAGGTGAATGGCTAATAGAGAGGAGGGAAAAAAAAACTCCCAGGTATAAATCTTCCTGACAACAATAGACACAGAAAAGGATTCTAGACCCGAATCAGAAACACAGGAAGGTCAATTGCCAATTCAATTGGTATGCCGAAGAAATTTGATAACAACGACATTGACACACATAGTTACAATAGAAGTAGAGTTACTCATACTGATTCTGAAGGTGGTGCTGGTGGTGATGTCAACAAGGTAAACACAAATGAGGATGATCATGAAGGTGATGTTGCGTGTGCACACAGGCATGTGTGCACGGATGAGCGTGCAGTTAAGGGTGATTGTGTTGATCATGGAGATGATGAGGGGTGTGTGTGTGGGTGTGTGTGTGTAGCAACATGCTGGCAGGAGGGAGAGCATTGCAGATGAAGCCGATAGTGAAGATGAGTCTCCTAGCCCAAGTGGAAATGGCACTGCCCAACTAGAATGAGGCTATTCGAGTAGCAGATGATGCTTGAAACATATGGGATCTAACATATTAATTTATACAATAGGGCCCATGATGTCAGGAACTAGTATTGAGGAGTTTATACATTGCACAGCAGCAGTATGGGGCATGCCTATCAAGGTGAATATGGGAATTACAATGATTTGTTCTTCAATATGGGCAGGGGCAGCTTCCACCTGGTACAGATAACAAGTTTGAGCCAGCACAAATTTCCATCTGGTATTGAGTCTTTTCTTAGTAGTGTTCAGGAGCTCGGGTATAACCAAAATCCATGTAAAGCTAAGTTGCTGTTAATGGCCCAAACTTCTTTTTTCAATTTGATGTATCATCCAGTTAGACAACATCCGAGTACCTTGTATCACATTTTTCTCAGTATTACAATGTAAAAGCACAAACATTCAGAGTTTCCAGTCTATGACCAACAATACTACTACTCGGAACATTCCAATTACCTTACAAGAGGAGAATCTATACGCTTCTCTCGTTTTTGTGCAGCCTCTTTCAATTTCATACGAAACAAAGCCTTCTTCTGTGCTTGAGCATCCATCGGTAAAACTATTACTTTCAAAACACTTCAACAATTAGGATGAATTCCATTTCCTGGGAAAAGCATCTGAAATGAAACACAATTCCAGTGTCTAATAAGAAGTTCAAAATATCTTCAATGATTCAATATGAAAAAATAACAACTTACGCACTTTTTTGGCAGAAGCTTAAAAATGAGTTCATCTCATTTTACTTAACAGTAATTGTGTTAGAGATCTAATACATAATTGCTGTTAAGTAAAATGAGATGAACTCATTTTTAGGCATCTACCAAACAGAGCATTAGTGTTTGGAATTACAAATACAATAGGGGGGACAATGCGCTGCCAATTACAATGTAAATGCGGTAACGTGGAAGTATAAATTCAACACACCAAAGGAAACCAAATATGAAGTACAAGAGGAATCATCTAATGAATCACTTAGACAGATAATTAGATCAAAGTTCTCCTCATGGTCATAGCCATTGAGCAGCAGCGGACCACCCAAGTGATTTAGTACCTAAAATGTATGGGTGCACCTGACACCTGACTAATCATAGTCACGGCATACATTGATTACTGAGGCCGGATACACTACAAACGCTTCTACGTAAAGCTTAATGTGCAATCAATCAGGATGTTTCAATGACATCCAATCTGTCCATCATTGGCACTCCTTATTTCTCTCCTTGGCGCCAAAATTTTTTTAAAAAAAATGGCCAATCCAAAAATCAAGGGGGGGACACACTAAAGTGAACATTTGGGATGTGGATGTTCACCATTAAAAACCTTCCAGGTTATGCTCAACAAGAGATAAGTGAGCGAGAGAGAGAGAGAGAAACAAGAGAGAGAGAGAGAGGTCACGACAGATAGAGAGAGATGAACCAAGAGAGTAAAATCGAGAAAGGTATCTCTCGAGCGCAAAGGATTAGAGAAGACCAAGAGATGATTCGAGGGAGAGAGTTAACCCCTAAGGGTGTTGTTACTCTCGTTAGAAGTAGATCAGGAGCTAGAGAAGCTCAATCTACCAAAGTTGTACTAAAGGAAATAGGAAAGGCAAGGGAAGAAGAAAGTCATGAGAGAGGCACTCTCTCAAAGGAGATGTTCTCTCTATTCGTGGTGTGAGAGATGAAGTTTGACCATCTCTTGCTCAAGCTTCGAAGAGGAGAGTTCCTCTGAACAGTAGAGAGTTCTCCAGAGAAAGCAGGATATTCGGTTTTTGCTTTCTCAGCCGGGGAGCTAGCCCATGTGTCATCCTTTGCGAGAATGAACCTTTGGCGGTCGGCTCTTACCCTAAGCCCACTGCCAGAGGTGGCTAGACCGTGGTCTCTATGCAACGCCCTCCAATAACAAAGAAGAAGACCTTGTCAACCCGCCTTCTGAAATTTCCCACTCTATTCGTCACTAACTTCCCGAAAGAGTGGAACAAGTATCAGTTCTCCGGAGTCTTTAGGAAGGCAAAAGTGATTAAGGAGGTCGGCATCCCGAAGGAGAAAGGATTTCCTTCTAGTCATGGCTTTGCGTTCATGCGCACAGAGTCTGCAAAGGACGTTGCACAAGCCATTGCCACTCCACAAAGCTGGCTTCAGTGGTAGCAAGCTCTCCATTCAAAATGTTTGATATGGCCCGGAAACCATCAACAAAGCTCCGAGTGTGAGAGACACGAAGATCAATGGTTCAAAACCCTCGAACCTTAGGGCAATTAGCCATCCAAGGAATATGATCAAGCGCAAAAAGCTCCAAAAAGTATCTAGTTGCCCATTCAAAGACGCGGTGATTGGAGTCTCGTTGATGTCCCTCTAGCCATGAATGATGGCATCTAAGAAGAGGCCATGAAGTCGGATAATCCTCGGGTCCAGAAAATTGATTTTGAGTTCAGTCCTGAGATCATAGTTAGCTAATGGGGGATGTAGCTTGTACCCTCCAACGAAATCTCGTTGTCAAGACCAGGTAGGGAGCCTCTCTGGCTTAGTTAAAAGTTTGGCTGGAAGGTTGTTGCAACCTTAAGGAATGTTGCCCTTAAGCCTCTGGGAGAGGATGAACTACTCCTCAACCTTAGGCCGAACAAGAACACTCGACCGAGTCCTAATGACGGGGGCCGAACAAGAACACTCGACCGAGTCCTAATGACGAGAGCCCTCTTCAACGATGGCCCGATGGTCTCTCTATGAAGATGGGCTAAGAGATCCATCTTCGGCTCGAAAGACTCCTTATACCAATTATGGGGCATTCCACTAGAGTTGTGGAGTTAAAATTTCTTCCTCTGGTCCTTGCATTGACGAGGTTCTATCCTTCGATCCTACTATGGAAAGCAGGTGGGAGCTTTGGGTAGCCCGCATCCTCATCAGAAAGTTGAGACTCTTCTCCGCCCCCTCAAGGGTCCTAGTCTCTGTGGTGCCAGCTCGCATGGAGGTCAAGGTGAGGCAAGAGGCTTCAGGGAAGCATGATTTTAGTTGGCTGAGCCTCCAAGACAAGTTAAGGGATGTTGCTCCACCTGCTCCCAGAGGAGTTGCAGCCAGCAGAGACGAAAGTGCAATTCCGTTCAGTTGCTTTAACGTAGCACTGTATCATTCTTCAATAGTAAATGGAGGCTCGATCCCCTTACAATTGACGCATGGTCCCCTGCATGTATTCCTGCTACGGCAATGATCCATCCCATTGTTTACTCGCCACATGTTTCTACCTCCGCTGTCTTAGTTGGACGTGTGGCTGGCCGAATGCTTCCCTCTCATGCAATGTCAACATGTGGCCCTAATGTCATCTCCATCTTCTTTATTGAGGTGAGGCAATGCATGGCCTGGCCTCGCTTGCCCTGAGCCTATCGTCGTTGACGCTTATAAGATCAACCATGCTACCAGCGTCATCTGTCTGTTGCTGTCAGTAGGAGGCATCCCTTAGAGACTCATGGCTGGCTGCAGCAACCCTTCGAGCCAAATGGCATCGGATGTTCTGACGCGGGTCAATTAGGTGGTCTCTTTGGCAACGTTGGCCCCTTGCCATCGTCTACTCATCTTCCAAGCCTACTGCGTATAAATGGTATCCGTGTAAAGGGCATGGACACTCCAATCTCTCACATTCAATTGGCGAATGATACCTTGCTCTTCAGTGATGCATGTCAGGAGAAGGTAAGCAATCTTCGTACTGCGATCCGATGCTATGAGGCAGTATCCGGTTTGAGAGTGAATATGTCAAAATCCAAGATGTATGGGGTGAACTTAGAGGAAGAAGACATCAAAAAATTTGTCGATCCGTTTGATTGCTCTATTGGCCGTTTCCCGACCTCCTTTGTTGGTCTTCCATTGTGTATCGGCAAGCCCCCACGATCTCTATGGGATAAGGTTATTGTCAGATTAGAGAAGTACCATGCTAGATGGAAATGTAGATATTTATCTCTATGGGGATGGTTAACCCTCATAAAGGCGACTCTTTCGAATCTACCATTGTATTTCATGTCTCTATTCAAGTGCTCACCGTCTGTTTTAGCCATTCTAGAGAACCTGAGACGTAACTTCTTATGGTACGGAAATGAGGAGAAAAAGAAATTTCACTTGGTAAAATGGAAGGAGGTGTGCAAACATATTTAAGAGAGAGGTACAAGGATAAAAGACCTCAAGAGAATGAAATGGGCACTCTTAGGGAAGTGGATCTGGAGATTAGGGACAGAAAGTGGGAGTCTTTGGAACGTGTTACTCAAAAGCAAGTATGGTACTTCTAGGGGAGGTTGGTGGACAAGTGACTCTTCGTCTTATAGAGCCTCAACCCTCTGGAGGGAAGTTCTATCTTTGAAAAATGAGGTTCTCAAAGGCATTGGATTTGATATCGGTCGGTAAAGGAGATAAAGTTTGATTCTGGGAAGATATATGGGTGGGCAATAGAGCTTTGAAAGAAGATTACCCAAATATTTTCCGCATAACGCGTAACCCATCTTCTTCAGTAGCCAGTTGCTATTCCCTTCTTGGTGGAGTGTTGGTTTGGGATGTGCAATGCAGAAGGTCTTTATATGATTGGCAAATATCAGAATATGCGGCCCTTCTTGAGTGGATCTCCAGTAGTAAGACGGACCACATCAACAACGACACTTTGATTTGGAAGATTGATAAATCAGGCACCTTGTCGATCAAGTCCTTATACAAATTTTTGGGTAGTAATTCTCTCCCCAAACAAGATTGCTTGACTAATCACATTTGGAGCTATCCGGTTCCTCCCAAGATCGTTTCCTTCAGATGGTTGGTGGGAAAAAAAGGTCCTTACAGTTTTTTTTTTTTTTTTTTACACACGCACACATACCCCTACACACTCATGCCGTAGTGGGATTTCACCACCCATGGATACTCGAACCCTTGACCGAGTGTTGAAACTCCTAAGAGTCTACCACCCATAGATACTCGAACCCTTGACCTTACAGTTGACAACTTGAGAAAAAGGGGGATGTATTTAGTTAATGTGTGCTTACGCTGCATGGTGAATGAATAGACGGTTGATCATCTTTTTGTTCATTGTCCCTAAATTAGCCAAATCTAGTCAATGATCTTAATCCTCTTCGGAATCAAGTGGTCATTCCCCGATACAGCAGGCCGGCTCCTAAAGGCCTGGCATGGAGTCAGTTTAGGTAAACAAAGGAAAACGTTATGGAGATTAGCTCTCATGACCATTTGGTGGTCAGTTTGGGAAGAAAGGAATGGGAGATGCTTCAAGGATGTCTCCAATTCGGTGGAAATTGTAGTGCGAAAGGTCAAAAGAAGGATGATAGAATAGGCTTCTAATGTAGATAATCTCAAGGGTTGTAATTTTCTTTTTATTGGCTCTTAGGTGGCTCGCTTCCTTAGCGACCCCGCCCTTTATGTTTTTTTCCTTCTTTCTTCCAATACAAATTAGTGATCTTGCTATATATAAAAAAAAAAGCCTGTTGCGTCAACCAACTTTATTACTCCAGCCCGGAAGCTAGTCGGGTTACATCTGCGGTGACATGTGGCCTTCTCTTGCTGCCCCTCAAGCCTCCCGAAGCCCCCGTCATTTATGATTCCATCAACAATGTCAACAATGGTTCTAGCTCCATAGGTAGGGTGACCTCTGTGGTGACACATGGCCTGACCTCGCCGCCCCTGAGACGACTAGCATCGTTTGCCTGAATATATTTGTTTATAATTCCATCAACGGTGCTAATGACAAATATGACTCCGTTAGAAGAATGGCCACTATGACAATGGGTGGCCTAACCCCATCCCCAAGCCAACCGGCACCGTTTGCCTCAATACCTTTGAGGCAACTTTCACCACCCTTCCTCCCTTTGTGACACCTGCTTGCCTCCTTAATTACCTAGTTGTTCATACCAGTCTCCTCCCCTTCTTATGTGTGGCCTGTCGTGGCCGCCCCTTAAGTCTGCTGGTGTTGCAATTCATTTCCCTCCTCTCATTCTTTCTTTAGGTTCCCCTCCTGGTGTGGCACCCATGGATATACAACAAAAATATGACTTAAGGAGTCATTTTGACGCCTTAAAAATCCTTAAGTTGTAAAGAAATTATAGATAATCAGATTGCATGGGCTGTTTGTATACCCACATTTGCCCATAAAGGCTTTGTAGGTTGTAAACACATTATTGCTTTTAGATGTAATCTGAAACCTAGCAAAAAGTCATGTTTCATATTACATGTAAAGTCTTTACAGGTAAAAAGACATTATACATAATAGAACAGTGGTTGATACACACTTATGATGTATGGGGCCCACCATAATGTGTATTGTACATCCAATATGCCATCATGTGCTTCCCTTGATGCTCTACTATATCCCCCAAAAAAAGCGTAATTGATCATCAAATGGACCATACGAGAAGAAGGATGGGACGTCCACCATAAAAAAAAACTTTTCAATTGCATTTGGGGCCCATTGTGACGGGTGGAGCGTGTGGATGTATTGATGCTCTCCTAGGGCTTAAAAAAATCAAGTCCTTTTTGAAGTGATTTTCCAATTTTTGCGGGATTTTGGCAAATTGTGTGTTTGGCTAACTTGTAAAGTGTTCGTAATGTATAAGGTAGGTATTCACATCCTAAAAGCCATAGGGAACGGACAACATATATTTGTATGTACAACCTCTAAGAGATTAATAATCCCAGTGCACCCAACTTCTTTATTCTAGCTTACTTTCCCTCTATGCAATTTACACATACTGTAGAGCCCGTGAAGTCCGATGCACCTAGAATTCCTTCTTTAACAAGACTCAATTCTCTCGCGAGAAATGTGACCAAGTCGCTTGTGCTATAACATGAAGAAATTCTCCTTAATCCATTTCCTTTTTATGCCGGCATTCATGTTCTCATTTGTATGCACGAGCCTTGATTGGATGTATGAATTGTTGAGGTCTACCTGATATAGGTTACTAACTAATGAACCAAAGGCAATTATATTTAGACCATGTGACAACACAACTTTCGATTCCCAAGAGAGAATGTATATCCATTAGTGTTGAGACATGACATGAAAACCAGACTGCGCCGTAGAAACAGCACGTAAAAATGTTGTCCACATCCTAATAATATCCTGACTTCAACTTCAACCTATAGACCCCTACAGCCTTAAGAAGAAAGTATTTTAATGCCCGCCAAAATCGGAAAATCACATAAAAAGACATGATTTTTTTAAGCCCTAGGAGAGCATCAAAGCATGCACGCACTGGACAAATTGGATGTCCTCCACCCATCACAGTAAGCCCCAAATGCAATGTAGAAATTTTTAATGGTGGACATTTCCTCTCGTGTGATCCATTTGATAATCAATGAAGCTTCTTCTTTTTTTTTCTTCTTTTTTTCTCCTTTTTTTTTTTTTTTTTTGAGGGGGGGTGGGACATAGGAGAGCATCAAGGGAAGCACATGATGGGCAGATTTGATGTACAATATACATTATGGTGGGCACCACACATCACAAGTGTGTATCAACCACTGTGTTTTATTATGTATAATGTTTTTTTAATTGTAACGAATTTATACGTAATCTGAAACATGTAGCTTTTGCCAAGTTTCATATTACACCTAAAGGTGGTAATTTTTTACAGCCCATAAAGCCTTTACAAGCAAATGCAGGTATCCAAACAGCCCCTGCAATCCAATAACCTGTAATCCCTTTACAACTTAAGGATTTTACAGTCATCCAAACAACCCCTTAGGGTTGCAAAAACACGTACAGCTTAAGCGCAAAGGGAAAGTCCGTCACTCTCAACCCTATAAGAGATGACGAACCAAAGAAACAAATTTAACTTTCACAGTGTTGAGTATAACCCAATTCTTGAAGGAAAGTTGAATGCCGGAACACAACATAGAAACAGCGGACGGCCACCAGAGAAAGAAATCAGACCTCCATCATCATGTGGGCCAAACCAAAGAAAACAATCCATATCCACTCAAAACGCACGATTGTAACGTGGTGGCCCACATGATCGATTGGATGGGTTTGATGCCATGCCATGACAAATCACAGTAGGAAACACGGAAGAAACAGTTGTAGAACGTCGGAAACGAACCGAACTCACAAAAGGATTAAAAAAAAAAAAAACTAAAAGTCAATCAAAATCAACTAAAACTCATTGATCGAGATTAATAGTAAGAAACATACCTCTTTTAGCTTTAAATCAAACAAAAAATCCAAATCTCGATATCCTAGGCCGTGCGGATGTGAAATGAGTGAATCTCAAACTTCTACTTTGATTGGGCTCCGCCCATGAAAACCTAGTTTTTGGATATTCTCATATGGCTGATTACTCCCCACAAATTTCGTCTTTAACGATGTCTGAACTGAAAGATCGAATCACCGATTTTTTGGGCCGAAGGTGTCTTGTGGTGGAATGCAAGGGCTTCGGAGAGTCCTTCTGGAATAGCTTTCGTTTCATGAAATATAGATTCCGATATCAGTTTGACACCATTTACAATGGTAGTGACTCTGCCCGTACACTTGCATGGGACGCGGAGCTTTCGCAGGAACTTCCTGCGCTGGGCACGCAGGTGGGACTTACTGTGATGTTTTTAGAAATCATCACCGTCCATCCGTTTTGTGAGTTCATTTTAGGACATAAGGCCAAAAATGAACTGTATCTAATGCTCAAGTGGGCCGAAAACGTGATAATTGAACGTCTACAGTTGAAATATTCGTGAGCCACAGAAGTTTTGAATCATGCTGATATTTGTATTTTCAGTTCATCCCAGTATGATTGACGCTATTAACGGTATGGATGGCATGTAAACATCATTGTTGAACCCAGGGAAATTTCAACGGTATAAACTTCCCCAACTACCTTTTCCTTTATTACGGCCCACTTGAATCTTGGATCCTGCTCACTTTTAATCTAAACTACTAAAATGAGCTAAAAAAAAACGGATGGACGGAGTAGATTCCTGAAAAACATCACCGTGTGCCCCATCTAAGTTTACAGCGCAGGAACTTTCTGCGAAAGGCTTTTGCAGAAAATCCGCCTCCACTTGCATGCTTGTACTTCATCGCCACGTGTGAGGTGTGATTCGAAAGACAAACGTTGATTGCGACTGTGGGCCCACCGTGATATCTGTGTTTTCTCCACGCCCTCCATTAAAAGCTTCTTGGGATCATGCGGAAGTTTTAATGAAGATGGTACCTGCGTTTTCCTTTCATCAAGGTCTGTGCGACGTACAACTTATCAACCGTTATTATTCTATAATTTTAGACATGTCATTAATGGATGAAATTAAGTGATTGGATGGCTTGGATTTGGGATCAGGATTTGGAGTCGGTGTAAATGCCAATTTGTTTATTAAGAGAGGTCGCTTTTTTTAAAGATTTCTAATTTTGAAACGCAATTTTTGTAACCATTTATTATTAGAAGTAAGAAGAGAAAATACATTTATATTGTGGTGTTTTCTTGGATGTGAACTTATACTACCAACCTGGGCCTCACATTCACGAATTACACAGTCATTTCTATTTAATCTATTCAAATGATAGTTTCATGGTTCATAAAATTAATTTATCAATTAGATAATGACGATAACATATTAGATTACTCTTGGCCCTTCATAGGTCTTAGAGTGCATGTGGGTTAGGTACTCCATAGTTATATAGGTCAACGGTGTAATGCATGTATGTCACAAGATGAATCATATAAAAACGGTTTAACGTAGATCATATTGTTAGATCGGGCAATATCTTCAATAAATCGTGGCTATCCATTCATTTGGTCACATATATAAAATTCTACTCAGGTAAAAATTATAATTCTTATATAATTCTTAATGTTATGGCATGGCAATTCTTAATGTTATAGCATGATTAATAAGATAATCGGGACATGTTGGGGGGTGGATCATTTACTAGGATGATCAACTTGATGGATTTGAGCCACCTGTCTATTGTTCTTATTAATCATAACATTTGAATTGGCAATTTAAATGTATGCTTACTTTAAACCTGCCATAGATATATGATTCATGTTTCGGATTGGTGCTTGGTCAGACAAATTGACTTATATTAGCGATCAAAAGTCATATGATTTGCTCAATAATCAATTTTTATCTCAAACTTCCAAAAAAAAAAAAAAAAAGGAAAATTTTTCCCTCTAATGTTCAAAGTATTACAATTTTCACTCGTCATATGGAATTTCAGAAATTCCTCATCAAATGAAAGTACCGTCCGATTTCAAATAGCACATGGATTACAAAGTCAAAGCTACAAGCTTTGGATCCTGACATCGTAGAGCGTTATAGGAGTTTTAGTTTGTCAAAGTCGAGCTCTTCTTAGCCAAGAAGAGTTGATGAGGTTATTACATCACGTACACATTTACATACGTTATACGTATCAAATGAGAAGGCGGGCCGCCTCGAATTCTCTATGGCTGGGCGAGTATACATGTTGAAGACCTCATATACATGTGCGAGTATCCGAAAGACCCCACGCTGAGAAAATGCATATGCGTTGCTTTAAGGAACAATTTGGATCGTTGGATTTGAATGGCGTGGCGATCAGGCCATCGATTGTGGACTATTATTGTTGTTATATATAACACATTCATGTTTTATGATTTAGTTTATAATTGATTTATGCTTCATACACTTTATGAGTTGTTTTATTTATTTTTATTATATTATGGTTATTTTGGTCAAAAGTCATTAAACATATAATATTTTATAATTTTAAAAAGTTCTTAAGATTATATAAAGAGGGGGGAGGTGCTTGGTGACCTCTTCATGGTGGATTCTCTCTTAAAAAAACAAAGATTCTTTTTTTTTTTTTTCTTATTTATGCAATGTGAATACTTATTTCATATGATTTAGAACGAATATCAATTCATATCTCCAATCATAAGAGTGTGAGGCTTTCAATTATTCATCTTTGAGTTTTTCTTCTTTATGAAAGGTTTTTTATTGAAATCTCCTTGTTTATTCATCTAAAACCTATTACAGCACATTCATTTCTTATTCTTCATATTTTCCCTCAAAACCCTAAAGTTACATACCAAACCCTTGCCGACTGGACCCCACACGTGTGACCATACGCCCACATGTGCAAGCCCACGAGCTGGTCCATACAACTACTCTTATAGTTTCCCCTTGCCTCTTTGAACCGTTCCTCCAAAACCCTCTCTTCCGTTATTCAAAACCCTAAACCTAAAATTTTAAATTTCTCAATTTATCTAAATTCACAAACCTTGCATCTTCAAATCGTTCAATTAACCTAAAATTCCCATGTTATCTACACCCAAAACCTTAATTCTCATCTCCTAATACTTAAATCCTTTAATCCATTTATTCAATTATCCACTTTAACCTTAATTTCACATATTTCCCAAACTTTCCTAACCTTAGCTTCACCCACATATAAATTTAGTAAACCCCGGGTCATGTTAGACCTTTCCATTTAAAATCGGCAAAACCTTATGCTATTTGAATGTTTATACATCCATTGGATCATAGTTTTTTGTGTTTAATGGCCTTATAAGATGATGCTTGGCAACTTAGGCTTAAACTATGCATGATTTACTCTAATAAAATTGATATTTGTGATGATGGCGGCAAGATTTATAATTTTTATTAATTTATTTAAATTCGTTGATTGATCTCTCACATTATTTGAGTTTATGCATTCGTCATACATGAGTTTCCCCATATCTCATTGCCTCATTGTCCGTACAATCCCATCCGAGAGATTCAAAAATTAATGGGAACCCAATCCATCAGTATGATGACTTATGATATGTTGTTGGGCAGGACAATGCTACCTATCGTTTCCATGTTACAATGAACACATCACGATCAAGAGGCCAACAACGATAAAGAGAAGTTGACATATCCACAGATTATCCTTGACAAATTGAGGACTCGGTCCAATTTATCATTCGATGATGCTGTGAGGAATATGAGACTGGAGATCCATTAGTCATATGATCGTGGTAGCGTTGAGTCCCAATCGCATCACATCACGTCTCCTATAGGTCATGCTTCACAAATTACTCATGGCTCATCGAGGTCTAAGAAGAAGCGTAGACTAATGTATTTCCAAGAGGCATTCTATAATGGTATGTCGTTTGTGGCTAATGCAGTTGACAAACTGGTTACATCATTTAACTAATTTTCAGTTGACTCCGGGATGACACGGATGATGACTGCCTAGTTGGATTGTCTCACGCTTATTTCCCAATCACAGGAATTATCATGTCGACGAACGAAAACACGCCATCAATGTTCCCGACACTGCTCGATCTATATAAACTTGAATGGTTACAAATGCTCATGCATGACCATTTGCATAACACCATGTAAATAATTGTGTGAGACTTGTACCCCGATTGATCAACCGTACACTTCAATTTCGACACCAACGTGTTCATGCGGACCAAACTGACGCCTTTTTATCGCAAACATATTTTAGTACCGCAATACCTTAAGACTTGTACTATAGCGATTACGCGGGAGCTGCGATTCCAACGCTGCACGGCATACCCCATTGCGACCCCTATATTATAAGTTGCAGTTTTGACATAATTTGATGTGAGCCGCACAACACATGCGGACCCCACTTGCATAAATCCTAATGTTGTCCAATCAACCAATCAACCCATCTGTCACTAATTATGTTATTCTCTTCCCCAATTAGTCAAACAAGCTCATACCTCCAATCATGCAACCCATGCCTTGCCCATGCTAAGCCACCTATCTCTCACTCTCTCCCCATCCTACCCCTCCATCTTTTCCTAATCCCTCCTATATCTTAAAAATTATACTTAAAATCTCCTAACCCTCTATCATTTCTACCACATTTTGCTAGCAAGAGTAGAGAGAGATTAAGAGAAATAAAGATATTATAGAGGATTACGGAGAAATTAAGTGAGAAAGAGAGAGAGAGTAATGGAATATTAGGGAGATGGTTGAAGAGAAAATAAAGATATTAGAGAAATTAAGAAGATATCTATAGTTTAAGAGAAAGGGAGATTAGAGGAGATTATGGGAAGAGGGAGCTTAGTGGACCGTCCAATTGTTGATTCAAACTAATCCAACCATTCATTCGTTGTTGTGAGTGCATGTGTCACGCCCCGAAATTCGATACCTGAGTTAGCCATGTTCGAACCCGAATTCTAGAACCGTGAGTTGTACTTAAACAAAATATACGATGCAACCCACATAGTTTCCGTGCATTTGCAAGATGAACAGAGTCAGACTAAAAGAGAAAATAAATAATAACCCATTCTCATTAATTGGAAGCTTACTAAACCATCATCAAATCATTATTATATTGGAATACAAATAAACTAAATAATAAATCATCATCCAAAATGCAAACTAATCCTAAAATAAATAAAAACATAAAACTATCATCTTATATAGCTCGCTCACATTATTCCATCTTTATACTTATAAAACAATTTACGAAAGTATGAGCACTACGGCTCGTAGGATCAAATCATTCCAAATGTTGGAAATACTACGTTGACATTAAGTATAGCTTGATAAAATAAATAAAGTCAACACGACTTATCATAAGTGATCATGTTATAAAAGAGAAAATACCGAAAGGTTGAGTTGTAGTGCGTGGTATCATGGGCTTAATACCAAGGACCACAACTATTATCAGTCCCACACCTAACATACTAAGAGATTCCATGATGATAGACTCCTAATCCCGAATAGTCTCATACCTACTAGGGATCGTGGCGCACGAATGTAATAAAGTATTAACATTTTAATAATAATAACTGAAATTATAATAAATGAGTCAAATTAAACAAATGACTTCTAATCCATTTTTGGACTTGACATGGCAGAGCACCCGTATATAGATTCACTTAACCTTACGAAAAAAATGCATCATAGAACACGAGCAAGGGATTGAATATTCACATATGACATACATCCCGAAACACGAGCCAGGGATCGAATGTCCACAATTGTTAAATTTTAAAATACGGCACAAAATAAACATCCTTTTAGGAAATGGACCGGGCAGAGCACCCATAACAACTTGATCCTTTATAGGGCAGAGCAACCATAGCTTAATCATATTTAAAAGCAGGTAACAATAATCAATTGAATTAATTTCACATATTAATAATCAAATAAATGCAACTAAAATCAAATAACTCAAATCAATAATATGAAATAATTAATCAATGGAAATCAAAGTACATACTACTGTAGGCATGTCAAATGAGAATATCACCTACCTAGTATGATTGTAGAAACTGATGAATATCTAAACTCTCACGTGGTTGATTTGAACGGTCTAGATTATATGGTTTCAACTCGACCAATCACGAAATCTTTAACTATTGCTAAACCGGTGATGAAAAAGAATTTAAATGGTTTGAATCGGAAACATCTTCCTCATTGGTGGCGGTAACTATATATAGAATTTATTGTTCATATTTAATAAATTTAAAAAATGGAAAGGGTTGGCTCGTTAAGTTAACTCTATGAGTCAACACAACAAAGAGATGGGTCAAATAGTATATGGAGCAAGGAGTTCATGAATAGATTTGATATAAGGGGAATGAATGCATACTTGGTGATGCTATAAGAGTTTTCAAGGCTCTGGAAATTAACACAAACGCCAAGGCGGAAGTCGGCCCAATGGTTAGATCCGGCGAGACTCGGTGTGTTAAACTCGTCACACCCAGGAGCAACTTCCTCTCTCGGTCCATGTCCTTCTTCTTTCTTTCTCTTTCATTTTATACTTTATGTCTTTCTTTTGATTGCCTGTTAGGTAGAATTCATACTGGAGAAGAGTATGTCATTGGATGAAGAGATTTAATGGTCGAGATTGTGAGGACGCGTTTCATGCCGATTGTAGAGTGGCATGGCCGCAAGTGAGAAAGAGATGTTCCGCTTCAGGCGGACTCTATAACAGAAACAGGGTGCGGTATGTTGTGAATGCTAGGTGGGGTCCACTGTGAGTTTAAAAGCGATCATTCATCAGTTTTAGCAATTCAAGATGGGTTAAGAGCTCAAGAATGGAGTAGATCAAGAATTATGGGGGGCCGCACAAGATGTATTTAGGGAAAATATTTCGACAGTTATAGTTCTATAAGATTCCTAACCTAATGGACGATCTCAATCATGATGATATGTTCTATCTACATAGATGGCGAGAGTCGCAGATGGTGTGGATAGTACTGTTGTGAGAAGAAAGGTGTAACGTCCTGGATTTTTACTATTTTGGATTTTGAAAAATCTCAGAAAATTTTCATTATAATTAACTTATTTCGTCGCTTATTGGTCCTTAACGCTCGAAGTGAGCACACACATGGGTAGTACCAGTAAAGAACTGCACAAATCTGATCAATCAACCGTAGGAAGCTAACGAATCCTATCGATCACTTAAACACCGAGTCTAGCCATGTGATTTGTTCACGTAGGGTTCAAATCTAGCTGACATATCACTAACTAACCGAGACAAACGTAACTAAATAAAGATCTACCCAAAGCCGAAACAAGTAGGGGTCATATCTTAATTAACAAACAAAATCAATCAATTATCACTTTAGCCTAAAAACCAATGGCTTAGACTGACTTTAATCAAATCGGCATTTTCGCTGATTGCGAATAGGTCACACTACAAACTTAGCTAATCTAGACCTTAATTATTACGCACGAGAAATCTCACTACCCAATTCATTCTAGAAATGCTCCGATTTTTCGAACAAGTTCTAAACCGCTCGTTAGTGGGCCACTAGTTCCGAAACTATATAATAATGTTTGTCTCGCTGGGCTTGACATCCATTGCAGGTAAAGAATCAAGATAGTACCCAGAACTGCACAATTTGGGCTAAAGGCCGAGTGCTTGAAATGTGCAAATACCCTAAGCTAAAGCCTGAAACTTAAGTGAAATAGACTTTCCACTCTTTCGCGAAGTTGTGAATTTTTTACCGTTATATCGCAATCAAACTTGAGGTATGAGTTAAGAATATTTACCGGCTCATATACGTATAACCGCGGCCCTGATCGATCATCACTGATCATTGAACAGACTTCTGATCATATCTGTCGATCGACGCATCCAAATGGCGGGCCGATCATATCCATACATAGATCATCATTAAGGCTAACTATCTTACGATGTATATCGGCATGTACACCCTATAATGGGCCTTAGAGGTTAGAAAAATTCTCCCATGGAGCTAGTATAGTAAAAACGCAACCCTTGGGCCTCATTTGGGCACCCCATTCTCCCATACGAATTTCATACCCTAGCTTGGGTGAGGGAGAAGAGAAAGAGAGAGATGGAGAGAAAAGAAAGAGAAAGAGAATGGAGAGTGTGTGTGTTTGAGTGATGGAAATCTTGGTGCTTGTAGGGTTAGTACTCATTTAACTAAACCTTTGACTATCACCAAATCCACCCATGCCAAGAATCTGAGGTAAAAATTTATATCTTACCCTTCGATTAGGCAACCCAGTGTAGATTTCTAGTCATTAATTGTGTTTTCTTGATTTTGATTTATGAATTGATGATTTTTCCCCAAATCCCTAACCCTATGAGCTCAAATTGGGAGATTTTTTCTTAAGATGCAGACCATTATGCCTAGGTTTTCATTTATCCACCCTTGAGGGTCTCAGTTAATGATTATATGCTTTTAGATGAATTTATGCATGCTAGTATGTAAACATTTTAATTTTTAATATAATATATGATATTGCTTGGATATGGATGCTCACATGTTTGATGAAATGTTTTAGTGGTGGAATATCTTGCTTTGTCGATGTTCACATGCTTGATTTAATGCTTAGTTGGTTGTGTTACTTTATGCGTGTTTGTATGCTTGATTTAATACTTTAGTGAGCATAGTACACTATGGATGCTCACATATTCGATAAAATGCTTAAGTGATTGTGTAGTGAACTTTATGCTATAATTATGTGATATAGTGTTATTCTATAGCGATACTTGGGATTGTTACGATGCTGGATCAGTCGGCTAACCACCTGAACTAAAAGGAGTGGCCCAAGTTAAGGTGACCACCATAGGCTTGTTTGATCGACTTGAGTGAACACGGACGACCAACAGTAGTTGGATTACATCGGATGCTTGTACTCAATGCCGGTTGTGTCGTGGTTCTCCCAGATCAATCAAATTAGCCCACTAGCCGACTGATCATGTATGTTCACAATGTATGACACGACTAAATGGAATCTACAATACCTTGTTCCCAATGAATGTGTCCATTCATAACCGTTAGTGCGATACGATCCCACTGAGACTCATGAGCCAGGCATGGTGATATAGGACATCGTGTCCGAGCTGTCGGCTTACGCTGGGGTGACGAGCCTCCCTGTAGTGACCAGTGAACAACTAAGACTCATGAGCTGGGCATGGTGGTATGGGACACCATGTCCGAGCTGTCGGCCTATGCTAGGGTAACGAGTCTCCCCATAGTGATTAGTGAGCACTGATAGAGGTGACAGATTATTGTTCGAACGACCCCTATCAAATTACCCGGTCGATGGTTACGTGCCAGAGTACCGTTCGAACGACCCGGACGTGAATGAAATTGGGTAATGAGTCATTTCCTTTATGTATTTTTTTATTTTGTGTGACAAGCCAGCACCTCGGAACTAAGTGATCATACTTGGTTTGGGTGACTATTCATACCGAGTTGATCCCCATAAATTTAGGTATCATACCGTATCTTTGGAATCATTGATTTCTGATATAAACGATGATACCTAAATTTGGATCAAGGGACACTTGTAAGAAGCCACTACGTGCAGCAACGAGCCACATGATCTAGATAAGGACTCGTGATATAATGTCGGTATCCTAGCTTCGCCAATATGTTGGATGAATTAAACATAATAATTACTCGGCTAATATGATCATTCACCTCATTACATTAGCTTAGAATGTGACGAACAGGCGTGGTTGTCACGTAATGAGGAAGTGTTGTCATTTGCAAAACAGGTGGTCGGAGTCGCGTGTGAGGGAGTATTGTTTAGAAAGGGCATGCATCATGTCATATCTTCATATGCACGTTTAACAAGAATATTTAAGAATTGTTTGTTTCTTGTTTATCATTAATTGCGCTGATTGTGTCAATAACATGTGTAACTTAGAACTAATAAAACCACTGAATTAGCTACTCAGTCCCACCTAGGACGGTGTTTTAAAACACGAACCAAACGTATTATTGATGCAGGTACTAGTGAGACCTCAGACAGGTAGGCTCATATCGGGTTGTGCCAACGCCATTATGTTTTGAAGAATTGGGTGTAAACTAAAGGCTTTACACTTTAACCGTTTTGGGTATGTATATTGTGGATCGTGGTTTGTATAATCCCATTTTGGGCGGTCATTACAATTGGAACTGTATTTTTAACTCCTAGCCATATATTTCTGAATTTATCGTTATCTCTACTTCGCTTTGGATTCGCTAATTCGAATTGCGCTGCTCTTATTATCCGTGTGTGAAATGAATTTGAATCTGAATGAGGATACACGTGCATTCTCATTAGGTTAACACCCGGGAACTCAGGATCAGAGACTTTGTACTCGGGTGTTGATTTTTCGGGCGTTACAAAAGGAGAAGAGGGAGAAAAATCGAGGTGGGGGTGTTCTCGTGGTGACGTGCTGATGCATGTCACCTCTCTCTCTCTCTCTCTCTCTCTCTCTCTCTTTACACGATGGGCCTCACAAGGATGCCTTGGCAGATTCACTCTATCCATTAATTTTTTCATATCAAGTTAGGGCATTGGCCAAAAAATGAGGCTGATCCAAAGCTCAAGGGGGCCACACCACAGGGAATGATGGAACTCACCGTAGAAAAAAATAAGATATTACAGCATGGGAGGGTCAAAACCCTCATTTCTTTATGATTTGTCCATTTTGGTAGGCCCACAAGGGCGTGACCTACCTTTGATAATGTATTGCGTGTATGGTGGACCCTATAGTGGCGAGGGGCCGCCCCGATGGTCGAATCTCTCTCCTTGCTTCTCCTTCCTTTCCTTTAATCTCCTTTTTTCTTTTAAATTTATGGTGTCGTGGGGACCACAAGCGGGCCAAGTTATTGGAGAGCGTGCTCCGCATGCACAACGTGGACCACCTTATGTGGCCCACCGTGATGTTTATTTTCCATCTAACTTATTAATTAGATCCCACATATATTGATGAAGGAAAAACACGAATTTCAACTTGGTTTGAGGAACTTCGGGCATGTCATGAGCTGGCCCACCTAGTGGACAGTGTAAATCACTCATGTGCACAACATATACTACCCATCATTATATATGTGTGTGTGTGTGTGTGTGTGTGTGTGTATGGGAAAAGGTTCTATACGGTCAAGCTTATGGGAACTCCCCATGAGGTTGAGCTATGTGGGCCCTACCATGATGTATGTCGAACATCTACCCCATCAGTCAGATGCACCATTCCATAATGGGCTTAGGGCTTAAAAATCAAGTCAATCCATGACTTGTGTGGGCCACACCACATATAAAAGCTGAGAGGGGTTACCCTCCATTAAAACATTCATAATCATTTTTTGGGCCCATCGAGACATGGTTCACAAATCCAGCCCATCCATTATGTGTGTCCCACTTGGATGAGGGGTCAGACCAAGTTTCAGGCACATCCAAATTTCAGGTGGGCCTCACCAAGTGTGTAAGACCCGTATCCTAGCTCGTACCGTTTCGTAGGCTTCCGCGGTCCTCCCAGTTGAATTTTAATGACTCACGATCTATTATCTGAGTTTGCGCGCGATCCTGAGACGTGTCCCGTATATCAGAGTCGGCTCGACCCGAGACTCGTACCAGTGCGACCGCACCGTCGTCGCGGTTCCGACGCTGCATCTTGCGCAGTGAGGCGATGCCTGGGCCAGGAGATGTGGGCCCGCATTCAATTCGACGAAAATGCCACGCTTTGCGAATTTCGATAGAATCTCTACAATATGTCTCATCAATCACATCAATCATAAGTCAAGTATATCCCATCACAAGTCATCACTCACCCTTACCTCTCCTTACCCAAAGTCAATGCAACCCATGCTTAGCCCATTCTTTTCTTACAAAAGTCAAAAGAACCCATCCCTTTCTATTCCATCACCACTCCTCTCTCTCTCATTTCTCACTCTCCCAAGCAACTCCCAAGGAGAGGAAACGTCCAAGCTCTCCATGAGAAGAGCCGTGTGTGGCCCACTCCCTACCACCCTATCTCCCATCTCCACCCTTGGATCATCATCTCCACAGTTGAAGGAGCACTTTTGGAGCATTGGAAGGCTAGGGAGGAAGAAGAGGGATAGGTGGGTGCTTCTTTCTCTCTCCCTCTCTCTTTCAATATTTTGGTGTGATAATGTGGCTGTGTGGCCCACCCGGATGTACCCCACCTTAATGTATGTGATGTCCAAGCCATCCATCAAATGGACCCCACGGCCGTCCAAGCCATGTGGGCCTTACTTAACGGTGATGGGAAAACAAAAAGATCAATTGATCAAGTGGGCCACGACCATGTGGGACCCACCTTGAAGAACATTCCAACTGTCCAGCGTCTAGGGACGCTAGACGTATTTTGTGAAGAGTGAGCGGACAGTGAGGTGTACTCACGTTGAATTTTTTTAGCTTTTGGGTGGGCCACTCATACAGGCCCCACCTTGACGTATGGAGCTAATCCACGCTGTCCATTTCATTCCCCAACTTATTTTAGGTGTTGAGGCGAAAAATGAGGCTGATCCAATTTTCTGGCGGGCCATGGCATAGAAGACAGTGGTTTCCACCATTAAAATACACTCTGATCTTCCTACACAACGAAACATGCCCAATATTGGGCTTATTTGGCTTGTATTGCGCCATAGGAACCAATGGACGAGGTAGATTTTGCTGAAGTAGGCCCCACATAGGAAAAACCATTAGAAAACAAAAAAAATAAAATAAAGATAAACAAATCAAAGCAGCATGTGCTGCTGCGTCGTTGGGACGTGAAGGACAGGCAGGGACGTGGGTCCCTGTCGTGGGCCTCATCGTGATGCGTGTTTACATTAACACCGTGCATTTTAAGGGCCCCTTTGTGGCTGTAGGCCACCCCAAAAATCAGACACGTGTGGGACTCAGGTGGCCCATACGACAGGAAATAGCGTAATTGAACGTCTGCCATTGAAACCCTTTTTGGGTAACAGAAGTTTTGGATCTACATGAAATTTGTTTTTCCCCTTGATTCGGGTCTCTGTGACCTTATGAACGGATCGGATGGAGAATAAACATTATGGCAAGCCCCACGTGGGACCCACCCTTTTGAAGTGGATTGGCTAATGTACCTGCACAGGTAAATAGTTGTTGTATTGATGTCCACTGTACGTTGTACCTTCACCATTGATGTGGGGCCACCTTGGTGTTTGTGGTCTATCTAGACCGTCCGTACATGCCCCACGTGATATAGTATATACATTATATGTATATATATAATTTAATATTATATTATGTGGGCCCCACGTGGGACCCACTTGATGAGAAATGGATTGGCTGGTTCGTTCACACCAGCTTATTGCTGTTGTATTGCAACTGCGACCCCATGATATATGTGATTCATCCATGGTGCAGAGCAGCTGTGGGACCCACGCATGTGTGGACTCCACATGCATGTGCTTATCAATGCCGCCCATCTGTTTTGCATCCACTGTCCAGAGGACTGGACAGTGATGCATACTGCGATGTATGTGTTTTATTCCATCGTCCAGATGGCTGGACAGTGGACACCATCACGATGCTCATGTTTTAACCTCGCTGTACATATGCTTTGGCAACTGTGGGACTCACCTTGTCGGTATGTGTTATATACAGACCGTCCAAGGTCTAGATGTGACCTACCTAGTTGCATTTACTCTATATCTAGACCACCTGTCTGCTGCATGCAGCATATAACTGCAATGTTGCCGTCAACAGGTGGGGTCCAAATCATGAGGTATGTGCTATACATCCAGACCGTCCATCCACCGGCCTTACAGTTGCTAGGTTGCCGTCAGCAGGTGCTGCGGACTCCACCATGAGGTATGGGTTTTATCCAAGCCGTCCCACTAGGGGACTCCTCCATGATGTATGCTTTAGTCCACACCGACCCACTATGATATATGTGTTTAATCCACACTGTCTAGACAGTGCTAGACGGTACTGGACCTGTTTGGATGGTGCCACGTGGGGCCCTGATATGGTGGATGTGTTGTGCCCCCGCGTCCAGCATCTGGACAGTGGACCACCTTGTTATAAGTATTCTATCCACACCATTCAGCTGTCTAGAGGGTGGGCTCCACTATGAGGTATGTTTTGATCCCACATCGTCCATCTGGACATGGGATGGTGGGACACCACCGTGATGTACGTGTTTCTCCCACATCGTCCAGTGTTGCCGTGGGCCACACCTTGATGTATTTATTGTATCCACATCGTCCAACCTTAGATGTGGGCCCCCCCTTGGTGATGTATCTGCCACACCATCCGGCATTGGGCGGTGGGCCTACCATGATGCACGTGTTTCATTCCATGTTGTCCATCTGTTTGATAAGTGGGAACCGCCTTGATGGATGTGTTTCATTCCATGCCATCCGTGGGACGTGGACCTCACGTGATGTATGTGTTTGATCTAAACGGCCCAATCTGAGTTGCATAAGGCCCTATGTGATATGTGAGGCCCAATGTGATGTATGTATGACCCATGGGATGCGGCCTACTTGGTGTGTATACAGGCCACATAATGCGGCCCATTATGATGTATTCGAGGCCCATGGGAGAGGCCCACGTGATGTATTCGAGGCCTATCGACAAGGTCTGATGTAATGTATTTATGGCCATGTGGAAGGCTCACCTGTTGTATATTTATGGCCCATTGGTGCGGCCCGTTGATGCGGCCCACTTGATGTTTATGAGGCCTATTGGTGTGACCATCTGACGTACTTGGGGTCCATTTGATGAGGCCCGATGTGATATATGAGGCCCTTGTATAAGGCCCAATATGATGTATTGTGGCCCATTCGAATCAGCCCACTTGACTCGGCCCATTTGATCCGGCCCATTAATTCGGCCCATCTGAATTGACCCATTCGAATCGGCCCATGTGACTCGACCCATTTGATCCGATCTATTGATTCGACCCGATGTTATATGTTTGGCCCATGAGTGAGGCCCAATGTGGTGCGTATATGCCCCATAAACGAGACCCATGATGATGTGTATTAGACCCTTGTATGAGACCATGAACCCTTTATACAATTGGCCCTATGAGTGTCACTCCTTGGGAGCAATGCTGGTTAAAGGTCCACATTGATGGACAATGATGGTTGGACGTCCATATTGTGACCTTCCCTTAGGCCTTGTTAGGCCCATTTTCTTCGTGGGTTAACCCAAATAAGTGGGCCCCATTCGCCATAAACGAATGGCTCCATGTTATTGGATTTGATATAACCACGGCCAAAAGCCGATTTTTACATTATGGTTGATTGGTTATCTAGTCATGGACTCTGTCTTGTTTATATATATGTTGGTTATCGGTGCCGATTATCGATGTTGATCGTCGGTGCTAATTATTGATGTTGATTATCGGTACCAAGTATCGAGGCCGATTCCGAGTGTCAATTTCGATTGCCAAGGCCGATTGTCGAGACCTATATGATATATATGTGACCCGTAGTTGAGGCTCATTGTGATGTATTCGTAGCCTATGGGCAAGGCCCATCGTGATAGGTATCAGGCTCATCATGCATGGCCCATTTGATGTATTCGAGACCCATATGCAGGGTCCACATGTCATGTATTTGAGGCCCACGAGCAGGGCCCACCTGTTGTGTATATGTGACTCTTGAGTAAGGCTCATTATATTGTAGGTTTGGCCCTTGTGTGAGGCCATGGGCCCATTATATGTTTGGCTCTATATGGGTCATTCCTTCAGGGCAATGTTGGTTAAATGTCCACATTGTCGATACCGATTATGAATACATGACAACATAACATCATGATACATGCCCATACGCATCATTTGCATGTTTGTTATGAGATGGGATTGACCATTGCATATGTCATTAGGCAGGATGATATGAGACTCCTTGATAGGCGGATGTTATCTCACATGAGCGCACGGCATGCGCAAGATTGATGCTTGACTGGATTGTATGACTCATGCATCTTGCATTGTGTTGTGATTACTGTACGTCCTAGCGACATCAGGACCGTAACCTCCACAGGCATGTCGTGGATGGCCAGACGGGACACCGAAAATTTGTTCTAGCGTCGAGCTGCCCCTAAATGACCCTGAGTGAAAATTCATAAACCCTCTTGGTACCAGAAGACGCCCTAACATCGAGACCGAGTGGATGTATATGAGCGCATGAGGGTAGTATACCAGTAAGCCGCGTCTCCCACTATGTTGTAGTCAGTTGGGAGGGGGTGTGACCTTACCCGCCTGAGTGAGGAGGCAACATCTAGGTTGAGTCTGACCAGCTTGAGGAATGGGTCTGCTAT
This sequence comes from Magnolia sinica, assembly GCF_029962835.1. Classification (NCBI taxonomy): domain Eukaryota; kingdom Viridiplantae; phylum Streptophyta; class Magnoliopsida; order Magnoliales; family Magnoliaceae; genus Magnolia; species Magnolia sinica. The sequence continues at coordinate 9,532,238 of NC_080587.1, read as the reverse complement.
CGACAAGATGGGCCCGATATTGGTAGGGGATAGTGAGGTCTCTTCCACTTACCTAGTTGTGCGCTCGGACAGGGGCGGCAAGCTGGCGTAGAGTATAATAAACCCCGGTGATAATCCCAGAGAGGAACTATACTGATATGTGGACTTATTAAGCAGGAGTTGCATACTCATTCATTCACTCACTATCCACTCGGGCTGATGGTGCGTAACTATTTATCACGTGTACCTTCGCGGTGGCCAGGATTTCGGTTGGGGCATGCGACTAACCTGAGATCAAGAGTTTACCACATTGAGTCTGACTATCCAAATTTAGGTATGAGACTGGTTTGGATAGAAGTCCCTTGTGATGGACCCCATAGCCTGCGATACTACATACTATTATCCCGACTTCACTCTCCAGCATAATCATTCCATTCGCACCGCATATTACATGGCATCCGCGACATATGGCATTTTGGGTTACTGTATTTCTGCATTTATATGGTTTAGATACAACTGACGTAATTGTGAACTCATCAGGAAGTATATATTGCATTGCATCCTCGGCATCTGATAATTGGCTTTCTATGACTCCTTATTTGCATAACTGATATGTATTGCGTACTCTGATGTTGTATGACTCATGGATTTATCAGTATTTTCGCTTAATCTGTTCTCGTATAATTTATGATCTTGTCAGTAATTCCGCTTACTCTGATAATTCATGATCTTGTCAGTATTTATGCTTATTCCGATATTATTCGATTTATGGATTACCAATATTTTCGGTATTGTATGATCATGGCATTGTATTGAATACTTGACACTTACCTTGTGCACACACTTACACCACCCTCTAAGCTTTCTATAAGCTTATGCACGATAGATGCGTGCAGGTAATGTTAGGTTGCAGCGACGTTGAGCAGGGAGCGTGCAGTTGTCTTCTGGAGCTTTGATTTTATTTTGACATATGTATTTCCCTTTCAGCATTGTATTCAAAGTTTATATTAGTGGATATGCGATGATGATGTTGCCTTTATAATTTGAGTATACTTGTAGTTATGTTTATTACGAGTTAAATGTACATTGGAAAAAAAATCCTCCTTGTAGGATTACAGAATCGGAATCTGACGTACGGATGCTAGAAGCCGAGAATGGGGTACTACGGAGGCTGTCGGCACCGGATTCGGCAATCGAAAATTTTGTGAGCCCGGTTTTTGAGTTTGGGGCGTGACAAAGTGATTTTATATGTTTTAAGCATGTCTTCACATGATTTTAGATGGTATGGCCCACCTAAGTTTCGTATACGGCTAGTTTTTGGGATATCCCATAATTTAAAGGGGACTCATCAAATGCACGGTGTTGATGTTTGACGTACATCATGGTGGGGCCCACACAGCTCGACCTCATAGGGAGTTCCCATGAGCTCGACCGCATAGAACCATTTCCCATGTGTGTGTGTGTGTATATATAGCCCACACAGCTCAACCTCATGAGGAGTTCCCACGAGCTCAACTGCATAGAACCTTTTCCCCTATGTGTGTGTGTGTGGAGCTGTGGACCCCACTATGATGCGTATCGAACATCTACCCCATTAATCAGATGCACCATTCCATGGTGGGCCTAGGGCTTAAAAATCAAGTCAATCCGTGACTTGTGTAGGCCACAACACATACAAAAGTTGAGAGGGGTTACCCTCCCTTAAAACATTCATAATTATTTGTTGGGTCTACCGAGATGTGGTTCACAAATTCAACCCATCCATTATGTGTGTCCCGCTTGGATGAGGGGTCAGACCAAGTTTAAGACGCCTTAAAATTTCATGTGGGCCCCACCATGTGCTTTTATATGTTTTAGGATGTCTTCACATGATTTTAGATGGTATGGCCCACCTGCATTCCATATACGACTGAATTTTGGGATATCCCATAATTTAAAGGGGACCCATCAAATGCATGATGTTGATGTTCGACATACATCATGGTGGGGCCCACACAACTCGACCTCATGGGAAGTTCCCATGAGCTCGACCGCTTTTATATATATATATATATATATGAACGTCTAGATGCTGGACATTCTCAATGTCTTTGACGCTGGAACAGCGTCCAGAGACTCCAGACGTCACTAGTAGGGCTGAAAGTCGGGTGGGTTGGGTTGGGTCGGGTCGGGTTGGTGCACAACCTTAGCCCAACCCAAGGTTCCTATACCTCAACCCAACCTAACCTCGGGTTAGGAATTCTCAACCCAAGCGGGCTCGATCGAGTTGGTTGGGTTGATACATGCTAATATTTTTGTTATTAAATTAGTCCATTATATTGTCAATACATGTATTAGTTTTGTACCTATAATTTTATTAATTATTATGTAGTTATTTATCATAAAGAACTTCGTGTTTCCTAAACAAACAAGCTAAAATATATGAGAACTACTCCTTTAAAAGTCGTATTGTGTAGCACACAATCTATTTGGAAGAGAGAAATCCAGAATATCTTGTTAGCTTGAGTCATCAGAAATTATGTAAGCTAATGAAACCCGACGACATTGAAATTTCTTGTGCCTTCATCACAGACGATCCACACTCAATTATAATTTATAAGTAGCTTATATATCGATCGGGTTCGGGTTGGGTCGGACAACCCAAGGCCTCAACCCAAGCCTAACCCAGGTTTTATCGGGTTGGTGTTTGTACAGCCCGAGTCCGATACCAGACCCGATACATCCTACCCGACCCCAACCCAATGTCGGGTCAATCACGGGTCGGTCGGGTTGAACCAACCCGACTTTCAGCCCTAGTCACTAGCATAGAGGGAGGAGTGGGGCCTCCACTCGTGGGTCCCATCATGATGCATTTGTTAAATCCACATCGTCCATCCGAATCCCTGGGTTATTTTGCTCGTTGAGCCCAAAACTGAAGCCGATCCATACCTTGGGTGGGCCACACCATAATGTGTAAGGGGTTGGAATGCCCTAGCGTCAAAGACGCTGCTTTGCAATGGGTTAGGAAGTGGGTTCCCACTCGTGGGGCCCACAATGATATATTTCCTAGATCCACACCATCCATCTATTTTTTCGGCTCATGTTCATATGGTGCATATTATCCTATCGGAGTAATTATAGTGATGCCGATGGTAATCTAATTGTTTTGGGATGTCATCAGTGGCCTATGCCTTACATCCAGTTACTAGATTTTTCTGTATAGACTACATGAAAAGCCAATGTTATTCCAACGTGGACCAAACCGCATGTACCTCTATATTTCTGGTAGGGCTTGCCATTCAGTTCCTACTCTTTGCATATAATGTGCTAATTAGGGTCGATTATACAATGATATGTTTGATAACATGTTAGTATGCCTGGCCTAATAGGACACACTGATAACATGCTTACTGTAATTGATATCATGCCCAATTATATGCCCATACGTATGCATGTTGTGGATGATGATTGTTCATAGCATATACCATTCGGCTTGAGACACTTAGGGGACTCTATATGAGATAGGGTCGCCTCGCATGATTGCAAGATATGTGTAGGTTTAATGCATATTTTGGATAGTGTGATTCATGCATTGTGCATTATGTGTGACACATTATATATATATACTCCATAGCGACACTAAGGTACACGAACCCAGCTAGCTCGGTTAGCTCGCTTGACTTGACTCGAAAAAGCTCGATTTGACTCGATTCGAAGCTGAGTTCGAGTCGGGTCGAGCTGATTTTTTGAGCTCGAAAATGAGTTCGAGCCGAGTTCAAGCAGGCCCTAACTCGACTCGACTCGACTCGGATCGAATCCAACTCGAATCGAACTAGTTTGGTGACTCGGTTACTTTGCCATTGATGTTGCTCACCAACTGTTTGATAAAATGACTCAACGAAATGTGGCTGGTGGCAAGGAAGGTTTGGCCGGTGGCAAGCAAGGTATGTACATTAAACAAATACCTTTTTTTTTCTTCTTTTTTTGGTTTTTATGTTACTTAGAAGGTGTTTGATAAAACACACTCGGCCCGAGCTGCTGACTGAACCGAGCCGAGCTAGCCAGTCAGGCTCGAGGACCGAGCCAAACCGAGTTCGAGCTGAGGTCAGCTAGTGTTCGAGCCGAGTCGAGCTTAGGCCAGCTCGACTCGATGTACACCCTTAGTCACAGGCATCCCTAGGCGAAAGTCCATAAACCCTATGGTACCGGTAGGATGTTCCAATGTATAAACTGAGTGGATTCATGAGCGCACAATGATTATATATCAGTAAGTTACGTCTCCCACTGTGTCGGGGTCGGTTAGAAGGGGATTTGACCTTACCCACCCGGGTGTAAAGGGATATATGCTGGGCTGAGTTTGACCATATCGTGAAATGGGTTCGCCATCGACTGGCCTAGTGATTTTCTGTATACCACTGACAAGGCAGATAGTGAGGTCTTTTGCACTTGACTGGTCTTGTGCGTGATGGGCAGCGACCAGTGTTGAAAGTGTACTAGAACTCGGTGATATTCCAATTGACAACTATTATGATATGTGGACTAGTGGATGTTGCATCATTAATATTTGATATTTGACCATGTAAGCCATTGCATCGCATAGCCTAGATATAACTGATAGCATTGATGGACTTGTCAGTTCATCCCTCCATCATTTTCACTTACTCTGATATTTATATGCTTGACATCTGCACTGCGCACACACGCACGCACTCCCTAAGCTCCGTGATAAGCTTACGCACGTTGTTTACGCGTAGGTTATGCTATACCGCAGTAGCCTTGAGGCAGAAGCACGTGTACGAGCTTTTATAGTTTTGTTATATCATATATTTCCCTTTCAGCAATGTACGTGAACTTATATTATAGTGGAAATGTAATAATGTTTTTAGTTTTGGTACACATATTGTTATGCTCATGTACAAAAAATTTCACATGAAAAATTCATTGCAGGATCCAGGATCGGAACCCGACGCATATGAGCTAGGAGCCAAAAATGTTGTACTGCAGAGTCTGTCACTGCCGGATTCGGAGCTTAAAAATTATATGAGCCCGTTCACCGAGTTTAAAGCGTGAGAAATAGTGTCCACTGTCCATAGTGATTGGGTGTATTATTTTGGTATGGTTGGAATACTAGGTTTTCCATGCATGAACTCTTTTCTAAATAAGTTTTCCCGTCGTTGGCCTACCTTACAGATTAGTCATTTGGAATTAGAGTATTTCGAGTGCATATTCTATTCGGAGTGTTTCAAAATTGTTTGTACATGTGCACACAAGCAAAAGTGTGCACAATCAAAGAGATTTGCAAGACACATTGTACCGACCCAAACATCCCATGAGATATACGGTAGACCACCGCGTAGCCTTTTCTGGCTATGTGTATGCTAGTGAGCTATCAATCAAACGCACGCAATATTTGAACTTGGACGTGGGACCATACATTCTCCATTTACCTATCAAACATTAGATTCAAACAGGCATGTGGTTTGAAAATTCTGCAAAATTTCCTCCTACTTATAACTTACCATCATTGCAGCTGCTTCCATTCATTTCTCAGCAATTTTTAAAAAAAAGGCCTTAAGTTTGGACCATCCAAGAACTTGATTAATGGAACTTATTTGCTGCATCCGGTCTAATGAATACTTTCATCTCTGCCATCCATTTTATGCCCATAAATCAGTAAATGAGGATGTCAGTTCATAGAAATTATTGGAATATGATCCGTCTAGATTTGGAACCATTTTTTAAATGGTTAATCTTGAGTGAAATACATGATGGATTGTATCTATTTTTTAGAATGCATAAGCTGGCAAAATGTACCAGGTGTGTTTTAGATATCTTACGTGGCCACTGGGAGAGGATTAGTTATCCCGGTAACACTAACGTTAGTGGGTGTTACCTGAAATCGGATTGCGTGCTAAGTTACTCAGTATGCTTTTATCGTACTGAGTAAACTCAGTTACGCCTACTGTGAATGTATGTGGTTTATCCAGACTGTCCATCCATTTTTAATGCTAATTTTAGGGGTTGATCCCAAAATTGAAGTAAATCCAAATGTCAAGTGGACCATTACACAGGAAACAATGTGGAATAATGATTTCCACCGTTGAAACCTTCCTAGGGTCCAAAGTAATTTTTATTTGTCATCCAATCTGTTCGTAAGATCACAAAGACATGGATGAAGAGAAAACACAAACATCAGCTTGATCCAAAACTTCTTTAGCCTCCAAAAAATTTTCAATGGTAGAGGTTCAATCAAACTGTTTCCTGTAGTGTGTTCCACTTGAAATTTTAATTTGCTTCATTTTTAGGATTAAGATCTAAAATTATCTGTTAACATGGATTAACAGAGTGGATAAAATAAATAAATAACAGTGGACCCCACACAGTTTACTCAGTAAGCTAAGGGTACTGAGTTACTCAGTACGTAATCCACTTCCGTGTTACCCCGACTGTATGAGGCCTAGCTTGATGAATGCAATATGCATCCACATTGTCCATTCATTTTTCAATTACATTTTAGGAATTGTTTACAAAAATTGAGTAGGTCAAAATCGAAGGTGGACCACACTACAGGAAACTGTGGTGAATGATCATTAAAAGCTTATTGTGGATCATAAAAGTTTTGAATCAAGCTGATTTTTGTATTTTACGTTCATATAGGTCTGTCTGACCTTATTAAAAGGTTAGATGGTAGTCAAATATTACAGTCTGTCCTAGGTGGGCCCCAGGTAGTTTAATGGCGGGCAATTATTCACTACCGTTTCCTGTGGTGCGGTCCACCTTAGATTTGGATTTGCTTCATTTATGGGATTACAGACGAAAATGATCTTTAAAAACGGATGGATGACCTGGATATATAAATTTTTTATCAAGGTGGGCCCACGGTTAGAGTAACACCCACCAACGTGGTGGCGGGCGGAGAACGGATGGGCTACTCTACTCCCAACGACAAAAACCAATGGCTAGTGGTCAGTGCTGTGGGCCCCAACATGATGTATGTGTTTCATCCACGCCGTCCATATATTTTCCTAGATCATTTTATGTTATTATTCCAAAAATGAGATATATCCAGATCTCAAGTGGACCACATCACAGGAAAAAGTCTTGATTGAACGTCAACCATTAAAAACTTTTGGGGCTATAAAAGTTTTGGATCAATCTGATATTTGTTTTTTCCCTTCGTCTAGGTCTGCATGACCTAACCAACAGACTGGATGTCAAATAAATAGTACAGTGGGCCTCAGGAGGATTTTATTGGTGAATATCCAATCACTGTTGTTTTCCTATAGTGTGGTTCACCAGAGATTTATATCCCTCTCATTTTTGGTATCAAGCCCTAAAATGATCTTACAAAATGGATGAACGGCATGGGATAAAAGACATACTTCATAGTCGGCCCGCAGAGCATCGACCATGGCCACCGGGCTAGTGGCAGGGAAGTAGCCAATCCGTTTCCCAGCGGGTGACAGTTAATCCGCCCTCGGCCCGTTGATTGAGTCTGCTCCCGCCACCGCAGCACGAGGTACGGAGAAAATCTCGGACAAGACTGGCGACAGTCACCGCCCTTTTTTGAATTGGCGGCACCTGCAGTGTCCACCTGGCAGAGCATGTGAATGTAATGACTCACTCACCGTACACGTGGCATATAATATGACTCCGATCCGAGCTGGGAGCGGGACATAGTAAGATGAGAATGGCCAAATACGGAAGCGGATTGGCTCGCTGTGGGCCCCGCAGAGTCCAGTCACCAGGGATATCGGTCTACCCTTCAGCTGATTACAAGATTCCGCTTCCTGTGGAATGCTGCAAGTAGCGGGTGGCTAATCGAAATTAAGGAGGACGATGGCACATCTTTGTACAGTGTATACGAGTTTTCAGTTCAAAGAAATGGAAATCATTGTCCGTTAATCCTGACCATTTAACTGTAGTGTTTTATATATGATTGACGGTAAGTCAAAAACGATATTGATAGGGCAATCTGAAACCTTTAATTTCTGGCTTGAAGATAGACGGTTACGATACAACAATGGTAGAGATTCAACTCCTTGGATCCGTTGGAAGAATGTCCTGTGTCATGAAACAGTAGGCTTTTTGTCGCTGTTTGTAAATCCGTGGCGTGGGATGCATATCATATAGTTACTCTGAGAAATCAGATGGGTAAGATAGTACAAACATGTGATATGATCCGTCTATAATTCGGGCCACAATTTGAGCGGTCAGGATTGTGATTCACACGAATCACCGACATTTTTTTTTAATGTATGTTTTCATCCGGTTCTCTCTCAGATCTGGAACGCAGCCAAAGCGTTTCGCATAAGTGGGAAACTAGGTGGGCCCAATGTCATTTTGTATAAGAAATCCACCCCGTTCATCCGTTTTGTGAGTTAATTTTAGAATAAGAAAATAAAAATGAACTGGATCCAATACTCAAGTGGGCCAAAAACGTGAGAATTGAAATTCTACCGTTGAAATATTCGTGGGGCCGTAGAAGTTCTGAATCATGATAATATTTGTGTTTTCAGTTGATCCCAGTAAGAATGACGTTATGAACGGTATGGATGGCATGCAAACATCACTGTAGACCCAGGGAAGTTTCAACCGTAGGAATTTCCCTAAACACATTTTCCTTTTGTACGGACCACTTGAGTATTTGATACGGTTATTTTTTGACCTTTTGTAATAAAATGAACTCACAAAACAGATGGACGGAGTGGATTTCTTATAAACATCACAGTGGGCCCCACCTGGGTTAGTCTATGGCAGGAAAACCGCGTCCGCGTGTAACGGGGATGATATTATATTGTAGAGCCAGAGGAGCCCGAGGAACTAACACGTAGCGCTTATGTGGCATCGATTTGTAGCAATCGGATCTTACCAAATACGGTGCTTCCCTTACCGTGTGGTCCACATTTATTATATATTATAAATCAATTCCGTTCATATGTTTTTAGAGATTATTATATTTCTTGAATCCAAAAATTGAGAAGATCCAAATCTCAGGTAGACCATAAAATAAGAAAAAGTAGTTATTAGCCATTAAAAACTTGTTGCGGTGTAGAAAAAGTTTTTTTTATAATCTCATTCTTTTTTTCACTCTTCGAGGTATTTTTAACCTTATCAACAGGTTCGATGAAAAATAAAATTTACGGTGGGTCCTTAGGATGTTTTTAATGGTTGACGGTTCAATAAACACTGTTTCATATATTATTGTTCTCCTTATAGATGGTTAATTCATTTCCGAACTAATGCCCCAGAATGATCTTTAAAAACGTATGGACGGTATGGATTTATAATACATACATCAAGGTGGCCCATGGTAAGGGCCGTACCTATCCGCTCCCCATTTAGTGGGCTGCATTATATGTGGATAACATTTCAACAATGACGGCAGTAAGACGGTATTATCCGTTGTACTGCTTCAACTAACCGTTAGCTTTTTTTGATTTTCTATCGATGCTTTATATGCTACCACTTAGATGGACAGATCATCTGATCTGTGTACTTTTCTAAAAGATATTGCTATCCACAATAGAGGATATCAGATGAACGGATCAGATTGATGCAAAATCATGTCACGTGCATTATAAAAAGTTGCATCTACCATATTAGACTGATGCATGATAAATTGATAATGTTACGTGTATTATAGGATGTTGCATCCACCGTTTTACGGTTATAGTGAACCGGTGATGGGCGGTGCTAAGTAGGCCCCATCATGGTGTATATGTTTCATCCAAGCCGTCAATCTATTTTGGATCGTTATTTTAGTGATGAGACCAAAATAATTTGTAGATCCAAATATTAAGTGGACCACACCACAGGAAAGTAGTTTTGAATGAACGCCAACCATTAAAACTTTCTAGGGCCCACCATAATATTTATATGCCATCCAACCTGTTGATTAGGTCACACAAACCTTGATTAATGGAAAAAAATAAAGATAAGGTTGATTTGAAAGTTTTGTGGGCCCCAGTAAATTTTAAATGGTGGGCATTAAATCACCACCTTTTCCGTGGTGTTGTCCACCTGAGATTTGAATCTGCTCATTTTTTTGATCATGCAGTAAAATGAGCCGAAAAATGGATGAACGGCATACATTAAAAACATACATCATGGTGGGGCCCACATAGAACCGTCCTGTAGGGTGTTACTGCTGGCAACGTTATCTGCGAATGCGGTACAATCCATACCACCTTTCCACCTATTTCCTCCTCGAGCACCCTCCCAAAAGAACCGGAACTGTTTTGAACTGTTTTGAACAACCGTTTTAAGTGAAGCTTAAAACACCTGAACTCTGGGTCCACCATCCCTTATATATAAAATCTACTCCGTCCATCATATAAAAGGGATAATATTCACCGCACCTCAAAAATATTGTCTGAGAAAAAAAAAATCTGAACCACATACCAATGGGAAAATACAATGGTGCCTAAAACATTTTGATTCATGTGGTGTGGTCCACTTAAGTATTGATCAGGATATATTTTTTTTTATTTACACTTCATCCTTTTGAGCCGCATCTAATGAGTGGGTTTGATGAATTATAGACACCATATGGCCCCACATACAAACTTACGGTTGGGATCTATCCCCATTGTTTTCTATACGGTTCCCACTTGAGTTGCTTATTTGTCTTTATTTTTTATTCCGAGGGCTACAATTGAGAAACCCACCTGATGGACGGACTGGATGTCACAAAAATTACGGTAGGTCCGGCAAGTAGGGGTATTCATCGCACTTCTTAAAATGGTGGGGTGCAGAGGATACTGGTCAGTCCTGACTCGGATTCTGTAGTGTCCCCTCTTGGACCGAGCTCGATGCTGGTGAGTCCTGGTCCAAGCTTATACAGTACTGAGCTCGGTACTGATAGTTGCTGGTTGGAACTTTGTGCGCATGTTATGATTTGTGTAGGGTTGTACACGAGTAGAGTTAGCTTGTAAGTGGCTCTACTCGACCTGAAAAAGCTTGATTGGACTCGGTTCAAAACTAAGTTCGAGAGAAAATTTTTTTAATGAAATTTGAGCTTGCCAAAGCTCAACTTGACTCGAATTGAACCAAGCTCGAATCGATTTAGTTTAGTGACTCACTTACTTTGATTTTATTGTTGCTCACCAAATGTTTGATGAAATGACTTAATGAAATGTGGCTGGTGACTTGGTGGCAATAAGGGCATGTATATGAAACAAATACCTTTTTTTTTCTTGATTTTTATGTTGTTTACAAGGTATTTGATGAAATACTTGTAGATTCATTGTTGTTGTTTTACGTACAGCAAGATTTTGAAAGTGCAATTCATGTGTTTTGAAAATGTTGCACGGATGAACTCGGCTCGAACTCATCTTGAACTGGCTCGAGCTGCTGACCGAATCGAGCTGAGCTGGCTAGTCAGGCTTGAGGACCAAGTCGAGCCAAGTCCAAGCTGGGATCAACAAGTGGTTGAGCCGAGTAGAGCTGTGCCAAGCTCGGCTCGGATCAACTCGCGTACACCTCTAGCTGTGTGTTTCATTCATGCATGGCATCCATTTTTTCAGTTCAGTTTAAGCTAATGAATTGGGAGCTAAGTTTAAGTGGACCACACTATGGGAAAGTTGGGATTGAATGCCCACTCTTGAAATATTTCAAAAGCGTACTTATATATTTATATGCCATCCAAGGCCTACCCTTCAAACTTTCTTAAGGCTCATTGTGATATTTAAATGCCATTCAACATATTGGTATGATCACATCGGCTTCAATGCAAAGAAAACAGAAGAATTACTTTAATCTAAATCTTTCATGATTCATAAGAAATTCCTAACAGCCAACATTTAATCTCCACTTTTTCTTATGATGTAGTGAGCCTGATATTTAGATATACTTGAATTTTATGGCTATTACCTTAAAAGCTCTCAACATAAATTTACTATGGATAAAACCCATAAATCATATTGGGCCCACGTGGTATCGAAGGGGTAATTACTGAATTTGTACAGAGTAATTTAATATATGACCGAGTAAACTTTGTGCGGTCCTCCATAAGTTATGTATCTTATTCACTTCATGAATAGATTGGATGACAAATAAGTATTATTGGGACTCTATAAAAGTTTCAAAAGTAAAAATTATTATTCTTGTAGTTTTCGGTTGCAGTTTTATATATGCGTCGATTTTGTAGTCCAAGGGCATGTTTGGACAATGGTATTAAGTTGTATTAAATAAGATTGCATTACTAATTATACTTTGAAATTTGGAATAACATGTTTGGAAGGAGTGTGAGATGGAATTAAAATTAACTTTATAAGCTATAGAAAATGAACCTTGTGTTGAAAAGTGTGAGATGGGATTACTAATCTAACCGATAGTGGATTTTTGCTGCATTCATGTTCAATCCAAATATAATTTGAAAGTAAACCATATGATTTATATTTTAACGTATATATATCAAACATAGTATTAGAAAACACAGGATAAACTCAATCGAGGGACAATATCTTACACGCATTTATTGTAACTTTTTGCAATTCCATCCACCTCAATCCCACCTAATACGGCTGGCCAAGCAGGCCTTGTAATGAGTTGGAAAAGGGGATGGAATGCGATCATAAACAATATACAGTCACGGTGGGCGCAACGAGTTTGCTGGGATTATTTAGTTACTCAGTACTCAAGTCCGATTTCCCAACGTTCAAGTACAAAAATTCTCCTTCCGCCTTCTTACAAGGAGTGCACATCGAACCAGTAGAACCGTGGAATCGGATCGGAACCGACCAAACGGTCCAGTTTGGTCCGGTTATAGAGTGCACCGGTTTCGATTCCGGTTCCAAAAATTAAAGAACCGTTTAGTTCGGTTCGGTTTTGATTTGAGGGTATGTAGAACCGAACCGAACCGTGAATCCGAAGAATGGATCCGATCCGTGGAACAGAACATGGAACCAAACCGTGGAATCGAACCTATAACCGTGAATTTACAATATATTTTAGTTGTATATCTGACTCATGATTCAGGGTTTACAATGCACCTCTTAATTGTTTTCACAAATATATTTTTCACACCATATACAATATCTAGACCATTCATCAAATGGATCACAACGCGAATAGACATGGGCTAAATTATAAAATAGAACATGCAATTGGGCTGTATTATAAAAAGCCCGGAACCATGGAATTGATTCGGAACCGAATTGATTTTCACAGTCCGATTTCGGTTTCGAAAATCCTATAATCATAAGGGCCTGTTTGGCTGGACGAATCCCATGAGATTAGGAGGGATGGGATGGATTTTAAGGTAATGATGGTGGTGTCAGTGGATTGGTTTAAGATCCATGAGATTGCTATATCCCGGGACAAGTTCATCGAGTCTGTTTTGCACGCTCAACATAACCTGGGATTTTACCTTCCAATCCCTTTCAATCTGTCCAACTAAACACGTCCCGGGCATGATTGAACGAGATTAGGAGGGATGTGATCAATTTTAAGGTAATGATGGTGATGTCAGTGGATTGGTTTAAGATTATTGGGTTTGTTATATCCCGAATAAGTTCATCAGGTTTGTTTGGCTCGTTTGGCATATTCTGGGATTTTATCATCCCATTCCTCATAATCCCTCTTAATCCACCGCGCCAAACATGCCTTAAGGAAAAGTTGGGTTTGGTTCCACCGCAGAACCAGACCGAACCGGACCTTGTGCACCCTTCCATCGTTATCACACCCGCGCGAGTGCATTTCACTCATACTTGCTGCCCACACGAGTTGGCATCTCACGGGTGCTACAGATGGAAGCGAGTTCCTTTTCAGTCCTATCGGGTCCCATTTTGATGATCACACGTGTGGCATGCCAGACGAGCAGATTGGCCTACCTGAGTGGTGATTAGATGAGACTACGGCCTCGCCCAAGACGCTGCGGCCCTCACCGTGGGTCCCACTTTGATGTATATTTTATATATCCAAGCCGTTCATCCGTTTTTCTAGATCATTTAATTTCATTATCTGAAAAAGAAACAGATCCAATCATAAGGTGGACCACACCATAGGAAAAAGTGTTGATTGACCATTAATAGGCTATAAAAGTTTTGGGACTTGTCAAAAGATTTGATGGTAAATAAACACTACGGAGACACCAGGATGCGCCCCAAGAAGTTTTTAATGGTATGAAGGTCAATCACGAATGTTTCTTATAGTATGATCCACCTGATGATTGGATATGAGCCCCACGGTAGCCCGACGGTAAGGGCCGCACCGTCGTGGGTGCGGCCAGTGTTTCACTGCTCTCATGGAAAACGCGTTCCGCGTATGATGAACGGTTGAGATCCCGTGTAAAAGTGTGCAACCGCCGCGTCGTCGAAATGTTTCCGTCTCCATGAATCTATATATAGCTGAACTGCGCTGAACTGGTTCTCCTTTCTCAGTCAGTTGCTCCCGCTCCCACTCCCACTTCCGCTCCAGCTCCAGCCCTTTCCCTTCTCTCTTCTCTCTAGACTCGATTGAAGCCCTTTGACTTTTCTCTCTATACTCGATTGAAGGGCTGAGGTTTCTCTTTTCGATTCTTGAGAAATGATATATTTGGAATTCTTTGAGAGACTAGGGATTCTTTGGGAGATTAGGGCTAGAGGATCAATTCTATCGGATCTGAGAGTAGTGTAGGAATTTATATTCTTTTTGGGGTTTGATTTTTGGTTGAATCGAGATTTTCTTTTCTTCTTCTTCTTATTATTATTATTTATTTTTACTATTGTATATTTTATGGGTCTCTGTTTTTCAGAAATTAACATATCACGAAAGAGAATCAGGAGGTTTTGGGTTTTTTATTTTTTCATTTTTCTTGTAGTTTGATTATGGGAAATTATATTTTCAGTTTGCTTCGTTTTGATGGGTTACAATTGTTTTCTTAGGGGTAGGATTTGATTATTGGGTTTTGTCTTGAAATGAATTTTTGATCGATTTTTTTACTAGCGATCGACAACTGTATCTGATCTTTCTTTTCTTTCTTTTCTTTCTTTTTAAATAAAAATTATTATTCTTTTATTTTTTATCTCTCTCTCTCTCTCTCTCTCTCTCTTTTCAGTTCTTTTGATTGTTGGGGTTTTTGGTTTCTTATCAAGGTAAATTGTTTTGTTTACAATCTATTTAAGTTCGTGCTGAGATTGATATTAGAGAGAGAAGGGAAATCAGAGCTTGCAGTGCGAGTCGACTTTGGATTCTGCAATTTTGTTTAGTTTTATTCATTCAGGTAAATTTTTTTTTTCTTCTTCTTTAAAAAAGAAAAAATGCTTCAAATGATTATCTGATTTCAATGTTTACCTCTTTCATATTTTTGAGACTTATTTCGTTATTTATTAGGTGTTTTGTTTGATTTTTAAACTATTCTCATTGTTTTTGTATCCTTATTCTTGTGTTCAGAATAGAGACCTTCCCTCACCAATTTTATTTTTATTTTTTGAAAAGAGAAAAAAATAAAATAATAAAAACCATCAAGCGTCTTACTAACTCTGCCATTACCTCCGCATTTGTTATAATAGATTAGGTCCAAAAAGTAATCTGGACTATCCATCATACGTGGTTCACCATTGATTGCTAATTATCCATATTGGACAATTGATGTCTGATCATTGATATAGCTACACATCATGTGGGGCCTACCTTTGATTAATCAACACTCTCAAGAGTGACTTTGACTGGATTTACAAAACAATATAATGAGCGATATGGACAGTCAAAAAAATAAAATAATAATCATATTCTGCCCCACCCATATTTGCTGCTGCCCTCTAATCGGATCTATGAAAGAAGGTGCACTTTGCATTCTAGTTATAAAATAATGGGTTTATATCTCAGAGCTGGTAGCACTTCCCTCCATGCATTCATGGGCCCTACGATCCAATCAGGTCCTATTTGGATTGTATTTATGTGGCCTGGATGTATCCTAGATGCATCAATTTCGGTGGATGCCCATGATAATTCATCCCACCCCCTTCGAGGCAAACAATGTTTTCTCCATCAGCTCCCTAGCAAGGGTGGTGGGGACCCCAATGAGAAGCTGGCCTTCTTATTCGTTTTCTTCTTTCTATTCAAGCATATGGGCTGGCCTCTCTCTCTCTCTCTCTCTCTCTCTCTCTCTCTCTCTCTCTCTCTCCTGAGGTTTGGGATAGCTTGGACTGTACTGAGATCTACCTGTGAATTGTTTGATGATGTGGTGTTCAAATGGTTGTCAATTGTGGAAAATGGTATATGGGTGATTTGGCTGGAAATCAATAGAGTAAGATCTTCGTGTGATACCTGAGTGAGCTAGAGTGCTGACCAATTGCAAGGGTACCTAGTCAGCTAGTTCTGGCACCTCTTGACTAGAGGTGTGTGTTGCATTGTGGGAAAGTGGCTCTTCTCCTTAGGTATCTTGGCAGCCTCATCTGCCCAGCCATCTTAAGATGAACGTTGACGGGTAATTTTGGGGAATCTTGGACCTGCTGGGGTTGGGGGTCTCATTGGGAGACTCGGATTGTACCGGTTATTCCCGAATATTCAGGTCCTATTGGAACCACATATTTTAATTCTTCTGAAACATCAGTGCTTCTTTACAATAGAGATCTTGTACTGGCCCACCATTTTTGTGGGGGACTCGCAGAATGTGATTTTTTGGGCAAATGGTTGCCCCTCCCATGGAAAATTGCAGACGTAATTGGGAAGCTAAAGTTCTATGCATGGGTTGGGATTTTTCTTTTGTTCATATTCCTCGGTAGGTGAATATGGAAGTGGATTCTTTAATGAACGATGGGATTTTGAGTTGCCCTCATGATTAATGGAGATTAGCTTAATGGTATCAGTTGTGTTAGAGGTTGGCAGCCTCTCGCTGCTTGGCTCCCTTTGTAGGCTATTCTATTTCAGTTTAATAATAATAATAATAATAATAATAATAATAATTATTATTATTATTATTATTGGGAGTGAAGTGGCTCCCTGGTCTTTGTTTGCTCTATACTCTCTCTTTTTTTGAAAGATGATAATATTATAGCTATCCTTATTGTACATGAAAAAATTATTGGTACCAAATAAGAGATAAGTAACCTCTGCATATTTTTATTCACTCAAATCACCGTAACTGTGGAAATTCTTATATGCATGGCTGACTTGTTTATATAGCCATTGAATACAGAGGGTTGATGATTAAATGCTAGAAAATACCTATTACATAAAGAGAACAAAATCTCACTCTATTGGTGCATAGAAAAGAACTTCCTCATTTAATCTCTAGAGACAGCAAGTGAAAGAAGCCCATTTGCTTCTTTTTTTATTTTTATTTTTTAGGTTTTCAGGTTAGTAGGTCCATTTTATTGAAAAGTTGCATGACAAATATCAATGCAGCAAATAATACAACTGAAATTACAAGCCCAAATTGCAGCACAACATTACAACCCGAACATGGTTGAAACTTCATGAACATTTGTATTCTTAACACCAGATACCCATCCTATGACATCCCTTGTAGATTTCCACACTACTTCCACAATCCCTGTTTGTTAAGGAAACATTGTCTACTGCATTCCCCCGAAATATTCCAAAGCACCGCTATCAAGACTAGTCGCCAGGTCGCCGACTTATCCTTAGTAAAATGTTGTGTCACACCCATTGCAATTCAACTACTGTCACATAATACAATCAATACCAAAGGACTCTAAGAAGGTGAGCCAAACTCTTCACTGAAGATTGTCTATGGTTAGGATGTGCTTCCACCCAATGTTTGAAATATCAGCATCGTGTTATGTATCGCATCCTTTGGATATAGATACGTATCGGTTATCGCACGGGATATATTGTTTGTATTGGGTAATTTGTCGAACTTTTTGGGAAACACGGGAAAACATTGGGAAAATGGTTGAATTTTTCAATGAAACTTCAGATATTGTTAACAAGACCTTAAAATACATACTTTTAAATCATAACATCTCAAAAAAGAAGCGAATATAATATTTTTCCTTTGTATAGGGTCCTAAGTTGTGTGTTGTCTGACGGAACTAATACAAATATATTCAAATTGAATGCATAACATTTAGTGGGTATGTAAATAAATGATCAGAAATTGAAAATGCTCACTAGATCGAATATGTGGAATATATTGGCACTAAGCGTTTCGTATTGCACTAGTGGGATACAAGATATATCGGCCGATATCGTCATTATTTAAAACATTGCTTCTACAGTTCTACCTGACCAACCAAACAAAAGATGCCACCTTAGGAGAGTGAAAAAATTCATCTCTTCTTGTATCCGATGAATCCTGAAGCATCTAGTAGAATCCCATTTGCTTGCGTCTCTCTAGTCTCTTATAAACCAAGCATATTTACCTCCACGACCAATGTATGGTTGTATGCTATTGAAATATTCTTTCTAGAAACCTCATATGGTTTATGCGTACGGTCCATCTCTTGATTTTGGTGGTAATGTGGTGCTTCCAAAAGCATTAAAAAGTACATCCAAAAGCATTAAAAAGTACATCCAAATGCACTCCCAAGTTTGGGAGGATTTTTTTAATTTAAATATCTTGCTTCAGGTTGTGCAATGTTCTGTTATGTTGAGATATATCATTGAGGCATCTCATCTCTTGGTCCATCTTTTCTATATCCTTTGTATTTCGAATTTTCGATCTTTCCAATATTTTCTTTTGTTGATCTTTCAAAGAAAAAATATTCTTCTTCTATTTTACAAATTCTGCATTTAATTCATAATTATTGCTCTAGCGTCCATGAGAGTTGCGATCTTCATCTTTAGTTACCATTGGAATTTGTTTGATCATATCTGAAACTCTAGAAATAAGATATTCAATCATACACCTTTTTTCCCCCCCTTTTCCATTTATTCATCTTTCCATTTTTCAGGGCCTTGTCTCTGTTTGGAGGTTTTTGAATAATTGACCTGGATTGTTGAGGGATTGGGTCCAAGCAGATGTCTCACACAATAACCAATGATAGCGATAACGGCCATCAAAATGATTTAGCATCAATTGAAGAAGCTGGCTGCAAAGGAGGTTCAGGAGGAGGGGTCATTTTGAAAAAAGGGCCTTGGACTGCTGCAGAAGATGCAATCTTGGTGGAATACGTTAAAAAGCATGGAGAGGGGAATTGGAATGCCGTCCAGAAGCACTCAGGGCTGCATCGTTGTGGCAAAAGCTGCCGTTTACGATGGGCAAATCACCTAAGGCCGAATTTGAAGAAGGGTGCTTTCACAGCAGAAGAAGAAAATCAGATCGTTAAACTCCATGCCCAAATGGGAAACAAGTGGGCACGGATGGCTGCACAGGTATCACTCTCTCTTTCTCTCTCGCCCTCTCTCCCTCCCTCTATTCATTGTTGTTTGTCTTATATAAGTTTTTTGTTTTGTTTTTTTAAAGATGTAAGTTAAAATATTGGGTTGAGAAATAGTGAACAGCACACATCTCTATCACACACACACACTCTCTCTCTCTCTCTCTCTCTCTCTCTCTACACACACATACACACATTAAAAAAACAACTCTCTCTTATCAGCTCCAAAGTGAAATGTCTCTTTTCAGGTTAATCATTTGTTTTCTTTTTCTTTGGAAATGTAAAATTTATCAATTCCACTATATCTTGATGAACGCCAAATTTGCAATGCTGAACCTGGGAGATTGACTTGTCTGGTGCACAATTATCTTGTAATGTTTGAAATTATGCACATGCATACCTGCATGCATATGTATTTCAATGAATTTTGGTTGCATTTATAGATCCAGTGTCTACTTTTATATATCACCTGTAACGACGGACATTTTGTACCCACACAATTAGTCATTGGAACATAGTAAGCTTTGGATTTTTAATTGTCTTTGCATATTCAACTGGGTGCATTTCTGTCATTTATGTTTTGAGTTATTTTTTTTCATGCAAGTAGCCTGCTATTGTACCCTTTCGTCTTATGTGGGGTCCACCATGATGTATGCGCGGCATTCACTCATTGTGCCGGTTTATGTTAGGACATTGGCCCAAAAATGAGCCATATCCAAAACTCAAGTGGGCAACAACAAAGAAATGGTGGAGATGGGGTCACCATTCTTATGGTCATCGTGATGTTTATCTGATGAATACCCACAGATCGAAGGGAGGAAAAACATCAGCCTGATTTGGTGTGGCCCAAGATGATCTCAATGTTTTAGTGTTCCCATCCCAAAATTT
This sequence comes from Magnolia sinica, assembly GCF_029962835.1. NCBI lineage: Eukaryota > Viridiplantae > Streptophyta > Magnoliopsida > Magnoliales > Magnoliaceae > Magnolia > Magnolia sinica. The sequence continues at coordinate 9,512,124 of NC_080587.1, read as the reverse complement.
TCCTGTGTTGTGGTCCACGTGAATTGTGTCGTAAAATGAACTGAACCAACTGATGGGAAGAATGGATGTCACACATACGTTAAAGTGGACCTCCTAGAGATTTTTTTGCCTCCGCCTTTTCCGTTCCTCTGTGTAGCATGCACCTTGTCCCAACTCTCTTTTTGTCTCTCTCCTTTGTGTGCCTTGTACATGCCTGGCCCACTAGTATGGTTTATGATATAACCCTTTTACTGCAATCAGGTTTATTTTAAGTTGGGCTTGAATTAATTTTAATCCTCTTTCTGACTAACTATAACACCCACCTGCGTACACATTGGAAATCCTGAATTTCATCTCCACAACTGTTCAACAAAGACCTTTTGTAAATCATCGGAGAAACTTTTGGATGTCTGGACAATGTTTGACTATTTACTGCTAGTGCCTTGTGACCAAATATTACTGAGATTATAGAATATCACAATATTTAAGTGAAATATTCATTAGACAACATTATTGTGATGATATCACGATATTTTCAAAATCTTGGCCGTTTTGGATATTTTTTGTGATTTAATTTTAAAAATGATTGTGATTTTAACATAAAAATTATTTAAGAGTTGGGATAATTCGTTTTACCTAAATATTTAAAAAAAATTAAAAATATTAATTAATTTATAATATATTTTTAATTTTTTTACTTTCAGCGAGATTATCCAGATAATATCCCCAGAAAAACATCAAAATCTGAAAATCTCCCTAAGTAATTCCCATGCTGTGAAATTGCTGAGACTTCTTGTCACCATGTGTTGGAGCCTGGAGTACCCCACTGGATCTTTTCTTTACTGGAGAACTTGACTTTCCACTCAAGAAACCTAAAATGGGTGTTTTCTAGCAACCAGAAACAAATTGCTTGCAGTGAATTACTGCTGGGAAACTAGCTGCGAATGAGCTGCTGAAAATTTGGCTGTGAAATTCCAAGTGATTTTCTATTTCCTAGTGAAAAACCAAGACAAAATCTCATATTCTTTTTTTTTTTTTCTTCTCTTTATTTATTTATTTATTTTTTTCTGTCGATGCACCCAAACCCATATAGAAGGTTTCATATGTGTAATCTTGCTATTAAACAGTTCTAATGCATTTAAATTTTATGAGTTTCTTTTTGTTGGTGAACACAGACCCTGCCTAGAAGTTAATACATAGAACCTCTCATATGTAGAATCTTGCTTTAAAAGTTAAAACAGTTGCAATTATTTAAATTTTCTAAATTTTTATTTTTTTATTTTTTTTATACCCAAACCTACCTAAGAGTGTGTGTGGGTGGGGTTTGCTAACATCCCAAACCTTCTAAATGGCAGAGGGGGTGACCTATTGGCGATCTAAACCGTTCATTCATTCATGCGACTAGGAGCAAGCCATGGTGCAAAAATCATTCCAATCAGGCGATCCTAAGCATCCGATCAATGGCATGAAAATGGACACTCAAGATTGACGGGAGAAGCAAAATAAGTCCAATCATCATCTTGAAGCATCTAGTACATAAATCCCACTTTGTATTTCTTATGATTCTAAAGCAACTCTTTGATTTAATGATTCTAACCATGTGATTTATGGCTCATAAATAGTAGATGGTGGTAACAAGTTGGCCTAATCAAAGGGTTAGGACATCCGTTTAGTAGGGGTGTCAATGGGCTGGGCTAGGCTGGCCTGGCCTGTCAGGCTTCCAGGCCTGGCCCACCTTGGACTGGGCTTGGGCTGGGGTATCAGGCCCTCGGGTTGGGCTCGGGCTTAAAAATGATTCCCATTATCAAATCAGCGGGCTTGGACATAGATGCCTGAAAGCCCGTCCCGATCGTTAGGGTTTCCAATATTTTTAATATAAAAAATTCTATCTCCATCTCTAGCAACCGTAATTGGTGCCTTCCCCCCTCTTTTCCACACGCTTACTATCCATCTATAACCTCTCATTTTCAATCCGTCACAACTTCATCTTCAGTGCAGTAATGGCTAGGACAAAAGCCGCCACCACCTTCCTCTTCTTCTTATTTACCATTCTCCTGGGAGATTTCTCTCTACTAGGTCATACAAAGTCATACCCAAGACACCCAACTGATTTCTCTCTACAAAGCCATACCCAAGACACCTAACTGATTTCTCTCTACTAGGTCATACCCAAGGCACCATTTTCAACCTCTCGGCCGCTGAAGAAGCGTATCGGAGCGAAAGCACTCACTGATATAGCAAAATCATCGAGAAGAACAAAATCCTTTTTTCCTATTAGTATTCCTCTCTTTGGTGGGTACCTTTCCAGCTTGGACCAGGCCCTAGTTCGGGCTTGGGCTGGATATTTCGGCCCATCTCGGGCCCAACCTAAGTTTGGACTCTCATTCAATAACACGGGCCGAGCTTGGATTGAGTTTGGCCTGGTCCGTTGATACCCCTACCGATTAGGCATGATTCTTGAAGCATGGCTTACTCATAGTTGTAGGAATGAATGTACGGTTCAGATCGACCAGGTCACCCCTTCCCAATTCTCAAAATGGCCTGATTTTGAGGTGTGTCATCATCTAGTCTTATGAGAATCAAAGGTGGGCTTCCACTCTCAACTGTTCTTGCTGGTGTGGCTCATCTAAGTCGTGGATCGACCTGATTTTTGGCAACCTGGCCAAACAAAGGAGGGCATGCATGATGGTCGGAGTGGATTTCATCAAGACATTACAGTGGGGCCCACAACAAATAGTTTGCACCGCTATGCAGCGAAAACTTTTGCCCTAGATTACACACACGCGCGTGTGCGTGTGTGTCAAAAGGTTTTAAGTCCAACTGGTTGGACCCCAAGTTATGGTCCACCCGGCCGATAACTTCTAAAATATCATCCAACACTAGGTTTTTTCTTCTTTGAAATGTTACGTAAGTACAATTTCTTGCCATTGATAAATAGAAAAATACAAGTGTGTTCCACTAGGGTCAGCGTGGCTAATTTTTGCACTAGATGATTTTTATTAGTCGACCTATTTGCATGGACTAGATTTATCATGCACATGAATGGTTGAAGGTTATTCACTCGGTGGACTGCAACTGATAGTCCAATCAGTTGGATTTGAGACCTCTGTGTGTGTGTGTGTGTGTGTGTGTGTGTGTGTGTGTGTGTACACACAGAGCCAGGGTTTTGGTGATGTCCCTACCTTTATGGGATTTTAGTAATGTCCCCAAACCTTTTGAATGACATGTAGGATGCTGAATCATCAATCAGGACAGTTCTTTCAATAATACCATTGGGAGCAAGCCGCGGTGCAAGAATCACGCTGATCGAATGATCCCAACCCTTTGTGAATGAGGGTCAATTTGTTACAACTGTCAGTTGTGTGCTAGACATAAGATCACATGGCTAGAATCGTCAAACCAAAGGGTTAATTTGGAATCATAAGCAATAGACAGTGGGATTATATCGAATAGATGCTATATATATATATATATAGAGTCCCGGTCTCCTGCGAACCATCCCGCAGGATACCTCGGTGCGATCCTGTTCTCACCGCAAGAAATCTCCGTCCTGGGCGCCGATTGGCTACTGACGAGTTGAGTAGGGAGACTGCTACTGAATTTGTGGCCCCACCATGATATATGTTTTATATCCACGCCGTCCATCCATCTGGAGAGATCATTTTAAGGTGAAATTCAAAGAATGACTCACATCCAAAGCTCCAGTGGACCCCACTACAGAAAACAGTGGGGAAGAGGTCACCGTTAAAAACTTCTAAAAGCCACAAAAAGATTTCGATCAAGCCTATATATATATTTTCCCTTCTTTAATGTCTTTGTTAACTTTTGAACAGGTTGGATTTTGAAAAAACATCATGGTGGGCCTTAGAAAGTTTTCAACGGTGGGCATCAATCTTCCCTTTTTTGTGGTGGGGTCCACTAAAGCTTTGGATCCGTCTCATTCTCTAGATAAGGGCTTAAAATAATATCTCCAAATAGGTGGACGTTGTGGATACAACACATACATCATAATGGGGTCCACAGAACTTGGTGACGTCTCCTCCGTAGAGTGAGGTCCGGTGTTAGGACGCGGATTGCGTGGTGAGTAACTCATGATACGCTTAGTCGTACTGACTAAACTCTGTGAGGTCGACCATGATTTATTTATTTTATCCACTCCGTCAATTCATTTTAACAGATAATTTTAGTACTTGAACGAAAAAAAAATGAGGTATATCCAATGTTAAAATAGACCACACCGCAGGAAACAGTTAAATTGAATGTCTACCGTTGAAAAATAATTGGAGGGCCACAGGAGTTTTGGATCAACTTTATATTTGTTTTTTCCCATCATCCATGTCTGTATGATCTTATGAACAAGTTGGATGAAAAATAAACAAAACTTTGGGGCCTAGAAAGGTTTCAACGGTGGAAATCATTATCCCCACTATTTCCAGTGGTGTGATCCACTTGATCTTTGGATATGCATCAATTTTGGGCTCAACCCTTTAAATTAGTTGGAAAAACGGATGGACGACGTAGATAGACCACATACATTCAACGTGGGCCTAACTTTGTTTACTTGGTACGTGATGTGTTTTCCTGGTACATATTGGCCTGGCTGGTGGTCGGTGCTCTATGGGCCCCACCATGATGTATGTGTTTCATCTATTCCGTTCATCCATTTTTAAAGAAGGGAAAATATAAATAAAGCTTGATTGAAAACTTTTTGTGGCCTTTAGAAGTTTTTAAGGGTGGCATCACTCTCCCCACTGTTTTATGTAGTGGGGTCCACTGGAGCTTTCGATGTAACTCATTTTTTGAATATCACACTAAAATGATCTCTCCATATGGATGGACGGGATTGATACAAAACATATATTAAAGTGGGGCCACAAATTCAATACCAGTCTGCTACTGCCAATCCTCGGCCGCTCAAGGGTCTCTTGTGGAGACGGATTGATTACTCTCCCTGACACCGGCCAATGGCTGATGGTCAGTGCTCTGTGGGCCCACCATGATCTATGTGTTTCATCCATGCCGTCCATTTATTTCTTTAGATCATTTTATAGTATGAGATCAAAACTGAGGTATATACCAATCTCAAGTGGACCACATTAAGGAAACAGTGTTGAATGAACTTTGACCATTAAAAACTTTTTGGGGGCCATAGAAGTTTTGGATCAAGCTGATCTTTATTTTTTTCCCTTCATCTTGGTTTGTATGACCTAATCAACAGATTAAATGTCAAATAAACAGTACAGTGGGCCTTAGGAGGATTTTAATGGTGGATATCCAATCACTATTGTTTTCCTGTGGTGTGGTCCACCTGAGATTTATATTCCTATAAATTTTGGTATCAAGATCTAAAATGATCTGTAAAAATGGATGAACAGAATAGATTAAGAACATACATCATGGTGGGGCCCACAAAGCACCGACCACCAGCCACGAGGTTGTGGCAGGGGGAGTAGCTAATCCGTATGGCGGGTAAGTAGTTAATCCGTTTCCTTCTCTTGTGGTGAGAATTGGACCGCAACAAGGTATCCTGCGGGACGGTTTGCAGGAGACCGGGACTCTATATATATATATATATATATATATATTGTTGCACCAATCTAGAAGTTCATATGTGGAATTTTTCATATGCAGAATATTGCTTTGAAATGGTTGTAGTGTGTGTGTGTGTGTGTGTGTGTGTGTGTGTATCTTTTGTTGGTGCACTCAGACCCTATCTAGAAGTTTATATATGGAACTTTACTGCGAAACAGTTGTGATGTATGCATACATGTTAAGATCATTCTTCTGGATAAAAGAAGAAAACATATTAGCACCCACAAGATAACTATTTAAAAGAGTGTACGCACACACGTGCTCACACAAAGAACTGGAGAAGGTATTAGAGATTTTGTCGTGGTCACCATGATGCTTTTCTAGAGTGTTTTGTCTCTCAAAAACGTGTGACACATGGAAAATTTTATATGAATTCTTGGTTACATTTTTTTTTTTTGAAACACTTGGATGCTTCCTTTTCTTCCTTTGGGATCCTTTATTGAACAAGTTCCTCGTCTCTTGTTTCAGTTGCCTGGGCGTACTGACAATGAGATAAAGAATTACTGGAACACTCGAGTCAAGAGGCGGCAGCGTGCTGGTTTGCCGCTTTACCCTCCTGGTCTTTGTTTGCAAGCCAATGAGGGTCAGCAGAATCAGAACCTTAGCGAATTCGATGGTGGTGATGCACAGCATCAAGAACTCTTTCAGGCAGACAATTTTGACATTCCTGTTGTTGTGTTCGATAATTTGAAAGCTAATCAAGGGGCCCTTTCTTATTCCCCTCCTCTTCCCAATATCTCTCTGAGTAGTAGCATGCTGAGTCAGGGGCTGCAATCGTCTCAAAATTACAGCTTCATGGTGCCAATAGCGCATCGTGAGAAGCGACGTCGAGAATCAGAATCCTGGTTTCCAAGTTCTTTCAGTAGTGATGCCTATGAGAAGCTCCATCAGGCCTTTGAGTTGGCTCTTCCCTACGATCCTGACCCCATCAGCAAGAATCCAGCACCCTTTGAGGGTGTAATGACAGGCAGCCATGCCCCTTTAAATGGCAATTTCTCTACTTCTAAGCCTTTCCCTGGGGCTGAGAAGTTGGAGCTCCCTTCACTCCAATATCTAGAATCCAACATTGGCATCTTGGACACTTGTCATACCCTGTCACCTCATCTTGAGAATGCCGATCCTTATGTCCAGTTGTCTCCGCCAGCCATGCAAACCCAATCTGATTGCCTTTCGTCTCAGAACAGCGGTCTTCTAGAAGCATTAGTTCATGAGTCATGCAGAAGTGCAAAGAATCAGCCGTCGATCTTGCATTCATCTGGTGTTATGACGACCGATTTAGTATACAGCTCAGTTTGTAATCCATGCAAGACAGAATGGGAAGACGTGCATGGTGACCCAATCTCTCAGTTGGGCCATTCTCCCGTATCAGTCTTCAATTCATCCACTCCTATCAGCGGCAGCCCATTGGATGATTTCGCACCTGGTAATGCATTGCCTAGTGAGTATCTCTTTTTCAAATCAAAGGATTAAATACTTATTATACATTGCTTTTTAAATTTTTTTATATATATACGCACGCACACACACCCCACACACTCACGCTGTAGTGGGATTTCACCACCTATGGGTACTTGAACCCTTGACTGGGTGTTGAAACTCTTGAGAGTCTGCCACCGGAGCAAGAGTAAGGATCCAAATTATTATTATACATTGCTAGGCCTTCATTACCTGCATTTTCATTCTGGTGAAAATCCCATGCAACTGGTGGGCTGCATCTTTTAGGGATCAGGATCGTTACATCTGAATATGCAATGACAGGAAAATTTGCTCCAAACAGTCTCATCCAATTGATTGTCACTGTTGCTGTATATGGATTATTATCTGCATTTCCTTTTCTATTGTATTGGAAGGCACAAGAGGATTTTTTTAAAGGATCCCCTTGTGATATATTATGTGGCTTGCTGAAAGTCAGGCCCCTCAGTGGTGGGATGCTGCAAACTGACTATTGTACATTTTCTCTGAATAGTTTATAGAGGCATACGGTTTTCTGATAGGTTGTTTCTTTCAGGCACAGACTCCATGACAGAAGCAGCTGAGCATGTTTCGACCCTGGACAGGGGACATGAGGGTGTCCCTAAGTTGAATTTTTCAAGGCCCGATGCTTTACTTGACGGGGATTGGATTGAGCACTTCTCCATGATCACAGACAGCATGATGACAATGCAAACGAGCCATTGCAGTGGTGACTTCAGCAGTGATTGTTACAAGCACATGGCTGATGGAGCTAATACATATAGTCAGCCCCATTGCAGTGGTGATTTCAGCAGTGATTGTTACAAGCACATGTCTGCTGGAACTAGTACATATACTCAGCTATGGGGGCCTGTCTAGTTCCCGTGGAACAATGTTTCTGCCATCTCATGTCAAAGATTTTTTTATTTCTTGCAGTTGGTTTATTTAGAAAGGCAGCTCGCAAGCAACTCGTGCTTGTTTATCTAACTGCCAGAACCACGTATACAGAGGTACTGTTGCTAAAGTCGGATTTTTCATTACAATTGCTGAATAATGTCGCACTCTTGATGAGAGACATCACACCATCAAATGGTTTCAATTATTTTTGGTAGTATTCTTCACATAACTGTAAATTAAAGTTAGCGATTTGTTTGGATGCACAATCAATTTTATTTTCTTTTTTACTGTTAAATTGAGTTGAACTTAATTCAGTGTGACTTGAACTTTGAACATGTAGTTTTGGTTCTTTGGGTTCGTGGAAATGCTTTTTCAATAGCGCATCCATTCGTGTGCCCTAGGGTCGTCGTCACCACCATCAACATTATCAAAGCCGCATCCCAACTAATTGGGTTGGCTAGATGATTCCTGCTCCGTCAGTAAATCTTTAGCTACTACCTTTACCCATGCCCTTTTGGCTCGACCCTTTTAGCCTTTAGACAGATGGATCTTCTATGAATCAAATGATGAAGTACCACATGAGTAGATGTACAGGAATCCAGATCTTGCTGAATCACTCATATTATGATCTTATACATCCTAGGTCTTTGTATTCCATCATCTGGCTTATGTTCTTCACGTAGCTTTCTATTACCATATTATTGGTAATGGAGAAGATCTTTAGTTACTACTGTTTAGCTTTCAATTTGCCTCTGATCATCAAAGGAAATGTGAATAACCAGTCCTCTCTTTGAAACATCCCCTTTGCACATGGCCAAGCCATATAGATCTACTCTCTCATTCTTTTTTCTAAGATTAACTAGTACTCATCTTAATACCTAATAGTCCTACTCTTAAATTCCCTCACATGTTTTCATGTCTAATTCTCTATCCTTGTCTTGCCACTCATCCATCTCAGCATCCTCATTTTAGCTATGTTCATCCTATGAGCATGTTGTTCCTTAGATTGCCTAAAATTGTCCCTCAAATAGGGTTACAACTAGGGTGGAATGGGTTGGTTTGAGGGTCCACCTGAACCCAATCTGACCTTGAGAGGACGCGACCCGCAATCCCACCTGACCCAATTTTCAACCTAAACCTAACCTGAAATCCTGTATATCCGATCCCGATACGCATGGTTATTCCCAATCCGACCTAACAAATTTGTTGAACCCTAACCCAAACAGGATTCAACCTGAACCAATCCAAAGACCTTGACAACCCCACCAATCCTGACCCAACCTGAACTCAGGTTGGGTTGATCCAAACCCAACTTTCAGCCCTGCCCATAAAGCATGGCTGGCCTTATAGCTATCCTGTAAAATCTCTCCGTAAGCTCAATTCATATGCAGCAATCATATAAAACTTTAAAGGCATATCTCCACTTCATCCACTCAAATCTAATTCTCTAAGCAACGTCATTTTCTCTCTTTTGAATTATAACACTTCAATGTATGCAAATTGGTCATTTTGGGTAGGTCATTTTGGGTAGCTCTTTGTCAGCAACCCTAACTAATTCCTCACCCCATTCCAATTTTAGGGTCATAATTGCAATTCAACTCATAGGTGCATCCAAATGAAACCAACCATCCAAGTGAATTGCAATAACTAGCCATGGGTAACCATGCACTTAGCTCTGATATGCAATTGGTTGCTATTTCCTCCTCGTGGGGCTGTTGTTCACTTCTGTTATCTGAATGCAATCTGATTCAGTTGTGTCCAAACGGCCAGCAAAGCTTCATAGCAGGTGAGTGTTGATAGGCCCATCCGACAAGGGTCTTCTTGCCGTGTCCTTCTATCAGGCATTAGGATTACGTTAGGCCATGTTTGGATGGTCAGTTCAATTCACCAACGTGGTTTTACTGCTGCTCTGTTTATATGATGAACTAAACGGTGTATATTATTTTTTGGGTTTGTTCCTTGAATAATATTACATGCCACGTGTGCAGTAGGTGTGCACATGTGGGGTGGTCAGACTCCCTGAACCATCGATGTAGATGTTTCTTCCCTATGTCAACCGTCCATTTGCAGTCTACTTGAAGGGTTGGATCGCTCCAAGTGAGGATATTCTTGGGCCATGGTCCTGGAGTCCATCAAATTTAAAAATGGGGCCCATTTCCCGCCAATCCAAACCGTTACTTGAATGGAGCTTTTCCAACCAGAGAAGGTAATCCCCACTGTTTCATGTGGCGCGGTCTACTTGAGCTTTGGATATGCTTCAATTGTCTCATGCCCTAAAATGGATGCGGATTCCGTCCTACCTCCATCCTTTGAGTGGTCACCGTGATATATGGGTCTTATCCACACCGTCCATCTATTTTTTCGTATCATTTAAAATCGGGATTAAATCCTTACCGTTGAAAACTTCTTGGGGGCATAGAAGTTTTGGATGGAGCTTATATTTGTGTTTTCTTTTCATCCAGGTATATGTAACTTTATGAATAGGTTGGATGGCAAATAAACATCACGGTGGGTCATAGAAAAGTTTTGCCACTGCTTCCTGTGGTGTGGTCCACTTGAGCCTGGGATCTGCCTCATTTTTGGGCTTGTACCCTAAAATGCATACGAAAAAAATGGATGGACGGTGTGGATAAGACCCATACATCACAATGGCCACTCAAAGCTCCTGCTCGTTCCCAGCTGGAGACCCCCTAAAATGAGCTGGAAAAGTAGATGGATGATGTGGATAAGACACATACATCTATGCTGGGCCCCACAAAATTTACTCGGTACACAATCTGCTTCTGTGCACTGTTTACAACTAGAATAAGGCTGTCAATGTGCAAGGTTGGCTTCAGCTCTGATTTTGAAATGTTCGGTCCCTCCCTATTAAAAAACATAAAATGGTTTTGCCTGGGCCGAGCCTGGCCCATTGACAGCCCTAGATAGAAAGCTCAGAACTTGCACACGTGTTTTCTATTATGCCTGTGCAAGGTGGGCCCAGCAAGGCTCTACCATTGATGTGATGGCCCCATCATGGCTGGGTGATAAAATAGATTAGTCAAGATAGATGTTATTAATTATTCACGTTTACATTTAAAGAAAAATGTTAGTTAAAGGGGTAAGATATTCCAACTTGAGATTTGTCATCTGAATATTCTGCCATTCATAGAATGGTCTATAGGATAAATGATTTGTGTCATTGCAACATACCTTAAGCATCAAACAGCTACAGTCCTGTAAAAAAATTCCACACTTTGAAAATGTATTGCAACAGATTAGGGTTGGCAATGGGCCTTCGTGACCAGCTCTATAGGGCTAAGGGTTGGGATTGAAATTTAGTTTTTTTTTTTAAAGGTTACATTTCTATCATCAAAACCATTTATATGATAAAACTTGGCATAAATAGAGGAAATAATGCAAAACATTTGTTAGATTTTTCAAACCTTTGATCATGGCATTGATTTTCTTATAAGGTTGGTTTTAGCTCAGCCTAACCCGATAAAAATAGGTCAAGGCCAAGTCCTTTTTAGCTCAATAGGACTAGGGTTAGGTTAGGGTCAAGGCTTAGGGGATTAGGGTTGAGCTAGGGCTAACTTGGTCCTAGCTAGGTTTGGTTCATGAATGGCAATGGGTTAGGCCGAGGTTAGCCATAGACAGACCCACATCCTAATCCTATTCAGTTGGGTATAATAAAGATTCAAATTCAAACCATCTAAGTTTGAATTCATTAATGATTCAAAAATCCGAATTTATCCTAATGCAATTTAATTACATTATTTAATGTATTTTTCTTTTTTCTTTTTTAATATACAAAATGCCTTCACTATTTTCAAATTGTTATGCAAAGATAGTTGTCAAGGTTACATTCAACTTTCACAAGTAATTTAAAAGCACATTTTTTTAATTAAGTGGTGTTTCTATCATCAAAACCATTTATATGGTGAGACTTATCATAGACAAAGGGAGCGCCACAAAAAAAAATAATAATAAAAAAATAAAAAAATAAAAAATCTTAGATTTGGGACTAATCTTTGATTATGTCACTAATTTCCTTATAAGGCTAGCCCTAGCCGAATCTAACCTATAAGGCGTGGTCAAGGCTAGAGTTGTACATGAGTCGAGTTAGCTCGTTAGCTCGCTCGGATTGACTCAGAAAAGCTCGACTCGACTTGAACTTTCGATTCGAGTCGAGCCAGTTTTATTGAGTTCGAAACTTTTTGAGTCGAGTCCGAGCTAGACCTAGCTTGACTCAACTCGACTCGGTATTGAGCTCGAACTCAACTCGGTTAGATTTTTAAGTAAGTATATATAAAAAAATCAAACGCTCAAAATAGGTTTCTTTAAAAACTCTAACCCCCCAGTGCTCTCTCATCTTGGCTGTTCGCCCAACCATAAAAACCCTAACCCCAGCTTGAACTTGACTCTCTTCAGTGCTCGAACTTGACTCTCTTTAGCGCTCGAATCGCAACCGATGACCAGTACCACTCTCCTCTCCTCTATTTCTCGTCGTTCTCCAACGCCTGACAATGATGTTCCTCACTAAGTGTTTGATGAAATGACTCAATGGAGTGTGGTTGGCGGCAAGGAAGGTATATATATGAAACAAATACCATTTTTTCTTGATTTTTATGTTGCTTAGGAGGTGTTTGATGAAATACCCGTAAAACCACCGCTACTGTTATACATACAATGAGATTTTGAAGGTGCAGTTAGGGGTGTACATTGAGTCGAACCGAGTTGAGTTGGCCTAAGCTCGACTTGGCTCGGCCACTAGTTGACCTCAGCTCAAACTCGGCTCGGCTCGGTCCTTGAGCCTGACTGGCCAGCTCAGCTCGGTTCGGTCAACAGCTCGGACCAGTTCGAGTCGAGTTCGAGCCAAGATCGGGCTGAGTTCGCCTGTGCAACATTTCCACAAACACTTGGACTGCACCTTCAAAATCCCATTGTATGGGAAATAGCAGCAATGGTTTTCAAGGTATTTGATCAAACACCTTCTAAGCAACATAAAAACCAAGAAAAAAAGGGTCTTTATTTCATGTACATACCTTCCTTGCCACCAGCCACACTTCGTTGAGTCATTTCATCAAACACTTGGTGAGCAACTTGTCAGAGTTTTTTCTTCTTTTTTTTTTTCCTGCAGTTGGTTGATATAGAAAGGGATCTCTCCTTCCTTATCTGTATAGTTGTTATTTCCTTGTGGATTTCAGTTTTCCTACCACCTGTGGTAGCTCACAAGCAACTTGTGTTTCTTTATCTAACTGCCAGAACCAAGTATATAGAGGTATTGTTGCTGAAGTTGGCTTTTTCATTACAATTGCTGAATAATGTCGCACTCCTGATGAGACACATCACACCATTGAATGGTTTCAATTATTTTTGGGAGTATTCTTCACATGATTATACATTGTAGTTAGTGATTTGTTTGGATGCACAATCAATTTTATTTTATTTATTACGGTAAAATTATTTTGAACTGAATTCGGTGGACTTGAATTGTGAACATGTAGTTTTTGTTCTTTGGATTTGTGGAAATGTTTTTTCAATAGTCCATCCATTCATGTGCCCCTAGGGTCATAGTCACCTCCATCAACATCATCAAAGCCTTATCCCAACTAATTGGGTTGGCTAGATAAATAATGATCTGTCATTCCACTCTATTAGGGACCACATCTTCAGTTCAACCACAGGCCTTCAAATCTTTATCTACTACCTTCACCCATGTGCTTTTGGGCCTTGCCCTTTTAGCCTTTAGACAGATAGATCTTATATGAATCGTATGGTGAAGTACCACATGAGTCATGTACAGGAATTCAGATCTACCGAATCACTCATCTTATGATCTTATACATCTTAGGTCTCCCTGTTCTGTCATCTGGCTTGTGTTCTGCATGTACGACTCTATGAAATTACGCTGATACTTCCAAATATCACGGGTAATGTAGAAGATATCTCTAATTTTTCCTGAGAGAGATTTAGTTACCATTGCTTAGCTTTCAATTCGCCTCTGATCATCAAATGAAATGTGAGTGACCAGTCCTCTCTTTGAATTCAACACTGAGGTCTTGGCATCGATTCCCTAGTTGGGGGTGGCTAACATTGAAGTGTGAACTGACAGTGGGGTGTACTAACAAGCTTTAAAAAAAAAAGAAAAAGCCCTCTCTTTGAAACTTCCCCTTTGCACATGGTCAAACCATATAAATCTACTCTCTCATTCATTTTTCCAAGATTAACTAGTACTCTTAATACCTATTAATGCTACTCTTAAATTCCCTCGCAATTGTTCATGTCTAATTCTCTATAATTGTCTTACCACTCATCCATCTCAACATCCTCATTTCAGCTACGTTCATCCTATAAGCATGTTGTTCCTTGATCGCCTAAAATTTTGTCCCTTAATAGAGGTACAACTCCAGCAGAATGGGTCAGGTTGAGGGTCCACCTGAACCCAATCTGACCTTGAGAGGACGGGACCCTCAATCCCACCCCACCCAAATTCCAATCCAAAATCCTCTATACCTGACCCAGATACGCGTGATTATTCCCAATCCGACCTGAATTTGCTTAACCCTAACCAGAACCCAACCCAAGAGCATTGACAACCCCACCGAACCTGACCCAACCCGAACTCAGGTTGGGTTGATCCAAACCCAAGTTGCAGCCCTGCCCATAAAGTATGTCTGGTCTTAGCTATCCTGTAAAATCTCCCCATAAGCTCGATTGATATAGCCATCATATAAAACTTTAAAGGCGTATCTCCACTCCATCCACTCAACTCTAATTCCATAAGCAACATCCATTGCCATCTCTCTGCCCTCCTAAATTATAACAATCCAATATATAAAAAATGGTAATTTTGGGTAACTCTAATTCCTCGCCCCACTCCTAATCGTTACTAAAATCGCATGTGTGCCCTAGGGTGATAACTGCAATTCAATTCGATAGGTGCATCCAAACAAAACCATCTAATTAGCCATGGATAATCATACACTTAGCTATTATCTGCAATTGGGTGCTACTATTTCCTTGTGGGGTGGTGGTTCACTTCTGTTATCTGAATGCAACCTAATTCATTTGTGTCCAAACGGCCTCCAAAGCTTCATAGTTGGTGATTGTTGATAGGACAGCCCGACGAGGCTTTTCTTGTTGTGTCCTTGTATCAGGCGTTAGGATTTCGTTAGGCCATGTTTGGATGGTCAGTTGAATTGACCATCATGGTTTTAGTGCTGCTTTGTTTGCAATTTCTCATGTTCCCATTTCCCTATATGATGAACCAAACGGTGTATATTATTATTATTATTGTTTTAAAAACTTATTTTTTTAGACCTAGATTACCATTTTCTAATTTCTTCGTTAATTCCTCACCCACAACACTCCAGCGATCTTTCGTGTTTTTCAATTGAAGGAAGAAAAGATAGCAAAAATCTCCTGTTTTAGAAGACAAATTTTCCTTCTTTTCACAGAGATTCTACTTAAAATGTACAAATCAAAATCATAGTACAAACCAAAATCATATTGGCTGAACAATCCTGACCTTTGATTTGTGATCACCTGTTTGTTGAACTAAGGCCATAGGGCATTTAATCTACTCCTATGATATTATTGTGATGGCATTGAATAGTAGCAAGTTATGCTAATACTAGGATAAATTAAGTTATGCTAGGATAAATGTAAAAAAAAGAAAGAAAGATATATTGTGTTTGGTGTGAGGTACAGAGTTCTACATTGCGTGCTCCTTTTTATAAGCTTTTTGAGAGGTGGTGGCCTTGCGTAGTCTCCAACATTGTGAAGGATTTGGACGACTGGCTCTGAAAAGCTTTTTGATTTTTCCACTTCAGCGTAACTTATCGCATACGACCATGCGTATAAGAAAGAGACTCGCTTCTTCGAATCATGTGTTGGCTGGAGTCCTTCGTCACTAGACTCTCACATTAGAAGGTTATTGTGGTCCTTACGTTACTTGATTTTGGCATTCGAGGAGAATTGCTTTTGGCATAATTATAGCATTTAATGCCAGATAAAAATATACTTAGGATTTTAATATTTAATACTAAGAGATAAAGAGAGTTGTTTTAATGAAACTCTTGCTTTTTGCATAGAGTAATTTTGATAGAACTCTAGCATTTAATCCTCTCTCATGTGTTGAGTTTTTTCAAAATAAAGAAAGAAGAAAAAGATAGTTTTTTAAAATATATAAAAGAAAATTGAGAAGAGTTATGCCTTTTTGGTGATTGTTGATGACTATTCATTTGTGAACGGTGATGACTCTTAGTAAATGTAGCACCATTCAATTTTGAATTAAAGGTGAAGGGATGCTATTTTTGAAAAAATACCATGAAAGAAGATGTCTTTACATGCAAAGGAACTTAAAGTGACCCTTATGGCTCAATAGCAACTATTTTCGGATCATTCCGAATAACAACCGAAATTCCAACAATTTCCTCTACCTCACCTTCTTCTCCATTTTCATTTTGAGTATTTTAAATAGTCATAGATTTTTCAAGTGGAAAATTGCAAATGGTTTTTTTAGGTAGTAAACTACAAACAAATTTTGAGGGGGTAAACTATAACAATGTAGAAATCAGGGTATACGCTGTAAAGTGTGTTCGGGTGCGATTTTTTAAGTTTGCAGGTTGAAGCCCACATTTCCTGACCTGACCTGAACACGATCAATATATAAGTTACTTATAAATTATAATTGAGTGCAGATTGTCACACGGGAAATTCTAATGCCATCGGGTTTCTTTGGTCTACGTCATTTCCGATAACTTAAGCTAACAAGATACGTCGGATTTCTCTCTCCCAAATAGATTGCTTGCTACACAACATGACTTTTAAAAGAGTAGTTGTCCTATATATTTTGCTTGTTTATTTAGAAAAAATGAAGTTCTTTACTATAAATAACTATATAGATATAGTTAATAAAATCATAGGTACAAAAAATAAAATGTATATTGAAAATATAATAGAGTAATGTAATAATGAAAATATTAACATGTATCCATCCAACCAACTTGACTGAGCCTTCTCGTGGTAAGAATTCCCAACTTGAGGTTGGGTTGGGTCAGGTCAGGTTGAGGTATAGGAACCTTGGGTTGAGCACCAACTCGATCCAACCCGCCCAACTTTTAGCCCTACTTCCTTAGGTTGTATTCGGCTTTCATGTTTAGTTTAAAGCAACTTTTCCTATCATCAAAACCATTTGTATAATGGGACTTATCAAGGATGGAAGGAATATTGTAAAAGAAGAAAAATTATTAGATTTTAAACTAATTTTTTATTTGTCATGTCACTAATTCCCTTATAAGGTAGGCCTTGGCAATCTGATTAGAAGGAAATTCGATTCTAAACCGTTCTCGAGTGCATTGATTATATAGAAAATACTCCCATTATTTTTCAAAGCCCTTTCTGAATTTGTGGGGTAGAATCATCCGCTTATGTCAAATTGGATTTTTATCTAGTTGAATCAGGACAGATCCAAATTCGATCCGATAATAATAGAGATCTTGTTTTCGTAACCCAAATTTGATCCAATCATCTGTTTGAATTCGATTTAATGGGGGACTGAATTTGATTAAGATATCAAGATCCAATCCATTAACAGCACAAGGCTCCACTTGGGCTAAAAAAGCCAATAGCCTGGTAATGACCCTAAGCATATAGGGCTGGTTGAGTTAACACCATCGTTGTTGGGAAAAAGATTTAAGTGATCAATGGTTTTCAAGAGTTCAAATAAATATATTTTAAGTATCCTCATTGTAAATCACGTAAATTGAATCATTGAAACATGACCCTGAATTCACCGGATATCACCCATAAATGAGAATTACTCACGAGTATTTTTAAATTGTCCATTCTCATTGTATAATGCATGCAACTTGATGATTGGACCCCCACTATTCATCATTGCCCGATTCGACAACTATTGCCAGACTTAGATTGAGTGCTACCCATCAGGACCTATCTAGTGACAGATGCCCTATTAGGGGCTTTTGTAAGGCCCATCATGGTGTATATGTTTTATCCACACCTCCATTTATTTTAATGGATCATTTTAGGGCTTGAGCTCAAAAAGAAGACAGATTGAAGACTCAAATGGACCATAAGTTATTGGATAAAGCTGATATTTATGTTTTCCCTCCATACAGGTCCATGTGATCTTACCAACAAGTTCAAAGGCAAATAAAACATCACAGTGGGCTCTTGAAAGTTTTCAACTATAGGAATTCAATCTCCAATGCTTCCTTCTTGTGGTGTGGTCCACTTGAGCCTTCAATCAGCCTCAGTTTTGTGCTCATGACATAAAATGATCTGTCATAACAGATGGATGGCATGGATAAAACTTATACATGATGGTCAACCCTATAGATATCCTGACACGACACGACAGTCCATCTCTAACTAGGTCCTAGTGCGGTAGTACCAATCCGCCATTGTCATCCTCATCTCCATTCCACTGCCATTTTTCAAGACTTCGGCGTGGGTCACCGGTCAAGTTTTTATTATTAAAACTATTTTTAACGATGGACCTTAATTATCACAACCGTTGATATGATGGCCTAGATGGGAAATACAAATAGATGAAAAAAATAAACCTCAGGCTGGAAAATATATTCTATTTATCACTTAACTCTTTAAACTTGAACAATGTACTGCCTCCTTCAATCACTTATTTTACTTTTATTTTTGAAATTGATGGGATATTCAATCTTTAATTTTTTGGGTAACCCATCCACGATGAGGTCCACCATATAAACTGTTTGGATAATTGAAAAAATGTCTCCAAATCCAATGGATAAAATTGCGAGAGGGAAAACTTAGGAGCCGATTAAGTGTGGTCCCTTCTGTGGGACCCACCTTGATGTATGTATTTTATATCACAAGATTATTTTAGAGCCCAAAGTGAAGAGGATCCAAATCTCAAGTATAATGTTTATTTGACATCCAACCTATCAATGAGGCCATGTAGATCTAGATGAATAAAACAAATATCAGCTTGATCCAAAACACCTGTGGCTCATTAATGATCAATCACTATTAATTTCTATGTTATGGTTCACCTGAGAATTGGATGTACTACATTTTTAAGGATTATATTTTAAAATGATACGAAAAAACTTATAGACGGTGGGGATATATAATACGTTCATTAAGGGGACCCAAACTAAGGGCGCCACCGTCTTGGGTGAGGCCGGAGCCGCACCGAAATCCGCTCCCGCAAACACAGGGGAAGCGGATTGCGTACTGAGCAAACTTTGTGGGGTCCACCGTGATTTACATATTTTATCTACTCCGTTCATCCATTTTAACAGATAATTTTATTGCTTGACCTCAAAAATGAGATATATCTAAGTCTCACGTGGACCTCACCGCAGGAAACAGTGTGAATTTAAATTCTACAATTGAAAATTTCTTAGGGCCCACGGAAGTTTTGGATCAAGCTGATATTTGTATTTTCCCTTCATCCGTGTCCGTGTAATCTCATGAACATGCTTGATGACAAATAAATATCACTGTGGGCCCTAGAAAGGTTTCAACAGCCGAAGTCATTATTAGTATTGTTTCCTTTAGTGTGGTCCACTTGAGCTCTGGGGACACTTATATTTTAGACTCAATCACTAAAATGATCTGAAAAAGCGGATGGACGGCGTGGATAACCCACATACGTTCATATTAGGCCCAACCGAGTTTACTCGGTACGATAAAAGCGTTCTGAGTAACTCAGTACGCAATCCTATTTCAAACAGAAGCCGGTGGGCAGGGCTCATATCAAATCGTCGAAGACGCTCCTCTCCGCCATTTCTCCTCGCTTTCTCGACGCCGCTTCTGTCCGATCGGCAACTCGTCGACTTCCCAACTCGGCCGAGTCAACAACTCGCTACATCTTCTATCATCCGATAACAGTCATCTCTCTCTCTCTCCAAAAGATTTTTATTTTATTTTATTTTATTTTATTTTTAAACCCCAGAAAACCTAGCTTAATCTCATGCGATCCCGACCGTCCGTTTCGCCTGATCTCTCCCCCACCCAACTCGCCCTCCTTCGTCTCCCCCACCCGATTCAACAGCTTGCTTCTTTCACCATTAATCCAACCCATCAATAGGAAAACAAAAGCTAGGGTTTTTCCTCGACCTCTCGCCAGGCCCCATGTCGACGGCATCATCAGAACCAAAATCCCATCCGTCCATCTCCCCCGATCTCTACCCCACCGATGCAGACCTCCCCTACGAGGAGGAGATCCTCCGCAACCCCTTCAGCCTCAAGCTCTGGTGGCGCTACCTAATTGCCCGCTCCACAGCCCCTTTTGCTGCACGCTCCGTTCTCTATGAGAGGGCTCTCCGCGCTCTCCCTGGTAGCTACAAGCTATGGCACGCCTACCTCCGCGAGCGCCTCGAATCTGTCCGTTCCCTCCCAGTTACCCACCCTAACTACTCTTCCCTCAACAACACGTTCGAGCGGGCCCTCGTCACCATGCACAAGATGCCCCGCATCTGGACCATGTATCTCCAATCCCTGACCCACCAGCGCCTTCTCACCCGCACCCGCCGCACCTTCGACCGGGCCCTCCGTGCCCTGCCCGTCACCCAGCACGACCGCGTGTGGGGCCCATACCTCACGTTTGTCAGCCAGCAGGGTGTTCCTATCGAGACCTCGCTCCGCGTCTACCGCCGGTACCTGAAATTTGACCCCACCCACATTGAGGACTTCATTGAGTTCCTTGTCAATTCCAAACTCTGGCAGGAGGCTGCAGAGCGCCTGGCTGGCGTCCTCAATGATGATGGGTTCTACTCAATCAAGAACAAGACCAGGCACCAGCTCTGGCTAGAGCTCTGTGATCTCCTGACCCGCCACGCAAATGAGGTGTCTGGGATGAACGTGGATGCGATCATCCGTGGTGGGATCAGGAAGTTCACTGATGAGGTGGGCCGCCTCTGGACGTCGCTCGCAGATTATTATGTACGACGGGGATTGTATGAGAAAGCGCGGGATATATTCGAAGAGGGCCTGACAACAGTTGTCACTGTGCGGGACTTCAGCGTGATTTTTGACTGCTATACTATGTTCGAAGAGAGTGCAACCAATGCCAAGATGGAGACGATGGATGGCAGCGATGACGAGGAGGACGGCCAGGATGAAGATAGCTCTGTTGATGTACGGTTGGATTTGAGTCTGTCGGTCGAGAAGCTTGGGAAGCGGATTTTGCATGGATTTTGGCTGAATGACGATAATGATTTGGATTTGAGGTTGGCAAGGCTGGATCATCTCATGAATCGAAGGCCTGAGCTTGTGAACAGCGTATTGCTTCGGCAGAATCCGCACAATGTGGAGCAATGGCACAGGAGGGTGAAACTGTTTGAGGGCAATCCAACACGGCAGATTCTGACATTTACGGAGGCTGTGAGGACCGTCGATCCCATGAAGGCAGTGGGGAAGCCCCATACATTGTGGGTTGCATTTGCACGATTGTACGAGAACCACAAAGATGTGGCCAATGCAAGAGTTATTTTTGAGAAGGCTGTTCAGGTTGGTTATAAGACAGTGGATAATTTGGCGAGTGTGTGGTGCGAGTGGGCAGAGATGGAGCTGAGGCATAAGAATTTTAAAGGGGCGTTGGAGCTGATGAGGCGGGCCACGGCAGAGCCCTCGGTGGAGGTCAAGCGGAGAGGTAAGATGCTGGGTATTTTTGGTATCTGTCTCTTAGTTCATTGCTGATTCACGTACTTTTTAAACAGATCAATTGGTAGTATTGTGCTCTAAGACAGTCTATTACCTTGAAAAATTGCACAGGCTCTGTTTTCGGTGTTGCAAATCTTTTGTCCATTGATAACTGTTCATTGCAAAATAATGAGACATTTTGACAAAGATTGCATCTACGTGGTTGCAGTTTTATGATAAGTCTGACTGGCTGCTAGTTTGCAGAGTTCCTGAGTTTGGAGTTGCAATTGACTTGCTGTGTCTTTTTTTTTTTTTTTGGACTTGAGTTAAACTGACTAAATTGCATAATGCACTTATCAAGTCACAATCTCAGGAATAGATTTTTTGAACAATCCTGACCTCTGATCTGTGAACAGTTGCTTGTGGGAATAGGACCCTTGGATAGTTTCCATTTTTAACAGTCCAACGAGTGTCCACCAATTAGATAGATTATAAAATAAGTGTATTTTTTGGTGCATTATCCATCTAAGCTGGGAACCATAATTTGGACAGTTTGATTTGACTTGTATGCCACTAATGCAATTTCTAAGTGATTTCCAAGTGCCTGCGTATCATCTATCACACACTGCAAGTGTATCTTTCTCTCCTTCTTTAAAAAAAATAAAAAATTGTTCACTCTTTGATTTGTATAATAGAGTAATGCTAATCTCCACAAAAAAAAAAAAGTATTGCTAATTGTACTCGGCTTATTTCATGCAATCTGTGAGCCTCAAAATAGATCAAAATCAATATGAATCATAGCCTCAAAATAGATCAAAATCAATGTGAATCATGGTAATTGTATCAAATGCAGTGGAAACAAGCAACTAGGTGCAGTTGATCTAGAATGAGCAGAAAATCGGCAACTTCACTAATGAAAAACTCAAAATAATTTGTTAAAAGATTGAATGTGGCTGATGGTCCAGCCTCTGCCTGTATTTTGTGGATCTTGCATGAAAATCCCACTCATGCACTGCCTTTTTGGCTTTCTTGACTCTCTCTGACCCAACACTTATATTCTGTTGCTAATCTAATTCAGAAACATTGTCTAGTGCTTTCTGGGATCTTTCCTAACATGGCAAAAAATAATCAAGGACCCCACAACTAACCTAACCCAAGCTCCATGCTAACCCATGGCCAATTTTATTTTTTTAAAAGAAAGATATAGAACCCCAAAGTGATTCCCAAGTTCATCACTATCTTTTTAGCGGCATCCTCCAGTGTTTTTTTTCCCCTTGAAAGATGAAGGATATTATTAGAATGGTGAAAGCTAAAGAAAAGGAAAACAACAACAGCTACAACATCAGAAACAAAAAGAACAGAAACAGAAAAGAAAACCAACAAAAGAGGATCAGGTAGATGTGAGGCTCATTTGATGTAACCACACCATATAATCCGTCTATCAGACGTGGCACCTCAGAAAACCCCTAGTACACAAAACTCATTCTGATCCAAAGCTAAGGTGGCCCAAAGAAAAGAGAACGAGCTGGGAGAGAATGCTTACCCGTTGATTGGCGTGGGCATGGTGTACCTTAAAGGCCGTTACGTAAAGCTAACGGTGGCAACCGTCACACGTTACGGGGTCACAACGGCCGTAACAGCGGTTATGGAAAAAAATGACCTATAATTGCCTTTAACAGTACGTTACATCCCCTATAAAGGACATAATAGCCCCGTAATGGTCTATTACAGGACATATACAGGTTTTTCATACTTTTTAATCAACATTGCAGGGCAGATATAGGTTTTTTGGGGGGTTTTTTCAATAAATAAAAAAAATAAAAAAGAGCGACCGTAACGGCCGTTACGGGGCCGTAACAACCGTTATGCCCTGTATCGTAAAGGTAACGGTGGTGGTCGTTACGGCCACCGTTACCGTTACGGAACACCTTGGGCGTGGGGGACCCACTGTGTTGTGTATATATAATCAAGGCGGTTTGAACTCCTTTGAGGCCAATGATCAGGCTATTTTGCACTTCAGGTGGCCCCCTGTGAATTTAAAGGGTGGGTGTTCCCTACTAGATCATTCCCTTAGTTGTTAGTTGTTACCCACCTTAGTTTCGGATCAGGCTGAGTTTTGAGTGCTAGAAGTTTCTAAGGTGATGCATCTGCTATATGGGTTGGATGATGTGAATACATCATGTGGGCCCCACCCATATCTGCATGGTACCACCGCATTGCCCATTTTTTGTTATTAGTTTCCAGGCTATATTTTGAGGCCTGAAAATGAAATATGCAAGAAGTATAGAAATGGTTGTTGTAGATATTGGAAAGAATTTCTAAAACGATCCACAAATCACTCCAAATGTCTTGAGCATCGACTTCGAGCCTCTGCGAGATTTGGGATCTCTTCCCATACATCCATTTGCTGCATCTTCAGTTGCCTCTTGATTTTTAACATCCAAGTTGTCCAATATTTCCATGTCAGTGCTTGGCGTTTATTTAGTTCTTTATTTTAACTTATTTGCTCTTGGGGTTACAATGACGCTGTTGGTGCACTCCAGTGCTTTTAGACATGTGGGCAGTCCAATCATTGATCTGAACTGCCAATTGGGTTCACCCTCAATTCATGGGCTACCATGAAAAGCTCATTGATTGGAGAATGCTAACCTTTCAAACACTAGTGTCTTTTTTTATGACCCCTGGTTTTTCCCAGCCATGAATGTGATGCTTATGGTCATGGCCCATGGGCATCTGATCAAACTGGTTCTTTGGAGACATGCTATCCAAAGTGGATTCCTATTGGATGGACTATTCATGTTGATTGTTGGACCTTCTTTGATCCAAGATTCCATTTCTCTATGGCATTGACCATATAGAGAATTTCCTTGACCCATGACAAAGTAGAGCAAACCAAATGGATAGACCAGATTGATTATGGGTCCGTCCACCTGCCTAAAAGCACCAGGGTTATGCTTACCATTGAGAAAAAAAAAGCATGAGGGACTACCGGAGTGGCTCCTTTTTTGGAAGTCTTATATCTCTGGATTGCATCATTATTGCACACTCTTTCTTCATATGAGTCCCAATGAGGCACATGCAGAATGTACAAGATCTGGATCACACATTCAGAGGTCCCAGCATGGACCACCATGCCCTCAAAATCAGAATTGGATGGTTGCAACTGCTGGAGTGGAACAGACTGAAAATGGGCAATTGTAATTTTTTTTTCCCCCTCAAATCAATCTGTCAGGGCTTTGCCTGTTGGCCCATCCATTGTGGGTCCATGAGCTGTTTGAATCTTACATGTTTGCCATGTGTCTAATGGGAACTTATGTGCAGAACAACGGAAATTCCATTAGACACAAGATAGAAAGTTGTAGAATCTAAGCATAACTTTACAATTTACATTTGTCCACAACTCCACATTGCCTATTCATATTTTCTAATTCATGCAGTTGCTGCTGATGGGCATGAACCGGTGCAGATGAAGCTGCACAGATCATTGAGGGTGTGGACCTTTTATGTGGATTTGGAGGAGAGCCTTGGAACTCTGGAATCTACTCGTGTAGTCTATGAGCGGATACTTGATTTGAAAATAGCCACTCCACAAATTATAATTAACTATGCATTGCTTCTAGAGGTATAAACCTTTGTAATAATGTTCAGCTTTTGTGATCCTTTCTCCTTGCTTATCTATTTGGATATTCTATAAATGTGTTATTTTTATTCAGGAGAATAAATACTTTGAAGATGCATTCAAGGTATATGAAAGAGGTGTAAAGATATTTAAATATCCCCATGTCAAGAATATTTGGGTCACATACCTCTCCAAATTTGTTAAAAGGTATGGCAAAACAAAGCTAGAGCGGGCAAGAGAGTTGTTCGAGCATGCAATTGAAATGGTATGGGAAGAAAAACTTTTATACTCTTTGAACCATATTTTGGAACCTTCTTTCTTTCTGGGTTCTTCTTTTACCCTCTTGGCTTTACTTGGCACTATGACCTTAATAATTGATCTGTTGGAATTGTAGGAAATGTTTTTTAATGAGAATATTTGTTGATTGTAGTCAATGTATACAATATACAATTAGATAGGGCTTGATTGTAATCAATCTATGCAATAATCTATTGCATAGCACCTGTGGGAGTTTTGTGCTCTCATTGCTAGTCTCAAAACTGGATTGAGAAGGGTTGCACTAGGTCAGCAGTCGGTGCCAATCTTTTGCTGTAACTTTCATCTTGAATCCTGACAATGTGATGATGAACGTCTGTGTGTGTGTGTGTGTCTGTGTGTGTGTGTGTGTGTGAGATGAATAACATCCCTTATTAAAGAAAGAAAAAAAAAGAAGAAGAAAAAGAAGAAGAAGAAGAAGAAGAGAAGGAACAGATACATCAGCTGCTTAGAGCATCCTGTGGGTATTTAAAAAAAAAGCCCAAAGAAATAGAAACAACAAATACAATGAGAACATGGGAACTAAACAGGAACCACAAATCTCACATCCACTATCAGAATCTAATCTCTATTGGCTCTCTCTGCCTCTGAGTTAGTGGAATTATGCACATGGGAGAAAGATACTGAAATGGATGGACTTAAATTTGAAGCTTCCTCACTGAGATTAGAAATGCCCTGTGGAAAACAGTCCAATTTTATCCAAGTGCATTCCTCGAATTCCCTTCAATGATAAGTAGGCTGTGATTGTAACTGCCATTCTAACTCCTTGTAGAAGAGTGGCTGCTTCGCAATATTTTAAATCACAAACTCCCACGGAACCTGAAAATTCCATCACAATTTCTCCCTGATCATAGTCCCTGACTAAGCCTCCAACCCGGCTGGCCCTGAGTTTCCAATAGGGCTCCCATCAAAGTTGAGCTTAGAACAAACTTCAGTGTGGATGCATCATATTTCTTTGAGTTTCGCTGGACTCCATTCGTTTCTGATAGATTCAATCCACATCGATCAAAACAAATGGATTGGGAGACCTGTCAGCTTTTTGTCAAACACAGACCATTCAAAAATGTGCTAAAAAAAATCTCCTAGGATAAAGCAGACTCAGAACTACCTTCCCCTTGGAATATCCTACTGTTTCTTTCCAACCATAGGCTCCTATCCATAGAATCACTCCACCAACCAATTTCCATAAGTGCTGCCCTACTGGACCCCACTCATTGGTTGGCCACCCTGCTAAGAGGGTTCCCACTGAATCTGGCAACACACGCAATTCCAAACCTTAAAGAAAGTTGGGATCAGTTATGTCTTGAAGAGGTGGGAACAGGTTCTTTCTCGAAGCACATCGAATATTTGTCAGGAAAGACATGCCTCCTGCTCTTCAGGTGATCCAACATTAAAATTTTATTTAGGCGATGCTGTCCAGCGGAATGCACTGAGCTTTAGGCGTGGCCCTCTAGACCAAACCAGTGTTTACCGTATCGGTATCTCGTTACATATCACTCCCTTGGGATACGGATACATATTGGTTATCGCATGGGATATATAGTTTGTATCCGTTAATGTATCACACTTATTGTGAAAAATGGGGAGATATGGATATTAGTCAAATTTTTCAATGAAACTTCATGGATTGTTAAAATAAAAAAAGACATTAATACACTTTTAAATCATAACATCACAAAAGAGAAGTGCAAATAATAAGTTTCTTTTGTATAGGGTCCTAAGCTATGTGTTATCTGACTGAACTGATGCAACTATATTCAAAGTGAATTCATAACATTTATAAATGTAAGAAGACATTTATGGAAATACAACCAATACATTCAAAGCAAAAGAAGTAGAAATCACTCACCAAATGAAAAATCGGCCCCAAATCTGCAAAAAAAAAAAAAAAATGATTCCGGTTTGAAATGCCTATTTTTCTCCCAAAAGGTGGACCAAAATCCACCCGCAATGTGTTTAGATTAAAGAAGAATCAAGGAAAATGACCAAAAAAAAGGAAGAAGTTTGGGGAGTTTTTTGCAAGAGGCAGCAGGGTTCCTGCCTGTGTTGATGATATCTGTCGATATCGACAGATAACAACGATACCAAAGAATTTTTCAAAGGAAAAATTGCCGATATTTTGCAATATCGACGATACATAACGATACATTGCGATATAATATGCGATAAGAAGAAGTTTCTGTACTCCATACAGGTTTCATATCGCTGATGTGCGATGCCGATAATATCAGCCAATATTATCGATACTGCAAACATTGGACTGAACTACTGAGTACCAAACAGAAAGGGACCTAGGCTGGGTCAGAGATTTATAACAGCATGAATGGACTGAGAATTTGCTGTCGGCTTTGAGCTCCCATATGCTGCTATCATCACCTGCTTGTTGAATATAAATTTCTTCGAAGAGAATCAACATTTGTGACAAGGTGACAATTTCTTCATCTAGGCAGATGGTTGATGTCAGGAAGGCAGTTGATCAACAAACCTTTACCAAGCAACGTTCCTGACTTGAATCATGAGTGACAAAACATGAATTGAAAGAGCCAACTCCACTTAGCTGCACAAGGCTACTACTACTGCTACTATTATTATTAAGATGAATAGTCTGTAGCTAGTGTCTTGGGTATTTCACATTGACTGCCTTGGTTTTATTTTTCTTTCTTTCATTAGAAATCATCATGTTGCTAACTTGCATGTGGTTTTCCTTTACCTTTCTATTATCAGACACCTGCTGAAGATGTTAAACCACTGTATCTACAATATGCGAAGCTGGAAGAGGATTATGGGCTTGCAAAGCGTGCAATGAAAGTCTACGATCAAGCTACAAAGGCTGTCCCTGAAAATGAAAAAATGAACATGTATGAAATTTACATAGCTCGTGCAACTGAAATTTTTGGCGTCCCAAAAACGAGGGAAATATACGAGGTTTGTTCTTTTTCCCTTATCCGTTGTAACTCATCTAGTACAGTATTTCAGTTTAGGAGTGGTGATATTGACATAGATATGAAGTTGGGAAACCCCCGAGTTTTCCTGATATACATATATATATATTTGTTTGGTTGATTTCTTAATCATGCGCATGTTATAACATTTCCATGTGCTATAAATGTTGGATTTCCTTTTAATGGATGAAAAAATATTAAAGATACCTCAAAGAAGAGGGAAAGAATTCCAAAGACACAGGTGGTCCTCCATATCCCTCTTTAGTTGAAGTATCTTCTATTCCTAATACAAAGGTGTTGCATAAGCAATCTTCCTTTTATGTGTTGCTGACTAGCACATTCAACTCTCTTCTCTATGCTTGTGAATGCATTTTGCAGCAAGCCATCGAATCTGGTCTCCCGGATAAGGATGCGAAAACTATGTGTATGAAGTACGCTGAGCTAGAAAAGAGCTTGGGAGAAATTGATCGTGCTCGTGGTATATATGTATATGCATCACATTTTGCGGATCCACGTTCTGGCTCTGATTTCTGGAACAAATGGCATGAATTCGAGGTGCAACATGGGAATGAAGACACCTTCCGAGAGATGCTTCGTACAAAGCGCAGTATCTTAGCTGGCTATAGCCAGGTTGGTATATTTGATTTTTGGATCTTGGTAATGAGAAGGCTACTTGCAGTAGGCCAATCCTCCTCTTCCTACATATGCCAACATGGAACATGTGTATGTGATCATGGCCACTCATTCAGCGGGCCTCCCCATCTATGTTCTGTTGCCAGGAAGTAGGCTGGTTTGGTCATAAGCTAGGTCAGGTGCATGATAATAATGTATTTGGGAGAAGCACCCATAAACCACATCCAGCTTACGCATCTGGACCACCTGACAAGTGAACCGGCCTGATTCTCAGGCCACAACACATACAAGGTGGACTCCATCTGGTGAACTGCCCAGATCTTGCAGACGTGTGCCACATTGGCAGGCGTGTGAGGCTCTGAGCGGTATGATGATCGCAGTTTGGCGAGTAGCCTAAGCAGCTCTCTTGAATTGTTTGTGTAACAGAACTCAATATTTGGTATTCATGTCGTTTCCTTTATCATTTTCTTCCACTCGCAGACACATATCATTCTTCCTGAATATTTGATGCAAAAGGATCAGAAGCTGAACCTCGAGGAAACAGTAGACACATTAAAGCGTGCTGGTGTTCCCGAAGATGAAATGGCTGCTTTAGAACGCCATTTAGTCCCTGCTTCCACTAACCCGGCTACTAACGACAGCAGCAGGAAAGTGGGCTTTGTCAGTGCTGGAGTGGAGTCACAGCCTAGCGTGATCCGTACTGCTGATGGTGGGAGAAAGGTAACTGCAAATAATGAGGATATTGAATTGCCCGAAGGCAGTGATTCAGATGACGAGTCCGATGACCGAGTTGAAATCGCGCAAAAGGATGTTCCAGCTGCTGTTTTCGGGGAGCTGGCAAAGGAGGTCGATAAGGATGGGGATGCTGCGGGTGGAGACAATGACGGCAACAGTCATTTGGGTGCCCTTGAGAGAATAAAGAGGCAAAGGCGGCAATAATATAGACTTTTCTAGATTGTAGAGTTATGGATGACTTATATGAACTGCCTTTGACATGTGAGTTGTTGGTATGCCTTAGGAAACTTGAAGATGTTTGATGCATGCATATAGGAAATGAAATGAAAGTTTTTCTCAAGCATACTCAACATATAAGGTGCACTGTTTTTTGTAACGCTTCTTACATTAATGGAGAAAATACATGAAGTTATCCTTCGCTGTACTTTTGCACTTCTGCCTATTGCTAGCACAACTTGGTCTACTAAAATGTGATGCACAACATTGTGGGAAATTCTTTCCCCCACTTTGAGCAGCCGAGACAATTTAGATATTTATTCTTCTGTTATTCCGTGAATTAGCAAAAATTGTTGTGGTAATATCACATTGCTTATTCCTCTTCTTTTTTTTTTTTCCTTTTAAATTTTTTTTTTTTTACTGTTGGTTATAGATTTATTCTCATGTCTGACCTATCCTATGTTATATAGGAATCATGATTCTATGAGTGCAGCGAAGCCCACATGCACTTCCACATGTGGCGCATGTGTGAAACCTGGCAGCACATGTGTGAACATCTGGACTATTAAATCAGGTGGCCTCTGCCATGTAAATGAGCGGGCCCAACAATTAGCTAGCATGTTTATCATTTGGGCCCTCAATTGTACTTCAAATGTGGACTCTAATCTTTTTAAACTGTCGATTGTGTTCACTTGTGTGTGACCAGCCGGATGAGTTAACCCAACCTGTTTTCTGGCCAGGTCATCTGCATTCATCTCATGCACGACCCAGATGTGCTCTGCTTATGTGCCACCTTGGCATATTCGCCTGTGTAAGGGTGCATTACCTTTTGCAAATTGATTAGAAACCTGAAAATTGGGATCATTTGTTTAATTTGCTTGTTGATGTAATCAGCAAGCCTAATCTTTTGAATCATCACTGTACTGTCTTATTCTTGATTCTGTAGGTCTAATGTGTCCCAGGGTCTCACGCTGAAGATTTTTCGAAAGAAGTTCTGCAGATCTGGTGGCATGTTTCAACGTCTGCTACTTCAACTAGTGTACGGATTCTACTCAGGTAATGCCATTTCTTATTAGATTTTCTTTTTTTCTGATAAGCAATGATGAATTATTGAGAAGAGAGAAAGCTGGATGCCTCATCTATTAAGCTAATGTATAAGAGAGAGGCCTTCAGTCTGGGAAAACTGGAGCTTTCCATGCTTTTCTATTGGATGCAGACTCCGCATTGGAAGGTAGTGTGGAAGGTAGTGTGAGAACTCATACACCTGACCCGAATGCTCTTTCTTTTCTTTATTTCTCTGTTTTTTTTTTCCTTTACAATTGCAAGAATCTTCTTTCATGGTGGTGCTCCCGCTTCAACACCACATTCCAAAATCATGGTCTGCCTCTGTTTGTGCTTTGTGCAAATGAGTTCTTTGAACAGCTTGGGTGAATTGAGAACTTGGGTAAATCATATGTACACTAGCAAATTCAAACATGATCTACTTCATTGACTGAAACCTGGCCCATTGCCTTGATTTTGATATGTGGTGTATGAATACCATAGTTCTAAAACTCGTTTACTCGACTAGAAACTTGGCCACTTGGCCAAGTCAATTCAACTCGGATCTGGGTCTGACTCGATCCAACTTGAGAAGACATATCGTCGAGTTGATTCGACGCAACTTGCTGTCACTTGAACCAAGGCACTCGGTGAGTCAGTGTTATTCTTAATAGAAAGCAAACGTGGAGGGTGGGAATCAAACCTGTAACCATGAAGTGACACTGTTAGCCAGAGAGCCAATCACCAATTTTATGGCAATGTTTCTGTTTTAAATTACTAACGGTTTTAAATTTTCCTTTTTAATATTTATTGTTATACATGGTATTTTTAATCATAATTATTAAAATATTGGGTCAAGTCGGGTTGAGCCTTTGAGTTTGACCTGACCCAGCTGAAGACCATGCTTTCAGATTTTTGAAATATGATCAATACCTAGCATGCATGGATACCCGTAAGATAGCTGTTTTTTTTCTTTTCTTTTCTTTTGTCAGGCCTATTTCTTTGCTGACCATTCAACTGGGATGGTTTGCGAGTCTGTCTTCCTCTTGTTCTTCTCTCGGCAATACCCATCTCTGGCTAATCTTTCCTGCTGGCGAATCTCACTCTCCCATGTCCGGATCATGTGTGACTGAATGCCAACGATCAAAGAGGTTAAGATTTATCTGATGAAGGAGGATGGTCCATCAATGATATGAGCGACGAGCTCAGCAGCCTGAGTCGCTGAACCATGGACGTCACATGCGTAGAAACTCAACAATTGTAAAGTTCCCTATTAGGGAGTAGTAGATGCGGAGTCATCTGAGACTCCCACAGAGATAGGTGGCTCTACCATATTCCGGTTCATCTCGATCTCCGTAGTCTCCTACAGCCAGCTGTATGTTAACTTACCTTGCAGCCCGTCTCTCCCGCTGACACGTGGATTGTGAAGGACATCATATTCATGCAAATTGTGGGTCCTATCATCAAGATAAAATCAGGAAGATCCGCCCATCAGGTGGGCTGAAGATATTTCTTTCCACATGTCTCTCTTACGATTCTTGTGATGCAGGAGAAATACTGACAGGAAACAGTGAGAATAGAAATGTCCACCTTTGAAACTTCCTGGCCATCGAAACTGTTCATAAGGTTATTGGGATAAATTGTAGGCACAAATATCATCCTGATCCAAATCTTTTGTGGCCCCACAAAGTTTCCAATGGCAGGTATTCAGTCCCCATTGTTTCGTGTGGCATGGTCTGCGTGAGTTTTGGATTTGGCTGAATTTTGGACTTATGTACCATTGTGAGCATGAAAAACTGGATGGATGGAATGGATTTGTCACAGGATCTCCATGGGCCCCACGTAGCTTCGGACATAGGTAGTTCCTGTATGCCTTCATGTGTTATATATATATATATAGGGAAAAGGTATTATATGCTTGACCGTATTATACCTTCCATAAGGTCGAGTGGTGGCAGTATTATACCTTCCATAAGGTCGAGTGGTGGCAGCACATTATTAGTCGGATGCTAAAAGTTTTAAAAGTTTTAAACGCCGGGGAGATTTTATAGGAAAATTGGAGAAACAAAACTGGTGCTATGTGGACCCCACCATGATGTATATTTTCTATCTATGCCGTCCATCTATTTTGAAATATAATTTAAGGGATTTACACAAAAAATAAGTTATATCTGAATCTCAGATGGACCACACCATGGGAAAATAGTTGTTATTGAATTTCTACCATT
This sequence comes from Magnolia sinica, assembly GCF_029962835.1. Classification (NCBI taxonomy): domain Eukaryota; kingdom Viridiplantae; phylum Streptophyta; class Magnoliopsida; order Magnoliales; family Magnoliaceae; genus Magnolia; species Magnolia sinica. The sequence continues at coordinate 9,478,840 of NC_080587.1, read as the reverse complement.
ACAAACTCATAGGGCGCACTATAATGGTTATGTAGGGAAAAATAAGTTGTTATTGAATTTTTACCATCCAACCTATTCATAAGGTTATGTAGACATGGATGAAGTGAAAACACAAAACACAAATATCAGCTTGATCCCAAACTTCTCCAGCTCGTAAGAAGTTTTTAATGGTGAACGTTCAATCCCCACCTTCGGAAATCAACTACGTACATTGTGCACCATAAGGTTGGTAAATCAAGGTCGCTGGAACATCACTCAACATAGCTCTCGTGTTGTTACATCATCAGTGGCTGGCAGTAAAATGCATTAAACTTCAATTTACTGCATGGTGTGATGGATGAGTCAATCGAATCTCACCTCATCGTCACACCACCACCAATGGGTGGCTCAGCAACCTAATCGCATCCCGGAAGATCCTGGGAACCTGGGTTGGCCACTGTGATGTTTGTTAGAAATCCACCCAGTCCATCCTTTTTCTAAGATCATTTTAGGACATTAGGCAAAAAAATAAGCAATCCAGTGCTTATGTGGGCTGAAAACCTGAGGATTGAACCTCCGCAGTTAAAATATTCGTGAGACCATGGAAATTTGTGTTTTCAATTCATCCCATTAGGAATGACGTTATGAATGGTAGGTATGGCATATAAACATCACCGTCGACGCGGTAGAAATTTCCCTACACACATTTTCCTTTAGTGCGGCCCACTTGAATCTTTGATCCTTCTCAATTTTGATCCTAAGTCCTAAAATGAGCTCACAAAACTGATGGACGGGGTGAATTTATTACAATTATCAAGGTGGGCTCCACTTTAGGTTGCCAGCATAAAAACTTTATGGGAAGGCCTTTGGCAGGAAATCCATGTCCCACATGAAGTTATGGCTGGGCATTAAAATAGTGTAGCAGTTTAGGGTTACAGTTTAAATGTACTGTAGAAAATGTCACGTGCAACTCATGCAGGAAGGGAAGAGGAAATTGGGGAAGAGATTTTGTCAAGGGAGACAGAAATACGGAGGAAAAGAATGCATAAGGTACAAAGAGAATGAAGATTTTCCAATAGATGGGTCATCCCATTTTTTTATTATTTTATTTTATATTTTTATAATTTTATATTTATTTTTTCCACTTTTTTGGCTGGCTTGAGTTCTAAATCCATCTTTTGCTTGGACTAACGTCCTAACATTAGCTAACATTAGGTGTTGCAACAAATGTGTGGATGGATATTACATGGACATCCTAGTGGGCTTCACATATCTATTGTTGGATAGGGCTTAAGAAAAACAAGATATCACATAAATCCAAAGAGAAGCGTAGCAGGGAAGGATAGACTCATAGGGATTTAACATTAAGTCATGGGTTCAAGCACACATTATGATGTATGGGTGTTATGGTGTGTGTCCAAAAAAAAAAAGAAAAGAAGGAAAAAGAAGAAGCATAATAATAATTATTATTAAAAAAAAAACAAAAAAACAACTAACATCTAAGTCTTGACTTTCTAAGCAAGTAGATTTTCAATGTTAGGCAAGCATCAACTGTTTATATTAAAAATCTTATTTAGTTTTCTAAAATCTCAAAGGTCATGATTCTTTTAAAACTAATTATATAAACAAACTTGTACATATACTCCTCAATATACATCATTATACATAGTAAAGATAATAATAATATAAAAAAAACACTTACTTAATTATCCGATATATTGGAGGGTTGAAATGACAAATATCCATTGGCCCTGTGTCAACAAACAAGTGTATTACATACCGGGGAGTAGGGTAATAAATGGACTAGGCCCAGGCCAAGCAAAATCAAACTTTTAAAATCTAGGTCCAATTCAACCCAAGCTCAACCACTTGGCAGCTGTAGGGAAGAGGATGGTTCAACTATTATGACTTTGTACCTGCCACTTATTTACAGTGGGTATAGTAATTTAAGTAGTTTAATTTGAGTGATTGAGTGATCGAGTGATCAATATACAATTATGCTGATTTAGTAAGGTTGGGAAAGCCATAGGGGCCACCTTCATGTATCTATTGTATACCCATGCATTTTATCTAGCTCATTTTTAGAGCATGAGCTCAAAAAATGAAGTTGATCAAATCTTAAGTTGATCAAACTATAAGAAATAATAGCAATTGAATGGCCACCATTAAAAATTTTTAACGCCCACCCTAATAATTATATGCCATCCAACTTATTGATAAGGTCACACACATAAGATGAAGGGAAAACACATCAAATTGTGGGTGTACAAAACTTTTGTGGCCCACAAGATGTTTTTAACGGTGGACATTCAATCACCACTGTTTCGTGTGGTGTGGTCTACTTGAGATTTGAATTGGCTTCATTTTTAGGCCCATGTTCTAAAATGGGCTATCAAAATGGATGGATGATATGGATATAGAACACATTATCAAGGTGGGCCAATGTCACGGCCTCACCAGAATCTGCGATCTCACGTACTGGCCAACGGAGTACAAAAATAAAGTACTCAGAATGAAAAGTAGAGTCATTTTGGTAGTTTTGTGAAAGACGAGCCTGTCTTGTGTAGCTCTAGTCCCTGGTCATGGTATTAAAAGATCTAGAGCGTGGTATTAAAAGATCTAGAGCGAGATGAAATCTGACTGCCAAACACGAGGACGGGCCCAAGACATAACTCTCTTCTGCCAAACACCTGAGTCGTAAATACCCAATAAAAAAACAACTCTATTGCCATCCGTCCGATTCTTGAAAATCTACTGTCTAACGGCTGCAGTCGTATATTACAAGTCTTTTTCGTGTCCTCGTGAAGTACGTGGTGTTTGAAATCGATTTGGTGGCACTTAAAGCTTCTCACGAAACTTTCTTTGTTTCACTGTATAATTACAGTTTATAACCATCAACTTCAAAAAGTGCCGAATTACCGTTTCTTCCGGATTAAGTGTGTCATAATACCCCACACTCAATGCACACATGTCATCCGGATTTATATACTTTATCCTCTCCATCCATCCATTTTAACAGATAATTTTAGGGCTTGAACCCAAAATTGAGGCATATCCAATGTTCCACATCATAGGAAACAGTTGAATTGAATGTCTACCGTTGAAAAATTCTTGAGGGCCACGGAAGTTTCAGATCAAGCTTATACTTTTGTTTTCCCTTCATCCATGTCTGTATGATCTCATGAACAGGTTGGATGAGAAATAAACATCACTGCCGGGCCTAGAAAGGTTTCAACAGTGGAAATCATTATCCCCACTGTTTGGTGATCCACTTGATATTTGGATATACTTCAATTTTGGACTCAGCCCCTTAAATTAGATGGGAAAACGGATGGATAGCATGGATAGACCACATACATTCAAGGTGGGCCCAACTGAGTTTGCTCAGTACCATAAGAGCTTACTGTGTAACTCAGTACACGATCTGATTTCGTGTCAGCTTGATTTTGGTACAGTGCACACAAAATACAATCAACATGATGAATGGCCGGGATTACCTGTAAGTGTGAGATCTTAGGGTCTCTGTTTATCCAGACAATCCAATTAGTGGGTCCCTGATGTGAATGGGCCATAATCCAAAAGGTGCACTCATACGTATGATAATAATCATCTGATGCCTGTAAATTATGGATGAATATTGCTTTTGTTTGCAGGATAAGTTAAGATTATTAAGATGGCTTGATCAAAAGTATTGATCTGGCAATTTTCATTTATGTTAACGGTGTGGATGGCATTTTGCATCTAGGCCCACCATTAGTTGCGGTATGGCTCACTCATGGCTCGTTAGTTCTTCACTAGAATTTATTATCTGGATTGAATGGATCCCACCAAGCTGTTTTGTAGAAAGCATCGAGATATGATGGTAGGGTCCAATAATCTAGCCGTGCAATTCACGTCGCAAATTCAGGACCCTCTCATGATTGCTTCATTAATTAATTTATTTTTATTTTAAGCTGCCTTAGAAATGTGAAAAGTTTCAAGAAAATCATGGACGCGGATTACGTACTGGCAGCCTCAGTAGCGAGGCTGGTATTATAGAGCTATGTGAGCCCCATATATATATATATATATGTGTGTGTGTGTGTTTTTATTCCAGCCGTCCATCTAGTTGCTCATATTATTGTAGGGCAGGAACTAAAATTAAGGATATCAAAATCTCTAGTGGACCACACTACAAGAAAATAGTGGAGATTGAATGCCCTCCATAAAAAACTCCCCAAGGCTTATTGTAATGTTTATTTGTCATTCAATCTATTTATTAGGCCATACATGTCACTCGATGAAGAGAAAAAAAACAAATATCAGCTTAATTCAAAACTTTTGTAGCCCCTAAGAAGTTATTAATGAGAAGTGTTCAATCACCACTCTTTCTTTGGTGTGGTCCATATGAGATTTGAATATGCCTCAACTTTGAGCTCTTGTTATAAAATAGTATGAAAAAAATTGAATTGATGACATGGATAGGACACATACATCTCGGTGGAGCTGATGTAGCATGGTCGGTAGCCACCTCACTATCAGTAGGTAATCTGCCTCGAAAAACCATGTCCTTGAGGAGAGCTCCAGTAAGCAGATGAATAGGTAAGGTTATGTGCTATAGTTAAGGCCATGATGCTGTGAGAATTAATTTGTGATGTAAAGTGGGTGGCGGACACTTTCATGGCCAAGATGGACTAGAGAAGGCCCAATCGGAGGCGGGAGTAATTAGGATTGTCAAAATACTAAAGCAGGTGTATTTCGCAAACCAAAATAAGTTATTCAACGTACCATATATGATTTCGGGGTAGGAGAAGCTACTTTAGCCAACCAACCCACTATGCTGGGTCGTCCACATTGAATAGAAACTGTTTTTCTCAACCATTGCTTTCGTAGTCCAATTATTATGAGTGATTGTATATATTTTTTTACAATTTTGTATTCTTTTAAATTTCCATAAAGAGACATGCTAACCACTTGGAAAGTATAAAACATTCTTCCCATGAATTTTTTTTTCCAACCCACACTCACACCAACACACACCGACACGCACCACAATGGGAACTTGGACCCATGACCTCAGTGTTAAAACTCTTGTGAGTCTGCCACTGAGCCATGACTAGGGACCCATACATTCCATGATTGAGTTTAGTGCATTCTAGCAATTAAAAGAAACATGTGCTAGAGTGATATGCATCAAAAACTGACTTCTTGATAAGTAGGGTGGTTTTGGCTTAAAGCATCTTAAGACAGTTTTCATTTGTGAATTGCATTTATTCCACACAATATGCTCTGTTCAGCTAAGCCTAGCAATGGGCTGCACCTGGCTCAACAAATCAAAATTTTGAATTGGCTGGCTCAATAGTCTCATATGACCATTTCAAAATCCAGGCCCTGCCCTGGCTCATCGCTAGGCCTACCTTCAACTAGCATGAAAGAATATCATTTAGTCTATTATGATTCCACTTTCATTACAATTATGACCAGTGCATCAAATAATGTCGATATTGGGTCTTATTGATGTAGAACTCAAAGAAAGGCAATAAAGAGAAAGAAAGAAAAACTTTGTTGTTATAATTTAGATCAAGAGAATATAAGCTAAATGAGAATGAGAAAAGGAGGTAGTTTGGAGAATCACTTACCCAACCCAAGGGAGTGGGGAATCATTCACCCAATAAGGAAAATCTTAGGATTCACTCACCCAAGGGGATAGAGAATCACTCACCTAACAAGAGAGGAATTAATCAATTCACAAATTCAAATCTTTTAGAAAATAACTCAAAAATTGAATGCCTTTCCATTACAAAGTAGATCTTTTTATAGATCAATTACAACTACCTCTCGTAAATACATTAATAACAATCTTGTGTTTTTAATGTATTACTACATATTTTCAAAACAAAGGAACAACTTCAAAATAATGCCAAATACATTTCTAATACATACTTTCAAACTCTTCCCTTTTTCTATGCATGCAACATAGTCCCATGCATCATGAATGCACTTGGGCTAAAATAATGGGCTGAATACCAAGGTTGAGCTTGATTGATGGATTAGGCTTTCCCCTTGAATTTTGGACATTGTTAGACCACTTGATTTTCTGCACAAACTTTGTATTGAAGCAAGTTGATTTATTTATTTATTATTATTATTTTTTTTACATATGCATGTGCCTTTTCTTGCTTCCTTACCAGTAGTATTCCATTATCCAATTTAAATAGGCATGGCCTATGGTTCCCATGGACTTTTCATGGGCTAGTTGCTAGGGGGTTTGGCTCATTATTCTCATCATTCTAATATCCTTAATTGGTTTAGGTTGTTGATACACCTTTTTAATAGCCTATGGTTTTCAAAACAATATGAACTTTTGAAACCAATTGTGATTGCTGCAAATCCTTTAAACTTATCTCCTCTTTCCCCTGTTCTATATTTTTATGGAATTCCTTCAATGATAGTGGTAAATTTGCGATTATAAAACTAACTTGAAAAAATCATGGATGTTATAGCTCTTTCTATTACTAGATTAGTTGCAATTATTTGCATCTCATGTAATCAATCTGATATAGATTTGTCATTTGGCATCTTAAAATTGAAATACTAACTTAATATGTTTTGTTGTCAGCATCTTTGAGTCTTTATTTCTTCACAAGCACATCCAAAATCTCAAATTCTTTACAGAAGAACAATGGATCTATTATAAATTCCAATACTCTTGTTGGCATTGTATTGGACATTTGAAAAAGAACAATGATTCACATTCATCAGGGAAAATATATCTTAATCCATAACGGGACTCATTGGATGACCCGTACTACTGCCAAGTGGAAATAGTTCAACTATTAAAATGCTTCCGCTGGATTGTGATGGCATTTTGAAAGGGGTTTTATAAAATGTTTTAGCGATTAAACATCTTAGGAACCCAATAATCTTCTTATTGTAATAAGATGATATCTTTATCATATTACATACATCATACAATCTCCCTTTACCTAAAACCAGGACTAAAAGAAAAAGAAAGGTAGCTTCCTATGCATAAACCATAAGTACAAGAACACTCCTACCCAGTCTGCAGGTGGTGTTGCCTGTTTGATTGGAGTGGTCCAAAGGCCAGTGGATCTAAAGGAGCAGAGGCTGCTGTCGTATTGAGTCTGTTGTGGACTTGATGGCTGCAACATCATCCGGCCATTGCTTTCCCTGCTTCCAGATTTTGATGCAATGAAGCCTGGATCAAAGTGCCTCTGGCTGGATGTTGTTTTCAGAGTCTGTTGTGGATCCAAGTTGATTGTATTGTAATTTTTTGTTATTTTGACCTGTGGAATTATATGATAGGTGAGGCCCATTTGTTTTTTGTTGAGCCCACCTTAATGACTGTACATCATCCTAATCGATCAACTAAGTCACGGGTGATGTGCTTCCACCTTTATGTGGGAAAAAAAAAACTCCTAACCCAAAATTAATTATATCTTAAGCTTGTTAAGAAAAGAAATAAACTTATTTTATTTGGAAATCTCTTTCAACATCTTCACATAATTGTTGTGACTTAAGTCATTTGTCTCAGTGAATTCTGACCCCAAGATACAAGTCCTTCATTGCATGCATTTCCATGACAATATCTTTCATCTCCATTTGCTCTCTAGGAGATTCCTCGGAACACAACATGACAATTCTGATCATTGAATTCAAGCAGTCATGTATTCTATTTCTTGTGTCGATATGATTTCTGTTGCCTTCAATAACTTTGGCTTCTTCCAAGAGAAATGGATCTACAATCTCCATTACTTGTAAAGGCAAGGCCAACTTAGCAAAATGATTAAGGCTAAGATTATCTTTAAACATGTCATTGGCCTATTATCACCAGTAGAAGAATTCAATAGCTATAAACATCTCCTTGTGTGGATGATTTACCGCCCATTGCATACTCGGTAATTTATATCTCTCACAAGAATGTAGGCAACCACTTATATACAAATAAAAATAGAGGTTGAATCCATTTAAACAAGTAATTAGCATTTCTGTTTTTCCTAAAGTTAGGAATTTCTAACATCAATCCATGTGCTATGAACTTTAACCGGATAGTGGGTACCCATTTCCCAATCTTATTATTAATGTTATTTTTAATTACTTGAGTAACTATTGGAATCTTACTCTCATTGTAGCTATAGGAATATACTCTTACTTACGTCTAGGAATGTGCTATGGCTTAGGATTTTGGATTGTCTTATTTAAACATTTGCAATACTCATTATAATTAGAAAAAAAAAGGACAATTAGAGGATTTATCAGTGGTCCGCATTCAACTTGCACGAGTGGCCTGCCTGATCACCAGAAAGATCAGGAAAAGGCAATATACCAGCTAGAGCCCACTTAGAGAACATGCCTCCCTCTATTTTTTGTTTTGTTTTCATTTTTGTTTTTGTCTTGGGGGCACAAGGTTAAAAAAGAAAAAAGAAATAATGATACAAATAATCAGGGCTATCAATGGGCTAGGCTCTGCCCTACCAAAATCAAAATTTTGAATCAACCAGACTTGAAATAGTTCAAATTTTGGGCCAAAGCCAACCATAGGCCCAGCTCATTGAAAGGCCTACTAAGCATCCCATACCTGTATTGTCCATACCCAGCAAGCCCTAAATCTCACACAGGAGATCACCTCAACTATGGAACAAACGATTAAGCTTGCTCGCAAGTATTCCTAAACCATCTGCCACTGAATTTCCTTATCTAAAAGTGTCAGATTTCCTAAATTTTATAACAATTTTCAAATGAGATATATCCCCCACCGGATACCAAATCTTCCATGGGGCTGGTGCAAGAGGATTAGAAATGGCATTAAAAAAATGGAATCTGATAACACAATAACATTCCTTAGCCCCAGGTCAATGCAATACTAATTAATGCTGTCAAAGGCTGCATGTGTTTCAGCCACATTATTAGTGACCCTGTCAAAGAAGTTATGAAAGGCAAAGATAACTTAATCCATGTGATCTCTAAAAATTCTACCCCCTCCATCCTCATTAAGATTCCCACAGGAGGATCAATTAACATTTAGTTTTATCCATCCTGGTTCTGGCTTAGGCCATTTTTATTCCGGCATATCCCATCCTTGTTGGTATTCACGGTTTTATGTGTACCATCCATTTCATCAGAGATTACTATGGTTTGATAATTCTAACCATCTTGTTAGCTGTACATCAACTTACATTTGAAAACATAGCAATGATTCACATTCGTCAGGCGAAAGAATTACTTACATCAATTAGATGAACCATTGGATCATACAAGTTCATTCATTTTTTTTCCTTTCATTTTTTTTTTTTTTTTGTTTTTTGGCCGAATCCATGGTAAAATTCATTGGACGAATACCTCATCAAACTTATATCAAGTTGGTAGTCCAAATGCTAGACTAATTTCTTAACATTATAAAGTTTTATTAAATTCATGATACAATCTCCCTTTGCCTAACATAAGATTAAAAAAAAGAAAAAAGAAAACATCTTCTCATATATTCAATATCAATACAAATGCACTCTTAACCGTTTTTTTTTTTTTTTTTTTTAAACACGCACACACACAACCACACGCTCACGCCGCCGTAGAGGAATTTCACCACCTATGGGTACTCGAACCCTCAACCAGGTGTTCAAACTCCGGAGAGTCTACCACCGGAGTAAGAGTAAGGACCCAAAAGGAGAGAATGGAGGAAAGCGAGAAGGAGAAAGAGAACGAAGTAAAAGAGATCGAGGCCTGCAGCGATCCGTCTGCTGGAAGCACCGGCGACGAATCTCAACCAAACCCTAAACCTAGATCTGTCAAGATCATAGCCCCAGAGATCGAGATCCATCTCTTCCGCTGCGGCAAAGGTCCGATCGATGTTTTTAAATCGAGGCTCGGAGGGTGGGATCAGGATCAGCTGGAAGTCCATGACATTCTGGAAAAGTATGGTTTCAAATCCATCTTCGCGTTCAATCCCATCTCGGGAAGAGGTGTTTCGATCCGTTTCAACCCCCGGAATGGAAGATCGTTGCTTCCGTACAGGGACGGATCTGTAATTTACATTGACGGAGAGCCAAAGGATTCCATGATCAAACCCATAACGAAGATCCTGCTCGGCACAGCAGTGTTAGCACTTTTGTTGGCAGTGTTTCTGAGGGAAACTCCAGAATGGTTGAAGACCTCAAACTTCCTAGGATGAAACTTCCCCCCTTGGATTATTGCTTGCATAGTAATTCTTTTCACCGGCTAAGGAAGAGAACTAGGGATGCATTCAAAAAGTTTGGTTGGTGAGTAAATGCCATCTTTAACTGCTGTTAGTACTTTCACTTCTTCTTTTTTCAGTGACCATGGTTGCTTGTTTAATGCTTGCTAAAGTTGCAAGCTGTAGTTTGAGAATTGCATGCCTTGTAGAGCTGAACAACCGAAAATGCTAGTCTGTAAAATGTTTTTTTCCCGGGAAGGAATTTACTACTTTCTAGACCAAAAAAAAAAAAAAAAGACACTCTTAACCAAAGTCTAAATAATATATCTAGAGCTTGTTTAGGGAAGGATTCAACAAGCTCATTACATTTGGAAATCTTTCTCAAAATAACTAACAATAACTTAGTAATGCCTGAGGTAAGACAAACCTTCATCTAGTATTTGCGACCTAACTTGTTTGTCTCAGTGAATCTTGACCCTGAGATACAAGTCCTTGATTGTGTGCATTTCGGAAACAACATCTCTCATTTGCATTCGTTTTCTTGGAGATTCTGCAGAGCACAACACACCGATTTTGACCATTGAAATCAAGCAGTCATGCATTTTATTTCTTGAATTGATTTGATTTTCATTGCCTTGAATAGTTTCGGCTTCTTCTAAGAGCAGTTGTGGATCAACAATCTCCATTACTCGTTCAGCCAAAGCCATCTTAGCAAAATGATGAAGGCTTAGATTGTCCTTAAACATGTCATCAGTTGGCCCCTTTCCAGTGATCATCTCCAGTAGAAGGATTCCGTAGCTATAAACATCTCCTTGTGTAGATGCTTTTCCGCCCATCGCATGCTCTGCAATTTATACAACTTATGTTAGAATCTAAGTGACCATGGCTCACCGGTAGACAGTGAGTTTCAACACCGAGGTCATGGGTTCGGGTACACATGTGGTGCGTGTGGTCAAAAAAGACCATTTGGATACAAATAATGTCAAAAGTAAGAATTTTGAGAGAGAGAGAGAGAGGGGGAGAGAGGAAATATTCTATTTAAACAAGTAATTTGCCTTTTTTCCTTTACTAAAGATCTGAATTCCTAACATCAATTGGTGTGCTATGAAGTTATATGTTCTTGTAAAGATGCTCCACATTGAATAAGGCTTTGTTACTCAAATGAAAGAACTTTGCTCCTCAATCATCAAGAGAATATATGAGTTGCTGTTATTTTTAATGTAATAATAAAAAAAAAAAAAGAGAAAAAAAAAACCTAAGGCCATTAACAGAAAAGAAATCATCATACCTTATTATGGTGTGATTCATGTGGGGGGTGCAAGTGAGTATGTATACCGCTTTGTATATCTTGATCTTAGAGAATCTTGACAGATGTGGATCCTTCAATAATAATAATAATAATAATAATAATAATAGGAAATAGATGAAATTGTTACCTGGAGCGATGTACCCAATAGATCCCTTCATCCCAACTGAGCTGCTTTGAGCAACCTCAGATAAGAACCTGGCTAGCCCGAAATCACCCACATGAGCAATCATGTCATCATCAAGAAGAATGTTGCTTGGCTTTAAATCTTGATGAATGATTGATGTTTGGCAATGATTATGTAGATAATCCAGTGCAGAAGCCACATCTATAGCAATGCTTAGCCTTTGAGTAAACTTCAAGTTCTTTCTTGGCTGGTCATGGCCCTCCCTGTGCAACCACTTCTCTAGACTTCCATTGGACATGTACTCGTAAACTAGAGCTTTAAAATCATTGCCCTTAAAATCAATGCTCGAGCAACAAGTTAATATCTTAACAAGATTCCGATGCCTAATGTTTCTCAAGGCTTCGCATTCGGCCATGAAGCTCCGCAGAGCTCCTTGTTGTTGAAGGTTGAAGACTTTCACTGCTACCATAGTCCCAACACGATCTAGAATCCCTTTATATACGGCGCCAAAACTTCCAGTTCCGATCAAATTGACAGGAGAGAACTTATCTGTTGCTTTAAAGAGTTCCGCATAAGACACGTTCATAAAAGGTTCCTCCATAGAAGGCACAGCAAAAGGTTTCCTTCTTGACTTTCTTACCCGATAAAGAATGGTAAAGAAACATGATAATGAAATAAGACCCAGGACAGCACCAATTATTGAGAATTTGACTTTTGAAGCAAGAGAGATCCCCCGTTTCTTGGAAGCTTGGCTAGAGCATGGTGGCAATTGTAATTCATGAATACCCCCACAAAGCTTACTATTTCCGAGCACTGAAACTCGACTGGCATTTCCAAAGACCCCTTGTTTTGGTAATTCACCCTCGAAATGATTGAAGGATAGATTTAGATACTCTAGAGCAAACTTCTCCAGATATCTTGGAATCTTCCCAGATAAGTTGTTGCGTGAAAGACCCAGGTATCGAAGACCTTTTAGACCACTGAATGTTGGTGGAATTGATCCTTGAAAGAAGTTCCCATCCAACTCGAGATACTCTAGGCTGAGACAATTGCCTAGCCAGCTTGGAATTTCGCCTGACAATTTGTTATTAGAAACATTGAATGTTCCAAGAGCTTTCAAGTAACTGGCTTCATGTGGCAGATTCGTGAAAAAGTTGTTTTGAGCTTGGAGATCAATCAGATATGGAATGCTGAAAAGTTGTTTGGGTAAGGTACCGCTAAAGTTATTATTGAAGAGGAATATTTGGTTCAGGTTTATGCAGTTACCAAGAGTTGTAGGTATGCTCCCTGATAGATTGTTTTCACGTAAACTGAGTTGGTACAATCTGGTGATGTTGCCCAAAGAAGGTGGAAATTTCCCTGATAATCCATTTGAATACAAGTAAAGTACCTCCAACTTGTTAAGCTTCCCAACACCAATGGGAATTGTACCAGTCAGAAAGTTATTCTCTATACGCAGTACTGTTAAGCCAATAAGATTCTGAATCGCAGATGGGATGCTTCCGAATATCATATTACCTCCTAAAGATAGGTATGTCAGTTGGGTCGAAATATTTGCTATGGAGTTGGGCAAAGCACCGCTGAGACGATTTCTGGCCACGGCCACCAGTTGTAAGCTACTGCAATTGGTCAAAGAATCAAGAAAACTCAAGTCACGAGCTTTTCCAACTCCAAGTTCGTTGCCCCACAAATTTAACCAGGTGAGACCTTTGAGGCTTCCAAAATTCAGAGGCACAGATCCGCTAAAACTATTGTCTACAAGGTCAATAAATAAAAGTCCGGAAGCATTGGATAATGAAACTGGTATGGGTCCTGTGAATTGGTTACCTCCGGCATAAAGTTGTTGGAGATTAGGAAGAGTAAGGCCTAAGTTAGGTGGAAGATTTCCATGCAATCTGTTCCATCCCACGTCCAAAACGTTAATAGAGGAGAGATTGTAGAGCCGAGGCGGAATCGTACCTGACAGTTTATTTCCAGCTATGCTAAGAAAATTTAAGCTCGCCAACTGACAAAGGTCATCTGGGATGCTGCCCTCCAGACTGTTATAAGAAAGATAAAGGAGCGTGAGAGACGAAAGGTTTCCAAGTGAAGGTGGGATGCTGCCTGCAAGACTGTTGCGACCAAGCATTAAGTAGGTGAGCTTCGATAGAGAGCCAAGCTCAGTCGGAATCCTCCCTGTGAGCTGATTCCCGGAAAGACGAAGAACTTGGAGTTTGAAACAGTGGGACAGATTTGCTGGAATTTCTCCAGTGAATGTGTTATTGGTCAGACGGAGATACCTCAAGCGGAACAACCGGCCAATCTCTTCAGGAATCGTCCCGTGGAAACTGTTGGCTGAGAGATCGATTATCCTGAGGAAGGTGAGATTTGCTATGTAGGGAGATATGGGGCCCACCAATTTCTGGGCAGTGAGGTTCAAGGCCATGACCCTTTGAGGATGACGGGGACCACCGCATGTGACACCTTGCCAGTGGCAGAAGTGGAGAGTATGGTTCCATGAGCTCAAAGAATGGAGAGGATCGTCGGTTATTAGATGTTTTAATTTGAGCAAAGCAAGGAGATCAGTTTCGTTGGAGAAGTGAGCGGCAGATCCAAAGAAACAGGGAAGGTGAATGGAAGAGAGAAGGAGAAATGACCAAATTGCCCATAAGCTCATAGGTGGGAGCTCCATTATGGAGTTTGTGAATGCAGGAAAGGCAAAGTGAGGAGACATATATGGCATGGATTCTCCATATATACAGAGAAGGTGACTTCTCGTCCGTTGATGAATTTATTTATTTATTATTATTTTTTTTTCCGCTTATTTTTGTTTTTGTTTTTGTTTTTTGTTTTTTGTTTTTTCCTTTTCCGTAAAGGGTGTCTACTTTGGTATATAGACCGAAAAGTCGTTAGGGCCTGTTTGGGAGCGTGGATTTGGAACCCCCTTGATTCAGAACTCCCAGGATTGGAAACCCCATGGATTGGCAATCCTCCCGGTGTGTTTGGCACCCTGGAGTGTGAATCAACTTTAATTCAAAAATACCTATGCATGGTATATTTACATGGGTTGAATTTACTTACTAAATCAACTTTAATATCCCTAATTAGTGAGATATATAATTTTTGACACTATGGCTGTGATAAGCCCATCGAAATATATGCTTTACCCAAAAATGATGAAATTTCAAGTCTTGAATGCACCGCAAGCACAAGATCATGTCTGAGTGACTAATCAACGATTTTTAATCGTTGATTAATATGGACAATGTTTGGACGGTACTGGACAATGTTTGGACAGTGCTGATTTACATGGACAATATTTGGACGGTGCTAATCATCATTAGTGGGCCATGTGCCCAATAGAATGATAGTGTGCAGTTACACAAATGTTACACCTGCAACTATTGAAATGATTTTAGGTGTAATCCAAGCTCTCACTGTGAATTGCAAACCCAAAACAACAAGGGGATTTGAAACCCCCTCCAATCCTCTCCAATCCAAAGTGCCAAACGACATCTTAGTCTTAAACTATTTATCAAAAAACAAACCCTGTTATTTACATATGCAGACCTGTCACCACACCTTTCAACTAAAGTTATAACATCACTATTAAGTAAGAAAATGATATCTGGCTTCTATATATATATATATATATATATATATATAAGTAAGAAAATGACAAATTTGTCTTCCTTTAGTGGTCCTTTTAGTGCCTGTAAAGTCTTTAAGCTGTAAATGAATTAAAAATAATCTAATTACAAGGGTTATTTGGATGTATGTATTTTTCTGAAAAGGCTTTACAAGCTATAAACATATTACAACTTTTAGATGGCATCTTATACCCGATAAAAAACCATGTTTTATATTTCATGTAAAGTCTTTGCAGCTAAAAATGCATTATACATGTTATAAAACAATGGTGATATACACTCATGATATGTATATGATATATTATCAATCCATCATGTACTTCCCCTAATGCTCTCCTGTGACCCTAAAAGACAATTTGATAATTATTAATGGACCAGATGAGGGAAGTATGGGGCGTCCATCATTAAAAACTTCTAAATTGCATTTGGGGCCCACTATGATGGGTGGAAGACATCCAATCCGTTTAGTTTTTGCATGATTTAATGCTCTCTTAGAGCCCTAAAAAAGTCAAGTGCTTAAATGATTTGCAGATTTTGGAAGGTTCACCACCAAAGTTTTATTGCATGAATATCTACTTTATTCATTGTAAATACTTTACCAGCTACCCAAACACACAACATGTTCAGTTTACATTATCACTTAAAAGGCCATGTAGAATAACGTGTAAACCGATTACAGATGAAAAATAAGTCCAGGGACAGAACCAATGCCCTATATATCTCCTTTTGTTTGAAAAGTATGCCCCATCTCCACCCTGTGGGTTTAATCTTTTAGGAATAATCCACTAAACTCTAACAATCCTGAGATAATATGGTATGGTCTGTGGAGTAATTGATGCCATCTAAAATGTTTTCCTTGCTTTGGATGGTAAAATGGTACAAATATAGAATCTGCACCGCTCAAAAGGGTAGGAGGATAGGAAGAATTTCTGAATCAGCATCAGCTCTTATGGAATCTGCATCACTCAAAAGATCAATCCAACATTTCAATATTACACCAATGATCGCACTAATACAGAGCATGAATGAGCCCTAAACGTTTTAAGCATTTCAAGCAATCCACCACTTGCCACACAACAAAAGCACTATTCACAATGGCAAAATTAGCCTTGCGGTCACTTATCAGAATCAATTCAACAATTGGTTTAAATGACTAGCAACAAGCAGTATGAAAAGTATTCAACAAATTCATTTCATTAGTTTCTTTCAACTTCCATGGATTATCTGGTTAGATAGCTACATCAATAAATCAAGCACATGGATGGATTAAAAAGTAAATTAGGGAAATATAAGGGAAAGCCGAAAATGCACTGGAATGATTCTGACATATTTAGCAGGAGGTTGGTGAAGATACTACTGGGATTGTATGATTAAAATTTCCTGATTTACAGTATTACAGATGGCACACATGTATGGATCCAAAATCTTCTTCTAATGAGGGTCCCATTGAAGATATTTTTCCTCATTTGAATGTTGACTATTGGCTAGTCTTGTGTTTTCTGATTGCTCCTGTCTTCATCCGATGTGGAAAGAAGGACAAATCTACTAAGAAAGCCATGCACATCTACTGAGAAAAGCAATGTGGACAAAACAATGCCGTGTAGCCTCTGCCACGGTGAAAAGTTCAAGAGAGAGACGGGATGCCCTGTCTCCACCCCATGAATTTAATCTTTTGAGGACCAATCCGTTCAAAAATCAGAATCCTAAGATGATATGATATGGTGTAGCCCATGGAACCTGAGCATGCTTAAAGCTCTCTCTTCACATAACACGTTGAATGAAGATGTACGGGACTAGCTCATGTCCATGATTTTTATTCTTAAAATCCGTTAAACTGAATATCTACACCGTCAGATCTGCTCAGACATCTTAAAATATTCCGGTAATGATAGGAAGAACTTCCAGATCCACCGATTACTTTTGCCTCCCCGTGACTTTGAAGGTCAATCAGACAGTTCCATATGACAATAAGGGAAAAGGATTGGCGGGTGATCATGCCAGCATGGTGCTGTGAGCCCCACCATAATGTATGTGTTTTATATCCACACGGGCCATCTATTTTGGCACCTCATTTTAGAGCATGTTCTCAAAAAAAAAAAAAAAAAGCAGATTCAAAGCTCAAGTGGACCACACTACAGGAAACAGTGGGGATATTGACATACTCAACTGAAACCTTCCTGGGGCTACTGTGATGCTTATTTGCCATCCGACCTTTTGATTAGGTTGCACAGACTTGGATGAAGGGAAAACAAAAATATCAGCTTGATCAAAAACTTTTATGGCCCCCAAGAAATTTTTATTGGTGGAACATTTAATCTCCAATGTTTCCTCTGGTGTGATCGAATTAAGCTTTGGATTTGCTTCATTTTTGAGGTTACTATCTAAAAGGAGCTGAAAAAATAGATGGATGGTATGGACACAACACATATATATCACGGTAGGCCCAATAGAGCCAAGGACACTAACTAATCTGCTTCCAAGATCACACCATGCACCATAAGATCCACTGCAGCGCCAAAATCAGCCTATAGATCACTCATCACACCAAGTTTCTATCCAACTAGTGGTATACGATTTATTATTATTATTTTTTTCCACACATTGCCACATGAGCACTTGAAAACTAGTGGTATGCCAATATTTTACGCACACCTTTACATGAGCGCTTGAGCCCATGATGTCAGTGTTGAAATGCAATAGGTATACAAATATCATACATCGAAACCCACAATCCCACTACTGATCCGAGTAGCTGACAATAGACGATAATGAACAAGCTTGAGTTGGCTGATATTTCCTGACCCAGGCTTGGCCTACTGCCAGCCCTAATTATTATGTAGATCCAATGTCTCTGTCTTAATAACAAAAATATTCATATATATATGGGAAAAGGTACTATGCGCTCCACCGCATAGTACCTTTCCATGAGGTCGAGTGCCAGCAACACACTAGCGGTCAGATGTTGAAAATTTCAAACCATCTGTTAGATTTTATAGAAGTGGAGAAACAAAACTGATGAAACCAGTTACTAAAATAAGACTATATTTCCTGCAAAAGCATTTAGCACGAAGTATTGTTAGGGAAACCTAGGTGGAGCCTACCGTGGGTTCATTTGAGAAATCTACCCCATCCATCCGTTTTTCCATATCATTTAAGGAGTTGAGCCTAAAATTGAACCAAATCCAAGTCTCAAGTTGATCATATCACAGGAAATAGTCAAAATAATGATTTCAACCATGGAAATCTTGCTAGGCCTCACAGTGATGTTTATTTGTCATCTAATCTATTTATAAGATCATATAGACATGGATGAAGAGAAAAAACAAATATAAGCTTGATCCAAAACTTCAGCGGCCCCCAAGAATTTTTCAACAGTAGACGTTTAATTCAACTGTTTCATATGGTGTGGTCCATTTGAACATTCTATATGATTAATTTTTGGGCTCAGGCCCTAAAATTATATGATAAAATGGATGAACGGAGTGGATCAGATACATAAATTATGGTGGACCTCAAAGAGTTTACCCAGTATGCTAAGCGTAGTGAGTTACTCGCTATAGGTTGAGTAGCCAAACTCGCAACCAAAGTGACATCACCAAGTTCCGTGCACCCTACCATGATGTATGTTTTGTATCCACACCTTCCATCCATTTGGAGAGATAATTTTAGGGCAATATGCAAAGAATGAGTTAAATCCAAAGCACTAGTAGACCTCAGCACAGAAAACAGTGGGGACAGTGATGCCCACCATTAAAAACTTCTAAAGGCCACCAAAGTTTTAGATCAAGCTGATATTGTGTTTCTCTTATTTCATGTCTTTTTAAACTTTTGAACAGGTTGGATTTCAAACAAACATTATGGGGCCTTAGGATAGTTTTAATGGTGGGAATCACTCTCCCCGCTGTTTTCTATGGTGGGGTCCACTACAGATTTTATCTGCCTCATTCTTTGGCGCATGGCTTAAAATGATATCTCAAAATGGATGGGCGGTGTGGATATAACACATATATCATAGTGGGGCCCACAAAACTTGGTGACATCACTTTGGCTCATGACTTAAAATGATATCTCAAAATGGATGGATGGTGTGGATATAACACATACATCATAGTCGGGCCCACAAAAGTTGGTGACATCACTTCAGTAGCCGACTCACTACTCACCCTGTCAGGATGCGTCCGTTATACAGGGACTGTTCCGGAAACGTATTGGCTACTCCCCTCCCGATGGTCTCTGTGGGCCCCACAATGATGCATGTATTTCATCCATGCCGTCCATTTATTTTTATAAATCATTTTTCGTGTACGAGACCAAAAATAAGGTATATCCCAGTCTCAAGTAGACCACATTACAGGAAACAGTGTTGATTGAACGTCGACCATTAAAAACTTTTTGGGAGGCAAAAAAGGTTTGGATCAAGATGATATTTATTTTTTCACTTCATCTATGTTTGTATGACCTAATTAACAGATTGGACGTTAAATAAACAGTACAGTGGGCCTCAAGAGGATTTTAATGGTGGATATCCAATCACTATTGTTTTCCTGTAGTGTGGTCCACGTGATATTCATATCCTTTTCATTTTTGGAATAAAGCCTTAACATGATATGTAAAAATAGATGAACAACATGGATGATATACATACATCATTGTGGGGCCCATAGAGCACGACCACCACCACCAGGCTAGTGGTGGGAGGAGTATCCAATCCGTTTCCGGCCGTTCCACGCAAAAGAAAGAGGATGCGGATTCCATCCTACCCCTGCCCGAACAATAATCCGTCCGGGCAGGGTTATGTGGGGCCAACGTGATGTTAGTGTTTTATCGTCATCCTGAAAATGAAGCAAGTCCACGGCTCCTCCAGTGGACCACACCAAAGGAAGCTGCAGTGATAATGAAACCCACTATTGAAATCTTTTTAAGGGCCACCGTAATATTTTTTTTACCATCCAACCTATTCAAAAGGTCATGTAGATGTGGATGAAGTGAAAACACAAATATCAGATTGATCCCCAACTTGTGGTGGACGTTCAATCCCCAACTTATGGTCCACTTGATACCTGGACCTAACTCATTTTTTTGGATTATATATTAAAATGACATGAGAAAAATGGATGGACAGGGTGGATTTCTCAATAAACCCCACGATAGGCCCCACCTAAGTTTCTAGGGCAGGACCTTCATGTGGGCGGCTTTCAGAAATATACGTGAGAGAGAGCCGGTTTCCCTGGTCTTGTTTCTCCACTCCTATAAAATCTCACTTTTCTTCCTGTGAAATCTCACCGTTCTTTTCAAACTTTCACCATCCGACCCCTAGCATAGTGCCCACATATCCACACCGTTCATCCATTTTGATGAACATGCCCCAAAATTGTAGTAGATCCAAAGCTCAAGCGGATCAGAAATCAGTGGGGATTGAAAGCTCGTCATTGAAAATAATTCATCTAAGACCGTGTGACCCTATGAACACGTTGTATGACAGTGTTACGTAATACATGTGCATCACATTCATCATGATCCACGCCAATTTTACTTTTGACTTGGAGGCATGCTGCTTTTTTCTTTTTCTTTCTGGTCTATTTTTTTTTCTCCCTTAATTTTATATTTGGATTCAATGGACCATAGACTGCCCTCAATTTCCCATCTCGTTCTAACAAAAGCCTTTCTTTTGTTTCTTTTTCTCCCTTTAAATAAAGAAGTTAGATTTTATTAATCACTAAAAGAAACCTGATGCCAAAACCAGGGCCTCTTTTTCTCTCTTTAAATAAAGAAGTCAGATTTTATTAATCACTAAAAGAAACCTGATGCCAAAAGCTGGGCCCCTTGTGAGACGGCAACAAGCAAAATCGAGTGAGATAAGAGAGCGCGGAATGACCAAAGAAGACCAGATATTCGTGTGGTCCCTTCATCCAGCTCTTCGTGACCTTATAATCAGGGATCGTAGGGCCCATTGTGATGTATGTGTCTTAGGTGCATATACATCAGTTGAAGTAGATCCAAATCTCAAGCAGACTACACCACAGGAAACAACAGTGATCGACCATTAAAAATATCTTACGAACCACAAAAGTTTTGGATCAAGTTGATGATTTGTGTAGTTGTTGAAAATCAATAGTTTTTTCAAAATAATAAAAATGAAAATTTAAATTTTTCAAAATTTCAGGATTTTCCTGCCAAAATGCTTTTTGAAATTTTTTGAATTAAAAAGTACAGTGTATGCTTTGTCCCACATCAGAAATGGTTAAAATCCTTCTGTGGTTTATATGAGATGTTGTAAAGAGGATTCTTACTTGGAGCCTTTGGAGGAGGTGATACACAGGTTGCGCACGCTTGCGATCGGGCGTGGGCAGTGTGGCTATAGTAACGCTAAATGGCGCACTTTGCACTTCGCTCGTGTGGCAGAGTGATCGCTCCCTCGCGACCTTACGCGAATCGGCACGAGACGGTACGATCGCGGTGCTATACCACACGGCAACGGTACTATACCTGATGCCTATATAAACTGGACCATTCCAGTCCGATTTCATCATCTCAACACACCATCTTTCCCATCATCGATACGATCCATAGCTCCATTTTAAAATACTTAGAACATCTCCACTATCTGAGTCTGCCAGAAGAAATCTGCTGCGTTAAAATTGTTCCTAGTGGACCTATCATGATTACTGCACGCTGGATCCAGAAGGCTTGTCTTATCTTAGAAACAATTCGCCTGTATCACGCTTTAAGGATAGTATATTTTTACGTGATTCAGCCTACTGAAACATTTTATTTTCGAATTATTTTTTGATATTTTCGGTGTATCCAAACTCAGATTCCTAACAGTAGTCACTTTATCCAAGTCTTTGCCGCTTTATCACCATGTTGGATGACAAATAAACATTTCCAATGACCCTAAAAAAGTTTTCTTTTTTCATTTTATAGTGTCAATTGCCCTCAACCACTACTATTTGTTGTAGTATGGTTTACATGAAATCCGATCTATTTCATTGTTTGGAACATCTATGTAAAATGAGTTGTCAAAATGAAAGGATGGCATTAATATAAGAAACAAACGTAGTAGTAGGCTCGCAGAAGCCCGTCCTTGTATTGTATGAACTTTCTGTAGTTATGATTGGGAGGGTGGATCCCTGACAGGGGGGTCCACTGTGATGTATGTGCCCTATATCTATGCTGTTAATCCATTTTTGACAGCTTATTTTACGGGAGAGTGCTAAAAATGAAGCATATCCAAATGTTAAGTGGAACTCACCGTGCGAAATTAACACCGGTGGTTGACCATTTAAAACATTTTATGGGCTATGAAAGTTTTGGATCGAGCTGATGTTTGTGTGGTCCCTTCATCCAGCTATTTATGACCTTATCATCAGGTTGGATGGCAAATAAACATTCCGGTGAACCTCAAGAAGCTTTTAATGGTGAATATTGTTTCACCATTGTTTCTTGTGGTGTGGTCCACCTGAAATTTGGATCTACTTTATTTATTTTTTATCATCACCTAAAACGATCTGTCAAAACAGTTGGATGGCATAGATGTAAGGCACATACATCATGGTGGGCCCCATCAAAAGTTTTTTATTAAGCTAATTATTTGTGGACCCTCATGAAGGTTTATTTTATTTTATCTTTTTCACGGTGGTGGCACTCAATCACTACTGTTTCTTGTGGCGTGGTTTACTGAAATTTGGATTTGTTTCATTGTCAGATCATCTGGGTAAAATGAGCTGTTACAATGAACAGAGACGGCGAGAATATGAGAAACATACATAATGGTAGGTGTTGATGCAAAAATCTGGTTCGTCCTCTTAGACCTTCGTATACCTGCACGGAAAGAGGACAAAGGAGACCCTGGCTTGAGCAGGGGACCCTCCGATGCCAAAGTCAGGCCTGGATTCTGGGTCTAAATGTATTGAGGGGTTTTGAGAAAGAATTTTTTGCCTACCTCACAAGACGATGGAGGTTCCTCTTTTATAGCTGCTGGAGCATTTAATCGTACGAGGATCATTCTCCTGATATCGTGTGCGGGATCCTCTCCTGGTATCACGGAGATAGGATCGTGCCCATCTCCAGTCTTCATCCGATCCCGTGAGCTTCGGGGTCGGGGATCTTATCCCAAGATATTCGGGATGAGGCTTTATCTTGCGCTGGCCGATCTGATAAGAAGATCGGCCCGATGCATGCCCGGATTGCTGATGTGACGTCCGAACCGACTTAACTTCTGTCTCGGTTTAGTGAACCATGCCTCGGATCTGACACATCCTTTGGCGACCCGAGGCATTAAGTCCGAGTCTCCGAACTCTATATCTTTTGTCCCCAACAGTAAGCCCCCTTACTCCGTGTGTTTCATATGACACTTAGGAGTAGCGAGTTTTGAGTCGGTTCATAACTTAGTCCGAGGCAATAAGTAGTCATTTAATGCATTCTGTGTCGCCTTTGACGGGAGACGGTTTAGTCTCTGATATCGCATGCGCCGACAGCCGTCAAATCGCTCGCCCCGCCAATGAGGGTTGGACACGTAGCAAGAGCATTATTGTCGTCAGTCGACGTGCGCCACGTGTCGAGTGGGGGAGTCGATGCAGGCATCGAATCATTTCCCCATTAATTGCTTCCGCCACATGACAATCTTATAAAATGGTGGGGGTCCCGCATTTCGAACTTCTACTGCCATTCCCGCTTTGCATTTCCTTTGGAGCTTTTTCGGTCTTTTGTCTTCTTCCTTTCCTCTTTCTTAACTGTCAGCGGCTCCTTTTGCCATTTCCGTTTTCCTTCCTCCCTCCGGTGAGTCTCCCCTTCCTCTTTATTTAGTGATAATGGCGGCTAGAGGTTCTCGAAGTCCCCAGGAGGGAGTTTCCGGAGATGAAGGCGAAGCGCAACGTTTTTGGAATGTTGCGGAATCGCCTTCCTTACTGACAGAGATAGCAGTTGATGCGAACGCTGCTTTTCTTTCTGAGAGGGTCACTGAAGCTCCGGCGGAGCGCCCTGCTTCCGTTGATCCTTCTCGTGGTGGGTCGTCTTTAATAACCCGCCCGGGAAGGCCTAATCTTCCAAGGGGCATGGAGGAAGAAGAGGAGGAGGAAGAGGAAATATTGATTGCCGAGGGAACCTCTGGGCCGGTTCCTGTTGATGAGTCGGCACACGCCGAGTCTGAAGGAGAAGGATCGGGGGATGATCTAAGCGGCCCGGTTCCTTCAGTTTTAACTGAGGCGGATTTAGACAGAATCCGAATCGGGTATCACATCCCCGAATCGGTTATCACTTATCTCCCCCATCCGAATGACTTGCCGGATCAACCTCCTGCTGGGGCGGTCGCGATCTACCAAGTCTCGATGCAATGCGGCTTGCGTCTGCCCCTTCAGGCCATTGTCCGGGGAGTTTTATCTCGTATTCAGATTGCTCCGGGGCAAATAGTTCCGAATGGGTGGAGGAACTTATTCGGGTGTACGGTGTTGTGGGCTGAGATGGAACAGCCACTGCTAACAGTCGACGAATTTCTCCACTTATACCAAGTGCGCGTGAACCCGAACTACCTCGGCTTTTATGTCTTCGCTGCTTGGCGGGGCGGAGGCGGATCCCTAATAACTGACCCTCTCACTTCCAACAAACATTGGAGAGAACATTGGTTTTGGGCCTGCGGTCGCTGGGAGACGGCTGAGTCCGGGTCCTACGAGGCTCGTGTTCCTCGGGCGTTCCAGAGAGCAGGTGACTTGGGTCTTCTCTCTTGCCCTTCTTTATTTTTGTAATATTCTGAGTCTGACGAGCTTGTGTCTGGCAGATATTCCGAAGAAGCGGCAAAAGCTCGGCTCCAGTGCTTCAGCTCGGATCAAAGAGTTGAGGATGTTGGATCCGGCAGATAGGTCCTGGAAGGTGAAAAGAAGAGCGTCTTCATCTCGCAGGTCTAGACTCGGCCGTCATAGGTAATTGAAAATGTATCTTCATGTATCTTCTGAATTTTTCCTGACTTACTTCGTTTTTTTAAAAATTATTTTTAGATTTGCCCGAAGCTCGACCCCATCTCAGGATTGTTCCCGAATCGACCCCCTCGGAAATGACTGGAGCTCGTCCTCCTCTTAGGGCAGTTTAGAAGTTAAAGGCTCCTCCGCCATCAGTTCTTCTGTCGGAGCCTCGGCCGCCGAAGAGACAAAGAGTGGTGCCGAAGGAGAAGGAGCCTGCGAGTTCTTCTGCCCCTACTGTCGTCGTAATTTCTGACCCAGAAGAAAGGGTGGAAGTGACGGTGGCCGCAGCCTCGGAACCTTAGGCGGCACCCGACTCGGGACACGTTGCGACGGATGTTCCGAGACAGGAGGAAGAGACTAGGGCTGCGTCTTCCAGAGGGGAAGAAGAGACGAGGACTGCATCCTCCAGAGGGGAGGAAACGAACCAAGAAGGGCCGTCCGTCCTGCAAAAGGTGGTGTCGGGGATGGTTCCCTGGGCCTTAGCCCATGGGGGCGAAAAAGAGTTCATCAGTCTCTACAACGCTCCTACATCGCAAACCATCGGCCATACAGCAAGGGTGCTTTTTGAACTCGCTCCCTGCTTGGTTAAGGCCAGCAAAGAGTTATCTTCGACTCATCGGCTGCAGACTCTTCTGTCGAAAGCCGAAGGGCGACGCGAGGATGCCGAAACTCGGGTCGGCGTTCTGATAGGCGAGGCGGCCCTTGCCCGGAAAGCTGCCGAAGACGCAAAAGCAGAGGCGGCTTTCTCCAGGAGAGCCCTTGATGAAGCGCAAGCCGAGGTTACTCGGGTATTAGCTCTCCTTTCCAGAGCTGAAGAAGAGAACCGACGAGTTCTCGCAGTCCATGCTTCTTGTGCAGATGACTTGGCTCGGGCTAAGCTTGAGGCGGCGGGGCATATTCAGCAGGCCAACGAGAAGATTCGGGAGGCTGAGAAGGCTAGGGACCAAGCCGTCCAAGCTTTCTTTGAGTCAACGGAGTTCGAGGATGAGAGGGATCGCTTGTTCCAAAGCAAATTTCTGGAATGTGTCAAAGACATAAAGAAATCTTTTCCTGACCTTGATCTCTCAGAAATCGAGGGTGGAGGAGCCTCGGAATTCGAGAACCCGGACGCCGCTGCTGAAGCCACTGCTGGGGATGAGGCCGGTACATGCGAGAATGCTTCGGGTACCGTTCCTACCGGAGGACAGTAACCAGGGCCCCTTGTGTTTTTTTTTTAAATCGATGTATTCACATGTTGTACTCGTATGTGGTTGATGAATGAAAGAAAACACTTAGTTTTATTCATTTGACTTGGCTTTAATCTTTCTTAGTTCAGAGTCTTTAAACATTGAGTACCGAGCTAAGGATAGTAAATCTTGAGGTGCTCAGCGTTCCAAGGATGAGGCAATGATTGTCCGTTTAGATCTTCTAGCCGATACGTTCCCGGTCGGATGGTGCCCGAGACGATATAGGGTCCTTCTCAATTGGGTCCCAACGTACCCGATCCAAATTCCTTGGTATTGGAAAATACTTTTCGGAGAACCATATCTCCCATTTGAAACCTCCTGATCTTAACTCGGGTATTGTAGAACCGAGCCACTTGCCGTTGCCGTGCCTCCGTGCGCAGCCGCGCCACTTCCCTTTGTTCGTCCAGAAGGTTGAGCCCGAGTGTAAGGAGTTCTTCATTTTCTTCCGCATTGAACGAAGTGATTCGAGCCGAAGGTAATCCGATTTCAACGGGAGTGACGGCTTCCGAGCCATACACGAGTGAAAAGGGAGTTTCTCCTGTGGCGGTTCGAGCTGTAGTTTGGTAAGCCCAAAGAATTTTCGGGAGCTCTTCGGCCCATGCTCCTTTGGCCCGGTCAAGCTTGGTCCGAAGATGTTGCTTGATAATCTTGTTAACCGCCTCAACTTGTCCGTTAGTTTGAGGATGATGAGGTGAAGAATAGACGTTTCTGATTCCGAGGTTGTCGCACATCTCGCGAAAGCTCCTATTATCAAATTGCCTTCCATTGTCTGTAATAATGGTACGGGGTACTCCGAATCGGCAGATAATGTTTTTCCATACAAACTCGGTGATCTTCTGCTCGATTATTTTAGCTAATGGCTCTGCCTCGGCCCACTTCGTGAAATAATCCACTGCTACCACAGCAAACTTGGTCTGACCTTTTCCCATAGGGAGTGGACCTATGATGTCGACACCCCACTGTGCGAAGGGCCAGGGACCAGTCATCGGCGTCAGTGCCTCGGGGGCTTGCCTCGGAATTGCCGCGAACCGTTGACATTTGTCGCATTTTTGGACGAGCTTGCGAGCGTCGTGTTGGATAGTGGGCCAATAATATCCCTGTCGTAGGACCTTATGGGCGAGAGATCGCCCTCCAGAGTGGTTTCCGCAGATTCCTTCATGGATTTCACGTAATACATAGTTCGCCTCACTGGGTTTGAGGCACCGCAGCAACGGAGTGTAGTAACCTTTCTTATAGAGGGTTCCGTTGAGTATGGTGTAACGGGAGGCTCGGATCTTAACTCGTCGAGCCTCGGCATGATCTTCAGGCAGCTTTCCCTTGTCAAGGTATTGGCGGATTGGATCGATCCAGGATGGTTCCGAGTCGATTGTATTGACGGCCTCGCTAATTGGTTCATTTATACTCGGCTTATCGACGTATTCGACAGGGACGGACCTGGGTATATCATCTTCATCGGCGGAGGCGAGTTTTGCTAATAAATCGGCTTTGCCATTTTCTGTACGAGGGATCCGAGTGACATGACAGAGTTGAAATCCATTGATAAGTTCTTTCGCTTTCTCCATGTATGCTCTCAATTGGTCTTTTCGTGTCTGGTATACACCGGTAACTTAATTAACAACCAACTGAGAATCGCTGAAAACACTTAGGTGTGTGACTCCCATGCTAGCGGCGAGTCGGAGGCCGAGTAACAATGCTTCATATTCTGCTGTATTGTTCGACGCTTGGAATCCAAGTCGTAAGGCATACTGTATATAGGTATGATCGGGGGTTTCCAGCACAACCCCAGCCCCACTTGCCTTCGAGTTGGAAGAACCGTCGACAAACAGTTTCAAGGGAATAGGGCAGGGTAGGGTCGGGGGAGCGGTTGTTGTTGGAACTGCAACATCCTTTGGCATATCGTTGACCGGGAGTTCGGTTGGTGGTGTTCCCTCGGTAATAAAATCGGCTACGGCTTGTCCTTTGATTGCTACCTTCGGTCTGTATTGAATGTCAAACTCACTCAGTTCGATAGCCCACTTCGTGAGTCGGCCGGAAGCTTCTGGTTTCTGCAATACCTGGCGAAGCGGAAGATCGGTCATCACGATGATGGTATGAGCATGGAAATACGGCCTGAGTCGGCGAGAGGAAGTTATTAAAGCCAAGGCCACTTTTTTCAAGCTTGGGTATCTCGTTTCTGCTGGCAATAACGCTTTGCTAACGTAATAAACCGGCAGTTGCTTTCCTTCGGATTCTCGTATCAAAGCCGAGCTAACCGCTGCCTCGGATACTGCTAGGTAAAGGAGCAGGGACTCCCCTGATTCGGGTTTTGATAAGAGAGGTGGAGAACCGAGATATGATTTTAATTGTTGGAATGCCGCTTCACATTCTTCCGTCCAACCCATTGTTTGTCTTCCTTTCAACTGTTTGAAGAAAGGGAGACATTTATCTGTGGCTCTGGACAGGAACCGATTAAGCGCTGCGACTCGTCCAGTCAACCTTTGGATGTCCTTAATGGTTTTAGGGGATTCCATATCAATCAAAGCCTTTATCTTCTCAGGGTTTGCCTCTATTTCTCGCTGACTAACCAAGAAACCAAGGAACTTTCCAGAGCCCACCCCAAAAGCACATTTACTCGGATTCAGCTTCATCCGAAACTTCCGTAGGATGAGAAACATTTCTTCCAAATCATTCACATGATTTGCCGCGTGTATACTTTTGACGAGCATGTCGTCAATGTATACTTCCATGGTTCGGCCTATAAGCCGAGCAAAGATTTTGTTGACTAATCTTTGATAAGTTGCGCCGGCATTCTTCAGACCAAATGGCATCACTCGGTAACAATAAAGGCCTTTGTCGGTGACAAAGGTAGTTTTTGATTTATCTGTTTGATGCATTGCAATTTGATTATACCCTGAATATGCATCCATGAAGCTAAGGAGCTCATGTCCGGCGGTACTATCTACTAGCTGGTCTATCCTCGGAAGCGGAAAGCTATCCTTCGGGCAGGCTTTATTTAAGTCAGTATAGTCAATACAGACTCGCCACTTCCCGTTGGATTTCTTTACAAGCACGACATTCTCGACCCATTCTGGATAGTGTATTTCTTCTATGAAATTAGCTTGGAGGAGTTTGTTGACTTCTTCTTCAATGATGGCGTATCGTTCAGGGCCGAGCGGTCGTCGCTTCTGTCGGATCAGTCGATATGACGGATCGATGTTGAGTCGGTGAGTCATCACAGAGAGGTCGATCTCGAGCATATCTTCATGACACCAGGCAAATACGTCGGCATACCTACGGAGCAGGGCTATCAGCTTTTCTTTCAAGGGGGACTGTAAAGACAAGCCAATTCGTACCGTCTTGGATCCATCTGTTTCGACCAAGGGGACTGAGATAAGATCTTCGACCGGCTGCCCTCGTTCATGACTCTCGCCCCGAGGGTCCAATGATTCGATCGTTGATATGTTGATCGGACTTTTGTCGGCGGTTCCCTTTACAACTATCATGTAACAACGCCTCGCATCTTGCTGGTTTCCTTTGACAATTCCTACTCCCGACTCAGTCGGGAATTTCAGTGAAAGATGGTATGTGGATACCACGGCCTGGAGGAGACTCAATGAAGGTCGGCCGAGTATTGCGTTGTATACTGAGGGTTGATCGACGACCAAGAATTCGACCATCATCTTCGTTTGATGTGGGGCACTACCAGCAGTGAGTGGTAACGAGACAATCCCTTCGGGCAGTACTTGTCCTCCGGAAAAACTGATTAACGGGGTCCGAACTGGGCGTAGCATGGATCGTTCGATCCCCATCTTGTCGAACGCCTGAGTAAACAACACGTCTGCAGATGACCCCGTATCGACGAGTATCCGGAACACTTTTCGGTTAGCGATAGTCAGGGTGACAATCAATGCGTCATCGTGGGGGTGATAGATACCTCGGGCATCTTCCTCTGTGAACGAAATGCAATATCTTTCCCTTTTCTTCTCCTTTGGTGGCCGATCTATAATCATAAGCTCAGACTTAGGCTGACTAAGTTTTCTCGCATGATTCCTTCGAGCATTGTTTGAGTCGCCCCCACCTCGCGGACCACCAATAATTGTCCAGATTTCTTCCATAGGTTGACTCTCGGTCGGACGTCCCTCAGCTACCCCAGCTTTAACCACATGTTCTTTGAGTCGGCCGTCCTTTATGAGTCGTTCGATCTCTTCCTTTAGGTGACGGCAATCACTTGTGTTATGCCCGTGATCACGGTGATAATGGAAGTATTTATCCTTGTCCCGCCGATTAGGATTACTCCTGAGCTTACTGGGCCAGTTGACAAAGCCTTCGCTTTTGATTTCCATCAATACCTGTTCCTGAATCTTGTTCAGGGGGATATATGTGGAAAATCTTCGATCTGGTCGTTTGCCTGACCTTCGCTCATCATGCGCTTGATCATCCTTGCGTTTCCTTCCTCCGGCCGAGTCGGCTTCCTTTTTGGCCGACTCTTTGACCAAAGTTTTAGTTTCACGCAGAATTCGCGTTTCTTCGGCGTTTGCATACTTATCCGACCGTGCCATAAATTTTGCCAGAGTATCGGGCAGAGTTTTGTCTAGAGATGCCAGGAATGACTTATCTCTAACTCCTTGCATGAGCGCATTGAGAGCCGTTTCTTCTGAATGTTTTCGAACCTGAAGGGATTCGAAATTGAAACGCTTGATATAATCTTTCAATAGCTCTCCCTGCTTTTGAACTATGTTGTTCAGATGTGCAGGGGGCTTCAATTTCTTTTTTTCCACCGATGAAGTTGGTGAGGAAGGCGTCGCTCAGCTCAACGAATGAGCTGATGGACTTTGGTTTCAACTGTTTGAACCACAGTCGAGCTACATCGGTAAATGTAAGAGAAAAGGCCCGACACATCACCGCATCCGAGGCATCGTGGAGCTCCATATAGGTTCTGAAGCATTCGATATGCTCCGTCGGGTCGGTCTTGCCGGTGAAAGGAGTGATTTGAGGTAATCGAAACCTCTCGAGCAACCGAGCCTTCATTACCGAGTCCATAAAGGGGGACGCCTTTGCTTCGGATCTGGTCGAATACATATTCCGGCTATGCTTCATGTCCGCCATCTCTTTCGCCATTTCTTCCCGCACTTCTCTTTTAAAATTTTGAATATCGGCTTTCCAAGGTTCACTGCTCTCTGCCGTGCCTTCCATGGAAGGGCGGTTGCGCCTTCTTCGCTCTATCTCATGTCGAAGATCGGTCGGGGGCAGGGAAGCGTTGGCCGACTGTGCTGGAGATGGTTCTGATTCGCCTTGGGGTTGGCTCGGCTGGAAAGACTGCGGCGCGGAAGGTTGAGGATCAACCGCCGCAGTTGGTACGTGCGCTGTCTCCCCTTGAGGATGCGGGAGTGGCTGCATTTGCTGCTGATACATTCGTTCCAGCATCTGCTTCATCATATTCATATCAGACCGAATTTCTTGAACCTCCTGGTCCAACCGCCCATCGTTGCGACCCCGCTGATTGTTGCTTGTTCTGGTCGCTCCTCGTTGGCGGTTGTTAGGTGGGTTCTGGCCTGCGGGGACCGCGACTGGACCCGCTGGCCCTGTAGTCGCAATCTCATTCAAATCTTCTT
The DNA here is from genome assembly GCF_029962835.1 of Magnolia sinica. Classification (NCBI taxonomy): domain Eukaryota; kingdom Viridiplantae; phylum Streptophyta; class Magnoliopsida; order Magnoliales; family Magnoliaceae; genus Magnolia; species Magnolia sinica. The sequence goes on along the minus strand of NC_080587.1, from coordinate 9,446,858 downwards.
CTGAGACCGTCCTTCTAGTCATCACCATGGAATTCAATATAGAAATATGAGATGGCTTTTTTGTACGGTTCCCACAGACGGCGCCAAACTGTTGATGCAAAAATCTGGTTCGTCCTCTTAGACCTTCGTATACCTACACGGAAAGAGGACAAAGGAGACCCTGGCTTGAGCAGGGGACCCTCCGATGCCAAAGTCAGGCCTGGATTCTGGGTCTAAATGTATTGAGGGGTTTTGAGAAAGAATTTTTTGCCTACCTCACAAGACGATGGAGGTTCCTCTTTTATATCTGCTGGAGCATTTAATCGTACGAGGATCCTTCTCCTGATATCGTGTGCGGGATCCTCTCTTGGTATCACGGAGATAGGATCGTGCCCATCTCCAGTCTTCATCCGATCCCGTGAGCTTCGGGGTCGGGGATCTTATCCCAAGATATTCGGGATGAGGCTTTATCTTGCGCTGGCCGATCTGATAAGAAGATCGGCCCGATGCATGCCCGGATTGCTGATGTGTCGTCCGAACCGACTTAACTTCTGTCTCGGTTTAGTGAACCATGCCTCGGATCTGACACATCCTTTGGCGACCCGAGGCATTAAGTCCGAGTCTCCGAACTCTGTATCTTTTGTCCCCAACAGTAGGCTCCATGTGAGCAGCATCCTTGGATTACTGACCTTTCTAGTGTGCTGATGTGATAAAGTTCCATGTGCACTATGCTATATATATATATATATATATATATATATATATATATATATATATATATAGACATGCCCCAAAATTGAAGTAGATCCGCAGGTCAAGTGGATCAGAAATTCGTGGGGATTGAAAGCTTGTCATGGAAAACTTCATTTAAGTCTGTGTGACCCTATGAACAATGTCTATGACAAATAAACATCTTGAGTGGCCCAAGAAAGATTTCAACGGTGAGTGTTATTGCCCTCCTCAATGCTTTCCGTGGTGTGGTCCACTTGAGCCTTGGATCCACCTCATTTTTGGGCTTGCGGCTTGAAACGATCTGGTAAAATGGACGGACGGTTTGAATATAACACATACATCATGGTAGGCCCCATAGAACTTTGCCACATCAAGTGTATGACACACCACGCAATCCTATTGGGGAAAGTAATGGATGACTTCTATAGACTTCCTTTCCACATCCGGTCAAGATTCATTGGCCCATGGAGTAGGTGGATCCAACCGGTGTTACTTTTCTCTACGCGTGTCATGCATCCAGGTTGTGGCAAAGATAAAATAGTGTTAAGTCATACATGTGCATCATATTCATCATGGTCCACGCCAATGTTACTTTTGAGGCACGCTGCTTTTTTCTTTTTCTTTCTGGTCTTTTTTTTTTCCCCTGAATTTTATATTTGGATTCAATGGACCATAGACTGCCCTTAATTTCCCTTCTCTTTTTAACGAAGGTCTTTCTTTTGTTTCTTTTTCTCTCTTTAAATAAATAAGTCAGATTTTATTAATCATTAAAAAGAAACCTGATGCCAAAAGCAGGGCCCCTTGTGAGACGGCAACAACCAAAACGAGTGTGAGAAGGGAGCGTGGAATGACCAAAGAAGACCAGATATTCGTGTGGTCCCTTCATCCAGCTCTTCGTGACATTATAATCAGGGATCCACCCAATTGTAAGGCCCAGTGTGATGTATGTGTCTTGGTGCATGTACATCCGATTGAAGTAGATCCAAATCTCAAGCAGACCACACCATAGGAAATAACAGTGATCGACCATTAAAAACTTCTTATAAACGACAAAAGTTTTGGATCAAGCTGATGATTTGTGTAGTCACTTCATCCAAGTCTTTGTAGCTTTGTCAACAAGGTGGGTTGGGTGGCAAATAAACATTCCGACAACCCAAATAAGTTTTTTGGTTTTTGTTTTTGTTTTTGTTTTTCATTTTATAGTGTCTATTACCCTCAATCACTACTGTTTCTTGTAAGTATGGTTTATATGAAATTTGGATCTATTTCATTGTTTGGAACATCTGTGTAAAATGAGTTGTCAAAATGACAGGATGGCATCAATATAAAAAACATACATAGTAGTGGGCTCGCAGAAGCCCGTCCTTGGATTGCCTGAACTTTCTGGAGTAATGACTCGGTGGGTGGATCCCTGATAGTGGGGTCCACTGTGATGCATGTGCCCTATATCTATGTTGTTAATCCATTTTGACAGCTTATTTTAGGGGGAGAGTGCTAAAAATGAAGCATTTCCAAATGTAAAACCTTATCCAACCAAAGGTAAAACCTTTTAGATTTCAAAGAACGTGGATTTTACCCGATTCTTTTCAGTCGGTGATTCAAAAGGCGTGGCAGGGCTACTGTGCGACGGATCCCATGATAAACATTTTTCTTAAACTGAAAAAAGCGAAACAACTTCTCAAAGTGTGGAACAAAGAACATTTTGGCAACGTTTTTCATCAAATTCAAAAGACAGAAGAAGAGCTGGAAATTACCGAAAACAACATTCAGGCAGACCCATCTGACGCCCTCATGCAAGAAAGTCTATACATCAAACAAAGGCTAGAAATGTTAGAGCTTTAGGAAGAGGTGTTTTGGAAATAAAAATCCAGAAACTCATAGCTAGAAGAAGGCGACCGAAACACTTCTTTCTTCCACACGTCGGCAAACGAAAGAATCAGAAGAGCAGCCATTCTATCTATCACAATGGAGGATGGTTCGGTCATCACAAATCCAGAAAACATCAAATCAGCGGCCATCTCCTATTTCCAAAGTCTTTTCCAAGAGGAAGATATTGCTTCTATGACAGAGTTTGTGCGCCATATTCTCCGCCGTGTCTTGCCTCAAGAAAATGACTCTTTGCAGAGTCCCCCTTCCAAGGAGGAGGTTTTATCTACCCTCAAATCCATCCCAAATGATAGTGCGGCGGGCCCGGATGGATTTTCTACGTCCTTTTACATTTCTTGCTGGAATATTATGGGTGAGGATGTGCACAAAGCAGCGGTGGCAATGTTTGCAGGGGCTCCTCTTCCCCGAGCGTTCAAGTCAATGCTTATTTGCTTAATTCCAAAGTCTCCTGCGGCTGCCAAATTCTCTGAATTTCAACCAATTAGTTTATGTAATGTCATTTACAAAATCCTAGCAAAGGTTCTTTCTGACAAACTAAGTGTTATTCTGCCTAAGTAGATTTCGCAGGAACAAGGCGCTTTCGTCCAAGGGAGATATATTGCGGAAAACATCGCTTTAGCTCAGGAAGCTGTGAGGGAACTAAACAGGAAAGTCAAGGGAGGAAATATAATCCTTAAATTTGATCTTAAAAAGGCTTATGACAGGGTGAACTGGGCATACCTCAAACAAGCCCTTCTCAAGTTTGGCTTCAATGGCAAAAGTGTGCAACTCTTTGAATCATGTTGGGCCAACAATTGGTTTTCAATTATCATTAACGGAGAAGCAACTGGTTTCTTTAAATCGACAAGAGGTCTCCGTCAGGACGACCCTCTTTCCTCGGCTCTTTTCATCATAGCTATGGAAGCTTTCTCAATAAACTGTCAAAGGATGATAGAGGAAAGGCGTTGTCTCCCTTTCAAATTCCCTCAAGGTTGCCCTCTCATATCTCATCTGATGTACGCGGATGACATGCTGGTCTTCATCAATGCCAGTCGATCTTCCCTCGGAGCTTTGAAAGATCTCCTGCAAAATTTTTAAGCTGCAACCGATCAAAAAATCAACTTCAACAAAAGCAGCTTTTTGGGGCCGTCAAAATGGTCTGCGGCAAAACACACAAGTGTGAGTGACCTTTTGGGGCTAGGGAGAGCTGGGGACGGTATGTATTATTTGGGGGCCCTGGTTGTCAGGGGGAAAATCAAATCATCTAATTTTCAGATTCTGCTGGAAAAAATCAGCAATCGTATTTCTAGCTGGGCTGCAAGGCTCATCTCTCAGGCAGGAAGGACTATTCTCATCTGCCATGTCTTAGTAGCTATCCTATCCACATCATGTCAGCCATGTGCATCCCGGCGCAGGTGATTCAACAACTTGAAAGGAAGTTTGCAGATTTCTTTTGGGGTTGGGCTGACGGGAAGAAAAAATTCCATTGGCTTATGTGGAAGAAAGTGACCAAGCCAAACGAAAAGGGAGGTCTAGGAATCATGGACCTAAAGGAAGTTCTAAATGCTATGCATATGAAGCTTGCTTGGAATGTTCGATATGGAAAAAGCCAGGGTCCTTGGGTAAAGCTAATGAAAGCAAAGCACGGTACAGATATTCAAGACAACTCCTTCGCTACTGTACAATCCAACTGCTCCCCGTTTTGGAAGAAAATCAGGTATTTTCTTCCCAAAATTCAGCGACACGTGCAGTGGATGGTAGGTAGAGGTGAAGCAAACGTTTGGAATACCAATTGGAACGGCTTCGGTAAATTATAACATCAAGCTGCAACGCCTATCCCTCCTGATTTGAGGAACCTGAAAGTGAAGGATCTCCTTGGTTGTTCAGGTCCGCTTCTTCCATCCAGGTTGTTCGAGTACCTACCACAGGATATAATTGACGAAATCTTCACAAGGGGTTTCGCCATTACTGAAGAACCTTCTGCATGCATATGGCCTTTCGATCCGTCAGGGGAGTTTACCCTTAAATCTGCATGGATGCTCATCAGAAGTCACTCTAACAACGCCCCATGGGGGGAATGGATCTAGTCCAACCATTTACCCATGAAAATTTCTCTTTTCGCTTGGAGACTGTTGCAAAAGGCCATCCCTGTTGACAGTAGAGTCCAGTCTAAAGGAATTGCTCTGGCTTCCAAATGTCATTGCTGCAGTCTGGTTGGGAACGCTCAGCCTCAGAGGGAGACATTATCTCATCTTTTCCTGCATGGTCAAATGGCAGCCCACATATGGAATCATTTTCAGGGGTACTTATGTTGCGTCTCCCCTGCTGCTCACGCGTCTATCCTTAGCAGACTCCTCCAATGGAGAAACGCCAATGCCCCTGGGCTGCATCTCATCAGGTCAGAACCTCCCTCCCCCTCCTTATTCTCTGGGAAATTTGGAGGGCTAGAAATGAAGCAAATTTTGGCGATGTGGCGATGAACGCCGTGTATAGAATCAAATGGTGGGCATCTCAAGCGATCCCCAATTTCCAGACTGGTTCCCAGGCTCCGAAATCTTTCAGCTCCCAGACGTTATAGCTCTGAGTCTATGGTGATCAAATGGAGAATCCCTTCCCTGGGTTGGGTTAAATTAAACGTTGACGGGTCAGCCAAGGGTAACCTAGGCCTTTCCGGAGGAGGTGGCATTTGCAGAAAGGAAGATGGATCTTTTATCTTCGCGTTCTCTGTCGGGTATGGGGTGGACACTAATAACCTAGCTGAATTATGAGTAATTCATGACGGAATGCTGCTAAGTTTAAAAAAAAAAGGGATGTGTCAGATTATAGTTGAGTTGGATTCAAAGCTGTTAGTGGACACCCTGCTGGGTGCTACTACTTGTCCATGGAGATGGATGTCGTGGGTCAACCGGATCATCTTTCTAAAAAGGTCGGGAATCTTCCACTACTCATAGGGGTTTCGCTTTGGTGCTAGGTTGCTAGCCTGTGCCTCTGTGGTTAGGTTGTATATATATAGTTTTAGTAGGGCGAAGGGGTGACACGATTGGAGGGGTCCATTGTTTTTTTGTTGCAGCCCTCCCGAATTTCTGTACATTTCTATGTTAAATGAATTTTCGGTGGCAGGAATCCATGCTTGCTTTTTTCTTTTTTTTTTTTCTTTTTTTTTTTTAAGCTTTATCTTTTTTAATATTCTAACTAGTATTCTTCTTCGGCTTTTTTATAATAATAAAAAAAAAAAAGTTTTGGTATGAAAAACCAATGAAATTTGGGATGTTCTGAAGCAAAAAAAAAAAAAGCATTTCCAAATGTCAAGCGGAAGTCATGACAGTAGGAAATTAACACGGTTGACCATTTAAAACTTCATCCAGCTATTTGTGACCTTATCACCAGGTTGGATGGTAAATAAACATTCAGGTGGACCTCAAGAAGCTTTTAATGGTGAATATTGTTTCGCCATTGTTTCTTGTGGTGTGGTCCACCTGAAATTTGGATCTACTTTATTTTATTTTTTTATCATAGCCTAAAACGATCTGTCAAAACAGTTGGATGGCATGGATGTAACGCACATACATCATGGTGGGCCCCACCAAAAGTTTTTGATCAAGCTAATTATTTGTGGACCCTCATAAAGGTTTATTTTATTTTATCTTTTTGAGGGTGGTGGCACTCAATCACTACTATTTCTTGTGGTGTGGTCTACCTGAAATTTGGATTTGTTTCATTGCCAGATCATCTAAGGTAAAATGAGTTATCAAAATGAACTGACGGTAATGATATGAGAAATATATATAATGGTAGGTTCCACATAAGCAGCATCCTTGGATTGCTTGACCTTAGTTTCTAGTGTGCTGATGTGATAAAGTTCCATGGCATTACTCTGCTATATATATTATATCCACACCGTCCATCCATTTTGATACACATGCCCCAAAATTGAAGTAGATCCGAAGCTCAAGCGGATCACAAAAAGGTGGGGATTGAAATCTTGTCATTGAAAACTTCATCTAAGTCTGTGTAACCCCATGAACACGTTTTGTTACAAATAAAGATCATAAGTGGCCCAAGAAAGATTTCAACGGTGAGCGTCATTGCCTTCCTCGATGCTTTCTGTGGTGTGGTCCACTTGAGCCTTGGATCTACCTCATTTTTGGGCTTGCGGCTTAAAATGATCTGGTAAAATGGACGAATCGGTTTGAATATAACACATACATCATGATGGGGCCCACAGAACTTTGCCACATCAAGTGTGTGACACACCACGCAATCCTTTCCACATCCGGTCAAGATTCAATGGAATGGATGACTTCTATTGACTTCCTTTCCACATCCGGTCAAGATTCAATGGCCCATGGAGTAGGTGGATCCAACCAGTGTTACTTTTCTTTCCACGTACCATGCATCCAGATTGTGGTAAAGATAAAACAGAGTTAGGACGTAGATGTGCCTTCATCGGACGCGGATTAATTAACTACTGAACCCCACAATAGCTGAAGTGACATCATCACGTTCTTTGGGCCCCACCATGATGTATGTATTGTATCCACACCATTCATCCACTTGGAGAGATTATTTTAGGTCATGATCCAAAGAAAGCTCAAGTGGATCCCACCACAGAAAACAGTGGGACAGTCACGGCCACTGTTGAAAATTCCTAGGGCCCACCATGATGTTTATTCGAGATCCAACCTGTTTATAAGTTAAAACAGACATGGAATAAGGAAAAACACAAATTTCAGCTTGATCGAGAAACTTCCACTTCCGTGGCCCAAAGAAGTTTTTAATGGTAGGCGTTCAATCCCCACTGTTTTCTGTGGTGGGGTTCACTTGAACTTTGGATCTGACTAATTCTTTGGTTTATGCCCTAAAATGATCTCTCCGAATGGATGGACGGTATGGATACACTACATACATCATGGCGGGGCCCACAGAATGTGGTGACGTCACTCCAGTAGCGAAACTCGCTACTGTCGAGTTCAATAGCTAATCCGCGTCCACATTCATCTTGATGCACGCCAATTTCCACAAACAGTCGTCGCAAGAAGCTCCAATGCAGGCCCCACGGAGCTTTTGTTTCCGTAGCCCCTACTACTCGTGTTTCAGGTCTTTCCGGACCTTTTACAATAAAAAGAAAAGTTTTTTCTTTCCCTTTCTAAAAGCAGGCTATCGTTTCTGCAGCCGTGAAATAACCGTCCGCTTTCTGCACCGCGTTGGGGACGGAAACTATTCCCCCTGCCACCAGACAATGGCTGATGATCGGTGCTCCGTGGGCCCCACCACCGTTAAAATGCTAGTGGTACCATTAAATTAAGTTTTGAATTATCCTACCATTTATGTGTTTTAAGCTCATACAGGTGGGAATGACAATATGAAAAATTTGATAAACCGTATCAACGATTTAGATGGCATATAAGCATCATGTTGGACCTCAGAAGGTTTCAACAGTAGGTATTTTCCACTCCTCTTTTTCCTCTTCTTTGACCCACTTAGGCTTCAGATCTGCCTCAATCTTTCAACCAGGCCATAAAATAATCTAGTGAAACTGGTGGACGGTATGGATTTATCACGAACATCACCAAGGTTGCCCCATCTAGATTGATAGGTTGCATGAAAAGAATTACTGGAAGTGTGTATTAGTTGAGAAATGGATATCATCGTCAAGATCAGCATTCAAAATGTATGGAATATCTTCGTCACTTTGGCTTTCTTGCATTCACAAATTCGATACTGCTAACTTCAGAGCTTACCATTACTAAGCTCGGTACTGGAGGGGTCAATAACAAATCCGAGTCCGTTATCAACGGCACTTCTCTATAAATGGAGTAAAATCCACTTCATATTTCTCTCATCATCACTTTGCTTTCCTGCATTCACAAAGTCGATAATGTGAAATACACTCCAACCATTGGATGTGTGATCGCGAGTTAGGTTCAGGGCCAAAAGATTAAGCTGACTTATGATTAAAGTGGACCACACCAAAAGAAACGGGTGGGAGAGATATATTCACCCTTGAATTTTTATAGGGCCTACCATGATGATAACATGAAATCCACTCCAACCATTAGAGGGCACACTAAAATCTAGGCCTGGCCCAAAAATAAGCTATCCGTGATGCAGGTGGTCCACATGAAAGGAAATAGTTTAGAGGGGAACATCGCCCTTACTACATGGTTCCAATCATGTGGTCGACCTGAATCACAGATTGGGTTGATTTTTGGGCCCTGGGCCTATCATGGTGTAACACACTTGCTAGGGTGGTTGGGTGTGGACTCCAACAGTGGTATGTACAAAAGCAGAGGTAGCTAATTGCCCCCATATTACCCATGTTCCTGCAAAATAAGAGCATCTATGCACAAGCTTTTCACAGCTGCCTCACTATGCGAACATTTCCAGCTTGTGAGCAGATGATCCCAAATTGACAACAACCTCACTGGTGGGTTGGGTTTCACATAAACAGCACTCGCCCTAGAACAGAATCAGACCTGACCTGGGCCTAAATCAAAATGAAGGTCACCAACCCAATTTTATTCAAATCGGGGTCCTTAAAGAATGACCCCAAATTTGAAGGACCCACACCCAGCAAGATTCACAAAGATCTAGATATACAAAGTGGGTACTCACTTGCACCCCCACATGAATCACACCATAGTAAGGTATCAATAATTCTTTTCTGTTAATGGCTTTAGTTGTGGTGTGTTACATTAAAATCATAACAGCAACTCATATGTTCAGTTGATGACTGAGGAGCTGAGTTCTTTCATTCGAGTAGCAGATCCTTGTTCAATGTAGAACATCTTTATAAGAACGTATAAGTTTATAGCACACCAATTGATGTTAGGAATTCAAAACCTTAGTAAAGCAAAAAGGCAAATGACTTGTTCGAATAGGACTCTCTCTCTCTCTCTCTCTCTCTCTCTCTCTCTCTCTCTCTCTCTCTCTCTCTCTCTCTCTGTGTGTGTGTGTGTGTTTATTTATTTATTTTTTATATTTAACACACACGCACCCCATATGGGTACTCAACCCATGACCTCAGTGTTGAATCGCACTCTGTCTGCCACCAACATATGGTCACTTAGATTCTAATATAAGTTGTATAAATTACAGAGAATGCAATGGGCGGAAAAACATCTACACAAGGAGATGTTTACAGCTATGGAATCCTTCTATTGGAGATGATCACTAGAAAGGGGCCAACTGATGACATGTTTAAGGATAATCTAAGCCTTTATCATTTTGCTAAGTTGGCTTTGGCTGAACGAGTAATGGAGATTGTTGATCCACAACTGCTCTTAGAAGAAGTTGAAGTTATTCAAGACAATGAAAATCATATCAACACAAGAAATAGAATGCATGACTGCTTGATTTCAATGGTCAAAATTGGCGTGTTGTGCTCCGCAGAATCTCCAAGAAAACAAATGCATATGAGGGATGTTGTTGCTGAAATGCATGCAATCAAGGACTTGCATCTTAGGGTCGGGATTCACCAAGACAGACAGGTTAGGCTGCAAATATTAGATGAAGGTTTGTCTAACCTCAGTCATTAATAAGTTATTATTGGTAGTTATGTTGAGAAAGATTTCCAAATAAAAGGAGTTTGTTGAATGCTTCTGTAAACAAGATATATATATATATATATATATAAATCTTGGCTTAAGGGTTGGCTTAAGGGTCTACTTGCATTGATATTGAATATATGAGACATATTTCTCTTCTTCTTCTTTTTTCCTTTTTTTTTTTTTGGCCTTATGTTAGTAAAAGGGAGATTGTATCATGTATTTAATAAGAAAAAGACAACGTCATATTATAATAAGAATAGCATTGACTCACTAATATGTTTAATCACTAATATATTTTATGCAAAAAATTTCAAAATGACTTTACAATCTTAAGGAATCAATTTAGCATTTGGACTACCAACTTGATATTAGTTAGAATCTTGAGGAATTAATTCAGCATTTGGACTACCAACTTGATATTAGTTTGATGAGGTATTCATCCAGTGAGTTTGACCATGATTTGGAAAAAGGAAAAAAGAAAGAATGAATTTCTATGATCCAATGGTTCAATCCAATTGATGTAATTCTTTTGCCTGAGGAATGTGAATCATTGCTTGTTTCCATATGTATACTGATATACAACTAACAAGATGGTTAGAATTATCAAACCATAGTAGTCTCTAACATAATGGATGGTACGGATAAAATTGTGAATACCAATGGGGATGGGTTAGGCAGGAACAGGAATGGGTTAATATAAAATGGGCTAAGCCTGGACAGTATGGGTAAAACTGAATGTGGATGGATCCTCCAGTGGAAATCTTGGCGAGGGTGGAGGGGGTGGAATCTATAGAGATCATGCAGGCAAAGTTATCTATGCCTTCTTTTTTTTTTTGAAAATGAATTTGTCTATTTCCTGTAATGTGCAACTTTACAGAGGAGGTGTCCAACCATTACAAAAAGGAGACGAGGACACCAATGAGAAAATCCTAACTAGAGAACTGATGGGAGGAGACTGGGAGTCCCTCACAGAGCCAAGCCCCGTGCGGTCGAGGAGGTACTCTCCACGAGTCAAAAAAGTTATCTTTGCCTCTCATAACTTCTATTGCAGGGTCACTAATACTGTGGCTGAAACACATGCCGTGTTTGATGGCATTAGTCTCTTTTCAACAAAGATACAGGGGTGCAGCCCTTTTTATTAAAAAAATAAAATAAAGTATTTCATCGACTTGGGGCTCGGTAATGGTATTCCATAATAACTCCAAAATTGTTTTTTATGCCATCTTTAATCCCCTTGCACCAGCTCAGTGGAAATTTTGGTACCGGGTGCAGGCTATTGCCCGTTTGAGAATTGTTATAAATTTTAGGATTGCCCACACCTTTAGAGAAGGAAATTCATTGGCGGATGGTCTAGGAGAACTCGTGAGTAGTGGAAGGCGTAATCGTTTGTTCCGTGGTTGGGGTGAGCACCAGTATGAGATCCAGGGAATTAGGTAATGCATTGGTAGTTTGGGTGGAGCCAGATGCTTATCATGTTTTCAATTTTTATTTTTATTTTTATTTTTAAAGAAAAACTCTATTTCTTTGTATATATGAACGGGGGGCGTACAAGCCAAAGATTTCAGGTGGGCTCCATCGAAGGAAAACGGGCCTCACCTATCATTTAATAGAATAAGCAAACACAAGATGGGAATAGAAAAAGCCTACCCCACCCTGAAGAGCTTCAACCGGCCTCTCCTAGTAACAAAGGCCCTGCTCCACTCGATGGGATTGCAAGCTGTAACCACGCAAACAGCACAGACCACTCCTCATCCTGAAATCCAACAGCCCTAGGATACAAAACCAAAAGACCCCAATGCTAAATTTTCCAATCCAATAACCACACTACTGGTTCAAACTACCCACCCATAACAGCCATTTCTCAGCCAATTCAGTCACCGAGCAACATAGACTTCTGTAGCATCCCCTACGCAGGGTCAGCTGCATCAATACGGCAGAGTAGGGACCTTCTGATGCAAAAACAGCAACTGAAACAACCCAAAGGAAAACTGTGAACTGCGCTACTTCTCGGCTGCCTGCCACTAAGACATCCTGCCAGTAGCCCCAGATAACAGCAATACACAGCTAACAGAGGAACACAGCCAATCGTCTATCAAACCAGCCATGCTGCATATGCCCAACTGTACCTGAGCCCAACCAGCAGGGGTGCCTACTCTGTGTTTTTTAGAAGTATGTTGAATGCTGAGACAGAGAGGGCAGCTTGAGACCGCATTCAGCCGAACTCGACAGTACCCAGCCCCACCCTGTCTAAGAATAGAGTACCCTGAGCAGGAAACGGAATTTGGAGGCGGAGGGAAAGAGAATCCTCTGTTGTGTTTTTTAGAATAAAAAATAAATTTCGAAAATAATGTCAAAACGGCATTCTTAAATGGTGATCTAGATGAGGAAGTTTATATGGAACAACCTGAAGGGTTTGTTTAACCTAGGCAAGAGAAGAAAGTGTGTAAACAATCAAATCTCTTTATGGGCTCAAGCAAACTCTTAAACAATGGCATGAGAAGTTTGATCAAGTAGTACAATCTAATGGTTTTAGAGTAAACCAAGTAGATAAGTACATATATATTAAAGGTCAAATCATTATCTGCCTATACGTTGATGATATGCTAATATTTGGACCAAATGAGGACTGTGTGAAAGAAACTAAAAAGTTTCTAAGTGCCAACTTCGACATGAAGGATATGGGAAAAGCTGATGTTATATTAGGTATTAAGATTTATAATCTTAATGATGGAATAGCCTTAACACAATCTCATTACCTAAAGAAAGCGTTAAAGAAGTTTAATCATTATGATAATAAACTGGTTTCAACGCCATTTGATCCAAGTATTAAATTGATTAAAAATACTGGTAGATGTAAAGCACAACAAGAATATACGAGTGTTATTGAGAGTTTAATGTATGCAATGAATTGCACTAGACCTGATATAGCATTCACAGTAGGAATGCTAAGCAGATATACCAGTAATCCAGGACAAGTATACTGGAATGCGATTTCAAGAGTTTTAAAGTATCTAAAAGGAACTATAGACTATGGACTGTATTATAAATCATATCCCGCTGTACTTGAAGGGTACAACGATACAAGCTGGAATGCAGATAGCATAGAATCTAAATCTACAAGTGGCTGGATATTCACCCTTGGAGGAGGAGCAATATCATGGGCATTTAAGAAACAAACGTGCATATCTCACTCTACAATGGAAAGTGAGTTTATTGCACTTAGTGCTACTTGTAAAGAAGTTGAATGGCTAAGATACTTACTGTTGGAAATCCCGTATTGGCCAAAACCTACTCCTGCCATATCTATCTTTTGTGATAGTCAGGCTACTTTTTGTCGTGTTATGAGTATAACTTATAATGGTAAGTCTAGAAATGTAGGTCTAAGGCATAACTTTGTTAAAGGATTGCTCAGAGATGGAGTAATCACAGTGGAATATGTTAAATCCATCCTAAACTTAGCAGATCCCTTGACAAAAGGTTTATCTAGAGATCAAATAAGAATAACCACTAAAGGAATAAGACTAAGATCCATAAATATGTAACTTTCACTCTTTATGGTAACCCTACCTATGTTTTGAAATATAAGCTAGGTTGAAAGGGACAAACAAGTCAAGTATGTGACTGAAATATACACTAGAAAAAAAAAAATTGAGTCTCATTCTTAAAAAGTCTAGTGTTTGGTTTCTGCATTTCATAAGAGGCTGAATACTAACTCTTAATAGATCTATAAGCAGACTTTACTGAGATGAAGCAGAATCATCTTTGATAGATCTACCTATATGAGTAGAGAAGTGGGACCACTTTTGAAGAGATTGGAATCGTCTCTATAATACTCATGAAATAAGGATACGCACAAAACTAGAAATGTGCGAACTTTTAGATCTCCAGTTATATATGAATAGATGTGTGTTATGTGTCCAGTGAGTCATATAAGGTCCTTAGTTCAACACTAACGAGTCACTAAGTACTTGGCATAACTTTGATACATATACACTAAAGTAAATGTTCAAATTCAAAAGATACCTTTACTTATGCATCTATTTATACTGATATGTCATTCGTTCTAGAATCTGATTTTATTTTTGAAATTGTGGGGGATTGTTGTGTTTTTAAGAATAAAAAATAAATTTCAAAAATAAAAGTTATTTTTATAAAGTAAATAAATATATTAATTATTTAAACTTTCCATAAATAGTGTGTATAGCCAGTCGGTAAGAGAATGAGTTTTTGCTTATGCAACCAGGGTTCAAATCTCCTCGAGGACGGCACCTGGTAGGGCTGCTTGGGCGCTTTTTGGCGCTTTATTAGGCGTACTTAGCACTTCGCATTGTCGCAAGGAGCAATAAGAGCCTTAGTCTTTCTGGCACACGGTTCAATTTTTGGGTCATAGTACCCTGATGTTTTATTACCTTTTTTGCTAATTGAGAGTAATTGTGACATGATTATACATGTGGCACCTATGCCATGTGTCGCTTATGTGGATATAGTTTTTCCTGTTGGATAACTGCTCCTGTCTAAATGGGTACAGAAATACTGCCATATGACATAGAGTCATGTCCTTTCATGGAAAAGTAATTATTTGCTGTGAATGGGTATGGATTTCTTGAAGAGGCTCTTTAGCACTTCTTCAGGAAGAAATCCATGACCCTTCAGTTGATATAAATCCTGGATACTATAATCCAGAAATACAGACTCTTAATTCTTAACATTATATTATCTTCTGTGCAATTACTCTCGACCTAATCTCTTACTAAGTTTTTTCTGAACATCTTAAGGCATATCGGTGTCAAAATTAGAGATCTGTTCAACATTTAAATGTGCAAATTTTCGTGTTGAAAATTGGATTGAGAGTTCATTGTATCTTGAAGATAATTTGCAGATTTCCTTCGTTTGCACTTGCTGGATTTTCCAGAAAAATGGCAGCAAATCTGTCTTGAGAAATCGACTATTCAAGTCGATCCTTGAACCTAATAGATCTGATCGTTTTCTTCTATCCTCCGTTGTGTATTGGATTTCTAACATCGTCTGCTCGACTTCGCTTCCCAATTTGGCTAGCCAATCTGCCGCTCCATTAGCCTCTTAAGTTGCTTGTCGGATGAAGCTGCCCAGGCCCTGCTGTCAGATGCTGCTTGTGCTGAACGTTGACCCAACGCTGCTGGAATTTCTGCAGGTTGTTAAGGCTAAGGTGGTGTCCGCCATGAGCTCCAGGCTGTCATCCAGCTCTGCTCTCTGTTTTTTTTTTTTTTTTTTTTTTTGTTTCCTTTTCAGCTTTGCTTTTTGTGGATGTCTGTATAGCTACTCCTGCTCGAATATCTCCGGGCAGCTGCAGTATGTGCGTTGTGCTGCATCTTTGGTGCTTCATTGAATATGGTTAGTGTGTTGTTGTGGCTGGCTTGCTTCTGATTTAAATAATTAAAAAACAAAAGACTCTGAATACTAGCAAGTGCAATACAAACTACCTCTCTCTTTGTGTAAATATAGATTGAAAGGAGTTTGAAAGGAGGAATTCATTTTGTCTATTTGAAGAAATATCGACAGAGGTTTTCAGAGAGGATTAGTAGAGCATGGCATCAGAAAGCACGGGTTTGTTGGGCGCAGAAGCAAATAGAGCCCTGTCCATCACAAGAAATCACACGTCCCAATATGGAGTATGTGTGACATCTAAGCCTTTCACCAGCTGAGCCCCACTTATTAGTTCTCGTGACTCAAGATAGAGCCATCTCACCCCTCAGGTGAGCCAAACGTGCAAGACAAATGACTAGCCCAATCAATTTTAGAAATTAACCGGCCTGATTGATAGGCCAAACCATCCAAACTTCTTGCCTCCATGATGGAGAGTTCATGTCTCATACCCTCGCGCTATCTTAGCACGTGTGCTTGCTTGTAGATGGGCAGGGCCTCACACGCATGTGGGCAAAACTATTTAGAGAATATTCAATCTTAAAAATCAAGCTGTTCCACACTCAGTGGGATCTCCTAAGCAAATTCTCTCTCCTCAGAGATCTCCAATTTTGTCTGCTGGCTCTAGAGCCAGAGGTTGAGCATTCAGTTAAAGACGATGCTTGCTGGTTCGCCCAAGAAAAGGGTGTTGCTCACATAATTGCAGAGTCAAAAGCAATGGACAGCTGCTTGTTTTGCACAATGGAGAACCTGAGAGTGAGTGAAATGGCCTGATTTTTAGAATAGAAAAATCTCAAAAAGTGTGACCATATAATAAAATGTCACTTCTCCTACATAAAAATCTCAATGTCGTGACCATCAGTATTGCATTTGAAGTTGGATGGACCATTAAAAGAAAATGTCAATAGTTCACATTCAACTAACAAGTCAATGTCTTTGAATCATCCTTTAGCATGGCAAATCTACAAATCCATGAATGGCAGGTGACAATCATCTGACCATCACTTCTAGTGGCCATATGGATCAACAAAAATTATCTAGCCTCACTCGCTACCCTTTTATTCTTTTTCCTTTCTTTTCTAAGGTTTCCTGGAAAACGTCCATATATGTTGCAATAGGATGCAACCCTACTTTAGCAGTTGGAACAGGTTTTAAATAGCTGAGTATTTGCTGCTGTATCAGGTTCTTTCCTATCAAATCAGGCCATATGTTCATGAGCAATACCAATATTTGGGTTAGATTTTTTAAAATTCATTTAAGAACCACTTTAATATTAGAGGAATGTTTAAGGGCTCTGATTCCTCGCTCTTTATCACCACGGAGTACACCTCGCCGGTTTCCATGAATTCCTCCATGAAATCTCGAATGTTGATCAAGAGTGAGCTCCTCTCTACTTTAGAAGCTTCAGGGTAGTTCTCCAGTGCCATAGGAGTAAGAATCGTCTTCTTACAATCCACGATGAAGACATATACATTGACTCGTCTTCGGTGGGTTGTATCACCATTGGATTGCTATGATTTTTATTTTTTATTTTTTTTATTAAGAAAAGGTGGAATTTTCCTACTGGAATTTTATAGCCAGAATAAATATTTATAGCCTTGAATTTCGGGTGGGCTCCAAAAAATAAAGTAGGCCCACCTATCATACAGCAAAACACAAACCAAAGGGGAGGGCCAAACTGAGATGAGCTTTTGGGGGGGGTCTTAAAACAGGCATATCTTGCAAACCAGAATGAGTTAATTGACGTACCACATATGATTTTGGGGTAGGATGAGGATGAGCTACTTTAGCCAACCAACGCGGAAAAGCCGGGTTGCCCATGCCAAACTTGAGAGATTCCATCAGATCGACAGTCAAATTTCATGTTTATTTCCATTATTATTATTTTTAATAAGTTTTAATTTGATTATAACTCTTCATCTATTGGGCTTTAGGAGTTGTGTCCAACATGAAAAGTGCTTAGAACAATTAGGAAAACAACGTGGTTAAGCCACATAGGACACTTACTATATTATGAATTTTATGGAGTTTTAGTTATAGTTTGCTTCTGATTTCTCTCCCATTGCTTGGTATCCTTATTTAAAGGGTTGTAAACTCGTTTATTTTATCAATCAATCATTCAAAAAGTTTTTTCCATATACCTTAAAATTATATATATTTATTTTCCTCGTGGATTTGAGAAGTCTCCGTGAGGAGTCAATAGAAGCTCCGTAGATTCGGAGTAGTTATACTTGAGGATGACGGTGATCGACCTCATCATGTTCATCCCTGCATTAATAAACCAAGCATGCCACCCTTCACACTCCTAACCCTACACCCAACCTTGCGAACAGCCCCTGTAAGGTTGGGTGTTTATAAAAGAAAGAAATAAGGAAGTTTATAAAAGACTACCTGCCTATTATTCAATTTACATTCCAGTAGCTTTTTAAAAAGTATTTCAATACAGTACTATTATGAATTTAGGTAATCATCATTAGAGTATCTGCCGTTAGATTTCATATTTCTTAACCCAAGTTGGTGTGAGCAGTGTGAGTAAGGCATTTGCAGTTCACGGCAGTCTTATCCCCACTGTGATGTTTTTGTGAATCCACCCTTACCACTACGGACCACACTAGTGTTAAGCCCAAGGCTCAAATGGACCACACGATTGGAAATAGTGTATAGGGCAGTCCTCACCTTTTAAACTGTTTTTCCTTGGTGTGGCACCACTTGAATGAGGGATGGGCCTTATGTTTGGGCCTTGTGAGTAAATTTTACCGTGTCATCTAATAGTTGGAGTGAATTTTATATTATTATCATTGTGAGCCCTGTAAAAATCAAGAGTGAACATTTCTCTTAACTATTTTCTTTGGTGTGGCCCACTTCAATCACAGGCCAGCCTGATTTGTGGCCCTGATAATAAATTAGGATTACCATTATAATGGAAGGAATTTCATGTATACATCATGTTAGTTACAATAGGTTCAAGCTGTGTAGGAGCACATGGTGATTTTTGAATGACAACCAATCCGTCCATTAGATGGACTCCTCCATACCGGCATCATTCCCCCAATTCCAGCCTTAATTTTGTGGGCTTGGGCTGAGAATGATTGTCTATTGGGCAGGCCTGAGATTGAATTTTGTTTCTGTTTTTTTTTTTTTTCCTTTTAAAAGGAGAATTTTGTCCATTTTAAAATTGGTTAAAGGCCAGCACACTGGCAATCCCTCACTGACTAAAAATATGTATAGATACAGCGTCTGAGGTGAAGCCCAGCCATAAGCAAACAACCTCATGCACCACCAGCAACCACAACATGCCGACGGATAACAAGATTCTTCATAAAACATTCCTTTTACAAGCCATGTAATTGAGGGTTGACAAGATTCTTCATAAAACATTACTTTTACAAGCCATGTAGGTCAGTTGGTACTCATCCTTGGACCATGGGTGTTTCTTTCCAAATCCTGGGCAATCAGAGCTGGGGCCCACTAAATGTATGATTCAAAATATAATAGGAAGGCTTTTACAACAAGTGCTTTAAAAAAAAAAAATAAATAAATAAAAGAAAGAAAAAAAAAACTACTAATACCTTTTGACTTGGAGGCATGTGTTGTCAGAAAAGTCTTCATTGCCTTTGACCGGTCGTAAGGATTTCTCGACCGGTCGTAGGGGTCATCTCGATCGGTCGTGGCATGCTCGACTTAAAGTCCAGCGAGCTCACTTTTTGGTGTCCGGTATTGCTCGACCGGTCGTAGGGGTCCCACGACTGGTCATGGCCTCGACTCGACCAGTCGTGATTACGCAGATTCGTTTCGCGATTTTGCGGATTGCGGAAATCTGAGATCTTTCGCAACTGGGATGCGGAATGGAAGTTGCCTAAACTATAAATAAGTATCCCTAGGGCTTTTCTAGATGATGGAAAAATTATTCTAAAGCTTTCAAAAGGGGTTCTAGAGTTATCAAAGGGTGTAGCAAGGGTAGGGTGTAGCAAGGGTGAGATTCAAGGTTGCTTAAATCGGATAGGTCCTCTTTCTCGTAACTTTCTTTTTATAGTGGATTTCTGTCACTTTGTACCGTGGTTTTTTCTCTCATGGGTTTTTCATGTTAAAACTTTATGTTCTCTTGTGTTTGCTTGGTGCCATTGAATTGCTATCTTAGATCTAGATCTGTGTGATTCTGCAGCACAAATCCCTAATAGCATGCTGCTTTTTTCTTTATCCTTCCTGTCTTTTTTTTTTTCCTTAATTTTATATTCGGAGTCAATGGACCATAGACTGCCCTTAATTTCCCATTTCTTTCTAGCAAATGCCTTTTTCTTTTTGTTTCTTTTTCTCTCTTTAAATAAAGAAGACGGATTTTATTAATCACTGAAAGAAACTAGATGCCAAAAGCAGGGCCCCTTGTGAGACGGCAACAAGCAAACTCGAGTGAGAGGAGAGCGTGGAATGAGCAGAGAAAACCAGATATTTGTGTGGTCCCTTCATCCGGCTCTTCACATGACCTTTTAATCAGGGATCCACCCAATCGTAGGGTCCACTGTGATGTATGTGTCTGAGGTGCATGTACATCCCTTGAAGTAGATCCAAATCTCAAGCAGACGACACCGTAGAAACATACATTTTAGTGGGCTCCCAGGAGCCCGTCCTTGGATTGCATAAACTTTACGGAGTAATGACTCGGTGGTTGGATCCCTGACAGTGGGGTCCACTCTGATATATGTGCCATATATATATATATATATATATGGGAAAAAGGTACAATGCGCTCCCGTGAGGTCGAGCTGTGTGGGCCCCACCGTGATGCATGTCGACCATCAACACCGTGCATTTGATGGGTCCCCTTTAAATTATGGGATATCTCAAAAATCAGCCGTATACGGAACTCAGGTGGGCCATACCATCTAAAATCATGTGAAGACACCGTTAAAACATATAAAAGCACTTGGTGGGGCCCACCTGAGTTTTGAATGCTCTTGAAACTTGGTCTGAACCCTCATCCAAGTGGGACACACATAATGGATGGGCTCGATTTTCAAACCACATCTCGGTGGGCCCAAAAATGATTATGAATGTTTTAATGGTGCACGGCCCCTCTTCACTTCTGTATGTGGTGTGCCCCACACAAGTCACGGATTGACTTGATTTTTGAGACCTAAGACCACAATGGAATGGTGCATCTGACCGATGGGTTAGATGTTCGAAACGCATCACGGTGGGGCCCACACAGCTCAACCTTATGGGATGGACTGGTGTGGTCCAGCGCATGGTACCTTTTCCCTTTATTTATATATATATATATATATATATATATATATATATATATATATATATATATAAATGGAAAAGGTACTATGCGCTCCACGGCATGATACCTTTCTATGAGGTTGAGTTGAAATTTTCAAACCAATGGTGAGATTTTATGGGATGAGTGAGAAACAAAACCTATGAATACCACTCCATGTATTTTCTGTAAAAGCCTTTAGCGAAGTATTGTTATGGAAACCTAGGTGGGGCCTACCATGAGATTTTTTGAGAAATCCACCCCGTCATCCATTTTTTCTATATCATATAAGGGATTGAGCCTAAAATTGAACCAAATCTATGTCTCAAGTTGATCATATCATAGGAAACGGTGGGAATAATGATTTCAACCATTGAAATCTTGCTAGGCTCCACAGTGATGTTTATTTGTCATCTAATCTGTTCATAAGACCATACAGACATGGATGAAGAGAAAAATCAATATAAGCTTGATCCAAAACTTCAATGGCCCCAAGAATTTTTCAACAGTAGACATTCAATTCAACTGTTTCATGTGGTGTGGTCCATTTGAACATTCTATGTGATTAATTCTTGAGCTCAGGCGTTAAAATTATATGGTAAAATAGATGAATGTAGCGGATCAGATACATAACCTCACAGGGTTTACTCAATACGCGAACCTTACCGTAGTGAGTTACTCACTGCTCAATCTGCTTACGTCAAGCAGCGGCGCGGATTAGCTACTGACAGGTTGAGTAGCGAGACTCGAAGTTACGTCACCAAGTTCCATAGGCCCCACCATGATATATGTTTTGTATTCATTCCTTCCATCCATTCGGAGAGATCATTTTAGGGCAATATGCAAAGACTGAGTTATATCTAAAGCTCCAGTGGACCCAGAACAGAAAACAGTGGGGACAGTGACGCCCACCATTAAAAACTTCTAAAGGCCAAAAGTTTTAGATCCAGCTGATCTTTGTGTTTCTCTTATTTCATGTCCTTTTTAACTTTTGAACAGGTTGGATTTCAAATAAACATTATGGTGGGCCTTAGGATAGTTTCAACGGTGGAAATCACTTTCCCCGTGGTGGGGTTCACTACAGAATTTTATCTGCCTCATTCTTTGGCTCATGACTTAAAATGATATCTCAAAATGGATGGACGCTGTGGATATAACACATACATCAGATTCGGGCCCACAGAACTTGGTGACGTCACTCCTGTAGCCCACTCGCTGCTCAACCAGTCAGTATCTCCGCGCCCGTCGAACAGGGCCAGTTCCGGAAACGGATTGGCTACTCTAGCCACCAGCCAATGGCGGGTGGTCAGTACTCAGTGGGCCCCACAATGATGTATGTGTTACATCCATGCTGTCCATCTATTTTTCTAGATTATTTTCGGGTATGAGGCCAAAAATAAGGTATATCCCAATCTCAAGTGGACCACATAACAAGAAACAGTGTTGATTGAACGTTGACCATTAAAAACCTTTTGGGAGCCAAAAAAGTTTTGGATCAAGATGATATTTGTTTTTTCACTTCATCTATGTCTGTATGACCTAATCAACAGATTGGATGTGAAATAAATAGTACAATGGGCCTTAGGAGGATTTTAATGGTGGATATTCAATCACTATTGTTTTCATGTGGTGTGGTCCACCTGATATTTATTTCCCTTTCAATTTTGGGATAAAGCCATAACATGATATGTAAAATTGGATTAACGACATGGATGAAACACATACATCATGGTGAGGCCCATAGAGCATCGACCACCACCACCGGGCTAGTGGCAGGGGGAGTAGCCAATCCGTTTTTGCGTGTTCCGCACTGACACAAAAGAAAGAGGACGCACCCGGATGATAATCCGTTCGAGCAGGGCTCTGTGGGGCCAACGTGATGTAAGTGTTTTATCCACGTCATCCTAAAAATGAAGCAGGTCCACAGCTTCAGTAGACCACACCAAAGGAAGCTGCGATGATAATGACACCCGCCGTTGAAACCTTTTTAAGGTCCACCGTAATATTCTTTTTACCATCCAACCTATTCAAAAGGAAATGTAGACGTGGATGAAGTGAAAACACAAATGTCAGATTGATCTGAAACTTCTCCATCTCTCAAGAAGTTTTTAATGGTGGACGTTCAATCCCCAACTTGTGGTCCACTTGATCCTTGGACCTGACTCATTTTTTGGATCATATCTTTAAATAATATGAGAAAACGGATGGACGGGGTGGATTTCTCAAAAAACCCCACGATAGGCCCCATGTAGGTTTCTAAGGCAGGACCTTCATGCGGGGGGCTTTCATAGGAAATATAACTTTTATAACTTCTTACCGGTGTTGTTTCTCCACTCTCCTATAACTTGTCACCTTTCTCCCTATGAAATCTCACCATTCTTTTGAAACTTTCACACTCGACCTCATTGGAAGGTAACATGCGGTCAAGCACATAGTGTGTGTGTGTGTGTGTGTGTGTGTGTGTGTGTGTGTGTGTTTATATATATATATCCCACGTACTATTGGTCTATAAATTGTACGACTGGATGGCCAGATCAATAAACTGGATTGAAAAGCCAAAACAAGGAAATTGATGGCCTGTCTAAATTAACCACACCTTTTGTAAAAGTATATGCCCAATCACCACCTTATGAATGAATTTTATCATTTAGGAACAATTCACTCAACACTAAGAATCTTGAGATAAGATGGTATAATGACGCAGGGATGAACGTGATGTGGTCGATCACTGTCTTCCTCAAGGGGATAACTACTCCGAATCCATGGAGCTTCTCCGAACTCCTCATGGAGACTTCTTGAATCCAATTCGTAAATTGATTTATGATTGAAATAAATGAGCTTTCAACCCTTTAAATAGGGATACTAAACCTTGGAAGAAGTTTTGGAATTAAACTACAACTAAAATTCCTAGAAATCGTGACTGACTATAGACGGTAGTGATTCCAACTAAACATCACGGTTTTCAGCCAAAAATAGTAAGTGTCCTATTTGGCTTAACCATGCTATTCTCCTACTTATTCTAAGTAATTTTCATGTTGGACGTAACTCCTAAAGCCCAACAGATAAAGAGTTATAATCAAACTAAGCCTTATTATAAATAGTAAAAACGAAAATAAAACGAGATTTCGACCATAGATCTGATGGAATCTTGCAAATTTGGCATGGGCAACCTGGCATGGCCTAGTTGGGTTGCTAAAGTAGCTTATCCTACCCCAAAATCATATATGACACGTCGGATAATTCATTCTGGTGTGCGAGTTACACCTGTTTTAAGGTACTGACGGTCCGGATCACTTCCGCCTTCGATTGGGCCATTTCTAGTCTATCTTGGCCATGAAATAGTCTGCTAGCCATTCTACATCATATAGTGCGTAGAACAATTGATGCCATACAAAATGTTTTTCCCTACTTGGGAATGGTTAAATGGTGCAAATCAAACTTTGATGGGATGGTACTACCCTTTTGATTAAGCTGAGAAATTGAAGTTTGATGGATTGAAAGTTAATTAGGGAAATACAAGGAAAAGTTGAGAATACATCGCATAAGTGGCAGATAAACTCACATCAGCACTAGGAAAGCCAATTATTTGCATTTAAAATAAAATTAAAAAAAAAAAAAAAAAAAAAAAAAAAACCTAAAAAATGTCCTATAAAGCATGCATAGAGGGTACATCTAATGGATGAATCGTATATCACTCAAACATCATGCTTGATCCACATAACTTGAATGTTTGGTAATTGTCATGATGTGCATGTGAAATTCATTCTGATCATTAGATGAAAAATTCCCCGTTAGGCACAAGGCCAAAACATAAGACTGACTTGTGATTCAGTAGCCCACACCAAAGAAAACAATTGGGAGAGAAGTACACTCTTGATTTTTACAAGCACCCATTGCGATGATTATATGAAATCCGCTCTAACCATTACATTGGCCCATTAAAATTTACCACCGGGCCCCAAACATCAGGCCCATCCGTTATTCAGGTAGGCCACACCAAGTGTAACCGTTTGGAAAGTGACGATTGTACTACACATTTTTTGCAATTGTGTGGTCCACACGAATCATAGAATGAGCATATTTTTGAGCCCTGTTCTAATCTAGGGTGATGCCCCTGGTGGTTGGAGTGGATTTCACATAAACATCACGGCAAGGCCCACCCAAGCTGACGATGCCATGCTCAAACTTTTTGGAAGAGCCCTCTTATTGGGTTTGAATCATACAGATAGTGGGCCCAGCTTAGATTGCCTAGGATTCCAAAGAAACACCCTTGGTCCAATGATGAGAACAACTGACCGATGAAAGAAGCTTATTCTATTAAAGGGAGACCCAACCGGGCAGAATGTGAAACTTTTGAAATGAAAATGTATCAATTGATTACTATCTAAATAGTTTTTCCTACTTGGGTGGTCCAAATCAAACTTTGGTGGGATGTCTCAGCTGAAAAAAAAAAAAAAGGACCTGCCTCAAAACATCTGAAAATATTCTGGCAATGGTAGGAAGAACTTCTAGATCTATTGATTGCTTTGGAACCACTCCACTTAGAAGTCAATCTGATAGTTTAATACAACGAGGGAAGCCGTGCTGTGGGGCCCACCTTGATATTTGCGTTTTGTATCAACACCATACCATCTATTATCCAATGGCCATTTTATTTTATTTTCTCAAAAAAAAAAAGAAATGAAAAGGCTATTCATATATCAAATGGGCATTATATTATGTCCATATCATTCTAACGAGAATTTCTACCTAATGAACAGACGAGATTATAAATTTATTCCATTTTAGCCATGTGGTGCAGGGCCATTTACCATCTTCCTTTGGGCTAGTGCTGTTAGAAGGCCGCAAGTGCCGCTATTGGGCTAGGGGTGTCAACGGGCCTAGTTTAGGCTGGGCTAAGCTCTGCACAAAGCCAGCCTGCATCTTTCAAGTGAAGCCCAAACCCGACCTGAGCCCGTGATGGGCCAAAAAGTACAGCTCATGCCAGACTAGATTTTCATAGAAGGTGCAGTCGCCCCAAAGCCCATGAAATTTTGTAAAGGGTGCACACCCTTTATTTTTCAGGAGACCCACTGTGATGTGTATATAAGATCTATTCTGACTATTAATCCCATGCTAAGCCAAGGGCAAAACAATTATCCTCTTTTGGTTTTTTAGGAGGTCCATATTGCTGTGTAAGTGAGATCCACTCTGGAACATCTCAGGCAAGTGTTACAAGTCTTGACAATTAACAAGTTGTAGATCAACTTGAAGAAGTCTCATTTTTTAATAGATAACTTGTTATTGTAGGATTTATTGTGACATATACAGGCATCCGTGTGGATGATAAAAATGTGTGAATCATTAGGGAATGAACGATTCCGACGAACATTCATGAAGTGAGAAGTTTCTACGGGTTGACGACATTCTATCGACGATTCATATGGAATTTTAGCAATATAGTAGCACCCATTACAGATTGCATGAAAAATGGTTGTTTTAATGGACTGATGAGGCCGACAAGAGCTTTGCTGAAATCAAGCAACGATTGTCCACAACACCGGTTTTGGTTCTTCCCAGTTTTGACGAGTTGTTTGAGGTTGAGCGTGACGCCTCATATAGCGGAATTGGAAGTCTTATTCTAGGAAAGCAGGCCGGTAACCTTCTACATCGATAAGCTCGGCAAAGCCCGAAAGAAATGATCGACATATGAGCTTGAGCTATGCACAGTAGTTTAAGCACTACGATATTGGCGGAATTATCTGATTCAGAGAGAGTTTATTCTCTACACTGATCATCAAACATTAAAATTTATTAATAGTTAGGCTAATGTGAATCGCGTGAATGTTAGATAGATCGCATTTTTTATATAGGAATTCATGTTTGTTTTGAAAATGGTTTTCTCTTTAATAGGAATCAACTATGCATCCCCTAAGTTCTTTGAAGGAGCAGATATCCAAGAGTAACATGGAGGTGGCCTTGATGGACACCTTGGACGAGACAAGACATGGACTCTTGTTGAGGAACAATATTACAGGCCACAATTGGTAAGTGACATGGGTAAAGTGATGCAGCGTTGTCATGTTTGTCAGACCTCCAATGGGCAGTCTCAAAATATGGGCCTTTACACCTCATTACCTATGCGTCACAGCCCTTGAGAGGACTTATTTAAGGACTTTGTACTTAGTTTCTCACAAACACATTGCTGCATGGATTCGTTGTTCGTAATGGTGAATCGTTTTTCAAATATGGTGTACTTTATCCTATGTAAAAGGACACTCGATGCAACATACATAGTAAATCCATTCTTTAGAGAGGTTGTACATGAAAAGAGTTTATAAAAATTTAGAGAATAACTTGGTTAGCCAAATTGGACGCTTATTAATTTTGGCTGAAAATCATAAAGTCTAGTAGAAATCACAACCATATATAAATAGTAAGTTTACTGTTTATAGTGAGTCAGGTTTTTTTAAAGGAGTTTGATTTTGAAACTTCTTCCTTAGTTACATCACGTAGGCCTACTTCTACTTAGAGCTATATATGAACCGAGTTAACTCAGATAACTTGCTCGCCTCGACTTGGAAAAGCTCGATTCAACTCGGCTTGAAAATGGCTTCAAACCAAGTCGAACTAATTTTTTAAGCTTGAAAAAATTTCGAGCCAAGTTCGAGTTAGACCGAGCTTGACTCGACTCTTCTCGAAACTTGACTTGGTTCGAATCGATTCGACTCAAATCGACTTCACTTAATATAAATATTTTGTAAATATTTATATATTTAAATAAATTATATATAATATTATATTATATATTATATAATAAAAAACTTAAAATCTAAACTCGAACTCGACTTGTAGGCTTGATCTTGAACTCAGCTCAAAAGATCGAGCTCAAGCTTGGCTTGAGCTGAGATCGAGTTGGCCCGAGCAGCTGACCGAGTCGATCGTCCTGAGGACCAAGCCGAACTGAATTCAAGCTGAGGTAGACTATTGGCCGAGCTGGGCCAAGCTCGACTAGATTCACCTTATGTACAACTCTACTTCTGCCGAGTACGACCATGTTCTAACTATGGAGGTAATGGGATAAGTGGAGCCCATGTGATGAATTCACAACAAGCAATTGGTCCATCAGTTGCGGGTCTTAAATACACCCAAGCACAAAAATCAGCCCAAGCATAAACTCATGTGAGACACATAACAGGATACGAGTCGAGAGAGGACTTTCACCCTTGATTCTCGTGGGGGCCATGCGTTTCTGTCCGGGCCCTTTATCTACATTGTAGGAAGGGTCAGGACAAACATCATATTGTTCTACCTTTCAGGTAAGCTCTGAGGTGACAATCCCCTCCCACTTTGTTTCGCGTGGTGTAACCTACCAGAGATCTCATTCGAATTGATTTTCTGGCCCTCGGTGTAACTGTAGGGTATGTAGCTGATGGATGGGTTGGATTGGATACATATACCATGTAGATACCATATCTGACCCATATCACCATAAGCTTACAGTGGTATCAACACCACTGGAGCTAGGAATGTTGTGGCCCACCCCAGTTGCCAACAATACCATGATCTACAATCTTTACTGTTCAACTAGAAGGTCACACGTTCAGGGTCACATGGTAAAGGACTTCATTGATCAAAAGATTGGTGTTGTCTGTATAAAGGTGAAATAGAAACTGTTTTTTCTCAACCATTGCTTTCCTAGTCCAGTTATTATGGGTGATTTTATTATTATTATTATTATTAAAATTTAAATTTTAGTCTTTTAAATTTCAATAGAGAGACATGCTAACCACTTGGGAAGAATAAAATATTCTTCCTACGATTTTATTTTTTTTTCCCAACCCACATTCACACTGACATACACCACAATGGGTAATTGCACCCATGACCTGAGTGTTGAAACTCTTGTAAGTCTACCATTGAGCCATGACTAGGGACCCATCTTTCCCATGATTGAGTTTAGTGTATTATAGTAATTAAAAGAAACATGTGCTAGAGTGATATGCATATAACAATTGCTGACTTGTTGATAAGTTGGGTGGTTTTGTCTTAAAGCATCTTAAGACAGTTTTCATCCGTGAATTGCATTTATTCCGCACAATATTCTCCGTTCAACTAAGCCTAGCAATGGGCTTGACCTGGCCTAGAAAATAAAATTTTCGAATTGGCTAGCCCAATAGTCTCATATAACCATTTCAAAATCCAGGGCCTACCCTGGCTCATTGCTAGGCCTACCTTCAACTAGCATGAAAGAATATCATTTAGTCTATTATGATTCCACTTTCATTACAATTATGACCAGTACATCAAAGAAAGTCGATACTTGGTCATATTGATGTAGAACTCAAAGAAATGCAATAAAGAGAAAGAAAGAAAAACTTTGTAGCTATAATTTAGATTAAGAGATTATAAGCTGACCGGTGGAATTATATGACAGGTGAGGCCCATTTGTTTTTTGTTGAGCCCACCTGAATGACTGGAAGAAGAAGAAAAAAAAAAAACTCCTAACCCAAGATTACATATAACTAAAGCTTGTTAAAAAAAAAAAAAGAAATAAACTTATTTTAAAAAAAATCTCTTTCAACATAACTAACAATAACATCTCAGTAATGACTGCGGTAAGACAGACCTTCACCTAATTGCTATGACCTAAGTTACTTGTCTCAGTGAATCTGACCCCAAGATACAAGTCCTTCATTGCATGCATTTCCATGACAAATCTTTCGTCTCCATTTGCTCCCTAGGAGATTCCTGAGAACACAACACATCAATTCTGATCATTGAATTCAAGCAGTCATGTATTCTATTTCTTGTGTTGATATGATTTCCACTGCCTTCAGTAACTTTGGCTTCTTCCAAGAGAAATGGATCTACAGTCTCCATTACTTATTCAGGCAAGGCCAACTTAGCATAATGTTAGAGGCTTAGATTGTCTTTAAACATGTCATCTGTTGACCGACTATCTCCAGTACTAGAAGGATCCCATAGCTATAAACATCTCCTCGTGTGGCTGATTTACTGCCCATTTCATACTTGGTAATTTATATCACTACAACAAACAAGAGCTTACCTGACACTTTGGGTGGACCTTTCACTGGCGCTAAGTACAACAGGGTGCCGACAAACCTCTCTCTCTCTCTATATATATATATATATATAAAACCCTACACCTTCATTTCAATCCCAGCCTCGACTCTCTCTCTCTCTCTCTCTCTCTCTCTCTCTCTGTTGAAGTTGGCCATTACACAGAACGAAGACGATGGAATCTGCCTGATTTGCCCTTCTCCTTCTTAGATCTGTAGTAAGTCTCTCTCTCTCTCTCTCTCTCTCTCTCTCTCTCTCTCTCTCTCTCTCTCTCTCTCTCTCTTTTCCCCTCGAATCTCGACCCTTGATCTCTACAGATCCATGTCCTCGATCAGATCTCTAGATCAGAACCCTAGGGCCCATTCTACACTTCGTAATTAGAATTCACTGGTTTTTGTGAAATGGGATAATCGGTTCTTGATGTTTGGATGCAGTTTGCAATTTGTTAGGGGTTTGAGAGAGCGATAGAGACAAAGAATGCTGACGAAATTCGAGACAGAGTAATAGGGTAAAGGGGTTGAGCTTCCACAGCAATAGGCCATGGATCCTAACGAGCCTCCATAGTAGTGTCATCCAGCTCTAGGATTACAGGATGGGGACCCTCATCGACAGATTCGACGAGCAGGATGGCCCTGTACATGGGGTCCACTTCCACAAATCTCAGCCACTGTTCATCTCCGGAGGTATATCAATTACCTCTTGCACTCTCTCTATGCTGCCCTTTTCCTTTTTAATCAGCATTTCATTTCATGGTTTCTGGAGGTCATTTCCTGATGAACAATGCTAAGAGAATTTGTGGCACACATGCGATATTTGGGCCTCCGTCATGTCATGATCACGGTGGACGTTCCCTGGACTAGAGACCTAGATGGTCCACCTTTCATGTGGAAGATAAGTATACTGAATTTAGACCATTGGTCATCTTTTTGTAATTATTATTTTCTTTCCATCCGCTTTCTTGTACATTTGTGGTCCCTCCTGATGAATGGGTCATTATAATTTTTGGGCCAGTGCATCTTCACGGTGGGAGCCCCCTATTTCGAAAGCTAACATACATTCTAGATATACTTCCAGCTGTAAGAATAGTTGTCTGCCTGATTGTTATTTATTTTATTCTTTAAAAAATGAAAAACATTTTCAGTTGGGATTACAAATGTTGATGATATCTTAGAAGTTAACAAATTCAGAAAGAGAATATTGAAAAACATATATATATATATATATATATATATATATATATATTTAAGAAGAAAACAATTGACATATAATCATAAATTGCCCATTTTAGTCAACAATTGTAGATTATTTTCTCTGATTGGCTGCAAGTTATAGAATTTAAAACTTGATTGCAGATTTCGACCAAGAGCGTTGAAAAACATAAATAACCATCACACATTAGCTCGAAAAGCAAGACATTGCAATGCCATATGAATGTCCCTAGGCCCTCAAGCGCCAGGGATGCACCCTCTATGGCTTTGATGTCATATTGATTTTTCTTGGTCAAGTTAGCTTTGATGTCTCTGTGAACAATTTTTAATCTTGATTCTTCATGGAGATATGCCAAACCTCTAGTGATCCCAACACATATCTTATGCCTTGTTGGCCGATCCAAATTCAGCTGACATTCTTCCGGGCCTATACATATCTAGAAAACAAAATCAGGCATACTTTTATGCACTTTATTCACACAGCATACACATCATGACACCAATGATAAAAGGTGGTGAAACAAATCATACCAAACAGAGCACAGGCAAGACTGTTATTTTCCATATACTCATATATGAGCAATGGCTGATAGCTTTACAAGATGCGGGTGTTGCAAAGCAGAAATCATGCCTATCTCATTCACAAACTCATGGTTCCCTTGCTTTGATTTAGAAGAAAGCTGCTTCATTGCAATTATGTACCATATGATAGTAGGCCCTGCATTAGGATAATAAAGTTCTCTAAATGACCTTGATGGGGAAAAGAACTGAATAAATCAACATTTATTTATTTTTGTATATTTGCATATGTCCTTATTCTGTCACGATTTGGTTTGTTTTTACAACTAATTGATGACATTACCTTCTCAATTAGGCATAAATCTATGTTTGTGTGTAGGTCAAGGGCATTGAGTACAAAGTATAACTATCTATTTTGAAGATAGTGTTTTGATTGATTCAGTTCCGTTTTTCATCGCGGCTTGTTCCTTTACAACTATTGTAGAATAAGCTTATTTTACATCTACGTGTGGGACCCATATGCACTCCCTCTTCTTTTTTCTTTTTCTTTTTCTTTTTTTCTTTTTTTTTCAGTTGTTGTTAGTTGGAGGGAGTAGGAAAGAAGAATCAAATTTTCTTCATTTTTTGGTAAGTCTTTTTCCTTTCAAAATCTTTATCATAAAAAAACATCGTGATATTTAACAATTAATCAGTATAATTTTGAGAAAAATATTATGAATTGGTATGTTTGAGTGTTTTGCCTTTGTGGTGGATGGACGCATTCTATCCCAATGCGATTCAGATTGTGGGACACTCGAGTTCTATCCCAATGTGCATCAGGTGGTAGGGCACTTGATGTTTCTTTGCATGTCCAATACCGAGTTTTGGGTCAGCTTGATTTTTGTCCTCCAAAAGGAAAATGAGGGGGACACACATGATGGACAGTGGAACCTTGCACGGATCATGATGGGCTCCACACTTATTGTAGAATAAGCTTATTCTACAAATGTCACTGAGGAATCTGCCTAGTTGTAGAATAAGCTTATTCTAAAAAGGTTGTAGAGAAACATTATCATGCATGAAAATATCTTTCAAAATTTCTTTTGTAGGATGCTTCTATTGATCAGTCGGAGGCCTTCAATAGGGTTGTTTCTTCTGTTTGCATTTTGCTAACCAAAGATGAGGTAAGGATTTATTTCATTTTATCTTATTTTATTTTATTTTTGTTTCCATTGATTTGCATGAAGTTCAGTTTGAGCAGCTCTATATCTGTTATCGATTTTGTGCAGCTTGTAATCACCATGCATGGATGCACTGCTGCTATATGTGATAAAGTGAATCAGTCACCAGAAGGTGCAATTCAGGCTGTCATTGAGTTCATTACAAGAAGGGGCAATGAGTTGAATGAAACTGATGTTTTAAGGTTCTGGCTGAGCATTGGCACATCATGTATTTTGTATAATTTCCTCTCTCTATGTTGGGATCTCTATGTTGGGCCCCAACAATACATCCAATGGTTGGGAATTAGGGACTGGTTCTAGGTCTATGGGGCTGTTAATTTGTCTCGGGAGGAATAGGTAAAAGAAACAGAAAATTGGATGGCTTTTATCATGTCTGGGGGCCTGTAGTAGAATGGGGAAAGAGGGAGAAGAAACAGGAGACTGGATATCCTGTTCACGGGGAAGCTGAACCCAAACTCCAATGGGGAACCGTATGCAGAAATAGGAAAGTTTATTACACCTGAATTAGGAACTCTTTGTAGCAAATCCAGAATTCAATTCCTAAGAAAATTCTTCTAATTGCAGATAAAACATAGAAGCTAGAATTCAGATATGAAAATATAGCAGTCATCAAGTCTGATGAGCATGTGGAACTGATCGACATTGCCAATCTGAAAATTGGTGTAAAGGTGCAAAAGTATCATATGCAATGTAGATCTGGAAACATCAATCTAAAGCACCCAAGGATTAGAACTCGCTCCTGACACAGGGATGAACGTGATGAGGTCGATCACCGTCTTCCTCAAGAGGACAACTACTCCGAATCCATGGAGCTTCTCTGGACTCCTCACAGAGACTTCTCGAATCCACGAGGAAAGAAAGCAAAAAATAGAAATAAATTCTAATAAATTCGAAATTGATTAATTAATTAATAAAAATGAGTTCGCAACCCTTTAAATAGGGGTGCCAAGCAATGAGAAAGAAATTAGAATCAAACTACAACTAAAACTCCTAGAATTCACAACTTACTATAAATAATAAATTTACTTTTTATAGTAAGTTTCGTATGTAGCTTAACCACATTATTCTCCTAATTATTCTAAGCACTTTTCATGTTGGACACAACTCCTAAAGCCCAACGGATGAAGAGTTATAATCAAACTAAAACTTACTATTTATAGTAAAAACGGAACTAAACATGGAATTTGATCGTCGATAGGATGGAATCTTGCAAATTCGGTGTGGGCAACCCCGTATAGCCAGGTTGGTTGGATAAAGTAGCTCGTCCTACCCCAAAATCATATATGGTACGTCGAGTAAATCATTCCGGTTTGCGAGATATGCTTGTTTATGGTTCTGATGGTCTTGATGATTTCTGCCTTTGATCAGGCCTTCTCTGATCCATCTTAGACATGAAAGTGTCTGCGGCCCACTCTACATCAGTCCCCTCCACTTCAAAAGAACTCGTCCTCGAGTTCTCGTGCTGCTTTGGTTCATGATACTCGGTCTGGTGCGCTATAACGACACCTAGATCAAAAGTTATGATCAATTTACACTCCACCTTCTTTTGGTCCAACCATGCTAGGAATGTATCTGTGACACTTTTTACATCAGACCCCTCTTTTTGGAAAAAACTCGTCCTCGAGTTACTCAAGGGACTTGGTTTATGATTCTGAGATAACTTTTAATGCCGATGTTTATTAGCCCTTTTCTTGTACTTGACATTAGGCTCTTTAGTTGACACAATATATGCACTCATGCTCTCCTTGACTTGGCTAGTATGGATCAATTCCTTCACTTCTGCCTTCAAAATCCCACATTCCTTCTGATAATGTGGATAATTAGGCAGACTTATCCCTGTGACAAGATCAATATGGTTTTGTATATCTCGTATGAGAGGCAATTTATTGGGGAGTTCATCGAGCACAATCTCCCTGAACTCTTGCAATACTGGCTTCAAATCCCCTGGGATGTTCACAGGTTCCATATATTCTTTCTTTTAAACTAATGGATATATATCTCTTGTTTTCTCAGATTGTTTAACAAAAACCTGTTCAGTTGTGAGATATTGTACAATCTCCTTGAACTCCTGCAACACTGGCTTCAAATCCCCTGGAATGTTCACAGGCTCCATATATTCTTTCTTTTCAACTAATGGATATATATCTCTTGTTTCATCAGATTGTTTAACAAAAGCTTGTTCAGTTGTGAGAGACTGTTCCTTAACTTTAGAAGTCGTGGGTCGGTCTCCGCTCTCATAAGGAGGAGGCCAATCTTTCTACCATCTTTAGTAAATTTAAATACGTTATCCTAACCTCGATGTGTAGCAATAACATCAATATTATTTTGTCTTGGTCGACTAAGGAACATATGACAAACTTCCATGTCGACTACGTCACAAAGTATTTGATCCTTATAATTTTTACCAATTGAAAACGAGACAGTACATTGTTCGGTTACCTCTGTTTTGTTGACCTCCTTGATCCATCCAATCGTGTATGGAGATGGATGCTTTTCTGTTTTCAGTTGTAGCTTTTCCACCATTATTTTTGACACGAGATTCTCATTGCTCCTAACATCGATTATTACATTACAGACCTTTTGGCTTACAGTGCACCTCGTTCGAAAGATGTTGTCTCGTTGTAATTTTATTTCTACCTTTGACATGTATAATGGCTTCCTCATGATCGAAGTGGTGGCCTGCGACTTACCATCATCGGATGGTGGTTTGCAGAAATCGGGGTTGTGTCGTATAACGACCATGGGTGGTTGAGCATTGCTTTGAGCTTGGGGTGGAATTAGTGCATCCGCAATACAGTTGAGAGTTGCATGCAGCCCTTGCATGGTCAACTGACTCTCTCAGTGGAAAGCTTTCATTCTTTTTAAAAGATAACGAATCCCTGGATCACCATCCACAGGATTTTAATTCATACCTTCGTTGTTTGTCATCGGCTCGAGGGGAATCCTCGCATTGATACCAATTGACGCAAAGATAAACGTGATGAGGTCGATCACTGTCTTCCTCAAGAGGACAACTACTCCAAATCCACGGAACTTCTTTGGACTCCTCATAGAGACTTCTCGAATCCACAAGGAAAGAAAGCAAAAACTAGAAATAAATTCTAATAAATTTGAAATTGATTAATTAATTAATAAAAATGAGTTCACAACCCTTTAAATAGAGGTGCCAAGCAATGAGAAAGAAATCAGAATCAAACTACAACTAAAACTCCTAGAATTCGCAACTTACTATAAATAGTAAATTTACTTTTTATAATAAGTTTTGTATGTGGCTTAACCACATTATTCTCCTAATTATTCTAAGCACTTTCATGTTAGACACAACTCCTAAAGCCCAACGGATGAAGAGTTATAATCGAACTAAAACTTACTATTTATAGTAAAAATGGAACTAAACATGGAATTTGACCATCAATAGGATGGAATCTCGCAAATTCGGCGTGGGAAACCTGGCATAGCTGGGTTGGTTGGCTAAAGTAGCTCGTCCTACCAAAATCATATATGGTACGTCGAGTAAATCATTCCGGTTTGCGAGATATGCATGTTTATGGTTCTGATGGTCTCGATGATTTCTGCCTCTGATCAGGCCTTCTCTGATTCATCTTAGACATGAAAGTGTCTGCGGCCCTCTCTACATCAGCTCTTGTACCAAAAATCGCAGCCGACGTGTAGATGCAGTAATCAGAAAAATAGATAAAGACTAGATGAGAATCTCATAGTCCACTAGTCAGAATGCAAGATAAACAACACTTACGAAGAAGATTTATGTTGTAGGAAACTAAAACATGGAACTCAAAATAAACATGGCATTGGTTGCATGGTTTTCTTGTGTATGATTCTTGAGCAGCATCAAACACATGTTCATTGGATGGCCAACCTTTTCTGTTTATTTTTATTTCATGACTCATGTGACCTCTGATTGGATTCGGAAATCTATCTTAAAAATGTAGGTAGTGGTCAAAGAAAACCTGGATTACTGGCACGCTATATGAGGGTGAGGTTTAACGATATAATTTTTTTCCTACCAATAATGATTTTTTATTATTTATTATTTATTTTATGATTACTAATTGAAGTATCTCTCTGTGTACCAATTTTCAAAATATACTTTAAACTGGTCAATCTGTTCCTTTATTAGAATTGAACTTTGCGTTTTTATTTATTTGATGCAACTAATTTGGCTTTTGGGACATTTTCTTTTTTCTTAGAATATTGTGGCACACTGCTATTGGAATGTTATGTAGGCATGTACCCATGGAGGCAAGGAGTGCCTATGGACAAATCACATTCAAAATGCATATTTATTGATGGTGCACACGTGTGACACAAAAAAGAAAAGAAACAGAGACAATTTGAAGTCTAACCCAAACAATTAAGCAAAGCACTTCCCATTTTCTGGAGAAAATGGGATTGAACAGTTTCATAAGTTTTAATATCTGTTCCCCACAAGGATTCTTTCTCACTATCTATTATAGCATAGTTGTACAACACCCTGTCTCTGTTCCATATCTTCTTTTTCTTTCTTTCTTTCTTTCTTTCTAATGTTGCTTACATTTGAAATTTACATGCTTCATCAATGCTGGTACAAACCCTCTCTGTGACAGGAAAAGGCACAACCAATTCTCCCAGTCTTATTATGCGAAAAAGGTTCCTGCATAATATACATTTATCAGGTCCATGTATCATTATATCCTTGATTATTGTTGTTGTGCACCAATTCATTGATGGGATTTCAGCAATTTTCTCAGAGCTCCTCTCTACCATGAGAAGAGAAAAAGGAAAAGGAAAAAAAAAAAAAGAAGCATCCATGTGGATATAAATTTAACAACATTTTAGTTAATCAATTAGAAAAGAGTAAAGAAACATATGCTTTATTTCTTTGAAGATAAATTTCTTTTTTCCTTTGACAAAACCATTTGTACTTGATACATGTGACAGCAAAATACAGACATCGACAAAACAGGATAGAGATACAACAGCTTCGAGAATCAAATAGAAGAATGATCACCTTTGGTTGTAGCTTTAAGATGTTAACTATTGTGAGTTTTGATAAGTTACACAAATTTACATTCTTGAAACAAACATTTCCAAACCCATCTAAACAGTACAGGCCATGAAACTACATTTGATTGCAGAATCGGAGAATACTCCATGGGCTTCACATAAATCTGAAGTGCACAAGCAGATGAACTGCAATTGAGAACCTGAATGGATACTAGTAAAAAAATCCAGCCATTTGCAGATGATGCTGGCTTGTCATAGCTTCCACAATTTCCGAGCTTCCATCGTTTTGACAGGTTCATTTGCCATTGCTGCAAAGTTCTCTGTCCCACTTTCAAGCTCTACAGTATGTCTGCTGATCCTTTGGTAGGAAAATACAAGGAATGAAATCTATATAATGGGTAGAGTAACAAAGAGGCTTTGCTCAATCAAAGATATTCTAGAAATATGTTTCTATTAAGTAGCTTAGAAATATTTAAACAACTCATAATCTCTGATTTACTCTCAACTTGTGAAAGAGAAGAATCAAATAATCCTTTGACCTAAGGCTATGAATATTATCATCGGGTCTTAAGTACAAGTGGGGCCAATGGTTTCCTGATCCAGAGTCTAATAGGCCCATAGTGGATAGGCCATGTCAAAAAAAAATCTCCCCCACGAGAGCTAATTCCTCCTTTGATGATCATCACATATACGTGGTTTTAAGAAAATACAAAAACAGTTCACATTCAATTCAGAAATGCCAATGATTGCATGCATGACTAGGACCTTCCAATGAAGGAGACGTTGAGCATGGTTTATACATGATTGACTATCATATCAATGGTATGGGATTGCCAAAACATGGACAACTGACCAAAACACCATTATTTGATATCTTGTCTGTTTTTAACACTGATATTTGTGACCATTTCTAAGTTTTGTAGCGTATCGATAACTGTAAAAAAATATTTCATAGTATTAAAACTAGTCGGTTCAATTTGTTATGGAAAAAAAAAAAACTGGTTGGTTAAATTATTGAATGTTGTCTATTGAATAGCCCATCTAGCCATTGATAACTTTGTTATATTGTTTCAACCTTGTAATTAATGGCTTATTTTTTAATTCGTTTATTCTATCTTTGTTGAATGCTACTTTTTGACTTTTTTTTCTTTTTCCTTGTGTGTAGGATTTTAATCAATCGTGCCTAAATTTAGGCCTACAAGCACTTCAGCCTTTTGACGCCACTCGTGCTAGGAGTAGACCATTTAGAGGATTTTTTATTTTTAAAATTTAAGACCATTTTCAATTTCTTGTAATAAATATTATATATATATTATTGTGAAGTAATATAAATTTTGTTTAATATTCAGTTTAAATTGTATTGCAAAATTTTTTATGTTTCAAATTTTAAAAAAATATAAGTTTCAATTGAATTATATATAATAATAATAATAATTACTAGCCTGCGTTGGGGCCTATGAAATCTGTACAAAGATTTTTACCGGCGCTTGTATAGACCTTTGTCAGCGATTTTGTGACTTTTACCAATGCTTCTGTCAGAAATACCAGCACCCACTAGAAGCGCCGGTGAATTTAAAGTGGGCGCCGCAAAAGTCTCCATAATTACCAGCGCTCATATACGCGCCGGTGAAAGTCACTTATGTGCCGGGTTTTTCCGACATACCCTTCGACTGATTTTTTAGTACCGTAAAGGGAAATACCGGCGGTTTTTTGATATTTTAGCGGCGGTCAAAACCGCCGTTAAAAGTCCCTTGTCTTGTAATGTTACATGTTTCACAAGAATGTAAGCAACCAGTTGTATACAAATAAAAATGGAGGTTGAATCTTACTCTCAATGTATCTATAGGAATATACTCTCACTTGTGTCTAGGAATGTGTTATGGCCTAGAATTTTGGATTGTCATATTTAATAATGTGCAATAGTCCTATTAAGAAAAAGGCGAGTAGAGGATTTACCAGTAGTCCACATTTATGATAGAGCCCACCTAAAGAACAGGCCTTTGTCATATGTAGAGCCCATGAACGTATGCCATTCAACAGGTTGGACACACTATTAAAATAGCAGATGAAGACGAGAAGAAGTTCCATTAATTAATTGGGCCACAAGTATGAGAAAATTTGGAAACTTAGAAGCTAAATGAATGATGTTTGATATTCAAGGTATCATGTAGCTGATAAATGTACATGGGTCTACCAATTCAACCAGGAAGTATGATGTTAGTCTAGTGCTACTAAGAAAATCCATCCATTCATCTAATAATCCATACATTCTAACTCAACTGATTCTAATCATGAAGAGACCAATAGCAGGCAGCCTCCCTTTCTTTTTTTTTTGAGCCTCAACCGCTAGGGGCAATAAGGTATTTTTTGTTTGGGATAAAGGGGGCCAGAGAGATCAGATTACAAAAGAAAATTAACCTTCCAGAGAATAAATAGCAACCAGAGAAGGAAGAAAAGAAAAAGAAAACATGATACAAATAATCAAGGCTGTCAATGGGCCAGACTCGGTCCTACCAAAATCAAAATTTTGAAATAGCCTGGCCTGAAATAGTTCAAAATTTGGGCCGAGGCCAACCCAAGGCTCAGCCCATTGAAAGCCCTACTAGGCATCCCATACCTGCATTGTCTATAGCCACCAAGCCCTAAATCTAACATAAAAGCACACCCCAACTATGCAACAAACGATTAGGCCTTCCATTGCTTGCAAGTTTTCCTGAACCATCCACCACGAATTTCCTTCTATAAAGGTGTGGGCAATCCTAAAATTTATAACAATTTTCAAGTGGGAAACATCCCCCACCTGATACCAAATCTTCCATGGGGCTGGTCTAAGGGGATTAGAAATTGAA
Organism: Magnolia sinica; assembly: GCF_029962835.1. NCBI lineage: Eukaryota > Viridiplantae > Streptophyta > Magnoliopsida > Magnoliales > Magnoliaceae > Magnolia > Magnolia sinica. The sequence goes on along the minus strand of NC_080587.1, from coordinate 9,406,208 downwards.
TTAAAAGAAAGGACTCAGATTACACAATAACATTCCTTCGTCCCAAGTCCATGCAATACTAATTAATGACTGCATGTGTTTCAGCCATAGTATCAGTGATCTTGTCATACAAGTTATGAAAGGCAAAGATAATTTTACCGGTGTGATCTCTAAAGATTCTACCCCCTCCAACCTCATCAAGATTCCCACAAGAGGATCCATTAACATTAGGTTTCATCCATCATTGTTCCAGCTTAGACCACTTTATATTAACCCATACCTGTTACAGCCTAGTCCATCCCTGTTGGTATTCACAGTTTTATGTGTGCCATCCATTACGTCAGAGACTACCATGGTTTGCTAACTCTAACCATCTTGTTAGTTTCACATCAACATACATTTGAAAACATATATAGCAATGATTCACATTCGTTAGGCAAAAGAATTACATCAATTGGATGAACCCATTGGATCATACAAGTTCATTCATTCTTTTTTCTTTTCTTTTCCTTTTTTTTTTTTTTGGACAAATCCATGGTCAAACTCATTGGATGAATACCTCATCAAACTAATATCAAGTTGGTAGTCCAAATGCTAAACTAATTTCTTAAGATTGTAACGTCTTCTTGAAAACTTAAGCATATATAAAATATATTTGTGATCAAAGTATTTTAGTAATTCAATATTATCCTTATTATAATAAGAGGATGACTTTTTCTTATTAAATTCACGATACAATCTCCCTTTACCTAACATAAGATTTTTTTATTTTTATTTTTAAACATCTTCTCATATATTCAATATCAATACAAGTACACTCTTTACCCAAGACTAAATAATATATCTAGAGCTTGTTTAGGGAAGTATTCAACAAACTCATTTCATTTGGAAATCTTTCTCAAAATAACTGCTAACAATAACTTAGTAATGCCTAAGGTAAGACAAACCTTCATCTAATATTTGTGACCTAACTTGTTTGTCTCGCTGAATCATGACCCCGAGATACAAGTCCTTGATTGTGTGCATTTCAGCAACAACATCTCTCATTTGCATTCGTTTTCTTGGAGATTCTGCAGAGCACAACACACCAATTTTGACCATTGAAATCAAGCAGTCATGCATTCTATTTCTTGTATTGATTTGATTTTCATTGCCTTGAATAACTTCAGATTCTTCTAAGAGCAGTTGTGGATTAACAATCTCCATTACTCGTTCAGCTAAAGCCAGCTTAGCAAAATGATGAAGGCTTAGATTGTCCTTAAACACGTCATCAGTTGGCCCCTTTCCAGTGATCATCTCCAGTAGAAGGATTCCGTAGCTGCAAACATCTCCTTGTGTAGATGCTTTTCCGCCCATCGCATACTCTGTAATTTATACAACTTATGTTAGAATCTAAGTGACCACGGCTCACTAGTAGATAGAGTGTGCTTCAACACCAAGGTCATGGGTTTGAGTGCACATGTGGTGTGTGTGGGAAAAAAGACCATTTAGATACAAATAATATCAAAGGTTAGAATTTTGAGAGAGAGAGAGAGAGGAAATATTCTATTTAAATAAGTAATTTGCCTTTTTTTCCTTTACTAAAGATCTGAATTCCTAACATCAATTGGTGTGCTATGAAGTTATATGTTCTTGTAAAGATGCTCTACATTGAATAAGGCTTTGTTACTCAAATGAAAGAACTTAGCTCCTCAATCATCAAGAGAATATATGAGTTGCTGTTATTTTTAATGTAATAATAAAAAAAATAAAGAGAAAAAAAAAACCTAAAGCCATTAACAGAAAAGAATCATCATATACCTTATTATGGTGTGATTCATGGGGGTGGTGGTGGTGGTGGTGGTGGGGTTGGTGTAAGTGAGTATGTATACCGCTTTGTATATCTACATCTTAGAGAATCTTGCCTGGTGTGGATCCTTCAATAATAATAATAATAATAATAGGAAATAGATGAAATTGTTACCTAGAGCGATGGACCCAATAGATCCCTTCATCCCAACTGAGCTACTATGAGCAACCTCTGATAAGAACCTGGCTAGCCCGAAATCACCCACATGAGCAATCATGTCTTCATCAAGAAGAATGTTGCTTGGCTTTAAATCTTGATGAATGATTGATGTTTGGCAATGATTATGTAGATAATCTAGTGCAGAAGCCACATCTATAGCAATGTTTAGCCTTTGAGTAAACTTCAGGTTCCTTCTCGACTGGTCATGGCCCTCCCCGTGCAACCAGTTCTCTAGACTTCCATTGGACATGTACTCGTAAACTAGAGCTTTAAAATCATTGCCCTTAAAATCAATGCTAGAGCAACAAGTTAAGATCTTAACAAGATTCCGATGCCTAATGTTTCTCAAGGCTTTGCATTCGGCCATGAAGCTCTGCAGAGCTCCTTGTTGTTGAAGGTTGAAGACTTTCACTGCTACCATAGTCCCAACATGATCTAGAATCCCTTTATATACAACACCAAAACTTCCGGTTCCGATCAAATTGGCAAGAGAGAACTCATCTGTTGCTTTATAGAGCTCCGCATACGACAAGTTCATAAAAGGATCCTCCACAGAAGGCACAGAAAAAGGTTTCCTTCTTGACTTTCTTACCCAATGAAGAGTGGTAAAGAAAGACAATGGCACTATGAGACATAGGACAACACCAATTACTGAGAATTTGACTTTTGAAGCAAGAGAGTTCCCCCGTTTCTTGGAAGCTTGGCTAGAGCATGGAGGCAATTGTAATTCATGGATACCACCACAAAGTTTACTATTTCCGAGCACTGAAACTCAACTGACATTTCCAAAGACCCCTTGTTTTAGTAATTCACCCTCGAAATTATTGAAGGATAGAATTAGATACTCTAGAGAAAACTTCTCCAGATATCTTGGAATCTTCCCAGATAAGTTGTTGCGTGAAAGATCCAGGTATCGAAGGCCTTTTAGAGTACTAAATGTTGACGGAATTGATCCTTGAAAGAAGTTCCCATCCAACACGAGATACTCTAGGCTGAGAAAATTGCCTAGCCAGCTTGGAATTTCGCCTGACAATTTGTTATTAGAAACATTGAATGTTCCAAGAGCTTTCAAGTAACTGGCTTCATGTGGCAGATTAGTGAAAAAGTTGTTTCCAGCTTGGAGTTCAATCAAAGAGGGAATGCTGAAAAGTTGATTGGGTAAGGTACCGCTAAAGTTATTATTGAAGAGGTATATTAAGTTCAGGTTAATGCAATTACCAAGATTTGAAGGTATATAGAGGTCGTACAATCTGGTGATGTTGCCCAATGAAGGTGGAATTTTCCCTGATAATCCATTTGAATCGAAGTAAAGTTCCTCCAACTTGTTAAGCTTCCCAACACCAATGGGAATTGTACCAGTCAGATAGTTATACTCCATACCCAGTAATGTTAAGCCAATAAGATTCTGAATCCCAGATGGGATGTTTCCGAATATCATATTACTTCCTAAAGATAGGAATGTCAGTTGGGTTGAAAGATTTGCTATGGAGTTGGGCAACGCACCGCTGAGACAATTTCTGCTCACGTCCACCCATTGTAAGCTACTGCAATTGGTCAAAGAATCGAGAAAACTCAAGTCACGAGCTTTCCCAATTCCAAGTTCATTTGCCCTCAACTCTAATCGGAAGAGACCTTTGAGGCTTCCAAAATTCATAGGCACGGATCCGCTAAAACTATATTGTTAGCAAGGCTAATAATTGCAAGCTCGGAAGCATTGGATAATGTAACTGGTATGGCTCCTGTGAATTGGTTTTCTGCAGCATAGAGCCCTTGGAGATTAGGAAGGGTGAGGCCTATGTTAGGTGGAAGATTTCCATGCAATCTGTTCAATCCCATGGAAAAAATGATAATAGAGGAGATATTGTAGAGCCGAGGCGGAATCGTACCTGACAGTTTATTACGACCTATGATAAGAAACTTTAAGCTCACCAATTGACAAAAGTCATCTGGGATATTTCCCACCAGACTATTTCTTGAGAGATAAAGGTCAGTGAGAGACGAAAGGTTTCCAAGTGAAGGTGGGATGCTTCCTGCAAGACTGTTGCGATGAGGCATTAAGTTGGTGAGCTTCGATAGAGACCCAAGCTCAGTCGGAATCCTCCCTGCGAGCTCATTCCCGGCGAGTCTAAGAAATTGGAGGTTGAAACAGTGGGTCAGATTTGCTGGAATTTCTCCAGTGAATGTGTTATTGACCAGACGGAGATACCTCAAGTGGCACAACCGGCCAATCTCTTCAGGAATCCTCCCATAGAAGCTGTTGGCTGAGAGATCGATTATCCTGAGGAAGGTGAGATTTGCTATGTAGGGAGATATGGGGCCCACCAATTTCTGGGCAGTGAGGTTCGAGGCCATGACCCTTTGAGGATGCCGGGGACCACCGCATGTGACACCTTGCCAGTGGCAGAAGTGGAGAGTATGGTTCCATGAGCTCAAAGAATGGAGAGGATCGTCGGTTATTAGATGTTTTAATTTGAGCGAGATCAGTTTCGTTGGAGAAGTGAGCGGCAGATCCAAAGAAACGTGGAACGTGAATGGAAGAGAGAAGGAGAAATGACCAAATTGCCCATAAGCTCATACGTGGGAGCTCCATTATGGAGTTTGTGAATGCAGGAAAGCCAATGTGAAGAGACATATATGGCATGGATTCTCCCATATATACAGAGAAGGGCGACTTCTCGTCCGTTAGATGATTTTTTTTTTTTTTGGTGGGCCCAGTTTTCGGCTTATTTTCGCTTTTTTTTTTTCGCAAACCGCCTCCACTTGAGTGCGGATCATCCCCTGTTTCGTGGAAACAGGAGCACCTGAATTCAGCTTTACTATTGGTACACGTCACTGTTAGTGCCACGACATCAGATTTTTTAAATATATTTTTAAAAAAAAATACATTTAAGGAGAAGTCTAAACGTCAGAACTTGGACGGTTTCCATCTGGAAATCGGATTCCATACTGACTACGCTCTTATCTTACTCAGTAGACTCAGTTGGACCAACCTTGTATGTATGTGGTCTATCCACGCCGTCCATCCGTTTTTCCATCTAATTTAAGGGGTTGAGCCCAAAATTGAAGTATACCCAAATATCAAGTGGATCATAGTACAGTAAACAGTGGGGATAATGATTTCCACGGTTGAAACCTTTCTAGGCCCCACAGTTATGTTTATTTGTCATCCAACCAGTTCATAAGATCATATAGACATGGATTAAAGGAAAAAACAAATATAAGCTCGATCTCAAAACTTTTGTAGCCCCTAAGAAATTTCAATTGTAAACATTCAATTTAACTGTTTCCTATGGTTTGGTCCTTTTGAACATTGTTATGCTTCATTTTTGGTATCAAGCTCTATACTTATCTGGTAAAATTGATGGGCGGAGCGGATAAAAATCATGGTGTATCCCACAGAGTTTACTCACTACGCAATCCGCTCCCTTCCATTTGGGGAATTTGCGGGTGGGTTGAGTAGTGAGACTCCTAAAGTGACATCACCTAGTTATGTGGGTCCCACCATGATATATGTTTTGTATTCACACCGTACATCCATTTGGAGAGATCATTTTAGGGCATGAGCTGAAGAATGAACTAGATCCAAAATTCGAGTGGACCCCATCACAGAAAAAAGTGGAGAGAGTCACGCCTGCTATTAAAAACTTCTAAGCGTCACGAAAGTTTTCGATCAAGCTGATATTTATGTTTTCCCTTATTTAATGTCTGTGTTAACTCAAGGTCCACCATGATTTTTATTTAAGTTTCCATTTGAGTAGCGAGACTCGCCACTAAAGTGACGTCACCTTGTTATGTCGGTCCCACCATGATGTATGTTTTGTATCCACACTGTCCATCCATTTGGAGAGATCATTTTAGGGCATGAGCCAGAGAATGAATCGGATCCAAAACTCAAGTGGACCCCACCACAGAAAACAATGACGAGAGTACGGTCACAATTAAAAACTTCTAAGGCCACAAAAGTTTTCAATTAGGCTGATATCTATGTTTATGCTTCTTTAATATCCGTGTTAACTTATGAACAGGTTGGATCTCAAATAAAAATCGCAGTGGACCTTAGGAAGGCTTCAATGGTGGACATCACTCTCCTCAGTGTTTTCTGTGGTGGGGTCTACTCTGGCTTTGGATCTGCCTCATTATTTTGATCATGCCCTAAAATGATCTCTCCAAATGGATGGACAGTGTGGATACAACATACATACATCATGGTGGGCCCCACAGAACTTGGTGGCGTCACTTCAGTAGCGAGTCTAGCTACTCAACCTGTTGGTAGCTAATCCGCCTCCAATTTTTTTCTTCTAAAATTTAATTAGGCCATGTCATCTTACGACAATTTTATAAGATAAAAAAATATTTACAAAATTTTCTTGATTAGCAAGGAATATTAGCTACGACCCAGGATGAGTGATGTCCATAAGATCCTCACTGTGGGCCCACCTCGATCTATGCGTTGTACATCTACTCCATCCATCCGTTTTCTCATATTTTTTAAGACTCGACCCGAATCGGTACTTGTGATCGAGTCAGACTCAGTCAAGATTAGTCCAGGCCAGACCTAGACTCAGATCAAGTTAGGCATGCTGGACTTGGTACCGAGTCGGGTTGAGTTCGGGTCAAGCCTATTTCAAAATCGAATCAAGTCGGGTCAGCCTTAACTCGGTTTGAATTGCCTCGATGTCGACCTCTAATCATGATGGTTGTTTTTTATCCATAATGTTTATCCGTTTTGCCCACTTACATCAGGGCATGAGTCTAAAAATTGATAGATCGATATCTCAAGTGGACACACCACAGGAAAAGTGGTGATTGAACACATACTATTATACAATTCGTAGAGCCCAAGGTATTGTTTATTTTCCATCCAACCAACTGATAACGTCACAAAGACATAGATGAAGGGAAAATACAAATATCAGCTTGATATCCAAAACTTTTGTAGCCCCCAATAAGTTTTAATCATCCATGTTTCTTGTGGTGTGGTCCACCTAAGATTTGGATCTTCCACAATTGTGTGCTCATGAACTGCAATGATCTATAAAAATGGATGGATAGCGTGGATAAAATACATACATCATGGTGGAGCCAATAGAACTTTTCCAATAAAACATAATACTATAGTTGGTGGTATATGTTACTAGTGTCCCCTTTGTCAAAACCATTGGTATGAGCAAATAGTCAATGGCTTAGGTTGGCCATACTATGATGTTTTCTAAAAAATTAACCTAAACTACAAGGTGCGTCACCCTATTTTAGGCCATAGGCCGAAAAAATCAGTTCTATTTATAATTCAGGTTGAGGACATAATTGTAAACAGTGTATATATAGATAATCTTCGCCTTCCAAATTGTTTCCATTAGTCTGACCCAAGTGATTCATGTATATCGGTATGACTTTTGACAAAATGTTTTTTTTAAAAAATAATAATAATCTAGTTTTTGAAGTAGATTTTGATGTAAGTATAATGTTTGACCCTTTAAAATAAAAGGTGGACATCTCTCTCCCAATTATTTCGTTTAGTGAGTATCTCTAGGCTTAATATGAGACTTAATAGCCAATGGTTATAGTGAATATTACATATACATCACAGTAGACCCCAAAAAAATCAAGAGTCACACTATATATATATATATATATATCTATCCACGAACTGTTGATCTACAAATTGTTTATTGATTGAAAAGCCAAAACAAGGAAAGTGATGGCCTGTCTAAATTAATTACCTGACATTTAGGAGAGTAAAGCTACTCCATCTTGAATCCAACTGCAAAGATATCCTCTCACAATCATGGCCTGAATTCAGTTGCATTCAACATGCACCTTCTCAATCTAGTAAAGTACCCATCATTATCCTAGATGAAAAGAAGTCAAGTCTATGAAGAAAAGAAGCCAAGTACCCATCATTATCCTGTATGAAAAGAAGTCAAGTCTACGCAGAAAAACGGATACCCTATCTCTTCAGGACACTGAAAACTAAGTGCAAGGACACAAGCAATGCCCCATCTCCTTCTATTGGAAAAATATATGCCCAGTCCCCACCTCATGAATTTTATCATTTAGTAACAATTCACTCAACACTAAGAATCTTGAGATAAGATGGTATAGTGACGTAGGGATGAACGTGACGAGGTTGATCACCATCTTCCTCAAGGGAATAACTACTCCGAATCCAGAATCTTGAGATAAGATGGTATAGTGATGCAGGGATGAACGTGACGAGGTAGATCACCGTCTTCCTCAAGGGAATAACTACTCAAATCCACGAAGCTTCTCTGGATTCCTCACATAGACTTCTCGAATCCGATTCGTAAATCGATTTATGATTGAAATAAATGAGCTTTCAACCCTTTAAATAGGGATACTAAACCTTGGAAGAAGTTTCGGAATTAAACTACTACTAAAATTCCTAGAAATCATGACTTACTATAAATAGTAAACTTACTATTTATAGACAGTCGTGATTCCTACTAAACATCACGGTTTTCAGCCAAAAATAGTAAGTGTCCTATTTGGCTTAACCATACTATTCTCCTAATTATTCGAAGTACTTTTCATGTTGGACGCAACTCCTAAAGCCCAACAGATAAAGAGTTGTAATCAAACTAAAACTTACTATAAATAGAAAAAATGAAAATAAAATGGGATTTCAACCATAGATCTGATGGAATCTCGTAAATTTGACATAGGCAATCCGGCACGACCTAGTTGGGTGGCTAAAGTAGCTTGTCCTACCCCAAAAGCATACATGGCACGTTGGATAACTCATTCCGGTTTGTGAGATATGCCTGTTTTAAGGTGCTAACGGTTTGGATCACTTCCACCTCCAATTGGCCCTTTTCTGGTCCATCTTGGCCATGAAATAGTCTGCAACTTGTTCTACATCATATAGTGCGAGGAACAATTGATGCCATGCAAAATGCTTTTCCCTACTTGGAGACGGTAAAATGGTGCAAATCAAACTTTGATGGGATGGAACTAGCCTTTTGATTATGCGGAGAAATTTAAGTTTGATGAATTGAAAGTTAATTAGGGAAATATAGGGAAAAGTTGAAAATAAATCACATAAGTGGCAGATAAACTCACATTAGCACTAGGAAAGCAAACTATTCGCACTAAAAAATTAAAATAAAATAAAATAACTAAAAAATGTCCTATAAATTAAGTATGCATAGAGGGTACATCTATTGGATGAATCGGTTTTCACTCAAACATCATACTAGATCCCACATAACTTGAATGTATGGTAATTGTCATGATGTGTATGTGAAATTCATTCTGATCATTAGATGGAAAATTCCACGTTAGGCACAAGGCCAAAACATTAGACTGACTTGTGAATTCAGTAGCCCTCACCATAGAAAACAATTGGGAGAGAAGTCCTCTCTTCATTTTAAAAGCACCCACTGTGATGATTATATGAAATCCGCTCTAACCATTAGATTGGCCCATCAAAATTCACCACTGAGGCCCAAACATCAGGCCCATCCGTTATTCAGGTAGGCCACACCAAGTGTAACCATTTGGAAAGTGAGGATTGTACTACACATTTTTTGCAATTGTGTCATCCTCATGAATCATGGAATGGGCATATTTTTGTGCCATGTTCCTAAGCTAGGGTGATGCCCCTGGTGGTTGAAGTGGATATTTCACATAAACATCACGGTGAGGCCCACCCAAGCTGTTGATGCCATGCTCAAACTTTTTGCAAGAGCCCTCCTATTATGGGTTTGAATCATACAGATAATGGGCCCAACTTAGATTGCCTAGTATTCCAAAGAAATGTTGTATTTGATGTCTTAAATCTAATCAGATTCTGTGCAGATTTTTCGCGCAACTGCGAAAGTGCCGGATTTGTTTCCAATTTCGTTTATGATTCTTTCCGATTTTGTTTAGGATTCTTCCTAAAACTATATATATGGGTGTAAATGGGATTGGAAGATATTATTCTAAAGGATTCTAAGGCTTTCTAAAAGGGTTCTAGGGTTTTAAAAGGGTAGAGCAAGGGAGAGATTTGAGGATTGCTCAAGTCCGGTAAGTCCTTCCTCTTTGTAATTTCCGCTTTTACAGTGAAGATCTGTCACTTTGTGCCGTAGTTTTTTCCCGTAAAGGTTTTCCACATTAAATCTTTGTGTTCTCTTGTGTTTGTTTGGTGCTCTTAAATTGCTATCCTAGATCCATATCTGTGTGATTCCGTAATCCAAAACCTAACAAGTGGTATCAAAGCTATCGTTGGGGCACAAATCTGGATCTGTAGGATTAACATCAATGGGAAACACCAAGTTTAATATTGAGAAGTACTCAGGCAAAAATAATTTTAAGTTATGCAAGATTAAGATGATTAGTCTATTAACCAAGCAAGGCGAAACTAAGGCTCTTGAGGAGCGAAAATCAACTATGAAAATTTCTCAGGGGCTACAAAAGTTTTGAATCAAGCTTATATTTGTGTTTTCTCTTCATCCATGCCTGTATGATCTTATGGACAGGTTGGATGACAAATAAACATCACTATGGGGCCTAGCAAGGTTTCAATGGTGGAAATAATTATCCCCACTGTTTACAGTGGTATGATCCACTTGATATTTGGATATACTTCAATTTTGGGCTCAACCCCTTAAATTAGATGGAAAAATAGATGGACGGCCAGGATAGACCACATACATACAAGGTGGGCCCAATTGAGTTTACTCAATATGGTGAGAGCAAGAGCGCACTATCAGTATGCAATCCAATTTCGAAGCGAAACCGTCTAACAGCGTTAGACTTTTCCGAAAATGTAAATTTTTTAAATATATTTAAGCCTATAAGTCTGTCCTTCCTTGCTAGTGTATTAAAATGAGGCAGGTCCAAGGTGGCCCACTTAAGCCTTGGACCTACCTCATTTTTTGGTTCATAAATTAAAATGATCCAAGAAAATCATTGAACAGCATGGATATAAAACACTTACATCACGTTGGGCCCGGACGGTTTACCATCCGGGAGGCGGTGGACGCAATTCATGTTCTAATGGAAGTGGATTGGGATTGGCTAGTGTACCTCCTACCAGCCATATAGCTGTTGTAGGTACATGTCATGCGAGATGAGCACTGACGCTCCTCCAGCAAACGGATTAAAGGAGATCAAAGTTACATGGGCCCACACTGATGTATTTATTATATCTACACGGTTCATCTATTTTTAGAGATCATTTTAGAGCATTATTTAAAAAATGAATAATATCCAAAGATCATCTGGACCACACCACAAATAGCAACGAAGATAATGATTTTCACCGTTGAAAATTTTGTAGGGCCTACCATAACGTTTATTTTCTATCCAATCTGTTCATAAGGTCAAAAGGACTTAAATGAATAGGAAAAAAAATTCATACTGATCCAAAACTTCTATGACCCAAAAAGGGTTTCAATGGTAGACGTTCAATCTCACACTGCTTTTTGCAGTGTGGTCCAATTGATAATTAGATCTGTTTTATTTTTTGTCCAACGCCTTAAAATGAGCTCACCAAATGGATGGATGGTTTGGATATATATAATACATACCTCATGATTAGACCAAAAAAACTTGCTAACCAACCAATCTGCTTCCCCTTTTAATCTAAAAGTATATGTACGCACATTTGAGTAACGAGTCGGCTACTGAAGCTACGTCTCCAAGTTCTGTGAGCCCCACTATGATGTATGTGTTGTATCTACACCATCCATCCATTTTGAAATATCATTTTAGGGTATGAGTCAAAGAATGAGGCAGATAAAAATCTGTAGTGGACCCACCACATAAAACAGTGGCCACCATTGAAACTATTCCAAGGCCCACCATAATGTTTATTTGAAATCCAACCTGTTCAAAAGTTAAAAAAGACATGAAATAAGAGAAAACACAAATATCAGCTTGATCTAAAACTTTCGTGGCCTTTAGAAGTTTTCAATGGTGGGCCTCACTATCCCCACTGTTTTCTATGTTGGGTCCACTGGAGCTTTGGATTTAGATCATTCTTTGCATATTGCCCTAAAATGATCTCTCCAGATGGATGGAAGGTGTGGATATAAAACATACATCATGGTGGGGCCCATGGAGCTTGGTGACATCACTTCAATAACGTTTCTAGCTATTTTAGTATCTAATCCATGTCGTGTTTATTCAGTTTCCTATAAAATCTCCCTGTTGTTTAAAACTTTTACCAGTCAACGAATAATGTGTTGCCAGCACTCGACCTTATGAAAGGTATAATACGGTCGAGCGTATAGTACCTTTTCCCATATATATATATATATATATATATATATAAAGGTTCTATGCAGTCGAGTTCATGGGAACCTCCCATGAGGTTGAGCTGTGTGGACCCCACCATGATGCGTGTCGAACATCAACACCTTGCATTTGATGGGTCCCCTTTAAATTATGGGATATCCCAAAAATCAGCGGTATACAGAACTCAGGTTGGCCATACAATCTAAAATCATGTGAAAACATAGTTAAAACATATAAAAGCACTTTGTGGGGCCCACCTGAAATTTGGATGCATCTGAAACTTGGTCTGACCGCTCATCGAAGTGGGACACACATAATGGATGGGCTGGATTTGTGAACCAGTTCTCAGTGGGCCAAACAAATGATTACGAATGTTTTAACGGAGGGTAACCCCTCTAAACTTTTGTATTGAATTGATTTTTAAGACCTAGGCCCATCATGGAATAATGGAGGGTAACCTCGCTAAACTTTTGTATTGAATTGATTTTTAAGACCTAGGCCCATCATGGAATGGTGCATCTGACTAATGGGGTAGACGTTTAACACGTATCATGGTGGGCCCACACAACTCGACCTCATGGGAAGTTCCCATGAGCTCGACCACATGGAACCTTTTCCGTATATATATACATAGACACACCTTTTTATTTGGAAGAGACCATCTCCAAAAAAAAGAAGAGAGAGATTTTTACTGCAAAATTCTTCAAGCTAAGATGGTAAATTACTTATTGTCTTTTGCTTTTTAATTTTTTAATTTTTTATTTTAACAAAGTGGAAATTTTTAAGTCATCGAGCCCACATAGTATGTTTCTCACATCCAATCTGTCCAATATATAAACACCAACATTATCATTAGGCAACCCTAAAATATAGCGGATATGATCATAAGGTGGGCCAATCCATAAAAAGTAATGTACACCCTTTAAAATAATCTAAATTCTAGTGTAGCTGATCTGATGGATCTCATGTCTTGTTATTGTTATCGCCATGATATGCTCCCCATACATTTAACGGGTTGGATGTTATAGATAGCCACTTGGGCCCCATAAATCTTGAATTTCCCTAGAAAAAAAAATTTTAATGGGGGCATTTTTGTATTTTCATCTTCAAATAGCATAATAATGAGGCATGATTTGGTAAAATATAGATTCCTCGGGAATTTTACAGTGATAAAAATTTAATTTAATTTAATTTTTTTTTAAAGCTAGATCAAAATAAATAGTATCGAGAAATGCTCCAATGTTCTCAAAGTGTATTAGTTCTCCTGGTTGCATTGGCTAAATTTGACAGTCCACTAGATTGATCTAAACCGTCAGTTAAGTCTAAAACACATGTCAAGGGCTACTACGAAAAACTGACACTGATCTAATGGTCAAATCCATCCTAGAATCATTTTTATTTTTCTAGCCATCCTTTTCCAAACCAATGGATGGGGATAGTCAGGATTGCCTAATAAAATTGAATATTTAAAACCATAAGTAATTCATGGTAGGAGCTATTAAATAGATGGATAGAATGGTTGGTTAGACCTTTTTTAATTTTAGAGATGATCCTGAGCGTCCATATCTGCGGCTATTGATAATAGGATTTTTGCATGTCAGCACATGCACTTCATGGACGATTGGGATTGCCTAACTGTCCTAATTCAACTATACCGGAACATCTCTCATGTCCAACCGGTTTGGAAATTGAATATTACTTTGGAAGAGGAGAGTAGCTCGGGTGGCCCCCACTATTCATTATTCAGGTGGGCCACACCAAGGAAAACAGTTTGGAGGGTAACCTTTGCCAGGTACAGTTTCCAATTGGTGTGACCCACCTGAATCATGGATGGGCCTGAGTTTTAGGGCCCAAAACTAAATTTTAGTGTGGCATCTAATAGTTAAGAGTGGCTTACATATAATCATCACTGTGGACCCCGTAAAAATCAAGGGGATGCGTCTCTCCCAACTGTTTCCCTTGGTGTGGCGCACCTCAATCACAGGTCAGTTTGATTTTTTTGGCTATTACACATTTAGTGGGAGTGGATCTCTCATACACATCATTGTGGGCCTTGAAAAAACTCAAGTGGACATATAATTAAAGTCCTTTTTTAATAAGGTACATGTTAAGGTATAACTTCCGAACTTTTCACGGTAATCAATGAAGTTTTTAACGGTGGGGATTCAATAACGACTGTTTCATGTGGTGTGCTCTGCCTAAGATTTGAGTCAGATTCATTTTTAGGATCATGCGCTAAAATGAGCTTTCAATGTGGTTGGACGGTGTGGATTTAAGGCACATACATCACTGTGAGCCCCACAGCCAGGTGTTGCACGTGGATCTGGGGTCTCACCTAATTTGCTATCCTAAAATTCTCATAAAACCTATCAAATAACATGGTGTGGTCTACTTGAGTTTTCAGTCGGACTGATTTCTGTTTCTTCTCTTCACCTTGATGAGTTACACCTTAATAAGGGGTCTGATGAAAGTAAAACACCACTGGGACACCACAAACAAAGCTATTGTTGGCATCCTACTCCCATTCCCCCCTCAATGTGCCCACCTGAGTGGTGGATTATTGTTGGCATCCTACTCCCATTCCCCCCTCAGTGTGCCCATCTGAGTGGGGGATGTTGCTGATTTATATCCCTAGGGCCCAGAATCCACGGCAAAGCCTGATTGGAGTAGATTTTCACATATAAAACTGGGGGCATAAAAAACTTGCGTGTTTTTACATGATTGAGGCATAAAAAACAGAGCATGAAACAGGTGTTGGAGTAGATTTCGGTTATAAACCACCTAATCACTGCCGCCCACCACGTTCTACGTGCAAAATCCCCTTCGTGGGCCATGCCAATGGAAATAATGAAAATTATATGTTCGTCCGTGTGGCCCATCTGAATTTTGGATGATGTTGATTTTTATATATATTTTTTTCTCATCTTGGTGACTAACGCTTGATTAATGGATTTGATGAAAGATGTAACACAATAGCGGTTAGCATTCTCTGTCCCCTTTGCTCCATATGGTGTGGCCCACTTGAGTTAGGGATCTGGTTGATTTTTGGGATCTGGGGATATCATTCAAGAATTCACCCGTAATGGGAGTTGATGTCACATATACCACATGGTGGGCCTGAGAGGTTTGTTGTTGTTGGCCTAGGTAAAAGACATGTTTGGGAAAAAAATAATACTAGGAGAAGAAATGTGACTGAGAAGGGATGATGCTAAGGAGAAAAGTGGGGAGAATTTAAATATTTTATTTATATATTTAATCAATTTTAACTTTTTGTCTTAACTGATTTTAGCAATTGCTAAAGCTGGTTAATCTCAAATTACTACTTTAATCTAATGGCTAGTAATGTGCGACTAAAGCTCGAGCCTAAAGTCTTGATTGAGGTGAAACAATCTCTGCTGGAAGAAATATGATAGGTACAAGGCGATGTTGGTTGTAAAGGGGTATGGTCAGAATGAAGGCGTCGATTTCTGTGAGATATTCATATAGATTGTCAAACATGTATCTATCGTATTTGTATTGGCGTTGGCTGCTCAATACAATCTGAAACTAGAATAAATGGATGTAGACTACTTTCCTATATGGTGAACTAAAAGAGCAAATCTATATGAAGCAATCAAAAGGGTTCGAGATACAAGGGTCAAAGAATATGGTTTGTAGGCTAAGGAGGTCATTATACGGCATAAAATAATTGCTAAGCAGTGGTATAAAAGATTTGATTCTAATAAGTCAACGGTTTACTAGAAGTGAATATAATATTTGTGTCTACTTTAAGGCACTAAGTGATGGAGAATTCGTTGTACTGGTATTATATATTGGTGACATGCTTAACACCAGTCATAGTATGTCTGAGGTTAATGTATTGAAGACTCAATTATCAAATACATTCGAGTTGAAAAATCTAGGGATTGTAAAGAGGATTCTCAGTATTGAGATACACGGATAGGGAGAAGAGTGGGTTACAATTGTTTAATGCATAACACATTGAGAATGTATTACTCAAGTTTGGGGTCTTACTTAATCCACTTTTGTAAAATTCTCATAAAACCTATTATATAAAATGGTGTGGTCCACTTGAGTTTTCGGTCAGATTGGTTTCTGTTTCTTCTCTTCACCTTGTTGAGTTACACCTTAATAACTGGTCCGATGAAAGATAAACACCACGGTGACACCACAAACAAAGCTATGGTTAGCATCCTACTTCCATTCTCCCTCCCCCCCCCCCCTTCGCAGTGTGGCCCACTTGAGTGGTGGATGTCGCGGATTTATCTCCCTTGGGCCCAACATCCACTGAAAAGCCTGATGAATGGAGTGGATTTTTATATATAAGATTGGGGGCATCACAAACTTGGGTATTTTATGTTACACAGACATAAAAAAACAAAGCATGAAACAAGTGTTGGGAGTAGATTTCGGTCACCAAGCATCTAATCACGGACGCTGATTTCCTACAAAAGCCTTTCAAGGATTCTAGTTGGGGCCCACTGTGATGTTTGTGAGAAATCCAACCCGTCCATCCGTTTTGCGAGCTCATTTTAGGACATGTGACCAAAAATAAGGTGGATCCAAAACTAAAATGAGCCACATGAGAGGAAATGGTGGGGATTTAGTGACCACTATTGATACAATTATATGGCCACAAAAGTTTTGTATCGGTGTAAGTTTTTGGTGTTTTCACTTCATCTCAATGAAAATGACCTTGCAAACGGTTTGGATGGCATATAAACATCAAAGTGGGGCTCACATCGTTAACGTCAATATGCTCATTTGTAAATTGCTACATGTGGATGAGATGATGAAATATGAATATCAGGAATGCATTATGTTGAATTATCTTCTAGAATCATATGGGTCATTTAAAGACTCTTTGTGCACTGATGGGACAACCATTAGCATTGAGATCGTTATCTTAGTACTTCAGTCGAAAAGTGATGAGACAAAAAAAGTGATGACGTGGGTGCTTCTATAAATCCACTGGTTACAACGGGGAGGACTTCTGAGTGGTATAATGAATCTTCACGATCGATATCTGTAACATCCTGGATTTTCACTGTTTTGGATTCCCAAAAATCCTTGAAATTTCTTTTATAAATTAACTTTTAATATCACTTAAATGACCATTAGCACTCAATGTTAGTCTGTACAGGGGTGGTACCAGTAAAGAACCACACAAGTCCGATTAATCAACAGTAGGAAACCACCGAATCTGCCCGATCATTTGAACATCAAGTTTAGCCCCATGATTTACTCACATAGGGCCCAAGTCTAACCGACCCTTCGCTAACTAATCAAAACAAGCATGACTAAATTAAAGATCTAACCGGAGCAGAGTCAGCTAAAGCCCGGATCTTGAATAATAGACCAAATCAACCCCGTTACTCTTTTAGCCTAAAACTGACGGTTTAGAGTAAACATGGCCAAATCTCCACTTTCACTAGCTATAAATAGGCCTCACTATGAACATAGTTATTCCAAACCCTAATCATCGCCCATGAGAAATTTCAATACCTAATTCATTCTAGAAATGCCCCGATTTTCCGAACAAGTTCTAGACCGCTCGTTGGTGGGCCACTAGTCCCAAAACTATAAAATAATGTTCGTCTTACTGGGCTTGACGTCCATCGCGGGAGTCGGACTTGGGTGTTGTCCAAAACTGCTTAACTTGAGCCAAAGAACGAGTGCATGAGAAGTGCAAATACCCTAAAGGAAGAATCTGAAACTTAAGTGAATTGGGTCGTCCACTCTTACGCGAAGTTGAGAGTTTCAGACCGTCGGTTTGTGACCAAACTTCACATGTAGAGTAAGGATATTTTCCTGCTCATATCCGTATAGCCGCGGCCCCGATCAACCATCGGTGACCGTTGAATAGACTTCTAATTATATCTGTCGATCGGCGCATCCAAATGGCGGGCCGATCATGTCCATACGTAGATCATCATTAGGGCTAACTATCCTACGGTGTATATCAACATGTACGCCCCATAGTGGGCCCTAGATGTTAGAAAGACCCTCCTATAGGGCTAGTATAGTAAAAGCCTAGCCATTGGGGCCATTTACACCAAATCTGACACTATAAAAGGGCCTCATTTGGGCACCCCCTCTCCCCATACGAATTTGCCCTAGGGAAGGAAAGAGAGAAGAGAGAAAAGGGAGAAAGAAGAAAGGAAGAAGAGAGGAAGGGAGAGTGAAGGAGAGTGAAGGTGGGCCATAGATCAAAGTGGGGCCCAAGGGAGTCCCATCTTGCAAAACCCTACCTCTCCCTCAAGAAAATCCATCATCCACAACCGGGAGAACCCCTCTCTGCCGATTGGGTAAGTAAATCTCTCATTTTTTTGGAACCTCTCATGTTGAGGGATGTTTTGCATGAGATTCTAACATGCAAATGCGCTTCCTCAGGATTCCGGCTAATCGACTCCGAGTTCGGCATTTCTAGGTCATTTCCAATATCTCAACGAACCATAAGTGCGGACTATTATCCTTAGGTAGCCTAGCACCAATTTCAATATGAATCTAATGATTTTGTATGCTTGGATGATGTATTTGGAGAATCTAGAGAAAACCTAGGAATTGTTGGTTTGTTTGGAATTGTATGGAATTGTATGTCTTGTTGATTTTCTCATATGATGTTGTTCTTGCTTCTCACATGATTTGGTACAAATTAATGATCTCATGTTTATGTCTTATTTGATTTCTCATATGATGTTGCCTTATAGCATGTATGTCGTATTAATTATTGTGCAATTTGGTTCCATGTGTGTAGGAAGTGCTTAACTTCCTCACTAACCTACACAACACACTTGCACCCTTAGTTCACATCATCATTCGCTTTACTTAGTAGAGAAATTTTATATTCTATGTTGGAAGATATGCACGCTTGCTTCTACTTGTATTATACGATAACCCTGATTGTGGCATGTTATGGAATTACCCTCAACCCTTGGGTTGGTCAGGAAAATGAGGAGAGTGAAGGCGGTCCCGTTGGTAAGACTATCCTGAGACTAAACCCATGGATTTGGGGGAATACGTGTGGGCGACAGTAGTTAGACTACATGGGTCACTTGTATCCGATGTCGTCTGTCACGTGTTTACCTGGACTCATGCGGTGTAGCCTATTTACTATCCAACCTTAATTGTTACCCTTGTTTGCTCACATATGTATGGAACCTGGAACACCCTATAACCGTTGTAGCCCATCGATAACCAGATTGAAACCGATCCACCACCTCGTGAGCCAGGCATGGTGGAATGGGACACTATGTCCGAGCTGTCGGCCTACGCTGGGGTGACGCGCCTCCCCGTAGTGACCGCGAGCGATCCCAGTTCTCAGCACTCCCCATGTGCTTGAAGTCGGGGATGGGGAACCCGACGGGATCAAGGATCGCGGTGCCCTGGCCTCGCGCATTGAGGGGTATTGGCCTCGCAACCAGTTCAGGGCATTGATACATGGGGTGTATCAGTTTTTCCAACCTGCTGGATGAATGGAATTAACTAAGAACTTGGCTAACATTATCATTGCATCGCATTAGCTAGGTTGGCGACTCGGCAGTTAAGGTCGCTCTGAGTGAGTGTTGGTCATACACGATCGTTAGACGGAGTCGCTTGAGGGAGTGTTGTGGCGAGGGCATGCATCATATCATCTATCATGCATACGTAGTAACAAGATTAGTTATGTGTTATGAATGATTGCCTTTTATTAAGTTCATAATATAATTGATGTCTGTTACAACTTAAGATTAATAGCACTCATTGAGTTGATCACTCACTCCTACTCTGGGACGGTGTTTTAAAACACCAACCAGACTGCTCGTAGATGCAGGTGATGCTAAGTATGAGGAGCCCGGCGACGCGAGTCTCGAGGAGGAGGACGAGTTCTCCTACTTCCAGTTGATGAGCGGGTCTTCATCGGCTCAGTAGATGGAACGTTAGATCGCCGAGTAGTGGACTTAGCCCTATTCTTTTGGACATGATATTCCTTTTGTGATTTTGTTGGGCAGCGCCTGGTGCGACCCATTTACATTCTTTTGGACTTGTATATATATTTGACTTATATCATTTCAGTAGATCAGTTGTGATTATGTTTCATGTTCCAAGAAATTCCATGCTACACATTTAAACCTGATTAAATATAAATCAATAAAAATTAACATAAGTGACACCGGGGAACTTGGGAGCCAAGTTTATGTACGACTCCCAATTTTCAGGGCGTTACAATATCTAAGTCCAAGGGAAAATGGCAAAGGTAAGTTGAAGTGATGGAATCATGGCATGACATGACACATAAAGAAGTATTGTCAGAATCCTAAGTAGAGGAATGTAATGTCTCGAAAAAATCCGTACAAAGGCCTGAGTACCACCTCAGGCAGAAATCAAACAGGACCAAATCCTTTAGAAATTAGGCGAGAATTAACTAGTGCTAAACTAGCTTATCTGTGAAATTAGCACTAATCACTTTAAATATGATCTACAAGACCCAAACCGTGTAGAATCATTACCGCTACATTACCTTAAAACTTAGGATCAATCTCAAGTCCTAGTTGCTCTCGGGAGCACATCGAAACTCCGTATCAGACCTGGACCGCACGTTGAAAGTCCGATAACTAAGAAACTATACGAATATGACCACCTCGTTGGACTTGACAACTATCCAGAAATCAAGTCCTAATAGTATAAAAAAACGCACGACTTGAGCCCGGAGCGAAGTGTGTGAGAAACGCGAATATCTTTTAAAAATAAACCTAAATTTAAGTAAACTGAGTCGTGCACTTGCAGGTCCAAATATAAGGCTCAGACCGTCAGAATCTGACCTAATTACACCCTCGACTCAGGGAAAATTTTCAACACATATCAGTGCACTTGTAGCCCTGATTGAGTACGGTGACCGTCGAACTGAAACTGGTCCGCCACGGTCGATCTGTAGATCCAATGTCAAGGAGCTTAAGTCCGACCGCACGCATAAAAGGGGCCTCCAGAAGTGCTTCGTTGGACTAAAACAGACGCCCTTTTGATATAACCTAAGTATACCTTAGGCCTGGGGCCATTTCCATTAGACCTGGGCCTATATAAAGGCCTAAACCTACTTCTCTCTCACCACATACGAATTTCCAAACCCTAGGAAGAAAAGAGAGAGAAAAGAGAAGGAGAAAGTGAGGAGAAATGAGTGAGAGTGGGAGTTAGTTGTCGGGATCTTTCCCTAACGCTCCATGTGCTTAACCACGATTTTTGTATCGCTATTTCAGCGATTCCGACACCGTTCTTAGGTAAGAAAAACCTAACCCTAGCCTGTTTTAGGGTTTCAAATAGTGTAAGTGATGAAATAGCTAACCTATTTCATATTGTAGGTTGTCGTTGTGCCGTAGACAAAGACTTGGTATACAAACTGAGTTCGATACTTGTTTACCGGTGAAAGGTGCGAACTATAAATGTTTAGGTTATAGTTTTCAAGGTTTTCAATGTCAGTTAATGATTTATGACTGACTTGAATGCTATCACATGCTTAGATGTGATGTTTCCCGCACTTTACACATATATATGAACTATGTTGAATATAGTGAAATCCATGTGTTTGTTGATATGCTTAAATGAATATGGGATTATAATTCGTGCTTGCCATGATTATTAATTGTAAATGCATGATCGTTGTATACGTGACATCTTCTTGTGAAAGGATTTGTTACAACATGTGTTTTAATTAAGTTATTACATATATATAATATATGTAGTCTAAGTGTTTAACAAAATGACTGAATGAGTAAATGCTTGTTTAATGGTATCACATAAGGGCGTTGAGACAGGATCCTAAACCCCCTATCTATACTTATGGTTTCCTTATGTAACCTATCTACTATCACGTGATTTGTGATGAAATGCCTATGTGTATTGGCATGTACACTATGTGTTTGTTAAAATGCTCAAATAAGATTTCTATGTGGATTGATTATCACATGCTGTTCTCGACTCTCACATGTGAAATGAATTGTTCGGAGTGTGTTTGGGACTATGGTATAGTCCAGGCAATCGGTAACAAGTCCTGAGTTAGTGGCTGAGGTTGTTTCGTCACACCGGACGTGTTCGATGAATCCGAGTCGTACTTGGGTTGTCGACAGTGGTTAGGCCACACGAAGTGCTTTCGCGCTCCATGTCGATCGGCTCGACATACGCTCATACCAGTCAAGCTCATCAAGTAACTCGATTGACCCGATGTATGTTTATCATATATGGACGTTACTGCTTGAACCTAAGGTACCGAAACTCACCAGTGGAAATCTCGTTAACCTTGGTATCTCGATCCGCTAAGACTCATGAGTCGAGCATGGTGATATGGGACACCGTGGTCGAGTTGTCGATCTACGCTAGGGTGACGAGCCTCCCCATAGTGACCAGTGAGCAACCCAAACTCGTGAGCCGAATACGGTAGTATGGGACACTGTATTTGAGCTATTGGCCTACGTCTAGGTGACGAGCCATTCGTAGTGACCTCGAGCATACTCTAAGACTGCGCTGAGGTGACGAGCCTCACCGTAGTAAATAAGAGTATAAACCAGGCATGTATCGAGGTGACGAGCCATTTGTAGCGACCTGTAACCATAACATCATATGAGACTGGCTAGGACTGACGACCCTAGAATGGATCATCATTTGGGAAATGATATAAGGGAGGTACCTTAGTTTCACAATCCTGCTGTATGAAAAGGCCTAATAGTAACTTGGTAATCACGCTCATGCACTGCATTGCATGTGTCGTTTGGCGTTAGGTAGAGCACTGAGGAAGTGACTGACATGCCATGACCGTGAGATGAAGTTCGTAGAGGGAATGCAGGCGAGGGCATGCATCATTATTACATACCATTCTTGCATTAATCACAGTACTTAGGGATGTTTGATTGTATTGCGTTATCATTACTGCTTGACTGAATTGATAACATGTTAACCTTTGCTTTATTGTTCCACTGAGTTGATCACTCACTCCCATGTTACGGGACGGTGTTTTAAACACCAACCAGACCCTGTTGTAGTTTCAAACGATGGTGCAGCTTGCGAGGCGGAGCCGGACTTTGAGGATGATGAGGAGGCATTCTCATATATGCAGTATTCTGGCGGGTTTCTATAGACCGTTCTGATCAACGGGGCTTCAGGGCTTATACTTGTAGTGGACTATCACTTTTTAATATTTTATATTTTGAAACAATACTTGTAACTATTTGACCTGGCAATGCGTTCATACTTTGGGGACCTGCAATGGTTTATACATTTTATACACTTATCATAGTCTTCCGCTTGCGTAAATTCAACTGTCCTTGGAGTATGATTTACTGATCTAGCTTAATCTCATTCATGTTTTATGTACTAACATGGACAACATTAAATCATCATTACCTATGTTGAATAAGTGATGCGTTGGAACGTAGGAGTTGGGTACTTACTCGACTCCCGATTTTCAGGGCGTTACAAGGAATGAGAAATCAGAGAGTTTTTATAGAGAGGCCAGTACTGTGGAATTCAATGAGAAGGTGAGTGGGTAGTGATGTGTTGACTGTGTCAAAATTTGGGTATTTCAGCGATGAATAGATTTTGGATACGGGGGCTTCGTATTACATGATCCCTTTTAGGAGTTGGTTCACCAGTTATAGTGAGTACAATTGTGACCAGGTGTTTATAGGCAATGAAAATGCATGTAATGTGGTTGGTTTTGGATTGATGCATATCAAGATGTTTGATGACATTAAGCATATCTTGACAAATGTGAGAAGCGTTCCTGAGTTGAGGAAGAGTTTGATATTTGTGGGAGCATTCGAGGCACTTGGGTGTGAATCCATTGGGTCAATCGAGTCCTTCAAGTCTCAAAGGGGGCATTGTAATCATGAGGGTACAAAGGAATGGTAACCTCAACAAGTTGATCGAAAGCACTTCATTAGGTGGAGCTACGGTAGCTTGAGCGGATTCCACGTTTGCACGTATGTGGAATGCGCGCCTATGTCACGTGAGTGAGTGGGGCATTAAGTTACTTTTATGATCGTTGTTTAATTCTAGTTTTTACAAGCATAGATTTTAGTATATGCGAGCAATGTATATATGGTAAATAGTCAAGGTTGTCTTTTAAAGTTTGGGTAACATATATGTAAGGGGGTTTTGGATTATGTGCATTCTAATGTATGGGGGTGGTCGCTTGTAGTTTCTGGTGGAAGATCGTTATGGTTTATTACATTCATTAACTACTACTCCAAAAATGTATGAGTTTATTTTATAAACAGTAAGCCTGAGGTTTTTACCAACTTAAAATATTGGAAGGTAATGATGTAAAAATAGTCAGGGCGAAAAAGTGAAAGTGTTGAGGATAGACAACGGTGGAAAATTTACTTATGGGGATTTTAATTGGTTTTGTGAGGATGAAGGGATCATAGGACGTAACAAAGTGTGTGACACACCAGAGTATAATGGTGTGGCTGAGCGAATAAATTAAACTCTCTTAGAAAAGACTCAATATATAATGAGTAATGTAGGGTTGGACAGAAATGTAGGTTGATGCCGTTAACACGGCTTATTTCTTGGTGAATTGGTTCCCTTTTACGACTATAGATTATAAAATTTCAGAGGAAGTGTGGAATGGTCAACAGATAGACTACTCAGGGCTGTGAGTATTTAGACTACTCAGGGCTATGAGTATTTAGTTACGTTGCTTACTCTTATGTACCGTCAGTTGAGAGAGATAAGTTGGACCAAATGGCTAAAAAGTATGTCTTTATTAGCTATGGAAATGGTGTGAAATGGTATAGGCTATATGACCTGGTCACATGGAAAATCATCCTTAGGCATAACGTCAAAGTCTACGAAGGATCATTATTTCATAAAGATTGACACAGGGAGGACGAAAACTCATTTGTGGACGTTTAAATAAACATAGACGAGACACGGGCTCATACTGAAATGCAGACAAAGGTGCAAGAGTAGGTGGAAAAGCCTTCCTTGAAAAGGAATCCACTAAGAGATCATAAGTTACCGACAAGATATAAAGATGACCCGAATGTTGCATTTTCCTCTATTTTTCAGGAGGCTATTGATGATATAAATGACAAAAAGTAAAAAAGCGATGATGCATGACTAGATGGGCTCCCCATACAAGAATGAGACGTGGGAGCTGTTGGAGCTTTCTGTAAGCCCTGAAGTGATAGGGGCAAGTGGATCTTCAATAAGAAACGTAATAGGTACAAGGCAAGGCTGATAGCGAAGGGATACACTCAGAGAGAAGGTGTTGACTTCGATGAGATATTCACGCCCATGTGTGAACGTTGGGAAATTGGCGCCCCTGCAGATTTTGTGTTTGTGGTGGGGAAAACTGGGGGTGATTGTGTTGATTTGGATTGATGATGCAACAGACTTGGAGTCACCACTAGCCATTTAACTAAAAATCACACAGTCGACTAGAGCCTGCAAAATATATAAAGTTATAGAATCTATAGACTCTTGCTTTTAAGTTGACTCCTGATCTAAGACATGAGATTCTGAGTAAGGGTTCTTAGTTATAGAGTGGGAAGGTGTTAGACACCCTCTCTGCCCGTACAGGTGTACTGTCTTTACTCCGTGTGGTAAAATAGTCTTAAGGGATAGGATGACAAGATTGAAATGAGATTAGATAGACTTGGATTTCTGATGTGATAGGGTTCGAAATTTCGGCAAGCCGCAGAGCATACGTCCATAAAGAGTATAGAAACGAGATTTATGATGATGCTATAATGACATGTAGAAGGATTAGATTACTATGAGTTTCTGATGTAACAAGATCCAGAGTTCTGGCAAGTTATATAACATACATTCAATGGCAATCTAGAAGAGCAATGGGCTTGAGAAGGGAAGTAATGATGCAATTGATAAGATATGAATGTTAGTGATGATTGCATGATCTTTTGCTTGTACTTGACATGACTTGGATATTTAGGTGCATCATGATTGGAAGGATTGAGAGGTTAAAAGATGGCCGGATGAGGTTGGAGGGGCCTGGAAAAGATGGGAGCTTGAGAACTCAAGCACTCCCTCCCACTCTCACTCACTCACTCACTCTCTCTCTCTCTCTCTCTCTCTCTCTCTCTCTCTCTCTCCTTATCTTTATTGGTTAGTAGTTGTCCTAAATCAAGAGAGAAGGGGGGTATTTATAGCCCATTGGGATTACTTTTGTGTAATTGAAGGGTTTATGAAGGGTAAATGATGATGTGACAGTTTTAGATTGGTAGAGAGAATGGAGACGCCATGTGACACTTTCTTATAGGTTGAAAGGGTTCGTAAAATAATAAATAGTATGCATTTTGGGGTCAAAGAGGTTCAGGCATAGTTGACTTTCGAGGAGAGAAATAGTTGTAGCTCCGGGCACATTTGTCGAGAGAATGCGGTAATCGGATTACCGCCTCTGACTGATCTGGCTTCGCGCACATTTTTTCGAGAGGGGCGGTAATCTGATTACCACCTGGGCACAATTGCTCCCGGGTTTGGCCGGTGGGCTCAATTCGAACCCTAGGCATGGCCCAAAGCCCATTTTGATTTTTTTGCCAAAAGTGACTCGAAAATGGTTTAAAGACGACTCGAAATATGGATGGTTTTTAAGCATGCTTTGGCTTGGGTGATGGCCTGAGTTAAGTTATGGTTTCGAGTATGATGGCTCAAGTTTGGCTAGGGTTTGGATCAGGTTTTGGGAAATGGTTGTGGTTTTAGGTAAGGTGTGAGGTTCAAGTTCAATTCTTAAGGATCATCCATGCCTTATCAAATTGCTAGCTTGAGCAGGGTGTCTACACCATGGTGAAGTAAGTATATATCAGATTCGTATTGTTGGTTGCCTAATACAATTTTGAGCTGAAATATTAGATGTGAATATTGCTTTCCTGCATAGGAAATGGAAAGAGCATATTTACATAAAGCAATTAGAAAGTTTCGAAATACAAGGGGGTAGAGACCAATATTTGCAGGTTGAAGAGGTCTTTATATAGTTTGAAATAATATCCTATATAATGGTACATGAATTTTAAGAATTTCATGGTGAGTTAGGGGTTTATCAGGAGTGAGTATGATCATTATGTCTATTACAAGAGACTAAATGATGGGAAGTTCATTATCTTGGTATTGTATGTTGATGACAAGCTTATCGCCAATTATAGCATATCTGATTTCAATATACCAAAGACTCAATTATTAGTCACATTTGAGATAAAAGATATGGGGGGTGCAAAGAGGGTTTTCAGCATTAACATACATGGAGACAGGAAGATGAGTAGACTATGCTTATCTCAGACAGAATATCTTGAGAAAGTATTAGTGAAGTACAGGATGGACAAGGCAAAGTCATTTAACGTTTCCAATGCGACTCATTTCAATCTTTAATGCGACTCATTTCAAGCTTTCTTATGAACGGCGTCCTGAAATAGATGAATAAAATCATATTATGTCTCGTATGCCTTATTCAAGCGTAGTTGACAGCTTGTTATATGCCATGATTTGTATGCGACCAAATATTTAACATTCGGTGGGTGTTATTAACAGATATATGTCTAACTTCAACAAGTAACGTTGGGAGACAGTGAAATAGCTACCTTGATATATTCGAGGTACGCAAGATTACATTTTGACTTTTGAAAAATCACGGGACAAGTTATATATGCCGTGTGGATTCATAATATACGGGCATTGTGGATGATAGAAGGTAGACTTCCAGCTACTCATTTGAATTAGCAAGTGGAGCGATCAATTAAATGTCAAAACTCCAGTTTGTG
This sequence comes from Magnolia sinica, assembly GCF_029962835.1. Lineage (NCBI taxonomy): Eukaryota > Viridiplantae > Streptophyta > Magnoliopsida > Magnoliales > Magnoliaceae > Magnolia > Magnolia sinica. The sequence continues at coordinate 9,378,233 of NC_080587.1, read as the reverse complement.
GTGGCACTTTCCACAGTCGATGTTAAGTATATAATAATGATAGAAGCATCCAGAAAGGCGTTTGGTTGAAGGGAATAGTAAATTGGTTGGGGCTTCAATAGGAGGTTGTGCTAGTTAATTGTGACAACAAAAACATGATTAATTTGGCAAAGAACTTTGTTTTAACACCCACGTACTAAATATATAAGTGTGCATCATCATTTTATTTGACGGGTGCTTGAGAAATAAGGTATGACTATTGATAAGAGACACATAAGTGTGAATTTGGGTGACATGCTTGTAAAGGTGGTTCTCACAGAGAAGTTAACGTTTTATGCAACTTCTCTAAGCTTGACAAAACCTTATTAAAGACGTAGTGTGCACGAGAAATAACAATGAAGATATGATGGAAGGCAATTAGAGATGCTGATGGTAAAGGAACAGTGGAAAACAAAGATTGAATACATGGTGTAGATTGTTGTCTAATGTCTAAGAAGGATTGTCGATGTCATTAATAGACCACTCGAGCTCATCGAGCATATGTCGATGATGTCAATAACATTGACAGAAGTTCGATCCCATTGAGAAAATTCGAAAAAATTATAGTTGATTGCTAGACAAGTTTGGAGGTTGTTAATCGATGACATTGAGGAATTTTCGATATCATTGATTAATCCTCGATGTCCGTTGATGCCATCAAATGACCCATCAGAGGGGCGTGCAGTTTTGCGTAAGTGTGCGATTTGTTTCCTATTCCAGGTGGGTAGTTTATATATCAAGTGTAATTGGGATCATGGAGAAGATTAGGACTTTATAAGTTGTTCTAAATGGTTCAAGTGCATATTTAAGGTTTTCAAATGAGATTCGAGAGTTGTTTGAATCGGTAAGATTTACTGTTTCTTATAATATTGTTTTCATAGTGCATTATTCGTCGTTTTGTACCATTTTTTTCCTCCGGCAAAGGTTTTTCCACGTAAAATTCCGATTACCTTCTTACTGAGTTCCTTTGTGCGATTGTGATTACGTTGCTTGATTCTACTTTATGCGCTTTTATGAGTTCTAAAACAAATTAGGTATTACACTTATTGAAGAAACAACTTAGTGGGTGTTACCCCTACAATAGAGCCCACCTTGATGATGTGTTGCATGTCCATGCCGTTAATCCATCTTTGAAGCTCATTTAAAAAAGGGCTACCAAAAATTTTGCATATCCAAATCTCAAGTGGACCATACCAAATGAAACAATAGTGATTGCGTCACCATTAAAAATTCCAAAAGCTCATTGTAAGGTTTTCATAATACTTATTTGCAATCCAGCTTGTTGATAATGTGAAGAAGATTTGGTTGAAGGCAAAATAGAAAGATCGGATTGATAATTTTATGACCTAAAAAAGTTTTTACTGGTTATTCATCACTTTTTCTACTGGCATAGAGTTTCCTTATATTCGGCATCTTCTTATGTTTTGGGAACGCACGCTACAGTGAGATGGAAAAACAGATGGACAAAGTACATATTCAAAAAATACATCAAGGTAGGCCTCACACGGTTAGGTAACACCCACTAAGCTACTTCGGATAATAGCTAATCCGCTCTCTCAAACTTTAATCACATTGGCCCCGATCGGCCTGGATCTGGCACCCGTGTGGTGCCAATATCGTTGGCTCAACCCGCACTGCAAGAGCGTGAAACACCCTAAGCTTACCGTCATTTCTTGACTTCCCTTTCATGTTAAAAGCATTTACTCCTAATGACCAAAATGCCCTCGTAGTGATTTCCATCTACCCTTCTTCAAAATTGGACTGTGTACTAAGTTAATCAATACGCTCTTATCGTACTGAGTAAATTCTGTTAGGCCCACCGTGAATGTATCTGGTCTATCCACGCCGTCCATCCGTTTTTCCATCTTATTTTAGGGGTTGAAACCAAAATTTAAGCATATCCAAAGATCAAGTGGACCATACTATAGGAAACAGTTGGAATAATGATTTCCATAGTTGAAATCTTTATGGGGTCCACCGTGATGTTTGCTTCTCATCCAACCTGTTCATAAGATCCAAAAAACATGGACGAAGGGAAACTTCCATAGTCCCTGAGAAATTTTCAATGGTAGATGTTCAATTCACACTTTTTCCCGAGGTGTGGTCCACTTGAGGTTTGTATATATTTCATTTTTAAGCTTAAGCCCTAACATTATCTGGTAAAATGGATGGACGGAGTGGATAAAATACATAAATCACAATGGACCCCACAGAGTTTACGCAGTACGCTTCGCGTACGGAGTTACTCAGTACGCAATCCGCTTCCCTCCAACCGCATCCCTCTCTCTCTCTCTCTCTCTCTCTCCATGAATCGATGATCTCCAAGCCGTCATGAGGCCCATCCATGATCTCCATACCCTGAATCAACGGACCAGATCTGTTTCCTCCCCTCTCCATGTCATCATCAACATCATCATCTCGGTTGGACTTGGGGGCCTTTGCATCCCCGAACGACGACAAGGCCGCCGAGTCCGTGAAAGTCGTTGAATGGGAGGATCTGCAGCAGGAGCTGGCGAGGCTCTGGAGCCTGTCGTCAGCGCTCAAGAAAGCTAAAGAGAGGAAGGATCTCCTCTCGCAGAAGCTTGAGTCCCTCATCCAGGTTGGTTTTCCTCTTCCATTTAAGGTTCGATTTCGAATTGTAGGGTTTCGAGGATATGGATTTTGTCGATGGAGGGTGTTGGATTGGATTCGCAGGTTCTAGGGTTTGGATTCTTGTACTTGCGGGCGGAAATTAGGGTTTGTGAGGAGAGGAAGTGTATGATCCTCAGCCCGAGAATATTAGCATTTCACTTGAGGACAAGTGGCCCCCGTGGTTCATTGATCATCACCGTTGGTCTGATTTGATCCTGGATGGACCGTGGTCTGTAAATCTCCCTGGTTGGAAGATCCTCTCCACCAAGCTTGGGTTTCTTTCTTTTTCAATTGAATGTGGAATGTTCATATGTTTCTATTCTCAACTTTCTATCTGCAGCCAGGTGTTGTTTGGATGTCTGTAAGCTTTTAAGTAGCAAGTGACTTTCTCCTTAAAGTCACTTAGGTGCTGCCTGTTTGGATGCAAGCTGTACAGGTGAGTAGGTTTATTTATTTATTTATTGTGTGGGTACCTGTAAGTAACTTACAGGTAAGTAGTGTATTCATACGAAACAAAGTCACTTATGCCCATCTTTGAGCCAATTCTTAGGCTAAGTCAACTGCAGATTCAAAACTCATGTCGGTCTTCTCCACTAATTAGGTGGGATGCACTTTTGGCACAATCAGCTGATGGGAAGGATCCGCCCAAATGCAGATACCTTCAAACTAAGCACAAGTCACAAGAATCACAAATAAAGCAAAACAATAACAAGAAATTTTCATTCATTTCCAAGGTGCCTTAATACTAATCATGTCAAACTTTTAACCGAGTTTTGAAATGTACAAATAAAGAAGATTCATAATGCCATTAACAATCAATGACTTGTTACAAAAATGGAAAAGTAATCAAGTGATGCCTACGGGATAAGAATGCTTTTAAGAAGATTTGATTGATTGATTATTGCATAACTAGCTTATTGATTTTACTAGCTAGCCATCTAAATAAGAGGCTTGGGCCTACTTATCGATGCCAGTTGTTGGGCTTGGGCTTAATGGGCTTGGGCTTGACCTTTAGATATGGGGCCCAATTCAACTTGCATAAATTCACTTCTCCCCCGCTTGAAAGAACTCGACTTCGGCATGTTAATGGCCTAATATTATTATTAGAGTTTAGAATTCAGGTGATGAAAGTCTGCAACTATGATTCTTGTGGCATCGGATAGAAGTCGTCCTTATTAATGGATGAGAAACTTTAGGTAACCACCTTGGCGTGTGGAGACAATTGGTCGTCGATAACATCAATGATCATGAGGTCAGAAGTGTGATGGCATGTTCTTCCATACCATTCTCAATATGCTGCCTATGATAGATGGAAAGATCTTCCGCATTGAGAGTAGGACTGATAGGTTAATTTGGTGGGAGATCCAAAACATAATCATTAACACTAATCGTCTTTATAATTTTGAATGGTCCCACATTATAAGGATGAAGCTTTTTCAAGGATATAGCGGGTAACCATTTAGGACGAATATGAGCCATAACCATGTCACCTTCCGCAAATTCGACAAAACAACGTCTTGCATCTATATGTTTCTAATAATTTTCATTACTTTGTCATACACTTGCTACATATGATGGGTGAAGTCATCAGATTCTACGCTTGGCCTCAACTCTATGGGTAGAGGAACCAACTCGACTAGAAGACACGATCATATACCTACCAGTTACTGCTTCAAAAGGTGACATTCCTATGGATCTGTTGACTTGAGTTATTATATGCAAATTCAGCCATGGGCATTACTAGGTCCCACATAGCTATATGATCGTAGACAAGACACCGTAATAACTTGCCTAAGCTATGATTGACCTCTTCCGTTTGACCATCGATTTGAGGGTGGTAGGCACTAGAGTACTAAAGCTTGGTCTTCATTGCCACCCAAAGAGTCTTAAAAAATAATTCATATTTGGTATCATGATCTAATATAATTGTCTTCGAAAGCCCATGAAGATGAGCAACTTCTTGAAAAGATAATTGAGCAATCTTGAGGGTGTTTTTTGTATTCGAACATGGAATGAAATGAGCAATCGTTGAAAATCAATCTACCACCACAAATACTGAATCAACTTTCTGAACCGTTCTTGGCAAATTCAGGATGAAGTCCATGCTGAGATCTTCCTAAGAGCGTAATGTGATTGACAGTGGTTGATACAATCCACCGTTTTTCTTTAGACCTTTAGCGAGCTAGCAAACCTTGCATGACGAGTAAATCTTTACAACATCTAATTTTAGATGATGCAAAAAGTATCTATTTCCAATGAAGGGGCTAGGGTCTTATCACGACCCAAGTGACCGCTACACACATCGGCATGTAACTCCCTCAAAATATACTCACGGATAGAAGTACTGGATAGGTAAAGCTGTGTCCCTCAGAATAAGTAGCCATCATGAATGCTGAAATGTGGGTGTCTTGCATGTTATCCACTAAGAATGTTTGTATAAATACTTCCGAAATCCTTGTCATCAGTATACTCATGCTGCATTTCTTCAAATCCCGAAATAGTGACAAGCATTGATGATAACAAATGTGCACGACGGCACAATGCATTAACAACTTGATTGTCCTTGCCACCTTGTGACGGATGATAAAGAAGAACTCTTGAAGGTGAGTGTTCCACTTAGCACGGTGAGCGCTTATCTTATGCTGAGATTTTAGATACTTGGAGTGCATTATTAGAGTATAAGACAAATTCCTTGCCAACCAAATAGTGACGCCAATGCTGTATAGTCTGAACAACAGCATAAAACTCCAAGTTGTAAGTGGAGTACTGCTGCTTCGCATCAGAGAGTTTTTCATTGAAGAAGGCTATTGAAGAAGGACAAATTCCTTGTGATTGAGAACTCCACTAATACCGATGTTGGAAGCATCGCTGCTAACCTCAAATACCTTTGTAAGGTTCGGAAGGTGCAAAACTGGAGCTTTGATCATTTTATATTTGATCCTATTAAACGCTCTTGTTGTTGCACTTGTCCATGGAAACTCTATGTTTCATGCAATCGTTAATCGAAGCCACGATGCCACTGAAGTTATGCACAAAACGTCAATAAAATGTAGGAGGTCATGGAAACTATGAACTTCAAAGATAATGGTAGGTGTTGGCTAATCGACAATGATTTTTATGTTGGTGGGGTCCACCTTTACACCTCGTGACGAAATAATGTAGAAGATCGTGGGTGTACTCATGAAGGTGCACTTTTTAATGTTATTGTAGAAACACTTGTGGCGAAGGACTTTGAAGATATGACTTAGGTGATTGAGGTGCTTCATCCTCTACTTACTATATGTAAGGATGTCATCAAAACATACAACTACAAACTTACTAATAAATAGGTATAACGTCCGGGTCATGACTTGATGAAAGTGCTAGGTGTGTGGCATAACCAACCATTCATACAGACCATCCTTCGTCTTAAATGCCGTTTTCCATTCATCACTTAGTCGGATGCGAATCTGGTGGTATCCACTATGAAGATCAATCTTAGAAAAAACGCTAGCACCCTGCACATACCCAACATATTACCGAGTTGAGGAATGGGAAAGTTGTACTAACACCCTGATCCATAGCTCAAGTGGTAGACTGAGTGAAAGATACCTCGTTTTAACATTGAGGTTGTGGTATCGATTCCCTAGTGGGGGTGGCTAACAGTGAAGTGTGAACTGACGGTGGGTTGTACTAACAAACTAATTAAAAAAAAGTTGTACTTCACTTTGATTTTATTAGTATCTCAGTTGTCTACACATGTATGCCAACTTCTATCCTTCTTGGGGTTGAGGGCTGGCACATGGGCTTCGACTCTCTTGTATGTAGTCATTTTTAGTAACTCATCAACTTGATGCTTCAACTCGGCTTGCTTGGCAAGACTCATTTGGTAGGCTGATATGTTAGGTAAGGATGTTCCGGGAACCAAATCTATGGTGTGCTGAATATTCTGCAATGGAGGTAACTCAGGCATATTCTTAGAGGCTAAATCTCAGAAGTCATGCAGCATGGATTTGACTTCATCAAGTGGTTCATCTTGGTCAGTAACAAGCTCCTGCACTTGTTTTGTGCCTAGGGTGAACATTATGCTTTTCTCCTTGCAGTTTTCCTTGTACTTCCGCATGTTGAGAACACGGGAGTTTAGAGGTGTAGAAGATGTCAATGATGGGGGCATAGATGGAGGCGACATATGCTGCAATATGCGAAGATGGATATGATGACCTCGCTATAGAAAAGTATGCATGCTAGCCTCATCGTCGCTTTGTACCTTTCGGTCAAAGATCCAAGGTTGATTGAGAAGGATGTGGGCAACATTCATTTGAATTATTGTTGTCCTCATATATGCCAATTTTAAAGGACACTAAATATCTCCGAGTCACGGGATTGGCAATGTCATCAACCCACACAACCTTATATGGTTTTGGATGCCATTAAGTTGACAATTTGATTCTATCAATCACCTCTTGAGAGGTGATGTTCATTGACTGCCACCATTGATGATGTCGTTAACCCATGCAACCTTGTATAATTTTGGATGCATTTTGGTTAGCAATTTGAGCTTATCAATCACTTGTTGAGAGATGATGTTTGTTCCACTGCCACCATTGATGATCATGTTACATGACCTATCCTTGCATTTTACCCACGTATGAAAGTTAGTGGTCTGTTGCCAATCTTTTGCTTCCTCACCTTCGATTGTAGGCGACAGACCACTAACTTTCATATGTGGGTAAAGTGCCAGGATAGGTCATGTAACATGATCATCAATGGTGGGGCCTTCACCCTCACCTTCGATTGTAATCTTAGCGGGGGGTGCTTTGGCTATGATGTAGGCTCTACATAGGGCTATTTCATCTTGATGCGCTCATCGTAATGCTCATGGCCATCTGGGTAGTAGGAGTCCTCATTACTGTAGTAATTGAGGTTCCTGGCTTGCAAATGCTCATTAGAAAAGTGCCCCATTTGTCTCCAACATCTCGTTGTTCTCATCATAGGGGATGATTAGGATTAGGACCTCACCATCTGGTGTCATATCCCTATGGCGTTGGTTGCCTTTGGTATGGATTATGGGTGGGGGTGCTGCAAAGGCTATGGTTGGCTTATAGGTGAAATCTACATCTGTAGGCGTAATTGAAAATGGTGGGGAGTGATGCAGGACATGAAAATTAAATATGATATGCGAGATTTCAGGCTTAAGATCACGTTAGTTCAGAAACAATTACACAAATTCCATATCCCACATGAAAGTCCAAACATTCAATTAAGGGGAATCTATGCGAGTCCAGGCCTACACATGATAGGGCTGGATCAATAAAAATTATGAACCAAACAATACTCAAAGATAAGAAATAATCATCCACGCATGCATAGTAATCAGTCCCTAATCCAAGGGATTCAGAAATTCCAATTCGGAGAACCTTAGGGTAAGAAAATTGGCAAATAACTTAGGGAAAACATAATCTAGGGCTAAGATTCATGAAAAACGGCTATGAGAGGATAAAAGAGGATAAGAACCTGAGCCAAAAGACGATCCCGCGTGTGGACAACAACAATGGCCAGACGGACGTGTGTGTGATCCGGCCGCACGTGTGTGGGGCCCACTATTCAGAAAAAGGCCACCTTGGCCCTGGTCGGCCAGGGATGGTCTCCAAAACCCCCAAATCTCAGCTCGATCCGATGTACGGTTTGTGCGTGGTGCTCCGCCGAAGTTTCAGCTCGCCTGTGGGCCGAAATCTGGAAACCTGCTGTAATGAAGAAATCTGATGCAACAAAAGGACGAATTTGAAGTACGGATGGTGGGGGAAGATGGAAAAAACGATGATGGAGGATGAGGGTGAATCGGGGTCGATGTGGCTTCGCACCACAGTAGTTAACCCTTCGAAAATGGAGGGCTTCGCACCCACTTTTGAATTCTTCCATATCTCACGAAGAGAGCAGAAAAATAAAGTAGGAATTTTTTTATTAACTTCAATGAATCAAAAGAACTACAAGGGGTGCCTATTTATAGGGAAAATCCCATACCCCAAAACTCGCACCATGTGTGCAACCTATTACTTGGTGATGAAGTAAACGAAAATAAAAACCAAACAGAGAAATCTAAAGCGTTCACAATGTTCTAAATAATAACAATAAGCAAAACCTAAAATATGAAATCAATTCGACGAGTGGGCCACGATCATGAGATCCCATGATGAGATTTTCTTGATTATCGGGCCCAATCTTTTGAACCAAACTTCGTCTTCTAGGTAGGAGGCCCTCTCTGGACGTCGTCATCAAGACAGATCGATGGTGGGGCCCTCCTACTCCGTGCGTACGTGCATAGGTGAGGTGGCGTGTGTGCACGTATGTGCGAGATGTCCCCATCAGGGAGGTTGTCAGTTGCCTTACGACAAACTTTGGTTAAGATGTGGATTTTGACCTTTCCTCACAAAAGATTCCCTGACTGGAGGAACAAAGCATCGGAAAGTATGCTGTCGCAGTTGTTGATCAACTCATCAAGCCTTTTGTTGAACATTGTCAATTGACTCAAATTCATACATGACCATCGGTGTTGGATTTCTTGGCGTAACCCTGTCCGATAACTATAAGTTGTTATGTGGTTTGTCTCTGTAAGTTTACAATGGACAGAAAGCTTATTGAACTTCTCAGTGTAGTCATCCATCAATAAATTTCCTTGTTTGAATGCAAGGAGCTCTTGGAGAAGAGTATCCATTAATCTGAGGGCAAATACTTACTTTCCAGCTTCTCCCTTATGTCATCCCACCTAGTAATGGCAAGACGACCCATGATGAGATTGTTGTTGTAAATGGTTTGCCACCAGATTCTTGTTGGGCCCTTTAGCTTGCCCTTCATAAAGGCCACTTGGTGAACATCATCAATGTTGTACCATACAAAATAATCTTCAAGCATTGTAATTTAGTCGACAAAAGCCTTTGCATCAAGGCAACCCATGAAGTCCGGAACTTTAATTCATACTTTCTTGGTGATATTGTCTTTTTGGGGCATCTCTATTGGGGTGTCATGGGTGGGCTCTCTTTGCAAAGAGCAGTTGAATGGTCATAAACATACTCTCGAGGATGAGTACCATTTTGATTCACCGAAGGTTCTGGCTGGAACCCTGATTGCGGATTTGGGTTGCCATCAGGATCTCCGGTTGAATCAGGTTGCTTTCCACATTGTTCTCATGTAGTAGGTCAACAACGGTTTCTAGGTTGGCTATCCTTGTGAATAGTTATGTGATACAATTGTCTTGTTGATGATTAGTAAGCCTCCCTTGATAGATGTGACCACCATGGGCAGACATCGTATCAAAGGGTGATGTTGGCTAAGAATATGGGGCAATTTTTGGTTTAGAACAAAAAATTGTTATTGGATTGAGATTCTGGGCTGTTATTGGGCTTTTAATGGGGGCTGGATTTGGACCGGGATATGACCGATTTTTTATGGGCTTCTAATGGGTTGGTATCAAGGTTGGATTTTGGGTTGTTAATGGGCTGAATTAAGGACTGGATTTTGGACTAGAATAGGGCTGATTTTCTGGGCTTCTTTTGGGATGCTAGTGGGCTGAAATAGGGACAGAATTTGGAGGATGGATGGCTGCCAAAATTTTGGTAGTCTACTCCTGTTAATTGGACATTTTGGGTTTTGTAAAAGAAAAAAAAAATTAAATGAATGGGGGGTAGGAGAGAGATGCAATGAAGACAGTAAAAGAAAAGATGCAGAATTTTATGATTAAAGAACCTGAAAACAGAACATTGAGATTGTTGTTGATTCATAACTTCAATCCAGCCCTTGGAACCCTCTTTGATACCAAATTGGTGCAGCCAATTGACGGGAAAGATCCTGTCCAAACGTAGGCACCTTCAAACTAAACACAAGAATCATGAACAAAGCAAAACAATAACTAGAAATTTTTATTCATTTCCAAGGTGCCTTGATACTACTCATGCTTGGCCCTTAAATAAGCTTTAAGACCTACAAATAAGGAAGATTCATAATATCATTGACAACCAATGACTTATTACAAAAATGGAAAATTAATAAATAGATGCCAAGGGATATGAATGCATTTAAGAAGATTTGACTGATTAATTATTGCATAGCTAGATGAATGATTTTGCTAGCTAGCTAAATTGGCGGCTTGGGCCTATTGATGGACTAGTTGTGGGGCTTTGCACTGGCCCATGGATCTTGGGCCCAATTCAACCTGCATCAACTTTTTACTTGGTTGTGACCCATCCAATAAATTCCCAGCTAACATGACCATTCAACAGTTCCTGTCTGTCTGCAAGCATCATTCAATGGTTAGGATCTTTTGATAAGGGACATATTTGGCCATGGCACATCTTGTGATGGGGCTGATCACATCGAGCAAATAATAATTTCTGTTTGTTGAGTTTGGTCCCCTCATTTTTGTACCTTTTACTTTATTTTATTGAGAAGTAAAACATAGGAGCGATTTGATCTCACTTTTTTTAGCTTGAACAATCCATTTGATAGCTACTAAATCGATGGTTAGAATTGCTAAAACGTGGACCCCATTTCTGTAATGAAATATTGGGCAAGCGTCTGTATTCCAAAGGCACATAGACCTTTGATTAGGCCATTGAAATATATTTTGTTTGGCAATCCATTTTTCCAACGAAAATTGGATCCCCACCAAAAAAATTTGGATTATTGAAGCCATGGACCCCACTTCTATAATGGAAAATCTGAGCCATTACTTTTCAATGGCACTTTGACCGTTGATTAGATATCCCTAACAAGCTCCAATACAAAAAGACAAAAATGCAAAAGCCAGGCCCATTAACTCATTCTCCAGGTGAACTCGAGGCCCATTCTCTTTCTTCTCCTTCTCTAGTGTTTTAGAAAACCCAAATCCAGAAATAAGCAACCGTAGCTGTCATTACTTGATCTCGGAGAAAGAGGAGCAGCAGTGGTGGGGCTGCGTCACCAATGGCTACATTGGGCGGCAGCAGCAGTCACTGGGGAGAGAGAGAGGGAGCGAGGGACCGGGGAGACCGTTGCCGTAACTAACTTGCTTCATGTTTTCAAAATGTAAGATTTGTCTGTGAAAAGGTTTTTTTTTTTTTTTTTTGAAGGATGTGACTTACAGGTTATAACTCACTTGCAGGTGAAATTTCACACCCAAGCACCACTTTTTAGTGAGTTACGAGTAAGTCACTTCCCACTAATGGAACCAACAGGCATCCAAACAACCCCTAAATTGGAAGGTTACAATTGTGTGGTCTAGGAGTTTTGGTTGTGGTCTATATGTGGTGGTGCCTGACAAACCAATGGTCCAGATCACATAAACCATGGCCTCACATCAACCATGGGCCTAGTTTATACAAGCTAAAAACCTGGGCATCCCGTGCATAGTTTCCCTCTGAAGGTTTGTTCTGAGCTTCAGAAGATGTACTGCATATGTGGGCAGCTAACAAGATTGTTAACGGGATGGACCTGGCAATGGATAGGGAATGCCCCCGGAAGTCTCATGGGTTGGATGATCATAACCCTTTGACTGGTGGTCTAGATATCAACCAGCAAGGAGAGAGATGCAGCATTAGTCCACAATTCATGAGAAGAGGCAAAAGATCAAGTGTTTAGTATCTTCCAACCTGTTGACTTTTTGGGCATGATCTGTCCATGGCGGGGCCCATGAACCGTTTGGGTAATGGAATGTTGGGTCCCTCTTGTATGGAATTGTGTGCCTCTGCAAACTGTGCATTTGCTGAGGTGTGGTCCATTGATTACTCTTGAAATAGAAAAGAAAGCCCAATTTACAGAAGTTGCAAGTTAAAGCCTTAAACTTTCTTTGAAGCAGTATGAAATACTTTGTAATATAAGTGATGACTTGAATTATGCATTGCATTGCCATATCCAAATTGCAGAACATGATCTGGGTAGCCAATCCAGTTAGTTGGGATAAGGCTTGGATGATGTGTTGATGATGCTGTGTCGAAATTGGGATTTATTACATTGTTATGGTTCAGAAAATCAGGATTTGAAATTGTAACGGAACACATTATACGGAAATCACAAGTTGAAACCCTAAAGAAATGATACGGAATCACTGTGCTTGGTCTACTTTTATTTTTGTTGTTGTTGTTGTTGTGTTTCCTGTTGTATCTTTAAAAAAAAATGGTGCTCGGATTTTCAAAGTAGGGTGTGCATCAAAATTCAAACACTTATTTTACTTAGAAAATGGGAGAAAAAAGCAAAATGAATCTTCAGAAATGGCCAGTTGGAGCTAATTTTTCTTCAGAATAATAGGAAATGTCAAATTGCAATGGCTAGTTTTAATTTCCATAATGTACCTTTTTTATTTAAATATGTTTTGTTATTCTTTTTCGTTTTTGGTTTTTAGGAGATACTTTTGGTTCTGATTTGGAATTAAGGCTTGCATCATAATTATTGCCTGTTCCAATTTGTTCATACTACAGTTTTTCTAAGATTGGGAAGGAATCAAGGTATCTTATTCTAAGATTGGGAAAGAATAAAGGTATCATATTAATGTCGGCGTAAGCGATGCTACGGGATCTCGATGCGTGTCATCGGAGAGGCTTTTCGATGGCTGTAAAGGTGTCAGGATGGACGTTTGAACGTCAACACAGAAGTTGATGTCCCTCATTGATGTAGGGTCGATTGAAGCAGGTCCCTTTACTTCTCGATATACCCTCTCTTCGTCTAAATGGGGTCCACTAAAGCTATCCGACACCGTTCCGCTCAATCATAGCCCTTTATTCGTCGCGCACCCGATTAATCAACCCAACAGACCTGACCGTCTTCAACACCCTAACCTTACCTCATCTTTCTTTCCCATACCTGCTCCACATAACCCATCTCTCTCTCTCCAGGGCGACGATTTCTCTCGTGAAGATATGACAGAAAATCTAATTTCTGACTCTGCCTCATCCATCCCCACTTCTCCTATCAACTCCGCCTCTGCTTTCAAGGACTGGGTTGATCTGGGCCCCCTAACGCTGTTCCAGGAAGAGTCCTCTATGGAGGTCATTGTTGTAGAACCTCTCTAGATGTGCTCAAATCTTCCTCATCAGCACCAGGGTAATAATTCCATGGCTTCGTTGGAGGGGAAAAGTAGAGAAGAAATCTACAAGGAAATCCACGAAAAGAAATGGATCAGAGAGAAATGTGGGTCGTTCTTTGGGCCTTTCCTTCGACAATAGAGAAGAAGAATACACTGGTCTCTTCCAATACATTGAAAACAGGGGCAGGCCCCTTCTCCTCAGAAGATCCTAGTCAAACATGTCCCCTGTTCCGTAGTAATAGAGAGCTTCTCCGTCTTCAATCTTCTTCGGCTATTGCGGCTTCGTCTTCGGCCAGGCATGGTAGGAAGGGTACTCGGGGCAGTTCGGTGCCCCAATGATTGTCCTCTCCTGGAACGTTAGGGGATTGGGCTCCAGACAGAAGCGGAGCCTGATCAAAGGCTCTATCAGGAGAAAGCATCCGGATGTTCTTTGCCTCCAGGAAACTAAAGTTCCGTTGTTCTCAAAGAAACTCCTGGACACGGTTTGGGGAGATCAGGATGCTGATTTCATCTCTCTGAACGCTATGGGCTCCTCTGGTGGTATTCTTATTGCTTGGAAATCTTCCAAGTGGGACTTACAGCTTTCGCTTTCTGGGGCCTTCTCTAAAGCAGTCATCGTCTAAGATAAGTCTTCTTCTTTCCGTTGTATTGTGATTTCGGTTTATGGCCCTACTTTCAACTCTTTATGGTCTAATTTCTAGGAAGAACTGACTGTCATTAGACAATCTTTCGCAGGGCCCTGTTGCTTTGTGGGTGATTTTAATGTGGTTCGCTTCCCTCACGAGCAATCTCGACGTCAACGTTCTTCTATCGCTATGCAGTCATTCAACGACTGGATTCAAGCCCACAAACTGGTTGATCTCCCCCTCTCTGGTGCAAAATTCACTTGGTCTAATGGCCGCAGAGCCCAGATTCAATCGAGGCTTGATAGATTTCTTATTTCATCAGACTGGATCGAGGAGTTCCTGTCTTTGTCTCAGACGGCCCTCCCAAGAACGACCTCTGACCACTGGCCTATCCTTCTCTCGGTTATCGATGATGATTGGGGCCCTATGTCCTTCAGATTCAATCCCTCCTGGCTCAGCATCGATGGCTTCCACCAGAAAATTGTGGAGTGGTGGTCCTCCTTCCCTTCGGACGGTTTCGCTGGTTACAATCTCATGTTTAAGCTTCGCATGCTTAAGGAAAACCTAAAAGTGTGGAAGAAAGAGGTGCTTCAGAAGTGAGAAAGCGAAACAGAGGCTCTATTCGCGGAGCTCCATCTGATCGATTCTGGATTGGAAGGCAATGTTCCCTCCCTGGAGATAGTTTCCAGGCATATTCAAGTTATTCAATCCATCTCTTCTAGATCCCTGGAAGACGAACTATCTTGGAAAATCAAATCGAGATCCAAATGGATTTCTGAGGGAGATAAGAACACTAAATATTTCCACAGCATTGCTAACATGAGAGCTCGGGCTAGAGCTATTCACAGTATCTCTTGTGGATGGGAGACAGGTTGATGACAAAGATGAGATCTCGGATGTAGCGGTGCTCCATTTTTGCTCCCTTCTATCCTCTAAAGGTTGGCTCAGGCCTCTCTTGGATGGAATCCCTTTCCGCTCCCTTCTCAGCTAGGAGGTTGAGAGGCTGGAGGCTCCCTTTGTGGTTGATGAAGTTAAAGCGGCTATTGATTCGATGGGTGGAGAGAAATCCCCGGGTCTTGATGGATTCCCTATGAGCTTTTTCCACGCCTTCTGGGATATTTTTTGCCCGGATATCATGAATTTCCTCAACGAATTCCATGCTAGGGGCAAGCTTTCTAAAGGAATCGGAGCTTCTTTTATTGCCCTTGTTCCTAAAGTCCCTGGGGCTTCTTCATTCTCTGACTTTAGGCCTATAAGCCTCATTGGCAGCCATATAAAATTCTATCCTTACGTCTTGCTTCTGTGATGGATTGGCTGATATCCAAGTATCAAAACGCCTTTATTAAAGGCAGGTAGATCATCGATGGCGCGCTGATAGCGAATGAAGTTCTTCATACCTATCATAGGGCTGGGATTAAATCTGTTTTTTGTAAGCTCGACATTGAGAAGGCTTACGATCATGTGGATTGGGATTTCCTCCATTATATGCTTCTCCGGTTGGGTTTTGGCCAGAAATGGAAGACGTGGATGAAGGTGTGCGTTGAATCGCCTCACTTTTCGATCTTGTTAAACGGAACCCCGAAAGGTTTCTTCCCTAGCTCGAGAGGTCTTCGTCAGGGTGATCCTCTCTCCCCTCTTCTTTTCCTGGTGATTGCGGAGGCCTTATCCCAGATGCTGCTTAAGAGCCAAGGAGCTGATTTGTTCAAAGGCATCTCGATGCCAGGGGTTGACTTGCCGATTTCTCATATTCAATTCGCGGACGATACGTTGATCACTTGCGAAGCGGACGCTGAAGTCGTTGATAATCTGCACACAACTTTCAGATGTTTCGAGGCTGTATTTGGCTTACGTATAAACATGGCTTCAACGTCCAAAGAGATGAAATCAATGTCTCAACGAATTCCATGCTAGGGGCAAGCTTTTTAAATTTATGGAATCAATGTCTTAGATCTGGAACTAAGCTCCTTTGCCTTAATCTTAGGATGCTCTACTGCCTCCTTCCCGACACTATTCGTGGGCCTTCCCCTTGCCATTGGCTCTCCTCCGATTTCGATGTGGGACAAGGTGGTTGAGAAATTCCAAAAGACTCTGGCCAGATGGAAGTGCAGACTTCTGTCTATGGGGGGTAGACTCACATTTATAAAAGCTGCTTTGTCTAACATCCCTATATACTTCATGTCCCTATTTCCCTGCCCGTCTGCTGTTTTGTGTCGGATCGACAAGCTGAGGAGGGATTTCTTGTGGAGCGGCAACGAAAACCAGAAGAAATTTCACCTCCTCGATTGGGAAGAGGTTTGCCGACATTTTCGCGATGGTGGTGCTAGCGTTAAAAACCTGAAGGTGACGAACAAGGCCCTCCTTGGCAAATGGATGTGGAGACTCGGATCGGAACCTCAAGCTCTGTGGAATATGATCGTCAAAGGGAAATGTGGGTCATCCTCGGGAGGTTGGTGGACAAGGGACTCTTCCGCTTACAGGGCGTCTCACATCTGGAAAGGAATCATGCGCTGCAAGAATCCGGTGATTGAGAATGTGGTTTTCCAGTTGGGAAATGGGTCGTCTATTCGGTTTTGGGAGGATCGATGGATCGAGGATAGAAGCTTAAAGGATAGCTTCCCTGCCATTTATTACCTTGCAGTCAAGAAAGACAGCCCTGCGGACAACTTCTTCTCTTATTCGGAATCGGGTGTGGTTTGGGACATCAGTTGCCGTAGACACCTTCACGATTGGGAGGTCCCTCTCCTTGTTGATCTTTATCTCTGCTTATCCACGGTTACTCCCTCCCAATCCGAGCCTGATCAAATCCTCTGGTCCAGAGATATATCCTCCTAGTTCTCGGTCAAGTCTCTCTACGCTGCCCTTATCCCCTCCTCCCTCCCCACCTCCTCGATACCCTCGTTTATATGGAAATACCCCGTCCCCCCAAAATTCATTTGCTTTGCTTGGCTTGCATCTAGGAACCGGATCCTCACTGTAGACAATTTTATGAAAAAAGGTATGCAGCTCACCAATATATGTCTCTGTTGTATGGGTTGTGATGAATCTGTCGACCACCTGCTCGTGCACTGCCCTTTCGTCTCTCAGATTCGCCAGGATTTCCTCTCTCACTTCGGCGTCATCGACTGTGTGCCAGAAATTGCTTCCTCTTTTCTCGCTTATTGGCACGGCTTCAAGCTCGGTAAAATCACTTCCAAGGTTTGGAAAATAGCTATTATGGCTATCTGGTGGGTAGTTTGGAAGGAGAGGAACGTTAGGTGTTTCAACAACGTGCAACCTTTGGCCGAAACTGTGGGATCGAGAGCGAAGCATCTTCTTATCGAATGGGGCTCTACTGTTCCTCTTCTTAAAGATTTCCATTTTCTTCTATTAGGCTTGTAGTTTTCTCTTTTCCCGTGGTTTGGATCTGCTATCTCAGCAGGCCCCTTGTATCATTTTCCCTTTTTTATCTAATATATTCTCGTTGCTTTTAAAAAAATAAAAATAAAGGTATCTGACCAAAGTAAGATGTCTGTATTATTTCAATAAAAATCATGGGTTGAACTTGCAATCTCTAGTAATTGTGTTTTTCTTTTTCTTTATGTCCTTGGAAAAAAAGGACCGAGTAAGTAGTTTTCTCTGTATATGTGTTTTTTTCTCTTTCTTTTTCTTTCTTAATTTTATGGGCTTTAATTGATTAGTTCTCTGGTTAGCGGGTCGGCAATATGGTGGGCAGGTAAGATCAGAATCGCTGCATCAGTCCAATGAGCTTGAGGAGATGCGCCAAAAACTGGAGACCCAGAAGCTAGTGATGGGGAATCTGTTGATTCACTCGAAAAGCACATCAGAGGATGTTAGGAACCAAAATAAGCAGCTTTGCCTCAGCATCAGATCACTGTTGGGCGCTGGCAAAGCACTTGCAGTAGCTTATAATCAGCTGCAGGTAATTTCTATTTAGTGTTGGATCCATGATTACTAACATTGTGAGCGTTTCTGGGTTAATGCATGGGAATGCAATACTGGGTGACTTGGTCATTTGTTTTTGTTTTTTTTTTTGTTTTTTTCTCATTTTCACCTTTGTTTGTACTTTTATATGCCATGGTTTCTTCTTTAATCTTTCAATTCTCTCTCTTGGGGTCATCATTTTTCGCTATACTTGACTCCTGCTACCAGAGGCATGGGGATTTGATATCAGACCAAAAACCTTAGTAAGACTTATCACGAGTCCTTGCAGTGTAGTATACATCCTTTGCCGGTGTAGGAAAGGTGATGAAATCCTTTCAATGAATTGCACAATCGCCTCAAACAATCACACAATTTAAAAGGAGTGCCACAAACAATCACAAAATTGAAGAGAGGATAACCTTCGATCATCATCTCCCCCATCATCATAGCCTTCTCCCAGCTATTTAAGGTTGGCTTTCATCTAATTATCTTAGCCCTATCCTAGCTATTTGAGGTCGGCTTTACAAATCCTATTTTGCCTGTCCTTCTTATTTAAAGGCCATGTCCTTGGTAAGCGAACTAGCCTTCATATCCTTTCTAGGTCTTTCTCTCATCCAAGTTCTTTTAGGGCCTGTTTGGTTTTCCAATTACAACTGTAAATGGCTGTAAATGGGTAATGATTACTTTTGTAACCATGTGGCGACATCACTTACATTTGACTACAACGATGATTTTTCTACATCGTTTGTTTCACCTAGAAATTACTATAAAAATGGTAGTTTTTTAGTGTGAAAATGTAATGATTACAATTTCCTTTACCTATTTCCTTTACAAGTGTATTTGAGTTTTGATTTACGAGCCATAATTTATGTTTAAACAAACACTTGGAAATGATAATGATGACTTATTTACTTTGTATTACATAGGAAATTTAAAAAGCAAATAGGCCCACAGTCATCCAAACGACCCCTAAGTTGTAATTGGATTACATGTGTAAAGCGTTTACAGCCTGTCCTATTTGGCTTTAAGCTGTAAGATGTTTACAGGCAAACAATTGTCTGTGTTTGGATAACCTGTAATTAGTTATAGCCTGTAATTGGGTATTCACACACAACAGAGCTTGGAGTGATAAATCCTTTAAAAATCTTCAAATGATATATAAAGTCTTCATTTAAGATAGATCATTGGGATAAGCCCAACTCAATAAAGCCTAGCTGATCCTTATGCTAAACCAATCATTTGGTGTGCCAAAGAAGTAAGCCCACTAATTCAAATTTCCTTTTGTGATGAGAAACTATTAAATATAAACAATAAACTATTAATTCACATGTACATGCAGTGTACCGGCGATGTGTATAGTGTGCTTCACATGTACGATGGCCCCCACATATGCCGGCCACCCGTACATGGCCACATGTACAATTAGACATGTATGCATGATCAACACATGTACAATGGGCCATACATGACACAGAGGTACATGATACAAAGAGAGGTACATAAATGGATTACAAAGCGGGCCATATACGATCCATCTATGGCAGGACTATAGATGGATGACCCCACATGTACAGTGCACCAGAATGTGATCATTAATTCCTTGAACATAGATAGATGATACACAGAGGGGATTATTGTAGGTTCCACATATACAACGGGTGCTATCTACAATGGGCCATAAATATAGAATTGTCTATATCATCGAACCATTGGTCCAACTGTTGGAACAAGGGGAGGATGGGATTGCCGAAGCTGTAATTTTCCATGCATTGAACAATTTCAAAAAATAAATTCCTTGCCTGCAATCTGTTTACCTATTGATGCATGGACATGTGATGGCCTAACTCTAGATGCATGTATAATCAGGATAACGAGATTCAAATAAATAAATTAATCAACCAATTGTTTTAAATCAAATGGATTAGGCAAATCTCAATATAGAGATGAGATCATTTCATTAGGATCATGCCCCTTAGCATAAAATCACATAAATAGTAGAAAGGAAGGACCTAGGGATATGAGGATATCCCAGATCTAGCATAAATCAGTCCACGGTCAAGTTTGGATCTGATTATATTGACTAACCATCCCTCTTTTCCGTTGAAACCAAAAGGGTATGTCCAGAGGAACGAAATGGGTGAAGAAGGGAGGGTTTGAGATAAGAAAGTACGAGTCCTTTGTCATCAAAAGAAAAGAAAACAGATGATTTTTACCTTTTCCTGCACCTCGAAGATCTAAGAAGAAGGAAACCTAAAACCGGGGTAGAATCTTCAACACCCAAGGGCCAATCCTGAAACCCTAATTTCTTGATAAAAGAGGGAACAAAAAAAACATAAGAACTCTTATTCATTCTAGGTCAAAATAGGGTTTCTCACGGTGTATATATAAGCCCTACAAAAAGTAAAAGTGCACTAAAGCCCCTGAAAACTAGGAAAATAACAAAAGACGAAAAAATAAAACAAAGTGTACTAAAGCCCTTGAAAACAAGGAAAAGAACAAAAAAAGGCCTAAAAAACTGAAACACCGGCACGACGGTGTGAAATCCGCCCCATGGGCCTGCGGTTGAGGTACAGTCATGCAGCTACTGCACTAATAGCATGTCAGAAAATGGGTTCGATGGACCTGATGTCCATTCACATCAACTCCTCTGCTCCGGTATTCTGTCAGCGATGCCTTCTTTGGTACACTCTAAAGGTTGCACCACTGATGTCCGCATCAATTCTCCCCAGGTAGGAAGAATTTGCCACTGGCAAAAGTGAACACCTGTATCTCTCAAGTAAATCGGGGTCGATGCACTGCAACTCTGTCTCTGTGATCCAAGAGTTAGCTGTAACGGGCCTGTTCCTCCATTTGACTAGGAATTTCCGGAAAGCCCGGAGTGAGTGGAAACCGCCTTGAAGATCAAAATTTCCTCTGTCTCGTCTCTTCTCAGTGTAGGTGGAAGAAAAGGTAAGATGGGTACAAGAAGGTTATGCTGTGGCCAATGTCTATATATGGGGGGGGGGGGGGGTCTTGGAAGAAACAGAGAAACCAATAGATAGAGGTGATGACTTGTGATAGGGAACTAGATCTTCCACATTAAATGTGGAATTAATGCCCGTGGTAGCAGGGATATCAACAACATAAGCATTAAACCCCAACCTTGTCACAATTTTATGTGGGCCTATGCTACGGGCATGAAGCTTCTTCATGGATCCAGGTGGAAACCGATTACACTAAATATGAACCATGATGTCATCTCGAGGTTGAAATTCCCTAAATCTCTTGTGAGTGTTAGCAGAAAGTTCATAATGTTCATTACTTGAATTCATCTTCCTCCTGATCTCGCTATGCAATGCATGTATATGCTGGGTGAAGGACTCCTAACTCCGAAGATCGCTGTGGGTAGCTATGTGGATCAAATCTATGGGGGCTCGAGGTCGAAGACCTAAAACAATTTTAAATGGGCTCATTCCTGTGAACCTATTTATTGAAAAATTATATACGAACTCTGCTGTGGGAAGAACAATGTCCCAGGTCCTATGGTGGTCTCCAACCAGACGTCTTAACAAATTCCCTAGGCTACAGTTCACTACCTTTGTTTGACCATCCGACTGGGGATGATATGCTGAAGAAAATTGGAGCCTCGTACCCAAAAGATGCCTAAGTTTTCAAAAAATAACCAGTGAACCTAGTATCTCTGTTAGACACGATGGATCTAGGTACTCCATGAAGTCGTACAACCTCTTGAAATAATAACTTAGCAACGTGGGAGGCATTTGAGGTCTTATAACAGGGTAAGAATCGATCAACAATCACGAGTATGAAATTGTGCTTACGAATAGTCTTGGGAAGCCCAAGCACGAAGTCCATGTTGACATCTTGCTATGGGGCATGTGGAATTGATAAAAGAGTAAATAAACCTGTATTTTGCTTCCTCTGCTTCGCCAGTTTACATGTCCGACACTGCCCTAAAATCTTAGCCACATCTCGCTGGAGATTTGGCCAATAGAAACGATCAGACACAACGGCAACTGTTTTATCTTGAGCAAAGTGACCCGCCATCCCTCCGGCATGCAGCTCTCAAACTAGAAAATCATAGAGCTATATGCGTGGGATACAGAGCTTGCCCCATCTAAAAAGATATCCATCTGTAAGGACGAATGCCGCACTCCTCTAGGGCGTGTCACTAGACAATGATGTATAAATGATCCCAAAATTAGGACAGTTTGAGTACTCACACTTGAGTTGCCCAAAGCCTGCAACTTCAATACTCATGGACTGCAACATCATGATACGACGACTAAGCACGTCAGCAACTTTATTCTCTTTTCCGACTTTGTGCTTAAGCACAAACGTGTACTCTTGAAGAAATTGTGCCCACTTGGCATGCCTTGGGCTCAACTTCTTTTGAGAGCTCAAATATTTCAAGGCCTCGTGATTAGAGAACATGACGAATTCTTACAGTAATAAATAATGTCGCCAATGGTGCAATGATTGCACAACCGCATAGAACTTGTTATTAGTGGAGTAGCGTTGTTTAGCCTCGTTTAGCTTCTCACTGAAAAAGGCCACAGGATGTCCCTACTGGCTTAACACTCCACCTATGGCAATTCCTGACACATCACATGTTACCTCAAAGACTTTGGTAAAGCCAGGTAGACGCTTAACAGGCGCTTCTGTCATATTCTTCTTAATTTCTAAGAAAGCCTGTCCTGCGGCTTTAGTCCATCGAAACTCCCCTTTTTGTATACAATTTGTGATGGGAGCCATAATCGAGCTAAATCTACGGATGAACGGCCGATAGAACGTAGCTAGGCTGTGAAAGCTTCGCACGTTGTGTATGGTACTTAGCTTGGGCCAATTGACAATGGCCTTGACTTTCTTAGGGCCTGCATACATACCCTCTGACGATATGACGAACTACAAGAAGATAACTTGGGAGGTTAAGAAGGAACACTTCTTGAGGTTCGCATAGAGCTTTTCTTCGTGTAAGGCGTTGCAGACCTGCCTTAAGTGCTCGATGTGCTGGCTAGGGGACATACTATAGATGAGGATATCATAGAAGTACACAACTAAAAACTTACCCATAAAGGGTCGTAGCACCTAGGCCATCACCCTCATAAACATACTTGGGGCATTGGTTAACCCAAAGGGCATAACCAGCCACTTGTACAACTCGTCCTTCGTCTTGAAGGTAGTCTTCCATTCATCTCCTTGGCGAACACGAATTTGGTGATTACCACTCTTGAGGTCAATTTTTGAAATGATAGTAGAGGTGGCCATCATGTCAAGCATGTCATCAAGCCTTGGGATGGGAAACCGATATTTGACAGTGATCTTGTTTATGGCTCTACTATCGACACACATGCGCTACGTGACGTCTTTCTTGGGTGTAAGAAGTGCAGGCACGGTGCACAAGCTCAGACTCTCACGAATGAATCCCTTTTTAAGCAATTCATCCACTCTCCTCTTCAACTTGGCATGCTCGATGGGGTTCATTCTGTAGCGAGGGAGGTTTGGTAGGGTCGCCCCTGGGATGAGATCTATGGCATGCTGAATGTCTCACATCGGTGGAAGTTCGTTTGGAAGGTCCTCAGGGAAGACATCCTGAAACTCCTCTAGGACCGGACGAGCCTCCTAGGGTTTCCCCATAGCAACCTTGGGTGTACTCTTCCTAACATGCAAGCCGTACACCAGTCCCCGCCTTGGTCTCTCCCTCAAACTCTTTAGCATCTTATGATGTGGAGAGACTTCGATTGAGGCACCCTTTGACTCTTAGGACCGCCTGGGGACGTAACATCTTTCGCTCCTGTGGACGATTTGGGAGGGAGCGGGCTCAAGTCAAGCTTCTTTTCTTCATCCTTAAAAACACAATTATTCGTACACTCGAATATTGTGACATCTTTGTCATAGAGCCATGGCCTACCCAAGACGATCTGACCAACGTCCATCGTGACTACATCACACCACAACTTGTCCTTGTATGGTCTAAACCAGTGTTTTAAATATCGATGATATCAGCCGATATCTCCCATGATATATCTTGTATCCCACCTATGCGATACGAAACGCACAGGTAGTGCCGATATATCCGACCTATTTGATCTAGAGAGCATTTTCGATTTTCGATCCATGTTTTTGTTGTAAATCACATTAAACTAGTGCCAAATTGTTACAAATATATGATTCTTCATATTTTCCATTAAAAATCATGGATTTAGAACTTCGATTTTGAGATTTAGGAGAGATGAGTTAAGTTGTGGAAAATTGAGAAAAATCAAAATTTATCAATTTCTCGCAAATCAGTTACAATCTTTGTATCCAAACACAAAATTAAACATGTATGTAACCCGATCTAATGATTCTTCTTTTGCTTTTGAATGATTGCTTGTGTTTCCATACATGTCTTCTTATGTTTATAAATTATATGAATAGACTCTGAATATACTTGCATCAGTTCAATTGGAAAACGCATATATTAGGACCCCATATAAAGGAAACCTTTATTATGTGCACTTTTTTTTTTTTGTAATGTTTTGATTTCTAAGTGTGTATTGATGTCTTTTTTAACAATCCCTAAAGTTTCATTGAAAAATTTAACCAATTTCCCAATGTTCCAATGTTTCCCAACAACGGCGATACATTACGCGATACAACCGATATATCGCATACGATAATCGATATGTATCCATATCCTAAGGGCGTGTTTGGGCGGTGGGATTAGAAGGGATCATGTGGGATGCGATTCAAAAAAACATAATTATTACCCATGGCAGGGTTTGTCCCCTGTTGTCATGGGATAAGATTAATTACATGTTTTATTGGTAATACGGTGGTACATTGAATGGATATACCCACCATCATTTGAAATTATTGAGAATAACACGTGTTATATCTAAACCGTTCATTTGTTTTGTAACCTCATTTTATGGCATGGGTCTAAAAATGAGGCAAATCCAAAACTTATGTGGCCCCAAAGAAGTTTTCAACGGTAAGTATTCAATCCATATTGCTTTCTATGGTGGGGTCCACTTGAGCTTTAGATTTACCTGATTTTTTGGCCCATGCTCTAAAATAATCTCGAAAAATGGGTGAACGGTGTGGATATAGCCCACACATCATGGTGGGACCTACACAACTTGCTAATATTGAGCGAAATTGGCACGGGACCCAATGCAATTACATCTAAACTAATTCCAAGCTTTTCAATTTTTCCCAAACATGGAGTGGAATTGGCACAGGACTAGATGCAATTCCATCCCTCCTAATCCCTTCTAATCCCACCGCCCAAACACGCCCTAAGGGTGTGATACATTACGCGATAACGATATTTAAAACATTAGTCTAAACTCAATCGGAATAAGGCATCACTGGGTTACAGTGAGGGATGTCGCATCCACCCAAGAAATTCTGTATGGGTTGGGGTGAGGGACTGGCTTCAACCCTATGCAACTCAAAGTTACTGGGAAAACTACATTCTCACAGCTCCCGCTATCTATGATCACTTTGCAGCTCTTTTCTCCGCACTTAGCATAAGTGTGGAAAATTGTGGTTCTGTGCCAATCTTCGCTTTCCTTCATCTGCGTTCCCCTACATCCCACAGGAGACCCCACTTGAGCCCGGTGTGAAAATGCCCTTGCATTAATCATCCCTGGTGAGGAGTCTCAAACACGAGACTTCCCGCTCTGATACCACTTTGATGTAAGACAACTAACTACTTGCTCTAAAAGCTTGAATTGATAGAGCATGGCGAATCAATCCCTTTATCTCATAGCCCAAGCCCCACATCCCATGGGTTAGGACCTCGGCTGAACCCCCCTCGTGGGCCCCACATCAAATGGGTACTGCCTCACACGAGCCACCCGCCTCACAGGGGCGAGGCCTGCCTTACACGAGCCACCCACCTCACATAGGCCGCCCACCCCGAGTGTGCCCCCCCATCCCACAGGCCACCCTACTCGAGCCTGGTGTGGAAATGTCCCTGCATTAGAAATGCTATTAACCTTCAATGGCCAAGACAATAAAAAAAGAGGTTCCCGTTCAAGTGACTTTCGATCTTGAGGTAGAGATGAGGCTCGTGATCAATTAAGAGGAAATGAAAGAATCTAGTCAAGGGATCATGCTCAGCGAGACAAGAACTCGAGATCCTTGAGGAGAAGCGACAAAAGCTATGAGGAAGAGAAGGATCTGGGCGGCGATTCGTTAAAGAATATGCCTTTCATATATCCTGAGATGATGCTTCTCTCATGAAAGAATGCTCAAGAGTTACTACAAGTTAGGGGGCTAAAGGAAATCGAGAGCCTGTCTTGCAAAGGCCCTCTTCTCCAAAACCAGCTCGAGACTAGTTCAAGTTTGAGGTCATTCTCGAGGAGACGTCCTAATCGAGACCAATCTCAATGGTGTAGGGGACAACCTACTAGCCGTTTTGACTTTAGGCGCAAAGATCCCTTACCCTGCTCTCTTTCGACTTTCAGTGATCATCCCATTGATAGTTTGATGGTCCTTAATGAAGGTTCTCGAAAGGGAAAGATCTAGCCCATTTCTCTGACTATTTGCATGAAGGTGATTCCAGTGTTTGGATCCCAGCTGGTGAAGGAAGGAAAAGAGGTAGCAACAAGCCCCAGAAGAAAACATTGGATTCGCCATGTGATCTACCAACCCTCTTTGTGGACCATTTCCTTGAAAAATGGATGGAGCTGCATTTCTCCCGAGTTTTTGGAAACTTTTGGAAGGCTAGAGAAGTCATTATCCCTTAGGTTAAAGGCTCAATCTCTATCAGAGGCTTCGCTTTTGTGAGAATAGAAGAGGAAGATGACTTGGTTAGAAACATTAAAGGTTTCAATGGACAGAAATTTAATGGGAGAAAGTTTATTTTATTTTATTTTGAGTGATAACAACCACTTTATTAGGAAGCTCACAAGAAGCGAGAAAAGAATACAAGTAGACTAAAAACGGCCAAAACGCCAGCCTAAGTTGACCCTACGAAGATAGCCTAATCCTCCATAAGAGCATTAATCCTCCTAATGACGTCCACATGACGATTCCTAAAGCAATACTCATCCCTAGCCCCCCAAATAGATGACCACACCACCACCATGATAAGGAGTCTCCACATGGCTTTCCCGGCCCTACCTACACCACCATGCCATGCCTAAAGTAAATCCTCCACAGATCTTAGTATCACTGAAGTCGTGCTATAAAAAGAGAAAAAATGACTCCACACCTTAGCGGCTAAGGAATAATGAATAAAAAGGTGATCGAGCGACTCTCCATCCTTTATGCACATAAGGCCTATGTTAAGAAGAACCATGGCCCTTCCCTGCAACTGCAAGTTATCTATAGTGAGGATACTCTTCTAACCCAAAAGCCAAACAAATGCCGCAACTTTGGGTGGGTTCCCGTAGGACTAATGGTGGAACGGGTGAGGCGGGTGATCGGGAACCTTAATCAAGCTAAATGACGACTTCCTTGAGAATGACCCATTGAGGCTTTTCGACCAAACTATTAAGTCCTCTTGGTCGATGAATTTGACTTCGAAAAGAGTCTTCAAATGGTTTATGAATTCTCCCATACTTTGTTTTTTGATAGATTTCTTCAACGAGGAGCCCCAAACCACTGAACCCCCTGAAAAAGAGAAACAATCCGCCACTAAAATGGAACGGTCAAGAGCTATACGATCGTTGCCAGGAAATTGATCTTTGAGCGCTTGGTTTCCACACCGAACATTAACCCAAAATCGGATACGACGTCCATTAGCCATCGAGAAGGCAACACTTTGATGTACAATTGATTCAGTGGATGACACACCTCTCTAAATGGCAGAGGCTTTGTAGAGAGAGGATCGTTTGACGAACCAACCACCATCATGGGTGCCGTACTCAAGAGTCAGTCAACTCCCTCCAAAGTCTACCCCTCTTGACCCAAAATCTCCAAATCCATTTACCATGTAAAACATTATTCATGTCTCCCAAAGGTTTAATGCCAACACCCCCTCCTGAAAAGACTTGCAAACATCTTCCCATCTAAGGAGGTGGAACTTCTTCCTTTCACTGACCCCCTTCCAAAGAAAATCCCATCTCAACTTTTCGAGCCTGTCCACCACCCACTTGGTGCATTTGAAAAGAGATGTAAACTACACGGGCATATTGGAAAAAGCCACCTTAATTAGTGTTAGATGTCCCCTTAAAGAAAGGTAGCGACACTTCCACGACACTTCCATGAGGTTAACTTCCTCTCAATCCTCTCGATAACTTTGTCCCAAAGATGTTTAGCCAGCTTCCCAACACAGAGTGGTAGACCAAGATGCGTAGAAGGAAAGGCGTCAAGCTCGTAACCAAAGGAGGTGAGCCAAGAGCTAAAGTCTGGGAGAGAGTTAATGGGAGAGAGTTAAGGGTTCAAATCACCCATTATGGTCTTAAGGAGGTGAACCAATAGCTAAAGTCGATGGGGGAGGAGAGCAAACCGATTGCGGCCTCCCTTAGAACTCCGATTCTCCCTACTCCCATATCTCCTCTGACGATGTTGCCTAAGGGATCAAAGTCTCTTGTAGGGATTCCTGTCTTTGTCAAAGAGGCTCTTCTGGGACTCCACTGGGCAAGGTTCTGTATCTGGGTTAACAGGATGACAGTGGTGCTAGAAGCCATTAGAATGACGATCGGGGAGGTTTAATTCTTGATCATGGTGATTAAGGAAGGTGGTCAACATGTTTCATCTCAATCTTGGGAAGCTATAGTTGTTGGTGATAGTGGTCTCTCTGCCCTCCTTCTTAGTCATTTCCCGTAGTGAGGGAAGGACGACCACCGTTTTCATACTCCCACGATCCATTCGTCAGGGCAAATCTCATGTGTGAGGTGAGCTCTCCCAATCTAGCTTGTGTGGTTTCTCTTGTGGATCCTGAGCATCCGCATGTCCCAGGTGGTGGGTGTACACGTGTACCAAATTCGAGGTAACTATCCCTATCTCAAAGGACAACCGCCCCCCCCCCCCCCCCCTCTTGCTTTGCTTCCGGTCTTTGGCCTTTTGTTTCTTCATACTCGGGTGGGGTCGATGCTTTCGGAGGGTTCAAGATTTCTCATTCCCTAGGTTCAGTTGTTGAACAGGTCATTTCATTATCTCGTGAGATCCACTTTCTCAAACAAATATATAGTCAACCTATCTCATATCTTTGATGCTAATTGGCCCACACTTACCTTCCCCGATCAGTGCTAAGGATATGTGTAGAGCTGAGATCTCCTTGTTTTAATCCTATGTAGTAGTGTGCCTGATGATAACACATGTGGTGATGATCTAGAAGTTCATTTCGGTGAGAGGGCTCCCCAGCTTTTATTGCTTGATGATTGGCGTCTTCTCTCTCATGGGGAGGTCTATATCAAAAGGACGTGTGGATCACCATGCTAGGATTTGGGCGGTGTCTCTAAGGCGCCTGCCAACTCCTCATTAATGGGTTATGTTGATATTGAGCTCCGCTCTGATATCTTGCAGGCTACACTAGTGTTGTATAACATGCCCCTCATTTATCCATAAAATAGATGTTTTGATTATGTCACAACGGAGCATATGAGGCAGTTAGATGGTGAACCTTCTTCTATTGTGGGCTACTCGAGGGAGATGGAGGCTCCCCTTCTTTGACTTCGCTTGACATGGCATCTCCCCTGTTTCTTAAGTGCGACAGATGTGCTGCCATGGGCTTCGATACGTGTTCTCAGCTTTTGATAGGTGAGTCTTTTAATGCTTGCTCTAATGGAAAGTCTTCAGACGATTCCTCTCACCTGCGGCTGAGTCCTTTGTTGAGTTCTATATTTAGGCCGGTAATTAGGATCTTCTCTTTTGGGGATGCTATCTCTACTCTCTTTGGCTTGGTCCTTCCCCCTTCCCCCCGTCTGGTTCGTTCTTAACCCCTCCCTAGTCTATAGTTTTCCTGAATTGTTGGGTTACCACAATGGAATCCTTTTATGTTCAACCTATGGAAGATGTAGGTTTGCTGGCCATGTTTTTTCTCTGGAGGGTTCCCTTATGTCCTTTCTTTGTCAGTTCTCACCTGGAGGTGGGGTCGGCGGGTTGCATGGATAGGGATATCTTGGCATATGCTTTAGATGTCTCCTCTGTTAGAGCGTTATTCTGTTTGGATGACATTAGGAATCCCCAGGGCACGTGTCCTTCATCCTCTCTTTTGCAGGGACAAATGGACTGTCTAGTGGAGACTCTCAAAAGAAAAAGATGGGTTAGGAGCGTTGTTTGCCATGTGGGCATATTATTGGGGGTGGTATTCAGGATTAGGGATGAAGACTACATTGCTCTCTCCATTTAGTGGCGGCAAGGGGTCTTTAGATTCCTACCATGACCTCTCAAAGGGGTTCTCTTAAGTTGGTAAAGGGTTGCAGAGAGTTGATTAACTTGGGTGTGGAATCAACAAGATTGCTTGAAGCTATTCCTTGAGCCGAGAGGAGGGGTAAAGGGGTTACTTTGATTCCCTAGTGAACATCCTTTCTTGGAATATTAGAGTTCTGGCCCGCCTTAAAAAAGATCCTTAGTTAAAAGATATTTGTTTTAGGTCCAAAGTTTGTTTGATAGTTTTGCAAGAGACTAAGCTTCAAGATGTGAATAGGTCTTTGGTGTGCTCTGTCTGGGGCCGGAAAGTGTTGATTGGGTGGCCCTTGACTCGGTTCTGCAGGTGGGATCTTGGTTTTGTGGGACTTAGCTTTGTGGTGTAAGGAGGACAACTAGTTGATTTCGTTCTTCGTGAATATAGTCTTTTGGGACATTTCTTTGAGTTTCTTGTGCTTTCCTTTGGAGTTTATGGCTCTAGTCGTTCGTCTTGCCCAATGAGTTCTGGGAAGAAATGTCCTTAGTTTGAGAGAAACTGCTTCTACCTTGGTGCGTTGGAGACGATTTCAATGTTTTCCACTTCGTTTTGAGAAATCCTCTAGGTATTGGGTGTCCTCCAGCATGCTTAATTTTTCTGATTGAGTTGGGAAACACGAGTTGGTGGACCTCCCGATGGGGGATGTCAAGTTTACCTAGTCTAATGGCTAGTCACCCCCTACCATGTCTTTACTGGACAAGTTTCTAGTTTCTCCGGGTTTGATTTCTCAATATCCCCTCGCTCGTCAAAGAGGCCTCCCCAAACCAGTCTTTGATCACTGCCCAGTTCTATTAGAAGTTGATGAAATCAATTGGGGTTTGAAACCTTTTAGATTCGAGCTTGCTTGGCTCGAAATGGAGGTTTCCACTCTCTGATTACAGTCTTGTTGGCCTCCTTGGTAGAGGGTCACTTGGGTTTTGTTCTTTTTAAAAAATTACAGATGTTGAAGATCAAGTTCAAAACTTGGCATCGTGAGATCTTTGGCCATAGGGAGTTGGAGATGTCGTCTCTTCTCAGTAAGATGCAATCTTTGGATCTTAAGGAAGGAGGCTAGTTGTCGGAGAAAGATCTTTGCTTGAGAGCTAAGTTGTCTTTTAATTATTGTTCTCGCTTTAAGGAGGAAGAGATAAAATGGTGCTCGCATTCTCGAGTAGTTTGTCTCAAGGAAGGTGAAAAAAACACCAATTATTTTCGTGGGATAGCTAGTGCTCGAGCGCGCCAATTCTATCTTTTCACTTTTGGTAGATGGAGAAAGGGTCACTGCCAAGAACCATATCTGTGGTTCTATTGTCAGATAGTACCCTCTCGTCCTTTCAGATGGGGGTAAGGATCATCCTAAACTAGTCTACCTGAATTTTATTAGATTATCCCAGGAGGACACGGATTCTCTTGAAAATCCGATCCTGTTAGACGAGATAAGGGCTGCTGTCTCTGACCTTATGAGGGATAAATCTCCGGGACCTGACGGGTTTCCTATGGCCTTTTCCCAAGCCTTTTGGGATCTGGTTGAAATGGCCCTTTGAGGCCTTGTAAAGGATTCTTCTAGTCAGGTTATCTTCCTTCAAAATTGGGTTGTACATTCCTTGCCCCGATCCCTAAACTGGAGGGAGCTGGAAGTTTGAAATATTTTCGCCCAATTGCCCAATCACTTTGATTGGTTGCCCTTCCAAAATTATTGCTAAGGTTCTTAGTCAAAGGCTGCGTTTGGTTCTCCTAAAGATCATTCTCCTTTTCATAGTGCCTTCATTTTTGGTAGGCAAATTCTCAATAGCGGTTTGATAGCCCATGAGTGTCTTGACTTCTGTTTTAAGACCAAAAGGCAGGGTGTTTTCTATAAGCTTGATCTCGAGAAAGCCTATAATAGCGTAGACTGGGCCTTTTTCGACGTTTTGGGGTTAAGTGGATCATATTTTCGATCGTGTGTTTCTTCATGTAAATTTTATGTGCTCATAAATGAATTCTCCTTCAGTTTCTTTAGTGCCTCTAGGGGATCTCCCTATCCCTTTTCCTTTTCATTTTAGTTTGAGAAGCTCCGAGTATTATGCTTATTAGGGGTTATGAGGCTAGGCTTTTTAGTGGGTTTTTAGTTGGTAACTACCCCCAACGCATCTGTCATTTCCAATTTGCTGATGATAATCTTCTATTTTATGAAGTAGAAGAATTTATGGTTGATTTCCTAAGTATCGCGATTTGCTGGTTTGAGGTGGTTTCAGGTTTGAAGGTTAACAAATCTAAGTGCGAGTTAATCTTAAAAAAAATAAAAATAAAATCTAGGTGCAAGTTCTTCAGAATTCACCTCTCTAGGGAGGACCCTTTTTTAGTTGGCGAATTCCTTTGGCTGTTGGGCTGGATCTCTTACCACTTATTTTGGAAAACCTCCGCTGCTTCTCTGTGACAAAATTATCGAGAGAATGGAGAGACAACTCTCCCTTGGAAAAGCAACCTGTTCTCTCTCGTATGCTAAATCATCCTTATTAAGGCCTCTTTATCCAACTTCTTTACCAGATACCCCCTTTTCAGTGCCTGAAATCAGTTATCTCCTAAATCGGTAGACTTTGGAGAGATTTTCTATGACAAGGGGGGGATCTTCCTCCAGAAAGTTCTCTGCTAAATTGGAAGGAAGTATGCTCCTTGGTCAGAAGGTGGGTAGGAATTAAACACCTAGATTTGGTTAATTTTGCAGTGTGGCATGTTTGAAAGGAAGGGTCTAGTTTATGGAGATTTGTCATCTCAACCAAATATGGTTTCTCCTATACGGTGGTGGACAAAAAATTCCTCCTTTATTTGGAAAGGAAAAGCTTGAGTGGCTCCCTCAGTTTTTGAAGGTCTGGGTTTCTCCCTATGTAATGGTGAAAGAGTCAAATTTTGGATGGACATTTGGTCCGGAGATTGCTCCTTCAAATTTGCTTTCCCAGAGCTGGCCTCCCTCTGTTCTAATGTGAATATTTTCATGGCTTCTTGCTTCTCAGGCGGTGGCTAGGATTGGATTTGGCTTCCTGCAATCTGTAGAAATCTTTAATAACCCCCCCCCCCCCCCCGCCCCACACACACACACACACACCAAATTAAATAAATAAATATGGCTTTTGCTGGCTGGCTAGGAGGAGTTGTTTGTTAGTGGTTGGCGATCTTCGCAAAAGAGGCATGATCCTGCCTAATGCTTGCTTGTTCTGCCTGCAAGACGCAGATTCGATCAACCACTTATTCCTTCACTTCTCAATCTCTTCGGTCATTTGGTCGGGTGTCCTTGGCCTCGCTAATGTTATTTGGGTCCTCCCAACATTGATGGCCGCTTCGACTCGTGGCATACTTGTGTTCGAGGGAGTCTTGGAAGTTCATTGGTCTATATGTCGGGAAAGAAACAATTGGCGTTTCCGCAACTAAGGTATTTCCTTTGTTGGGGTTTTTAGTCGGGTCCTTTTGTTTAGAGATTGGGCTCCTTGATTGCTGCTGGGGTTGGGCTGTTTTCCTGAGGGTTTTCCAGCCTAGGGGTTGTTGTTGTTGTATTTTTAGTTTCTTTTAGTCTTTGTTTTTGTTCTTGTTTTTTTCTCATTTGTTTGTTTTTCTTTTGCTTTCAACCTGATAAAATTTATCATCTTTCCAAAAAAAGGAAAAGAAGTAAAAAAGAAAAGAAAAAGAAGACAACACTAGTAAAATCAAAACCTCTAATTCTCATCATAATTGTTCACCCTATTAGCAATTCATTCATAACTTTCTCTTATTTGGATTGCATGATCTTTGTTGGAAAGATAACTCAAGAGCCTTTTAAATTATACCAATTTCATGACGTTGGATGTTGTTCGACCTTGAAATGTGGCCATAGACTTGAGTGACATAAATGGGGAACCATCTTAAGCATTGTGAATAGTGTGCACCAAGGTGTTCCAAAACGGGAATGGTTGGTACTGTTATGATACAAGCTGTTACAGCCCCTGTATCGGTCGTTACGACCCTTTTTTTGTTTTTCTTTTTTTTTGAAAAAATCTGTTACAGGGCCGTTACGGCCTTTTTTTTTTTTTTTTTTGTAACAGCCGTTTCGACCCCCTAACGCGTAACAGTTATGACTGTTGCATAACAGCCGTTGCAGCAATTACGTAACTGATTTTGAATACCTTGGTGTGCACATTTCTCAAGCACATGCTGTAGGACAAAACAGCCATGTTGCCACCTTCTCTTCATGGCTTTGGGTCCCTTATGCGGTGTTGTTACCTCAAGTCACATTAGTCGCCCACTAGATCTAACCATGGGTCGCGCATGGGTTACTAAATGACCATTCACTGATGGAAGTCTTGGATATTATGTCGGGCCCTAGGGCTTTTGCATCAACTGTCACATTCAACTTCATCGATAGCTTATTAGATTGCTATTTCAGTCCTGTCCTGGCTCACATCTGATGTCATGCCGAGCATCTTTGCTATGCCATTCAAAATTCATGTCAAGGCAGTCTAAAGGAGGATGGCTTTAAGCTCAAGGTTTGTTCGGTTAGGTGAAGGTCTCCTAGAAATATATCCATGAGTGCTCAACCTGGATAGCTTCATCATAGGAAATTTTTGGAGAGGATCTTCTTATCTTGGACATTTCTATCTCTCAAAAAAATCTCAGACATTTCTGGTCTTGCATCTATATTGGCTTTTTTGGGCCCACATGTACATAATCCTGTGCCTCTGGCCCTCTGCAGACGTTCTTAGCATCCCACATTTTCAATACTCATGGAATACAATTGCTGAAAAAGCATAGTTTTTTATTTTTTATTTTTTATCTATTTTTAAAATCTTGAACGATCTGAAAAAACATAGTCATCATGTCTGCCAAATGGACTAGAGTAGGACACTAATTTCTTTTCGATTGCCCTGTTGTACTTGTGTCTTATGACTAAATTTATTAAATTTACCAATAAAAGAAACATTAATCTATTAATCTACCTATCTGTTAGCTCATCATACCATTGGATACTATATAATCTTATCCAGTTGCTTTTGAGTCTGGTCAGGCGAGATTTCACTTGGACTTGATAGCAAAGTCTTTCATGCAGATTTTAAGCAGAGTATAATATCCAGATAACATGGCTTGGAACTTGTGTAGCTTTCCATTCAGCTTGCTTTGATTTGATAGCGAATTTTTTACGTACAGATTTTTTATCAGAGGAAATATTTACAGAACCTTTCTTGGAACTTGTGTTGCTTTCCATTTCCTACCATAAGTTGCAGAGTACTTTAATTTTGAGGTACTGCATACTGTATGAATAACTATCATGATAGAAAAATTGATTAATTCAAAAGAGCAATGTGGGGGGCAACTGATTACTTGATAACTATTTGCTTTGAAGGAAGCTAATAGGTTGCTAGCTGGTGAACGAGGTCATGTTCATCTCAAAAATTTTCAGAAGTTGCTTCGAATGAGGCAACAGTACATGATGGCACAAGTTTCAGCCCTTTATCCAGTAAAGGCCTCACTTGGACAGACACCTGGAGGAAAGTATGACTCACGTTCTGATGGGAGCAAATCAGGTATTATGCTTGTGAAGTATCTGATATCTCCATTTCCGTTTGAAAGAAAATGATGCTCTTATTGGGAATATTGTGAAATAAAAAAGGGAAGATTTTGGGAATGTACAGGTTCTTGTGAACATCCCTTTTTGATTATCGAGAATCAATTTCCCATTGGAAACGAACTCGGGTTTGTGGAAGCGGGCCCCTTTTCGTCTCGAATCCGCCTAGCGCACAACACA
The DNA here is from genome assembly GCF_029962835.1 of Magnolia sinica. Lineage (NCBI taxonomy): Eukaryota > Viridiplantae > Streptophyta > Magnoliopsida > Magnoliales > Magnoliaceae > Magnolia > Magnolia sinica. Next base: position 9,341,937 of record NC_080587.1, on the reverse strand, counting down.
TGGCCCGCCATCACTGTAGCTGAATCAGTTCCTCTTAATCCCCAATTCTCTTCTGACGCAACCCATCCTCTGCCCTCATCGCCCATCCTCACGAAACTCTCCTCTCAATTCATTCAATCCTCACATAGTATCCACCTGGCTTCGATGGACGGTTCTCAATCCCATGGGGACATCTCTGACCGTCTTCTCACAGAATCTCAAGGCGACGTATCCTGTCCCACCTCGCCTACCTCCTCAGCTTCCAAGAGTCATGATTGGGCAGATATGGGACCCCTGACTCTGTTCCAGGAGGAGGACCCTAGAGCGATCATCATCGCTGAACCGCTCCAGATGAGAGCTAATTCCTCCCATCAACAGCAGACTGACTCCTTGCTATCCACCAAAGGGAAAAGCCGCAAGGAAATCTTTGAGAAGATGCAAAACAAGAGGTGGATCAGGGACGCTGTTGGCCACATCGGTCGGTCTCTAGGCCTAACATTCGGAACCCGGCCAGAAGATTACATCGGCCTATTCCAATATATCGAAGACAGAGGAAGGCCTCTTCCTCCGACCAAGACTTCGATCAAACAACCAACCCGCTCTGTCTCCAACAGGGAGCTATCCAACCTCCAATCTATCCCAGCATTATCCCCCGCCTCTTCCTCTAGATGCGGCAGAAAGGGTACTCGGGGCAGAGTGGTTTCTCAATGAAAATACTCTCCTGAAATGTCCGCGGGATGGGGTCCAGGCAGAAGCGGAATCTCATCAAGGAATCCATCAGGCGCAGACATCTGGATGTCTTATGCCTTCAAGAAAACAAAGTTCTTTCTTTCTCTGATCGCCTCCTGGCCACAATATGGCACACCAATGACGCTAAGTATGTGACTCGGGTTGCCGACGACTCTTCAGGAGGCATTCTCGTTGCCTGGAAATCTTCTCCGTGGGACCTGCAACACTCGGTCACGGGCGTCTTCTCCGTAGCAATCATTCTACAAGATAAGTCTTCTTCTTCCCGATGTCTTATCATTATTGTATATGGCCCCAATGATGATTCCATTAGACCGAACTTCTGGGGTGAATTGACCACTGCAAGGCAATTATTTTTAGGCCCATGTTGCATAGTCGGCGATTTCAATGTGGTCCGTTTCGCTGCAGAACACTCTCGTCAGAGGAGATCCAAACCAGCCATGCAAGCTTTTTCGAACTGGATTCAACAAATGGAGCTGGTCGATCTTCCCCTCGCGGCTGCCAAATTCACTTGGTCGGATGGGCATCGTCATCCGATTCAGTCCAGGCTCGACAGGTTCCTCCTGTCCACGGATTGGATTGACGCTTTTCCTTCCATTTTTGAGCTAGCTCTTCCCAGAACTACTTCGGACCATTGCCCCATCCTTCTCTTGTCAGACGAAGTAAATTGGGGTCCGAAGCCATTTAAATTCAATTTAGCCTGGCTCGAGATCGACAGGTTCAAACAGCAGAGGAATGGTGGTCGTCATTCCGTGTCACCGGCTATGCTGGCCACAGTCTGTTATGCAATCTGCGTCTTTTGAAGGAAAAAATCAAACGCTGGAAGGCGGAGGAGCTTCGTAAGAGAGATCAAGAAACCGAAGCCCTCTTTTCGGAACTGCAGTCAATCGATTCAACTGTTGAAGGCAATGATATTCCCCTACATATCTTCTCCAGATGCATCCAAATAATTCGGGAAATATCATCTAGGGCCCTCGAAGATGAAATCTCATGGAAACTGAAAGCAAGGGCGAAATGGATTTCTGATGGCGATAAAAACACAAAGTACTTCCACAACATTGCCAGTATGAAAGCTCGAGCCAAAGCTATCTTCAGCATATTAGTCGATGGTCGGCTGATTGATGATAAGGAAGAAATCGTCGACTGTGCTATCGCCCACTTACATCTATTCGGCGGAGGGCTGGGACAGACCTCAACTTGATGGTATTCCTTTTCACTCTCTTCAAGTCACTGAAGCTGAACTACTAGAAATCCCCTTCTCTGAAGAAGAAACATTAGCGGCTATTAGCGCCATGGATGGCGACAAAGCCCTGGGTCCCGATGGTTTTCCCATCATCTTCTTTTGAACCTTCTGGACCACGGTTCGAAGTGACGTGATGAACTTCTTACATGAATTCCATGCAAGATGCAAACTGTCGAAAGGCCCGGGTGCCTCCTTTATTGCTCTCCTTCCCAAAGTGGCCGGTGCTTCCTCGTTTTCTGACTTCAGGCCCGTCAGCCTCATTGGCAGTCCTTATAAAATCCTCGCTAAAATTTGACCCTCCAGATTATCGACGGTCATGGGCAATCTCATCTCCAAATATCAGAATGCTTTTATCAAGGGCAAACAAATCATCGATGGGGCCTTGATTGCCAATGAAGTTCTCCACTCTTGTCACAGGTCCGGAAATAAATATATATTCCTCAAACTGGATATTGAAAAGGCTTACGACCACTATGATTGGGGATTCTTATCCTATATGTTCAATCGGATGGGCTTCGGCGTCAAATGGAAACGGTGGATGCAGGCCTGCCTCGTATCGATGCATTCCTCAATTCTCCTTAACGGCACGCCTAAAGGATTCTTCCCAAGCACAAGAGGGCTTCGCCAGGGCGATCCCCTCTCTCCTCTTCTCTTCCTCATGATCAAAGAAGCCCTATCTCAGATGCTCATTAAAGGCGAGAGCTCCGGTCTCTTCAAAAGATTTTCGATCCCAGGTGTTCATCCAACGATCTCACACATACAATTCGCTGATGATATCCTAATCATGGTGGAAGCAGAGTCAGAATCAGTGCAAAATCTCCATACAACCTTACACTGCTTCAAAGCCGTTTCAGGTCTAAGAATTAATATGGCTAAATCCAGAATTTTCGGCGTTAATTGCTCCAATGCCGATTTATCTTCATATGCTAACATTTTGGGATGCTCCCCCGCTTCATTTCTGATTTTCTTTGTGGGCCCGCCGCTGGTGTTAGGTCCCCCTCCGAAGCCTATGTGGGATAAAGTCGTTGACAAATTTAACAAATTGCTCGCCACTTGGAAGTGTCGCTATCTGTCCATCGGGGGAAGACTCACTCTCATCAAGGCCGCTCTGTCCAACATTCCCATATACTTTATGTCTTTGTTTACCTCCCCCCCCCCCCAAAGTCTTAGACAAAATCGACAACCTGCGTCGTGATTTCCTCTGGAATGGTAAGGATAATCAGAAAAAAATCAACTTGCTGGACTGGAAAGCAGTCTGCTCCCATATCAAAGAAGGTGGAGCTAGCATTAGAAGACTTAAGGTGATGAATCGTGCCCTCCTTGGCAAATGGACTTGGAGAATGGGAATAGAGAAGGAGGCTTTATGGAACTTGGTGGACAAAGGTAAATATGGCTCGTCTCATGGGGGCTGGTGGACCAAAGATTCTTCGCAATATAGAGCTTCCTATCTGTGGAAAGGAATTCTGCGTGCAAAAAAGTCGGTCATTCAGAATATCGGATTTCAAATCGGGAATGGGGCTGATATAAGATTTTGGGAGGATCACTGGCTCGGCGAAACAACCCTTCAAAGCAGATTCCCCAACATATTCCAAATCGCAGCCCTTAAAAATAGCCCGATTCGTAGCTTCTTCTCACAAATCGGCTCGGGGTTAGTTTGGGAAATCAATTGCACAAGGAATCTACACGATTGGGAGTTGGAGGAATACGCAGCTCTCCTCAATTGTCTCTCCTTGGTGACATCAATCAGGGACGAACCTGATAAACTATTGTGGAAGGGGGACAAATCCGGCATATTTTCGGTCAGATCGCTATATTCTCTCCTCTCTCACCCCAATTCCCCCGCTCCCTCGTCGCATCATTTTATTTGGAAGTACCACGCTCCTCCCAAGTTCGTCTGTTTCAGTTGGTTGGTGGCTAGGAAGCGAGGCATGCAACTCCCTAACATCTGTCTTTGCCGTATGAATGCTGAGGAGTCGGCTGATCACTTGTTGGTGCACTGTGCTCTCATAACTCCTATCATGTGGGATTTTTTCCAACGTTTCAATGCCTACGGGTGTATTCCTGAGACCGCCTCTTCCCTTCTTCTGTACTGGCACGGATTTTCTTTCGGGAAACCAAACTTGCGTATTTGGAGAATGGCTATCCTAGCTATCTGGACGGAAAGGAACGACCGATGTTTTAACAACATTCACTCTTCAGTGCAAGCTGTTAGAACTCGGGCCAAAACTCTCCTCATCGAATGGGTCACTAATACCCCTTCTCTAAAGGGCTGTAATTTGCTGTTTTTAGGCATGTAATTTTGGATCTGCCTTCTCAGCAGATCCTTTTTGTTTCCTCCTTTCTTTTTTAATAAAATCGTCACTTCTGAAAAAAAAAGAAGAATTCCCATTGGAAACCAATTTTCAGTCTTTGGGGAAGTGGTGAAACATGAATGAAAGCCAAGAAATAGTTTTCTGAAAAATTGGAATCCCCTTTTCTGAAACATTTGTCACAGCATGGACATTCTGCATGTTCCTGGGTAACCTTCATTACTTTACGCTCGAGGCAACTTGATTAGTTTGTCCAAAAGGTGTTTGGTAATTTTCTCAATAAAAGAGCAAAATGGAATAAGAAATTTTTATATATGTTTTTTTCCGTATGTTTTTCTGGCATTTCCCAATAATCATCTCATATATGTTTTTTTTTTTTTTTTTATCATTTTTAATTTTTAATTTTTTAAATTTGAAAGATCATGCTTGTAAGACGAGGAGTCGGTTGACCATTTTTTCCATTAATTGCCCTTTTGTCAAAGTAGTGTGGGAGGGCTTTTTTGTCTTCTTCAAAGTTTCATGGGTGATGATGGGGACTATCAAGGCCTTCTTTCTTGCGTGGCATGGGGGAGGATCCAGGAAAAAAAAGGGGAAGTGGAGGTTAGCTTTGTTGGCTGCTTTGTGGTCTCTTTGGGTGGAACTGAATAACCAATGCCTTCGGTACTGAAGTGGGTCGACTATGGAGGTCTTTAGAAGGGCAAAATCAGATGTGTTGGAGTGGGCTTCTTGATTGTTTGGGCTTTGTTGGGTGTATTTGTTTCTTTTGTTGGGGCTTGAACTTTTGTTTTGTGTTTAGTGCCACACACACACACACACACACAAAAAAGAAGAAGAAGAAGAAGAAAAAAAGAAAGGATCAAATACCAGATATTGCTAAAATTTATATAATCATGGAATCTCCAAGTATCTTTAACAATCCAGGCGGATGCCATGCAGCAGCAGGGTTATTTTCTGATTTTGCCTCTGTTGCAAATAACTTTTCATCAATTTGTACTGCTTTAGTATTTGTTATTTTGCTTCGACGAAAAGTTAAAAAATGAAACATGTAATTGGATTTTCAGGGGATGGTGCTGGATCTAGCTCGTCAGTTATCCTGGAATCCAGGAATCCAGGAAAGTCATCCTTAACCATTTTAGGGCTGCAACTTACTGTGCCTCCTTTGAAGAAGATTAGTTTTTTCAGTGATAAGAAGGAGATTCAGAGGTCTGCCACTGCTCTCGGCTATGTTGCACATGTGAGTTATTATCTTATAATTTCATCTTAGTATGGTGGTTTGACATAATATTCATTAACCACAACCTGTTTCTAGATGGTAATTTTTGTTGAGAAAATGAAAAAGAAAGTGTTGGTAGATATTGTGCACCTCAGTTTGTTTCTAAATCACCTGGGTTTGGAAGTTCCTTTTGACCTTGTTCGAAGTTTTTCGCCTTGTTCCACTGACATGGTTCGGAAGGCTGGTGCAATGTTTGGTTTTAACTCAACATGTATATATTGCAGGCTGTCTTGCTTATAGCATCTTACTTAGACGTTCCTCTTCGGTACCCTCTACACTTGGGAGGTTCATGCTCATACATTTTTGACCATGCATCTCCATTGGAGTCCACATCTGATTTAGTGTCAAACCCAATAGCTGGCCCAAATATGAAGCCTACAGAATTTCCTCTTTTTCTAGAAGGCCAGGACACAACCAGAGCTGCTTATGCAATGTTCTTGTTGAACAAGGTGCGCTTATTTTTCATGTGCATTTGGTCATGTCTGTCTGCTGTCATAAGTTACCCTATGTTGATGTAATTTTATGATATTGTCTTTTACACTCTGCCTGAATTTATTTTGTTGTCGAGATTCAAGGAATTAATATTTGATGAGATAATTGTGATTTTGTTTAGAAATTAATAATTCATGCAAATATTTATCACATCACTGTGCTTAATATGTGATCACAATTTTTTATGATTCTTTCGGCATAAAATAAAATAAAAACTTTTTATGATTGTTAGTACCTCAACTAACCAGGCATGTATTTTCTCTATCATTGAAGGTTTAGTGAAGTGATTGCTTGTGTTAAGCCACTGTTTGTCGACCTGTAAATTATTTTGAGTTCTCATCTACTTGTTCAGGGTATTCCATAATGGTAATAGTGGCCATTATGGCAGCCGTCATTACCATTGCGATGCGGCTGTTATGGCCTATTTTTTTTCAAAAGAAAAAAGAAAACATGTGTCGGCCCTATAACGGATTGTTACGGGCCATTTTTTCCATAACGGCCGTTATGGCCTCATAACGCGTAATGGTTACCACCATTATTGTTACATAACCGTTTTGCAATACCTTGTTCAAGGTATTCCATAACGGTAACAGTGGGTATAAGGACCGGCTGAAAACCGTTACATGTTACGGTCATTACAACCCTACAATGGTCGATTTATTTAAAGAAAAAATGTCTAAAAAAATTAGAAATATTGAGAGGATTCCAAATATGTATTCTTTTGTGGTTCTGAACATGTTTATGATGGTGTAATGGTTCACTCATTGGCAAGAATGTTGTTTCGGCCTGTCTGATGATGTTATTAACTTGATGGCCTTAAATTGATCCCAAATTGGCCCAAAATTCTTGTAAGCTACAACACTCATCCTACTAATGCACATTCCTAAATATTTGACATTATTCCCCCAAGAAATTTTAAAGAAAATTGAAATTAAATTCGGATAAATAATGTCACTGATTTGGTGGACTATTTGAATGCTCTCAAATTGCCCCGAATTTCATGCAATTTATGACACTCATCCCATTAATGCATATCCCTAAGCATTTGGCATCATTCCCCTCAAGTAATTATAAGAAAAAGAAGAAGAGAGAATTAAAAATAAATCTGGATGAATAGTTTCGATGATTGGGGGACCAGTTAAATGCCTCAAAATCTTGTAATCTATGACATTCATCTCACTAATGTATATCCCTAAGTGTTTGACATCATTTTCCCCTAGAATTTTCAAGAAGGAAAAAAAGAGAAACTAAATTCAGATGAATAGCGTCACCAATTTGGGGGACCACTAGATGCCCCAAATCAGCCACAAATTCATGGAATCTATGGCACTCATCCTACTAGTGCAATCAGCCTGAAATTATGTTTATTTAATCATCTGACCATCAAATTGGAGGACATTGGTTGGTGAAGAGCAAAGAATATCCAGTGGTCCTATTTCAACAAGTGTTCACAAATCAGTGGTTAGAATCATTCAACCAATTTGATTTGGGAACTATGACTTATCAACGACGGGTCCCACAATATCTTTCATTTTTCAAAAAGGAAAAGGGGTCCCACAATTTAATTGGTTTACTTTGAGTTCATATATGCCATATGTAAAATTTTCTGAGTGCAAGTGTATCGAGTGTCATATGGCACCCAGTGTTTAAATTATTGACGACAATATCGAATTGTTGCCAATAATATCAGTATCGGTGACTCAGCGATACCGAAAACCCATTTATTTGAATCGCTGCCAGATATCGCCGATAATGTCGCCGAAAATATCAGTTTGTTGATATTTTCGAAATATCGCCGATATTTCACTGTTCCCACCAACCACGGGTGGGAACCGTAGCCAACAACCCACCTTTATCGATAAAAGGGAGATATTCAAAAACAAAAAACACAAGAAAATACTTGTTTTTCACCCGGATCTGGTTGAAGACGTGAATTTCAAGAGCTTCATGGCTGTTGAGTGCAGATCGACAACTTTCCGGTAAGATTCAACCCCAAAAAAAATCGGTTTTTCCGTCGAAAAATCCTCTGGCAGCTTCTTTAGAAAAGAATCGGCTTGTGGGCTATGAAAATCTTGAGATCTTGTTGGAAAATAGAGGTTTTTTTTTTAAAAAAAATAAATTTAAATTTGGGATGAGGGAGAGGCATTTTCGAGTTGAAAATCTAGAGATTTTGGTGGGAAGGAGAGGATTTTCAGGGTTTATACAGAAATTGGGGATCGGATTTCATTTTAAATGGGGGTTTGGCTTTGATGGTGTAGGTCGGTGCTCCGTGGGCTCCACCAATGTGCATCTATTGTATCCATGCTGTCCATTCATTTTTAAATATCATTTTAGAGCTTGATCCAAAAAATTAGGTAGATCTAAAACTTGGGTGGACCACACCACGGGAAAATAGTAGTCATTAAATGTCCACCATTTAAAACCTCTTGGGACCCACTGTAATGTTTATTTGATATCCAAGCTATTGATTAGGTCTTACATACCTGGGTGAAGGGAAAAAAGAAATCTTAGCTTGATCCAAAACTTTCGTAGCCCGCAGGAAGTTTTTAATGGTAGACTGTATATGTTCAATCAACATTGTGTGGTCCACTTGAGATTTTGATCCATCTCATTTTTGGATTGTTATCATAAAATGACTTAGAAAAATGGACGGATGGAATGGATTAAACAGATGTGTCATGGTGGGACCACAGAGCATGGACCAGTGGTGAGGCTTTTTAAATCGGATTGCGTATTGAGTTACTCAGTACGCTTTTATGGTAATGAGTCAACTCATTTGGGCCCATTGTTAATGTATGTGATTTATCCACACCTTTTATCCATTTTTTCTGCTAATTTTAGTGGTTGATCCCAAAATTTAAGTAAATCCAAAGCTCAAATGGACCATACCACGGGAAACAGTGTGGAATAATGATTTCCACCATTGAAACCTTCTTAGGGCCCACAATTATGTTTATTTGTCATACAACCTGTTCATAAGGTCGAACGGACCTCGATGAAGCGTAAACACGAATATTAGTTTGATGAAAAGCTTCTATGGCTTCCACAAATTTTTCAATGGTAGAGGTTCAATCACACTGTTTCCCATGGTGTGGTCCACTTGAGTTTTTTATATTCTTCCATTTTGTGGTAAAGCCATAAAATTATGTGTTAAAATGGATGAACGGAGTGGATGAAATAAATAAATAACGGTGGACCCCACAATTTTTACTCACTACGCTAAGGGTACTGAATAACTCAGTACGCAATCCGCTTCCTACTGGAACCGGATTGGCTGGTGTACCTCACACCAGCTATATATCTGGTGTATTGACGTCAGCAAGTTCTGTGGGTCTGATCATGAGGTATGTGTTATATCCAAACTGTCCATCCATTTGGCGTGCTCGTCTTAAGGCTTGAGACGAAAAATAAGATAGATCTAACTATCAAGTAGACCACACTGAAAAAAAAAGAAGCAATGGGAGATTAAACGTCTACCATTGAAACCCTTTTTGGGGTCACAGAAGTTTTGGATCAATATGAAATTTGTTTTTCCTCTTCATTATGGCCTTTGTGACCTTATGGACAGATTGTATGGAAAATAAATGTTATGGCGGGCCCTACAAATTGTTTAACGGTGAAAATCAGTATCTCCGCTGCTATTTGTGGTGTGGTCCAGATGATCTTTGGATATGGTTCATTTTTGGGATTACGCTCTAAAATGATCTATAAAAATAGATGAACGGTATAGATATAATAAATACATCACTGTAGGCCCATGTAACTTTGATCTACTTTGAACCGTTCGTACAAGAGGAGCGTCAGTGCTCGTCTTCGCACGACATGTATACAATAGCTATATAGTTGGTGTGTGGTACACCAGCCAATCTGCTTCCGCTTTGCGCACCTCCGTACACAGAACTTTTACTGAACCGTTGAAACTGTGGGACCCACAAAAGTCATGTCCTAAAATCAGATTGATTGGAAAATTCCTATAATGAGTTCTGAAGCGTGTATGAACTGGGTGGTTTGATTCCTGTAATGAGTTCTGTAGCCCATCTAAAGTGGGGCCCACGATTTGGGCGGTTTGATTGAATTACATGTACTTAGTGCTCGTGTATGAACTATCTCACTCGTCAGAGTATCAACTTGAGAAATGATCAATGCTCTCGGGTCATATAATTTACAGTGGTGATTTCTTACGACAACGCATGCCTTTTGGCCTCCATTAAATGGGAAGTTATTATTTAATGCATTTTTTTTTTTGCAATTTTTTCATTCTTGAATATGTAAATATGTGTATTTAGGCATGTCCTGAAGTTTCACTGAAAAATTCCACCATTTTCTCCATGTTTCCCCCTTTCCCTGCATTTTCGGTTTTCGGCGATAATGATATTATATCTTTATCTCCGGCCAGTGAAACTTGTAGCGATACCGACAACTCGAACATTGATGCCACCAGAGTATAAAAAATCCCCTTTTTAGAACTCAGCTAATAAGGAGTCACGTTACTGGATTTTGAAAACTCGCCATCTGCCATTTCGCTTGAGCTTGCTTTGGAAGACAAACCCATGACCTGTCTTCAAAAAACTATCCACCAAAGTGGGCATGGACCACTGCATCTTGAATGAAGAGGATAGAATCCCATACCCGATAATATTGTTTGATTATTCTTAACTGCTGAGATTCTGTAAATCTCCTGATATTACATGATAATATTGCTTATTATTCTTAAAAATGATTTGATTAAGATCTCTCTAAAAAAATCATGATATTTTCACAATCTCGGCAATATTTGTCACAGTGGATATCATATCAAGGTCCTACTTCTTCTTGCCCTCAAGTTGCTGGTGGGGAAGGAATCTGACATAGACCATCCAGTGAGTAGGAACATATTAATCACCAATGGCTGCATTGTGTGCCTTAGAAGTGATGAGACAATGGACATATCTCTATTGCTTGTATCTACGTGTTGTGGTGTAGCACCAGGTTGTCACTTTGTTTGAAATGGTAGGGTATTCCCATGCCTTTAGCTTGGGACCATGGGCCTTGGGGCAGGAAAAGATGTAGATTGTGATGGTTGACTTTCCTAGTGTGCTTATGGTTGGTAATATGTAAGGAGCAGCACAACAACTGAATTTTAACAACAGATCGAGATAATTAGGAGTATACCAAAAAAAACTGTGGGCAGATGCTTTCTCTCCCTCCCTCCTTTCTTTGAAATTTTAGTGAATTTGGCCACTTTCTCATCATTTGATGCTTTTTAGCACCCGAGAAGTGGCCCAGGAACAGATACTGCATATTGGGATCCTTTTCTTATTGTGTCAGTTTCAGGGCTGTAATCCCATTGGGATCCCTTTCTTGTATTCTTTTCCCGTTTTGCTTGCAAGCGGGCCTTTAATAAAATTTCCATTACCCTTCAAAAATTTTAAAAAGAAAAGAAAAGAAGAAGAAGAGAAGTGGCCCAGGAAATAAGTGAAAGATAAGGGTATCACAAGTTCGCATTTTAACCTTTATGGTTCCTTATTTTTGGCCTCCTCAACGCGCCTGCATCATCCGGACTTTACACGACCTTTCCCTGCAGGCATTATTTCAACATTGGGGCCTCAGGTTTGAGCCCAGCTTGACTATAAAAAATGTACCTGTAGGCAGAAAAAGGTGTGATTTGCTAGTGATTTCTTATCTGATTCTTATGATACAATTTGCACGAGTCTTCTTTATAGAATGAATTTCAGGCAAACTTGCTTCTAGTTTCAGTAGCCTGCAAGGCACGAAATATTACCCTGGTATTTGGAGCTGCATTTGCACGTAGGTAAATAAACATGTGAGAAAGCTATTAACAGAATGAATCCTTTTCTCAAGTTTGCAGTACATGGTCTCCATTCAGCTAGAAGGATCTAAAATGTTTGTGGGTTTGATGAGGGCAGAATACATATTCTTAGGTACTTAAACATCGGTAGAGAACAAATTCTTACTGAAAATCCAGACTTTGCTGTATTATTATGATCCCTTTGTTTCAGGATCATGAATTATTCATGAGGTTCTGATGTTTGTACTCAAGCGTAGTATTGATTGTATTGCTGTCTCTGTCAGCAAATCTGGTAAACTACCAAAAAAATATTTGTTAAACAGATCTTGATCAGCTAATCATCTTACATTCCTACTCACTGTGTTCATCATTACATTTGAGAAGCTGGGAAGAACTTTATAATCTGGCCTCAAAAGCTCAAATTGGTACTCACCTTTGAGCGAGTACTGTACGTCATTTATGAGCCTCCTTCTCCCAAGCCTAACCTTGAGGTTGATAATGAACCTCTGGCTGTCTCTGCTAAACACGCTAAATGGGAAAGAGAAAATGAGGTGGTCGAAGTGTACATCCCGGCCTCTATGGCTGATGTGCTTCACAATCAACTATGGAACATGATAAATGCTGGGGCCCCAGGGATATATTCCTAGATCAACACTCAGTTCCAAGCCCTCAAAAGGAAACTACACAACACAAAACTCAACGAGGGTGCATTAGTGCACATTAGTGAGCAAGTATGTGATGAAAATACTTGAAATCACTAATGAGCTTGAGATCATTAGGCATGACAAAGGAGAGGGTACCATTGTGAATGCTATCCTCTTGTCATTGATACCTATGTATAACAGATTCATTGACGACGGCTACAATATGAGTGAACTCAAATACAATGAGGAGAAGTAGGACAAGCAATTGCTTCTTTTTGAGGCCAACAATACGATATGTTAAAAGCGGTATGTGGTACAGTTAACTGAGAGCTCCTCTAGTGGCAAGCCCAATACTTAGAAGCGTAAATGGAACGAAGATCATGGTGGTAAGAACAATTACCCTAAAGGAGTATGTAACCCTACAGGTAACAAAGGAAATGGAATGTCAAAGGTAAAGGGAAGAAGGCATGCTGGCATTGTGGGAAACAAGGCTACTTTAATGCTAATTGTGCTGTCTTCAAGAAGCAATTCGCTTAAGAAGCCAATATGTACAACTCTCTCCTCTCACCGTTAATGAAACCCAAAGAGTGATACTTAATGTATCATTTGATAGACTGCTAGACTTTACACGTGCATAGAGTCAGAAGGTATAAAATGGAAAGTGAAGCAAAGGACGAACATGCAATGGGCTAGGAGTAGAGGGGTGTGCTAGGACAAGAAGCAAAATAGTAGAATAGTGCTAGTGAAGGTGTTAGGGTCAATGACCCAGGATAAACTGTTTGGTTTTACTAGACTGGTTACCATTATCCATTCGTTTTAAGAAACGGTTGTTTAATTATTTATGTGATCAGTTATGATTATTCCTCCTTGGTAGTACTATGTGTTGATCTATCGTCTTATGTATAATTCATGCTGAGAATGTTATGCGAGATATCATGATTATTCCTCCTTGGTAGTACTTTCCTCTCTTTGAGGTATCTCGTGGTAGGGATTATGGCACTGGATTCCATCCATAGATGTTAAGAGAGATATCATGCGACAGTTGCATGAATTCCACTGATGACATCCTAGTACAAACCCGTACGGGTTGCTGTTATCAATCACATATCTTGATGTTTGATCAGATGTCATTGTGGACGGGTTGCTGTTATCAATCACATATCTTGATCCTTAATGTCACCACCCATGTGCTGGATAGTATGCTAGATAGTAGTGATGAGAGTGATGGCCTTGGATGTATTACTCAGTGATACTAGATGAATCATAAATATGGCGTGGTTCTGACAATCGCATTGCATGAATGAATAAATGACATTTTTACCTCGCTTGATCGTGAGCACTAAAGATGGGATGCTAATCAAGATAATAATAAAGGGATAATTATTAGTGTGATTATTTTTCTATCAAGATGATTGTATTTGGGGCGGTATTCAAAGAATTCCAATTTACCCAAGGGATGTATGTCGAAAGGCTTAATCAATCCAACTCATTAGGATCTTTATAGTGCACTTTTGCACATAGTATCAAACTTGAGATGAATGTCTTAGTAGGAGGAAAATTGACACCGTAATGACCCTAGCTTTCATTGGAGGGTGTTCATGTCAAAACGACCTTGGGAATTGCTTCCACCTATGCGGATGTATATGCTTCTCATGATGATATGTCAAGTGTGGAGTTAGTTATGTTGCTTGTGAGGTAGCACTGTCGTTTAGCATGTGATATGTTGGGTAGTTATGTAATAATCCAAGTGTGCTATATGCGTGGAAGGTTTTGTGCTCATTTGGGAGCTCGGATTTCAAATACTTGGATTCCAAATCAAGGGGAATCATAATCAATGGTGATTCCCAATCTTTTAATTGTGTTTGACAACTGGTATTTAGAATCCATGTAATACGAAAATAGCAATGCATTGAAATTATGTAATATATTTACAGGAGTTTAAATTTAATTACTAAAATCAACTTTAATATCCCTAATTAGTGTACATATGTGATGGTTGACACAATGATTGTAATCAACCCATTGAAATATATAGTTTGGCAAAAAATTGATGAAATTCCAATCCTTTAATGGGCCAGAAGCATGGGATCACAACCAAGCGACTACGAATGGTTTTTAACTGTTGATTTACATGGCCAATGTTTGGACCGTTCATATCATTCTATTGATGTAATTTTAGTTATGCAGTTGATTATCTCATTGTTTTGGGATATCATCAGCAGGCCACATGTATAGTGGATTAGTAGCTTAGCGACACCTATGTTACACGTGTGATTGTCCCGCCTTTAAAAATGTGTAAAAAAGGGAGATGATTGGTAATCTTAGCAAAAGGGAGAGATTGCAAAACCCAATAAAACTGAGGATTGGCAATCCCTTGGATTCCAAATACCCTCCATCCATGCTACCAAACGACTCCTGGATGCAAAATACCCTCCAATGAACACCCCCCCCCCCCCCCCGGGTCAATCCACACTACCAAACGACCCCTTTCTCTCTCATGGATCAAAGTAAGTTCTTAAAAGAACTATAGTTGTAGGTGATAAAAAGGCATGGTGTGTGTTTGGCAACTGTGGAACTAGTGGTGTCTAGCTAGGTGTGTTAAACAATGGGAGTTGCCATTAGAGAGACAAAGATAGATTATAAGAGTATAAGAGGTTCAATATGATTCCTTAATCGTCTTGGCTAAGAAGTCTCATTCGACATGCAATCTTGATGGATTTGAGCACAAATTGGTTTTAGGGCAAGTGGGAGATTGTTTGAAGTATGCCCTAGATACCAATGTGTGCCCTAATCCACTGGCTGCATGGATGTGATAAGGTCGTTCTTAGCCATTGATCTTGATAACCATAGTTTCTTTTGGACAATGACCGTCATTTCTTTTGGACAATGTAATATGCCTTAGATAATGTCTGGTGTTGCCTTAAATACTTATTTAATGCGGGTTATGTGAGAATTGATTCCTTTGGTCATTGGGAACTTGAGCTTAGACACAGTGGTCATTGACCGATAATAGTTGTGGTCTATGGATTTCAGTACCATATTGAGCCATGATCAACATATTTGCTTAGAAGTTAGGACGCATCTATGGACATCATACTTTGAGATGTACAATCGTCCTATGTGAGGGGACTAACTTGTGTCAGCATGGAAGTTTTCTACCATCAGGAGCCGACTTGGTTTCGGTTATGCCTTTGGCCTTACCCTACACTGGAGTGTAAGTGTGCCATGGTTTCAGGATCTTGGTTTTGGACCTTTAGACACTTACATTGGAGGATCGAGTTCAATTCAGTAGTTCGGCGGCCCGTTAGCCTGGAGTATGATTATATGATCAAGGACTTGATAGTGTATGAAAGATGATCAATCTTTAGCCTTGATGACGTGTAAGGGTCATGATCTTGACTTGGTGTTAGCTCATTTTATGAGGTTTTCTGGAGGCCAATGAAGGTGGGTGGTACTTGGTAGTCCTTCATGATTCATTGATTCTTGGTCGGGCTAACATATGATCCATTGGTTTTACCTAGGGACTTGTTATATGGCTAGATTTCATTAGATTAGGGGTTATTAAGTAGTTTTACCATAGGGCCTTGCACTTCAAAGGTTTTAGACGAGTTTTCGAAGGTTTTCTACCATTAAAGTTTTGTTTTAACCGTTAAAACTGTTTTGACCGGATTCAATGATGACCCGATGACCTTGATTTGTTGTCCATTACTTGATCAACATGGGTTTTATATCACCATGATTGTGGAGGGATTAGATCATGAATATATGCATGATGAGGCAAATCAACGGACTTCCCTCACAATAGGGTACAAGGAAGTTCATAGGATGGTAGTGCACAATACCTGTGTGCACTTGAAACCATAACTCCTTATAAATTGGATCCTATCTCAAAGATGAGGAAACCAGGAGAGCCCTAGATGTCCCTCCCTTGCTTGGGTGTCAGTGGGAGAGAGAAAGAAAGAGTGCATCATCCATCCCTTCTTCTCCTTCCATCTTCTCTTCTCCATTCGCATGTGTGGAACGTGTGGGGTCCACCTTGTGGACATCATGCATTTCCTTCGACCCTCACCAATGGAGTAGATCACAACTTTTTGATCTTTCCCACCTAAGGTAGATTGTTGTGAGACCTCTCAGTGTAGAGGATCTGCATTGAGTCCCATGGTATGTTGTAATGGCATAATGACCGTTACGGAAAAAGCCCCATAACAGCCCATTATGGTGCATATGTGGGTTATTTTATTTTATTTTTTAAAAGGCTAAAACGGCCATTATAAGGGCCACGATGGCTGTTATAGCCCATATCGTGATGGTATTGGCGGTTGCCGTTGCAGAATACCTTGGCATTGACAACTTCTTCATGGAAAAATCGTCTACACGATTCAATCACACCAATGTAAGGTCTTGATCATTCATCTTGGTTTTTAATAATAGAAATCTAAGATTTATCACTACAGGCTCCTAGGGAATAGATTAGTTAAGATGGATTTTGAAAAACTTTATATTCCACTGTATTTCAAAGTTCAAATCCAACACTATATATGTGTTATGATCTAAACTTAGGATGATCCAGTGTTTGTCACACATATATGAAAGGTAATGCTTATGGTATTTGATATGGGTTCATTCATAGGCGGAACCCACTCTTAAGATCTATGGGCATCTTAACATGCGCTGACTCAAAAATCAAGCAAGCCCATTCATTAGGTGGCACCGATCATATACAAGTATGACATTTGCTGGTTCCTCCATATAGTCTTAACTACCTTCGTTTAATCCATAAGAGTGATAAGGTAGAGCCTCAAGAATTGAAATAGAGCAATTGCTCCACAGTACATGTGGCAAGTTGAATTATCAATCAGGTCCATCTTTCTATTTGGCCTCTGTGAGGATAGCTTATGTTTCAAAAATCAAGTCTATTAGACAATCCTGTACGTGAGTTTCTGTAATCTACCCTACAGAATATTTGTCTATCGTTGTTTTTATTCCACTGATCATATGCATAGGAATACCTGACAGGAATGATCTTTTAATCATACACCATCCGTTGAAAGGGCCCAATATATGGTTGGATCCGACCTGTGCATGTACCCATTTCATGTTACTCTAGTGAGATGGCTCTGTCCAAAACAAGTTTCTTTTAGATTGTTTGATTAATCTTGGAGACATTCTGATCTATGCTTGAGTCTTCAAAAATCTTTCTTCTCGAATTATTTAATGTCTTGTTGTCAGTTGTCACCTGCTCACACTATCACAATTAAATGCTCTGCGTGTTGATATGTTTGCATTATGGATTGTGCTATTTCCTAATTTTGCTTTAATTTCCATGTTCTGTTTAAATGTGTCTTACTATTTATTTTGGTCTATGTAGGATTTAGAGCAGCTTTTGAACTATATTGGCATTCAAAGTTTGGGGCCACGTCATGTATTGGCTAATTTGAGGGAGCTTTTGAGGACAATTCAGTCTCAGGAATTTGTAGATAAATGATCTCTGCTGCTTTGAAGTGTTAACCATTAATGTTAGCTGCTGCTGCTTATTTCATGAAGACCAGTTTAGTTTGTACTTCTTGGTAGGTGCTATTTTTGTGTAGCACCTTATTATTATAAGGTCCTGGAAGAAGCTGTATTTGCAGAAATGTCTGTCGTGCTTATTGGATTGCCTTCTTTTACTATAATATATTATTTGGCCCTACCATGTTGAGAAGAGGTGAATTTATGTGGAGTTGCACCTTGGAAAGGGAATTGATGTGCATAAGACGTGCAATGTTGATGGGAGCTTGCAATCTTGAAATGAGATGTGATTACATTTGTTGCAGTAAAGTAAGATGGGTTGTCTGTTGTATCATTGGAAACTAACTTCATTATGTATTGGAATGTTAAGAAGGCGAACAAATTGCAACACCCCGCCCCCCCCCAAATAATAATAATAATAATATGTCAGTGTAAGGGATGCACGTCATCTATCTCAGGAAGTACCTGTGTTCGAATTATCTCCTATATTATCGAAATATCTTCAATATTATCTTTATCTCTAGCTCAACGATACCGTTAACACTGGTAGTGATACCGATAACGTTGGTAGTATAAGAAATTCCAGGTATTAGCAATGTATCGCTAAGTATCACCAACGTATCAATATCGCTAATGTAATCGCCGATATTTTCAAATATGTAAATTTTAGGCGTCGCTTCTATTGCCAATGCATCAATATTGCCAGTATCACCAGTATTTTCGACTATGTAAATTTTAGGTAATGCTTGTATCATAAGTGTATCGACGATATTTCAATAATATTATCAAATTTTTGTTTATTAGAAAAAAATTTATTTCAAATTTTTTTTCATGGGCACATGGTTGTATGTAGTGTTCAATTTGTTATTGATAATATTGATAATATCTCGATATTATCGATATCGCAACACGTGCGATATTGAAACCACAATCTTTTATTTCCTTTCCAATTGTTGATGATTTCTTGTTGAAATATCATATGTTATTGATATTTTGCAATATCGATGGAAGGTTGGATGGTTAAATAGGCCGGATGGGATGGTTGGACTGATTTCTTACAACAACACATGCTTTTAAAGCCCCATTAAATGGAAACTTGTTATGCATTCCTTCTTTTTGTAATTTTTTTTATTTCTAAATATGCATATATGTACATTTTAATATCTCCTGAAGTTTTGCTGAAAATTCTACCATTTTTCCCATGTTTCCCTGCATTTCCGGTTATTAGCAATATTATCGGCAATATCGATATTGTTTCTGTATCCCTGGCCAACGAAACTTGTTGCAATACTGATACTTAGAACACTGGGAAGTACTAAGGACTGCATCTATTGGTAGGGAATCCGATATGGAATTGGCTTCCCTAGGTATGTGCCTAAATGAAGCTTCTAAGGATTGATTCATATCCTTGATTTCATTTAGAGTAGAAGACAACTTCCATTGTTTGGGGCTTTTTCTGGGTGCCTAAGCATAGGATTTTGATAATCATCTTCAATGATCAGGGAGTTGCGTAAAGGCCAACGCCTGTTTTCTTTGCCAGTACTCCCACTCAGTTACGTACTGAAGGGCAGCTGGTCCAAAGACTACTAGCTCTTTTTCAATTACCACCGGTCGTGGTTCTGTTTTCATTCCCCCCCCCCCCCCCCCCCCCTCTCTCTCGGGTTTTGATAAGTCACCAACAATCCTGGAATTGCTAGGATTACTGGGTTTTGCCTTTCCTTGGATGCCAGACCCAATTTCTACCAAGATTAGGAGCAGGCAGCCAGACATCCCTTTCAATTCTCCAGGGATAAGGCACAATACTTATTGGAACTTTCATGCGCTGTGACGAGGAGGAAAGTTCCTTGAAGATTCTTATATTGTCGCTAATTCCAGATTTGCCACCCAATTGTGGTAGGAGCACATGCCACAAAATTTGGCCTCTCAGTTAGAAAGGTCCTGAGGCTTGGACAAAATCGGTCCCCCTCTTGGTCTTGTTCTCTCATGCCATTGAGAAACTCAACTTGGGTAATTTTTTTTTTGTGGGATTCCAATTGGCTCTTGCCATTGGTTGTTGGGTGCAGTCCTAGTTGCCCAGCATTGTTGATGTTTTAAAATGCATTTGGGTCAACATTTGGCCCACATCCTACAAGGCCTTATTTGCCTAGACACAACCTAAACACTAAGGCCCATTCAAATTTTTCCTTCAGCCTTTAGCCGCACCCAACTAAGGAACTCAGAAGCGTTGTCCTTCAGGCAACCCTATGTCATCGTTTCAATCTACAAAAGAGAAGAGTTTCCGACTTTAAGAAGGAAAATGGGGATGGAAGAAGTGAGAAAGTCAATGGGAGAAACTCCATGTCATTCGAGATGGTGGAAGGGCTTATTTCCACTCCTTTTCCTTCAAATTTTGGAAACCATGTTTCTTAAGTATGTGAGAAGGTTTTTCAGGAATGTTTGGTAAAATGGAAACATTTTTATTTTTATTTTTTTTTCGAAATGTGATAAGATTTTATTAGCCAAAAGAAAAGAGAAGAAGAAAGACAGCAAAAGCAGAAAAGAAGAAGAAAAGATATAGGAGCAGGGAAATTGAAACCCAACCCTAAGAGACCAAGGCCTCCACTCCCTAATACATGGGGTCACTCTACATCACCCCTTGACCGAACTCTTCTTATTATCAAAGCAGCGAGAATTTCTTTCCATCCAAAAGGTCCACAGACCTACAAGAAGGGCCTCTCTCTCTCTCTCTCTCTCTCTCTCTCTCTCTCTCTCTCTCTCTCTCTCTCTCTCTCAGGGTGACAGTTCCATTGATGTTGAATCATTCACCACCCAAGCACTATAGGTAAAGGACAATGCAAGAAGAGGCGGTCAACCATTTCCTTCACAGCTTTCACAAGAAACATATGTTGTAGTTGCCATCTAAGAAAAAGTCGCCACCTTAGGGGAACTGGGTTGCCCCAGACAAGAACTTGAGGGGTTTGTCCCTTTCTTGAAGAGGGCACCGAAATGCCTTAAGAGGGAATCCTTTCTTGGTGGACCCTTCTCAAATTCACCCATCCTTATCCTTTTCCCTAGGGAAGTGCCCCATATGCAACTGTTGTGAGCAGATAAATTCCTTAAGAGGAAATTCCTCCTCCTCGGTGTACCTCTTCAAATCCACCTATCCTTGTCCTTTTCCCTAAGGAAGTGCACCATATGCATTGTTCCATAAGTTGGTTGAATTCAATGATGTTGTGTTTCTTAAGATTCCATAGGAAGATGTAATAGATTGGTTCGAGTCCTTTATATGAGCTTTTCTCATGCAAGGTGCGAGAAAGAGAGCAGAAAAAGCCTTTCCCATCCTAGTGTCCTTCTAGAAACTGATCCTTTGGCTGTCACTAAAATTGAATGGATCCTTTGGCATTTTTCCCTTTCCTCTTTGGGTGTATCTCCTAATTTACAGATATTTCTCCACATCGCTAATCCGCTTGATCTACCACCGCATTGTGCATGACTTTATTGGTGTTTAACATTTCAAAAATGACTGAATTGCCTGTCATTATTCCCGCAATTGTCACATGCTAAATTCAAGTGTTGCAATTATTGCTAGTTTTTGTTGGAATGTGGGTAGATATTATTGTAGAGTTTAGAAGCATAGCGAGTAGATATTTTCACAAGTTATTGAAAAGCTATGGATTAGGTATATGGCCTTTGCCAGTAACGTGGTATGGATTCATGCATCCAGCTTGCTAGTTGAGCTGGTTAGTCCATGGCCTATTCTCATGTCCAATTGATGTACTGGTTCCAGTCTCAACTGACAATGTAATCCAAACCAAAAAAAGAAAAGACAGACAAATAAAATACAGAGGGATGGAGGGAAGCTGTTGTATGCTCTCTTATTTCTTTCCTTAATATATCCATTGTTATCCATGTAAATAAAACTTGTTATGGGCTCAAGCACGCATTCTGTCTCATATCAAATACAAATTCCCCTGAATTGCTGGTGTTTTGCTTTTATTTCAAATTTGAGCCCCTGCTCTCCACTGGGACATCCTACAGAGTATTATCTGGAGAAGTTGGGATCCAGTAAGTTATTTCCTGTGGTTGTTGGTACTTGAGAAGGTCGATGTTGCCTTTTTCTGTGCATTGCATGTATCTCTAGGTTCCAGCAGACTAACTCTACTGGGGCTCCTTTAGAACTGCCTGCAGAGAAATTAATGGAAGGAAAAAAGAAAATCTTTGACTATAAATGCCTCTCATTGCCATCCCATTGAGAGCCAGAGTTGGCATATCTTTAGGATTTATCTTTTTGACACCATATTGTAGGGAGGAGGGGGAGGGAGGCATTTTTATGTTCACACTCCTGAATTTTATTTTTATTTTCTGGATGCTTGATTTGATAATAGCCCAATTGCTACAAATTGGTCAGCATTAGAGCAAGCAATTAAAAAGGCTACTGCTTATGAGGTATTTTTAGTTTGAATGAGAAATGGAGAAAACAACATCTTGCATCCCCATTGATGCTATTTAGGTATCATAATTGGCAAAACCCTATCATATTTCTTGCTGGTTAATTTCCTTGGATCCTGCATGATAAATCATTTGGCTTCCTTTCTTCAGTGAACAATAATATGGGAGCAAGTTTACAGATTTTCTTGTACACTTTTTATGACTGCTTAAATGGCTTGCTTTTAAATAAATGCAAAGTTTATCTCGACAGATCGTGTGTTTCTTCGGCAAACAAAAACTGCAAGTTTTCTTTCAGGAACTATCACTAACTGCACAGAAGAATAGAATCCTTCCAACATTATATTAATTGAGCATGTTGCCATAAGGGAACTGTGGTTGGCTTCCAGATTCCATTCTGTTATTTCTGTGTCCTTTTCTACCTCTGGAAATTGAACTTTTGGAGCTTTTGGATGTGTTTGATGTCGAAGAGGTTTTTGCTGAAGATGCTGTTGAAAATGCTTCACTCATCTGACTCCTGCTACTGACTGGTGATAATTCTGGACTAAACCGCCTTTCTTCTGCAACTGTTTCGTTGTCTGCATGTGTATCATTATACTCTGGGATGCTACTTACTGAATCCGAGTTGGCTGGAGAGAAATCTTCAATGCCACTAACTGTTTCATTCTTGAGTATGCGTTCTAATGTGCCCACAACCTGAAGCAGTGACAATCAATAAAGTAGTCGAGAAAATATCACAGTTTGTACAGTTCATTCTACAGGGGAATTGAACTCTATGCCGGAATTGTTTTCTTCTAAATATTTTCTTCCATGAGACCTTTTTCTTAAACGATTTCAAGCCTTCCCTTTCTTCAAAATATTTTCAACCATAAATCCTAATATGTTATTTTGATGATCTGCGAATGTATTGACAGTGATGTTTGTCTTTGATTTCCTAGTCCCTAACTGTATGGGATTCCTCTAAACTTAGCTTCTGTTCATCTACCATGGGTCTCCAGAAATGTAAATTGTAAACATGAATAACATGCGAACATTAGAAAAATACTGCATTTTACTGGCTGGAAGTTTTTAGAATGAAAAGCAGCAGGTGGGAGTTTTAGACAATAGTTTTATGATCACTGTATGAGTGGATGGATTATAGTTCATTTCTAAACTCAAGATAGGCTCTGTTAGGGACAGTTCTCTACTTCTCTTAGTTACTTTCCTGGGCATCTGACCTGTAGGTTTGATAGATTCCCCTGTAGATTCTCTTTTTGAAAGTGTGACTTATGCAGCTGCTTGTGTACTGAAATTATGCTCAAGCTTACCTTGTCCATGGATAGTCTTCTTTCAGGATCCTTGCGGAGACATTTTTCAGCTAACTGAACCATGCAGAAGAGTTGGTGGACATCATGTGAGTCCAGAATCCTAGGATCTATTAAGTCTGGGTACTTCCTTTCCTTCAAAAGTGGTCGTGCCTGTTGGTAAAAAGATAAAGAACTGAACATAAGTAAAATTCATTAAGAGTAACTAACATGTTATTGTAAGCAGTGTTCGAAGTATCGGTATCACTACAATTTTCGCTAGTCGGGGATACAGAAACAATAACGATATCGCTAATAACTGAAAATGTGGGGAAACATTGGGAAAACATGGGCAAAATGGTGCAAATTTTCAGTGATACTTCAGAGATGCTAAAATACACATATTTGCATATTAGGAATAAAAAAAAGTTGCAAAAAGAACGCATACATAATAAGGTTTGATTTAATGAGGGCCTAAAAGCATGTGTTGTCGTAAGAAATCAGTCCAACCATCCCATCTATCCATCTATGGTTGAAAGTCGGGCGGGTTGGGTTGGTGCTCAACCCTAACCCAACCCAAGGTTCCTTTACCTCAACCCTAACCCAACCCAACCCAACATAGGGTTGGGAATTCTCAACCCAAGCCCAACCCAAGCGGGCTCGGTCGGGTTGATCGGGTTGGTCGGGTATATGTGCTAATATTTTCGTTATTACATTAGTTTATTATATTTCAATATAGGACTTATTTTTTGTATCTATGATTTTATTAATTATATATGTGATCATTCGTCATAAAGAACTTCATTTTTTTCTTTGAAAAAACATGCTAAAATATAGGACAACTGCTCCTTTAAAAGTCATGTAGCATAACATGCAATCTATTTGGGAGAGAGAAATCTGGCATATCTTGTTAACTTGAGTCCTTGGTAATGACATGGACAAATGAGACCCGACATCACTAGTGTGCCTTTGACACAAACGATCCACACTCAATTATAATTTGTAAGTAACTTATATATTGATCGGGTTCGGGTTGGGTGACACTCAATTATGATTTGTAAATAGCTTATATATTGATTGGATTCGGGTTGGGTCGGGCAACCCCAGACCTCAACCCGAGCCCAACCCAAGTTTTATCGGGTTGGTGTTTATATAGCCCAAGCTTGAGATCAGACCCGATATCCTGTCCGAGCCCAACCCAATGTTGGGTCGGTCACGGGTCGATCGGGTTGAACCCGCCCAACTTTCAGCCCTATATCCATCCAAACATCCATCGATATTTCAGAATATCAACAACACAACATTTTCCCATGAAATTGTCAACAACTGGAATGGAAATGAAAGATTATGGTCTCGATATCGCTCATGTTGCCCAAAATTGAGCACTGCATACAACCATGCACCCATTAAAAAAAAATGAAATGGAATTTTTTTAATAACCAGATTTTTGGCGATATTATCGAAATATCGCTGAAATGCCATGATTACAATAATATCGCGATATTATCGTCGACAAAATTGAGCACTGCATGCAACCATGCGCCCATAAATTTTTTTTTTTTAAAATGAAACGGAATTTAAAAATAAAAAATAAAAAAAAATTAATAAACAGATTTTTGGTGATATTATCAAAATATCATCAATACACTAGCGATACAAGCAACACCTGAAATTTACACTGTAAAAAATATTGGCAATACATTGGTGATATCGATACATTGGCAATACAAACGACACTTGGAATTTACACAGTAAAAAATATTGGCGATATTTAGCGATACATTGTCGATACCTAGAGTTTATGATACTACTAGTATTATTGGTATCGCTGAGTTAGAGATGCAGATAATATCGAAGACATTTCAATAATATTGGAGATGCTTCGAACAATGATTATAAGAACTTCAGTTACTACAGTGCTGCTTTTGGAGGAAAACATGCAATGATGAAATCATTACCCATCCTATGAGACTTTTCTCTCTGAGCTCCTTGTCTATTGTTGTCCGACCGGTGATCAGCTGTAATAGAACTACACCAAAGGAATATACATCTGTCTTGGTCGAAACTTTCCCACTTTCTGCGTATTCAGGTGCCAAATAGCCAAAAGTTCCAACAACCCTAGTATCTGAGGAGTGATCTGACCCTTCATTTTGAGTTCTTGCGAGTCCAAAATCTCCAAGCTAATAATACATTAACAATCAAATGAGAGTCAGTGTAAATATTGAATATTTTTACATCTAAAAATGAGTTCTCTGAGCTTTGAGCTTGATAGTTGTAGGTTAATACCAAGGGTTCGTAATCATGGGTTACAAGAATGTTGTTGGGCCTCATGTCTCTGTGGATAATGTTGTTTTCATGCAGATATTGCAATCCTCTAGCAGCTCCCAGTGCTATTTTCATCCTGTCTTTCCAACTCAGAGTTTTGGGGCTTTTTTCTGCATCGGTGTGGCAAATTGTTTTGTGATTAGACTTCAGATCTTATAGTGGAAAGGGCAAGACTAGTGTTCTTGAAATGTAAACAAGGTGCCAAAAGCCAAGGCAAAAGGTGATTGTCCTTGAGGTTGAGGCATGAGCCCTCTTTTGTAAAACATTGAAGATCACATGATCTAATAGAAATAGTAATATGGGGAAATCTTTTCTGCACAAGTTTGAAGATTCAGAAAGAGACAAATCATTGAAGTCTTTTTTTTTTTTTTTTGGTTGTTGGATGGAGTCAAATATCCTTTTGAAAGATCTCCCTCGTGCACATAACATTCTGGTTAGGAGTTGCTTATCTACAAGTTGATGAAAAGTGAAGTAACTTCTAGAAAATGAATGCGATATCTGAAGGACATTGAGATTCTGGGCTGTTAAGCATTTCTTCAGTTTAAACTGGAATGGGGCTGCATTGTGGTTGTTAAATGTTGGCATGGATTTTAGCCATCTCTGTTCTTGATGGGAGACTAATTATTACCAGGTTTTGTGTTTTGGTGGGTATATTCAAGCAAATCTAGCTTGTATCTTCAGAAAAAAAATGGCAAACTTCTCTTCAAAATGTTGATGAAGCTCTACTTCCAAGGTGACTGCTTGATTGTCCTGAATCAGCCTGGTTGATTTATATATATGAGCAACATTTTTGGGCTAACCTTTTTGCACTCTTTCGTTTTCTTTTTTTTTTTCTTTTTCTTTTCTTCTTACTTATTGCTCAAATAAGTCATACAATCACAGGTTAATTGGCGTTATCGTCTACTAGTGTATTATTCTAGGATTTATGGAAGAGAATATAATCAATATATGGAAACAATGAATGATGTCTTTTTTCTTTTCTTTTATTCTTTCTTATTTATTGCTCAAGTTGTACAATCACAGGTTAATTAGAGTTATTATCTAATAGTGTATTATTTCTAGGATTCGTGGAAGAGAATATATGGAAATAATGAATGATGTCTGCACTTAAAACGTGAAACAATGTATTGACTCCCCTTTCTATAGGTTTCACATGGAAGAGCCTTAGATGCAACTTTGAAAAGATGTTATTTATGTAGATAGAAGAAAATATATTATAGAACTATTATGCTTTTGGTTTCTTTTCAATTTTACAGAAATTGATAATGATGGAAGCTTTAATGCATCTTTATAGTGGAGGGGCTGCTATGCTAGAACTACCTAGTTTGGTTTTAATCTCATGGATTTGGAGACTTCAAGGGTTAGATACATTTAACTGCCTATTATCTACTGCTAAATTAAAGAAGGAAAATAAAAACAGAACTGCAGTCTTTCCCAGAGTGAAAAAAGTGGACTCATGGTAGGGCCATGCTAGAACAATAGCCTTCTTGGAAAAAAGCAGTAAGATAAAATCACAGTAAATTATTTTCCTTCGTTCTTACTTGAGAGATGTCTGTCCAGTGAACCGTTGCAGACGAATTCATAAACTAGCAGCCTGTGATTTCCTTCTGAACATAAACCCAGCAGCATGACGACATTCTTGTGTCTAGCCCTGCTTAGTACGTGTACCTCTGACTTAAATTCTTTCTCTCCCTGAGAACTTGCGTGTTTATGTTGCTTAACAGCAATCATTATCCCATTCTTCAGTTTCCCTTTATATACGGAACCAAATCCCCCCTCAGATAGGTAATTTTCCTGGGAAAACTTGTTCGTAGCAGCTTCAAGCTCCGCATAAGTGAAATCTGTTGTTGATCCAATCTTTGGCCGTTCATTCGTACATTCTGAACAAACAGAATTCACTGTAAGCCCAAACATGAAAAAATCCCGAGCATAAAAGCTGCTCTGCCTTTGCCTTGGATCTGAATACAATATTTCATTAGCTTCTGCTTGGTCCAATTTTTGACCGTCTAGGATGGCATCTGGCATTTCATCTTCTGCAGTTGTACATCTGCTGTCTGTGTAGCTTTCGTTCTCAAGGGGAAAATGTTTTGCCTCATTAAAACTGGAACTTGATGACGCCTCAGGGTTTCTCATGTTTGGGCTTAGCAACTGGAGCAGTTCACTTGATATGGATTTAGAAAATGAGGATGTTGTTGTGCTACCCCATTGGGGCTCATTATCAGTTCTGGGCTCTTTGACCAAGCTATTCTTGTATGCGCCCCTGGTTACTGGAACCAAGCAGATTATTGGATCAGATCTTTGAGAAAAGAAGAAGAAAGAAACGGAAAAAGATATATGTGCATCATTAACAGGAAAGGATCAGCTTTGCTACTCGCAGAGTAGATCCAGAAAATTCAGGAACCAGGAGCCTCTTGGGAGGGCATACACAGTCACACAGATATATGTGCACATATAATGTGCAGATCCTCTATACAAGAGGAATAGGGTAACTCCCTATAACATATATATTTGGAAAGCTCCCTGCAACATATTTTCATCTGCACGCAGCACTCAAATTGACTGGAACTTACATTGATATTAGTTTTGTATGCTGATCTAAGTAAAAACTAACACGGTTTTTGTTCACAGAACTTGGGAAATCATGTTAGAGATGGTATATTCACAAATCACAACACTGTATATAGCAAGCACTAAATTGATTTGACAATGAAGTCTTGATAGAATCACAGTAGAGGAAGTGATTGTAGCTAGAATGGGTCCAGAAACAGGAGCAGGAGTGACACCTCAGCTAGAAGATTCCTGTTCTGAGGTGTGGTTCTCTTGGAAGCAGAAGATATTGGAGAGAAATCTTCTCATTGTTCTGTCATCGTTAGGAAAATTTCATACAAATTGTCAAAGCACCTGTATTCCAAGATGTTTTAAATTTGCCATACACAGGCCTCTCAGCGATTATTATCTGCTGTTCTTAAAGAGCAAGATTCAATCAGGCCTAAATTTTGATAAGGGTAAATTGTCTTTACATTCACATAATTCCAAGTTCTCATCGTTCTTTTCCTCTCTCCTTTTTTGCATGGTGGAGAGACAATTTGTCAATTGTTTTCTCTAACTTTTTTGGGGAATTTTGATGATATTGCTAATTGTTCCTCTTGTTGTTCTTTTCCTATCATGCTCTGTATGGATTGAAAGATCTCCCATTGGTGTGATTTTTACCAAGTGTTCCATCCACACTGTGAGCTACTTAATTGAATGGTCTGCGTCCCAGGTGGTGAAACACAAGAGGTGAACAACAAGGGGAGCGACAAGGGCAAGCAATCTAGCCAACCTCTTGTTTGAAACTTGTTGGGTGTTATGACTAAATCCCACTTTGATTGTGATGATGGATGACTTACTCCTAGGAGAGAGTTCCAAGCTGAAAAGATCATCTTCTGGTGTCCCTGGTCTCATTGCATCATCTGTTGTCTTTGGTGATGTCTCATCATCAGGCGTCCCTGGTATCATCTCATCATATGTCACAGAACTGTTCCGGCTTCGAACTGTGTGCATATTGTTGGTGTCTCTGTCTCTTGGGCCCCTCAACTCTTCAACACTGTCATCACGCTTCATCCTTGAAATTCCACATGATAGCTTTTCCAGGAAATATTTCTTATCTTTCTTCATCTGTCTGCAACACTGTTCGAGTTAGGAAAGAAACTATAGAAAGATGATTGTATGCCCTTGTAAAGCACTAATATTTCTGGAATAAAACTATCAAATTGCCAATGCTATGAGTTTAAGGATAAAAGTTCATATCTAAAAACTTTCTTATAATTTTTTTTGATCTTGCCATTTTCAGACATACGACAGCCAAGTCTAATGAACCCTTTTTGCTCCCTAGCAGGAAGTTTTGGACTTTGGACTGTATATATTATCCTGCATCTTTTGAATCCCTCATGGTATCCATGTCAGATATGACAAGTGATGGTGTGAGTATGGGACCTGTGTTGGATATTTCTCAGCCATACCTGAAGCTTTTGTATTACCGAATCTTTTATTACTAAAAATAATTTTAAATTATAAAAACCATAAATCAATAAGAATAAATTGCTAAAATGCTATATGTATAGTTGTGCTGCATGACTCTGAGATTTGGGGGTCAAGTGATCTTGACATATATGAACCTGTAAAGTGGTAAGTTTAGCTTGAGTATGCTCAGAAAAGTTGTGAAATCCACACACTCTTCTGCTGAAGTAATAACAGAAGTAATTGCCTTTTGAGATGAACTATCAGTACTCTAAACCCGGTGATTTTCGTGTATTTTTCAGATCATATCAATACCCGTCTTTCATTGAAAGTGTAAGGGTATTGTATTGACATGAGAAAGTCCCATTAGGTTTTAAATCTTCACTAATATTCTGACTGACCTGTCGAGAATTATCCATGTAGCCCTTAATTTCTTGGCAATGTCCAAAGCAACTATCTTCGGTGAAGCCGCAGCCACCACCTTTACATTGAACTCAACCTGAGAAGTTCATGCATGAGGTAATCATATTAGCTGTTACCACCCACAATGTTTTCCACTATTTGCATCTTAGAGATGGATTTTTTTTATTTTTTTATTTCTAGGCTATAAATGTAAGGGTAATGGTTTGCATTGAGGTGGTGTCATGGTTCAGTGAAACTTGAAAATCAAGGTACACCACATGGATCCATCCAAATGCATGAAACATCTACATGCACTATTGTTATGTTATTGATTCTACATTCATATCCATAAATATAGCTTGATAGAATCTATTAACCACACTGATTCCCATGGAGGTGCATATGAGTGTAATATTATAAATTGATGTGCATACACCTGCTCAGAAGAGTATGAACAAGTCCTGGCTTCAGAATATCCATACAGTAATTGTATGTACCTTTTATATGTGGTGTGATTGGCTTTGCACTTGTATGCATAGCAAGCTCAGGAGAGTCGTCACATTTACTAGCTTCAACATATCCATATGGTAGTCGTATGTTCATGTTATAGTGTGGTGATTGGCTCTACATATATGCATGTTGCTTAAAGCTCCTCACCTGGACATGTAAAAAATGTAGACTCAATGTGCATACCCATTGAGTCAGTGGAGGAGAGTGTACATATGAACTAGCTTCAGCATACCTATACTGGCCGTTGTCTGTCCTTAAGGGTGGAATCAGTCGAGGCAGCCATTTGTTTAGCTATTGTAAGAGCTTGGACAACACACACACACACACACACACACACACACACACACACACACACACACATTCTCTCTCTCTCTCTCTCTCTGTCATATAAATGCACATTCTATTCTGCCATTGGATGCCTACCTCCCTCCCTTCTACTGTTATTAAGGTCCTCAATAAAATTATATATATAGAAAAAAATCTATTCATAACAATATCAGAATGATTTGGAACTACTAAACAACTGATCTAGAGTTAGGCTCGTAATTGTGTAACAACCTGGTTTGTTTCATACAGCTTACGAATTTCTGAGATTAACTTGCTGTTGTGATACTCTTCCATCTTCCTTGTGACTGCTTCTTTGATGATATTCTTGTTCGCCCCGACAATCGAGCTGGAGCCGACTCTGCTCTTGTATCCCACTGAGAACAAGGGAAGTGGAAAAAAAAAAGGTGGAAAAAAGAAAAGAATGGTAAATACCCATTTGTTATGATAGGCTAGGCTGAGTTTGTTCTGTTTGTGTTATTTTCCTGTTCCTTTTTATCTATTTCAGGAGAAAAGCATGAATTCTTACAAAGATTCGTGGCTCCCGTGAAAGGAAACGTACTAGGAGTATTAACCTGGTGAAGAACACCAAGGAGTATGAGTGCATCTCCGGGCTTAAGTTGTAAGCCCTGCAAGATCCATTTGATTGCGGTCGAACTGATGTTTCTCGATGCGTCCTGGATCACCACCACCCTCTTGGCTGCCTCTGACATGGTGCTTCCTGTTGATGGATCTCCGGCCGTAGATATTTATGGTGTTGATGTATTGATACAATGATCCGTGGCAAAACTAATCAAGAACAGGTTAGTAGAAGATCTATGGAAATTGAGCGTCTGGTTTGGATGGTTGTCAGGTGAAATCTGGGCTTTGTCGCCCGAAAACCTGATATTTCACTGATTAAAGGTATGAAATGCTGGAATTTTGATTGGTAGGCAGTTCTAAAATTCCTGCAAAGGGTGAACTCTAGGATTTTCTGATTGATTTTGGGATATCTAAATCCTTTAGATTTTAGGGCCTGTATTATCTCTGTGTGGACTTCAGAAACGCAAGAAAAGGGGATACTTTTTTATTTGATTTTGGTGATTTTTGGACTTCAGTTTCTGGGATATACAGCGCAATTAGTGCAATTTTAGAAGTAGAGCTCTGAAAATGTTAATGAAATGCATATCAGATTGGTTTTTGGGAGATGGATTTTTCCTGCTCTAAGATTTAGATCTGAGGTGGTTCATAGGAATTCATGTTTTTCGATTACGGAAACAGAGGAATTCTAATGTCAAGATCTCATCTATAGGCTCTCTGGACAGTGGATTTTTGGAGACCAGATTTTGGAATATTCTAATGAAAAGAAAAAGGAGGAAAAAGAATGAATATTTTTGGAATCACAGATTTTGAACAAGTAGCAAACCAGCTTCAGTTTTCTGAAATTGAGTCAACAGATGATATCCAAAGCTGAAAAACGACTGTCCTGAGATTGAGATCGAGAAGAGCCCAAACAGACCCAGGATCCCGATAATTCAGATGATAGAAAGGCTCAAAAACAGACTACCTTCACAGGTTCCACAGGCAAAGAGAATCCGGTCAGAGGTTGAGTGCTTAACTCGAGGCGGAGAATGGCAAAGTGGTGGCAGCTGATCCAGGCGAGCATCTGTGATACAGGTTCGACCGCATATTCGGATATCCGAAAATTGGCATAAATTGTTTTTGGGCGATTGAAGGATTGGTTTAGCTGATATTTTTATTTTCTGAACTGATGGTCTGCCATTACTCGGTTTTGTCATATCTGTTGATTGTGTTAGAAAGGACAGAAGCAGCGGGAAAAACAATTCATAGTAGCAACGGGCCGTGATTGGACTGGGTTTGAATTGAACAGGTTGGCCCATTTATTTCCTGGCCTAAATTACATGCCTCAATCGACATACAGTCCTGACCTGCGCTGTAGCCATGCTTCGATAAAAAAATGATGATTCTGGTAGACCATGTGACGGTCCATGACCGACTAACAGTCCAAAAGGCTAGTTCCTTGCCTGGCCCATGGTGGTCTGGCCCAGCCCATCCCCAGCTTTAAAATGATCGCTTGAGAAGCCTGTTATAGTTGGTAAGCAGATGTTTTGTTGATTGGTCTGCTGTAGTTGATTATATTTTATTTAGGAAAGATAAGGGAATGAATGTGTGATTAGGATGCAAACCGTACTTAGGTTGTATTGATGAGCTAAGCATTGTTGTTTTATTGTCTGTTTTTATGCAGCCGTCCTTGGCGATTCTCCATTCCTCGGTGATCTCATCGACGGACCATCCCTCGTTACTTTTATGCAAGATGGTTATGCTTGTTAGAGCTCGGCAAATGTATGCGATATCCTGGCCATCTGTTTGATGGAACTCATGATGAACATGCAGTGGCTCAAAAATCAGGATGGTCAACTAATTAGGTAGGCGACTCATGCATTTTGGATGTGCACAGCTGGTTATTCATTTCTAACCGTCCGCTTTACATGGATGGTGTGGCCTATCTGTTGGGCTTGGACCCTACAGCCCATGCTATTTGCCACGTGGGTGCTGTGATTGGTCTTTGCGGATAAGTATCTACAAGTACAGCATACTAACTTTCTTTAGAGAAAGCCAGGGAAGAATTGCAGACGTGGATGCAGGCATTGTCAGTTGCCATAACAGGGTGGGGTCCCTAGCGGATGCTCTGATGGGTATGGGCTGCTGCATACACTATCTTACTTGCGAAGGTAATTCTCTCTTTTGAGTTGTCAGTCGCCATTTCTATTAGTGTTTGGGTGTCTTGGCATGGCATTGTGATTCTAAAGAGTCCATGTTTGCGAACTAGTGATATCTTGCTCGTTTCAGCTCGTCGATGAAGTGGAATGTGGCCTTTCAGCTCCTTTCTGTGCACGTCTTCAGTCGGTGCCTTTCTGACGGAATGTGGCCTCAAAACAGATTTGCTGATGACCCGGCCTAGCCGTTGAATAACTCGGCCACTCAGATCGACTTGTTCAGTGTCGACTCACCGCAATCAGGGGTGAATGGGCCAATTTGCCCGGGTTGCTGGTGACTCAGGGTAATGAACCAGATTGGGTACGGATGAGCTGGCATATCTAGCAATGTATTGATGTGTTGGGCATTGTGGGGCCCACCATGATGTATGTGTTTTATATCCACAACGGGTTGCCCCCATTTTAGGGAATGAACCTGTAGACATCCCACATTCGCAATCTGCGCACTCACTTTAAACTATAACTGATGGTTAAGAGCTTGAA
This sequence comes from Magnolia sinica, assembly GCF_029962835.1. Classification (NCBI taxonomy): domain Eukaryota; kingdom Viridiplantae; phylum Streptophyta; class Magnoliopsida; order Magnoliales; family Magnoliaceae; genus Magnolia; species Magnolia sinica. The sequence continues at coordinate 9,307,426 of NC_080587.1, read as the reverse complement.
ACTATTAGGAAATTAACAAGCTGGAGGACCAATTAGGAGCTTAGTCACCCACGAACCTACCTAGCCAATCCATAATACAGCCCATAATAAGGTGTGAGGATTTTGAATAGTCACTGGACAATAGAAAATTTGGAGTGCAAACTCCCCATGTGTGACAATAATGTTGTTGCTCAAGTCTATTTTTGCAACATGGGACCAAATGATCATTGGGGGATAGCCACAAGCTGTCGTGACCAAAATACATGAATTTACAAATTGGTGGCGATTTTTTAGCCGCCCACAAGCTGAGGACCCTTAGAGGTTGATGTGCTCAAAATGTACACATTTGTTTAGGGACAGCAATATTATTGCTGCCCATATCAATGTGTATCTAAGAAGATCCCAAATCTTCTAGCGAATCTCCGTAATAATTATAAGAGAGAATCTCCAAAATAATTATAGGAGAGATTCAATGGCTGGGATTTGAAATCTACAATGATCTCCTCTTAGGAGGAGTATTGTAGCTCTCTTCTCCTCTTCCCACATCTCCACGTGCATAGACGACAATCAGACCTTTCATTTTTATTTATTTATTATTATTATTTTTTGATATTACACATTTTCATTCTCAAATATTCCTTACTTGATATCCAAATGACTCTTGAGTATATGCTCTACACATTGCCGAATTTCAGAAATGAAGTGTTACTTGATTTGATTTCATTTACTTATTAGTATATTACATTCATGTTTTTGTCATTCCCTTTTGTGATTACTATCTTCCAAAATTTCACCCTAGGTTGAGACGTGGCGGAAGATGATCAGAACTTATTCTCATCAGTGTAACAGATAAGTTGACGAAGCATATAACAAATGAGAAGTTTGTTTGGTGTAGGACTTCTCTTGAGCTTGTTATTACCTAGTGTTTTTGTGACGTTTGGGTAGCCGTTATTGGGAGTGTTTTCACACTAATAGAGAAACTACTCTTCAAGAGGGAGAATGTTGAAGCCTATTTGGATTTACGGTCAGGATTATTTTGCATTGTCTTATATGTTAAATATGTGCATTCAATCCATTTAAATGGGAGTTGAAATCCAACGTCTTTCCCTCTCTCGAGCAGTGCGGGAAATGCTTATTTGGTAGGTCAGTATTGTCAACGAGAAATGCTTCAAGCAGTGCGAAGCATTCATTCCATTGTATTGGAAAAGAAAAACTTTGCAGGACGTGCTTTTGTGATTGAAGTAACGATTGTACCCCTCATTGCTCCATTGTCCTCAACTCCTACCTCATTTCCACACTCTGAGAGACAAATATCTCCTTTCAATCCCTTCTCATCGGCAATGAAACTTCTTCACTGAGGAAGAGGAAGATCAGATACATCGTTTCTAACTGACGAATTTGTCACCTCCTTAACTTCATTCGTTTCCCAATGTCTTCAACAAACATCTGGGTTTCTGCTTTGGGGTTAGAGTCATTTTACGAGGTAGAAACATGCTCATTGAGTCCATCCCTGCATATTCGTTATTGGGATATCTTCCAACAGAGATTATCGCAACAGTATTTGAAATTGTTCCTTTTGTACTCTCATTCTTCTCTGTCAAACCAAGTTCCCCATGGTAAACATTCAATGGTGCAATTACTTGTAAGATAGGAGATTGTCAGATCATTAAAACTTAATCATGCGTTGCATTGTGTAGGAAAATATTACGTGGTTGATGCGAGATATGCGCATACTCCCAAATTTATGGCACCATATCGAGGGGTTTGATATCACTTGAATGACTTTCATATAGGAAGGAAGCCTGCTAATGAAAAAGAACTGTTTAATTATCGCCAGAACTGTTCAATTATCGCCACGCCTAGTTGAGAAATGTTATCAAGCGTTTTTTCGGTCTTTTGAAGGGCCAATTTCCTATTCTACATACAACACTGCAGTTCAAGTTTATAACTCAAGTGAAAATTGTTATAACTTGTTGTGTAATACACAATTTCATCCGTGTTGGCGATGAAAATATATTAACTGAAGTAGTTAAGGACAATGGAGACAGTACATAGGACATTTCGTTGTCTCCTATAGAGGTTATTAATGCCAAGGAAGGTCAAGCGTTATGTCACGTGAGAGACTGAGCAAGAAATGATTGAACGATGAAGAGGGATGAAATTGCGGAGAAGATGTGTAATGATAACCTTCCACAGACGCGGTAACATTTTTAATTATAATGTTTGTTGTTATAATGAGATAACGATTGCGTCAGCAGGATTGTGTTAACAAATAACAATTTTTTCTTATTTTGGCTACTTAAAACTTGTTTGAGATACCCAGCTTTATATTCAACAGATTAGTATATTTGCATCGTCTACTACATATTAAGTTCCTTTGCATCTTGAGTGCATTCAACCCTATATTGTTGTCTCTATTTGCTATTACTCTCCTATTTTCATTGACTATTAATGATGCGTAGGTCGCATAAATTTCTTCTGGAGCAGTTTGTAAGTATCTAAAAACAAGAATGAAAGATCGTTGCCTATGAAGGGTGCAGGCTCACCAAGTAAGAGCCCATCATCACTAAATCGTAAAGTTGGTACACCAACAAAGAAAAGTTCAACTCCCTCACACAAAGCTCATTCACCTATGAGTCAAACAAATCTCACTCCAAGGGTATTTGGCAATAAGAAAAATACTCAAATTTAATAGACCGATCCAATGGATAATGCTTTAGTTGATGCATTGGTGGAGCAAGTGAATCTTGGCCATAAGAGTGATATTGGTTTTAAACTAAAAGCTTATAAGGTAACAGTCACCGAAATCCATGATAGATGTGGTATTTTATTAGAAAATCATCACATTTCTAACCGTTTACACATTTTGAAAATATTATACTGAGCAATCAAAGATATGCTGAATGCGAATGGTTTTGGATGGGACCCCGATGAGAAAATAGTTATTACTTCTGACGAATTTTGGGATGGTTACATTGTGGTAAGTATATCCGTTGAATTTTATTCGCGGACTTCAACATATTTTGCTATTTTATTTTTGTCTGAATTTGGTATGGCTAAAGGAGTTTATGTTTTCTCAATCTTTACAGTCTCACCCATACACCGAGAGAGTTCGCGGGAAGCACATTGAAAGTTAAGATAACTTAACATTTATTATTGTCAATGAATGCCAAATAGTTTATTTGTCAATACGGCTTACTCGTCACCCATTTCAAGAAGACGTCGTCCACAACACGAACTAAATTCGGATGAGGGATCAAAAGAACATGGATTTGAAACTATTCGTTTATCATCAGATGATGATGAAAGTGTTCCTCAGATTCGTTGGGGCAAGGGATTCAGTCATTGGTCAAAGCGTTATAACAGAAACCCTCTGGAGACAACAACTGGGTCTAGAAACAGCCGCTCGATAGCAAGCAACGTGACTCGACTAAGGAAGGGTAAGCCAAGTGATCATATTGGTGACAAGATGGGGGAGATGGCTGAAGCAATGAAGTCCCTAACAATTACAATGTCACAAGGTAAAAGCATGAGTCATCTGCAACGGTTGTTGGGGATTCTCGAAGAAGTTGAAGAACTTGGCTATGAAGATCGACTTCGGGTTGTAAGGGTTTTACAAACTGATCTAGTTAGTGCGGGTTTTTTTTTAATGGGCCATGAGAGGAGGGAGTGGATATAGAAACATGTTGTCGAACATAGTGGCCCTAACTGAACCTGGATTGACTTCTTGCCTACTCACTGGATGATGATAACATACTAATGCAGGGGCATTTTAACACCGGGCTCGCGGGGGGTTGCCTATGGAATGCAGGGGCACACTCGGGGTGCGCAGCTCGTGTGAGGTGGGTAGCTCATGTGAGGCGGTACCCATATGATTTGGGGCCCACGAGGGGAGTTCAACTGAGGTCCTAACCCATGAGATGTGAGACTTGGGCTATGAAATAAAAGGATTAATTTGCCATGCTCTAACAGTTCGAGCTTTTAGAGAAAGTGGTTAATTATCCCGCATCAAATTGGTATTAGAGCGGGAGGTCTCGTGTTCGAGACTCCTCACTAAAGGTGATTAATGCATATGCATTTTCACACCAGGCTCAAATGGGGTTGCCTGTGAGATGCAAGGGCACACTCGGGACGGGTGGCTCGTGTGAGACGGTACCCATATGATTTGGGTCCCACGAGGGGGTTCGGCCGAGATCCTAACCCATGAGATGTGGGGCCTAGGCTATGAGATAGAGGGATTGATTCGTCATGCTCTAACAATTAGAGCGTTTAGAGTAAGTAGTTAATTGTCCTATAACAAATTGATATCAGAGCGGAAGGTCTCGTATTCGAGACTCCTCATCAGAGGTGATTAATGCATAAGTATTTTCACACCAGGCTCGAGTGGGGTTGCCTGTGAGATGGCTATGAGATAAAGGGATTGATTCGCCATGCTCTAACAGTTCGAGCTTTTAGAGCGAGTGATTAATTGCCCTGCATCACATACATTCTCTTTTTTGGGTTTTTATGGTTTTATGGCTACTATACATTGCATGCTTTTTGTGCACCTGAGAGGATGCTAACTATATTATGTTTGCTATAGTTGGTAATGGATATACCATCACAAAGTTAGGTGCTTTTCATTCACTCTTTTAGTAAGTATAAGGTAGTTGTTGTGTTTTGTTCGGAAGCAGGTGCAGAGTAGGTATTACACCCCCAAAGCTGATGAATAGGATGACATTCTCCCTTATGAGAGACAAACGACTTGCAAAGGAATAAATTAGTTTTTTTTTGTTTTTTTTTTTTTTTTTTTTTTTTTTTATTTGTTATGTGTGTGTGACATTGTAGCGTCACCCTAATCGATACAAGTTGTAATTTTTTATATATCCTGCTTAGTTTATTATAAGCATGTAGTCATGATTTTATGTGTGGTGAAGGGTAGATCTTAGTGAGTAATATACTTCAGTTTTATATTCATCTGAACAATGAAGCTTTATTACTCATGTGAGGAGTAATGTACCAGAGATTGACTAACAACTGGAATGATCTATTGTATCATTTCATATTTGTATGCAACTTCGTGGTAGATTGAAAATTCTTAAACAGGTGAGCTGTTGACCTAAATGTGTTTCTCCTCTTTGTTAAATTTTGGTTATTGATCACTAAATATTTGTTGGACATTAACCCTATGCCTTAATAGCGACATTGGTAGGGCTTCTTTGTCAGGGTAATATGTAATTTAATATACCAATTCCATTTTTAGGTAACAATGGGAAAGTTTTACATGGTCTTCGTGGGAAGAGCTCCAAGGATATATGACAATTGGGATGATTACGACACACATGTATATCAATTTAGTAGTTGTCGATACCAATCGTTCAAGTCATACGATGAGGCAGAGAAGGAATGGAACAAGTAACAAGGTTTAGAACATATTCTTTGGAACATGACTTTTGGTCTTCTTCTTAGATAACTTTTCAGTAACCGTGGATCCTGATATGACAATGTTCATGATGTAGGCCACCCTTCATCATGGATCAGGAAGGAGGACGAATGAGGACTACACAACACTTCAAATGCATTCATGTGGGTGGCCAAAGTGCTCGTGTCAAGGAAGGCGTGATTATTGACAGTAAGAATGGGGGGATGCAGGAAGGTGATGAGGAGAGTGTGGGCGGAATTTATCAAAATGTGCTTTGTGGGATGATGAATGTCATGCTGCGGTTCTGCTTGGGGTGTTGATGATATATGCTCCTATTACAAGGTTCATTTGGTCATTGAGAAATTGAACGAGGATAGTTTTCTATGTTGGATTCATAATGATTATGGATTTTTTATCTGTCATTGCACAAGGGCTTTTTGTATTTTTTGACTGGGAGTCGAATGCGTCAATTCTATCATGTTTTAGGAGTCGAAATTTCTTTCTTATTCTTCTATATCACGACTTTGCAGGACATCGACTTTGTGTTAACAACATGTTCTAGAAAATCCGCTACATTTCATGGATGGTTTTTTTTTAATATTTGTTTTCCTCACCTCATTTTCTTGTAATGAACATAATTTTTTAATTGGTCTTTATTCGTCTACACATAGATCTTTCGAGCTTCCGTTATTCTGCCCGAGCATAATAAAATATTGGGGCAGTCATGATGGGTCTTATAGTATGTACCCGTTGGATGACCCACCCCTCATTATGGACCTTACACGTCATGCCCCGTGTACTTCTTATCGAAACGTCGACTACTACTTCGCCTTTGTATACCTGTTCTTAGGCAGTCTGATCCAAACACTCGCTTCTCCTTCGCCAAAGTGAAAGGATAATAGCTTTTGTCTACTGTATATTTGAACAATACAAATACACAATGCAGTATAGTATATACGTAAATCCAAATAGGCCCTTATTTATTAGTATATTACGTTCATGTTTTTGCCTTTTCCTTTTGTAATTACTGTCTTCCAAAACTTCACTTCAGGTTGAGACGTGGTGGAAGATGGTCAAATCTCATTGTAGAATATTCACACTGATGATAACGTAGCAGATATGTTGACGAAGCATATCACAAATGAAAAGTTTGTTTGGTGTAAGACTTCTCTTGAGCTTGTTATTACCTAACGTTTTTGTGATGTTCAAATAGTCATTAATGGGAGAGTTTTCACACTAATAGAGAAACTAGTCTTTTAAGTAGGAGAATGTTGAGGCGTGGTTGATGTCACCTAATGGGAGACATCTTCTCCATTTTATCTCTCTCTCTCTCTCTCTCTCTCTCTCTCTCTCTCTCTCTCTCTCTCGTAGTCATGAAGTTTAGTTTTCTTTCTTAAGACTTCTAGTAGGGCTCTCCTGTAGTCTATATAAGGAGATCCACTTTGTAGAGAGAAGTATCATACTGTATTCATCTTCTGAAAATTTCCTTGGTGGGTGATTCTTTATATGGGTGAAAGAGAGGTAAGTCTTGTATTTATAATTCTTTTATTTCTAATAAAGAAGGACACTCTATGTTGCTATCCTATGGAGTAAGCATATTGTTGAACCACGTAAATCTTTGTGTCTCTTGTTTCTTATTTTGGTTTAGTCATTTTGACCTTTTGTTTAGCTATTTTCTTTTGTGTTTTGGTCTTGTTCACAATGATCTTGTGCAGATGTTTTTTCGCAACAAATTAAAGGGTCGAAATATTCAATCTGAAAGTTTTTTTTTTTTTTCCTTACCGACCAAGATAAACCCCATCAATGAAACAATTTGGGTCATTTGAAAAAAATAAAAATACAAAAAAACCTAATCTAACTGCTAGAATCCCAATGTATTTTATTGCTAGGCTTTCGGATGTAAGTGAGCAAAGCTTTCTTGTTAGGTCACAAACTCATGTTAGGTTTGCGGGGCAAAAATCAGCTAGATCTACAGCTTAGGTACATCACATGGAACATTGGGCATGAGATACTGACCACAGGTTTTTTTGTGGGTCACCATGTGATGTATCTATCATCAAACCTGAAGATCAGGTATTACTTTTCTGGATGAAGAGAAGATATAAAAATCAGCATATTAAAAACTCAAGTGAGCCATGCCGAGTGAAATTAGCAGTTTTGGGAGCAAATTTACATTGTTTCTGGTTGGTATAGCTCATATTAGTTTTAAATTGGGCGTATCTTTTATACAGTTCAAATAATGATTCCCACCTGATTGACTGAGTGGATTTCATATGTACAACATGGCAGACCCCACAGACCAGCTATATTGCATCCTATCTCCATTGTCCCATGTGTTGTGGACCATCTGTGTTACAGATTTAATTGATTTTTGGCCTTAGAATCTAACATCGAAGGTATAACCTGAAAGATGGAGTGGATTTCACATAATGTAAAATGGTGGGTCCCACAGATTTGGTTATTTCCTTTACAACGTTATACCGGTGTTCCAAAGGATTCCAGTCGAAACGGTCTCTCTCTCTCGGGTGGCGAGCGGTGAAACAGAGAAGAACTTTGATACTCTGGCAGAGTGTGGTGGACGATACACAGCACTTACAAATTTTTACTTACGAATTGTACATGTGCGATACAATCAACTGTTCAAAACATGCATATCGACTTAATGTATCATGACCCCAAAAACTTATGGTTATCGAATTATCTGACTATCAAATTAGTGGACATTTATGAGACAATTAATAATGAAAATATCCGATTATTTTATTTCATCAAACAGGTGTTCACAAATCAGAGGTTGGGATGGGTCACTTGTACCCGTATATAACTTGAATGTCATGTGTACGTGGCACATTTCGAAGAAGGCTTGGATAGAACACATGTCAAGGTGGGGCCCACATATGTAGGATTTTAAAATCCACCGGAAATCCATAATGGGACCAAATGTAATTCTTTCTTTCTTTCTTTTTTCTTTTCTTTTTTTTCTTTTTTTTTTTAACACACACACCACCACGCACTCACGCCGTAGTGGAATTTCACCACCTATGGGTACTCAACCCTCAACCAAGTGTTGAAACTCCTGAGAGTCTACTACCTGAGTAAGAGTAAGGACCCGACCAAATGTAACTCCATCTTTGGGTAGTCTCGACATGCCATATGAAATTTTCACGGAACCAAATGTAATTTTATTCTACATAAGCCCACCTAAGCGCACGTACCAAACAGGCCATAAGATTATTTGATTTGCACCTCTCATTGAATTTAACCCCATCTTAACCACTGAATTTCGACAGACCATTGAAAGTGTATATCTGTGTGTGTATATATATATGGACCGTAGAAAAGGAAATTGTGGACGGTCCATAGTTAATTTCACAAGTCAACGGCCCATCATCTTCCTTCTTAGGGTTCCGAAAGCCAATGGTTGCAGCCAAAAGATGGACGGTTCTGATCATCTTACTGTCTCTCTGTAAGCCCATATGTGCAACTTTCTCCTATAATACGGAACTGCGCGATGCACGGGCGCACAATCAGACGGCATTGCCTGTGCCCCTGCCCATAGGCAGTTCTTGTGGTCGGAAGCTATGTCAGGTCCACATAGATTCCCATGAGAAATCCACTCCATCCATCAGTTTCTCAAGCTCACAATAGGATAAGATTCTAAAAACCAGGAAGATCCAAAACACAGATGGGACACACGATCTGAAGGTTTGTGCCTACGGTTTATCCCACTCGTAATAACTTTATGAACGGTTTGGATGGCATATAAATATCACCGTTGGCTCCTCAAAGGTTTCGACTGTGTACGCTTTCATTCTCACTGTTTCCTGTCGTGTGGCCCACCTGAGAGTTGAATATGCCTGAATTTTTAACACCTATTTTTTTTTTTTTTTTGGGTTAGCTTGTTAGTACACACCTATGTCAGCACACACACTCCATGTTAGCCACGCCCGCTGGGGATTGATACCAAGACCTCAAGTGTTGAAACGAGGTATCTTCACCCAGTCTGCCAGTTGAGCTATGGATGTGGGTGAATTTTTAACACTGTCCTATTGCAAGCGAGAGAAAAGGAATGGATTTTTCACGGAATCCCTGTGGGCCCGGCAATCGGCGTCCCACAGAAACAACATGCCAATCAGAGTCAGAGCAAGATCCAAATAATCCAACTTCAGGTGGGCCCCACCTTCAAGATGCCCATGCAACTATCAAACCGTTCATCAGACCATACATCGCATCATAACAATACGCAGTTGTTACTTCAACTCATCAGTCTTGTGTTTTGCACAACGAAGATATCAAGTACATGAGACACGTGGATGGGAATGAAAAGGTGGGCCCACCAGAAGATGGCGTGGCACTCATCGTGCAGAACCTAATATCAAAACCAATGAAAAGAGTTTAAAGACACGTACGAAAAAATCCTTACCTTTCAATAGTGATTCTGTGTGGGCCATTACCCGACACTAGCTAGATACGGACGGTCCTGTCAGGAGCTTTGTGGGGTCCACCATGACGTATTTGTTTTATCCACACCGTCCATCAATTTTTATAGGGTTATTTTAGGGCATGAGCTCAAAAATGAGGCAGATCTAAGGCTCAAGTGGACCACACCACATGAAGCCATGGTGATAGTGACGGCCACCGTTGAAACCTTCCTTAGGCCCACCATGATATTTATTTGCTATCTAAACTGTTCATAGGGTCACACGGACGTGGATGAAGGGAAAATATAGATATTAGCTTGATCCAAAACTGATGTAGCCTTTGAGACATTTTTAACTGTGTGCGATCAATTCCCACTGCTTCCTATAGTGAGGGCCACTTAAGCTTTAGATCTACCTCACTTTTGGGACCGTAGCTAAAATGATTTCGTAAAAATGAATAAAACACATACTTCACTGGACCCTACAGCGCTAGGTCCTGGTGGGGTAGTACTCAATCCGCGCCAGAACAATACCTGAGCATGGCCCAGCCCTGAACCTGAAAAAGAAAATTGATTGGACCCGAACCCACCCTGGAATTTGATAAAATTCTTATTTGCATCTTGAATTTTTCAAATCTATGCGTTGATCGAGTGAGCCACATCTGCAATAAGATAGACATTTCAAAGGAATCAGTACCTAACCAAAGATTATAATGACATATTTGTATTGTAGAATATAACACGTGTGCATATAAAGTTGTGCCAGGCCAGGCTAGGTCGGTTGGGGTCGGGCTAAAATGACTTTGAGCCTAGGCTCGATCGAAAAGCTAATTGGCCTAAGTCCAGCTAAGCCGATCTTAGCCCAAAGCCGGGTTGGGCTCGTCACATCTGGTGGGCGACCTGGCCCACTGCCATCCTTGTGGGAGAGATCTTGATCGTTTACACAGTGGGACCCTCCTTTTATGTCGCTTGGACTCAAAGCGTGATTATTACCAACCCACTGAATGTATGTGGCTTATCCACGCCGTGCATCCGTTTTTTCAGATCATTTTGGGTGTTGAGACCAAAATTGAAGCATATCCAAATCTCAAGTGGACCCCACCACAGGAAACAGTGGGGATGATAATGTCCACCATCGAAACCTTCCCAGGGCCCACAGTGATGTTTATTTGTAATCCAACCTATTCATAAGGTCACACAAGCATGGATGAAGGGAAAACATAAGTATCAGCTTGACCCAAAACCTTCGTAGGCCCTATTAAGATTTCAATGGTAGGTGTTCAATTCACACTGTCTCCTGTGGTGTGGTCCATTGAGATTTTAATATCCTTCAATTTTTGGTTTGTAATCTAAAATAAGCTGTTAAAACAGATGGACGGAATGGATAAGACACATAACTCATAGTGGGCCCTACATAATTTAATCAGTACCAATTCATTTAGGACTCACTGAAAGGAGAGAGTTCCAAGCTGAAAAGATCTTCTTCTGGTGTTGCTGGTGCCTTTGGTGGTATCTTATAGTCACATGTCCCTGGTGTCTTTGGTGATATCTCATCGTCAGATGTCCCTGCTATCATCTCATCACATGTCACAGCAGTATTCAATCTTCCAACTGCCTGCATTTTGTTGGTGCCTTTGTCTTTTGGTCCTCTCAACTCTACAACGATGTCATCACGCTTCATCCTTGAAATTCCACAAGTTAGCCCTTCCAGGAAGTATTTCTTATCTTTCTTCATCCGTCTGCAACACGGCTCCAATTAAGAAAGAAACTATAGAAAGATTATTGTATGCCCTTGTAAAGCACTAGTATTTCTGGGATAAAACTATCAAATTGCCAATGCTCTGAGGTATAAAAGTTCAGATATGAAAACTATCTCTTGATTTTTATTTTTTTTACATCATGCCATTTTTAGACATATATGACATCAAAGTCTAGCGAATGCTTTTTGCTCCCTCTCAAGAAGCTTTGGAACACTTGTGTGTGTGTGTGTATGACGCAGGATGGATGCAATGAGGTCAATCTCCTTCTTCCTCGGGGATAATTACTCCAAATCCACTTCTCTGGACTCCTCACAGGGATTCCTCAAATTCACAAGGAAAAATAAAAAAATAGAAATAAATTTGAAAATAGATTGATTGATAATAAAAATGAATTTGCAATCATTTAAATAGTGATACTAGAGAAAAAGTTAAAGAATCAAAACGTGACTTACTATATATACAAAGTAAACTTACTATTTATAGACGGTCATGATCTCTACTAGGCTTCAAGGTTTTCAGATAAAAATAGTAAGTCTCCAATTTCACCTAATCATATAATTCTCCTAATTTTTCTAACAACTTTTCATGTTGGGCACTACTCCTAAAGCTCGAAGGTTCAAGAGTTATGATCAAACTAAAACTTACTGTAAATAGTAAAAACAAAATTAAAAAGAACTTTCAACCGTTGATTTGATGGAATCTCACAAATTCGGCATATGGCTAAAGTTGCTTCTCTTACCCCAAAATCATATATGGTATATTGAATAATTCATTTCAGTTTGTAAGATATGCCTATTTTAGGGTTTTGACGGTCTTGATTACTTCTGCCTCCGACCGGGCTTTTTTGGTCCATTTTAGACATGAAAGTGTCGGCAACCCACTCTACATCTTGGTTATGTACGACATCTGGCTAAATCAGATTATGTACTACTGAATAAAATCTGTAGGGCCCACCATGAGTTATGTATCTTATCCACACTGTCAATCTATTTTACTAGCTTAATTTAGGGTATGAGCTCAAAATCGAAGCATGTCCAAAGCTCAAGTGGACCACACCACAGGAGAAGTTGTGTAATCCATGCACTATTCCGCCGAAGTACCAGAAGTAATTGCCTTCTGAGATGAACTTGCAGTAGTCTATTGAACCCCGAGGGTTTTAGTGTATTTCTCGGATCATTTCACTATCTGTCGTTCATGGAAAGTGTAAGGGTATTGTATTGGCATCAGAAAAGTCTCGTTAGGTTTTAAATCTTCACTGATATTCTGACTGACCTGTCGAGAATTATCCATGTAGCCCTTGACATCTTGACAATGTCCAAAGCAACCATCTTCGGTGAAGCTGCAGCCACCACCTTTACATTGAACTCGACCTGAGAAGTTCATGCATGAGCTAATTATATTAGCAGCTAGGATCGAGTAGAGAATGTAGTCACAGGAAGGAGAGCTGAGTGAAAGAAGTTTTCTACTGCTATGGGGTCTTAAAAAGAATATATATATATACATAGGAATGCTCACCTGCACATCAGTTATCACGAGAACTCGTGAAAACATTTTTAGAACTCATCTCTCGTGGTATAAGTGCAAAATCTAAAGTCCATTGTAACTTATCAAACCTTTGGGACCCAACTTTCACCCTAATCCAAAACATGTCTCTCTTTTGCCATAGCACACCAAAGTTTTGGATAAGGGTGAAAGTGGGGCCCTGTAGGGGTTTCATGGGATGCTGAATTGGACCATTCAGATTTTAGGCTCATAGCATGGGAGATGAGTTCTAAAAAAGTTCTCACGTGAATTGTGAGAACATTCTCATGAGAACTAGTGTGGGTGATATGTGTGTGTGAGGTCAACCTCATGGGAGCCTCCCATGAGATCAAGCTGTGTAGGCCCCATCATTATATGTGTCAGACATTCACTCCACCAATCAATGCACGATTCTATGGTGGGTCACGGGCCTAAAAATCAGGTCAATCAATGTTTTAGGCAGGCCACACCATAGACAACAATTGAGAGTGATTATGCACCCATTGAAACCTTTATGATTATTTATAGGGTCCACAGAGATGTGGTTCATGCGTTCAGCCCATTCATTGTGTGTGTCCCACTTGGATGAGGGATCACACCAAGTTTCAGTTTAGTTGTTTTAGCATATTTTCACGCAGCTTCAGATGGTACACACAATAGATGAGGGGTCACACCAAGTTTCAGCATATTTAAAACCCAAGTGCACCCCATCAAGTGTTTTTAGTTGTTTTATCATGTTTTCATATGGTGTGGCCTACATGAGTTCTGTATATGGCTGATTTTTGGCGCACCCTGTAACCTAAAAGGGACCTACCAAATGCTTTGTGGATGTATGATACTCATCACGGTGGGGCCCATAGCTTGACCTCATGGGAAGCTCCCATGTGGTCAACCTCATATTAGCATTTCCATAGACACACCCTACAAAATAACTTATTTAGTGTCAGGCTTGTAAACTCGTAACAACCTGGTTTGTTTCATACAGCATACGAATTTCTGCAACATCCGTGCTATTGTCATACTCTTCCATTTTACTTTCGACTGCTTCTTTAATAATTGTCTTGTTCACCCCAACAATTGGATTGGAGCTGATTCCCTTGCATCCCACTGATAATAAAGAAAATGGAAAAAAGTCAATAAAAAAGACGAGTGATAAATATGCAAGGAAAATAATATATTTTCTAACGATATATAAATCAATGAGATTAACAAAATAGAGAATTTTAATGGAAGATTCAAATATTCTAACATGAGCCAAGCATATCATTGAACATATAGAATGCAAGTGAAACATCAATATTTTAACATTAAAAACCCTTCAATACGAAGGAGAAAAAAAATCACGAAACCTAGTCTAACAACAAATCTACTACAAAGATAATAGAAATACAATTATCAAGAAAACACCATCTCTTGAATGCCTAAGTACACCATACAGTTACTTTCAAGATAATACCACACAATCACTTTCATCAAAATATCCTCCTTAAATAATCAAAATATAATACCTAATATGTGGATTGCAAGCATCACTACAGAAGAAATAAGTTTCTTATCAACACGAGATTGTAGAAAATAAAAAAAAAATCATTACCTAGTTTTTCAAAAAAAAAGATAACTAAAGAACCTGTAATTTATGTATGGAAGTCTCAACAAGAGACTAAAATTAGGGCCTAGTAGAGAGAGACTTGCCCTTATTCCTCAAAAAATCCTTCTCTCCTATATTAATAATAATAAAAAGAAAAAAAAAAAAAAACCCAAAAAAATGTTGATAGTTGCCGTGCATGACTCTAATCACAAAACCTCTTTTTTCTTTTGCTTTTTAATCTTAGCCAAGAAAAAAGACCAAAAATGACCTTCACTTACTCTTTGATCCTCACATGTGAAATCACCTCCACTTGGGAGGAATTCCCAACAAAATACCCATTTCCCATGGTATGCTATGTTGAGTTGTTCTTTTTTTTCTTTTTCTTTTTCTTTTTTTTCTTTTTTTTTTTTAAGGTTAGCTTGTAAGTACATACCCATGTCAGTACACACACTCCATGTTAGCCACCCCCGCTAGGGATCGATACCAAGACCTCAAGTGTATGTTGAGTTGTTCTGTTTGTGTTATTTTTCAGGAGAAAAGCATGAATTCTTACACAGATTCTTGGCTCCCATGAAATGAAAGGCACTAGGAGTATTAACCTGGTGAAGAACACCAAGGAGTATGAGTGTATCTCCGGGCTTAAGTTGTAAACCCTTCAAGATCCATTTGATTGCGATCGAACTGATGTTTCTTGATGCGTCCTGGATCACCACCACCCTCTTCGCCGCCTCCGACATGCTGTCTCCTGTTGATGGATCCCCGCCTGTAGATCTAGATCTATGGAAATTGACCGTCTGGTTTGGATGCGTGTCAGGTGAAATCTGAACTTGGTCGCCCGAAAACCTGAGATTTCACTGATTAAAGGTATGAAATGCTGGAATTGATCTTTGTAGGCGGATCTGAAAACTTGCAAAGGGTATTTTCGGATTGATTTTGGAATGTCTAGATCTTTTAGATTTTAGGGCTTGTTTTTTCTTCTTCTGTGGAGTGAAGAAATGCAAGCAAAGGGGAGAAATTTTTATTTGATTTTGGTGATTTTAGGACTTCAGTTTCTAGGATTTAAAATGCAATTAGCGAAACTTCAGAAGTAAAATACTCGTTAGATTGGTTTTTGGGAGATAGATTTTTCCTGCTCTGAGATTTAGATCAGAGGTGGTTCATAGGAATTCATGGTTTTCGATTATGAAATGCAGGAATTCTAATGTCAAGATCTCAGCTCTAGACTCCAGGACAGCGGGTTTCAGATAACACTTCACAGAGATGAAAAGAAAAATAAGGGAAAAAGAATGAATATTTTTGGAATCAGAGATTTTGAAGAACCTGCAAACCGGCTTCAATTTTTAAAAATCAAATGAATGGATGATATCCAAAGCTGTTTTGTGACCTGAGATTGGGATCGAGAAGAGCCCAAACAGACCTAATGATCTTGATGATTCAGACGATAGAAAGACCCGAAAAGAGACTGCCTTCACAGGCTCTACAGACGGAGAAACTGATCAGAGATTTGAGTGCTTGATTGGAGGAGAAGAATGGCGAAGTGGTGGTAGTGGATCCAGGCAAGCATCTGTGATACAGATTCGACTGCATATTCGGATATCTGAAAAATCGCCTGATTTGTTTTTGGGCTATTGAAGGTTTGGTTTAGCTGATTGTTTTTGTTTTCTGAAATTGATTTTTCTGCCATTTCTCGGCTCCGTCATATCTGTTGTTTGTGTTAGAAAGGACAGAAGCAGCGGGAAAAACGATTCGGAGTAGAAACGGGCTTTGATTGGGCTGGGTTGGAATTGAACGGCCCGGCCCAAATTACACACCTCGATCGACATAGGGCCCACCTTAGTGATGTGTTGTATATTCATGCCGTCCATCCGTTCCTCCAGACCATTTCAGTATGTGTTCCCAAAAATTAAACAGATCAAAATATCAGGTGGACCACACCACAGGAAACAGTGGTGATAGAACGTCCACCGTTAAAAACTTCCTAGAGTCCACAGCAATGCCCACATTAACGTTTACTTTTCATCCAACCTGTTGATAAGGTCAATCAGACCTAGATGAAGGGAAATGACAAAGATCAGCTTGATCCAAAACTTTTATGGCCCACAAAAAGGTTTTAATGGTCATGTATCACTGTTTCCAGTTGTGTGGTCCACCTGATATTTTTATCTAATTATTTTTTTGGGATTATATCCTAAAATGATATGGGAAAATGAATGGACGGCGTGGATATAGCCACTAAGGTGTTACTCTGGTAACACCTAATCCGCTCCCGAATACCTGGGCTCTGGCCATGCTTCAATATAAAATTCCAGTTGCATGTGTGACGGTCCATGCCCAACAGTCTAAAAAACTAGTTCCTTGCTGGACGCGGTTTGGCTAGTGACCCCAGCACCAGACAGCTAGCAGGTGTCAAAGCTTTATTGGCCCTCATCATGATTTATATGTTTTATCCATGCCGTCCATCCATTTTTTCAACCCATTTTAGGGCATGAGAGGAAAAACGAGGTGGATCCAAATCCCAGGTGGACCACACTAAATGAAAATAATGTTAATTGAACGTCCACCATTAAAAACTTCTTAGGACCCGGTGTAATATTTATTTGCCATCCAACCTGTTGATAAGTCCACGTAGACTTGGATGAAGGGAAAACAAAAATATCAGCTTAATCCAAAACTTTTGTGACGTCAGTAAAGTTTTCAATGGTGAGCATTCAATCCCCACTGTTTCGTGTAGTGTGGTCCAACTGAGATTTGGATCTTCCTCATTTTTTGTCTTATATGCTAAAATGTTCTGAAAAAATGGATGGACGGAATGGATAAAACGCATACATCATGGTAGGGCGCATAGATCTTTAACACCATCTAGCTGGATGGTGCTGGGTCACTAGCCAAACCAATTCGAATTTGCCTGGTCATGGTGGGGCCATCACCGGCCTTAAAATGATTGCTTGAGAAGCCTGTTATGGTTGGTAAGCAGACACGTTGTTGGTTGGTTTGCTATCGTCAATTATATTTTATTCAGCGAAGATAAGGGAATGAATGTGTGGTTAGGATGCAAAGCCGTACTTAGGCTGTATCGATGAGCTAAGCAATTCTACATTCCTCGATGATCTCATCAACGGGCCATCCTCGTTATTTTTATGAAAGATGGTTATGCTTGTTACAGCTCAGCAAATGTATGCGACATCTCTGCTAATAAGGTGGGCTACACATGTATGTTGGATGTGCACGTACGGCTGGTTGTTCATTTCTAACCATCCACTTTACATGGATGGTGTGGCCCATCTGATGGGCTTGGACCCTATAGCCCATGCTATAGTGCCACGTGGGTGCTTGCAATTGGTCTTTCCAGATAAGTGTCTACTGGTGAATCGGACGCGGATTTACTGCCAAAGCCTTTCACGGGAAGTTTGAAATGCAGTTGCGGCCTACCGTGATGTTCATCCGTTTTGTGACATCATTTTACAAATTTAGACCAAAAGTAAGAAGGATAGAAGTGGACCACACTAAAGGAAAAGGTGGATAGAAAAATTCCTACCGTTGAAACCTCCCAAGGTCGATAATGATGTTTACATGCCATCCATATTGTTATGAAGTAAAAACACAAATATTATATAGCCCGATTGAAACTTCTTTGGCCCCACATATATTTCAGCTATGGACGTTCAATCTTCGATTTTCCAACCTACCTGAGTATTGGATCCATCTCATTTTTGGCCCTATATCCTGAAATGAGCTCGAAAATATATGGACGTCGTGAATTTCTCACAAACATCACAATGGCCCTATCTAGATTCCATGCATGCAGGAAATCTAAGTCCGATGAATCTGAATCTTCTGAGTGCCACAAACAAAAAATTCTTGTTTTAAAGCAGCATAATATTGGAATACATATTACTAGGGTTCTCGACACTGATATATTAAATACAGCAAGTGGGAAATCTACCTCCCGGTGAATCCAAATCTTTTGATTGCCACAAACAATAAATTCTTGTGTTAAAGTAGCATGATTGGTCCACTTATTATTGACATTGTCAACACTGCTATACTCAATACAATGCGTGATGATGTGGCCCAATCAAATCACAACAAACAAGGATAGTATATTCCACATCAGCATGAGGTCCCAACGTTTGACTGGAGTACTCCAGATTTTTCAATGGACCTCAAGAGGATGTTCTGATGGGTATGGACCGCAAACACTAGCTGGCTCATTAAGGTAATTTTTTCTTTGATGTGTAACTTGCTATTTCGATTTGTGTGGGCTGTGTTTGGGTGTCTTGATATAGCGTTGTGGTTTTTTGAGATTTTCCTCCTCAGTTCAAAGGAGAGGTAGTGTAAAACGGATGTTTTACCGTGCTACTCGACCGGTCGAGTGGGATGCTCGACCGATTGAAGGGAGCTGTTTGACCGGTCGAGGCTTGCTCCTAACATGGTTTTACTGAATCCATGTCTACTGATGCGAGTAAGTGATACCTTGCTCGTTTCAGCTCATGGATGAAGTGAGTGGAATGTGATTTCATGCTCGTTTGATGTAATAACGGGCATATTGAATCTCCTTTTGTGCATTTTTCTAAAAACATGTCTGCAGTCCGTACCTTCTGATGGGGCCAACATTATATATGTGTTTTATATCCATGGTGTTGATCCGTGTTGCCCCCTCATTTTAGGGCATGAACCAGTAAACACCCATTCTAGTAAAATGGTGCACTTTTTTCTTTTTCTTCCTGTTCTTCTTCTTTTTTTCTTTTTTTTTTTTTGTTTCTGTTAGCTTATCAGTACACCCCACTGCCAGTTAACACTTCACTGTTAGCCACCCCCACCAGGGATGATACCAAGACTTCAGTGTTGAGGTATCTTTCACTCAGTGTACCACTTGAGCTACTTGAACCAGAACTAATGAGTAAGAGCTTGAAATCATTAGGATAATAGCAAGCCGAAGGCCTAAATAGGAGCCTGGTCACTTAGAAACTTACTTAGCCGATCTATAATCCAGCCCATGGTAAGGCATGAGGATCTTGCGAAGTCATTGGACCATCAGAAATTTGGAGTGTAAACTCCATATGGGTGGCAATAATATTGACGCTCAAGCCTCTTTTGGTAACATGGGACCACAGTAGATCATCAGGGGATAACCACAAGTTTTTTTAATCTATTTTGGTAATATGGTAACATTTGTAGAATATCCGGTCCGTGCAACAGGTGGGTCACACCATGGTGATCAACTGATAAGAAAATCATGCTGATCTGCTTATCATACGGAACACAACATCAAAATCAATGGATGGCCATGGTGCAGTGCTGGTGTGGTCAGATGATCATCAGGGCGTGGCCTACCTTTTTTCACGGATCTGATATTCTACACATGTGATGCATTGGCAGGAAATAAAAGGATGTATGTGAAAGTTCAAATCCAGCAGCTGGTTGTGATCTGTTTGATACTCCTACTGCGATGACGCTTGATACACAGACACTTCAAAATGGCACACGCGTCAAATTCAGTGAGGCCAGACGAATGAGGGCGCGGATTAGGCGATAGTGGAGTAGTGGGTGTTTCCCTCGCTGTGGGGCCACCTTGATGTATGTACTGTATATCCTTGCCATCTGTATATTTTTCATGATTATTTTAGGGCATGGATCAAACGATAAAGTAGATCCAACTCTCAAGTGGTTCCTTACTCTTGCTCGGGTGGTAGAGTCTTAGGAGTTCTAACACCTGGTCAACGGTTCGAGTACCCATAGGTGGTGAAATTCCGCTATGGTGTGAGCGTCTGAGGGTACTTGTGCGTGTGTAAAAATAAAAATTAAAAAAAATTCCCAATCTCAAGTGGAGCACACTGTAGGATTTGAATACCACTGTTAAAAATTTATTGAGGGAATAAAAGTTTTGGATAAAGCTGATATTAAGTGTTTGCCCTTCACCCAGGTCTAGGTCACCTTATCAATAGGTCGGTTGGCAAAAAAGCATTATGGTGTGCTTGAGAAAGTTTTTAATGGTGGGCATTCAATGACCATTTTTCTGATGGTGTGGTCCATTTGGTTGTTGGTTATGCATCATTTTTTTAGAACATGCACTCAAATGAGCTGGACAAACTCATGGACAGCATAGATATACAACACATACATCAGGTAAGCCCCATGGTCAGCCAAAAACCTAATATAGATAACACCTAATCCGCTGGGTCCACACCCTCGGCTCCACCTTGATAACTGATGTATTGTATATGCATTCCATCATTGGTGATTTTTTATTTATTTATTTATTTATTTTTACATAAGTTTAGAGCACGGTCTAAAAAATGAGGCCATGCTAATCTCAGGTGGACCACACCACAGAAAAATAGCGGTGAGTGAACGCGTACAAAAAAATAAAAATAAAATCATACTATATTTTTATTGTTTTTACCTCTATCCTAATATTTGGATTTATGAATTCCACGCCCTCCAATACCCATTTGTGTTCTTATATTCTCCATGGATCAACTTCGGTCTTATTGAGAATATATTACTTTACGATTGTATACTAACAAGGCCAGCAGGACGTGAATGAAGGGAAAACACAAATAGAAACTTGGGCCCTCAGAAGTTCTTAATGGTAGGAATTCAATTCTTTGCGCATAATTCACATGAAATTTTATTCTTGCTTAAAATTTTGTCTCGTGCCTCAGAATGACTTGACAAACTGATAAGGTTAGCAGGACGTGAATGAAGGGAAACCACAAATAGAAACTTGGGCCCTACGAAGTTTTTAATGGTAGGAATTCAATTCTTATTGCATAATTCACATCAAATTTTATTCTTGCTTAATTTTTGTCCCATGCTCGAAAATGACTTGACAAACGAATAAGGTCAGCAGGATGTGAATGAAGGGAAAATACAAATAGAAACTTAAGCTCTAAGAATTTTTTTAATTGTACGAATTCAATTCTTACTGCATAATTCACAAGAATATGTTATTCTTGCTTAATTTTTGTCCCATACTCTAAAATGACTTGACAAACGGATAAAGTTAACAGGACTTGGATGAAGGGAAACCACAAATAGAAACTTGGGCCCTAAGAAGTTTTTAATGGTAGGAATTCAATTCTTACTGCATAATTCACGTGAAATTTTATTCTTGCTTAATTTTTGTTCCATGCCTTAAAATGACAAGACAAACGGATAAGGACAGTGGGACGTGAATGAAGGGAAAAAGCAAATAGAAACCTGGGCCTAAGAAGTTTTTAATGGTAGGAATTCAATTCTTACTGTGTAATTCATTTTTGCCCCATGCCTTAAAATGACCTAACATACGGATGGAGGGCTATACAACATATACATCAAGGTGGGCTCCACCATTAGCCCCTGCCTCCCCAAATATACACCTTGTAAAATGGTCATGGAAAGGATGTTTGAAAAGTGATGGAACCTAAGTTTCGAGAAACACCCTAGTTTGGTAAGACTATGATGGCAAGATTTGATCCAGACATGTGCAGTTGAAGTTTTGAGAAAGTTTTGAGAAAGTTTTGAGAAAGTTATGAGAAACACCCAAGTTTGGTGCAGTTGAAGTTATGAGAAAGTTAAGAAAACACCCGAGTTTGATAAGGATATGATGGCGAGATTTGCTAGGAACGTGCCGCTGAAGTTCTGAGAAAAACATGAACTAAAGTTTGGCGAGGAACGTGCCGCTGATAAGACTATGATGGCGAGATTTGATCGTGACGGAGGCTCGGGCAGCTGAAGTTCTGAGAAAGTTCTAAGAAACACTCAAGTTTGGCGAGGCTATGATGGCTAAATTTGATTGAGGCACATGCAGCTGATAGAGATTGGAGTATGTTTGAAAGTAGTTCGACCAATTTCATACTTGGTTGATGTCACATGTGAGCTAGACCAATCAAATTGGCCTCACGGAATCCGGTTCCCATAATGGGCAGTAGATGAGGTGTGGCCTGGCCTCACCCAATGGTGTGGCCCTTACTATGGGGCCCACCTAGAAGTATGTATTCAATATCCACACCATCCATCCATTTTGCCGGATCATTCGAGGAGATGAGCTCAAAAATGAAACATATTTAAATATCAAAGTAGACCTTAGCATAGGAATAGTAATAATGATTAACTATTAAAAACTTTTTGTGAGTCATAAAAGTTTTGGATCAAGCTAATATCTGTATTTCCCATCATCTTAGGTTTGTGTGGCCTTATTTCGGTGGGTTAGATGGCAAGTTAACATTTGGTGGACGCTGGGAAGTTTTAAGGGTGATCTATCACCACTCTTTCCTATAGTATGGTCCACCTGAGATTTGGATATACTTCATCTTTTAGCATGTCCTAAAACGATTTGAAAAAATGGATTACAAGTGGATCGATGTAGAATACATACATCAAGTTGGTCCCATAGTAACGAGTGCACCATCTTGGGTGAGGCCAGTGATGCACCTAATCCTTGCACCCCCAAGGTGGTCTGGTCCTCTCTAGACCTAGCCTAGGTTGGCATAATCAAATCTAACCGTGTCTAGGCCCCACTTAAGCCTAGTGTTTCTTCGGCCTCATCAAATCTGGTACCAAGCCTTCGACTGGATGTGGAGGGAGAATAGAGTTGCACATGAACCAAGTTAACTCGGCTAACCTGCTCAACTCAACTAGGCTCCAAACTAATTTCGAGCCGAGTCGAGCTAAGTTTTTAAGCTTGAAAAAATTTCATGCCGAGTTCGAGTTAAATCAAACTAGACTCAACTCGGCTTGAAACTTTACTCAATTCAAATCAATTCAACTCGGATTAGGTTTACTTAATATAAATATTTGGTAAATATTTATATATTTAAATAAATAAATTATATATATATTTAAAATCTTAAAATCAGGTTCAGCTCATGTACTGCTCTAAAAAATTTTACACCCAAAATGTTAACCATATCAGATTTTGGCGAGGGGAACACCGACTTGAGTGACTAATGAGGTACACCTTAATGTATTTGTTGTATATCCATTTTTTTTCTAACTTATATTAGGGCATTAACCCAAAAAAATGAAGTAAATCCAAATATCAGGTGAACCATATTGTAGGAAGTAGTGATGATTGAATGTGTACTATTAAAAACTTGGAATGGGCCACAAAACTTTTGAATTGTTTTCCCTTCATATATAAGTCCGTGTGATCGTATCAATACCATTGGTGGCTGATAAACATTACGGTGAGTATAGGAAGTTTTTAACCGGGGCATTCAGTCACCACTATTTCCTTGTGCTGATGAGCGGGGAAAAGAAATAAAGAAATACAACAAGTGGGCCCCACCGTCACAGCCTCACCGCACTCATTGTTTTCCAGCTTCACCAAATCCATACTCAATGGAAGGTAGCCATCTCATTTTTGCCTTGGAAATTGGACCACTAATTGCTTTACTTTCAGCCATCCGTTTGATTGCTATCAATTGAATGGCTAGGATTGTTTGATTATTGTGAAATTAGGAATATGTTCCATCCAAGACTTGTGAGTACCACATTCGAGGATGCGTCACCACCATTTCTAAATTGGTAGGAGTGTTGCCCTCGTTCGCTAGATTTTGGCCCACATTGAGGGGTGAGATAGCCTAATTGTTTTGGGCATGCGCTGAACGATCATAACCATTCAACTGGCCGCTATGAAATGGACGGTTAATTCCCTAATTAGATCTGAAAAAATGAATGGACGGCAAAGATATATAATGTATACATTAAGGTGGCCCCATGGAACCGCACGTTAAGGGCCGCACCTTCTTGCCATGTAACTTGTTAATAAGGCCACACCTACCTGTAAGAAGGAAAAACAAAACTATCAACTTAATGCAAAACTCTTGTGGCTATCAATAAACTTTTAACGATGGGTGATGAATCACCACTATTTTCATGTGGTGTGGTCCACTTAAACTTTGAATCTGCTTTATTTTTGGGTTCATACTATAAAATGAGTTTGAATAATGGATTGGCTATATGCTTATTGCTTAGGCAAGATCCAGCAACATTGGATCCGAAATGCAAATGCAGCCGCGGGTAGTCGTGAGATTTTTGTATTATGTGCTAAATATACGAAGGCTAGCTCACTAGTAACTAGACATATAAGAGTCGGACTGCTTAAAGTTATCCATGAATAAGAATGATGAACAATTAGTACTACATCAGCGTCGATATATGATCA
This sequence comes from Magnolia sinica, assembly GCF_029962835.1. Classification (NCBI taxonomy): domain Eukaryota; kingdom Viridiplantae; phylum Streptophyta; class Magnoliopsida; order Magnoliales; family Magnoliaceae; genus Magnolia; species Magnolia sinica. The sequence continues at coordinate 9,282,607 of NC_080587.1, read as the reverse complement.
ATAGCCTATTACTTCAATAAAGATGTATTCAATAAAGGCAAAGAACAAACGACTAAAGTCAACTGCCATTTACAATTGCTGTTATACGACATCGTCACGTAGCAGTTGTTATTCTCGTAATAATTTTGAAAAATCTATAAATAATGAATGAGTTCATCATTCGAAAGATTATCAAAAAAATACGAAAAATTCTCAAATACAAACCAATTTAGTTCAGCAGAAATACTGTTTATCCAATCTCATAGGATATTTATCATCTTCACTGCTCATTAGTGTAAACCTCTTAGCACCTAAGAATAGTTTTGTTTGTCATTACTTTATGCAAGACCGACTTAATGATATCTAGTAGTTATAAATTCCTTTCCATATGCGCTCGTGTACGATGTCTAATGGAGAAACTTAGTCATAAGAATCGTCCGCGTTATACTCATATGGTAGATCGACAATAGTTTATAAGACCGACATTACCTATCTTTTGTTCATCTTTGTGTTATTGGTTAAGCACCCTGTTGTTCTCATAATAATGCTAAAAAATCTATAAATAACGAATGAGCTTATGATTAGAAAGATCATAAAAATAAAATACAAAAAATTCTCAAACACAAACCAATTAACTTCAACACAAATATTGTTTATCCAATCTCATAGGACACTTATCATCTCCACTGCTCATCAATGTAAACCTCTTAACATCTAAGTGATGGGGATTTTCTCATAATTGTTGGGTTTGATAAAATCGAACCAGTTTCGATATCATCGATAATTGCTGAATTTTTTACCGCTGGTCGCTGTATAGTTTTTTGGTCCTGTCGATATCATCAATGGACTTTAGATGATATCGAAGGCTATCATCATCGAGACCTTCGATGACATTGATAATTGTTGGATTTTTCACCCCTGGTCGCTGGACAGCTTTTGGTCCTGTTTCGATATCATCAAAGGACTGTCGATGATATCGAAGTCTGTCATCGAAAGACCGTCGATATCATCGAAGAGTTTCGTAGATGCGATTGCGAAAACGCAGATTTTACGGATTTTGTTTTCCATTTTGATTCTACCTCTTTCTATTCTTATATAAAGGGGTGTATGCGGGATTGATGTGTATTCTAGGGTATTATAGGATTTCCTAAAGCTTTGCAATGGTTTGCTAAAGGGCTTAGGATTATCAAAGGTGTGTGTGTGTGTGAGAGAGAGAGAGAGAGGGGGGAAGCTTGTGAAAGGGAGGCTATGCTCGTAGAGGTGATCTACCACATCTCAGCGCTTCCACGTCCTCGTAATCGGTGAGATCTCTCCATCTTCTTTGTTTCTCTTATTGTTTTTCCACTCCTGCGTGAGTGAAGAAGGTTTGATTCAAGCGGTGTGTGCTTGTGATCGGTTGTAACGTTTTGCCTTATAGTGGATTGTTGATCTGGACGAGGTCCCGTGGTTTTTACCTCTTTGAGGGTTTTCCACATAAAAATTTCTGGTGTGGTGTGGTTTATGTTTTGATTTAGTTCATTGCATTATTATTCCAAAATTCTAATTTGTTTCGGGAGGCTAGATCCTAAGGTTTTGTGCAAGGCCCCTAATGCTAAGATTAGTTTTGTCCGTAATTACTTTATGCAAGATTGACTTAGTGATATCTAGTGGTTGTAAATTCCTTTCCATATGCACTTGTGTGTGATATCTAATAGAGAAACTTAGCCTTAGGAATTGTCCGCACTACACTCATATGTTATATTAACAATAGTTTATAAGACCGGCATTACCTATCGTTTGTTCATCTTCGCGTTATTGGTTAAGCACCCTAGGATAGTTATCCTTGATCTTGATAAGTTCAATTATTTATGATCTCAAGCTTCGTTGTTAATTTCTGTTCGAATAACACTTACAATACTTTCGAATGTCTTTGATTTTTAAGACAATAATACTTTCGAATGTCCTTGATTTTCAAGGCATAAAGAATTTATTGGAGGAAAATTTCCTTCATTCACAAATGGTTTAGTAAGTGCACTTTGACAATTGATAGAATAGACGATTAGCCTACTACTCTCTAATTCCGCCATTCGATCATAGTGCTAAGATTCACATTCATTCAATATGAATTAAACTACGATCAGCTCCAACATGACTACAAAACTACACACATGCACAACATGACCGAATTTTAATTTAACACATATAAAACACATACATCATAGATGAGCACAAGTCGCACAAATGGTTGACTATCATCTACAGAACTGATGATCGAACTCACCTCAACTATCATTCTCCTAAGAAAAATAATTTTTGATCATCTCCTACCGAACTAGTCTTACCCTTATCGTGCGGGGCCCACTTTGATGAATGTGTTATATATATAATATGTCCATCCATTTTTCTAGCTCATTTTAGAATATGATGCCAAAAATTACACATATTTAAATTTTCAAGTAAATGACCATAGAAAACAACTTTTTTTTAGGTACAAAGGTTTTCAATCAAGCCAATCTTTGTATTTTCAGTCCACCTGAATCTGGCTGGCCTTACCAACCGGTTGGATGGAAAATAAGGGAGTCTTGAATAGTGGGCGTTCCATCACCACTATTTTCGGTTTGTAATCAACCTTATTTTTTTTGAAGCACATGTTAAAATGTGCTGGCAAAAGAGATGAATGACATGTATATACAACAAATCATCAAGGTGGGCCCCACGGTAAGGGTGTTACCAGGGTAACACCTAATCCACATACGCATGCAATTGGCCATTGTCCATGTATATCCATATCAAACCGTTCAAACCCGTTAACCCATTTCCAAATTACGAACATGATCTATTGAAACTATGCACTGAAATCAGATACAAAGTAATATGGATCCTCACGCCGGTGGTAGACTCTCTGGAGTTCCAACACCCGATCAAGGGTTCGAGCATCCATAGGTGGTGAAAGCCACTACGGCGTGAGTGTGTGAGGGTGTGTGTGTTTTAAAAAAATAAAATAAAATAGATACAAAGTAATATAATCAATCCGAATTTTAGGTATCTGCCCCATCTAAAGTTCATTGCATTATTTGGACGGTTTAGATTTATGCGAATATATACGACATGTTCATTAAATAGTGCATGTGTATATCAAAATATATGAGAAATGTTCACATACATGGTACGACATTGAATGGGAGCCTTCAGATACAACGTCTTCATTCCTGCCTGATCTGTGCTTTGATGTCACATCATAACCGTCACTAAAAATTATGATACAACATTTAGATCATAAAAAGCTAAATAGTACGAAAGCATTATTCAATTGGGCCCTGTCATTAGACTTCTTATGTCCATTGAATTTCCAAGGATTTAAATGCTGAATATTTATAGATTATTCGACGTATGTTATATATAAAAATAAACTTCATCATGCATTTCCCATTTTCTACGGTTCGGATTTTCTAAATAGTGATGAGATGATGAGAAAACAAAGCGCTGTATAGGAATGTTCATACACAATGTTGTACATGAACGTCTCTCCTCCCAAATATCGGAGATTCGGGGTTACATTTTGCGGAATTATTTGAATCTTTGATACAGCAAAATCATCTTTTATGGATTCAGTTAGAGATTTCAAACGTGTCCCACATATAACCAAAAGAGAACCGTCAGAATTGTGGAACCCACTGTAGAGAGGGTCTTAATCTCAATATTAGTTTTGATTAAAGGATCCTAACTTCCGATTAACTAACATTATCTGTAAATATATATATTACAATATTAAGATATTTAAGGAATTATTTAACTCTATTTTTTTAAGCTTTATCATCCATCTAAATATGGGTCCACAATATTAACGGTTTAGATTGAGTTAATTTTACGTACGTGTGAAATCTTTAAGAGCATGTGTATGTTTAATCGTCAGCCGCCGTAGTATTAAATCTTTTCTGTTTCTTTTCCTTCGTTTCTTCCCATTCTACCCTCATCGTTCCAAAACTTCCGTATCTCCTCACGTTCGCGCTCATCTTCCTTTGTATACTCTCTGCAGAAAATGCGTATTTGCACTAGTATATACGGACCGTATGCGTACGCTGTCTGATCTCTTTAAATACCGCGCTTACGGTACATCTCTCTCTCTCTCTCTCTCTCTCTCTCTCTCTCTCCTTCGATTGGAAGATCTCATTTCTTGATATTCTGAGGTTTGTAATTTCTCTCTGGAAGTTAGGGTTTCAAAACCCCCTTTTCCCCCTGCTTGAATTTCATGCGATTCTTCACGTTTTTGAACGATTTCTGCCCGTTTTGATTTTCTATTCTAGGGTCTGTTTTCTTTTTGTTGAAAATTAGGGTTTGAGATCTCGATATGTCGTTGGAGTTTTGAATTTTGTGTTGGATCTTTGTTAATCTTGTTTTGATTCTGCTTGTTTTCTTTTGTTTGGTTGTGTTTTTAGGATTTCTGTTTGCTTGCTGCTAGAAGATGAGGGGTTGGGATCTAACAACTGTTATTTAATTTTCTAGGGTTTGTATTTAGTTTTCGGTTGTTGCCTTTTTATTTTTTTATTTTTTTATTTTTAAAATAAAAAATTTGGTTTTTGATTTATTGGTTTTCTGTTTTTTGGCCGCAGCAAGTAGGGTTTGAAATCTCAAATTGTTCTTGATTTTAAAAAAAATAAAAATAAAATCCCGAATCAGGGTTTGAAATCTCAATCTGTGTTTTGAATTTTCTATGGCCTTTTTTTTTTTTTCTTCTTCTCGCCATAATTATGAAAGATTGATTTGTTTCTTAGTTTCTGGGGTTTCCATTGTGGTACTTTATTTTCCTTTACACACACACACATATCATACTGTTCTTGCAATTACTTCTTGTTTCTGAATATAGAACCGTTTTTCATTGCAATCTTGATTTTCTTTCTATTTTCTTCTTTCTCATTTGGGTTTTGATTTTCTTTTTACAGGTTTCACGGCTCTCTGTCAAGAATCTTGAGTTGGAAACTAGGGTCTAATAATTTTTTTCCCCCTTTGTTTAAGGTTTCAAGTTTTGATTTAGAGGATAAATTGCAAGAAAATTTCTTGTTAGGAAGTTAGGGCAAGAGTAGGACAGAATCATGTCTGCTTCAACCGTTGCGATCACTGCGAATCCCGTGGTCACCAATGGCCCTTCATTGGCATTGGATACAAATTCGAATCCAAATGTGAGGAGGAGAACGGTTGCCATAGCAGAGAAGAGATCAAATATCGAAATGGTCTCCGAAGGAGGGATTTCTGGCAGCAAGGATTTGAGCCATTCATTGAGGGGAGAAACTGTTGTCCAGAAACCAAAAGAATTATCTCACGTAAGGAAAGAGTTGGTCAATTCCACTGTCTCACCTAGGCGCCGGAAGGCTGTGACAAAGCCTGAAAAACCCAGGTGGAAAACTGTTCTCAGCGTTCTCACTAAGAATCTGTTGCTTCTTATTGTGCTTTTTGGTCTTGGTCATATGATTTGGAAATCAACCTGGAAGCCAGAAGATAGTATTGGGGCTCCAATTGGTGATTTTGAAGGGCGAATTTCAGATATTGAGGCCTTGGTAAAGAGTACCGCAAAAATGATGCAGGTTCAGGTTGATATCGTGGATAAGAAGATTGGGAATGAGGTTGGGAGTTTGAGAAAGGAATTGACAAAGAAAGTTGAAGAGAAAGACATTTTGATCCAGGATCAGTTGAAGAAATTAGGGGATAGAACAGACAATTTGGACAAGTCTTTGGCTGAATTGAGGGATAAGGGTTACCTCTCAAAGGAAGAGTTTGAGAATTTTTTGAACGAGTTGAAGAGTAAAGGTGTAGGGGAAGGTGATAAGGATTTGAGTTTGGACGAAATTAGGGCTGTTGCTAGGGAGATTGTTGAGAAGGAGATTGAGAAGCACGCTGCAGATGGTCTAGGAAGGGTAGATTATGCAGTGGCTTCTAGTGGTGCCAAGGTTATCAGGCATTCAGAACCATTTTATTTCGATAAGGGTAGCAGTTGGCTGCCCTCTGTTTCTGCTAGAAGCCGAAATGGAGTACACTTTCTTGCCCAAAAGATGTTAGAGCCGAGTTTTGGAGAACCTGGTCACTGCTTTCCACTGAAAGGGAGTAATGGTTTTGTTGAGATCAGGCTGAGGGCTGCTATCGTTCCTGAGGCTGTTACCTTAGAACATGTTGCCAAGGTAATGTTTATTTTTTTAATTTTTTTTTCTTTAAACTCAAATTTGATTTATTACTTTGCAATTATTGGTTCGAATCAAATGATCAAGAGACTGGCTGAAATGGTCTTCTTGGCAGTCAACCATGTCGTTCAAATTGAATGGGTGTTCTATGGGGGACCTGTTGATTTTCATGAACTTTTATTTCTCTGTTGTGTCTCTAAATGTCCCTAACACCCTGTATGTGTCTGAACGTTTGTTGGAATAGGGTTAAATATCACATATAGGAATAGCATTTCTGTGTTGTTTGGACCTTGAAGCTCTTCTGTAGTTCATCAATTGATCACCTGGTGACATGCCAAATGGTGCCCTTTGATCTGTGCTTGCTGCCTTATTACATCCATGAACATACTATACTAGGGAACAAGTCTGTTACTTATGCAACCTTTCATTAGCATTTAGTTTGATCTACATGGCTGGACAACTTCCCGGATAACTCAAAGATCAAATCCCTTATCAAACATATGCACACACTCCATGTCTGCACAAAAAGATGATGGGAATCATCTAAATCAAAGGCCCCATCCCGCCATACAAAACTCTAATCTCCATTACATATTCCCAACCGCGGTGCTTAGCTGAGAATCCTCTCCTCTAGTCTTCTGGATTATCGCTTCTCTTTAGTCGGACATATTACAGAAAAATCTAGAGTTGTGCTCCCTCCTGATCAAACAAATGATAGCTAAGATGGATAACCATAGGGTGTTCGTACTTCCCATCTGCATCTTGTGCTAGGCCACAAGGAATTCTTTCATCTATCTCCGCATCACCCCGGCGACACACCAAATAGTCTGAACTTCTTCTGCCAGATTGCTCTCTCTTTTTTTTCATTGAAACGAGGAAAGAGCTACAAAAGAAAAAGCAAGACAAAGGGAGAAGAGGACCCAACTGTTGAGATAGCAGACAGGCCCCCTAAAAGCCTAGAAAGCTAAAATCGACCGACTTAAGATCGTTTACAATAGAAGCCCATTCAATAACAAGTCTTTTAGACCTGGACCCAACCACTAAAACAGACGAAGAAACATTATTAAAGCATCGGTCATTCCTTTCCTCCCAAATGGCCCACCAGATTGCAATAACAGCCAGATGGCAGACTTAGTCCTTCCCAAGTTGAGACCATTCCAATCCTGCGGTAAACTAGAAGTCGACTCAGGATTGCACCAGGGAACTGAAAAAATTTGACAGAAATTGGCCATAATTTTTGTCGTGAATGAACAATCGATCAGCAGGTGATTAGCCGCGTCGCTCATACAACACAAGCAAATGTTCACCAGGTGCATCCCACGCTTGATGAGATTATCGATCGTCAAAATTCTGTTCTGCCCTGCTAACCAGGCGAAGCAAATAAACTGAGGAGGAGCCGGGAACTTCCAGATAAAAGGCGAGGCCTGTTGCGGGTGTTGTTGTCTACAACGCATAACACAGTAAAGGGATTTAATGGAGAAGAGGCCTGACTTGTCAAGCTGCCAGACGAGACCATCAGGGTGATTGCTGTTGGGGGCAGATCGAAGGATGCACGCCATGAGGGCTTGAAACTCCTCAGTTTCGTTGTCCAAGAGATTTCAACAAGTTCTGATATCTCAGACGATTTGGGCCGAAGAAGCGGAATAGCACTCACTGATGAAAATCTCTTTCTTAGGGGAAAAGCGATAAATGAGAGGGAACTGGAACATGAGAGGCCTATTACCAATCCACGGGTCTTCCCAAAAACGGATTGACGTGCCATTTCCCAACTCGAAAGCACTGTTTTGAATAACCGGATCTTTAGAATTGAGGATCCCTTTCCAAATCTGGGATGCCTTATAATAGGAAGAGGATTTAGGCCACCAATCCCCAATAGAAGACACATACTTTCCTTTGATGATTCTAGCCCACAACGCGTCCTTCTCAGTGGCTAGTCTCCACGTCCATTTCCCTAACAAGGCGTGGTTCATGGCTTTCAAGTTCTTCACATTTGCTCCTCTTTCCCTAAAATTTTGGCAAACTTCATTCTAGTCAAGAAGGTGGAATTTTTTTTGGTTATCAGAACCAAACCAAAGGAATTCTCTTCTGATTTTGTCAATGACGCTGATCACGCTCCCGGGGCACCTGAATAGCGACATAAAATAGAGAGGGAGGCTGGATAGAGCAGCTTTTATGAGCGTTAAACGACCACCGAGGAACAAGTAACGACATTTCCAGGAAGCGAGGAACTTGTGGAATTTGGTAATGATCTTGTCCCACATAGAGAGAGGTGGACGTCCTGCCGATAGAGGAAGACCAACAAAAAGGGTGGGGAAGGATCCGAGCTGACATCTGAGAGAGTCAGCGTAGGTCTGAAGCGAAGGGGCTGGGACATTGATACCAAGCAATCTTGATTTGGAGATGTTGATGTGCAGACCAAAGCAACGCAGGGTAATGAGGAGATTGTCGATGCGCTCCACAGAGGCTTTCGAGAAGATAAGTGTGTCGTCCGCAAACTGGATGTGCGTTAGGGGATCGGGCAGGCCAGGGACTGCAATTCCACGTAGAAGAGTTCCTGACCCCGAGAAAGTAAGACCGAGAGCGCCTTTGCGATTATCAGAAATAGGAGGGGAGAAAGGGGGTCACCCTGGCGCAGGCCTCTGGAGCTCTTGAAGAATCCTTTGGGGGATCCATTGAGGAGAACTGAGAAGTGTGAGGATCCAATACAAGCAGCGATCCACTGTCTCCACTTCTCCCCGAAACCCATCCTGAGCATCATATATTGCAGAAAACTCCAGTCAACATGATCATAAGCCTTGGCCACGTCCAATTTGCAGAAAATCCCCATTGATTTAGACCTATGACACAAGTGGAGGACTTCGTTGGCAATCAACGCTCCATCAGTAATCTGTCTTCCTTTAATGAAGGCATTCTGGTTGGGGGAGATCAACTGCCCAATAACTTTGGAGAGCCTTGTGGAAAGAATTTTAGCAAGAATCTTGTATGGACTCCCAATGAGACTGATAGGCCGGAAATCTGAAAAGGAATTGGCTCCAGCCACCTTGGGGATAAGCGAGATGAATGACGCTCCAAGCCCTTTAGACAGCTTATCACGATCATGAAATTCTTGGACGAAGAGGAGAAGGTCCAGACGGACCGAGTCTCAGAAAGTCTAAAAAAAACTGAGCAGGAAACCATCAGGGCTTGGCGATTTATCCCCTCCCAAAGCATCAACCGCAGCTTTCAACTCCTCAGAGAATTGGACTTCCAACAAGTCAGCAACAGTGGCATTTAGAGAGGGGAGAGGGGCGTAGTCCAGACGCGGTCTGACCCACTTCTCGGCCGTCAGAAGATCCTTGAAATGGGCTATTGCGAGGTCTTCAATTCCGTTTCTATCATCAACTCTGCTTCCTTTGTCAAAGATGCTGAGAATGGCCTTCGAGCGAGCATGCATATTAGCCAAGTTGTGGAAGAACTTAGTGTTCTTATCGCCCTCAGCAATCCATTTGGCTCTGGACTTAATCCTCCACGAGGCTTCATCTTCCAGGGCTCTATTCGAAAGTAGCTGAATAATGACAACTCTCCTAGAAAGAGAATCAGGCGACAAAGGAGTGGATTCGGCCTCAGCATCGATGCGCTGGAGTTCCTCTTGAAGAGCCACCACCTCTGCATCTTTCTTCTTCACCTCCTGTTGATGCCACTTCTTCAACTTGGATTTGAGATATCGAAGTTTGCACATAAGCTTATGGCCAACGAACCCCTCTACCCTGAATTCGGCCCACCAATCTTTAATGTTCTGCCGTAAAGACTCTGACTGGAGCCAGGAGGAGTTGAACTTGAATGGTTTCGGGTCCCATTTCTCCTCTTCCACCGAAAGGAAAATCGGACAATGGTCAAAGGTTGTTTTTGGCAGCGCGATTTGCTGAATATTTGGGAAAACGTCGAGCCAATCCGGGGAAATAAGAAATCTGTCCAAGCGGGATAGGACTGGATTAGCACGGCCATTGGTCCAGGTGTACTTAGCTCTTGATAAGGGAAGGTCAATGAGCTGGTGAAGCTGGATCCAGTCTGAGAACTGCGACATAGCGGGGGGCGGACGTCTTCTTCTAGAATGATCGTCCACGGAGCATGTGGCGTTGAAATCGCCTACCACACAATAAGGCCCTGCAAAGGATAGTCTAGCCCGGGTTAACTCTTCCCCAAAAAGACGGCCTGTTAGAGTCAGAATTGGGGCCATAGACCATAGAAATAAGGCAATGGAAATAAGAGCACTTATCTTTGAGTTTAACAGACACCGAGTAAGTTCCCCGAGAAGAGTCAAGGAGGTCCCAGGAAGAGGCTTTCCAAGCGATCAGAATCCCTCCCAAAGATCCATCTGCATCCAAGGCAAACCACTTCGCATCCGCCACACCCCATAAGGACGTGAGCAGACTATTCTTGAAGGAGGTGACCTTGGTCTCTTGAAAGCACACAATGTCCGAGTTTCTTTTTGAAATCGTTGCTTTGATCAGACTCCTCTTGTGCTTGGAGCTGACCCCCCTAATATTCCAAGAGATTATCTTCATTGGATAATCATGCTTCCCCGGATACCCTGCCTTCTAGAGGACTCTTTAGACGCTGTAATGTACCCCGGACTCGCTTCAAGATGCTGGAGCTCACGGTTGCTGGGCTGTCTTGATAGCTGTTTAGCTGGCGATCTACACCTTTCAATCGGTCTACCACTGTTTTCAATACACTGGAATAATGCTACATAGTCTTCTAACCGATCACCAAAGGACAGGCCTAGGGACTTGCCAACCTTCCCAATGGCCTTCTTAATCCATCTTTTATTCTGAAGCTTCGTAAACAAGTCCTCTCTTGCCCGAGTCGAGGTCAAGGCCGCTAACTGGGGGTCGGCGATCATCTAAAGTGGTTTCGCCATTAAGACTTCGCCGGATAAGTTCTCATCGAAGATGGTAAGTGGTCCAAGATCCATAGAGTCGATGGATTTAGGGCAAGAGGTGGGAGGCGAGTTGAAGGAGGGCGAGTGAGACTCACACTCAGAGAGGCTGCAGGTGGACGAATCCCTCTCCCCCAACTCGTCTTCGAGATCCGAGAATGGGGAGGGTAAAAGGGGAGAATAGTGCGAGGTTTGGGGTTTTCCAGTTGAGGACGGGGGAGTCTGGGTGAGTGGATAGGACGGAACAGGGAGGGACAGGAGAGGGAGCGGGGAGGGATGAGGATATTTCCGCAGAAGGTGGACCCAAACTCTTAGCGGGATCGCACATAAGGATAGCCACGTGTCCCACCTTAGGAGATGCGACACATCTAGCAGAGCGTAAGGGAGACGTCTTGCGGACCGAATGAGGAGACACGCGTCCAGAGTAGCATGCTGAGGAGGGAGACGTATGAAGGGGATTAGAAGCTTCTGACAAAGAACAGTTGAGAGACTGCTAGGCAGAAGGGTTCGCCGAATTGACTCCCGGATAAAGAGACCCCTCCCTGTCTTTTGGCCCCGAGTCCCGAGCCTGCTCGCCACGCGTCATGAGGGGAACATAAGCTGTCTGCGCACGTGCTGCTCGATGCAACCCGTCAGCAGGGGAAGTCGGCTGCGTAGCAGGAGGCGCACCACGTGTCCAGAGTGGCCCCGAGTCCCGAGCCTGCTCGCCACGCGTCACAAGGGGAACATTAGATGTCTGCGTGCGTGCCGCTCGATGCACCGCGTCAGCAGGGGAAGTCAGCTTCGTAGCCGGAGGCGCACCACGTGGCACGGAGCTGTCAATGTGCTGATGGGCATCGATTGCACTGCTGGCAGGATCGCGCGGAGGAGTTCCGCGGGAGCACTGCGCTTGTGCTCGCTCATCAATGGAGGCCGGCCTGGATTGCAACTCCGATGATGGCGGAGGACCTTCCCTCGAACGCCCCAGATCGCCCCACCTAGGGAACAGTTCGTCTAGTGACTCCTTAATGAGCGGAAATTCTAAGGTTCGGTCATCTACCATTACCTTCAGTGAAGAAGGTGGCTCCGTACCTTTCTTCCGTCCAACTCTGATTCGGATGACACAGATCTCCTCCCCTAGCTTCGTCTTCGGATCTGGCTCGAGATAATTTTTGAGGAAAGCCGCCATCGAAATGAAAAATTCGTCGAACCAGAGCTCCAGTGGGATGCCCCAGATCTGAAACCAGACATTCTCCATTTCGAAGATAGAAAAGTTCTCCCACCTCATGACCCAGGCCATCGGACCGCCAGAGTGGAAGTGACCAGCCATCAACGGCATTTCCTGGTTGATGCCCAGACAGACTTTCACCCACAGCTCGTTGTAACCCAAAGGTTTAACTTGATAGTTACCCGGTCGGAAGCCCGTAGTCTCTGATATCCAATCTCACATCTGTGAGATGGAAGCACCTTCCTTGCAGAGGATGACCACAGAATCTTTGAGATTATCACATGCTCGGCGAAAATGTTCCTGGTCGACAATAACAGGGATGCCGACTTTGGAAAAGGGAGGATCGGGAATGCCCGGTTGGGATATGGGGTGGGGGTAGACGGAGGGCGATGAAGGGCGGGTAGGGGGGATCTGAGGAGGATTGTTCGATGAGGGGTAGTTGGGGTTATGTTGTAGGAGGGCTTCCTTAAACGTGGGAGCTTCGCTCAACAAGGGTAGTGTAGGAGAGGAAAGGGGTGAGGTTGAGGGTGGAGGCAGGAGTGGTGGAGGGATGGAAGGCTTGGGACGATATATCTTAGAGGGAGCGGGTCAAGGCTTTTGGATATTGGCGAATGCAGGACCATACCTCGCACGTTGCACAAGCATCAAATAGCCGGCAAACTTGACACCATGGAGCATACCTACAGCACGAGCTAGCTCCTCCTTGGATGACATTCTCACCAGAGCGAAGCCTCTGTATTCCCCGGAATGACGATCACGTGGCATCACAACATCCGTTACTACACCAGCTTGCCCAAAAATACGTTCAATATTGAGGGGGAACCACCCTTTAGGATAGCCTTTAACAAACAGAGTGGGATAAGGGGTACGATTTCTTAATGAAGAGGCATTGTGAGATGCTTTCCGACGACCAGCTACTTGCCAGCCCTTCTCACCCTTGCCTATCCGCTCCTCGACAACCGGATTAGCTCCTTCGGGCTGACCAATCAGCGATACAACATCGCCTTGAGGATTACTACTTCCGTTACTCCGACTAGATTCGTTTGTGGAGGAGTCACCCCAACGTCGTTTAGGGTCCTGTTTCGATGCCATTCTTAAACGTCGATTGTCAAATTATCCACCATTACCTTGTCCGTTTCACAAAATAAAATCACATAATCCGAAAATTAAAGGTAAGAGATCTGGAGAGCCACCATTCTTAAACGTTGATCGTCAAATTATCGACCATTACTTTTTCATCATTTCAGTGCATGCCCAGAGAAGATTGCTGAGTTCATGGAGAGAGGAGCTGAAGCAAAGCAACCAGGGTGTCCCAAAACGGTTACGTATCGGCCGTTACGAGAGGAGCTGAAGCAAAGCAACCAGGGTGTCCCAAAACGGGGCGTAACGGCTGTTACTGACCCGTAATGGCTGTTACGGGCCTTGGGAAAAAAAAAATAAAAATAAATAAAAAACCCTAACCTTTTTCCTTTCTTTTCCTCTTCTTCTTCTCTCTCTTCTTATTCTTCTTCTTCTTCTTCTTCTTCTTCTTCCTCTTCTCGGCCTGCTACGGCCCTACTGCAGCTGCGGCCTCCTCCTCCTCCTCCTCCTCCTTCTCTCTCTCTCCCTCTCTCTCTCTCTCTCTCTCTGTTCTTTCCCTCTTTTTTCTTCTCTTCTTTCCCTCTTTTCTCTTTTCGGTTCCCTCTCTCCTTTTTTTTTTTTTTTGCAGGCGTAAGCTGCTGTAGGTACATGTCACGCTGAGACAAGCGCTGACACTCCTCGAGCTCCGAGTTGTACGAACGGTTCAAAGGAGATCAAAGTTTTATAGGCTCCACAGTGATGTATTTATTATATCCATACCGTTCATCTATTTTTAAATATTATTTTAGAGCATTACCTAAAAAATGAATCGTATCCAAAGATCGTCTGGACCACACCAAAAATAGTAGCGGAGATGATGATTTCACCGTTAAACAATTCGTAGGCCCACCGTAACATTTATTTTCCATCCAATCTGTTCATAAGGTCAAAAAGACCTGAATGAAGAGGAAAAACAAATTTCATATTGATCTAAAAGTTCTGTGATCCCAAAAAAGTTTTCAATGGTAGACATTCAATCCCCTACTGCTTTTTGCAGTGTGGTCCACTTGATAATTAGATCTGTATTATTTTTCGTGTCAAGCCTTAAGACGATCTCGTCAAATGAATGGACGGTTTAGATATAACACATTCATCATGCGTGGGGCCCAAAAAACTTTGACATGTGTGCTACACTTCACAATCCGAGTCCCGCCTAATTTGGGGCCTTAAAAAATTGTACCAAAGACATATTAATTTAAAATTTACCAATTAAATTATAAACTGCAATTGCTAACTCACAATGCCAAAATCAAATTATTTGAATAGTTTTAATTGTTATTTGGTGTACTCTTATTTTTTAAAATAGGGCCTTTTGATTTTTTTCATGATTCACTATCCAATAAATGTCCACTAATACATAAGTGGGATAATGACAATAAATTGCATGAATTTGAGGCTAATTTGGGGCATAGATTGGTCCTCCAAGTCAGCCCGAAATTGGCAACGCCATCTACCTGAATTTAATTTCATTTTTTTAAAGAACTACTAGGAGAAAGATATTAAATTGTTAAGTATATAAATTAGATATTTAGAAAATTAAATATATACATTTTGTAGTCAAATTCAGGTTACCTGGTTCAAAAATTAATCAGACAGTCCGATACAGCTTCTCACCAAAGAGTGGACCGTTACACCACCATAAACATGTTCCAATTTATAAATGAATGCATATTTGGAATGCTTAGAACATTCCGGATTTAATACATATTTTTTTGGCAAAAAAAAAAATTTTACGCCGTTACGGGCCGTTACGCCCCCGTATCGCCGTTACGACCTCATATCCGTATCGGTTTTGGAGGTTACCATTACGCCAACCGATACCGATACGGGACACCTTGAAAGCAACAGAAGAAGAGAAAACCAAATCCAAAGAAGCTTGCTCAGCAGCCCCAGATCCCCTCACCTAGCATAGAATCAGATGCTCAGGGTGCTGCCATGCATCATCATCCTATCGGTGCGAGCAGTGTTAAAACTATGGAGAAAAGAACTGAAGCATCTCAGGGTGCTGCCATGCATCAGATGCTCTTAAAACCATGGAGAAACGAACTGAAGCATCTCAGGGTGCTGCCATGCATCATCATCCTTCTGCCAGATTGCTCTTGAGAAATCAGTGTATGAACAAATGATTAGTTGTGTCCATGCTGCTAATATAAAGATGGCACCCAATGGTGATGACTAAAATGCTTATAGTATGACTACTTGGAAGCATATCTGGCTGTCTCTGATGCTCTGATTTTGTTGGTGGCACTTATGTTTGGCCATGAATGCTGCTCCAAATAGGATAATTTTACTAACCTTCTTACTTCCAGTTGGCCAAGTGCCTTGCCAGCCACTGATCGTGGGCCAGACCCAACAAAACCTTGAAACCAAAACTACTATTCCAAATAACCTGGATTTTATGACCTTGAGATGGTTAAGAACATGGAAGGACGTTAGAAATGCAGTCTTCCCTTGGTTATATCAGGTGGTGAGTGACAAAAATTCTCTATTGCCCAATGCATCTCTAGGGTTGGGGAGCAAGTAGTTTGGGAATCCTCTTTTAGAAGGAACGTACATGACAGAGATCATCTAGTATTCCAGCATGATTGAATTACTCTAGAACCTTGAAATGCCTCCCTAGAGGGATGGATGGATCTGAAATCAAGCAACACCGGAGAGTTTATGGTCAGATCACTCTTTTTGGTCTTGCAGAACTCCTCAATGCATCAGAATCTTGATCCGATTTGGCATATATGGAAGTATCTAGGACATCTTAGGGTGGTTGCTTTCAGGTGATTAGTCAGTAAAAACAAGATTCTTACAGTAGACAACCAAAGGCAAAGGAACATGATCATCCCCAATGGCTGCTCATTATGTCTTTGGGATGAGGAAACTGTGGACTGCCTTTTCTTACATTGTCCATTTTCTAGAAGAGTGGGAAAAGTTTCGTGCCCTGTTGGAAGTAAACTGGGTCAATGCCTGTCAGCTCGGGGAATTGTTTTCCATGTGTCTCTTCACTAGAGAAGGAAGAGAAGGACAATTTGCCACTTGGTGCTGCTGTTGTCCATTTTATGGTCAGTTTGGTTAGAACATAACTGTTGGACCTTCAATGACAAGTCTGTCTCTTAACCAAATATTTCACAAGGCCAAGCGGTTGGTAGTACAATGGGCTAGAGCTGATAATGCCTTTGTGAGGGTGCCATTTAGAGGCTTTTTAGGGCAGTCAGGGGGAATCTTCTTTGTATTAACAACACAAAACACAAAAAGGGTGATGCAGGAGAATTAACTAGTTGCTCTAAAAGCTCGAACTGATAAAACATGACGAATTAATCCTTTTATCTCATAGCCCAGGCCCCAAATCCATGGGTTAGGTCCTTGGCCGAACCCTCCTTGTGGGCCCCAAATCCATGTGTTCCGCCTCACATAGGCCCCAAATCTATGGGTTCTGCAGACTGCCCACCCCGAGTGTGCCCCCGCATCCCACAGGCCACCCCACTCGAGCCCGGTGTGAAAATGCCCCCGCATTAAAGGGGGGGTGACTTTAATGTTGTCAGATTTTCTCATGAAAGATCGGAAGCGAGACGTGTGACTAGAAGTATGAGAAGCTTTGTTGAATGGGTGGATCCTCATGATTTGGTGGACCTTCCGATAGAGGGGGCCAAATATAAATGGTCGAATGGGCAAGATAATACCGGTTTTGAGTTAAGTAGAAAGCTCAAGTTGTTGAAAGATAAAATCAACATATGGAAGAAAGAAGTGCTAGGGGCAAGGGAAGCATAGTATGATTCAATGGTTGATGAGATTCACGATCTTGACTTGCTAGAGGAGAGGGGTTCGATATCTGCTGAGGATAGAGATAGGAGGGCAGTCCTATCTCTATCCTTGGCGAGCCGGGCAAAATAAGAGATATAAAATGGTGGCAAAGGTCCAGAGTGGTCTGGTTGAAAGAAGGGGATAAGAACACAAAGTTCTTTCATAGCATTGCCATCGCTAAGGTGTGAATAAGATATTTTCCTTAGTTGTTGATGGTTCGCGATGTTCGGATAAAAACAAGATATGCGAGGCTATAGTCAAGTTTTATGAGGATCTTTTATTGGTTGACAGGTGGAATATGCCAAGGTTGGAGAACCTTCAATTTTCTAGCTTCTCTTTTGAAGATGCATCTTCTTTGGAGGCCTCCATCTCAAAGTAGGAGGTTTTGGAAGTCATAAATTCCATGTGTGGCGAGAAGACCCTGGGTCTAGGTGGTTTTCCTATGCTATTTTTTTTTCCAGAAAATTTAGAAGGTGATTAAGTCCGAATGTTATGGATTATATTTTATAGTTTTGGGAGAGGAAACGTGATGAGGACATCACTTCGCATACACCTATGCGTACGTATCAGAGGAGGAGGCGGGCCACACCGATTTCCCTCTGGCTAGGCGAGTACCCTTTATCATGTTGAAGACCCCATGTGAATGTGCGAGCATCTGGAAGACCCCACACTGGGAAGATGCACATGGGCTGCTTTAGGGAGTGATCTAGACCATCAGATTCGAGAGACGTGACGATTGAGCCATTGGATTGTATGGATCACATGATTGGGCCATTGATCATGGATCGTCTTCATTAGTTTTTAGATTCTATCATCTTTTAGGATTAGTTTACGATTACTTTATGTTTGGACACATTATGAGTGATTTAGTTGATTTTTCTTTAGATTAAGGTCATTTTCGTCAAATTTCATAAGACGGTTGAATTTGTAAATTTTGAAATTTATTGAAGCTATAAAAGAAGAGTGGGCGTGTGACCTCTCCTCATTAGGTTTTTGAGAAAAAAAGAAGAAGAAGAAGAAAAGTTCATTGCTTCTTCTTTCATCTTCATGTGATTTGAATGTGACTTCCATGTGATTTGGAAGGAAAATTGGTGCGAAGCTAATCTTCATCAATGAAGATGCGATGCCTCCATCTATCACTCTTATTATCATCTCTTCATCAACCATTGAGGTATTCTTCAAGTTCTTCAATTTTCTCCATCCCAAACCTTACTCATTCTTCCAATCCTTCATCCTTCTACACTTATCAACGAACCAAACCCTAAAGACCCAAACCTTCACAACCTAGCCCACTCGTGTGACTGTATGGCCACACGTGTGAACCCATAGGGTTGGCCGTACGGCCACACTCGTCTCTTTGGCTTTCCATTACTCTTACATCAAAACCCTACTCTCCCTTTTTCAAACCCTAACCGTAAACCTAAACCTATAAATCCCTAATTTTCCAAGTTTTTCTTAAATTCCCTAAACCCTAATTTCACCCTAGGTAGTATTCAATCCTCTCATTTGAAATAGGCTTTACCCTATGCTATTTGGATGTCCCTACATCCATTAGATTATAGTTTCCTTTATTCTTATAGGATGATGTTTGATAACCTAGGCTAGAATGATGCCTGATCTTTTCTGGGGATTTTGATATTTGTGATGATGATAGCAAGTTTCGTGTGTGTATGTGTGTGTGTGTGTGTGTGTGTGTGTGTGTGTGTTTTTAAATTAAGTTAATTTTGTTGATTGATTTCACCAATATTTGAGTTCAAGGTGCTTTTCTAAGGAGTTGGGGGCCACTTGTATAGCCCTCATCTCTTAGGTGGAGGGTGCGAAACACCTTAAATATTTTAGATCGATAAGTCTTATTGGAGGCCCGTACAAATTGTTGGCCAAAATTCTTGCATCTAGATTCAGGAAGGTTCTATCGAAAGTAATATTTGAGAATCAAGGTGCTTTTGTTATTGGTAGACAGATCGTGGACTGCGCTTTGATTGCTCATGAATGTATAGATTCCAACATGGGGAGAGGAGAGGGGGCTAGTTTGATTGGGAATTCTTAAATTATATGCTATATCGTTTGGGATGTGGAGAAAAGTGGAGGGGGTGGATTCAGGCTTGTGTTTAATCTGCTTCTTTCTCTGTTCTAGTCAGGGTCTGTTTGGTACAAGGGATTAGGTGGGATGGAATTGCATTTGGTCCCATGCAGGATTTCTGGTGGATTTTGAAATCCACTACACATGTTGGCCCCACGTTGATGCATGTGTTTTATCCATGCCATCCATCCATATATTCCTTTTACACTGACATTCTAGTTATATAATACATGTACAAGTGATCGACATCCGTTGTGAATTTGGTTTGTTGATTACAATTCCATGGTCCACCAAATGGGGTTTTGCTTAATCCAATGTTTTTCCCATAGCGAGAATTTTATCTCAAACATGGGATTAGATGGACAAAATACCATGGTATTTCCAGACATGCAATCATTGTGCTATAGTGGTGTTGATCCCATCTAATACAATTCCATACCATTTAATCCCACGGATCAAACAGGCCCTCAATGGATTGCCGAAAGGATTCTCACTTTTGATAATTTACAAAGAAGATCCTTAGTTCTTCCTAATATTTGTCTGTGCATGGAGGATGTAGACTCGATTGACCACCTATTTGTGCACTGCCCATTTGTGCACAATGTTTGGGTGTTCTTGGGGGCGCTTAAGACGGCATGGGTGAAGCTGAAATCTGTAGATGGTCTCCTTTGGGCATGGCACGGGGTCTTTGTGTGGCTTTTGGGCCACAAGGGGATCCTCACTTTTGATAATTTACAAAGAAGATCTGTAGTTCTTCCTAATATTTGTCTGTGTATGGAGGATGTAGAATCGATTGACTACCTATTTGTGCACTTGCCCCTTTGTGCACAAGGTTTGAGTGTTCCTGGGGGCGCTTAAGATGGCATGGGTGATGCTGAAATCTGTAGATGGTCTCCTGTGGGCATGGCACGGGTGTGGGACTGGAAAAGCGGAGAAAGCTAAGTGGAGGCTAATTATCACGGCAGTCTTTTGGTATATTTGGGGAGCTTGTAATGGGTGGTGCTTCTGTAATGAGAACCTGAGTGTGGAGGATGTTATTAGGAAGATAAATTCCTTTGATTTTAGAGTGGCCAGCTGTAAATGCAGCTTTGGCTGCTAATATATCTTGTTCTTTTTTATTTTTCTTTCCTTTGTATTCTTTTCTTGCTTTTGGTGAGCCTTCTAATAAAATTTTGTTATCTCTAAATTTTTTTTTTAAAAAAAACTTCTTTGTATTAATGTGATGAGTCACCATCCTCCTTGTTTCCGGTTTTTTTTTTTTTTGCCTTTCTTTTAATAAAAGTCCAGTTACCCTTTAAAAAAATAAAAAAAAAGCAGATGTCTGCTTAGGATGTGTCCTACTTGGAAAACTACTTCTCAGAACTTAGCATCAATCATGTTCTCCTTCGATTGGCTATGGTGCCCAAGGATGAAAACTTTGCTGACTCATTTGATTAATGTTTGATGTCTGATTGCATTTGTTCTAACAGACAATGTTATCAAAATCCTACGATTTAAATCATATTGATTCGCAAACAATATGTATCACATGCCCAAATTGAAAATCCATAAAAATCATACATAGATCGTATTGAATGGTAAGAATCGTAAGATTCATTTGTATATGTTTGGGCATCTCCAAAACTTTAAAAAATAGAATTTATTAATTTTTGTTGCTTTTTTAACCTTTTGCTTTTAAAACATATAAAAGGAACTCCATATTAAAGACAAACCATTATTCTTGTCCAACACTGAGGTCTTGGTATCGATCCCTAGTGGGGGTGGCTAACAGTGAAGTGTGAACTGACAGTGGGGTGTACTAACAAGCTAACAAAAAGAAAAAACCATTATTCTTGTCTTTTGAGGTAAGAGAGGAGATCTGGGGTTGTAAATTCGAAAACCCAAAACAAAGATATTAAGATAGCATTTCCTTCATTCAGCGGAATCAATCTCTGGGTTTTTGAATGTGATTCTATGCTAAGGAGGTAGAAGATAACATAAATTATTGAGGGATTCCGTATCTTTCATTTATTTGTTCTTGAAGGTAAAATTCTTGAAAAAACAAATAGTATTTTCTTTTCTTTTCTCTTCCATCTTGCCACTATTTCGATTATTGAAGATGGGTTAAGGATAGCGTCAATCATGCGATTTGAACTTTTTTATGACACTTTTGCGCTTACAAATTTACCGTATACAGCTTGTTAATTAATAATATCATGATATCTATTACTTGATGCATATTGATGGGAAATGGATTATTAATGAGTTTTTTCTTCACGATTTATTAATAATTTTTCAGTTTTTCACCCCTTTCTCAGAAATTTAGAAAAAAAAAAAAAAAAAAATCTTAGGTCCAGTTTGGTAGATGTCTAAAAATGAGTGGATCTCGTTTTAGTTAACAGCAATTATGTTTAAGAGATCTTGATCTCTAATACATAATTACTGGTAACATGAACTCGTTATTATTAGAAATGAAGATCTCTAATACAGTTAATGTTAACTAAAATGAGATCAACTCATATTCAAGCATCTACCAAACAGGGCCTTACGATTTGCAATTTGATACGGTTTGACTCTTATTGTATATAATTGCAATATATACGATGTGATTACAATTTTGACAACATGGCTAACAGCAATTAGATTATTTTTTTTTGGATTGAATCATTGGCAAATCTTTTAGCCATTTTGGATATTTTTTCCCTTTCTTGTACAGCTTTTTCTTCCTTTTCATCCCTGCATCTCTGTAATAAGATGTTGTATGCCAAACTGGCCAGATCTTTTTAGTAGATGTGGCCGCGTGATATGTTTCTCATGTTGAAAATCGATCCCGCTTTGATATATTTCTTATCTTGTAATCTCTCTCTCTCTCTCTCTCTCTCTCTCTCTCTCTCTCTCTCTCTCTTTCCTCCTTTTTCCAATTGGAACTGAATTAAGTTAGGTCATCCTGGATCCTGACTTTTGAACTGCTCTCATTGAGCATCATGTTTAAAAACTCCATATCTTGCTACACCCAAAGCCAGGATGCCTCATTGCCAGCCAATCGGCCACAGAAGGCGTAGGATATTCTTGGGACAAGGTCACTTCAGATATTTGGAACTTGTTAAGTTCATTTGAAGAAGGTTCCTACTATGGTGCGCATGTTTTATGGATTTCCATGAAGCAAGCATTGGTCATGTTCACCATACACATGGCACTTGCGTGCAATGACCGGGATCCACCGTTATCTCCCAACTGCCTAAAGAGGGTGGGCAGGTATCTGACATGTATTCGGGATTGTTGCCTGCTGTACTCTATTGCAGTTGTATTTTCTATCATTTATTTTCATGGATTGCATTAATTCCAGTAAAATGGCTATCTTTGATTATGTCCTGCTGTTTTCCTGCATGGTTGTGGTTGCTCACGGGTGTGCTTGCACATGCAGAATGTTGCTTACGACAGGTCTAGTGCTCCGAAAGACTGCCGGGTCTCTGGATGGTTTCAAGGGCCCGATGATGACCCCTCGGCTCAATCAGACGAGAAGTTTATGTTGGTGGAGTTCACTTACGATCTCGATAAGAGCAACGCACAGACCTTCAACATCAAGGCTGATGATGTGGGCATCATCAACATGGTCAGGCTTGACTTTGCATCCAATCAAGGGAGCCCCTCTCACACATGCATATACCGCCTGAGGGTGCATGGCTACGAGCCTGAATGTGTCCCAACTCTGGCACTGCAGTCATGAGCATGCACACACACCCTGCCGCCACCATGGCCTACCTGAGTCTCTGTGTTGTAGCTTTCCAATTTTTCAGCTATATGGTTGGGATTCCAATATTCCTCTCCCTTTCTTTTCCTTACACTAAACATGTTTTTGCCCATGTAAATCTTTTAATTATCCTCAAGTGGTAGTTGTAGTGGCCGTTGTTGCTTGTGTTGTTTGTGGTTCTGTTTTCGTTGTTTCATTGTTGTTGTTGTTGTTGTTGTTAGTGTTTCTGGTTTTGTAATTGTTGTTGGCATTGGTGTATCTGGTTTTGTTGCTCCCGCTGCTGCTCGCATTTTTCTGGACTGTTTCCTTAATGCATGCTTACAATGTTGAGTCACCTCAGTCTTTTAACCATGATGTATCCTGCATTGGATTGTCGGAGGTTCGGCTATTTTCAGGCTCGGATCATGTCGGGCCAGGTTTGGGCCTGTGTCTGGCCTAACCTTAACTCAGTTGATTATTATTATTATTTTATTATATTATTATTATTTGGGGTATGGTGGATGGAACCTCGGTGCAGGCATTGAATAGACCTAGTGTGAGATGGATCTATCTATGCCATTTCTTTGTTGGGTAGCCACTTGTTATTTGATCATAGCCGCCCATCGAATCCTGGCTGCTGGATGGATCACCCGGCTGGGGTGATGATTGATTGGTGTTGGGGTATGGCCCACCCATGGTAGTGCCTAGCGGATCTACGGTCTGGATGCAGTGGTTTGTAGTGTACGGAGACGGAGATGTAGGATCTTATACGGCCATCAATATGAATTATTATGTCCGTCTGAATGGCCATCTCATTAATTGAACCTAGCCCATCTTGTCTTCTTTGGGAAATCCGATGGAAACTGCCCTCAATGGGCTCCACCTGATGTACGGTCCGAAAGTGTCAGACCGGTCTACTGGGGACACGGGTCCTTACCCATTCCTTGATTTCAGGCTCTGGTTGTAAATGGGCCAGGCAGGAGCTAAGGTTTGTTGTCGTCTTCTGCCGCGGCCTGGATCCGCTCATTTATGACTGTTTGTGTTTTAGCAGGAATTGCAGGCTGCTTGGTTGGTAGAAAGGGCCAGTACGGGGGCCTGGTCCTGACAACGAGGCTTGATTCGGAGAGAAACAATGGCCCACATTCAACCAAGAAATGCATCTAAGGTTCTTTGGATCCGGTGCTCATCAAATCTATGGCTTGGATAAACAAAGATCATAGAAACTGATAACCAGGCCCGAGAAGAAAACCACACCAGTAAAGGCATTGATAGCAACCCAGTTCAACCGGGCCCGTTGATAACCCAGCAAATGGGTTGGCAGAAATCTCCTTCCCCATGAGTAACTCATGGGCCGGCAATCTACGAATTTTCCACTCGCACCCCGGTCTAGGTCGTTGTGCAACTTCGCGTTGGGAATCCCATCCATCTGTTCTGTCAAATCATGTTAGGATATGGTCCCGCAAAATGAGGCAGATCCAAAAATCAAGTGGGCCGCAACACAGTAAACGGTGGAGATTGAACATCCACTGTTAGAACATTGTGGGGGCCACAGAAGTTTTTAATGAGGCTAGTAATTTTTTCGTTGAGTTCATCCCAGCAGGAATGAGCTTATGAACGGTATGGATGGGATGGCATATAAACATCATGGTGGACTCCAAGGAAGTTTCAACGGTAGGCATTTCCTCACCCCATTTTTGTTTTCCCTGTCGTACGGCGCAATTGTGTTTTAGATCTGCCTCATTGCGTGGATTTCTCACAAACATCAGTGGGTCCCACCTAGCTTCTCGTCGCTGGAACTTCATGGAAAGCTGTCCAGGAAATCTACGTCGGGCGCGGATAGGGTACCACCAGGACCTAGCTAGAGATGGACGGTCCTGGCAGCTGCTCTGTGGGGTCCATCGTGATGTATGTGATTTATCCACACCGTCCTTCTGTTATGACAGGTTATTTTAAGACATGAGCCAAAAAAAATAGGTATATTGACGGCTTGGGTGGATCACACCATAGGATGCTGTTGTGACAATGACGCTTACCGTTGAAACTTTCTTAGGGCCCACTGTCATGTTTATTTATCATCCAACCTGTTAATAAAGTCAGAAAGAACTGGATGAAGGGAAAACATAAATACCCGCATGATCCGAAACTTCTCTGGTCCTCCAAGGGTTTCAACGGTATACATTCCATCTCCACTGTTTCCTGTGATATGTTCCACTTGAGCATTAGATTTACCTCTTTTTTTTAGCTCATGCCCTAAAATGACCTGTCTAAATGAATAAACGGCGTGGATAAAACACATACATCAAGGTGGGCCTCAAGGAAAACCTGACAGGACCGCCCGTGCTTCAGTAGCTAGGTCCTGGTGAGGGTAGTATCTAACCTTAGTCCATGGTCAAATAATGACAAGTACATGATGGGGACCACCGTGCCTCTTAGACGCATGCATGATGCATGGCGTGTAAATAGGCTGTCTTACGTACAGGAGGCTTACCAAACCAAAATTATGTAATCTAAATTCAATTTATTAATATTCCACAATAAAAGCAACTGTTTCTGACCAGACCCCACAATAAAAGCACATGATGGGGACCACCTAATGAGCCGATTAGGTGCAGCCCTTACTCTCAGCCCCACCTTGATGTATTTATTCTGTATCTACTCTGTCCATCCATATTGCAGGGCATGAGCCTAGAAGATGTATTTATTCTATATCTACTCTGTCCATCCATATTGCAGGGCATGAGCCTAAAATATAAGAGTATTTAATAGTATGCCGGACCATAATATAGAAAACAGTGGTGATTGAACGGAGGACCATAATGGGATCTGTTTTATTTTTGCGCTAATGCACTAAAATGATCAGAAAAAACTGATGTACGGTGTGGATATAGAATATATACATCAAGGTAGGCCCCACAGTAAGGGTATACCGTCTTAGTTGAGGCCGGGGCCGCACCTAATCCGCTCCCGTCCAAAGACAGTGGGCCCCCCACCAGAACCTAACCAGACTCAATTTTAAATCGGGTCCAAGGTGATAGACACTACCCTATAAATGAGGGACGCGGATTAGGTACTGAGAGATTGCGAGCCGGCTACTGAAGTGACGCCACCAAGTTATGTGGGCCCCACTACGATGTATGTGTTGTATCCACACCGTCCATCCGTTTTGAGATATTATTGTCACCAAGTTATGTGGGCCCTAGTATGATGTATGTGTTGTATCCAAACCGTCCATCCGTTTTGAGATATTATTTTAGGGCATGAGCCAAAGAATGAAGCAGATATAAAGAGGTAGCGGACCCACCACAGAAAACCGTGGGAAAAATGATTCTCACCGTTGAAACTATCTTAATGCCCACTATAATTTTTATTTGAAATCCAACCGGTTCAAAAATTATAAAAGACAAGAAATAAGTTAAAACACAAGTTTCAGCTTGATCTAAAACACTGTCCCCTGTGTTTTCTGGCTTGGGTCCAATGGTGCTTTGGATTTAACTCATTCTTTGGATATTGCCCTGGAATGATCTCTACAAATGAATGAAAGGTATGGATACAAAACATATGTTGTGGTAGGGCCCACGGAACTTGGTGACAGCTTCGCTACTCAACCTCAGTGGCTAATCCACGCCTGTAGATGAGTAACCATTGTTTACCAATGTAATTACTTCACCTTTTCCTATGCTGTTTTGACAGGTTACTTTTTAAATACTGAAATTGAGAAATTTGCAAAATAACTATGGAGCCCATCTTGTGTTGCTTATCCATATTGTTCATTCATCACTCTTCATGCCAACTGAATTAAAGGCATGGCCCGAAAAATTAGGCAATCCACAGCCCAAGTGGACCACACTGCATGAAATTGTGAGAATCGAATGTTTACTATTAAAAACTTCTTAGGGCTCTTAAAAGTTTTAGATCCAACTTATATTTATATTTTTTGCTTATCTATGCCTCTGTGACCCTATGAGCAGGTTAGATGGTAAATAAACCTCAATGTAGGCCTAATAAAAAAAAACTTTCAACAGTGGATAAATTAAGTTCATTGTTTCCTTTCATGTGGCCCAGTCGAGCATTGGATCTTTCTTAATTTTGAACTCATGCCTTAAAATATTTTAATAAAACAGATTACTCACTCATTTTCAAACAAGTGAAAAAATAATAATTACCTATTTACTAGGGATTTACAGCTATCATGGAAAATCAAACAGGCCCTTACTAAAAGGTCATGTAAAGACAGGTAAAAGATGGGTTACATGCATCGGGTGCCTGCGGGTCTCGGTACCCATTAAAGAGTCCTAACCAAACATACATACTTACCTGAGGTGCCCAACGTGGACCCGACTCAAAATCATCTATACCCGACCCGAATGCAGGCGATTAGCTCAACCTGGAATTCTCCAACCCAAGGAATCCGAACCCGAGTTGGCGTCCTAACCAGCAGATGATCTGGTCCATTGCTAGGCCCAGCCCTAGGTGGGGCACACCTGTTCCACCTTGCACGTGTGAAGCAAATCTCCTTGCTAATGATTTCTTAAAAGAGTTCCCTAACCCTTGCTTTCGCTGGGACTTTAACAGACCCGATTCCGTCTTTTCTAACGACGTTGACGTTTGTTTAGAAAATTACTAAAATGCCAGACACCCTCTCTACGCTAGTGAGAGACAGAGAGCATCCATTGATGCCATGTGATATCTGATATGTGATATCTGAATATCTGATATTCAACTGCCTTCTCTCTCTCTCTTCAGTACCTTTTCCTTTCTTTTCTTTTCCCAATCAATAGCAAGAAAGAAAAGAAATCGAGAGGAGAGGGAAAAGGCGACTACTTTTTCTCTTCTCATCATTTCACCCTTTTCAGATTCATCCTACCTGTCATTCCTCTCTCTCTCTCTCTCTCTCTCTCCCTCTCTGTTGTTAGCATTTTGGGTTCTTTGAATTTTGTTTGGTTGGAGTTAAAACTGTTGTTTTACATTCTATGTTGTTTTTGTTTTGGGGTGTTTGGAGCTAAATCAGATCTGGGTTTTCAGTTTATTGCAATTTTGAGTAAATCCATGGACTTTTCACAGCTGCAGCTCTGGATTCTTTCAGCATTTTTTTCCTCATTTGGGTTGCTTGGAGATAAATTGCATTTGGGTTTTCTGTAATTTTGCATGAAGTCTTGGTTTTTCCACTGCTGCAGCTGTAGATTTTCTGAAAACTAAGGTTTAGTTTTCTTTACTGCTATTTTGGGTCTTTTGCAAATTTTTTATTTTTATTTTTTACAGAGATTAAGGTTTTTTAGAGCTCAATTCTATTCGATTCTGTTGTAATTTTCCTTAAATTCATATATTTTCTGCTACGGCATCTGCAGATTTTCTGAAAATTGGGTTTGTTGGCTTTTTTTTTTTTTTTTGTTCATGTATTTAATATTTTACGTTGTTCTTTATCGGAATTGGGGTTAGTGTTTTAATGACATCTGGGTTCTTCCCAATTTCATTTGAGGTCATGTGTGTGGAAGATTAGATTTTCTTTTTCTTCTTCATCTTCTCTTTTGTTGAGGGAATGCAGTTCCTGTGTTTGATTTTTTTATTTTGGGTAGAGCTTGTGGTAGCAAATTCAGATTCGGATGCTCTTTTGGCATTCACAAAAGGAATCGAAAAAGATCCTTTGGAACGTGTTAAGTCTTGGAATGGCAATTCATTGGCGTCTGATGGGTCTCCCAAGAACTGGTATGGGATCGAATGCAGCGGCGGTCACGTGACATCAATCACATTGGATGATTTGGGCTTAGTTGGAAGCGTCGACTTGTCCACTCTCAGTGGGCTAAAAATGCTTCGCAATTTGTCGATTTCAAACAATCGTTTGACGGGTGGTCTTCCTCCAGAGCTAGGCACATTGGTGTCTCTGGAGCTTTTGAATCTTTCTCGCAATTCATTTCATGGTTCAATGCCCGTTGACTTGATGAAGTTGGAGAATTTAGTTTATTTGGATCTATCATCAAACAATTTCAATGAGACGGTCCCGTCTGGTTTTGAAACTCTGCAGAAGTTACAACATTTAGATTTGCATTCAAATGGCTTTTCTGGTGATATTGGGCGTTTGCTCGCGAAATTGCAAGGCGTGGCCCATGTTGATCTCAGTGGCAACTTGTTTACAGGGTCTCTCAATTTGGGTCTTGACAATTCCACCTTTATCCACTCGGTTCAATATTTAAACATCAGCCACAATGCATTGGCTGGAGATATCTTTGTTGACGATGTGGTTCCTTTATTCGACAACTTGGAGGTGTTTGATGCCAGTCATAATCAACTTGTTGGTCAGATCCCGTCCTTCAATTTAATAGTTTCACTTCAGATTCTTCGACTTGGAAGCAATCAGTTCTCAGGGTCTCTGCCAGAAGCTCTCTTGCAAGAGAGTTCAATGGTCTTGACGGATCTTGATCTAAGCCAAAACCAGCTCCAAGGTAAATGAGTCATTGATTATGCTTGTTGTTTGTTTTATAGCTTATGAGATGGTTGGGGACTTCAGTTTCTGTTTATGCTTTCCTCCTCTTTATCTGTTATAGGAATTTATTGGCAGATGAGAAGAAAACTTGGGACTATGTTTCTGCAGACAATTATCGAGCTAGAAATTTTCTGTTACATTTTTTTTTTAAAAGTTGGAGGGGGCCTTTTGAATCTTCATCAGCATGCAGAACTGAAAATTTCCATAAAATGATGTTACTGGGTCCTTTAGTGAGAAGGATGGTTGTTCCTTTAAGAAACAACCTAGTTTCTAAAAACGAAAAAGGAAAGTTTCTTAAAAAAAAAGAAAAGAACAAATTAGGAAAGTTTTTTTAAAAAAAAGCAACCTAGTTTCTAAAAACGAAAAAAGAAAGTTTCTAAGAAAAACAAATTAGGAAAGTTTCTAAAAAACAAATTAGGAAAGTTTCTTAAAAAAAACAAATTGGGAAAGTTTCTAAAGAAAAAAAATAAAAATTAGAAAAGTTTCTAAAAAAAAATAACCTAGTTTCTAAAGAAAAAGAAAAAGGAAAGTTTCCAAAAATAGAAAGTAAGTTAGTTTCTAAAAAAGAAAAAGGAAAGTAAACTAGTTTCTAAAAAATAAAAATGAAAGGAAATTAGTTTCTAAAAACATATTAAAATTAGTTTCTAAAAAACAGAAAAGGAAAGTTTCTAAACCTAGAAATAGAAAGCTAAGTTAATTTTTAAAATAATTCAAATAAGGGGATAATAGAAAATTTCATCAGCTTATGTCAGGGTTTATGGACCTCTAAACAGCCATATATGATGAGAATTGATGTGTAATGGACATAAACAACCAAACCCTAAACATGTAATGAATTCCCCTACAAGAACCTTAGGCTCTGATACCAAATTTGATGCAGGACATGAAAATTAAATATGATATGCGAGATTTCAGGCTTAAGATCACGTTAGTTCAGAAACAATTACACAAAATCCATATCCCACATGAAAGTCTAAACATTCAATTAAGGGGAATCTATGCAGGTCCAGGCCTACACATGATAGGGCTGGATCAATAAAAATTA
The DNA here is from genome assembly GCF_029962835.1 of Magnolia sinica. NCBI lineage: Eukaryota > Viridiplantae > Streptophyta > Magnoliopsida > Magnoliales > Magnoliaceae > Magnolia > Magnolia sinica. Next base: position 9,252,131 of record NC_080587.1, on the reverse strand, counting down.
TGAACCAAACGATACTCAAAGATAAAAAATAATCATCCACACATGCATAGTAATCAGTCCCTAATCCAAGGGATTTAGAAATTCCAATTCGAGGAACCCTAGGGTAAGAAAAGGGGCATAAAATTGGAGATTTGAGTAATTTAGAGTTAGGTTTAGGGATTTTGGGTAAAAGTGGAGTGAAAGAGAAGAGAGAAACGAACCAGAAAAGTACTGCACGCATGGACAACAACAATGGCCCAGACGCACGTGCGTGTGATCCCGGCCGCACGTGTGTGGGGCCCACTATTTAGAAAAAGGCCACCTTAGCCCTGGTTGGCCAGGGATGGACTCCAAAACTCCCAAATCTCAGCTCAATCTGATGTACGGTTTGTGCGTGGTGCTCCGCCGAAGTTTCAGCCCTCCTGTAGGGCCAGATTCTGAAATTCTGATGTGAGGATGAGAATTGCTACAATAGATGATTGATTCGAAGTGTAGATGATGAGGTGAGATGAGAAGAAGGGATGGTAGAAGATGTGTAGTAAAGATGGTGATGGATGGGGGCGAATCGGGATAGATGTGACTTCGTACCATGGTAGTTAACCCTTCGATGAAGGGAGGGCTTCGCACCCAATTAGGCTTCACAACTCAGAGAGTAGGAAAATGCAAAATGTTTATTAATCTTAAATGAACGAAAAAAGCTACAAGGGGTGCCTATTTATAAGAAAACCCTATACCCCAAAACTCGCGGCATGTGCGCAACCTATTACTTAGCGATGACGTAAACCAAAATAAAAACTAATTAAATAAATCTAAAGCGTCCATGATGTTCTAAATAACATTAATAAGCAAAACCTAAAATATAAAATCAATCTGACTAGTGGGCCACGATCATGAAATCTCATGATGGGCTTTTCTTGACTAACTAGCCCACTCTTTTGAATCAAAACTCTATCTTCTAGCTAGGAGGTCCTCCCTAGACGTCGTCATCGATCCAGATCGACGGTGGGGCCCTCTTTCTTCTGGCATACTAGCGTAGGGGGGTAGCGTGCATGCACGTGTGGACAGCGTGTGCGGGATGTCCCCATCAGGTATCTTTACCTTGATAATTTGTAAGTTCTTGATAGTGTCTTGTAAAACAGCTAGATACCGCAATCTTCAAATGTTAGCCCATTTGGGGGCCTTGGAAATTGAGATTGCTTCCGATTTTTCAGTGGAACTAATCCCCCTTGGTTTTGGGCGGTTTGCGAATTAGCAATAGGCTTAGGTTGGCTCCCTTTTTTTCTTCTTCTTCTTCTTCTTCTTTTTTTTTTTTTTTTTTTCCTTCTTTTTCCCGCTCCAAATTACAATTGAGATATGAACTAGCCACTTTGCAATTTGGCCAGAGTTAATCCCAACTCTTACAAGTAGCGAAGCTTCCAAAGAGGCCCTCAAACCATACTTTACTTATCCATATTATTTTCTAGTGGTTCGCATCCCTGTGCATCCTAATATCTATTGTTTTCCTTTATGCAGGTCCTATCCGAGTCATCACCTCCTCAACTCTGAATTATCTCAATCTTTCTTCAAATAAACTTTCGGGCCCATTGCCTTCAAAGGTAGGGCACTGCGGTGTTGTGGATTTGAGCAAGAACATGCTTTCAGGGAGCTTGTCCATGATTCAAAGCTGGGGAAATTATGTAATGGTTATTGATCTAAGTTCCAACTCGTTGACGGGAACTTTGCCGAATGTAACTTCTCAGTTCTTGAGGCTGACTTCTATCAAGATATCAAACAACTCGCTACAGGGGCCTCTCCCTCAAGTAATCTGGGGTTACCCAGAACTCCATGTGATTGACCTTAGCCTCAACCAGCTAAATGGGTCTCTCTCACCAAGCTTATTCCTGTCATCAAGATTGACGGAGCTTAACCTTTCAGGCAACAGCTTTACAGGACCCATCCTGCTTCCTGACTCTCAGACAGTAATTTCCTCGTCTTCTGATATCCCTTTGCCACCCACTCGAAATACAAGCTTGGTGTCTCTTGATCTTTCAAATAACTTGTTAAATGGATCTTTGCCCCCGGAAATCGGTACATTGGACCAACTAAATTTGCTAAATGTGGGAAAGAATAATATCTCAGGACAGATTCCGAGTGAAATTGGTAAGCTTCACAGCTTGTTATTTCTCGATCTATCTAACAACCATTTAGATGGTAGCATCCCTGATGACCTTCCGGACGGCCTTAAAGGCTTCAATGTTTCGTATAATAATCTATCTGGCATTGTTCCCAACAACTTGTTGAAGTTCCCTGATTCTTCATTTCATCCAGGAAATGCATTGCTGATCTTTCCTCAGGCACCCCATTCGCCAAAAAACATTCCGGGCATTACATTGAAGGGGAAAAGGCATCATATGAAATCTGCAATTAAAGTGGCACTAATTGCTGGTTTCGTTGGGGGTGCTGCTTTGGTAGCTATTTTGTTCATACTGATTTATTACAGAGGGCAGCGCAGTTCTCCTCGGGAAATCAGAGGTAAAGATACTAATCATGGGAAGTCTCCTCTCCCCAGTCTTTTTGGGCTTCAAAAAGCTGTGGACCCATCCCCTGCTTCTTTGAGCTTCTCTCAAGATCGTTTACTCTCTTCGGGCTCGAGATCAATGCCTGAGCATGGAGACATTTCATCGGTTGGTATGCGACTTGCAGAGCCAGCTGTCCCAGAGTCAACACTGAAAGGCGGGCGGCCATCAGCAGAAAGGTCCCCACCAAAAAATATCGGGAGGTCTTCTCCTGTGTCTGCCCTTTCCATTGATCCCAGTATGTCCGACCAACCATCTGTTCTCGAGGTCTTCTCTCCAGATAGATTGGTTGGGGATCTACATTTCTTTGACAATTCATTCATGTTCACTGCTGAGGAGCTCTCTTGTGCCCCAGCGGAAATTATTGGTAGAAGTTGTCATGGGACGTCCTATAGAGCTACTCTTGATACTGGGCGTGTGTTGACTGTTAAGTGGTTGAGGGAAGGCATTTCGAAAGGTAAGAAGGAATTCGCTAGGGAGGCGAAGAAGCTCGGAAACATCAGACATCCGAACATAGTCTCTTTGAGGGGCTATTATTGGGGTCCAAAGGAACACGAGAGGCTGATCATATCGGATTATATTGATGCTGTGTGTTTAGCAAGTCATCTTTGTGGTAAGATCTGCTCTCAGTCCTCTATTCCATTCAAACCTTGTAGTCTACATAATGAATATGGCAAATCTTTATGTTAGCTTCCATGAAAGATTTATGCATCCATCACACAGACTTGTTTTAGGAATCCAATAACTATACATATGACAAACTTTTACAAGATTCGAACTGTCTGTTAGGTGTGCCCTATGGTGGATGGTCCATAGATCAAAACTCATATTGTTGAATGATCATAACCCTCCGAGCAGAAGCTTTTTGCTCGTTGGAAGCAGGTTGTTATGTTTACTCTTTTTTTTCCCCCTTCCTTCTGTTAGTGCCCCTTTGAAGGCTGCTGACTAGATAGATGGGTGTCATTTTCCAATCAGTGTGATTTTGACCAATGGATCCTCCACGGTAGGTTGCATCTGCAGAAGGGTCTAGCTGTTGGCAATGTGCGGCATGTTTACCGTCACCGGATGTTGTACACAAAGTCCTATGATAATGAGAGATACAGAAGTAGGGACTCAGTAATATTTTTTTTTTGATTGGTAATATTCTTTCAAGATACATTGTTTTGTGGGGGGCGCTCCAGTGGTACTGGTACCACACTAAGCGACAGTGGTATTGGGCAGATGTGAGGTCCATAAAATGCAATCCATACATAATATGCATCAGTGCATGTTACCCCCAGAACCCTAAAATCAGGTTGATCAGTGAATCGGGTGGGCCACACCACAGGGTACAAGTTGGAAAGGAATGTCCCGCAGAGGGGTCACCGTGTCGTGTATGAGATCCAAGAAATTTAGACCCTTCATGTGGTTTGGATGAAAGGTCAGGGCAAAAATCAGGCTGTTTTGAAATTCGTGTGGGCCCCTGTGTAAGTCAGGTGCGCGTACCCTCTCACATGGTTCCCTGTTTTGGGGCCTACTTGTTGGATCAGGTTAATTTTTGGCGCTTGGAGGTTATACGAGGTGACACATCTGATGAATGGGTTGGATGGCCTTCATGCATCACGTGGGGTTACAGCTGCCGGGTACCAGGATAAGTTTACAGTGGTATCGGTACCGCTTGAGTGTGCCCCTTGTTCGATTATTCTAGTCTTTTCTCTGATTTGAATTCTGATTGCTCTCTTAATATTTGATGCTCTTGATACCGCATTGAATCTGTAGAGTGCTTCCTACATGCATATTGCCTGTTCTATAGCATGTGGGAAGACTTGCAAGAAGCTATATCAATAGATATTTCACTTTAAATTGTTTTGGATGTTCCTAGAACTCTTTGACTGTTCTACCTTGGAATGATTGTCTGAGTTGTGGTGAGCCTACTGGATTCCCTTGTCAACATGGCACATGGTTATGATATCTGGACCATTAATTGGCTGGGCCCCACTGTGGATATGCCCTGGCCCATAATTTTCAATTTTGGTATGGTATCGGCCGATACAACCATATCGTATCCACATTTCCCTGATAGGATACGGGATATAGGACCAAATTGGCTTGGGTGCTTACAGTGTTCTTCGTGGTTCCCTTGCCAACATGGCACATGTATGATATTTGGACCATTAATTAGCTAGGCCTCACTGTTGATATGCCCTGGCCCATAGTTTTCAATATCTGTATCATATGAGCTGATATAACCATATCTATCCATATTGGCCTGATAGGATATGCGATATGGGACCAAATTGGCCTAGCCCTACAAAAAAAAAGGGCCATATCGGCCTATACGATCTGATACAGACCGATACAAGCCGATGCGCCCATAAAAATCCAAATTTGAATTTTTTTTCTTTTCAAAATTTCACTTATGTTTCCTCTTCATCCTTTTCATTTAAACCGTGGAGGAAGCTTAGAAAGTCATTTTTGGCTGGATCTAGACCTAATTTGGAATCAAAACAAATAATTTGAGTGGGATTTGACAAATTGAAGCGAAGAGGACCATTATGGACACAATTGGAAAAAGGGTCCTAAGACACTAAATCATGCTTGATTTGTGTTCAATTTAGGCCCATTTAGTTCGTTGACTTTCAACAGGTCAAACTGATAAACAATATTCTTTTCAAAAAATGGTCTTATAAACCATTATATGAATGTCTAAAATGCAAAAAAGAAAAGAAAAGAAAAAAGATGGATTCTTGAATATCTTACTTTTCTCTCTTCTTTTTTTCCCCTAATATTTTCCTTTATTCTTTGGCTAAAAAAATAAAAAATCAATCGGTATGGGCCGTTACCACTATGCGACATCTATATCGTATCGTTTTTTTTTTTTTTTTGTTGGCCTAGCCGATGATGCGCCTCCTGATAATGATATTCAGAACCATGCCCTACCCTGAACAATCCCCACTATCTCATGTGGTTGTATACTCGTAGGACAAAGCATGCATTTTGTTCGTGTCTAGAAATGGTGCCAAACAACCCAGTTGACTAATGCCTACCTCCTCCTTGCAAGCGCTAGCTTTGAAGACGGGTGGTATCTTAATAGAATTCAGGCATTGTTCAGCATTCCCATGCATTCGGTTTTTTGATTGTCTAGTTTTTTCACCTTTTTTTTTCTGTTTGGGTAGAACATGGCAAATTGCGTTTTGGTCCAATCTATTTCAAGTGACATTATTATAGTTACCTTTGCATCAAATGATGAGGAAGTCACTCAAGATGTAGTCACATTCGTTTCTATGCCTAGAAGGGAGTTGCAGTTTGGTCATTTCCACTTCTTTGAGCTGATTATTGCTATTCAATAGTGTATCCAAACACAGAAAAAACAACATGATGAAGATTCGCCTTTCAGGGAGATGATACCTTGTGGCAGGGTTTCTCGCACACATGCCCAGTGTCAAAATGACCCAATGTGTCTGGTACAACAATCTCCCAAAATCTATGCAGAAATAAATAATTTTTTTCTATACAATAAATAAATTGAAGAAAATAACAAAAAGCATTTGCATAGTTCTAATAAAAACCCATTACTAATTGTCTCCCCATCATCACCATCTAAGCCTTATCCCAGCTAATTGGGGTCAGCTACATGAATCCTTTTCTGCCATTTCACTCTATCAATGGCCATGACTTCAGTTAGACCATAGTTCATCAAGTCTTTTCTTACTACACCCATGTCATCGTGGAGAAAATATATGATTGACCCAAGGTTATATAGTATCCTTGGGTCTTCAGTTTGTACAGCTGGGCCCCATGGTACAGTGATCCAGACTGTCAATCTGATGAGCCCCACAGAGGATGGACACACCCACAAAATCTCCCAGATTGGAAGATCATAGCCTTGTATCCTTTTGCCTTTGGCCTTCCATTTGTTAATTGTACTGTTGCTGCATTTTTTTTCTTGACCATATATTTGCGAGCCACTATTTGTAGGGTTAAGATTTTCCTATCAGGGAGGTTCATTAGTCACAGTCCATCCTCTGTGGGGCCCATCAGATCAATGGTTGAACACCGAACCATGGGCCCACTTCCACAAACTGAAAACTCAAATGTGTCAGCATGTATCCTGCTGTTTTGCTTACAATTGAATTGTCAGTATCTGACTCAATTACGAATTTGCTATTCCTCTCCAGAGACTGAGCCAAGAAAGCTCCCACCCTTATCAGCAAATCAACGGCTTAAAATCGCTGTGGACATCGCCCGCTGCCTATATTACCTTCACAATGAAAGAGCTATTCCTCATGGCAACCTGAAATCAACCAACGTATTATTACAAGCTCCGGATCTCAATGCATTGCTCACTGATTACAGCCTCCATCGGATCATGAATCCTGCGGGCACGGCCGAACAAGTTCTAAATGCAGGTGCTCTTGGATACCGACCACCCGAATTTGCCAGCACAAGCAAACCATGCCCGTCTTTGAAGAGCGATGTGTACGCATTCGGTGTGATTATGCTGGAGATGTTGACGGGAAAAAGTGCCGGAGAGATAGTGTCTGGAAACACTGGTGTGGTCGATCTGACCGATTGGGTGAAGTTACTGGCAAACGAGAACCGGTCCATCGAGTGCTTTGATCTGATGATTCCTGGAATCGATAGTGAGGAAGGTCCCCCAGATGGATTGGAAGACATGCTACACGTTTCTCTTAGATGTATTCTTCCTGCTTCTGAGAGGCCTGATATCAGAACGATTTTGGAAGATCTCTCGTCAATTGTACTATGATCCGTGACCGTCTCTGTACATGGCCCGTTGACGACTCCGAAGAACCCATTTCCAGGATGAGGTGTTGATTATGTATGATACTACTAACATCATTGATGGGTCATCTTCATTTTTTTTGTTGGGTGGGAGTGGGCTGCATCTCTCTTCGACAGTATATTCCAAGGATTTTGGGAGAATGGACGGGTCCGATCAGCTGTATGTCCTGGAATAGTTCTTCAATTGATTATCAATTTTTATTTGATTTTTGTAGGTTGATCTAACCTTCTTTCATTACAATGATTCTAGAGTGATGTTTAGGATCTTGGGATTGTATTAGTAAATTGAAGTAAATAAAATTCTTGGGTGGATTCATTTTTTGTTCCTTTTGTGTTTTTAATTTACCGAGGTTTGCTATAATACGTGATGCAATCTGAAGTCCACGCAAGCTGGTTGATCAAAGAACTGACCTATCTAGTATCTAACCATTCATATTGTCATGATTGACAATCTGGAATCAGGCTGATGATGAATCCCATCGGATCCAAACTCGAACGATCATAGCCCTTGGAATCAGGCTGTTATCTTTACTTAAACCTTATTTTTGGGTCTTTTAAGTGCCCATTTGTAGGCTGCTGATAAGATAGACAGTCACGATCTTCCGGTTGGATGCCTTTTTATTTTTATGTGGACCCTCCATTGTAGTTTTACCTGAGGAATGGTCTAGATGCTGCAAATGTGCAGCTTGTGAACAGTTAACAGGATGTTGGAAACAGTCCTATGGTGGTGGGGGCCAGTAAGAGTTTTATTTCAACTGATGTATTCCTTTCAGATAATGGATTGTTCTGTTACTCTATTCAACACTTCATTGCATGTTGCCTGTTGCTTTGCAAGTTGGTAAGAAAACCATATGAATGGATATTTCACCTCTTTTTTTTTTCTGACTTGGCGACTCTGGACTGACTCGTTCCGTCTTGAGTTGAGTTGTGACTCACCCAAAGGGGGGTGGCTTGTCCGAGTTGGGCATATTTTGGGGTTTGAGATCGGACTCAACTGAGCCTGTGTTGACCCGGTCGAGTCAGCATCCAGGCTTATAACCTGTTCTCCTGATTCTGAGAACTCTTTGACAGGAATGATTGTCTGAATTGCGGCGAGTCTAGTTGATCACTGACCAATATGAGGAGAACACTGCTGGTGGGGTGGCGTTCATCAGATGGGAGTGGGGTACTTGTTTCCCTTGCTAATGAGGGACGCGTGTATGATATCTGGATCATTGATTAGGTAGGATTGGCATCTATAATTTTATGATTTCTTGGGTTGGAAAAACATGTCATTCTCATGGAGAATGAAGATTTGGAATCGGACTCAGACTCCCTTCTCGAGTCAAGTCACGACTCGGCTGAGTATATTAACTCAGATACCATTTAAGGCCCTCAAAATACTATTTGCTTTTGTTTTACCGAAAAGTCATGCACTAACCAAGCATGACATTCTATCATGTAAAATTGGAGCAAAGCTCTACCTGATCTACTATTACTATTTCTGCTCCCACATTTCTTCCATCGCATCAGAAATTTGGTGCTGGAGACTTTTGATCTGCTACTACTATTTCCGTTGCGGCATTGTTTCCATTATTATCATCATCATCATCATCATCATTATCATTTTCATTATCATTATCATTATTATTATTATTATTATTATTACTTTTTTTTTCACTTAAGTTCATGAAATGAGGAAGATGGAAGTTATCATTTTTTGAATAGTAGCATTGACAACTAACCTTCAACCACCCCACCTTTCCCACATTTGACTTTCAACCACCCCACATATGCCACATGTACCTATACCCATGTCACATGTGCCACTGCATATTCAGTCCACGTGCACCACCTAATACGGAAAAGATTGAGATCCAGACCCAGATCTAACGAGATTAGCCCAACTAAATCTTGTGATTTTGTTTTCTTTTAAATTATAATTATTTTTTTATAAACTCCTTATAATTTATCTCGCCTAATCTATATCCTCTTCATATATCCTCTATAGTCTATTAGTAACCGTTCATCGAAATTCCTTTACATGCGTAAGGGTATGGGAAGTCTTGATCGCCATGCACTACATGTGCTCGACAGATATACTAATATTAGTTCACAAGTGCACTATATATTCGCAGGTGCTAATGTTCCTAATATGTACAAGAGCCACATATACTTGTGCAGACAAGGTGTTTGACATTATACCAAATAATCTATTCATACAGGTATATTTAGATACCTTAGCTGGACAAATATATTCAGAGAGCTTTATTGGAGTGGAACATTGATAGTAACCAAACCGGTTCAAAATTGCTAGTGGTGTAAGAGAATTCCATAGAATCATACCTCACCCCAACTCTCGTTCCACTCATCGGCGAGAAGTCGCCATGAGAGGCACAAGAGTCTGGCAGAAAAGCGAAAGTCCTCAATCATCATAGAAGATGTAAATAATAATCTAAAATAGCTCCATGATCAGTCATCCCCCATCCAATTATCTTCGCGACTTAGCCACCTAGGTTTTTCCCTGTAGTGTGTTCATAAATGCTTAGAAATAAAAAAAAGGAGAGTTGTGGTCCATTTTCATGTGTTAATGAATCAAATAGGGAAAAAGAAAAAGATCCCGGACAATGAGTTTACAGTAGGGTGTTGAACTTTTTGTTGGACATGGGCAAGCTGGCCCATTGGGAGGCAATTGAGTTGATGGGTTCATATGGTTCGTTTGAAGTTGAATTACAAATTCAACTTTAAATGAAGATTTAGATGATGAGATAAGGATAAGACTTTTGGTATCATCCAAACTCCCCATCCTTCCTCTCCCTTGTAAATGGGAAGAGGTTCTCTAAGATATCAAGCAAAAACGGGAGTAAAAAGATAAAACTTAGAGATTGATATTTGTCTATCTAGCTTGTCCTTTGAACGATATAAGTCATATATCGTAATCCGAATCATAGTGTGTAGCCCACTATAATGTTTTTGTTATATCCAATCTGTCCATCATGTGCCTCCTCCTATTCTCCTTGGATCCGAAAGCTCGGGTTGATCCAAAGTTCAAGTGGGCCACACCATGTAAAATCATGACTAAAACTTTTACAATCACATGTTGTGGCCAAAGTTTTGGAATGGTTTGTCTCAGTTGGATGCATCCTCTGAATGGATTATATGGTATATAAAAAACACAATGGGCCCCACATACAATGTGGAAGGTTCTTAATGGTGGGCATTCACATACCAACTGATCCTCGTCATGTGGCCCACATGATTTTTGGGCACCAAGGAGAAAAATAAGGGACTTAATTGATGGACGGAGTGGATGTCACTAGAACATCATGGTGGGTTCCATGCGTTGATTCGTGATTTAAGGTCAACTCACAAACATCCTCATATAAAAAATTGGTATTGAACTTTTTGCCTTGAATTTAGGGTGCCAATATGCTATATGATTCAACCCAATTCTAGAAAAGGCAGTCTATATGTTCTTGTTTACACAAGGCGATTTAGGGAATTAGTTTGTAGAGATATAAATAGCTTAGAAATTACATTTTACTTAGCATTAGTAATTTCTAATTAGGGAAGTTAAGAAAGACTTAGCTTAGCTAGGTTTCTTATTTGAGCTAGAATGAGGTGGTTAAGGATCTATTAAGTGTTTGCTTTGAGTCTAGGTGAGACTGCCTCGACCATGAGATTTCTTAGTTTCTTATGAGAAACCTTAGTAGGAGGTTTAGGGCCTGTTTAATAAGTAGGAAAAGAAAATAAAAGAAACCAATTTCCTTTGACAATTCTCAATTAATTTGTAAAGAAAATTATGATTTGAAAAAGTAATAATTAGACTTTTTCATATTATAATTCTCTGGCAAATGATGCAAGGTGATTGTTGTGTAATAAATTGAAAATTTTCGCTTGTAAAACATGTATAATTGAAACAAAAACGAATCCATTTTTTCAATATGCTAATGGAAACAATCATTATCATTTCCATTTTTATTTTTTTTTGTTTCTTTTCCATTCTTTTCCTCCTTATCAAGGTCATACCTCTATGAATACCTTGACTTGGGAGATCTAGTTCATAAGGTTTTGTGATACTATAATTTCCAAGTTTTACCCACCCAACAAATGCACGAAATCCAGTTCGGATGGTTTACCTCTTTGTGAACGTTGGAAATCGGCTCCACGCTGATTTATATTTGTTTTGGGGTTGTGTGGACTAATTTGGATTGATGATGCAGTAGACTTAGAGTCGCCACTAGCCACTTAACTCAAAATCCCGCAGTGGGTTAGAACCTGTAGAATATGTAAAGCTAGAAAATCCAGAGACTCTCTTACTTTAAGTTGACTCTTGATTTGCAACCTGGGATTCTGAGTAACGAACCTCGGTTACTTTAAGGTGTTGGCACCTTCTCTGCCTGTACGGATGTACAGTCTCTACTTCATGTGGTAAGATCGTCTTAAGGGATATGATGATAAGATTGAAATGAGACTAGGCAGACTCGGATTTCTGGCATGACAAAGTTCGGAATTCCAGCAAGCCGCAGAGCATACGTCCGGAAAATGTCTAGATGAGTTTTTAGAATGGATGTGATGATGCTAAAATATTATTTAAAAAGGACTAGGCTACCATGAACTTCTGATGTTACAGGATTCGGAGTTCCAGTAAGTCACAAAGCATACATTCAATGGTAACCTAGAGAATTAAGGGGGTTGAGAAGGAAAGTAATGATGCAATATGAATACTAATGACGAATGTGTGATCATTGACTTGCACTTGAAAATGTTTGGATGTTTAGGTACACCATGGTTGAAAATGGTTGATCTAAGTCGGGCTGAAGGCTAAGTGATGGCTGAGGAGGCTAGAAGGATGGGAGGTTGAAGATTCAAGCACTCCTCACTCTCACTTGCTCGCTCTTGCTCTTTCTCTCACTCTCCTTCTCTTTGTTAATTGGTGATTGTTGGTGATTATAGTTGTTTGGTAAAATGAGGAGAAGTGAAGGGTATTTACAGCCTTCTGGGATGGTCTTTAGGTAATTTTAGGGACTTTGAAAGGTAAATGATGATGTGGCGACTTGGGATTGGTGGAGGGAAGGAGGATGCCACATGACACTTTCTTTTAGGTTTATAGGGTATGGTAGAATGGTAAATAGTAAGAATTTTAGCAAAGAGGTCCAGACAGAGTTGACTTTCAAGGAGATAAGCAGCTGCAGCTCCGGGCACATCTATCGGATTACCGCCTCTGATTGTTCTGGTTCGAAACTCAGCCAGCTGGCTCCATGCACATTTTTCGAGAGGGGGCGGTAATCGGATTACTGTTGGTAGTAATTCAATTACCGCTTCCACATGGTTGCCTCCCAGTTTAGCCAGTGAGCTTATTTTGGGCCTTGAGAGCGGCCCAAAGGCTGTTTTGGATATTTGGCTTAAAAATGGCTCGAAAATGGCTATAAAGACAGGTTGATTTTGGGTAAAGGTTGGGCATGCTTTGGCTTGGGTGATGGCTCGAGTTAAGTTAGGGTTTAGGGTAATGGAATGACTCAGGTTCGGCTAGGATTTAGGAAGTGGCTACGGTTTTAGGTTGGGTGTGGGGTTTAGGTTTAGTTCCTAAGGATCATACATGCTTTATCAAGTTGTTAGCTTGGGTGGGTGTTCACAACCCTAAGTGTAGGGTCGCGATGTAATAATAATCTCAATAAGACCGAGGTCGAATCCATAGGGACTGAAACTTGTACGTTTCTGAAATTAACTAGAAGTAGAACTAAAAAAAAAGATATGAAACTAATTCTGAAGTATTTGAGAGAGTAATTGTGAATAGAGTATTTAAAACTAAGAATTTAAAGGCAGGAATTAAGGTGTCAAGGATCCACTTGTAGTGATCAGGGAGCTCTCTTGCTTGATTCAAGTAACACAATTAGAATTGAAGTCATATCCTATCAAATTGAAAAATATATCAATAAAACCAAATCTGAACTTCCACTGACCTAATTCTCAATGAAGGAAAACTATGATAATTGGCAGAGATTCCATCACCAAACCATGCCCAGGAGACAATGACAAATAACAGGATTTACTAATCCCATAATCTCAAAGTAGGAGAATTGTGAAGATTAGAAAGGATTTCATCACCCTACCATACCCAAGGGACGATGGTGAATAACAAGACTTACTAATTTCACAATCTCAAATCAGAACAAAAAGATACTCAAAGTTATTACAAATCTATTGTAATTTGAGTCACAATAAACCATTAAAAACTAAAAGTATTCCTTAAATATCAAATTAGAATCTATGGAGTTCAACATAAACATAAATCAAAATAATAGAAACATCTCATCATGCTACAAGCTTCACCTCTTAGCCCTAGCTAAGAGGTTTAGCCAACCGTAGACATGATTGGATCTAAAACTCTAGAAGAAAGCATGAAAACAACTAAGGAAGAAGAAGAAAAGCTCTTGGCGACGGCTTCTCTACCCCTTTGCTCCACTCCTTAAACCATAGAAGATGCCTAGGAACATCCTAGAGAGTCCTATTTATAGTTGTGGAACTCCAACTTTCGCACATAGTTGGAAAACTATAGAAATCGCCTCAAATTTACCCAGTTTACTAAAATAGACTTCACTCTGCACAGTTTTTCAAAATAGACTTCACTCTGCACAATTTCACAAAATGACCTAGAGTCTCATAATATTCTTTTTCAGGATGATTTCAAGATTCCTTTTCTTCACTTCAAATCTTTGATTTTTTTCATTCCTCACTTGATTTTCTTGTATCTTTGGCATGTGAATTCTTCAATCTTGGTCTCCTTAAATCTATCCATTGCCTTGGTGATTCTGGAGCATCAAATCCATGCTTTCAGTACCCTTTTCAATCTAAGCTCTTAAATTCACCTTGCAATACAAACGTGAGTAAAATAGAATATTAAGCATTATCATGTTCATAAAACCAAAATATAAATGAGGGATAATATGTAATATTTGACACTCAAGATAATCCTCAACCAGCATTTTACTAGTCCCAAGCAAAGTATGCGAAAAATATTTCGAAAACCACAAGATAATTTATATAAGCTCAAGTGGTTAAAAAAAAACAATTCAAATAATAGAATTCTAAAATACGTATGTTGTGCATTACCTTCTCCTAAACTCTAGCACTCGATAAGTTTCATAATCAAGTTCAAAGCATTAATCTTCCAATTAGAACAATTCTAAACATTAAGTTCCATGGGTGTATAGTGAAGTCTAAACTTATCACAATCCAAGGTTCAGTTCTTCACTTTCATGATAACATTGATAGTTAAAAGAGCATTCGGGACAATCAAAACCTAAACCGAAATTTGCCTTACAGTTCATCTTTTAATTCTCTCTTTTATTCCTCCAAATTTTGATTTTTCTCTCGATGACTTCCACACTATGTCAATATTTTTAAAGATCTTTAATAGGTAGCCCTTTTCGACGACAACTATTTTTTTAGCTGGGTATTTTCTTTTTCTTTCTTTTCAATTCTTCTTATTGAACACGATGGACAAATTCGCCAGGTTGGTTCCTTCCATGCGTAATAATCATCAAGTTCACAATTCAATATCAAACAGACACTTTAATGTATAAGTAAGATGTGACATGTGAGATCATGACTCAATCAATGTTTAAAATTTCTAATCGATGATCAATGACTTAACTTAATTTTGAGATCTCCCAAGTGATTAAAATCTAATAGACATAAGGCATCAACATTAAGTATCTTGTAATTCTAATTCATGTATTAACTCCGAGATCACTTAAATTTGTGGAAATTTCAAAAAAAATTCACAATTTTGCCTAAAGACTAAGAAAACAACTGATTAGCCTGCCTAATCCACACCTCCCAACTTAAAATCTACATTGTCCTCAATGTAAAAGAGATAAGCATTTAATGCAAATGAGGCAACGAAAAGAAAATGGAAGTGGTGGAAAGGTAATACTTGAAGAAGGAATTCTGAGGGTTTTTTTTTTCAAAATATCTCAATGTGAAGATGGGTTAGCATGAGGATTAAACCATTAGAAAACAAACTTTCATAAATACCAAAAAGCAAACTATCATAAACGGTGAAAAATAAACTATCTTAATCCTAAATTCTTTGAAAGCAATAAACCTAACTAGGAAAACATGAGAGAGCTATTTAGTCATGCCGTAAGGTTCCTCCTCTCACCAGTATCTTGATAAATTTCTTGGTAGGTTTTGTAACAAGATCATCCAAAAGCCTTTTTTGCAATAGGCTTGGATGCCCTGGAGCATGATTTTCCAGAGAAATTTGTGGACCTTAACATAAAGTTTCCTTTGAATCTCCTGATGTGTCCAAAGTACATATGATTCACCTGAGACAGAAACTTTCAGAGTTAGCGCAACATGGTGAATCAGAGACTATAAGTAAATAAAAGTTAGAGAAATTTCCAGTAGATGATGTAGTCTCAATATATTCCGAAGTTTTAGGCTTTGGTTTAACTTTCAGCTCATCCTCCCTTAATGGTAAACATTCAAGATCTGTAGAATGAGGGGCTTCAGAATAACGGTTCTCTCAGTCAGTAACAACCACCGAAGTATTGTTTTGCAGGACATTCATTATTATTTTTATCATGAGATCATTTGAATCTGCAAAATATGTTAAGCGATCTTTCAGAGAGTTAAGATAGTCAGTTGAGAGAGACTCATTTTCTACATTGAGTTCTATGATGATATGCCTAATGATTCTTTCGTCTTCTATTAGAATAAAAGGAAACATGATCTCTTACTCTTCACCTTGGTGAAAGTCAATTGTCACCGAATACATCTCGCCTTGCCCTGCATAGACAGATTGTGGATCATTAGGCACATTGATGTGAAGATTCTGTTTATTGCTAGTATTAATTAAAGGCACTTATTGTCAAGGGTTAACAGCTCAGATGATAACCTTAACTGGGTTGTTTCAAATTCCAGAGACATATCGAGCAACTTGTCCATATCTCTAATCATATTATAATCTAAATCAGGGGAGTGGTATACACACGCCTCAAAAGAGCTGGAAGGGTCAATTGAAAGAGCTCATCCTCCATATTTAAATCAGACATGTCAGATAAGTGGAGGAGATCATTATGGTCGACAACTTCCTGTACCTCTTAGTCATTTACCTGGGCCAAACTTAAGATCGATTCCTGGAGAATTTGGGCTATAAACTCATGATTGTGATCACAATACTCATCATCTTCTAATTCAGTGTAGTTCATAAGTAGGATGTGATCGCTTTCCTCACATTCTGTTTCTATGTTGGGTTGAGGCTCGAATAAACTATAGCCTCTTCCTCCTCATTGAAGCCAAGTATATCAAGTGAGTGAATCGTGTCAGTATCATTATATTTGAAAGATACCCACATCTCTTGATCTTTACTTTGGACTGTAATCGAGATCGACTCTCCGAAAAATTGAACCACATGATCATTAACAGAATCTAACTCCTCATTCTGAACCATATGATTATTAATAGAATCTAACTCTTCATTCTGAACCATAATGATCATTAACAGAATCTAACTCCTCATTCTGAACCATATGATCATTAACAGAATCTAACTCCTCATTCTCAATTTCAGTATTCTCCATAATCGCATCACATGAACCTAACTATTGTATATCGTTTATAAGTTCTTATAATCTTTAGAGTGCATTTTGCTGGATGAGCTCTAGAGTTTGTGTGAAATTCAAAAGTGAATTCTCTTGGATCATTTTTTGTTGGATCTCAGAGGTATATGACCCAAGAGAATTGTCACTATGATGCATTGTTGATTCAACTTCCCAATCTTGATGTTTCCACTAATCATAAGTAGGGAGTTGGGAATGAAAAATTGGATTGGGTTGAGGCTGGGGTGAACTAGCCTCTATTAGTTTATCGAGGCGCAATGCGAGCGCTTCTATCATTTTTCTAATGCCAGCAAAATCGTCTATGTAACCCTGAAGTGAATTCATTTAGATTGTTTTTTTATTAGATTTCAAAGGTAGAAGACCTAAGAGAATTGTCACTATGATGTATTGCTGGTTCATCTTTCCAATATTGATGTTTCCACTGATTATAGTCATACGGGTCATAGGTAGGAGAATATGATAGTTGTTGATACATATTATCACTTATAATATAATCTCTCATTGTTTTCTTCTTGTATGATGGATGATAATAATTCTCACTCCCATAGTTATGATAACTCCAACACTCACGCATTGTTTTCTTAATCCATGAGGTGTAATTATTCTCCCACATATGATCGCTTCAAGATTTCTTAACTGGTGGACCATTATATTCCATTTGGTTCTCGATGATGTTTCCAGAAAAATTTTAAGACGTAGGTTGTTTTCCAACATAATCATCTGACAACCCTTCACAATTTCTCGCATTCTCTAAAACTACCTCAGCATATTGACGTTCCCATTATTACATATACATGGTAAAATCCTAATCCTAAAATAGAATAAAAGAAAAATCATATAATAATATGGAAAGTAAGTAGAGGAGAAGTTAGAAGGAGTTTACCGGTTTGGAGAGTTCTATGTTAGGATTCTACAAAATAGAAAATAATGTTAGTTCTTAAAAAAAATAAAAATCCAGAAAAATCCAAACCTAAAAATAAAACAAATTAGTCCTAAGAACAAATTAGTTTCTAAAAAAAATTAAGAAAGTTTCTAAATGTAGAAATAAATTTTTAAAAAAAAATTAAGAAAGTTTCTAAATCTAGAAATAGAAAGCTAGTTTATAAAACAAATTAAGAAAGTTTCTAAATATAGAAATAGAAAGAAAAGTTAGTTTCTAAATCTAAAAATAGAAAAGAAAAATTAGTTTCTAAAAAAAAATTAAGAAAGTTTCTAAATCTAGAAATAGAAAGAATGAGAATTAAAAAGAAGTTACCAAATTAAAAGTTTCTATTTTGCAATTATGCAGAAGAAAAAGGAAAGTGAATTAGTTTATAAAAAAAATTATAATAGCAACCTAATTTCTAAAGAAAAAAAAAAGTTTCTAAAAATAGAAAGTAAGTTTCTAAAAACAAAAAAAAGAAAGGAAATTAGTTTCTAAAAACTGATTAGGAAAGTTTCTAAAAAAATAAAAAATTTATTTCTAAAAACAAATTAGGAAAGTTTCTATCCTAGAATTAAAAAGTAAATTAGTTTCTAAAAACAAAAAAGAAAGTTTCTAAACCTAGAAATAGAAAGCTAAGTTAATTTCTCAAATAATTTTAAAAAATCCTAACCCAAAAATAGAAAGTAGAAAAATCCTGATCTTAACCTAATTCTAAAATTAATCAAATCCAGAAAACGCAACCGTTAATTCCCAACAATGACGCCAAAAACTTGTTCACAACCCCAAGTATAGGGTTGCGATGTAGTAATAATCTCGATATGACTGAGGTCGAATCCACAGGGACTAAAACTGGTACATTTCTGAAATTAACTATAAGTACAGCTAAAAGAAGATGTGAAACTAATTCTTAAGTATTTGAGAGAGTAATTGTGAATAGAGTAATTAAAACTAAGAATTTAAAGGTGTGAATTAGGGTGTAAAGGATCCACTTGTAGTGATTAGGGAGCCCTCTTGCTTGATTCAAGTAACACAATTAGAATTGGAGTCATATCTTATCAAATTGGAAAATATATCAATAAAACTAAATCTAAACTTCCATTGACCTAATTCTCAATGAAGGAAAACTATGATAATTGGCAGGGATTCTATCACCAAACCATGCCCAGGAGATAATGACAAATAACAGGATTTACCAATCCCATAATTTCAAAGTAGGAGAATTGTGAAGATTAGAAAGGATTCCATCACCCTACCATGCCAAAGGGACGATGGTGAATAACAAGACTTACTAATTTCACAATCTCAAATTAGGAAAAGAAGATACTCAAAGTTATTGCAAATCTATTGTAATTTGAGTCACCATTAAAAACTGAAAATATTTCTTAAATATCAAATTAGAATCCATTGAGTTCAACATAAACATGAATCAAAGCAATAAAAACATCTCATCATGCTACAAGCTTCACCTCTTAACCCTAGCTAAGAGGTTTAGCCAACCATAGACATGATTGGATCTAAAACTCTAGAAGAAAGAATGAAAACAACTAAGGAAGAAGAAAAAAATTCTTGGCGACGGCTTCTCTACCCCTTTGCTCCACTCCTTAAACCATAGAAGATGCCTACGAACATCCTAGAGACTCCTATTTATAGTTATGGAACTCCAACTTTCTCACCTAGTTGAAAAACTCTAGAAACTGCCTCAAATTTACGCAGTTTATTAAAATAGACTTCACTCTGCACAGTTTCTCAAAATGGACTTTACTCTGCGCAATTTTATAAAATGACTCAGAATTTAAAAATATATTTTTTAAGGACGATTTCAGGATTCTTTTTCTTCACTTCAAATCTTTGATTCTCTTCATTCCTCACTTAGTTTTTTTTGGATTTTTGGCATGTGAATTCTTTAATCTTGGTCTCCTGAGATTTATCCCTTGCTTTGGTGATTCTTGAATATCAAATCTATGCTTTTAGCACCATTTTCAATCCAATCTCTTAAATTCACCTTGTAATACAAACATGAGTAAAATAGAACATTAAGTATTATCATGTTCATAAAACCAAGATATAAATGAGGGATAATATGCAATATTTGACCCTTAACAGTGGGGTGTCTACACTTTTATATCAAAGTTTCAAGAATGTTGTTATTGTTGGATCAATGGCCATGAGACCCACCTGATCCTAACCGTTTATAATGGCATTATATGAAAACATGCCTTTAGTCTAGGTTCAAAACTATGGCCAAAAAGTTAAAAACCAAGGCTAAAGCCTTTAGCCTTGGTTACCCAAACTGGTGTTGTAACCCCTGAGGTTAAAGGCTTTAGGGTCTATTTTTAACAATCAAGGCGAAAAACCTTTTAGCCTCTATTCTTCAACCAAGGCTAGAAGAACCTTTTTAGCTTCAGTTGCTTCGAACCAATGCTAAATCAAGTTTTTAGCCTCAGTTGGGGACTAAATCTAAATTTTAGCCTTGGTTGCCTTCAACCGCGACTGAATTCAAATTTTAACCTTGATTTTCAATAATTGAGGCTAAGGCTTTTAACCACGAGGGTTGCATTCCCGATTAAGGTAATCAAAGCAAATTTGAGGTTAAATCCAATTTTTAACCTTGGTTATCAACAATCAAAGCTAACACCAGTTTTTAGCCTCGGTCATGTCAACACAGGCTAAATCCATCTTTAGTAAAAGTTCTTACCAACAGAGAGTAACAATGTATTTTTGCCTTAATTACAAACCGTGGCTAAAAGTATTTATTAGTTTTTAATATTTATTTGAATGAACCTGTGCATATTTCACCTGTATAATCATTCATTCATGTTCAATTCAATCATTCATTTTGATCCATCCAATATTTTTGTTCAATCTAATCATTCATCGAGAAACTACTTGTGATTTTTCTATAAAAGTACAATTTACTAAATATAATAATCTAAATAAATAATTACAAAATAATGGAATCTTACATATGAGTATTACTATACAATTATTGTTGATTTTTCTCCCTCTTGGATCGGATCCCTGGGCCTAGGGTGTATCCATATGAGTGAATACTGAGGCAGCCTATGCAAACGTAGCTGGTGATTTACATAGAATAACCTCTGCATTTGCCTAAAGTTAGGGTCACAACCAACGAGGTTACAATGTCTCTTTTTGCTCCATCATTTGTCGCTCTGGCTACTTCAAATATTGCTCAGTCATTCACTCCAGCTAATCCAACAACCATGGCTAAAAGCTGACTTTTAACTTCAGTTACTTAGCAACCGACCTTAAAAGGTAACTTTTAATCTCAGTACCTTAGCAACCATAGCTAAAGGCTAACTTCTGCCCTCAATTTCTTAGCAACCAACGCTGAAAGTTAATTTTGAACCTCGGTTTATATGTAACCATGGCTAGAAGTTGATTTTTAACTCGGTTCCTTAGCAACCCAGGTTAATTTACAACCAAGACTAAATAAAACATTTAGCAAGGCCAAAAACCATGGCTAAAGGCTTGTTTTCTGGTAGTGGTTGGACGGTTTAGATGCCATACATGCACCACAATGGTTAATTCTTATTAGTCATGTCCATGCAGCCTATAGATGGAACGGGGTCATTTGGTATGTACTTTGATCCCTAGATAGTAATGTGCAGGGGCTCTGAGTGGTCACTGCGATGTATGGGTTTTGTGCACTCCGTCCATCCATCTTTCCATGTTATTTTAGGATACAAGCTCAAAAATGATGCTTTCCAATGCTCAAGTGGTGATTAAGTACTTACCTTTGTGTTTTCAAAGTTTTGGATCAATACCAAAGTGCTATACACTTGAGCAAGAATCCAAGTCAGCACCCCAAGTCGAAGCACAT
The DNA here is from genome assembly GCF_029962835.1 of Magnolia sinica. Taxonomy (NCBI): domain Eukaryota; kingdom Viridiplantae; phylum Streptophyta; class Magnoliopsida; order Magnoliales; family Magnoliaceae; genus Magnolia; species Magnolia sinica. The sequence continues at coordinate 9,230,441 of NC_080587.1, read as the reverse complement.
AGAGATTCGATATCACTAGATCAGGGATACTTTGGAGCAGAAGGTGTTACAGCTTGAGAAGGTCCACACGGACGATAATGGGTCAGACATGATGACCAAGGCTTTGCTCAAGGGCAAGTTTGAGTTTTGTAGAAACCAGACTGGCTTGAAGAAGGTGGATTCCTCCTGAGTTGAAAAGGGGGAGATTTGATGGGGATTTTCTCCTCATTGTTGGGTTTGATGAAATCGAACCAATTTCGATATCATCGATAATTGTAGGATTTTTCTGAGTTGGTCACTGGACAGTTTTTGTCCTGTTCCGATATCATCGAAAGACCTTCAGATGATATCGAGGCTGTCATCGAAAGTGGCTCAATGACATCGATAATTGTTGGAATTTTCACCCCTGGTCGCTGGATAATTTTGGTCCTGTTTCAATATCTTCGAAGGACTGTAGATGATATCGAAGCTGTTATCGAGACCCCGTCGATATCATCGAAGAGTTCCACAGATGCGATTGCGAAAATGCAGATTTTGCAGATTTTGTTTCTTATTTGGATTCTACCTCTTTCTATTCTTATATAAAGGGGTGTATGTGGGATTGGGTGATTCCAGGGTTTTCTAAGGTTTTCTAAAAGTACTCTAAGAGGGCTTAGGTCTATCAAAAGGTGTTAGAGAGAGTGAGTGAGAGAGAGAGAGAGAGAGAGAGAGAGAGAGAGAGGAAGCTTGTGGAAGGGAGGCTATACTTGTAGAGGTAATCTACCATATCTCAGCGCTTCCACATCCTCGTAATCGGTGAGATATCTCCGTCTTCTTTATTTCTCTTATTGTTTATCCACTCCTGCGTGAGTGAAGAAGATTTAATCTAAGCGGTGTGTGCTTGTGATTGGTTGGAACGTTCTGCTTTATAGTGGATTGTTGATCTGGATGAGGTCCCGTGGTTTTTATCTCTTTGAAAGTTTTCCACGTAAAAATCCCTGGTGTGGTGTGGTTTATGTTTTGATTTAGTTCATTGCATTATTATTCCATAATTCTGGTTTGTTTCAAGGGGCTAGATCCTAAGGTTTTGTGCAAGGCCCTCGTCAGCTTAGATTTGTGTTTTTGCTTCATTCCATGTTTATAGAGTGACCTTATAAACAGGTTGGATGGTAATTAATTATCATAGTGGGCCCTAGTAAGGTTTCAACTATGGGTGTCATTATCACCATTGCTTCCTAAACCCTAAACCCTAAACCCTAGACCGCACCCTAGCCCCTGATCAGAGGTTAATTATCACAGTGGGCCCTAGTAAGGTTTCAACTATGGGTGTCATTATCACCACTGCTTCCTGGGGTGCGGTCCACCGTAGCCCCTAATCAGAGGTCTCTCTCTCTTTCTCTCTCTCTCTTGTTAGCTTGTTATTACACGACAAGGTCAGTTCACACTTCACTGTTAACAACCACTAGGGATCGATACCAAGACCTGAGTGTTGAAACGAGGTATCTTTCACTCAATCTGCCACTTGAGCTATGGATCAGGGTGTTTCAGAGGTCCTGTCTGTTCCTAGTTGGGAGCGTGTTTGTGATCATTAGGTCTTTATTTAATATTAAATTATTTCTATTGATATGGACTGGAAATCCAATCGCACCTCAGCTAATATTTATAAAGTATTGATTTTGATGCGTGCCTGTATTACGACTCTTTCTTTTTCAAGGGAGCTAATTAGGTGTGGCCCAGCTTCACCTAATATGGTGTCACTCTGATAGTGGGGGCCATGTCGACATGTGCATCGTGTATCCACACTGTCCATCCATTTTTTCCAGATCTATCTAGGACATGAGCCCAAATACAAGGTATATCCAAATCTCGGGTGAACTACACCAAAGAAAACAATGGAGATTGACCATTTAAAACTTCTCATGGGCCCCAAAAGTTTTGAATGAAGCTTGTATTTGTTTTTTTTCCCCTTCAACTAGATTTCTGTGACCTTATCAACAGGTTAGATGGCAAATAAACTTTACAGTGGGGGGCGTAGGAAGTGTTTGATGGTGGGTGTTCAATCACCATTGTTTCCCATGTGTGGTCCACCTGAGATTTAGATATGCTTCATTTTTGGGCTATGCCCTCAAATAAGCTGCAAAACAAATGGATGGCATGGATATACAGTAAATGCATCAAGATTAGCACTGTGGTGGGTGAGGCCTTGCTGCACCTAATCAGCTTCCCTTTTTCTATGCCACATGCAATTATAGTCTTTATACAATCTTAAACTATTTTGGCTGATATGAATTGGAAATCCAAACATGACTTAGCTACTATTTATATAAGTATTGATATTGATGGGTGCTGTACGCTATGAGCCTTGGTTCGGTGACGGTGGGGGACATGTTGAGCATATGAATTGTACATCCACGCCGTCCATTCATTTATTTTTCAGTTCATTTTAAGAAATTAGCCAAAAAATAAATAAATTGGGCATATTCAAATATCAGGTGAGGAAACAATGGTGATTGATCATGAAAAACTTTTTATAAGCAACAAAAAATTTGAATTAAGCTGATATTTGTCTTTTTCCCTTCATCTAGGTCTGTGTGACCTTATCAACAGGTTGGATGGCAAACAAATATTACAGTGGGCCCTAAGAAGTTTTTAATGGTGGGTGTTTAATCACCATTGTTTCCTATATGTGGTCCTGAGATTTTGATATGCTACATTTTTAGGCTCCTGCCCTAAAGTGAGCTGCAAAATAGATGGATGGTGTGGATATACAATCAATACATCAAGGTTGACCCCACCGTCAGGGCCGCACCTAATCACCTCTCCCTTTTCTATGCCACATACACGTATAAGACAGCCATGCTTACACCATGGTCTTTATTTAATCTTAATTTATTTATTTCAGCTGATATGGATTGGAAATCCAAGCACGGCCTTAGCTAATATTTATACAGGTATTGATATTGATGAGTGCTGTGCACCATGACTCGTTCTTTTTCAAGGGAGTGGATTACGTGCAGCCCCACCCTCACCCACTACGGTGACAGTGGGGGCCATGTTTGCGTATGTATTGTATATCCACGCCGTCCATTCGTTTTTCCCAAAACCGAGGCATGTTAAAATCTCAGGTGGACCACACCAGAGGAAACAATGGTGATTGACCATGCTGCAAAAGTTTTGAATCAAGCTCATATATGTCTTTTCCCTTCATTTAGGTACCTGTGACATTATCAACCGGTTGAATGGCAAATAAATATTACGGTGGGCCTTAGGAAGTTTCTAACGGTGGGTGTTAAATCACCATTAGTTTCTATGTGTGGTCCATTTGAGTTTTGGATATGATTCATTTTTATGCTCATGTCCTAAAATGAGCTTTCAAAATGGATGGACGGCCTGGATATACAGTAAATACAACAAGGTTGAACCCACTGTTAGGGCCGGGTCGTGGTGGGTGAGGCCGCGGCCGTATCTAATCAGCTCCCTTTTTCTACCTCACATGCACGTATACGACAGGAAGCAGATTAGGTGAGACCCCGGGCAGTAGTTATGAAAAAGGATTTTTATCAAAATGACACTAATATAGGTCGTTTCTACATTTCTGGCGTCTATTTCTGAAACTTTTTGTTTTTGACCATCTAATAGAAAAGTGAAAAAAATGATGAAAATGCCCCTGCCTGGATTCTAGCGCCGGTCCAGCTGTTGTGTGGGGGACAAGCTAACTAGCAGTCTAAAGGTGTACACGAGTCAGTCTAGAGGTGTACACGAGTCGGGCTAGCCCGTTAGCTCGCTCAAATCAACTCGGGTCGAAACTGTGTTGGAGCCTAGTCAAGCCAATTTTATTGAGCTCGAAACATTTTGAGCCGAGTCGGAGGTGGACCTAGCTCGACTCGACGCAGTCTTGAGCTCGAACTCGACTCAGTTCTGCTCAGATCGGCTCGGATCGATTTTTTAACCGGGTACATATAATATCTACCCGATCGCCCAAAACAGGTAACAAAAAAATAAAAATTAAAAAGAAGAAAGAAAAAAAGAAACCTAACCACAACGCCTACTCTTGTCTCGGCTGTTCACCCAACCCTAAAAACCCTAATCCCACTTAGCTCTCTCACCTTCAGCGCCCAAACGGCGACCAGCGACCACTCTCCTCTCTTCTCTTTCTTGCCATTCTCCAACACCCAACCGGCGACTACTCTCCTTCCTCTCCTCTCTCTCCATTTTTCAGCGTATGTCTGGACGACCGGTAACTGAAAGGTGAGTCTCCTGTACTCCCCTCCTCATCTCATCAGTCACATTGCCTCCGCCCTCCAGCCGAGGCGTGGCGAGTGGCCAGCAGTGTCCGTCCGATTAGCAGACCCCACCCAACCACTGGCCTGGTGGCGAGCAGTGTTTGTCCATTTTCCACTCGAACTCAACTTAAACTCGGCTCGAACTAGACTGAGCCGAGCCGAGCTTCCAATCCAAGCTCGATGACCGAGCCGAGCCGAGCTTGGGTTGAGGACTCTAGCTGGCCGAGTTAAGTCGAGCTGGGCAAAGCTCGGCTCGGATTGACTCGTGTACAACTCTAACTAGCACCATTGCCCAAGTATATTGTGACCCATTGGAAGGTAAATCCAATTCGTTCATTTTCTTTATGGACCACCATTTATTAAGAAAGACAATAACCTCACGCTCATGCAATCTCTATATGGCTTACAAAACAAGACAACCAATAATGGTGTTCATTCACTACGAATTGTTTCCTTGTAATATAGTTCATATGATCAGTTGTTGGTAATTCTTCTAATGATGGCTTTCCATGAAATTCCGAGGAGAATGGACAGAGTAGATTCCACACATAGCCAATGGTGGGCCCCATAGATAGTATACAAAGTTCCCTTAGATAGGGCAAAGCCACACACGGACAAGAGTTTCCTTTTCAATTTTTGCAGGAGGTTCTTACTTGTGAAACTTCCTTAGCGGGACCTACCGCCACTCTCCCTCCATTGTTAGTATCTGGCATTGGCCTTCAACATTAGTCTCTGGTGTTCGTTCGAAAACTCATCTTCTTTGAAGCTTCCTTCATCGCTTCCAACACCATGATCTATGTTCTATTTTCCGACTAACTGGTTCTATTCGCTCCATTCTCTAGTGTCCCTATCTTCAATGCCTCATATTTCAGGGGTCAAGCACGAACTTGATTCCAGATATTCTGGGTGTCACTTATGCTTTTCGGAAGTGTTAATTGATTGTACTTTTAACCTGATATTCGAACAATTATAGAATTAAGAAAAATAATGAAATATACTTTGAAATGAATATATATGAAGCAAGTAATAACAAGATTTACAGTGATAAATGAAATGTAGTCATGTTATCTCACGAAAAGTTATTTATAACAAGAAATCATTAACTAAGACCCTTAAGGGTTGATAAAAGGTAACCTAGGGGTAACGGTCTACACCTTATGATGGTTCGCTTGACTTAGAGGACTTCTAAGGTTAGGGTTTTAGGAAAGATCACCGAAACATAATCAACACACATGCTATTATAATATTTAAGAAACTCAATTTAAAAATGCATAAATCGAAAAGTGTGGTTTAATCCTTACCTCCAATGGTTCATGAAAGAGATCTGATGAAGGATCCGGGTGCAGTTAGGGCTTCGGTTAAAAGGGAAGGAGGGCTAGAGGACATGTGGTAAGTATGCTAACCCTATGGGAGGTTATTTCTCATCATTGGGCGCCCGGAAGGTGTACACGTCAATTTACGCTATGGGATAAGTGACCCACTTAGGGATCTAAATTTCGATACAACCACCTCGATAATCAGACGCACCAATCAATGGAAAAGGTTCCAATTTAGTTCAACGACCACTAATCATTGATCAGAGCCACAACTATATGGACATGTACAGGGTAAAAACCTAAGTTAGTGTCTTAAGTTCGATCGTGATCTAACGATCCGAAAGCCACAACTTCGACAAAGAGTAGGTGGTGAACATTTAACTTAAGTTCAAGTTATCTCTTAAAGCATTCACACATTTCATTCACTTAGCTGGCGAGTCCAAGTTGAACGATATAAGACACTATCTTAGCTTAATATCTGTGATGGACATCAAGCCCGACAAGACATATGTTTTTCTGTAGTTTTGAGTTTAGCGGATCACGGACGAATGGTCTAGAATTAATTTAGTTAATCAGGGCATTATTTGATTAAGTTAAACCTCAAGATTTCTTGTGAGTGACAGTTAATGTATGGATTAGGTAAGTTCGTAACGCTATCTATTCGCGAGTAGTAAAAATTGGTATTCGATTATAATTATCCTAAATCTGTCAATTCTAGTGTAATTAGGCTTTTAATTGGGCTAGTATGACTCTTTAACAGCTCCGCTCATGTATGTATTAGAGTTTCCTGTATGAAAATTTACAAGACATTATACTATCATCTTAAGGAACTACAGTTTGAGGAATAACCTTATCTTGGCAAGGGTTAAGGTTATGATGTGTTAAGGGTTTAGGGTGTGACGTGTTTGGGGTTCGTGTTAACATGTGTTAAGGGATGTCGAGGTTGGCATGTGGTAAGGGTCTAGGTTGGCAAGTGTTAAGGGTCAAGGTTGTCATCTGCCAGGGGTTGAGGTTGACCTCTACTAATAGATGACAACCTAAACAACCTAGACCCTTAGCACATGCCAAACTCAACTCTTAACATATGACAACATCGACTCTTAATATATGTCAGCCTCAACCCTTAATGGATGCCGCAACTTAGACCCTTTTATTTTTTAAGCATAATAATACTTTGTTCACTTTTTTTTGCAAGTTAACTCATATTAGAAGATTATGACTCTCCGGCCCATCCTATACTATTATGATGGGGAGTGTGTATACAAAAATGAGAATTTCTCATACGATGGTGGGGACTCAAAATGTATTATTGTGAGTAATGAAATTACGCATCAAGTACTCCTAGCTAAAATGCATGAGATTATGAAGACAACACCAACTGAATTTGATTTGAGAATGTAAGTTATGTACGGTAGGAAAGTAGGTGGATTAAATTTATATTTAAATTTGAAATATTTTGTTTTCCCTCCACATTTGAAAATTTTTATGTTTTGAGTTGTGATTTTTGTCCACATTGAATTTTTCAAAGAAAATCTTCTTGTATATAAGATAAGCTTTTTGCCTTGGGGCTTGAGCCCCATTTAAGGGGCATATTAACCAATAGTTCTAATCTATATCATTAACGACACGCGTGCACGCGCGCCGAGTCTGTGTCCATGTTCATGTGCGCGTCCGCGACGCGACGGGACGGGATGGGCTCGGCTGGGCGTAGGTGCAAGTGTACTCGAGTGAGTGTGTATGGGTACTCGCAGGACTTTATTTGTAAGAGTGTACCCGCACTTGCGCATTTTTGTTTTAAACCAGAGAGATGTGTCCATTCCAGTTGGTCACATCTGTTGGGTTTAAACCCATCGGGCCTACCCTTTCTAAAGGGTGCTTAATGCACCACTTCGGAGTTTGTAAAAGGACTTTCATTCTTATTTCTAAAGTACGAAAAATCATTTCTCCTCTCCTCTTATAAAATTCTCTCTGTATTTTGGTTTAAGAATTTTTTTATGAGTTTGTTGTTAAGTCAACCCAACACTTTCGGTTAAACTGCAAGTTGTTTGAGCCCGCATACAGTGAGTGCACCGCTGGGACCAAGTGATAATCGTTGTATCCTGGATGTCGATTGCTCTTGAAACTTGTTACACTTGGGACGCTGTCCAAGAGGAGCAAATTCGATTTCAAGCCGAGTGAGTCACGTCACGCCTCGATTCAAATATATAAGTTTTCTATCTCTAGTTTTCTTTTTCTTTTTGGTTCTCAATTTTTAATAGTTTATTTAATTCAACCAAATATTCCAACAATGTTAAAATCGAATTGTTGAATTACATAGACTATGACGGCCATAACAGTAAATGCTTCTGCTGAGTTAGCTAAAATCGAACTGTTCGCTGGATAATACTTTAAATGGTGGAAACAGAAACTAATGTTCGCACTGACCACCCTTAAAGTCTCATACATTTTGTCTGAATCATTTATTATAGATCCAGCAAATCAAACTAAAGTAATAGATGAAAATAACTGTGAAAATTATATTCTAAACTCTTTATCCAACGAACTGTATGACATGTATGCTTCTTATGAGTCTGCTAAAGACATATGGACTGCTTTAGAAAAGAAGTATATTCTGAAAGATGCGGGCACTAAGAAACATGTGATTGTTAATTTTCTTCATTATGAAATAACAGACGATAAACCGTCACAAATCAGATTCATGATTTTCAAAATCTAGTTCATGGACTGTCAACTGAAGGAATTAAGTTGGATGAAGCGTTTCTGTCAGGAGCGCTCATAGAAAAGCTACCGCCCTCCTGGAAAGAATATAAGAATAGAATGAAACATAAAAATAACGGTGTTTCATTGGAAACTATTATCGTACACATACGAATAGATGAGGCCAATAGAAACATGGACAAAAAAGAAAATGGAAATGAGATAGATTTAAAGGCGAATCTCATGGAATCAAGTCGGAAAAACAATAAGAAAATGGCAAATGTCTTAACTGTGGTAAACTTAAACATTACACAAATGAATGTAGGCTCAAAAAGAAGAATGCAAACAATCAATTCAAGAAAAAGAGAACTTGCTATAATTGTGGAAAGCCTGAGCATCACATTAAAACTTGCAGGCTTAAGAAAAATAAAAATAAGCCGCATGCTAATTTTACAGAAATAGACAATGAGTCTAACATGGTAGTAACTGTAATGTCAGAAGTCTTTCTTATAAACAACTTGGAGTGGGTGCTAGACACTGGTGCAACATGGAGTACGGTTTACTATAATACATATGCAGGTTTGCTATAATACATATGCAATCAGAAGGCCACTCAAGCTAGTTGACCAAGGATAATGAATTTTTCTGTTATTCTATTCAACACTTATTGCATGTTGCCTGTTGCTTTGCAAGTTAGTAAGAAAACCATATGAATGGATATTTCACCTTTTTTTCTGACTCGGCGACTCAGATTGACTCGTTCCGTCTTGAGTCGAGTTGTGACTTACCCAAAGGGGGCGGCTTGTCCGAGTTGGGCATATTTTGGGGTTCGAGATCGGACTCAACTGAGCCTGAGTTGACTCGGTCAAGTCAGCATGGAGGCTTATTACCTGTTCTCCTGATTCTGAGAACTCTTTGACAGGAAGGATTGTCTGAATTGCGGCGAGTCTAGCTGATCACTGACTAATATGAGGAGAACAATGCTGGTGGGGCGCTCATGAGATGGGAGTGGGGTACTTGTTTCCCTTGCTAACGAGGGGTGCATGTATGATATTTGGACCATTGATTAGGTAGGATTGGCATCTACAATATTACGATTTCTTGGCTCGGAAAAACATGTCATCTTGACCTGCATGTAGAACGTGTTGAGATTTTGGTTTTAAAAAAATTAATTTTTGAAATTTTCGTTTCCTGCTAAAACGAATTTGAAAAAAATCAAAAGAAAGTTTTTTTTATTTTTATTTTTGTTTAGTCCTACGTCAGATAGAGTGGGAGATTTTTTATTATTTATAAATGTTTGAGTGTGGAATATTCTTACTTGGAGAAATGGAGTGGACTAGAATACATGAACCCACATTCTCGAGCACGGGCATGGGCAAATCAGTAGTCTCAATTTCAATTAAGAGGGGGACGAATCAAACTTTAAGGACAGCTTATTAAATACATGATTCAGCTAGTGTCTATTTTATTTAGTTTTCGGTTTCAATATTATTTGTGAAACATTTTCCAACAAAACGAAGATTCGGAATCAGACTCTCCTCTAGAGTATATTAACTAAAAACCCATTAAAGGCCCTCAAAATACTAGTTATTTTCTACTAAAAGTTCGCGCACTAACCAAGCATGACATTCTATCATTTAAAATTGGAGCAAAGCTCTACCTGATCTACCATTACTATTTCTTCTCCCACATATCTTTGATCGCATTAGAAATTTCATACTCAGGACTTTTGATCTAGTATTACTATTTCTGCTGCCACAGTTCTTTGATGGCATCAGATATTACATGCTCGGGACTTTTCACATACTAAAATAGCATGAGATTCACTATTATTATTATTATTATTCACTTGAGTTCATGAAATGAGGAAGATGGAAGCTATCATGATGGTTGATATTGTAAACTTTATGCGGATTTGTAAAGGATCGTGTTATGCATCAAGTATGAAGATCAATGAACTGAATACGAAAGGTATACCTGATTGAGAAGCCATACCCATAGGAGATGGCCAGAATCTTCCTCGCCTTACACCTTTAAAGAAGCACCATGATGGGATGAAATGCTTCAGTCGTATGTAAGCTTGTGGACCAACTCTGTTTATATAACTTGGAGGATTGAGGAGTTTGGAACCCATAGAAACTTCTCTCCCTAAGGCTCCACATGAATTTGATAATCCCAATTCAACTAGAACACTGTGTGTGACATAGTTGTAGCGCACCAATCCTTGTGTGTGACATAGTTGTAGCGCACCAATCCTACTCCTGATCACACTATCCAACCCTTAGGGCAATATAGACCATTGATCAATAAGGTGTTGGACGTAGGCCAGTGGGGCCCACTGGTGAGCAATCACTAGTGGGTGGGTCCCATAAGTTTCGGCATCTTCCGGCCTTTCTCCTTTTCTGTTATATTTCAAATTCAATTTTGAATTTGATTTATGATAGGAGATAGGGATAAGACTGGATGATATGGTCTCATCCAAACTCCCCTCATTTCCTATAAAAAGGCATGCGCTCTCTCTCGCATTTAGAAATACGATAAACCGAGAGTATACAGAAAGATACTGTGTACACTATAATCTGTCCATCTTAGCTTGTCCTTGAGACAATCTGATCCATAGATTGTAATCCAGGGCCACTATATACCGTAGGATCAGAGGTGTGAATAGTTCCATCTGCTCCAGTAGTAGATAGGCGGGCCGTTAAAGCACCATTCTTCTGCTTTGTGAGGGTTCCAAACTTCGTGTAAACCGTCAGATCTTGAGAGCTCACCTTCCGCGCTTCCCAACATAAGGCCACCTTATAGAATTCTTACATGCACAACCCATCATTTATCAACAGAATGCAGGTTCAAAAACATGAAACTCAACTTGACTCGATAGATATCAAGACGGGTTGGATTGACCCGAAGACTTGACTCAGCTAGCAATTTCTCCAGAAACCATTCAGAAGGCAGGATCACAAGATTGATGTAAAATCTTTTTTTCGATGAAAGGTAAGAATCAAATTCAATCAATTACCTAAGAAGCATGCTACTTGCAAGCATGCATCTGCAGACACCCAATACAAATGTCTCACAAAAAGTTGAAACACATGCTGGTGGTCCAAGCCCTTCGTCACACTGGCCTCATGATGAATGTGTCTTCACCTAGGATCAGCACCGTTCATTCATCAGGTGAGCCACACTTTTATTGAGAAAATGGATACTTAGAAGACGGAATGGCTGTATTTTACATGAGGATGCTTTCTCCAGGAGGTAGACCTGATGAATGGAATGGATCTCATACACTTATCCCATACTAACACATGTGAGGTCCATTCTGTTTGTCCTCTGCAGAAGTACATCTACAAGAAGCACTCCTCTTAAGTCCTTCGAATGTAAAATTTATATGCTTTGACTAATATTTTCAATTCTGTCTCTACTTTATTTGTGTACTATCTCACAACAGACAAAGAACTCGAGTACATTCATAGGAGTGTCTGAACCTATGTATTGTAACTGTAACATTCTCTAGAAGCTCAGTTAACGGTAATAGCATCATTACCTTATGTGCAGGAATTGTACAATTGGTTACGACTGTTGCAAGGAATGCTCACTGATCCGAAGTATAGATTGAGGTGGTGTTTTGTCTATAGCTGGAGTTTCTAGGAGTTAAAAGCTGTTGCACTTCTTGTGTTTGTACTGCATGCATACGAGCAGACACATTTAGCTTAAATATTTTTATGAGCATGAAGTGTTTTTAACCGACTATCCCTTATTGACTTGGCAAGAGAACAAAATAGTGGAACTTTTTTTTTTTTTTCTTATTTAGATTTATTTCTTTTGGCAGCTGTTGGACCATACCAGGAAGTGTCAATAATGCAGCCCAAACTGGAGTAGTGGAAGAATCTCGGATGAAATTTCTTGATTCACCTTGGGAAGACTGGCTAATTCTATCTTCTTTAATTTCAAGATATGCAAGCTGTTTCTAATTTAGTATAGACAACCCTGTAGACAGTAGATTTTGCCATAGTATCTCTGATAACTAAGTCCGTCATCCAGGGAACTGAGAGATATTGCTTGGCTGAGATCAGTTATAAAGGACTTTGATATGTTATATTAAAATAGAAGAAATACTATTAGAACATGCTTTGATACTTGTACTCTATCTTAGCTAAATTTCAAAGAGGAGGGATCACCTACAATCAGTTGTATGCTGCAATTGAGCTTTTTATGCCAAAATTTTGGTTTCCAGTTTTGCTTGTGAAAATTATATCATAAATTTTCAAAAGCAAAGTGCTTAGAAAAGGGTGGCTGAGGCCTACAGTTTTCGTAGTACTAATGTCATACAAAGGTGGTGTGTACTATGTGGCAGGAAAGATGGTACAACGTAAGTTGTGGTGTCGTGCTTGTAGGTGATCGATCCTCAGGATGATTTCTTTAATTATTACATGATGATTTCTTAACACCGATAGAAGTTCTTTTGGTAATACTGGACCATTTATGTTGGAGACATGCTTGAGGATGGAAGAGATGACATCAAATTGGCCTTTTCAGGCTGGTGGGGAAGGGATCCTTGAACAAAGCAGAGTAATTGGCTATTAGAACCAGTATGTAGATTTTCATGAACTGGTAATGGACGGAGACTCTATAATGCTATAACTTGGGCCTCTAGGAAGAGCATTCCCGCTTTGAAGCCAAGCTCTATTTTGAATGCGCTTTGAAGCCAAGCTCTATTTTGAATGAATAAAGGTTGTGTTCTTGCTTCTTGGAAACCTCATGTGTAAATTCCGAGTAGTTCTTTTAATTGTATTTGTCGATTCTCTTGCAAAGGAAAACATTGGATTTTGCTAAGTTCACACAAGAGCCTTGCCATCTACATCTGTGCACATGTCCTACTATTAGATCTTCTGCTCTAAAGCTATGGCCGTCAACATATAAGACGAATGGAGAGGTACAACAAATCATTTGAATGGCCAGTTTACTTTATACCTTGTGACCCACATGAGGAGTGAAACTGCCTATTTTCAAGGCACAATTCATCAAAGGGTGTCTTAGAATTTGTCTTAAGTTCTATATAGAAATGTTCTTTTTGTTTTGTTTTGTTTTTTTCTTTCTTTCTTTCTTTTATAAAAATAAATAAATAACAATTTTGGTTCAGTTAAATTGTCGAAAAGAATACACCTCCTCTTACTTGTCCTTTCAAATTTTGCATTGGTCTTGTCTATTGTGAAGTGATTCAGTTAGATTGATTGTCTTCTTCCTGTGTTCGTTTTGGAAAGAATGATTATTTGAGAGAACACTCATTTGGAATTTTTATACTTTCTTTTGCAGGCAATTGGATTTTATACTTTCAGAATTTTGATTTGTGATTTTTGTTTTGTGCCAATCTAGTAGAATTGATTGCATTTTCTGTCATTGTTTTTGCATTTCTTATAAGGCCTCCCTCAATTTTATTACTTTTGTCGATAAAGAGAATTTATTCTTAATTTGGTGTTCTTATGAGTTGATGTTTGACATGTAATGTAAAACACAACAGAACCCATGCACAAACTTCTCTTCCCTAATCTAGAATTGGGTTTATTTCTGGCAACCTGATTTTGTAGGAAGCATTTCCTTTGTTCTCGTTATTTTACATTTTCAGTAAACTAGAACCCTTGATTTTAAGAGCATCTCTTCAATTATCCCTCTTTAATTAAATGGGAATTTGGTAATCTATGTTCATTTGGATTGTCCGAGTAATAGAGAGTAAATCTATTGCTGTAAAGAGTTTGGTGATGGGGAAGAACAAGATCAAGATAGAGAGATTGGAGACTGTGATAGGCACAACACATTCTCTAAATGACAAACAGAATCTTGAACAAAGTTAAATGTCGATTCTTTGCGCATAGAAATTGTTCTTTTCATGTTTACCCCTGGCGAAAAGCTGACCACGTTTGTTGGAGAACTTAGGTAGTTTCTTCTTCATAAATCTTTTATGAATGCTTAGAATGGTAACAGCGATTTTGATTAGTTATAGAGAAATTTTTTCTATGTTGTAGTTTTAGTATACTAATTGTGGGTTTCCTTTCATTTTGATTATTTTCACAATCTATATATTTATATATGTAATAAGAGACTATAATCTAGAAACTTGCAGAGTTCAATACCTGTGTCGGACACATGTTGACACTCCATTTTCTTCATACATCTGGCAGTATTTATATTCTTATTGTTTAGGTCATAGTTTAGCTATTAGAATACATTTCTATTTGTTATGCTTATGGTGTTTGGAACAAAGAGGGAGTATCTGTTAATAAAAACATACTGTGATTGACACCCATTATTAAATGCCACGGTAGAGAAGTTTCTGAACTTTTTGTAAAATGTGTAATGATGAAATATCAGGCTTCTCACCTCCAAAAAAAAAAAACACACAATATACACTCCAACGTGGCGATAATGGTGGATGTCTATCAACTTGTGTTTTTTTTTTTATAAGGATATGAGTTCTTGGTTCCAAACTGACTCTATATGAGGTATATCTAATAAAACAACTTTCAATGTCATTATACATCTATACAGACATGTCAGCGTGCTGGGTTTTTCAGGATCTTGTGTCTACTTTCTTGTTTCCTTGTCCGAAAAAGCAATGCTGCCCATGTTTGAAACAGGTATACATATCTGTGTCTACATTGCATTGTTGCAACATTCTTGTTTGGTTACATTGACTGCCCCTTTTTAAATCCTTGATTACTTAAAATGTGTAAGATGTGTTCTGATGGAATGCTTTACTCTTTAGGCTTGTCTTCTGTCAGTGATTTGAGAGTCTTTGAAGGATGTTAGGGGATAAGTATCCAAGAAGTGCAAAAAGGTGATATTTTTTTCTTATTTGCAACAAGCAACATAATTACTAAATGCATTCATGAATACTGAAATCTTTTCATTTACTTGCAGCAGGAATGATGGAATTCTAAAAGTAAGATTGAGATTATGCTTTGTTAGCCATCAGGAGTATATGTGTCATTGTGTTTTGATATAGTCCTATTGCTTCTTATATTCTCTTATGATTCCTTACCTAATTTTGTGGTTGTCTATATCTCTTGACTGGCAGTTTCTCCAGAAACCATTCGAAAGGCAGGAACACAAAATTGATGTAAAAGAAAGTTTCGATGAAATATAGAGTCAAATTCAATCACTAACTAAGAGGCATGCTACTTCCAAGCATGTATCTGCAGACACCAAATACAAGTGTCTCACAAAAAGTTGAAACAAGTGGTGGTGATCCAAGCCCTTCATCACGCTGGCCTCATAATGAATGTGCCTTCACCTAGGATCAAGACCGTCCATAAATCAGGTGAGCCACATTTGTATTGAGAAAATGGATACTTAGAAGATGGAATTAACCATATTTTACACAAGGACACTTTCACCAAGAGGTAGACCTGATGAGTGGAATGCGTCTCATACACGCATGCCACACTGACACATGTGAGGTCCCTTCTGTTTGTCCTCTACAAAAGTGCATCTACAAGAAGCACTCCTCTTAACTCCTTCAAATGTAAAATTTCTATGCCCTGACTAATATTTTCAGTTCCTTCTCTACTTTATTGGTGTACTATCTCACAACAAACAAAGAATTGGCACACATTCGTAGGAACGTATCAACTTATGTAATGTAACCATAACGTTCTTTAGAAGCTCGGTTAACAGTAATAGCATCATTGCCTCATGTGCAGGAATTGCAAAATCGGTTACAGCTGTTGCAAGAAATGCTTACTGATGTGAAGCATAGATTGAGTGGTGTTTTGTCTATAGCTGGAGTTTATAGGAATTAAAATCTGTTGTGCATTTTGTGTTTGAACTGCATGCATACGACCAGACACGCTTGGTGTAAATATTTTTGTGAGCATGAAGTGTTTTTAACTGACTATCCCTTAGTGACTTGGCAAGAGTACAGCATGGTGGAACTTCGTAGAATATTACATTTTTTGTTTAGATTTATTTATTTTGGTAGTTGTCGGACCATAACAGGAAGTGTCAATAATGCAGCTCAAACTAGAGTAGTGGAAGAATCTCTGATGAAATTTCTTGATTCACCTTGAGTACAGGTAATTCTATCTTCTTTAATTTCAAGATATGTATGTTGTTTTTAATTTAGTATAGCCAGCCCTGTAGGCAGTAGCTTTTGCGATATTATCTTTGATATTTTTTTTGAAGGATTAAAGGCGAAAGCCGAAAGAAAAAACAGAGAACACAAGCAAAAGGCAAAAAGAAACAATAAAATTGATGAAATACCATGAGAAGATGGTTCAATACTTGTACTCTATCTTATAAGCATTTGTACGCCGTAAACATTAGCTAAATTTCGAGAGGATGGATCACAATCAGTTGTATTCTGCAATCTACCTTTTTATGCCAAAATTTTGGTTTCCAGTTTTGCCTATGAAAATAATATCATATATTTTCAAAAGCAACGTGCTTAGAAAATGGTGGTCGATGCCTGTTGTGCAGCCAATTGTAGACCCTTCTTTGCCAATCTACCATTTAAGCCAACCCCAACTTACTGGGAGAAAGGTTAAGATTCTCCCTCTATCCAAAATGGAGAACAATATATGTATACAAAGCTATGCATCATTCTTCCCATCCAGGCTATAGGATCTCTCATTTTGTATTTTGTAGTACCTCAAACAGTAATATTAATAAAAATATTTCTCAAAATGTTTAGCGATGTCTACAGGGGCATTGCTGTTTGCTGTTAAGTGAAGATCTCAACTTTCCAATGGCTCAATGGTACACGCATGGCTTTCTTTATAAACAAAAAAACAAAAAACAAAAAAAATGTAGTTTGAGTAAAAATTTTAATCCAAATCATTGTTATGTTGCAGAGATGCCACATACTTTGTGGAAATTTCAGATATGGGTCGAATCTCGATCTCCAATCTCCCTACTGACAACCTGGCCACAATTTTGTCCCCTCCAATAAATACCATTCTATGAAGGGATTCAGCGAAACTTCCATCCAATACAACCATCTTGGCTTAGAGAAGCTGGACCTCTAAACCAGACCCGGTGCAGCTCATTCCTTCAATGTTCGTCTTTGAGGGAAAGGAGGGATACAAGTCGAAGTAAAGGTTGTGGCTCAGTCTATTCATGGATGAGGCCCACTTGACTGCATGGTGAGATGATCAAGACCACCATCCATCTACTCGCTCCTACCTTTTTGGGTGATTGCGTAGAAGACACTGATGGGAGAGTCTGAGCTACCTGATTAAGTTGCATACTCAGATTATGAAGACCACACATCTGCTCGTACCTACCGTTTGTGGGTAATCGTATGAAAAACAGAAAGATCAAGAGACTCCTAGCTGCTTGATTTTCTCTGTTGAATGTGGACTATTGGGTGTTTTTTGTTGTTATGCATTTGCTTGAAGGCTGATACTCGAACGGATAGGATTGTTCAATTGATGTGATATTTATACAGTTGCCCGTCAACCATAGATTGACATACCAAATGATCCACCCATGAGCATGCGGACCCACTCACGCAATAGTAGGCATAAGGGCAGGCTCCAAATTGAAAATGAGTCAATAGGCCTCTCAAATTCTTTGTCAGGGGTGGAAAATCTCGTCTTCAAAAGGGATTCTTCAGATAGATTGCAAGTTCATCTGCTGCTATGTTTCATGAATAGTTTTCGGGAAGCAACAGTCACTTTACTAGCTGTTTTCAGCTCTATCATTGTATTGAATTGAAAAACCAGTGTATAAATGAATGTTTAAGTAGAGGAAGAAATAGAGGTTGTATTTATTTAAAACAGATCTGTAGTCTAACTTTTATGCGTCTTACAAGTAATCAAATGTGTTTATATGCGGGTCCTTACTCTTGCTCAGGTGGTAGACTCTCAGGAGTTTCAACTTTAGCTCAAGGGTTCGAGTACCCATAGGTGGTGAAATTCCATTAGTCGTGAGTGTGTGGGGTGTGTGTGCATGTGTAAAAATAAAAATAAAAAAATAAAAAAATAAAAAATGTGTTTATATGCAATATTTATGTTAAGGAGATGATTGTTCATTGTATTTACTGTTTGGTTGTGGATCTCATTGTTTAACCTCTTGTTCATACATGTATTTCAAAAAATTTGGATGCCAAACCAAACCAATTTGTTGAGTTCAGTTCGGTGTTGATTCAATTCAGTGCACAGATTCTCTTCGGCTGTGTTTGGATATTTGAATTGTAAACACTCATGCAATCAACAAAAGATGGAATTTTAACTAATTTGCTGAGTTTGGTTCACTATCAATTCAATTTGAAACACTGATTCTACTGAGACTGCGTTTGGAAACCGATAAAGACTCATCCAATCAATAAACCACTGTTTCTAACTACTTGGCAGTTTAGTTTGCTATCAATTCAATTCAGCACACTGATTCTCCAACGATGCGTTTGGAACTTCCGCTATTCAACTAAGCACAATTGCAAACTTCAGTTCCCGAATCGAAACTACAGTTTGTTTGCTTCCACTCTACTAAGTTATTAATGCAATTGAATTGATACCACGAAATGCAGAACATATGGAAAATTGTATGGCGTTGAATTGCAGTTCAATATGATTCAATCAATCCTAAGTGTATGATGATTCGCATTTTCATTCATGTTTATTAACTTTATTATTCTCAATATGAGAATGGTCATGAAGGGCCTCAATCACTACGGCCAAACCTGGCTTGATTAGTAGACAGTTAAACTTTCAGGTCCAAGCCAATCCCCAGGCTTGATAACCAAGCCCAAGCTTGTATATGGTTGGACCAGGTTCAAATGCCCAAACTGGCTGGCCTAACCCATTGACGGCGCTATTGGGTCTCGATTAGAGAAATCAGCTAGGGTTTGGGTGACCTCCCACCCCTACTCAAGGTTGGTGCAGCTAGTATGAATGAGGGACTTGACCGATAGTTATATTGATGCAGGACAATTAACCACTTGCTCTAAAAGCTTGAACTGATAGAGCATAGCGAATCGATCCCTTTATCTCATAGTCCAAGCCTCCCTCATAGGCCCCACTTCATATGGGTTCCACTTCACACAAGCCACCTGCCTCATAGGAGTGGAGCTCGCCTCACACAAGCCACCCGACTCACACTGGCTGCCTACCCCAACTGTGCCCCTGCATCCCACAGGCCACCCCACTTGAGCCCGGTGTGAAAATGCCCTTACATTATACATCCTTCTGCTATAGGTAATCCAACATACGGATACCTTGCCTCTCACCATTTTGATCACTATATTCTTTTAAGATTTGGTAAGACCCAACCCAATTCAAAACAACTGAGTCGCCCTCGACTTGGGTGAGTTGGGCCGATTCTTTCATGACCCAATCCAGCCACAACTCAAGATGCGGATTAGCTACTGATATCATCAGTAGCAAATTCCTACAGTTCTGTGGGCCCCACCATGATCTATTTGTTGTATCCACACAATCCATCCATTTCGAGAGATCATTTTAGGGCATAGGCCAAAGAATGAGGCAGATCCAAACCTCAAGTGGACTACCACATAAAACAGTGGGAATTGAACACCTACCATTAAAAACTTTTTTGGGGCCACAGAAGTTTTCAATCAAGCTGACATTTGTGTTTTCCCTTTGTCCACGTCTGTGTTAATTTATAAACAGGTTGGATCGCAAATAAACATCTTGGTGGCCCAAGAAGGTTTCAACAGTGGGTGTTATTGTCCCACTTTTTTATGTGGTGTTTCCACCTAAGATTTGGATCTGCCTCATTCTTTAGCTCATGCACTAAAATTTTCCATCCATATGGATGGACCACATGCACCAAGGTGAGGCCTACATAACTTGGCAACATCACTAGTCTTAAATCCACAGCTCATATTCCAAAAATGTCCATTGTCATGTGGAGGTCCACTGGCAGGGCACAGACATCATGACTGGTTACAAAATCATTTATGGCTGCATGGACTTATGCTTTGTTCCAAATTTTAAAAGAGTGGGCAATGGGTTGCTTTCGCTGTCAGCCCAAATGCAACCCATTAATTAAAAAGCCAAAACCTGACCCACAACCCATTTAATTATAATCAGGTTAGGCTTGATTGACGTGACTCAACATACCCTCATTATCTGTTCTTTAAAAGTGTCCAAGTCATGAATTATGAGTTTCATGTGGTATATGTATAACATCCAACCCATTCAACATATGCAACCTATCATGATAATCATAACAACAAAAAACCTGGGCAATCGAATCATCAGATGGGCCATACTTAAACTTGGATGCTTCTGATTAACCTTTTTTTAATGGTTTTTTTTTTTTTTTTTTTGGTATTATGATTCAAACCACCATATTTTTTACTTGTTTGATAATCTTGGCAGATTGCATCTGTTGGACGGTTTGGATGTCAAACACATATTTTTTACTTGTTTGATAATCTTGGCAGATTGCATCTGTTGGACGGTTTAGATGTCAAACACGTATCATGCAGGGTTTATACTTCTCGATTCACCATGGAAAATTTTCAGTTTATTAAGACAATATTTTATAAAATCCACACTACTGAGAAAATATGTTCATGTGTTAATATTGGTCTGATGAGCCGGACAAAGTCAAATTACCACACATGAGACCAAAATTGAATGGTCCTGATTGCCGGAGATGAATGCTACATTGATGATCTGATGATACCCCATAACTTAGAAAGAAGGAGATTCCTCTCTATGGCGAAGTTTCAAGAGAAGGATCTCTAGAAGGGAGCGGATAAGGTGCAACCGGGGCATCACTAAAGATGGTGCGACCTTTACAGTGGGGCCCATCTTGATGTATGTATTCTTTATCTACTCGGTTCATCCGTTTTTTCAGATCTTTTTAGTATATGAGCCCAAAAATTAAGAAGTTCCAAATTTAAGGTGTACCTATTATAAGAAACAATGTTGATTGGATATCTTATCATTAAAATCTTGCTAGGGCCACCATAGTGTTTCCATAACGTTTATTTGCCATCTAACCCATTTATAAGGTCACATAAATCCGGAATGAAGGGAAAAAACAAATATCAGCTTGATCCAAAGCTTTTATGGCCTATTAATGATCAATTACTAGTATTTCCTATGGTATGTCCAACTGAGAATTGGATCTGTTTCATTTTTAGGACTATGTCATTAAATGATCTTTCAAGATGGATGGACGGCATGGATATAGAACACATACAGCAAGGTCGATCCCACAGTGAGGGACGCACTGTCTAGGATGAGACCGGGGCCGCACCTAATCCAGTCCCTCTAGAACTACTCGGGTTCTGCTCATGGACCAATGTACTCTTTGCTGAGACCCATGATTCCTTACATGACTGGACATGTGTCAATGATCCAAACCGTTCATACGGTGGACCTCACCATAGATGGAAACACCCAATTTTTATTTTTTATTTTTTTATACCAGATTGAAATATTCGAACTCTTTGATCACTAAGCTATTTTGCTTTGAAGATAGATCATTTCCTTTGGCCACTGATTGAAGGGTTTTTCTAATCCAATCCTAGAGATTTTCAACACAGCCACCATTATCTGTGCATCTCATCAGATCAACGGTTCAGATTACTGAACTGTGGTCCATCCACAATTTTGCTGATGGGCAGGACCTATATAATTCCTGATCCGATGGCTACCTGCCAGCTAAATATTCTTCCACCTATTTACCGTTGGATCTTGACTACTTTTCCAAAAAAGTAGCGATAAACAAGCCCTTTATGGCCGTCCACGCTAGCCGCCCAGAAAGAAAAGTACATATGGAATATTTGGAACTTGGGATTGCCGAAATTTTGGTTTATGTGGGACCCACACTTCCTGATCCTCATCTTTCTTTCAGGTGGGGCCCACCCACTGTGGACGGATCATGTTGCGAAAATCTCACTGTGGGCCACCTAATCAAAGGGCTTGCAGTCCAGCTTCTTCATCTAGTGCAACTTGATTAGCTTGGTGGTTAAGCAAGCACAAAGCGGGTTGGTGCTACGGATGGCTGTGGTCACGCGGACTACCATTTTGGGACTCATATCTACTGTCTAAGAAGCTTTCCAGCTTTGGGCCGTGGAATTCCAGCTCAAAAGATACTGAAACTTTAGTGGGGCCCATTTTGTTTTTTTAATTATTTTATTTAATCTATGAAAGATGTGGTCTCGGATTCGGTAGTGACCACTCCAGTACGGACGCACCGGTAGGTATTCTGTGGGCCCCACCATGATCTATGTATTTTACATGCACAGGTCATCCACATTTTTTTAGCTTATTTCAGGACATGAGCTTAAAAATAAGGCAGATCCAAATCTCTGGTGGGCCATCTACCAGATGAAACAATATTGATTGAACCCTACCATTAAAAACTTACTAAGAACTAATGTAATATTTATTTACTATCCAACCTATTATAAGTTCATATCAGTTTGATCCAAAACTTTTATACCCCAGGGAAGTTTAAATGGTGTGCATTCAATCACCATTATTTCTTATAGCGTGGTCCACTGGATATTTGGATCTGCCTCTCATTTTTAAGCTCAGGCCTGGAATGAGCTAGAAATTGGATGGCATGAGCAAAATGTAAGTGGATTACATAACTCAAGTGTGTTAAGTAAATTTTACCGCGCCCACCACGATGTATGTATCTTATACACATGGTCCATTACTTTTACCATCTCATTTCAGGGCCTGAGAAAAGCATATCCAAAACTCAAGTGGAGACGTCATGGGAAACAATATGAATTAAACAAACACCTAACATTGAAAACTTTTTGGGATGAAAGTTTTGTATCAAGCTGATATTTGTGTTTTTCTTTCATCTATGACTTCGTGATCATGTGAACCGGTTGGATGATAAATAAACATCACTATGGTCTAATAAAGTTTTCAATGGTGGATGTTGTTATGGAGAAAATTGGGTCACCACAGGAGCACGTCAGACCGAGACCTGTCACGACTCGATGGGCTAATGACAATGAAAAAACCGCCTGTTTGACTGACAACTAAGGTTGGCATGAGAGTCGGTTTGATGGTCGACACGACCCTCAATGGATAGTTAAAGGCTACAGAAATTGAACATCACAAGGACTTTTGAATGGTCTGATCGGCAGACGAGGCCGACCTTCTTATAGCTCGGCCGACACGTCCCTTTGCACTGCGGCTTCTGTCAGCCGACCTTAATCGAAGCTCGAATGACCACGCCTCAATTCCCGGTTACAATCCTAATCTTAAGGAAATTTGGCCGATCTCTTCTCCAAGGATCATGAAAATTAACTCCCGACCAGTTTGGGATTCCGAGATCTCCGTCAAGGATCCCGGGAGATCTTTCATACATTAAGAATTCTAATGCGTCTACAACACGCGCCTACTAAATAGGGAAGTTCCTTCTATGCTACCACCTCTCTTCAAATATAAATAAAAGTACCTCATGAAAAGTACGCACACATAGTCCTTATCGCCAAACCACTTTTACAAGATCCAGATTCCTGACTTTGGCATCGGAGGGTAGGGGTGTACATCGAGCCGAACCAAGTCGAGCTGGCCTCTGCTCTGTCACCAGGCACACCCAGTTCAAACTCGGCTCGGCTCAGTCATCGAGCCATCATCTCCAGTTCGGCTTGGCTCGGCTGGGTCAGTAATCAGACCAGTTCGAGCCGAGTTCGAGCCGAGTTCGAGCTGAGCGTGTTCTACTGTATCATTTTTCTAAGGAGTTGCAGTTTACCGGCGAGTTGAGCGTGCTGGACAGGGAACGGGCGATCTGAGCGTGCCGGACGACAAGGTCAGAACATGTCAAACATGGACAGAGCGTGCTCAGCGTGCCAGACACCGGACAGGACAGGGCAAGTTGAGAGTGCAAGCTGAGCGTGCTGGACAGGGATCAGACGATCTGAGCATCCGAGCAGGGCGAGTTGAGACTTGAAAGTGTATCGGACAGGGTGAGCCGAAGAGGACAGAGAAACTAGAGAGAGAGAGGAAGGAAAAGGAGGAGTAGTAGAGATTAGAGGAGCCGTGCAGTAAGGGAAATGGGTTAGGGTTTAGGGGCGTTGGTCGTGCGGGCAAGAGAAATAGGTTAGAGTAGTAGGGTTTTTTTTAAAAAGGGTATATATACCCTTGCACCAAGTCAAGTCGAGTCAAACCGAGTCGAGCCGAGCCGAGCCGAGTTAGAGCTGGATTCGATCCGAGTCGAGTCGAGCTAGGGCAAGCTTGAACTCGGCTCGAACTCGTTTTAGAGCTCCAAAAATCAGCTTGACTCGGTTCGAACTCAGGTTTGAGTTGAGCCGATTCAAGTTTTTTGGAGTCAAGTCGGGCGAGCCAACCGAGCTAGCTCGGTTTGTGTACACCCCTATCAGAGGTTCCCTGCACTAGATAGGGTCTTCCTTGTTTTGTTCTTTATATAGGTACTCAAGGGTTTAAGAAGAGTTAACCAGAAAACTGCATTAACAAAAGTCATTAACCAAACTATTTCTTGCCATGTGGTCCACTTGAGCTTTATATATGATTCACTTTTGAGCTCATGCCCAGCTTCGAAAATGGACGGACATTACGGATAAGATGCATACATGATATATCTCGGTGGACCACAAAGTTTACTCTATTTCACACTAAGTGGTGGGTACGAAACCCGCTTCCAAACAAAACGCATACATCATGGTGGGCCCACATATGTTTGCCAACACCGACCAGCACCGACGTCGGCAATGGGAGGTCACTACGTAATCCGAGTCGGAAAGAGCTCTGCTACGAGCATTCGTGGAAAAGTCTCACCAACGACTGGTTGTAAATGCAGCTGGTTTGTGTGTGGGGCCCACCCAGCTGTATGTATGTTAGCCAACCGGTCTAATACGTTCACTCCACGGCGAAAATGAGATGTTTCAGAACTCATGCCGATCCAACCACTGAGGAACCACCACGTATGAAGGGATTTTTTGGGTGGTTGTCCGTTATTTTCTATCATGTGGCCCACAATCAACCAGCACGATTTTTGTGTAGACGACCTTGATACAATTATTCTATATACACACCGTCCATCCATTTTTTTTAGATCATTTTATTGCGTGTACCCAAAAATTAAAAATTAATATTTTAAAAATCTCAGTTGGACCATACTGTAGAAAACAGTAGTGATTGACCATTAACAACTGAAAATGAACTACAAAAGCTTTGGATCAATATTATATTTATTTTTTCCCTATATCCAGGTTTATATGACCATATCAACAGGTTGGATGAAAAATAAACATTACGGTTGTCTCTGGAAAATTTTTAACGGTAGAACATTCAACCACTACCGTTTCCTACAGTATAGTCCACCTGAGAGTTTTTTTTTTATGCTTCATTTTTGGAACCCTGCCCTAAAATAATCTGGAAAAATGGATGAACGGTGTGGATATAGAATATATACATAAAGGTGGGATCCACGTAAGGGCCGCACCTAATCGTCCTACCTTCCCAACCAACAGTACATCCCAGAGTATTTCTTACTTTTAAGGTTGGCTGTAGCCATCAGATTGAGGTCGTTTTGCAGAGATGAAAAGCAACGGCTAAAAGGAGATTCTCCATATTTTCCCGGATTTTAAGATTTTGCAGCCGAATTGAGTCGTGAGTCAGCCAAGTTGGGCTGAGTAAGGTGTGACTCAGTACTGACGGAGGGTGCTGTATTGGATAGACTCAAAAGTACAAGTCACATCTAACTCAAACAACATTTTAACACCCTGTTTGGCACACTAATATGGTGTTAAATGGTTGTATTTAATATTCAAATAATTGCTCTTTATGTTTGATGGACTTGGATTTGGAGGTAAATAGAATTTGAGGTATTTAAAATCTAAAATATTGATATTTAGAGTAAACGACTTTAATGACAAAAAAGTCACACATGTAATAAAATTATCTTTAAATTATTAATTCATTGGACACATGACACATTAATGATATAAAAAACAGTCCAAGTACAGGATCTAACAATAAAATCTCATCACTAGAATGATATAAATCATCCAAACATTGGACATCTAAATGGACGGTCAAAAAATATAAGTGAATCGCTTGTTTGTTATCCTTGCATTTGTAGCCCACACAATGCTCGGAAATTTCTCTTCTATTAAATATCACACGGGGGCGGCGATATAAAAGCTGATTTTGTTAATCAAATCTAACTCGTGTGAATATATCGAAAAATTTCAATTCCCTCCAAATAGAAGCTTCCGAATCAAAGATTTGGATTCCAGTGCATTTCAACTAAATATATGAGAGATCAAAATCACCTTGATTCCAATGTAATTGTAATTTGGATTCCAATGTAGACTAAATGCAATATAAAAGCTGATTTTGTTAATCAAATCTAACTCGTGTGAATATATCAAAAAATTTCAATTCCCTCCAAATAGAAGCTTCCAAATCAAAGATTTGGATTCCAGTGCCTTTCAACTAAATATATGAGAGATCAAAATCACCTTGATTCCAATGTAATTGTAATTTGGATTCCAATGTAGACTAAATGCGGAATAGCAAGGACCGTGTTATCCATCGGATATGGTGATCAAATGAACTAGATGGCGTACCTGCTTGGGATGCCATTGCTGTAAGCTTGATGCCGCAGTCTTCCTCTCCTTGTACCCTTAGAGAAATTCTGATCAGATTCTTACTTCTATCATGTGTTGGATTAGAGACTCAGCCATATTCTTATAGTTATAAAAGGCAGAAGAGTTTAAAATCCATCGAGACTCGTCTCCCTATAGCTCCACACGAACTTGGTAATCCCGGTCCCACTTGGATACTGTTTGTATATTATAGTTCTAACATTCCATCTCTTACACAAATTTTATATGCATCAAACTTAGTGGGGTCCACCGTGTACCCGATCACATTATCTAACCCATAGGACAATCCATAGCTCAAGTGGTAGATTGAGTGAAAAATACATCGTTTCAACACTAAGGTCTTAGTATTGATTCCCTAGTGGGGGTGACTAACAGTGAAGTGTGAACTAATAGTGGGTGTACTAACAAGCTAACCAACAAAAAAATAAAAAATAAAATTAGACCATTGTTTAATAAAGCTCACTTTATAGAATTCTTACATCCAATGCATTTCAAATCCAAGCTCCTAAACAAGAACTAAAGGGAAGCAATTAAAATATTAAAATTTTACAATTTGAATGTGTTTATCCTTTTTGGGTATCTTTATCTAGGGTGATACTCATTAAACCATAGTTAGCCAATCCTTTTGAGTCATATGTGACTCGGTTGAGTTTGATCCAATTTGATACCATGTAAAATATGCCAATTTAGCTTGAGTCACTTCCAAAAAGAATTGTTGAATGAGTTGGTCTTAGAGCGGTGACTCATTTGAGTCACACTGGTTTAGTGGCGACCCAACAACCTAACTTGCACATCATATTGAATCTATGATACTCATTAACAGTAACAATGGTTGTAACAATCATTGTAAATACTATTAAGGTACAACCCCTAACTATTGTCATGGATATCTAAAAAAATTGTACCAACCCACCATTGTGGGCCATTTTTCTTGTTAATGGTCATTGTCAACCGTGTGCTAAGACGTATGTGTCTTATCCATGTTGTCTATCTTTTTTTTTCTTTTTTTTTTTCCACATGATAGAGCATGAACAAAAAATTAAAGTATATCCAAAGTTCAAATAGACCACACTACTAGAAACAGTGGGATAATGGCATTCACCATTGAAACTTTCTTAAGGCGTGTTTGGGCAGTGGGATTAGAAGGGATTAGGTGGGATGGGATTCATCTACCACTCCATGTTTGGGAAGAATGGAATTAGCTTGGATGGAATTGTATTGGTCCCGTGCCAATTTCACTCAATGTTAGTAAGTTGTGTAGGTCCCATTGTGATGTGTGGGCTATATCCACACCGTCCACCCATTTTTCGAGATTATTTTAGAGCATGGGCCAAAAAATCAGGTAAATCTAAAGTTCAAGTGGACCCCACTATAGAAAGCAACGGGGATTGAATACTTACCGTTGAAAACTTCTTTGGGGCCACATAAGTTTTGGATCTACCTCATTTTTAGGCCCATGCCATAAAATGAGGTTACAAAACAAATGAACGGTTTAGATATAACACATGTACACATTTTCAGCAATTTCAAATGATGGTGGGTATATCCATTCAATGTACCACCATACTACCAACAAAGCATGGCATTAATCTTATCCCATGGCAAGAGGAAACAATCCCTGCCACCACCGGTAATAATTATGTTTTTTGAATCCCATCCCACCTAATCCCTTCTAATCCCACTGCCCAAACATGCCCTTAGGGCCTATGGTGATGTTTATTTGTCATCTAACATATTTGCAAGGTCACACAGACCTATACTAAGGGAAAACACAAATGTGGCTTGATTCAAAACCTCATTAGCTCCTCAGGAAGTTTTCAACTGTAGGCACTCAAATCACACTGTTATATGTGGTGTAGTCCACCTGAGCTTTATATATGCTTCAGTTTTGGACTCGTGACTTAAAATGAGCTGTTAAGATAGATAGACATCATAGATAAAACACATACATCTTAGTAGGCTCCACAGATTCTCAATAGTATCTCAGTATATGTGTAATCCGCTATTAGCCTTATAATGCATAAAAATTTCACTGTTACTAACTTCCCGCTGCGTAATCATTTTTAAATACCTTAAAAGAATTGAACTCAACCATACAAGTCGACTAAAACTAATTAGCATTTGTCCCGACACCATCTCCAAGGAACAATGTTAAGTGATCCAAAGGTTAAAAGCCTTACAATTCCAACACGTGTATCCTTTTTGGTTATCCCCATCTAAGGTGAGGCTCATCCAGGCATGGATTGCTGACTCACCTGGGTCGCACTCGGTCGAGTGCATTTCGATTCAATACCATGAGTTCGCCCTTCAAAGTCCATCCAACGCAGCACGAGTCAGTCCTGACTCAGGAAAGTCATGACTTTGACTCGCGATCGAAAAATCATGCACATCATACAAACGAACGGTTCGGATCATTGAAAGGTACCCATATCCCTCAAGAACAGTCATCGCTTCTTTAAAATAGAAATACAACGGGATGTATTGTAGCAAACGGCAATATCATTTGGGAGTGGATTACGTGCGGCCAGGCCTCAACCAAGGGAAGCGCATTAGCTGGTGTGCCTCACACCACCTATGTTGCTGCTGTATTGACATTAGCAAGTTCTGTGGGTCTGATCATGAGGTATATGTTATATCCAAACTGTTCATCCATTTCATAAGCTTGTATTAAGGCTTGAGACAAAAAATAAGACAAATATAACTATCAATTGGACCACACTGTAAAATGTAGCAGGGGATTGAATGTCTACCATTGAAACCCTTTTTGGGATCACAGCAGCTTTTGATCAATATTAAATTTGATTTTCCCCTTCATTCAAGTCTTTGTGACCTTATAAATAGAGTGGATGGAAAATAAACATTGTGGTGGGCCCTACCAATGGTTTAGCCGTGCGAATAATTATCTCCATTGCTATTTGTGGTGTGGTCCATATGATCTTTGGATAATCTATAAAAATATAAAAACGGTGTACATATAATAAATACAATACTGTGGGGCCATGTAACTTTGATCTCCCTTGGACCGTTTGTCCAACTTGGAGCCTGAGGTGCATTAGTGCTCGTCCACTAACAACATGTACCTACAGTAGTAGCTGGTGTGTGGTACAATAGAATCCGCTTCCTCACCCAAGACACCTGCCCTTACCGTCGGCCCACCTTGATGGATGTATTTTATGTCTACACTGTTCATCGGTTTTGCCTAATTATTTTAGGGCAACAGTGGATCCAAATCTTAGGTGGGCCACAAAAGTTTTGGATTAAGCTGATATTTGGTTTTTCCTCCATCTAGGTTTATATGACCTTATAAATAGATTGAATGGTAAATAAACATTACCAAAACGTTACGGTGAGCCTAGGATATTTTTAATGGTGGTACCTTCAATCACCACTGTTTCCTATATTATGGTCCACTTGAGATTTGGCTCTGCTTCATTTTTGGGTTCATACCCTTAAATGATATGGTAAAACAGATGGACAGCTTGGATATAGAATACATACATCAAGGTGGGCCCCACGGTAAGAGCCACACCATCTTGGGTGAGGCCGGGGCCGCACCCAATCCACCCCATATCAAATACGTGAGAACCTTCAGATCAGGTGGGAAGCACGTGAGAAAGTGGTTTGCACGTTGGGAGAGGATAGCAGAGGTGGTTTAAATAAGATGAGAGCTGTGATTCTCTGGCAAAGTGTGATGGATGATACTCAGGCAATCATAAATAGCACAAGTGGCTGATGTGAAACCGTCCGGATGATGGGCCCCACTTTAGATGGTTTATTAAAATGCAATTATACTACTCCGATGCATTAGTTGGTCCACTAGTAGATATCTAATGGACAGTCAACATGAAAAATGAACGGTTCAAATTATATATATATATATATATATATATATATATATATATATATATATATATATATATATATATATATACATACATACATACACACACACACACTCAAAATTCAGAAATTATGGTTTTATGTTAATAACCCACTGGGTTCCGTGGTTTGGACGGTTTAGATTAGTTACATGTATGCTAGGTGTACAATATGAGTGCATGTGTATAGATGAGCATACTCTGCATAGTACCAAACAGCCCCTCTTTTTTGGGGTCTTGCTGGAATGATCAAGACCGTTTATATGATGGGTCTCATTACAGAGGGGATAACAAAAATTAATATATTGAAATATGCCAAAAGTCATATCATTTAACGATTTTCCTGTCAATATAGAACATCTAACCACTTATTAAAAACTACAAAATACAACGGAAGATAATATAACATGAGAAACGCTAAGTTGGATAGGAAGTCACAGTCCAACCAGTCTATAAGTTTCAATTCTTTAAAGTACTTTTCAAATCCAATCCATCCAATGTGTTGGACCACTATAAGGATTATGTATTATAAAAATAATATCATTTCTCTTATTGGGAAGGTCATACCAAAGAAAAATAAATAACCGTTGATTTAATAAATAAACAATGGTGTGGCCCATCTAATTTGTGGATCAGAATAATTTTCGTACGACATGATACTCATGGTGGGGAATGCCTTTTGGACAGGTTGGATTCTGAATTAAGATGATAGAATGAAAAAATTCCATTGGTTGGACGATAAATAAACAGTCCAACGGTTAAATCATAAATGTGAGCAACACTCATATAAAATATCTGATTTTCTATTTTACTTCTAACCATTCATTTAATAGCATTTATTGGACGGTTAGGCCTGCTTGATCCTTGTGACTCTACATACATGCTGCATCCGCCATTGGACCCACAATTTGGATGGCTGGGATAGCTGTTCATTAGTGCCACGTGCCTGGAGAGTGAGTCACCACCATTTTTAAAATGGTGCAAAACTAACACAATAGTGCATTCCGCAATGCCACTGCAGAGAAAATGGCTAATTGTTTGAAAGTGAAGCTTTTTGTGGACCGTTGATACTAAAAAGTCACTTTGTATGGACGATGGGATCTCTGCTAGGTGAGATTTATAGGAATTTCTAGATGAACGGTCTGGATCATCACACTTGGGCTCTCGTTCGTAACGATGAAAACAGCGGGACAAAACAAAACGAAAAACAGTAAAATAGTGGGATCCATTTTATATGGGGGTATCTACCTTTGATTGATTGACGATCCTAGCCTTCTGTTAATGCATTTCTTTTGCTTTAAATTTGGACCGTTAATTTACATCGCAGCTTAACCGTTCATTTGATGGAAAAAAAAATAAAAAACAGTCAGTGAGAATCATCTGATGGGGTCGACAATGTGGTTTTTTTGAATTGAGTTAATTCCATGCCACGTGCACATTATCCGTACGCACGTTTATGGGATTTCATACTCCGCCAGCCTACCTAAAAACTCCTTATCTTAGCACCTAAGTACCTAACCTGGTTTTGCTTTTGCCAGGGCGACAGTGGATCTTGAAAGTGGACGGGATGATGAAACATCAGAACTGGGGCAACTCGCGCGCGTGTAGATTGAAGAAGCACACGTGTATGAGATCCAGGCCACGTATCAGAACGTGCCGCTGTTAACATGCTTACCAACAAATCGGGTCTGCTCACTCATTACGTGGGCCAACTTTGAAACTACAAAAACCAATGGCTAGAAAAACATATGATCAAACTGTCGGTATGCAAGTGGACAACACACGATCCATAGCTCAACTGGCAGGCTGAGTGAAGATACCTCGTTTCAACACCTGAGGTCTAGGTATCGTTCCCCAGCGGGGGTGGCTAACATGAAGTGTGTGTACTGACTTGGGTGTCTACTAACAAGCTAACCCAAAAAAAAAAATAGAAGAAAAGAAAAGTGCACTAACCACAAATAGCAGATCAGGTCAAGGCAACGCAGACTTGTGTTGTGTAAAACAGGTATCCGCAGGCTAAAATCATAATTCAAAACCCGGAAACATTAAATAAAATCTAAGTGTGTGTGTGTCTATATATAGAGAGAGAGAGAGAGAGAGGAAAAGGTATTATGCGCTTGACCTCATGAGTCCGTCACATGAGGTTGAGTTGTATAGGCCCCACTGTGATGCGTTTCGAACATCTACCCCATCAGTCAGATGCACCATTCCACCGTGAGCCTAGGTCTCAAAAATCAAGTCAATCTGTGACTTGTGTGAGCCACACCACATATAGAAGTAGGGAGGGGCTGTGCACCATTAAAACATTCACAATCTTTTTTGGGTCCAACGAGATGTGGTTTGCAAATCCAGCCCATCCATTATGTGTGTCCCACTTGTATGAGGGTTCAGACCAAGTTTCAGCAGCATTCAAAACTCAGCTGAGCCCTACCAGATTCTTTTATATATTTTAATGATGTCTTCACATGATTTTAGATGGCATGGCCCACCTGAGTTCCATATACAACTAATTTTTGGGATATCCCATAATTTAGTAAGGACCCATCAAATGCACGATGTTGATGGTCGACACGCATCATGATGAGGCCACACAGCTTGACCTCACAAGAGCTTATCATGAGGTTGAGGCATAATACCTTTTCCATATATATATATATATATAAGAAATGCTTACTTACATACCTTTGCACACGGTATTATGGCACAGAATTTGAATGGTCTATATGATGTGACACTCTCTTGAGTTTCATTAGCTCAATATTCAACTTGTTAAAAAAACTCCGGTGAGTCATGGCAAAAGGAAATAGTTAATTTTAGCTTGTGAGGTTTAAGGAGGTGCTGCATCAACCAACCGGACCTTTCAAAATTTATACTCATGACACTTGTGCAAAAGTGCTCACGAGTACTCATGTAAGAAAGTGTGCAAGTGACCATTCCTCTACAAACAAGTTTCCAATGGAGTAAACGTTACCAAGTTAGATTTTACGTCAGTCGAGTCAAGTTACAGGATAATCCGAGCTTTACCCGATTTGAGTGTGGAATGGATTCACATGGACTCATCTACTCGGTCCGATCAAGTCCGGTCTAACCTGGTCAAATGAGTCGAGCCGTCCCACACCCACCTTTAATGGGACGGCTGGACTCATTAAAGGAAAAAAAAAAGTACTAATGCACTAACCAATAAAAAAAATTAAAAAATTTCAAGTACTTGCGCGAGTGGTCCAACGTAATTTTCAGGCAAGATAATGTTCATTGGGACCCACGCCTATTGAGACTTGAGTGGCTGCAATCCGCAAGTCCCTCTTCAACCTCTCCTCACGCGAGTCACCTCTTCAAGATCTCGATAAACATGAACAGAAAATATATTTTGATCCAACTTTCTTTAAATCCCAATTCCAAAATCAGGTTTCTTAAATAATTTCAACCTCTGATTCATCCATATTTTTTTTCTTGAAATAAAACCGTTGGATTTTTTGCATTTGTAACCATCCAATCAATGTTCACCAATCAAACGGTCACTAATGGAACAATATTAATTTTATTATTGTTAATAACACATATGAAGCCAGACCCATTAATATCCAGACCGTTTAATTTGAATAATTGCATCCAAAATGTGTAAATTTTAAGTAATTCTCAGGTGCCTATTATGGCCAGAGTATCAAAGCTCTCCTCCTTTACTCAATTCCCCTGAAAAGAGGAAGAGATTGGAAGAAAAGGATTTGATTCGGAAGAGCGCCTCAAACAAGAATACAGTAGATCCATCTCTCCACGTGGCATCGAATCTATAAATCTACACTGTTCATCTAGTGGTGCCCATTATAGATGATTCTATCCATATGATCAGGAAACTTCAAATGTAAAAAGTGAAAATTTTCAGCCGTTGAATTTAATACTAGAAAAAAAAAGTGATTAAATATATTTTATTATCATAAATATGATCTATTAAGATTAGATCTAATAGATGGACGGTATAGATTAATGTATGGATTTTACAAAAGCAGTGCATAGAGAGCTCTACCAGATTAGAGTTCTCTTGATTCTACCATCTTTGAGAAAAAGTCCCGACATACAGCAGCCCAAGAACCACAAAAGCAAAAGCAGAGGATTGTTGTAATATGTGGAGTGGATTAGGTGGGGCAACACCGCAGTAGGTGTCACCCTTACTGTGGGGCCCACATTGATGATTTGTTGTATATCTACGCCGTTAATCAGTTTTTTCCAGACATTTTAGGACGTAGATCCAAAAATTAAGTAGATCCAAATCTCAGATGGACCACACCACAGGAGACCGTGGTTATTAAGTGACCACTATTAAAACTTCCTAGGGCCACTGAAAGAAAATCCTGGGAAGCTTATTTAAAATCCAAACCGTTAATAAGGTTAAACAAACCTAGATGAAGATAAAATAGAAAGATCAGATTGATCCAATACTTGTGTGGCCTAAAAAGTTTTTAATGATCGTTTGCCACCTTTTACAGTGGTATAGTTTATCTGAGATTTGGATTTGCTTGAATTTTGGAATAATGTCCTAAAATTATATGAAAGAACAAATGGGCGGTGTGGATATAAAAAAATTCATTGAAATGGGCCCCACATGGTAGGGGTAACATCCACTGACGTGATGTTTCTCGGGTAAC
Source organism: Magnolia sinica (assembly GCF_029962835.1). Taxonomy (NCBI): domain Eukaryota; kingdom Viridiplantae; phylum Streptophyta; class Magnoliopsida; order Magnoliales; family Magnoliaceae; genus Magnolia; species Magnolia sinica. Next base: position 9,195,098 of record NC_080587.1, on the reverse strand, counting down.
ACCTAATCCACTCCCTATAATAGGGTACACCATATTGCCGTACCGGAAAATTCCCCGGTATGATATGATATGTTATTATATATATATATATATATATATATATATATATATGGAAAAGGTACTATGTGCTCAAGCTGATGGGACCGTCCCATGAGGTCAAGCTGTGTGGCCCCATTGTGATGGGTTTCGAAAATCTACCTCATCAGTTAGATGCACCATTCTATTATGGGCCTAGGTCTCAAACATTAAGTCAATCTGTGACTTGTGTGGCCCACACCACATGCAGAAGTGAGGAGGGGCCGTGCACTATTAAAACATTTATAATCATTATTTAGGCCCACCGAGATGTGGTTTGCCATCCATTATGTGTGTCCCATTTGGATAAGGGTTCAGACTAAGTTTTTTGATATGTATTTACATGATTTTAGATGATAGGGCTTACATGAGTTCCATATATAGCTGATTTTCGGCAAATGCCATCAATCTAAGTGGGCCATCAAACGAAAAATGTTGATGTTTGACACGCATCACAGCAGGGTCTACACAGCTCGACCTCATGGAAGTTCCCATGACTTCCACGGCATGGAACCATTTCCCTGTATATATAATCCAGACAGTTTGTATGACTAAATCCTATCTGGATTATTTAAATATATGTAAGTTTTGAAAATCAAACATTTTCATAAGTGGCCCATAAATCAACGGTTTAAAGACGAAGCATTTGGTATATATTTAAGGAGAGAGATTTGAAATTATCGGAAATGATAATCCTCTGCACAGGTGGTTTTTTTCGCCCAACGCTTCATCCATAGCGTGGCCCATTGTAGAAACGGTTTGGATTATCTAAACATGAATTCAACGGCTGTTGGTCATTTCCTTTAACAAAAGAAACCCCACGGAAAAGAAAGGAAGAAAGAAAATGATTCCTTTTCTTCTTCTTCTCTGCAATCCAAGACACACCAAACCCATAGCTTCTGCGGAGCAAGAAATGGAGGAGAAAATCATTGCTCTTTCTTTATTTGTTTGTCATCTCTCCTTCCCATTTTGATCTGTAATCCAAGTAAGTCTTCTATTTTCTCAATCTCTATATTCATCTGTAATCCTCAGCATTTTCTTTTGATAGAAGATTTCAGCTAGACTTCATCTTTCTTCCTCTCTTTTATTTTTATTTTTTTTTCGCATTTTTTTTGGGTCTCAGAAATGAAAAATGCTTGTTTTTAGATCATCTGGTGGCATTTTCTCCCAAAAGGTTTGATTTTGATGGGATTTGGGAGATGGGTTTTTGAAATTTCTGATTGGTCTTTGATGAGGCAATAGCAGGATTGAAGCTGTGTTATTTCGATCATTTTATTTCAGTTTTGCCAAAAAATATTTGATTTTGATGGTATTTGAGGGGGGTGTTTTTGAAAAATTTCACAGATTAGTCTCTTTTAGGCCATATCACTATCAAACTTCATTATTTTGGATAATTCTGGTTTCATTTTCTACAAAATATCTGATTTTGATTGATTTTGGGAGATGGGTTTTTGAAAATTCTCAAGACTGGTCTTTCTTTTTTCTTTTTTCTTTTTCTTATGACGCCATATCAGGTTTGAAACTGCAGTACTTGATCATTCGATCTTTTCTACCAAAGGAATTGATTTTGATGGGATTTGGGATGTAGGTTTATGAAAATTTTCATGGATTAGTCTCATTTAGGCCATATAAATATTGAAGCTGCACTTTTTTTTAATCACTCTCGTCCCATTTTCTTCCAATGATATTTGATTTTAATTGGTTTTTGGAAGTTGGGGTTTTGAAACTTCTGAAGATTGGTCCTTTTTTGAGGCCATATCGGGGTTGAAACTTCAGCACTTCCATGTTTCATCTCATTTTCTACTAAAAGATTTGATTTTGATGGGATTTTGGTGGGTGGTTTTTGAAAATTTCACAGATTATCCTTTTTTGAGGTCATATCAGTATTGAAACCGCAACAATTGATCATTATCTTCTTGCAAACGTTTCGATTTTCATTGGATTTGGGAGGTGGGTTTTTAATTATTTCTATTGGTCTTTTTATTGGAGAGGATACATGATAGAAACTGCAGTTATATGATTTTCTATTTCATTTACTTCCAAATTATGTAATTCTGAGAGGATGTGGACACTGAGTTTTTTTTTAAATTATTTTTAAGGATTAGTCTTTTGAGGCCATGCCATGGTTGAAACTGCATTATTTTATCATTTGATCTCATTTTCTTCTCAAATATTTGATTTAAAATAGGATTTATGAGGTGTTTTTTTTTAAAAAAAAAATATTTCTAAGATTAGTTTTCTTGAGGCTATATCAGGATTTAAACTGCATTATTTTGATTCTCTGATCTGAATTTATTCCAAAAGCTTTGATTTTGATAGGTTCTGTGAGGTGGGTTTTTGAGTTTTTAATTGAAACTGCCCTCTGATCTGAATTTATTCCAAAAGCTTTGATTTTGATATGTTCTGCGAGGTGGGTTTTTGAGTTTTTAATTGAAACCTCATTACTTTGCTCATATGATGTCATTCTCATCCAAAAGATTTGATTTTGATAGGTTTTGGGAGGTTGGATATTGAGTGTCTGATCAAAACCCTATAACCAAATTATAGGGTCTCATTTTCTTTCTAAAAATCTGAGTTTGATAGGTTTTGGGAGGTTCTTTTAAATATTTCTACCGATATCTTCCCTGGAACCATATCAAGAACAAACCCGCCGTTATTTAATCCAATCACATGGTTCATTTTCTTCCCAAAAGTTTGATTTTTATTAATTTTGGAGGTGAGCCCTTTTTATATTTCCAGTCTTCCTTCAAACCATATCAGTTGTAGATTTTTTTTATTTTTTATTTTTAAAATATAAATTAAGCTGATTGCATAATTTCATTTTTTCCAAAAGATTTGAGTTCCAAAGGTCAATTTTTGAATATTCTACAAGCTTAGTTTTCCTGGAAACCATGTCAGGATTGAAGGTGCTTGTTTAATGTTATCGTACCGTTTAATTTTCTTCCAAAATATTCAATTTTGAGTTGTTGATAGGTTTTGGTAGGCGGGTATTGAATATTTCTACAGATTAGTCTTCCTTGAAACCATTTCATGATTGAATGTGCTTGTTGTTGATCATACAAGCTTTCTTTCTTTCCTTTATTTATTTATTAATTTATTTGATCAGTTATATGATGTAGGCTTTGAGCATGCTAGGCTTTTGTCCATATCAGGATTGAAACTGCATTATTTTGGTCGCCTGATCCAGTTTTCTTCCAAAAGAATTGATTTGATGTGTTTGTCAAAGGTGAGTTTCAAATATTTAGTTATCCTCGACACCATATTAGGATTTGAACTGCATTATTTTGATAATCCGGTCTCATTTTCTTCCCAAAGTTCTGAATTTTTTAAAAGGTTTTGTATGAGAGTTTGCGTCTCTCTTATTTTATCATCTTATGTTTCCATTTTTATTCGAAAAGATTTGATTTTGATAGCTACTGGGAGGTGGAATTTTGAACATTTTCTCAGATTAGCCTTTCTTCAAATCATATTGTAAGCAAAACTGCACTTTTTCTAACAAAGATTCGGTTTTGGTAGGTTTCACAGCTTGGGTTTGTTAATATTTCTCCAGACTAGCCATCCTTGTAGCAGTTTAAGAAAACCAGAAAGAAGAAAAGCAATGGCTGTTGAAGCAAAGCAGATTGGAATTTATATCAAGAAAGGCGTGATCATTTCCGTCAGGATTTGTTATAGATTTGTTCGTGATTATCCCGCTGTTTTAGGTGTGGTGTTGTTCTCTGTTTTGTTGTATAGACTCTTTCCTTCCCTGTTTGGTTTGTTGGTTTCTTCTTCGCCTGTCATCTTCTGCACCGCTGTTCTTCTCGGAACCCTTTTGAGTTTTGGGCAACCGAATATCCCTGAAATCGAAGAAGAGGAGAAGCAAACTCACGACATCTCTTCTTTGAAAGCTGGGGGTGTTGGTGATGATCTTGTTGTTGAGAAAGACGAGAGCTTTGCTGTGGAAACCCATGTTGAAAGGAGAAGAGAAGCTGGTTTGGATGAAAGCGTGATTTCTTCAACGGCACATGAGGCGGAGAAGGAGAATGATGCGGATTCGATCAGTAGGAGTGTTGTGATCGAGGGTGATGAGAAAGTACTTCATGGTGAGAGTAATAAAGCAGTTGAAGAGGGAGAATACCATGATCATGGATTCATTGAGAAGAGAGAGTTTCATGAGGTTGGAGAGGAGGGTGAGGGTCATCCTACAGATGATAGAAAGAAGGAAATTGTGGGTCCTGAAGCAGAGGGCGATGTGGTTGTTGGTGGAACTCTTGATGCCCATTTGGATGGCCATGATGACATGTCATCTGATTCTGATTCCGATTGCGCAGAGAGTTCTTCGCCTGATGCTTCCATGGCCGATGTCATGCCGATGCTTGATGAGCTTCACCCACTGTTAGGCTCCGAAGCACCTCAACCCGTTCTCATATCACTCGATGACTCTGATTCTGAATCTGACGATGGCAGTGTTGAGCTGGTAGGTGATGCCCAAAACCCAGATGAAGCGCGTGAGGATCAGAAGGATGGAAGTGAAGCTGTGGTCACATGGACAAAGGATGACGAGAAGAATCTTATGGATCTTGGAACATCTGAGCTTGAAAGGAATCAAAGGCTGGAGAATTTGATTGCGAAACGGATTGCACGGAAGAATCGGATAGCCGAGGCTTGGAAGAGGAATCTGATAGACTTAGAAATCAATGATTCTTCACAGATCAATTTTCCAATTAGCGAGGAAATGTCGCGCATCCCAATTCAAGTACCATCCCTTTCTACGGCGAGGCGCAACCCTTTCGATCCTCCATATGGTTCGGATGAATTTGCAGGACTGCCGCCTATACCCGGATCAGCTCCGTCGGTTCTGTTACCGAGAAGGAATCCTTTCGATCTTCCTTTCGACCAAGCTCATGAATCAACAAGCAATCTGATGGCGGAGAACTCGAGCCATAACGAGTTCATGGCACTTCAGCAGCGGGAAATGTACTCCCGAAGGCATGAAACTTCTACTTTGGGGGCATCATTTCCGGGTGAGATAATGCAAGAGAGGCATGAAAGTAGACTGCGGCAGTATTTTGTAGCAGAGCGGGCTTCATCAGGTGAGATGGATTTTGCTCCGATTCAGAGACAATGGAGCGAGAAGAGTGATTCTAAAGTGAGTTCTGCTCCTGAAACCGATATGGTTTCTTCAGTTGTAGAGCAGGAAGTTCAGAAAGAGCTTCTTGCAGAACAAATACTTCAAGAAGCTGGATTGATTTCTCTCGCAGGCCCTGCTATCGAAGCTGTTGAAAGAGAAAGCAAATCCTCCAAAGAAGAAGATTCTGTGGAAATTGATTCAAATGTTTCTAACTTTGTCAGAGACACTCAAGATGTTGACGCTTCCAAAGGGGTGGAGGAAGTTAGCTGTGATAGGGAAACAAGCTTGCCGACTGAAGCTGTCGACACAGCATCCAAGGCTTCACCTGTGGGGCCCAATGCAGCTGAAGCATTAGTGGACTCAGAGGTGGTGGAAGAGAACTACAGTGAGTCGAGCTCGTCTTCCTCATCAGAAACAAGTGAAAAGAATCTCGAAATGAATGCTGATGAAGAGTCAGATAATCTCGATCAAACAGGGATTGCTTCTCCAAAACAATCACACAAATCCATGCAAGAAACTCATGTCTATGGCACCCAGTTTAAACGACCGGTTTATGATGCTAGCCCGTTGGCTATCAGGAAATCCGATTCTAACTTGGCTGCAATTGCTGAAATCTTGTTTCATGTGGACAAAGAGATTTTCAATGCTGCTGCTGCTGCAGCTTCAGACACGCAAGTTGAGATATTAGAAGGGGGTTTGCCTTCAACGACGATTGGACAAAGCATTTCGACCGGCAATGGAGAGGTGGGAAATGAAATAGCATCCAGCAGCGAAACAAGGTGGGTAGAAGCACCGAGCTTATCTGTGGTAGATGAAAAAGAATCAAGATCGAGGGAAGTTGCTGAAGTCAGTGAATGGGAAATTGTCCAAGTTGGGTTTTCTGGGGTCGTCCAAAATCATGATGATTCCATGGAACCACTTGAGATAACGGAATCAGAGATCAAGGAAGTTTCTCAAGGCTCGAATTCATTGGCATCAGATGTCATAATGGCGGAGGTTGCTGCGATGGCTGACTCAAATCATCGATCAGAAGAGGCTCAAATCACATCTAGTTCCGATCAAGAGGCCCATGTTGAGCGACCCCAGGTTGATGTGGTTGAGAAGACGGATGCTGTGACTGCTACTTCAGACGGGTTGCTGTTAGCTGGCATTTCGACTTCCCTTGCATCTCAGCCTTTAAGGGAGGAAACAGCAGTGGAACCATCTTCTGAAGGCCATCACAAAGAATCCAAGGTCAGTATTTTAAATGCAAATGATATATGCACAAAGAGCATGAGAATACTCTTCAAAGCACATATGCCAGATCTGGACTGTTAATGAGCTCCCCTAGGTTGGTTCTCTCATCAGGTGGGCCACATGTGTGCATTTAATGTGGACAGCTGGTGAACTCATTAGCTCTCCATTTTTTGTAGTACAAATGTGGCCCGCCTGATGAGCGGAACAGCACGATATGTGGTCCAGGCATGTTGCGTTGGTGCCTGCTTGATGATCACAATGGTGTATGTTGAATGTGGACAGTTGGTGAACTTATTAACTGTCTGTTTATGTATTACAAAATGCAGCCCACCTGGTGAGCCCACCAGCTTGATATCTGGTGGGCAACACTGCGACATGCCCTGGACCAGAGTCCCGTCCATGCGAATATCCTTAGATGCGTTTGTATTTTTAACTAGGGCATGATCCGATGGTTCCGGTACCACTGTAAGATACAGTGGTGTAGGACAGAAGTGGGGCCCACATGATGTATTCATGCATCCAACCATACATTAGACACGCAACCTTATGTTACACCATTTACCCGAAACTCAGACTGACCCAACGCGAGGCCACACCACAGAGAACAGTTTGAGAGTGGATCCCCACCATTGATTTGAGTAGGGGGACACTGTGTAGTGCATCTGCAATCCATGCCTATCAGACCCTTAAACTCATGTGAATGAAGGGTCAGACCTAAAATGAGACTGTTTTGTAACTCAGGTGGGCCCTGGTGCAAATCAAGTGTAGGTGTTCCTTCCCATCTTGTTCCCTGTACTGTTTCACCTTAGTGTTGTGTTTGGGTCATATGTGGGAGTAACATGAGCTCAGGCGACTGATGGGTGGTTTGGATGTCCTACATACATTACATAGGCCCCACATCTGCCCGGTACCACCATAAGTTTATGGTGGCACCATTACTGCTGCAGAAAACCTCTTTTAATAAGACAATTGAAGGATTTAAAAGATTAGGAGAAGCACGTCAACCTCATTTTACAGATAAGGGGAATTATTAGTGTCATGCATATCACCAAGTTTACAGTTAGGCTTATGCACTGGATTCTTTACATAGGTCCATGGTTTTGTGATCCAGACTGTTCATCTGATGGGGCCTGCCATAGATGATGAATGCCCCAGCAATCTCCCAGATTAGATGGCCCCCAACCCTTCGATATTGTCTAATTTTCCATTCAATGTGTACTGCTGCTGTATTTCTCCTCTGCTGTAGGCCATTGGTTGAAGGCTATGATCTTCCAAACTGGAAGATTTTCAGGGCATATCCCATCCCCCCATGTGCAATGTCAACATTTTGCATCACCGAACCACGTTAATGCGGGGGCATTTTCACATTGGGCTATAGTGGGGTGGCCTGTGGGATGCAAGGGCACACTCGGGGTTGGTGGCTTGCGGAACCCATGGATTTGGGGCCCGTATGAGGCGAGTGGATCGTGTGAGGCAGAACCCATGGATTTGGGGCCCACGAGAGGGCGGAACCCATGTATTTGGGGCCCACAAGAAGGGTTCAGCCGAGGACCTAACCCATGGAATTGGGGCCTGAGTTATGAGATAAAGGGATTAATTCGCCATGCTCTATCAGTTCGAGCTTTTAGAGCAAGTGGTTAATTGTCCTGCATCACACGTGCCCATGATAGAGCCTAAGCTTGGGTTGTCTTTTTTTTTTTTCCCCCTTTTCTTTTTTAATTTAAACAGGATGACGACAGCAATCCAAACGAGCAGGTCCATGAGCCTGAGGACAGCATCCACTCGAAGGTCTCTCCTTCAATACCTGCTCCTGACGGTGATGATTCAACAGTCTTGCATTTACTGGAACAAAAAAGCATTGAATCTTCAAGAGATTTCGAGATGAAGTCAGAAGAGCTTATCACATGTGAGAGACCTGTCATAGATGAAGATGATGAAGCGGGTGGAATCAAAGGGATTGATGAAGAGCTGCTGTTGGAATTGGATGCCGTTGGCGACTTCAGCATTCAAGAACCAAAATCAAATGCTATCGAAACTGAAAAGCAGCTGGAACCAGATGCAGATTTCATAACAGATTCTCCGGTTGATGTGGGGATTCGAGAGAGCCTCCCCCAGCTGCAAATTCTTCAAGATGAATTTGTTGAAGGTGTTGGTATTGAAGGAAGCCTTGAAAGATCGACAGAGCTTCAGTCAGCTGTGGACCAGCCAAAACCTGAAGTTGGGTACACCCAGTTTGAATCGTTTGATCGAGATCTGGAGCTGAAGGAGCATAGTTTGGAGCTGCGAGTTCTTGAAGCGAAGTGGCTTGCAGATATCGATTTGGCTTTTAAGCAGGTCCACGAAGGGGAAGTTGAGAAGTCTGTTCTTGAATCCTTCATGGACAGGCCAATAACAATGGACACTGAAGTGGGGTCCGCCAAAATCGAGCTGGCAAAGGGAGATGCAGATGTGATGGAGACTGGGTCCGAGCTGCAAGTTCTTGAAGCAAGGTCTCTTGAAGATATTGATTTGGCTTTTAAGCAGCTTCATGAGGAGGTTCATGAAAAATCAGTCATCAACGAGCCACAGCTGGTGGAATCTGAAATTGGGTCATCTGGGTCCTTGCCAGATGATAAACATTCGGATCCAACAAAGCTGGTAGTGATGGACAGTGAACTGGGGTCCACTGAAATCAAGATGGCAAAGGTAGATGCAGATCTGATAGAGACTGGTTCTGAGCTGCAAGTTCTTGAAGCCAGCTCTCTTGAAGATATCGATTCGGCTTTCAAGCGAATTCATGAAGGGGTCCGTGAGAAATCAGTTGTCAGTGAGCCACAGCTGGTGGAGTCAGTAATTGGGTCATCTGCATCCTCGCCAGATGACAAACATCTGGATCCACCAAAGCTGGTGGTGATGGACACCAAAGTGGGGTCCACCGAAATCCAACTGGAAAAGGGTGATGCAGATCTGATAGCGACCGGTTCTGAGCTGCAAGTTCTTGAAGCAAGGTCTCTTGAAGATATCGATTCAGCTTTTAAACAACTCCCTGAGGGGGTTCATGAGAAATCTGTTGTCAAGGGGCCCCAGCTGGTGGAATCTGAAAATGGGTCGTCTGTATCCTTGCTAGATGAGAAACATCCAGATTCACCAAAGCTGGTGGTGATGGATGCTGATGTGGGGCCCACTGAAATAGAACTGGCAAAAGGAGATGCAGATCTGGTGGAGACCAGTTCCAAGGGGGTTCATGAGAAATCTGTTGTCACTGAGCCCCAGCTGGCAGAATCTGAAATTGGGTCGTCTGTATCCTTGCTAGATGTGAAACATCCAGATTCACCAAAGCTGGTGGTGATGGATGCTGACATGGGGCGCACTGAAATAGAACCGGCAAAGGGAAATGCAGATCTGGTAGAGACCAGTTCTGACCTGCAAGTTCTTGAAGCAAGGTCTCTTGAAGATATCGATTCGGCTTTTAAGCAACTCCATGAGCGAGATCTTGAGAAATCAACCTTCAATGGGCCCCCATTGGTGGAATCTGAAATTGGGTCATCTGTATCCACACTAGATGACGAGCATCGGGAGCCGATAGAGATACATTCAGATGTTCAAGTGCTTGAAGCGAGGTCTCTTGAAGACATTAATGCTGCTTTGAAGCAAGCCTCGGAAGAGAATGTTGAGAACCAGCCAAAACCGTTAGAGACTGAGGCAACAGAAAGACATGTAGAGCCTGTATTTCTCTCGCAGCCTGCCGAAGTGCTCCAAACTGATCTCCAGGAGTCTGTGGCAGGAGAAACCAGCACAAGTACAGAAGAATCAAGTGCTGGAAAATCAAATGGAGTCAAAGAAGTATCTGAAGGCTTGAGCCCCAGTGCAGTGGCTTTGAAGGAAAAAAGCAAGAAAAAATCTTCGGGTAAATCTGGCTCAAGCTCGAGCTCGAGTTCAAGCTCCAGCGACTCTGATTGACAGTGGGATTACTTGAAAAAAAAAAGGTGTTTGGTTGTGATTTTTTTGAGAAATGTGAAGGCTGCTCATGGTAGTAGGATTTTGGGTCCTAGCCTCCCCATGTGTACATGTGTGAAGCATCCTGACCTGTTCAACAGGTGGGCTCCACGGAAGAAATTAATGGTGGAAAAGATGTGTGGCCCACGTGGTTCCCGACCTGATTTTCAGGTCATGGAACGTATGTGGTGGTACTGACCTGATGGACGGCCTGGATCTTGCGCACACATTGGCATGTGGTAGGAGAGTAGGGAGTCTCAAAATATCCTATGCTTGCAAGTGAGCCTTAGCAGATCTGTTTCTTTTAGTGACTGTTTCTTTGACAGATTTGTTGGTTTGCCAGTTTCTGCTACTGGTTATGATTTTGGGTAGTGGTAGTTTGGGTTGTTTGGGATTCTTGTTTTTTGAGTAGATTGATATCGGATTTGAATGCTTCAGGGATAGGATTTTGCTTGGTTCCTTGAAGTGTTTGGGTTCTTTTGATATTGTGAAAGTTTTTGAGTTTTTGAGGTTTTCTATGAGAATTAGGCTGTTTTTCATGTGCAGATTGTAAATTATATCTATTGCAATGAAATGCGTTTGCTAGTTGGTGATTTTTATCATCGGTGTATTATTTGAATGGTTGAGATTTTGTTTGAACTCTCTCGTTTGATTTTGTTTAGTATTGATACATCTAACAGGTGCATAGGATCCACTGTATGGGATCTAGACCTTTCATCTATTGTGCCTAGTGTGGATGGGGCCTACCCGAAAATTGCATCAGTTGAATGATCCAATACCCCTGATAAGTTGCAATATGTGTGTTAGGAAAAAGCTCCCCAAATGATGGGTAGGATGATGTGATTGGTTACGGAAAATCCCTCCAACTGATGGCTAGGATCACTGACTGGTATCTCTTTTGATTTATGGCCCATCCATGGCAGTGAACAACCGTACAGGTGATGGATTGTCTGGATTGTTTCCATGTGTGCCATTTGTGTGGAGATTGAGTGCTTAATATGGAACATTTGTGTTTTGACGATCTCCTTAATATCGAACACTTGCATTTTGATCTCTCCCTCTCCCTCTCCCTCCCTCCCGTCTTCCTCTTCCCCCCGACCCCTTCTCTCTCTCTCTCTCTCTCTCTCTCTCTCTCTCTCTCTCTCTTTGTGAAAATGGAGTGCATGCTTTGGTTCTAGTAGATACAAAATCCAGTTTGTGGGCTACAATATGAAATCATACTGACCGTTTATCCATTTATTAGGTGCTTTTTTTTCTTTTTTTTTTTTTCTTGTAGGGCCATTAGTTTTCCAAGCAATGGATGGGATGGTTAGGATTCTATGAGATAGTGATTTTTTGAAACTATAAGCTATCCATGATGGTGTAAACCGAGAGGAGCTGAAAGCTTTTGTGTATTTGAGACAACCCAAAGGGGTTGAATATATAGAGATTACAGTATCTATACAAGGAAAGAAATAAAATCAGAATCATCTACCTATGGAAAACCAACTATATAAGGTATGCTAGCTATACAAGGTATATTTCAGTCTGTCTAACATCCCCCCTCAAACTAATGCGGGTCATCGACAAGTAATAGTTTGCCAACGAGAAATGAGTGACGTGCAGAAGTTAGGGACTTGGTGAAAATGTCTGCAATCTGATCATGGGATGCAACATGTGGTAGAGAAATGAGCCCAGACTGAAATTTCTCACGGATAAAGTGACAGTCAACTTCAATATGCTTCGTCCGTTCATGAAAAACCGGGTTAGAGGCAATCTGAATGGCACTGAGATTATCAACATGGAGTGGAGTAGGATTCTGCATAGGAATGCCCAAGTCGGAAAGAAGTCCACATAACCAAACAAGCTCACTACACGCAGCAGACATCGCTCGATACTCGGCTTCTGTGTTTGATTTGGAAACAGTGGCCTGCTTCTTACACTTCCAAGAGATGAGAGAAGTGCCGAGAAAAACACAGTAGCCAGTGGTAGATCTTCGTGTGAGAGCGCAACCAGCCCAATCAGCATCCGAATAAGCACGAAGGTCTAGAGTCGCCGTGGAGGAGAAGAACAGTGATCGATCTAGAGTTCCACGTAGGTACTGTATGATGCGTAACACCGCAGTCATATGAAGAGTCCGAGGAGCAGAAACAGACTGACGACTTGGACAGCATAGGCAATATCAGGGCGAGTCATAGTTAAGTAAACCAGACTCCCAACCAAACGACGGTATAAGTCGGGTTGTGCAAGTAGATCACCATCGTCGCAACCATAATGAATGTTAAGTTCTAAGGGAGTCTGAACTGTTTTCTGATCTGTCAATGATGCCAAAGCGAGAAGATCCTTGGCATATTTACGCTGGCTGACCAGGATCCCACGTTTAGAACGTGAAATTTCAAGCCCAAGAAAGTATGTGAGATGGCCGAGGTCTTTCATCTTGAAGGAGGATTGCAGAACTTCCTTTAAAGCCGAGATGCCAGCAGTATCGCTACCAGTCAGTAGGAGGTCGTCAACATAGACCAGAACAATGACAATTCCGTGAGCAGTGATGCGCAAAAATAAGGATGGGTCATGACCACTTTGAGTAAAGCCAGCACCCGTAACAACATCGTGAAAGCGTTGGAACCATACCCGAGGTGCCTGTTTGAGGCCGTACAGGGCTTTCTTTAGGCGACATACCTTATTGTCAGGGATTAAGGAGCCAGGAGGAGGTTTCGAATACACGGTTTCTTGAAGATCTCCATGAAGAAAGGCATTTTTCACATCCATCTGAGCGAGTGGCCATGAGCGAATAGAAGATATAGCCAGAAGGGTACGAACAGTTTTCATCTTGGCCACGGGAGCGAAAGTCTCATCATAATCAATTCCGTATTCCTGTTTGTATCCCTGAGCGACAAGTCGAGCCTTGTATCGATCCAATGATCCATCAGACTTGAGTTTGACCGAATAAATCCATTTGCTACCAATTAGCTGTTGGTCAGCAGGTCGAGTGACAATGTCTCACGTATGATTATCTTCCAATGCTGCAAGTTCTTCTGCCATAGCCTTCTTCCAACAATCATGAGTGGCTGCCTGAGAGTATGAAGTAGGAATAGAAACGGTATCCAGAGTAGCATTCATGGCAGACATAGAGCATATCAACCGATCAGGCGCTCGATGTTCACGAGCGGAACGACGGATCGAGGTAAGTTCGGGATCAGCAATGGGTACAGCAGGTTTGGGTTGAGTAATAGGTGGTGGATCTGTACATGGTCGACGTGAGTAAACCTGCAATGGACGAGGGAGAGTATTTGAGGCAAACGGAATTTATGGAAAGGCAGTTAGACCAGGAGAGTTTGGAGTGTGCGGAGGAGAAAGAGATGAATGAAAAGCAATGTGCTCAAGAAAAACAACATGTCGTGAAACCCGAACACAACGAGAAACCAGATCATAACATCGAAAACCCTTCTGAGTTTCTCCAAATCCCAAGTACATAGATTTGACTAATTTTGGAGATAGTTTGTTACGTTCACGTGAAGCCAAGTGAACATAACAGATACAACCAAAAACACGAAATGTGGAATATGCAGGAGGTAAGCCAGTGAGAACAGAGTAAGGAGATTTACTGTTCAGAACTTTGGTTGGCATCCGGTTAATCAAGTAGACGGAATGTAACATTGCTTCAGCCCAGAAAGAATGAAGAACACTCATAGCTGTCATCAGGGTGTTGGCAGTTTCAACAATATGACGATTTTTTCTTTCAGCCACCCCGTTCTGTTGTGGAGTATCAGAACAGGTGGTTTGATGAATAATTCCATGCCCTTGAAGAAATGTACAAAAATCAGTTGAGAGATATTCCTCCCCTGAGTCAGAGCGGAGAGTTTGAACTGAAACCCGAAATTGAGTCTTCACCATAGAGTGAAATAACTTGAATTTTTCAAAAACCTGTGACTTCGATTGCAGAAAGTAAATCCAAGTGTAATGTATGAAATCATCAATGAATATAACATAGTATCGTAACCCAGAGAGAGACATAATTGGTGAAGGACCCCAGACATCCGTATGCACAAGTTCAAACATAGAAGATGATTTTGTAGTACTTAGGAAAAATGGAACACACTTACTTTTTGAAAGATAACAGGAAGAACAAGAATAATCCAAATCATTTTTATTAAGATAAATATTCCCTAACATGCCAGACGAAATTAACTGAAGTAACCGATCGGAATGTGGATGACCCAGGCGAAAGTGTCATAGTTTTCACAATTTATTTGCCGAAGAAATATCTGATGAAAAAGGAGAAAAGAAACAATGAGCCGGAGTGACAGATGGATCAAAATCCAACACGTACAAACGACCATGCCGCCTACCCCTCCCAAGTACCTTCCCCGTCGCCAGATCCTGCACAAAACAACAGTTGGGAAGAAATATGACTAAGCAGTTATTTGATGTGAGTTGACCAACTGAAATTAAATTGGAGGAGAGGTTAGGGACATGAAACACATCACGAATGGTGAACTGGCGATGAGCAGAAGGAGAGAAAGTCAATGATCCAACAGACTGAATAGGTAGTCTAGTGCCATCCGCAGTAGAAATAGCCTGATTGCCGGTGTAGGGACGAATGTCACGAAGATGGGATACAGCACCGGTCATATGATTGGAAGCACTCGAATCGAAGAACCATGTAGAAGATGGGGATATACCTGACATACCGGCCGCAGAAAGGGCCTGATCGATTTGCTGGAGCATCGCAGGAGTCAACGGAGATGAAAGACCTTCAGCAGAAACAGTAGATGTAAAATTACTAATAGACGGCTTGGAAGAAATAGTGACAGTAGTAGCAGAAAGAGCACGACCACGGCCACGACTACGACCACCACGTCCACGGACAGAAGAAGATGCATATGCACATGTACGGCAGTCTTGAATACTATGACCAGTTCGTCGACAATAAGCGCACCATTCTTTGCATTGAGCGACAACATGACCTACCTTGTTGCAGCCACGACAGGTTAAAAGAGAGGAGCCACGTGTTAGTGTAGTGGTGGACACAGCAAGCACCATATCAGATGATCCCGGAGTCGAGGAAGGAAGTGATAGAACTTTCAGTCGTTGTTCCTCAGCCAATAGATCATTAATAATCGAATTCAATGAAGGAGTAGGGCTACGGTTCAAGAGAGCAGCTCGATAATGCTTGAATTTCGGACGCAGTTTCATAAGAAATTGGCGTACTTGCGCACTCTCGCACATAGTTTGAAAAATCCTAAAGTCATTAGGAAATATTGGATCCATCAAGGCCATCTCAGTCCAAATTGTGACAATTTTAGAATAAAATGATTGAATACTGTCGTCACCCTGAGTAAGATTAACGAGATCCTGTTCCAGACGATATGACCGGGCCGCATTACTTTGTTAATAATTGTCTGAAGATGGTCCTACATTGACTTAGCCGTGCGATGAGGTGTGAGGCTAACAGCAATGGATCGATCGACCGAATCGAGAATCCAGGTAATAATCCGTCCATTGTTCATTTCCCAATCAGCTAATTTATCGGCATCCGTGGAAGTGGGAATAGTAAAAGATCCATCAATTAGTCCCCACAAACCACGACCCTTCAGGAAGTTCTGAAAATGGATGGCCCATAGTGAATAGTTGGTACCATCAAAACTACACCTTGGGGCCTCTGTACGTGATGAGTTCTTGTCCATTGATCGGAATTAATATAAAGCACGCAAAGAGTTGCAGCAGAAGAATGTTTTAGGTGTACCGTACAGCAGGAGATATCCAACGGGTAGCAGTATCTGGATCTTGGCGGAATAGGAACAGCAACAGGACCTCTGGATCTGGAAAATGTAGATCCGGCGACGCAGCAGCAACAACAATAGATCTGGATGGGAGCAACAGATCTGGATGAGGTTGCTGGAACTCGAAGAGAACGAGCAATAGAGGTAACCGGGCGACGCTGGACGAGCAGAGGGGCAACGCTGGACGAGCAGAGGTGGTCGGACGGGCAGGGGGTGGTCGGATCTTCAACAGGGGACGGTCGGACGACGCAGGGGTGGTCGGATTTGGATCAGTGAAGCTCTGATACCATGTAAACCGAGAGGAGCTGAAAGCTTTTGTGTATTTGAGACAACCCAAAGGGGTTGAATATATAGAGATTACAGTATCTATACAAGGAAAGAAATGAAATCAGAATCATCTATCTATGGAAAACCAACTATATAAGGTATGCTAGCTATACAAGGTATATTTCAGTCTGTCTAACAGATGGACCTCGCAATGAGATGGCTTGAATTGTTGATTAGATGTTTTTTTTTTTTTTTTTTTCATAAATGATATTGGTCATCCATTTTATATAGCCATTTGATCAATAAGCGTCCCGATACAACTAGCAGCGCCATAACTGTTAGTGCTCTTAGAGCGCAATCGATCATCTCTCATATTATGTATTCTGATTAAGTAGATTTCCAGGTCATATGGTAAATGAGATCTCCCAATACATACCAATTTCGTCCATGAATGATATAGCTGTGTCGCTAACTAGATCTCTGAATGATATAGTTGTGTCGCTAACTAGATCTCCCAATATGTACCGGTCTCATCCATGAATGATATAGTTGCATTAGCCATATTGTTTCGAAAGAGCCCATAGAAGGTTATTCGAAGCAATAGGACCTGGTTTTGGTTGGGGGCCGATGTAGAGTGTGACATTGACTTTCAATCTTGGGTTCAGGTCTGTAATTTAGGGCCTGTTTAGATACCACCAAATAAGTTACTTTTTCTACTTTCAACAGTAGATAAAGTGACTTATTTCAGATAAGTTTGGTTTATGATTAGTTATAAGTAACTTTTTTACTCGAAAGTATTTAATCACTTCAATTATTTTTTAAAAGCTTTTTTACTTTTCATTATAAGTTGCTGGAGAGAGCCATAAGGAGAGATGAAAGAGAGGTGAAGCTGATAAGTATGTTATTTACGAAATTAAGATAAGCCTCCATAAGGAGAGATGAAAGAGAGGGGAAGCTGATAAGTATATTGTTTACGAAATTAAGATAAGCTACTTGTGGCATAAGCAGCTTATCTTAAGCAACTTATGATCCAAACGCCCCATTAATCTCTTAAGTATGTGTAACAACCTTCTTTCTTTCTTTTTTCTTTTTCAGAATGTGCATGTATTATAGCAACTATTGTGTATGGCCCATGTGACGCACGGAGGGAAAGGGATAGAGAATCTACACCGCATGGAGGGAAAGGGAGAGAATCTACGCCGTAAATTACACCTTGTTTGGTTTGATTTGAAGAACAAGCTGATTCAATTCTCAGGTGGGTTTATCCTATAACATTATACCTAAAGTAAAACCTCTAATTTTACATTCTACAGCCCACTAAAGTCTTGGATTACTGTGATTTTTGGGTAATTCTTTCATCATGATAAGACGCATTGGATGAATGGAATGGATGGCACATAAAGGCATTTCTTCCCAACTGATTCATGGTTATAGAAGGGGGCAGCATACCTGATGGACAGGGTGGATTTCATGAAACTTACATGTTGAATATTAAGGCTTTTGGCTTCTTTTTATTTCGGAAAATATAAACTGTTGAGTGGCATTTGCTTGTAAAATCTTAATCGGATGTCATTAAGCAATCATATTCTTAATTCCAAAAATGCCCAAGATTTTTATTTAAAATGCCTTTTCACATTCTATAGCACACAAAGTTATCAGCCATTGAAAACTAATTATGGGGGTAAAAATGTCCCACAATTGACATTATGATATAGATAGGTGTTACTAATAACTAATATACTTGCATAAAAATCCAAAGTTGGTGGTGGGAAGTCCAAACCATTGCTTGATTTCCCTCACAGGCATTGGCTATTGAAATATAGTTTGTTGGGCTAAAGCAAAAGAAATTGGCTTTTGGTGTCACCCAAAAAGGCTATCTAAGGCACTCTTGAATCAAATATAATTATCTCAATGGGCCGTTGGATGAGAGTAAATAGAGGTAAATGAGGAGAATTGGAAGTAAATGAAATTAAATGACACTCATAGGTTAGGATGGGAGTACACGCATGAAAATGAGATGAAATGGGGGTAAATGGCCTTGTAAATGAAATCATTTTTTAAATGAGTAAAATGTCTTTTTGAGCACCTTTAAAGAGTCGCAAGAGTAAACAAAGGTGCTGTTATGCACATGTCCACCATATATATAGCGTGTTGATGATATTCCGAAACAATCCAATTATTGACTACATTACTAAAATCATATCAATAAAATGATCCAAATTGTACAAAGGTTGGCCCATCTAAGTTGACAAGTAAAAAATGTTGGCAAATTGCTTATTTGTGATCCTTAGATTTGTAGCCCACCTGAACGCCAAAATTTCCTTACTTTTGACAAAAGTAAATATTCCAATGGGCTTATTATAATTATTTTGTAAAATATCACATATACACTATTTTGGAATATTAAAGCTCGTTTGAAAGATCACATTTGCTCCTATGAATATATTAAAAAATTCCTTTACAATCTAATTCCTCCCATTTTCTCCCATCCAACGGAACGTTTAGATTTCAAATGCATTTCATTACTCCCATCTAAACACAATTGAGTGAGCCATTTACTCCTAATTCATTTAACTCTAATTACAATTTTCATTTTCCTCCATTTACAACCTTCCAAATGAGGTTGAAAGCGAAAATTTAAGTAAAGTATATGCTATCCGGGTGATACTGACCTGAAATAGGTTATCTACGCCGGAAAATCGTTGACTAGATAATCTAGTGTTGTTTGTCAAGTATCTTACAAAAAAGAAAGAATATCCCACTTATGTGGTGAAGTTAAATATATATTTTTTAAAAGTATAAAATCCAAATACATAAGTTTTGGACCGTGTGACCTTGTCAACAGGCTAGATGGCGGATAAATATTATGGTGGGCCCTAAACAAATTTAATGGTAGCAATTCAATTACCACTATTTCTAATGGTGTGGTTTATCTTAATTTGAATCGGCCATGCAATAAAATGAAGTGAAAAAATGAAATCCATAGTTAAAGTGGGAAATTGAGTGAAGATAACTTCGTTTCAACACTGAAGTCTTGGTATCAATTACCAAGTGTGTTCACTGATAGCCAGCTGCCCTACCAGGGAATTGATACCTAGACCTCAGTGTTAAAACAAGGTATCTTCACCTAGTTTACCACTTGAGCTATGAACCAGTGTGTTTACTAACATGCTAACTAAAAGGAAAAACAAGGGCAGCGTAGCCTGCTATATGGATGACTGATCTAATGATGGACGCTAATTGCCTTTGCCCTTACGGGAAATGGGGAAGTTGTGTGGGGCCACCTCGATGCCCTTAGGACATCCACACTTCATGCGTTAGTTTCACATGGGGCCCACCTTGATGCCCCTCTGACATCCACTTCGTGTATTAGTTTCACTAGCTTATGTTAGTACATAAATAAATAAAATGTCGGGGATTGATGACTCACCAGTCACCATTGAAACCTTCGTGGGCCTACAGAAGATTTGTATCAGGCTGGTAATGGTCTATTCAGTTAATCTCAGGGGGAATAACCTTATTAACGGTTTGGATGGCATATAAACATCATGATTTGCCGCTTGAAGACTTCAACGGTGGACGTTTCTATAGCCATTATTTCCTGTTGTGTGGCCCAGTTATATTTTATATCTGCCTCGTTTTTGAAATCATGCCTAACCTGATCTGTAGAAATTGATGGACGGAGTGGATTTCTGACGGACATGGAGGTGGGCCCCACAGAGCTTCTGCCCACGAACGGGGATTGGGTCCTACCCCACCCGTCTCCAGCTGGGAACGGGCAGCAGTTTTGAGTGGCCAGCGTGATGTTTGGGTCTTATCCACACCGTCCATCCATTTTTCGTATCATTTTAGAAAGTAAAATAAAAAATTTAGACAGATCCATGGCTCAAGCGGGCCACACCACAGGAAGCATCGGTGATAATGATTCTCACCGTTGAAAATTTTATAGGGCCCACTATGATATTTATTTTCCATCCAAACTATTCATAAATTTACATAGATCTGGATGAAGAGAAATCAAAAATATCAGATCCATCCAAAACTTCTGTGGCCCCTAAGATTTTTTCAACGGTAGGATTTTAATCGCCATTGTGTAGTCCACTTTAGCCTTGAATCTTCCTTATTTTTTTACTATACTTAAAATGATACTAAAAAATGGATGGACGGTGTGGATAAGACCCATACATCACGATGGCCACTCAAAGCTGCTGCCCGTTCCCAGTTTGAGACGGGCGGGGTAGGACGCAATCGCATCCTCTGCCTCTCTCTCTCAGGAAAGGCTTCCTCTGATTTCTCAACAGGAAAGAACTTCGAGATCGAAGCATTTTGCGGCGATTTTGTTACAAATCCGTGGAAAACAGGTAAATTCGTGTTCTTTCTTTCAGATTGCGTTGATTTTACATCGAACTGTTGATATTAGGGTTTCGCTTTGTGGTAAGATCGATTGCTTGTTGTTGTTAGAGACTGTAAAAATCTTCGATGGAATCTCTTGCTTTTTTTAAAAGAATTTAGAAATTTTGGGAATGATATTTACCATATCTGCGGAATTTCGACGTTCGAGACCATAAATCCATGAATAATCCATCTTTAAAAAGAAAAAAAGAAAAAAAGGAAAGAAGATATTTGGGCCATTTGAAAATGAGAGGCTTTTAGCGAATTTCAATATTTGAAACTGTAAATCCTCGATTGAATTTCAGTCGATTATGATGTTTTAACGGATGATTTAACATCTGGTTTTATTATGTTTGTTTGCATCATCTACTGTTTTTTCTCTCCCTTTTTGAGAATTCATGAAAAGTTGAAGAAAGTATTGGGTGAAGATGAGGCGTCAATGCCCTGAAGACTACAAAGATCCAAACCAAAGAGAATCAAAAGACTCAAAAGAATTAAAAAACGGCTTGCCCTGAAGACTACAAAGATCCAAACCAAAGAGAATCAAAAGACTCAAAAGAACTAAAAATGGCTTGAGACTTAGGGTCTGAGTTATCTGAATGCCTCATTAGGATTACCAAAATGATTGCGAAAAATTGATTGTTGCACTCTGCTTAAATCGTGCATAAATGCTCAAGAAGAGAGCCTCCACAATATTTTCCTTTCATGGTCGAAACGACCCCCATGCCACAAATGAAAGAAAGAGTCAATGGATGCCAACATCACCCAGCAACACTGGGAAATATCAAAGAATCATTGTCACACTAATCTCAGGAAGATGCAATGCGAAAGTGATAGATGGACTCCAAATCCCGAAGACCCACACTACTGACATTAGGAACAATCTTGTGTCTCTTCTGAAGATTGTTAATTGTTAGCACTTCGTTCTTGCCCATTAACCAATCAAAGGTGATGACTTTAGGTGAGCCCCTGTACAACCAAATATACTCTATTGGATCGTGACAAGCTGGGGAAGGAGTGCGCAACACTGCATAGAAGGATTTAATAGTAAAACTCCCCGATCTGTCCAACCTCCTTGCCCAACACCCTCTGTTAGACACAAACAGGACCGTAATCTGCTGTATAGAAATATCACCATTTCCTCAAATTTTTCATGTTACAAATTCCTACACCAAGGACTCCAAACCACTCAGCCTCCCAGAATTGAGAAACATTGGGAGATGGCCATCTCCCTCTCAAAAGCAATACAAGTCAGTCTGGGGATAACCCAAATGGAGGATTGTCGGCTCACCAACCATCCTCCCAAAAAAACAAGTGTGATTGTCATTTCCCTCCGAGTATAAACCATCCTCCACTCCAAATCCGCACAGCCATTTCTCCATTAAGGCCAAATTCATGGTTTTCAAGTCCCCAGTCTAACCACCTCTCTCTTTATATATATATATATATATATATATATATATATAAAGAGAGAGAGAGAGAGAGAGAGAGAGAGAGAGAGAGAGAGAGAGAGAGAGGTCTGCTCACCTGCGCACCAGTTCTCACGAGAACTCGTGAGAACTTTTTGAGAACTCATCTTATGTGATATGAGCACAAAATCTGAACCGTCCACATGATGTGGCACCCCATGAAACCCCCGAGGCCCAACTTTCACCCTGATCCAAAACTGTAGTGTGCCATATCAAAGAGAAGAGAAATCAAGGGAGGAAACTATTTTCTTTTGCCATGGCCCACCAGAGTTTTGGATCAGGGTGAAAGTTGGCCCCTAAGGTTTCATGGGGTCTTGCATTATGTGGACGGTTCAGATTTTATGCTCATATCACGGGAGATGAGTTCTCAAAAAGTTCTCACGAGTTCTCGTGAAAACTGGTTTGCAAGTGAGCATTTCACTATATATATAAGAAATTACTAATTTTATTAGAAATAAGAAACAAAAAAGACTACTTGAATATCCATTAAAATGGTGGATAGGCATCGCCAACACACATCTTAACTTCATCAACCCCTTCTTTAGCAAGTGTATCAAAGAGTTAGCATCCCAGAGCACATGGCTAAAGAAACCATAATAGAGTAACTATTCAATTTTCTTACCCCTAGAAATATGTTTCCAAGTTGGGGTTGAAGAATCCAAAATCCAAGTGATCTTGTTAGAAGAGTTGTCAACAATAAGAGGGTGATTTGAATGATCTCTAGAGAGATCAAAATACCAATCTTTAAAGCTTTCAAGTTCCAAAACCACTTTGTTAGAATCTACAATACCCGTTTGGCTGGAGAAAACCAACTTTAATCTCTCAGTCATTTCTCAGGACTCACCCAACCCCAGATTTTCCAGGTTTCCCATAACTCCCACTGGCTTAAAGATTCAAGAACTCAACTGGAGGATGAACCCATTGGATTTTTTTACTTGAAGAATTATTCCTCTCCCTTAACACCAAGCCCCAATTTCCAGCAGTAATCTCACACTAACATGTACTATTTTTATGTTTTTATGTTCTCTGTCTATTGACGTTGTTTGAACACTTCCCTGTTTAGACTTTAGAGTATGCAGTGAATGGTGCCTATTGCTTAGGAACAAGGCCCTTCCTAAGCTGCTCTGAGCTAGTTTCTCAACCATTCTTAATTTACTTTTGTAGGATTTTCACATGGTAAGCATGGATGGAGATCTTCTTAACATAAAGAAGTGGATGGTCTTTTATCCTATTTATATAAATTCAAAGAAGACAATAGCTGAAGGGCGCCGGATTAGTGCAAGTAATGCATGTGAAAATCCTACTTGTATGGAGATTGCGGATTGCTGCAAGTATCTAAAGCTTCCATTTGCAATTGAGGTCTGTTGTCTTTCTCATGCTGTTCTTTTCTAAAATCAATTTTGAATGTTTAAGGTCTCAGTTAAATATCGAGATTCCTTGTTTGTCTGAGACCATTATCCATTACCTTAATAGACAAAGTCTCTTCTTCAGTTCTTCTGACCTTTTGTTTTTGAATAATATCTCTTTGTCACCTATCCCCCCCTTTTTTTTTAAAGCCTATAAAAATGTCCATCCAAGGTGGGATTTGACAACAAATGGTCTATTATTGAACCATGCACGAAAGCATGCATAGTAGCAAAGGTGCATGCCATGTATCATATAATTCTACTTTCTTAAATGGGAGATGATAGGATGGATATAGAAGAAAGAATGTAGTAGAGTCATCTCTTCACAGTACAAGTGGCAGGGTGATGTATCAGTCGGGTCCATCCATCTACTAGGAACTAGCATTGATGGCTTATATTTAACTAATCAAACCTAATAGACAATCCATCCATCACATTTTTCTATTCACTCCACTTAATATTTGGCCATTAACTATTTTCATTTTCTTCAGTCTCTTTGAGCGCCACCAATTCAATGAATAGGCCTGTCTAAGAGATATGATGTTTTAAGCATAATCCGTCCAAGTTGTGGCAAGTAGATGGAACCTGATTGATGCATCACCCTGCCACACATATTGTGGAGAGATGGCTTTACCGTATTCCGGTTCCTCTCTCTCCTGTATCACTATCTTCTCCCTTCTTGAAAGAGTAGAAGTGAACCAATAAGAAGACATGTACGAATAAGAGCAAAAATCTCTGTAGCATTACTCGATATCTGGCATTTGGAAATTGAAAAATAGCTACTTGTTGCAGGTTGACAAGGCATATCCACGTGACTTCATGCAGAGAGGGAGGGTGAGAGTACTGCTTAAATATGAAGATGGAACTTTGTATAATCCAACAATAAGTTCAAGTAAGGATCAAACTTATGGAATTTATGCCCTTGTTAAAGTCCTTCTATTCATAATTGAAATGGCCTTTATTTTCTGAACTAATTGTGGAAGGACGTAATATGAAATTTAAAGATTTCAGTCTATGAATTTGCCAAAAAAGAAAAGAAAGGCTATTGTGCGTCTGTGTGTTTGGGTTGGTGGGAGGAGGAAGGGAAGGAGGGAGGGAGTATGTCTTCATTGCCTCTTACATGATGCCCTCGGGTGATGCGTAGGCACTTAGAAATTGCATACGTGGCATATAAATAATTCAAGTTAAAACCGCACAAACTATGGATAAGATGTATCAGGAACCAAAATTTATGCTTATTCAATTTATCTGACTATCTGATTGGTGGACATTAAATGGTTGAAAATGAAAAGCATCCAGTGGTCCTATTTCAACAAACGAGTGTCCAAGAATCAGAGGTTCGTCTTGTTCAAACAATCTGATTTTAGGATTGTGACTTAGCAGCAGCACAATTTAGTCAGTTTAGTTTAAGTCAATGTATGCCACGTTTACAATTTCTGTGTGCCTGTTATTAAGTGTCATTCACAGCCGAAGTATCAAATAACCCCCCCTATAAATAAAGAGAAATGCTCCAGTGCTTTCAGAGCACTATAAGTTATAGTTCTCCTAGTTGCATTGGGATACTTAGTCCAATCCATTGATCTAGACTGCTCATTTGGTCCAATTCACATTTTATGGGCTACCTTGAAAACATCTTACTAATATGGAAAATGTTAGCCATTTGATCAATTGCCTTAATATAGATGGTCAAGATCATTTGTGCAAAAATAGGTGTAATCATCAAGCTGATCCATCTATTTGTCAGGGACCATTATGGATTGCTTTTTATTCTAAAGAATCACTTTTGTCAGGCAACCATAGCTATTTAAACCATATGTTTGGAAAAAGGATGGCTATAGAAAATAAGGTGAAATCAAGAATGGATTAGATCATCCAATCCATGGGAGATGAATTTTAAAGGGAAATGGAATCGAATAAAAAATAAATAAAAAAAATCCATGGGATTTTGGCATATTTGTCCATGCAACGTGTTCTAAACTTAGTGGCCAGTTTGAGTGGATTGGACTGTCCAAGTGAACCGATGCAAGAGCACTTAAACTTATAGTGCTCAGAGAGCACATGAGCATTTCTCATAAATAAAAGAATATGTTTGATCTTTTATTTTTTATTTTTATTTTTATGTACAATTGATTGTTATCAGTAAACCTTTAAAAAGGCCTTTGGATGTACAAGTGAGTTGAATTGAGAGCATTCAGTTTAATCAGCAAGAAACAACAAAAGGCAATGATGTTTCGTGGTATTCATAATTGTAATAAGTAGCCGTATAGTTGCCATTACTCTTCTTTCATGTCCAACTTGAAAGTGCGTAATTTCAATTTGGAGATCAGTCCCACTTTATTCCACTTGCTTAATGATTTTAGTTGAAGCTATGAACATGTGGACAATACAATCATATGGCCCACCTGGATGACTGGAATCTGGACGTTACAAGTGTAAGGTCCATCTTATCTCTTTTCTCTAGCATTGTGACTCCTCATATTTGAATCCTATGGTGTGTGCATGCATCAATTTGTAACAAGTGAGGCATTTTCAGTATTATTAATTTTTTTTTTAAATTTTAGTGAATAAAAGCAAGGGAGGTGGGGACATCCATCCTTAACTCTCCTCTTCTTTCATTCTTTCTCTCCTCTCCTCTTTCTCTCACATCTTTTAATAAACCACAGGGTATCAGAGCGGGTTTGATCAAGCAAGTGTCCTCCCTTCCCCTAAAATTATTTTCTCCTCATTCTTCTCTTCTTGTTCTTGTTAGTGCCGATTGTAACCTAAGTATTGCATGTTATGCAAGAGCATCTTCGAAGATGCCCTGATGATTTCCAAATGTATTAAATCCATTCAATGCTATTATTTGCACATCTAAGTCAGGATATAATCTTTTTATCACATTTCTTAGCTTGACACCAACCTCATCATCCTTGACATATGATTGGGCATATATGTACCTCGGATTTAGATAATAACTTGCTGCATGAAGATCATAGTGGAGTTGTTGTGTCCATCTGACTCATGGAATATCATTCCCAAGTGGCAGTACACTATGAAGTTGATCATGTGGCATCTGGTTGGACTACTCCAACTATCATACATAATTGTGCATCCTTTGGCTTGCCATTTGGGTCTAAAGGTAGCTAGCCATGTTTGTCTTCATATTCGTATACTCTACATATGTTTTCACATTCGCATACTCTGCATCTATCCATTTCCCCTAATCTCCTTGGTTGTGGGTGCCTTAATTCCTTCGCCTGCTTCTATTGTTGCATCGATTATCACTTGCCAGCATGGGGAGTTGGCTGCGTTTGGTATGTATAAATAACTTATATGTTGCCCTACCCACCTTCTCAATGGCAGTTCTACTCCACATTTGCTTAATCTTCTTTTGTTTACTTGACTCCTTAGTCCTTCCTAAACAGGATCAAATCACGTGAGCATCTCTTGTGGCCAACATCCACAGGCACTCCCACTCTTACCTACTACCCCTCTTCCCATATGGACCCCCTCCCACCAAACATGTGTCTCTCCTAGCCATAGTCACTTCCCGATCTAAATATTCATCAGATTCAACATTCTCCACATCACGAAGGCTCATATACTAAGGACCAAACACCTCTTGTTGAACTTCACTTTTCTTTTTCTACATAACATCTCATTTCCCCTTCTACTCATCCAAACTTTGTTGCATTAAGATCATTACCTCTTTTGGCACTTGGGTACACCCCTACCCTTGGCCCTTTTGATGCGGCAAATGTTACTTAAGCCATAGTCACCTTGTTTGTTGCGCAAGGGGAGTCAGATAAAGTTTATGGGTTGAAGAAGGCGATATATGCTGGAATGAGAGGTGGGCCTGATTACTCTTTTTCAAGAAAACGACCCCTCTCATATCCTTATGGCGGAACCGTTGCAAATGATAGTCGACTCCCAGACCGATCTTCAACCACCTGATACAAACAGAGCAAATTTGTTAATCAAAATTCAAAAGAAACGATGGATCAGAGAAGCCATCGGTAAGGTAGGGAGATCCCTTGGTCTGTCTTTTGGGGATAGGCTGGAGGATTACATTGCTTTATTCCAATGCATAGAAAATAGAGGTAGACCCATTGGGATGTGCCGACCTTCATCAAAGCAGTTAGTCAAGATTTCAGGCAGTCGAGAGTTACAACGGCTACAAGCAAGCCCGGGTTTTATCTCCGCTTTTATGTCAACACCAAGACGCCAGGGTAATCGGGGAAGTGTGGTTAGTCAATGAAGATCATTTCTTGGAATGTCAGGGGGGTGGGCTCTAAACACAAAAGGAGCCTGATTAAAAATTCCATCAGTAGAAAAAATCCGGACGTTGTTTGCTTCCAAGAAACGAAGGTCTCCCATTTCAAGGACTACCTTCTGACTTCATTGTGGAAGGAAAGGGATGTTAAGTTCTTAACGGTGGACGCGGTGGGAAGCTCGGGCGGGATCCTCATTGCTTGGAAATCATCCAAGTGGGATCTTATCTATTCCAACGCTACCACTTTTTCGTTGTCAATTATCCTCAAAGATAAGTCTTCTTCTTTTCAGTGCTTGTTGACTGTTGTTCATGGGCCTAACAATGACTCTCTCAGGACTGCTTTTTGAGAAGAACTTACGCTGGCTAGAGCGTCTTTCTCGGGGCCTTCGTGTGTGGTGGGCGACTTCAATATTACCCGTTTTGCGGAGGATCATTCAAGAAGAAGAAGGCCTTCCGCCGCTATGCTGCGATTCTCTGATTGGATTCAAAAGGAGCAGCTTATTGACTTACCTCTTCTGGAAGCCAGATTTACCTTGTCCAATGGGCGGGCATATCCTACCCAAACCTGGCTAGATAGATTTCTTTTCTCTACGGAGTGGTTCGAGTCCTTCCCATCTGTCCAGCAACTCATCATGCCTCGCACTACCTCGGATCACTGTCCTCTCCTCTTAAGTGAGGAAGATCTCAATTGGGGACCGAAACCTTTTTGGTTCAACTTTGCTTGGCTCCAGTTAGAGGGTCTTCGGCAGAAGATCATCGACTGGTGGCAGTCCTTCCAGGTGAAAGGGTACGCTGGTCATCGATTACTATGCAAGCTCAGACTTCTCAAGACTAATCTCAAGGAATGGAGGCGGGAAGTGTTTCGGAAGAGAGAGGCTGAAATCGAAATGCTCCAAGCTGATCTCCAGCGTTTGGATGCGGAAGCCGAATCTGGCCCGATGTCGAAAGAGATGATGCTAAGGCGTATATCTATTATTCAGGATCTTTCAATTATAGCCCAGGAAGAGGAAGCCTCGTGGAGGATAAAATCCAGATCTAAATGGATTGCTGAGGGGGACAAGAATACCAAGTTCTTCCATAATATGGCCAACATGCACTCTCGATCGAAGGCCATTCTCAGTATTTTCGATAAGGGAAGTAGAGTTGAGGATAGACAAGAGATAGCTGATCTTGCGATAGCCCATTTCAAAAATCTCCTGTCCACTGATAAATGGGTTAGACCGAAATTAGAAAATATTTCTTTCAATTGTTTGCAGGCTGCTGATGGTGACCAGTTGGAATCTCCATCCCTGGAAGAGGAGGTTAAGGCGGCAGTTGAGGCATTGGGTGCTGATAAGTCTCCAGGACCAGAAGGCTTCCCGATAAGTTTCTACCAGAACTTCTGGCAAAGGGTTTGGCTCGATGTTCTCTCCTTCCTTCAGGAATTCTATTATAGAGGCAGATTATTGAAGGGTCTAGGTGCTACTTTCATTTTGCTCATCCCCAAGGTGGCCGGGGCTGCTTCGTTCGCCGAATTTAGGCCCATTAGTCTGATTGGGAGTCCTTATAAAATCTTAGCGAAAGTTCTATCCTCCCGCCTCTCAAAAGTCATTGGGGTTCTCATCTCTAGTAATCAGAATGCCTTCATCAAAGGTAGACATATCACGGATGGAGCTCTTATTACTAATGAAGTTCTTCATTCCTGTCACAAGTCTAAATCTGAAGCTGTCTTTTGTAAATTGGATATTTCTAAGGCTTATGATCATGTTGAATAGGATTTTCTCCTCTACATGCTAACTCGGATGGGTTTTGGTCTCAAATGGAGGAGGTGGATCGCTGAGTGTATTGGTTCGGCTCAATTTTCTGTTATCCTGAACGGCTCTCCCTTAGGTTTTTCAAAAGTTCGAGGGGTCTTCGGCAAGGAGATCCTCTTTCCCCCTATCTTTTCCTGATTGTGGCAGAGGCGTTATCCCAAATGCTGAAGAAAGAGCGGGAACAAGGTATTCTTCGAGGCATATCAGTGCCAGGTTTGGTGGCCCCTCTCACGCATATCCAATTCGCTGATGATACTCTCATTTTCTTAAAGGCCACGGAAGAAAAAATTGAACACCTCTTCATTGCTATCCGCTGTTTCGAAGTAGTTTCGGGTCTTACGATCAACTTCAGCAAATCCAAATTGCTCGAAGTAAACGTTCCTCAGCACACCTTACAGAGCTATGCGGATACCCTTGGTTGCAGCGTAGAGTCTTTTCCAACATACTTTGTTGGGTTATCCCTTTCCATTGGTCCCGTGCCGAAATATATGTGGGACAAGGTCATTAGTAAATTTCACAAGTATCTCACCTCTTGAAAAAGTCGGTATTTGTCTCTTGGTGGGAGGCTGACCCTGATTAAATCCGCTCTTTCTGGTCTTCCCCTATACTTTATGTCGTTGTTCTCTTGTCCGGGGCCGGTTATTAAGTGCATTGACAAAATCAAAAGGGACTTCTTATGGTTTGGAAAGGAGAATCAGAGGAAGTTCCACTTGCTCGAATGGAAAGAGGTGTGTAAAGTGTTCAGAGAGGGAGGTGCAAACGTCAAGAATCTGAAGCTTATCAATCTAGCGCTGTTGGGGAAATGGTCCTGGAGATTTGCGTCCGAAAAGACGCCTTGTGGTGTTCAATAATGAAGGGCAAATACGGCATGTCCCAGGGAGGCTGGTGGCCTAAACATTCTTCCTATTACAAGGCTTCCTACATATGGAGGGGTATTCTAAAAGCAAAAGACCCTGTCTGTTCCAATAGCCGTTATGTGTTGTGAGATGGTGCTTCAATTAGATTCTGGGAAGACATTTGGTATGGGGAAAAAGCTCTCAAATTCCTATTCCCTCAAATATACAGGCTGGCCCTGGATAGGAATATTTTCATTAATAGGTGTTGCTACTCCACGTCCGATCACCCTATTTGGGACATCAGATGTATTAGAAATCTAAATCAAGGTGAAGCGGACGAATATGTGGATCTTTAGAAGTGTATCTCGGATCTAAAGCCGTTCAGTTCTCAGCTTGATGGCATTGCTTGGCCTTTGGAGAAAACAGCCTTCTTTTCTGTTAAATCTCTCTACGCAGCAATTTATCCAGTGGCACAAATCAGAAGCGACGTCTCTCCTTTTCTTTGGAAATATCAGGCTCCTCCTAAGTATCTTTGTTTCGGGTGACTGGCGAGCCGAAATAGAATCCTCACCATAGATAATTTGATGAAGAGAGGCATGCAGCTCGCAAACATTTGTTTATGTTGTATGCACCACGCCGAATCAGTTAATCATTTACTTGTTCATTGCCCTTTCATCACTTCTATTCTCAACGACTTCTGTCAGCAGTTTTCGGTCAGTTGGTGCGCTCCTGAATCAGTTGTGAAGATGTTGTCTGACTGGCATGGGTTTAAGCTTGGAAGAACCAATACAATAATCTGCGTATGGCTATCCTTGCCATCTGGTGGGCTGTCTGGGAGGAAAGGAATGAAAGGTGTTTCAACGATCGATCGTCCTCAGTTAGGGTAGTAGGGGCTAAGGCTAAAAAATGGGTGATCGAATGGGCTTTTAATGTAAATGCTTTAAAAGGGGTTGATTTGTCGTTTCTCGGTGGCTAGGTGCTCGCTGCTATCTCAGCAGTCTACTCCTTGTTGTCTCTCTCCTTTTCCTCCTTGTTTGTTTTTTCTTTTTTCAATAAAATTGCAGTTATCTTTAAAAATAAAAAAATAAAAAAAAGAAGGCGATATATGCATTGAAACAATCTCCCCGTGCATGGTTTGACAAGTTTAGCAATGTAGTGTTGGCATATGGATTGTGGCAAAGTCGTGTTGATCATTCTGTTCATATGCAGAGGTGTGTCTAGACTAAATTGTTTTGGTTGTATGTGGACAATATTGTGGTGACATGTAGTGACAGTAAATGGACTGAGTACCTTAAGTGACATCTTCAAGGTGCCTTTCTAACAAAGGACTTGGGTCCATCTTTGGTACTTACCTGTAATAGAGGTTAAATCAAAAGAAGATACCAATCTATCTCAAAGAAAGTATGTTATGGATTTACCTGAAGGAACAGGTCTCCTTGGCGCTAAATCCATTGGACACCGACATATCCAAATCACAAGCTAGTTGATGACCAAGTGATTTGTTTGAAGATCTAGAACGATACTGAAGACTGGTGGGAAAACTCATTTACTTGACTATCACTAGACTTGACATATCATATGTGGTGAGTGTAGCTAGTCAGTTCATGAGTTTTCCTAGAATCTCATATGTGGATGCAATTGTTTGGATTCTTCGGTATCTTAAAGGAGCTCCAGGTTAGAGAATATTGTGTAAGTGACACGATCATCTTCATATTACAAGGTACTCTGATGCAAATTGACAAGTTCTCAGGTGCTCCACTGCTCGATACTGCTCATTTGTGGGAGGTAATTTAGTTATTTTGAAGAGAGAAGCAAAGTGGTTGCACGGTCTAGTACTGAAGCAGAGTATCAAGCAATGATTCACGCCGCATGTGAGTTTATGTGGTTAAATAAGTTCTAAATGAAGTGGGGTTTGCTGTGAATACTCCAATGCATTTGTTTTGTGATAATCAAGTGGCCACTCATATTGCATGCAACTTGGTTTTTCATGAGAGACTTGAGCATATTGAGATTGACTACCATTTCATATGAGAGGTATTTCATGTGAGAGGTCTCAAGTGGTGAAAATTCTCTACACTGTATGTTAGATCTCAAGATCAGCTAGCTGGTGCGTTTAGTAAAGCTCTCAAGAGAAATCAGCTTGAATGTTTCTTCATATATATGCACCAGCTTGAGGGAAAGTGTTGGAAGTTATGAACATGCGGACTGTACTATCATATGGCCCACATGGATGACTGTAATCTGGATAGTACACTTGTACTGTCATCTTATGTCTTTTCTATAGCATTGTGGCCCCTCACTTATCATATTTGAGTCCTACGGCATATTTGTCAATTTGTTACAAGGGAGGGGTATTTAGGGTATTTTTGGTTTTTCTACATTGAAGTAAATAAATTCAAGGGAGGTGGGAATGTCCAACTTTAATCCCCCCCCACCCCCCTCACACACACACATCTTAAATTGCAATTCAATGGTACAACCTAAAGCTTCCTTAGGGAAGATTCTTTGCTTTGAAGCCACTGCTGCGACGTGATCATTATTTCTTCTCCTCCTTACCTTTTCTGGTTGATTTCTCTGTCCTTACAATGGAACTAAAAGTTGATATTGCTATTTAAACATACTTTCCTTTTCCATCATTTTCCATCATCTCTGGTAATGGTACCTTTAAAAAATAATTTTAAAAAATAGAGGATTATTTGTAGCAGGTAGGCCTAGCCATGGATGTTTAGAACCATATGATGATTGCTGGTTCAGGTAGCTGATGTGAATGCCAACAAGTTCAAATGCAACTGTGCATTTGAAGGTTGCCATACGCAGCCTACCAGATCATTACTAAAAGAGAAAACTGTAATGCTGTAATCCATCCTAGAAGTATTCACGAGTGGTGTTTGTGGGGCTACCAAACCTCTACAACGTTGTCGTTGTTTTTTGCAATTATTAACAATGCCAGTCTATGCAGAGAAATGCTTAATCCAGTTGAATCTTGCTGGCATTTAACTGAATTTCATGTGTATGATTATGCTAAATCAACCAAAACCACATAATAATGGATTCCAGTTTCAAGTGCCAGATTTTTATGTGAAACAAGATAACCACATGAACCTTTCATGTCTAAGATCGTATGATTCTGCTAAAGCAACCGAAAACCACATAATATTGGATTCCAGTTTCGAGTGCCAGCTTCTTCTTTTTTTAATAGGAAAAGAAAAACGAAAAAAGATGTGTTTGTTTGGATAACATGATGCATCTGCATGTTTCTTACGAAGCTTGCTATTATTTGATTCTAGGGAAACAACTGATGCTCAAGGTTGCCGAGTTAGTCCCAAAACACCCTGGCAGGACCACGAAACAGGAGCCTTCAGTGACTTCTACTTCAGGAACTTCCAAGGCAGGGAAGAGTGGAAGAAGGAAGAAATGATATACTGGTTCCTCAAATGATGGAGGGCATCTTCTGCCTGTTGCTTTGCATTGAAATACAGGGTTTTACATTCATGGTGCAGGAACTTCTGAGGCAGGGAAGGGTGGAAGAAAGAAGAAATTATAATTGGTTTCCCAAATGAGGTCTTAAGGACGTAGTTGGCTTTTTGCTTTTGCATTGAAACACATGGTAACATTCATACTAGGTTTTGAATTTCTCAACAAAATTGATCATTTTCTTCTTCTTTGGAATGTTGTTATTTCTTGGAATGGCTGAGGGTCCGTTTGGGTAGGACCCTGCTAAATCTGGATTTAAACCGAATCCTGATATTGGCAGATACCATCCTTGCATGTCAGATTAGGCTTGTTGAAGTGGTGCTATTACAAATATGGAAGTTTTAGGAAAAAACAAAAAAAATAAAAAAATAAAAATCACAAAGGCCCTGTTTGGATGACAGTTCTGAAATTAGTTACTAAAAAGCTTGAAAGGTGGATGGTAGCTTATTAAAACTCATCAAAAAATGTTGTTTGGGTGACAATGTCTATCTTGTGTTTTTTAATTATAATGCCATTTGGAGCCCAATAATCAATCTAGTATGTCTTAAAATTTCATTAAGGGATCCTTAGCTACAATGGATTTGGATTTTTAACTTGAGAATCCCAGTCTACGATTTTCAATCCATGAGATTTTCATTCTCACTGTTGTGTCTGTCAGCTTAGGTTTTCAATCCTATGGAGTGTAGGAGCTGTGTTTGGCAACCTAGATTTGAAAAATGTCATTTTATAGAGGGGTGAGCAGTTATGAGAACAGGAGAGGATTGAAAATCCTTCAATTTTACAACTCACCTTTTAGGATTTTTTTAATTTTTTTTTAAATTTTATTATTATTATTATTATTTTTAAAGGGTACCCTTTTGAGGATTTGTAATCCAAAGGGCCTGTTTGGATTGTGAGAAAGGAATTAAAAAAGAAAAGAAAATCGATGACTTTTTCATAATGGGATGTTTCAACAGGTTTGGATGGTAAATGAAACGTTAAATTTCAAAATGCAATCGTTTCTATGTTGACTTTGTTAGTGCTTTATTTGAATTTCCACTTCATATTCAAATAAGACCCTCAAAATGGAATCTATGAGAGCCAGTGCTCATGAAAAATATTTGGAAATCAGCATTGAATAATTACGGCACTTACTAAGTGAATTTGAAATCCACCAAAATCAAGGGTGCTAAGCACAACTTGCTTTCAAAATCCTGATTGCGAATCATTACCGCCCAAAATCCATGCTGAACCTCTATGGGTGGCTAGGAGTTTCCAATCTCAAGGGGATGCCACATCCACTTTTTTTTTTTCATGGAGATGGGTGGATGTGTGGCTAGCAAAACTTCCCTTGCATTGTGCTTGGGCTAGATTTAGAACCATATGATGGTTCACCACCATTTCAAAAATGGTAGTGAGTCATCCATTATACACATGGCATCGTTTCACAACAATCCATACCGTCCAAATAGTTAAAAGACCAATTATGGATGCAACATAACCTAAAAGTCAGACTAAGTTGATGACAATAACCATCTGATTTTGACCTTAGAATTTGAGTCACTTTCTTTTTACCGTCCATTTAACAGCCATCAATTGGATGGTTAAGATCAGTCGATGATTGCCAATTTTTATGGTTTAGATGGGTAGCTGCACAAGAGTGCCACATCTGGGGAGATGGTCACCACCATGTACAAAATGGCAGTCGACTATCATCATAGTCTACACCGAGGGTAGTTTGCCACAATTAAAAAAATGGTGGTGACTCTTCTACTATGCACATGGCGTAGTGGTGAAACAATCCAACCCGTTCAAATCCTCGGCCTGTTTAGATGGAGTATAACTCCACTGAGTATATGATATTAATCATCTAATTTTTCCCTCTTGAAATACTTATTATTTTACTACTAACCATCCAAGCGACCAATTAGATGGATAGGATTGCTTGATATCAGATTCTTGAGATATGGGCTGTCCAAGACGACGGCCCACAATTTCAGTGGCCAAGATAGACATACGTGATTGGAGAAACCCTCTTCTCTGCTAACTGGAAAGAGAAAACAATACTTAGCAAAGTGGGATGGTTATGTATCTTAATTCAGATAAAGCGTCCAGATTGAACATCAGGGATGGGCCATGCCTCATCTGATGATCGGTGGTTTGCAAATGGTCCATTTTGATGTAGAAAAGCTTGATGGCCCAGGTTCGGCTGTAAGGTCTGACGGTTGGATCGAGCTTGTTGGCCAATCATGATCATCTATTTCATCGCTGAATGTTTTCTTTAAATTTCATATTATTGGATTATGAACCATAAAATCCCCACCGTTCATCTGGCTGGTGTATGGAACTGTTTGATTTGGATGAGCCATCACGTCAACAGTGAAGGTCCGTGTGAGCTGTCAATGGGCCAGTCCCGGGCCATTATATATATATATTAGGCCCACACCAGCAGAGCCCTCCAAAAGGCTGGTCCCACAATGAAGATCACGCCTCAACCATCAGGGTGTTGTGAACCACCCAGAGTGGACCAGCCCTGATGGTTGGGCATGGCCCATTCACTGCAGCCACTTAGTGGTGGAAAGCTCACACTTTGGATGTGCCCCTGCAACAAGTGCTCAGCTCGTTGAATCAGATCCACCTGCATTTCTGATTTGTGGACCGTCCATAGTTTTTGTACGGTGCAGACGGGCTTGATTTCTGCATCCACGACTGTGATGGTGGGACCCACACAATCAGTGCTTATGCCAGTTGAGGCCAATTTACCAGTCGACCAAGCTAGATATCCTTAAATTGGCCAGTTTATCCACCCTTTAGATTTAAGGCAATTACTCATAAACTAGAAATGCGAACAGCTCCAGCACTTGATCTCATATAATAAATTCTACATTTCTGTTCGGTGAAACCTACAACATCCGTTTGGATGCACCCCACAAGTTGTCATTGGTTTTGATTTCCCACCTTTCCACCCATCAAACTCTTTTGAGGGGACATCCAAATGCGACCTTATTCCCTCACTTTGCAATCCAATACCACACAACTAAAATTTCCCAACTTTGTCCGCGCGAGGCTCTAAAACAATACATGAAAACAAGGTGAAACCATACGGAGAGTTTGTGCTTGAACTGTGCAGACTGTAGCTGGGGTTCATAAACCTTCAGCCACCCATTCACAGTTTTACACAGCAGGTGAGAATCCCAACACGCATTCCATGATTCGATGTCCAAAATCCCATTTTGAAATGCCTGCGGAGATTCCCGCCCATTGTTGATGGATGGTTGGAGGTTCATTTACACCCAATTCAGTGCGCATCATGTACACCAAGGTGAGACCCAATAAAATGCTCTAACAAATTACTTGCAATATATAAAGAGAATTACAAAAAGGAGTATAAATAAAGAAAAAATAATAATAATAGTATATCAATCTGTGCTCCCAGATGGTTCGGCCGACAATGCACTCCCGCCAGATGCTGCTGAGCCAGTTTGTGAGCTACTCACTCCTCGGGCCCTTTGAATCTGTCGAATCCTGAAAACATCTCGGGGCAGCGGCCGACTCTGTACAGATGCTGACTCATCATCTTCTTGCCCTGTTGAAAAATTCATCCAATCACGAGCACGTGTGAGTGTCTTGGATAAGGAATGACACTGTTGCAATCTTATATGACCTGCCTGAGATTGAGTGATCCAGACTGCTGATATCATGGCCCCCACAATGGACGGACCTCACTCCAAAAATCTCCTCAATATACAGTCCTAACACTCTGATTAGCAGTGTATGAAATATAGCATGTCCTACATTCATCTGAAAACAGAGGTCGGGTTTCTAGGACCTTCAAATCCAAGGTGGGCCATCAAATCAACAGTCCAACCCAACCACAGACCCTACTCATGCAAATGGAATCCGAGGATGTGGTACATACCCTCGGGCTCAGGATCATACAAATCATCATGAAGAACTCAGGGATACTCATAAAAATTTCACATATAGAGGGGGAGAGCGGAACATAACATACTTTCAAGATCTTTCCTTTTTCCTGAATGGGGTTGCCTGAAAGACAAATCATTATGGTTTGAGCGTGCTTTGTTGGATCCAGAAAGGTCACTTGTGCTTGGACCAGGGCCTGCCGGTAATTGATGCGGCAAAGGAGCCAGCTTTCCCGTATTTCCACTTGCCACGTTGCCTTGCAACAAAATAGATAATACTACATCCACATCTGGAGAGGGGCCTGCCATTTTGGGAAAAGAGATCAAAGATTGAAAACCAAATACCGAAAGCTGAGACATTATCTTTGCTAAACCAACCTGGACACTTAACGGGGACCAATGAAGCTGGACTTGATATTCGACAATCAACACCAAACAGAGACCCAACTCATGCATGAAGTTCATGATTTAAATCTACTGCTTTATCAGAATGTCTTAAACAGTGGGACATGCTTCCACTTTTGTGGAATGCTCTTCTTCAACGTCCACGTGACATGCTTCCACTTTTGCGGAATGCTCTTCTTCAACGCACCACACATGGACGCTCCCCAAAAAACTAGCATATGCAGCCCACATGCAAGATCTGATTCGGCATGTTCATCAAGAAGGCACTCTACAGTGAATGTGGACCTAGCCAAATATCGGGTCCCACATGTACATTGAATATGATTTGGTTACCCTTTTTTAACCATGAGCTGAAGAATAGACCAGCCTTATTTTGGGTCTAGGGCACATTTAGTGAATCAAGATTCATATGCACAGCTTTTATCAAATGTCTTGATGCATCAATGTAAAAGATTTAAAAGGTGTCGAACATGAAAATTTATATTACCAAAAAGTTCATCAAAATATTAGAACTGCATTCTCCATGCACTCGATTATAACAAAGAACATCCAAAAGAATTATGAAATCGACTCTTAACCAAAAAAAAAAATTTATTGAGAAAGACAACTGTCACAATTCCAGGCCCAAATTCCAATCCTACTAAAACTTTGCAATCATCATCATCATCATCATCATAGCATTGTCCCAGCTATTTATGGTTGGCTTTACGAATCCTGTTTGTACAGGAACTGTCATTATTGTTTAGTGAGGTTTTGATGACCAGCCACCCACCCTGGCTGGGGAGCGCTGGCGGGCTGCTACCAGGCAGTGGAAAAGATAATACTAAAGCTACAAGATAATAAAATGACAACTGCATATACCCTAATCATAAATGACAAGTTCTAATAGAACATGAACGAAAAGACAATCATAAGCAAACCACCCATATAATATGATAGTGAAACTACATTCAAGAAACAAAATCAGCAATAGTGATCATGATAGTACCTTCAACAGCCGGTAAGTGTGCTATAAATGTCACCAATGCTGGTGGCAGTACTTTCAATATATCATCGAGTCCCTTCATTGTTCCGCTACTAGCTAAAGCTGCATTGTTACTAGAAGGTATTGGGGCTGAAACCGCTGGGAGTCCAGGTGCTGTTGCATTCGGAAGAAATCCAGAACCTACAGTAGAGCAAGACAACCGCTGATTTAGAAACTATACAATATATCAAGATTTGCTGCAGCAATTGCAGACTGCACGTCCACCCATGTATACAAATTTAGATAAAGAGGATGCTGCTACAAAACCAGATAAGGACACTCGATCTGTTCAACACAGTCTGAGACATTGGATCTATTTTAGCCATGCCATGCGACTGTCCTCCAGTCATTATAGCTGAACAACTTGATGAGG
This sequence comes from Magnolia sinica, assembly GCF_029962835.1. Taxonomy (NCBI): domain Eukaryota; kingdom Viridiplantae; phylum Streptophyta; class Magnoliopsida; order Magnoliales; family Magnoliaceae; genus Magnolia; species Magnolia sinica. Next base: position 9,155,344 of record NC_080587.1, on the reverse strand, counting down.
CAAAACCCGTGATTCTGAGATTTTTGTAACCTTTGCTCGGTAATTTCTGCTACTCATCTCTCATCTGCCATTGTGGCAGCTGTAAACCTTAAAACATCTTTTCTCATATGTGGATGCCTTGACCTCTTCCATAGGATATGAAATTCTATCTGGGAGGTTTTTGGACAGCAATATATAAATAAGAAAAAGAAGATTGCTTACTGGGTTTCTGCCTAGGATCATATATCACCATCCGAGAGGTATCTGGGTAAACAATTTTTGTTGATGGTGCAGATATCTTTGAATTAGTCGCCATTCCGGGTGAACCCTTCTCCGTACCTAAAACAGTATTCGTTCAATCTTACCATCCTTGAAGAATCACAGTACTTTGAAATCATTATAAAAGGAATGGAAGATGTTTACCTACGGAACTAGTTCCATATGGGAGAGTTGATTTGTCGATTTTCTTATTCATATTTTTAGCAAGCCACTGAAAAAAGAAAACATCCCAGCATCAGTAATTAGATTATAAAGGAGTAATGGGAAGGATGAGGATTTATGATCTAAATTTATGAAAACAATCACAACGGCAGAGGCTGAGTACACATGAAAAGTGCATAATTGGGTTTCAAAGTTATCCCCAGGGTTTGAAAACCCCAATTGATCAAACTTGAATTCCCAAATACCCCTTGAAGCAAAAGACCAATTGACTAGTGCCACATGGCTGTTAAAAAGTTGAAATAAGGGTATCACTAAGATGCCAGTTAGTAAGCTGAAAAATCACATGGCTGTTAAAAAGTTGAAATAAGGGTATCACTAAGATGCCAGTTAGTAAGCTGAAAAATAAAGTCTGAAAATTAAATTAAGTGCTGAATTATAGTACTTTCAAATACTGAAAAATCTGTTTGGGAATTTGTCTGAAAAAAGTCATGATATCTGAAAATAAGCACTTTTTTTTTCACAAAAATTTGTTTGATAAACACAAATCACAAACGTCTGAAAATTGGCAAATTGTCATATTTGCCCCCAATTGTCTCAATTAATACCTTTTTGTAAAGTATGAGACCAAACCTACTTTTGTCATGCCACCAAACACATGCATAATTGCATAGTCCATCTGATGCAGGATAATTAACCACTTACTCTAAAAACTCGAACTGATAGAGCATCGTGAATCAATCCCTTTATCTCATAGCCTAGGCCCCACATCTCATGGGTTAGGACCTTAGCCGAACCCCCTCTTGTGGGCCCCACTTCACATGGGTTACACTTCACAAGGATAGGGCCACCTCACACGAGCCACCCGACTCACATGGGCCGCCTACACCGAGTGTGCTCCTGCATCCCATAGGCCACCCCATTCAAGCCCAGTATGAAAATGCCCTTGCATTAATCACCCTCGGTGAGGAGTCTCAAATATGAAAACTCCCACTCTAATACCACTTTGATGCAGGACAACTAACTATTTGCTCTAAAAGCTCGAACTAATAGATCATCGTCAATCAATCCCTTTATCTTACCTCAGGCCCCACATCCCATGGGTTAGGACCTTGGTCGAACCCCCTCGTAGGCCCCCACTTCACATGGGTTCCGCTTCACACAAGCTACCTGCTTCACACAGGTGGGGGCCGCTTCACACGAGCCACCCGCCCCGAGTGTGCCCCTGCATCCCACAGGCCACCCCAATCAAGCCTAGTGTGAAAATGCCCCTGCATTACCATCCAAGGTGGGACACAAAAGACCGATGGTCTGGATTACAACTTGGGCTTCACTTGTCAGAATTGGAAACCATGAATACTATGCAAAGATGTGGGCTGCTTGCATAAACATGGTCAACATGACTTATCTACAATCGAAATTTCCAATCTACTTGATGAAGTGTTGTCCTTTGTGCAAAGGTGGGCCACATTCCATCTCATTAATTTAAAAATATTTTGGTCTTTTGCGGATGAAAGAATGACCTCCTGTTTTGTCTTTACATGAGACTCCACCAGCAAGAAGGCGTGATTTTTGATCCACACATGTAATCAACCAATGGTTCAGATTCTTTAGACACGTATGGCCTAACTTCATATGTATGAAATGAGCAGTGAGATCACTCACCCAGCTCATCTAATCTACACACACGTATCATGTGCTTCCACGTGTAAAGCAAGTGCACTTTTGAAGTGTACTAGAGAGCAAGAAAGTAGAATTACTTTTTGGACGGTTACAGTGAATTGACCAAGAGTCCAAGTTTAATGTACATGTGTGCCCTAGCTGATAAGTAGACCAACATGATTTATTTGTGCATGACCGGAAAGGCTTGTGCAAGGCAATAGGAAGGTCATCAGGAGATGGAGAGCTTATACCTAAACCACCAGCTGGAGCAGTAGAGGATTTAGTCTGTCAACACTCATATACATATATGTTTCAATACAACCTATTGGATGGTTGGATGTTGCATGTATTTAATAGGTTGGAAGTTATCTGCTAGGTAGGCAGTAACTTGTGGTCCAACTGGTTGGACTCGAGACCTCTATAAAGAAAACTCAGAGACTTGACTGTGAGTGTCCCTATTTACTAATATTCTAGACGCCTACACTAAACCCCATTGAAAAACTAGCAAGTGTATTAAAAATTAATACCAGGACACTTATTAAAGTGTTGGGGACCATTGTGACCAATAGAAAGTCTTACAAGGCTTCTAACACAATCATTGGAATGCACTGCTCAACAAAATAGCACTAAAATTTGCCCCCTCTAAAACTCCAACCTTACTATGACAAATATACTCACTTGACATGGAAATTAAGACTTCACTCTCCCACGGACTCCTAATCAAAGAAAGTTTTTATTAACTCCATTAAACAAATCTTGACTCTTCCACAGCCTTCCAACTTCACATGCACAGCCCAAGTTTACATACTATTTCCACATGCCTAGGTAAAACACAACACATCTACAGCACACTAAAACAGTTAACGGATTTTATTTTTTACTCTTTGGACACATTGGGTGTAGAAGTTTGACTGAACTGGTCATGGCCCACTTTGAGCAGCATCCCCAGCTGTCAAGCACAAGCATAAGGTTAAATCACGGTTTTCTCATCCAAAATTTTATGTTATCAAAAGTAAATGTGGATCTCCAACAAACATTTTAGATGGCTCTATGATACCCATATGAACATTAAAGAGAGAAATGGGCAGCAATATGATCAGAAATTCCGCCTCATGCTTGGTAGCCAAGCTGGTTAAGACGCCCTCTATTAGAGCATAAGTCATGGTCTCAGGTCCATTTGTTGTACAGGTTTCAATCTGGCCTCAAATGATATGTAATCCTACCCAAGCAAAGCAGAAGAGAGAGCTTAAGTCTATTTGATATGTAAAACTCTGGACGAGGTTCTGAGTAGCTGTGGTATGTAAAACAAAGGGGCTTGAGTATTACTATAACCCAAAGAGAGGACAAGTAGAAAACACCGTCTCAGCACAGGAAGCAAAGGTAAATGGAATTATATGGGATCTATCACTATTTTTTATATGTACAACAGTTAAAGCAGATTTAATTCATAAGAAAGCTAAATGTACAAAAAAAGAAAATGCATCTACGATCAATGGAATCCATGATCCATCCAACAACCCAATAAATGGTTTTCCGTTCCTAAAATAGGAATCGTAAGTCATATAGGCATGAGATTGAATGTACAAATATTTTTTTTCTTAAATATCTTTATCCTTTGAAACGAAAAATGCCATTGGTAACATATTGGATATGAGAAGCACTTCGAGATAAACATTGTGAAATATGGCATGCAGTTGATAATTGAATAACTTGCCCTACATTTTATTTATATCATCTCCTTCAATGCCAGTATAAAATACTGAATGGCAATAGAAATACCTCCTGCCGTGCCAAATGATCTAGATCTTTGGAAGAGCAAGGCCAAAGATCCATGAAACTGTAACGAGAGACAACATCATGCAAAGAACCCTCTAATGTTGATGAGCCCTCTTCCCCTGTCCTGGAAAGAGCTTCCTTCCTTCTTTGCTCAACCTATATCAATAACATAATTGACATGACTTGGTATTTAAGTTCTGAATTATGAATGGAAGAGTAAATGCACCAATGAAAAGATAATAGATGAACATGACACCATGTAATATCTACCATACTGCAACTTGGGTTTGGGTTGACCCGAACCTGACTAACCCGACCCAAGTTCAGGTCGGGTTGGGTGAGGTTGTCAAGGTTCCCGTGTTGGGTTTGGGTTGGGGTTGAAAAATGCCAACTCTATTTGAATTCGGGTTGGGTTTGGAGTGAGCAAATTCGGATCAGGTTAGGAATAATCACATGTATTTGGGTTGAGTTCAGTTGCGTCAGGTATAGATGACTTCTGGTTGGGCACCTCAGGTGGTTGCAGGTTGGATCCTCTTGAGGTCAGGTTTTGCTCCGGTTGACGCTCAACCTGACCCAACCCGCCCGAGTTACACCCCTAGCTATAGCAATGTAGATATGTTACTACAGGAGCTAAGAAACAAACCCACAATACCGCTAGCATTTCATGTGCAGATTTGATATAAAGGCCTTTTTCCATTGGCAACCAGAAAACAATTTTATTAAAGAGGAAACAAAAATCTCAGAGAACAAATATTCAAAAAAAAACAAAAAAAAAAAACAAAATGATATGAAAATAGAACAAAAGTTACAAGAGGTAGAACCTTAAATATAATTCCTCCATCTCTAACCTCATTTCTAGTGAGGAATTCAGCCACGAAGCTAGCTTTCCTAAGCATGATGCAAACCAAACGATACCAAACTCCAGAAGTAGAAAAGCCAACTTGAAATATTAAAAAAGCCCCAATAAGAAAGGGCCTCTTGACAGGTTCAGTGGGATGCAATTTTGGAGTACCCATCAATCCATTAAGGAGCCAGTGTTCCAATGATAGGACAACGGATAACCCTGAGGCACCCATCAATGGACTTGACCTCCTGTCTTGAGGCATAGGCTAAGCCAATAAAATTAACTATACTTGCACCAAGTGAAGCGAAATGGCAGCAAATTTGGGTGCACTTGAGTGGGAAGCATCTGTTTCAAAATGTTCACAAGTATAAACAGCTGGGAAGCAGGAGTGGGAGTCTAAAACACAATCCGAAACGCAAGCAGCACCTACTTAGAAGGATCATGCAACTAACCATGTGAAAAATGGATCTTCCACATGCCAACAAGTGGAGGCCATGTGAATTGTTGTACGTCCTCTAACCATGAATAACCTCCTTTAATCCTCTTTTGAGATCATCACCGAGATCCAATCACACTTCTTGCATACTAAAGCCCAAGAGATGATTCTACCATGTGCACCTTTGGCCACTTGCCCCATGCTTTCCAAATTGTTTCTCAAAGCCCTATTGTTTCATTCCTTCCACAACGACCACCACATTTCTAGGAGATGATCTCCACAAAATTCCGAATTTTCAAAATTCATGCCTTGAACAATTTAACCATGGAGGACGGCATCCTCCTACCCACCTAAATTTATTAAGGATATACTACCAGACTCCCTGGGAAGTGGATAGAGCAGTGACCAACAGACCTCCTGCTCTCAGACACAACACCATGACAACTATTTCTGCCTACTACAAAGGTGGTCCAACATTAAATTTCTCATAGATGCCTACTTACTAACAGAAAGGGATGACTGTGGGAAGCTATTTGAGTATGAGGCATATTTCATAGGGTTTTTATATTCATCTTTGCCACGAAGCTTCATATAGGACAAAATGGAAAAAGTTCCAACTTCCAATTGATTCCCACTTCCATATTCTGCCTTTTATAAGAAGTTCACAAACAATACAATCTCCACGTCTCTAAGATTTCTTCTAAAAGGAGGGTTCTAAACAACTTGTTCTCTCATAAGAGTGAAGCAATGATCGACCACAGTTTCCTTCACTGGGGCCAGCCTATGGGTCTCAAAAAGGAAGTGAAGACGCCGATCAACACCAAATATCCTCCCAAATTCAATTAAGAGTCATTCCCAATAATGTATCTAATTCCGTCATTAATAGGGTATTCACTCTTTTTTAAAAAAAAAAAGGGACACCCTCTTAGATGACCAAGTAACTAAGAAATCGTACTGAAGATCCAGGACCTTCATGTTGGTACAGAAATCACTGAAATCAACAACCAAAATATTCTCAAACAAGAAAGAAAATATCCCTACCTTTAACATGCTTGCCAGATCTCCATATGTTTGCTCAAATTGGGTAAACCGTTTCCAGACCTGCATAAGAAAATAGCACGTTAGAAGAACACGTCAATAGAGAATATATGCACCTCATTATTTACCCAAGTCAAAGATTAGATAGAGAACGGATTATGGGCTACACAAGGAGAAAGAAAGGGAAAAAAAAAAAAGAACATGTTCAGTAACAAGGGCTTAAGAGACATACACAGACTAGGGAATCTGTGGAAGATAGTTTTCCTTGGAAAACTGTGAAAACTGTAACGATTTTTTCAAAAGCTACAGGGATGTTTTATTAGGTGTCTCACATACTTGAAAAAAAAAAATTTGTTAGAATTAGTTCCACAAACAATTTCTGACCTGGTGTAGTGATTTCTAAAACTATGGGCATACAAACACATAATCACATGTCGAACAAAATAAATATTTAAATTGCATTATTAGCACACACATGGTCTCAACTAAAAGCAATCAATTCTATCTGAATACCCAAGTTGAAGTTATATCTCCTTTTATCTGGTCCTTGTGAGACCATTAACATTATCAATCCTTCTTTAAGCCAAACACAGAAACTGAATCAGCAAGAACCAATTCCAATGATCCAAAACCAATTTTAGAGCTTCTAAATAATAAATACGAGCACCTCAAATTGCTTAAAACCCCTCAACTTCATCATTATCAAGCTAACTAATACAAACAAGGAGTTACATACTGCAAGATATGGAATCTGCCCCTGAGCAAACCACATTATGCTTTGGCCATGTGTTTCGTTTTTTCTGAGAGAGAGGGAAATTTTATTAAAACAAAAGGAAGAAAAACAGCAACAAGGCGCCAAGCTAGCACCCTAATTGCATCCCAAGAAAGCAAAATTATAATCCTTAAGCTTAGAAACACAAGAGGCCCATTCAATAACAAGCAGCCTAGCCCTTTGGTACACCCCCTCCACCACCTTACTTGTATCCTTAAAGCATCTTGCATTCCTTTCTTCCCAAACAGCCCAGGCCATTCTCCACAGCGCCTTTTTGCCTTTCTTAATTCCACCCCATGCCAAGCTAACAGGAGATTACTCACCAGAGCAGGGAAAGACAAAAGGATTTTAAAACTAGAGAGGATATCGGCCCAGATATTTCCTACAAAGGGACAATGCACAAATAGATGGTCAGCCATATCCTCATTCTCATACACGAAAGGCATATTGGGTAGCAACATTGCTCGTTTCTGGTGGTTATCAATGGTTACTACTCTCCTTCTACCGACCAACCAAAAGCAGCAATCTTTGGGGGGACGCCATGGTGCCAAATATACTTGGTTTGCCCCAACCCCTCCGGCCTTTGATCATCACGAATGAGGTGATAAAGAGATCGAACCGAGAAACTATTCGATCTATAGACCTTCCACACCATCCTATCCGGGGTGGACCTTCCTTGGAGGCAAAGATGAATGCGATCCAGCAGAGCCACGAATTCTTCAACCTCATCATGCAAGAATCTCCTATGCAGGATAATGCGGGAGCATTTTCACACTGGACTTGAGTGGGCTGGCCTGTGGAATGCAGGGCACACTCAGGGTGGGCGGCCCATAGAACCCATGGATTTGGGGCCCTTGTGAGGCGGGTGGCTCGTGTGAGGTGGAACCCATGGATTTGGGGCCCACTAAGAGGGTTCGGCCGAGGACCTAACCCATGGATTTGGGGCCTAGGCTATGAGATAAGGGGATTAATTCGCCATGCTCCATCAGTTCGAGCTTTTAGAGCAAGTGGTTAATTGTCCTGCATCACAGGAGCTCCCAATCCACCTCCTCTCCAATAATAGAGAAACAGTCAGCTACCAACGCTGAAGGTTTTATTCCCAAAGTTTCATCCATTTCCTCAAAACATAGGGGTTGACATTTCATGGCTGGAGCATAAACTAGATTAAGAAGGTCTCCAGTCTAACCGGCTGGACCACAAGTTACAATCCACCCATCGGATAACTTCCCAACCCCTCAAGTGCATGTGACATCCGACCCTTCCAATACGTTGGCACCATCATGAAGATCACCTAGTGCAAAAATCAACCTATCTACTCACCAGGTGGGTACAGCATAGAAAACTCTCTAGTCATTGATAAACAACAAAATACATGCGTGGTCCACTGAGTTGATATGGCTGATTTTTTTTCCACAAGGCAATCCTCATGTTAGATGTCACACACACATGAAAGTTTTGAAGTTATCCAATGGGTGGACGATAACTATAGTCCAGCTGATTAGACTTGAGACTTCTCTACTCTATTATACAAAATCCAGCAGTGAATGACTGTTGATAGCATTCATACTAACATATAGAACAAAAATTATGTAAGCTTCCAGTTTGCCTCATCTCAAGAATGACTAAACCAATAATATAAGAAAGACTGAGGCATATCATTGCTCTTTAAATCTTCATGATTTCAGTTGCATGTAGAACAGTTTTGTGGTAAAGTACCATGAAAATGTACAAAATAGGGCAAGAAAGTTTACTTAGCATGAATTGAATAAAAGCTAAAGGGAGTACCTCCACAGATTCCTCTGGAGGAAGCAAACTCAGAGCTCGCTCAAATAAAGCACGAACGTTTCTGTCATCATTTAAGCGACACAAGAAATCTGCATATCTGCAATTTCATGTTAGGACCCACACATATACATCTGAAAAGGCTCTCACAGTGGATAGAGCTTATCTCATCTTACATGATGCCAATAAGCCATCCAGTAAGCAGACACTTCTACCTCACACTAAAACTTGAGGAAAGAACATAATCACAACAAATTCCATTTATCCATGTAAGAAGAAAATTGATGGCAGAATTAAACTTACTCGAGAATGTACCCAGGCTCATGCATAAATTTCTTTAACCCTGATTCAAAAACATTGTGTGCAACCTACAGGAACATAGCCAGTGTCAGGTTATGGTTCCAGAAACTTTTCTTAACTGCACATGATATGATAAATTCTTGTGAAAGTTGAAGCAAGTTGCACTTATTAAGTATTGTTTTAATAAAGCTTACCTTTTTAAGACACTGAGAATACGCAGTGCAAGAAAAATATCCTTCCCTTGAAATAAATTAATATTGTCAATGGGCTGGGCCTGGAAGATTGAACCCAAAAAAGGTCCAGCCATTTAGAAATTTGCAGGCAGATTTTCTGCATTTGTGTGTCAATTTACATGTAGATAATGTGTGTGTGTCAAATGTCAATTTACATGTAGGTCATGTGTGTGAATTTTCACGTAGATTATGCATGTGAGCAAGAATTTACATGTAGATTTTGTGTGTCAGTGCGTTTGTGTGGGTTTACATGAAGATTGTGTTTGTGTGTGTGAACTTACATGTAGACTCTGTGTATGTGTGTGACTTCACCTGTAGATTGTGTGCGTTTCCATCTAAATGTGTGTGTGTGCACGTGCTTGTCATGCATGCACGCCCACATAGACACACAAATTGATATGTGATTGTTTTTTTTCCAGTTGTCAATGATTTGTTGGGAAATATTGTGCTGCCAATATTTTGAAATATTGATAGATGTTTGGATGGAAGGTTAGAGGTTGGATGGATAGATGGGATGGATGAGATGGTTGAATTGATTTTTTATAACAGCACATGCTTTTAGGCCCCCGTTAAATGGAAACCTATTATGTATGTATTCTTTTTGCAATTTTTTTATTCCTAAATATGCAAATATGTGTATTTTAGCATCTGTTGAAATTTCACTGAAAAATTTCACCGTTTACCCATGTTTCCCCACATTTTCGGTTATCAGCGATATTATCGGCGATATCGATATTGTTTCCGTATCCCAGGCTAGCGAAATTTGTAGCAATACCGACACTTCAAATACACATAAGTTTTATCCCTAATACTTAATGCAACTTTTTTCACCTCCTTTGCTCTTGTAATGCTTCTCCTCCACTCAAGTATTTTCTTTATTTACAAAATTTCGTTGAAAGACTAGTCAACCAAACTTAACTAATTTCATCCAATATTCAAATGCTCTATTAGTATATCATTTGTCCTTACAGCCTTTCCTTCTTTTCAATCCTTACTAAGGCTACCTTTAATACCCCTACCAAATTTTATGATACCCACATGCCTTCCCAACAGAAAGGGTATGAGGCTCCTCCTAGTTCTATTTGTGTGCCCTGATTTTCACCAACAAATCAACAAGCTCTTAACACAGTCTCTTCATGTCTTTTTGCTTGCACCTTGCACCAAATCTCTAGTCCTCACTCTTTATTTATCTCATCATCACCTACACCTTATCACAATTAATTGGGGTTGGCTACACGAATCATGTTCTGTCGTTCCACTCTATCAAGGGCCACAACTTCAGTTAGACCATAAGTCATTAAATCTTTTCTTACTACCGCCACCTAAGTATTTTTGGGCCTTCCCCTTGCCCTTTTAGAGCCTTCAACTTGTATCATCTCACTCCTAAGTCCTAACTGTCGCGGTTCGTGGTCTCCATATGCATTCATTTCTAATTCTATCCTTCCTCATCTTGCCACTCATCTAGATACATCCTCATTTCACCTACACATCCTATAAGCATGTGATTTCTTAACTATCCAACATTATGTCCCATAAAGCACGGCTAGGCTTATAGCTATCCTATAAAATTTCCCTTCCGCCCAACTTGAATTCTATGGCAACATCCTTCTCAATCTCTCCACCAATGAAATATCAACCCAAGATATCAAAAGTGGTCATTTTGGGAAAGTTCTTGGCCAACAGTCCTAGCTAATTCCTTGTTTCCACTCACACTATTACTAAAATTGCAATCCATATACTTTGTTTTAGTTCAATAAATTTTAAATCTGCAATCCATATACTTTGTTTTAGTTCGATAAATTTTAAATCCTTCGTATTCTAAAACACCCCACCATTAATCTAGTATTGTGTTGACGCCCTCCCTTGTCTTGTCTAATGTGGTTTCCACCCTTTATTAATCTAGTGTCAGTTTATGCATATACTGTTTCTCTTCCTCATGTCTGTGAGTTTGTAGATATCTCTCCTTCAAAAGTGTTCAACCGTACAATTTATCATGTCTTGAACTTCACCGTGCAGCTTTCTCCACTTCCCTTTTAACATTTTTATAAGCTTCACTGTTTGCCTCATTTTACTTCTTTCATCGTCGTCAATCACAACTAATTGGGGTCAGCTAAATGAATCCTCATTTTAGTTCTTTGCCACTCCTTTTAGCCAGGCCTCTTTTTTTCTAATTGCCTTCTGCATCCTTCTTTTTTACCTTTTTATTTTTATTTTTTGAGAAGATGAAAAAAATTCATTAAACTAAAGAAGGGAGGGAGTTCTCAAAACAAAGAAATGGGCACGAAAACTGTCACACCCCAAACTCGGAAACCGAGCTCACAAAATTTCCGATCGCCGAATCCGGTGCCGACAGCCTCCGTAGTACCGCATTCTCGGCTCCTAGCGTTCAAACGCCAGATTCCGATCCTGGGATCCTATAAGGAGGATTTTCCAATATACATTTAACTCGTAATAAGCATAACCACAGGTTTACCCAAATCACAAAGGTAACATCATCATCACATATCTACTAATATAAACATTTGAATACAATGCTGAAAGGGAAATACATATGACAAAATCAAAGCTTCAGAAGATCGCTGCACGCTCCATGCTCAACTCTGCTGCAACCTAACGCTACCTGCACGCATCTATCGTGCATAAGCTTACAGAAAGCTTAGAAGGTGGTATAAGTGTATGCACAAGGTAAGTGCCAAGTATCCAATACAATGTCATAATCATACAATATCAGAATTACTGTCAAGATCATGAATCATACGATATAAGAGTAAGCGGAAATACTGCAAGTCTATAAATCATACAATATCAAAGTACCCAATAAAGAGCTAACTATCAGATGCCGAGGATGCAATGTAATATACAATTCCTGAAGAGTCACGAATACCATCAACCTCATCTAGGTCATACATCAAACCTGCGCGTATCGTGCGATCATGTGGGGATAACTCTGTCTCACAAGGAGTCCCATAAACATCTCGGCCCAATGGCATCTGCTTTAATCAATCGTCCATAACATGCATACGAATGATGGGGGTTCACAGAAGAACGGCGGATCTAGTCCAAATATCAAGATAGGCTCACTGATTTAAAACACGTCACGATAGTTAAGGAAAGAATCCAACTTATAGCCATCATAACATAAGACGAGGATTCCGATGTGGGACAAAGTTCTGTCTTCACTGTGTGCACAGTAGCCTGCCAATCACTGGTAGCTCGCTCAAGTCCTCATACCCCGCCCACTCAGTGTCCGCCCACATGCGCCCGCCCACATGTGATCACAGTGATGGAGCGTCACAATATCCCCCACCGAGGGCAGATCCGAGTATAAGTGCAATAAGTGGGCTTCCTTACCCTCTCTATCGCGCAATAAACTGGACTTCCTTATGGGGCCCAATATATACACAAGGTGGGCTCCAAGGTGTAGGTATCATGATGCTATGCTGTCACATACTCATAATTGGTATCGATAATCGGTATTGATAACCGGCACTGATAATCGGCCTCGACAATCGGAATCGGCCAAACAAGGCCTAAGGGAAGGTCACAATGTGGACATTAAACCATCATTGCCCAATAATGTGGCCATTTAACCAACATTGCTCCCAAGGAGTGGCCCATACAAGGGATTCATACACAACTTAACGGGCCATACATACATCGCACTGGGCCTCAACCATGGGCCTTGAATACATCACAATGGGCCTTGCCAAATGGGTTGGAAATACATCACAATGGGCCTCATCATATGGGCCGGGAATACATCACAATGGGTCTTACCAAATGGGCCGAAAATATATCACAATGGGCCACGTCCCATGGGCCTCAAATATATCACAATAGGGCTCTACCCATGAGCTCCAAATACATCACAATGGGCCTCAACCCACGGGCCCTAATACATCACAATGGGCCTCAACTCATGGACCCCACATACATTACATTAGACCTCATCAAATGGGCCCCAAATACATCAAACGGGCCGAATCAAATGGGCCGATTCAAATGGGCCGAATCAAATGGGCTTCATGTATATCAATTGGGCCCACCCTTATGTATTTTTGAGATTCGACCTATTCATAAGTTAACATAGAGGTAGATGAAGTGAAAGCAAAAACATCAGCTTGATCGGAACTATCATGGCCCTTAAGAAGTTTGAACGGTGGATGACACTGTCCCCACTATTTTCAATGGTGGGGTCTACTTGACCTATAGATCTGTCTCATTTTTCTCAGGCCATAAAACGATCTCCCAAAATGGTTGGGCGGTATGGATACAACACATGCATCATGGTGGGTCCCACCGTCCAAGGTTTGGACGGTGTGGCTACACAAAACATACATCATGGTAGGGTCCACATGGGTGGACGGTATAGATATAGCACATACCTCGTGCATGGGGCCCACCATGACGTTTATCTTCCATCCAATCTATTAATAAGGTCACAAAGACCAAAATAAATAAATATTATATTTATCCAAAACTTCTGGACTCCAAGGGAGTTCAATGGCAGACGTTCAATCCCTCACTGTTTGGAGTGTGGTCCACCTGACTTCCACATACGACTGATTTTTGGGGGGCCCACTGCCCCAAAGGGGGCCTACCAAATGTACGGTGTTGATGCCCAACACACATCACGGTGGGGCCTATGGCTGGGACCCACGTCCCTGGCTCCCCGCCTACGCAGCAGCAGGATGCTGTTGTAGCGTCCTATGGAAGTAAGCAGCGGCAGCACCTGCTGCATATGTTTTTTTTGTTTTTTTTTTTATTTATCTGGGGTTTTTCCTAGGTGGGGCCTGCATCAGGAGAATCCACCCCACCCATTGGATTCTACGGCTCAAGACAGTCTAAATGAGCCCAATATTTGATGTGTTTTGGTGTATAAAAACATCAGAGTGGATTTTAATGGTAAAAACCACTGTTTTCTATTAAATGGCCCGCTAGATAATCGGATTAACTTCATTTTTCGGCTCAATGCCTAAAATGAACAGGGGAACGGGATGGATGGCGTGGATCAGCCCCATACATCAAGGTGGGGCCTGCATGAGCAGCCCACCCCAAAAGCTTAAACCAAGCTAATATTTTTTTTGTTCTTAGTACATCCACTGTCTGTTCACACTTCACAATGCCTACGAGGTGGGTCCCACATAGACGTGGCCCACTTGTGTGTGTGTGTGTGTGCGTGTGTGTGTGTGTTATGAGAGAGGGAAGTGGGGTGGGCTATGTACGTGGGACCCACCTTTAAACATGCCATCTGCACCATCCAGATGGGTCTGGACGGTGAGTATGGGCACCTCCTGCCACTTTACAGGTATGTAATATGTAATATTATATTATATATAATAATATTATATATATATATATTGTAGTAGGCCACTACGTGGACCGTACCATGATGTATATATCTACGCCGTCCAGTTGTTGGATGGTGCAACAAGCCTGACATCCATGTCGTCAATCCATTTTGCGGGTGGAGTCCACCGTGATGTAAACCATGCACAGTCCCACCATGATGCATGTGTTGTATCCCTACCGTCCATCCATTTGGCGAGCATGTCTCCAGGCTTAAGACTAAAAAGTAAAGCAGATCTAATATCAAGTGGACCACACTGCAGAAAACAGTGGAAGGAAAGCCCACCATTGAAACCCCTTTGGGTACAGAAGTTTTGAATCAATATAATATTTGTTTTCCTTCCCTGTTCAGGTCCTTGTGAGCTTATGAACGGACTGGATGGAAAATAAATACCATGGTGGGCCCATTGGAAATTAACGGTGGAAATCATTGTCACCATTGTCATTTGTGGTATGGTCCACATGATCCTTTGGATATGATTCTTTTTTTTATGCACTATAATGATCCCTAGCAATGGATGTATGGTGTATTGGACTCGGCCATTTGACTCGGCCTATTCAACTCGGCCTTTTCGACTCGGCCATTTGACTTGGCCCATTTGACTCGGCCTACTCAACTTGGTCCATTTGATTCGGCCCCTTTTGCTTCGGCCCAATTGACTGGCTCATTTGGTAAGGCCCTTTTGATATGGCCCATTGGATGTATATTGGGCCCATGAGTGAGGCCCGATGTGATGTATACAAGGCCCATGTGATGGGGCCCACCTTGGTGTACGTATTCTATATTCACACCACCACCTTTGGACGGTGCCATGTGGGGCCTACCATTAATGCATGTATTGTATATCTATGCCGTTCATTTGTGCGGCCTACCATGATGTGTGTGTTGCATGCACACGGTTCATCCACTTTTCTAGGCCCATTGGTGCGGCCCATTGATGCGGCCCACTTGATGGAACTTTGTCCCACATCGGAAGCATCGTCCGATGTTATGGTGGCTATAAGTTGGATTCTTTCCTTAACTATTGTGACGTGTTTTAAATCAGTGAGCCTATCTTGATATTTGGACTAGATCCGCCGTCCTTCTGTGAACCCTCATCATTCGTATGCATGTTATAGACGATTGATTAAAGCAGATGTCATTGGACCGAGATGTTTATGGGACTCCTTGTGAGATGGAGTTATCCCCACATGATCGCGCGATACGCGCAGGTTTGATGTGTGGCCTAGATGAGGTTGATGGTATTCGTGACTCTTCAGGAATTATATATTACATTGCATCATCAGCATCTGATATTTGACTCTTTATGACTCCTCATTTGCATAGCTGATCTGTATTGGGTACTCTGATATTGTATGATTTATAGACTTGCAATATTTCCGCTTACTCTGATATCGTATGATTCATGATCTTGACAGTGATTCCAATATTGTATGATTATGGCATTGTATTGGATACTTGGCACTTACCTTGTGCACACATTTACACCGCCCTCTAAGCTTTCTATAAGCTTATGCACGATAAATGCGTTCAGGTGGCGTTAAGTTGCAGCAGAGTTGAGCATGGAGCGTGCAGCAATCTTCTGGAGCTTTGATTTTGTCATATGTATTTCCCTTTCAGCATTGTATTCAAATGTTTATATTAGTGGATATGTGATGATGATGTTGCCTTTGTGATTTAGGTAAACTTGTGGTTATGCTTATTACGAGTTAAATGTACATTGGAAAATCCTCCTTGTAGGATCCCAGGATCGGAAAATAGAGTATGAACGCTGGGAGCCGAGAATGGGGTACTACGGAGGCTGTTGGCATCGGATTCAGCGATCAGAAATTTTGTGAGCCCAGTTTCCGAGTTTGGGGCGTGACAGAAGATGGTATCAAAGCATAACTTGAGAATACCTGAAGATAACATCACATATCTGCTGATAGCTACCCTACACTATGATCGTTGAGAACCTAGAGAGTTTTTGATATAGCTCTCTACCGATGAGGTTGTGAGGCTGCTTAGTGTTCCAGTCTAGACCGTTTCTGACCGGGATCCGAGGTTTAGTAGGATCACCATAGTATTGATGATGCGTCTTGGGAGGGCGAGGTTACGATTAGAGAGCGCTATCTCCATCCTTTTGTAGATTGATTATGCCTTGACAAATATACTTGATGATGTTTTCTCTTCCTTTGTCTGTTCTGTAAATTTTGAGGACGAAATTTTTATTAGGTGGGGAGAGCTGTAAGGCCCGTATCCTAATCCGTACTGTTCCGTAGACTTTCGCGATCCTTCCCGTCGAATTTCGGCAACCTGCGACCTATAATCGACGTCTGTGCACAACCATAAGTCGTATCCCGTATATCTGAGTCGGCTCAATCCGAGACTTGTACCCTAGCGGCCGCGCCATCGCTGCGGTTCCGATACCGCGTATCATGCGCCTAGGCGATACCCAGGCCAGGAGATGTGGGCACGCGTTCAGTTTGAGAAAACACCGCGCATTGCAAAGCCCAAGAGAATCTCTACAACATGTCCCATCAATCAATCAATCACCTCATGTCAAGTACAAGAGCAACCCCAAAGTCAACTCTCTCCCTCTCTCTCTTACACACCCATACATGTCAAGTACATCTATCAACTCACATCCATCACTCACACCCATCACCTCTCTTACAACCACCCTTTCTCTCTCTTTCTCAACACATTTTCCAAGCAACCAAAGTGGTGGACGTCCAAGCATTTCCAAGGAGAGAGTTCGATGTGTGTGGCCCACTACCCACCTCAAGATCCATCATCCTAGCCCTTTATTTCTCATCATCCTCCATCAAAGTGAGACACAGAGTTCGGCGTTCCATCGGACCAAGAAGATCGAACGGTGGGTACTTTATAGGTCTAGATTTAATGCTTTGATGATGGGCTAAGTGAGGCCTACCGATTGATGGTATGGATCTCACTTTAGACCCTAGATGTGGCCGATGGCCCACCTTGATTCTCATGAGCATTCCATGATAGGGTCATTCTCCATGGACCCCATCATGATGTTTATTTTCCTTGCATGAATAAGGTCATCTGGACCTTGCATTTTGATGGAGAAGGAATCTCCACCGTTGATTTTGAATTGGTGGACCCACATGTAATGCGACCCACTTGATGTATGTTGTGATGTACGGAAGGGAGGGCCCATAGTTCCGGGGTCCCTCCATCACTCGATCTCTCTCTCTCTTTTTCCGTTGTTGATGGCCCATGATGTGTGCTTTCTATCCAAGTCGTCCAACTTCCTGGGACCCACTTGATGGACATGTTAAATCTAGCAAGCCATGTGGGCCCTACCTTGGGGTGATGGGAAAACACAAGTATCAGATTGATCCAAATCAAGTGGGCCCCATTACATGGGGGCCCACCAATTCAAAATTAATGGTGGAGATTCCTTCTCCACCAAAATGCAAGGTCTAGATGACCCTATTCATGCAAGGAAAATAAACATCATGATGGGGTCCATGGAGAATGGCCACATCATGGAATGATCATGAGAATCAAAGTGGGTCATCGGCCACATCTAGGGTCCAAAGTGAGATCCATACCACCAATCGGTAGGCCTCACTTAGCCCATCATCAAAGCATTAAATCTAGGCCTATAAAGCACCCACCGTTCGATCTTCTTGGTCCGATGGAACGCCGAACTCCTTATGTCTCACTTTGATGGAGGATGATGAGAAATGAATGGCTAGGATGATGGATCTTGGGGTTGGAAGTGGGCCACACACATCACACTCTCCTTGGAAATGCTTGGACGTCCACCACTTTGATTGCTTGGAAAATGTGTTGAGAAAGAGAGAGAGGGTGGTTGTAAGAGAGGTGATGGGTGTGAGTGATGGATGTGATTTGATAGATGTACTTGACATGTATGAGTGTATAAGAGAGAGAGAGGGAGAGAGTTGACTTTGGGGTTGCTCTTGTACTTGACATGAGGTGATTGATTGATTGATGGGACATGTTGTAAAGATTCTCTTGGGTTTTGCAACGCGCGGTGTTTTCTCGAACTAAACGCGGGCCCACATCTCCTGGCCTGGGTATCGCCTCGGAGCGTAATACTCGGCGTCGGAACCGTGGCGACGGTGTGGTCACTAGGGTACAAGTCTCGGATTGAGCCGACTCAGATCTACAGGATACGACTTAAGGTCGTGCGCGAACGTCAATTATAGGTCGCGGGTTGCCGGAATTCGACAGAAAGGATCGCGAAAGTCTACAGAACAGTACGGATTAAGATACGGGCCTTACAAAAACCCTGATCAAAACACCATTGGAACCATCCCCCAACCAAGTTTCTTTGTGTGCAGTTCTTGCCCTTAGGTCTCATGAGCACTTCTTTTGCCACTCTTTTCAACCAACTCATGCACATCTCCTTGCCCATGGCTTCAACATCTCTTTTGAAGGATAGAATGAATTTCATCAAAATGGAAAGAATTACAACTGGAGACTCTCTCCAAACGCAAGTTGTTGAAGAAAGGATAACCCACTGCTTCATCTCATCGCCCGTGCTGCAACATTTCAATTGCCTTCTTATATCACATTCTCCTAAATAGCCTTAATCTATCCCTTTTAAGTTCCTCAACATTATTCTAACTTCTAAGCAACTTATACTATGCTCCTTTCTTCCAACCACTAATGCAAACATCCAAGAGCACTGGTCTATGTTGAGTGGCCAGAGATTCACATGGTATCAATTCACAATCCTTACATGTTGAGCTCCTTCCTTCAAAGCACAAAAAGGTCTATTTCACTATTCATGATAGGCACTTTACAAGAGTATGTACATTATATTTAAGCTATGCAGTCTGCACATGTATCTATCCAAAATCAGAAAGCATTGTTTCTAGAAGCGATGAAGGCATAAACTTTAATGTGAGGAGTATGCTCAGTTGAGGCATTGCCTGAGAGGAATGATACAGCCCTGAGATGTACACCTTTCCTAATTTTCTCTAATCTATTATTTTATCTCGAAGTTCAAGAAAGAAATCATGCAACAGGTGCTTCATACCCCTCTGTTGCAAGGGCTGAACACCTCCACCCAGTTTTGGCCTTCCACAACAGTGATTGAAAGACATTAGCATGTTTGGACACAGTTTTTACAGTTCTTTTTTTTCATTCTTTTTTTTAATGAGATTGCAATATGTGAAAAATGAATCTGCAGCATTGAAAAAAATGAAACATGCAAATGCCCAACAACCTTCGGGTCCTTGTCAAGACAAAATGCCATCATTGCATAGGCAACATATACATGGTATGTGCAGCTTGGTGACTTCCGAGCATCCAAGAAGTACTTGCGAGCTGCTTCAATGCCTTCAGTTCTTCTTAAAAAGCGGATAAACTGCAGCCATAAACCCAAATGCATCGATCACAAACAAACAATACATTCCATGGCATAAGGAATGGATCTGTTAAGATAACCAAATATTGCTACCTGTATGTGCGCGAGTGCTGTTGCATTGACCGCATTAGCCAAAAGGCCCTCGTATATTTTCTTAGCAGGCTGCATGCAAAGCCAAAATCAGCAGTAAAGAGAGTAATAACTGGAAGATCGAGTATTTCACAAAGGAAAAAAGAAGAAGAAGAAGAAGAAGACTTGTGAAACCTGAATTGCTCCACGGGACTCCTCAAGTTCCGCATAGGCATACCTAAGCACTTCAGAATCTAGCAAAACAATTATGAAATAGTTAAGCCAGCAAAATTGTGGGTGCCTTTTAACTAAACTGCCTTTTCATTATAACAACTTCAGGGAAGTTCTCAATGTCATCACATATACCTTTTTATCTCAAGCACTCCATCCCCACGCATGTACCACATGTCAGAGATCCAGACTGTTCATCTGCCGGTCCTACTGTGGATGGTCCATGCTCTTGGATGATCTTAGCAACAAAGTGCAGATTACAAATGAATGGATACAAAAGATGAAGCAAAGGTGCGTTCAATGGCAGATATCCCCCTATCAACAGCTAGGATCAACTCGCTATGGCTATTTTTGGGATACGATGATTGTTCGAAATATCCCCAATATTATTGAAATGTCCCCGATATTATCTGAATCTCCAGCTCGGTGATACCAATAACACTCATTGAATCAGAAATTCCGGGTATCAGAGATGCATCGCCAAGTATTGCCAATGTATCGCCAATATGTTTGACTATGTAATTTCCAAGAGTCACTTGTATTGCCATTTGCCAATGCATCACCAATATTTTCGACCATGTAAATTCTAGGTGTTGCTTGTGTCGCCAATGTATTAGTAATATTTTGACAATATTGCCAATGTATCGATATCAACAGAAATCTGTTTATTAAAAAAAATTCATTTCGAACTTTTTTATGGGCACATGATTGTATGCAGTGTTCAATTTTGTCGACAATAATATCCCGTGTTCAATTTGTTGATGATAATATAGCGATATTATTGTTATGCCATGGACGATATCGAGACCGCAATCTTTCGTTTCATTTCCAGTTGTCAACGATTTCTCTGCGAAATATCATGTGTTGTCAATATTCTGAAATATCGATGGATGCTTGGATGGAAGGTTGGATGGTTGGACTGATTTCTTACGATAGCACATGCTGTTATGTATGCATTCTTTTTGCAATTTTTTATTCTTAAATATGCAAATGTGTATTGTAGCATCTCTTGAAGTTTCACTGAAAAATTCTACTGTTTTCCCCATGTTTCCCCACAATTCCGGTTTCGGCAATATCGATATTGTGTCCGCATCCCCGGCCAGCAAAACTTTTAGCAATGCTGCTACTTCGAACATCAGATACGACCCATGGATTTAACATGAGTGGTTTCGGAGCACGACTCACCATTGGGACTGAAACCATTACAACACACCCTGTAACAGTCATTTTGGTCAGTTTCAGTCCCGTTCCAATCTGGTGATTTGTTTCGTTCGTTTGGAACGAAACTGATACAGCTCAGACGAAACTAAGTCATATCAGATGATTTTAAAAAAAAAAAAACCATGGTGTGATCCATCCATGGCAGGATGAACGGTCCAGATCTCAAACATGTGTCCCATCTATGGGATAGGGAGCTTGATGACTAATGTAGATATAAGCATTCAGCATCAAATCCTTACCCATGATTTAAGACAGGAGAGAAGTCCAGCTCAGACTATTAAACATGAACAGAGTGATGTTGACAGTATGAATTACTTTCTTCTTCTTCTTTTATAGCATGAATTACTTGACAAGTTTTAAAGAAGAAAAAATTCTGTAAATACCAGGAAGAGCCTTCAAAGCCCGCTGGAATACTTTCATTGCAGCTTCAATCGAACCACTTTTCGCATGCCATGTAGCATAGTCATACCAGATATCCGGATAATGATACAGATACATCAGGCACTGAACTTGACAGAAAAATAAAAAAAAGTCGATGAATAATTTATACGAGTCAATCCCAATTGAAAACTGATAGCAAACCTCTAGTAAAGAAGAATGACGGTATGCAACATAACAACCAGAAAGATGCATATTAGATGGGGAACAGGAAATAAACAGGCCAGGTTTAATTCCACAAATATGATGGTATATATCCAGCCAATACGTGGAAGACTTGCCAACTAAAAAACAGAATCAGTAGATCTAGAAATTCAATAAGACAAATTCATTCAGAAGAAAAAGAAGAGAAGTTAATAAAGAAGAAGAAAGAAAGAAAGAAGAGAGGAAAAATGCATTCAGAAGAATAGAAAAGAAGAGAGGAAAAAAAGCGTTGAAGGGCAAATCTAATCCAAACAGTTACTTAAGGGGTGTTCCCTAAAAGCAGTGAACAAGATAAGAATGTTTCAGATTTATTATGAATTCATGATCAAGACTAGAAAAATGGGGAGAACAGGACCCACTAAATGCGGTTTCCATTTCCCACTCTGAACCAACAGCAAGGTAGATTGATTCTGATCAAATAAAAAATAAAGTAAAATAAAACCTGTCAGATTTTAGAAGGTTTCATTATGGACCAATCTCATAACTATTTAATGTGTTTATTGTTTTTCTTCACGTTTTTGGGATTGTACTGATTTTATACTATAGGTTTTCACAATGTTTTATCCTCGTTGTGTTGTATTTTATTAGCCTGTTGAATAAATTTCACTATCTATTCCTAAAAATAAAATATTAAAAAAAAAAAGGAGCTTTGCTGAGCGCGCACATGTGTGCAATAAAGCTCATGTATGCGACACACGTGCCAGCATGGCACATAGGTACAAGATATAATCCATCCATCAGGTTGGTCCAAACTTCTGCATGTTTTCCCAAAATTGAAATCTGGTCCAATCAGCATGTGCACCGCATATTGGAAACAGGTGGATGGGAAGTTTTTCAGAGACATACATTTGTTTTTCAAACTGTGGCCCAGCTGGCCAGTGGATCAACCTGATTCTTGGGTTAGGGCATCAATATGGTGGTGCCGTTCTGATGGATGGATTGTATCTTGGACCTACCGTGCCATGCTAGCACATGTGGTGCTTACATGAGATTTATTGCACATGTGCGTGGGCCCAGCAAAACTCGAAAGAGAAAAAATCTTCAAACAATAAAAACCATTGCAAAGAGTAAAAGGCACTAAGCCATCGCCATTTTGGTATACCTGCTCATATGTGAAGGCAACTCGTCTGTTGGAGGATGCAGTGTCAATCCTTTGTGGGTTCCCCCTGGGTATCACGTAGCGTAGAATCAAGCTCAAGGATGGAAAGGCTCATTCAACTAAAATATATGCCCACTAATGCAACGTGCAAAACCATACAGGTTTGTCACACTGACACAACATGCACCTATATGTTTCTAGACTACACAACATTGAAACATTTTGGAAAAAAAAAAAAAACAAGGGACACTCCAGGAGTACTGGCCAGATGTGGGGCCCATCTGATGTATTCACACCATCCAACTCATCCATCAGATGCATGACCTCAGAAAAGCCCTAAGGCCCAATATTCGGCCCGGTCCAAAACAGAAGTGGATCACAGCAAAGGAAACAATGTGAGAGGGAACACCCACCCATGAATTTTGCAGGGACACAGCCGAGTCATAAAACAGCCTGGTTTTTTACCTGACCCTACATCTGCCATGGTTGAAGGATCTGAAGTAGAGAGTGGATTCTATATATAAAACACAGTAGGTCCCCCACTCAAAAAAAAAAAATGGTGGACATTCCCGCTCAATGTGTTCCATGTGCTACGGCCCACCTGAGTTTTGGATCGGGCTGATTTTGCAGGCTTGGGGTTTTTCGAGGTGAAGCATACATGTTTTATTCCGCAAACACATCGCTGGGATCCACGTCTGTCTGATACCACCATAACCTTACAATGGGAATTGTACCACTGGAGTGCATCCCAAAAAACAATGCATCTTTATAAAGGCAAAACTTTTTAATATGTAGACCAAAAAAAAAATATCATCATTAATATACCCAAATGAGACATTGCTTGCTTGCTTCAAAACATGTACATTTTGGATAATCACTTACTTTTCAAAGGCTAAAAACCTCTTCCATGCCAGGTACTGTTGCTCTTCCTGCAGGACATCAATCAAAAAATTAAGTTAATACAATTGATGTGGCATGTAAGAAGTAGAGCCTTGCTAAGTCCACAGGTGTGTGCAATAAAGCTCAAGTACACGCCATAGATCTGCCAGCATGGCAGGGTAGGTCAAAGATCCAATCCATCTATCAGAACAGCACCATTATATTGATGTCCTAAACCACATATTAGATCCATACAGTGGTTAGGTGGGCCACAGTTTGCAAAACAAATGTACGGCTCTGAAAAACTTCACTGAAGTTTTCTAACCCATCCACCTGTTTCCAATATTGGCTGACATGCTGAGTGACCAGATTTCCAACACGTACAAGGTTGGACCAACCTGATGAATGGACTGGATTTCGCACGTATGTGCCATGGTGGCACATGTGTGCTGTGTACATGAGTTTTATTGCACACATGTTTGCGTTATTAACAAGTGTTCAAAGTGTTAGTATTGCTACAAGTTTCGTTGGCCGGGGATATGGAAACAATATCGATATTGCTGATAATATCGATGATAACAGGAAATGCGAGGAAACATGGGGAAAACGGTTTTCCAATGAAACTTGAGGAGATGTCATAATACACATATTTGCATATTTATGAATATAAAAAATTGCAAAAATAACGCATACGTGATAAATTTCCATTTAATGGAGGCCTAAAAGCATGTGTTGTCATAAGAAATCAGTCCAAACATCCCATCTATCCATCCAACCTCCAACCTTCCATCCAAACATCCATCAATATTTCAGAATATTGGCAACACGATATTTCCCAATAAATCATCGATAATTGGAAAGGAAATGAAAGTTTGTGGTCTCAATATCGCTCGTGTTGCGATAACAATAATATTGTGATATTATCATCAACAAATTGAACATTGCATGCAACCATGTGCCCATAAAAAATATGAAATGGGAATTTTTTTAAAACAGATTTTTGGCGATATCGATACATTGGCGAGGTTATCAAAATATCACCGATACACTAACGATACAAGCAACACATTGAATTTACACAGTCAAAAATATTGGCGATACATATGGTCAATACAAGTGACACCCGAAATTTACAGTGGAAAATATTGGCAAAACATTGACGATATTGATATATTGGCGATACTAAGCAATATATCATTGATACTAGGAATTTTTAATACTACCAATGTTATCGGTATCGCCGAGCTAGAGATGCAAATCATATCAGGGATATTTCGATTATATCAAAGATACTTCGAATAATGCAAGTAACAACCTCCACTAAAGAAACAGAAGTTCCCTGATAGATGAACTTTATAGTTGGATCTTGTCACAAAATCCAACAAAGCAAGATGGATGGTAAATGAGAATAGGTTGAAGCAATTCAAAAACTTCAAGTGGACGCAACAATGATGAAGACCATCTTATTACTATCGAATATAATCTTGGTTTCATCAATAACAATCCATGGAACAAAGAAATTTTATAAAGGGACTTCACATAGTAAAGACATTCTCAAGTCCCATTCCTCCCTTTAGAAACAGAGTTCCTGTACAGCACAAAACTGCAGATCGGAATTGAGAGGCAAAAATAAGTCATGCCAAGATTGAGACTTTTTGAAAACTTTTGAATTATATTACATATTAGGGTTTTGCTAATATCCCCACCTCCATGGGAAGGTTAACAGCATCCCCAAAGCTTTTAAATGACATGTGGGACGCCTAATCATCAATTGGGACAGTTCATTCACCAGTAACATTGGGAGCAAACCATGGTGCAGCGTGCAAGAATCACACAGATTGGATGATCCTAGCCATTTGAATGTGGCCAATTTGATACAACCGTCCATTGTTTACAAGCCATAGATCACATGATTTGAATTATCAAACCAAAGTGCTACTTTGGAATCATAAGCAACACAAAGTGGGATCTATCAAATAGATGTTTCAAGAGGATGATGGGACCTATTTGTTTCTCAATTCAATCTTGACTGTCCATTTTTTATGCTATTGATCGGATGTTTAGGATCCATCCGATTGGTGTAATTTTTGCAACATGGCTTGCCCCTAGTTGTATGAATAAATGAACGGTTCAAATCGACGAGAGGTCATCCCAAGTGTCAACGTCCCATGAAGGCGGGGACATTAGCAAAACCCTATATATTATTTTTAAAAATATTTTTTTTTTTACACACACACACACCACTCACACCTATATATTATGTGATCAGCCAACCACAATTAGCTGGGACAAGGCTATGATGATAGAGACGATATGTTATGAGATTACGTATCTAATATGATACCATCATATTTTGCATCATAGGGCTACACTAAGCCTCTAGGTCAAGAGTTGAGTATTTTGTATCACAAGCCTACATTATTTTGCAACAAACATGTTGCATTGAAGTCATAAACCAAGCGCAGCATTTGTGGATTGATTTTAAGACACATTTGGGATAATTTCATCCAACAAATTATTATTTTTTAGAGATCATCCAATAAGATTCAGATGAGCAGATGAGCCGAAGATTAAGATCCGAGAATTTTGAGCTTGAAGTAACTATGCCACCAATGGATGCATATTACAAATTGAGGTTCCATCAACATACTCTCAATCAACCTAAACAGGGTTCCCCCCATGTGTCCAGCACCCGCCAGTCTCTCGTTAACATTTATGTCCTTAACATTCATATTCCGAAAAAAGCTTCCTCTCAAATAAATGCCCAGAAAATACAAGATCTTTTATTTTCTCCGCTAGCCTTCAACAAGGATACCCTTCATCCCCAAGAAACTTATGGCTTCTCTCCTTCTGGAATCCCCAAACTATTGCATATGGAAGAATTCTCTATAACACATACCCACTGTAATGAATGGGCTTCCCAGGTTCTTCCTCTTTTATTCACTTCCTGTCTTGCTTTCGCAGTGGGCTTTTTAATAAATTTTTCATTACCCCTCAAAAAAAAACCCCGCAAAGGACACCCAAATGCCCATCCATCAGGCATTTTTCCAACTTTTCGAGCTAAAAATCTGGTTATGGGCTCTGAACATCTTTAAGGCATTTTTCTTACTTTTAAAGCTTAAAATCCAGATAAAGCCACCAAAATGCCTGTCCTTAAGGCATTTTGCAAAATTCTCGGATCAATGTTCTCGCCCACCTTGATGGGGACATCACGCGCACGCACACCGCCCCCCCTACGCACATACGCAAAGAAAATGAGGGCCTCACCGTCGATCTGGCTCGATGATGATATCCAAGGAGGGCCTCCTAGTTAGAACATGGAGTTTTGGTTCAAGAGAGTGGGCCCGATAGTCAAGTAAAGCCCATCATGGGATCTCATGATCGTGGCCCACTAGTCGGATTAAGTTCATACTTTAGGTTTTGCTTATTTATATTATTTAGAATATCATGAACGCTTTAGATTTCTTTGATTGGTTTTTATTTTAGTTTTCTTCATCGCCAAGTAATAGGTTGCGCACATGGCGCGAATTTTGAAGTATAGGGTTTTCTTATAAATAGGCACCCCTTGTAGTTCTTTTAATTCAATGAAGATTAATAAAAATTGTTGCGTTTTCCTGCTCCTTTCCGAGTTATGAAAACCTAATTGGGTGCAAAGCCCTCCCTTCTTCGAAGGGCTAACTACCGTGGTGCGAAGCCGCATCTATCCCGATTCGCCCCTACCTTCTTCCATCCATATTTCTCCTCCTACAAGCATTCCATCTGGAAATCCATCAATAGTTGCAGCCGTTTTCTCTCTACAGCAGATTTTCAGAATCTGGCCCTGCAGGAGGGCTAAAATTTCGGCGAAGCACCACGCACAAACCGTGCATCGGATCGAGCTAAGATTTGGGAGTTTAGAGTCCATCCCTGGACGACCAGGGACAAGATGGCCTTTTTCTGAATAGTGGGCCCCAAACACGTGCAGTCGTAATCACACGCACGTGCGTTTGGGCCAGTGTGGTTGTCCGCACGCGGGAACTGTCTTTTGGTACAGGTTTTCTTCTTATTTTACCCTCTCAAACCAGTTTTTCATAAACCCTAACCCTAGATTGCATTATCCTTAATTTATTTGCCCCTTTTCTCACCCTAGGGTTCCTTGAATTGAAATTGGTGAATCCCTTAGATTAGGGACTGATTGTTGTGCATGTGTGGATGATTACTGCTCATCTTTGAGCATCGTTTGGTTTATAATTTTAACAGATCCAGCCCTAACATGTGTAGGCCTGGACCCGCATAGATTCCCCTTAATTGAATGGTATGGACTTTCATGTGGGATATGAAATTTGTGTAATTGTTTCTGAACTAATGTGATCTTAAGCCTGAAATCTCGCACATCATATTTAAATTTCATGTCCTGCATCACACCTCCACAAACCAGCCTCTCCTCAGCTACCATTACCCTCCCTTGTCAACAGGACACAATGTCCTACAATCATGGGTGATAATTTTTCAAGAGGAGAAGAATCAGACAGTCGATACTCTGAATCCCAAACCTACCCTTCGCTCCCCACATCTCTAGTCACATCCGTACCTCCCTCTCGTGACTAGGCCGATTTGGGCCCCATAACCCTTTTCCAGGAAGACATACCTGGTGATGTGATAGTAGCAGAGCCTCTGCAGATGCGTGCGGATTTCCCCCACCATCATCAAGAAGCCATTAATATGGTCTCCACTGAGGATAAAAGTAAAGAGGAATTATTCGACTCGATCCAAAACAAGAAATGGATCAGAGATGCGGTTGGTCATGTTGGAAGAGCCCTGGGATTATCGTTCGGAGACAGAGATGAGGACTACATCGCTCTATTTCAGTGTATCGAAAATAGAGGTAGACCCCTATCAGTTTCCAGAACTCCTACCAAACAGTTTCCTAGACCCATCAGCAATCAGGAACTCCAAAGCCTGCAACCGAGTCCGGGCCTTCTAGCTGCGTCCAGTGTAAGGCAAGGATGTAAGGGGAAACGGGGAAGTTCTGTGCCCCAATGAGAATCCTCTCTTGGAATGTAAGAGGGATGGGTTCCAAACAAAAAAGATGTCTGATCAAGGAATCCACAGGTAGGAAAGACCCGGATGTTATATGTCTCCAAGAAACTAAGGTCCCCCGGTTCAAAGATCATCTGCTGGCTACTTTGTGGAAAGCCAAGGACGCTAAGCAGGTTACTCTAGATGCCTCTGGTTCTCCGGGAGGCATTCAAGTTGCACGGAAGTCTTCCAAGTGGGACTTTTTGTCCTCCACAATAGGGGTTTTTTCGGCATCAGTAATTTTACAAGATAAGTTCTCTAATGTCCGCTGTCTCATTTCTGCTGTTTATGGTCCTAATGAGGATTTTAACAGATTAGAATTTTGGGATGAACTATCCAATATTAGACAGTCTTTCACAGGTCCGTGTTGTTTTGTAGGAGATTTCAATGTGGTCAGATTTGCGGCGGAGCATTCCCGCAAAAGAAGAACTTCCTCGGCCATGGAGGCCTTCTCAAAATGGATCCAATCCCAGGAGCTGGTGGATCTTCCACTATCAGGGGCAAGATTCACCTCGTCTAATGGGCGAAGGACTCAAATTCAATCTAGACTGGATAGATTTCTCCTATCCAATGACTGGCTAGAGGCCTTCCCAGCAGTGTCCCAGCTGGTTCTGTCCAGAACTATGTTGAACCACTACCCGATCTTGCTGTCGATGGAAGAAGACAACTGGGGCCCTAAACCCTTCAGATTCAATTCCTCATTGCTCAAGATTGAAGGATTTCATCAAAAGATTGTGGACTGGTGGCCCGCCTTCTAGGTTGATGGATTTGTTGGTCATAGGCTTCTCTGTAAACTCAGACTTCTTAAAGAATGGAAGGAAGGAGAGCTACGCAAGCGTCAAGCTGATACGAAAGCCTTATTCGCTAAACTCCAACGCATCGACTCTGTAGCAGAAGGTGTCTCCATGTCCCTAGAAGTGTTGACCAAGCGCATTCAAATCATCCAATCTATCTCGGCCAAGGCGCTAGAAGATGAAATATCCTGGAAACTGAAATCGAGGGCCAGATGGATCTCAGAGGGTGATAGGAACACCAGATACTTCCACAGCATAGCCAACATGCATGCCCGAGCTAAAGCCATTCTCAAAAGCACTGTGGATGGAACTCATATCGATGACAAACAGGAGATAGCCGAGCACATTGTCCTCCACTTCAAGTCCCTTCTCTCAGCTGAAGAGTGGATAAGACCCAAACTCGATGGCATAGTATTCAACTCGCTCGAGGAGTCAGAGGTGGACCTTTTGGAGGCTCGGTTTACAGAAGAAGAGGCCCAAGTGGCCATTGAATCGCTGGGGGGAGATAAATCTCCCAGTCCAGACGGGTTTCCTATGATGTTCTTCCTAACATTTTGGGAGACCATCAGCCAAGATATTATGGATTTTCTGCATGAATTTCATCACAGGGGAAGACTATCCAAAGGTCTAGGTGCATCTTTCATTGCGTTAATTCCTATGGTAGCTGGCGCGAGCTCCTTCTCTGAATTCCGTCCTATCAGCCTGATTGGGGGTCCTTACAAGATTCTGGCTAAAATCCTATCGACTAGACTATCTAAAGTGATGGGGAAGCTAATTTTGAAATATCAGAACGCATTCATTCGTGCCCTGCTTGCTAATGAGTGCCTTCATTCGTGCCACAAGTCTAGAATGAAGAGCATCTTCTGCAAGGTGGATATCGAAAAGGCCTAAAATCATGTGGACTGAGAATTTCTACAATACATGCTAACCCGTATGGTATTTGGAGAGAGGTAGAGGAGGTGGATTAAAGTGTGTCGGCTCGACCCACTTTTCTATTCTTCTCAATGGCACCCCTAAAGGTTTCTTCAACAGTTCGAGAGGTATTCGCCAAGGTGACCCCTTATCCCCTCTCCTATTCCTCCTGGTGAGCGAGGCCCTATCGTAGATGCTGCTTCGAGGCCAGGCTGCAGGTATCCTTAAAGGGATTGCGATGCCAGGGGTGCCCACTTCAATCTCCCACATTCAGTTTGTAGATGACACTCTCATCCTCTCTGAAGCGGACCCAGAGCTCATCGACAATCTGCGCATGACCCTACGTTGCTTTGAGGCTGTCTCGAGGCTAAGAGTCAATCTGGCAAAGTTTAAAATTTACAGCATCAATTTATCGAATTCAGATCTATCCACCTATGCTGACTCTCTCGAATGCCCGGCCGCTTCCTTTCCATCCACTTTTGTGGGGATCCCCCCCCGAAAATCAATGTGGGACAGGATTGTATATAAATTTCAGAAGTACCTCGCTAGGTGGAAGTGTTAGTATCTATCGATGGGAGGACGCCTGACTCTCATTTAGTCAGCCCTCTCAAACCTCCCCACATACTACATGTCTCTGTTCCAATGTCCTTCGTCGATCTTGCATCGCATAGACAAGCTTAGACGAGACTTTCTATGGTGCGGGAAGGATAACCAGAAAAAACTCCATCTTCTCGATTGGCAAGAGGTCTATAAGCACTTCCAAGATGGGGGTGCCAGCATTAAAAATCTGAAGACAATGAACAAGGCTCTCCTCGGCAAATGGACTTGGAGATTAGGCTCTGAAGGAAGTGCTCTATGGAACACCCTCATCAAAGGCAAGTATGGCATCTCTCCCGGTGGATGGTGGACTAAAGACTCTTCAGCGTATAGGGCCTCTTTCATCTGGAAAGGGATCTTGCGATCCAAGCAAGCATTGATCGACAATATCAGCTTTGACCTTGGCGATGGATCAGCCATTCGATTTTGGGAAGACCAATGGGTGGGTGAGGAGCCGCTGAAAACCGGATTCCCGAACATTTATCGCCTAACTCCAGATAAGAAAATTCCTGTTGCTAGTTGCTATGCTGCTTCCATTGACAGCATTGTTTGGGATGTGAAGTGCATAAGAAACCTTCACAACTAGGAGGTAACTGAATTTGTGAGGCTACTTGAGTGCATTTCTAAGGTGGTTCCCGACCAATCCTCATTAGACAAACTGCTCGACCCCGGACAAAACAAGTGTTTTTTCGGCGAAATCCTTATACTCATACCTTGCTTCCTCCCCCAATTCAGCGGGCCCTATTTCCCCTTTCATCTGGAATTACCCAGCCCCCCCATGACCTTTTATTTCTAGGATTCTAGTCTTTTCTGCTATCTCAGCTGTTTTTCTTGTACTTTTTATTTTCCTTAATATAATCCCGTTATCTTTGAAAAAAAAAAATCCATGTGAAGGCACCCAAATGCCCATCCTCAAAGCAATTTGCCCACTTTTCAAGCTAAACTTACAGGTAAGGGCTTCAAAATGCACATAATTGGGGCATGTTTCCCACATTTGAAGCTACAAATCCAGGGAAGGTCACCAAAAGTACTCTCAATCAGCCCAACCAGAGTTCTTTTAATGTGTCTAGCACCAGTCTCTAATTACAATTTAGGTCTTGGCCATTGGTGCTCCAAAATGATTCCTATCAAATAAGTGCCTAGAAAATTGCAAGAATTATTTTCTCCACTAGTCTTGAACAAGGATACCATTCATCCCAACACACCTATCGCTTCTCTCCTTCCAAATTCCCCATACAATTGCATGCGAAAGAATTCTCCATAACACATGCCCATTGTAATGAAAGGGTTCCCCATCATTCCAAAAGATCCACCACTTTTGCCAGGAAAAACCAGCTAGCATAAAAGTGGTTTTAGGAAGAAACATCCAGTCCAAGACAAATAACCGGAATAAAAATAATTCTGCACACACAGGGAGCAGCGAAGTTATCGAAGGTAATGCATGAAGCTTCATTCCTCCCTCCACCAAAACATCAGCCATGGCGTTGGCTTCCCCAGGGATAAGATTAAAAGAAATGGAGAACAGAGAAAGTAGTCCTCTAATTTCATTTACAATGTCTTGCCACGTAGTTCTCTAAATTCATTTACAATGTATTGCCACTTCCAAAATTAAGAAAACATTTCTTCAAAGAGACGATGCACATCAAAATGATTGCAAAAGCTAAAATGAGCAGGAATATCACCATCTTTCTCCTTAAGGTAATCAAATATCAGAAATCACTTGGCCAGCAGGACTTCAGTCTGGCTTCTAACTGAAGTGGAAGCCCTTGGGAGCAACAAATAGAGGAGAAATATCAAGGATTTGCAGATATACAAAACACACAGCATAGTTTTAGACCTAGCATGTTGGTTTGAGAAAGAGAAGATTAAAAACTGTAAATGAACCTTGCAGGAACCAGTTGGGGGTACAGCAAGCATATTCCAATCAATTTCATCAACATATTTCTTTCGCTCTCTGTAGACAGCCCTCGCACTGTTATACTTCGGTTGATATTCAGATAACAGTCCTTTTGCCTGCAACACACATCATCATAAATTTCCATACATCCATTTTACGTAATTCTTTCAGCAGTAAGAAATTGTGAGACTGCAGTCTAGGCAACACAATTTTTAGTAATAAATAGAGAAAGGTTACTGCATTCTAGAGAATACACAAATTTTAAAAAGTCAGGAGAAGTGCTGAATGGAAAAGGCTGAAAATGTATTAAAGTTCAGCGATGCAAAATATTGCAATTTAGAACCCGATGAGAAAAGGTGTCTACCCCAAGACAGATCATCATCATCATCTAAGCCTTATACCAATTAATTGGGGTCGGCTACATGAATCATATTCCACCATTCCACTCTATTAAGGGCCAAACCTTCAGTTAGACCATAGGTCATCAAGTTTTTTTATTAAAGTTCAGCTATGCAAAATATTGCAACTTAGAACCCCATGAGAAAAGGTGTCTACCCCAAGACAGATCATCATCATCATCTTACTACCTCCATTCATGTCCTTTTGGTCCTTCCCCTTGTCCTTTCAGAGCCTTCAACTTGTATCAAATCACTCCAAACCAACATGGTTCTGGATCTCTATTGCTCATGACCAGTGTTCATATTATCGGCGAAAAATCGATAATATTGCCGATATTATCGGTGTCGCTGGAGTTGCGACACCGAAACTCACTTTTTTCGTTTCTCTTCCTAATATCGGCGAATATTCGGCGATTTTATCGATTTTTAATGTAAAATACAGTTGTCGACCAAAAATCGCATCTCTGTCAAGGGATAACTGTAGCCAACAACTCCTTGATGATAAAAGGGACGATAATATAGGGAGCTGCGTAAATACCAAAAAAAATCGAAAAAAAAAGGGAAAAAAGAAACTTTTGGAAGTATGTACCTGTAGAATAGGATCGTTGATCGGAATTAATGGGGCGAAAAATATGCGAAATCTTGAGAAATTTGGAGAGATTTTTCGAGTTTTTAGGGTTCCCTTCCGGAACCTCTTCTATCGGCAGCTTTTGCTCGAGTTTTTTTAGGGTTTCGGGTTTTGAAACCCTTTTACAGAATCAGATTGCGTATGAGTTACTCGGTACGCTTTTATCGTGCTGAGTAAACTCAGTTGGGCCTACTGTGAATGTAAGTGGGTTATCCACACCGTCCATACATTTTTCTAGCTCATTTCAATGGTTGAGCCAAAAATTGAAGAATTCCCCAAAACTCAAGTGGACCACACCACAGGAAACAGTGGGAATAATGACTTCCACCGTTGAAACCTCATTAGGGCCCATAGTGATGTTTATTTATTATCCAACCTGTTCATAAGATCACACAGACATGGATGAAGGGAAAACACAAATAAAAGATTGATCCAAATGTTCTGTGGCCCCAAGAAATTTTGGACGGTAGAATTTCAATTCACACTGTTTCCAGTGGTGAGGTCCACTTGAGATTTGGATGTACTTAGTTTTTGGTTTAGAGCCCTAAAATTATATGTTAAAAAGGATGGACGGAGTGGATAAAATATTTAAATCATGGTGGGCCCCACAGACTTTACTCAGTACGCTTAGCGTGCTAAGTTACTCGGTACGCAATCCGCGTCCCCTTCTATTGCGTCCTACCCCGCTCGCTCAGACGGTAATCCGTCTGAGCAGGGCTCTATGGGGCCCACCATGATGTAAGTATTTTATCCACACCGTTAATTGCTTTTCTTAGATTATTTTAAGATCTTACTATGAAAATGAAGTAGGTCCACAACTCCAGTGGACCACACCAAAGGAAGATACAGAGATAATGACACCCACCGTTGAAACCTTCCTAAGGGCCACCATGATGCTTTTTTACCATCCAACCTATTCATAAGGTCATGTAGACGTTGATGAAGTGAAAAAACAAATATCAGCTTAATCCAAAACTTCTCCAGCTCCAAGAAGTTTTTAATGGTGGACGTTCAATCCCCAGTTTGTGGTCCACTTAAGCCCTATACTTGCCTCAGTTTTTGGCTCATATGTTAAAATGATCTGAGAAAAATGATGAACGGCGTGATAAAACACTTACATCACGGTGGGCCCCGCAAATCCCTGCTTAGACGGTAATACGTCCGGGCGGGGGTAGGCTGCAATCCGCGTCCCTTTGGAGTGAAAGCAGCAGGGGTGCTGACCTCGGTGGCTTGGATGTCACCAAGTTCCGTGGACCCCACCATGATGAATGTGTTATATCCACATGGTCCATCCATTTGGCGAGATCAATTTAGGTCATGAACCCAAAAATTAGACAGATCCAAATCTTGGGTGGACCACACCATAGAAAGCAGTGGGGACAATGATTCCTATCGTTGAAAACTTCCTAGGGCCCACAATGATCTTTATTTGTCATCCAAGCTGTCCATAAGATTGCATAGTCATCGATGAAGGTAAAAAACAAAAATTACATTGATCCAAAACTTCTATGGCCCCTAAGAAATTTTCAACGATAGACGTTCAAATTCACACTGTTTATTGCGGTGTGGTCCACTTAATCATTGGATATGCTTCATCTTTGGAATCAAGCCCTATAATTATACGGTAAAGTGGATGGATGGAGTGGATAAAAGTATATAAATCAATGGACCCCATAGAGTTGACTCAGTCCACATAAAGTATTACATGAACTCATTTTAATTACAATTGGAGTGATTTTGATTATAGTGGGCCCCATAAAGTATTATATAAACTCATTTTGATTACAATTGGAGCGATTTCTTATGGCAACGCATGCTTTTTGAGCCCTATTAAATGAAAACTTATTATTTAATGCATTGTTTTGTAATTTTTTTTATTCCTAAATATGCAAATATGTGTATTTAGGCATGCCCTGAAGTTTTACTGAAAAATTCCATCAATTTCCCCATTTTTCGCCATTTTTCTTCGCATTTCCAGTTATCGGCGATATTATCGGCGATAACGATATTATATCTTTATCTCCGGTTAGCGAAACTTGTAACGATACCGACAACTTGAACACTGCTCATGACCAAACGAAAGTCTACTCTCCCTCATCTTATTACCTATTGGTGTCATCCCTATGTTCCCTCAAATGCATTCATTTCTAATTCTATCCTTTTGTCTTGTCACTCATCCATCTCAACATCATCATTTCAGCTACACTCATCCTTCTTTTTTTTTGAAACGATCACGAAATTTGTATTAAAAGAAAAGGAGAAACAAAGAAAGAAAGATCACAAGAAGGCGATGACAACTAAGCTCCTAGGAAACAAAGATTACAGCCCTTAGGGAATCAACATTCGAAGCCCATTCTATGATTAACTGTTTAACTCTTCGCGCTGAAGAATCTGCCGTTTTGGACTCATTTCTGTAGCATCTGCCGTTTCTTTCTTCCCAAACAGCCCACCAAACAGCCAAAAGGGCTATTCGCCATATAGGGGTTTTTTGTCTTCCCAAACAGCCCACCAACATCATTATTTCAGCTACACTCTTCTTATGAACATGTTCTTCCTTAACTACTCAACATTCTATCCCATAAAGCATGGCCGGTCTTATACTAATCCTATAAAATTTCCCCTTCAGTTTGAGTGGTACATAAAGATCACATAAATCTCTAGAGGCACATCTCCATTTTCTTGCGCCCTTGAATTTTATGGGCAACATCCTTCTCAACCTCTCTACTCTCATAGATTATTGATCCAAGGTATCGAAAGTGATCATTTTGCAAAACTTCTTGGTCAGATTCAGGCTTGCATTCAATCGGCAACTTTTTTCCATTTTAGTCAATGGGTCGCTGAAGGGTTACTTCAAAGCTCCAAGGGGTATTAGACAAGGTGATCATTTATCCACCTATTTGTTTGTTGTGGTCAGGAAAGCGTTGAGTAAGATGTTTCATAAAGGGGAGGAGATTGGTCTATTAGAAGATTTGAAGTAGCAAATGGTTTTTCTTCTTCTTCTTCCTTTTTTTCTGTGTGTAATCAAATGATACTCTTTTGTTTTGCGATGTGAAGGTGGGATCGGTTGATAATCTTCGGAAAATCATAGTGTGCCTTGAAGCAATATCTCGGCTAAGTACCAAATTCACCAAGAGTGAAATGCTTGGAATCCAGGTGGATAGTAAGGAGCTTACACAGTTGGCTATGGTATTCAAATATCAAAAGGGGGGCAAATAATCAAATGATACTCTTTTGTTTTGCGATGTGAAGGTGGGATCGGTTGATAATCTTCGGAAAATCATAGTGTGCCTTGAAGCAATATCTAGGCTAAGTACCAAAATCACCAAGAGTGAAATGCTTGGAATCCAGGTGGATAGTAAGGAGCTTACACAGTTGGCTATGGTATTCAGATGTAAAATGGGGGGCAAATAATCAAATGATACTCTTTTGTTTTGCGATGTGAAGGTGGGATCAGTTGATAATCTTCGGAAAATCATAGTGTGCCTTGAAGCAATATCTAGGCTAAGTACCAAAATCACCAAGAGTGAAATGCTTGGAATCCAGGTGGATAGTAAGGAGCTTACACAGTTGGCCATGGTATTCAAATGTAAAAAGGGGGCCTTTCCTATGACTTACTTGGGTTTGCCTCTATGCATTGGGAAGCCGGTCGGCACCTTTGGGATAAGGTTATCAAGAGATTTGAGAGGAAGTTCTCGAGTTGGAAGTGTCATTTTCTATCGTTAGGAGGCTACTTAACTCTTATTAAAGCGGTCTTTTCTAATATGGCCATGTAATTAATGTCGTTATTCAAATGCCCTAAGTCAAAAAGGAAGTTTCATCTCCTTAGGTGGGAAGATGTTTATAAGCTAGTATCTAAAGGCGGAGTGGGTATAAAGGATTTGGGAACTATGAACATGGTGCATCTTGGGAAGTGGTTATGGAGATTTGGTTCCGAAAGGAGAAGACTTTGGACGGAGATTATTGCTAGTAAATACGCGGTGCAGAAGGGTGAATGGGGTGTGAAGAGCTCATCTCTATACCATGTGTTTAGTCTTTGGTAGGTGGTGGCTTCGGTTGAGTGTTTGTTTAGTAGAGGGATCTCCTTCTCTTTGAGAGTCGGAAATCAAGTTCACATTTGGGTGGACGTGTGGTGCGGAGATCAACCACTTCAAGTGATGTAGGACATGGAAATTAAATATGATATGCAAAATTTCAGGCTTAAGATTATACTAATTTAGAAACAATCACAAAAATTTCACATCCCACATAAAGTCAAACATTCAACAAAGGGGATCTACAAGGGTCCAAGCCTACAAATATTAGCGCTGGATCAATTAAAATTATAGACCAAACAATGATCAACGGAGAGTAGATTTATCTACACATGCAAAGGATTATTTCCCCTATCCAAGGGATTCACATGTTTCAATTCGGAAACCCTAGGGTTGTAAAAGGGGAATAGAATTTGGGATTTAGGATCATCTAGGGTTAGGATTCAAGAAATAAGACAAGAGAGGAGTGAAATAGAGGAGAGAAATGAACCCGAGATGTACCACACGTGTAGACAGCAGCAGGGTCCAAACGCACGTGCGTGGGATCCTGCCCGCACGTGTGTGGGACCCACAAACCCAAAAAACGGAGAGCTTGGGTCTGGTCGGCCAGGAGTGGGCCACACACACACCAAATTTCAGGATGATCCGACGTCTGGTCTGTGCGCGGTGCTCCGCCAAAGTTTCAGCCCTCCCTCGGGGCCTGATTCTACAGATCTGCTGTAGAGGAAGGATCAGGGCTGCAAAAGAGGGTGGATTTGAAGCATGGATGGCTGTGGGAGATGATGAATATAGCTGGTAGGAGATGGGGGCGATTTGAAATGGATGTGGCTTCATACCACGGTAGTTAGCCCTTCAAAGAAGAGAGGGTTTCGCACTCAATTGGATTTCCACAACTCAGAGAATTAGAGAAGCAGGAAAACGCAAAATTTTATTCATAATATTCAATGAAAAATACCTACAAGGGGTTGCTTATTTATAAGAAAAACCTATACCCCAAAAGTCGCGTCATGTGCGCACCCTATTACTTAGAGACGAAATAACAAAAATAACAACTAATCAAAGCAATCTAAACCGTCCATGATATTCATAATAACAATAATAAGCAAAACTCAAAGTACTGGATCATCTAGAGTAGTGGGCCACGATCATGAGATCCAATGGTGGGATCCACATGACGATCGGGTCCACTACAAGGAATCAAAACACGGTCCTCTAACTAGGAGGCCCTCCCTGGACGTCGTCATCAATCCAGATCAATGGTGGGGCCCTCCTCCTAGCGTACGTACGTAGGGGGGCTTGCGTATGCGCGAAATGTCCCCATCATCAAGAAGCTTTCCCCATAGTGGTTCACATTGCTTCGGATAGATTTATTTCTGTGGACAAATGTTATTCGATATGCAGCAGTTCTATGGTGTGGTCTCCCTCTTGTCGTATGGATATAACAGATGAGGAGATTTATGGAGCTGACAGAGTTGTTAAATCTTTTCAAGAATGTGATCCCTTTAGTTCATGACTCAGATGATTTGGCATGCTCATAGTTCAGGCCACTTTTATGTTCGTTCTTTCTATAATATGATCCGTGGATCGCCCCACATTTATTTATATCCGTTCCATATGTGGTTTTATGGAGCTACTCCTAGGGTGGCGACATTCGTTTAGTTAGTGGGAAGAATGAAAGTGCTAACTATCGATAATTTACAAAAAAGATTCCTAGTCCTTCCAAAACATCTGTTTGATATGTACAAGAGATGCAAAGTTTGATCACCTCTCCATTCACTGCACATTTGCTCGAAAGATGTGGGACCACTTCCTGGATGCTTTTCATATTACTTGGGTGATGCCGAAGTAGGTTGTGGATCTTTTATGGGCTTGGCATGGAGGAAGGGTGAGTAAAGTAGGGAAAGACGTGTGGAGATTGCTTATTCTAAAGATTTTTATCCAAATGAAGCAATCGTAATAGGCGGTATGTCCAAAATAGGAGCTCTATGCTTCAAGAGATCATTAGGGAAATTAAATGTAATGTCTTGGGTTGGGCTTCTTGTGTTAAGGTAGTTAAATCTGCTAATATATCCTCATTTTTTTTGTGTAGTGTTGGGTTGTATTCTTTCGCCCGTTTTGCGTGCTTCTAATAAATTTTGTTCTCTTTGAAAAATATAAATAATAAATAATAAAGCAATCTTAACTAATTCCTCTTTTTCACTCCTATTGTTTCTAAACTTGCACTCCATATACTATGTTTCAGCCCAACTAATTTTAAATCCTTTAGATCCTAAGGCATCCCTCCATAAATTTGCTTTTATGTTTACTTCCTCTTTCGCTTTGTCAATCAAAACTATGTCACCTACAAACAACATACACCATGGGAATCTCTTCTTGCAAACTCCTCGTTAACTCATCCATAACCAATGCAAAAAGGTACAGGCTCAATGCCAACCCATGGTGTAAGCCTATTCTAATTGGGAATTTCACTTGTCTCTCCACTACTTATTACTGCTCCCTCACTCACATCCTTAATCACATCAATATATCCTCTTGAAACTCCTTTCTTTCCCAACACTAATCTACCCTAAGATGATTGTTTAATAAGTGGATAAAAAAGGACTATCCAAAAATGGCCCATAAAGTCAAAGTTTATGGGGTTTTTTAATATACATACAAGGGCTCAAGCCTGAGACCTCAACATTGAAGCACAACCTGCCAACCATTGAGCTATGGGCTTGAACCCAAAGCTTGCAAGTTCTTGGAAATAATTTTAAAAAATGGACGTCTTCAAGAGTTGAAACTACATCTATAAGTGGAGTAAAACATTTCTGGTTATATATATGGATGTTGGGGTGTGTGTGAATGTATGTAAAGTGGAATAAACACATTACCAGTGCACGGCTAACAGAATTTTCAAAATTTTCATAGTCTTTCCAAAGCTGTTCCACATGATGAGTTGGGGTGACAATGGCTTTTTGGTATGCTTTCCTCA
Organism: Magnolia sinica; assembly: GCF_029962835.1. Taxonomy (NCBI): domain Eukaryota; kingdom Viridiplantae; phylum Streptophyta; class Magnoliopsida; order Magnoliales; family Magnoliaceae; genus Magnolia; species Magnolia sinica. The sequence goes on along the minus strand of NC_080587.1, from coordinate 9,113,954 downwards.
TAGATGTCATGCGCTGTGACTCTTCCTGAGCTGTTGTAGCCTGCAAGAGTATCATGAAAAGTTTAAGAAGGATTGAAAGGTGTGAGAAACTCATATGCTACACAATATGGCTGATAGCATTTGAATTCCCAAAAAACATTAGCAGATAAAATAATGGAAAGGCAATTGACGAACCGGCAGTGACTTCAGAAAAGTGATGTACTCCATCCATACAGGTCCTGAGGCAATGTCAGTTCCTGATACAACATTCACATCATAAGTGTTTTCAAACCACTAAAAGTTATAACTGCCATCACTCTATAAATTTATATTTGAAAATCAATAAAAAATCAGGGTAATAGTTACACTGCCCAACTATATTCCCCTTCGCAAGTAGCTACACTCATTGTTCAAAGTATCCCCGATATTATTTGTATCTCCAGCTCAGCAATACTGATAACACCGGTAGTTTCAGAAATTCCATGCATCGCAAAGTATCACCAATGTATTGATATTGCCAATTTATTGCTAATATTTTTTACTATGTAAATTTCAGGTGTCACTTGTATTACCAATGTATCGATATCACCAATACATCGCCAATATTTTCAACTACGTAAATTCCGTGTGTCGTGGTGATATTTCAATACTGTCGTCAGTGTATTGATATCGCCCAAAAAATGTTTATTAAAAAAATTCCATTTCAATTTTTTTTAATGGGCACATGGTTATATGCAGCATTTAATTTATCGATAATATCTCGATATTATCATTATCGCAACATGGGCGATATCAAGACCACAATCTTTCGTTTCGTTTCGTTTCCTTTCCAGTTGTCAACAATTTCTCTGCGAAATATTGTGTTGTTGATATTCTAAAATATTAATGGATGTTTGGATGGATAGATGGGATAGTTGGACTAATTTCTTATGACAGCACATGCTTTTAGGCCCCCATTAAATGAAAACTTATTATGTATTCATTCTTTTTGCAATTTTTTATTCCTAAGCATGCAAATATGTGTATTTTAAAACCTCCTAAAGTTTCACTAAAAAATTCCACCGTTTTCTCGATGTTTCTCCAATGTTTCCCCACATTTCGGTTATGGGCGATGTTATCAATGATATTGATATTGTTTTTGTATCCCCAGCCAGCGAAATTCATAGGGATATTGATACTTTGAACATTGGTTACACTAACGACATATTCCCCTTTGTGAGTAGCACGGAATAGTTGGGCTAACGTGCGGCATAATGCATAAAAATCGACAAGTGGGCCCCTTGCTATTCTATGCAACCAACCACTCAAGAATGTATTCCAGCATGATCCTATGTGTGTGTACCCGTGCTCAATGATATGCCCAGCAACTCTCCCTCACTGTGATGCTACTTCGTTTGCTTGCTTTTTGAGGCGTGCACATGACAGATGCGTTGGGTTTAGACTGTTTTAGCATGCAAGTGTTGGCACTGTAAGCCTCTACCAATGCCACTTTCCAAGAGCCCATGTAAAGGAGACAGGCTCATCTATGGCTGGAAACCGATTGTAGAATTTATGCCAATATGTCTTTCAAAAGTCAACTTGATTGGAGAAGGCAATGATGACAGTGACGGAGATGGCGATGAACATACACTAGGGTAAATATGTTGCTCTGGAGAAACTAAATTCATAGAAGCAATGGAAATATGCAAATCATGGAATCAAATTCCATTCAAAAATATAATATTATGTTATAACTTTTTTAAATCGCAACAAAAGAAAGGGATGATGAGAGATCATCCTAGAAGCATCCCAAACAAAACAAGATTTATTTTTTCTTTTTTGGTGAAACGATGATAATATTATTTCTAAAGGAGCCAAAGCCCAAACTTTACAAATATACAAGAGACCGGGAAATTACAACTCCCCCCCAAGAAACTGGAAAGGACTTCATGATCTTTGAATAAAGCCCATTCGGTTAAAAAAGATTTTGCTCTGCTAAACACCTTAGGAAACTACCTACCACCATTTTTAAAGCATTGGTTGTTCCTTTCCTGCCAAATGGTCCATATGCTTGCCAGTAAACATAATCTCCAGATTTTTCTCCCCGTCTTTTTCACCCCTCCTCCCTGTCAAATTGGGAAAAAACTGTTGACGGAACTTGGCACTACCCAATCAACTCCAAACAAAGCGAAGAAATGATCCCATAACCTCTTTGCCAAAGGGCAATGAAGAAAAAGGTGATCCACTGATTCCTCACCATGCATACACATCAAACAAACATTTGGGAGAATAAAGCTTTGCTTTCAAAGGTTATCTATTGTAAGCACCTTCTTCCTCCCCACTAGCCACGCAAGCGCCATACCTGCATATGAACAATGCCGCACAAGACCCATCAAGAATTCATCATAAAACCCCCAACAAATCTTCCTTTTTTTACAACCCTTCAGGTAGGGCACCCTCAAGGCCCACTCAATAAGACAAACTTTGCCTCTGAGGAGAACCAACTCAAAAGAATCCAATTGGCTATTGAAATTTGATAATAATGTTGTTGTGCTCCCTCCACACTAACCAAATCACTGCCCAAGAACTAGCTGACAAAGGATGAACTTCTTTTTACGACTCACACACCTAATCCTAGGATCAAAGAAGGTGCCCATTGAATGATCTGCCTAAGCCATACTGAATAAAGCCAGCATGTTGCTCCAAATCTCACAAACAAAACCACAATGGATAATAGATTGAGTGATTTTGCGTCTTCCATACTCAGCTAGCATCCATTTGTAATCATCATGCCTCTGCTACAAAGGTGGTCGATGGTTGATATTTTGTATTTTCCCACCAACCAGACAAACTCAACCACTTTCTGGGGTATTGCCAAATAAAAGTTGACGGCTTGACCTCAACGACCCCACTATCTCACTCGAGGAGACAGTAAACGATCGAACGAGAACTTCCCCGATGAATCGAGCCTCCAATGCCAAAAATCTGCCTACGAGGTCATGGGGCTGCTAGCTTGGAACAAATGCATATTGACAAACTCTTCAATCTCCGGTCTTATCCATGAGGAATGAACTTTTTTTTAAAGGTACAAGTAGACTGAGATAGAAGGTCAATCTAATAAATTCGTACAAAAATGAGGGGACCGGACAACCAAAGATCTCAAAACCGAGACACATTGAGCAACATCTGCCCCTTAATCTACAGCAATACTGAAGAGCCTAGGAAATTTGTCATGAGAGGAGCCTCCCCACAACATTTATCCTCCCAAAATCTAATGCGAGCACCACATCAACCACGCAGGAGATCTCGCAAGAAAAAGCGTCTCCCATCACTACCTTCTACACCCCAAAGACCTATATCGAGAAGTGCTAGGAGAGAACCACTCTCAGTCTTGTCTACCATACTTCTCCTCGATAATGTTCTTCCATAGGCTATCAGCCTCCAGACCAAATCTCCAATGCCACTTTACTCTAATACTCTACTCATAATTATTAGATCTTAGAACCCGATGTTGCCTTCTTCTATTTGGCTTGAAAACCTCTTCCCAAGCTACCAAGTGAAATCTTTTATTTTCTTCCAACCCTTCCATGAGTCTCTTTGCAATTTTTCAATTTGATGGATGACATTGATACATTTAAACGTAGAAATATAATATATTAGAAGGTTAGATAAAACAGCTTCAATCAGAGTAAGCGCCCACCCACTGACAAGTATCTTCCTTTCCACATTAGAAGCTTCCTTTGTACCCTTCCAATCATGGCATCTCACAAGTGCTTACCCAGGTCACTAATACATGGCGGAAAGCCTAGATAAGTAGAAGGGAGACATCTCGCCTTGCAGCCAAATTCATTGACCAACACCAGGAGCTCTTCATCAAAAAGGTGAATTCCTAACATTTCGCTCTTGCACATGTTAACATTTTGTCCAGAAATCGCTTCAAACACCTCACTACTCTTCTCAGTTTGCAACTTGGTCATGTCTCACATTGCAAAATAAGAGTGTATCATCTACATATTGAAATGGATCCCCAGCGTCCTACCTCCACACATTTTAAAGCCGCTAATAAGACCAACTTCCAATGTTTTGGCCATCATTCTACTTAGAACTTCTGTCACAAGCACAGACAAGTTCAACGATAGCAAATCACTCGACCTAATACCGAACAATCCTTTGAAAAAGCCTTTTAGAGATCACATGTGGCCCATATTATATATAATGAGAGTTATTAAATTTCCCTGTATCGAACAAAATATGACAATGCATCGCTGAAATATCGTGATATATCCATACATTCTGATATTTGGCCAAAAACTCAACATAAAATTCCCCCATACAGTCAATATATGCAATACATTGCGATATGTACATTGCAATACATTCCCCTACTGGAAATTCAAAGAAAATTGAAAAAAAAAATCCATGAAAATCCATTTTATCCTCCTTTTTTAGGGAATCCGTTTTTATACTAGTATTGTATGATCTATGAATTATATGAACTCATTTTGGATATAATTGCATCACTTATGTGCATACTTGTTTTTTGTGATTTTTGAGTTCAAGTGTGTAATCATGTCTCTTTCTAAGGATGATCATAACAATACTAAGAAAAGACCCAAGGACCTATGGTGTAACAGACTTAGTGATAGTGGAATGGTGAAACAGGGTTCATGCAGCTGACCCCAATTAGTTGGGATAAGGCTTAGATGATGATGATGATGTTCCAAGATTATAAAAACTCTCATTTAGCTAGGATCTCTCTCACTCGCACACATTTTCATTTCCCGCTTCCTCTTTATTTTTTCGTTGGAGGCTAACAATTCCGAGGATGATTATATAGCCCTAGCTCCAACAATCAAGTTTAGAATGACAAATGGCTTAGTAATTGACGACTAAACAAGGAACGATGAATTACAATAAACTTGAATAGTTTTTAGGATTGGACACATTACTGAAGTGCCTATAAGCATCTTGGAACTTGCACACATTGTAATTTGTCAGTTGCTCTACTCTTTGTGATATATTCTTGGAACCCACCAAATAGATGCCCAGATCACCATGAGTCCCGCCAGATGAAAGGTGTAGTGGCTGATAATTATTCATCAAATCAGCTGGAGCATAACATCCTCTCGTATTACTAAACATAATAAACGATAGTATATGACATTAGGGATGGCACCAGGCTGGGTTGGATCCAAGCCAGGCAAAGACCAATCCCGACCCGACTGGGAGGCCCTAGGCCTAAGCGTGGCCCAGGAGAGTGACTGCTTGCGGTCATAGTTTAATATAGTAGTTTTGAACCCTGACTTGCCCATGACCAAAATTGATATGACTCATCTGAAATGAGGCAAGTCGGGGAAGCTTGAAATAAAAAATATATAAATTAAAATATTTTAAAATAAAACCAGGAAAAATTCGCACAAATTTAGACTGAAATTCATACAACCAAGGTTAAGAAGTGTGTTTTCTTTGAAACAGACAACAACGTACAACCCATAATCTATTTTCTTCACCTCCCTAACCCTCAAAATGAGAAAAAGTTACGAAATGGGGGCTTTCGGGGAAAAAACCACCTTTATGTACATGACTGACTCAGTTGCAACTCAGGATGAGTCACACCAAGTTGAGCGGTCATTTAGGTTTCAAGCCACCTTATCAGCGTAGTGAAGGTCAAAACCAATATGACTTTGACAAAAGCGAATCATATTAGACAATATGGCAAGCTAAGCCCGAGGCTGACCCCAAGGCGGATCCATTTCAGAAAACCCAAGTTCAACCCTACTCGACCCAATTAGGTAGAAAAGAGGAGATCTGGAGAGGAACCAGAGAGAGAGAGAGAGAGAGAGAGAGAGAGAGAGAGAGAGAGAGAGAGAGAGAGAGAGAGAGAGAGAACTTAATGAAAATGGTTTCTCTTGATTAATCTTCTCTATTTTACATCTCGTCTTCTTTGAATCTTTCAATCATGGAAGTGATTTTTAATCACTTAATACTACAACTCCCTTGTCATGTCTTCTTCCTTGAAGATTTTGTTCTTTTACTTGACAGCCATTAGCAACTCTTAATACTCAAGACTTAGTTGGTCTGTAATTTCCCTTAATTACTTTATATTGTTATTCCCAACGGGCCATTTGATATACAACATTTTATCCCTTTTATTTATGGGTCGTCTGCCCCATAAGAGACTACTAATGTTAATAGCTTGTATTCTATCCTTTTTATACCAGTACTCATAAGAAGACACCACTCAAACTTACATAACAACACTCCCCTTTGTGCTAACTTGGTTGGTTGTATTGTTTGTATTTTATTGCCTGCATTGTATGCCATTTGAATTACATGAACTCCATTTGGATATAAATGCATCACCCTGAACCTAACCCGAATTCAAATCAGGTTGCCATTCAACCTGAACCCAACCAGAGGACCTTGCGGCCCATCCCACCCAATCCGAACACGGGTTGGATCAGTCGAGTTCGAGGTTTACCTGAACCCAAGTTGCAGCCCTAGAGGAGATCCAGGGTTAGGGTGTCTTAGCAGAGTTTTTGTTGGGGTATAAAAATGCCCATTAAACTATACTCTAATGATAAGTGTAACCTAATAAATACCACATTAAAGGCCTAGAATATAGGTCAAAGCACAGCCCGAATTCATTCAGGCCAAAAAGGCTAGCCCCTGGGCTGGATCCACCAGCCGAAAGATGGACTGGGACAGGGTGGGCCACTGAACGCATTGCCATCCTTATTTGGCACAGTGAATCATTCCAAGAAACAGAATTCCCAGCATCTAGAAATGCATAAAACAATGCTTACCGACATAATTCAGCATAAAGTCAAAAGCTTTCCTAGTCTCCTCCAGACCCTCCGCTCCCTTCTTTTCATTGGCTTTCCTGATAAAACGAATATAACACCGCCTGCAGATACAATATTAACCAGAAAATTAGACTGCAAAGTTCATATGATGACAGTTGGGAAACTATCATTTCTTGACAATGTAGAAAATCTGAATAATAACAATAACAATACCTATATCATTCAAAAAACAATAACAATACCTATAACAACTTTTTTCTTTTTCAGAAAAGTAACTGAATTTTATCAAGCAATAATAAGTTATTTCCCCATGGAAACCACAACATTACAAGTAATTAAACCATAACAAGGGGCATCTATATATGTGTGTGTGTGTGTGTGAGTGTGTGTGTGTAACCGACACTCTTGTTAAAATCAAGTTTTAAACAATGATCTTATGGCAAATTCTGGAATCAGCATGCCTAACCCCACCTTCAAGGAGTGTGGAATGTAGAGTTTCAAACTCCTAGAAACGCTCTGGAAAAGCAATGACAAAGCTTAAAGTTGGTGGTAAATGGTAATAGAGTTAAACTAACTTATGCAAGTATAATCAGTTCACTCGAAGTAGAAAATGGCCAAGTCGATCTTACATGCTTCCCCTATATTTGAATGACTCAAACAAGGCATAGCCTATCTTCTCGGTTCACTGCAGTCTACCCAGCGTTACCTGGACACTTCTACTTTTCGGGATTTTGTCGTGTCAACACTTTGATGACACTTGGACTCCCAGACATGACAAAACACTTAAAAATCCATACAGAAATGTAGTATGTTGGACACATCAAGTAAGACGTCCAAATATAATTGTTGAACAAACTACTCATGAAGGACTTCCTCTCAGTCTAGAGATTGTTTCAGTTTTCAACAGATGTATCATGACCCATAAACCAAAGAACTACAATCTTTCTTATATGACAAAAGGGCACAAGCTTGAATTGTTATTTTTGTTCTTTTCTTGGGGTTCTCTAATTTTTTAAGAGTATAAATGTTCACATAAAAACTATTTCTTGAGATGATTATACACAATTTTTTTATGTTGTGTTACTCAATTATTTCTTATTTTAGATTACAAGCAATTGGATTCATTTGAATGAATATCATTTTCTAATTTTCTTTATTTTTAATGTTTTTCATCATTTTATTTTATTTTACTATTTTTAAATTTTGTTAATTTAATTAAAATAATACTTATTTGTGTACGGAACTGTCCCTGTGCCAAGATTTTTCGAGTTTGACATGTCAGACACTTTGGACACTTCAACACTTGGTGCCATGTGTCTAGGTACACTGATTCTACCTAGTTTTGAATAGAAGGGCCCAAACTGGTGGCTGAAGCACTTGTTTCTGAGAAGTGGCCACTGAAGAAACTCAACATTTACAGTTAGACTTAATGCAATGTTTTTAAAAGATTTTTGAAATAGAGGGACGTGTATATTTGATATTCACAAATGGATAACAATATGAGTATGACTCACTGCTGAATATGGCGCTGCCCCATCAAAATGAGAAGCAAAGTGTGGTAGTTGGCGAAAAGAAAAAAAATCATTGTCTTTTTTGGAAGATTGCCGTATTTGATTTTATGCTCTCATGCATTTCACATACATATATGGGTCATCTTTGAAAAGATAAAGACTATTAGGTCATCTCTGAAAAGATAAAGACTGTTACAATAGATTCTAAATGCATCCTCTGCTAAAGTGGACAAAGTTCCAAGCAGATTCAAGTTGAAAGAACCTCCATTGATGTGCATAGAGAATATCATACAAGATTACAAGCAACTTGGTTCAAACTCGAATGCAAATTCGAAAGCCCCATCAGTTGTAAGTCAATCAACTTATCGGTGAATCAATCGAAACACAGTATAGTATGGATTTATTGAAAGTGTTTTTATAGATAATGAAGTACTACTACTACAACAATTACAACTGCAGTTCTTGCTGTCCTTAACAAATTTGCTGGTGAGAGTGATGGATTGAGAAAGCATCATCATCACCATAGCCTCATCCCATCTATTTGAGGTAGGCATAGAGAGGTGGGGTATGTTGAGCTAAAATAAATTTGCTTAGCAAATAAAGATAACCCTCAACAACAGAACAAAAAGATGACATTCTTCAATCTGAGCTAATAGAGCCAAAGCATAGTCTTACCAGAGAGAAATCTGAAGACAGTTCAATAAACAACGGCTAAATATTTGTTTAGTTGCGTCATCATTGTTAGCAGCCATGTATGCCTCCACATATTGCTTCCAAAATTTTGCCTGCAGAAACGTTTAGATAGAGTTGGATACTAAGACCATCCAAATCAGATAAGCTTACGAATCTAGTAAATGTCTGTTCTGCACCAGTAACAAGGTCAATTACGGATTGATCTGAGGCCAAGTCCAGTGAACAATTCAAGGGCACAACATAGAGGTGACAGGTTTGATCCCAAATTATCAATCCAGGAAAACAGAAGGAAAAGAAATAGTTATTGTTGTGAGAATCTCGTCAGCAAATAATAATGATGTCACGTAGACAAGAAAGGTTCCCCAACATGTGAATAATGTATAGGTAGGTTGAGGAATAAATGGATCTCATCTTCATTCATTTGCAAGAAGATGAGAGCGGTATGGAATTGCTTCCTTAACCATTTTGGCACTGAGCAGGTTTTGTTTTTTTTTTTTTGAAGACACGGGGTGTCCCCACCTCTTTTTTTTGAAGTGAGATTAATCCCTGCGGATACACGCAATCACCCACAACCACGTGTATCGGGTAAAGCCAAGGAGGGGAATCGAACCCTCACCTATAGGGAGCAAACCTACGGTGAAGACCATTCGCCCAAACCTCGTTGGGTACTGAGCAGGTATTTTTCGAAATAAGAACAAGAAGAAGAAGATTGATGATTTAGTGGACATGTATTGGAGGCTAGGATTACATGGAGAATGCTTCTGTTTGCGATTAGGTGCAGTATTTGGATCCAAAGAAATGTAAATAATCAAAAGAACCTGTGAGAGAACACAGCGTAAAAAACTCAAAACTCGACTCAATTCAGTTCAGCTCAACAACTCGACCAAGTATTTACTTCATTCGCCTTGTTATTTAATAATCAAATTATTTATCATCTTACTAATCTCAGCCTTATCCCAAGTAATTGGGGTCGACAATTAAAATATTTACAGTAGTAACAAATTTTTAAAATAGGTATCCCCTTGCCTCAATCCCCTAGTGCTCAAAAAAATCCACAAGGCGACCCAATGAAATTAAATGTTTTATAATAAATGGACATCAAAAGGGAATTTAGAAGATTGTAATTTTGCTTTTCTTCTTCGTTTGTAATTCTTGTGCCATCTCAGCACTTCTTAATAAAGTTATTGTTACTCTTCGAACAAAAAAACAATAATCACAACAGTCAGAAATCCCAACCATCACATTGTGGACTATATTGTGTGAACCATGAAGGGAAGCAGCAACCGATTCAAGTGCTCAGTGCAGGAACAGGAGTTAGCACCCCATAATGGGGTAGAAGGTTAGGGTCGCCCATCAAGTGTACCTTTTGGCTGTGGAGCTGACAGAAAGAACAATCTAGATAGAGGACAGCTAGGTAGAAAATGTTGTCCTTTTTTTATGGTGCATGTGGTACTATGGAAGAGATGGTGTGAACTATTAGTTTTCTATCCACCACACTGGAAAGAAAGCAACATCTAACATTGGCATGACATAAATACATATTGCACACAGCTTCAGGCAATGATATGTTTTTGTTTATAATTATTTATAGGAGCACAACAGAGTGCCACCCGCCACAAGTGTTTTATTGCCTGTCCAAAAATTATGATACATACCATCTTCAAAACATTATAAACACATAAGCACATGTGAGTGTGCACATGCATGCACACAGGTTTTTTGAAAGGTTGCCAGGAGTCGTACCCAGGTCACTGGTCCGAACTTCTACAACACTAAGCACTACACCTGACCGCCTGTTGATCTAACACATGGTAGTATTTTAAATGTCTAATTCACAGTTCATAGGTAACCCATTCAAACTAGACATACGCACAAGCACTGTTCTTCAGGAACATTCAAGTAAACCACTCTTCCTAAGACAACTAAACAAGCTTACAGCTGTTGGAAATGCCGAAAGAAGCTGCTCATATATTGGTGCCGCCTCTGAAATTGGGAGGAGCTGCAGAGAATATATATGTCAAACAGAATTAAGGTGCAGTCTTTACAAGTGAAAAAAGAACAAAAAATTAATTAATTAATTAAAAGAAAATCTCACCTGCGCCTCATTCGCGAGAATTTCTGAGGCTTCAACGTTGTATTTATCTGCAATAAGGCTCTCCCTTGCTTTCTTTTCCTGTAATAGAAATCACAGAAGCCAAATTGAAATTAAAAGGAACCTAAACTGAAAAGTCCTTCAAAAAAAGCATGCATATGTATTACCTACAAAGACAAAATATACACTTCTTAGTCAAATTAAACGGTATTTTTGTTCAGCAAGAAACTGTAAAGGCAGGGCACCTTCTGTGATGCAGGCCATTCATCTGGTACAACCCATCATGAATGGATCATGTCCCAAAAATTTCCACTATGGAAAATTTTATCCAGAAGAATAGTGGACCTTCTTTTCTCCTAGAAAGACAGTCATCCACCAATCCATGCATTCCACCAATGACTTGTAAGATAGTTGAAATCATTCAACGAGTTTTCTAGGGCTTGGTTATTGGACAAGTGGTCAAGAGCACAAAGTAGTTGGCCCCACTGACGCAGTGCCAGAATGAACAAAATATGCATAGCTGTTGTATACGAAGTTCCCTCCACCGACGAAAAGTGAGCAGAATCCAAAAAAGGAAATTATAGAGAGGCTTTCTATATGCACCCAATACCTCCATGTGGGGCCCACAGTTCAGGTATCTAGACAATTAATCTTACCAACTTATAAATGAACGATGATTGCCCAAAATTCCTCTATGCTAGAATATTCTAGCCATCTCATCCATGGCCTTCCTCCAGACCATCGTTGCGTTCTCATTTCATCAATAGTTTAAGGGCCTAACTTGACACATTCCAAAAGCCCTTGTAAGAGCCTAATCAATAGGCCAAAAGCCCTAGGACCGACGGGTTACATCAAGCTAGGCCCTTAAATCATTGGGGAATGCAACATACCACCATGCTCTAGAACCAACATCCGCAGCCATCCACTCCATGATGGCACTCACTCTCGCCTCTTTTCCAAGTATCCCTTTCCACTGTGGTGGCTACACTCTAGTTGTCCAGGTTGCACTTTCCAAGCACGGCGGCTGCACTTTGTTTTCTAGGTACCCCTTTCCACCTTCAGACGACTTTTACTCTAGTCTAAGTTGCCTTTTCCGTGGGTCAGCCCTTCCATGACCCACACATGGGACATGTTGTTAGTTCTAATGCCAAGTATTAAGAACATGACCAATACACCAAAAGCCCTAGGAGTGATGGAATGAATCCAGCTCAAACCCAAAATCATTTGGGGCTTGTTTGGTACGGGGCTTAAATGGGGGCTAAGGTGGGATGGAATTGCATTTGGTCCCGTGCAAATTCCATCCAGTGTTTGGGGAGGACGGGAAGGGTTGGGATTAGGTGGGATGGAATTGCATTTGAACCATGCAGGATTTCCAGTGGATTTTGAAATCCACTACACATGTGGGCCCCACATGGATGCCTATGTTTTTATCCTTGCTGTCCATTCATGTACACCCTTTACACGTGACATTCTAGTTATATACGTGCACAAGTGATCGGCATCCATTGTGAATTTGGTCTGTTGATTACAATTCCATGGTCCACCAAACGGGGTTTTACTTAATTCAGTGTTTTTCTCATAGCAAGAATTTTATCCCAAACATGGGGATTGAACGGCCAAAATGCCATGCTATTTCCAGACATGCAATCATTGTGCAATAATGATGTTAATCCCATCTAATACAATTCCATACCATTTAATCCCATGGAGCAAACAGGCCCGTATGATCATAACAGCCCTAGGGCTTTTGGCCTATTAGTTAGATTCTTAGCATTTGGTATTAGAGCCAGTACCATGTCTTATGTTCAAGTAAGGAAAAGGGCATTCTATGGGAAGTGCAACCTATAACAGAGTGAAAGTTGCCACAAGGTGGAAAGGGCTACCTGAATAGCTAGAATGCACCCACCATAGTTTAAAGACTCAGTGACTCATACTGACTCATTCATTCCTAGTCGAGTCCACCCAGACCAGTCCGATCATACTTAGATGAGTCAGGCCAACTCAGCCCTATTACTCAATTTAGGCAATTGTGGCGCCCACCTAAATGTATGTATTGTATCCACTCCATCCATCTATTGTGAAATCTTAGGCTAGGAAATGAACTCAAACATCGGGTAGATTCTAAACTCATGTGAGTCACTAATGCAATCGCAACACGTCCCACATGTGTACTCTCCACACAAGCGCATAAGAAAAGGCCAAATTTTCTTTTTTAGATTGTTTCTAATTTCCTTTTTTTATTTCTAGTGAGGGAATACATGCCATTTGATTTTTTGTTACCTCTCAAAAAAAAAAAAAAAAAACATACCATTAGATTTTTATTTTATTTTCTTATTTTGGAGATTTTTGCTAGCAAGGAATCTATATTTAGATTTCCTAGATTGTGAGCAAGGGATTTTCTCAAGAAGAAAATCTTTTATACCTCTCCTTACAAATAAGGTACAAGCCATCTGAAATAAGATGGTTGAATGATTTTATTTTTTTTTAGCAAAATCTCATTTCTACATGGTAGTAGTGTTGAGGGCATTTTTCGAAAAGCAACCAATTGGGTGCTTCAGTGGGCCACTGGCATCAAGGAATTGGATGCTTGGGTCCTATTTGCCCTTTTGGGGATGTAATTTTGTTCTCTTTTATGTTTCCTTTTGTATTCTTTCCTGCTTTCCACGGTTTTTCAAAAAAAAATAGTGTTGAGGGCAGTTGTAATCTCTATTACAGGACAGTTGAGCTTCCTTATAGACATTGCTTATTTTCTCATTTGATTTGAACTTTCAATCTACTACATTGAATTTCATTGCAATTAGTTTCGGGGCCGTTTGGATGGGAGTAAATAGAGATAAAGGGAGGGAATTGGGAGTGAATTGAGGTAAAGAGTGGTGTGTGTGGTTGGAAGTAAATGCATGGAAATGAAATGAAATGGAAGTAAATGGACATGTAAATGAAATCCTCTCTACAAGAGTGAATTTGGAAGTAAATGGGATGAAGTGCCTTTTTGAGCTCCCTTGGAGAGTCGCACAAGTAAACAAAGGTAGCGCTACGCTCATGTCCTCCATACACATGGCATGTGAATGAGACTTCGAAACAATTCAATTACCAACTACGTCACTAAAATCACACCAACAGAATGATCCAAACCGTCCAAAGGTTGGCCATATAAATTGATGGTTAAAAACCATTGGCAAGCTGTTTGTTTGTGATCCTTACATTTGTGGCCCACCCAAAGCTCTTTTTTTAAAAAAATTTTGGCTGAAGTATATATTTCAATGGGCTTATTACAATCAATCTATTAAATATCACATATGTACACAAATTTAAAATATTAAAGCTGATTTCGGATATCACATATGTTCTTATAAATATATTTGAAATTTTCCAATGCATTCCAATTCCTCCCATTTACTCTCATCCAAACAGAATATTTGGATTTCAAATGCATTTCATTTATTTACATCCAAACACAACTAAGTACGCCATTTACTCCCAATTCATTCACCTCCAATTCCATTTCCCATTTACCTCCATTTACAAGCTCCCAAACGGGTTGTTCTAGGTGCATTAGCCACATTGCATGAAACAATAGGATTAAACCCCCACCACTGAAACCTTCTTGGAGCCCCAGCAGTTCTGTATCAGGTTGACATTATGCTTTCCTTTCACCCTGGTGGAAATGACCTTATGAACAAGTTGGATGGCATGTAAACGTCACAGTGGGCCCTAGGAAGGTTTTCAATGGTGGGCGTGTCATCGCCATCACTTCCCATGGTGTAGACTACTAGAGTTTTGGATCTACCTCATTTTTTGCATCGTGTCCTAACATGATCTTGCAAAAGTGATGGATGGAGCAGATGACTCACATAGACATCCTGATGCATGGTCCCTATAATAGGTTCGAGCTTATCCCGAGTCTTTTCTCAGAGAGACCACTAGGTTGACTCGATCAGACTTGGTTGAATCACCCAAGTCTCTGTTGTTGATGTCTTAAATCTGTAAGCAATAGGGTCTGTCAATGCTATCGACAAACCACTCGATGCCATGAGCAGAGGTCGATGCCATCAACAGATGCTCGACGCCATCGAAAAATTCAAAAAAATACATGTTGGTTGCTAAAACGTTTTGGTGTTGTTAGTCGATGTCATCAAAGTTGTTCAATGCTATCGACAAATCGTCGATGCCATCAAAGTCCCCTCAAGCGCGTACAGAATTGCATAAGTGCGGGATTTATTTCCTATTCTGATTGTGATACTATATATATCGGGTGTAATCGGGATTTGTAAAAGGGTAGAAGAGTTCTAGGGCTTTCTAATTCCTTCCTAAGGGTTAGGACTTAGGAGCGCATAGTTTGGGCTTGTGAAGTGGATTCGAGCCTTGTTCGAATCAGTAACGCTCTATCTCTTGTATTTCTACTTTCATAGTGCATTACTTGTAGCTTCGTGCCATGGTTTTTTCCCAAAAGGGTTTTTCGGATTGTTTGCGTTTTGACTTGGTTGTGCGATTGGTAGTACTTTGCTTGATTCGTCTCTGTGTACTTCCATGGTTCCCCAACAGTCTCACCCGACTCGGACCGAGTCACCCACCCTATTTACCGAATCCTTGTCTAGAACCGGATCGGGTGCCTTCGAGTCCGAATCAACTCCGACGAGTCCTAAAACCATGGTACCCGCCATGCCTGGAAAGGTCTACCTGAATAACGTTCGCTGCGAGGCGTGGTGACACCATTCCCCACAGTTTTCGATTCCATTTCGAAACGGATTTGTGATTCTAATCAAACGAAAATAGGAGAACCAAAAACGAAGTTAGGCAAGGGAAGAAAGATCACCGCCATAGGTTATTTTCCGGCCAGCAGCAGATGGATTAGTAGCCGACGTTCTCTTGCGACGTGATGAGAGATGAAGATTTCCCTTTGAAATTGCTATTTAGAGCAGAGCTCTGGTTTTTTTCTCTCCGTTGATCGACTGTAGCTGTTGATAGACTGTGGATGAATGCTTCAAGAGTCCAGCCACCGTTGTGGTTAACCGATGGGGTTGCAGGTGTAGCCGATCATATATACAGCGCAGTGTACCGTTACTCTCCGCGGGTAGAAGAAGGTGGCTCGGCCCTCGGATGAGGGTTTTAGAAAGGGATGGTACTATACCTCCCATCTCGAGTTCGGCACCGGCAGGGGCTCTGAGGGGCCACCGTGATGTATGGGTTTTATCCACACCGTCCATCTATTTTTTCACATCATTTTAGAGTACAAGACCAAAAATTCGGAAGATCAAAGCTTATGTGGACCACACCAAAAGAAGTACCGGTGATAATGACACCCACCGTTGAAATCTTCTTTAGCCGACCGTGATGTTGCCATCCAACCTGTTCGTAAGGTCAGGAAGACGTGGATAAAGGGAAAACACAAATATCAGCTTGCTCCAAAACATATGTGGCCCCCAATAAGTTATCGACGGTGGGTGTTGAATCCCCATTGTGTAGTTTACTTCATCTTCGAATCTTATTTATTTTTAGGACTTAACCCTAAGATGATATAGAAAAATGGATGGACGGTATGGATAAAATAGATACATCTTTGGTGGTGGGGCCTGCCCGTGCCATACACCTAATTGGCACTAGGTACTACCGGATTACTTTTGCAGAGCGAGAGCAACATGGGAAGAACTTTCAATGGATCAACCCCGTCCATAAGGTACTCTGCCTCGTTTTAACCGTTGATTCAAAAAATCATCGTAATAAAAACTAAGGTAATCCATACCACAAAACTATTGGAATGGAATATCCATCATTAGTTCTGTGCAAGACCTCGTCATGGGCTAATCAATACAGTGGATTACAAGCCCAGATATAAATATATATATATATATATATATATATATATATATATATATATATATATATGCAATTGGAACTCTCCCACCCGGACTATACAAACCGCATTAATTAATGTGTATCTGATTCAAAATATCGAAAGGAAATGAGCTAGCGAGCTTCTTTTATTTTTCTTTTTTTTGGGGTTAGCTTGTCAGCACCCACCCATGTCAGTACAAACACTCCGATGTTAGCCACCCCCAGTAGGGATCGATACCAAGACCTCAAGTGTTGAAACGAGGTATCTCCACTGGTCTACCAGTTGAATGGATCTGGGTGTGAGCTAGTGAGCTTATGATTGAACTCATATAGCTCAGCCATGCTATACTGGAGCTCGCTATCTCTCAACTCTTCGGTGGACTCGACGGGGGCATCATCAAGACCAGCACCTGGAGCTACTGATGAGTCATTTGTATACGATAAATAAAAGGCATTAGTCACTAACATATCAAAGAAATACTCTCATAATTAAACACGTGACATATTAGCCAAATAAAGTTCTACTGCACATATGCATTTCTAAGCGTGCAATTTATACGTGTTAATAAGTATAAGTGCAAGTGAGAAACCGTGGTATTCACACAAATCATATAAGTTTATCTTATTTAAATGCATGAATACACAAAATACATTTAGTTTGGAGATGCACATCCAACCAAAAAGATGCCTATAATAAACTTGACAGACGGTAAAATACTAGGTATGTATATATTGACTAGTCACCTAATAAGGTCCATGCAAAAAGGACACTTATAATGAGTTGGTCATTCAATAAAATACATTAAGGTACACCTATAGTAACCAACCGCCCAATAAAATCCATGTGAAATGGCACCCATAGCAGACAACAACACATGCTGATAACTCAACGTCATACGGTAAAATACACTAAGGTACGACCAAAGTGACTTGAGAAGCCTCGTGTCTTACGTCGGTCACCCAGTAAAGTCTGTGTGCCGTGTATGCATGATTAGTCTAACCATTATTAATTAAGTTTACAAATAATATAAGGTACAATTAACCCAATTTATGAGCACTATATTTTACATAGAGTCTAACTTATAGTAACCCCTCAACTAGTGGTCATTCCCACATGGATTACAACAAAATATATCAAATATATGAAACAATCAATTCCACCCAGTAGTCCAATTACAAATATGTGAAAGGGATTCGACCCAACAAGAAAACCTCTCAGGTAAAGAAAGTCCGATTAAAGGACGGCCAAAAATAATTGATCTTAAAAGCCACAATGGCACAAATACCAAAATATGATATTCCTCAAATAGGTCCAAATGAATATCATAAGACTAGCCGCTAGTCCAAGGTATACTTTGTCGCTTCATAATGGCGGTAGTTAAATCCACGTGAATAATTCATAAAAATATTAATTAAAACCACATGGATATCCATGATTCTAAGTATATTAGCAACCCAACACATGTTATATAAAAGGAAGAATGATAAGGTTCATATTCAATAGAAGCATTCTAGTTTACGTATGTAATTATGAATTTAGAGATACATACAGTTTAAGACAATAATACAAAGCATATACGAAACTAAGATGCCAAAATTAAAAACTTCAAAGGTAAATCTACACCTATTGGGTTATGGTTCCTAAAATTAGAGCGCTCAAATGTGCAAGATTTTGGAGAAAACCTAACACCTACGGTCAATTTCAATCTAATTCCATTAATCTTGGGTTAAATTTTAATTTATTCTCAAATATCTAGAAAATTTGAGATGTATTCACCTAACTAATTGAGCTGACCCGATTCGATGACTCGGCCCAATCAGAATGATTTGACAATGCCACGCCCCAACGCGGCCCCTAAATAGAGCTGAGCATTTCATACTCGAACCGGTGGATCCAGCCCGATCCGACCCGATTCGAACAGAACCAATGGTCAGGATCGGTCAGGATCGGGTAGCGTAATCCAGATCCGAATTATATTAGTCCAGAATGCAAGATCACAGGGTTCCAACCACCCATTCAGCTCGAAACTTCATATATGGCCCGAGGACTATATATATATATATATATATATATATATATATATATATATATATATATATATATTAGTGAGTGTGTGTGTGTGTGTGTATGTGTGTGTGTGTGTGTGTATATATATATATGTATATGTATATATATATATTACTTTTACCGTCTAGGCTTTACGTTCGGTGCCAAAAAATTCTGCCCAATGTACACATAAGCCTGTCAACTTTATCTCTCTCTCTTTCTCAATATATGTGATTTTCTCTCTATATCTGTCTCTCTATTTCTGTTGAAGAAGAAGGCTAGCTAGATGTCCCGTAGATCAAATCCTTTTCTTTCTGCCGTTGAGTTTTGGATCTTGGATTTCTTTGTTGGAAGAGAGAAAGAGGGAAAGAGAAAGAGAGTTGCAGCAGGTATTGATTGAAGAAGGGTGTACGAAACGAATCGGCTCGTGTAACGTTAGCAAGTTCTGTGGGTCTGATCGCGAGGTATGTTTTATATCCAAACCGTCCATTCATTTAGCGATCTCATTTTAAGGCTTGAGACAAAAAATAAGACATATCTAACCATCAACTGGACCACACTGCAAAAACTAGTGAGAGATTGAACGTCTACCATTGAAGCCCTTTCCAGGGTCACAGAAGTTTCGAATAATATGAAATTTGTTTTTCCTCTTCATTCAGGTACGTGTGACCTTGTGAAATTTATTTTTCCTTTTCAATCAGGTACTTGTGAACTTATGAACAGATTGGATGTAAAATAAACATTATGGTGGGCCTACAAAATTTTTAAAAGTGAAAATCATTATCTCCGCCACTATTTATGGTGTGGTCCAAATGATCTTTAGATATGATTCATTTCTTGGATAATTGTAACACCCTGGAAATCGAGGGTCGTGCATACGCTCGACTCCCGAGTTCCCGGGGTCACTTATAACCAGTTTTCATTAATATGCGATTAATCCAGTCTAAATGCACATTCCGAAATTTCCTGGAACATGAAGCACAACCACACAAGTCTACTGAAATGGAAGAAAATCAACTATACATATATATACATGTCTAAAAGAATACAAATGAGCGCATAAGGTGACACCCAATAAAATCACAAAAAGAATGGCATGTCCAAAAGAATAAAGCTGTGCCGCTGCTCAGCGATCCAATGACCCATCTACTGATCCGACGGGGTCACGCTCATCAACTGGAAGTAAGGGAACTCGTCCTCCTCCTCGAGACTTGTAACATCCTGTCCAATCGGGGCAGGGTCCTGAGGCGTCCACGTAGGACTTTTCCGCAGGACCGAACGTTTGAAACGCTCGTGGCAGGGATGCAATGAGCTAATTAATTTAGGATTAGCCCATTTGCCTGCACCGGACAGGCCATGGCAAGACCAAGTGCGGGCCGCCAAGCTAGATGACCATGTACACTGGACAACAGTCCATATATGCTGTACCGCGACGCCGAAGGGTCAGAAAAATCTAATAATTTAGGGAGACATTGAGCTCACTGGGCTTGTGGTCCATCGCGGACCGTGGACCTGGCAGACACCTAGAAGTGGGATCTGGCACCGACTTAATGCACCGCAACCATGCCAGGACCAATCTGGCGCTTGTAAATAGAACTAAGATTCCAGGTTATCCGACCATTGGATCTCTTCCATATTTACCGTGGAGGCCTAATGGATTTTCCTACGCCTGTCCACTGACTCTGGGACCTGATCGTGGGCCAGTCACCGTCGATCACAAATCGGACCCGTGTGGTCAAACCCCAGGTCCGATCGCCCCCAAATTTTGCGTGGCCCTTCATCGGGCCATGGATCACCCATCCTAAAAACTTCATAGCCTGGGGACCACCAGGATTACTCGAATCACTAAAATGGACCCCACAAGGCCGTTTAAAGATCAAAGCCTTTGACTCAAATCCCATTTTCGTCTATCCGTTTATTCCCAAATTTTACGTGGACCCTAGACGGGCCATGAGGCACCTACCCACCAAATTTGGTGGCCAAAAGAGTGTCAAGGCCGCTCCAACTTAAAAGGGAGACCTTGTAGGCTATTTTGGGAATATGAGGGAACTTAAAGCCAAAGGGCCCAAGTCTAGGGAATAAACCCTATCCCTCATAACTCCCTCTCCCATTTGCTACAACTACCAAGAGAGAAAGAGAGTAAAGGAGAGTAAAGAGGAAGAGAGAGAGGAGGAGGAGATCCAAGGTGGACCCTAGATCAAGGTGGGCCCCAAGGAAGCCAACCCTTCCAACACCTTACCACTCTTGCAAGGAGAAAACTCTTTTCCTTAGCCTCAACAACCATCCGTGGGTTGCCTAGGTGAGTTTTTCCCCCATCCTTCTTGAAGTTCAAGTAGTAATGTGGAATTGAGTTGAAAAATCTAACATGCAATAGCTTGATTTAGGAATTCCGATCGCTTTACCCGAAAGCCCTCTTTCCTAGGGCATTTTTCGAGTCTCCATCGAGCCATAGGTGCGGACTATTACTCCTAGGTGGCCTAGCACCAATTTCAATATGAGTTTAATGATTATGATTGTCTGATTGATGCATTTAGAGAGTGTAGAGAAAACCTAGGGATTTATGCTTATTTTAATGGTGTGGAATTGTATGTTTATTTGATTTCCTCACATGATGCTATTCGTGGTTCTTACATGACTTGTTGAAACTTGATGATTACTTGTTGATACTTGTTGGATTGCTCATGTGATTAGTGCCCTATGGTATGAATGCCCTATTTACCACATGCATAGTTGTTTCCATGAGTTATAGGAAGTGAGCAACTTCCCCACCAACACACCCTACACACCTGCACCATTACTCAAATTGTTAGCTTGCTTATTAGGTGAATCTGGATTATATGATTGAGGTATGAGAACATGACGATCTTGCCTGCTGATATTTCCGTCCGTTGATATGTTGTGGACCACCATTCAAACCATGCGGTTGGCCAGGGAAATAAGGAAAGCTAAGGTGGTCTCGTTGGTAGGACCGCCTTGGGGCTAAACCCTCGGATTTGGGCGAGTGTGTGTGGGTGGCTGTAGTTAGACTACGTGGGTTGCTTGTACCCGATGTCGTTCCGCCACACGCTTGCCTGGACTAGTGCGGGTTAGTCTACTGCCTGGCCAACCACGATTGTTAACCCTGTTTGCTCACATCTGTATGGAACCTGGGACTCCCCACAACCATTATAGCCTAATGACAACCCACTTGAAATCGGCCCACAGCCTCGTGAGCAGGGCATGGTGGAATGGGACACTGTGTCCGAGCTGTCGGCCTACGCTGGGGTACCGCGCCTCCCCGTAGTGACCGCGAGCGATCCCTTTTCTTTTGGCACTCCTCATGTGCTTGAAGTCGGGGATGAGGAACCCGACGGGATCATGGACCGCGGGGCCTCGGCCTCACGCATTAGGGGGGTCTAGGCCTCGCACCCAGATTAGGGCATTGATAGATGGGGTGTACCAGATTCTCCAATCTGCTGGATGAATGAACCTAACTAATGACTTGGCTAACACGACCGCATCGCATCGCATTAGTTAGGTTGGCGACTCGGCAGTCGAGGTCGCACTGAGGGAGTGTTGGCATTGGCGATCGTTAAATGGCGTCGCACGAGGGAGTGTTGGGTGGAGGGCATCCATCATATCATCCTGCATGCATGCGCATTAACAAGACTAGACAGATACTTATGATTGATTGCGTTTCATTAAATTCCTATTGCAATTGATGCTTGTTACAACTTATGGCTAATAGCACCCACTGAGTTGATCACTCACTCCCACTCTGGGACGGTGTTTTAAAACACCAACCAGGCCCTTTTATAGATGCAGGTGACACAGGACTGGAGGAGCCTAGCGAGACGAGCCTGGACGAGGAGTTAGAGCTGTCGTACTTTCAGCTGATGGAGGGATCGCCGCCCGCTTGAGGAGCGGTATTGGATGGCTGGGTTATGGGCTCAGCCCCTTTCTTTTGGACATCATATTTTTCTGTTGATTTGTGGGCAACGCCATGCGCGACCCATTTGTATTTTTGGACTTGTATACGTTTATGTGAGACCTCTTCATTTCAGCAGACTTTTGCGTTCATGTTTTATGTCCAAGGGACGTCAGGATGCGCAACTCAAACGGATCAAATGCGCATTAATGAATATCCGAAAATGGTAACTCTCGGGAACTCGGGAGTCGAGCGGATGCGCGACCCCCGATTTCCAGGGTTTTACAAGACTCGCATCACCAGGCTCCACGAAATCTATATCTCCTGCATCTACAAGCGCGTTTGGTTGGTGTTTTAAAACACCGTCTCAGAGTGGGTGTAACACCCTGAAAATCGGGGGTCGTGCATACGCCCGACTCCCGAGTTTCCAGGGTCACTTGTAATCGATTTTCATTAATATGCGATTAATCTATGTTTAAATGCGCAGCCTGGAGTTCCTGGAACATGAAGCACAAATGCACCTGCCGACTGAAATGAAAGAGAACTAGCATACATATATATATACACACATATACATGACCAAGAAAAATATAAAGGGTCACACATGGTGTCACCTAATAAAATCATAAAGAATAATATGACAAAAAGGAATAAAGCTGAGCCCTCTGCGCAGCGATCCAACGACCCATCTACTGATCCGATGGGGTCCTGCTCATCAACTGGAAGTAAGGGAACTCCTCCTGCTCGTCAAAGAAGTCCATCTCAGATGTATAGACTCCGTCATCACCTGCATCTATAATAGAGTCCGGTTGGTGATTTAAAACACCGTCCCAGAGTGGGAGTGAGTGATCAACTCAGTGGGTGCTATTAGCCTTAAGTCGCATCAAGGATCAATTATAATAAGAATTTATTGAAAAACAATCAATCATAAACATCTATCTAGTCTTGTTAATGTGCATGTGTGCAGGATGATATGATGTATACCCTCACCACAACACTCCCTCGTGCGACAACATCTAACGATCGCCAATGCAACACTCCCTCAGTGCGACCTCGACTGCCGAGTCGCCAACCTAGCTAATGTCATGCAATGATGATGTTAACCAGGTTCTTAGTTAAGTCCATTCATCCAGCAGATTTGGGAATCTGATACACCCCACGTATCAAATGCCCTGAACTAGTTGCGAGGCCAAGACCCCCCAATGTGTGAGGCCGAGACCCCGCGATCCTTGACCCCGTCGGGTTTCCCCCATCCCCGACTTCAAGCACATGAGGGGTGCTGAATGAGGGGTCGCTCGCGGTCACTACGGGGAGGCGTGTCACCCCAGCGTAGGCCGACAGCTCGGACATAGTGTCCCATTCCACCATGCCCGGCTCACGAGACTGTGGATCAATATTCCATCCGGTATTGATTAGGCTACAACGGTGGTAGGGTGTTTCAGTTTCCATACATATGTGAGCAAACATGGCTAACAAACCAGGTGGGTCAACCAGTGGACTAAACCGCACAAGCCCAGGCAAGTATGTGGCGGAACGACATCGGGTACAGGTGACCCATGTAGCCTGACTACTGCCACCCACACATACTCGTCCAAACCCATGGGTTTAGCCTTAAGGTGGTCCTACCAACGGAACCACCTTCACTTTCCTCATGTTCCTGACCAACCCAAGGGTAGGAATAGTGACTCATAGCATACCAACTACCAATGTAACATCAAACATATTCAACACTATGTTCTCATGTTGTTCAACATACAATTCAAATTTCCCTACAAGCAAATCATTAATATTATAAATAAAGTGTATGTGTGTGGTGTGGGTTAATGAGGAAGTTAACACTTCCTCCATGTTGAGAAATCATATACATAAGAGTAATGAAATCATACGAAATATGAAGCAACAACGTATAAAAATCAACACGGCATGAGCATACGATTATCCATACATCAAATCATGTGAGAAACATAAACGACATCATGAGAGAGAGAGTTAAACATATAAATCCATATCATATCAACCAACATACAATTCCTAGGATTTCCTAGGCTTTCAGAAATAACATCCAAGCAATCAAAATCATTAATCTCGTATTAAAATTGGTGCTAGGTCACCTAAGAGTAAAAGTCCGCACCTATGGATCGTTGAGATCTTGGAAAACGACCTAAAAGTGCCAAACTCGATGTTGATCGGCCGGAATCCTAAGACAATAGACTTACATATAAGGATTTCATACAAATCCTACCTCAACACAAAAGATTATAAAAAGGATGGGTGCTTACCTCCCTAATAGGATGGAAATCGCTTGCATTTGTGGATGTGGAGTTTCTTGAGGAAAGGGAAGAGGAGTTTCTAGATCTCACCTCCCTTTGGCCCACCTTTCTCTCCCTTCTTTCTTCTCTCCTTCTCTCTTTCTCCTCTCTTCTCTTCTTCCTCTCTTCCTTCTCCTTTTTCTCTCCTCTCTCCCTTTTTCTCTAGGGCAAATTCGTATGAGAGAGGGGTGCCCCAAATGAGGCCCTTTTATAATACCAGATTTGGTGACAATGGCCCCAAGTGTTGGGTTTTTACTATACTAGACCTATGAGAGGGTCTTTCTAAGCTCTAGGGCCCACTATGGGGTATACAAGTCAATATATACCGTAGGATAGTTAGCACTGATGATGATCTACATATGGATATGATCGGCCCGCCATTTGGATGCGCCGATCGACAGATACGATGAGAAGTCTGTTTAACGGTCGCCGATGGTCGATCGGGGCCGCAGCTATACGGATATGAGCAGGGAAATATCCTCACTCTATGTGTGAAGTTTGGTCGCAAACCGACAGTCCGAAATCCTCAACTTTGCATAAGAGTGGACGATTCAATTCACTTAAGTTCCAACTCATTCCTTTAAGGTATTTGCACTTCTCATGCACTCGTCCTTCAGCTCAAGTTGACTGGTTCTGGATCGTACCCAGGTCCGATTCCCGCGATGGACGTCAAGCCCAATGAGATGGACATTATTCTATAGTTTTGGAACTAGCGGTCCACCAACGAGCGGTCTAGAGCTTGTTTGGATAACTGGGCCAGTTCTGGTGGTCCTCTGACCATGAAACTTATAGGATAGGTGCTCCATGGTCCGATGAAGAGCCATGCAAAATTTGAAAATGATCAGATATGGGGTTTGGTCGCACAGGTCTGATTCTTGATCAACGGTCACCGTGCCACGATCGGGACCCAGATTTTTGTGGACGGGCGTAGAAAAATACATTAGACCCTCATCGTAAATTATGAAGAAATCCGACGGCTGAAATGTCTTACATTTCAGTCTTATTTACACGTGCCAGATTCCAATTTTTGGCATTGGTGGGGAGCATCTGGCAAGTGTCAGATTACACTTCTGGGTGTCCACTGGGTCTGTGGTCCGCGATGGTCCCCAAGCCCAGTGAGATCTATACTCTCCTCAATTTTTATAATTTTCTGACATTCCCATGTCGCGGTATTGCTCGCACGGGCTGCTGCCAAGTGTAAATGGCCATTTGGCTTGACGGCCCGCACTTGGCCCAATCACAACTCGACTGGTCTACTCTAATGGGCTAATCCTAACTTAATTTAGTTATGACACCAAACCATGAGTAGTTTAAACGAACAGTCCTGCAACAAATCTCACGAGGACGCCTCAGTACACTGTTCTGGTTGGACGGGACGTTACATGATTAACCAGACTTGTGCGGTTCTTCACTGGTGCACCCTGTATAAACTGACATTGAGTGGTAATGGTCATTAAGTAATATTTAGGTTAATTAAATAAAATAAAAAAAATAAAAAATTTTGATGGATTTTTGAAAATCCAAAACAGTGAAAATCAAGGGTGTTACAGTGGGAGTGAGTGATCAACTCAATGGGTGCTATTAGCCATAAGTTGTAACAAGCATCAATTATAATAAGAATTTAATGAAAAGCAATCATTCACAAACACCTAACTAATCTTATTAATGCACATGCATGGTATATGATATGATGTATGCCCTCGCCACAACTCTCTCTCAAGCGACTCCGTCTAACGATCGCGTATGTCAACACTCCCTCAGAGGGACCTCGATTGCCAAGTCGCCAACCTAGCTAATGTCATGCAATGATGATGTTAACCGGGTTCTTAGTTAAGTCCATTCATCCAGAAGATTTGGGAATCTGATACACCCCACGTATCAAATGCCCTGAACTAGTTGCGAGGCCAATGCTCCTCAATGTGTGAGGCCGAGACCCCGCGATCCTTGACCTCGTCGGGTTTCCCTCATCCCCGACTTCAAGCACATGGGCGGTGCTGAATGTGGGATTGCTCGCGATCACTACGGGGAGGCGCGTCACCCTAGCGTAGGCCGACAGCTCGGACATAGTGTCTCATTCCACCATACCCGGCTCACGAGACAGTGGATCGATATTCAATTCGTTATCAATGGGTTACAACGGTGGTAAGGTATTTCAGTTTTCATACATATGTGAGCAAACAAGGTTAACAAACCAGGGGGGTCAGCCAGTGGACTAAACCGCACGAGCCCAGGCAAGTACGTGGCGGAACGACATCGGGTACAAGCGATCCATATATTCTAACTACTGCCGCCCACATGCACTCACCCAAACCCATGGGTTTAGCCTCAAGGTAGTTCTACCAACGGAACCACCTTCGCTCTCCTCATGTTCCTGACCAACCCAAGGGTAAGAATAGTGATTCATAGCATGCCAACTATCAATGTAACATCAAGCATATTCAATATTATGTTCTCATGTTGCTCAACATACAATTCAAATTTATCTAGCAAGCAAACTATTAATATCATGAATGAGGTGTATGTGTGTAGTGTGGGTTGGTGAGGAAGTTAAGTACTTCCTACACCTCAAGGGATCAAATACATAAGAGCAAATGAATCATACACAATATAAAGCAACACATATGAGAAAAAGAAATCAACCAAACATGAGCATGTAATCATCCATGCATTAGATCATGAGAGAGGCAAGATTAACATCAAAGAGAAATAAACATGCAATTCATACAATTCCAACAACATATCATCCCTAGGTTCCTCTAGATTCTTCCATACAACATACCAAGCAAACAAAATCATTAACCTCCAACTATAATTGGTGTTAGGCCACCTAAGGATAATAGTCCGCACCTATGGATCGTTGAGATCTTGGAAAAATACCTAGAAGCGCCGAACTCCATGTTGATCGGCCGAAATCCTAAGACAATACACTTGCATGTTAGAATCTCATGCAAAACCTCCCTCAACATGAGGGGTTTCCAAAAAGATGAGAGATTTACCTACCCAATTGGCGGAGAGGGCTTCTCTCGGTTGTGGATGATAGATTTTCTTGAGGGAGAGGTAGGGTTTTGCAAGATGGGACTCCCTTGGGCCCCACTTTGATCTATGGCCCACCTTCACTCTCCTTCATTCTCCCTTCCTCTCTTCTTCTTCTCTTCTTTCTCCCTTTTCTCTCTTCTCTCTTTCCTTCCTTAGGGCAAATTCGTATGGGGAGAGGGGTGCCCCAAATGAGGCCCTTTTATAATGCCAGATTGGTACAAATGGCCCCAAGTGCTAGATTTTTACTATACTAGACCTATAAGAGGGTCTTTCTAAGCTCTAGGGCCCACTATGGGGCGTAGGAGTCGACACCCACCGTTGGATAATTGGCCCTAATGATGATCTGCGTATGTATATGATCGGCCCGCCATTTGGACGCGCTGATCGACAGATATAATTAAAAGTTTGTTCAACGGTCACCGATAGTCGATCGGGGCCGCGACTATACGGATATGAGCAGGGAAATATCCTTACTTCACGGGTAAAGTTTGGTCGCAGACCGACGGTCTGAAATCCTCAACTTTGCATAAGAGTGGACGACTTAATTCACTTAAGTTCCAACTCCTTCCTTTAGGGTATTTGCACTTCTCATGAACTCGTCATTCAGCTCAAGTTGACCGGTTCTGGACAGTCCTCAGGTCCGATTCCCGCGATGGATGTCAAGCCCAATGAAACGGACATTATTCTATAGTTTTAGAACTAGTGGCCCGCCAACGAGCGGTCTAGAGCTTGTTTGGAGAATCGGGGCAGCTCTAGTGGCCCTTTGGCCATGAAACTTATAGGATAGGTGCTCCATGTCCCAATGAAGGACCATGTAAAATTTGGGGATGATCGGATATGGGGTTTAGTCGCACGGGTCTGATTCACGATCAATGGTCACCATGCCACGATCGGGACCCAAATTTTGTGGGCGAGCATAGAAAAATGCATTAAACCTTTACCATAAATTTGGAAGAAATTTGACAGCTGAAATGCCTGAAATCTCGATTTTATTTACCCATGTCAGATTCCAATTCTGGCATTGGTGGGGTGCATCTGGCAAGTGTCAGATTCCACTTCTGCGTGTCCACTGGGTCCATGGTCAGCGATGGTCCCCAAGCCCAGTGAGATCTATGCTCCCCTAAATTTTTATAATTTTCTGACCTTCCTGTCACGCCCCAAACCCGGAAATCGGATTCACAGGAATTCCGATTGCCGAATCTGGTGCCGACAGCCTCCATAGTACCCCATTCTCGGCTCCTAGCGTTCATACGCCAGATTCCGATCCTGTGATCTTATAAGGAGGATTTTTATTTTTATTTTTTTTACAATGTACGTTTAATTTGTAATAAGCATAACCACAAGATTACCCAATTCACAAAGACAACATCACCATCATATATCCATTAATATAATCATTTGAGTACAATGCTGAAAGGA
Organism: Magnolia sinica; assembly: GCF_029962835.1. NCBI lineage: Eukaryota > Viridiplantae > Streptophyta > Magnoliopsida > Magnoliales > Magnoliaceae > Magnolia > Magnolia sinica. The sequence continues at coordinate 9,084,344 of NC_080587.1, read as the reverse complement.
AAATACATCAATAAAAAATCAAGCTCCAGAAGACCGCTGCACGCTCCAAGCTCAACACTGCTGTAACCTAACATCACCTGCACGCATCTATCGTGCATAAGTTTATAGAAAGCTTAGAGGGTGGTGTAAGTGTGTGTACAAGGTAAGTGCCAAGTATTCCATATCAGAGTAATCAAATTAAGCGGAAGTACTAATAAATCCATGGATCATACAATATCAGGGTACATAACACAGATCAACTGTGCAAATAAGGAATTAAAGCGAGCCAAATATTAGATGTCGAGGATGCAATGTCATAAATCACACAATATCGAAAGTACTTGTAATCCATAAATTGTATAATGTCGAAATAAGCAGAAATATTGACAAGAGCATGAATTGTCATAGTAAACAGAATGTCGACATGATCACAAACATACGATAACAGAGTAAGCGAAAATACGGACAAGTCCATGAGTCAATTAATGTCAGAATATGCAATGTAGAACAACTATGCAAGTGAGGAATCATAGATGGCCAAATATCAGATGTAGAGGTTGCAATACAATATACATTTCTGATGAGTAACACAAATAGCATCAGTCGTACCCAAACCATATAAATGCAGGGACACAATAACCCAAAATGTCATATGCCGCGAATGTCATGCAATATGCGGTGCGAATGGAATGACCATGCTGGAGTGTGAAGTCGGGATGATAGTACGTAGTATCGCAGGCTATGGGATCCATCACAAGGAACTTCTATCCAAACTAGTCCCATACCTAATTTGGATAGTAAGACTCAATGTGGTAAACTCCTGATCTCAGGTTAGTCGCGCGCCCCAACCGAAATCCTGGCCATTGCGAAGGCACATGTAACAAATAGTTGTGCACCACCAACCCGAGTGGATAGTGAATGAATGAATGCATGAATGAGTATGCAACTCTTGCTCCCTAAATCCACATATCAGTATAGTTCATCTCTGGGATCATCACCGGGGTTTAGTACACTCCAAATGGCATTGCCGCTCTCCTGGCCGCACAGTCCAAGTGAGCGTAAGAAACCTCACTATCCGCCTGGCCAATAGTCTGCCAATACCTATCCGGCACGTCGATAGTGGACCCATTCACGAGCTGGTCAAACTCAGCCTAATATTGCCCCCTACCCTCGGGCGGGTAAGGCCACACCCCCTCCCAACCGACCACGACACAGTGGGAGACGCGACCTCCTGGTATTCGGCACTCGGGCGCTCATGTATCCACTCGGTCTCGACGTTGGGGCGTCTCCTGGCCATGGAGGTTTAGGAATTTTCACCCAGGGACATCTATGGCGCCCGTATGCTAGAACCAAACATTTCCGGTGTCCCATTGGCCATCCACGATATGTCTGTGGAGGCTACGGCCCTGATGTCGCTAGGGCATACAGTAATAATAATGCGAGATGCATGAGTCATGCAATCCAGTTATGCATCAATCCTGCACATGCTCATGTGAGATAATCTCCACCTATCAGGGAGTCTCATAACAACATGCTCAATGACATATGCAATGATCAACCACCTCTCATAACAAACATGCAGATGATGCGTATGAGCATGTATCATGATGCTATGCCGCCATATACTCACAACTAGTATCCACAACCAGCATCGATAATCGACCTCGATCATGTGGACATTTAACCAACATTGCCCCCAAGGAATGGCCTACATAGAGTCAAACATATAATGGGCCCACGGCCTCACACAAGGGCTTAATATACAACACAATGGGTCTTACTCAAGGGTCACATATACACAACAGGTGGTCCCTGCTCATGGGCCTAATACATATCACGATGGGCCTTGCCCATGGGCCTCAAATACAGGACATGTGGGCCCTACACATAGGTCTTGAATACATCAAATGGACCATGCATCATAGGCTTAATACATATCACAATGGCCCTCAACTACGGGTCACATATACATCATATAGGTCTCGACAATCGGCCTCGACAAATCGACACTGATAATCTACATCGATAATTAGCACCGACAATCAGCATCGATAATCAACACCGACGACCAGTCATATAGACAAGACTGGGTCCATAGATGAACATCTGATCAACCATAATATAAAGATCAGCCCTCGGCCGTGGTTATATCAAATCTGGTAGCATGGAGCCATCCGTCCGTGGTAAATGGGCCCCACTTATTTGGGTTAACCCACTAAGAGAATGACGAGAATGGGCCTGATAAGGCCTAAGGAAGGGTCACAATGTGGACATCCAACCATCACTGCCCAGCAATGTGGACATTTAACCAACATTGCTCCCAAGGAGTGGTCCACATAGAGTCAAACATAAGATGGGCCCAAATATCCAACAAGTGGGCCTCAAATAGTCATCACAAGTGGACCTTACACATACAGCACGTGGACCTACACATCACGGTGGGTCGATACATTGGGCCGCACGCCACACCAATGGGCCTCAATTCAACAAGTGGGCCGCATCAATGAGCCAGAAATACATCTCAATGGGCCTCATCACAAGAGTAGGAATATTTCACAATGGCCTCACTAAATGGGTCGGAAACACATCTCAATGGGCCACGACGTATGGGCCGAGTATATATCACAATGGGCCACGACCCATGGGCCGCAACCCGGGGGCCTCAAATACAAGTGGGTCACATTAATGGGGCCCATATATAAACCTCAGGTGGGCTCTGCTCATGGGCTTCAAATACATAATATGTGGTCCCTACCCATGGGTCTTATACACATCAAATGGGTCACGCGTCATGGGCCCAATACATGTCACAATAGGCCTTGCATCAATGGGCCGCCCTAATGGGCCTCGTACACATCAAGTGGGTTGTATCAAATAGGCAGCACTAATGGGCCTCGACCCATGGGCCCTGATATATATATCATAATGGGGTGCCTGCCTTGGATGGCGTGGATAAAGATACATCAAAGTGGGCCTGACAAATGGGCCACAACATACATCAAAGTAGGCCTCATAACATGGTCATACATACATCAAATTGGCCACATCAATGAGCCCCATGTATGTCAAATGGGCCACACTCAATATAAGTGGTGATAATGATTTCCACTACTAAAATTTTCAAGGTCCTCCATAACATTTATTTCCCATCTAATCAAATCATAGGGTCTCAAGATTTCAAATATAGCCGTTCAATCCTCACCGTGCACTATGGTCCACTTGATAAGTAAATCTGACTTATTTTCGTCCCAAACCTTTAAAAAAAGGATCATTTTCCAAAAAATGGTTGGACGGTTGGATGAAACACATGCATCATAGTGGGTCCCATAGGGATGGAAGGAATAGATAAGTCACATGTTCCATGATGGAGGTCCACAGTTGTGGACACAACACATACATAAATAGGTCTTAAGTAAGACCCACCAAAATGTTTATTTTCCACCCAACCTAGGGCCCAACATACTGTCCATCCAAAATGAGGCCAACATGATGTTTATCTTCCATCCAAACTAGTCATAGGGTCATATGGGCCTAGGGCCCACTGTAATATTTATTTATCATCCAACCTGGGCCACTATAATATCTATTTGCATCCAACCTGTTGATAAGGTCTTATAGACCTGGGGCCCACCATAATGTTTATTTCCATTCAAACCTGTTGATAAGGTCATACGGACAATGGGCCCACTACGATTTATTTATTTATTTATTTTTATTATTATTTTTATTATTATTTTTAACCTTGTGATAGGGTCACATGATCATGGGACCCACCGAAATGTTTACTTGCATCCAACTGTTGATAAAGTCGCATGGGCCAGGGCCCACCGCAATGTTTACTTACCATTCAACCTTCTTAAGGTCACGTGGGCATTTGGCCCGTAATATTTATTTATCCACCAAATTTTTTTGGTATGGTTATGTGGTCCCGGGGGTCCACCGTGATGTAGTTCACAAATCCAACCCACTCATTGTGTGTGTCCCACCAATTTAAGGGTCCAAACCGAGTTTCAGGTGGATCCAAGCTGCATGTGGACCCCAGCAGTTGATTCCATGTGGCTTGGTACACCACTGCATGAAAGGTGATGGTGTGGGCCATCCGAGAACTTTTTATGACTAATTTTTGGAACCAACGCATCATAAAAAGAGACCTATTAAATGAACGGCATGGATGTAGAACATACATCATGGTAGGATCCACAATTGAGGCCAAGGGGGCCTCCCTATTTCACGCTGGACGTCCAGACTCCTCTGGACGTCAAAGCAATTTTTATTGTTATTATTTTTATTTTATTTTTTTTATACTAGGTGGGACCCACATTAATCAGATCCACTCCGTCCATTATAGGTGTCCCATATAATTAGGGGCCCAAACCAAGTTTCAATCACATCCAAAACTCAAGAAGGCCCCACCAGATGATTTTATATTTTTAGGCATGTTATCACATGATTTTAAATGGTATGGCCCACATAAGTTCCGTATACGGCTGATTTTTGGGTAGGCCATAGCCGGGAGGGAGACCCACCAAATGCACGGTTCTGATGTTCACACACATCACGGTGGGACCCACGGCTGGGACCCGTGATCCCTGCCCGTTTGGCATCCGCTCGGCAGAGACGCTGCTGGCATCAGCGGCAGCAGCAGGCGCTGCTGCCAAATCTCTTTTTTTTAAAAAAAAAATTCCTGTGGTTTTTCATATATAGGGCCTGGATTTGAAAAATCCAACCCGTCTATTGTGTTCTACGGCCTCAGACCAACCTATTGAGACCAATATGCGACATATTTTTGATGCATAGAAGAATCACGGTGGGTTTTAATGGCAGTACTACTATTTCCTATGGTATGGCCTGCTTGATTATCAGATCGGTCTCAAATTTCGGTTCAACGCTTAAAATAGGCTAAGGAATGGGATGGACGGTGTAGATTAGTTCTATGAATCAAGGTAGGGCCTATATGAGTGACCCACCCTAAACTTTAAAAGCAAAGCATATTTTTTTTTGTACAGATAGTACACGCCAATGCCAAAACACACACTTCACGTTAGCCACCCTCACGTCCAGCATCCCTGGACGCTGGACGGCATGCATAAACACAGTGGTGGGTCCCATGCCGATGTGGCCATATTTCATCAAAGTGGGTCCTCACATGAACGAGGCCTACCTGATTTAAATCAAACCGATACTTGTATTTCCACCGCCATAAGGTAGGGCCCACATGACTTGGATGGTTTGGATAAAACATACCTCAAGGTGGGGTTCATCCAAGTGGGCCACACATCACACAAGAAAAAAGAAAAAAATGAGGAGGAGAGAGAGAGAGAGAGAGAAGCACCCACCTCGAGATCTCTCCTTCCTTCTTCCGCCAATGCATGATAGAGCCCCAAAGAAACAATTTCAATGGTGGAGATGATCATTGGATGGTGGAGATGGGAGATAGGGAGGTGGGCCACACTAGCTCTCTCATGGGAGCCATGGACGTGGGTTGCTCCATGGAGGGATTGCTTGGAATGGAGAGAAGTGAAAGAGAGAAATGATGTAAGGGAGTGATGGGAGAGAGGTATGGTGAGGTAATGGGAATTAATGAGTTTGACTTATGGGGAAAAGGGAAGGTAAGGTGGTAGGGTAGGGTGATGTCACCCCTAGGGTGACATCATAGTAATTATTTTTTCTAGGAAAGTACAACAATAGGGGTAGGTGGGTCCCATGATCAAGCGATCAACGACCTAGATAATGCACGGGCCGGATCTCATAATCTGAGCATCGCATTGACGCACGAGACGCGTCGTCGAAACCGCGGCGATGCCGTGGTCGCAATGACATAGGTCTCGTTTTGAGTCGGCTTGGGTTTACAGGATGTGACTCAAGAGCGTGTGCCAATGTTATCTACGCGTCGCAGGTCGTCGAAATTCGACTGGGAGGACCGCGGAAGTTTATGGAATGGTACAGGCTAGGATACGAGTCTTACACTTCCCGTGTCGCGGTATAGCCTGCACGGGCTGTCGCTATGTGTTAACGGCCATCTGGCTTGGAGGCCCGCACCAGGTTCTATCAGGACCCATCTGACCTATTCAATTGGGCTAATCTTTGTCTAATTTATTTTTGATACCTCACTATGAGTGGCTTAAACGAATGGTCCTGTGGCAAATCCTACGTGGACGCCCCAAGACACTATTCTGGTTGGGCGGGATGTTACACTACACCTGATGTTTGAGTGATCGGGCGGATTCATTGGCTTCCTACAGCTGATTAATCGGACTGGTGTAGCTCTTTACTGGTACCAACCTTGTATACACTGACATTGAGTGCTAATGGTTATTAAGTAATATTTAGATTAATTAAATAAAATTAAAAATAAAAATAAAAATTGATGGATTTTTGAAAATCCAAAATAGTGAAAATCCAGGATGTTACAGTCTAACCCCCTTAAAAACAATTTCATCTCCAAAATTACCTAAGGGTAGTAAGTAAAGGCTTCATTATTTCATTTGCCCAGGTTTGTTGATTTTAAGTTTATATGCATGGTAGGGTGTATACTATCTATGCTAGGCTGGCTCATTTTAGTCTACCCTCCTTAAAACTTTTTCACCCTGATGGTTTACTAAAATTTATTTATAAAGATTTAGATTCATGGCGACAGTTTTCCTCTATCTGGAGTAAAAATATTTGTTTTCAATGGTAGACCAATACAGAGAGACGGTTGTAGTAGGCTTGAACCCGATACGTCAATCATCTACCTGGCCAGGGTAGAAGGCTCATCGTATCCCTTCTTCGCCCTGGTGGATCCTGGTCATCTGCTCGGCTAAAGCAGTGAGTCCATTGGTAGTCGCATAGGATTGAGAATTGAGTCAAGCCGCGAATGCTTCGCAGGTGTATACTTCCGTAATTCCGTAGTCCGATCAATCTAAATGTTTAGGAAACGGCCATTATTGGAATGTTTAAATCCCCTATTTATAAGGTTGTCCTTTGGGTCTTGGTCCGAGAGAGTTCTCATTTTAATTCTTGTCTAACTTAGTGATTTAAATCTCCAACGGTGCTTATGGTCAAATGATTATCTTAAAAAGGTTTCTAGTAGTATAAAATCTTATATGTATATCACAATTTCGTCTCATGTCTAGTGGGTTAAGAGCAGATTGTACTTTAGTTTCATAAATTTCAAAAATGAAGGAATAGTCGAAAATTTTAAAGTATTCTGGTGGTTTGAAGTGTAAATAATGTTAATAACGACACAGTAAGGCAATCATACATACAAGCATTCACAAGGCAACAAGAAAATTTCAAGGCAATCCATACCTATATATTGGATTCAAAGTGCCATTAGCATGGCCAATTACATCCTACAGTATGAATTTCAGCATAGATATTCCAAACGTAAGGGAAATATAACCTAGTCAAGCAAAAGTTATAATTATCCTTCAATACATGGAAATAGTCCTAACTGACTCAAAACAAACTACTAATTATCCGTGTGTTAAGCTTTTATTCTTCTGGGTCAGACGAGGGTGGGCGTGCTTCTTCCTCATGACGGAAAGAACACCAGAATGAAGAAGAAGGAGGCAACAGTTGCTACGAATGTCACTTCCCTCGGCAAGGAAATGGATTGTTGATGAGAATGTTTTTGGAAAAATGAAATGAGTTTAGTGTTAGATTTGTGAATGGGGTTTGAGATGGGTTTGAAGTATATCTAGAATGGGAGAGTTCTCTCTAGGGTTTATAAGAGATGGTGACCCTAGAAAGGCCGCGGGAATGAAAAAAGGAAGAACATCATCTCCTCAATGTGGTATGAATCTTGATTACATAAGAAAATAAGAAAACTTACAATATTTTAGTGAAGTCTGCATCGAATATGAACTTAGAAAGAATTAAACAATCAAACTCAACCCTATTCAAGAGTCAAAGTTCAACAGTACTAGAAACTATTTGAAGTAGAAAAATATACTAAAAATAAGCTAATTTAATCATACAAGACGATTTCTATCATGGTTAGAAGTAATTTCTAAAAAGAAACAAAATACTAAAACTCAAATATGAAAAAAATACACTTGGTTCATTGGCAACCTACAGGGCATTAATCTTCATCTGTTAACTGATGATATGGGTATACCAGAAATTACAAGGAGGTTGTTCCATAAAACTAGGCATTTTGGCACATTTTGTAGGTTAAGAGGTTCCTACGTGTATAGAAAATTCTAGAGTGGTAAAAGAATGTATTGTAGAGACTACGTAGAATTATCTAGATGGTTTCTAAAGTTTTCTCAGCCGCAGGATGACATCGTAAGCCTTATCTTAACTATCCATGTAAGGTACCTAAAAGGATCTTAGGTCTATATAAGGAAGACGGGTCCTCATTTGTAACAAACCAAATAAACCTCATTCTTCAGTTATAGTATAACAAATTCTCTTACCTTGAAGGCTCTCTTATGTTACTCTCCTCTCCAAAATAGCGTGACTACACTATGGTGGTAGGCTGACTCATTCGCAACGAGGGTGTGTGCGAATGCTTTATAGTCTGCGTTTAGGGAAGTACTCGAGATATGACACACTAGGATCCAGGAGCCGGCCATGGCGGAGCCTCACATTGACTACCCTCGCATCTTAACATGGTCTCATCTAGTACTAAACCCAACACAACTATTACATGCACACCTCAAATGGTAAAGTCGAGCAGGCAAATTAGGCGATAGAGTTAAATGAGATATATCATGTATATACAAATATATATTTTAAATCTCATTTTCTTTACAATGAGCTTTAATCAACGGGTATAATTAACCTCATTCGGCAAAACACCCTTCTCACCTATTAACAGCAAAATGTCCGATGCAACTTCTGTCTTACCCAACTCAAACCATCCATCAATCAATGAATTACAAGTAACCACATTTTGGCTCAAACCCCTTATCTTCTATACCTGCAACAAACTCAGCTGACCTATGCATCATCTCATTATTAAAGCAAACATTCACCATCATTGTAAAGGTGAAAAGATCAGGCATGATCCTAACTCAAATTATCTGATCATACACATGAATTGCTACACGGGCTTCACGGCTCCTAACCAAATTATTGAAGAGACTGTTACAGGATCTCAAAATAGGCCTCATCCACACCTCCCCATATTATGGAACATGTAGAGTGCATTCTTTGACATGTCGTTTTCCACATATACCTCAAAAATATTTTTAGTGGTGGAGTTCAGTCCTCACTGTGTGGTTCACTTCAGCCGTTTATTTGTTTGGCTCATACCCTAAAATAATTCGGAAAAACTGAATGAATGGCATGGATACAATCCATATATGACATTGGCCCCACGAAGCCCTTGGATTTAAGAGAGGTGAGTGGAATAGGGAGGAAATGGGTTGGGATTTGGAAGCCTAAGGGCTTGTTTGGTTAGTAAAATTGAAAGGTGTTGAATTGTATTAGATGGGATTAACATCATTATTTCACAATGATTGCATGTCTGGAAATACCATGGTATTGCAGCCATTTAATCCCATGTTTAGGATAAAAAAAAATTGCCACGGAAAACACCGGATTAAGCTAAATCATGTTTGGTGGACCATGAAATTTGTAATCAGCAAACCAAATTTACAACGGATTTCGTTCATTTGTAAACATATATAATCAGAATGTCACATGTAAATGATGCATATGATGGATGGCATGGTTTAACGCATGCCTCAATGTAGGGCCTACATGTGTAGTAGATTTCAAGAATCCATGGAATTCATGCATGAGATCAAATGTAATTTCATGGAACTAAATGCAATTCCATCCCACCTAATCTTACCCTTTCCATCCTCTTCAATGTTGGATGTAATTACACAGACCAAATGCAATTTTATCCCACCTAATCCTATTAAATATCATGTGCTAAACACCCCTTAAGGGCCTGTTTGGTCAGTGGAATTAAAGCCCCCCGGGATTTAGAACCCAGGATTCTCCCAATGTGTTTGGACAGTGGTATTAAGTAGTATCAAATGGGATTGCATTACTAATCCCACTTTAAAATTGGAAATGACATGTTTGGAAGGGGTTTGAGATGAGATTAAAATTAACTTTCTAGGCTGTGGAAAATGAGCCTTGTGTTAGAAAGTGTGAGATGGGATTACCAATCCCATGGATGATGGATTTTTGCTTCATCTAGTTCAATTCAAGTGTTATTTGAAAGTAAATCCTTGCCACTTTAGCTACTAAATTATTATTATTTTAAATAATTTTTATAGTGATTCATTAATAATTTAAATTTTATTCTATAAAATTTTATTTTATTTCAAGCTTCATAAAAATCATGAAAATTCTAGAAGTATCAGTCATCCAATACCAATGATTTTTTATTTGTTTCTAAAATACCTCTATTTCTGGTAAAGTCTTTCATATTTATAGTAACTAAACTAGTTTCTAAATTTTTATAATAAGTTATCAGTAATTTTACTATCATATTACAAAATTTTATCTCATTTTGAGTTATAGAAAAATTATTAAGACCTTAGAATTGACATTTGTCTGAAACTAACAATTTTTTTTTGTATGATTGTAAAAATGTCTCTATTTCTTGTAAGGTTTCTTGTTCTTTTGGTAACTTGATATTTTTAAAATTTTTATAATGTTTCACCACTAATTTTAAAGTCATTCCATAAAATTTCACATCATTTAAAGTTGCAAATAAATTATTAAAATTCCAGGAGCAACAGCTGTCCGAAATTAATAATTTTTGGATAGTTGGTAAAACATCTTAATTTTAACTATATTATAATTTTTATTTTATTTCTTTCTTATTTTTATATAAAACTCGACTCATCCAGATTTAATCTGGCTTTTGAATCACCTAAATCGGAGTTGTAACGAATGAGATATGAATTTTCGAAGTTAACCCAAATTCGCAGGAATTCCGGCGGGGGCAACGCGAGTCGGCGGGGGCCCCACGGACCGGCGGCGGGGAGCCCGCGGGTAGGCGGGGGCTGCGACGGCCATATCTCGTAAACCCGAATGAGTTACGCAATGTGCCATATATGAATTTGGGGTAGGAGGATCTGATCTACGTAATTAGCCTATTTATTTCATAAAATTCCCCTCGGTTAGGGGCCAAAATCCTATTTTTTGTCAGTTTCACTATTTTCGATGAATTTTTGTTCGCCCCTAACCCTTTACCCCTAAATAGGTCAAAACTATCAAACTTGGCCCAATACTCGCTCATTTGATCTAGGACAATGGTTTTGACCGTCAAATCGTTCAGTATCCGGCTCTTTTTCTATCAACGTCCTGAAAAGACTAAAGGACAGAGTGATGGTAGGTGAAGATTTTAAGGGGATAGGTTGGGGAGAGGAATTTGGACTTAGGCCAGTTTGGCCAGTGATATGAAGTTGTACTAACTGGGGTTACAATGCCAATTCCAGCTCAAGATTGAGAATGACATGTCTGGAACGAGTACGGGATGGGACTCACATTTATTTCACAGGCTTTGCTAAATGAGCCATGCGTTGGACGGTGTAATGTAGAATTTTCAAATCCCAAGATGACGAATTTCTAAGCATAATTGGGAAGGAAGACCCGGGATTTATCCTTAATTGAATACTTCCCGACGGGGCATTATAAAACATAGGATGCACTCATCCTAGGGACAATACCTTACACGTGCATTTATCGTTACTCTAAAATTCATTTCACCCTAATCCCACCTATTTCAGTTGGCCTAACGGGCCCTAGGAATTTGGTGGATTAAACTAGCTAAATCTCCTAGTCAATCATATTGAGTCTTGCCGTCAGGTTTCCAATTTCTTGCCCGAGAATGAGTCGTGACATTGTAAAACTCTCGGATCTCCTTCTCTAGCGTCATTATTCCCTCTCTTGCTACCCATTCCTAACTCCTTGGAAGTCCTACCCTCCGTCTACAATTGTTGGTTCAGGGTCTGGGATGTTTCCTAGCATTCTAAGTCCCTGTTACGTTTTCTAATACGTATCCTCTCAAGTTAGCGGACGTGTTAGTGAGTTCATGACCCATGGCTCAAGGGATTCTAAACTATTGCTCTAATACCATTTTGTAACACCCGGGAACTCGAGAGTCGAGCGTATGCATGACCCCCGATTTCCAGGGTGTTACAATAATGCTCTAAAATAATCTCTAAAAATAGATAAACGGTGTAGATATAATAAATACATCACTGTGGAGCCCATGTAACTTTGATCTCCTTTGAACCGTTCTTACAACTCAGAGCTCGAGGAGCGTCCGTGCTGTATTCGCACGACACGTACCTAGAGTAGCTAGATAGCTGACACTAGCTATAGGCTAGCTACAAACAGGCAACAGGCTTTACTTTTATAAAGCTTCTTTAAGAAGCTATGTGGCGGGTGTAAAGCTTCTTTAAGAAGTTGCGTTTTTATCTCTCTAAGTAAATCATGTGGGGCCCATCTTGAAATTTTTAGTTTATCCACACCGTCCATCAGTTTTTTTAGATCATTTTAGGGGTTGATGCTAAATTTTGAAATATATTCAATAATCGAGTAGATCACACCATATAAGATTGAGAATAATGACTTCCACACCGTTGAAAGAAATGAACGAACTGAATCTTACCCAATCCGATCCGACTTGGTTTTCCTGACCGAGTCGGACTCGGATCAATTCAGGCCAGCAGGAGTTCGGATCGGTTCGGGTTAGATGACCCGGACTCGGTCCCGAATCGGATCGGGTTTGGGTCAGGCCCTACAAATTTCGAACCGAATCGAGTTGGACCCAATCCGATCCGACTCGGTCCGATGCCTAGCTCTACCCCTAGATGGAGCCAAGCGTGGCTCCAAAAATCCGCTAAAGCCCTAAAACCTAACATGTATGGACACATCGGGTTAGGACTCCTAAACTCGAAGAATCGAGGAAGATTCATCGTTGTTCTTAACGAGGAAGAGCGGGATGGCTCCACCCTACATGATTCATCTTGAAACGACAAGATTGGATCCCAAATTCTCCAAACTTTTCTCTCTTTCTCATGATACTAAAGGGCTAGTTTGAATGAGAGAAGCAAGGGAAGAAAGGCATTTATATCCCCGCAACCCTCATGCTCATTTACTCACAAGTGAGAATTTTGTGATTTAACGTGCATTGTCAATTAGACCAACATATGCTATCAGTGGGGCTAATAGAAATCAACGGTTCGGTTGGTCGGATCGACTAAACATTGTTTTTCTTATTTTCTAGTTCACTCAGGTCAGTCAAACCGACAGGCTTATCGGTCAAACCAACAAAGCAATAACTTGTCTTGTAAAGAAATTTTCTAATGTTATAACGTTCAAGGAATAGATCAACCGGGCTTATTAGGTAATTATATGGCTTAAACACTCATTTTTGAGCTCTCTCTCTCTCTCTCTCTCTCTCTCTCTATATATATATATATATATATATATATATATATATATATATATATAAAATTCTTGCCTGATCAATCATTAGGGATTAACGAGCTAGGGATTCAATGCTCTGGGTCTCATAAGTGAATAAGGTTCAATTTGCTAATGCACAAGGTTATTCTGGGTTATGGGTTCCCTCGACTTGGGTCTCGCCTCTAACTCCTAAGGTTTTGGGTCCAAAGACACGTGCGTGCACATGCGGTCGATCATTTTAATCGAAAAATGCTATGGTGACGCCCGAGGACTTCCAATACTTGAGTATCGGGGGGCAATGGTTACCTAACAGCCATGCCATATGTGTGTGTGTATGACTTCGAGCTGAAAAAATAGAGACGTGCACATGTGAGAGAGCATTAAATGTTGTATTTTTTTAAAATACTATTTGCAAAAAGTAAGAGTCTCATTAAAGCAAGTCTCTCTCTCAATATTAAATATCATAATCCTATCAAATGACACACACGCACACACACACATATAGTATTAAATGATAGAACTTTGCCAAAAGCAACTCTTTATGGATGCCAAAGTCAAATAACGTAATAACTCTAGCAACTTTCCAATGCAGGAGTTCATAGACACGAGGATCAATCCAAGTGACACATGCGAGTCTCTCTCTTATATATATTGCCGCATGCAAAAGGCTAGGCTTATGTAGGAGAATCAAAGAGATTTCCACAACTTATCGTCCAAATCTTTCACGATGTTGAAGACTACCTAATGCCATCACCTCCCAAAAGTTAATAATACTCCACGAAGTGCTCTAGGCCTCACGCCATTACAATCAAGCGAAGCTTTATTTTCTCATCCAAAAAAGACATTTATTTTTTCATTTATTTATTTTATTTTAGCCACATTGCTACTCATAGCATAGGGCCCTTCTTAACTTATATTTCCACCGTTCATCCACGGCATCACACTGGATTGCAAAGAAGATTGCTCGGATTTAAACGAAAGATCCAAGGCTTTCATGTTACATGCTAGGTGAATGCACATATCACAACTCTCCCTTGGTTAGTAACCATTATGTTCACTCTTAAATTAAATTTTTCAAAACTAATGAATTTCTCTCCTTTATCTCATATTTATGTGTGATTAAACATACTCTCACATATTAACTATGTCATTGTAACCCATCCACCTAGGATCCATGGTCACCACGATCTACGGACAAAATCACCAATATTAATGGGTAACGTTCATGTCATCCATAAATAAGATTCACATTGTTTTTTTTTTTAAGAAAATAACTCTAATAATTTTGAAGTTCTTGTTATGTCATAGCCCAGTTATGTGGCCTAATTTATCATTTTGGCTTAGTTGGGATAGTCTGAATTCAAAAAATCAATAATACTTCCACTAATGCGATTGTTGAAATATAAATGAAATATGAAAGAAACAATGGGATTCACATCCACTAAAAATCATTAAATCAATTGTTTCACCTTAAATAGGTAATCGATCTCAATATATTTAGTGACTACATTTTATAGAATGTGTTTTGTATTGTATTAAGAGAATAGCAAAATATATGCAAGAGAGGTTTATTTCTAAACAGATCATAGGAGATAATGCAAGATCTAAACTAACCTAATTTATAATCTAATGAAACTTACATGACACCTTTACCCCTTAAAGTGCTCCTTGAGTAGCTTGAGTTTGAAAATATTTTATTTAGAAAGAAAACTTCTATATCGACAAATTTAATAAAAAAAATAAAAGAAGCATTCGATAGCAATAAGTTTGGAGTCACGATGTTAGCAATAATGGGCAATCTAGGCAAATTTCTAGAGAAATAACTAGAAGATTCGAACTAGAGATATACAATCATATTCAAATGTAGATGCTGCCAACTAGCAATTCAATCAAGATAAGCAACTGTGACGAAATAAACTTGTAGATGGTAGTTACTAACCACTTCAAGTGCACAAGGTACAACTACACAATGGTTTAGGTGCACAAGCACAATTGTTTGGGATTTTAAATCACGTGTTCGATATGATAACCGGATAGAGGATGTCATATCCAATTAGAAATTGATAACAGGGAAGAAACATGTCAGGGTAGAAAATGCTCAGAGCAACAACAAATCCGACAAGATAACTCCTGGCACAGCAAAAGCCATGTCCAAAAAAAAAAACACAAGACATTAAAAAATATGTTTGATCAGGAAGCTCGACGTAATAACATATTCGGAGTAGAAATTGAGATGCCATTAGGTGTAAGAATATACTTTCATATCTAGCAAAGCATGATAAGCTAAACAAGATACATTTTGGGAAGTAGAAAATGTAGGGCATTCTCAATTGCATGCATAGAAAATCAAGTACATAACTATGAGAGAAAAACTACCAAACTCATTTAAAATTCATCAAACAAGGATAAAGATGGTGAGCAGATGACGATGAGTTTGCTAAAATATTATACTAGGTGTGATGGTACACGACCTAATGCTCGAGCAAGAAAACTTTCATATTGTTAATACCACGTTTGAAAAACTAAGTGCTAAATATGAAAATCCCATTTGATCTCAAACATTACAATTCATGGATACTTATGCTAGTTATAAATTGACAATTATAGTTAATTGATTCTCTTAAACGACCAATTGTCATATTCTACTAATGAATGCTTAAGAAATCTAGCCAAAATCGTAAAAAATGGAAGCAATTGTTGTCTCCATTTGCCAATATAACTGGCTGGTTTAGTTGATCATATTCATCATTCCATTATCAACTTTGTATAGGTGAAATCAAGTTCTAACTTGTTTTGGTAAAAATGAGGAGACAGTGGATGTCACACGCATCATAGATGGCACATGAAGATTTATGTTGAACCCACGACTCTCGTCTAATTAAATGCGAGGAGAAGATGTTGACTAATAAGGCCATAAAAGACTATCGTAACTTGCATAGACTATTTTTTTTTTAATGGGATTTTTATTGCAAAATTCCTCTAAAATTATGATTTTACTAAATAATGGCTTTATCAACCAAAATGTTAAGGACTTTTTGAGCAGTGAAATTACCATATTTCATTATACATGTTTTCCTTTAGAAAGTAAAATAAAGAATAATAGAGCCCACGTGATATTTTTATCATATCCAACTAATCTAATAGATTTAATCCACCATCATGTTAAGAAGAGCTAAAAGTTTGGTTGATCTAAACATAAGTTAAGTCACACAATAGATAATAATGTACACAACTTAAAAACATTAAAATGCATATGCGACTCATTCAATTAAAAAAAAAAAAAAGCTTTTTGGTTAGTGTGATTATTATGGTTAGGTGCATATGTTTGCAAATAAGATGATATACACATATTACATGGGTCCCAAAATATGATGACTTTGTTACTTTTCAAAGAAATATATACATATATGGGAACTTTCACAACTTCCATTTTAAAAATAGACTGCTTTAGTATTCTGAATTGTGGGGCATTCTTTGGTAAATTCTGTTGGTTTTTTTTTTAATTTTTTGGGTAGCTTGGATTGATCATAGGTGGTGATCAGGTTTATGAGGTAAGACAACCAAGGATCTGATCCGAGAGCTGGAGACTAGGGAAACAATGATCTATCCATGAGATCCAATCCATCCAATGCTACCCTATGTTTGACCTTGATCCCAACAAACAATCTTGTTCAACATCCAAGTGGACCCCACGTGGAACAATATAAAATTACACCTAAAAACCTCTAAATCCATGTATGACCCACTTAGGTCTAGGAATAATGTGATTTTTGGCTGATTCTTTAACTATGATGGGTCATTAGATGAATAGATTGGATAACATATAGACACAATGGTAGACCCTACATAAAACAAATGGTGTGCGTGCCACCTCAATTGTTTTTATGGCGTGGCCTATCTGAATTTTGGACCATCATAAATTTTGGATTCCACGGTTAACATGAGGCAACTTACCTAGTGGTTGGGGTGGATCTCAAGGAAAGTTCTACCCAAGTGGTTCTCCCCACAGGACGTGACTTAGGTGCCACCCTCATCTAGACATGTGGGTGAGACCCTGGTAGTGGGGCCCACCTCAATATATGCATTGTATATCCACACCATCCATCTGTTCTTCCAACTCATTTTCGGGTATGAGCCCCAAAATGAAGCAGATACAAAATCTCCAACGGACCACACAACATGAAACAGTGGTCATTGAATGCTTACAGTTAAAAACTTCCTAAGGTCCGTTGTAATGTTAATTTGGCATCAAACATGTTGATAAGGTCACACAGACCAAAATGAAAGAAAGAAACAAATATCAGCTTCATCCGAAACTTTTATAGCCCACAAAAAGTTTTTAATGGTCATTTACAACTGTATCTTGTGGTGTAGTTCACCTGAGATTTGCATATGCTTTGCTTCATTTTCGGACCATGCCATAAAATTTTATGATCTCACAAAATAAATAGCACAAATATACAACCCATACATTGAGGTGGGCCTCATGGTCAGGGTCCCACCATCATCACTCAATCCAGGGTCGCAGCTAAGTCGTGTCACTCGGTCAGTGAAAATGACACCCTTGTCCCTTGGCACTCCACGCGCAGGCACTTTGAAATGTTACACGATGCATATATTTACTCAGATTGACTCACCAAATTGTGGGACGCACTAGCTCTAAGCTAGAATTCAAAATTAATATTAGTCAAATAACCTTAGTCTTTGATTTGTGGACGCTTGTTTATTTTAAAAAGACTATAAACATTTTCATTTTCAACCGTCCAATAAATGTCCACCGATATAATAGAAAGCTTTTAAATAAGCATAAGATTAGTTGCATGCCACGTTTGCACTTTTCATCTAAGTTTGAACTACCGGTGTATCATTCATCATTTTATGCCAGCCTATCAAAGTTTCTCTTTCCCAACACACAAGCCATATTTGGATTAGGGGTGCAATGAGCCAGCCTAAGCTTGTGCCCAGCTGACACTCAGACCTAAGGCCTGAGCCCAGCACAGGCCTAGCTCGGCACGCCCAAGCCCAACTCGAAAGTGACTCTACCGAACTCGAGAATTGATAAAATTCTTATTTCCTACTTAAATGTTCCTAATATATCTGTTGATCAAGTGGACCACACATACAAAGTGATAGACATTTTACAAAATGAAACCAACCATCTCCATTCAAGCCAAATTGATTGCCTAACAAAAGATTGGAATGGCATATTTGTGGGGCAAAACACTCATACCTATTAGTTGGACCCAGCTAAAATGATTTGAGCCTGAGCCCCCTCTGAAAATTGATCGGGCCAACCCACGAGCCAAGCTAGTAGGTCCAAACCCATCCCAAAGCTAAAGTTGAGTTGACCTACCCTGCCCTTTGCCCCCAATTTTGATAATGGAATCCAAGGAAAATGAAGAAGCTTTACAATTGTTTGGACACGTGGGATGTTTTAATTAAGAAATGAAAGATTGTGTGTGTGCGCAAAGGGAACATGTTAAGTTGGAACCTAATGCACTCAACCGAGTTGCGCAGTATTAAAAACTCCAAACCTGAGCTTGATGTCCAACCAACAAGAGGGATCACTAACCCCAATAAAAGGAATTCGCAAACTCAACTAAGGAAATAGCTTGACACAACCCAGCTCGGCATATCCCAGCTCAGCAGGCCCCTAGTTAGCACGTCCAGGGCCGATACACTTCAGGTCAGTATTGACCGCCTCCTATCAAAATCCGACCTCCTTTGCCTAAGATCCTAGGAAAAGATCCAGGAAGCCTATCGCAATACAGATTCTCCTGAGATCTCGACCGCATAGAATCTTAGTCTAACCCCTCATCCAAGTGAGACATACATAATGGATGAGCTAGATTTGTGAACCACATCTCGGTGGGCCCAAAAAATTATTATGAATGTTTTAATAGAGGGTAACCCCTGCCATCTTTTATATGTGGTGTGGCCCACACAAGTCACGAATTAACTGGATTTTTAAGCCCTAGTCCTACTATGAAATGGTGCATCTAACTGATGGGGTCGATGTTCGTCATACATCATGGTAGGGCCAACACAGCTTGACCTAGACCGCATGGAGCCTTTTCCCATCCATATATATATATATATATATATAGTCATGCTCTCCTGCACACCTATGCACGTGTGCACCTTTGCACACGTGTCATGGGTGTCTAATCTGAATGGTCCATTTGATACGGAATCCCATGAAACCTCATGTGAGAAATTTTCACCCTGATCTAAAATTTTGGTGGGCCATAGCAAAAAGAAATACAAATCAAGGGAGGAAACTATTTTAATTTTTCATAGGCCATCAAAGTTCTAGATCAAAGTAAAACTTGGTCCTGGGGGGGTTTCACGAGGTTCTGCTTCACATGAACGGTTCAGATTTTGGATTCACATTACGTATGATGGGTTCTCAAAAAAGTTCGTATGTAATAAGTACGAACAGGTTTGCAGGTGAACATTTCTGTGTGTGTATATATATATATATATAATTAATTAACCTATGTCAATTGTGAATTTAGTTCATCAAGTTCAATTCCATGATCTAAACGTAAGTTTTACCTGATGCATTGTTTTTCAAAACGTAGGATTTGATTCCTAACATGAAAATTTGACGGCCAAAATATTCAGATTTTTCTAACACGCAATCAATACTGTGTAATAATAACGTTAATACCATCTCATACAATGTAGTACCATCTAATCCCACGTACCAAACAGGTCATAAGGTTAAGCCGGTGCCAAGCTGGCCTCCATTGCCGCTTCCACCGTTATCTCCTGGATTTTCGTTTGCCGTGAAATGGAATCCAACGTAAACAAGCGCCCATGGGAATAGCAATCATGATTTTGATTCGAAATGTTGATTCCGATGTCTTATTCTCAAGTGCTAATATCAGTCACACGCGCGATCCGCTTGGCACATGTGTCAAAGATCAAAACTGTTCATAAATATGGTCCCTACATTTCATATCTATATTTGCTACCCATAAGTAAGAACGGTTTGCTACTCGGGAGAAAGGCATATGAACAATGAATTTAGACCGTTGTTTGCAACCAACTCTTGAGAATTGTGATACACATATAAATTATCCAAACAGAAATTCAGAGATGGGCCAATTGCATCAACGTTTCAGATCCATTATACATGTTAAAATTGGCACGTGTAAGAGATTCTCGTTTTGGCGCTTGAAGATGAGGCGTCTGTAATTAGGCTGGTGTTGGCGTAGAACGCGGAGCAAACGACTGTGGCGTGCCTTCACGAAACACACAGCCGGGTGACCGGGGAGTGAATTAGGTGCAACCCCGGCCGCACAGTTAGACAGTGCGGTCCTTATCGTAGGGCCCATTTTGATGTATTCATTCTAAATCCATGCTGTCCAAACAATTTTATAGATAATTTAATCATATGATACAAAAAATAAAGAATATCCAAATCTTAGGTGGACCACAAAATAGGAAAAATTGGAGATTTATCATTAAAAGCTTTTTATGGGCCATTTTTTTTTATTAAGCTGGTATTTATTTATTTTCCCTTAATCCATTTTTTGACCTTTTATTTTTTTTTTACCTTATCAACAGGTTGGATGGAAAATAAACATTAATGAAACATTATGGTGGGCCCTAGGGATTTTTTAATGGTGTTGCGTCCAATCAACACTGTTTCTTATAGTATGCTCTCCTGAAATTTTTATCTACTTAATTTTTGGGCTAAAGCTAAAATTAACTGAAAAAACTGATGGACGTATTGGATTTAGAATAAATATATCAAGGTGGGACCCACGGTAAGGGCCTCATCATATTGGCTGTGGCCGGGGCCTTAACTAATCCGCTCCTAGCGTGACCATGTGGCCAACGTAATTTCCGGAGAGGGAATTTTGGGAAGCGGATTGTACCTCATATAGGTGTTGTAGGTACGTGTCGTTCGAAGACGAGCATCGACGCTCCTCGAGCTCTAAGTTGTACGAACGGTTCAAAGGAGATCAAAGTTACATTGGCTCAACAGTGATGTATTTATTATATCTACACCGTTCATCTAATTTTAGATTTCATTTTAGAGCATTATACAAAAAAAAAAAAGAATCATATTCAAAGATCATATGGACCACACTACAAATACTATAAGAGTTTATGATTTTCATCGTTAAAAATTTTTTCCACCCAGTCTGTTCATAAGTTCACAAAGATCTGAATTAAGAGAAAAAATAAATTTTATATTTATCAAAAACTTATGTAACCTGAAAAAGAATTTCAATGGTAAACGTTCAACCCCTACTTTTTTCACTGAGGTCTACTATTTTGTTAGATTTGTCTTAATTTTTCATCTCAAACATTAATATGAGCTCGTCAAATGGATGGAAAATTTCATATAACACATGATGAGCTCAACAAATGAATGGACGGTTTAGATATAACACATATATCATGATCAGACCAACCCAACTTGCTGAAGTCAATACAACGACTCTATAGCCGGGGTTAGGTACTCAGCCAATCCTCCGTTAGAGTGCAGCGGATGACACGCAGGCACTTAAAAATAGCAGTCGTTGTACGGATGCTGACATATCATTTGGACCGAACACATTTAGGATGGCAGATGGCTCAAAATATATACGGATCAGTAGTCTTCGAAGCGACGGTGGAAAATAAGAGTTGTGAGCGGTCTCGATCTAATGAATGGAGAATGGAATGTATGGTAATTACCCTGCGTTCGAGATGTGTGGGCCCACCCATGATGAAAATGTGGGATAATAGATGCGTCCTCATGTTCGCCACGCGTCCTAAGAACCGCCCTATCCAAAACTGTGGTGGGACACACCTTCGGAAGAAATGTACAGCCATGAACGTGGTGTGGCCCACTTGAATTTGGAACGGACGGAGTTTTAGTCTCCTTTCATCTTGGTGGGTTGCGGCTCAAGACAGAGTAGCCGTCAGACATGGGCTGTTCGGCTGTCTTTACCTGGATCCCGTGAAAGAAAAATCAACCTGGGCCCACCGTGTAAAAGCTGTCGTAGGGAGCCCGTACAATAAGAAACCATGTGGGGGCCACCGGGATGTGTGTGAGAAATCCACTCCGTCTATCACTTTCGAAAGTAAGGCTGATCGATACTCAAGTGGGCCACAGTACAAGGTAAAGCGAGTATCGGAACGGCTACCGTTGAAATCTTCGTCGGCCGACTGAATTTTTGGATGAGGCTGACAGTCGTGATTTCCATTAATTCTGTTGGTATTGACCTTATGAACGGTCTGGATGGCATAGAAATACAGCGTTGGGCCCTGTAAATGTATCAATGGCTGGCATCCTGATAACCAATTTCACTGTAGTGTGGTCCACTAGCATTTATTTTTGTCATAAAGATATCAAATGATCTTTATCACATGATGAACGGATTGGATTTAAAAAACCGATTAAGGTGGGCCATAAAACCGTTTGCTGCACTGGCTCCCATGATACCTATGAAAGTAGCAGGACATTCGCCTCCACGCGTCTTAAGAGAGATGGGACGCGGATTGCATCCTACCCTCGCCCGTCTCTAGCCCCGTCAGTTCATGGGCTGGCCCACCGTGATGTACCTGTTTATCTATGCCGTCCATCCCTTTTATCAATTCATTTTAATATATGATCCAAAAAATGAGGCAGATCCAACGCTCAAATGCACCGTACTGAAGATGACTGTTGCATTTGTCCATGAAATGCAACCAAGATTATTGTTTTTTGTGGTTCAATTGAGCGTTGGATTTGTTTCATTTTTATTTCAATATATTAAAATAATCTAATAAAAGCTATAGACGGTTTGGATGAACAGATAAATCATAGTGAGCCCGCCCACAGAACTGACCGTACGGGGCTAGAGACTGGCCGTAGGAAGCAATCCGCGTCCAGAGAGATGCCGCGGTTCGTCGACACGCCCGTCTGACAGCGTTGTCTTTATCCGTCCGTTATAAAAAATACAAACGTTAGGTGCGATTCGCGCATACGGGGTGAGTATATCGCACGTGCGGGAGACCCTGGCCGCTCATCAAGTGGGCCTTAATAAACTGCTTTAAAAATGCTTGGGCCACTAGGAGAGGTTAAAGAGGTGAATCACAGGACACGCACCAAAGCTGCAAACGTCTATATCTGCCGTTCATCTTGTGTGGCCCAATCCGGATCAAGATGGACGTTCGAGAAAAGTGACGAATGGTACGTCCACTCCAAGAAAGTAGCCACCTCGATGGGTGGACAAGCTGGATTCCTGATTTTGGGCCCCACCTAAATAATGGCAGGATCTCTTACACGTATTAGTAGATGGGTTGATACACGTGTACATTGAATATAGGCCGTAGATCGATTTTTGAATACTTCTCGACTCACTTACTTCTATTTTCCACTGCTCAAGCTGGCAAGCATTTTCAAAAGGGGCTTCCTAAACCTACACGCACTTCTACACGTGGACACACGTGCGAACCTGCTATGTAATTTGGTTATCCAAACCGTTAATCATGAGGAATCCACCTTCTAGGTCATCTATCCAAAAACTTATTCCAGCCAACCATCAATCAGGTCACGCATATTCAAAGAATCGGACGATCTGCGTTTATCCTTTTCATGCACTCGAGCATTTGTATAGATGATCTATTGTGGGACCCACCTGTTATACAGATCCCGTATACACAAGTTCAATGGAGAAACGGATCAGCTACTCACCCTGCCACTAGCAAATGGCTAGTGGTAGGTGCTCTGTGGGCCCCATCATGATGTATTTGTTTCATCCATGCTGTTCACCCACTCTTTCATATCATTTTATGGTATGAACTAAAAAATGAGGTTGATCCAAATCTCAAGTAGACCGCACAGTGTTGATTGAACTCCCACCATTAAAAACTTACTGGGGCCATGAAAGTTTTGGATGAAGCTGATATATTTTTTTTCCCTTCATCCAAGTCAGTATGACCTAATCAACAGGTTAGATGTCAAATAACAATTACAGTGGGCCCTAGGAGGTTTTTAATGGTGTACACTCAATCATAACTGTTTTCCCATGGTGTGGTCCACCTGAGATTTAGATCTACCTACATTTTGGAACCAAGCTCTAAAATTACCTTTCAAAATGGACGGACGGCGTGGATAAAACAGATACATCATGGTAGGATCCACGTAGCACCGACCACTAGCTACCTGGCTGGTGGCAGCGTTCCTAGCCAAACCGCGTCCTTCAAGGGTAGTGCATCCATCTGCTGCTTACGAAGCTAGTAAATCTCGAGAGAGAAATCCTCGTAGAATACCTGATTCCACACGTGTATAGAGCTCAGTTCATTTATAGGTAGACACGTACCAATATGGAGTGCATGCGAAAGATCAGAGCTCTCCGTGTGGTTGCTAATAATGCTCAGATCTTCTCAGGCAGCAACGCTAAGCTGAGTCACAATGTACGAAACAAACTTTTCTTAGTCGTCCATTTGTTTTGTAATCCGTGGCCCACCTTATCTGTGAATTAGTATGAGACTCTGCGGAGTATATCTAAACAATATATTGCACCTGATGGAAAGATCCGATTTCGCACAAATATCATATGTTAGCACGGTTTGCGCCTCATGATTATGTTGGATGGTACACATTTCATCTGAACATGTCCATGGTAGGTGTCATGCACCCTCCCCAATGTCCTCAAAATTTTCTATTTGTGTGGACCACCTGAGCTACGGATTAGGATGGATTTTTTTCCATCTACGTCTAAAATGAGAACCACATCTAATGGACAGTTTGGATGGGATTCACACATTTTCTTGGGCCCCCACACAGCTTGAACGGCCATGCTTAAATGCATTTGATCATTTCCCTATGTGGGGAAATGTTTAAAAAGATTGGTTAGGATTGTTTGATAGGAATGAATTTTTAGATATGGTCGATTTGTGATGGACTCACTGAATAGATGGCTTGTTGCCCTCAATTCAACCAGTCGGTGCTGCTCATGTGATCGGTGATACATGTGCGCGTATGATTGCGCAACCATGATAGAGTCCGCCTAACTGTCAAGGACCTAATTTGTTTGACTCAACCCTGACCTAACCCAAGGTTCCTATACCTCAACCCTAATCAAACCCAACCCAACCTCGGGTTGGGAATTCTCAACCCAAGCCTAACCCAAGCGGGCTTGCCCAGGATGATCAGGTATGAGTGCTAATATTTTCATTATTACATTAGTTTATTATATTTTAATACAAGATTGTTTTTTTTGTATTTATGATTTTATTAATTATATATGTTATTATTCGTCATAAAGAACTTTATTTTTTATTTTTTTTTAAAAAGCTAAAATATAGGACAACTTCTCCTTTAAAAGTCATGTAGCGTAAGACGCAATCTATTTGGGAGAGAGAAATCCGGCATATCTTATTAGCTCGAGTCCTTGGAAATGACGTGGACAAACGAGACCCGGCATCACTAGTGTGCCTTCGACACAAACGATCCACACTCAATTATAATTTATAGGTAACTTATATATTAATCGGGTTTGGGTTGGGTTGGGTTGGGCAACCCGAGCCCAACCCAAGTTTTATCGGGTTGGTGTTTGTATAGCCCAAGCTTGAGATTGGACCTGATATATCTTGCCCGAGCCCAACCCAATGTCAAGCCGGTCATGGGTCGGTCGAGTTGTACTCACCCAACTTTCAGCCCTAGTTGGTGGCCCATGCTGAGATGGATGGATTGGAGGCTAGACTAAGATTTAGGATTCTCTCCACTATCAATTAATGCGCTTCCTACTTAGGTAATTTATGTGAGAGTAGTGGTTAGCCTTCACGAATGACTTTTTTTTTAACCTTTGTGTCGATAGATGCATGATCAACATGCTTAAGACCTTTTAATTATACTAGTGTTTTTTTGTGATATTTTTCAATTAGAATGAAATATCTGCACAAAAGAAAATATAAGTTAGGCTAAACATGGTCAATATTATTAATAACTTGGCCTTGTTACAATTATATTGTTTTATATCCACATATAAATAAAAACGAGAAACTAGATAAATACCTGATGCACATATCGAAACAAACGATCAAAACGAGTGGTCAACATGATATGACCGGAGTATGAACAACTGAATCAAAAACTTTGATAAACATAGTGATCCAACGATTTAAAGGATCATAGATGTTTAATCAATCCTAAGATAAATGTACGGTGGCCGCGAGGCAGTAACAAATTAAACTAGGAAAAGTAAGATAAACATGAATGTAAAGTAAATATAAAGATATATAAATATATTTGGCATGGTGTATTGAGCTCTTCTTTTTGTGCTCCTTTTATAATGTTGGGGCAGTAGTGAACTAAAATAGGAAAATTAAGATAAACATGAATGTAAAGTAAATGTAGATGTATATAAATGTGTTTGGTGCAGGGCATCAAGCTCTTTGTGCTCTTTTTATAACTTTCTCGTGGTAGTGAAAGCCCCTCGTTGGGTTCGAGATCCTTCGTGTGGGCTTTTTGAATGCCTAATATTTTCCTTAGGACTTCGAACTCGTTGGCTTATCGATTTTTCTTCCGTAGCAGATCTTTCGAGAAGATATTCATGGCCCACCAAAGACTAGGCCTGGGACCAAAGTTCCTTAAAGGCTAGCCCTAGACCAATCATGTCGAGTCAACATCTCTGCTGATGGCACACCATATCAACCTCGAGGTGTTGGGCGGTCCAGATCAAACCACCCTTTTACCCTTATCCGTCCCTAAGGTGATGGTCTGGAGTGAAATGAGAATTAACACTTGATGTCGATCTGTTATCGGACCGGGTTATATCTAGTTCTCTTATTCTCTTGATCCCAATCATCACATAGAACAAGACTTGATGTAAGTTTAACTGTACCTTTATGATTCAGGTATGAGACTATATTTGGGTTGGCATATAAGTCGATTCAACCCCTTGGTCTTCGAAATCTTTTGAATCGTTACCGGCTCGCCGAATGTCCATGGAAAAATCTCTCACTTTGGAATGATTGTGAGAGACGACCTTGCATATGAGATCATATCCACTTGTAAGATAACATATGTTCACTCGATGTGTCTTTTATAGACATGCCATGCATGTTGCCTCATTTAATGGGCACGTTAATCATGGTCACGTGTCATGCGACGATTCATCCATTTAATAGGCTTGGTAAGAGTATGTACCATCACATTAATGACATAATACGTAACATTTAAAAAAATAAATAGAAGCAAATCTCTTCGGACGCGACTACGAATTCTGCACATGCTAATTGCTAAGCATGTAGTGTCTTTACGTGACATTTCCTATTTGGTCCATGTCAAGGCATCGAAAAAATGGGAGTATACATAGTCCTTGTTGAACATCATAGCCTCCTCCAAGGGAGTGCTTCATATCAATGATCTTGATGACTTAACCACATGCCCACTTGTATGGACCAGCGTATCAAGACAAGCACGGATTACGTACTACCCCAACTAGGGTGTGAAGAGATTGGCTATTACTCAAGTAACACTTCGGTGGGTGTTACCCTAATCATGTAGGGCCTACCTTGATATATTTGTTGTATATCCAAATTGTTCATATGTTTTTCCGTCTCATTTTAAGATGCAATTCCAAACCTTAAGAAGATCCAAATCTAAGGTGGATTACATTACTATAAAAAGTGATAAATGACCATTAAAATCTTTTTTATGGATCATAAAAGTTTTAGACAAAATTGATCTTTGTATTTTCCATTCATGTTTTCTTGCGATTATCAAAAGGTTGGATGTCAAATAAACTTTATGGAACCTTTACGGTGGGCCCTTTAGAATTTTAATTGTAAGGCACTCAAACACCACTGTTTCCTATGCTATAATCCACATGAGATTTGGATGTACTTAATTTTTGTTATTATGTCTTAAAATGAGAGGAGAAACAGATGGATGGCACATATATATAACCCATGATCAAGGTAGGCCCTACAATAAGGGTAATAACCAATTAGGTGTTACCAGGATAACACCAAATTCAGTCCCAACCAGGACCTAGCTAGAAGAGCAAGGCCCTGCCAGGGCTATGTGACGTACACTGTAACGTATATATTTTATTCAGGCTGTCTATACATTTTGAAAAATCTTTTTTATTTGTGATTATTATTATTATTTTTTACACACGCACCCGACACACACACCCGATAGTGGGATTTAACCACCTATCGATATCGAGCCCAAGGCCTCATGTTGAAACTTCTCAAAGTCTATACCACTAAGTTAAGGAGTCGAACCCTTAGGGCCTGTTTGGGAGCGTGAATTTGGAACCCTCGGGATTCAGAACCCTCAGGATTGGAAACCCCCTCGATTTGAAATCCTCCCGCTGTGTTTGGCACCCTGTAGTGTGAATCAACTTTAATCCAAAAGTACCTATGCATGGAATATTTATAGGGTTTGAATTTAATTACTAAATCAACTTTAGTATCTATAATTAGTGAGATGTGTAATTTTTGACACAATGGTTATGATAAGCTTGATGAAATATATGATTTGCCTGAAAATGATGAAATTCCAAGTCTCGGATGGGCCGCAAGCACAAGATCATGTCTGAGTGACTAACCAACGATTTTTAATCGTTGATTAACATGGACAATGTTTGGACAGTGCTAGAGGACAATGCTTGGACGGTGCTGATCATCATTAGTGGGCCATGTGCCCAATAGAATGATAGTATAGTGACACACAAATTACACCTACAACTATTGAAATGATTTTAGGTATAATCCAAGCTCTCATCATGGATTTGAAACCTCCGGATTTGAAACCCCCCGTTACTTTATCTTGCCAAAACAATTAGGGATTTAAAACCCCCTCAAATCCCCTCCAATCTACTGTGCTAAACTGCCCCTTAAGGCATACAAAAAATAGGTAGATAGAGGCTCAAGAAAACCACACCAGAGAAAGCGGTGGGGATTGAAAGCTGACTATTGAAAACGTCTAAGGGTAACAGAAGCTTTGGATCAAGATGATATTTATGACCTATGTGCCTATGAATAGGCTGGATAGCAAATAAACACCAATAAGAAGTTTTCAACTCTAGAAATTCAGTCCCATTGCTTTTCAGGTGTAGTCCATTTGAGCCATCAAAATCTGCTTCTCTTTTTTCTTTTTCGTTTTTTATTTTATTTCATGCCTTGATGATATTTAAAAATGGATGAACGGTATAGATAAAACATAAACCTTTAAGGTGGGCCAGAGAGAAACCACTTGACAAGACCGTCGGCCTCAAGCTAGGTCCGGATGGGGTGGTACTCATCTAGACAGAGTAGCCGTCAGACATGGGCTGTTCGGCTGTCTTTACCGGAAACGGATTGGCTGCTCTCCCTGCCACCAGCCCCTAGCAGATGGTCGGTGCTCTGTGGGCCTTACCATGATGTATATGTTTCATCCATTCTGTTCATCCATTTTTTAAGATCATTTTAGGGATTCAACCCAAAAATTATAGAGATATAATTCTCAGGTAGTCCACACCACATGAAAACAATAGTGATTGGATATCCATCATTAAAATCCTCCTAAGGCCCACTGTACTGTCTATTTGACATCCGATCTGTTTATTTAGTCATACCGGCCTAGATGAAGGAAAAAAACAAAAATCAGCTTGATCCAAAACTTTTATGGCCACCAAAAGGTTTTTAATGGTTGACACTCATTCAACACTGTTTATTGTAATGTGGTCCACTTGAGATTGGGATATATCTCATTTTTAGTCTCATACTATAAACTTATCTGTAAAAATATATGGCCGGCATGGATGAAACACATACATCATTGTGGGGCCCAAAGAGCACCGACCATCAGCCATTGGCTATTGTTAGGGGGACTAGCCAATCCGTTCCCGTCTTTACCTGGATCCCATGAAGGAAAAATCAATAAAAGCCGTCGTAGGGAGCCCGTACAATAAGAAACCATGTGGGGGCCACCGGGATGTGTGTGAGAAATCCACTCCGTCTATCACTTTCGCCGGATTACATCAGGACGGAAAAAAGAAAGTAAGGCTGATCAAAACTCAAGTGGGCCATACCACGAGGTAAAGCGAGTATCGGAATGGCTACCGTTGAAGCCTTCTTCAGTCCACTGAATTTTTGGATGAGTCTGATAGTCGTGATTTCCATTAATCCTGTTGGTATTGACCTTATAAACGGTCTGGATGGCATACAAATACAGCGTTGGGCCCTGTAAATGTATCAATGGCTGGCATCCCGATAACCAATTTCACTGTAGTGTGGTCCACTAGCATTATTTTTGTCATAAAGATATCAAATGATCTTTATCATATGATGAACGGATTGGGTTTAAAAAACCGATTAAGGTAGGCCATAAAACCGTTTGCTGCACTGGCTCCCATGACACCCATGAAAGTAGCAGGAAATTCGCCTCCACGCGCCTTAGAGAGATGGGACGCGGATTGCATCCTGCCCTCGCCCGTCTCTAGCCCTGAACGGTCCGTTCGTGGGCGGGCCCACCGTGGTGTATCTGTTTATCTATGCCGTGGATCTCTTTTATCCATTCATTTTAATTTATGATCCAAAAAATGAGGTAGATCCAACGCTCAAATGGACCGTACTACAGATAAGTCTTGCATTTGTGCATGAAATGCAACCACGATTATTATTATTTTTGGTACAATTGAGCGTAAATTAAAATTATCTGATAAAATCTATGGACGGCTTGGATGAACAGATAAATCATAGTGGGCCCGCCCACAGAACTGACCGTTCGGGGCTAGAGACGGGCGGTAGGAAGCAATCCGCGTCCAGAGAGATGCCGCTGTTCGTCGACACGCCCGTCTGACAGCGTTGTCTTTATGGAAACGGATTGGCTACTCCCCCTGACACCAGCCCCGTGGCTGGTGGTCGGTGCTCCGTGGGCCCCACGATGATGTATTTGTTTCATCCTTTCCCTTCATCCATTTTTACAGATAATTTTATAGTTTGATCCAAAAAAAGGAGAGTTATAGATCTCAGGTGAACCACACCACATGAAAACAATAGTGATTGGATATCCATCATTAAAATCTTCGCAAGGTCCACTGTACTATTTATTTGACATCCAATGGGTTGATTAGGTCATACAGGCCAAGATTAAGGGAAAAAAATAAAAATAAGCTTGATCCAAAACTTTTATGGCCCCAAAATTTTTTTAATGGTCGATACTCATTCAAAACTGTTTCCTGTAATGTGGTCCATTAAGATTTGGATATAACTCATTTTTGGTCTCATACTGTAAAATGATCTGTTAAAATAGATGGATGGCATGGATGGAACACATTCATCATGGTGAGGCCCACGGAGCACCGATCACCAGCCATTGGCTGGTGTCGGGGGGAGTAGCCAATCCGTTTCCTGTCTTTATTTGTCCCTTAGAAAAAATACCAACGGTAGGTGCGATTCGAGAAGAGGTGAGTGTATCGCACGTGCGGGGGACCCTGGCCGCTCATCAAGTGGGCCTCAATAAACTGCTTTAAAAATGCTTGGGCCACTAGGAGAGGTTAAAGAGGTGAATCACAGGACATGCACCAACGCTGCAAACGTCTATATCTGCCGTTCATCTTATGTGGCCCAATCCGGATCAAGATGGACGTTCGAGAAAAGTGGCGAATGATACGTCCACTGCAAGAAAGTAGCCAACTCGATGAGTGGACAAGCTGGATTCCTGATTTTGGGCCCCACCTAAATAATGGCAGGATCTCTTACACGTATTAGTAGATGAGGTGATACACGTGTACATTGAATATAGGCCGTAGATCGATTCTTTCCTCGCGCGGATCGCCTCAATACTTCTCAATTGACTTCTATTTTCCACTGCTCAAGCTGTCAAGCATTTTCAAAAGAGCGCTTGCTAAACCTACACGCGGACACACGTGCTAACTTACTATGTAATTTGATTATCCAAACCGTAAATCACGAGGAATCCACCTTCTAGATCATCCATCCAAAAATCTATTCCAGCCAACCATCAGTCAGGTCACGTGTATACAAAGAATCGGACGGTCAGCGTTTATCCTTTTCATGCACTTGAGCATTTGTTGAGATGATCTATTGTGGACCCACCTGTTATTCAGATCCATACACACGTTCAATGGGGAAACGGATCGGCTACTCACCCTGCCACTAGCCAATGGCTAGTGGTCAGTGCTCCGTGGGCCCCACCATGATGTATTTGTTTCATCCATGCCGTCCACCCATTCTTCCATATCATTTTATGATATGAGCCCAAAAATAACGTTGATCCAAATCTCAAGTGGACCGCACAGTGTTGATTGAACTCCCACCATTAAAAACTTATTGGGGCCATGAAAGTTTTGGATGAGGCTGATATATATTTTTTCCCTTCATCAAAGTCGGTATGATATAATCAACAGGTTAGATGTCAAATCGTCATTGCAGTGGGCCCTATGAGGTTTTTAATGGTGGACATTCAATCATTACTGTTTTCCCATGGTGTGGTCCACCTGAGATTTGATATACCTACATTTTGAAACCAAGCTCTAAAATTACCTTTCAAAATGGACGGACGGAGTGGATAAAACAGATACATCATGGTAGGATTCACGTAGCACCGACCACTAGCCACCTGGCTGGTGGCAGCGTTCCTAGCCAAGCCGCGTCCTTCAAGCGTAGTGCGTGCATCTGCTTTTGAAGCTAGTAAATCTCCAGAGAGAAATCCTCAGAGTGATTTCACACGTATATAGAGTCCAGTTAATCTATAGGTAGACACGTGTCAATATGGAGTGCATGTGAAAGATCAGAGCCCTCGGTGTGGTTGCTAATAATGCCCGGATCTTCTCAGCAGCGACACTCAGCTGGGTCACAATGCACAAAAGAAACTTTTCTTAGCCGTCCATTTGTTTTGTAATCCGTGGCCTACCTTATCTGTGAATTAGTATGAGATTCTGCAGAGTATATCTAAACAGTATATTTCATCTGATGGAAAGATCCGATCTCGTACACGTATCCTATGTTAGCACGTGTGTCCGCGTGTAGATGGGCCTAGCTACCACACGCGTGTGGAGTCAGCAAACTGCCTCTTTCCGAAGCTGCTTGACGGTTTCGCATCGTACTCGCTGTTTCACTCCATATAAACCGATGCTCTCTGCCCTAATCTCCGTAGCCTTTTCAAACGAGCGAAGAAGAAAGAAAGAAATAGAATTCCGACAAATCGCGATATTCCTATATTGCAGGTTTGTGTTTTTTTTTTTTTCCTTCTTCTGTTATTTGCGTTTTATGGGGTGCGTTTGGATGCACCATTTTTCATGATATTTCGCACCAAATCAGACTGATTAATCGTGAAATGTGATGAAATTTCATGATAATTGGTGCAACCAAACGCACACAAAGAAAATAATTTTCCATTTTTGGAATTTGTAATTGTAATAAAGGGCGATTTCCTTTGTTGGAAATTCTACTGAGAGAGTAGAAAGTCCAAAAAAAATCACGATTTTTTTTTTTCGGGCCAAACGCAGCCTAAGATCGGAGAGACATCGACTCTTTTCTGGAATTATTATTATTATTTTATTTTTAATTTGATTCAAATGCAAGACCTCGTTTTGATCGGACGCCGCCGTTAGATCCTGGATGGAGTATCTTAGCCGTTGGATTTGTCTGAATGCGTCATTTTGTACTTCTAGGGCTCATCTTCAACTGTTGATCTGAAGACAACTACAGTTGATGGGTTGTATCTGAAGATTGTTCCAGATTGGACGATTCTAACCCTTTTGACTAGTGGCCTCAAACTAAATGGTCACGAAGAAAACGCATCGAGGGTCCGAAGCAGTATCCATATATGAGATGGATAAGATCATCCATTCATGGGTGTCCCCATCAAATCAACGGTCTGGATCAGTCAAACGGCCACAAATTGTGCAAAATAGATGCATTTCGACACTAACGAAGTTCTATTCTGTGATCAGATGGGGCCCACCGTGATGTTTGTGAGAAATCTAGCCCGTCCATCTGTTTTGCTAGCTCATTTTAGGACATCTACCAAAAAATGAGTTAGATCCAAAACCCAAGTGGGCCACACGACAGGAAAGAGTGGGCAGAGAAATGTCAACCGTAGAAATCTTCCTGCGATCCTAGAAATCTTCCTGCGATCCACCGCCCCAAAGCATCCGATCGGACAGTCCGTGCTGTCGGCTAACTGGAAAATGTCTTGGATTAGAAGATCCTAGCCATCCATTCCTTGGATTTCTCAACTGGGAAATGTCCGCGGCTGCTTTTTTTGTACCACCATCTATCTTAGGTCCGTGATTGAATGTTTAGAATCTTCGAATTCTGAGATTCATTGCCCATCGTCCTCCGCGATGTGGCCCACCTGATGGAAGGCTCAGATCTCGCATCCTTGCGTGCGTGTGTGCTTACAAGGCACTTTCGTAATTTTTATAAGAATATGGACTTTTTAGTAATTTCCGATTGTTCCCAGCTAAGCCTTTCTTGCCTTTTTTTTCCAGATTTTTTTTCGCGGGGGCAAAAAAGGAAAAAAGCGTCGCCTGAAAGTCAGTTTCCGACGATGTCAGAACGAGTCCACCCAGCCGGAGACAGCCCATCGACCTCCGGGAACAGAACACAAGCGCCGGAAAAGCCCGTCCCTCCGCCGGGAGCTTACGTTATCCAAGTCCCCAAGGACCAGATCTACCGCTACCCCCCGCAGGAGAAATCGGGACGGCACCAAACCGGCCGGAAACCCCGCCGGAACTGCTGCTGCCGCTGCCTCTGTTGGACAATCGGCCTCCTCCTCCTCCTCGTCATCCTCGCCGCCGCCACCGTAGCCATCTTGTACCTCATTTTCCGTCCAAAGATCCCCGAGTACTCCGTCGAGAGCCTCTCAATCAAAGGCTTCAATTTCAACTTCTCATCCGATCAGACGAGTCTAACATTTTCCCCGGAAATCGACGTTAGCGTCAGAGCCGAAAACCCTAACGGAAAAATCGGCATTTACTATGAGAAAGGAAGCTCGGTTTCCGTTTTCTACTCCGACCTTGAGCTGTGTAACGGTGTTTTGCCGGTGTTTTATCAGGGGACTAAGAACGTAACGGTTTTTCGGACGGCGTTAACGGGGGAGGGGGTCCTTTTGACGGGGGCTCTACATGGGACGTTAGCGGCGCAGCAGAGGAAAGGGGAGATTCCGTTGGAGCTGGATTTGAGGGTTCCCGTTAAGGTGAAGTTCGGGGCCGTTAAGACGTGGACGATTACCGTTAAGGTGAGGTGTGGATTAACGGTGAATAAGCTGGCAGAGGATTCTAGGATCATCTCCAAGACGTGCAAAGTTAAGGTGGATGTGTGATTGAGATCTAACGGCCGTTTGGAAGGAGTGTTGTAGTAGTTTTATTATATAGTTGAGGGCCTGTTCGTGCAGCCCATTCTCAATTCTTTTGGTTTGTGAAAATTTCTTTTTAAAGGGAGTATAGGGGTGAGAAAAAATAAGTAAAGGGGAGAGAGAGAGAGAGAGAGAGAGAGAGAGGATATGGGTGCAGGTACACAGACAGGTGCGTGCTACAATAGATTATACATTTTTTTCTCTTACAATAGTCATTTGTAACATTGGCCATTAGAGGGTAAATTCAGTATAAAAATGTAGTTACTTGGTGATGGACGGTTTAAATTTTAAGATGAGACCATGCAGGTTGTACACTCTTCTTCTTTGAACTGGGGCTGTTGATGAGTTGGGCTTGGGTTATTCGTGCAGGGAGAGTGTGAAGCGATAGAGAGAAAATAACAGTCTTCCTCAAGTGCCAAATAGCTCTTAAATCGAATTTGGAACCCTGCATTCAGAATCCCTGGGTTTGAAATCCTCCTATTGTGTTTGCCACTAGGGATGGTGTATTCACTTGGCTTGAATTTAATTTCTAAATCAACTTTAATATTTCTAATTAGTGAACATACGTAATGTTTAACACAATGGTTATAATAAGCCCAATGAAATATATGTTTTGTTTGAAAACAATGAAATTACAAGCCTTGGATGGGCCATAACCACAAAATCATGTTTGAGTGATTGACCAATGATTATTAATTGTTGATTTACATGGACAATGTTTGGACCGTGCCAATCATCATATTAAAGTAATTATAGTGTTGTAATTGATAATCTAATTGTTTTTGGACATCATTAGTAGGCCACGTGCACAATAGAATAATAGTCCAGTGACATGCATGTGTAACATGCAATTCTTGGAAGGATTTTGGATGTGATCCAAGCTCTCACCATGGATTTCAAATTCGCTCTTTGAGGTCTTGGTGTCGATTCCCTGGTGGGGGTGGCTAACAATGAAGTGTGAACTGACATTGGGTGTACTAACTAGTTAACAGGGGAAAAAAAAAAAAAAAAAAAAAACTCCTCTTTGAGGGGGATTTAAAATCCTCGATTACTTTATGGTGTCAAACAACCAGAGGGATTTAAAATCCCCCCAAATCCATGGTGCCAAATGACCCCTGAGAGTTAAAAAATTTCGAAAATACTTGAATGAAGTTTCTTTCTTAAATGAGATTATAAAGCTTTAAATAATAAAATAAAATTCTAGTAAAGAATTATAATACAAATAAACTTTTTTTCCTAAAATAATAGAACTTACTAAAAATAGAAAGTTGTAATCTAACTAGAATTCTTTTTGGCATGATAAGAGACAAACCCTAAAAAGACGCTGAATACTAAAACTTTAAGAATAAAAAGTTATGTTTGACCTAAAATGTAACATCCTCGATTTTCACTGTTTTGGATTTTCAAAAATTCTTGATTTTTTATTTATTTAATTAACTTATAGCATCACTTAATGATCATTAGCACTCAATGATAGTTTATACGAGAGTGTACCAGTAAAGAACCGCACTAGTCCGATTAATCAGCCGTAGAAAGCCAATGAATCCGTCCAATCACTTGAACATCAGGTGTAGTGTAATGTCCCACCCAACCAGAATAGTGTCCTGGAGCGTCCATGTAAGATTTGCCACATGACTGTTCATTTAAGCCACTCATAGTGAGGTATCACAAATAAATTAGACCAAGATTAGCCCAATTGAATAGACCAGACGGGCCTTGATAGAACCTGGTGCGGGCCTCCAAGCCAGATAGCCGTTTACACTTAACGACAGCCCGTGCGGGCTATACCGCGACACGGGAAGGTCAGAAAATTATAAAAATTTAAGGGAGTATAGATCTCACTGGGCTTGGGGACCATCGCGGACCACGGACCCAGTGGACACCTAGAAGTGGAATCTGGCACTTGCCAGATGCGCCCCACCAATGTCAAAATTGGAATCTGGCACGGGTAAATAAAACTGAAATGTAAGACATTTCAGCCGTCAGAGTTCTTCATAATTTACAATGAAGGTCTAATGTATTTTTTATACCCGCCCACAAAAATCTGGGTCCCGATCGTGGCACGGTGACTGTTGATCGCGAATCAGACCCGTGCGACCAAACCCCATATCTAATCATTCCTAAATTTTGCATGGCCCTTCATCGGGCCATGGAGCACCTATCCTATAAGTTTCATGGCCAGAGGACCACCAGAACTGCTTTAGTTATCCAAACAAGCTCTAGACTGCTCGTGGGTGGACTACTAGTTCCAAAACTATAGAATAATGTCCGTCTCATTGGGCTTGACGTCCATCGCGGGAATCGGATCTGGGTACGGTCCAGAACCGGTCAACTTGAGCTGAAGGATGAGTGCATGAGAAGTGCAAATACCCTAAAGGAAGGAGTTGGAACTTAAGTGAATTGAGTCGTCCACTCTTATGCAAAGTTGAGGATTTCGGACCGTCGGCTTGCGACCAAACTTTACCCATGGATTAAGGATATTTCCCTGCTTATATCCGTATAGCCGCAGCCCTGATCGACTATCGGTGACCGTTGAACAGACTTCTTATCATATCTGTCGATCGGCGCATCCAAATGGCGGGCCGATCATATTCATACGTAGATCATCATTAGGGCTAGCTATCCTACGGTGTATATTGACTTGTACACCCCATAGTGGGCCCTAGAGCTTAGAAAGACCCTCTCATAGGTCTAGTATAGTAAAAACCCAACACTTGGGGCCATTGTCACCAAATCTGGCATTATAAAAGGCCTTATTTGGGGCACCCACTCCCTCATACGAATTTGCCCTAAGGAACAAAGGGAGAGAGGAGAGAAAAAGGAGAAAGAAGAGAGGAAGAAAAGAGTGAAGGTGAGAGTGAAGGTGGACCGTAGGCAAGGTGGGATCCAAGGGAGGTCAATCTTGCACCACCCTACCTCTTCTTCAAGGAAGACCCCTCCACTACAACCACAAGAATCGTCCATTGATCATGTAGGTAAAACCCCTCACCCCTTTTTCTTGAAATCCATGTATTGAGAAGAGATTGACATGAATTTTAACATACAAATGCTTGCTTTAGGGATTCCGGCCGTTCAACCCCAAAAAAAATCCATCTTCCTAGGTCGTCTTTCAAGCCTCCAACGATTCATAGGTGCGGACTATTACTTCTAGGTGGTCTAGCACCAATTTCATTATGAGATTAATGATTTTGATTGCTTGGTTGAAGCATTTAGAGAATATAGAGAAGAACCTAGGATTTTGTGCTTATTGGAGTGGTGTGGAATTATATGACTTATTTGATTTCCTCACATGATTTTTGTTCTCGTTTCTTACATGACTTGTTTAAAATTTGTTGATTACTTGTTGATGTCTTGTCGGATTGCTTTTATGATGTTGCCCTATAGCATGCATGCCTTAATTATTTCGGTGCAAATTGTTCTCCATGAGTTGTGGGAAGTGAGCAACTTCCTCACTAACACACACAACATATATGCACCATTACTCATAAATCGTGATACCTTGCTTAGTAGATAAATTTGAATTATATGTTTGTGTGTGAGAATGCTATGATGATTTTGCTAGTTGATAACCCTGTCCGTCGACATGTTGTGGACCGCCATTCGAACCCTAGGGTTGGTCAAGAAAACAAGGAAAGTTGAGGCGGTCCCGTTGGTAGGACCGCCTTGAGGCTAAACCCGCGGATTTGGACGAGTGCGTGTGGGCGACAGTAGTTGGACTACATGGGTTGCTTGCACCCGATGTCGTACCGCCATGTAGTCGCCTGGACTCGTGCGGTTTAGCCTACTGTTTGACCACCCATGATTTGTTAACCCTGTTTGCTCACATCTGTATAGAACCTGTGACACTCTACAACGGAAGTAGCCCATCAATAATCCACTGGAAGATGGTCTACAGCCTCGTGAGCCGGGCATGGTGGAATGGGACACTGTGTTCGAGCTGTCGGCCTACGCTGGGGTGACGCGCCTCCCCGTAGTGACCGCGAGCGACCCCACATTCAGCACCCCCATGTGCTTGAAGTCGGGGATGGGAGAAACCCGACGGGGTCAAGGACCGCGGGGTCTCGGCCTCACGCATTGGGGGGCCTTGGCCTCGCAACTAGTTCAGGGCATATGATATGTGGGGTGTGACAGATTCTCAAACCTGCTGGATGAATGGACTTAACTAATAACTCGGCTAACACGATCGCATCGCATCGCACTAGTTAGGGTAGCGACTCGGCAGTCGAGGTCGCACTGAGGGAGTGTTGGCATTGGCGATCGTTAGATGTTGTCGCACGAGGGAGCGTTGTTGTGAGGGCATGCATCATGTTATGCTGCATACATGTGCATTAATAAGATTACTTATATGTATATGATTGTATGTTTTTCATTAAGACCATATTAAAATTGATGCATATGATAACTTGAGATTAATAGCACCCACTGAGTTGATCACTCACTCCCACTCTGGGACGGTGTTTTAAAACACCAACCAGACTCGTCATAGATGCAGGTGATACAGATTTTGTGGAGCCTGGCGATGCAAGCCTCGAGGAGGACGGGCCCTCATCGGACTTGTGGATGGCATGTTGGATCGCTGCACAGATGGCTCAGCTCTATTCTTTTTGGTCATATTATTCTTTATGATTTTGTTGGGTGACACCATGTGCGACTCTTTATTATTATTTTT
Source organism: Magnolia sinica (assembly GCF_029962835.1). Lineage (NCBI taxonomy): Eukaryota > Viridiplantae > Streptophyta > Magnoliopsida > Magnoliales > Magnoliaceae > Magnolia > Magnolia sinica. The sequence goes on along the minus strand of NC_080587.1, from coordinate 9,044,016 downwards.
CTTGGTCATGTATATGTGTGTGTGTGTGTATATATATATATATATATATATATATATATATATATATATGCTAGTTCTCTTTCATTTCAGTCGACAGGTGCATTTGTGCTTCATGTTTCAGGAACTCCAGGCTGCGCATTTAAACCCGATTAAATGCATATTAAGAAAAATCGATTATAAGTGACCCCGGAAACTCGGGAGTCGAGCGTATGCACGACCCCCGATTTCCAGGGCGTTACATAAAATTTGTTAGAAGTAATTAATTTTTTGAAAAACCGAAGACCTGAGTAGGAATGAGTCGTTTTCTTATGAAATGGAGCAACACGACATGCTTACGATGTTAGTTGGCTTAGAATGAAATTTTAGTCAAAATTCATATGTCGTGCATCCTGTAACTCATTTTGGATTAAAAGTTATGGTTGATTTACGGTTTGCGTTTGAACGACAATTTTTCACAATCCCGAGTGAATTTCTCCGATTTGAATGCGTGATCTGAATGCATTTGGGGCCCAATTACATCATATCCAACATAATATTATGCTCATATCTGATGGATTACGTCCGTTTTCATTTGGATTAGGTCTACGGCCTGCTCTACATTAGTTATTCAAAATTTTAGGCCTGACAAAATCAAAATTTTGAATAGCCCATCTCATAAGCTCATTAAACAGTTTAAATCAACCCCATTGACAACTCTCCTTTAACATGTATGGTTCACAACAATGTCTCATCTTGTGTGTATAGCTTGCATGAAATGTTTAATGATGTGTGATTGCGCAACAAAGTGTCTATAAGGCTCATCCTAGTGACTCTGTTCATTGAGTTCATATATTTGTTACGTTGGCTTATATTAAGATGTTGGTCTAAAAATTAGGCAAATTTGGAGTTGGACTGACCTATGATAAGGGAAATAGTGAAGATGGATTATTATTTCTCTCTTTTTTCTCTCTATGTGGAGAACACATCTGTATCTAGTCTTAACATTTTTTTCTCCTCCTTTTTACTTTTCTCTTTCTACTTTGAATTCTATAGCAATGTAATGGGTTGGATATTCTTTTTAAATAGAGTAGTGAGTATGCCTAGTGTAATGCACATGAGACGAATACTCTGCGACATGTTCAAAAGCTCAAGAGCTCATACTTGACTTGATGCCCCTTGGTCGGAACTGTACAAAATTTAGGGTTTGTTTGTGCTGCCCATTCTCAATTCTTTTGGTTGCACTGTCTTCCTTTTAATTCTTTTAATTAGGGTTGTCAATCAGCTAGACTCGAGCCTGGCAAAAATAAACAAATTAAATACGCCGTGCCCATTAAGCTCGCCCATGATTAGTTTAAAATTAGGGCAAATGCTATCCCTAGGCTTGGCCGGTTTGCAGGTCTTCTTTAATGTGTATAGCTCGCATGGATGTCTCATCTCTATGCATATCTCTCCTCCTTTAATGCATATAATTCACATCGATGTCTCATCCTTGTGTATAGCTCGCATGAAATGTTTAATGAGGGGTGATCATGGTATAAAGGCTCTATAAGACCCAGTTAATAATTATATGCATCAATTTCATATACATGTTGCATTGGTTTATGTTAAGATGTTGGTCTAAAAATCAGGCAAATCTGTCTCTCTCTCGTCTTTTCCTTTTGAATCTCTCTATATCTCCTCCTTGCTCCATTGGCCTTGCAACATGCCATACCCCCTAGTGGTTTTAAGAGAGACGGGTTGAATGATTCTTTCCAAATAGAATATACTTGCTGAAGTGCTCATGAGAGAAGAATAGCTTGCAACATGTTCAGAAACTCAAGAGCTCAAACTTGACTTGATGCCTCCTTTAATGTGTATAATTCACATCGATGTCTCATCTTTGTGTATAGCTTGCATGAAATGTTTAATGAGGGGTGATTGTGGTATAAAGGCTCTATAAGACCTACTTAATAACTATATGCATCAATTTCACATATCTGTTGCATTGGTTTATGTTAATATGTTAATCCAAAAATTAGGCAAAGAATATCTCTATATCTCCTCTTTGCTCCATTTGCCTCACAACATGCCATAACCTACTAGTGTTTTTAAGAGAGACGGGTTAGATGATTCTTCCAAAATAAAATAGTAAGTATACTCGGGGAAATGCACATGAGAGAAGAATAGCTTGCAACATGTTCAAAAACACAAGAACTCATACTCGACCTGATGCCCAATGGGTTGGGTTGACTTGGTGATTCAATCGAGTCATTATTCAACTCAATTGGATATTTAATGAACAATTAACAAGGGATTAGGGCGATGGTCCATATTTAAAATTTAAAAAGGCAATTAGTAAAACAAATTGCGATTGGCATATGTTCAGAGCTGTTAAAATGGGCCTAATATTAAAAGACAGATGGTCCCTTGTGCTAGTCCATGCAAGGTGGGCCATGGTTTAATGACAAAGATTGTTAATCTCATGGGTCCCATTATGGATATGGGATGATTAAAAACTATTGCAGTGTGGAAGATCTTGTGTCTTAATTATTGGTCCACCGATATATAATAAGAGAGAAAAAAAAGCTACATTTGGTTTGAAAAAAAAAAAAAGAATATTGGATTTTAGTCTGGATAGCTAAATAGTAAGCCGGTTTACAGAGCCTATGTGCACCGGGACCCATTCATCATTTTTTTTTTTTCCTGAGAAAATGTCCACAGTTTAATATATTGTATTTTTTCTTATTTTTTATTTTAGAGAGAAGCTCCAGTGCTCAGTGGCATTTAATATGGACGGTTAAGATCACTTGCACAAAAAATAGTCTAATCAACAATCTAATCCATCTATTTACTGATGATTCTAGAGAATGACTTTTGTTAGGCAATTGTAATCATCCCATCCACCGGTTCAAAAATCGGATGGCTATAGAAAATAAGGCCGAATCGAAGATGGATTGGATCATCCAATAAGTATATGAAATGTATTGTGGACATATACATGTACGAAATTATAGAAAATTACATTTTAATATTAATTATTAAATTCAATTGCCAAACAAATATCATCTAAGGTTGCTTATCCAAGCCATTGATAAGATGGCCACATCATGGATTGGCCATGCCACCAAAATCATCCAACTTGGAAGGTCCCTGCCTTCCAATCTTTGGCCCTTTTCTCCCACACAACATGAATTTGCATGATGGGGGAGATTTTTGGACATGGTCCATTGATGGCAATGGGCCGATTTTGGGCTGGGCCTAGCCCAGACCAAGCCCTAAATTAGTGGGCCTAGGCCCAACTCAACATAGCCAGACTAAAATTGATGAAAACACTAATTCCTATTGTATGCTTGTGTTATATCCGTTGATCTGAACCGATGGCTCACATTTAGATGGATGTGTTGTCCTCTGCGCACGAGCTCGGTTAAAAGAGTCCGGCCCTTGTAGTTCCATCCAAACGGCCCAGTAAAGTGCGGCCCACCTTAATGTATGTATTTTGTATCCATGCTGCCCATCCTTTTATTGAAAAATTAGGCAGTCCAAAAATTGCAGAAGATCTAATTATCAGGTGGACCATCCCATAGGAAACAGTGGTGATTGAACTCCCTACCATTAAAAACATATTAGGGAGCACATAAATGTTTCCGTAGTGTTTATTTCCAATCCAATCTGTTGATAAGGTCAGGTAATCTTAGATGAAGGGAAATAACAAATATCAGCTTGATACAAAACTTTCATGTCCCTCTAATTATCTATCTATCACCACTTTTGCCTTTGGTATGGTCCACCTGATAATTGGACCTTCTTAATTTTTGGACAATGCCCTGAAATAAATTTTCTATGGACGGCATGGATATAGAATACATATATTTAGGTAGTCTACATGGTGTGGGGGATGTGATGAGTTTTGATGGGTGAGATTGTACTTAGTAAGAGATGAGTGTAATCCTTGTTAAAGAGTTTTCCTGGAATGTAAGGTGGGGTCCACCGTAATGTTTATAAGAAATCCAATCCGTCCATCCATTTTTCGAGCTCATTTTAGACTATACTACCAAAAATAAGGAGTAACCAAAACTCAACTGGGCCATACAAGATGAAACAGTGGGGAAAGGAATTCTTATAGTTGAAATCTTCATGGGCTCCACCTTAATGTTTATATGCTATCAAAACTGTTTATAAGGTCATTTTCACTTGGATGAAATGAAAATACCAAAAACTTAGGCCCATATAAACTTTTGTGGGCTTATAAATATTTCAACAGTCGTCACTAAATCCCCACTGTTTCCTCTCATGTGGCCCATTTTGGATTAGGCTGATTTTTGTTTATATACTTTGATATGGTGATTTACACCTGATTAACGGATTTGATGAAAGATACACGTTATGATAATCCTACACAAACCTATGGTTGGCATCCTATCCTCATTGTTTCCTTGGTGTGGTCCAGCCGAGTTAGGGATCTGGCTGATTTTTATCTCTGAAGTCTAGATTCAAGGATAGAACCTGATGGACAGAGAGGATTTTACATTTACAACTGGTGGACCCACATAGCTTGGGGGTTTTGCATTCTGCTTAAAAAAGGTGCGCGATAGATGATTCGGCTCAAGTTCCTGCGCCGGAAACCTAGGTGGGCCCACCGTGATGTTTGTTAAAAATCCACTCCGTCCAACCGTTTGGTTAGCTCATTTTAAGACATGGGTACAAAAATGAGCCAGATCCAATACTCAAGTGGGCTGAGAACGTGAGGATTGATCGTGAACGTCCACAGTTAAAATACTCATGGGGCCACAGAAGTTTTGAATCAAGATAGTATTTGTGTTTTCAGTTCATCCCAGTGGGAAAAACGTTATTAATGGTATGGATGGCATGTAAACATCACTGTCCACCCCAGAGAGGTTTCAACCGTAGGAATTTCCCTACCTACATTTTCCTTTAGTGCGGCCCACTCGAGTCTTGGATCCTGCTCAGTTTTATCCCTGTATCCTAGAATGATATAAAAAAACAGATGGACGGAGTAGATTTCTCACAAATATCACGGTGGGCCCCACCTAGGTTTCCAGCGCAGTAACCTTTAGCAGGAAATCCTCGTCCGTTTGACCGGCCCGGCTGATCGTCGGGCCTACGCAAGTGTAATTAATGGAAACGGATTCGCTACTCCCCCGGTGGCTAATGGTCGGTGCTCTGTGGACCCATCATGATGTATGTGTTTCATCCATTCCGTTCATCCATTTTAAAAAATTATTTTAATGTTTGATTTCAAAAAGAAAGGGATATAAATCTCAGGTGGACCATAACACAGGAAAACAATAGTGATCGGATATCCACCATTAAAATCCTCCTAAGGCTCAATGTACTGTTTATTTGACATCCAATCTGTTTATTAGGTCATACAGACCCAGATGAAGTTAAAAAACAAATATCAGCTTGATCCAAAACTTTTATGGTCCCAAAAAAGTTTTTAATGGTCACCGTTCATTCAACATTGTTTCCTTTAATGTAGTCCACTTGAGATAGGGATATACCTCATTTTTGGTCTCATACCATAAAATGATCTAGAAAAATAGATGGACGGCATGGATGAAACACATGCATCATGGTGGGGTCCACAGAGCACCAACCATCAGCCAATGGCAGGTGGCAGGGGAGTAGCCAATCCGTTTCCGACCGGCTGATCATCGGGCCTACGCAAGTGTAATTTATACACAGAAAAGCTTTGATGCTCTGGCCAATTGATACACAGGCGTTATAACATTGCATGCAGCATGCAAGCAAATCAATTTATACCGTCCAAACGGTGACCCCCACTTTAGATGGATGGCAAACCAAAAATCATCCGTACGTGGGTTGTCCACTGTTAGTTGCCAGTAGCCTGTGCTCTGTGGGCCCAACCATGATGTATGTATTTCATCCATGCCGTCTATCCATTTTTCCTGATTATTTTATGGCAGGAGCCCAAAAATGAAGTAGTTCCAGATCTCAAATAAGAAACATTGATTGATTGAACGCCCAGGATTAAAAACTTCTCATGGCCCATAAAAGTTTTGGATCAAGCTGATATTTGTTTTTCCCTTTGTACAGGTCTGTATGATCGTGATCAACGTGTTTGATTTCAAATAAACATTACAGTTACCCCAGCAGGTTTTTAATGGTGGGCATTCAATAACTACTATTTCCTGTGGTGTGGTCTACTTGAGACTTAGATCTGCCTCATTTTTGGGATCAAACCCTAAAATGATCTGAAAAAATGAATGGACGGAATGGATTAAAAAATAAAATAATTGTGGGGCCCACAGAGCACCTCTACCGGCAGGATTTACTGGATGGTCGAGATAAAAAAATCCAATGGCCTAGATTAAGCGGACAAGTATACTCGAATCAGAGGTTAAGATTTTTCAACTAATTTGATTTTTGGAAGATGGCTTATATACAACAGGTCACTCAGTTTGGACAGTTTAATTCGAGTCAATGTACGTGCAACATGTGCAGTTCCTGGCTGCCCGCGTACCAACCGCAACAGGATGCCAGAGTATAAAAAAAAACTCCTCAACCCTCAAAACACCTCCTCCCTCTCCCGCAGTCTCTCTCCGTCTCTCTCTCGCTTTGGGTGAAGAAGAAGAACCCTCCCTCTCTCTCGTTTTGGGGCGAAGAAGAAGAAGAGAAGTGGTATGGATTTTTCCCTTTACCTGAGATTTATATTTTTTCTTTTTGGGATATTTTTTTTAAAAAAAATTTCGACCTAATTTCAGCCATCCAATCTGCTGGATTGGACACAGGGGCTGAGAAATTCGATCATTCATCAGATGGGCACTTCCCAACTTTGGGAATTTCTTTCGGACGCGGATTTCCTGCGACCCCCGACCCCAGGAACTTCTGCGTTTGGAAGCTAGGTGGGTCCCACCATGATGTTTGTGAGAAATCCATCCCGTCCATCCGTTTTTTAAACTCATGATAGGGCATGAGCTAAAAAATGCTTCTTTGGAATGAAATAGAGATGTGGGCTCACTTCATGGATATTGGCTTTCAGCAAATTCTGAGAGAGGAAAATTGTACTACTGGTTCTTTAGCAAAGGAAGAGATCCATAAATTTCTCTGTATAGGATACTATTATCCATTGCCTTTATGGATGTCGTATCCTTTTCGCTGTGCATTCTCTTACAAATTCGTATGTTGTTAATGTGATAATATATGTGTTGTACGTGTATCTGTATAGAATATAGAGGTGTTGTACATGTGACGGTACTTTCGTCTCTTCATACCCCCTTCTATATATTGTAGTTTGCTAGAGCCTTGATAGAGCTTTTAGATATTTTACTCAAAATCTACATATGTTTTCATCAATTAATAAGAAAGGGTGTCGAGTTTGCTCTGTCCATGTTTCCATGATTGGCCTTACTATTTTCACCCTTGAGAAGAAGCAAAGGTATCCTTTGTATAACTCAATCCATTTAAACATAATTAAAATCTTATCTTGGTTTTTTTGTGCAAATCCAATTTGTAAACGAATCGTATCGATTGAATGTTACTCTTTTCTACACCTAGCAGAATGCCATATGCTTGCTCTCTGAGTGCTGCTCATAGGCTGCAACTGGGCTTCAGGTCAATCCGAACCTGACAAACCCAACTTGAGTATGGGTTGGGTTGTCAAGGTCCTTGGATTGGGTTCAAGTTGAAAAATGCCGACTCAATTTGAATTCAGTTGGCATTTGGGTTGAGCAAATTCAGCTGAGGTTAGGTTGGGTTGGGAATAATCACATGTATTTGGGTCGGGTCGGGTCATGTTTGGTTTACAATAGAGTACTTCGCCTTGGACACCTTCGGTTGGGTCCTCTTGAGGTTGGGTTGACCCTCAACCTGACCCAACCTGCCCAAGTTGCACCCGTAGCTGCTCATGAGCAGACACATAGTTTGCTGATTTTTTCCAAGATATGCACATGTGTGCAGCTCATGGTTTGTGATATTTTTTTGAAGGGTAAACAAAAATTTAGTAGAAAGCAGGAAGGAACATAAAATTAGTTTTGCACACATGTATATCATCATTGTTTATGATTCTAACTAATTTTGCACACATGTATATCATCATTGTTTATGATTCTAACTATTCATTTGATGGACCTAATTTTTGATAGGGCCCATGCTCAGTATCTCTGGGATCAAAAGATCCGAAGGGGCTGTTTGTTTACCACTTAATATGTCACTGAAATCTTAAACTCAGATTTCAGCTACTCAATATGCTATTTTGGGTGTTTGTTTAACACACTTTAAAAAAGTCCTTAATGAAAATTAATTACTGAATTAATTCAGGGGTGGCGTATGTGCCGAAAGCGGTAAGTTATTTTGATGGAATGTGGTAAGTGATTTTAAGTTGAAACATTTTCGGCAAATGACAGGTTTACCCCTTTTAATGTAATCTCCGTGAAGGCTTTGAAACAACTTGGGTTGGAGAACACTTGGCAAAGTCTTGTGTGCCCCATCATAATGCATGTGTTATACACCATCCATCCATTTTTTCAAATCATTTTAGGTCATGAGCCCAAAAATGAGGTAGATCCAAAGCTGAAGTGGACCATACCACAAAAGATAGAGGGGAGAATGATGTCCACCATTGAAACATTCTTAAGGACCGCCGTGATGTTTATTTGCCATCCAACCTATTCATAAGGTCACACAGACTTGGATAAAGGGAAAACACAAATATCAGCTTGATCCAAAACTTCTGTGGCCCCTAAGAAGTTTTTTAGGATATGCGTTCAATCCCCACTGTTTTCTATGGTGTGGTCCACTTGGGTTTTGGATCTACCTCATTTTTGGGATCATGCCTAAAAATGATCTGACCAAATGAATGGACTGCGTGGACATAACACATGCATCACGATGGGCCACACAATCTTGCCAGGTCAACACGGCGCTAAGGTGCCATGTTCTGGACTTGCGAAAGGAGCGGATTAGGTGTTACCCTAGTAACACGTTAGTGGGTGTTAGGCTGACTGTAGCACCTTGATCTTGGCACTCACCTTGATGTGTGTTGTATATCCACGGGGTCCATTAGTTTTTCCAACTCATTTTATTTTATGGTCCAAAAAATAAAGCAGATCCAAATCTCTAGTGGACCACACAATGGGGATTGAATGCCACCATTAAAAATTTCTTGAGGGCCACAAAAGTTTTGGATCAAGTTGATATTTGTGTTTTCCCTTCATCTAGGTCTGTGTGACCTTATCAATAGGTTGGATGACAATTAAACATTAAGGTGGGCTTAGGAAGTATTTATTGGTGGACGTTCAATGACCGCCATTACCTATGCTATGGTCCACTTAGGATTTGGATCTACTTCATTTGTGGGACCATTCCCTAAAATGAGTTCGGAAAACACCCCTTCAATCAGTGTTGGAAAAGCTATGTGGGCCCGCCATGGTGTATGGTTTATCCACGCCATCCATCCATTTTTCCATATCATTTTAGGTAATGAGCTAAAAAATGAGGCAAATTAAAATCTCAGATGGAGCACTTTGATAAGTATATTTTATATCCACACCGTGCGTTAGTTTGATAAATATATTTTATATCCACACTTTCCATCAATTTTTCTAACTCATTTTAGGGCCTGAGCCCAAAAATGAAGCAAATCCTAATTTCAAGTGGACCACACCACAAGAAACAATGGTCATTGAACGGCCACCATTAAAAACAACCAAGGGCCCACCATAATCTTTATTTACCATCCAACCTATTTATAAGGTCACATAGGCTTGATGAAGGGAACAAACAAATATTAGCTTGATCCAAAACTTTTGTTGCCCCCAAATTTTTTTTTAATGGTGGGAATTCAATCCCTGTGGTGTGTCCGCTTGAGATTAGGATCTTCTTTATTTTTATAACTGTATCCTAAATTGATCCAGAAAAAATGGGTGGACCATGTGGATACACAACACATACATCAAGGTGGGCACCATGGTCCGACATTGCCCCGATAACAACCTAATCCACTCCAGCTTTGGAAGGACGCCAACTAGGTGGGCCCATCGTGATGTTTGTGAGAAATCCACCATCCATCCGTTTTTTCAAATTATGTTAGGGTATGGGCCCAAATTAGGGGCAATTTGTAAAATTCCCAAATTTCAGACATTTTTACCAAACAGAAAATTTTGGATTTAGTACTAAATTTTAGTGTCCAGGAATTTTTTCAGACAGTTTACCAAACGGGCATTCCAACACTTATCAATACTTAAAATTCAGTGCATGATGGATCCAATACTTCAATTAATTTTGGACTCTTTTTTTTTTTTTTTTCAGTTTATCAAACGCACCATAAGGCTTAATGATTTAATGTTTAACCTCCCTCCATCGAATGTGGGCGTTTGTTGTATTTTCCCTCATGATCATTTATTTTCCGGCCATTATATCCAAGGTTTAATGTCTTCCAATGATTTCTGAGGCATCCGACATCCACGCACAAGTTCTGCTAGATCTATGGTTGGGATCGCCAATACATGGGACCCAAGCATGTGGGATCCCGCATTTCAGCGAAAGTGAAACTTTATAATTCTTTCGATAGCCAGTATATGCATGATAGGGCTTCCTTGCAACTCATTTCCCACTCTCCTTAGTTTCACAAACCTTCCCTCTCTCTCTTTCTATGGTTTTGCAAGACTAGGGCTGTCAACGTATCAGGTAGTGGTATTACCTGTATCCTGATTCGACTAAATGAATTGTATTTGGGTCCTGTTGGGTTTAGGTATGGGTGTATGAAGTACTCTATCTGGATCTGATCTGATTTGAGTATGCTGTTGGTCTAGTTTCGGGCGTCTTGTTGGGTCAAGTTTTGAGCATGAATTAGGATTTGGAACTGTTTTTGTTCCAAATTCGGGTCTAGAAGTGGGTCCTTATTTATTTTCAGTTGCATATTCCGATCCAATCCACTAGAAACATGCCTTTTGTATGGTTTTTTTGAATAACAACTATGATAAATAAAGGATGAGAGTATAAAAAATATCATATATTTGAGTACCTGCGTGCGTTCGAGTTGTGTACCCGACCCGATCCAGATGCTAATCGTACCTGTATGTGGGTTTGAATCTGACTTGGGGCCTGTTTGTTAATGCTGATTTTTTTTAAACTTAATATGGAATTCGAAAAGTGCTTAGTATTTAGTGTTGTTTGTTAACACCGAATGTGGAAAGCGCTTTGTAATTTTTGCCGAATTTTTTTGACGAGGGACGTCTAGCTTAATGGTGAATCCAGAATGCGCTCTGTAGACTATTAAAAAAAAAAAAAAAATCTAAATTCAGATTTCAAATTCAGACTTTGGACTTCAAATTTAACAAACAGGCCGTTGGTTATTAATTGGGCCTGAAGTCTGAATCGAGATGGATTAACTAGGTCAGATAGTTTTGGTAATGAATGTGAGTTGCCGGTAACATCTGTTACAGGGAGTTCTTGCGACACAAAGCTCTGTGGGGCCCATTGCGATGTTCATGTGAAATCCGCTCCGTCCATTAATTTTGCCAGCTCATGTTAGGATGAGAGCCCAGAAATGAGTTAGATCCAAGATCCAAGTGGGCTACACCACAAGGAACAATGGGGATTGAATGCCCACCATTGAAACCTTATGTGGGCCCACAAAAGTTTTGGATCAGGCTGGTATTTTTGTTATCCCTTCATCGTGCTTCTAATGGGTTGGATGGCAGAAGAACATCATGCAAACCCCAAGAAGGCTTAAATGGTGGCATTTCCCTTCCCCGCTGTGTTCCTGTGATGCGACCCACTCGGGTCTTGAATCTGCCTTATTTTTGGGCTTTCACACTAACATAAGCTGGCAAAACTGACTTAAAAAAAAAAAACTGGCGAAACTGATGGCTGGAGTGGATTTGATGTGGACATCGTGGTGAGCCCCAGGGAAATTCATGTTCCCCATTGACAACCCTATGCAAGATGCCTCTTTCCTTTTCTCGCCAGTTTTGTACTATCGTTTTTTCTTTTTTCCTTTACTTTTTTAGGAGACAAAGGAGGTGATTTTCTTTTCTTTTTTCCTTTGCTTTTATTGAAAGGCAACATGGCGGAGGTGATTTCAATGGCTGACATTGAGGCTATGGCCCAGCATATTGGAATCGATTTGTCCAAAGTTGATGTGGACTCTATAAAGCTCCCTCCGGGAGAAGATTTTGGAATCAAAAGGTAACAAAACCTGACCCTAACTCTCCTTCTATTAGAAACATTAGGTATCTGCACTCCTTCAAATCCGAATATCCATTTTCATTCATTTTCTCTTTCTTGCAGTGATGATGATGAGGATATTCTTCAAGCGGATCCTCTGGAATTTGAGTCCGGATTCCAAAATGTCATTGTGGTCGACAATCTGCCAGTCGTTGCGCCTGAGAAATTCGAGAAGCTTGAAGGTGTTGTCCGGAAGATCTACAGTCAGATCGGCACAATCAAAGAAGATGGGCTTTGGATGCCTGTTAGCCAGGAAACGCAGAAAACCCTAGGATACTGCTTCATTGAGTACAACACTGCACAGGTAACTATGACGGTTGTGATCCCTTGTGAGGTTGGGGAGAAAAAAAAATAAATAATCAAATTTCTTGTTTTTTCTTGGTTCAATTAGATTATTTGATATTGTGAATGCAACTCCCTCAAGGGCTATGGCAAGGGCTATGGTACAATTCTTGGCTTGAACCAATGTGTTTTAGTTCTAGCCACTTCTTTATATAGGCGTGGGCTCCTCGGGGGAGGGGTGATGGACCAAAAACAACTTCATCCTTCATCAAGCAATCTTGGCTAACCAAGCAGCGAGCTTCTTCTCATTGGCTCTACCTCTCTTAACATCCATTTGCAGGCCAATTATTGATTAAGTACAAGTGTTCATGGGTATGTTTTCGGCATTGCGCATCACATAGGGGCCCACCTGATGAATGGTATGAAGTTTTGAAGGTGGGTCCACTTGCATGGAAAGCTGGTCCAAGCAAACAACTCCACAGTTTCAGGCTGGGGATTGCTTACTTTCTCCTTTAATTGCAGTAGGTGTTATGTAATCCACCATCTGATTATCCCGTCTCATGTTATGACTGGGTTTGGATGCATAAGTGAATTGATTTGGGAACATTCAGTTTAACAAGAGGAAATGACCAAAGCTAATGATGTTTCCAAGTAATTCATAGCAAGGACACATCTCAGATTGTAGTTATACTTCTTCCTAGTCCAACTTGAAATTACATAATTGTGGGTAGGTGCACAAACACTCGAATGAATAGGGGTGGTGATGGGCCAGGTACGGGTCATGCAAGGCCAGGTGTGGGCCCAGCCCAAGTCGGTATGAGCGTGGCAAAGCAGGCCCAAGCCTGAGCCCAAAAGAATTGGTTGTGCCCTTGCCTGGGCCCAATCCGCCTGGCCTGAAAATTGACAAAATCCACATTTCTCACTTGAATTTTCCTAATATATCTGTTGATCAAGTGGGTCACACATGCACAAAGATATGGACATTTTAGAGGAATGAAACCAACAGTCTACTTTCAAGCTTGATGGGTTGCCTAACCAAGGATTAGAATGGCATATTTGAAGAATATAACATGCATACAGATAAAGTCAGGTCAGTCCGGGCTGGGCTAAAATGACTTGGGCCTAAGCCTGACCTGAAAAATGATCGGGCCATCCATGAGAGGCCAAGCCCAGCCCAAAGTGAGGTTGGGCCGGCTACCTGGCCCATTGCCACCCTCAATTATGAGTGCTTATAAGTGGATGGATGCATGGATGGATGGATGGAAAGGAGATTGTTAGATTGTTTTTAATTTGTTAGATTGTTAGGTTGTTTTTAATTTGTTAGATTGTTAGATTGTTTTTAATTTATTAGATTGTTAATTTGTTATATTATTAAGTTACTATATGAAAAATTAGATAGCAACTCAGATGGATCCAACGGCGATGCAGGAGCTTATAGTAATATGCCAAGAAAGCACTCATCCTATAGAGGAAATTAGAATTAGATTAATGTCGTGAACAATGTAATTATGATGGATGCAATTATAATGGATTATAATTGTATTTTATGTATTTTGCTTTTATGCTCAACTTCGAACTCGAATTTGAAATTGAATTCAAACTCGACTCAAACTCAATAGATCGAACTCGAACTCAGCTCGAAAGCATGAATTCGGATTGAAATGACAAACTCAAACTTGGCTCGAAATCTCGAGCTCGAACTGGCCCGAGCTGCTGACCAAACCGGGCCGAGTTGGACAACCATACTCGATGACTGAGCCAATCTGAGCCAAGTCCGAGCTGGGGTTAGCTGCTGGCCGAGCCAAGCCGAGCTTGGCCCAGCTCGACTCGGTTCGACTCGTGTACGCCTCTTACTTACAAGGAAAGTACAATTTAGTCACTTCTCCTTTGTGTAGAGACACCCAAATTGCTAGTCAATGTGAGAGTGCATCCAATTGCACCCTAAATGAGCATGTGCTAAGTTTTTAACTACGGGCAAATGAATAAAAGCAATTTTATGAGTTTGATTTTGAACATTTTGTCATCTTGTACTTTATTATGCTTTACATGGTTTTTTTGTTGTTGTTGTTGTTGTTGTATTATGAGACGTGAATTATTATTGAATTGCTGTTGTAGGAAGCAGAGCTTGCAAGGGAGAAGACGAATGGGTACAAGTTAGATAAGTCGCATATATTTGCTGTGAACTCATTCGATGACTTTGACAAGTACATGAAAGTTCCAGACGAGTGGACTCCTGCTGAAATAAAGCCATACACACCTGGGGTAAGCGTCTCCATTTTTCTTGATAGGCATTCTTTGTAATTCTTTATGTATTTTAGGAGGTGGAGGTATGGAAAGCTTATTTTTGAGGGAAGGACTAAACTTTTTAAAAACTAAATTGTTCCCCTTTTTAGTCCACCTTCACAACCCTTAACCACCGCAAGGTTCTTGGTTTATATATTTAATTTGGTTGTAAACATTACTCTGTTCAATTTCATAATTATTGATGGTTGGTGAACTGCAATATTATACTTTGTTCAACTATTATCCAGCCTATTCACATGCTATAAGACCAGCGATCCTTTATGGAATAGAATGTTGGGCAGTTAAGGAACAACATGTCCATAGGAGTGTAGCTGAAATGAGGATGTTGATATGGATGAGTGGCAAGACGTGGAAGGATAAAATTAGAATAATGCAATCAAGGAAACTTATGATAGTACCAATAGGTAATTAGACAAGGGGAAAGTAGATTTTTATCTCTCTCTCTCTCTCTCTCTAAAAAAAAGTAGACTTAGATGGTTTGGTCATGCGCAATGAGTGAGTGGGTACAAGTCGAAGGCTCTAAAAGGGCAAGCAGAAGTCCCAGAAGTCTGTGGATGGAGGTAGTGAGAAAAGACTTGATTACCTATGGTCTAACTGACGGTATGGCCCTTGATAGAGTAGAATGGCAGAACAAGATTCTAGCTGACCCTAATTAATTGGGATAAGCCTTAGCTGATGATGGTGTAAAATTGTACTTATTTTTACGAAACCTGACATACAACTGTGTAGTTTCGTTTGATACTTGGGAAGGTTGATGATGCAGGACATGAAATTAAACATGATGTGTGAGATTTCAGGCTTAAGATCACCTTAGTTCAGAAACAATTACACAAATTTCATATCCCACATAAAAAGTCCAAACATTTAAGTAAAGGGGAATCTATGCGGGTCCAGGCCTACACAGGCTAAGACTGGACCAATAAAAATTATAAACCAAACGATGCTCAAAGGGAAATAGGAATCAACTACACATGCAAAACAAACAGTTCCTAATCCAAGGGTTTCCTCAATCTCAATTCAAGGAACTCTAGGGTGAAAAAAAATGGGGCAAATAAATTAGGGCTAATGCAAACTAAGGCTAGGGTTTAGGAAATAGGAATGAAAAGAGGAAAACCAGAGGAAAACCTGACCTGGAGAAAGCCCCGGCGTGCAGATGGTGACCTCGGGCTGACGCACGTGCGCGGGTGGGGTAGCCGCATGTGTGATGGAAGACCGCCTCCTCAAAGTGGCACCTAGGCCTTGGTCGGCCAGGAGAGACCTCCAAACTCTCCAAGTTTGACGACGATCCGACGTAAGGTCGAGGCGTAGTGCTCCGCCGAAGTTTCAGCCCTCCTACAGGTTCATATTTTGGAAACTGGCTGGAGGGGAATGAATAGCTGCAAAAGTTGAAAAATTTAAAGCAAAAATAATGATAGAAGATGAGATATATGGATGGGAGAGGGTAGGAACGGATGAAGATAGATGTGGCTTCACCCCACGTAGTTAGCCCTTCGAAAAGGGAGGGCCTCGCACCCACTTTTAAATTCTTCCACAACTCATTAAGAGCAGAAAAATAAAGTAAAATTTTTTGTTAAGCTTGAAATAATTAAAAGAACTATAAGGGGTGCCTATTTATAGGAAAAACCCTATACCCCAAAAACTCGCACCATGTGTGCAACCTATTACTTGGCAATGAAGTAAACTAAAATAAAAACTAAACAAAGAAATCTAAAGCGTTCATGATGTTTTAAATAATAACAATAAGCAAAACCTAAAATATGAAATCAATCCGACTAACGGGTCATGATTATGAGATCCCATGATGGGCTTTTCTTGGTTATCGGGCTCAATCTTTTGAATCGAAACTCCGTCTTCTAGCATGGGGGCCCTCCTTGAACGTTGTCATCGATCCATATAGATGGTGGGGCCCTCATTCGTGCGTACGTGCGTAGAGGGCGGCGTGCGTGCGCGTGATGTCCCTATCACTACTCTTACCGACCTTTCTTCCCAGCCTCTACCTCCCATACCTAGCCTTCACACACTCAGAGCTGAAATAGAGGATATCCTAGACCATCAAATAGTTTCCACGTCGGATGACGGGTTTCAGAATTACCTGGTTAAATGAAAGTCACGCCTAGCTTTAGACAACACGTGGCTCACTGAGGAGGAGCTTTAGAGACTTAATCCTAATATCCTGAAGCGGTTTAGGAGTTTTATTTTGCCAGTGGCGAAATCTTCGCAGCCGGGGAGAGTTGATGGGGACATCACGCGAACACGCGCATGCACGCCGCCCCTTACGCACGAACGCATGAAGGAGGGCCTCACCGTCTATCTGAATCGATGACGACATCTAGGGAGGGCCCTCATGCTAGAAGATAGAGTTTTGGTTCAAAAGAGTGGACCCAATAATCAAGAAAAACCCATCATGGGATCTCATAATTATGGCCCGCTAGTCGGATTGATTTCATATTTTAGGTTTTGCTTATTGTTATTATTTAGAACATCATGAACGCTTTAGATTTTTTTGTTAGGTTTTTATTTTAGTTTACTTCATCGCCAAGTAATAGGTTGCACATATGTTGCGAGTTTTTTTGGGTATAGGGTTTTCCCTATAAATAGGCACCCCTTGTAGTTCTTTTAATTCATTCAAGCTTAATAAAAATTCCTGCTTTATTTTTCTGCTCTCTTAGTGAGTTGTGGAAGAATTCAAAAGTGGGTGCGAAGCTCTCCATTTTTGAATGATTAACTACGTAGTGTGAAGTCACATCTATCCCCATTCGTCCCTACCCTCTCCCATCTATATATCTCATCTTTTATCATCATTATTGCTTTGAATTTCTCAGTTTTTGCAGCTATTCATTCCCCTACAGCCAGTTTCCAGAATCTGGACCTGTAGGAGGGCTGAAACTTCGGCGGAACACTAGTACTCGATCTTACGTCGGATCGTTGTCAAACTTGTATGGATTGGATGTCTTTCCTAGCCGACCAAGGCCTAGGTGTCACTTTGGGGAGGCAGGCTTTCATCACACGTGCAGCCAACCCACCCGTGCACATGCGTCAGCCTCGGGTCTCCATCTGCGCGCAGGAGCTTTCTCCGGGTCAGGTTTTCCTCTTTTCATTCTTATTTCCTAAGCCCTAGCCTTAGTTTGCATTAGCCCTAATTTATTTGCTTTTTTTTTCCTCACCGTAGGGTTCTTTGAATTGAGATTGGAGAATCCCTTGGATTAGGGATTGTTTGGTATGCATGAGTGGTTGATTTCTCTTTCCCTTTGAGATTATTTGGCTTATAATTTTTATTGGTCCAATCTTAGCCTGTGTAGGCCTGGACTCGTATAGATTCCCCTTTAATTGAATATTTGGATTTTCATGTGGGATGTGGAATGTGTAATTGTTTCTGAATTAGAATGATCTAAGCTTGAAATCTTGCATATCATATTTAAATCTCATGTCTAGCATCAAGTAGGTATGGGAGGTACAGGCTGGAAAAATGGGTCGGGAAGGGTAGGTATGGGAGGTAGAGGCTGGAAAAATGGGTCGGGAATGGTAGGTATGGGAGGTAGAGGCTGAAAAATGGGTCAGGAAGAATAGGTATGGGAGGTAGAGGCTGAAAAAATGGGTTGGGACGGATAGGTATGAGACATAGAGGCTGGGAAGATAGGTCGAGAGGGGGCCATGGATCAAGGGAAAAGTCTGGAGAATCAGGATGTTTAGGCGAACGGTTGGACAATGCATCAATGGCCGCTTGAAATGCAACTAGATCCTCCACATTAAATATGGAACTAATTCCCATGGAGGGTGGAAGATTTGCCACATACGCATTGAGACCGTTTCGTTTTATAATTTTGAAGGGTTCGGCGCTACACGCGTGTAACTTACAAACGGTCCTCGGAGGATACCGCTCCGGCCTGATGCGGACAATCACGGAGTCCCTTATATTGAATTCCTTGAAACATTTATGTTAGTCTGCAAAAAATTTGTAATATTCATTACTAGTAGTGATCTTCTGCCTGATTTCTTGATGCTATGAATAAATGTTGTGTGCAAAAGACTCTGCAGACTCTGACGGCCTATGAGACAGTGACATAGGGACAAGATCAATAGGTTTCTCAGGTTTATAACCAGTAACGTCTTCACAAGGACTGAGACCTGTAGACCTATCGACGGAACTATTAAACGCAAACTCGGCTTTAGTTATTACGGTGTCCCATGTTCTGGTGTGCTTTATATCTACTACTAAGAAGTCGATCATTTTAGTGGCTTGGTTCTGTTTGTCTCCAGCTGTGAGCGAGAGTTGAATTGCCCCTTCAGGGGGAGACTCATCCGCTAGATCATCAGGAAAGACATCACAAAACTCATCCACTACCGGAATGGCTTCAGTGGGTAACTTTACACAAGCCTCTGGTGCACTCTCTCCAGCCACAAGGCCGCACATGTTGTACCCATGGTCTTGATGTCCCTCATGGGGGTGGGGTACGGGTGCACGCCCATGACTGATTCCTTGACCACCTTCATTCATTGGTCTATTCTCTTGGCCACCTGCCTGAGATTGGTCATCTTCCCTAATGGTGGGGTTTGTCCTGAGGGAGGCCTCTATTTGGTCAAGGCGTTGATCTATGCTTTGTTCCAAGCGCTTACCTTAAGACTCGATCTGTTGGGACAACTTGTTTAGTAACTCTAGCAGTTGTTCCATGTTTATTGTATGGTACTAGCCAAAACCATGACCCATACGTGTGGGCGTACAACTTGCTAACTCCACTTAAGAACTTTTTACGACGACTATTTGGGACTAAATGATCCTATGAGACTCTATATGAGGGAAACTACGCAATGCTACTAAAATCCAGCAATATAGTTATCAAATTAAAGGAATAACAGAAAGTTACAACAATGTAAATTGCTAACTTCCTGCTAACATAAATTTCAGCAACTAATATCAGGGACTATGGACTCCTAAAAGCTACATGTGATGGACTGGATGTATGAAGGACTCAAACAAACTAACCCTAAATAAGTAATGTATTCCCCTATAAAAACCCTAGGTTCTGATACCAAATTTGATGCAGGATATGAAATTAAACATGATGTGTGAGATTTTAAGCTTAAGATCACCTTAGTTCAGAAACAATTAAACAAATTCCATATCCCACATAAAAAGTCCAAACATTCAAGTAAAGGGGAATCCATGCAGGTCCAGGCCTACACATGCTAAGACTGGACAAAAAAAATATATATATAAACTAAACGATGCTTAAAGGGAAATAGGAATCAACCACACATGCATAGCAAACAGTTCCTAATCCAAGGGATTCCTCAATCTCAATTCAAGGAACCCTAGAGTGAAAAAAAAGGGGCAAATAAATTAGGGCTAATGTAAACTAAGGCTAGGGTTTAGGAAATATGAATGAAAAGAGGAAAACCAGAGGAAAACCTGACCCGGAGAAAGCCCCTGTGTGCAGATGGTGACCTCGGGCTGACGCACGTGCGCGGGCGGGCTGGTCGCACGTGTGATGGAAGCCCGCCTCCTCAAAGTGACACATAGGCCTTGGTCGGCCAAGAGAGACCTCCAATTCCTCCAAGTTTGACGACGATCCGACGTAAGGTCGAGGCGTAGTGCTCCGCCGAAGTTTCAGCCCTCCTAGAGGTTCAGATTCTGGAAACTGGCTGTAGGGGGATGAATAGCTGCAATAGTTGAGAAATTCAAAGCAATAATGATGATAGAAGATGAGATATATGGATGGGAGATGGTAGGGACGGATGGGGATAGATGTGGTTTCACACCACGTAGTTAGCCCTTCGAAAAGGGAGGGCTTCGCACTCACTTTTGAATTCTTCCACAACTCACTAAGAGAGCAGAAAAATAAAGTAGGAATTTTTATTAAGCTTGAATGAATTAAAAGAACTACAAGGGGTGCCTATTTATAGGGAAAACCCTATACCCCACAAACTTGCACCGCGTGCGCAACCTATTACTTGGCGATGAAGTAAAGTAAAAAAAAAAAATCAAATAAAGAAATCTAAAGCATTCATGATGTTCTAAATAATAACAATAAGCAAAACCTAAAATATGAAATCAATCTGACTAGCGGGACATGATTATAAGATTCCATGATGGGCTTTTCTTGATTATCGGGCCCACTCTTTTGAACAAAAACTCCGTCTTCTAGCATGGGGGCCCTCCATGGACGTCGTCATCGATTCAGATAGACGGTGGGGCCCTCCTTCGTGTGTATGTGCGTAGGGGGCGACGTGCGTGCGCGTGAATCATCCTCTAGGCCTTATCCCAACTAATTGGGGTTAGCTACTTGAAATCTATTGTGCAATTCCACTCTATCACGGATCATATACTTAGTTAAACCATAGGTCCTCGAGCCTTTTTGTACTACTGCTCACATCCTTTTGGGGCTTGCCCTTGTTGGGCCTAGATGGTCAATTTTAATGAAGCGGACATTTGAGCTATTACAAGTTGAGCCTTTTCAAAGGCTCCTGCAGTTAGGTGATAGTGGAAGGGGACTTTAGCTTATTGGGCATCTCTGGAACCTTGGTAATTTTCCTTCATTTCATGAAGTTAGATCCACTAGTGTTACCTTTTTTGATTTTTATTTTTGAAAGGTAAGAGCCACTAGTGTTATCTCTTGATCTTATTTTTTAGTAATGTCTTTAGAGACGCAAATATGGTGGCACTTGTCACCCAAAAAAAAAAAAAGAAAAAAAGAAGAAGAAGAAGAAAAGAAAAAAGACAAAAAGAAAAAAAGCTAGTATGGTGGTGAAACCGTGGAAGACAAGGCGTGCCATAACAGTAACGGTGGCTGTAAGAGCCGCCACCATTACTGTTACAATATTGGCTGTTATGCCCCCCCCCCCCCCCAATAAAAATAAAAATCATACAAAGCCCAATTATGTATCTTCCTATTAAATGATGCCATTGGATATTCATTATGTGGAAATCTGTATTTTTTAGGGCTGACAATTTCATTCAAATTAAAAAGAGGGAAAGTGCATCATAATAAAGGAACTAAGGTTCTGATATGCATTGAAGACCCCACAACCTCTCCTTTTGCTGAGGAGCCTGCCAATTTGTTTGCCTCTTTCACCATCGGTAAATGAAATGTTTAAGCTAGAGGTTTTATGGAGGATTTTTATCAAACACACAGGCAACCTTCCACGGATCACCTTGCCATTCCTGGCCCACGAGATGGCATTTCCATAACCTCCTCTAGCAATAACAGGGCCCCCGAGAGTATAAGTGAAATGACAAAGACTTCCTCTTAGGGCCTATTTGGATTGAAGGCAAACTAGGAGAATGCAAGCGAAAGCAATAACGTGACATAAGTGGGAGGTAAACTGACATCAGCGTCAGGGGTAGCCAACTCTTTGCACCTGTTTGTTTTGCTAGAGAGATAGAACATACTTTCCTTTGCATTGGCAACTATTTTGATTGCAATCCCACGAAGGGAAGCCTCTTTCCCTTCTAAATTGTCATTTAGAACGTTACATCAGAGGCAAACTCTTTTCCTTCCATTTGATTTTTTGGAAACAGGGTGTACTCTCTTGTTGAGGAGGGGAAAGCAAATGCAAGCACTTCTCTACAGCATCCACTGCTTCCCAAACAGGTGCAAATGCCTTGTTGATGCAAACTGGTTGCATTCCCTAGTTTGCATTCTATCCAAACAGGCCCTTCTCTAGGAAAAATCTGGATTGCGCTGCAAATCGTTGGCTCATCTAAGTTGACTGAACTGTTGAGGAGATGTTGACCTTGTTTTTTGGGTAGTTGCTAATGTCATGCATATCTTTGCGTCATTACAGGAAAATCTACAGCACTGGCTTACTGACGAAAAAGCAAGGGACCAGTTTGTCATTCGTGCTGGTTCTGATACTGAGGTGTTGTGGAACGACCCAAGACAGCTGAAGCCTGAATTGGTTTACCGTCGCACTGTAAGTGAATATTGCTTTTCTATACTCATTAGACCAATATCGAATTCTTACTTCCCATTTTTCATGATATGGAATCATGCCCGAACTTGTATTCTGAAACTAGTACAAATGCATGTATGAGGCCCATATTCTGTTGAAAGCAGCAGGCAACAAGTCTCCATGATCTTGCCCTAACTATTCTGTGGTATTCTTGGTTACACCCTTGAAAGTGTAACCGATAACATATGGTTCAGTTTTGGCCAAGCAAAATGTGTCCATTGATGGGTTATCAGCCAAAAAAGAAAAAGAGAGTAGAATCCCTGTCTCTGCTAGATCTATGGATTCATGCAATATGTAAATGTTAGATGCTAATGCCATGTCACACCTTTGTAACAATATTCAATTTGTATTGGTGAACAAGTTGGCTGGGTAGCCCTAAAAAGCCGAGTGCAATTTCAGAAAAGAACTAATGGACTATTTCAGTTGCTTGTGCGATACTATTTTATGGTGGGGGGCACTCCATGGTACCAGTACCACCGTAAGCTTATGGTGGCACTAGGCAGATGTTGGGGCCATGTGATGTATGAAGGCCAGCCAACCTGTCCATCATATGCGTCACCTCATATTACCTCCATGTGCCAAAAATCAACCTGATCCAACATTCAAGCGTGCCACAAAACAGGGAACAATCTGAGAGGGGACACAATGGCCTGATTTTTGGCCTGACCCGCATCCATACCAGTTGAAGGGTCTGAATGGGCTGGATTTCCTATATATAACACGGTGGGTCCTCAATGCAAATCAAGGGTGGTTATTGCCTCCCAACTTATTCCAAGTGGTGTGGCCCACCTGATTCATGGATCACCCTGATTTTAAGGCCCTGCGAGTAACATGTACAGATGCAAATGGACTGATTGGATTTTATGCATGCATCATGTGGGCCCCACATCTTCCCAGTACCACCGTGGCTTATGGTGGTATTGCTACCACTAGAGTGCCCCTTTTATGGCAAGTTAGTGTTAAATGGTCGATAAATGTATTCAGAATTGTTTGACTTTTTTTTTTACACACGCACACCCACCCCACACACGCCGTAGTGGGATTTCACCACCTATGGATACTCGAACCCTTGACCGGGTGTTGAAACTCCTGAGAGTTTACCACCCGAGGAATTGTTTGACTCGCTTTTACCTGAATCAACTTTCTTATAGGCATCTTCTGTCCTAGGAAATGGGCCACATGAATTTGAATGGGTAGAAGTTGACAGTTTTTTGCCACACTGCCTTCAAAATTATGGGAAAATAACTTAAATTACCTAATTTGTTTGTGAAATCAGTTAATGACTTTTGAGGCCATGGGGGCCAAAGTTCAAGTATTATTCAGTGTAAACACTGAAAAATACAAATAAAAATTCAGCCATAAAATGCGGAAATGATAAAAATAAGTTGAGACGGATTTGTTAGTGTATAATATGTTTTTCCTTGAGAAGTACGGGACAAAATTCAGCTACGTACATGGAGTACATACAGGTTATTCTAGACTGTGTAAATTTAATCATCCAAAAGTAGAGGCAGGTTGTTCACCAAGTCCTTGTATAATAGGCTTATTTCTACAAGTTATTTGCAAAGGCATTCCCCTGCATGTAAAAATTATTCCCCTTGTTATTCATCTGCTAATTTGCCTAAACACTGTTTCCCATGTGAGGCCAACTGTGTTGTGTGTGTGCCATTCAACCCATGCATTAAGGGCCTGTTTGGTTCGGCATATCAAATGAGATTAGATGGAATTCGGCGGTATTATGTTCTGATATCCAACGAAGCCACGTTTGGTATTGGAGACGATTTGGAGCTTTGGAAAAGGTGCCCAAACCTTGCCCATTGAAAAGGGATTTGGTGTATTGGTCTTGGATTTGCGATATCCAGTGACGGAGAGAAATTTTCAAAAAAGCCCTCTCATTTCAGGGAAATAAGGTCTAGGCTATGGTGATGATTCACCACCATTTTGAAAATGACGCCCCATCATCCGCCACCTTTTGGCAAGCATACGGAATCTGGACTGACCATACATTGACCATTGTTTTGTATGGATCATAGGTGGGAAAAAAAACAGACTGATCGAACAGAGCCAACCAGCTGATTGGCAGCTACCAAAATGGACCGTTGAAAAGATCATTGTCAACGGGATGTTTTCAATGGGCAATCCAATGCTCCAGATTTAACAGTCTGGATTTCCCTTTTGAGGATGAGAATGGTGGTCAACCATCACCACCATAGTCAAGGCCACAATAATAAAAGAAAATAGAGGAACGCAAAGAAGAAGGAATATTATGTACTCCGCATGGCTATCCAAATTTGTAGCCCTCCATTGCATTTCTCTTCCTATCTTCCCTTCTCTTAAATCCAACCTCTAGAATCTCAAAGAAGAATATAGAAATTACAAAACCCCATTCTTGAATTGATCTCTTCTTCTCCTTTCTTGCCCCCAATTCCCTGTATCTCTCTTCGGCATTTCATCGGCAACATCCAGGGCAACTAACCAAGCCATTCTCATTACAAAGAGAGCAGCTCCTGAACCCACCTTTCTCCAAAACGCACTTTTGGCTGCCTAGGGTCGGCCGCAGAGTAAGAACTGGACCCCACCGCAACCATCGCAGACGCTGGACTCGACCTTTGGGAACCCTTCGAAGATCTTCTTTAGCTTCCCAGATTCATGCAATTGCTGGATCTTTCATTGGTCCTGCCGATATATCTCCCCCCAATAAAAAACCCTAGGGAGGGTGAGATTCCTCTTCCCCAAGTCTGCCTCCATTTCCGAATGTTACATTCCAAATGTGGTATGTGTTTCCTCCTTGGATTACAATGCCGAAACTATATATTCCAAACATGGAGACGGGATTTGGTGTGTTACTCCAATCCATTGACAATACCTGAAGTTAGTTGATTATGACTTGAAGCTAATTCCATCCCCACCTAATACTACTTAATCCTATGCACCAAATAGGCCCTAAGTGATCTCCACCATGATGATGGATGACCCAAAACGTAGGTCTTTGTCTAATCATTAGGTGGGAGTTGGACATATCATAGAAAACAGTGAACAACCACCCAAAACCTCTAAATTCACGTGGTGGCCCACGTGATGGTTGGATTGGCCTAATTTTTGGGGCGTCAAACTTTCATGGTGGGCAACACTGCTGGATGTGTAGGATGGCATTTACACACCACTGTGGACTTGTATCAGAAGCAGTCTCAATGCCATCATAGATAGGAGTTTGCTTGCTTTCCATCACTACTGAGGATGCAATGTGTGTTGCAACCCATTGGGGTGTACATATTGAGATGGTCCTGTGATTTGAATTATCTGTATGCTAGATACTACCATAAATAATCTATCGTGCTATAGTCACACTTTAGTGACGATTAAATGCAAGCCATTGAAAATCTCTTTTAATTGTTCTAAATTTATCTATAGATAATTTTCTACACTGCCTTTAAAAGTATGAAAAAACATCATAAATTACCAAATTTGTTTGCGAAATCAGTTCACAAGTTCGAGTCCATGAGTGTATAGTGTGGACTGTTGTAAGTGGGAGTGCCACCATTTTTTGGTAATGTGATGAGGATATCAGACCCGTCAAAGTTTATCAAAGACGAAGGTGGCCGGCGAATACATCTTTATGGCTCGATGATGGTTCGTGGCATAACCAAGGAGGATTTTGAAGACCTTACATGTGTCCCTGGATTAATTGAAGGCCCTACATTAGGAGGATACATGTGTAGGATGAGTTAGAAGCCCGATCTGTTACGCGAGATTTTTTTATTTTTTATTTTTATAGAAAGCTTTGTTTTGCGCATTTTCTTCTTCTTTTGTTATAGGGGTAGTTTAGTCATTTTCTTTTAAATTCGAATTTTATAAATAGGGTGTTTTCTACCCTAAACCGAATAATGTTTTTTTTTTTGAAAGCTTGGTGCCTCTTTCCCCTTTCTCTCTGTGGTAATTTCTTCTCCTCCTAATATCTTTTTTTCTTCTAAATTCTATTTCTATCCCTCCAACATTCTTCTTCTCTTTCTATGTGACTTTTCAAAAAAACCTTCTTCTCTTTCTATGCCTAGTATTCTTTGATTACTATTGACCTTGGAAATCTAAGAATTGATCCCGACCCTCTCTCAGATTTTCCAGCAGTCCCTATTATAGAAATCCTTTGATTTCTTAGATTAGAGAAGCTGCATTGATTGTTGGATTGAAACCATGTAAGATCGGGAGGTCCCATCCCTCCCTGGATCCAATCCATGCATGATTTGAATACGGTACCGCATGATTGTGATGATAGTCATCAACCATTAGAGGTAGGCACGGGAAGACCTGATCCGGCTAACTTGACTCGTCCGACTCGACTCGACCCGAACCGAGTAAGCTTCGCCCAATCCGAACTCAAACCGAGTCGAGTTCGAGTTACCCAGTAACTTGACCCGACTTGACCTGAAACTCGATCCGGTTAGACTCGACTCGATCCAAAACCCAACTTGACCCGACTCTCTAACCCTACCCCGACCTCATCCCAACCTCTCTCTCTCCCTCCCTCATCCTCCTCCTCTTCCAAGCTCGACAACCACCCACCACCATCACCCTCCTCCTCTCTCCCCTCTCCTCTCCTCTCCCCTCCCTCCCTCCCTCCCTCCCTCATCCTAATCCTCTTCCTCTTCCAAGCCCGACAACCACCCACCACCGCCACCCTCCTCCTCCTCCTCTCTCTCCTCTCCACTCCCTCCCTCCCTCCCTCATCTCTCAATCCGACTTGGTGCCAACTCGACCCGACTCGGTACTTCTAACCGGATCGGACTCGGTACGGATCAGTCCAGGCCAGACTGCACTCGGATTGAGTCAGGCATGCTGGACTCGGTATCGAGTCGGATCAAGTTTGGGTCAGGCCTATTTCAAAACCAGATTGAGTTGAGTCAGCCCTAACTCGGTTCGACTCGACTCGACTTGATGCGCAGCTCTAGCAACCATTGCATGTTTCCTTTGTTATTATCTTTACTATGATTTGGAATGTTGAATATTTTAATTGATTTGCTTAGTTCATTTCGCTGGATAATTTCCGTGCTCACACATGCATTCTAGTTTAGACTGTCCTGCATCATAATGAAATACTGAAACTGCATACTTATTTCATTTGCAGGCAAATCCTTGCTGCATTGCACTTTCTCACAAATCTGGATTATAGATTTGATTTCCTATGCAGCATCATGTGTGTTTACTTTGTTGTAATGTTTATTTGGGTTTCTATAATTCTCAGTTTTTCATGCTTTTCTTGATGGACCATGTTAAATTGATTATTCTTAACCTGTGTATGAGAGCTTATGAGGACTCACCTCATCTTGGCTTTGTTTTGGCAGTTCTGGACTGAAAGCTTTGTGCAGTGGTCTCCACTTGGGACATACTTAGCAACAGTTCATAGACAAGGTGCAGCTGTTTGGGGAGGTGCCGCGACATTCAACCGCCTAATGCGCTATGCTCATCCACAGGTTATCTCCAGCTCATTTTTTTTTGTTCCTTTCAGTTCACTTGCTTGGCATTTCTTTGGTTTGCTGTATATCTTTTGTCGGATTCATTGCAGGTAAAACTCATTGACTTCTCTCCTGGAGAGAAATATCTGGTCACCTATAGTAGTCATGAACCTAGCAATCCCCGTGACACACATGTAAGCAATCCACATGCATTAGATTTTTTACTTTATCCACCTAAAGGAATTCTCTCTCATAAGCAGTTTTGATTTCAGAGGGTGGTACTGAACATCTTCGACGTGAGAACTGGAAAACTTATGAGGGACTTCAAGGGGAGTGCTGATGAATTTGCAGCTGGTGGAGCTGGGGGTGTTGCTGGAGTCTCCTGGCCTGTTTTTAGGTGATTTGATTTCTTTCTCACATGTTTCTGGGTTTATCTGAATTTCTGTGTCTTATTGATGGAAATGGTAATTTTTTCAGATGGGGTGGTGGAAAAGACGACAAATATTTTGCCAGGATTGGGAAGAATGTCATCTCAGTATATGAGTCAGAGACGTTCAGTCTCATTGATAAGAAATCTATGAGGGTTGAGAATGTGATTGACTTATGTTGGTCGCCGACTGATCCCATACTTGCTCTGTTCGTACCAGAGCTAGGCAGTGGAAATCAACCTGCTAGGGTGAGTGGGTTCGTTTTGATGTGAATTGGTTACTATCGGATAGGGGTGGCAATGGGCCGGGCTGGGGCTAGTCCTGTCCCAGCCTAGTCCCCTATGCCTTAGCCCTAGCCCTAGCCCTAATCGGGCTAGAAAGGCCTCGGCCCTGGCCCTATGAGGAAAAGAGTGGAATGATCAAAGGTTTGAAATACTCCACATCTAAGAAACGTTTTGCGGTATCCCCTGGCTGCAATTAATCCATCGTATAAATGTTTTTCATCATAGAAACATCACCCTAGATCTGAAAGTGCTGCTAATCTACATGTGCATTGAATGGGACCACTCACAAGGGTCTTCAAATTGTGCATTCTTTTCCGACAGTGAACTGCTTGATGATTGAACCGGGCCAGCGGGCTGGGCTAGGCATTCATCATTGGCCTTGGCCCTGCCCGGACACCAGGTCTAGATTTCAAGGTCAGGCCCAGTCCCCAGGCCAAGTCATAGGGGCTCAACTCTAGCCTTTCGGGGCTGGGCCAGGCAGCCCTGCCCATTGCCACTCCTCTTGGAACATGTTTTTCAGTACATTTAGTTTATATTGTGTTCATAGGTAAGCCTTGTTCAAATCCCGGGCAAAGAAGAACTGAGGCAGAAAAACCTCTTCAGTGTCAGCGACTGCAAGATGTATTGGCAGAGCAATGGGGATTACCTTGCTGTCAAGGTTGACAGATACACGAAGACGAAGAAGAGCACTTACACCGGTTTCGAGCTCTTCCGCATCAAAGAACGAGACATCCCAATCGAGGTCTTGGAGCTCGAGAATAAGAACGACAAGATTATTGCATTTGCTTGGGAGCCCAAAGGCCACAGGTTTGCAGTAATCCATGGGGACAGTCCAAGGCCCGACATAAGTTTCTACTCGATGCGAACAACCCACAACACCGGCCGAGTCTCAAAGCTCACAACCCTCAAAGGCAAGCAGGCTAATGCTCTTTTTTGGTCCCCTGCTGGCCGCTTCATTATCCTTGCTGGGTTGAAGGGTTTCAATGGGCAGTTGGAGTTTTACAATGTTGATGAGCTTGAGACCATGGCCACCGGCGAGCATTTCATGGCAACTGACATTGAATGGGATCCGACTGGAAGGTATGAACTCACTATGAGAAAGCAGCAGCTACTCCAGATAGTAGGATTTCAAACCTTATTCTCTGCATGCATGTGTGAGATCCAAGTCATTCATCTGTGGGTCCCGCCATGTATGTCTATGGCTCATAAATCAGGTTGGACTGCTCATATATGAAAAAAAAAAAAATGGACTAAAGAAAATTGACCACGTGGGGGCATGCATGATGATTGTGCTGGCCTGATTTTGTTAAAGGGTGTCAGTAGGTTGGGCCAGCCCATTGGGTCTAGCCTGTCATGGACCAGACGGAGGATGATACACTATTAGACCTGTCACATCAGCCCTAAAAATTCAGAACTGACTAGTAAGGTACAGGCCTTGATCATTGTCACTTTATCTGTTGTCCGGCTGGACTACGACAACAAATGCGCATTCTTTTTTTGGATATATGTATAATCATTATCGGCATCATCATTATCATCATCAATGTATGCCCCTAAGTAACCTCGTCTCAGTTACTTGGGGTTGACTTCATGAATCCCGTTTCGCCAATCATTTGAAAAAAGGAATTCTAATGATTTTCTTGGCAAATCCTTCATCAATTCTCCTCTTTTACTGGGTCAGGGCCAGCTGGTGCATTGCTACCAGGTGGAGTTAGGAGTATACTATCATTTAAAATGTGTTACATGCTATTGACGTGTATAAATTGCATAATGGGTCAGATTTGGTTTTGATATATATCCCTTGATTTTTTTGGTCGGGAGCTTGGTTTTGATAAACATCCGTTGATTTTTTTGGTCGGGATTGTGCTCAGGACAACTGTCACTCTGGCAATGCCCCAACCTACTGATGTCCCCTGATTTTTGGGCCACAACCCATACATGATGGGGCCAACTTGATGAAGGGCTGGCACTCTAGGACCATAGATGGGTACAATCACCATTTGTCTGTACTCTGCAGCGTTTTTGTTTTGGGTGGATCATTTGTTTCGCTATCTTGATAGTTACTCTTTGCAAATACAGATATGTTGCGACTTCAGTCACTTCAGTTCATGAGATGGAAAACGGCTTCAACATATGGTCATTCCATGGCAAGTTACTATACAGGATTCCAAGGGATCATTTCTATCAGGTAAAAAGAACCAAATTCTTGGCTTCAAAAGCAATCTACTGCATGGTTTCTAGACTCGCATTGACTTGTTTTTGTTCGAGTCTGACTTGATGGGAAGGGGAATCATGGTGTCGAACTGGATCGGGTAGTGCCAAATCCGAGTTGACTCATCCAGGTCGCACAGCTGACTTGGAGGATGAGTTTTAAAACCATTATCTACTGACCTCCAATGACAGGTTCTAACATTTGGGTTCTTTTCTTTTGTTGCTGCAATCAAACAGTTCCTGTGGCGGCCAAGACCACCTTCGTTCTTGAGTTCGGAGAAGGAAGAGGAGATTGCAAAGAACCTGAAGAAGTACAGCAAGAAGTACGAGGCGGAGGACCAGGATGCATCGTTGCTCTTGAGCGAGCAGGATCGGGAGAAGAGGAGGATGTTGCAGGAGGAATGGGACAGATGGGTGAAGGAATGGAAGCGGTTGCATGAGGAGGAGAAGCTGTATCGGCAACAGCTGCGGGATGGAGAAGCAAGTGATGAGGAGGAGGAATACGAAGCCAAAGAGGTGGAAGTCGAGGAGGTTTTGGATGTCACAGAGGAGGTTGAGTACGATTTCGAGCAACAGGAGTAAGTACAAAATCCGAACCATAACCTAAACACATCTGAGGTGAGTCTTCAGTTTTTGCAGTTATTTCAATCTTATTTCATACGGAAGACGGTTAATTTCTGTTTAACTTCTAAAACATCATACTTTGAATCTTCTTTTTAGTATTTTTGGCAGAGTGGAAATGAAAATGAGTTTGAAGTATAGATATTCTGGGAGTGTAAATCTAGTATTTTTCACATCCCTCCTAGGAAAACCTTTTTGTTGCCTCTCCTTAACATTGTTTATCCAATCTCGAAATAGCCACTCTTCAAAACCTCTACTTTTTTCAACGTGGGGCGGACTAGGCGAACCGACTGGTTTGGACTGGCCACTGAAATGGGCAGTGTCACCTAGAAACCCAGTTAGTTATAGGGTCAAAAACTGTTTTGTAAAAAGAAAAAGAAAGGAAGAAAAAACATGGCTTCCAAACAGTCCAGGGCTGGCTGGCTTGACAGTTATTTGACCGACCTGTGCGCAAGTTGAACTGGTTGGACTGTAAGTTACGGTCCAACCAGCTGATAACTTCCTACCCTTTGCGTTTGAGACATTCAATCCATCCAGTAGGTTGCCTTATCATCAGGATCACCATTTTGTAAAAATGAGATATATCCACTTATCAAATGAACCATACTTGGGACTGGTTTTTATTGGAAATGTATATATTTTTTATTATGATTTTTGAAATGTGATCCGGCCCATAGTCTTGCTATCCAATAGTTGCGATCGGGACCCTATTTTATTGGGATTTTTTTCGTAATTTTTGATATGTGATCCGGCCCGTTGTCTCGCAATCCAACAGTTGCGATTGGGACTGGTTTTTATTGTTACTACGTCTATGGTGTGTGACCCATGTGATGATAGTTACGGCACTTTTGATTGTCCAATCAATTCATCTGGGCTGTCCATTAGGTTGAGGACACATTTAATAGTATATCAACTGAAAATCACACTAGTTAGAAAATGGAACCATCTGATCAGTAGTATAAAATGGATGGTCAAGATCATTGATAGAGAAAAGGGGCCTCATTGTCATAAGTGAGCCATCCATTTGGAGTCCATGAGGGATTGCTTATGGTTCTAACGAATCGCTTCTTTTGTAAAACCCTGACCATCCCAACCATGGCTTGGGAAGTACATGGCTATGAAAAATAAAACTCCTGGATGGATCGGATCATCAGATCGGTTAGAATTTTTTATTCCTTCGAATTATAGCACATGAAATGTTTGCAGAACCCAGTGGTCAGTCTGGATCGGTTGGTTAGACTGCACTGTTTGATATATATATATATATATATATATATATATATATATATATATAAAGGAAAGAGAAACTACATGCTGCTGAGAATGCGAACCACCGAAACTCCAAGAAAAAGAAAATTACAGCCCTTCAGGATATCTACATTAGAATTCCTCTCAATCATCAACCGTTTTACTCTACACCTAAACTCCAAGAAAAAGAAAATTACAGCTCTTTAGGATATCTACATTAGAATTCCACTCAATCATCAACCGTTTTACTCTACACACTAAGAACTCTACCGGGTTGGAAACATCCATTAAGCATCTCCCGTTTCTTTCTTCGCATACAGACCACCAAACAGCCAGGAGAGCCATTCTCCCCGTCCTGTAAATTTCTTCTGCATACCATTTTCCCACCAACTAAGATGTAGCAGCTAGCTACTGATATGGCTTGATTTGGAACGAGACGGAATGTGTTTGGAAAATCCTCTTTCAATGCAGCCTCTCCACCTAAAGTATCTTTCCAAACATTATCTTCCTTTCCAATGTCAAACCCAATGCCTTTGAGGATTCCTTTTTCAAGGATAACATGCCCCTCATGAGGGTGGCAGACTTGTAGTGTTCTAAGAGAACTTGATCATTGTACGGTCTGTTGGCGAATGACAAACCCAAACAGTATGAAACGGATTGCGTGCTGAGTAAACTCTGTGGGCCCCACCATGATTTCTGTCTTTTATCTACACCATCCATCCCTTTTACCAGCTCATTTTAAGGCGCCCAAAATTGATCATCTACCGTTGAAAACTTCTTGGGGCCACATGTTTTGGATCAAGCTGATTCTTGTGTTTTTCTTTTCATCCATGTCTGTCTGACCTATTCCCATTGTTCCCTGTGGTGTGGTCCACTTGAGCTTTGGATATGATTTAATGTTGGCTCATACCCTAAAATGATATGGAAAAACGGATGGAGGGCGTGGATAAGGCCCGTACATCCATGGTGGGCCCACAGAGTTTACTCAGTATGCAGTCCGCTTCGGATACTCGTGCATCTAGAAAATGTCAAGTGTCCTGAAATGGGCCGTGGTTTTGGTGATCCGGACCGTCCATATGATGGAACTGCCATTGGGGTTGTCCCAAAAATTCACGGATTGGAAGATCCTAACCCTTGGACGGTGGCCAACAGATGGAGATGTTGAGAGAACAAGTGCTTTAGTATGTACCAACGCCTATGATTCTGGGTGTATGGTATCAGTGGTCTTGATCACCAAACGAGATGTCCCACTTGTACGGACCGGGTCCTCACTAGGACCTACAAGCATCCTGATGCATCAGGACCCCACAATGCCATGCCCAGGCAAGTCATAGGGCACTTTCCACCATTTTTTATTTTTTATTTTTAATTTTAAAGAGTATTATTTTAGACCATCTTCAATAAACCCAACTGCTCAATCTAGACCGTCCATCAGGTCAGCACGTTTCATGGGCTAAATTGCTGAAAGGTTCTGAATCATCTGAACAATAGCTTATAAAATGGATGGCCAGGATTATTTAAATAAAATATGTCCCATCAACAGTTTGAGCCGTTTATTTTGGTGAACACATAATAGATAGCTCAAGATCCAAAGAATTCCTTTTTATCATGGAATGGTAATCGTCTCATCCATTCTTACAAAACCGATGGCTGTGATTCTCTTTTCACCGTAGTCATAAAACATGTACTGGGTCTGATGGACGGTCCAGATGATATTTTAGACTATCCTAAGTGTTCTGATGCAACTAGCAGCACTATAAATTATTTTGGATGAGCGAAGCGGATTGCGTAGTGAGTAAACTCTGTGAGGTCCACCAGATGATATATTAGAAGTTTTGGATCAATCTTATATTTGTGTTTTCCCTTCATCTATATCTATATGATCTTATGAACATGAACAGGTTGGATGACAAATAAACAGGCCTAGGAAGGTTTCAACTGTGGAAATCATTATCCCCACTGTTTCCTGTGGTATGATCCATTCGATCTTTGGATATGTTTCAACTTTGGGCTCAACCCCTTAAATTAGATGGAAAAACGGATGGACGGTGTGGATAGACCAGATACAATCAAGGTGGGCCCAACTGAGTTTACTCAGTAAGATACGAGCATACTGAGTAACTCAGTACGCAATCCAATTTCGAGCAAATGGTTTCTCTTTCCCCCTAAGGGCAAATAGTAGACTGTGTGTAGGAGCTTGTTACCATTTTTTAAATGGTGGTGACTCATTTCCCATACATGTGGAAAACGTGTACAGTCATTTTCCACCCTCATTTTGGATGGAAGATATCTTGAAAATCACATATCTAGAAATTCTAACCATCCAATTGATGGTTAAAAAAATAGCAAGTGGTGCCCACTCAAGATCAAAATCAGGATGTTATTGTCATCTTATTAGTGTTGACAAGGTGCAAGATCCAAGCTGTCCATCATGTGGGTCCCACATTTTGAAGGATTGGGCCTTAAACATCACAATGTCCACTTGTAGGGTATTAGAGTTTTAGGAAAACTTAACAAAGTTAATTTCAGCTGTCCATTATTTAAAAAACATAGCTTCCTAATAAGTGGCCCAGATTGTTTCTGAGCTAACATCTATGGTCAGAACCAACTAAAGAGAGAGACTTCTCTCTTTCCCTCCATTCCATCACATATTCAATGTTAAGTAGCTTTACAGTCTTCCTTTTATAACATGTTTTTTGTTAGACAGCTTTATGGTCTTCATTGGCCTTGCTCTACTATATATATGTTAGGTCTCACCACTTCCATCTAAAATAGATTGGAAAGAGACCTTTTGGTTGAAAATTCAACACCAATAAATTGATAGTTTTTGGCCACATTGAGTTAATATTACTATTTAAAATTATGTTTTTGATTTTTGAAAGCTTGACAATATCAAATGAAAATTTTTTAAATGTTAAATCTAAAATTTATTTTTTTTAAAAAAAAATTATTTTCTGTTTCATTTAAGGCTATTTGATTCACGTTTGACATAATTACTAATAAATTAGGGTAAATAAGTAATAATTATTTACTGGTTCCTACTAATGGCCTAGTGATAGATTGAGTTTCAATATTGAGATTGTATGTTCAATTATCTGTGTGGGGGTAAGGTTGTTTTGGTTTTAAAAAATAATTATTATTTACTTTCATATTTGCTCCAACAAAATTTAACGAATATGGCAAACTCAATTTACATGATGTATTTACCATGTTTGCTTAGCAAAATCATATAGTCCTCACCATGATGTATGTGATATATCCGTGCCATCCATATCACACTCGTTTTGCCTCCAACAAGATTTGACAGATACGACATACTCAATTTGCATGATCTTCTTACTATGTTTTGTCACGTCCTAAAAGTCAGCACCTAAGTATGAAGATTTTGATATTGAGTTTTCAAATATGCGCATAAGAGAAATGTATATGTGTTCTAATTTAGGTTCATATTTATTACACATACAAATAATCATAACAACGCATTTCAACTTAGTGGATCCAAAATAAGGTAGAGATAATAAAACTAAAAAATATAAAGCTAATATATGTAAACATATAATTCTAAACGTGGTGTTCACCTATATGAGAATTATACAAATTACAATAAATTTAATATGTATAAAAAATAGAATTATTAAACGAAAAAAAGTTAGCGATCTACTATTTTCAAGTATAATATATTGAAAATTCAGCCCAAGTAAATTAATATTTTTCGTATTAATAATTATTTGCTTTTGTATTTCCTTCAGCAAGATTTGACCGATACAACAATCTCAATTTGCATGACATCCTCACCATGTATGCTTGGTATAACTCCATGGCCTCCACCGAGATGTATGTGTTTTATCTAAATTGTCTGCCTCATGTGGTGTGTGTGTGTGTGTGTCTATAATGGTAAAAAAAAAAAGTAAAATTATTTACTCACCTATTTTCTCCAACAAGATTTTACATATATGGCAAACTCAATTTGCATAACCTCCCTACCATGTTTACATGGTAAAACTCTATGGTTCCCACCATGATGTATGTGTTTTGTGGTGTGTTGGTAAAAAAAAGATAATAATTAATTATTTTTATTTCCTCATACAAGATTTGATGAGTATGGCAAACTTGGCAAAATTATATGCCACTATAATGTATATATTTTATCTACACTGTTCATTCATTTTTTATTTTTTTAAAATATCATGTTGACTAATAAATAGAGAATTCCGTCTTTATCTTTGCTTAATCGAAGTGGTAGGGAAAGGAAAGAGATGTGGGGAGTGGCCCCCACTCATCAAACTTGTAAACTTGTAAGGAAATGTGTGTCTAGGATTATGACCCTTTGTCATTTTCCTTTATATATATATATATATATATATATATTCTAAGGCTACATGAGAGACCACGTTTACTGATGATGCGGGAGTTTGTCTAACGTGTGCACCATGATTAGGGGCTGAGGTGTGCAGGATAAGCATGCAAGGGAAGATTCATGAGAGAGAGAGAGAGAGAGAGAGGAGGGTTTGGAAGATGAGATTCGTGAGAGAGAGGCCCCGCACGCGACGGACGCGGATTTCCTCCCGAAGCCTTTCGCCGGTAGTCCCTGCACCAGGATGCTGGGTGGCATTAGCACATTGGGAGCAGTTTACACACATGTACAAGATAAGATGTAAGATAGATGATGACACATGTGGCACAGTAGCATATGTGGGGCATGATCGAAAATGATGGGCAATGTGTCATTTATTACATGTGACACATTTGAGGTGATTTAACATGGATAGGGTGTGTTTGGGCTTTAACCCTTGAGAAACTTATTTTCCTTCCACGGTGGACAAAATGTATTTCTTATAAGTGGAGGTGGGAAAATAAATTCCAACAAAGAAAGTGAAAAATGACGTTTCTCATAATTTTTCATAGCTCAACAAATAACATAAATGAAGTTTCATGGAAAACATTATTTATTTTCCCACGCTTTCTATGAATCCAAACAGGCCAAAAAACAATGAAGATGTCCAAATCAGAAGTGTACTACGCCATAGGAAACTCATTCTAAGAAATAATTCAAAAACAAAAGTAGATCCAAATATCAAGTAGACTATACTAAAGGAAACAATAATAATCAATTATTAAAAATTTCTCATGAGCCTAAAAGTTTTGGATCAAGTGATATTTGTGTGGTCTGACCATGGTGCCCACTGTGATGTATGTCTCTGATATACATGCGGTCTATCCATTTTGGAAACTCATTTTAGAAAATAATTCAGAAAAAAAAAAAATTCAAAAAACAAAAGTAGATCCAAATGTCAAGTAGACCATACTAAAGGAAATAATAATAATCAATTATAAAAAACTTTTTGGGGCTCCAAAAGTTTTGGATCAAGCTGATATTCGCGGTCTATTCTCTAAGTCTTTATTAGATCCAAATCTCAAGTAGACCATACTAAAGGAAACAATAATAATCAATTATTAAAAACTTTTCAGGGCTCCAAAAGTTTTGGATCAAGCTGATATTCGCGGTCTATTCTCTAAGTCTTTATGACCTTATCAAGAGGTTGGATTGCAAATAAACATTCCGTGGCTAGTGAAGCTTCTAATGGTGGGGATTCAATCACTACTGTTTCCTGTAGTATGGTCTATCTAAGATTTGAATCTTCTTTATTTATTGAAGTGTCTAAAATGATATGTCAAAATAGATGAACAATGAGGCCACAGTCCGGGGTCCCTAACTGTGGGGTTCACCATGATGTATGTGCCTTACATCCACGTTGTCCATCTATTTTGAAAACTTATTTTACAGCGTGTTAAAAAAAATAAAAATGAAGCAGACCTAAATCTCAAATGGACTATAATATAAGAAATAGTAGTAATCAACCGTTAAAAACTTC
This sequence comes from Magnolia sinica, assembly GCF_029962835.1. Lineage (NCBI taxonomy): Eukaryota > Viridiplantae > Streptophyta > Magnoliopsida > Magnoliales > Magnoliaceae > Magnolia > Magnolia sinica. The sequence goes on along the minus strand of NC_080587.1, from coordinate 9,005,200 downwards.
CAGTGGGCCACAAAAGTTTTGGATAGAGCTGATACTTGTGTGGTCTCTTCATTCATGTCTTATGACCTTATCATATAAAGTTGGATGACAAATAAATATTCTGGTGGTCCCCTATAAAACTTTTAATAGTGGGGGATTCAATCATTATTGTTTCCTATGGGATGGTCCACCTAAGATTTGAATCTGCTTATAATTTTTTTTGGATAATCAGATAAAATGATCTATCAACATGTATGGACGGTGTGGATGCAAAGCAAATATATGACAGTGGCCCCACAGGGATCCACCCAAACCTCGCCCAAAAACAGACATGTACATTCACAGTCGGGTCACAGTGTATGAAACAAGTGGACTGATAAAACAAGTTTGTAGCTGTTGATTTGTTTTATACATTGTGGCCCACCTGATATGTAAAATTTCTAGATTTTTGGGCCAGTGAATCTAGACAATGTGGTCCATCTGATGGACCGATCTGATGTTGCACTCGTCTATCATATTAGCATGTGCAATTTCGTCCGGATGAACGGCTCAGATATTGCACAATAGAGCAGATCAATTCAACCATCCAATCACTTTAGACATGGCTGATCTTGACTTTTCAAATCGTGGGCCACATCGTTAATGTGCATAATAAAAGATTTCAAACAAATCTAAAGATCCGATCCGTCGGACAGATGCAATATTTCTTGCTTTCCATCATCTATTTGATAGCCACTAAGTGAACGGTTAGGAATTTTCTATTAATAGATTCTGGGGAATCCATGATTTGGACGGTTTGTTTTATTCTGCAATCACAGTGGCATATAACTGGTGGGATGGACGCGTATGGCCCACTAGGTGGGTGCATTTGTCCGGTCCACCATACTCCACATTTTAAAATAATTTCCACTTTTCACGTGGAGAAGTAGGTATGTCAACGGGCCGGGCTCGTGCCTGAAAAATCAGAATTTTGAATAGGCCCGGCCGGAAACAGTTCAAAATCCCGTTGACAGCCCTACGTGGAAGTGGTTGATAGCATTTGGGAAAATTACCACTGTTAACGCTACCTTTTATCTAGCGTCTTTTATGAAGAGTCCAAAACTTATCTTCTCAAATTAGACCTTGAACGTGCGGACAAAGCATTTTAGGACGAAAGTACCCCTGCTTTTCACAGAGCATTGCACGAATGGACAGGGGTATTTTCGTCCTCAAAATGCTCTGTCCGTACGTAAAAAGTCTAAGTTGGTAAGGTATGTTTTGTACGGCTGACGCTGGATAAAAGGTATCGTTTACAATGATAATTTTCTCCTAGCATTTTTACCGAAAAGGTATTATGCAATGCTGGGCACCGGAGCTTGTACACCGCAGTAACGTTTTTTGTCTGTACAGGTGGGAACCGTTGCTGATCGACCGTAGATATTTTTGGGCCCACTGAGGATGGCCCATGCATAAAAGTCTTCCTCCAATGAGAAATTCCTAGCACTTCAGTAGGCATCAATGAAATAGATGGTTTAGATAGAAAGTCTGTGTTGGGTTTCATCGTATCAAGCGTTTGGATCTTCTCGCATCGAGGAATTTTTGTGGATGGAAAAGCTGCGGTGGGTCCTATCGTATCAACGGTCTGGATCACTGAACTATGTGTCCCTCGAAATTAATCACCTATCTGTACTTAATTATATGGAAATTATATAGACCTCCCTCCGTTTTGAATTATTACAGAGACATCCCTATCCTTTAACACCATTTACAGGCATCCTTATCATTTTGCAATTGACCATTTTAGCCCCATCACATAGGCAGCTAGGTATGGATGTTTGGACCTAACGTAGTGCATGTGTCATCCAACCTATTTGGCATATGTGGCTCTCACAACAAAATGTGACACGTTGGAAATTGGGTCCATCTAATTGTAAGGTAGGCCGTCAAAAAACTTGGAAGGTTTTTTACTTCAATGTAAAGGTTTTTGAATGGTTGTCGGTTGTTTTCTATGGTATAATATGCTTATAATTATATCAGCAATAGTTAGGGGTGTACATTGAGCTGAGCCTTAGCTCGACTCAGTTTTGTCACTAGCTGTCCTCAGCTCGAACTCGGCTCGACTCAATTTGGTGAGTAGCTCAGGCTAGCTCGGGCTGAGTTCGAGTTAAGATTGAGGCGAGTTCGCCATCGAGGCATTTTCACAAACACATGAACTGCAATTTCAAAATTCCATTGTTTTATAAATAGAAGCAATAATTTTATAGGCATTTTATCAAACACCATCTAAGCAATATAAAAACCAAGAAAAAAATGGTATTTGTCTCATGTACATACCTTCCTTGTCGTCGGCCACACTTCGTTGAATCATTTTATCAAACACTTGGTGAGCAACATCAGTAGCGAAGTAACCGAGTCACCGAACTGGTTTGATCCGAGTTGAGTCGAGTTGGGGCTAGCTCGAACTCAGCTTGAACTCATTTTCAAGCTAAAAAAATCAGCTTGAACTCAGCTTTGAACCCAAGTTGAATCGAGCTTTTTCGCGTTAAGTCGAGCGAGCTAATCGAGCTTGCTTGGTTCGTGTACACCCCTAGTAATATTTAGATAAGAGCGATCCTAGTGGGGGTTTTATAAGACCTAATGTAATGTATGTGTTTTATCTACCTTGTCCATTCCTTTGTAAAGATCATTTTAAGACATGAGCCTAAGAAGAAGTTAGATTGGAGGATTAAGCGGACCACACTATAAAAAAAAAAGTGGGGATTAAACAAGTACAATTAAAAACTTCTTAAGGGCTATAGAAGTTTTGGATTAGGTTGATATTTATGTTTTCGATTTGTCTAGGTCTACGTGACTTTGTGAATACGTTGGATGGAAAATAAGCATCATCGTGGACCCTAAAAAGGTTTCAACGACATTATTGTCACACTACTTCCTATCTTGTGGTCCACTCAAGTGCCCGATCTACCTTCGTTTTGCGATCATGTGCTTAAATGACCATTAAAAATTGATAGATGGCATGGATAATACATACACTTCACATTGGTCCCATAGAGGATATATCTGGAAGGGGTAATACCTAATTCACCTCCCTGGGCCTCACAAAAAACAAAGTAACAGGCAAAGGGTATTTTTGTAATTTGGTACAAATCCATGTAGTTTCTCTAAACCGGAGGCCGGAGGGAGCTACTTCCAACAGTCCAAAACTAAGAAGGGGTAAGTACAGCTATCATATAAATGAGGGGTGGTAGCTGTAACCCTTGTTTATTTCCAAAGGATATATCAGATATGGTATGGCAGGGCCATCTCTCTAGACGACACGTGGCATGGTGATGTATACTACCACCACGACGGATGCCATACATTTCAAAGTAAAAAACCTACGGGAAGATCCTATCCGTTACTTTATATACAGTTTATCCCACTCCATATATGACCGTCAAATATTTTCATTTTCCACCGTCACTTTAATTGTAATAGATTCAATGGATAGGATTCTTTAATAGGAGTTGTTTTATATTAATAAACCATCCATGCCAGAACCCTTCATATGGACGGACCGGATTTGCATATCGCACCTTCCACGTGGGTCCCATAGAGAGATTGCTCTGCCATACCACGGATCTTCATGGTCCACCTTATCATCTCCCTTTCCGACGTCGATTGTCCACATATCACGTTTCAAAGATTTGGTAGATGCCAACTAACTTATTTCACAGCAACGAAGGTGGGCCCCACACAGATTATCTGGTATACCGTAACGACCGTGGGCCCCACACGAACTATATTTTCCACCGTCCACCCTTTTTTAAAAATCAGATATACGTTGTGGTAGGTACGCTACAGTCAAGGCCGTTGAAAATTCCAGTATGTTGGGGATATTGGTGGAAAGATATTTCCTACCGTACGTTTGCTAAGCCCACACGCGTGCATGGCGCAGTTCATCTACACGCCAGTACACGTGCCAAATTGATACACGTGTGAGATATCTGGTCTTTCCACGACTTGGTCCACTATCCAGATCATCTGGCCTGGTTCATTCCTAAGGTGGATACGGTGCACAAAACGAATGGACGGCTAGATGAAAAAACAAATCTTGGCCGTCCCATTTGATTTGTACACTCTGGCTCAAGTTAGCAGTGGACGGTTTTTTTTTTTCGTTTTTGGGTTAGATGATCTAAATAATGTGGCCCATCTTATTGAAAGCTCAGATCTTTTATGCATTCACCACATTGACACGTGTGTTGGCAAGTAGAGTAGGAGAGCCATACGCGAGTATTGGCTTAGTATCCACGCCGTTCATCCGTCAGCGTTCAAGTTCCACTGTTTCATGTGGTGTGGTCCACAGATTTGGATGTACTTCAACTTTAGTCTCATGCCCTAAAATGATCCATCGTTTAACTCCCACTATTTCCGTGGTGTGGTCCTTTTGAGCTTTGGATGTACTTTAAATTTAGTCTCATGCCCTATAACGAGCTTGAAAAACGTGGCTCGGATCAAATAAGTAAATGATAATGCGCCTTATTGAGTCTTCACACCATAGTAAAGGGTCGTGAGCGCCGTACTGCACCTTCCTTGTGCCTTTTCAATGATCTAAATGGTTCATAAGGCGGTCCTCACCTTAGATAGGGTATAAATAAGAAAAAAAAAAAAAACTTGTATTTGTGAGGATATTCCAAACTTTTGTCATTTACACGAACGTTCTCTTTAAATGTGGAATAATTAAAGGGTTAAAATTAGAGCACGACATTGACTCGAGCTTGGCCTAGCTTGGCTCACTTTAGTTAGGAGCCATCCCTTAGCTCGAGACCAGTTTAGCTTGGTGACTGAGCTTGATTAGCTAGCTCGGCTCGGCTTGGTTAGCAGCACAGGTTAGATCGAGTCGAGTTTGAGCTAAGTTTGAGCTCGAACTTTTGTGCTGAGTTTGAATTTAAATATTTGAGTTGTGTTTGAGTTTGAGGTCGAGCTTTCAAGTTTAAGGTTGTGCATAATATTCAATCAATGATGCAGTAAAATTGAAAATTGAAAATAACTTATAAATTAATAGTAAAAATATTACAATTACAAATTTACAATAACATTAGATGCATTTCTTTTATATTGTTATTTACTACAAAAGAGTAGATTCATTTGTTAAGTGCGAGATACTATCCGATATTTCATATACATACTCGTTCACATCTCCCAGATTAGAAGGTGAAGAGAATTTTTCATCGTGCTTTTGAATAGTTTGAATTTGATTGTAATGCCATAAATTTAAGGAGTCGAGCACGAACTCAATCCCCGATATTTCGGGCGTCACTTATACTTTTCGGAAGCGTGAATTTACGATATGTTTAGCTTGATATCCAAGCAGCCATGGAACTAAGCTAAAACTGTGTAACATAATCTGAAATAAATGCATTTGAAACAAGTAATGAACTAAAATATATAATGCGTATCTATATAGAATATGTGATCCACAGGTATGGCTCAATATACAGTTCCAAAAATAAATAGAAAATATATCAAAGTATAGTCCGCCCAACACAAAAAACATCCGCCACATCTAGTTGAGTGGCGCTCCGGCTACATTAGTTTGTCCAACGGCCGAAAGTACGAGAATTCTTTCATTGGGTCCATATACATTTCATCCAATGTGTCCACCCCGGTAACTCTTGCATCTATGACAAGGTTGGCTTGGTGTTTTAAAATATTGTCTTAGAGTGGGAGCGAGTAATCAAATCAGTGGTTCCATTAGTTTTAAGTTACACAAGTTATCAACTCAATCAGTGTAGGTAATGATAAAGTAGATAAACAAATATTTCATAATTACTTTTGTTAAATGCACGAATGTTGTTATGAAATGATGTATGGGCCTTACAATTCAACATTCTCTCACATGCAACTTTAACGCTTATTTCACGAATGACAACACTCTTTCATCATGCGACTCTAAAACCAAATTGCAACATCTTATCTAGTGTAATTCGAATGAAATATATGATTATTCGGGTAGTTATTAAGTCTCATTCATTTAGCATATTGGGAAGCTAGAGTACCTCCATTGTATTACTAGCCTCAACCGAATCACTAGAATCGAAACAGTCGTAGCGGTTCCTTGCTTGTGTCTCTTGATCCGTTGTGGGTTCGTCACTCTCAATCAATCATAGACGATAGGCAAATTATAATCGACATTGCTCAATAGACACTACAAGGAGGCTCGTCACCCCAACGTAGGCTGACAACATGAACACAGTGTCACATACCACCATGCTCGCTCATGAGTCTTATAGTATCATATCGCTAATGGTTATAAGTAGAATAGTTCAATGTGAATGAATATATTATATATTTAATTTGGTCGTTGTCATACATTATCAAATATAACATGATCAGTCGGCTGTTGGACTAATTTGATTGACATGGGAGAACTCTAGCACAATTGACATTATGTGCAAGTATCACATGTAGTCCAGCTACTGTCGGTCGTCCATATTCAACCCCGATCAATTAAAAAAGCCTAGAGTGACCGACCTAATACGAGCTGCCCTTAATTTACGTGATTTGAACATCAAAGGCAATTCTAATTATCAACTAATGATAGCAAATTGTTAAACAATCATAATGAGATTATATATAAACCTTAAAATTAGAAAACTTCTTCATTTATGAATTTGATCGAGTATGTGAACAGTTATAAGTAAATACTAGCAAGAATCGAAAAATATAAATAAAACATAGCCAAATTATTCTATATCATGCAATTCAAACAAACAATTATTAATTGAAATTTTAAAGGATAAACAACAATGTAGGAGTAATGGTCCACATCTTACGATGATTCGTCTAAATTAGAGTGCTTCTAAAATTAAATTTTTAGAGAAAGATTGCCGAAAACCTAAACAAATATACGAAACTTGTAAGCATGAAATACCATCACAGACAACCTAATCTTTCCTGCCAATTTTTAATGCGCGTGTTACATGTGGACCGTGCAAAAGATGACCGGCACTTGAAGCTGCCCTCTGGTGAAAAACTTACCCATCTACTTATGAGGTGGGCCAAAACCATACCGATGTTAGACCATTGGTTGTAATTGATTTTGATGATGTGGCCTGCCTGGCAAGTGGATCCAACTGATTTTTTTTCGCTCATGATCTTCATGTTGGGCCCCACCATTTGCACCATTAGGATGTTCTAGCATGTGACACACTGACAGGAAAAGTGGGGTTGTATGTGAAAGCTTATATTACTAATATGAAACTCACTAAGCTATTGGCATAGTGCATCGGAACCTTACCATGCACATTATTGCATTTGGAGTCGCTGCTACTCGAATCAAGCTATTTGTACCATCTATTAGGTAGAGTATGCTCTCCATAGGGAGCCTTGAAAAAATCATACTAATCGTATGATCCAAACCGCTCATTAAAGATAGGTCAAGTCACGGCTATTTAGATCGTTTGATTGTTGTTGTTTTCGTAAATTAACAGAAGAAACTTAGACTACATCCAATGGATAGATCAGAATGTGACGTGATAGATGGAAAGTCTAAATGCAACTGTTAATGTAGAAATCCGGTTATCCCTCTCTGGATCAGTAAAAATGCACAAAGAATAGACAAGGAAGACCCTGGCTCATGCAAGGGATCCTCTGATGACTAAGTCAAGTATGGAATTAGGGTCTCAGTTGAATGGAGGAGTTATATATGGTTAGAGATTGTGTGTACCTTTCACCATGGGAGTCTCTTATTTATAGATGGGGAGATGTGATGGCGTAGAGGGCATCTTCCTATTTTGGTATGTGCGGATTATGGTAGGATTCGAAATCCTCACTTGAAGGGAGGATCTCTCTGGATCATTGGCTAGAATCCCAGGTAGAGTCGCACTGGAGTCGATTTCCTAGTTCTTTGGCTGAGATCGCAGACAGACAAGATAGAGGTCAGGTCGGATTTTATGGAGGGCGGGTTTAGCTGACCTGAGGTGATCCGACCTGGTCTCCGCAATCGAGATCAGGTCACATCTGATAGAGTATGGATCTTGCCGACCTGAGGTGGGTAGCTAATGGTTTCTTTCAAATCGCAATCGGTGAACAATTATTCTGTACTGAGAGCTTAAGCTCGACCTTTCTCTACACTTGGTCAAAGAGATAAGGGTCGATCTCATTGGGTCACACCTGCTGCTGCTGTTTGAAGCGTTGATCCGGTAACAAATAGTTAGTTGGTACATTTTTTTCTATAAATAGACCCCAATGGTTTATTTCTCATCAGTATCTATATTCTTCCCTGGATGAGCCAATGGCTCTAGTGCCTGCAAATCGTTTTCGGCAACTGTGCCCGTGTGTATGATAATCAAACCGTGAATCCTGTAGGGTCCGTCGTTGATAGGCCAATAAGCAGATATTTCCTTGATTGGACTATCTTAACCATCCATTAAATGAACTTGTTCCCATTGAATGTGAGCCGTTCCTGATTTTGTCTTTTAGTGTTTGTTTATGTGGCTACGATTGAAGGGTTAGGATCTTCCAAACAGAGAAAATATTAATCTACGTGGCACACGTTATCTGAGCTACCGAACACACGGTTTTGATCCCATCCACGTAAGCAGCATGTGTACAACGGCATCGTTGCACGATCCATCCAAGGCTTCAAGGGGCTAAGGGTCAGATCCCTGGTTCCATGCCTTACCATATAAACGCTGCCTCACGTACCAAACTGTCATACGCGTCAAGATCTAAGCCGTCCATCAGATCGATCCCACATGCATATGCCATTGAATAAAATTAAATCCAGTTTGATGATCAATCGCTCTAAATATTATGAAACAAAATGACGGCTAAAAGAACTTAACCCAATTTTTCTAAGCCATCCTTATGTTTCTAATGTGTTGGTTTTTTTATGGGAATATTTGTCCATTTTAACAGGTACCAAACTATAAGATCCACCAAATGGACGGATTGGATCTTACACATGCGTGACGTGTATCCCAATGAGGTGGCATGTACGTATGCTCTCTTACACACGCGTGTGGACTTTGCATACCTCAGATCTGAAACGCAGAGATGTCATATTCTCAGTGCATGGTATTACTATTTAATGAACGATGTCGAATAAAATACAGACACGACTACAGTCATAGTTAACCACCAATCTCAAGCTTTGTACTGACTCATACATCACACGTGGAATATATGTACACAAATCTGGACCGTTCAAATTATGTGGCCATCGTCAACAGGACATATCCAAAAAAAATCGTACTGATGGATTGATTATAACCATCGATCTGGCTATCTTACGTAATCTAAATTCAGTGGAAAAATTCCAACGGTCAAGATTTCCTTATTAACTACGCTCCATCCATCCTGGCTCTCATGATCTAATGTATGGTACAGATTCTCCTAAATGTATGCCACGTGTAGGGTGGATGAGTCATCACAATTTTGATAAGGGTGGCGAACTATCGTAGTAGTGTATGCAGCAGAGAGAATGTGGACAGCTGAGATCCACGCCAGTAACACACATACATGCACGTATGGATAAAGACAGACAAATTCATAGGTACACGTGCATCTGTCGGTCACCGTATATGCACGAGGAGTTATATACTCTGGCTCCGTATAGCTTTTGATACGCAGGCACTCGGATATCATGATTGGGGCATACACAATCACAAGTTAAAACGGATTAAGTTCTGGAACCCACTAATCAGATTGGATGAACAATTCTAACCATTGATTCGTGGTCCCTTGCTTGCGGAGAGGACCATTGATTTTATTTTTTTCCAATTTTAACCGTCCAATAAATGTCCACCAATCAGATGGTTATGTAATAAAATATTGTAATTTTCAGATCATTGAAAATCGAAGCTAGGCCGCATATTTTGGACGGTTTAATTTGAATTACTTGCATCACATGTACCCAATTTCAAGTAATTTTTTATTATAGGCGTGACCTTCCATGCACTTTTTTCTTTTTTGGACCGAACAAACTTATTTTACCAATTTAGACCTTTATCCATACCATAAAAACGAAAATACATCTACTTTTTCAACTACTTTTATACGAAAGTATAAGTATTTTTGTTCAAAATTTTCCTTTCATGACTGAAAAGTTTACTTTCATAACATAAGTTTTTACCCGTTCAAAAAAAAAAAAAACATCGCATAAAAGCTAACGCCTACTGTGTTAAATTTTTTCTCCAGGGTACGATGCTTGATACACCGGCACTCAGGAGCCCTACACGTGTCCGACTAGTTTTGTGTATATACATTAGAGATGGTACAGATGCTCTCATGGCACTAAGTTGTAGTATTCCTAGTTACATTTGGACAGTTTTGCAGTCAGATTCATTGATCTGGACCGTTCACTAGGTCTATTTCATTTTTTACCAGATACCATGAAAAAATCACATGATTTGACTAATCCTAACCGTTTGATCATTAACTTTAATATGGATGATCAAGATCATTTACACAAAGAGCCCCAATCAACAATTTGATCCATCTGTCTCTTACTGACAATCATGGATTGCTTATGATTCTAAAGAATAACTTTTGTTAAGCAATCATAATCGTTACATACATGGCTTCAAAATGAATAGCCATAGAAAGTAAGGTCAAATCAAGGATGGATTGGATTATTTAACCAGTGATTTTTTAAAAGTTTATAGACCAAGAAAAGTGTCCTGGACTTAATGAACGGTTCAGATTGACCTATTGAACTGTCCAAATGAATCAATGAAACTAGGAGCACTATAACTTATAACTATCCGAAGAGCATCAGATCATTTCAATCCGTAAAGAGAAATTTCGTACTGTACGACCCATTTATGGCCCACCAGCCATTTTAACCCACTTCTTTTTAAGCTTACAAGAATACTCCCATGTGTACGGGCAACTTTTCACACGACGAAAATGCCCCTACTTTCAAAAAAGTGATTCCTGAAAGCTGGGGGCTCCCTATGGCTACCGATTATAACCGTAGCCACTGAAAAATAAAAATAAAAATGCTTCAACGGTGCTCACTAAAGGGACCCAACCCGGTCGACCCCAACTGGCTGTCCCACCTTTCATTAATGACATGGGTCTTACTTGATTTTTCTTCCTCAATCATTCCACCATTCGGCCAAAATGCGACATGGGTCTTACTTGATTTTTCTTTCTTTTTTCATACAGGAATTATAGGAATTCTTACTTTGCTAAGGTGGGCAGATTATCGATGGCTGAGATTAATAAATTGGAAGTGGATTTTCTTTTCTTGATGGGTTTTAAGTTACATGTAAATGTGAGTGTTTTCGAGAGCTGCAATTCACATCTAGAGGGAGAAGTGAGCATTGGAGGAGGGTACCATATAGAAAGGACTTTGAGATCCATGTGCAGAGGAGAAATCAGTTCCAAGGAAAAGGAGAAGAGGGAATTCAATGGACCATCGTGAATTATCGGATGCGGTCCACATTGACTTGTTTTTCAGGCACTTTTGGGTTAAAGGATTGAATTTTCTTGTAAATAGTTGTAATTGTATATGTGATATGGAAGTCTCATTGAAAATGCTAATTGAGTATGTTACCTCATCAACAATGAAAAGTTAAGGTGTAAACCTGTCTTTTTTAGAAGAATTAAGGAGTTTGTTATGTTATATATATATATATACCAATTTTTTTGTGGTTATATATCATGGCAGGCAATGGGGTTGGACCCAGCAATAACCATATGAAGTGATTTGTATAAGAAAACAACATTTTCATTGGTTTTCTGACATCCTTTCTTGTTTGTACATTGATAAGGAGGCACACATCATGTGTGATAACACTAGCCATCATGAGACATCTTGTACGAGTTTTAGATGATGGGGTATGGGCAGTCTAGCTCATCTTGAGCTTAGCTAGGCTCATTGTAACGTCCTGAATTTTCACTGTTTTGGATTTCCAAAAATCCTTGAAATTTTTTCTATTAATTAACTTATAATATCACTTAATGACCATTAGCACTCAATGCTAGTTTATACATGGCTGGTACCAGTAAAGAACCGCGCAAGTCCGATTAATCAACCGTAGGAAGCCAACGAATCTGTCCAGATCTTAACTAATAGACCAAATCAAACCCGTTACTCCTTTATCCTAAAACTGACGATTCAGAGTAATCATGACCTAATCTCCACTTTCACTAGTTATAAATAGGTCACACTATAAACATAGTTAATCCAAACCCTAATCATTACCCACGAGAAATCTCACTATCAAATTCATTCCAGAAATGCCCCGATTCTCCGAATGAACTCTAGACAGCTCGTTGGTGGGCCACTGGTTCCAAAACTATAGAATAATGTATGTCTTACTAGGCTTGACGTCCATCGCGGGAGTCAGACCTGGGTACTACCCAGAACCGCTCAACTTGAGCTGAAGAACGAGTGCATGAGAAGTGCATATATCCTAAAGAAAGGAGCTAGAACTTAAGTGAATTGGGTTGTCCACTCTTATGCAAAATTGAGGATTTCAGACCGTCGGTTTACGACCAAACTTTACCCGTGGAGTAAAGATATTTCCCTGCTCATATCCGTATAGCCGCGGCCCCGATCGACTATCGGTGACCGTTGAACAGACTTCTAATCATATCTATCAATTGGCGCATCCAAATGGCGGGCCGATCATATACATACGTAGATCATATAAATACGTAGATCATCATTAGGGCTAACTATCTTACAGTATATATCGACTTGTACACCCCATAGTGGGCCTTATATGATAGAAAAATTCTCCCATAGGGTTAGTATAGTAAAAACTCCAACACTTGTGGCCATTTGCATCGAATCTGACATTATAAAAGGGACTTCTTTGGGGCACCCTTCTCCCTATACGAATTTGCCCTAGGAGGAAAGGGGAAAAAGGGAGAAGAGAAAGAAGAGAAAGAAGAAAGGAAGAAGAGAGGAAGGGATAGTGAAGAAGAGGGAAAGTGGGTCATAACTCTAGTGGGGCCCAAAGGAGACCAATTTTTGTAACTCCTTACCTCTTCCTCAACCAATCCATCATCCACAATCAGGAAGAACCCTCTCCACCGATTGGGTATGTAAATTCCTTATCCATTTCTTGCAAACATTTGTGTTGAGAAGGAATTGGCATGGAGTTATAACATGCAAGTGCTTACTTTAGGGATTCCGACCGATCGACCCAAATCCACACTCTTAGGTCGTTTTTCAAGTCTTCAACGATCCATAGGTGTAGATTATTATTCTTAGGTAGCCTAACACCAATTCTAGTATGAAATTCATGATTCTGAATGTTTGGGTGAAGTATTTGCATAACCTAGAGAGAAGCTAGCCAAAACCTTACATGATAGATCCCCCAATGACATGAAATGATTATGCATTACTTGTTGTTCCTTAACGTGATTGGGCATGAATTTGATGAATGCATGTTCATTTAATGCTTGATTCTTGTGTAATGATTCCTTATAGGTTGTAGGTGTAACACCCAGGGTTTTCAGAGGCCGTATAAGAACTCGGCTCTCGAATTCCTAGATGTCATGGGTGCCCTAATGGGCTTCATATTTTAATTACATTTGGATGATCTCATAAATAATGAAGGATTTAGCAAGGCATGAAGCAGAAGTACATCATAAGCAGTATCAATTGCTACTAATTATAAAAATATCCAAACAATAAAAATCCAAAGTCATCTAAATAGGGAACTAGTCCCACTCATACACGACCCAAAGCGACTAAGGCCCTGGTCCATACCCTGTGGTAGCCCGAACTCAACTAAATGGATCCGTCGAAAGTCTGGAAGTAGAGAAGCTCCTCTTCCCTATCCTTGCTCACCTTGCTTGGCTCATCGAGCTCCGCCTCACCTGCATCTAGAAAAGGGTCTGGTTGGTGTTTTAAAACAACATCCCAAAGAGGGAGTGAGTGATCAACTCAGTTGGTATTATTAGTCTTAAGTTGTAACAAGCATCAGTTATATTATGAATTTAATGAAAAGTAGATGTTCACGAACACCTAACTAATCTTATTAATGCACATGCATGGGGGATGATATGATGTATGTCCTCGCCACAACTCTCCCTCGAGTGACTCCGTCTAACGATCGCGTATGTCAACACTCCCTCAGAGCGACCTTGACTGCCGAGTCGCCACCCTAGCTAGTGCAATGAAATGATAATGTTAGCCGAGTTCTTAGTTAAATCCATTCATCCAGCAGGTTAGGAAAACTGATATATCCCACGTATCAATGCCCTAACTGGTTGCGAGGCCAAGGCCCTCCAATGTATGAGGCCGAGACCCCGCGATCCTTGATCCCGTCGGGTTCCTCATCCACGACTTCAAGCACATAGGGAGTGCCGAGAGAAAGGGATCGCTCGCAGTCACTACGGGGAGGTGCGTTATCTCAGCGTAGGCCGACAGCTCGGACACAGTATCCCATTCCACCATGCCGGGCTCACGAGACAGTGGATCGATTTCAATTTGGTTATCGGTGGGCTACAACGGTTGTAGGGTGTTCTAGGTTCCATACATATGTAAGCAAATAAGGTTAACAAACAAGGTTGGTCAACCAGTAGACTAGACCGCACGAGTCCAGGCAAGTACGTGACGAAACGACATCGGGTGCAAGTGACCCATGTAGTCTAACTACTGTCGCCCACACGCACTCACCCAAATCCATAGGTTTAGCCTCGAGACGGTCCTACCAACGGGACCGCCTTCACTCTCCTCGTATTCTTGACCAACCCAAGGGTGGGGTGGTAACTCATAACATGTCAACTATCAATGAATCATTTAGCATACACAACAATATGTTCTCATACTTCTCAACATACAATTCAGATTCTCTTAGCAAACAAAGCTAGCAATATTATGAACAAGGTGTGTGTGTGTTGTGTGGGTTGGTGAGGAAGTTAAGCATTTCCTACATCCCTTAGAACCAAAATGTACAAGAATCAAAGAATCTTACATGCTATAAGACATCATATAAGAGATCAAGCAAGACAAAAATATGTAGTCATCCATGGTAGCCGAATCATGTGAGAAGCACGAACAATATCACATGAGAACTAAACAAGCAAACAATCCCAGACAATCATCAAGCAAACATCCAAATCCTAGGGTTCCTCTACATTCTCCAAAATTTGCATCCAAGCAATCAAAATCATTAGACTCGTAATAGAATTGGTGCTAGGCCACTTAAGGATAATAATCCGCACCTCCGGATTGTTGAAGGCTTGGAAGACGACCTACGAAGATGAATTTTTAGGGTTGAACGGCCGGAATCCCTAAAGCAAGCATTTGTATGTTAGAATTCATGTCAATCTCTTCTCAATACATGGATTTCAAGAAAAAGGGGTGAGGGGTTTTACTTAGACGACCAACGGATGATTCTTGTGGTTGTGGTGTAGGGATTTCCTTGGAGAAGGGGTAGAGAGTTGCAAGGTTGAGCTTCCTTGGGCCCCACCTCCTACCACACACTCCTTTCCTTCTTTCTTCCTCTCTCTTTCTCCTCCTTTCTCCTCTTTTTCTTCTCCTTTTTCTCTCTTCTCTTTTCTTCTTTAGGGCAAAATCGTATGGGGAGAGGGGGTGCCCAAATGAGGCCCTTTTATAATGCCAGATTTGGTGGAAATGGGCCCAAGTGTTAGGTTTTTACTATACTAGACTCATGGGAGGGTCTTTCTAAGCTCTAGGGCTCACTATGGGGTGTACATATTGATATACACCGTAGGATAGATAGCCCTAATGATGATCTACGTATGAACATGATCGACCCACCATTTGGATGCGCCGATCGACAGATATGATTAGCAGTTTGTTCAACGGTCACCGATGGTCGATCGGGGCCACGACTATACGGATATGAGCAGAGAAATATCCTTACTCCACGTGTGAATTTTGGTCGCAAACCGACGGTCCGAACTCCTCAACTTTGCATAAGAGTGGATGACTCAATTTACTTAAGTTCCAGCTCTTTTCTTTAGGGTATTTGCGCTTCTCATGCACTCGTCCTTCAGCTCAAGTTGAGCAGTTCTGAAAACTACCTAGGTCCGACTCCCACGATGGACGTCGAGCCCAGTAAGACGAACATTACTCTATAATTTTAGAACTAATGGCCCACCAACGAGCGGTTTAGAGCTTGTTCGGAAAATCGGGGCGTTTCTGGAATGAATTTGGTAGTGAGATTTCTCGTGGGCAATGATTAGGTTTGGATTAACTATGTTCATAGTGTGGCCCATTTATAACTAGTGAAAGTGGAGATTTGTTCAAGATTACTCTGAACCGTCGGTTTTAGGCTAAAAGAGCAACGGGGTTGATTTGGTCTATTAGTTAAGATCCGGGCCTTATCTGACTCGGTTTCGATTAGATCTTTAATTTAGTTATGCTTGTCTTGATTAGTTAGCGATAGGTCGGTTAGATTTGGGTCTTATGTGAGTAAATCATGGGGCTACACCTGATGTTCAAGTGATCGGGCGGATTCGTTGGCTTCCTACGACTGATTAATCGAACTTGTGCGGTTCTTTACTGGTACCACCACTATATAAACTAACATTGAGTGTTAATGGTCATTAAGTGATATTATAAATTAATTAATAAAAAAGTTCAAGAATTTTTGAAAATTCAAAACAGTGAAAATCCAGGATGTTACAGTAGGTTACATTAATCCTTGTTGTATATGTGTGCTTGCACAAGCCCTCGATGTATGTTATGCTAACATTAATCCTTGATGCATGTTTGTGTTATGAATGAATTATAGCTCTTGATCTCACCGCTAACCCCCTCATAACACACATGCACATTCATTCTGTATTATTGTTAGTACTTGCATTTATAAGAAAATCTGAATTTCTATGTTAGTATAAGAGTTCATGACAATATTTGAGCTTAGATGATAAACCGTGAATTGTTGAAGTGTTACTGAATACCATTAAATTATTGGGTTGGTCAGGAAACTGATGAGAGGCGGCCCTGATGGCAGGACTATCCTGAGGCTAAACCCATGGATTTGGGCGGGTGTGTGTGGGCGACAGTAGTTAGACTACATAGGTCACTCGTACTCAATGTCGTCTGTCACGTGCTTGCCTGAACTCGTGCGGTCTAGTCTACTTACTGACTAACCTTGTTTGTTAACCCTGTCTGCTCACACATGTATGAAACCTGAGACACCCTTCAACCGTTGTCGCCCATTGATAACCGCTTGAGGTCGATCCACCAACTCGTGAGCCGGACATGGTGGAATGAGACACAGTACCCGAGCTGTCAGCCTACGCTGAGGTGACGAGCCTCCCCGTAGTGACCACGAGTGATCCATTTTCTTAGCACTCTCCATGTGCTTGAAGTCGGGGATGGAAAATCCGACGGGATTATAGATCGCGGAGCCCTGACCTGGCATGTTGAGGGGTCTTGGCATCGCAACTAGTTGAAGGCATTGAATATGTGGGGTATATCAGTTTCCCCAACCTGCTGGATGAATGGAATTAATTAAGAACTCGGCTAAGATTATCACATCGCATCGCACTAGTTAGGTCGGCGACTCGGCAGTCGAGGTCGCAATGAGGGAGTATTGTCATATGCGATCGTGAGACAGTGTCGCTTGAGTGAGTGTTATAGTGAAGGCATGCGTCATATCATTTATCATGCATATGCATTAACAAGATTAGTTAAGGTTTTATAAATATTTGCCTTCCATTAAATTCATAATAAAATTGATGTCTGTTGTAACTTAGGATTAATAGCACTCATTGAATTGATCACTCACTCCCACTCTGGGACAGTGTTTTAAAACACTAACCAGACTCTTCAGTAGTTGCAGGTGACGCTGAGTACGAGCAACATGGCGGCAAAAGTTTGGATAAGAAGGACGAGTTGTCCTACTTCCAGCTAATAGGCGGTTCTCCACCGGCCTAGTAGGCAGATTTGGAACGCTAGGTGTTGGACTCAGCTCATCATTCTTTTTAGACATATTTTTATGATTTTGTTGGGCAACGCCTTGTGCGACCCATTCATATTATTTTGGACTTGTATATTTAGCCTCTTTCATCTCAATAGACTACTAGTTGTGGTTGTGTTTCATATTTCAAGAAATTTCATATTGCGCATCTAAACCTGATTAAGCGCAAATTAGTAAAATCGGTTATAAATGATACCCGAAAACTTGGGAGTCAAGTGTATGCACGACCCTCAATTTCTAGGGCGTTACACTCATGCCAAACTGTTTAGTAAGATCAGATAAACCAGGCGGTTTTCGTTCTTAGTTCTGGTCTCATGGAATTGACCGTGAAGTGAAGGGGAATCACTGGAATTGACCGTGAAATGCATGGAATTGACCGTGAAGTGAAGCAAATTGACCATGAAATGATTGGAATTAACCGTGAAGTGAAGGGAATTGACCGTGAAATGCATGGAATTGATCGTGAAGTGAAGGGGAATTGTTAGAATTGACCGTGAAATAAATGGAAATAACTGTGAAGTGAAGGGAATTGACCGTAAAATGCATTGAATTGACCGTGAAGTGAAGGGAATTGACCATGAAATGCATTGAATTGATTGTGAAATGCATGGAATTGACCGTGAAGTGAAGGAAATTGACCGCGAAATGCATTGAATTGATTGTAAAATGCATGGAATTGACCATGAAGTGAAGGGAAATCGCTGGAATTGACTGTGAAGTGAAGCGAATTGACTGTGAAATGCATGGAAATGACCGTGAAGCAAAGCGAATTGACCGTGAAAATGAAGGGAATTGACCGTAAAATGCATGAAATTGACCATAAAATGAAATGAATGAAATTTACCGCGAATTGATTGAAATTGACCGTAGAGTAAATGAAATAGATTTTCAACCATCGACCTGATGGAATCTTGGAAAATAAGTAGGCTGGTTAGCTAAAGTAGCATCTCCTACCTCAAAATCCTATAGGGTACGTCAAGTAACCCATTCTGGTTTAAGAGATATGTTTATTAAATGAATAAAGAAAGAAATGAATAAAAAGAGAAAAAAAAATAATTTATATGCTTATATATACATATTTATATAAATATATATTAGAGAAAAATGTAGCAGGGAAACAGTTCTCCTTGTAAAAAAATAATAAAAAAATAAAATAAAAATTAAAAAACCAGGCGGGACAGTGAGTTGGGGTCAACCGGGTCCACGCCAGGCTGTTTTTTTTTTTCCATTGTAATCCCATCGCTTTTTGTTTATAATGTATGTGTTATATCCAAACCGTCCATCTATTTCGCGAACTCGTATTAAGGCTTGAGACGAAAAATAAGATGGATCTAGCTATCAAGTGGACCACACTGTAAAAGGCAGTGGAGGATTGAACGTCTACCATTGAAACCCCCTTAGGGGTCACAGAAGTTTTAGATCAATATGAAATTTATTTTTCCTCTTCATCCAGGTCTTTGTGACCTCATGAATAGATTGGATGGAAAATATATGTTACGCTGGGCCCTATAAAATTTTTAATAGTGAAAATCAAGTTTCCCGCTGCTATTTGTGGTGTGGTCCAGTTGATCTTTGGATATAATTCTTTTTTTTCCCATAATGCTCTGAAATGATCTCGAAATATGGATGAACGGTGTGGATACAATAAATACATCATTGTGGGGCCCATGTCGAGGAGCGTCAGCGCTCGTCTCCGCACACCAGCCAATCCGCTTCCGGAAGGAAGGAATGATGGGGGTATTTTGATCCCGTGAAAAGTCGCCCGTATGTAGGGAAGTGTTCTTGGAAGCTGAAAAGGAAGTTTGCTTAAAATGGATGGTGTGCCATAAATGGGTCGTACAGTAGGAAATTTCTCGTGAGTAAATTACACACACGACACAACCCTTCTACGGATGAGTACGGATATGCACGTGCACCTGATCCATGATCCCAGCCTACTATGAGAAAACCGAACCGGCCATCCGACCGGAGCATTACCGGTCCGGTTTTTTTAGCGGTAGGTTGAACAAATCCTAACCGTTTGATTAATGGCATGGAACCTCAGCACCTAGCATAGATTCAACCTTGCACGTGCAGTGCAGCTAATGTGTCACATATATACAGCATCCAAGCCGTTGAAAATGTCGTCTGCGTTTCAAAGATCATTGTGTCCAGAGAATCCAGTCATCAGGTGGGGCATCGTATAGAAAAAAAAAAGAGGGTAGCCAATGGATTAAGTGAGTATGCAGGTGTGGTGTAGCATGCCTGATGAATGGATCGGCCAGGATTTTGCACACAGTAATATTTAAGGTAGTACCAGCCTTCTCAATGGACAGGATGTCCTGCAAACATGACACGTTGGCTGTACGTACAAGGTAAGTTGTAGGTATGCTGCTCGGGAAGGTGTATTTGATCACTGTCTTTCTTGCATGTGGGGCCATTTATTTTATGATCTAAACCATTGAGTTGATGGACCTAACTATGGGTGAAGGGTTTGCTCGAAAATTTCCCCAGATTGGAAGATCTACTAAAGTATATTATATTTGGTCTGTCCTGCATTGAATTTGGACCATTACTTTATTTTGAAAAATGGTGGTGAATCATCCTCACACGTAGCACTGTTCGACAGGTATCCATACCATCCAAATTGCGGATCCCATTTTGGATGGATGGTATCTCGAAAATCACACTGACCAACCGATACCAACCATCCATTCCATAGATATTAACTGGATGGTTAACAGTAAAACAGGAAGTACGTCCAATTTGAAGGTAAAAACCAGACCATCAATGCTATCTTCTCAGTGCATTGCTTAAGTGATACTCCATTCGCAGCTAGATCAGCAATTTGGACGGTTAAGATCACCGTAAAACTATCCATGTGTACGGATTGAGGATTCACCGTCATTTCCTTAAATGGTGCAAAACTAACATAAGAGTTTCCGTCATATGGACGGTTCTGTATGAACCGTGTCCGGTACTGGTTCGGTCCGGTTAACAGCGCTGCAGTATAACTGTGCACTCGGTTCAGACGTAGAAGTAGGCACACTCGTGCGGCATCTTAGCCGTTCATTCGGCAATTCCCCATCGCATATGCCCTATATCTAAAAGATCAGGCTGATACAGTGACCAAATGGGCCACACGTGTACCAGAAAGTGAACGGTTACGATAAGTTTACGAAGAAAATTGTGTCCATGTGGCCCATCTCATGACTGATAGACCTTGAGGATTGCCTAATGGGCGGATCCGATAGTCCACACGCTTTATTCATTTCCACGTGTGAGGTGAATGCACTTAGCTTCTGTTAGTCAACTCCTAAATCGCTTTCGGTGCATGCACGTACAGATCGGCAACACATGGGCGTTGACACGATTTCCTACGTCTACCGTTGTACGGAACCCGTGAACCAAAAAGCTCTTTGGGGGGCCCACCTTTTATGTGCGTATGAACCAAACAGCTCATTTTAATGACGTGATCACGAAAATAAGGCTGCTCCAAAACTCAAGTGGGCCACACCACAGGGAAAAGTGGGGATGGAGATTTCCACCGTTGGAATATTCTTGGGCCCACCTAAGTTAACGATCAGGATTTCATCTTGTATTTTCCTTCATCCATGTGGAACTCACCTTATGAACGGGTTGGATGGAAGAAAAATGACACGGTGGGCCCTAGGAAGGATTCAATGGTGGTCATCCCAGCCTCTCTGTTCCCAGTGGTGTGGCCCATTTGACTTTTGAATCGGTCTGATTTTCGGGATACCGTCATAAAGTGGATTGAATCAAATGATGGACGGACTGGATCAGATTACCTCACTGCGAGTCTACAGGAATTTTTGTTGGACGGGAATTCGTGTCCCACGAGCGCAGTATGACGCTTGTTAGAACCACAGAATTCAAACCCACGTGGAGTAATTAGTCGGCCATCGAAGATGCATTCAGTGGGCTGGTAACATAGTCCGCTAGGCTACTTAAATTGGTACTCCTCTTTTTTCTCTTCCACATGTGGCACGTGTATGCCCGTGGAGCCATTCATATGGTGGACCTCGATTGCATCCGTTGATACAAAAACTGGTACCTCCTCCTACTACGGTTCACCTGCACAGAGAAGGAAACAAAGGAGACCTTGGCTAGAGCTAGGGACCCTCCGATGCTAAAGTTAGTAATAGGGTTGTATTCGAAGAGGTTTAGCAGAGTTTTTGCATATCTTTCACCTTAGAGGTCTCTTGAATTTATAGGAATGAGAGGCCTCGGTGTGCAAGGATTCTTCTCCTTATTTCTTGGAGATTTGTTATCAATCCATTTTTGGACTTCATCCGATCCCGAAATCTTCAGGATCAAGGATCCTTCTACTGGATTTTTCAAGATGGTGTTTTCATTTACACCGTCTTTTTCTTGTTTGTCTCGGTCCTGACCGACTCTAGTGATGAATGGATCTCGGCTAGCTACAAGGATAACTGTTTGTCTTCTGTTGGATGAGATGGAACCGATCCCATAATTAATATTCTCTCTTAATCCGATAACCGACTCTGTAATCGACTTAAATATGGATCGGTTTTATGGTCGATCGAGTGACTTCTCAGCTTCGGGTCTTAATCGACCTCTTTGAATGTTGTTGCCTCGTTTACCGAGTTAACTTTATACAGCTTATATACTTTGCCTTGTGGCTTATGACTTTCTAAGTTTCGGTCGGAATTCATTTCCTGAAACTTAGTTAAATCTTTCCTTCTAAGTATTTTCTTTACCTGCCTCAATCGGGCTTATTGCCTCAAATTTCCGGACAGTATTAGTAGAGTTAGTCTAATCCATAGCCGAGACTTCGAATGTGTGCTATTTTTTCCCTAACAGCATCCATCGCCAAAAGTCACATAATTGCAACTACCACGACCAGCTGCGTACATCAGACAAGCGAAAACAGTCCACTGCTTGGATGGTCAGGATTATCTAATCAGAGCGGTTTGGGAGCTTGTTCGCCCACCTAACTGATCTGAATGGTTCGTGTCGTGGGTTACACTCACACCATAGATGCTTTGAGAGGTGGGACCCAAAAGTCACGCCTATCCCACCACAGCCGTTCGATAGAAATACTATTTGAATTTTGAGTATGGACGGTGGGCCATTTTCTTCCTAACAGTCTGTTTCCGCTTTGACGGTCGGATGTCCCACCAATGCAGTTTCTTGGTCGGGATCCACCCACGTTAATTAGTTGCAGTTACAACCATTTTTAAATGGTGGCGACTCATTGCATAGCACGTGGCTTATCAGTATCTAAATCCATACCGTTAAAATTACAAGCCGAGTTGTGGATAGAGAAGAGGCGAAAAATCACAACGATCGGAGGATCATAACCATCTGATTTAGGTCATTAATTTCGACCGACCAGTTTCTTTTTAACGGTCTGCATGTTTGGGCACTGACTGAATGACTTGGATCATCGGATAGCATGTTCATCCAAAATGGAGTCCATGATTTGGACGGTCTGGATTAGTGTATATATACGCCATGAAGATAAAATAAGAGGAGAATTGCAAGATCCAGGCCTAAGAGGCCACCATTACATTTTCGGGTCCAAGTATTGGGCCGGTCCAATCATCAGACGGCCACACTCGTATTAGAAAAACTGACGGTAGAAAATGGAATAAAAAGATATATATCTATGATAATTTGCGGTCTATATTTATTACATTGATTTACCACCTAGTGAATGGTACAGATCTCTCACACGTATCCCATGTTGGCATGCGTACTGCGAATTACCGTTTCAATCTCACCCGCGAGAACCGAATCAAGATTTTTATGTTTGC
Source organism: Magnolia sinica (assembly GCF_029962835.1). Classification (NCBI taxonomy): domain Eukaryota; kingdom Viridiplantae; phylum Streptophyta; class Magnoliopsida; order Magnoliales; family Magnoliaceae; genus Magnolia; species Magnolia sinica. The sequence continues at coordinate 8,981,556 of NC_080587.1, read as the reverse complement.
AAAAATGGTGGTAAATCCAAGACGGAGACTGCACCCTAATAAATGATCTTTACAGGTCGGTCGGACGACCACTTCTGTTTTCCACAACGGTTTGAGTACGGTGAGCGTTTACCACTGTTTCCAGATGATGGAGACTCATCTATTTCCATGTAACCCGTACAAAACAGTGGGCCTCACTGCAGGTGGAGTACAAGTCCATAATTACACTAATCAGATAGTCTATAAATCTGAGTTGCCCTATTGACCTTCGATCTCTAATAAATGCATTTGCAGCCTGAGAACTTGGACGGCCAGGATACGCCCATCTAATCCGTGAGAAAAATGGACCACAGCAATGATGACCGAAAATGAAGCTTGGTGGGCCACTACTCTGCATTGTGTCCAACAAATAGGGGTGTACAAGAATGGAGCTAGCTCGACTCGCTCAAAAAAGTTCAATTCGACTCAGTTTGAGGTGGAGTTCGTGCGAGTCAAAGTAATTTTGTGAGCTTGAAAATGAGTTCAAGCATGCCCTAGCTCAACTTGACTCGGATTAAATCCAGTTCGAATCAAACTTAGATCAAACCAATTTGGTGACTCAATTACTTTGTCATTGATGTCGCTTATCAAATGTTTGATAAAATAATTCAACGAAGTATGGTTGGTGGCTAGAAAAGTGTGTACATGGAACTAGTATTTTTTTTTTTCCTTCATTTTTCTTGATTTTTATATTGTTAAAAAGATGTTTGAAAAAATACTGTAAAACTATTGTTTCTGTTTCACACACAGTGAGATTTTGAAGGTGCAATTCAGGTATGTATGAAAATGCCTTATTACTGAACTTGACTCGATCTTGGCTCCAACTCGACTCAAGTTGGCCCGAGTTGTTGGTTGAACAGAGTCAGGCCGAACAATTAAGCTCAAGTACCGAGCTAAGTAGAGCTCAAGCTGAGGTCAGCCAGTGGCCACAACTCAATTCAACATTGGATGTACACCCTTACCAACAATCAATATACTGGTTTCATCTGCATTTTCCGTTGAATGATTTATTAATCGGGCCAGCGTGTTCTACCTGTCAGCTAGTACGCGAGTCACCGTCATTTTAAAAGTTATGGTGGACTATCACTGTAGTGGATCCCTTCCCATAAACCATCCAATGCGTCTGGCGACGCAGAGAGAGAAAGCGGTTTTTCAAGAACGGAGGAGAAAAAGTTGGACGGGTGTCGTCCGCAGCACTTGTTTAAACCCGCTGCGTAGAACACCAAAGATATGTACGGCCCACCATATTTTAAATTTGAAATCCAATCCGCCCATCCAGTGTTATTCTATATATTAGATTATTAGGTAAAAATTTAGAATTATATAAACCTCAGGTGAGCTACACCAGAGGAAACATTGAGAAAGAGATTACAACCACAAGTTTATTTTTGGAGTTAACTTGGGGTTTATATATCATCAAAACCGTTAATCAGGTGTAAATATCTAGGATGAATAAAATATATGAAAATCAGACTATTAAAAAACTCTGAAAGCATAATATATGAACTTAAGTGTTCTTGATGTAATTTTACATTGTTCTCTTTGGTGGGTCCTTATGGAGAATTTATTAAAAATAATATTCATTATGTACAGTTAATTTATTATTTCTAACGTTTTTGACGGAGTGGATTTTACATTTAGAACATGGAAAGCCCCACGTAGCTTGGGTGTTTTACGCTACGCGTGAAACCGGTGTTGCAGGAGATTCGAATCGAAAAAGAGGTATAGCCAACGTCACTTCGCCGCCTGGTGTCGCCTCTTATACCGTCCTACGCTCCAGATGACTAACGGCGTCATTCGTGAAATCATCGACGATTCGCGCGAGTATCTGCTTAAAGGATGAATCGCGGCACGCATGTCAATTTCGTACACGTATGAGGCATCAGAGGTTGATATTCATGTGGGGTCCACGTTGAAATGCTCTGGACCATAAAATTAGGATAATCCACTCATCAGGTTGGTCATGCTCGTTTGAAGAAAACGAACGATCAGGATTAAAATAACCAACGACTTACATTCGACGAAAATAACCGGGTCGCCAGTTGGTATTTCGGAATTTTGGTAAATGGGGCCGATCTTAGCTCGCGCGCATGCTATTTTGGCATCCAGTGTCTCCTTGCGCGAATATCTTTAGCATTTCCTGCGTGTCAGTTCTCGCAGCTGCGATTGGCATGGACAGCTCTTCCACGGTCAATTCAGACCGTCAAAATGGAAACGGATTGGCTATTCCCCCTGCCACCCGCCAATGGCTGGTGCTCGGTGCTCTGTGGGCCCCACAATGATGTATTTTTTTCATCCATGCCGTCCATCTATTTTTCTAGATAATTTTATACTACGAGACCAAAAATGAGTTATATCAGAATCTCAGTGGGACCACATTACAGGAAACAGTGTTCAATGAAGGTCAACAATTAAAAGCTTTTTGAAGGCCATAAAAGTTTTGGATCAACCTCATCTTTGTTTTTGCCCTTCATCTGGGTATTTATGACCTAATCAACAGATTGGATTTCAAATAAACAGTACACCGGGCCTTAGGAGGATTTAAATGATGGGTATCCAATCACTATTGTTTTCCTGTGGTGTGGTCCACCTGAGATTTATATCCATCTAAGTTTTGAGAAAAAGCCCTAAAATGATCTTTAAAAATGGATGAACGGAATGGATGAAACATATACATCATGGTGGGGCCCACAGAGCACCGACCATCGGCCACATGGCTGGTGGCATCCGTTTCCGTCAAGATTGGGATGCATGGTTTGAAAAATCAAATCTGATTGGGCCCACCACCCAACCTGAGTTCATCCATTGATATGGACCGTTGATTGTTTCCTTGTTTTTTCAACCGTCCATTTGACGATTACTAGTTAGATGGCTTGGATTACTTGACCATTGTGCCTTTTGGCTTGCGTTATGGTCCACCAAAGTGGGCCAATGTGTCCTATAAATGATATTCCACCAGTGAGAGTATGTTTTTCAATCTAACTCTCCAGCACGTGCCACCTGTTAGCCTGTCCGTATATGTATCTTTGCTGTAAAATCAGGTGAATGAGATGTATTCTTGGATAATCCAAACCGTTCACATGCTCGTTATCATCATTATATAAATCCTTGTGTAAATTTCCTAACCATCTGATTAGTGACTTTTGAATCTACGGTTGAACTGATACGATCACAGGTACAACGGATGGTTCAGATCATTCGATGGGTGAGTATTGGTGCTACGGGCCCTCAACAAGCAGGTGGGCCCCACCTGTTGTTCTGTGGGCTATCCATTCGTTTTGTCTTGTTCTTCATTTAGGAAGGTAGGTACGTGTCGCGCTAAGACGAGCGCTGCCGCTCCTCGAGCTCCGAGTTGTACGAACGGTTCAAACGAGATCAAAGTTACATGGCCCCAGAATGATGTATTTATTATATCCACACCGTTCATTCGTTTTTTGAGATCATTTTATAGTATGATAAGGAAAATGATTCATATCCAAAGCTCAAGTGGACCACACTAGAAATGGGAGTGGGGACTGATTCTCACCGTTAAAACATTCGTAGGGCCCACCATAGCAGTTATTTTCCATCCAATCTATTCATAAGGTCACAAATTACTGGATGAAGAAGATAAAAAAACAAATATCATATTGATCCAAAACTTAAGTTACCCCAAAAGAGTTTCAATGGTAAGCGTTCGATCCCTGCAGATTTTTGCAGTGTGGTCCACTTGATCTTTAGATCTGTCTTATTTTTCGGTTCAAGCCTTAGGATGAGCTTGCCAAATGAAAGGACGGTTGGGATATAACACATACCTCCTTATGGGATCCACAGAACTTGGTGACGTCAACACACTAGCCAGATCGGTCGTGTATGGTACACCAGCCAATCCGCTTCCGATAGAAAAGATCCCAGCCGTTGGCTTTCATCATTAGATTTCGGCTGTTACCCATTTTCTCTTTTTTACCCTATGCATGAAGCCACCAATCCAACGGCTAGGATTTTTTTATCAGGGTATTTTTCAACCGTTGACTTTCCGTGTCCGGGATCCATCAGTCTAGGGCTAGCCGCCTCAGCCCTCACCAACGAAGCGGCTGGGTTCTGGTGGAGATGATAAGGTGCGGGTGGAAATCGAATATGTCAGACCGACGTATCAGACAGCACACGTGTATCTTGGCGCATGAATCAGCACCGTCCATCTGGCAGATCCTTAGTAGGATTCCATATCATTAAAAATTCACATATATAGATTAATCATAGCCATCAGTTCAATGGTCTCCATACAACGGCAAAAAAGTAAAATATCACCAACGGTTAATATTGAGTGATTGAAATGGAAGAAAATTGACGGATATGATTGGCTAGTAGGTGTGATTCGTGAAATATTAGCCACTTAATGACAGGGCCCAATACATGGATGGCGAGCCAACCATGTAGCACCGTCTGATTGCATCTGGACAGCCATGATCAGCCCCATCACAGCCGTTGGCTGGGGTGGCAATTGGGCTGATGTGGGCCCAAAGCCAATGGCTTGGATCCACGTCCCGATATCTAAAGGCCCACTCACCAGGTGGGCCACTCGCGTGAGTGGAAAGATTGGACCGTTTGCAGAAACGACAAACGGGCTACGCCCAACGTACACGTGTCGACCAACCTATCATGGTCCAGGGCACGTTCCGGGTCTGGGCCCACCCTTTGCCGGTCGATTCCTCACACGCGCGTGTCGGGGGATCTGCGCAAATCGCGTTGGCATGTCTCGCGTTCCCTATTCCCATCCTCAACGAGATGTTGACGTGGCCTTACGGACACTAACGGCGCCGTTATCTCCTTATCGAATACACTATAAAAAGGGCCGTTCTTCCGAAGCCAGCAAGAGAGAGAAAGAGAGAGAGAGAGCGGAATCCACGTCTCAGGAAAACCGCTCCCAAATCTGCCGATTCTTTTACCAGAAACCCTAATTTTCGATCGATTTTCAACCTCTACCGTCATAAACCTGCCTCAGAACTCATAGATTTCCACATCTCACAGCTGGAATCTCCTCGATTGGATATTCTCTGTCCGATTCCTGGCCGAACGGCATCGAAACCGTCGGGTTTCGTTACAGATCGCTGTGATTTGGTGGAAGGCCGCTTTCCGATGGCGGGGAATCGTTTTACCTCTGTAAGATCGGGTTTCCGCGAAGGCAGTTGGCGGAGGATCGGAGATCCGGAAGAAATGTGGTGTCTTTAGGTATGATTTCGTTTTGCTTGAAGGGTTGTGACTTTCTGAGCGATGGTTTGTTTGTTTTAGGGATTTTGCAATGCTTTCTCATGTTTGGATCCAAGCATTAGAGTGTTGGGTTTCGCTTGTTGAAAATCTAGGGTTTCATTTCAATACGTACGATTATTTTTTTTTCCTTATTTTTGCGTTTTATTTTACCCCAAAGAGGGAGGAATTGGAGATCCTTAACGGATTTGATGTTTTAGTTCGAATCGGTTTTGAACGATAAAAAAAACCCTAAATCCTTTGAATCTCGATCAAAGGAAAGAATGCTTTTTGTTTGGCCCAGCAATGGTACAGGTGGGGCAGAGCTCTCTGTAATCTTAACCGTCCATCTTGTGTGTTCATGTGATGGGCAACTCCTACATATCCAGGTGATTGTAGATATCCTGTCTGTGGCCAGTAAATGTATAATCACTTCTACCAGTCTGTATCTAACGTGGTCCGATGGGATGGATTGGGGGTATCTCCCATCCATCATGGGGCCCACCTTATGGATGGTTTAGATCACCAAAAGGTGGGTCCAACTTGTACAGCTTGTTGGGCCGGGCATTATTGATTGACCATTGTATAATTTCTGAATTCATACATGGAGGTATTATACGCTGGGAGGCAGAATAAAACAGCATATTTTGTCGACCCGGCAGATATACAGGTGGGCCACACCTTTACACCGTTAATGATTCAGAGTATGCATCTGGTGGGGCCCATCCTTGTGGATTAGCCATTTCGCAAAATTCTCCTCCATTGGATGATCATGTCATTCTAATTTTTCATCTACAAATGGATGGTTGAGCAAAAGGTGTTTGCATTCAACATGTAAAAGGAATGTGTAGATCATGACGGATGAATGGCTCACGTCACATAATGGGGCCCAACCATATGCTTGCTGGTCAAACAAGAAACACAATTTAGAGGAGTCCAATGTTGTGTAATTTATCTTTTCATTGGAGATGTAATTAACATTTCACTGATTTTTCATAATTCTCAGATTATCAAACTTCGACAGACCTCCGTTGGTCCGGCTTCTCAGCCACTGAATTTTCTGCATTGATTGCGGCGATTTCCAGGTTCCAATTCAGAGTCCTTAGTATATTACATCTCCTGTTCATATTATGGGTTCAATAATCAGCTATTTAAACTGAAAGCTTGTGGATATTTGTATTTTCGAAGTTCAGATTGATGATCTTGAAACAAAGTCATTAATTCGTGATTGTTTTGTTATTATTTGTTTCTTAAGAATTTCAAATGGATGTTTTTTCCAGGTAAAATCCAGCAAAGTGCCCCATCTGTGCAGATTCTTCTTGTGAAAAGGTGAAGACAAGATGCAGTCGAAATCCCGAATCCATGACACCTCTTCTTTTGAACTTGATGAATTCGACAGAATCCCTGATTCCATATTACTCATCATCCTCAACAAGCTTGCGGACGTCCGGTCCCTCGGCCGTTGTACAGTTGTCTCCAAGCGGTTCAACTCCCTTGTGCCCCTTGTGAATGATGTCTTTGTCAAGATCGACCGTGTTGTATCCATTGACGGTGATGATGATGATGACCTGGACTCCTCTTCCCAGAAGCCCCGGAACCTCTTCTCTCACCTCCTCAAGCTCATGTTCTTCACCCTCCTCAAACCCTTCCACAATCTCCACAGAAGCAACAATGCGAACAAACCCCTTCTCCCCCAACTCTCTCATCACTCTGCTGAGCAAGTCCTGAAGAACTTCAACCACATCCACAATTTCCGAATCGAGTTACCAGCCGGGGATGTTGGCACCGAGGATGGTGTTCTTCTAAAATGGAAAGCTGAATTTGGCAGCACCCTCCAGAACTGTGTCATTTTGGGAGGTACCCAGATAGACCGGAAGCCGGTTTCTGATCAAGAGCCACCTGAGGACAATGGGAGTATGCCTGAATCATTCTACACAAATGGGGGGTTGAAGTTGCGAGTGGTTTGGACGATTAGCTCCTTGATTGCTGCTTCCACGAGGCATTATCTGCTGCGGCCGATAATCAAAGACCACCCGACTCTGAAAAGCTTAGTCTTGACGGATGCAGACGGGCAAGGGACTCTGAGTATGGCAGGTGAGCAGCTGAGAGAGTTCAGGGAGAAACCGCTGGCCGCCTCAGCATCCTCGAGCAGGACGCAGGTGCCAGCTTCCAACATGAAACTGAGGTATGCACCATACCTGGAGCTTCCAGAAGGGATGGGGATGCAGGGGGCAACGCTGGTGGCGATTAAGCCATCAGAGTGCAGCGGGGGAAGCAGGAAGGAGGCGGAGGCGTTCATTTCAGGGGCGTTTGATGGCCCGTTCAAGGCAGCTGTGAAAGCGCTGGCAAAACGGAGGACTTACCTCTTGGAGATGAATGGGTTTTAAGGCCAGAGGTTGCTTTGGTTGGCCTTTCGGTTCTCTCTTTCTTCACACTCCTCGATTCGCAGTTTTTCAGCTGAAATTGAGTGAGAAATGGTCCAAGAATTTGCTGGCCCAGCCCAGTTCCCGATCAGATAGAATGTGAAGAATCCCGAAACTGTTTGTTTTCATGGAAAACAAAAACCCTGTTTCGACGAAGAAGAGATGCCGCTCTGTGCTTGGATGAGGTGTGTTGCTGATCTCTTCTTCTGTTATTTCCTTCTTCTATGTTTTTGTACAGTAATAACTGCTTGTTTTATATTTATGTTACTGAGTACATATGCAATATCATGAGGGAGAAATCAGCAGTTTTTTCTTTTCTTCTTCTTCTTCTTTTGAACTGTAGATGTTGATTTTATTTTCAGATGCAGTGCCAATTGAGACATGTTACAACCCATCTGTCGGGCACGTAGCATGTGTGTGATTTTCCAAATCATGGGGACCCGATTGTGGATCAAGCATGCTTTGACCCATTGATTTTTGGGTGACCATCGCTGTTCTGACGGTTGGGATCTTTGCCTCCAGCCAAACTGCGTCCCGCATTTTGGATGGTAAGCATGCATTTGTCATCTGCGCATCAGATGTGTCACTTTTTGCGCTTTTAATATCAGTATCTTTAGCAAACTTTTACAATTAATTGGAGACTGTGGGGTAGTTGTCTCTTTGATTGGAACCTTCTGTGGCCGACAAAAGTTAGGATTTGTATGATGGGTTATGTTAGGCGGGTTCTAGGCAAGCTTTCTGTTTGGTGGTCCTGTAAGGTCCCAAAGGTTAGGATTTGTGTGATGGGTTCTGTTAGCGGCGGGGTTCTAGGCAAGTTTTCTGTTTGGTGGTCGGTGGCCCTGTAAGGTCCCAGAGGTTAGAATTTGTGTGATGGATTCTGTTAGTGGGGGGTTCTAGGCAAGCTTTCTGTTTGGTGGTCCACTGTTAGGGAAAGCCAATTAGTCTACAAGAAGCCAACAAATGAGTGGCCTGCAAAACCAACAGTTTGCTCAAAACAGAGATGATCTGTGTAGCTCGTCACGATGCCCTAGCTTAATGGTCCTGTGGGTCCTGATAACCATCTTCCATGTGTGGTAGGATTCCTTGATTGATTGATTCAAAGAGATTTGATTCCCCCATGATGCCCTGGCTTAACGGGTTGTTGTTTTCTGCATCAATGAAGAGCTTGATCAAATAAAGAAAGTGAAAAATAGATGAAGACGCATTTGATCAACCGTTCTGACAGTTGCATTCCCAACATCTCTCATCTTTCTTGATGTGGCCATGGCCCCAGCTAGATCGATGGGCCTGCTTGAACGAGACATCCTTGTTGATCTTTTTGAATAGAAAACATCTTCCCCTTTCTCTCATGTCATTGCAATTCCCCATGATCCCTAATCTCGCTCAATCCACTCTATTACTTGGAAGTTGGAACAGAAGCTCTAGAGAGGAGGGTTGCGTTTGGATACCACTTGTAAACTATTCACAAGTCCTTTTACCTGTCGGGGCCTGTTGGATGAGATTCTCAACGGTTTTAGATTCTTTTTCACTGCCACAGCCCCAGCCAGTGATCAGGTCATGCAGGTGGACCATAACATGTTCACCCATTTGAAGGTGGGCCCTCAATTACAGCCTTTCCAATCCCCATGGATAGAGATATACCGTGATTGGTGGATGGATAATGTGCTGTGATTTGGCTGGCTGATTGTAGCTGTACGGTTGGCTCAGATTCTTTAATACTGAGCAGTGCTCGAGTCCGATTCCCAGATTTTCAGACGGGGGTCAACATGTACTTTCCAGCCATATCTCTAAAAGCCCAACTAATCCATGGTCCCACGTATTTGACAGATTGGGTCGCACCCTATATTAAGTACATTTAAAATGCCAGATGGGCTTTCTCTCCATAGGTATTTGTGGTCCACAAATTCTCAATCGAATTGACCTGGATGGTTGGACCTGTTGAATTGGTCAGAGCCAACGGTTCCTTTTCCTAGTGGTAGTTTTTAGTAACTGGGATTTTGTGGCGGCCGGTTTGGTGCCCAACGGAGTAACAGTCTCTACGCTTTGAAGTCATTCCAAGAGGTGGCCCACTGACCGGATTCTTTGATAGTCATTCATTCCAAGAGGTGGCCCCCTACCGACGGAATTCTTTCTTCCGTTGCAACACACGCAGAAATTGACGCTTAGAATGGCAAGCATGCGCCATCTGAGTGTCTTGCAATTGGAATGAATCCAGAGAGTTTAGCCATTGGATATGGGGGATCTGAGTGTCTTCAGCAATTCGTTTATTTGATAAAATATAGGTTTATCAAATCTTGAAATATTGTATATTACAACGGTTGGATAAGTGAATATGACCTCAGATCAACCTGTTGCAATACGTAGGGAAGGGATGGAAGATTGTAGACGCAAGCCCCGCCTAAGGGAGTCAACGGATCCGATCCCATTCGGGCTCGGGTCTATCAGATCTCTGATTATCTGATTTCCTTGAGGTCTCAATAGGAGGACTATGAGCTGTGCCAGGGGCGTTGACATCACTACCACAATTGTGGATAGGGTCAATGCACCAATGTCTCTATATATGGAGAGAGGAAAAAAAAAAACTAATTCCTTCAGAAGAAGAAAAAGAAAAAGAGGCAACATATAAATTGTACGTTAATGGAAAAAAGGAAGGCCATATAATTGGGGAATATAGTGGCAGCGGACATCAATGGTCAAGCCCATCATCCCAACCAACAGCTTTGATCACTCAACCATGACCAGTCCCACTTGTAAAAGCTGCAACAGTCCTAGTTTCTTGGTGGCCACAAGTTCTGGATGTACGCGGATTTCCTGTGAAAAAGGAAGTTCATGCGCAATGATGCTGGATGGGGCCCACCTCCATGTATGTACCTTAAATCCACTGTCCAACCATTTCCAAAGCTCATTTTAGGTCATGATCCCAAAAATGAAGCACGCAGAAATTTTAGGTGAACCACACCGCAGGAAACAGTCTTGATTGAATCCCCACCATTAAAAACTTCATGGAGTCTACCAGAATGTTTATTTGCCATCCAACCTGTTAATAAGGTCACAAAGACCTAGATGTAGAGACCACATAAATATCATCATGATCTAAAAGCTTTTGTGGCAAAGTTTTTAATAGTCAATTACTACTATTTCTTGTACTATTGTCCATTTGAGATTTGGATTCCTTCATTTTTTGGGTAATGCCTTAAAATGAGTTTTCAGTATAGATGGACGCCGTGGATGTAGATACATCAAGGTGGACCCCACAGTCAGGGGTCCTACCTAATCCATTCCCGTGCCAATGGCAATCGCTTTTGTGAGGTTGGAGGCCGATTGGGTGGTATATCCTTGTGGCGGGTGCCACAGGCAATGGCTTTTGTGTTGTGACACCAACACTACCAGTATCCCTGATGGCCAGACACCGTGGGGCCACCATGATATATGTGTATTATCCATGCCATCCATCTGTTTGGCCAGCTCATTTTAGGGCATAAGCCCAAAATTGAAGCATATCCAAAGCTCAAGTGTACCATACCACAGGAAACAGTGGAGATAATTACATCCAGCAGGGCCCAAAAAGTTTCAGATCGAGCTGATATTTCTGCTTTTCCTTCATCCAGGACCGACCTAATCAACAGGTAGGTTGGCAAATCAACCTCACGGTGGGCCCTAGGAAGGTTTCAATGGTGAGCGTTATTATCACCACTGCTTCATGTGGTGTGGTCCACTTGAGCCTTAGATTTGGCTCATTTTCTGAAAAATAGATGGACTTTGTGAATAAAAGACATACATCATTAGTGGGCCCCACAAGAGTCCAGTCACCAGGGATATCAGTGGGGTGTTGGAGTAACCACGTTATTGCTTCCAGTGAGATGGGTGTTACTGTCAATATGAATGGTAGGACAGCTGGGCCACCGCCTGCCGATCGCCAGCATTAGGGAGATCGTTGCCATACGTGTATAACATGCACACGTAGGAAGCATGAGACCTCAGCATTGGAGCTAAGCGCTCCCATCGTTGACAAGCATCCTGTCTTCGAGGACCTCCATTATGTGTACAATTGATGATTGCAAGTTGCTACCAATCACTTTTGGACCTCCACAAAGATGAAGACAACATCATTCCCCATCTTTATCTTAAGAAAAAGAGGACCGAAATTGGATGGATACCGAATCACTAAGGATATCTCGGGGGACCGACATGGGTGGATTTGATTGAGCCATGTGTCGCTATCAATTATAGAGCCACCTAAAGCATATTTAAAGTTGTTCTATCAAGTATGACACCAATTACCTGCAACCTCTTTTGGGAGTTCTTGCATTCAGAAGCCAGATGGAGCCCACTGTGATGTCCTTGAGAAATACATACATCCATTTGTATTTCTAACTCATATTAAGACAAGCCAAAAAATGAGGCAGATCCAGAACTCAATTAGGCCACACAACAGGAAAGAGTGGGATTGAACGTCCACCATTGAAACATTTGTGGGGCACAGAAATTTTGGATTATACTATTTTTGTGTTTTTAGTTTATTCCAGTGGGAATGACAGTCTATAACCATTCCATGGTGGGCCTGGAGCTTAAAAATCAAGTCAATCCATGACTTGTGTAGGCCACACCACATACAAAAGTTGAGAGGGTTATCCTCCCATTAAAACACTCATAATCATATGTTGGGTCCACCAAGATGTCATTCACAAATTCAGCACATCCATTATGTGTCCCACTTGGATGAGGGGTCAGACCAATTTTCAAACGCATCCAAATTTTAGGTGGGCCCCACCAAGTGCACCAAGTGCTTTTACATGTTTTAGGCATGTCTTCTCATGATTTTAGATGGTATGGCCCACCTGAGTTGTGTGTACGGTTGATTTTTTAGATATCCCAATACCTAAAGCGGAACCATCAAATGCACGGTGTTGATGTTAAACACACACCAGGGTGGGGCCACACAGTTCGACCTCATGGGAAGTTCCCATGAGATCCAGCTATGTGGCCCCACCATGATGTGTGTGGAACATCTACCCCATACAGCCAGATGCACCATTTCATGGTGGGCCACGGGCTAAAAAATCAAATCAAAGTGTGACTTGGGCGGGCCACACCACATACAACAGTTGACAGTGGTTACCCTCCCATTAAAACCATCATAATCATTTTTTTGGCCCCCTGAAATGTGGTTCACAAATCCAGCCCATCCACTGTGTGTGTCCTACTTGGATGAGGGGTCTGACCAAGTTTAAGCAGCATCCAAAACTCAAGTGGGCCCTACTTAGTGCTTTTATATGTTTTAAGCATGTCTTCTCGTGATTTTAGATGGTATAGCCCCCCTGAGTTCTGTGCACGGCTGATTTTCTACATATCCCATACTGTAAGGGGACCCATCAAGCAGACGGTATTGATGTTCGACACACATCACGGTGGGGCCCACACAGCTCAACCTCATGGAAACTCCCCGTGAGGTCGACCTCAGAGAACCATTTCCCATATATATATATATATATAAGATCTTGCATAGCACAACCCTAGCCTTTCAATCAGTCGCTTACAAATAAATGGTTAATAAAGAGAAATGCCACAGCCATCCACACGTGGGAAACGAAGGACTGGAGGCGAGGATTCGTAGAGCCTCTGACGTTTTTTGGGCGGTTTTGCACCCATGGACCAACCGTCTGTGTTTACTAAAACATCGCCTGCACTTAGAAGGGAAGAGTAGACCGTGCAAAGACTCGGGTGAGTATAAGATGTAAGAAGAAAATATCATCAGAAAATATCATCAAATTATGTTTTCAACGGTTCAAACTTAAGACACCCCTTGATATTGAAAAAAAAAATTCTCAATGAAAAACCGTGGTAGCCTCCCTTTTGCACTTGCTCATAAGCACCATAAATATCAACCATACAAATCATATACAAAGGAGGAAAAAAGACCAACGGATTTGATCAAAGATAAAAATGGTTCTAGCTACCTATCTCAAATTCACCATCCCCTGGGGTTTCACAAAGGGTGTAATTTCACCAACCTCATCATCGATGGCAATCTCTGCCTTCCCCTCCTGGACTGCAGTTTCTTCTCGACGACTCTGTCAAACCCCAAACATGAGAATGGCCCCTCGCATTTGGGCCTCTCCTCCAACAACACTCACCTGTATTTCCCAATCTCCATCTTCTTCTTGATTGCCCGCTGACCATGATACACAAATGCATCGACAATTCCGGAAACAGTGAATACACCTGATTCAAACCACCAAGAAACAAGTTAAATGAAATGAAAACTAGGAACTTGTGACCCATTTGGACGTATCTTTGACTCCAACTGTCGACTACGAGAAGGCACCTGCAATTGTTGTTTTCTTAAAAAGCAATCGGATTGGTTTCCGGGGCCTGTCTATTTGCTGCCTAAATCATTGAATGGATCCCAAACCAACAATAACAGGTGACAATTCAAGCAAGCTGCAGAACACTCCTTCCAGATTGAAACAAGGATTTCATCTCCTAACAAGGGTTTTTTTTTTTTTTTTTAACACACGCACACACACCACCACACACTCACACCGTAGTGGGATTTCACCACCTATGGGTAGTCGAACCCTCAACCAAGTGTTGAAACTCCTAAGAGTCTACCACCGGAGTAAGAGTAAGGACCCACTAGGATTTCATCTCCTAACAAGGGTTTTGATGGTGCATCTAAATGGGCCCTCACTAGGCTTGCGGCGAAGCGGAATTATCAGGCACTGAACTGAGTCAAACATAGCTTTGCTTCAGCAAGTGTGGGGAACACGGTCCAATGATCCTCAACAATAATCTGATGGTTCCCACAATGGACAAAGAATAGACAATAGTCCACATTGAAAGAAAAGGGGGCTGAAAGTATCTTCTGATCTGTGGGAGAGATTGTTGGGGACTACCCAACCATGACAGAGCCCATCAAATCAACGACCTGGATGACCAAACCAGGGTCCCACATATATGGAATCCTGCCTTGCTAATTATATATTAGTTAAGGCTCAGGACCGAATAGTTCCTCTAGGAGCTTAGATCCAATCAATATTCTGTTTCTGTTTCTATTTTATTCATTGCTTCTAAAAAGGTCTGGTGTAGATTAAAGCAGATATTTATTTTTCTAGCATGGCTATGCAAGTATATTAAAAGAAAAGGGAAAAAAAAAGGAGGAGAGAAGCAGTACCTCCAACTATAGCACAAATATTTGTCAAGAAATGTAAGAGCGAAACATTTCCCTCAGTGAACATCACCTGCAATATTTAGCTTAAAATTAACGAGATTTACATAGAGCTCTGTGATGGATGAATAAGATACCGGAAAAAATATTATTTCCTATACCAAATTTGCTTGATGGGCAATCCATGTTTGACAACAAAAGACTGAATTTAGATGAGGAAAAATATTATTAGGGTTTAGCACGACTTTAAATGGTTCAGAATAGAGAGTTTTGCTGAGGGCACATGCATGTGCAATAAAGCTCGCATACATGGCACGTAGGTCTGAGATCCAATCTGTCCATCAGAAAGGAACCCCTCTATTGATGTCCTACTCTAATAATCAGGTTGATCCACCGGTGAGGTGGGCCAGTCCGCAAAACAAATGTACGGCTCTGAAAAAACTTGGCTCAAGTTTACTAACCCATCCACCTGTTTCCAATATTGGGGCCCACATGCTGAATGGACCAGGTTTATTTTTGAAAAAACTTGTAGAAGGTCAGACGTATCCAATGGATGGATTGGATCTCACACCTATGTACCAAAGCTCTGGAATAATTCGGCAATAATACATCACCACCCCTCCTTTTGATGTTTAATTTTTCTATCATTCATCCGTCATCCCTCCATAGCCTTGCAGGGTTGCTTAAGAAACCTTCTTTAGCCTCTATCCTTATTTTATTCACTTCGCAACTCATTACCTTGGCTCTATTATTCAAAAGGATGGAGGGATTGATAAGGCTGTTTCCAATATAGTTAAGAGTAAGATAAGAGTTAGGTGAATGAAGTGGAGATGCGCCTTTGGAGCATTACGTCATTGCTTAATGCCTATGAAACTCGAGGGAAATTTTTATACAGCAATTATTCATTTGATTATGCTATATGCAGATGAGCGTTGGGCCATTAGAAAGCAGCGTGAGTAAATATTTAAAGGTGATGATGAGATGAGGATGTTAAGATGGATGTGTGGGAAGACTAGGATATTATCAAGAATGAAGTAACCTAAGCAGCCATGGAGTAGTTCCAATCAGGGATAAAACAGACAGTAGATTGAGATGGTTCGATCATGTGCAACAAAGGTAGGAGATGACCCTGGTGAGGTGAAGACCATTGACAACGGTTGAGGGGCCTAAAAAGAGGATGAGAGTAGCCATGAGAGCATTTGGATTGAGGTGGTGAGAAAAGATGTGAAGGCTTGTTCACTAACAAAGGAGAGAGCCTTAGATAGGATTGATTGACAAACTAGAATTAGCCGACCCCGAATAATTGCAACAAGATTATGGTGAGGATGATTTGAATGTTACTTTCCTGGAAGACAACAAAATTTTGTTAAGCACGAAAGATAAACTATGGGAAACGAATTCCCAACACAGAGTTGATCGACCTCAACTTATTAGCATTGGAATTACCCTCTCTACCAGCATGAATAAAAAAAAATAAAAAATGTTTAGCCTAAGGTGAGAGATCTAATTTTCATTAAATAAAAAGAACAACGATCACAGCTCTGATCCCCATATCTTCATCCGCTTGGTGACATTGGATGGATCTCCTTCTGCTATAACCACTCCATTAAACTTAGTATAGGGCTTTTGCCAATTGCATGCGGAAGGGGGTACAGGTAAGACATGAGGAACGGGTCCAAATTTCCACTCCATTATAATGTTCATTTATCCAATATTTTAAAACCCAAACTGGATGTCAACCTGTTTTTGTTAACAGTTCAGTCCAAACGGGTCCAACCCATGATATCTAATAGTCTATAAATAAATAAAATGACAAGTATCATTCAACGAAACACCTGTAGCATGATGGATAGGGTTTTTGCTCTCCAAGCAAGGGAGTCATAAATACAATCCGCCTGTCTCCATCTTAAATGCTATCCTCCTTTTTTTTCCTAGTCCCATCTGGGTTTTAAAATATTTCTCTTCATGATAATCAAGAAATTCGAACAGAAACATCAATTGAGAATGTAGTTTAAAGGAATACAATGCAGCAAGCTCACTTTTGTTATGTTTCATTAAAATAAAAAATTAAAAATAAATAAAAATAAAAATAAAAAAACAAGCTCACTTTTGTTTCTGAGGTAATCTATTGCTAACATGAGTGTGAAAGGATTTGAAGCGGTGTAAAGGCAAGCAAGCAGTTTAACAGGACAACTACTGATGTTTATCTTTTGATTTATGGGGCATATCTTTATTCACTCACCTTGATTGGTGAGAAATCATAAATGAAGAAGACTCCAGGAAGTGTCTGAGGATAACCATCTGCACCTCTAAAGTGCTCGGTCACAGAGAACTGCATGGAGAATGCCATTGAAGTTATGTTGGACATCAATCAAAAAGCAACAGAGATGGAAATTGCATGTCATTCTTCACCTGGTTTGATTGGATCTTGCGCCCTCTAATGTCAGTGTAGATCGTAGGGACTACCTGAAAAGAAGAGGAAAATCTGTCCTGATTACAACACCACAATTAAGAGCAGGAGAGAGATGAAACTGACCACTTATGTGATATTCTACATGGCATTCAACAAAACAAGCTAATGAGCATACAAGTCCATGTAAGGAGAAAGGAGAGCATGAAGAAACAAAAGAATTACAAACAATGGAACAGGAATAGCAATTATGGTATACTAGCAGTTTGAAATTGCATGGACAGGCACACCAATGGGGCTGGCAGTGAAACACCCTCAGCGGACTTAGGAGGCTCCAAATGAAAAGTTAAGTTTGAATGGTATCCAAGGGGCAAAGGCCTCTAATTGGCAGTGTGATCCTCTAGTTGGGCCGATACCCCGACTCAGACAAGTTGAGACTCTACTCGAGACAAAACAAGTCTAAAAACCATGGCCCAGACAGTGTTCAATGGTAGAGACCACAGCTTCATTCTCAGGAATTTGTTAGGATTTTTTCAAATTTCGTGGGCTTTCTCATGATACATTTGGGAAATTTTGCATAAAATAAAAGGCAAAAATGTTAAAAATAAATGGAGATAAAAACACAAGAAAATCTACATATATCATGATGTTACTGGGGACATGGGGATATTGCCGTTATCAGGGTATTAAAAAACGGTTACGTAACAGCTGTTAATGGGGGGAACCATTATGCGTTACAGGGGCATTACGGGGGGGAGGCCTGTAAGGCTCTAACAGCCCGTTATAAGGCTGATACAGTTTTTGGCCATTACAGCCCGTATTGTAACAGTAATTACAGTGGCTGTTACGGCCACCATTACCGTTATTAAATACCTTGGTCGTGAAAGTTGTAATATTATAGGGGATGCAGAGATATTTTGGAATTTTTGAGATGCAGTATGGCAAATATCAATTTTTAAGAATGCCAAGAAGATATCATTATATTTTCAAAATATCAGAGATATTTGTCACAATGGAAAAGAGAAGTAAAAGGTGCTTCACGTGGCAAGCCTCCCATTTTCGAGCGTTGCAGGGTTCAACATCTCATATCCATGTCCAACCCCAACAAGTGTCCCATCTCTAAACTCATAGGTCGCACTCCTGTCTCCTCAGCAGTAAGGATAAATTGATGAAAAATAGGTGGGAATGAATCAATCCAACAAATGCTAACCCACCATAATGTCTTGACAGAAACAAAGTTGTGACAACTGACAATTTGAAATTCAAACACATCAGGAATCAGCCAAAATGCCAACCTTAATGAAGTATTGATACGTTCCAGACAATGCTTGTTGCGTCCACTGCACACTGAAAATTTACCAAAGCCAAAGCAGATAAGACCAACATGATACATTTATTTTTATTTTATTTTTTGGATCCTGGATAGCAGCAAGATTTTTATTTTACAGTCTTACCCATCAAGTGGATTGACAACACCTGGAAACTCTTCTCCAAAGGATATCTTGTTTATTTTGTGGCTTATCTGGAATAATGAAAATGAAGAAGATTAGATGGATGTTGACATAATCATAATGTTTCTAGTCAAGGGTATGTTTGGATGTCCCAAGCTCGCAATGGAAGCAGTATGGTGTCACAGCCAGATCAATCGTGGTTGAGATAGGGAAAGACCACCCTGTTGTTATCTCAACCATGAACTGAGGGAGCAAAAGTGTACAACAGAAGCCTGCTTAATGCAGTTCAGTTTCCAGCACTCTACCCCAAGAATAAGCATACAAATAGGCTCGTTAAGCCCCTCCAACAATGGTTTGGTGGGACACCAAAATGAAGCCTAAATGTAACTATCCAACATGGAGAGAGAAACTTGAAGAACATCTAATTCCATTTAGAGCAAGCCAAAGTCGAGAGTGCATGGTCCTTATGGACTGGTACTCACATTGTAACTCTCTGCTTGAAGTGCCAGTAAATCTTGCAAAAAGATGTTTGATTGATGAAAGCCTTTTCCGGGAGAAAAATGAAAATTTCCAGCCACTTTATTGACTTCCAAGATTCCATGTATGTTGCATCCTTCACCTTCTTCCTCTTTAATCTTTTGAACAAAGCCCTCTCTCTTGCACTGAAATGGAAACTACTGTTAATATAAAAAATCCAAAAAGACAAAAAGAGTTGAAAAATTATGGCTTAGCATATTGAAAGCTACCTTTAGCAAAGAAATCAAGACTAAATCACATTAATTGCTCTTTAATAAATATAACCAGTATCCTTGGTGAAATGGCAGAAATTGTAGCATTTATAGGCATAAGATCCTGTCCCTGATATTTTTGAAAGGGTGAAATATGTTAGATAAGTTTCAAAAACCCTGTCATAGCATCCTAAGAGTGTAAATTCTTCCTGGTTTTGTGGTTCTATTACAAAAATCAAGAAAATGAATGCTGGTATGAAGTCCATATTAAGTGTTATTTCATTTGATACAAACTTTGTCCATAAATACAAATATTGCTGTCAAAGTTCTTGTATTGTTTGAGCAAGCCTTTTTTTTATTCCAATTTTTAATAATTCATAGATATTGACGGGGTGGCACGGTCACAGCCAATTACAAGGGACGGATTCCCTATTGTTAGATATTCTGGCGATGACACCCTTAGCCAATAGGCCAGGACAAGGCTTTATTGGAGCCTCTAAGTCCAAAATTGATAATAGAAGTACAGTTAAATATTTTCCAATCAATCAGCTGCCAAACAGGATTCCTATGGATATGAGAAATCTATAGTATATCAAATCTCCCTGCCTCTCTCCCTCTTGAGCACCGATGGAATAGCCACAAACAACCAGCCCACATGACCCTCTGAATGTCTCAGCAGCAGGTCAACAGTGACCACGAGAATTTCAACGAGCAACTCAGCATGAATCAGTCTGTCTCACGAAGGTGTGAAACCTGCAAGTTCCTCGTCGGGGTCCCCACATTTCCCTTCAAAAAAATGGAATAAAGCTTGCAGGGAAGTCAAGAAATTTCTCAAAACTTGATCAAAATTAAATAACTGCTGGGGGAGGGTACATATTTGTACTGCATCTTAGATTGCTTCCTAAACTAGTTTAAAACCTAAAGAAAAGTCCTAATTGGCTTAATCACAAAAACAAGCTCAATAAAGTTTATTTTATTTTTAATTTTTTTATGAAGGTAGGGTGTCTAATGTAGGGGCATTTTCATACCGGGCTTGAGTGGGGTGGCCTGTGGGATGCAGGGGCACACTCGGAGTGGGCGGCCCGTGTGAGGCGGGTGGCTCGTGTGAAGCGGACCCCACCTATGTGGGGTGGGTGGCTCGTGTGAAGCGGAACCCATGTGAAGTGGGGCCCATGAGGGGGGTTCGGCCGAGGTCCTGACCCATGGGATGTGGAGCCTGGGCCATGAGATAAAGGGATTAATGGGACCAAACTACTTTTCAAAGAGGATCTTCTACCATCTGGAGGAGATATTCATTTATTCAGTATCAGAACATCTATAGCAGTCATATCAATTCTACTTCGAATCGAATTCTAATAGATAATAGGCATAAGCGAGAGGAGAATGCACGCGGATAAAAGAAAGGAACAAATGATTCTAGAAGAGATGACTCGTCTTCCTAATCTTCCACACCAATCGACCAGGATCAGAGATGACATGTTCATGTTCCTCCATGCATGGGTCAAATACATGTAATAAGATATGGTTTTCAATGAGTTAGGTTTATAAACATTATTCAAGCACCAAGCTTTGGGTCATGAGCCATGAAAGCATACACCAATGCACAACTTGCATTCAACAATGAAATATGTGTAGAAGCAAATGCTAATAAGGTTTGGAACATCTTTAGTGACATTATACTCCATTTATGGTGTGCCGCAAAGGCCATTACGTAAAGGTAACAGTGGCAACCATTACACATTATGAGGTTGTAATGGCTGTAACAGCCATTATGGAAAAAATGACTTGTAACCACCGTTAACGACCCATTATGCCCCTCACAAATGCCGTAACAGCCTCGTAATGGTCAGTTATGGGGCAGATATATGTTTTTCATTATTATTATTATTATTTCAATGTTACAGGGCAAATACAGGTTTTCATTTTTTTTTTGTCAATAGAGAGAGAGAGAGAGAGAGAGAGAGAGAGAGATCATAATGACTGTTACAGGGACCGTAACAGCCATTATGACCCGTATTGTAAGGTAATGGTGGTGGCTGTTATGTCCACTTTACCGTTACAGAATACCTTGACTCCATGTTACAATTTGTACTCAAAAGGTGCTGAAACACCAAAGGAACCTTAGGAATATAAATGATAATCAGCATCCAAATACAGAAATTCTAAGAAATACAAATGCAAAACAACTGAACTATAAGCTGCAGCAGCCTGTCACACCAAAACATCTGAACTATCAACGTACATGATGCAATGTCCACAATCAAGTTTTTTTTTTTTTTTTTTCTGGCTTTACACTGATCCTTTAAACATTAACCTAGTTCAAAGAAGATCAAAAGAAGGTTTTTCATATACCTGGTCAATCAAATCAACATTTGTCAGCCCCCATCCTTTCTTTCGGTAAGCTTCGCGGACTTCTTCACATGAGTTACAGCAATCATCATCTAACTGCCAAAAAAATAAAAAACTTTTGCTTAGGTAATATAGGGGAGGGATAGATATTAGTTGCTGCAATTTCGAAAGAGAAAGAACGTGCAGAACAGAATGCTGCCAAGCCTTTAAAAAAAAAAAAACACAGCTTTGAAAAACTGGGTAAATATGTTGGACAAAATAAGAGATCAAATAATAATTTTGCTTTCTTTTGTTTTGTTTCCTTCTTTCTCTCTGGTTGTTTTCTTTTTCTATGTCATGTTTTGCTCTTCTCACCTCTTGGCGTTTTTAATAAATTCTTGCAATCTTCAGGGGGTAAAAAAAAAAAGTTCATCCATTTTTATTTTTTATTTTTTTTTGCCCAGAATGGTCCCTTCCACTTTGATTTGTCAAATCCTACTCCAATATTTTGTTTTGATTCCCAAAATAGGCATAGATCTACTCTAAAACAAGTTTCTAAGCTTCCATTTGAATTGAAATGAAGAAAAGCAATTAAAACAAGGTTGAGACGAGGAAAAAAGTGAAAAAGTAAGAGAAAATAAGAAGTAAAAATAAAAAAGGCCCTTACGGCCGTATCAGCCACGCATCATTAGCACATTGGCCGATAAGGCCATTTTTTTTCCAGTAAGTTGATTCACACACCATTCGTTATAGGTGGGGCCGATACAAGTATCATAACCATTTTTAAAACCATGGTGGATCCTCACTTGTGGGGGCAGTAACATGTCAGATCTCCGTGTATGGCATACATGTTGCATATCCAGCCATTCGTCAGGTAGGGAGCAAGCCATATGCCGAATCGGGGTAGCACACTCGTCAAGTGGGCCAAAGATGCATGTTAAATCAGGACTATTAGACTTCTCTTTTGGTTGCCCGTTTTTCTCATGCGAGTTTGACCTACCTGATCAACAGACCAACATTACTTTTTGTTCATGGTAGCCTGGGTCCTTGACATGTGTGCCATCTGCCCGAACCTCTGTCATGTGTTGTCCCCTCACATGAGGGCCACTTGTTGAAGACACCCCTTGTACACCCATGTCCCTACTTTGCA
Organism: Magnolia sinica; assembly: GCF_029962835.1. Taxonomy (NCBI): domain Eukaryota; kingdom Viridiplantae; phylum Streptophyta; class Magnoliopsida; order Magnoliales; family Magnoliaceae; genus Magnolia; species Magnolia sinica. The sequence continues at coordinate 8,958,657 of NC_080587.1, read as the reverse complement.
CCAGGAATTATTTCATAATCTACCAGACTATCATGCATGATACACAGGCACTCAGAAATTGCCCACATGGCTTACATCAACTCAAGTTACACAGAATAAAATTGTGCCCATTGTCATGGAGTCACATCCTCTTGACAAATCCAATAAATGTCTGTGGGGCCAATAGTCAGGTAATTAAATAGGAGTAGTTTGTGGTTCATGATACGTTTAAACTGGGACCTATACTTGGGCCAAATTAATTTTAATCACTTGCATGCGATGTTGTGCAATTTCTGTGTAATTGCCAAGTGCTTGTATATCATCCATCACATTTTGCCAGGGCATCAAAGTTCTTCCCTTTTTTCAGGAACTTCCCAAATATAATCCCACGCTCAATAAAGGTCTCCTAGAGGTTTGCTAAGTCCGCGTGTGTATCGAGCTACCACAAATGCATCATCACACATACCACCATGGCAGACAAATGCAATATCAAAGTTGTCCAAGTGTGTCTGATTGTCAAGATGTTCTCAGCAAAAAATCAGGCTAATGCACTAATTACGTGGATCATGATGTTAGAAACAGGTGGATGGCTTAAAAACCTTCGACCAAGAAACAAGTGAAGCTTCGAGCAAGTTCTTTTTATTTAAGCCGTACATTTGTTTCATAAACAGTTGTCACCTGATCAATTCGCAGACCTGATTCTTGGGCCACCACATCAACATTGTGGGTCAATTGTTCACTCTTGTATGTTTTGCCAAGAACCGTGTAGCATGCATCACACTAGGTTACTTTTGCTAACCGAGAGCCATGTGGATGGAACTTTCATAAGATCCATCTCCTCCATGTACCCTACCTTATGTCCACCCTAGAACCCAAAAACCATATGATGATTCAACAATCAATTGGGCTACACCATAGGAAGTAGTTGAGATGGGACGCCCACTATTAGTTTTGAGTAGGGCCCACCATGGAATTCATATGCTATCCAACCCTCTAATGTGCTTCATCATAATGGAATAAAATTAAAAACAAAAAACAAAATCACAGTATTTCAAAACTCAGATGGGCCATACCACACGAATTTAGAGGTTTTAGATATAATTTTATGGGGTGCCCCACCTGAGTGTTAAAGCAGCATGATTTATCAAGGCCAAACAAGAGATGAAGCACCGATGGATGGGGTGGATTTCATGCACATGAAGTCGTTTCCCCAACCTTAAAGAAAGTAAAACCCGTATGTAGGTGAGGTATGCAAGTGTTTCCCCTTGCCAAACATTTTTTTTTTTTCATAGCCAATTCCCAATGAACAATTTACTGTGGTCAATCATGGACTTCGTAGAAGCAACACCAAACAGGACCTTAGCATTCACTTTGCTTTTTTTAATATGAATAACTAATTTTAACCAGAAATTATTAACAAAAGCTAGAAATTCAATCAATAGAATAAAATCTAATATGTAAATACAACTCATCAACAGTAGCAAATACGAGTTCAACTATCTAATATGTCAACACATGTTAAATCTCCTAGATATGGCTCATATAGAAGAACTGATTTGTATGTTTGATTTATTTTTATTTAGCGATACCTTTTTCACATATAAATAAATGATTTAGTTTCATCATTACACCAGGGAAACAATAAAATAATGGCAGTGGTTATGAGCAACTGTACAAGATGCACATATTTTGGAGTTGAGAAATGGACATAACTTATGGTAAAGAGAAAAGGGAAACATACCATTTCTGCACCATAACACGAACCACAGTATGTTTCATTGTGATCCAGCCTTCCACCATGCCTCTGTAAAGGCCTTTCAATCTGAAAAGAACATAGAGAAACTAGAGCAAATAAATCCAAGGGGAAAAAAAACCAACCAAATCTCTTGTCAGGTGCAGAATGTTACAGCAGCCAATGAAAATAATGCTAGGTATAATTAAAGAGTAAAATGTGTCATAGGTCAAAGAAAATGTACCAAAAGTGGTTTATGATTGATTAGAAAACATAGGAACTAAGATGATAATAAGACCAATGTATTGGAATTTGCATAATCCTTTTGATGGCTAAAGCTTGCATATATTCTTTGAGATGTATAGGTATCTGTTGTGCACATCAAGTTTACCACATAAGATATTGACTACCATATGCCCCGAAAGGTCAATGCAGAAGGTGTACCTTTTAATGCACCTTAGATCAGGCATAGAAAGCCCACCTTAACATATGCCCTCAAGGATATCGGCAACCAGTCAGCTGCTTCTTGAACCTTTGACCAGTGTTCAATGCATCCATGGATCAGCCGATACATCGGCCAACACTTTCAATCTTGCGGGTCAATGATATAAAACCCAGGGGAGTATAAAAATTACCTAGTAGCAACGATATTATCATGATATACCAGCATAATTCAGTTGTATAAACACAGTGTCGAGTGATACTTGCAACCCCAAGTATCGACAGACACTAGCTAAAATTGTGATATTCGACTAAAACCAAAAACAAAAACAACAAGAAGAAAAAATCCTGAAATTTTTAAGAAAGCCAAAAAATTTTGGGGATCATGTTTTCGTGGGATTTAACAACTGCATCAAGTTGTTTTGCATCAAAAAACCAATTTGGTGGAGAAATCTAGATCTGAAAAAGGTTATCAGCCAGAACCCCAACAGTGAGAAGAGTTTGTTTATATTAATTTTTCCAACAGATTTGCAAGAGAACAAGAATAGTTCATGACACTCAGCAGGAGCTTGTGATATGCATCCTGCAGCAACTGTGCAGCTCTCGTCATTCTTGTGGCGACAGCCAAAATTCCAGGATTTGTCATCGTAACAGCAGCCAAAAGCTTTTTGGATGTCTTAAATCCATTGAAAATGTGGGCCCATGGTACTAGCTACCCAAGATGACCCTTCTTCATGGAAGATTGACTTCAAACAAGCTCAGCAATCATTCCTTTAAGGGGGAAGTTGTTGCCAGGTAAAATATAAATAACCCTTAGTTTGAACCGTTCAAGTCATCTAGATCATCTAAAATTACACGCAAATATTCCCACAGTAACAAGTCAAATTTCTAAGGTAATGATGGACACTTTCGAACACCGTGCAACTGAGATGGTCAATCCAACAGTTCAACAGCATGCCAAGGATCATATCGCCCAAATACCCACCAAAAAAGATAGCCTCCTGGTCATCCTCCCCTTCTTCCCTATTCAGCCTCCATGCCATGCTAGAAGAAAGTCTTCCACAGTTCCCGGCATCACCCACTCCACACAGAAAGTTACCAAAAACATCTCTGACCTCTCTAACAGAGGGGCGATGTATAAAAGATGATCAACCGACTCCGTATTTTTCATGCACAACCTGTAGATGTTGGGAATCATCCAGTTTCTCTTCTGCAGATTATTGATTGTGAGCACCTTGTTTTACCACACGAAGGCTGCGACTTTGGGAGGAGCACCATAGTGCCAAACGAAAGAATTCCTTCTCTTCCATTTCACACGGAAAATAAGTTCCTTATCTTTGACCAACAGTCAAATTTATTGGAAACGAGATGAACAATTAGAAAGGAACCATGGAGGGAGTGGATAAGGAGAGCCCAATACAAAACACGAAACCCTTATTTTGCAGGACTATCAGCTAATCAAACATGAGAGGTGAGATATATCATATCTTATTGACAATCAAATATGGGGAAAATGAATTCATTCTAGAATTAGCCTACCCTAGACAAAAATTATTTCATTTGGCATGGCACAACTATTAGGTAACAAATCAAGACAGCTTTTCACTTTCACTATAAATGAGAATTTTGTCATATGCAAAACATGCATTCGAGGTTTTGGAAATGAGAGCAATGAAGCTGGTATTGGTATTATACGAAACCATGCTTATTCTAGATGTCCATTAATACTGTCCACTCTACATTCCCACATGATGTCTTCTCAACAATGCACATTGTGAGGTGCGATCTGCCTGGCTAAGCTGTGCTTCCACAGATATGGCTGTCAATAGGCCAGCCTGGCTCATTAAGCTACTGGGCGCAGGCCGCCATAGGCCTAGCTTTTGTTTTAACTTTTAGGACCACGGGCTAGAGTCGCTAGACTCAGGAGTGACTTTCTGGACCAACAAAATAAACAGGCCAGGACCAGTCCTAGATTTTATTTTGTTATTTATTTATTTGCCACACCTGGCCCCAGCCCGAATCTAGGCACATTTATGGTTGTCATGGGCAGGGCTAGAGGGCGCAGGCGCAGACCTAAATTTCAGGCCATATGATAAATGGACTGGGCCCAGGATGACCTCGGCCAAGCCCAAGTTCATGGCCTCATTCACGCCTAAAATGAATGATATCACAGCAAATGTTATTTGGAAGCATAAAGAACACACAAGATCTCATCAAAATAACCATACACTATTGACCCAGTGATAGTTCAAACTTCAAACTGTATATACCAGGACTTTTATGCACTTTACTCTTCCAGCCTCCACGAGGACATATAATGAGGTATCATGGTTTATAACATGTCGTCCATATTGAGTCAACCTGGCAAGATGAGTTGGGGGTTGATTCAGATAGGAAGGGACCTGGCTGGTTCAATACATATCATCCTCATCAGAGATACCATCAGTGCAAACCAGCCATATCAGAATTACAGCTCATCTGCATAAGTGATATGCACAGCACGACTTGTCCATAACGGCTGACTCACACAGGGACCATGAATGTTAAAGTTTTAAACCAACTTGGTACAACTTGTCCTAGCCCACATCAATATCACTAACATTTCAGGCACCAAAACAAATGAAGCTCTACAAAATAAATTATAACCACTCATGCCTTTATATTATAAGCATACTAGAATATGATCCCTTACAAACGCAGGTAGCAGAATTTCATGGAAATGAAAAATCATAAAAGAACACCAGGAACTAAGTGTTTAGGCATGTACGTGTTTGTAAATGAATGAACATTTATATCATCATCATCATCTAAGCCTTATTCCAACAAAGAAATGCTTCAAACCTTTGGTGCACCAATTCCGTCTGTTCTTGACTCGATTACATTGCCATGATTGTCTATTCGTTTCTTTATTATATCATGCCTCTGCAACAAAGAAGACAATTTAGATAAACAAAATGTCAAATACCCTTACCATCTGCTGAAGTTCATTTTACAAAACAAATTTGAGTGGGATCTAAGTAGCTTCATTGGAAAGAAATTAAGTCCTTGATTGATCAAGATTTAGATAACATACAATATCATAGTGCTGCTCCCCGCTGATATCCATAGCATCGACACTAAGAAGTGAACACGCAAGGTGTGGAAAAGTCACGTCAAACTACACAAGCAGCCAAAAAAAAAAAAAGCTTTATAAAGCATCAGTTCTAGAATATTCAACTCGTACAATGAATGGAAAGAAATGCTTCTTGTAGTATTTTAATAGAACAAGTCTTGTACTTCTTGTTAGATGAAGATAGATTTTCAATTCTGCATAGAGAATTACTACAATGCTCAAAAAAAAAGTAGAATTATCCTTGTGGAAGTGTATATAGCACTTGTGGGACCCAATTATCTAGCATTACTCATCATTGTTGTTAAGAAGCAGTACACAGCCATCAGTAACCTGTAGCAGTTCGCTTGAAAATTTTATTATTTGCATTGCTTGCCTGTATTTAACAGGATTTATGAGCATCTTAGAAGGATTGTTAGAGGCCTTCTTATGGGGGTTCTGAAACTCCGTGTACCCAAAACTCACGTGATTTTGACTAGTTCTTTGGATTCTTTCATTTGATGTATGTAGCAAATTTTAGCAGGAGCAAATATTAGAAAGCTTGGATGTGACTAAATTAATAAATCAAGAGCTAAGAACGGAAGAGAATCAGGACTCAGTAGAAATTTTAAGGTTATTGCGAGGTGTTTTAAATTGTTTTCAGAGTGTTTATAGGACCTTTGGATCCAGAACTATAACAGGAATTCTCTTTTTTCTTTCTCTTTTTGGAAAGATATAACTGGGATTCTCTTTGCCTTTGAATAGCCCTAGAGTTAACTCTTTCACTGTTTCATTTCCTGTTCTTCATTTTCTTCATGACTATTCTATTGTCTTACTAGTTTTCTTGCATCTCTCTTTTTTAAAAAGCTGGGCTTAAACCCAAGACCTCAATGTTGAAACACACCCTGTCTACCAGTGAGCTCCCGGCCTCGAACCCTGTTGATATTTGCATCTCTTGCATCTATCATTCCTTCACTGCCCCTTCACCTCTAGGATCTGGGCTTCCGTTTGCGCCAAATTCCAAGTTTCTTGGGTAATGCCGACTCAGTCCCTGAAGTTCTCTGAGTTGAAGGAGATAAAAGCTTCCTGGAGATTGAATGTCCTTGCTGCTCTTTGGGAAATCTGGAGAGAGAGGAACAGTCAGATGTTTTCTAATCTTTCTGCGCCGCAGGAGAGAATCCAAGGGTTCATATTTCATGTCATCAGAGAGTGGGCTTCTGTTCTCAAATAATGACCCTGACTGGCTCCCTTCTAGCAGCCTCCCTTAGCTCCTCTCCTGGAAGTTTCCTTGGGAGATGCTTCCTCTCCTTTTTGCTGCTGCCCTTGTAGCAGTTAGTCTCAAGTTGTATAGCTTTAGCTTTCTTTTTTTCCTCTCTTTTGTTTTTCTTTTCTAATGTGTTTAGTTTTTGCTTTTCTCTTTCTGTTTCTGCTTTGTTTTCCTTTTTGGGTTGCCTGTGGCCCCCTTTAATAAATTCAATCTTCAAAAAAATCCAGAATGCCAGAATCATATATAGCTGCAAAAGGAATTCCAGTCATCCTTGCCAGAATTTGCCAGAATACACGTAGTCCTTTGGGAGTTTTAGGGTTTACATATGATTATTTTAAGGAAACATCAACGGCTGAGATTAACTCAATTAGGGGCTGAGATTTTAGGGACCGATTTATTGGTTTTGGCTTATTAATATGCACATGCTGTTTGTTTAGAAGGATGAATAATTTTCCTTGTGCAACTGGAAGCCATAAAATTGTGATTCTTCCATACATGTGGTGTGACTCTACAGGAATCTATGGTTCGGAGAGATTTCAGACCACCTATCATCTTCACATCCACCTATCCACCCATCCACTTTCCTCTCGTACGAACTTCTGCTACTACATACATGTGGCAGTTGCTGAAACCTCAATTTGTGCAACCATTCCGCATCGCTGAAGCAGCGATGAATGGACAGCATGAAAAGGGACCCTCAACCTTTATATCCGGCAAGAGGCAAGCTAATTTTCTTCATCCAAGAAAATGGCTCAGTTTTGGAGGTGAAATGGTCATGCAAACACTGAGAAATTGGTAAGCATGGTATAGCCTACTGACTTTACCTTTCCAACCCAACCAAGATTGTACAACCAGACAATGATTGAGGAAGATATGAATAAGTTGCCAATAGGGAACATGATTATGACAAGATTTAGCCTTGATGTCATCACATGAGACACATTAGTGGCCGATTAGGATTGATTGCTCAAAGTTTCTTATTAACGAGTTTAGTATCCTAAAAGTTTCGATAAGAAATTAAAAGAGTTCTTTCTTCAGCTACAAGTTATTAATAATCAGACTAGTAGGACTGTAGGAGTCCGGAACAATTGTACAGATTATTATTTATGGTTCTACTATTCATATCACCATTCACAATGTAAAATTTGGGAACTTCAGTACTTCAATAGATCTTGATTGATTTATTATTCATCTCCATCCACCCTCATTCATTTATTTCCATTGTGTTACTTGATTATTGTGATTCAAAGCTGCTTGAATCTTTCAAGTTGCATCACTTACCCCCAAGGTATTCAAAATCGGTTACATAACGGTGACGGTTATAACCGTTACGCATTACGGGGTCAAAACGGCTGTTACAGAAAAAAGGCCATAAAGGCCCTGTAATGGCCCTATAACATTTTTTTCAAAATATAAAAAAAGGGCCGTTACGGCTCATATCATAACGGTAACAGTGGTGGCCATTATGGCTCGTATCATAATGGTAACGGTGGTGGCCTTTACGGCCACTGTTTCCGTTTTGGAATACCTTGCTTACCCCATTCAACATACTATGAACACAACATGCATCTGGTAACATCAACTCAACGAAGATACACATGTTGACCGTTTGTATAAAGATTAGTTATCAAATGGGATAAAAGAGATAACTAAAGATTACACAGATTAGTAACAAAAGGAAAATACTAACATTGAAACTTTCAACGAAAAAGAGAGATACTATTATACTAACATTGATACGAAGAGTTTCTCCTCTTGAAGTATCTACTGTCAGCTTAGTCTCTGTAGCTGCATAAAGATACAGTCCTGCAGCAATAAAAGAAATTATCTAGGTCAACGAGTTCACTTCAGCATATATATTCAGAGTCTTGAATATAGCCATTAAATTGCCATCCATCATGCATTCAAAGGAAAAAGAAGATAATAAGAAAAAAAATTTATATGAATGCAAAGAGCAATTAAAGTCCTAAAGAGTCATGTTTGAAAAAATCTGAACCCTAATTCTTGAAACTATTAGGGCTTGTGTTTCAACAATTACGCAAGTAGTGTAAAGGAAAAGTGTCATTATTATGATTTAACCAAACACAGGATCGTTGGTCAAATGCATATATATTTAAGAGACAGGTAAGGTAATTTGTAATTACAAATTACTACACATTTCCATGGCATTCCTAAGCCATTCGTTCTCCTGTCAACCTCTCAATTGGCGTTTTCCAAGCTCTTCTGCAGTTTTTTACTTGTGTTTTGGGGTTAGTACCTCACTCACAGGCTCTAGGTTCCTTGCGGCCCAGCCTCATGCTTGCGCTTGCTTGAATGCTAGTACGTTACGTTACTAGAATAGGCGGTTGGTTGTTGCACTACAGATCTCACGGAAGGGTTTTGAATTGACACTAGGCACTTAAAGAAAAGAGATGTGAAGTAAATTGGCAAGTTAGACAATGTCGCATTTATCAACATCATTGTTAAATAGCAAAAGCAGTCATATGTGACCCAAGGGGGTTGTGCGCATATGTGATCGCATAATCATATATGCCATTGCACACAGCCCCCAAATATACACACACACACACACACACACACACACACACACACACACACACACACTTTTTAGTCACATAAGCAATGGCATAGTTGCATAAGCAATCACGTAATCACATAAGCGATTGCATAATTGCATGAGCCATCACATATGACATGGCATAATACCTAATGGTCATAAAACCACATGTGCAGTATATGCTCCCAAAATGGCATATGGGATCGCATAAGCGCTAATGGATCACATGACAACATTGGTCAACATCAACCTGCCCCTCAAAGAGAGATGTATGTTTTTCCACTGATACAATTTCCTTTCTACATTCTATATAATTTTATCCCATAGATGTTTTTCCCAGCTTGCCCACACACAAGGGAAGACCCAAATAAGTCAACGGAAGAGTGCCTGCTTTGCACCCAAAAATCTATGCTAGAGTCGCCACTTCCTCATTTGAAGGACACAATTGATGTAGAACAGGCCGCGGATGCATTCCTGGTACAACTAGACCAAAAGAAGCCTCAACGAAAGCGAAAGTAGTCTGCCAGATCCAGGTCCAGTCCTACGCAAAGCATAACGCAACTTGGCCCTGGGCATGTCCGGATAGAAGAAATCCACTCCGGGTAGGGAGAAATTGTCGTTCAAAAGTTTAGACCATAAAAGATATGTAACTTTTGATCCAGGTATCGTCACGGAACACACGACCAATCGATCTTTATATAGCGGGCCATCCAAGGTCAACCGACCCGCGTAGCGCATCACGTAGGTTCGTTTCATGAGAAAACGCTTCCTTCTTGTTCAAAATTGCATCTTTAGGAAAAACTTACTATTTTTAGTAATTTCTAATTTTGACATCTCTTTCGTTTTGGCATAAGCAGTCTTTTTAGGAATTGCTTGTAATCATGCTAGGAATCATCCAGTATGCTTAATTTATGACTTTCTATTTTTGGCAAAATTTACTATTTTTGGTCAATTCTATTTTAGTTGAATTAAGACTCCTAATTAGGGTTCTTCTTTTTCTTTATTAGTCATGTAATCGGGAAGTCTGAGGATTATTGAATAATAAAATTTTGAATTTCCCTTTTTATCTTGTGGATTCGAGGTTTGGCCTACTTGAGGAAGACGGTGATCTTTCTCCTCGCGCCCTTCCCTGCGTCAACACCCACAAGCGACTTACTTTTGGAGATATTGAACCTTAACACTAAGACCACCTTGAAACACCTAACCAACTTTTTCAGATTATCTACCATTTCAATATCCAGTATCATCCGTAAATTGAAGGTGAGAGATCGAAGGCATCCCTCTTCCCACATTGAAGTCAGCCTGACTGACTAAACTTTATCTATCGTTTTGCTAAACGCTTTGACTACCACCAAAAATAGCAAAGGTAGGAGCGGATTCCCTTACCTCAGCCCTCATGAAGCCCGAAAATAGCCCTTAGGCGATCTAATAACCGAAAATGAGAATCTTGCAAATGTAATGCATTCTTTCATCAACTATCTCCATTTTTGCCTGCGACCCAATCTCCCCAACATATAGTCTAGGAACCCCAAATTTACATGATCGTACGCTTTTTCAATATGTAGCTTACATACAATCCCCTTCTTCCCTTCCCTATTTCTTGCATCCAGGCATTCATGGGCTATTAAGGCGCTATCTAGAATATGTCTTCCTACTATGGAAGTTCCTTAGGTCTTCGAAATTACTTTGGCCAATCTACCATTTAAAAATCAAACAAAACTTGTTGGAAGAAAGCTAAGATGATGATAATTTGATACTCAATAAAAACAAAGCTCAAACCTAGATCATCAAATAATCTTCCCAAGGAAAACGCCATCAAGGCTCATCACATTGAGCATTTTCTCCTTCTACCATCTCCACAATACATGTAGCACACGTCCAGTGTCATCAGGGCCATAGATCTGGCTGTCTGATTGGTGCAATTTTCACACTCTGAAATTGGCACATTGTACATTTCTACACTCAACTTTTGAAAACCGTCCTTTTGGTGACCACTGACACAACAATAAGCCTCATGGCAGTGAACTTTGGGATGCGGCTCATTTAAACGATGGCCCACGAGATTAACGATCCCAACAACCCTTTACATGTGCGATTCAAAAGACAAATGCTCGGCTAAGATGACAATCAAATGCCACCATACTCACAACAATCAAGTTCCAAATCCTAATTTCACTTCAATCACCTAAAAATCCAATTTTCACCATCATAATCTAAGACAAATAAAACCCAAACCTATCAAATTCAATACAAATAATCAAGCTACGACTCTCAGACAAAGATCAATAAAGAGCTTACGGAATTCGGATAAGAAGAGGAAGAGCATGATAACGGAGGAGACGATCGTGATGAGGCCGCCAGAAAGGGTTCTACTGTAAAAATCCTCATTGACCTTTGGATATGCGTCGAGATTCCGGAGCTTGTTGAGAATCTCCATCTGTCTCGAAGAAGACCCTACCTAAAAAAAACCCGTAGATTTTCTGCAAACCCCTCGAAATCGCAAAATCTAGGGTTTTCGCAGGTCCGCCATTTTCAAAGCTGTTTTTCTTCTGAAGCTACGGAGGCGGAAAAGAGTCGTCTTGGGTTCTTCACCTCCTGTGTATTTATACCCAATTAAAAAATTAAAAATAAAACAATTTGCTATTCCACACGCATCATCCTGCCATACTCAACTCTACACGCTTACCATGTTACCACGTGTAAAGCATGTTTGACATCCAACCCGTGTTTCAGGTGGGACATAAAGTACAGATCATATGGAAAAGTTGATAGGTGGGCCATAAATGTACGGAGATAGTGGAAGGTTAAGAAAAGCCTGAAAGTCCATCTACACCGTCCATTATTCCAGTCCACGTGTTGCTAATTGACAGCAATCCGGAATGATGCATTGGAAAAATATAAACTGCGCAGTTGTGGCTCACATGATGCACGGTTTGGATGCCCTTTGCACGTGTCAGGGAAGTACAGGCATCCGCGTGTAGAGATTTGAAGTGCAGCACGTGCGAGACTGCACGTGTGGGGGCTCCCAAACCTGGATATGTCCGTCAGAACATATCCCGGAATACGAGGCTCATCACAATTAGCAATTCCGATGCTACATAAGTTCGAGCATTATTGCAATTAGAGACAGAGTAATACAGTTAGAATATCCCTATAAAAACCAAAAATGCTAAAAAGCCAGTAAAAGATACGTTCCCCTGTAATATAATATGATTCTCCTCCAAAAATATTCATGCCTACGTATATATTTGCAAATATATATATAATAGAAATGCTTGCACACCAACTACATGGCGTGTGAGGTCCACTGCAGTGTTTTCATGACATCTTTTTCAACAAGTTGTCTCGTCGAGAAAATAAGATGCTAAAAAAAATTATGTCAATCCAACCATTAAGTGGTGTGGCCAGCAAGAATTTAAAGTCGCCACTGTTTAGCACACTGGATGAATAATGGGAGCGAAACATACTCGCTAGAGTTGTACACGGGTCGTGTATATGAGACGAGTTGGCTTGGTCAGCTCGCCCGATTCGACTCGAAAAATCTCAACTCATCTTGGCTCAAGATTAGATTTTATTTTTGAAATTGTGAGGGATTGTTATATTTTTTAAATAAAAATAAATTTCAAAAATAAAAGTTTTTTTAGAAAGTAAATAAATATATTAATTATTTAAACTTTCAATAAATAGTGTGTAGTTGAAGAGAATGGGTTTGGAACTTGCAATCGGGGTTCAAATGTCTCAAGGTGTGAAGCCGAGTTGGGCAATTAGTGCACTTGCTCGTCGGATGGAGTTGAGTTGATTTTTGGAACTTGAAAAAATTTCAAGCCGAGTTCAAGTTTGCTCAAGCTCAACTTACCTCAGATCAAACCTTAACTTAAACCAACCTAGGTTGAATCAACTCAGTGACTCGATTATTTTGATATGAATGTTGCTCACCGAGTGTTTGATGAAATGACTCAACGAAGTGTTTGATTTTGATGCTGCTCTCTAGGTGTTTGATGAAATACCTATAAATTATTGTTACTATTTTATATTATGTGAGAAATTGAAGATACATTCTGCCTATTTGAGAAAATGCTAAATTGGCTCGAACTCACCTCGAAGTGGCCCGAGTTGCTCACCAAGCCAAGCCAAGCTAGCAGGACAAGCTCGAGGATCGAGCCGAGTTGAGTTCAAGTTGGGGTTAGCTATTAGCTGAGCCGAGTCGAACCGTGCTAAGCTCGTTTCAGTTCGACTCGTGTACATCTCTAATACTCGCGCTAAGTAAGACTATATGTGCTTATCCCTAAGTGACATGCATAGCTAATGGAAGGAACCATGCTTATAGTCGTATACATATTTACACCTAAAAATATTATCATCATTTATTGGGCATGTGACTGACATATGTCACATACGTGTGACTCTTAGCATGTTAAGAAACTCTTCGAAAAGGCCTATCTATGTCGGATTCTTTATAGTCCAACATACACATAGCATGATTTTCTTGGATCAACTCAAATGAAAAAAATTACAATTAAAATGACATATAAAATCCTTACCGATGTAGAAAGTAATTAATAAATTTTAAAAAACATACAAAATAAAAAGGCAGAACACATACGATGTTATTATATAATAAAAATTCTAAATTCTAAAAGGTTCTGGCATTGCCTCTCAAAAGTCTATTAAAGCAGAGCTCATAAAAGATTTCCAAGCCCTCACCACAAACAAACAATTAATCTCTACGACGTTGTTTATCCCCTTGTATTTTGCAGATCTTTATTAATTTAACTCTTTATCTTGGTTTCTCCACTTCCATCCGATTATACTTCAATAAGCCTAGAACCATTAATCTAATTAAAATTTATTATTGTCTAGAATATCAATATAGTATGAACTTATGAGTAGGTTAAACATTCACGACATTATTGTCCGATCTCCTAAAATATCAAGTCCTTGCTTGATAGATATATGGTTATGTCATGGTGGCATTAGGACTATCTTATGATACTGGTAGTTTCCATAGTCGTTTTGCCAACACAAATAGTTGTAAGTATTTTATATTTCCCCTCATTTACTTTTATTTTATGTTATTTGATTATACTGCTTTAACATTTAAATTAATAAAATTGATGATCTGATTTATTATTATTATTAATTTGCTCAATCCTTATTGCCTTATTGATAAATATGGTATACCATCGTCGTTGAAACCAAAAAATGTAAAAATAAAATAATAAAAAATAAAAAATTCTCAATTATGAGCTGAAAATATCTTGTTAAAAAAGACTAGCTCTCTCATTCTAAACTCGCTTAATCTTTATAACAATTAGTGCTAAAAAGTTAAGCTAAAATTTACAAATTTAGTTCTAGTTTTAACTAGTTCAACACCTAATAGCACGAACATTCAATCAACTCGAGTCGAACATAACTCTAATAAATTGAGTACCATATCTAATTATATATATTTGATCCAATTCTGATTATTCATAACATGTGTAGCCACACATTCGGATTAAACAACTCCAGTTGACTCTACTTTACTTTTAGGCATCCCATTTTCATCACGGAACTACTTGACTCAATGGACAAGATATCTCACAAAATACAACGATGAGCTCCACACGCCAACTCTCCACTGGAGGGACAAGATATCATACAAACATCATAGTAGGCCTCACAGGCCAACTAGTTGCACGTACATACACTTTGTTGCGTGCAAGCATCTCTCTCCACACACATACATATACACATACCATGAGAACCATGCATGAGATCATATATTAGGCTCATGTCATAATTCTCCATCATTTAAAAATGGTGGTTACTCTTCAAATATTCACATGGCATGGGTGCATGGCAAACAGATTGTTCATGTCTCTAACTATTGCCATATAAGATAATCCAAAAATACAATGAGACTATGATAGTAATCATTGCATTTTACTCTTGAAATTTATCTCTCATTGTTATACTTTTAATCATTTATTTAATAACCCTAAATTGATTGGTGTGAATTTAATACTCCTTTACTAATTAAAGATAAATCATTCAAATTTTACTGTCCAAATCTTGAGTCCAAATTTAAATGGACCATCGATGAAAATAATACAAATTTAATGACACAATTAAATGAACTATTGATATCTAGTGGACCATTGAAACGAGAAATGACCAACATTTCAACTCATAAATTCTATTTTTCCAAATAAACGACCACAAATCTAAAATTAAAATTATTCCACCAACCTTATTTCGTGGTTGATGGGTAATAAATGAAGTGTATTTTTTTATTTTTTCATGTGCATTATTTTTCAGAGTCTACCAAAGCATCAAATAACTAAAGTAGTCAAGGAGGTTAAAAACCCCAAAGCTCTGGCATCATACAATGAATAATCATCAAGCACTTTGAAATTACAATGCAGGGACTTACAAATGAAATTATCCAAATTACAGCTATAGTTTCAATTTGATTTTCTTGCTGTATAATTGCTGGACATTTTTTTGATGATTAAAAATGAGGAAAATCTAATAATCCTATTTTAATGACAAGTGTACATGAATCAAAGGCTAGGATAGCAAAACCGGGCCAATGACAAAGCAAAGCAGCCATTGGGTTTTACAATTTAGGTGGTTCACCTTTGTTTAACATATGCCACGTGTATAATTTTAGAGTGTCTGTGTATCAAGCATCGTGCTTTGACAGAGTACCAAAAATCCTAGAGGAAAATGGAAAAACGGAGAAATACGTTTACATATGTTTAAAACACATTTTACACGTGTTTTATACATCATAGGTAATAAAATACGTGAATAGGCTGTATTTTTTTGAAAAATACGGTGTACGACGCGATTTTCATAAACCAGCAATACGTGCATTATAATACTTGTAGTATACGCGTATTTGCTAACCATGGGCCCACCCAAACCATTCTCAAATGTCCAAAATACCCCGCTGTACGGATTCCTCTTGTAAGCGCGTTTCCGCCGGCGGTGTTTTTTTTTTTTTTTTAAAATTACTCCTGTGGAGTGCTGGCTCCGTCCGCCTAAGTGGGGCCCACAATTCGGTGATCTGGATTTTTTTTGGTTTTTATGTGGTTTGGTCCGCCGTGGATGGATCATTTCCCCAAGACCATTGATGGAAAACGCCAGAGATTGGATGGCTAGAATTTGGTATGATTTGTGGACCACCCAACAGTGGGCCCCACTTGAGTCGACCTACGGCACGAGGACTCTGAGCATTTCCAACGCTTTTAGACGGTTTGGAATGGCGGTGGCTCATCTGCTGTACAATCTGGATCGTCCTAAGGAATCCAGACCGTCCAAAAAATCGTGGCTCAATCTTAGATGGAGCACAGCAAGAAAATGTTAGCAACCGTCTGATTTTTCCATTACGACTGGCCATTGTTTTACTCCAACCATCCATTCTATGGCCACTATTTGGACGGTCAGAATTTCTCTCCCTGTATGATTTTTAAGGTATTATCCATCCACATCGTGCCCCACACTTTGGCTGGTCCAGATAGCCGTACACGATTGCCACGTGTAAGGAAGATGAATCAAAATGGTGGTGAACTATCATAGGAGTCTAGACTCTAGCCCACCTGATGACAGCTAGGCCCATTGACCGGCCTACATAGTACATACCGCCCATCTCTGTACAGGTGAGATCACCTTAGGAGATCCAGATCGTCCATCTAGTGAGCCCTGCTGTTAGTGGACCACGTGCCAAAATCTTGATCAGATCATCCTAGCCGTTTAAACTGTGGAAGGATCATATACAAATACATCTCTGGCACTGACGTGTCACGTGTAGGATACTGAGCCATACAAAGAGTGGGTCCCACAGTGAACATAGGGGTGGTCCACCTAATAAATGGAACGGATTGGCTACTCCCCCGCCACCATCCCCATGGCTAGTGGTCGGTGCTCTGTGGGCCCCACCATGATTTATTGATTTCATCCATTCCGTTCATCCATTTTTACATATCATTCTAGGGCTTGATCCCAAAAATGATAGGAATATATATCTCAGGTGCACCACACCACAGGAAAACAATAGTGATTGGATATCCACCATTAAAATCCTCCTAACGCCCACTGTACTGTTTATTTGACATCCAATCTGTTGATTAGGTCATACAGACCCAGATGAAGTTAAAAAACAAATATCAGCTTGATCCAAAACTTTTAAGATCCCAAAAAAGTTTTTAATGGTCGACATTCATTCAACACTGTTTCCTGTAAAGTGGTCCACTTGAGATAGGGATATATCTCATTTTTTCTCTTCTATCATAAAATGATCTAGAAAAATAGATGGACGGCATGGATGAAAATCATACATCATGGTGGGGGCCACAGAGCACCGTCCACCAGCCATTGGCTGGTGGCAGTGGGAGTAGCCAATCCGTTTCCGGTTTTCATACCATATGATCTACATGGTGGGGCCCACTTTTCTAGCCGAGTTGATTTCCTACTGTCATGACACGTCGGCATCCGACTTTATCTGATCATTTATCGGTTAGGAAGCTGAGGTCCCTCTGAAGGTTGGCTGATGGGGAATTAGAGGCTCGTCACTGCAGGTGTATAGTAGCGCGCATGAAGGTGGGGCCCATGGTTTCATGATCAAAATCGTAACCGTTGATTTCTTGGGGTCTGCAAAGGAGATTATGTTAAAAATCTCAAACTGTTAAAATCTCCAAAATTAAAGACTATATAACCCTTTGATCTTACGAGTATTTTCCACGTAATCTGTACCATTGCTGTATTTTCTCTTATACCATATATTTGTGGATCACCGATCAAAGGTTTAGTATATCTTAAATTGAAAGACTTTGAAGAAATCCATCATTCACGATAGGGCCCATCATATCAACGGTTTAGATCACCTAGAGCCTTTGCGAAGTATCAGAATCCTACGCGAGCACACCGTACATAATCCACCATAACTCCATGGTTATCCGCACTGGACTCAGAGGGTATGAGACGAACTGAGTCAGCTCAGTTGTGACTCGGCACGACAGATAAAAACGGCACACATCCCTCCCTTTCCAACTTTCTATATTTGGTATTGGTTGCCCTAAATAGGCAGCCTCTTATAGGTCCTCTTGACACGTTCTAGGTACAACTAATCATAGATTAGTTATGCTCGATCGAGTATAAACTCAGAAGTTTCTTATGGAATTTGCAGCTGTCGTGGCCAAATCTACCTGCATGGCATCCAACAACAAACGGGGATGATGTTCTGGCATCCCGGGCCACTTGATGAACGTCTGAGATTGCTAGGGCTATTTGTTTCACTGGGACACTGGTTTAGTCCCAAATGCAAGTGTCCATGCCCAAAACTCAAATGTATCTTCTTTGATATTTTGGCAGAAATGTATCCAGACATGGATTTTTTTTTTTTCTTTTTAATATCATTTGAGATGGGTTGGAAATCTAGTGATTTTGTGATGAGAAAGAAAAATAAAAATTACATATTTTGTTATTTGCTTAATCGCCTCTCTCTCTCTCCACATTCTCAAGTTCCTAACTATGCATTGTTTTA
This sequence comes from Magnolia sinica, assembly GCF_029962835.1. Classification (NCBI taxonomy): domain Eukaryota; kingdom Viridiplantae; phylum Streptophyta; class Magnoliopsida; order Magnoliales; family Magnoliaceae; genus Magnolia; species Magnolia sinica. The sequence continues at coordinate 8,940,064 of NC_080587.1, read as the reverse complement.
TATGGCGTGGATCACTTGATGAATGGGCAGGGCTGATTTTTGTACTAAGTGATTGGCACCATGGGGCCAAACTATTAGGAGGATTGGATGTCACAAGCACTTAAGAAGTTGGAAGTTACTCAGTGTTAAAAATAAATTAGGGTCCAAACAATTGGACTTGAGACCTTCACACACAAACATATACATGTTGTTGGATTTGGTCGGTGGAATCACATAGATATGAATCTAGCATAGCAATTCAAGAGCATCAAACAATCACAAGAGAACACAAATATTTAATGTGGAAAACCATTTCGGAATCAAGAGCATCAAACAATCACAAGAAAACACAAATATTTAACGTGGAAAACCATTTCGGAAAAAAACCACGGCACAAAGCTATAGATCTTCACTATAAAAATAGAAATTACAAAGAGATATGACTTACCTGATTCGAACAAGCTCGAATCTCACCCTTGTTACCCCCTTTGAAAACCCTAGAACCCATTTAGAACTCCTTATAATACCTTAAGGAAGCCTTATAATATCTCAGAATAGACCTAGGGACTCATAGATGGGGAAACTCCACTTACGCATCTTCCCAAAAACCGCTTCAAATTTATGCAGTTTGCGCGGAATTCGTGCACCATTTGCGAAACCTTTGACTAGTCGAGCCAGGGCTTCGACTGGTCGAAGGACCCAGAAATCTCAAATACATCGTTGCTGGACTTCGAGTCGAACTAGACCTTCAACTAATCAAGTCAGTCCCTCGACTAGTCGAGCAACGCAGACTGGAAGATTTAAGACATCTTCCAACAACAATCTCCACCATGTCTTCAATCTTTAAATGTGTATCTTCTTGCTCTCTTCTCTTATCTCTGCATCGCATCATAGCTTCAATCCACGCTTCTTGTGCACACTTTGTTATTCTTTTACGCCATCGTCAAGCCCAGAGAAGTTGCATAGAACTTGAATTTCTCTATAGGAACGACCTTAGTGAGCATGTCCGTCGCATTCACGCTAGTGTGAATCTTTTCCAGTGTTACGCATCCTTTTTCAAGCACTTGTCGGATAAAGTGGTGACGAATATTAATGTGTTTAGTACGTGAGTGATAAACATAATTTTTAGCCAAATTGATAGCGATCTCGCTATCACAATAAACTGACATGGCCTCTTATTGAAGTCTCAAGTGATTTATCATGCCTCTAAGCCAAACACATTCTTTAAACGCTTCCGTCACTGACATATATTCTCTTCGGTCGTGGATAGAGCCACCACGGACTAAAGCTTTGACATCCAACTAATTGTTCCACCCGCTAGTATAAACGTGTAATATGAAGTAGACTTCCTAGAATCCACACTGCCTTCGTAGTCTGAATCGACATACCTTACCAACTTTGCCCGTCTTCTCAAAAGTTAAAACATAGTCTTTTGTACCTCAAATATATTAAAGTAGCCATTTCATCGCTTCCCAATGTTGTTTGCCGGGATTTGACATGTATCTGCTCACAACACGGACTGCCTGTGAAATATCTGGTCTCGTACAGACCATGCCATACACTAAACTGCCAACTGCATTCGAATAAGGCACATGAGATATAACATGTTTTTTCTCATTTGATTTAGGACATTGTTCTGAGTAAAGCTTGAAATAAGCCACGTGAGGAACGCTCATTGGTTTTGCTTATTCTATCTCATACTTGATCAATATCTTTTAAAGATATTTTGCCTATGATAACCAAAGTGTACTCCTCTTCTTGTCTTTATGAATATCTATGCCGAGAACCCTCTTTGCAGCCCCCAGACCTTTCATCTTTAATGTCCCTGATAACTGAGTCTTCAGTACGTTGATTTCAGATATATCATGACTGACGATCAACATATCATCAACATACAATACTAGGATGATAAATTTGTCATTACTCAGTGTCTTGTAAAAAATATAATGATCGTACTCACTCCGAGTAAATTTCTAACTCACCATGAAAGAATCAAATTTTTTATACTACTGCTTAGACAACTGTTTCAGGCCATACAACGACCTCGTTAACCTACAAACATTTTTCTCTACTCCTTCAACTTTGTAGCCCGCTGGTTGCTTTATGTAGATTTGCTCTTCTAACTTTCCATGTAAGAATGCAGTCTTAACATCCATTTGTTCCAGCTTGAGATCGTATTGGGCAATAAGTGCCAACACGAATCTGATAGACACCTGCTTAACCATCAGCGCGAATATATCAGGCCCATGTCCTAGTGTCCATTCCGTTCCGTAGGATCCCACGGTCCTCCGATTGAATTTCGGCGACTCGCGACCCATGGATTGCATTTGCACGCAACCTTAAGTCGCATTCTTTAAACTCGAGTCGACCCAGACTGAGACCTGTGCCATTGCGACCGTGCCGTCACCGCCGTTCCAACGCCAATCTTACGTCTATATCATAAGATGTGGGCCACGTATGATCATGGCCGTAGACCGCACGTTGCGGGACCCACCTAACCCATGACACATCTCCCTAAGCTAATATGAGGATGACCTCACCCTATCCTAGCCACTCTAGCCCATGATCCCTTTCTCTTTCCCATGAGAGCATGCCTCTTACACAAGTCATAATGACCCTATCCACACCTCTTCCCCAAACCACTCATTGCCTACCTAAGCTACTTCCTTTTGGTTGGTAATTGTTAGTTGCTGTTTAAATGAGGATAAGTGAAGGATATTTATAGCCTTTTGGGATGATTTTTATGTAATTCAAGGGTTTATGATGGGTAAATGATGATGTGACAGTTTTGGATTGGTAGAGAGAAGAGACACGCCATGTGGCACTTTCTTATAGGTTGAAGAGCTTGGTAAAATGACAAATAGTATGAATTTTGAGGTCAAAGAGGTTCAGGCAGAATTGACTTTCAAGGAAAGAAATAGCTGTAGCTTCAAACAAATTTGTCGAGAGAAGGCGATAATTATCGCCTCTGACTGATTTGGCTCCACGACATTTTTTGAGAGGGGGCAATAATCGGTTACCGCTCGGGTACGGTTACTCCTGCAGTTTAGCTGGTGGGCCTATTTTGAGTCCGAAGAGTGGCCCAAAGCCCCTTTTTGAATATTTGGCTCAAAATGGCTCGAGAAATGGATTGATTTTGGGCATACTCTAGCTTGGGTGATGGCTCAAGTTAAGTTAGGGTTTATGGTAACGGAAGGGCTCGGGTTCGACTAGGGTTTGGATCAGGTTTGAGGAATGGTTATGGTTTTAGGCAGGGTTTGAGGTTTAAGTTCAGTTCTTAAGAATCATTCATGCCTTATCAAGTTGCTAGTGTGGGTGGGGTGTTTACACACACGCAAAGGCAAAAACATCATTTTACACATCCACCCAATCAAAGCAAACATGGCTACTGATTTACATCACAGTTACACAACAACAACGGTTTATTTTTCATTTGGAAAACTGCATAACAGGTCTGAGTTTTTCTAAAAATACGGAAAAGAAAAGGGTTATTTGAAAATTTCCTTAAAAGAGGAGGTAATATGTAAAAACACCCAAAAATAAACAACTAAAAACAATGCAGAAAATTCCCACTTATGACCTACCGAATAATGAATGCATGGGGAGTGCATATACAAGAGTCCTGTGTATATCCAAGCTGTACACACATACCATATCTCTAAAACAACAGCTTCTCTTCACCCCTAACAAAAACACTCCATTCTCATTCTCATTCTCATGTATACAAGTCTACATCTACATACATGCATGCATACACATACATACATGTGGGTGTATGCGTATGTATGCATCTATGTTTACATTCTCATGAAAATCTATATATATTTGTATATATATAACCACCCTCCTAGGTGTACCTTTATTTGGAACCTTCATGCAATATCATGTGAGGAAGCTGCAACCCCAAACAAGCCCTTTTATTCCTACCCAATCTTCCAATAGAAACTACGTAATGAACTGCACATCTGATCTGCTTCATGGGTTTCTAGTTCTTCAGAGAGGAATTGCAGAGTCTGGATGCATCAGGGCATGTCCGTCGTCCCACTCCCAATGCTCATGGTCGGTTATCCAGGCCATTGTATATGCATAGCCCAGCCACTGATGGGGAATGCCACAAGAGTTTCTAGATTTGAAGATTGTAGGTGTCCCATCATGGGCTTTCTTTCTGCCCGCAAGGATACTTCAATCTTGGAGATTTTTGGGCACCCCCCATTGAGAAATCCATGAAATCAATGGTCTGGAACCCCAAACCTACGGCTGCATTTGTACAAATGGGTGCATCATGAAACCAGACTTCCTGATGAACTGGGACCCCTCAATTCCCCCCATCCAAAAGGCCACTCAGACGTGAAACCATTGTTAGACTGAATAACTGCTTACATCGTCTTTTTTTCATGTGATGAATTGACGGTCAAGATTGTTTCTTCTGTGGTGCATTCCGATCGTATTCAACCTGAGCATTCTTGATTGACGTCTGGAGTTCTGCGTAACTCTTGACTGATAAATCCGCAAATTCATTCAACTGTTTGAAAAATTCCATCAAGCTCGACTGCAAGGCTTGGAAACCTGAATTCCAGTCCACCTGCGGCACTCCATTCCTCCCATCTGCCCCAGTTTTGCTCCCGCTGTTGGGCTTCCATGAGAAGGATGAGCTTGAATTCCTCCTTTGGATCTTTTTCTCTTGACGCGGTGCAAATCGGGCCATCACCGCCACCAGATCGTTGATAGAAAATGCCACTTCATTAGCCGGCAACTTGTCGAGCTTGACTAGCCAATCACGGCACGTGACAAAAATGGGCGGTGCACAATCACGTCGGGGTGAGAACTCCAGCTTCCGCCTCCTCGAGTGTTTACGCTGTAGAGGGAAGACGCATTTTAGAAGCCATTTGTTGATAGCATTAACGTAGGCCTTTTGGGCATCGACCCATTTCATGAAGCTTGAACATAGAGAGTTGAACTCATATTCGAGGTGGACACTCGCCTGACGATGGGATTCTGTCAGTACTGAGACTTTCAAGCTCCCATTGTTGTATGCAATGGAGATGATGTTGAGCTGAAGCTTGTGGGTTTCAAGCATCATTTCCCACATTCGGCTTAACCTGTGATTGGGAATGATGCAAAATTCAATTACTGAAAGCGAAATAAGGAAGCGAAAGAAGCGTGAGGCAATGGCATGGCAAACATGTGTGCAATAAAGCTCGTGTACACACGTAAGAGATCCAATCCATCCATCAGGTTGGTCCAACCTTCTACATGTTTTCCCCAAAATAAATCTGGTCCATTCGACATGTAGGCCTGTGTTGGAAACAGGTGGATGGGTTAGAAAACTTCAACCAAGTTTTTCAGAGCTGTGCATTTTCTTTGCAATCTGTCCCACATGTCCAATGCATCAACCTGAGTTTTAGCTAGGAAATCAATATAGGGGTGCGGTTCTGATCGATGGATTGGATCTTGTACCCATTGTGCCATACTGGCTCATGGTGGCATGTACGTGAAATTTTTTGCACACACGGCTTAGCAAAGCTCGGAGAGATTATAGAGTCCAGTTCCTAACTGTGGTGTGGGCCCATGTTTCTGTAATCCGAACCAAGTATAATATGGGCCGTAACGTGAACGAGGGATGATGTGGAAATATCCTAAGACAATTCAAACCTTTAGTTGCTGGCCCAAAAATACATGGTTAAGAGAGAAATACAGCAAAGGTCCACATTAAATGTGGAAAAGGCCAAATATCGAAGGGCTTGGGATCTTCCAAAATGGGATGTTTCCAGGTATCCGGCATCTATGGTGGGTCCCATCAGACCAATAGTTTGGATCATTTAACTCTATCCCCACATGTGGAATCATGGGCATTACCTTTGCCAATGAGCATGTAATTCCTCCTAGATATTCTCATTACTGCAGGTTTCATGTACCATACATGTGTGTACTTATGTATATTTGTGCCATGTACACAGTTCAAGAAATGGCAGTGCTTATTTACTATTCACAAAAAAAATAAATTGAACTTGTTCAAGAAATTACGATGCTTATTTACTATTCACAAAAAATAAAATAAAATAAAAATTTGAACTTGTTCAAGAAATAATGGTGCTTATTTAATAATACCAAAAAATATAGAATTCGGGTAAGTCGTGTTCAATACTGATTGAAATTATGTAGTTTTTATATGTTCATACTCATCCATTCCAACGAAGCGTTTTTAATCCAACAGTTAGGATAGACTGGGTTCGACTCCCTGACTCATTTCGTACATATTAGGATAGACTCGGGTCGACTCTCTGACTCATTTCATACATATTTTAAAAATTTTCACGACTTTATTGCAAAAATATCCTGATGTTAATGTAAAAGTCATCTAAAATTTTATCTAATTTTTATATACATATATTACAAGCTTAAAACAATTTATTAAAATTGAAAATCTCCAAAGAATTCCAGAGCTGAGAAAATCCCGAGAATGAGATTTGTCACTTTAGTTTGGATATGGTCTAGGCACATTAGGTAACTCATTTTACGTAATTTATAGTTACAATAACCTTTTATATATATATATAATAGAAAAATAATCACAGGCACCCCATTGATTTCAGCCTCATGTCCATCCTAACACACATAGCCAGTGTACTTCCTTTTTCTTAGTGTTCTGGCTAAGGTAAGGAAGAAGGTGCAGTGTAATTCAGAGAATTTTGTGGAAAGCCTTTCTTATAGTTGCATGAGACGTGAAGCAAAGCGGCAATAGATCCGGGTATGGGAGTGGGGAAGTGTCTGTTTCAAAATGTTAGCAAGTATAAACAGCTAGGAAGCGGGAGCATAAGGCCCATGCATGACTTGCAGTGGGAGGGGCAACAGGTTCGGGTGTGGGAGTTGGGAAGTGGTTGTTTCAAAATGTTAGAAAGTATAAACAGCTAGGAAGCTGAGTGGGAGTGGGAGCTTGAGTTTCACATGCGATTTGTAGTAGGAGCGACACATGGTAAGGAGGATTGTGGTCCTTCAATAGGGGACATGGCATAAATTCCATCTTATGAAGTCGGATGAGTAGGTGGCGATGGGCCAGGCTGCCCAGCCCGGTGCCTGGGCAACTTGGCCCTATAGAGATAGGGGTTGGGCCCCTAAACTTGCCCAAGGGCCAGGCCAATGCCTGAAATCTAGGCTCGATGATAGGGCCTTCCCCTTGCCCTTTTAGAGCCTTCAACTTGTACCAACTCACTGCTTCTAACTAGCGCGGTTCTTGCTCTCCATTGCACATGATTCAAACCATCTAAGGCTACTTTCTCTCATCTTATTACCTATTGGTGCTACTCCTAAGTTTCTTGAACGATTCATTTTTAATTCCATCCTTCCTAGTCTTGCTACTAAACCTTCTCAATGTCCTCATTTCAGCTATTATTCATCCCGTGAGCATGTTGTTCCTTAACTGCCCAACATTCTATCCCATAAATCATGGCTGGTCTTATAGCTATTCTATAAAAATTCCAACACACATAAAACTCCAGAGGCATGTCTCCATTTCTTTCACCAAGCTTGAATACTATGGGCAGCATACTTCTTACTCTCTATGCTCTAATGAATTATTAACCCGAGATATCGAAAGTGGTCATTTTGGAAAACTTCTTGGTCAGCAATCTTAACTGATTCCTCGTTTCACTCCTATATTACTAAAATTGCACTCCATATACTCTGTTTTAATCAGACTAATTTTAAATCCTTTAGATTCTAAAGCACCCCTCCATAAATCTGGCTTTGTTGTGTTTATGCCCTTCTTGTCTTGTCAATCAAAACTATGTCATATGCAATACACCATGGGATCTCTTCATGCAAATGCTTCGTTACCTTGTCCATAACCAATGCGAAAAGGTACTAGTTCAATGTGACCCCTAGAATAACCTCCAGTAATTGAGAACTCACTTGTGTCTCCACTAGTGGTCCTCTCATTTGTTACCACTCCCTCATTTGTGCATGACATCCAACCCGTCCAACAAATGCAACCCACCATGATGATCAAATCAACCGAAAACCTAGAAAATCTAATCATAAGGCGGGCCACACCATGAAAAACAATGCACACCACCCAAAATATTAAAGTTCTTGTGTAACCCATCTGGGGATTTGATCAACCATATTTTTTATTCATCTGATCATCATAGCAGAGTGTTGGACAAGTTGGATGTCATGCACATGCCATGTGGGTGCACAATTCTTGACTTTGCCACTTTTTAAAAGAAAAAATAATTAAGGGCATTTTTGGTAGTTTTTCTCCTAAAAAAATACTGCCCAATGAAAGTATTCAATATCGGTTAAGTAACGGCCGTTACGCGATATGGGGGTCAAAACGATGACCTCCAATTTTTTGGATCAAATCGGCCACTATCAGGGGTGTAACAGCCGTTACTCCCCATAATGGCCGTTACTGCCCCATAAAAGTCGGGGCTTGACGGTTATAAAATGGTTAGTTTTCTAGCGTTTTTAAGTTGTTATTTTTCTCATTTTTTTTTTGTAGTTTTATCTACCGAATTCGTTCTTAAACTATTCTATTACAAATTCCGACAACTCTTACCACTCTTAGCTTGAATTTGAGGATCAAAACAACTTATTACAAGGATTTGGGTGAATTGAAGCTCCATGGGCCATTTTCCGAAATTCTTTCGAAAATAGGTATTTATACCCTCTTTTTTTCTTTTTTCTTTTTTTAATCTCTGTTGTTATGGTTCAATATGATGTGTTATTCAAATTAGAACATGTCAAAGAACATTTTACAGATTATGCAATTGATTCTCTTTTTTAAAATAAAAATAAAAATAAAAATTGGAGTACTTTGGGCCAATTTTTAAATTTTAGGAAAAATCATCTTTTTCAATCTTTTTTTGTTTTAATGGTTGAATACGATGTGGTAATCATAAGACATATCAATGTGTATTTTACAGATTATAAAACTGATTTTCTTTTTTCTTTTTTTTTTTTCAGACTATTTTCGACCGATATTTAAAAATTAGGAAAAATCATTTTACAATCTTTTTTTGTTTTAATGGTTGAATATGATGTGTTAATCATGGTAGAAAATATTAATGTGCATTTTACAGATTATGCAACAGATTTTCTATTTTTTTTCCAAACTATTTTCAGCTAATTTTTAAAAATTATGTAAATTTATTTTTTAATATTTTTCCGTTTTAATGGTTGAATGTAATGTGTTAATCATAGTAGAACTTATTAATGTGCATTTTACAGATTATGCAACTGATTTTCTATTTTTTTGTATTTTTTTTTTTTTAAATTTTCGAACTATTTTTTGCCGATTTTTAGAAATTAGGAAAAATCAATCAATCTTTTTCCATTTTAATGGTTGAATATGATTTGTTAATCCTAGTAGAACATATAAATGTATTTTTTTACAGATTATGCATTTGAATTTCTATATTTTTTGTATTTTTGGACTATTTTCGGCTGACTATTAAAAATTAGAAAAAATCATTTCTTTCAATCTTTTTCAATTTTAATGGTTGAATATGATGTGTTATTCACAATAAAATAGATTGATGTGCTTTTTATATATATATATACATATTATGCAATTGATTTTCTATTTTTCTTGTATTTTTAGACTATTTTCGGCCGATTTTTAAAAATTAGGAAAAAAAGAATTTTTTTAATCTTAAAAAAAATAAAAAATAAAATAGTAGTTGAATATGATGTGTTAATCATAGTGGAATATATAAATATTCTTTGATGATTGTATAAAATGTGGTATTAATTAATTACTTTATTTATATCTTGAGGATGACAGGACAAGAATCACATATTCACAAGAGAGGAGAAGTCTCTAGCATGTTCAAGACTTAGACATTGTAATTTATGCAAGTCCTCAGGTATGTAATATTGTAATGTAGAGTAAATTATAGAAAATAATAGCAAGCACCTACAAATGTGAGATATTTTGATATTAAATTCATCTTAATATATCTATAATTGGTATTGGATAGAAAATTAAATCTATGAGTTTTGTAATTAATTACGGGTTGTCAGGTTCATAAATTCATCAAATAGCCTAATAGAACTTTCTCACCAAAGAGTGGACCGTTACACCACAATAAACATGATCAAATTCATAAATGAATGCATATTTGGAATTTTTAGAATTTTCTGGATTTAATGGACATTTTTCCAGACTTCTTTTTTAAAAAAAGACAGTTATAGGGGGCATATCGGCTATAATGGCCTGTAATGATAATAGTAACAGTGGGGTGGGCACTGTTACGCCCATCATTACCGCAATGGTACACCTTACACCCAATAATTTTGATTAGTGTAAGAACCATTAGGTAAAATGACAATTCTTGAGGAATTTTGCCATAGAAACCCCTACGCTATACTATAAGACTTCAAGATACACACACATCACACTGTTCTTTTTCTTTCAAAGAGGTCAGATTACGAGATTTTGAGATTGCCACAACCACACCAAGACCACATCAGCACAGAATAAACATGATGGTAAATGCTCTTTTTGCACATGCGCTACAAGTTCTCCGAGATGCCAACCCCATCATACACATGGGAAACATCTACGGTGATCGGGACTTGATTGGGTGGGCCACCACATGGACGGGCCAAAGGTTGAAGATCACAGAGAGTGGACGATCTTGACGATCCAATTGTTTAGAGTTTTGTCCACTGGATGTGGTCCATTGCTCATCTTTCGAGTTGAAGTCCCTCCTTTAAGCCCCTGATCGGATGGCTACCAAATTCCAATCACCTAGATTGTTGGGCTATCCTCATCCATGAGGAGCACCACAAATCAACAGCCCTGACTAATGCAAACAAGTGCCATGTGTACAGTAGAGATGTTTTGGTGTGACTCGATGGAACCCTGTGAAGTGTGTGAATCATAGAAGAAGGGCTCATGTATTTTGTAATGAACAAGTACTTCAAGTCTATATATCAAGAACATGAGATCTCATACCCTTCGATAAGCTCTTCAAGCTGTGGTTGGAGCTCTTTGTCCCTTAATTCCTCAATTTTCTTTGATATCGTGTCGATCCGGTGGATCGCAACTCTTATCCTTGAGTGCAAGTCCTTGACGACAGCACGGGTTTTACCTATCTTCATGGGATTTCCTTCCATCGATTCTTGTTGTCTTAGCATTTTACACTTCATGTCATATTCCCTTCTGATGGTCCCACTTGCCTGAAAATAGAATGGAAGATTCCAACAGTGTTAGCATATCAAAACGAAAACTTGATCACCTATAAACCCATGTAGGTTAATCTACAATCCTGTTATGAAACCACTTTTTGAAGTTCTGAATAGTTTTTAAGTGGGTTGTGGTGTACAATTGGTTGTGGGTGCTCAGTCCTCAAAATAGGACGATATAATGGATCTTGGAAGGTACTTTCAAAAGTTTGCTACCCTAGCCCCAAATCCAAATGCCAGCTCCACATGCACCTGTACATGGACACCCATGCCAACCTGGCACATTTGTAGGACATCTGAGTCATGTATTAAGTCAGACCCAACATGTAGAAAACTCAACCTAGAACTGGCCAGTCATGTATCAATAATGCATAGAAACAATGGACTGTTTCTGTACACATGTGACCTACTTGATAGTTGGCCGGCCTTATTTTTTTGTCCAGATCCTACACATTGTAGCTCCCGATTGACAGCTTGGATGTACTAGATATGACAGATTGGCACGCATATCTGTGCATACAGGTGTGTGGGGGAGTGCGTGTGTGGGACTAGCAAATCTCAGTACTTGGTTTTTTGAATGGTAAAATTAACTTTACTGAAACAGAAAGAAAGCTACAAGAGAGAGACAAAAATGCGAGATCATCGGTTCCAATACAAGAATAGAAGCTATGCCCCAACACTTCTCACTTCTCAGAAGATCCATAGGACATTTTTCATATAAGCTTGAAGATTTGGACCGCCCAACTACCATTCCTGCTCCAAGGAACACCTCCTCCGACGCTCTTGCTGAGTTATAAAACGTTCTATTATTTACATTACGTCCATATCAACTACAAGCGAGCGGGCATAGATAAACGCCATAAAATATTCCTTTTTGGGTGACAACATCCTGAGTGCCACTCCAAGAAGAAAGCAACAATCAATAAACACATCACCCAACTACTACTGAATTATGGGTTATGTTTGGAATTTTCAGACCACTCATCCAGCACACGGTGACTAAGAAGAAAACTGATGTGGTGCAGGTTGTAGATATCAATCTGTGACTTTTTTCATGGAGGATACATCCCCAACATTGTCAGGTAGGCAACCGCTGACACTGAGAAAATAACAAAGGATCACTGATTTTTGAAGTTTGTGAAGAGTGCCTCCAAAGGTTTTCAACAGTATAAAAGCACTAAAAGCAGCCTTTGGCATATTTGATTGATGGATCTTGAATACAACCAGCAGGATATACAACATTCAACATAACATAACAAAAGAGCATCAAGTATTGGGCGTGTGACCATCCAATATATAGTTGGGAATAGATGACAATGTACTCGGGAAAATAAGCCAAGTTCAAACATCTACCTATCCATGCACTTGTTACTTGTAGAACAAATTGCATCTTGGAAGGACTATTACCAAACCTCTAAAACCTTAAAGGGCAATGCTGCTATGATGCACATACCAAAACATATCTATTTCACACAAGGCAATGGTGTGAATTATCAGGATCATCCAATAAGTGGACATGATGGGGCTTGAAGTCTGGTTGGCTGGTAGCCATCTCATTGGTGGACTCCAAATGGTGAAGATCACTCAAAACAGAGGGATGGTCCATTTTCAACTGGCAAAAATCACAACTAGAGTATCAGATTTTCCACCATTGCAATATTTACCTCATAAACAAACCATATGGTGCTCCATCACACCAACATCGATCACCTTCCATGTGTCCCATGAGGATGGGTGGCATTGGAGGAGTCAATTTGTTTCTGTGGGGCTCTAGACACAGAACCCAAATTCCATTTTTATATCTTTTGTAAGAAAAGGCAAGTTTTCATTGACATGAGCGGATCAAAGTAGAAAAACTAGCAATTTTCGTAGCAAGTCCAAGTCTAGAAACATTGCAAATTAGAAATTCTAAAATAATTTGCTTCATTGATCAAGAAGATCAGATGGGCTGGACTATTTTTGAGAGAGAGAGAGAGAGAGAGAGAGAGAGCAAAGGAAGGAGATCTTTATCCTCCTTCCACGTCTTCCCCATCTCAAGATATTTACTTTGCTGGATTTTTGGGTTATGCTCCATGCACAATGCAACCCAAGATTTGACGGGATGAGTCGCCATGACATGTTTGGTGAGAGTTCTCCACCAGCTAAGGACATCTGGACCCTTATTTTTGTGATGATTAACTAACCTTGTAGACTATGTTACATCTCATAAGATGTGAAATGTAAGAATCTAAAAAACAAAGTAGCTGGTGCAAAACGAGAAGATATCATATCAGCTGAAAGAACCTGATGATGACTGAAAGTAAAATTTCACTTAAGAAAGCAAGGAAAAAAAAAAAAGAAGCATTATTACCTTGACTTCGTCGTAAAGCTTTCTCTCCCATGCATACAGCCTATCTAAAGTAGAGGCGTGACTGCCTGAATTCATGCAGACACTGCCGAAAATGCTACTGCTGCTATCTGCAATCTCACCATTCAAGTTTGCACCAAGAGGGATTCTAGATGACGAAGAACGTGAAGACGCAGATCTGTGCCAAGTTAAGTACTTCACTGCATTTGCCGCAGGTTCTGCATAGACATTCAACAGTTTATATGTAAAATGGAAGACTGAAACCCAGAATACCATATGGATGTCCGACGCGAGGTGACATGACATGGTTCAAAATATCATCCAATACGACTCAGTTTTGCCCAAGTTCTATTGGTTATGATGGGCAATGAGACAAGTCATGGCACCGGAACTGGAGGACAGAGAATGAGTCGGGCCAAGTCATAACTGTTTCAGTCTTCAGGCCCTCTCCAAAACTGCTATTTAAATCAGTGGACACACATGATAAACAGATTGGATGTCATTTCACATCACAGTGGGCCCAGTAAAAAAAATAAAAATTGGACTCGACAAACAGAAGTTGCCAAACATACTTTCTGAATTTCACAGGATTGAAAATCCAAGTTGCAAAACAAAACTGACAGAAACCAATCTCAAGGATTTCAAATCCTGAATTTGGGTTCTAAAGTAAGAATCCAAATCCAAGCTGCCAAATGACACCTTATATATAACAATTCCTTTGATTAAATATCACATGATTGTATGAACATGACTGTCTCAGGTCTTATCAATACAGAAGAAAAACAACAGAGCAACTCAAAATAAGGACAGGAATGAACAGGCTACCAACCTTGAGCTTGAGGAACATGTTCTGTATCTTCAAAACAAGAAAGAAAGGCTTTGAACAGGATGGATGCGCTTGATCTCCGAGCTATACCAGAGAATTTATTTTTTGTTAGAAGCTTTAATAATGGTTTCAGGTTAAAATTTTAAGACTAAAGATAGCTCTAGTTTAAAGAGACTCTTTGTTGGTAAAAAAAAACAATCTTTAGATTAAAAAGATAGTAGTTTCGCTAAGTTAGCCAAGACATAACTTTCCACAGCCACATGTGCCTAAATGGCACATGTTTGGGGCACCTGATCTGCAGAAGATCTGGCCCAAAAATCAGGTGGGCCAGATGTGTGCATCTAATATGGACCAATAGCCATTCTTTTAAGCCACCCATTGTTTTTGTATGTGTCACCTGCCTGATATTTGAACCAAGTCATCGACATGGTGGGGCCTCCAACCTGCTGATTCGATTGACGCCCCACCCTTGTGTGTGTGTGTGTGTGATTAGCAAAAGCTCTATATAGATAATTGTCAACATATTGATGGGTTTTCTACAAAAAATATAAGTGTGACAAAAATGGAACGTTTTCCAACAGGATAAGATGGCCTGACCTCTTGCTTCGGAGACGATCGGACGGAATTGCACTTTTTTTGCCTCAAGCATTCTTGGAACTTCATTGCCAGATTCGGAAGCCTTGATAAAAAGATATTCAATTTCCTTTATGCTTGATAAGAAATCCTTTGGCACAAGCTTATTTTCTGAACGTGGTTCTTTCCCTATTTGTTTCTTTTCATCAGTAGGAAGTGTAACTACTGAAGGTATGGTGATTGATGGCGGCGTCATATCAGGAGTTTCAGTTTCGCCAGCTTCATCCACATCATCCTCGAGTATGTTCTTCTCTCCATTTACATGCTCATTTTGTTGAGATAGACTTCTAATTGACCGAATCATAGGAGATGAATTGGGTGAATAAGAATTCAATCCTTCACTCTGCTTTTCGGTTCTTTGAAGTGAAGGATTGGTAGAAGGCTCACTGAATTCTTCATCAGAGTCCAAATATTCCGACCTTCTAATGAAGGCAACCCTTTCACCTTCCTCTTCCAAATCAGGAATACCCTCCTCTTCTCTAAGCCGTGTGATATCGTCGGTGTTTTCCAACCCATGATTCAATGCTGACCCATCTTGGAAAGAGAACTGATTGTCAAATAGACCGAAGTAATCCCAGGGTGGAGTTCCTTCAGGTAGGGATGGAGGAGGTTCAAATGATGGAGTTTCCACAGATCGAGGTGTACAATTTTGGGGAGTCCCCGAAGAGGACTGCACCGTCGCCGTTACCGGAACGGGTGCTCTCTCTTCAACTGTCGCCGACCAAGTCCTGCGGGCTCTCATATGATTTATGTGAAACCGTCCAGAGTGGGTAGGAGAAGCTGCCGGTGAAAGGGCTTCCACCGTTTCAATGTGCTGCGACATGGATGGAGACGAATATGAAAATTGGGAAAGGGACTTGTCGGTCAAAGCAAGTGGCTCAGGGGTCGCAGATGTGGAAGTATACAGGGAGGATTCGATTGGAGCCTCTGGTTCAACGAACTTTCTTAAAGCTGTTCCTGTATTTTTGAGGGATTGAATATAAGAAACATGAGCCGCTGCGAGCGAGCACCTCCCATCAAGTGCTTGCCTGACAAAGCGCCTCCTTTCCCGGCATAGAAGCAGAGCCTTATCATCTTCCATTTTAGAGCTTGAAACTCCCATTTTCTGAGAAAATTCAGAAGTTAACAATGAGTTTTGCAGTCTTAAGCTTTTCCATATCAATTGTAAAAACTGAAATTTCTTATTGAGAATCGAGAAGTGCCTGTGAATTTGGAAAGACCGAATCTGCACTACATTAGAGAAATTAAAAAGGCCAAAGAGGGGGGATATGCAAAATTCAGAATGTGATGTTTAACGAAAAATATACAATGTTTTGTGGGAGTATCTACTTGGCCCAATAAAGCATGTATGTGGGGTCAGTGTTTTAAATATCAACGATATCAGTCGACATATCCCACAATATATCTTGTATCCCACCTGTGCGATACGAAACACACTGGTAAGGCCAATATATCCCACCTAGTCGATCTAACGAGCATTTTCTATCTTCGATCCATATTTTTGTTGTAAATCGCGTTAAACCAGTGTCAAATGGTTAAAAAATTTATGATTCTTCATATTTTCTATGAAAAATCATGGATTTGGAACATTGATTTCGAGATTTGGAGATAAGTCAAGTTGCGGAAAATTAAGAAAAATCAAAATTTATCAATTTCTCGCAAATCAGTTTTAATCTTTGTATCCAAACACAAAATAAACATGTATGTAACATGATCTAGTGATTCTTCTTTTACTTTTAAATGTATTGCTTGTATTTCCATACATGTCTTCTTATGTTTATAAATTATATGAAAAGACTTCGAATATACTTACATTAGTTCAATTGGAAAAGCGCATATATTAGGACCCCATACAAAGGAAACTCTTATTATTTGCACTTTTTTTTTCTTTTTTTTTTTTAGTATTGTTCCGATTCCTAAGTGTGTATTGATGTCTTTTTCAACAATCCCTGAAGTTTCATTAAAAAATTCAACAAATTTCCAAATGTTCCCACGTTTCCCAACAACATCGATACATTAGACGATACAACCGATATATCCCATGCAATAACCGATATGTATCCATATCCCAAGGGTGCGATACATTACGCGATAACAGTATTTAAAACATTGTGTGAAGCACACCTTCAGAGGTTCAAATCCTCTGTATGGTGGACCCAATGGTGGATCGGCAACATCCCAAAATTCTCACCCCACTGGATGTCCTGACCGTCCAATTGGGCCCTGTTATGAGTAGAATAATGGTACACTTTAATTGGATTGCTAGGATCACATGACAAGTGAGATATTGGGTCATGGCCCATCTCACGTTGAGGACCACCGGATCAGCACTCAAGTAAGCGAAAACAGAATCTCTTTTAATCGTGCATTGTACAGTACCACATTTCCAAACTAGTGATGAAGATCACATAACTATTCTTAACTTTCCCAAAATATGTATCACTCAAAACATGCATTACTCCATAAAGCTCATTTCTAAAACCCATAAAAATTCACAATCACAAGCCCATGTTGGAAGGTCTTTCAGGATTTTTCTATTACCATATATTGACAAAACCATAAATCCAAACTGCCCTAAAGAAACAACTTCTCACTCAATCAGCAATGGATCAAACGGGAAACCCCATCTCAAAAGCAGCAATCACCTCTCTTGAGTCACGAAAATCAACTAAATCAACCAAAAAGGAAAAGAAAGAAAGAAAGAAAGAAAGTAAATAATAATAATAATAATAACTCAAGGTAACAAAAACTTACTTGGGCATCATTCTTATATTAACTAGAAAATGCCGAAACTGGTTTTGCAACTCAAAAACTTCATCTCATAACATTAGCATCAACCCATCTCAAAAACATGCTCTAAAACCTCATTCTCCATATCTCTACTACCATAAGTTCCAAGGCACCAAGGGAAATGTTCGAAACTCAATATGCTCTAAGAAGAAAAAACTCTACTTCATCCGGAAAACTAATTCAAGGAAATTCAAAAGCAAGAACTTCTAACAGCCCAGCCAGCTTCCTCTGTGGAACAACCAAAAGAAACTACAAATAATATAATTTACAACAATGTAAACCTAATCAGTGCACAAATTCAAAACTAGCTTAAATACAGACCCATTTCGGAAACATATTCTCAAAAGCCCCAAACCAACCAACCTATCTGAAGAGCTAAGTCACTGCAAAAGATGAAGTAGAAATCAGAATTGAAATCAAAACCAGACTATCCACGAACCAAATCCCAAGCCTATAAAATCAATATTTCCATCAAAACTAGAACCATCCAAATGAAAAAGGAAAAAGAAAAAAACACACGATAATTAATCTAGTTTTAAATAGTTCTATCAAGACAACCCAGTTGCCTGACAGCCAAACAGACAAACGAAGCTAAAGAGAAATAAGAAGAAGTTCAGAAGCCTCAATCCCATACCTCTGCTTTCACAAATAAATCAAAACCAGCTACTTAAAAATTCATTTCACTCTTGAAAACAATAGTAGAAAAAACCCAACATTTCTGTGAATAAAATTACATACAAGACACATTAGGAAAGCTTTCTTCTATCAAACGCAATCCACCCAAAAGGTAAAGAAAATAAAATCAACTTGCAGAGAAAGCTAACTGCCAATAGAAATAAATCAACCAAACAATCCAAAACCCAAATAGAAACAAACCCATCTCAGAAATATGCACAGAAACCTTCTAGTATCTACTCCTACAAATCAAACAAAGACAACGAATATATTTAAACAAAAAAACCAATCAGAAAAGAGGAGGAAAAGAATACCCAACTTCCCAATTAATCTAATTTACAAAAGCTCAAATCCCAAAAATATAAAATAAAATTCGATGAAAAACTTCGATCCACTTAAATTGATTTTTTAAAAAATAAAAATAAAAAATAAAAATCTCTGATGAATCCAGCTGTTAATAATTCCTAAAACCCAAATAAACACAAACCCATCTCAAAAACATGCTCATAAACCTCAATCTCACAAGCCACTCAAAATAGTTATAAAAAAAATAAAATAAAACTCCTCAATAAATCCAATTCACAAAATACCAAATCCCAAACACATAACATCGATTTTCCGTCAAAATTCAATCCACGCAAAAGAAAAAACCCAACTCTCAAACGAATCCAACTTACAAAAATTCAAATAAATAAAAACCCACCAATCCAAAACCCAAAAAAAAAAAAAAAACACCCATCTCAAAAGAATGCTAAAAAAACCTCAATCTCCACATCGCCACTCCAACAAATCAAACAAAAACAGGAAAAAAAATAAATTCCTTCAAATAGGAAAAAAAATCAATAAACCCAACTCTCAAAAAAATAAATAAATAAATAAATAAATCATCAAAATCAAATCCACCCAAACCAATAATAAAAAAGAAAAATAAAACTTACATGAATTCAATTCAAATCAGATGAAACCCACGACCGAAATCACAACAACTCTCAAAACAAGAGCTTATCAAATGGAAAAAAAAAAAAGAACAAGAAGAAGAAGAAGAAGAAAGAAAGAAAGAGAAGATCTTCTGTACCTGGAATTGAAGTATTGAATCAATTACTGTACGATTTCTGGTGAGAAAATCATGATATCAGATCATTTCATGGATTTCAGACAAGACCCATATGAGGAGAATCATGAGAAGTGCGGATTTTAACAGCTCTGAGGTCCAAATCTTCCTGGCTTTCATGCAAAAAAAAAAGAAAAAAGAGCATCCCAACTGAAAAAGCAGAGAGGAGAGAGAGTGGGCCCGTTTTTTTATTTTTTGGATTAAAAATAAATAAAGGGTTGACGATAGTGAAGAAGATCTAAAAATCCGAAACCCATATTGTCCGAATTGCCCTTCAATATCTAAATGACGAAAATGCCCCTTCTCTCTTCTCCCATGGGTCGGATGGGGCCATCTATCTGGACCGTCCGCTAAAAATCCGAATTACCCATATTGTCCGAATTGCCCTTCAATATCTAAATGACGAAAATGCCCCTTCTCTCGTCTCCCATGGGTCGGTGGGGCCCACCTATCTGGACTGTCAGCTTAGTTTGGGAAATGAACTGCATGTGTGGACCCCACAATGATGTCCTTGGGAAATCTACTCCATCCATCGGTTTCTAACTGCCATGGGAGGATATGAACACAAAAATAAGTAAGATCTAAAATTCAAGTGGGCCACACAACAGGAAACAGTGGGGATGGAAAGGCCACCGTTGAAACAATTTCGGGTCACATTTTGATATTTAAGATGCCATCCAAACCGTTCATAAGGTTATTTTCATCGAGATGATCTTAAAAAACAAATATTAGCCTGATCCAAGCATTCTATAGCCCCATGAAGGTTTCGACGGTACGCATTCAATCCCCACTGTTTCTTGTTGCCTGGCCCACTCGAATTTGGGATCTGCAACATTTTTGGAAGCGTCTTCTAACATGATGTGGCAAGACTGATGGATGGAGGTGATATGATACGGACATCATGGTGGGCTCCATAAAGATGCTATCCTATCAGATGGACTGTTCTCATCGAGTATTCAGACTTCTTTTGATCCAAACCGTCCACTCGGTATCACATTGATTGGATGGAGTTTTTTCTTTGAAGGAAGTTTTCATCAGTCCATGAAAAGTGGGGGAACATGATGGACGGTTTAGATTGATGGTTTCACCCACCATGTTGCCTAGGGTGGTGACCACAACACCACCAGCTGTGGGCTCACGTTGATGTATGTATTTGATCCACACCGTCCATCCGTTTTTCCATTTCATTTTAAGATACTAGGCCGAAATGAAGCAGATAAAAATTTAAAGTGGACCACATCACATGAAAAGGTGGTGATTGAACATCCACCGTTGAAAATTTTTTGGACGCTACAAAAGTTTTGGATCAGGCTGATATTTTTGTTTTGCCTTCGTCCAGGTCTCTTCAGGTTATCAACGGTTTGGATGGAAAATAAACATTACGGTGGGCCCCAGGAAGCTTTCAAAGTTAGTTTTCATTATTCCCACTCTTTCCTGTTTTGTGGTCCACTTGAGCTTCTTATCTACTTCATTTTTGGAACTATAGTCTAAAATGATCCGCCAAAACAGATGGACGGAGTTGATATAAAACATATGCATCAAGGTGGGCCCCACAGCGCTGGGTGGTGTTGGGGTACCACCCAATCCGCATCCACCAGATGCACTGTTCTCATCGAGTGTTGAGGCTTCTTTCCATCCAAACCGTCCATTCAGTATCTCATTGATTGGACGGAAGTTTTTCTTTGATCTGAAAAAATTTTACGTACAGGCCCATGAAAAGTGGGGGAAACATGATGGACGGTTTAGATCGATGATTTCACCTTCCCTGTTATCTAAAAGCGCCCTGCACGCTAAGATGGTCAAGGTTCCAATGGTCTACTGAAGAGGGCATTTAAGAAGTAGGATAGTCTTCGGAACGAACGGTGAGAACCACGTGGGGCTATCTCTGGTGGCCCACTTTGGAACATGGACTGGAATCCTAAACCCCAGTTTTACGCGTGCTATATGTGTGAATCCACTCCGTCCATCAGGTGAGATGATATATTTTAACCGTACATACAGAATATCAGACCGAAAGAAAACTCCTTTGGGCCATACCAATGACGAACCTCTAAGTTCACATGGTGCAGCCCATCGGAATTTTGGATCACGATGATTTTTGTATCTTCACTTCATCCTTACACCTGATTAACGGGTTTGATGAAAGATATACACCGTGCTGGCTCTCACATAAAAACTATGGTTGGCATCTCATCCCATTGTTCCCTATGGTGTGGCCCACCTGTGTTGTAGATCTGGATGAATTTTTGTCCCAGATCCGTGACTTGAGATTGAAACCTGATGGACAGATAGGATTTTACATATACAACTTGTATGTCCCACAGAGCTCGAGTGTTCTACTGGAAAACTAAATTGGTCACTGGTAGAGGTGGGCATTCCTGACCCAATCCGGCGGATCTGACCTGATCAGACCCGTTTCGAACAGAACCGACGGCCCAAATCAGGCCTAATCAAGTCTAGAAACCCAGATCCGGTCGTTCTTCGGGTCAGGTCCGGATAGAGGTCTATCCGGACAAATCCGGACCAAAAACCTGATCCGATTGGAACCGCACCGAACTGATCCGACCCAACCCGAGCGAACGTGTATTATCACATTCGGTAAGAGAGAGAAAGCTTTCATTTTCGATAAGAGAAAGAGCTTTAACAAGAGATGGAGCTTTCGTGAAAGAGAGACGGAGCTCTCCAAAGGGAGAGAGCATTCAGACAGAACGGATTGGCTACTCCCCCTGCCACCAGCTCCGTCGCTGGTGGTGAGTGCTATGTGGGCGCCACCATGATATATGTGTTTCATCCATTCCGTTCATCCATTTTTTAAGATCATTTTACGTCTTGATCCCAAATATGAGATGGATATAGATCTCAAGTCAATCACATCACAAAAAAAAAATAATAATAATAATGATTGGATATCCATCATTAAAAATCCACCTAAGGCCCACTATACTGTTTATTTGACATCCAATCTATTGATTAGGTCATGCAGGCCCAGATGAAGGGAATAAACAAAGATCAGCTTGATTCAAAACTTTTATGGCCTCCAAAAAGTTTTTAATAGTCGACGCTCATTGAACAATGTTTCCTTTAATGTGGTCCACTTGATATTGGGATATACTTGATTTTTAATTTCGTATGTTAAAATGATATGGACAAATAAATGGACGGAATGGATGAAACACATACATCATAGCGGGGCCCACAGAGCACCGAGTTGCTGTAGAGCTATAGGTACGTGTACGGTGTAGCTATAGCTATAGCTGTCAGGATTTCAGCGAGATTGTAGTGAAAGACAGGTACTGACTCTCCTCGAGCTCCAAATTGTACGAACAGTTCAAAGGAGATCAATGTTATATGGGCTCCGCAGTGATGTATTTATTATATCTATACCGTTCATAGCATTATCCAAAAAATGAATAATATCCAGGATCAATTGGACCACACCGAAAATAGCAGCAGAGATAATGATTTTCACCGTTAAACAATTCATGTGGTCCACTTGATAGTTAGATCTTTCTTATTTTTTGTCTTAAGCCTTAAGACGAGCTTGCCAAATGAATGGATGGTTTGGATATAACACATACCCTATGATCAGACCCATAGAACTTGCTAACCTCAATACAGCAAAGTGCACCTAAGTATGCACTTTCGTGCTGTGCACGTAAGCCCACGCCTCGAGCTCTGAGTTGTACGAACGGTTCAAAGGATATCAAAGTTATAAGGGCCCCACAATGATGTATTTATTATATCTACACCGTTCATATATTTTTAGAGATCATTTTAGAGCATTTGAAGAAAAAAATAATCACATCTAAAGCTTAAATGGACCACACCGACAATAGCAACAAGGATATCCGAACCTTGCCCAATCCGATCCGATCGGTTTTTCCAACCGAGTTGGACCTAGATCGAATCAGGCCATATACACTTCGAATCGGTTCGAGTCAGGTGACCGGGACTCGGTCCTGGATCGGATCGAGTTCGGGTCAGGCTGTTGTGAGTTAGGATCGGATCGGGTTGGACCCAATCCCGCCCGACTCGGTCCGATGCCCAGCTCTAGTCACTGGTTCACATATGGATGAAAGTCTATTCAACGATTAGGATTTCCTGAACAGGGTATGAGAGATGTGGAGCCCACCACTCTATCTAAACAGCCAGTGATGGGATATGGTGGCCTCCTATCTTATCACCATCCTTGCACTTTTTTCAATTGAGATGTGGACTTGACACTGGAACCCGCCCAGTGTTAGAAGTGGCCCACTTTTGAGATGTTCATTTTTCAAAGCCATGGATGGGACGGTTAAGATGGCAGGATAAAACTGGTGGCCTAACAAATAAATGTATCAAATTGTTGATTGGCCTTATTTTTATGTAAATGATCATAGCTGTAAACACCCAACCCGAGCTAGTATCTTGAGAAAGCTAAGATAACACGGGAACCATGATCCTAGACCTAACCCTAATCCCAATCCTAGCCCAAACCCTAGCTGCAAACCCTAGTCCAGAATCTCCAAAACTCCTCAGTCGCAACCCGAAACTGTGATCCAAGCCGTTCAGTATACACACAGCCTCGCCTATACCCTATACCCTGACTAGAACCCTCTATCCATACCCAAATCCACCACTTTGAGTCTTAGAAACCCAAAACGGAGACCACCAGACAAACCAGCATGCCACACGAAGCCCACACGTGCGAATCCGGCCCGAACAAGTCCCGGGCGGTAGTCTAACTACCTCCTGCGACACTCTGATTGCTGTTACTCGCGGCCCGCGTGTGGACAGTTGTCCCAGATTCCAAAAATCAACTTTCCTTCAAAATTACCCCCTACCTTCACTATTCACTAATTTACCAGCCCCACAAGCTAATGAGAGTGTGTCATGTGGCATCTCTCTCCTCTCCACCAACTACCACTTGCCACCTCAGCTTTTAACCCTCTCAAACTCAGCAATTATAACAATGTCATTGGAGAAGGCTATAAATAGCCTTCTCCTCTTCACATTTCCATCATCAACTCTTTACTTCCAAGCCTAAGTGAGAAGGAGAGTGAGAGGGAGAGAGAGAGGAAGAGAGTGAGGGTGACGAGATACTCCCAAGCCTTCAAGTCCAAATTTTTCAGCTATCTTCTTAGCCCACTCCTTGCCTTCTTAACCATCCTAACCTCCCAACCTAGCCCAATTGATCGTGGTTCAACCTAGATCCTAGCTTACTCAAAGATCAAGCCAAAGATCCATTTACATACAAGCACTCATCATGACATCTACTCCCTTCTCAACCCCCCTACTTCTCTAGGTCTCTAGTGAACGTATGCTCTCTGGCTTGCCGTACATCGGATCCTATCACATCAGAAATTCCTAGTGATCTAGTCCATTTTTTATCTTTGCATAAGCATCATCACACCCGCCTTCTAGACATGCAGTTGGACGTATGTTCTGTGGCTTGCCGGAATCTCGGATCTTGTCGCATCAGAAATCCACATGTGTGCCTAGTCCTATCCCGACCACATCATCCATCCCTTGAGATTGTTTTACCACACAAAGTAGAGACTGTACGTTTGTACAGGCAGAAAGGGTGCCTAACATCTTCCCTCTTTGTAACCGAGGTCTCTTACCCAGAATCCCGGATAGCAGACTAGGAGTCAATTTAAGGTAGGGAAGTTTCCGAATTTCCCTCACCTTATGTATTTCGTGGTTCTAGCCGACCACGAAATTTTGAGATTTTTCGGAGAGTGGCGACTCCAACATCCATAATCAGCCTATCACCCCTTTAATCACCTTACAAATATAAATCAGCTTGGGCATCGATTTTCAGTGTCTACAATAGCCATCCAAACTATATGTGATTTATTTAACGGTTATAATTGGTTCTTTTATTGTGAATAATGAATTAAAGGCCATCAAATGATCTTGGGACCTGATAGCTGGTTTTTGATCAATCGCTCGGACGGTCTAGGTGCCCCGTGCGGTGGGAGAACCAGGCCTTGCTACTCTACAGTTTTATCATACCATCTTAACCGTCCTATCCGTGGCTTTGAAAAACGAACATTTATAGAAAGTGGGCCATCTCAAAAATGTATTAAAATGATGTTGGGGGACCGCAGAAGCATACAGAGATGAATCAAGGATAGTAATTCAAGAGCACTAATCAAGTACAAAAGAGAACACATCAATTTAACGTAAAACAATCCTTTCGGGAAAAACCACAACACAAAGCGACATATAATCACTATGAAAGCAGAAATTATAAAGAGGAAGAGCTTACTCAATTCGAACAATTTCAAATCTCACCCTTTGCTACACCATTTGAAACCCTGGGATGATTTAGAAACAATTATAATATCCCTCAATCTCGTTTACACGCATATACATAGCTTTGGAAAGAATCCCATATAAAATCAGAAACAAATCCCGTAATTTCGTAGTTTTGCGTAAAATTTGCACAGAATCATCTCGATAACATTGAAATTATGTCAATGACATCTAAATTATGTCGATGGCATCGAAATAATTTTGTAAATACCATCGAAGCCCTGTCGATGGCATTGAAAAAGTGTCCAGTTAGTCCAACAACCAACTAAAGAAAATTCAGAAAATATCGATGGGTTTGAGAACTGTTCGATGCCATCGAATGTGATATTGAATAGACTGTCGATGACATCGATATACCCTGTATCTGACTCGATTTAAAACATCAAATATAACAATCTCCATCATGTCTTCAATATTCAAATATGTAGCTTCTTGTCATTTTCTCTTATTTGTCTTACACCACAGCTACATTACTGCTTCTCTTGCATACTTCGTCTTCCTTTTACCCCATCGCCAAGCCCAAAGAAGTTGCACAAAACTTGAACTTCTCTATAGGAACAACCTTGGTGAGCATGTCCGCTGGATTCACGCTGGTGTGAATCTTCTCTAGAATTATGCCTCCTTCTTCAAGCACCTGTTGGATAAAATGGTGACGAACATCAACGTGTTTAGTATGTGAGTGATAAACATAATTTTTAGGCAAACTGATAGCGCTCTCATTATCACAATTAACCGGCACGACCTCCTGCTGAAGTCTCAATTGATTTACCATGCCTCTTAACCAAACATCTTCTTTAGATGTTTCCATCATTGTCATATACTCCGCTTCGGTAGTGAAAAGAGTCATTATAGACCGAAGCTTCGACATCCAACTGATTGCTCTACTCACTAGCACAAATGAGTAACCTGAAGTCGACTTTCTGGAATCCACACTACCCGCGTAGTCTGAATCCACATACCCTACCAACTTTTCCCCCGTCTTTTCAAGAGTTAAAATGAAATCCTTTATACCTCGAATGTATCGAAGTAGCTATTTCACGACTTCCCAATGTTATTTGTCGGGGTTTGACATATATCTGCTTACAACACCGACTGACTGTGAAATATCCGGTCTCGTACAGACCATGGTATACATTAAATTGTCAACCGCATTCAAATAAGGCACATAAGACATATCTTACTTTTCCTCATCTATTTTTGGGACATTGTTCAGAGGAAAGGTTGAAGTGAGTCGTGTGGGGAATGCTTACCGACTTTGCCTGGTCTATACTATACTCAATTAACACCTTATTAAGGTATTCTGCCTGAGATAACCAAAGTCTGCTCCTTTTCATGTCTCTATGAATATTTATGTCGAGAACTCTCTTTGCAACTCTCAAATCTTTCATCTCGAATGTCCCTGATAATTGAGTCTTCAATACGTCGATTTCTGACATATCATGACTGGCGATTAACATATCATTAACATACAATACTAGGATGATGAATTTACCATCACTTAGTGCCTTGTAATAGACACCGTGATTGTATTCACTCATAGTAAATTTCTAACTGAATATGAAAAAAATTAAAATTTTATACCACTGCATAAGCGACTATTTCAGGCCGTATAATGACCTCATTAACTTGCAAACATTATTCTCTACCCCTTTAACTTCGTAACCATCTGGTTGCTTCATGTAAATCTACTCTTCCAACTCCCTGTGCAAGAATGCAGTCTTAACATTCATCTATTCTAGCTCGAGATCATATTAGGCAATCAGCGCTAACATGAATCTAATAGACACTTGCTTAACCACCGGCGCGAATATCTATGTGAAGTCAATTCCTTTTCTTTGAGTATAACCCTTCGCTACCAGCCTTGCTTTGTATCTATATTGTTTCCTTTTGAATAACTACTTACAACCGATCGCTTTTTCAGCCCGTTGGAAGCTTCGTCAGCTCCTGTGTGTTATTTTTGTGCAACGAGTCCATCTCATCATCCATAATCGCATTTAACTTTTCTTCATTAGCTCATCAAGAGCATCCTGAATAGTAGACAGGGTCCCCTCTCATTTGTAATGAAGGCATATGCGATATTAGAGTCATTCATGTATCTTGCCAATAATCTGCGATCTTGTGGTGGGTTTCTTCTCGTAGGTGGTTGCTCGACCTACTCCTATACTTTTGTATGAGCATTTATCTCAACCTTCATGTCCTGATCACTCTTGTGGCCCAAACGAGCATGCCACATATGAGCAGAAGTGGAATCCGCTACAGCCGCTACAGTCACAACAGCTCCATCCATTGAAGTGGTCCTGATCAACCTGTAAAGGTTTTCGAGCCTCTGCGCTTTCATGATTACAAGTGCCCCCTTAGATAGTTTAAGGACACCATCAAATCCGGTGAACTTACACCTTATCGTCTCGAGTGCACCAAGAGAAACAAACATCAGGAACGTGCCTGACATTAGTCAAAGTATGCTCCATTCTATCAAACATCTTGATGCACACCATACTAATAGCCACAACATTACAAGCATTGCCACTGCTCATAAAGACTTCTCTACCATTGTACTCTTTGTAACTGACAAACCAACTTCGATGAAGAGTCATGTGATATGACGCTCCTATATCAAGGATCCACTCGTCTTTACAATCATCGTATAAGTGTTCGATCATAAACACTGACAACACATCACCGGTGTTTGTCTCTTCATCGGATGTGACAGTATTGGCCTCCTTGGGAGAAGCAGCTGAGTTTTCTTTTTTCGCTTTATGATTTATATAATCATTCTTCATGTGTCCAATTATCTTATAGTTCCAACACTTTAATTTTCATTTACCTTTGCCCTTTGACATGGATCTAGATCTTGAAGATTCTGTACCCCGTTCAGTATTCTTGTCTCTCGTAAGCAATGCATCAGAAGATGTACTTATGCCACCGTTTATCTTTCTCATGGCCTTCCCTTGAAGGGATAAGATAACGGTGTCCACACCCAGGGACTTATTACCGGTGCACAATGAGTCCCTGAATGATTCATACGATACAGGAAGAGAATTGAACAACATACATACCTGATCTTCATCTTTAATCACTTCCTTTTTGTCTAACAACTTGAAAATCAACTTATTAAAGTTACTGATGTGGGCCTCCACATTTCCACCCTCTGTTATCTTGAAGTTGAACAATTGCAGCTTCAAGTGTAGGCGATTCTCAGTGGACATTTTAGCATAAAAGTCCTATAACTTTGCCCACAAACTAGTTGTTGTTTTCTCTCTCAAGACATTGTAGAGAACTTTATCCGTGAGACATGATCAGATGGAAGATAAGGCATTCTTATCAAAAGTATTCCAGTCTTCGTCACTCATAGATGGTCGTCGCTCCTCAAGAGCCTTATCTTCACCTTGCTTAGTTAATAGACTAAACATCTTAATCTTTTGTAACTCAAAATTATTTTTCTCTAAGTACTTTTCAATATCATACTTAGTGTTTCCCATTAATACTAATTTTTCATATTCAAGCCTGCGCCCCAACGATAGCTCTGATACCACTTGTTGGGCGGACTGCGGAAGCACACAAAGATAAATCAAGGATAACAATCCAAAAGCACCGAGCAAACATAAAGAGAACACAGCGATTTAGCGTGGAAAAACTCTTTCGGGAAAAAACTACGGCATAAAACGACAAGTGATTACTATGAAAGCAGAAATTACAAAGAAAAAGAGCTTACTAGATCCGAACAACCTCGAATATCACCCCTTGTTGCACCCTTTGAAACCATAGGACGATTTAGAAATACTTAGAATACCTCTCAATTCCGTTTACATCCATATATAAAGCCTTGGAAAGAATCCCAAATGAAATTAGAAACAAATCCCGCAAACTAATCCTGTAGATGTCATCAAAGCCCTGTTGATGGCATCGAACTAATTATGTCGAAGACATCGAAAAAGTGCTAAGTTAGTCCAGCAACCAACTGAAGAAAATTAAGAAAATATCGATGGGATCGATAACAGTTCGATGCCATCGAAGGTGACATTGAACAAATCGTCGACGACATGGACAAACTCTGTATCTGACTCGATTTAAGATATCAAATACAACAAATGACAGTAAAATCATTTATCTTTATTAAGTTCATGTGACATGACATCCGACCCTTTTCAATAGTTTAGTCCCACCAAGAGGATCACTTCACATAGAACTCAGCTTTATGTACTCATCAGCTAGATCACACCATAGAAAAAACTCAACCATCAGTAAATAGTATAATACAATTTTTATATACTCGGCGAGCAATGTGTTTGATTTTCACACAAATAACAATTGGACAGGCCTGACTTATTGGATGTTGCATGCATGTTAAAAGTTTGAAGTTATTTGGCCCGTTTGGATGCCACCAAATAAGTTACTTCTTCTACTTACAGGCTCACTCTTTATTAATTAATTTCATACTCAATTTTAAATGAAGATTTAGATTTGGACCGTTCATCTTCAACTCTGTGTAGGTCCCATATCATGTAAATCGTTAGATTTTAAAGGCTTATTCTTTTGCACAAACCTTCGTAAACTAAGATAAATCACTTGTGGCATAAGTAGCTTATCTTAAGCAACTTAAGATCCAAATGCTCCCACGGTGAGACACAGGACATAACTTAAGGTCTAACTAATTGCAATTGAGACCATTCTATATAAAATTAAAGCTCGTTTGGGTGAAAGTTGAGAAGTGTAATTAATTTGTTTTTGCTTCTCTCTTCAATGAGAAACAAAGAGTTTGTCTTTTATAAAATGTTTTAAATGATAATTTTAGGAGAAAAACATGTTTATTTTATTAAATGGCAATTAAAATAGTTACAAATGTAAAGAAAGTACTTTTTAAAAAAATTTTGTTAACAAAATAGATAAGTACCAATGCCAATTTACCTAATTCTTTTCATGCCATGCTTTTTTTCCTTTTGTTGTATTCACCTAGTTACCTTTTATTTAGAAGAGATTTCTATAAAAAAAAAAAAAGAATTTTCAAATAACTTATATTTGAGCTGATGACCACAGGTGAAGTCAAAAAATCCGGTGCCTAATAACATGTAAGGAGGAAATTTAGGGTGCATTTGGTTGAACCAAATATTAAGGAATTTCATGAAATTTCACAATTAATCAATCTCGTTTGGTGAAAATTTTCATTATATCATATGACATTTGGTGCAATTAATTAATTTAGTTTGGTGAAAATTTTCATGATATCTTATGACATTTGGTGCAACCAAACACATCATAGAAGTCCACCTCGATGTATGAGTTATATATCAATGTCAATCATCTATTTTTCTAGCTGATTGTAGACCATGGTCTCAAAATTGAAATAGGTACAAATTTTAGATAGATCACACTATAAGAAACAGTGGTTATTGACCATTAAAAACCTTTTAAGGGCTGCGGAAGCTATGGATCAAGCTTATATTTGTTTTTCCTTTCATCCAAGTCTGTGTGATGTCATCAACAGGTTGGATGGTGAATAAACATTATAGTGGTCTTTAGGAAGTTTTTAATGACGTTTGTTTAATGACCATGACTGCTGTTTGCCATGGCGTGGTCCACCTGAAATTTTGTACCTGCTTCATTTTTAAGACCATATTCTAAAATAAGCTAAAAAAGTAGATAGGCCGCATGGATATTAAATGAATACATTGAGGTGGGCCCTACGGTCTGGGTCTCATCAAGTCACTTTTCCATGTGATTACGAATTCGGTCAGGCGTGATAGCAACGCCTCACTAACCTCATATTCTCTCTTTTTTAAATTATGAGTAATTAGGTGAATTATTATAAAGCAATTAACTCTCAAATTATGAATAATTCACTAATTATTCAATGCTTTCGAAAGCTACAGCTTCTATCTGGCTGGCAGAGCTTTGCTCACCGACGTGACAGAGTGGTAAATTGACACCAAATCCAATCCGTTCATCGGACGGGTAGCACTATTCAGATGATCTCAACCATGAATTAGATCGGTTCACTCATCAGGTGGGCCGTAATTTAGAAAACAAAATGAACGGCCAGAAAAAATCGATGTTTTTCTTATCCATCCAACCGTTTTCCTAGTTTCTGGCCCACCGACTGAACGGACCCTTTTTGTTTTAAAAAAAGGTAATTTGAGTGAGAGCATCTAAACGGTCAGACTCACCTGATGGACGGCTTGGATATTGCACCTGTTCACCTTGCTGGCACCCGTGAATCCATTGCGTTCCTTTTTCCGATGGCATAAAATACCTTAATACTCCGGAAAAAGGTGATGTATGATACTGTCACTCTGATTTTGGGACTACTTAGAAAAAAGTATATTCCACAATTTATTCGGTTTAAATTGAGATAATCGGTGCCACGTGTATAATTTTGGAGTGCCTGTGTCTCAAGTGTCACAGTTTACAGAGTATCAAATGACTCCACCGTAGAACACGACAAAGGTATTTCTTGGATGTTTAAGGGCAAAAATAGAATTTTACTTCGAATGCGATGACGGTGCAGCGAAGACAACGAAACCGTCACGAGTCATCCTTTCAGTCGATGCATGCATGGAAGCTGTTAAAATACCCTTCTTTTTTCTAGTAATTGCCAGAACAGCATCGTAAAGACGGTTTTATCCCTGCGGATACGAGACGCGGATTGTATCGACACTGCAAGTAGCGACTCGCTACTGGCCGGTGCTCTGTGGCCCCAAAATGATGTATATATTTCATCCGCGCCGTTCATAAAAAATTTCACCTTATTTTTAGGCATAAGACAAAAAATAAGGTATATCCAAATCTCACGTAGACCACAGTACGGGAAACAGTAGCGATTAAACGTCCTCCTTTAATACTTTATCGGTGCCACAAAAGTTTTGGATATATATATATACACACACGCGCGGTGACGTGATCAACAGATTGGATGGTAAATAAAAATTACAATGGTCCGCGTGATATTTGGATCAGCCTTATTTTTTTATTCGGACTTAAAATAATGAAATAAAATAGAAGGGCAGCATGGATAAAACAAATACTTCACGGTGGGGCCCACATAGCACAGTCCAGCAGCCACGTCGTTAATGGCAGCGTCACTATCCAATCCGGGGAGCGGATTAGGTGTTACCGACATCCCCCGGATAACAACGTGCAAGGGACGCGGATTTCCTGCGAAAGCTTTTAGCATCGGTAAGCTGTTGGGTGGTGCCAACTGCAATGTATATGAGAAACTCATTCTGTATGATCATTTTGCAAGATCATTTTAGAATTTGAAAAAAATAAAATGAGGTGGATAAAAAATCTAAGTAGGTCACATAAGATGGAAATTTGGAAAACAAAAATTTCCCACAGCCCAGTTATAAGGTCATTCTCATTTGGATGAAGTGAAAACACCAAAAAAAGGCTATACCTTGATGTTTATAAACTATCCAAATAGCTTATAATGTCCTTTTGAATAGCATGAAGCCGAACACAAAAAATTATCCTGATACAAAATGAAGTTGGACACAAAAAATTAATCTACTTCAAAACTTTCATGGCCATAAGAATGCTTCTGCTATTTCCTTTTGTGCAGCATTTACTGTTGAATGCACCTAAGTTTTGGTGTCACATATTAAAAAATGAGCTCACAAAACAGATAGGCAGGATAAATTTCTAACAAACATCTTAGTAGGCCCACCTAGCATCCTTGCACAATAACTTCCTACAAAAGGCTTGTCTAGATTTAAGGTGAGACCCTTCCTCACCTAGGATGGTGGGCCCTCACTGTGGGAATAGGTGGGTCCACCTTCATGCATGTATTATGTAACCACACTGTCCATTTTTTTATTTTTTTTTTGGTACCTTATTTAATTATCAAGTGGGTGACACCATAAGAAATAGTAGTCATTAATCATTAATGAGTCCTAAAAGTTTTGGATATAGTTAATCTTTCCATTCTTTGAAATAGTAATCATTAATCATTAATGAGTCATAAAAGTTTTGAAAAAAAGTTGATTTTTCCATTCTTTTAATGTTACGACAAATAAATACTACGTAAACGTTAAGACGCGCCTTGAGAAGTTTTAAATAGTAAAACCACCAGTCACCTCCGTTTCTTATGGTATGGTTCACCTGATAATTGGATCTACTTCATGTATGGGATAATTTCATAAAATGATGTAATAAAATAAAAGAACAACATGGATACATGATACATGCATCAAGGTGGCCCCATGGTAAGGGCCGGGTGCGGCACGGGTCTCACCTAATTCACTCTCCAACTTGATGGATGTAACCTTTACCATGGGCCCATCTTTATGATGTGGACCAAATCATAAGAAACAATGGTGATTGAATGTCCACCATTAAAAACTTTACAAGGCCCACTTTAAGCATATTAGTAATGTTTATTTGCCATCCAACCCTTTTGTAGGGTCAACTAGACCGGGATAAAGGTAAAATAGAAAAATCAGGTTGACCCAAAGCTTTTGTGACCTTTAAAAAGTTTTTAATGATCATTCACCACTTTCTTCGGTGGTGTGGTCCATCAGAGATTTGGATCTGTTTACCTTTTGTTATAACTTCATAAATTGGACCAAAAAAACGGATGGACGGTGTGGATATACAATACATTCATCAAGGTGGGCTCCACATGGTAAGGGTAGCATCCACTAATGTGTTACCCAGGTACACCTAATCCGCTCCCTAAAATCCGCGTCCGCAGTGACGTGGAGCACCTGGTCTATGGCCAAACCTGGAATTATCTGATCCTCGGACAGAATTTTATTTAAAATGTCCTAGGGCCCTTCCTCTATACAACCGAGGCCATGATCTGTTAATCCAGACCATCGATATGACGGCTCCTCAACCATATGTATTTCTCAAATGATGGGCACCAATCAAATCATGTGAAGTCATTTGATATACTCTCGACGATCGCAGGGATTCAAAAATCGGACACGTGTCTTGCAATAACAAAATCAAGCCGTCCAAGTTGCGTGTCCGGCTGTAGAAAGATAATTACACCAAAATCAGACTAGTCAAACGTTCCTATCCTCTGGTATGACTGGTTCCATGATTACCCGAAAGAGCTGATTTGAACGTAGGATTAGATGGTATACATAAATTTTGGGCTTGTTTGGAATGTAAGATTAAATGGCATTGAATTCTATTTGGTTCAATATAAAATTTATCTGATGTCTGGAATCTTATATACTCTATGGCTTCTTGAAAGTTGAATGCCAACCTCGTTGCTTTATTTTCTTTATTGACCGTCCATTCCTTGGGCCAACTTTGGAAGGGTTAAAGTGTTTTTTTTTTTTTCCACTTTGGAGATTTTAGTTCATGGGTCATCTTTGGTGGGTCCCATCATATTAATGGTTTGGACGACTAAACCATGGGTCCCACCTGCATAAACTGAGAAGTGGATTGCCTGCCACCCATCATTGGTGGATCCCATCATATTAATGGTGGGCCTACTATTGAAAATTTTGTGGGGTCACTTGTATTTTCGGTTCATCCCAGTGGGAATTACCTAATGAACGGTTTGGATGGCATATAAAAATCACAGTGGGCTGAAGGTTTCAATGGCAGGCATTTCCCTCCTCACCTTTTCCTGTTGTGTGGTCCATTGAGTTTTGAATATAATTCATCTTTGGGATCATTCCATATCATGTGCTGTAAAAACGGATGGACGGTGTGGATTTCTCAAAAACATCACAGTGGGCCCCAGCTAAACGACCACAGCGGTCGCAGCCCATCCGCGTCCCACAAGCTGAAAGTTACATATAATTCCTCAATTGCTAATATAATATGCTTTGATAAAGGGTGTTATTTGATACACCTGCTGCGAATGATACTTGATATACAGGCGCTCAAAAATAGTACATGCGGCTAAATTAACTCAATTGAACCGACTAAATCATGGAACCCACTGTATCTAAGTCACAGTCCAAATATAAGATTGTTTAAAGAAGTCTAACTTATGATATGGGGACACCTATTTGTTGAAAATGGACCGTTGTATATTTTTCAGTTCTAACCGTCTATTAAGAGTACACCAAACCCCTCTCCAAATATTAAGATAAGCCCAATTTCTAGTTCATGATGCAGTTTAGTTTAGATAACTTGTGCTCCAAGTATGCAATTTCTGAGTAACTTTTAAGTGCCCGCGTATCATCCATCACACCCTGCCAGAGTATCAAAGCTCCTCACTTCTATAAACAGCAGCCCTTGAAGGAAAGTGGAGTGATGCTTTCGTGGTTTTGCTTCTTTGTTCCAGCTTTTATTAAAAAGGGGTTTTATATACTCCGCTGCGTATGACGCTCGATACACAGGCTCTCAGAAATTGTGCATCTGGCATCTATTAAGTCAAATAAAACGGACTAGATTGTGCAGTCTACTGTCCCCTATCCACAATTCAAATATCGTATTTATTGAAAAATCCTAACCGCTGATTCGTGGACACTTGTTAGTGGAAACAGGACCGTTGGATATGTATCATCTATCATTTTCTACCAGAGTAACAATGTTTTTCCATTTATGTAATAATACCTATCTATCTCTTGCATGGCATGACCTCTTTTTCATCAATAGCATATACTCATTCCAGGGAGAGAGAGAGACCTCTTTCTCATCAATAGCATATACTCATTCCGAAAGAGAGAGAGGGAGCTTTTGTGTATGCCATAAAAGGCACCTTTCCTTCCTTAGTCTCAAAGGAAGGTTGTGACAACTTTCCACGTGTGCAGGGCCCTCAATGAGCTGGGCCGTCCCAAATGTCTGTTCGGCCCAGCTCATCATGTGGGTCCTATGAATTGGGTCTCGCATGATAAAGGCCAAAAAGGCAAATGGGTGGGTTTGGGCTCAGTTACGATGATTTATATACGGATGATGGGTCCCAGCCCATGTTCTGAATGTGACAGCACAGGGCTTTAGTGGGTTGTATTTAGATGTGGGCATCGAGTCGAGTCGGACTGAGTTAGGGCTGGTCCAACTCAATTTGATTTTAAAATAGGCCTCACTCGAACTCGACCCGACTCGGTACCGAGTCCAGCATGCCTGACCCGATCCGAGTCTGGGTCTAGCCTAGACTAGTATGGACCGAGTCCGACCCGGTCACAAGTACCTAGTCAGGTCGGGTGCAGCGGGTATCTACGAGTTGAAATCATAACTCAAAACCTATATACATTTGCCAAATAACAGCCTATCAATCAGCTACACGGCATCTTAGATCCGAAACATCATATCTAAGTTTATATATATATATATATATATATATATATATATATATATATATATATATATATATGCGAGTTGAGTTTTGGATCGAGTCGAGTCAGTACCGAGTCGGATTTAGGGTCAAGTCGAGTTACTGGATGACTTGAACTCAACTCAATTTGAGTTTGGATTGGACGAAGTCAACTTGATTCGTATTGACTCACCCACTCGGTTCGGATCAAGTTGGATCTAACTAAGTCGGACGAGTTGAGTTTGCCGAGTCAAGTCATCCCATGCCCAACTCTAGGTGTATTTGGGTTTAACTCACACATGTTGGCCCAAGGGATAGGAGCTGTTTGGATGTGAGCCCATATGCCAACAATGGTATTATGATGTCCGCATGTTCACATATTAGGGAAGTGGGGCCCGTTTGGCACACACCCCAAAAACGAGATGTAGGCCCAAAATGAAAATTGGGCCACAACCTAATCCAATTCTCATTTTGGGTCCAGAATGGACATTCCAGTTTGCATTTCGGTGATGATCCAAACAGGCCCTGGATTTACTTGGAAGTGGTTCCTAAGCACAGCATTTTTGTGCTTCTAGATTGTGTATTGTACATGTGGCACACGTATATGACGATCCAAACCATGCATCCTGTGTTCTCCACTGTTGATTAGTCACTGACCAAAAATTGCTTTTATTGGACTAATCCTAACCGTCCATTACTGATTTTCATCTCTTATTGTTCATATATATGCCACAAATTAAAGTACTGGCATCATCGAAACATTGCAATTTTAGTACCATGACCCTACCAAATGAACGGGTCAGATCTCATCTACATATACAGAAATGACGTGGCAGGACGAATAACTCACAAACAACCACTGACTGCCTAGAACATTTTCTGTACACCGGGGTGCATTTCGTCATTTCACCCATGTGGTGAACTTTAAGCACTTTCACCTATATGGTGTACTGTAGAATATCCCCTATAAAAAAGAAAAGAAAAAGAATAATTAAAAAAACCCTCTTTATTTTAGATAAAGGAGAGGGATGTGATGTGTGGCCCACCTCCAATTGAGTGATAAAAACTAGTATTTTTTAATATTTATGTTGTCTGCCAAACAGAATAATGGAAGTTTGGACTTATCTCCTTTAGAGATCTCAAAGTCTCTAGGTCTTCTCAAAGAATCTTTTGTGACTCATCAAATCATGGACAGATGCTAACTTGCACATGGGTGGAAGACAGATTGGCTGTACGTCACTAGATTTAGTCGGATCTAGATGCATGTATTCGGGTCCAGATCGGTCCACAACAATCGGATTAGAATTGAAGTAGGGGGTTGGGTGCTGGGGCTGGAATTTGGGTGGGGCCCTAATTAAGGTTGGGTCGGTCGGGTGTGGTGTTGTTAGGGTCCTTGGGTAAGGTTATGGCTGATCCGTACCCTATTTGAAATGGGTTGGGTTTAGATTGAGCAAATTCATGTGGTTGTATTTTTGTTGGGTCTGTTCTTTTAATTTTTTTAAAAAGCTGGTTAATACACCTACTGCCAGTTCAAACTTCACTGTTAGCCACCCCCACTAGGGAGTCGATACCAAGACATCGGTGTTGAAACGAGGTATCTTCCACTCAGTCTACCACTTGAGCTATGGATCTGGGTCCTACAAAGGAATTTAGGTGGGGGCACCTTGGGTTGGAATTTGGGTTAGGTCCGTGTCAAAATCAAGGGGTTAGATATTCTTGAGATTGAGCCGGGTCACCCTCAAACTTATCCCCCTTGAGTTGCACCCCTAGTACTTGCTAGCTATTTGGGCTATTCCTTAGGCACCAAGGTGATTCTTTATTTTAGAGAAAGTTGGACGCTCTAGCCTAGTGTGGTGCATATACTTAGAAATTACTTTGAATTTGCAAATATAATATTGTAATTCAATCAGATATAAGATTACATGTGTTAACAAATGGTTTGTATTCAATCAAACGTGTGCGATTAAGATGGTATTCAAAATGTCATAATCATATTTGATTCGAATTGATTACATGTGTTAACAAATGGTTTGTATTCGATCAAACGTGTGCGATTAAGATGGTATTCAGATTGTCATAATCATATTTGATTCGAATGGATTGAATGCCTACAATCCCATACACTAAATCAACCGTATGATCATATATATGAAAATTGACTTGACTATTCAGTCACCAATGTATAGCGATTAAGCAGTTTGAATGGGAGGAGGGTTAGTTATTTTGAATGAGATTTTTTTAAACCTTAAATTAAGGACTTTTTTATTTTTTCAACAGTAATTGCGGTTCTCAGGGTTCTCGATAATATAATAATTGACAATTAAAATTAAAAATTAAAGTTGGATCACTAATTTTATTTATTTAGAATTAAGATTAGTACAATTAGCAATAGTAAAATAAAATAAGCATATAAGAAAAAGAAAATTACATACGACTGCCTATGTAGAAAGTGAAACCATGGTGTACAGTCTGTAGGATATAACTAACGTGATCTTTCA
The DNA here is from genome assembly GCF_029962835.1 of Magnolia sinica. Lineage (NCBI taxonomy): Eukaryota > Viridiplantae > Streptophyta > Magnoliopsida > Magnoliales > Magnoliaceae > Magnolia > Magnolia sinica. Next base: position 8,900,503 of record NC_080587.1, on the reverse strand, counting down.
AGTATATACTTGATTGATTGCTGATCTAACAATAGTTGTCATGAAGCGATAGTGCTGGACAGTTGCAAATTTAAGATATGTTAACTCCAAACTTACTATGGCGAGGACTAGACAAAAGTGGAGGACCGAATGTTAAGATTAAGATAAAACAACATTGTATTGTGAGAGAAATTGTGTGTGATGACTTGGTTGGTGTCTTGAGCTCTTCATCGGTACTCTTTATATAAATTGAGAAGGGCGGTGGTTGTATTCAGGTTTCCTTGTGATCCACATTTTATCTTCGAAGGTTACAGTACCATATTCCACTTGGACTCAGATTCCTTATTGCAACCATTCATTTCCTTCTAATCTAGGAATAATTCACTTCTTAGACTTTTGTAATTGCCCTTAAGCATTGATTATTTCTAGAAAGTTTTCCTTTTTAGGATTCTTCCCAACTACACATGCCACTCAATCGTGTGAGGACCACGTGTCACTTTTGTAGTGTCTCACTTTTTTTTACCGTATATATGTGTATGACTTCAAGCTAATCTACTTTTAGCATGTAATGTATCGTTGGACAGAGTAGGTTCAGAAGATATTCATGAGATGTAAGTAAGATTTCATCCATCATTCATACATAATACCACATCTGGTAGCATTTCTTTGTTTTACATGGACTATGCTGAGACAAGTATAAACACGTGGCTTATAAGTAATTCACATGAATGTATCCATACTTCGAGAATCATGTTTACATGTATCATTGAATAAAAACATTATTACTTGATAATCTCATTATTAGATTGGTTGACATTTATTGGACAGTTAGAAATGAAAAATATCCAATGATCCCCTTTCACCGTACAAAGTGCCTTCAAATCAGAGGTTAGGATCACTCCACTCATTTCATTTTCATACTATGATTGGGAGAGTGATATTCACAATTTACATAGTTTAATTTGAGTTAATGCATGCCACATAAATAAAATTAAGTATAAACTCTCCTCTCTTGAGAAATCTATTTACCCCATTTTAACTATAGAATCCGATGGAATTATTGATAGTAATTTTGAGCCATTTTAGCCGTGGAATCAGATGGATGATAAAACCATCTTTATCTTAATATCAGGATCGTATGGACCGTACCCCATCCGGGCTAACTTTCTATCGCTTTCATAAATTATTTTCTTACGAGTGCCATGATTCTCTGCATATCCGGTAAAGCCTCATTATTCTCGCGGCAACCATCAGATCAACGGTCCTGATTACATAACCTTGGGTTCTACATGCGCGCGATCCTTCTGCTCCTAGAATGGTACATTTACAGCGGCCGGTACCTTTAATCATGAACACGTGGGCCGTGACTAACGTGCACATGGGTGTAGGATAAAGTTAATATGAAAGCTGAGATTATTTTATACGTTGTAAGAATCATCATGAATATACTTCCCCAGATTTATTACTACATTTGAGAGTAGGACAATCTATACACATGCATACTGTCACTGTTCTTGTGACATAAATTCACTTAAATCCAAACCGTCCAGATAGTGGGACCCACTATATTATATCACATTAAATAGATTTATTGGGTAATAGTTGATACGATTAATAAAAAGGTATTCTTTGAATTTGGACTGTTTCATCGAGCTATCAGTTCCAGGGTGAGTGATTGTACAGTTAGGATCCTCTTTCGTTTGAGATGGGGCCTAAGAATTTTAAGAGATTGGTTTGCATGCCACATGCCAAGGGGCTGTCTGCTTGCGTATGAGTTGTCACACTCTGCCAGAGTATCTGTTAGTGCAGTACAAGCGGAGCTTTTTAAGCGTCTGAGCATCCCCACGTGCAAAAGAATACCGAGAAATTTACGACTGTAGACCCCACCTTTTATCCAGTGGTTTTTACGAAACAATACAAACTTAACATACGCACTTAGACCTCCTCGTACGGACACCGAATTTGAGGACGAAAATACCCCTGCCTTCCTCATGCTGGCGTGCAGAGACGAGCGCTGACGGACGGTCCGGCGATGGGAACTCAGGTGGGGCCCACTATGATGTTAATGAGAAATCCTCCCCTTCTAAGTTCATTCATAAGGTTACAGAGACCTGGATGAAGAGGAAAAATAAATTTCATAATGATCTAAAACTTCTATAACTCCTGAAAGGGTTTCAATGGTAGACGTTCAATTCCCACTGCCTTTTACATTGTGGTCCACTTGATAGGTAGATCTATCTTATTTTTTGTCTCAAGCCTTAATATGAGCTCACCAAATAGATATATGGTTTGGATATAACACAAACCTCATGATGAGACCCACGAAAGCAACCTAGTAAAAAAAAAAGCACAGAAAACCGCGGCACTACTGCTGGTTCGGCGGCAATGCCGCGGCTGTCTGGCAGAATTTTATTACAGAGAACTTTTTCTCTCTCACATTTTTCTCTAATACATAATTATGTAAATATGTATATAAAAATATTTTTCTATCTTCTAATTCATTTCTTTGTCTATTTATTTAACAAGTATATCTCTTAAATTAGAATGTTATTTTTTTTTTCTTTTTTGAACACACGCACACACACCCCACTGCACTTACACTAGTGGAATTTCACCACGTATGGATACTGAAATGCTTGACTGGGTGTTGAAACTCCTAAGAGTCTACCACCCGAGCAAGAGTAAGAATCCTAAACTAGAATGATTTACTTACAGGGAAAATTTTGATTCATAGTGCGACCCATTAGATGACCGGCCTGGATCACCAATTGGGAGCAGAAAGAAAGATTCAGATCCAAAAAACTCCAAAACAAAAGTTTCATCCAAACAAGGAAACTATGTGGTTTATACATGATGAAATCACCCATGAAAATTAGCGGGGCAAGCATGAAAATGAGCGGGGGAAACTAGAAAATCAGCGGGGCAAACTGAAATATGAGCAGGGCAAACTAGAAAAACAGCGGGGCAAACTGAAATATGAGCGGGATAAACTAGAAAAACAGCGGGGCAAACTGAAGTATGAGCGGGGCAAACTAGAAAAACAGCGAGGCTAACTGAAGTATGAGGGTAAACTGAAGTATGAGCGGGGCAAACTAGAAAATCAACGAGGGAAACATAAAAACGAGTGGGGAAAATTAGAAAATCAGCGGGGGAAAAATGAAAATGAGTAGGGAAAACATGAAAATGAGCGGGGGAAACTAGAAAATCAGCAGGGAAAACATGAAAATGAGTGAGGGAAACAAAAAAATCAGCAGGAAAAACATGAAAATGAGCGGGGCAAGCATGAAAATGAGGGGGGCAAAGTAGAAATCAGCGGGGCAAACTGAAATATGAGCGAGGCAAACAAAAAAAATCAGCGGGGCAAACAGGAAAATGAGCGGGGCAAGCATGAAAATGAGCGGGTCAAGTATATGAATCGTCATTTTTGCAAATACAAATTTGCTCTTTACTTGTGTTATATATAATTGCTACACCTACATATGAATCGCTATGCTGACAGTGTGTAACAATAAAGCCCATTTTCTCTTCTTTTTTAGTGCGACACTGACTAAAAAAATGAAGGGAATTCTTCCACCGTACATGGTATACCTGCGGTTTGCCCAGCTGTTTTTCTAGTTTGTCCCCTCATAATTCAGTTTGCCCCGCTGTTTTTCTAGTTTGCCCTGCTCATATTTTAGTTTGCCCCGCTGTTTTTCTAGTTTGCCCCGCTCATACTTAAGTTTGTCTTACTGTTTTTCTAAACTAGGCTCATTCATCTAAAATAAAAAACGAGTTTAAGCTTTAAAGTATTGTCTTCCAATGTCATCCATCAACCATACGACTCATATCATCCTGAAAAGCCTGATACAAGGTGACATATGTTGTTGATGTCTCAAATCTTTTAACAATAGGATCAGTCAATGTCATCGACAGACCATTTGATGCCATCAAGAGTTATTCAATGCCATTGACAGTTGTTCAATGCCATCGGAAAAATACGGAAATCTCACAATTTGTTACTGTATACTTTTGGTGTCCTACTCAAAGCTATCAAAAGAGGTTCGATGCCATCGACAAATCGTCGATGACATCAAAGTCCTATCGAAGTACCATCGATTTCCTAGTTTGCCCTACTCATTTTCATGCTTGCCCCGCTATTTTCATGCTTGTCCCACTATTTTCATGTTTGCCCCGCTCATTTTCTAGTTTGCCCCGCTCAATTTCTTGTTGAATCCGCTGAAATGGATTTTCGACCATCGACCCGATGAAATCTTGGAAAATAACTAGGTTGGTTGCCTAAATTAGCTTCTCCTACCTCCAAAATCATATGTGGTACGTTAAGTAAATCATTCTAGATTGGATCCTTACTCTTGCTCGGGTGGTAGACTCTTAGGAGTTTCAACACCCGGTCAAGCGTTCAAGTATCCGTAGGTGGTGAAATTCCACTAGCGTGAGTGTGTGGGGGTGTGTGTGCGTGTGTAAAAAAAAAATCATTCTAATTTAGGAGATATGCTTGTTAAATACATAGGCAAAGAAATGAATTAAAAGATAGAAAAATATTTTTATATACTTATATATACATATTTACATAATTATGTATTAGAGAAAAAGTTCTCCCTTTAAAAAATAAATAAAATAATAATAATAGTAATAATTTTGCCAGACTGCCGTGGCACTGCCGCCGAACCGGCGGTAGTACTGGGGCAGTCTGTAAGTTTTTATTTTTTTATTTTTTTTTATTATTATTTTTTTTTACGGTGATGCTTTTGTGGGTCCCATCATGAGGTCTGTGTTATATCCAAACTATCCATCTATTTGGTGAGCTCATATTAAGGCTTGAGACGAAAAATAAGATAGATCTAACTATCAAGTGGACTACACTGTAAAAGACAGTGGGGAATTGAATGTCTACCATTGAAACCCTTTTAGGGGTTACAGAAGTTTTGGAACATTATGAAATTTGTTTTTCCTCTTCATCCAAGTATTTGTGACCCTATGAATGAACTTAGACGGGGAGGATTTCTCACAAACATCACTGTGGGCTCCACCTGAGCTTCTAATGGTTGACGCTCATTCAACACTGTTACTTGTAATGTGGTACACTTGAGATTTGGATATACCTCTTTTTTGGTCTCATACAATAAAATGATCTGGAAACATATATGGATGGCATGGATGAAAAGAATACATTATGGTGGGGCACACAGACCACTGACGATCCGCCATTGGCGGGTGGCTGGAGGAGTACCCAATCCGTTTCCTTGAAAAGGAGGGGTATTTTCGTCCTGGAATTGGTCGTCCGTACGAGGAGGTCTAAATGCGTATGTTAAGTTTGTATTGCTTCAAGATATCCAATGGATAAAAGGTGGGTTCCACAGTCGTTAATTTCTCAAGAATACCTGAAGCCTGAAGGGGAGTTGTTGATACTCTGGCAGCTTATGACTCTTTATACGCAGGTACATCAAGATTGTACGGGTAGCTTACTTTGAATTAAATCAAACAGAATAAACTGCAAAACCCAATGTTTTTAAGTTTACAGACCTAAAACCAGATTGATTGAACAATCCTAACCATTGGAACATGGACACTTGTTTGTTGAAATAAGACAAATGCATATATTTCATATTAACCGTCCAATAAATGTCCACCAATCACAAATTAAAATAATAATAAAAATCTTAATTTTTACTTCATAAAAAATCCAAACTAGGATCCAAAATATGGACATCTTAATTTGCATTAATATTATGCCAAGTATGCAAGTTCTAGGTGTCGGTGTATCATCCATCGCAGTCAGGCAGAGCACCAAAAGGTTTCTAATCCTTGAATCTGACACCGGGAAAGAACTTTACTCTGTAAAAGTGAGATGGATGATACGCAGTCATTTCAAAATTATATTGAAGTTGCATACGTGGCATACGATTAATTTAGATTTATGGTTCCCAGATTAGATGTTTCATTAAATAAATAATAAGCTTACTCGATCATCTAACCATCAGATTGGGGGATATTTATTGGAACGTTATAAATGAAAAATATCCAACGGTCCAAACATGTGTCCAAGAATCAGAGGATTGGATTGTTAAAATAATCTGATTTTGTGAATGTGGCATAGAGATAGTAGGCTTCCCGTTAATCGGTTTAATATTACTTAGTATATGCCAGGTGTAAAATTTCTGAGTGCCTGAGTATCAAGCATCATACTCTACCCGAGTATTATATAGCTACCTTAAAGGACCCTTGTGGTCCATTGGAGTACATGTGGTCCATGCATACTGCAATCCTCTCCATGAATAATAAATATTCCACGTTCGCTACTGAGGCTCGCTACACTGACACGTGGTGCATTTGAAACCGTTGGTCTGGTGCACCACCCATGTATGAGAGGCTGTAGTTTTAGGTTCACAACCGGACAATCTTAGCCGTTACTTGAAGTATAAAAAAATGGACGACTTTAAAAAGTCGAGCGATAAAAAAACAGAATGAAAATTACACCCGTCCGATGGTCATGATTAGCGAATCAGGGCAATCTTCAGTTTGTAGCTGGTGCATGTGGCGGCCCAAGGCCCACTAAATAATGGACGGGGATTGCATGGTGACCTGCCACCACCCGTGGTAGGACTCCGTGGAGCCCATCTCAAACATTCATCCTTAGTATAGCTGGGCATCGAGTTGAGTCGGACCGAGTTACGGATGACCCGACTCCATCCGTTTTGAAAGAAGCGTGTCTCGAACTTGACCTCAGTCAAGCATGCCTGACCCGATCCAAGTCTTGGTCCGGCATGGACTAATTCAAACCGAGTCCAACCCGATGACAAGTACTAAGTTAGGTCCAGTCAGCACCGAGTCAGGTCTAGTACAGCAGATATCCACGAGATAACCTACGTTCATTTGCTAAAATTGAAACCTCTTCGTCAACTCAAAACTTATATATATATATATATATATATATATATATATATATATATATATATATATATATATATGAGTCAAGTTAATAGCTAGTTGGATTTCGGGTTGACTCAAGTTGAATTATTGGGTAACTCAAACTTAACTTAGTTTAAATTCAAATTAGATGACGTTAACTCAAATTGGATTGACTCACTTGACTTGGTTGCAATCGAGTCGGATCTAAACGAATTGGACAAGTCGAATTTGCCTAATCAAGTCATCTCGTGCCCAACTCTATTCATGTATTTTAAGCTATGAGTCCAAAATTGAAGCATATCTAAAGCTTAAGTGGGCCACACCATAAGAAATATTGGGACAAACGTCCACTGTTAAAATCTTCCTAAGGCTCACCATGATGTTTATTTACTAACTTGTTCAGAAATTTTATGGCCAGTAGGGAATTCACAAAGTATTTTGTGTTATGATCCACTTGATTTTTAGATATATTTTAGTTTTGATCTTATCAACTAAAATAAGTAGCCAAATTAGGCGAACAACATTGATAAAACACGTATATTAAACAATGTAAAATCATACTTAAATACCTCTAAATTCACGTGGTGTGGTCCACCTAAATTTTGGAATGCTGATGTTGAGTCCATTCATCCTAGTGGGATGAGTCTGATGAATGGATTAGATGTAATTTATGAAACATGGTGCGCCCCACAAACATTGGGGAATGTTTTATCGGTTGATGGACGGTGGGTCGGCCACTCTTAAAATATGGACACCAACTTCCCATTCTGGCCTGCTACTCTCAAACTGGACACTGGAACAGCAACCTACAACGTGGACCATTCATTGGGTGGGTCCCACATGGATGCACCATGGCACGGATCATTATCTCGTGGGTCCCACATAGATGAACCACGATGTCCAAATCACATGGGTTGGACTGTCTTTTATGCCCAACAGCTGGTCTTTCCCATTCAACTTTCGTTGGTTGGCGATGTGCTTTTCCACTGCATCTACTGTATCTGATCCAAAAGAGGACCAACCTGATGAACGGTTGGATCGAGACAGCTGATATGATGGTCCACCATCAAGGACGGACAATTCCCAAAAAGTATAACAGATAGGACGACCTTTTCGGTCCATTGTTACGATTTTTCTGCCACCCGTTTATCCCTTGGTACTCACCAACGGTTAGAATCGTCTAATCTGAGATATGTTTTATTCATCACCAGTAAATTCATTTGGGTCATTTTATCTGGTGGGTCCCACATTGCTGCACCGTGAAATGAGAATCTCATAGATGTGTCGCGGTCAACCCAAACCTGACCCATTTACTGATGGTCTGGCCCACAGCCAGTATCCTCTAACACGACCGGACCTAACTTGACTCATTTAATTGTAAATGGGTTGGGCTCGAATTACCTGACCATACCTGACATGACCCAACGCCGGTTCAAAAATGAAATATGACGCTAATGCCATGGACAACCTAACTCAAACAATGGATGTGGACAGAAAAAACAATATAATAAAATGAAAGAAAGAAAAGAAAAGAAAAATACTTCTCTATTTTGTTTTGGTCTTGGGTCAAGTCATTTGGGTCTACCGTAATTTGGGTCGATGGGGCTGGGCAAAACAAAGAAAGAAAAGGAAGAAAAATAAAATTCTTTTCTATTTTGTTTCAGATTTTGGATCAAGTCATCTAGTCAACTCCAATGCGAGGGGATGGTGCCGAGTATAAGTTCAACTCAAGCACTAACCTGGTATTAAAATATGTCATTTTTATTGGGATTTTTGTAAATACATAGAGTAGAATTAAGCAAAATAATCACAATCGCATAAACAAACCCAATTAAAATCATAAGAGACATGTTCTTACTGATTCGAACAACCTCATAACATGATCCAACTTCATTTTAGAAATGGAATATGAGCTTAATTGATGTAGAGCGGGTCGCGGATAGTTTCATGGCCAAGATGGATCAGAAAAGGCCCAGTCGACGACAGAAGTGATCTGGACCGTCAAACCTTAGATCGGGCGTATCTTACAATCCAGAATAAGTTATTAGGCATAAAATATATGATTTTGGCGTAAGACTGAGGTACTTTAGCCAACTAACTTAGCGGAAGTCGGGTTGCTTATATGCAGAATTTGTGAAATTCTATCATATCAACGGTCGAATTCCATATTTAATTCCGTTTTTACTATAAATATTAAGTTTTAGTTTGACTACAACTCTTCATTTGTTGGGCTTTAAGAGTTGTATCCAAACTGAAAAGTACTTAGAATAATTAGAAGAATAATGTGGTTAAGCCACATAAAAAACTTACTATAAAAATTAAATTTATTATTTATAGTAAGTCACGAATTTGTAGGAGTTTTAGTTATAGTTTGCTTATGAATTTTCTTTTATTGCTTGATATCCCTATTTAAAGGGTTGTGAACTCGTTTATTTGATTCGTTAATCAATTTTGAATTTATTACAATTTATTTATATTTTCTTACTTTCTTTTCTCGTGGATTTAAGAAGTCTTTGTGAGGAGTTCAGAGAAGCTCTATGGATTCGGAGTAGTTATCCTTGAGTAAGACACTGATCGACCTTATCACGTTCATCCCTACGTCACTAATGCTATGGACAACCTAACTCACACAATGGATGTAGATGAGAAAAATGAAATTAAAAAGAAAGAAGGAAAGAAAAGAAAAGATATTATACTTTCTTTATTTTGTTTTGGATTTTTGGTCAGAAGGTTGCAGAAGTGCTTCTAGAACTAAAGAAGGTAGAATTTAGAACAACACTTTCTCTTCCTTTCATAGAAAAAACGAATGTAGGAGATTCAATCCCAATTACATATTGCAGCCCACAATGACGGGGTGCCTCCTCATAAAGGGGTCCCATTGACCAGTCCTGGGCGATTGTTTACCAAAAACATTGCTCTCCGCAAAGTCGGAAGACCATGTACGGGGGTGGACGCCTGCCCAGTGCCGGAAGGTTAAGGACCCGGATGATCGTGTCGGGTGAGCAACAGCCACTTTGTCACAGTACTTATGGGCTAACGGGTCACACTTTGGCCAAGTATCCTACAAAGAGACTCCCAAGAGCTAGAAGTATTGAAGGAATGGCCATAGGATTGGGTGCATCATGACATCACAAGACATCTCACCGGAATGAATTTGTTGGTACTAGAAATGTTAGAAAAAGTCATATGGGTCAACCCCAATGTGGGTGGATAGGGCCCGGTATGAGCTCAACCCAAATTGGACCATTACTTAAATATGGCATTCTATCCATCCATTACAATTTCCATCGTAAAATGATTTTAGATAATTGAGATGAACACCTGGATCAGTCCAGGTTTATTCAAAAGAATGATTTTGCTTGGCCTGAAAGCTTTGGATTGGGCTTGGACCTATTAACTTGGGCCATTGGCTCGGTATGATCCTGACATGTATGGCCTGGTCAATTTCAGACCAGGTTTGTGGTCAGCTCATTTTTGTTCTGGCCTTTCAGACTCAGAAAGTGTACATGTGTTCAATCCATCAAAATAATACATTAGACAACACATGCATCTTGATTCTTGCATATAGACCATTGGTTTTTAATTTTATTTATTTTTTAAATATATGTACATGTGTGCCCCACCTGATCAACAGTTGTTATACAGTTGAACGACCCTGTCCGGATGAATGGCCCACATTCAACTGGGAAGATTTTGGAGCTTGGATAGTCATGCAGATCCATAGCTTAAGTGGGGCACAGGGAGCTAGAAAAATGGTTATCCACAGCACTTATATGTAGAGCTGTACACGAACCGGGTTACCTCGGTTAGCTTGCTCGACTGGGTTTGAAACTAAGTTCGAATTGAGTTGAGTTGATTTTTTGAGGTTGAAAAAATTTCAAGCCCAGTTTGAGCTTGCCCGAGCTCAGCTCGACTTGGATCGAACCCCAACTCAAATCAAACTTGGATCGAACCAGTTCGGTGACTCGGTTATTTTGATATTGATGTTGCTCGGCAAATATTTGATTAAATGACTCAACAGAATGTCAACTAATGGTGAGTAAAGTATGGATATGAAATAAATATTCTTGTATCTTGATTTTTATGTTGCTTACTGAGTGTTTGATAAAATACCTGTAAATTAATGCTGATGTTTTACATTCCATGAGAAATTGTAGGTGTATTCCATGTGTCTGAGAAAATGCCATAAAAGCTCAATCTTATCTCAAACGCAGCTTGAACTAGCCAGGCTGCTGACTAAAATGAATTGAGCTGGCGAATTAGGCTCGAGGACCGAGCTTAGTTCAAGCTGGGGTCAGCTAGTGGCCGGGCTTGAGTCAAGCTGTGCCGATTCGGTCAGTCGCAGCACGTGAGTATTTCTCAATATATGATTGGCAGCTCTCACCTTAGAAAACTATACACGTGCCTTTTATTTTAACATATGTGGATTATGATTATGTAATCCAGACCATCAGTTTATTGATTTCTAACTTGTTTGTTTAGTGTACAAAAAATCGACTAGATTTTTAGATGTAAAAAATAAAAATAAGCCATTATCATATTTCTCTTTTTTATCGTCCATCTATCTATAGGCCATATATATAAAAGGTAATTTTTTTTTTAATCAAGTAAAATTCAATTTACTATTGAGTCTACCATTGATCCACAGGGTTACAGGCTTCCATCCACGTAATGAAATAGAAATTTGATGGTCTAGATCATCCAGATATGGACCCCACGTGTAGAAATAAGGGAGACGGTTATACTCTGTAAATATTCATGCCTCACGTACAAATCCCCAAGGTGAAACTGATTTTCTATCTGTTATATTTTCTCTTGAAGGCCTGAGTTATTTGATGCACATGCAGCGTTTGAGAGTCATACACATGCACTCAGTAATTGTACACGTGTCATATATTTAGGTATATCCAACCCATTAAAATAATGGGGCCCACTATAGATGAGTCATACTTTCAAATCTATATCTATTAGTTAACTTACACTTCTAAGTAATAGTAATTTTTTTTTTTGTTGAATTTCAATTGTCGAGCTGTGTGGGCCCCACCGTGATGTGTCTCGAACATCAACACCATGCATTTGATGGGTCTCCTTTAGTTTATGTGATATCCCAAAAATCAGCCGTGTATGGAACTCAGGTGGGCCATTCCATCTAAAACCATGTGAAAAATTTCTTAAACAAATAAAAGCATTTGGTGGGGCCCACTTGAGTTTTGGATGAAGTTGAAACTTGGTCTTATCATACAAATGGGACACACACAATGGATGGGCTTGATTTATGAACCATATCTTGGTGGGCTCAATAAATGATTATGAATGTTTTAAGGGGAGGGTAACTCCTCTCAACTGTTGTATGTGGTGTGGCTCATCCAAGTCATAGATTGATTTGATTTTTAAGCCCATGGCCTACCATGGAATGATGTATCTGACTAATGGTGTTGATGTTCGACACACATTACGGTGGGAGCCCACACATCTGAACAATTTAATTGAATTGCTTGTACGCAATGTATCTAATTTCTAAGTGCCTGTGTATCATCTTTCACACTCTACCAGAGTATCAAACTTTTTCTCCGTAACATCTTTCCAAACACTACAAATACTCCCCTCTCTACCCTCAAATGACCCAAGTCATTTCACAGCCATCTAAAATCAAGGCCCACCATCATGAAGAAAGTGACCCATATATAGCCACCCTTTTAATCCTAGCCATTGTCGCCATGTGGGTCCCACCTGGTCTGGCCCACAACCTCGAATTAGCCAGTGAGATTGCAGACGGGCCTATATCAACCACAGACTTAGGCCCAAATTCCTACGCAGATCTTCAGCCACTCTCAGACGTTGATCTTGGCCCACCTTTAAGTCCCACCTATGTCTTGGCTCTGGTACCAGACGTTCCTCCAATCTCGAACCCGTGCTGGAGGTACTTAGGTGATGCTTGTGGCGATGCGATTATTACAGCCTACACCACGAAAACGTTACAACTGCCAAGCAAATGTTGTAAGGTGATTGTAAAGATGGCTAGCTTACAATGCTGGAAGGATATGTTTCCGTACCGTGGCCTTCCTACTACATTCTCTATTCAAGTTAAACATTACTGTGTTTCGGGTAATTTAGAACCGACGGCGGTCCAATGCGATAAAATTATAGCATAAATAGTAGTTGCATTTGTTTTATGGTGGTTTTGTAATGATGTTGGGATGGATTTTATTTTTATGCTTTTTAAATAATTGAGATGGATGAGTGTTTATGTTGGTAATTTTTGTTTCTATTGTATATAATGTGAGTAGTGTTTGGTGAGTTTTAGAAGCTGAGTAGAGGGGCATGGGCTTTTGATTTTGAATGGAAAATGGACATTTTGTTATTTTGCCTGACACGACTTGGCCCGAAATGGATGATTCAGCCTCGTGACTCATGAGTCAACTCAGAACTGAATGATCTCTCTGAGTTACTGATTATAAAACCATGATAAGGATGGTTAGAAAAGGAGAAATGGGTTGTAAATTATTCCATTGTACAAGTGCTTGTACAGGGAACATGGAGGAGGTGATTTTGAAAGGCTATCTAAATGGGTAGGCCTTAAGGATTTGATCTCAGGACCTTCGTAGAAAATTGAAGACAGGTGATCACTCGATGCTATCAAGCCAATGTCAATGCCATCGACAAATGTTCAATTCCATCGAGAAAATTCAGAAAATTCATATTGATTGCTAGATTGTTTTAGAGGTGTTACTCGATGGCATCGAAGGAGGTTTCAATGTCATCGACATTGACGGGTCTTCAAGGGATGTCGATACCATTGAAGGTCCCATTGAAGTTGCGCGCAAAATTGCGCAAGTGCGCGATTTATTTCCTATTCCAATTGTAATAGTACATAGAATATAATAAGGATTTTAGGGTGATTAAGGTGTATTAAGACTCTCTAAAATGTTTCTAAAAGTTTAAAGGCATGGTAGGGTTGGAAGGAGATTCGAGGCTTGTTCGAATAGGTAAAATCATATATCTGTTGTAATTTTGATTTCATAGTATAAAAGCTTTATCGTATGCTTTTTTTCCACGAGGGTTTTTTCACATAAAAATAGGATTATTTTTATTTGGGGTTGTTTATTTGATTAAGTGTACATTGCTTGATTTCACATAAAAATAAGATCATTCCCAACAAAAAACATATTTTCCATGGAATGAAAAATGCAAAAACGACACTTTTGATCAAAGGCGTTATCGAATGATTTTTCCCAAATGTGTACTCAAATGTCATAGCATGGTCATAGATATGTTCTCGGGCTTCCGGAACCATGGAATGGGTGCATTCGCAATCCAAACCATCCAAATTGTGGATCCAGCTTTAGATGGGGTCTGTACCAAAAATTAGATTGAATGGATGTTCATCCTAACCTCTAAAAAGGGATTTTTTTTTTAATTGTTGAATTTGGACCATCAATTTTTTCCAATCCGACCATTCATTTATTTGTCAACAATTGGTCAGTTTATAGTAATCCTTTATTGGACTATGAGATATTTAAAGTGGACCCCACAAAGATAACTATTGTACACGTGGCCCCCCTTGTAACCCTCTTTATGTGCATCATCCATTTATGGTCTATTAAAGGTCCCAATAAGACCGACTCTACTTGTGTGCCAATTGTGTGCGGGATTTGCTTTCAATTTCATTTATGATTCTTTCCGATTTTATTTGGAATTCTTTCTAAAACTATATATATGAGTGTAAATAGGATTGAGAAGTATTTTAAGGGGTTCTAGGGTTTCTAAAGGGCCTCTGGGGTTTCAAAGGGTTGGAGCAAGGTAGAGAAAGGTGAGGTTTGAGAATTGTTCAAGCCGAGTAAGTCATCAATCTTTGTAATTTCTGCTTTCACAGTGAAGATCTGTCGCTTTGTGTCATGTGGTTTATTCCTACAAGGATTTTTCACGTTAAATCTTTGTATTCTCTTGTGTTTGTTTGGTGCTCTTGAATTGCTATCCTAGATTCAAATCTGTGTGATTCCACAGCACAAATCCCAATAATTGATATCTGAGCATTTGTATCATATATATAGAAATGATCATGCACTTGTGCGCACCTTTGCACACATGTCATGGGCACAAAATCCAAACTGTTCACATGATGCGCATATGACCTCGTAATATGTATTTTTTAAATAGAAAAAAGCTAGAGCATTATATACTTCTTATTAATACATAAACTCTTCATAATCAAGTGTCCACAATATAAAACTCATGACCCATATCCATGCTTTGTTCATTCTACCATTTTCTATAGACCATCCACAACCGGCACCGGTGCTAGTTGCCCCGATTCACAGAAACCCTTCACCTGTTCCTCATACGGCCTAGGTAGAAAGATAGACGAGAACATATCCTTCCAGCACGGTTTCTTCGTCACATCAATGATCTGCTCGCAACATTCATGTATGAGCACCAGCTCTCCTGTCACATAGCTGTTAATGATCGCCATACCACAATTCTCATCCATGTAACTCCAGCATTCGTTCGGCATCAGTAATTCATTGGGCGCATTGTCATTGTATGGCCCAAGATCTGCATCTGGACCGTACATTACATCTCTTGCTGGTCCAAAATCAAAATAATCTGGACTGTAGGCTGTCTCCTACAGGTCCAAATGTGAAATCATTGGGCTTGGATAGGTCTCTGGCGAGTTGGGGTGGGACCCAAGTGGCCAAAATGGCTAAAATCAGTAAAGTGGCTAGTTGGGTCACTTTCATCATGATGGTGGGCCTTGTTTTTTAGATGGCTGTGAAATGACTTGGGTTGCTTGAAGAGAGTTGAGAGGGAGTATTTATGGTGTTTGGAAATGTAATACGTCCTTCAAAACGGTTGTTTGTATGGAGAGGTTTGATAGAATACATAAGGATGTATGCCCCGCTGTATAGATTTTTATTTATTTATTTATTTATTTTTTATTTTGGCAGAAAATGAGGCCAGAGTGGTCACTGGGTGGGCCCAAGGGTAAAAAATAAATGAAGGGCTAAAATCAATTGAGGGATTATCTGTATTGAATGTTTATGTTTGGCCCGCACCGATGAATAGCTCACCTCCTGACTCGTGCGACTGCCACTCTATACGTGCATGTACGGTCTACCATACATGTGGGGCCATTGTACACGTGGCCCTCGCTGCAGTATAGAAATTAATGGCACTGATCTGTCCCACGTAACGTACGTTCATGTGGGTTGATCATGAATGAATGGCCAACTGTAGATTTGCGGCACAATTACACATCCATTGTATACGTGGGGCCCACTGCATCGGGCAATTAATGGTCCCGATGTAGCCAAAAATTAAGACCCAAAGATCAAGTGGACCACACTGCAAAAAGTAGTGAGGGATTGAAGAAGCATTTTGGGGGTCACAGAAGTTTTGAACCTATATGATATTTGTTGTTCCTCTTCATCCACATCTGTGTGACCTTATTAACGGATTGGATGGAAAATAAACATTATGGTAGGCCCTACGAATGTTTTAACGGTGAGAATCATTCTCCCCACTGCTATTTGTAGTGTGGCCCACTTGAACTTTGGATATGAATCATTTTTCAGAAAATGTTCTATAATTATCTCGTCAAATGGATGAACAGTGTGGATATAATAAATACATAATTTTGGGCCATATAACTTTGATCTCCTTTGAACGGAAGCGGATTGGCTGGTATACCACACACCAGCTATATAGCTGATGTAGGTAAGTGTCGTGCGAAGACGAGCGCTGTCGCTCCTCGAGCTCTGGGTTGTACGAACGGTTCAAGGGAAATCAAAGTTTCATGGCCCACAGTGATGCATTTATTATATCCATAGGTACCGTTCATCCATTTCTCGAGATCATTTTAGAGCACTATACAAAAAATGAATCATATCTAAAGATCAAATGGACCACACCACAAATAGCAGTGCGATAATGATTTTCACCGTTGAAAAATTTGTAGGGCCCACCATAATGTTTATTTTCCATCCAATCTGTTCATAAGGTCACAAAGACCTGGATGAAAAATAAAAACAAATTTCATATTGATCCAAAACTTTTGTGACCCAAAAGGGTTTCAATGGTAGACGTTCAATCCCCCACTGCTGTTTGTAGTGAGGTCCACTTGATATTTAAATCTGTCTTATTTTTAGTCTTAAGGCTTACAACGAGATCGCCAAATGGATGGACGGTTTGGATATAACACATACCTCATGATGGGACCCATGGAACTTGCTTCATCCATTCATGGTAAATGAATTAACAATACAAATCTGGCCCAGTGTATGTGTGGGCTGATCGTACATGCATGGCCCACCGGAGATGTGGGCCACAATTACACGAGAGGCCACGCCCACTGTATACGTGGAGCCTGCTCATAGAGACCTCATTTGCGGTAGATGGACGGAGTGGAAACCCGAAATACAGCTCAAACTAAAGCCCAATTTAAACCTAAGCTCAGGCTTATTTGAGCTTAAGATCCTAATAAAGTAAAATGTTAAAGGAAACAAAACTAGTGCTGTACACGGACCGAGTTAGCTCGCTTGACTTGGCTCAAAAATTGAGCTTTAGTTTGAGCTGATTTTCGAGTTGAGTTGAGCTGATTTTTGAGCTCGAAATTTTTTTGAACCGAGTTCGAGCTTGCCCGAGCTCGACTCGACTTGGATCGAACCCAACTCGAATCAAACTCGGATCGAACCAGTTCGGTGACTCGGTTACTTTGATATTGATGTTGCTTACCAAGTGTTTGATGAAATGACTCAACCAAGTGTCGGCTGGTGGCAAGGAAGGTATGTTTAATCAAACAAATACCATTTGTTCTTGATTTTGATGTTGCCTATAAGGTGTTTGATGAAATACCTATAAAACTGCTATTGTTGTTTACATATAGTGAAAATTTGAAGATGCAGTCCATGTGTTGGATCGGTGAACTTGGCTCGATCTTGGTTCAAACTCGGCTCGAACTGCCCCGAGCTACTGACCGAACCGAGTCGAGTTGGCCAGTCAAGCTCAAGGATCGAGCCGAGCTGAGTTCAAGCTGAGGTCAACTAGTGGCCAAGCCAAGTCAAGTTGTGCCCAGCTCGACTCGGATCGACTCATGTACACCTCTAAGCAAAACAAAGGCTACGTGAACATCACCAGGCCTCTCGATTAAATCCGGCCCTATCCATATGGCTAACGTGTTGGGGGCCTTGTACAAAACCTTAGGATCTAGCCTCCTGAAACAAACCAGAATTATGGATAATAAAGCAATTAAATAAATCAAAGCATCAATCACACACCACACAAGAGATTTTTACGTGGAAAACCCTCAAAGAGGTAAAAACCACGGGACCATGTCCAGATCAACAATCCACTATGAAGTAGAACGTTACAACCTTCTTCACTCTCACAGGAGCGGATAAACAATAAGAGAAACAAAGAAAACGGAGAGATCTCACCGATTACGAGGACATAGAAGCGCTGAGATATAGATTGCACAGTAGATAACCTCCACGAGCATAATCTCCCTTCTATAAGCTTCCTCTCTCTCTTTTCCTCTCTCTCACCTTTGATAGCCCTAAACCCTTTAGCAAATCCCTTTGTAAAGCTTTAGGAAACCCTCTTGTTATATCTAAAAAGTCCTAGATATCTCCTATTTAAAGTTTTAGGAAACTCCTTTCCGCATCCCAGTTGCGAAAGGACTTGCGATACGAAATCCGCGCAAACTCGCGGAACGAATCTGCGTAGCTACGACTGGTCGTGCGGATCCCACGACCGGTCGAGTGCCACCCATGACTAGTCGTGCACCACCCACGACCGGTCGAGCACCCCGGAGAAATATTACCCAAAGTCGCTGGACTTTAAGTCTTGCCACGGCTTGAACCCACGACTGGTCGAGCGCCGCCCGCGAACGGTCGTGTAGGGCTCACGACTGGTCGACGACGGGACAAAAAATCCCATCAAACTCTCCCTTTTTTGTCCCAGGAGGGATTCACCTTCTTCAAGCCAGCCAGGTTTCTACAAACCTCAAACTTGCCCTTGAGCAAAGCCTTGGTCATCATATCTGACCCATTATCGTCCGTGTGGACCTTCTCAAGCTGTAACACCTTCTGTTCCAAAATATCCCTGATTCAGTGATACCGAATCTCTATGTGCTTTGACTTGGAATGCTGACTTGGATTCTTGCTCAAGTGTATAGCACTTTGACTATCGCAATAGACCACGTGCTCCTCCTGCTTCAGGCTAAGTTCCTGTAGGAACCTCTTCATCCAAAGCATCTCTTTACATGCCTCTGTGACTACAATGTACTCGGCCTCTGTCGTCGACAATGCTACGACCTTCTGTAGCTTGCTTTGCCAAGAAACCGCTCCCCCTGCAAATGTGAACATGAACCCCGATGTAGACTTCCTAGAGTCTATGTCACCTACCATATCTGCATCTATGTAACTCTCTAACACAGGTTTACCGTCACCATAGCATAGGCTTAACCTGGATGAGCCTCTTAGATACCGCAGTATCCACTTCACCGCTGCCCAATGCTCTTTGTTAGGATTGACAAGATACCGGCTGACAACACCAACCACATATGCTATGTCTGAGCGTGTACACACCATAACATACATCAAACTTCCTACAGCTGACGCATAGGGTATCTTCTACATCTCTTCCACCTCTGCCTTCGCCTTGGACACTGCCTGTTGCTCAATCTGAAGTGACCATCCAGTGGAGTACTGACCGGCTTTGCTGCATTCATATTGAACCGCTCTAGGATTTTCTCAATATACCGTTCTTGTGACAGCCAAAGCTTTCTGCTGCTTCTGTCACGGGTTATCTCCATTCCTAGGATCTGTCTAGCCGGGCCCAAGTCTTTCATCGCAAAAGACTTGCCCAACTCCTATTTCAGCCTTTCAATCTTCTTGATGTCTTTTCCCATGATGAGCATGTCATCAACGTATAACAGTAGAACTAAGAAAACACCATCTGAGAACTTGCGCGTGAACACACAGTGGTCCGACTCCGTTCTGTCATACCCATGTTTCAATATAAACGAGTCGAACTTCTTGTACCATTACCGTGAAGCTTGTTTCAGCCCATACAAGCTCTTCCTCAGCTTACACACCATATGTTCTTTGCCCTTGACTTTGAACCCCTCTGGTTGGTGCATGTAGATCTCTTCTTCCAGGTCACCATGGAGGAAGACAGTTTTAACATCTAACTGCTCTATCTCCAGATCCATACTAGCCGCCAACCCAAGTAACATCCGTATGGATGTCATCTTCACCGCTGGTGAGAATATCTCCTCGAAGTATATGCCTTTCCTCTGATCAAACCCTTTCACCACAAGTCTGGCCTTGAATCTTGTCTGTGAATTCTTCTGCTCAACCTTCTTTCTGAACACCCACTTGTTGCTCAAATCTTTTTTATCCTTATGCAGTTTCACAATATCGTAGGTGTGTTCTTATGCAAGGATTCCATCTCCTCTTGCATAACTTTCAACCACTCCTTCTTATGCTCGTCAGCTAGGGCTTCAGAATAATCTTCTAGCTCTCCTCCATTAGTCAGCATAATGTACTCATGT
This sequence comes from Magnolia sinica, assembly GCF_029962835.1. Classification (NCBI taxonomy): domain Eukaryota; kingdom Viridiplantae; phylum Streptophyta; class Magnoliopsida; order Magnoliales; family Magnoliaceae; genus Magnolia; species Magnolia sinica. The sequence continues at coordinate 8,880,066 of NC_080587.1, read as the reverse complement.
GGCGAGTACCTCTTGGACGGCTGTCTGTCCCTAGATGACCTCCTCACCTGTCGCTCAACAGGTGGATTAAGTGGGGGTTACTCCTCTGGTCCATCTTCTGAAGGAACTCCCTCGTCCTCTGCACCTTGTTGTACTCTCTCGTCATCAGGCACCATGAGAGGAGTAATCGGATCCATATCTTCTAGGTTACCTGAACTGGGCTGATTTTTCTCTGGCTTACCAATGTCTTATATACACTGATCTTCAAATAATACCACATCTCTGCACCTGACGAGCTTCTTCTTGGTCGGATACCACAATCTGTAACTGAATTTTTCATCACCGTACCCCAAGAACACACACTGCCTGATCTTCATATCGAGCTTAGACCTCTCATCCTTTGGTACGTGAACGGATGCCCTGCATCCAAATACCCTGAGATGACTGTACGATGGATCCTGTCCAGTCCACACCTTCTCAGGTACTTCTCCATTCAATGGGGCTGATAGAGACCTGTTTATCAAATACACCGCCGTGTGCATTGCTTCTCCCTAGAAAGTCTTGGGCAATTTCGCATGGGATAACATGCATCTGATTCTCTCAACAATGGTGCAATTCATTCGCTCAGCTACACCATTATGCTGAGGGGTCTTGGGAACCATCTATTCACGCCGTATACCCAGGGACTTGCAGTACTCATGAAAGTCGCCAATGTATTCACCACCATTGTCAGTGCGGATGCACTTCAATGATCTACCTGTCTCTCTCTCTTGACCATAGCAAGAAACAATTTAAACACACCAAAGATCTCGTCCTTGGATTTCAAAGTATAAACCCAAACCCTCCTAGATGCATCATCTATAAAAGTGACAAAATACAATGCCCCACCTAAGGTTTTTGTCCTCATAGGACCAAAAACATTAGAATAAACCAAATTTAATGCATGCACTTTATTAACATAAGAAACAGTCTTAATAAATGAAACTCTATGCTGTTTTCCTGATAAACAATCAAGACAGGTTTTGAGAGGCATACCTGTCACATCTGGAAGGAGCCGCTTCCTCGCTAGTAGCTGAAGCTCTTTTTCACTCATGTGGCCTAGACGCCTGTGTCACATGTTAATAACTGAATCTTCCGTTGCGTTCAACCCACCTTTGCACATACTGACACTTGCCTTGTAAAGGGTGCAACACTTCTTTCCTCTGGCTATGGTCAATGAACCCTTGATGAGCTTCCATCGCCCACCAGCAAACCGGTTTTCATAACCATCATTATCCAACCTTCTCGTTGACATCAAGTTGAGGCAAAGGTCTGGGATATGTCTCACATCCCTGAGAACCAATGTGCAGGCCACATTGGTCTTCACACAAATATCACCGACTCCCACGATTTTCGATATATCAGAATTTTCCATCTTCACGGTCCCATAGTCACCTGACTTGTAGCTTGTGAAGAAGTCCCTACGTGGAGTCGCATGAAAAGAGGCTCCTGAGTCTATCACCCAGTCGGTGTCCTGATTCGTAGCCGTGAGACATACATCATGATCTGTAGAAAGAATAACTACAACGTCGCCATCTAAAGTGACCGCAGTGGAATCTGATTCATCTTCCTTTCCTTTTCCTTTCTTATCGTTCTTCTTACCACGACATTCATGCTTATAATGACCATTCTTGCCACAATTCCAGCAATCTACATCCTTTCTGTTACTCGACTTGCCTCTTGATTTATCTCGGGCCTTCCCGCCCTTCCCGTTCTTTTCTGTCCCTCGTTCTTGTGTCACAAGGGCCTCTTGCTGAGTAGACCCCTGAGAGTTCCTCCTTGTCTCCTCATTGAAGAGACAGCTAGTAACCTGTTCTATGGATATCTTTCCGTCTGGTGCGAAGTTACTTAGAGACACCACCAATGTCTCCCAACTGTCAGGCAACGAACTAAGCAAAAGTAAAGCCTGCAATTCATCATCCAGGACCATCTTCATAGAGGAGAGTTGGTTCACTATATTGCTGACCTCATTCATGTGCTCGACCACAGAACCACCATCCTTGAACTTGAGATTCACAAGTCACCTTATTAGAAAAATTTTATTACCGGCTGTCTTCCTCTCATATAGTCCTTCTAATTTCAGCCATAGGCTAGCGGCTGAGGTTTACGTAGACACATGGTGGAACACAGAATCATCCAACCATTTCTAATAAACCCCACCGCCTTCCGATCCATCTTCTTCCAATCATCATCAGACATATCCTTGAATTTTGCTGATATGTCTAAAATTGGAGAATATAGGTCCTTGCAATAAAGCAAGTCCTCCATCTTAGCCTTCCATATGGTCCAGTTAGAACCATTGAGGCTGATCATCCTTGATGAGCCACCTTCCATAATTCCAAACCGATCCTACCTGTTCAATGAACTTGGCTCTGATATCACTTTGTTGGGGGCCTTGCACAAAACCTTAGGTTCTTGCCTCCTGAAACAAACCAGAATTATGGATAATAAAGCAATGAAATAAATTAAAGCATCAATCACACACCACACAAGAGATTTTTACGTGAAAGACCCTCAAAGAGGTAAAAAATAAGAGATCATGTCCAGATCAACAATCCACTGTGAAGTAGAACGTTACAACCTTCTTCACTTTCGCAGGAGCGGATAAACAATAAGATAAACAAAGAAAATGGAGAGATCTCATCGATTACGAGGACATAGAAGTGCTGAGATATAGATTGCATAGTAGATAACCTCCACGAGCATAATCTCCCTTGTATAAGCTTCCTCTCTCTCTTTTCCTATCTCTCACCTTTGATAGCCCTAAACCCTTTAGCGAATCCCTTTGTAAAGCTTTAGGAAACCCTCTTGTTATATCTAGAAAGCCCTAGATACCTCCTATTTAAAGTTCTAGGAAACTTCTTTCCGCATCCCAGTTGCGAAAGGACTTGCGATAGGAAATCAGCGCAAACTCGTGGAACGAATCTGCGTATCTACGACTGGCCGTGTGGATCCCACGACCGGTCGAGCGCCACCCACGACCGGTCGAGCACCCCGGATAAATATTACCCAAAGTTGCTGGACTTTGAGTCGTGCCACGGCTCGAACCCACGACTGGTCGAGCGCCGCCCACGACCAGTCGTGCAGGGCTCACGACCGGTCGACGACGGGACAAAAAATCCCATCATAACGGTGTACTATATACCGCTTGCCATGTGGATTTTTGTGATATGTTATTGCGAAGTAAGTGAAAGAGAGAAACGAAACCCCACGTCAAGAATTTTGCTTGGGTTGAAATGATTGTTTTGTCCGTATTTTTTGTTTTCCAAAATTACACTACTTATCACCTGTCAAATCAATCATAAGGTGTCACATGGCATGCCTATCTTTTTTGCCAATCATAATCCTTCTAGCTTTCTTTAAACCCTGGCCGTCTCAAAAATCACTAAATTGCCACCCCTAACATACTCTACTCTTCTTCACTTTCATGATCCCTCATCATTAGAGCTGGGCATTGAGTTGAGCTAGAATTTAGGGCTGATCTAACCCGATCCAATTTTGAAATAAACCTAACTCGACTCCCTACACCAAGTCTTGATCCGAATCTGGGTCTAGCTTGGACTAACCTAGACTGAGTCAAGTCAAGTACAACAGGTAGGTCAGATGAGATTATATATATATATATATATATATATATATATATATATATATATATATATATATATATATATATATATATATATAAAACTTGAGTCAAGTCGGATTTCAAATCGAGTCGAGTTAGTATCGAGTTGGATTACAAGACGAGTTTGTCGAGTTGTGTCATCCCATTTCAAGTGTCACCATATGACTGTTTTTATTGGACAACATCAAGGTGTTGAAAATAAATATAATCACTTTGTTATCGTGATCACTTGAAATCTTAGGTTGGAAATTAGAAATCATCTAAACGGGAAAATCTTCAAATTCTCATTTTATTTATTCCACCAGATTTAGTCAAATATGATGAGTGGTGACTCACAAGTAAAATATATAACACCTTGAGTCATATCTATACGAGAAAGTCTGAAAAGACCCACCGAACATGATCCACTCGCGATCCAGCGTCCACACTGCTGCATCAAAGAATTTATGGTTCCCATATGGCCCACTACACCTGAGCCATCGTGCATGTTTATCCCACTGTACACGTGGCCAGTATATGTGGGGCTGCCGTACAGGCAGAGCCCACTGCGCCCCTATCCACATGCATCATCCATTTATGGTTAGAATTAACACACTGATCTAGCCCACCGTTCATGTGGGCTGATTGTGCATATACATGGCCCACCGTAGATGTGGGGCACAGTATAGAAATTAACGGCACGAATCTGGGCCCCATACATGTGGGGCCATTGTACATATGGCCAGTACATGTGGAACCACTGTATAGGAGGCGCCCACTATAGACAAGGGACCCACTGCGACCTTCTCTCCGTGCATTTATGGTCAAGGATTTTTATTTTCTTTTTTTGTTTTGAATCTGGACCATCGATTATTTCTAATTTGATCATTAATCTATTTCCAATTTGGACCATCTATCTTATCCTCTAACACTATCAATCCCTTAATTATGTGAACCCCACTAGAATGAAGTGATGTGGCAAAAATCAATATGGTTAAGAAGTACTTGGGTTTTATGCATGATTTTAAATTGTTCTCCTGCTTTTTTCCACCTTAGAAGGGATGTTGATGTATTTCAAAATAAATCCATTTTTATTGTAAAACTACATTTTTCCACTTTTCAATTAGTGCTTGTTCCATGTTAGAAAACAAGATTTGGGAAATGTTTATAAACTTTTCCACTCCATGAACTCTTGTAAATTTTGCTACTTGTATGCACACGAGGCCGGGTTAGTGGAAAAATTAGCTCGGATATCAGTTAACTCGGGTGCCGACCTATTAAGGCCGTTTTTCTACAGTGCTAGACGTTATGTCATCTTACATGCTCATGAGTCGATAGTGTTAGGATCTATGCAGCTAGATCATTAGAGGTGTATTATTTGTCTAGCTAACACTTTCGCGAGCCAAGAGTGCATTTTTGTAATTACTCATGGAGTTTTACGTAAACGCTAGTTCGTTTGGAGTAATATATATTCTGTCATGAGAGAGAGTTATATTGTAGTTAAGAGTCGCTTGTTTATTTTTTTCCCTTTGAGCATAGTGAATTGGTATCAATTTATGGACGTACTAAAAAGGAATTACATAAATTTATATATCAGGATTTTGCCTCTTTTTTTTTTGGTTTATGATATCATCGTGTGTGGTTGAGAAGAGATTTTTCTGTTTCATCAAAACACATGCTTTTTGCAACACTAAAACACATATTAGAATGCCAACATGCCCTTATTTAATAGCCTTTTGTTTTAAAATAAAAAATTAGAAAAGACTTAAGTAGAAAAACACAAAAAAATAAAAAAAATAAAAAATTGTATCATAGATGTGCTCAACCACACTTATATATATATATATATATATATATATATATATATATATATATATATATATATAAAGCCTCTTTATTATTTAAGCCATAGTATAATAAAAATTGCAGCATTATACACCTCTCTAATAAATAAACTCTTCATCATCAAGTGTTCACAATATAAAACTCATGACCACCCATACATGCCTTCATCATCCTACCATTTTCTATTGACCATCCACAACAGGCAGTGGTGCTACTTGGCCTAATACACAGTAACTCTTAACCTGTTCCTCGTACGAGCTAGGGAGCTGGATTGATGGGAACATGTCCTTCCAGCATGATTTCTTCGTTGCGTTGATGATATACTGGCAACATTCATGTGTGAGCTCCAACTCTCCGGTCAGGTAGCCGTTTATGATCGCCACAGCACAATCTTCACCGACGTAATTCCAGCATTCATTCAGGATTATTGACTCATTGGGAGCATTGTCATTGTATGGCGCCAGATCAGGCACAAGATAAGTGTCTGCATCCGGGCCGTATGCTACGTCTCCTGCAGGCCCAAAATCAAAATAATCCGGGCTGTCTGCTATGTCTCCTACAGGCTCCAATGTGAAATCATCGGCGCCATTGGCTGGCTTGGATAGGTCATGAGCGAGGCGGGGTGAGACCCAAGTGGCCACAATTGCTAAGATCAGTAAGGTGGCTAGTTGGGTCATTTTCTCTGTGATGGTGGGCCTTGGTTTTTAGATGGCTGTGAAATGACTTGGGTCGCTTGAGGAGAGTAAGAGAGGGGAGAGTATTTATAGTGTTGGGCAATGTAATAACTAATACGTTCTACAAAACGTTTGTTATTATGGAGAGGTTTGTTTGAATACATGCCTAATTATTTAACAGGATATGATCAAGGATTTCTAGCCTTTGGATTTGGGGTCATATTTCAGTTATCCAAAACGTACCGTTTATATAGTGGGCCTCACAATCAATGGAAAATAACTTAAAAAGTAAAATCTCCCTGATTGGAATATGTCAACCTTTTGATCACTTTACCCATTTTACCTTGAATATGAACAGTCTACTTAATGTTAGATTAATCAAAGGTTTGAAATATTTTGATCTTTGGCGATTTCTTAGGCATATTCCATACACAGTGAATCCAATTAACGGTTTACATCATTGACAATGACTGTGATACAACGGCTAATGTCATGAGGTGATGTACTCTTAGCAAACCTCTATTATGGAATGCTCTGCTGTTGCATGGCTAGAAATTCAGTTTTACTTGAGTAATGGCGAGTGTACCTCAGGGATCGGTTCTGTCTTGCATGAAGCAACGTGGAACATATGAGAAAGATTCAAGCCATTCATCAGGTATGCCCCACCGAATAGATTTTTTATTATTATTTTTTTTCTTTTTGCAGAAAATAAGGTCAGAGTGCTCATTTGGTTGGCCCATGGGTAAAAATTAAATGAAGAGCTAAAATCAAGGAACTATATGTATTGAATGTTTATCTGGCCACCTGATAAATGGCTCACCCCTTGACTCATGTGACGACTCAAGACTGAATGATTCGGTCTAAGCCACGGACTACTCAAAAAACCATGATGAGGATGGTTAGAAAAGGAGAAATGGGTTGTAAATTATTCTGCCATGCAATTTACCTGGGACCTTTTAAGGATCTGATGGTCTTCACCATCTTAAGACCTCCGCAAAGATACGGATGATTTACATCCGATCCCAATTGAATTCTTAACATTTTCTAGGTATGCACCAGAACCGAGCAACATCAACAACATAGTTATAGAACCATGCCAAAACAGTGAGAAAATGACACAGCGACAGACTTTGTCCATAGTGTATATCATCGATGGTGTTCGGGAAATTTTGCGACGGAATGAAACGAACGGTAAGTGTGAATCTCAGTTTCAAGATGATTTTATTAGATACTAAAAAGTGACGGACATTGTCCGTCGCTAATTTCCGTGGCAATTCCGTTTTCAGCACTTTGCTTTAACCACATGTCAAAAGCGAGCTTAAGCACGGCTATATAGGATTCGTACTCTGCAATGTTATTTGTATATTCAAAATTAAGTCTGCTGATCAATGGTCATTCCTCTCGGGATATTCTCCATATACCAGTTTAAAAATTGCAATGGATTGCAGGTGTAGGCACTATTAAATTAGAGACGGTTATAATCCGTCGCTAAATTGGTCGTTACTATTTTGCTACTACCTATCATTTTTATTTTTTTTTTGGTTTGTTTAACCATGGAAACTTGCATCAGAGTTCTATCATCCAAATTGTGGACCCAACTTCAAATGAGGTCTACCCAAAATTTTGATTGAATGGATAATCTTCACGTCTTACAAAAGATGTCTTTTTGGTTATTGTTGAATTTGGACAATCGATTATTTTCCATTGGATCATTGATTTATATATCAAAAAATAGCTCAGTTTATGATAATCCTTCAACATGAATTTTGGACCACGACCCATTTAAAGTGGGCCCACAAGGGTGACCGTTGTATACATGGGGCTGTTGTAATCTCTCTATGTGCATCATCCATTACAAGGGGGCCACTGCAATCCTTTCTATGTACATCATCCATGGTCAAGGAATTAATGGTCCTTGATGACGTGGCTGAATGCCCTGTAGCTCGTAACCGTGGAATTCATGAATCGCAGTTCAAACCGTCCAAATTTCCGAACCAGCTTTATACTTGTCTATCCAAAAATCCGATTGAATGGATGATCCTAACCTCCTATAATATATATAATTTGAACCGCCCATTATTTTCAGTTTGATTGTTCATCTATTTCCATTTTGGACCATTTATCCATCCTCTAACACTATCAATTCGTTAATCATGTGAACTGCACTGGAATGAAGTAATGTGCCTAAAATCAATATGGTAAAAAACTAACCCATTGTGGTAAAATCCCTCAGTGGTAAACTCACAAGAGTTTCAACACGAGGTCATGGGTTAGAGTACCCATTATGGTGAAATCCCATTGTGGTGTGTGTGTAAGGCCAGCTCAAAGGAAAAATTATCTTGGGTGTTGTACATGCTTCCTAAAACTAACGTTGATGATCCTGTGCCCAGCTCCACTCGGATCGACTCGTCTACACCTCTAAGCAAAACAGATGGTACCTGAATCTCACCGGGACTCTCGGTTAAATCCGGCCCTACCCATATAGCTGACGGTGTACTATTCACCGCTTGCCATGTGGATTTTCGTGATATTTTATTGCGGAGTAAGTGAAAGAGAGAAACAAAACCCCATATCAAGAATTTTGCTTGGGTTGAAATGATTGTTTTGTCCTTGGTATTTTTTGTTTTCCAAAATTACACTATTTAACATCTATCAAATCAATCACAAGGTGTCACGTGGCGTACCTATCTTTTTTGCCGAGGAGAACCAATGAATAGGAGGAATATGTATGCATATAATTATCATTCCATAGCATTTAATCATCATTCCGTAGAGTATATATTCATTATTTCATAGCATACAATCCTTCTAGCTTTCTTTAACTCCTAGACTTCTCAAAAATCACTAAATTACCACCCCTAACAACTGTAAATACTCTTCTTCACTTTCATTATCCCTCATCATTAGAGTTGGGCATCGAGTTGAGCCAGAATGAGTTAGGGTTTATCTGACCCAATCCAATTTTGAAATAAACCTAACCCGACTCCCAATCGAGTCCTGATCCAAAAATAAGTCTAGCCTGGACTAACCTAGACTTGAGTCAAGTCGGATTTCAAATCGAGTTGAGTTAGTATCAAGTTGGATTTCAAGTCGAGTCAAGTTATTGGATGACCCGAACTCAACTTGGTTTGAGTTCGGATTGAGTGACGTTTACTTGGTTCGGATCAAGTCGGGTCTAAACGAGTTTGTTGAGTCATGTCATCCCATGCCTAGCTCTACTAATCACTCACTACTCACCAATAACTCTTTTCATACCTACAATCTCATACCTCAAACCACCCATCCACTAAGGAAAGGAAGAGAGTGAAAGGAGAGCAAACCTTCTAGCTTTAGGTCAACCTAGCCTACATGATTACATCCAAACACCCGAGCCACTGAAAGGCTGATCCAATTTGCTCCAATCAATCCTTGGGATAACTGTTCAACAATTCATCCAGCTTAGATAAGCTTCATTTATATTCATATCAGTATTGTGCATCATTATTCCCTTTCTCAGCCCTTTACTTTCTTAGTCAATACGCCTAGCAGAACAGACGATCGAGGTGGGTGGTCAGCCGGATGTGATCAAATTGGTATGATAAACCAAATTGGAACTCAATTGATCATGATCTTATAACTTAAGGTTGATATTTACTTCTACTCATAAGGTACTGAAGCGAGAGCCACTATGTAGTAGCTATCTATGATAGAACTAGGACTAGGTTTAAAAAAAAAAAGATAAATGAAAAGTAGATATATGTCTTTAATGTGGGGCCTCAACATCTTCTTCATGTGCTGCTTTTATAACTTGTTGATGTAGTGAAACCTTTCTATAGGTTTTCTTATTGCTTTCAAATCATTCGCGCTCATGTCGCAGTTCTAGATATGAGAATCTCATTGACTGATTTAGAACTGCTAGCTTACATTGGGAAAAAAGGACTCCAGCGAGATTCGAAATTTCCAGCTTTTTGGATCTTCTTGTCGTAGTTGTTCTTTTGCGGAGATGTTCATGACCCACTAATGTAACGTCTCGGAAAAATCTGTGCAAAGACCTGAGTATCACCTTAGGGAGAAATCACTAGGACCGAATCATTTAGAAATTAGACAAAAATTAATTAAGTACTAAACTGAATTGATTAGTAGATTAGCTTGAACTGCTTTCTATACGAATTGTAAAACCCAAAACCAGTAGAATCGCTAACTCTACATTACCTAAAAACTTAGGATAAATCTCAAAACCCAATTGCTCTCAGGAGCACACTGAAACCTGGTATCGAACCTGGACCGTGCGTCGAAAATCCAATGACCGTGAAACTTTAAGGTTATGACCGCCTTACTGGGCTTGACAAGCATTGCGGGAATCAAGTCCAAATAGTATCCAGAAACGCATAACTTGAGCTTGGAGCGAAGTGTGTGAGAAACAGACCATCAGATTCTGACCCAACTACACCCTTGGGTCAGGGACATTTTCCTATACATGTCAGTGTACTTGTGGCCCTGATCGAGTGACGATGGCCGTTGAACTGAAACTGGTCCTCCACGGTTGATCCACAAATCCGATCGGACCGAAATCTTATCCTGACCTAGATCCATTGTCAGGGGACTTTCTTCAGACCGTATGCAGGTAATGGACCTCCAGATGAGCTCCGTTGGCCCGAAACAGATGCTTTTTGGCTATACCCTAAGTACACCATGGCCTTGGGGCCATTTACATCACTTCTGGGCTATATAAGACCCTTAACCCACCCATCTCTCATTCCGTACGAATTTCCTAACCCTAGGAGAGAGAAGAGAGAAAAGAGGAGAAAGGAGTGAGGAGAAGAGAGTGAGATCTGTGGTTTGTTGTTGGGATTCACTCCCACCACTCCACGTGCCGAATCATCCCTCATGTATCGTTACACCGTCGAATCCATGTGAGGAGAAGAGAGTGAGATCTATGGTTTGTTATATTGGTACATGCGGCTGTATGTTGTTGCAGAATGCTCTACCCATGTGTGGGCTTAGCAAACTTCACCTAGAAACTTCACCTAGCTTAGCCGTTCCCGAACCAAAGATGTAGGCGTTCCAAAATTGCAATTTTGGTGTAGTGACAGTCATAAACACAAGGCGTTTTGGAAACAAAGGGCCAGGAAATAATCACAGTCATGAGAAACTAATCATGTTTTCCATATTACATCTAAAGAGTTATCCAGCAACGCTTGATCAAACATAGAGAATTGCAAATACCTCATTCAAAGAGCTATCCAAAAGCTTAGCAAAAGCTATGGAAACAGAATGCTAGGAAATAAAGTTAACTACCCAAAATGGCTACTTCTTTTAACTGAATCTAAAGTTCAATGTAATTCTTCAAGAAAAAAAAATTGTTTTGTAGAAAAAAGGAAAAATAAATACTTGTTATGATGATTGTAAAAGGTAAGTTTACCTCCAAGAGCCCACTTGTGGCTGGTTGCATTTGAATAGAAGTCTCTATAATCTGAAAATTTTTGCTCATAAGTATAAAATCCGTAGTCACTCAGCAGTATCTCAACTTTCTAAAATTAACATAAAATCAGAACTAAAGTTGTCTTAGGCTAGGCATTTGGAGCAAAATCATCATGCTATAGATGGTCAAGCTTACTCCACTTTTATCTTGTAGAATGAAAATAACTATGAAACCCTGCATATTCTAGTTTTCTCAACTATGAAACACTTAGGTGAAACTGCATTATTACCTAAGTTAGAAACACTGGATTTCATTGCCAGAGTTTGCCAAGAAAGCAGCCATCTTATCCAGTGCCAAAATCCTAGAGATTCAATTCAAGCTTTGGCTTTGATCCTGCTGCAGTTAGGAAATCACACGATGAGCTGAATAGAATATCTGATATATGTATATTGAAAATAGTGGTTCATGCACTTGAGGTGCAAAAATTAAGAATCATATACGTTGATCGTGCCTGTTGACTCACCAAACAAGCCTAACGTTACAATGCGGGAGGATGAGATCGAAAGGATCGCATTCTCTCTTACCCTAAATCGATAAATGTAAGCAGCTTAAAAGCCTCAGAGAATCTCCAACGCGAGCAAATATATCTGCACCTGCATGGATCAAACACTGCCTTTCTCCTCCAACTGACTATTCCACTACAAACTAGCTGCAAACAATCATTAATATATGCAGCATCCAACTATATACAAGCTCCAATGCACATCAAATAAGCAATTCCATTGCATATCACTAGCAAACACCCCATTTTGCCTACAGCCGCATTCTTGCAGTTTTTCAAATCCATAAATTTAAAATGGGTATACTCAAAATCAATCAGGGTTGTAAATATTTATTCCTACAACAATTACTATAGAAGATGAAAGGAAATAAAAAATAAAAAATAAAAAGAAAGGAAATTACAGCCATAGAATTTGGAGAGCACTTACCCAACATGAATTTCAATTCCCAAATTGAAAATGGATACTCAAAATCATTATTGTTGTAATTATCAATTCCCATGCTAAATTACTACAGTAGTTGCAAAAAAAAAAAAAAAAAAGTAAAGAAAAGAAAAGAAAAGAAAAACTACATTAGTTACCAACAATTTGTTTATCCATTAAAAAAAAATCTTACACCATTTCTTGGTTGGATTCTCCACTGATTTAGGCATTCACCACTCACATTCTCTGACATCCAACATGGCACACCCTTACTAGATTAAGCTGTTCGTCACTAAGGACTTACCTTTTGTACACATTCACTAAGGAAATTAAATGGATTTTCCAGCGAATGCACAGTCAGAAGGAAAGAATATACCTAGTGTATATGCAATGGAAAGAAGCCGATTGACTGAATGGCTAGGATTGATTGATGGATGTGACTTGGTTTGGTGATCCATTCATGGTGGTCCAACCAGATGATGGTGGATTACTGAAAGGCCCACCTGTAGCACCTCCCTTTAACTCATAATTTTTTTAACTATAATTTAGAATCAGAAATTCTGGGATAATCATTAGGGGGGAAATTCCATACCTACAAGGCGATGAAGAATCTGCAAACGAGAAAATCAAAGAATAAGTACAGAGCACGAAATACATTGAACATCTTCTAAATTACATGAGAAAAAGAAGAAGAGGAAGATGATTGAATCTACACCTACCCCAATTGATTTACATACACTTATAATGCATTTGGGAATTGAAACAGGGAATTGTCCAGTGCTCGTAGAGCACTAGAAATTAAAGAGTGCTCCTAGTTGCATGGGGATGCCAAATGGTATCCTTCATTCTTCTCAATGACTGAGTTGTAAGTGCATGTCAGATGTACAAGCATTCTTATTTTGAGTTATAAGATTACAAAAGGCGAAAGCAACCAAAAAGGCAACCGTAGTGAAACCACATGCAGAAAATTACGTGCAAAGGGGTTGGTTTAAACAATGAACACGCATCATGCTCTCTTCTTTGAGCACAAATACAAGAAAGGCCTCTTTCAAGCCATGCTGCTGATCCTGCCACAACCTTAGCTGTAGCAATAAAAGGTTGGTAGGAAAGAAATTTTGAGTTTTCAAATTGGAAAATGTCCATCAAACAATTAGCTATCTGCAGTGAAAAACAAAGATCTTCTAAAGACCACAACAAAAATTCATTCTGTAAGTTCATTTATAACATATCTCCAGTATGATAAGATAAACCTATAGAGATCAATAGAAAAATAGTAACATTTGAGGAAACAGGAAAAATAAGAACACAAAACCCAACAGTACAATTACACAAATTTCCATGCAAAAAAGAAACTAAGAACATTACAGAACTGCCAACAAGAAACACTTCATATTTCCTACATTACATATTAAGACTTGTGAAGCTGAATGAACCTTTTAAAAAAAGTGAAAAAAATTGCTAATCCAAGAAAAACCCAAAAAATCTATTTCACAAATGCAAAAACCCAATCATTTAAATGGAGTCTGAAATCAATACAAGTTCCAAAAACAAAGATCAAGCTTAAAAAAGAAAACTTACCCTTTTCAGAAAATAGAAAATCAAGGCCACACATCAAGACTCAATCATTGAAGTGGAAAGAAAAAAGAAGAAAGAAATCGACTTGAACTTGGCTAGAGCTGGCCCAAGTCGTCATCACCATTGAAGCCTTATGGGGTCGGCTTCTTTTTTCAAGTCCAAATTGAAATTGACAGATTTAGAGTTCAGAGCCAAGAAATCCCTGATATGAATGCCAACTTTTCAATCTGGATATTTCCGCTTCACTAAACTAATAAATGCAGTTCATTACTAAGTGCTCCAAATGCACCCTTGAGTTGCATAGATATCTTGACATCTCGGTCCAAATTCAAAATCGTACTCCTGAGTGCATTTGGATGCACTATCACATTGAATTACAATTATTAAATTTTGAGTCCCATGTCAGCATTCAATTCAAGTTGCTTGGCCATCTGAAGGCAGCCCTGTTCTAAATCATCAAGGAAGGAAGAGTGTTAAGATTCTAGGGAATAAAGGTACCTTCATGGTCAACCCAAGTACCCAGGTTATTCCAAGACAAATCTGGAGGTTTTGAATTTGCAACATAACCATTTCAACATTGTACCAGCTGATAATGCCTGAGAAGCATGCTCACTCCCTGCTAGGTCAACAAAATTTTGTACCTCCCTGCTAGATCAACAAAATTCTGTACTGAAAGAAGCAAAAGAAAACCATTTATTATGTTTTTCCACTCTCTTTATAGGTAGTATTTTTCATACATGGCATCTTCATATTGTTTTGAGACTTTTTCAGCACATTATCCACATTAAAGTACAGGTGGGATCCACATTTCTTTAACATGAGCCATTGATCTGGCAGGCCTGGTTATTGGACTCACCATGCCTCATTATATTCTTTATCAAAAGATAATGGCCATCTGATGGAAAATGGACAACTAAAAGTAACCAATTGCCTACATTTCATGGGTGAGTCCCAATCAGAGAGTATCACCCCCAAGGGGTGCCCTGGGCCTAGTGTAAAACCAATGACCTACACCACGGGGATTATTTGAACAATGTGGATCGTGAAGATGTGCAGTCTGCATAATTAGCTTTTTCTGCCAAGCATATGATCAATCAAAGAATAGTATATATCCTCTGGGTAATGTGTTCTATATCAGTGATCTTTTCAAGAAGTACACAGGGAAGCAAATGATTCGAGCAACTTCTTGCAAAAGTAAAAATTCCTAGGGTCAATAGCAATAAGGTTGGTATTCCACCATTGAAATCCTGTGTCATGATTATACTTTTATGTTCTCTCACTTCCATCAATGAAATCTATTAATGATTTAAAAGAAGTAGAATTGAAAGTGAAGTTGCAAGTAAAAAACACAATTCATATACACACCTGTCGATGTAGATAATTTAGCTCGACGACATCATTGTCAACAATACCTAAGCAGACTGAGAAGAGAAAATACATAATTAGTCTAAACAATTGCAGCATAAAGCAAAATACTATAGTTACTGAAACAACAATAAAGAGCAAGTACCAAAATACTATAGTTACTGTAAGTGATGAAAGTTAATTCATGGATAAGCAAAAGCATTAATCAATCTAAACAAATGCAGCATAAAGCCAAAGATCCTGACATTGAAATCAAGACATGATTATCATGCTATTGAATGTTCAGCAGAAAAAGTTTTTGAATTTACATCAGAAGAATGGTCTGATGCCTTCACCTAAAAATAGCAAAAGTTGACTAAGAAATTGAATGGGCTGTGCAATCACATTGTTGCAAAGAACAACAAAATTAATCTAGAACTCTTAACGGAAGCTTGGATACTGTATGGATATATCAAATAGCAAGTGAAAACAGATAGGCAATTGCTTCAGTATTGATTTGGGGAAGGCAACTAAATGTCAATGTGCACAACAGTAACACTGTCCATGTCTTGATTTTCACCCCAAATCAAGGGTTGATTTATCTTACTTTGGATTTGGAAGGAAATCAAACGGCCAATTAATAAAAAGTCCTGGTTGTGAACTTGTTTCTCCCTGGTGTTATTTGAGAAAGATACAGACCAAATTGCTCATGCATCGAATCTATTTAGACAGTAACAAACCCTGGCCGCAAGTTCCACATTTGTATCTACCATGTTCATGAAGCTATCATTCGAAAACCGAATCTCATATTAAAAAAACTAAAGAAACATTAAAAAAAGAAAAAAGCAAAAAAGAAAAAAGATGACTTACCAAGAATCCGACGATTCTAATTCATGGGTACAAGCATCTTCACATCGCTGCAACCATCAAGGTGTCTCTCCATACACAACCACTCGCAACTTCAACCCCCCATTTGTGTAGAATGATTCAGGCATACTCCCATTGTCCTCTAGTTCAAAAGAAGAGGTGTCATATGTTGAGATGTGGAGCCACATCTAGGGGATGCACGACCGGTCATGGGGTCCGCTCGACCGGTCATGATCAGTCGTGGATTGGCTCAACTCAAAGTTCAGCGAGCATTAGTTTTTTGGGTCCGAGGTGCTCGACTGGTCGTGGGCCATGCTTGACCGGTCGTGGGATCCGCTCGACTTGTCGTGCAGTCTGCTCGACCAATCGAGGTTACGCAGATTCGTTTTCGGACTTGATGCGGACTGCGGAAAATTGAGTCGCTTTTCACAAGGGTGTGAAAGGGAAGTTGCCAAAACTATAAATTGGGGTCCCTAGGGCTATTCTAGGGTTAAGGTGAATATTGGAAAATATTTCTAAGGTGTGGGCAAGGGATTTTCTCTGTATTTCCAAGGGAGAGGTCAGTATATTGCCTTGTAATCTTCGTTTTTCCTTCATAGTGGAAGTTTGCATCCGTGGTTTTTTACCCTAGTTTGAGGTTTTTCCACGTATATCTTGTCTTGTGATTTGTTTGAATTGCTTTGATCTGTTTCTAGTTTATATTTCTTCTTGTTTATCGTTTGTGGGTGCGACCAGAGATTGGATCTCGGTTCACTCCGTTGTTGGCGTGCTGCGCAACAACTGGTATCAGAGCCAGGTTTAGTTCTATTGGGATGCGAAAGGGGAGTTGTCTAAACTATAAATAGGGATCCCTAGGGGTTTTCAAGGGGATAGGGAGTTATTCTAAAGTGTGGGCAAAGGGTTTTCTCTATACATCTAAATGGAAAAGGTTAGTACATTGCTTGTAATCTTCGTTTTTCTTCATAGTGGAAGTTTGCATCCGTGGTTTTTTTACTCTTGTTGGGGTTTTTCCACGTATATCTTGTCTTGTGGTTTGTTTGGAATGCTTTGATTCTATTTGTAGTTTATATTTCTTTCTGTTTATCGTTTGTGGGTGAGATCGGAGATTGGATCTTGGTTCACTGCGCAACAACTGGTATCAGAGCTATTGGTTTAATTTAAGTGAGAGCGATGATGGAAGAAGGAAAAATTAGAATTGAGAAGTTTGATGGTTTAAACTTTGCCTTCTGGAAGATGCAGATGGAAGATTATCTATATCAGAAGGACCTCTATATTTCTCTAGGAGGAAAAGAGAAGAAATTAGAAAAGATGACAGATGATGAATAGTTTTTACTGGATAAGAAGGCTTTAGGAACAATCTGACTCTCTTTGTCTAAGAGCGTCGCCTTCAACATATCCAAGGTAAAAACTATAAAAGAATTAATGGAAGCCCTAGCCACCATGTATGAAAAACCCTCAGCGTCCAACAAGGTTCATCTTATGAAATGGCTATTCAACATGAAGATATCAAATGGTGGGAGCGTGGCTGAACATCTAAACGAGTTTAATAGAGTCACGAGCCAGTTGGAATCCGTTGGCATTGTTTTTGAGGATGAGGTCAGGGCGTTATTGATCTTATCCAGTCTGCCAGTCTGTTGAGATGGTTTGGTGATTGCTGTGAACAATTCTTCAGGGTCGACAAAGCTGAAATTTGATGATGTGGCCGGTCTAATTCTCAGTGAAGAATCTAGAAGAAAGGCATCGGGAGTTTCATGGGATTCAGGGAATGCTCTAAACGTTGAAGGAAGAGGAAGATCGCTGAACAAAGAAGGCAATAAACACATGCGTTCTAAGTCGAGGAAGAAGTCCAAGGGACCGAAAGACAAAGACGGGTGTTGGCACTGCGGTAAGAAGGGGCATATGAAACGTGATTGTAGGGCGCTCAAGAAACAAGAAGGAAGCTCTCAAGGCGGGAAGGATTCAGTGAATCTATCTGAGGAGAGTGACACAGAGGCGTTGATCTTGTCTCTTGATGCAAGGAATGAGTCTTGGGTTATAGACTTGGGTGCTTCGTTTCATACCACTTCGTGTAAGGAAGGTCTGCGTGATTATGTATCAGGTAACTTTGGGAGAGTCTAACTGGGTGATGATGAGTCGTGTAGTATTGTTGAAAAGGGAGACGTTCATATAAATCAGAAAGACGAAATGGCATTAAAATTAAAAGATGTCAGACATGTACCGAGTTTGAGAAGGAATCTGATCTCAGTGGGGCAGTTGGCCGATACCGGTTATGTGACGATATTCACCAGTGATTCCTAGAAGATCATAAAAGGTGCCTTGGTGATATCTCGAGGCAAGAAGGAAGGTACTTTGTACGTGACTTCATGATCGTATAGTTCACTCGCAGTCGCATCAACTGGAGTGAATGGACAGTTATGGCATCAGAGGTTAGGATATATGAGTGAGAAAGTGATGAAAGTTCTATTGTCAAAAGGGAAGTTACCAGGGCTGAAGTCTATTGACTTGGAATTTTACGAGGACTGCGTGTATGGCAAGCAGAAGAGGGTAATTTTCAAGAAGATGGGACGCGCTCCAAAGACGCATCTGTTGGAGCTTGTACACACTAATGTGTGGGGACCAACACATGTATTATCTCTTAGTGGCTCACGTTATTTTGTTTCTTTTATTGATGATGCTAGTAGAAAACTGTGGGTCTATTTCTTAAAATATAAATCTGATATATTTGATGTATTTAAGAAGTGGAAAGTTATGGTAGAAAACGAGATAGGTAAAACAGTAAAATGTCTCAGATCTGATAATGGGGGAGAGTACTGGGATAAAAGATTTGAGGACTATTGTGTAGCAAATGGAATCAAACATCAGAAAACGATTCTAGGGACACCGCAGCAGAATGGTGTGGCTGAGCGCATTAACAGGACCATCCTTGAGTGTGCTAGAAGCATGAGGTTACATGCAGGGTTGCCTAAGACCTTTTGGGCAGATGCTGTGAATACTGTCGCATATCTCATCAATGGAAGTCCCTCAGTACCATTAGATGGTGGGCTACCAGAAGAAACGTAGACTGGGAAAGAAGTGAATCTTTCACATCTCAGAGTGTTTGGTTGCACTTCATATGTTCACATTGATGCAGAGCACAGAAACAAGCTGGATGCGAAGTCCAGGAGGTGCACGTTTATAGGCTACGGGCAGCATGATTTTGGCTACAGGTTTTGGAATGCAGAAAACAGGAAAATCATCAGAAGCAAGGACGTAGTCTTCAATGAAAAAGTGATGCATAAGGACTGTGTGTAGGAAAATAAGGCCGAGGAGAAAGAATTCGTAGAGTTGGAAGAGTTACAAGACACGGGTGTTACAACGCCACAGGATGATCATGCACAGGAGTATTATGAGGCAGAGCCACAGACACCGGTTGTGAGGAGGTCTACTCGGGAGAGGAGACCCAGGGTCCGATACTCACCCTCCTTACATTATCTACTGCTCACAGATAATGGTAAACCAGAGTGTTTTGAAGAGGCATTACAGTCGGATACACGGGTTAAGTTGGAGCAAGCCATGGATGATGAGATGGACTCTCTTGAGTCTAATCATACATGAGAGCTAGTCACTCTACCCAAGGGTAAGAAAGTTCTTCATAACAAGTGGGTTTATAGATTGAAGGAGGAGCACGATGGTTCGAAATGGTACAAGGCTAGACTGGTTGTAAAAAGGGTTTCAACAAAAGGCAGGTATCGATTTCACTGAAATATTTTTACCGGTAGTGAAAATGTCTATGATTCGCATGGTCTTGAGTATAGTGGCTACAGAGGACTTACATTTAGAGCAGTTAGATGTTAAGACAACCTTTCTTCATGGGGAACTTGAAGAAGAGATATATATGCATCAGCTGACAGGATACGTGGCACCAGGAAAGGAGAACAAGGTGTGCAAACTGAAGAAGAGTTTATATGGTCTGAAGCAGGCCCCGAGGCAGTGGTACAAGAAGTTCGATAGTTTCATGTCGAGAAACGGTTTTAGGAGATGTCATACAAACCACTGTTGTTATTTGAAGAAGTTTGATACATCGTACATCATCCTTCTTCTGTACGTTGATAATATGCTTGTGGCCGGTTTAAGCATGAAGGATATCTCAGATCTCAAAAGACAATTGTCTAGAGAATTTACCATGAAGGATTTAGGAGCTGCAAAATAAATCCTAGGCATGAGGATCAAGCGTGACAGGGAAAACAAGAAACTGGTTTTGTCACAGGCAGAGTACATAGCCAAGGTACTTAATCGATTCAATATGGGAGGTGCTAAGCCGGTTAGCACTCCATTAGCCAACCACTTCAAGCTATCTAAGGAGCAAGGTGCAAAGACATAGGAGGAGCGGGACTACATGGATAAAGTCTCATACGCATCAGCTATTGGGAGTCTCATATATGCTATGGTGAGCGCGAGACCAGACATTGCTTAAGCAGTGGGAGTTGTTAGCAGGTTCATGAACAACTCTGGGAATGAACATTGGGAAGCTGTGAAGTGAATCCTTAAATACTTGGTAGGTATAAGGATGTAGGGCTGTGCTATGGTAGATCGAAAGTTAAGCTACAAGGCTATGTGAATTCAGATTTAGCAGGAGATATCGATAGCAGAAGAAGCACTACAGGTTATGTCTTTACTCTGGATAGTGCTGCAGTCAGTTGGGTCTCTCAGTTATAGAAGATAGTATCTATCAGTACGACAGAAGCATAATATGTTGCGGCTACAGAAGCGTGCAAGGAGATGATGTGGATGCAAGGTTTCATGGAAGAGTTGGGTAAGAAACAGGCAGATTGCAAGCTGTATAATGATAGTCAGAGTGCAATACACTTGGCTAAGAATTCAGCCTTTCATTCAAGGACCAAGCATATTGCCATTAGATATCACTTCATATGTTCGTTACTGGAAGATGGATCGATTATTCTGGAGAAGATTCATACAAGTGAGAGTCCTGTAAATATGCTGACCAAGGCGGTCACACGGGAGAAGACCAATCAAAGCTGAACAGAGCTTCAGCTTCTCCCGTGTGACAGGGAGGTGGTGCACTCCGAATGAAGAAGACAAAAGTTTATGGCAATGTGTCTCCAAGTGGGAGATTGTTGAAATGTGGAGCCACATCTGAGGGAGACAAGACCGGTCGTGGGGTCCGCTCAACCGGTCGTGATCAGTCGTGGATCGGATCGACTCAAAGTCCAGCGAGCATCAGTTTTTGGGTCCAAGGTGCTCGACCAGTCGTGGGCCATGCTCGACCGGTTGTGGGATCCGCTCGACTGGTCGTGCAGTCCTCTCGACTAGTCGAGGTTACGCAGATTCATTTTCGGATTTGATGCAGACTGCGAAAATTTGAGTCGGCTTTCGCAAGGGTGCGAAAGGGAAGTTGCCAAAACTATAAATTGGTGTCCCTAGGGCTATTCTAGGGTCAAGATGAATATTGGGAAATATTTCTAAGGTGTGGGCAAGGGATTTTCTCTGTATTTCCAAGGGAGAGGTTAGTACATTGCCTTGTAATCTTCATTTTTTCTTCACAGTGGAAGTTTGCATCCATGGTTTTTTACCCTAGTTTGGGGGTTTTCCACGTATATCTTGTCTTGTGGTTTGTGTGAATCGCTTTGATCTGTTTCTAGTTTATATTTCTTCTTGTCTATCGTTTGTAGGTGAGACCGGAGATTGGATCTCGGTTCACTGCGTTGTTGGCGTGCTGCGCAACATCATGGATTCGGGATTTCGACTGCATCTTGTCTTCACGTTTTCCACAAGAAGAATCTGCAAAGATGAGGCACATTTTATTAAGTTAACACCTAAGAACTTGGGATTAGAATCTATCTACTTGGGTGTCGATTTTCGGGGCGTTACAACAATCCTCCCAATTTCTGACAATGCTCACAAGCTTTACAAAACTCATGAGTATCTTTGAACATAGTGGGCCAGTAAAAGCCGCATTGCAGAATTTTGGCTTTAGTCTTTTTAGTGGAAAAGTGACCACCATAGGACCGAGAGTGATAAAAGGAGATGACAGTCTGGTGTTCATTGTATAGCACGCATCTCCTTAGAATTTGGTCTGTGCAATATTTAAATAAGTAAGGATCATCCCAGAAAAACTTACGTACCTCAACGGAGATTTTTTTTTTAAAAAATCTTGTGCAGTTCAATATGTCGGCGTGAAACCTGTGACAAGATAATTTGCAATGTTAGCAAACCAAGGTAATTGAGAGAGTTGAAAAAATTGTTCGTTAGGGAACATGTCGCTTATCGGTGTCGGCTTAAGGGAATCGGGAAGATCAAGCTTAGAGAGATGGTCAGCCACTACGTTCTCTACTCCTTTTTTTATATCGTATTTCTATGTCGAATTCTTGGAGTAGAAGGATCCATCTTATCAAACGAGACTTAGCATCATTCTTGGAAAGAAGGTACTTTAGAGCTGCATGATCAGTGTAAATGATTATCTTGAATCAGATCAAGTAGGACCTAAATTTGTCCAAAGCGAATAATACGGATAAGAGTTCCTTCTCCGTAGTAGAGTAGTTCACTTGGATAGAATTTAGAGTTCTACTAGCATTGTAAATCACATAGGGCTTTTTATCTTTTCTCTGACCTAACACTACCCCAATAGCATAGTAAGACGCATCGCATATAATATCAAAAGGGATGCTCTAATCAGGTGGCTACATGATACGAGCGGTTGTCAACATAACCTTGAGCTTAGTGAAAGCTTCATGGCATTGCTCACTCCACTCGTATGGTATATCCTTTTGAAGGAGATTACATAAAGGATGAGAGAAATGACTAAAGTCCTTTATGAATCGTCTATAAAATCTGGTGCGTCCTAAGAAGGATCGCACATCATGTATGCTTTTGGGTGGAGGTAGGTTAGAGATAAGGTCAATTACATTGCATGCACGACACATGCATTATAATATACTTATTCAGAGAATCTTAAATCATAGCATTGCATCTTTCTATATATATTACTAGTCTCTATCGGGTCTATTAAATTTATAATATCCTTGTATTTTTCATTAATTTGTGTTAAGTTGTGTTTTACTCACCTCTATTATGTCTATTTTAAACTTGTGGTGGATATGATCTCATTGGACTTCTAACTTACCAAATTAACAATAAATGTAAATTTGTAGGATGAAAGATAAGCTGAAATGAAGAATACTTAGACGGTTCTTTTTACTTGAGAAATTGTACACAATTAAAATAGAGAGTGATATGATTAGATTTGAATTATGAATTTATCAAACTTAATTTAAAATTTAAATTACAATTATTATGGGTTTGGATAATTTAATTATAATTTGTTTTGGAAGAATGATGATTTAAATGTCAATGTGATGAATAAAACCATGAAACATTAGCTTACACCCTAGAACTCAAGATCAGGATCACCTTACTCAGTTCCAAATTTTGAACTGTGATATTTAATATGGGGTTGGATTTGTGGTTGGATAGCATGCATGCACTGCAGTAGGCCTGACACACAAAGCACTAAACTTAAATCTCAAGCACATAACGTAGGTGTAGGTGTATTCATATGGCATGACAACTTGTGGTGGTATCAAGTTGTTGTGGTGCCATTTCAGCTTTACATCCGATCCACCCTGTTTGTTGTGTTCCCACCTTGATCCCCACCGTAGAAACAAAAAATAAAATTAAATTAAATGAGGTCAATCCTAACTTAGGTGGGCTACAACGCAGGTAATAACTAAAATTCATGCCTATGACCTCCAAATCAAATGATGTTGTGAGCAGCAGGGTTAAAATAACTTGACTTTTTGCGAGCCGCCCTTCATCTTAGCAGGGAGCACTTTGCGATTGGATTAGATGGTATAGACACAACATTGTGGGGTCCTTAAGCAATGAAGTAGGTTTGTCGGTTGGTGTGTCTCCTCCCAACTGTTGCTTGTGGTGTGCCGCACCTAAGGGTCCATTTAGACTGATTTTTGGCCTAGGGGCTTATCATCCAAGGGTGCATCTAATGGACCAGGTGGATCTAACACAAAGTTGACAGGTCCAGTACAGTTACATATGTGGTAAATACTACATCTCTCCTATGTATAATGTAAGAAGCATTTGGCTAATTTCCCGTGTGAAATTAGCCATGGGAGTAAAATAAGTTCTTGGAAAATGAGGATTTAATCTTTTTAATGTAAGAATCCTATAAGGTGGGCCTTATTGATCAACGGTATGGATTAGCCTAAAGGTTTGATCGTGTGATCGGGTGCACCAGGCTACACTAAGTTGTGATACATGTAGAATTCGTGTAAGGGGTGGTGTGCTACTAATGAGATACGCACACAGTGTCTTGATAGAATTGGGCTTACCAATTCGTATGGAGCCTTTATAGGAGAGGAGTTTCGATGGGTTTTAAACTCCTCTACCCTCTATATTATAAATCAGGGCTGGGTCCCCAATCTAACACCACCAATAGAAGTTACAACCTTATCATAACTTCTCTAAAGAGTGTAAGTAGAGGAAAACTCTAGCATTCAGACTTACTGCAATGTTGTCCCAACAAGATAAGCCATCTAGCTCTTGATCTTCATACACGATGCATAGAATGGTTCTTTGCAATTCCACGTATAGTTTGCATTTAACCTCAAGGAAAATTTCTTATTTCCATTCTTCATGCATGCAAGTATGCAAGTAGCCTGTTCTCGCGGACTTCTCTCTCTGCCTGCAACGGAAGGGAGATGTATGATACAACACCTGTGTTATGATGTCATCACACAATAACACATATCTAAAACTGATTAGGTGACAGCTGAAATACCGAGCATCAGTCACTGTTGAAATCATTTCGGCGTCCTTCTTTCTCTATTTGCCATACCCTCAATTAATAATAATTGATGAATTCATTTTCAAATGACAACCAAACAAGTCCTTGGATTTTAATGCGGTGCTCAAGGGCCACTTTGAAAATATGTAGTTAAGAGGGTTTGGAGTGTATTTTTTCTTTTTAAGCATTAATTGCTTACCCTACCATTTTCTAAGCTAAAGGATGCTGTGTTTGGATGTTACCGAAGCAACTTTTAGACATGAAAATTGAGATGAGACTTTGTGGGTCCCTCCATGATGTATGTGTTTTATCCACACCAGATCTAAAGCTCAAGTGGACCACATCACAGGAAGAAAATTTAAATGGTTAGCATTTAATCTTCATAGTTTCCTATAGCGTAGTCCAATTGAGCTTTGAATCTGCCTTATTTTTCAGCCCATACCCTAAAGCAATATGTAATAATGAATGGATGGTGTGGATATAACGCATATTTCATGGTGGAGCCTACACAATTTTCAATTTCAATGACCTGTTAGCCCTGGAGGGGTAGCTCCTCCTCACTATCAAACAATTGCTGTAATTATACTACCCCACATTTAACGCTTATTTGAGGGGCATGACCGAATAATTCGTGTAAATACATCCAACCAATTCCTGGGAGTGGATTGGCTTACTCCCCTCCCACCAGCCAATGGCTAGTGGTCGGTGCTCGCTCTGTTGGCCCCACCGTGATTGTACGTGTTTCATCCATTCCATCCATCTATTTTTCTAGATATTTTATAGAATGAGCCCAAAAATGAGGTATATCCCAATATCAAGTGGGCCACATTAAAGGAAACATTGTTGATTGAACGTTGACCATTAAAAACTTTTAGAGGCCATAAAATTTTTGCATCAATATGATCTTTGTTTTTTTCCCTTCATCTAAGTCTGCATGACCTAATCAATGTATTGGGATGTCAAATAAACAGTACAGTGGGGCTTAAGAGGATTTCAACGGTGGATATCAATCACTACTGTTTCCTGTGGTGTGGTCCACATGAGATTTATTTCCACTCCAATTCTGAGGTTGGTACAAGGCACATGCTATATGACCCACCATGATATATGTGTTTCATCTATGCCGTCTATCCATTTTGTTAGCTCATTTTAAAGTACTAATCCCAATGTGAGGCAAATCAAAGCCTTAGGTGGACCACACCATAGGAAACAATCGTGATTGATGCTCACCGATAATAACTTCCTCTGGGCACAAAAGTTATAAAGTCCATTTGACCTCTTCAATAGGGTGGATGGCATATCAACGTTACAGTGGGCTTGAGAACTTTTTAGTAGTGGTTCGCCCGCGGCCACAACACCGACCGGTACCGAGACTAGTCACTCATAGAGTTGTGCATTTCTGGCCCGATTCGGTGGATCCAACCCGATCTGACCCGATCCGAATCGAACCAACGTCCTGGATCTGTGCGGATCGAGTAGGGCCATTCAGATTCAACAGTTTTTTAGATTAAGTTCGGATCAATACCAATCCAGACCGATCCGATCCGATTGGATTCGATCCGGACCAGATCTATTAATAAGTATGTATATTTACTATTTTACCCTAAGTATTATATATATATATATATATATATTCGGCCACTCGAGCCTCTCCATTAATCAGGTAAGACCCACTTGGCCACTCGACCACTCGATCAAATTATTATTTATTTTTATTTTTTTAGGAGTGCAATAGCTCGCTGTGGTGGACCGCTGTGCGGTCGTGGCTCGTCGGCTAGCCATGGGCCACTGCCCGCTGGTGGTCCGCCCGCCTTGGTTAGCCATGTGGTCCATTGGATGTCTGGATCTCGTCTCTACCCGAACGCAGGTAGCAATCTGATCTGGATATGTGGCCCACACTGTCTAATCCGATCCGTGCCCAATCCGATCCGACTCAGTTTTCTTGACCGAGTTGGACTCAGATCGGATCAGGCCATATAGATTTCGGATCGGTTCTAGTCAGGTGACCCGGACTCGGTCCCGGATCGGATCGAGTTCGGGTCAGGCTACGTAGATTTTGGATCGGTTCAAGTTGGACCCAATCCGATCCGACTCAGTCCGATGCCCAACTCTAGTCACTCAATCCCTATTCCAAGTGGAAACGGATTGGCTGGTGTACCACACACCATCGATCAACACATCACCAAATTCTGTTGGTCCCATCATGAGGTATGAGTTATATCCAAACTGTCCATCCACTTGGTGAGATCATAGTAAGTCTTTGTCTGAAAAATAAGACAGATCCAAAAATCATTTTGACCACGCTGTGAAAGGCAGAGGGGGATTGAATGCCTGCCATTGAAACCCTTCTGGGAGTCACATAAATTTTGAATCAGCATGATATTTATTTTTTCTCTACATCTAAGTCGGTGTGACCTTATGAATAGACTGGATGGAAAGAAAACATTACGGTGGGCCCTAAGATTTTTTCAACGATGAGAACATTGTCCCCACTGTTATTTTTGATGTGTTTCACTTGAGCCTTGGAAATCACTCATTTTTGGGATCAAGATCTAAAATGATCTCTCCAAATGCACAAACGGTGTAAATATGTTAAATACATACTGTCGGATCCCATGTAACTTTGATCTACTTTGAACCATTCGTACAACTCGAGCTCGAGGAGCCTCGGCGCTCCTGTTCGCACGACACGTACCCACATCAGCTAGGTTTGTGGTGTATGGTACACCAGCCAATTTGCTTACAATCCGAGTCCCCTGTACGGGGAAACGGATTGGCTACTCCCCCTGCCACCAGCCTAGTGGCTGATGGTCGGTGCGATGTGGGAGTTCATCCACTTTTAGAGATCATTTTAGTTCTTATTCCTAAAAATTAGTGGGATATAAATCTCAGGTGGACCACACCACGAGAAAACAATAGCAATTGGATATTCACCATTAAAATCCTCCTAAGGCCTACCGTAGATGGCATAGATGAAACACATACATAATGGGACGCGAATTTCCGGTGAAAGCCTTCCTGCTCAAGGATTTTGAGTGGGGCCACTGAAATATATGTTAGAAATCCATTCTATCCACCCGTTTTTCAAGCTCATCCTAGGACGTACATCACAAAACGAGGTTGATATAACACTCAAGTTGATCACATGAGAGGAAAAATTGGAAAAGAAATTCCTTAAGTTAAAACCTTCCTGAGCTCTACCTCGATGTTTAGGTGCTATTCAAACTTTTTATAAGGCCATTTCCAATGGGATGAAGTGAAATCGTTAAACATATATCCAATACAAAACTTTTATCGTTATAAGATTGCTTGAACGGTGCTCAGCGAATCCCAATGTTTACTCTTGTGTGGCCCACTTGACTGTTGGATACATCTCATTTTTGGTCACCCGTCCTAAAATGAGATTGCAAAACGTTTAGATGGAGTGAATTTCTCACAAACATATTGGTGGGCCCTACCCAGCATCCTTGCACAGGAACTTCCATCGAAACGCTTGGCAGGAAATCACGTCCCCGTGCGGGGGATTAGATACTGACACGTTGAGCAGCGAGACTCTCTACTAAAGTGACGTCACTAAGTTACGGAGGTCACACATGATGTATGTATTATATCCCGACCGTCCATTTATTTGGAGAGATCATTTTAAGTCATTAAGTCATGATTCAAAGAATGTGGCAAATCCAAAGCTATGGTAGACCCACCACAGAAAACAGTGGTGAGAGTTACGCCCGTCATTGAAACCTTCCTGAGGTCCACTGTGATGTTTATTTGAGATCCAACTCATTAATAAGTTAACAAAGACATTGAGGGCGTTTGGCGCACGGTATTAAATGGAATTAGGTAGGATGGAATTACATTTGGTCGAGTGCCGATTCCACTCATGTTCGGGAGGAATAAAAAAGTGCAGAATTAGATTATATGGAATTGCAATGGTCCTTGGTAATTCCACTCAATGTTAGTAAGTTGGGTAAGTCCTACCATGATGTGTGGGATATATCCACAACGTCCACCTATTTTTTGAGATCATTTTAGAGTATTATTTAACAAATCAAGTAGATCTAAAGCTCAAGTGGGCCCCACCAAAGAAAGTAGTGAGAATTGAATACCTACGGTTGAAAACTTCTTTGGAGCTACAATAGTTTTCTATCTACCTCGTTTTTAGGCTCAGGCTATAAAATGAGGTTACAAAATAGATAAACATTTTAGGCATAACACGTGTTATTCTCGATAGTTTCAATTGATGATGGGCATATCCATCCAATGTACCAGTGTATTACAAATCTAACATTGAAAAGCTTATCGCATGAAATCGAGGACAATTCCTGCCATACTTAATAATTATATTTTTTTAATCCCATCCCACCTAATCCTTCCGAATGAAAAACGCAAATACCAACTTCATCGAAGACTTTTGTGGCCCTTAACGGGATCTCCAAATGGATGAACGGTGTCAAGACAAAACATACATAATGGCGAGACCCACGTAAACTCACTGACGTCACTTGATTACAGAGTCTCTTCCCTCAACTGATACGGAAGTGACAGGATAACATATGTTTTGCATCCGTACCTAGGTTATTTCAGGTATGATCAAAAGAATGATCTAGATCCAAATCTCCATTAGACCCCGCCACAGGAAACAGTGGGAGTGACGCTCACCATTTAATATCAGCCTCCAAACTCGGACAGATTCACAGGCAACTCAACCAATAAAATCGGAAGAGCGCGCGACCTCTTTCAACCAAAGAGAGACGAGAGAGATGGAGCAAAAAACAAACCCAATCCACATTGCCATGTTCCCATGGTTAGCATTCGGCCACTTCAATCCCTTCATCCGGCTTTCCAACAACCTCTCCAAGGACACAACCATCAAGATCTCCTTCATCTCAACCCCAGCTAACATCACTCGCATCTCCTCCACCCTCTCATCCACCGTCCAAATCATCCCCATCAAATTCCCACACGTGAATGGCCTCCCACACGGCGTAGAAAGCACAGCTGAAATGACCCTACACCAGGCCGAGCTCCTCAAGAAGGCCGTCGACAACATGAAGCCCCAAATCGAGACTCTCCTGACCCACCTCCATCCCCACATCATCTTCCACGATTTCTGCCACCAATGGCTACCGTCCATCGCAACCCCACTCAACATCAAGACCTTCTTCTTCTCCGTCGTCAACCCCACGTTCCTTGCTTACACCGTTGTCCCTTCCAGGCTCGTTTCTTCCCAAAATACCCCCACCCTTGAAGACTTGAAGAACCCACCTCCAGGATTCCCGAAAACCTGCGCTGCAGCGCTCTCGGCCTATGAAGCCCGAGATTTACTCTACATTTTCAAGAATTTCGGTGGCCCGAGTGCCTACGAGCGCGCAGTGTCCACCATGAAGAACAGCTCCGCCATACTACTCAAGACTTGCATGGAAATGGAAGCTCCCTACATCGATTTCTTCAAGGCCCAGTACGGTAAACCGGTCTTACTGGCCGGTCCGGTGGTCCCGCAGCCGCCTACCGGAGCCCTCGATCAACGGTGGGCCGACTGGCTCGACCAGTTTCCGGAGAAATCAGTCATCTACTGCGCCTTTGGGAGTGAATCCTTCCTGGAAGACGATCAGATCCGAGAGCTGGTTCTTGGGTTAGAGATGGCGGGACTACCATTTCTGGTGGTACTGAATTTCCCATACGGGGAAGATAAGGTAGCCCGCTTGAAGGCAGCGTTGCCGGAAGGGTTCGAAGAAAGGGTGAAGGATAGGGCGGTGGTGCATACGGGGTGGGTGCCGCAACAGCATATAATGGCGCACGTTAGCGTGGGCTGCTTCGTGTCTCACGCGGGGATGAGTTCTGTCGCCGAGGCGCTCGTTAGTGACTGCCCGCTCGTGCTTCTGCCGCAGAAGGTTGACCAGTTCTTGAACTCGAAGCTGGTGAGTGGGGATATGAAGGCAGCCGTAGAGGTAAAAAGGGACGAAGAGACGGGGTATTTTGGGAAAGAGGATTTGTGTACGGCTGTGAAGGCTGTGACGGAGTGGGTTGAGGAGGAGCCTTGGAAGACGGTGAGAGAGAATCATAGAAAGTGGAGGGATTTTCTGCGTGATGCCGACGTGCACGAGAACTATTTCAAGGGTTTTGTGAGAGAGATGAAGGGGATGGTGTACGGTGACGATGGAATGCAGGCGTGACTGAAGGTGCGTGCGCACGACCTGACCGTGGAGCCCACCTCAATGTATGCTTTGTGCATCCGTGCCAAAGATAGGGGATTTTAAATCGCCTCGACCCCCCAAATCCATGGTGCCGAACAACCCCCTATTTCTAGAAAATTAGGCAAAAGAAAACAATGTTTCCTTATTTACTTTTTAATAAAATTTAAGATTTATTTTTAAGCTTTTTGTTTGGTAAAGATGAAAAGTTTCTTCAAAAAATTTTAAGTAATCACTAACATATGCCAAACTCACACATATGGTTCAGGTGAGATGTTTAAAGATAAACAATAGAACATGGAACACAAGGATTCTTAAAGTTAAATTAAGGCATGCATGCGGTGCGTGAAGTTCGGTCCTTGCCCTTACCCAGGTGGTAGACTCCGCGGAGTTTCAACACCAGGTCAAGGGTTCGAGTACCCACACTGGTGAAATCCCACCGCGTGTGTGGCGTGAGTGAAAAAAGAAAAAGAAAAAAAAAAAACGATATTTGAAGTTGTAAGGTGGCACATGTGGCATAAGATACATATTAGTACGGTGACATGTAGGCACTAAAGCTGGTACTTGTATATGTTGGCATGGCGGCATTTTTGGAGGATTGCAGGTGAACAGTTACATGGTGTGCCATATTGGCGGATGTGGGAACTCTGCACGGTGGCATATGCAAGGTAATTGAACATGAATATTGCCTTAATTGGGCTTTAACCCTGAGGAAACTTATTTTCTGATTATGATGGGAAAATATGTTTTTCTAAAGGAGAGGTAAGAAAATAAAATTATTTATTTTTAAATAAAAATAGAAAGTAAAAAAATAATGCTTTTCATAATTTTTTACAAAGAGATGGACAACTGTGACTGAGTTTCAACGATGAGGCCTAGGGTACAAGTGCTCATTGTGGTGTGTGTAAAAAAAGAAGAAGCTATATGTAATCCGTTCATTAAATAGTGTTAAGCTTATTTGTAACTCAGTTTAAGCAGCCAAAAGAAACTAGAGGAGACATTTGACTATGATTAAGAGACATTAAAACTTGACCATTTTTAAATTTTTGGTGAGCCCTCATAAGTGGTAATTTCCTATTATACGAACACATGTGATTTGCATATATTCCATTACGGGAGAGATGTATGGTAATTAGAGGTGGGCATCGAGTCAAGTCGGACCGGATTAGGTCCAACTTGACTCGATCTAGTTTTTGCAAGTACCTGACCTGAACTCGATCCGACTCGGGACCAAGTCTAGTAGAGCTGACTCAATCCGAATCGATTCCTTGCTGACCTGACCCGAACCGAGTTCGACTCGGTCAGGGAAACCAAGTCAGATCGAGTTGAGTCTGTCCGGTCGATTCGGACTAGGCTGAGTCAAGCCGAGTTGGAGACTCTGGTGCTAGGAAGGAAACATGAGAAAAATTAGGAGAGAAAGAGGGAGAGAAAGGAGGAGAGAAAGAAGGAGAGGAGGGAAATCAGGAGAGAAAGAAGGAGGGAATGAGAGAACGTCGGCTTGGGTTGCGGTGCTGCAACACGCTAGGCAGTCGATCAAACCCGAGTTAGCAACTCAAACTCTCCTTTCACACCGGGTAGGACCTCAAAACTAAGTTAGGCCCTGTTCGCTGGTCGTGCTTCAACAAGCAAGACGAGAAAGCTAGTATGGTTGCAGCTGTTACACGCCACAAAGGTTCATTTGGCGGCGCCGGATCGGGTAGGGTTAGAGTTCGGGTAGAATAAGGGTAAAGGTTAAAAAAAAATTAAAATCTAACTTTATACTACTAGATTCTAGTCCGAATCGGATTGGATTGAGTTGCTACATAACCCGAACTCAACTTGATTTGGCATCGGATCCGAGTGGGTCTACTCGATTCGACCCGACCCTAGCTTTCGGTTTGGGTCGGTTCTTTCGAGTCGGATCCTGCCCACCTCTAATGGGAATTATCGAAAGCGGATTGGCTGGTGTAAGTACATGTCGTGCTAATACGAGCGCTGACGCTCATCGAGCTTCGAGTTGTACGAACGGTTCAAAGTAGAACAAAGTTACATGACCCCCAAAATGATGTATTTATTATATCCACACTGTTCATATATTTTTAGAAACTATTTTAGAGCACAAGCCAAAAAAATGAATCATATACAAAGCTTAACTGAGCCACACCACAAATAGCAGCGGGGATAATGATTTTCACTGTCAAAACATTCGTAGGGCCCACAATAACATTTATTTTCCATCCAATTTGTTCAAAAGGTCACAAATATCTTGACGAATAAGAAAAAAATATTATATTGATCAAAAACTTCTATAACCCCAAAAAGGGTTTCAATGGTAGACGTTCAATCCCCCATTGTTTTTTGTAGTGTGGTCCACTTGATAGTTAGATCTGTCTTATTTTTCGAATCAAGCCTTAAGACAAGCTCGCCAAATGGATGGACGGTTTAGATATAACACATACCTCATGATCAGACCCACAAAACTTGTTGACGTCAATACAACAGTTATATAGCTGGTGTGAGGTACACTAGCCACTTCGCTTCCGTTTTGGGATAGATAATGTTGAAAATGATACGATAAGATCTGGTATATATAATGTAATGTGCCTTTTGGGCCTTGTGGGGTCCACTGAGAGGGTTATAATCGAATCCATTCCGTCCATCTATTTTAAAATAAAACAATAGATCAAAATAATAAATACCGACAAGATTCAGAACTAAATTGGGACACACCAACAAAACAGTAGAAATTACAACTTAGACCGTTTAAATAACAAAAGATTTTATTAAGGTTTATAACCGTTTCAAATAAGGAACGATTTAAAACCGTTTCTGAAGCAAAATGCCAGCCATTCCAGTTCAACGATTTTGGTGTAGTGTGTGGTACACCAGCTATATAGTTGGTGTAGATGCATGTCGTGTGTAGACGAGCACCGACGCTCCTTGAGAGCTCCGAGCTATACGAACGATTCAAAGGATATCAAAGTTACATGGGCCCCATAGTTATGTATTTATTATATTCAAACCGTTCATCTATTTTTCAAGATTATTTTAGCGCATTAAACAAAAAATGAATCATATCCAAAGCTGAAATGGACAACACCAAAAATAGCAGTGAGAGTAGTAATTTTCACCGTTAAAAAATTCGTAGGCCCACCATAATGTTTGTTTTCCATACAATCTGTTAATAAGGTCAAAAATACATGGATGAAGAGGAATTTTTTTTTCCATATTGATTCGAAACTTATGTGACCCTCAAAAGGGTTTCAATGGTAGACATTCAATCCCCCACTTCTTTTTGCAGTGTGGTCCACTTGATATTTAGATCTGTCTTATCTTTTGACTCAAGCCTTATGACGAGATTGCCAAATGGATGGACGGTTTGGATATAACACACCTCATGATGGGCCTGTTTGATTTTTCAGCTCAAGTGTAATTACCATGTAAATGGGTAGTAATTATTTACCTAGGTAATTAGGACCTCTTTTCCAGTGCTGATATGACAACTTACTTTTTTAACACTTATATCAAGAAGTTTATAATATCAATGTGGGGTCCATCGTGATGTATGTTACTTATCCACGCCAGTCATTTGTTATGTCAACCGAATTTGTGGCATGAGCAAAAAAAATGAGGCAGATCCACAGCTCAAGTGGACCACACCACAGGAAACAATGGGAATTGAACACTTACCATTAAAAACTTCTTGGGGCCCTTAAAAGTTTTGGATCAAGCTAATATTTGTGTTTTCCCCTTATCCATGTCTGTGTGACCCTATGAACGACTTAGATGATGAAAAAAATCCTTAATGTGGGCCTAGTTCAATGGTGGATGAATTCAGGCCACTGTTTCCTTTCGTGTGGGCCATTTGAGTGTTGGATCTGCCTCATTTTTTGGTTCATGCTCCAAAATGTTCTAATAAAATAGATGGACGGTGCGGATATATCATATACATTAAAGTAGGGTCCACACATTTAAGTCAACACTTTTATTTCGATTTTAAGGTGGAATTACTCTTATATTTTCAAACAAGGTGAAAAAGTAATAGTTACTTATTTACCATGATTTACATGTAGCATGGAAAATCAAGCAGGCCCTAAGAGAGAGAGAGAGAGAGAGCTTTCATGAGAGAGAGAAATAGAACTATATAGCTATTGTAGCTTTATGTTAGGGTAAAAAAATAAAAAGGGTAAAAGTATATATATACTGAGGGGTAAAATAATAAATTAGTATTTAATAACACATCCGGTCCGAATCGGATCGGCTTGGATCCAAACGGATCAGATTTCGGATCGGTGCGGTTTAATTTAACGTTAACCCGAACCCGATCCGATTAACGGTTGGATCTGCATGATCCTGCTCGAACCTTATCGATCCAGGCCGTTGGTTCGGTCCGATTCAAGTCGGATCGGGTCTAATCGGGTCAGATTCACCGGATCAATCTCGACATGCCCAGCTCTAGTTGAAATGATTGTTTTGTCCTTAGTATTTTTTTGTTTTCCAAAATTACACTATTTATCACCTATCAAATCAATCACAAGGTGTCACATGGCAAACCTATCTTTTTTGCCAATCACAATCCTTCTATCTTTCTTTAACCCATAGACTTCTCAAAAATCACTAAATTACCACCCCTAACAGCTGTAAATACTCTACTCTTCTTCACTTTCATGAACCCTCATCATTAGAGTTGGGCATCGAGTTGAGCCAGAATTTAGGGCTGATCTAACCCGATCCAATTTTGAAATAAACCTAACTCGACTCCCTACCAAGTCTTAATTCGAATCTGGGTTTAGCCTGGACTAACCCAGACTAAGTCAAGTCGAGTATGACAAGTAGGTCAGATGAGATTGTGTGTGTGTGTGTGTGTGTGTGTGTGTGTGTGTGTGTATAGGCATGCTCTCTTACGCACCTACACACGTGCGCACCTTTACACACGTGTCATGGGTGTCGAATCCGAACGGTCCATAAGATGCGGAATCCCATGAAACTTTAGGGGATAAAATTTCACCCTGATATAATATTCTGGTGGGCTATAGTAAAGAGAAATTCAAATCAAGGGAAGAAACTGTTTGCATTTTTATGGCCCACCGAAGTTTTGGTTCAAAGTAAAAATTGGTACTAGGGGATTTCATGAGGTTCTGCTTCATGTGGATTGTTCAGATTTTCGAGAATCATCAAATACGATGAGTTCTCAAAAAAGTTAGTAGGTAGTCCGTACGAACTGGTTCGTAGGTGAGCGTTCCACTATATATATATATATATATATATATATATATATAACTTGAGTCAAGTCGGATTTCAAATCGACTCGAGTTAGTATCGAGTTGGATTACAAGACGAGTCGAGTTATTGGATGACCCAAACTCGACTTGGTTTGAGTTTGAATTGAGTGACATTTACTTGGTTCGGATCGAGTCGGGTCTCAACGAGTTTGTCGAGTTGTGTCATCCCATGCCCAGCTCTACTAATCATTCACTGCTCACTAATAACTCCTTTCATACCTATCATCTCATACCTCAAACCACCCATCCACTAAGGAAAGGAAGAGTGTGAGAGGAGAGGATACCTTCTAGCTTTAGGTCAACCTAGCCTACATGATTACATCCAAACACCCTAGCCACTGAAAGGATGATCCAGTTTGCTCCAATCAATCCTTGGGATAACTGTTCACCCATTCATTTGGCTTAGATAAGCTTTATTTATATTCATATTAGTATTGTGCATCATTATTCCCTTTCTCAACTCTTTACTTTCCTAGCCAATACGCCTAGCAGAATAGACGATCGAGGTGGGTGGTCAGACGGATGTGATTGAATTAGTATGATCAACCAAATTGGAACTCAATTGATCATGATCTTACAACTTAAGGTTGATGATATTTACTTCTACTCATAAGGTGTTGAAGCAGGAGCCGCTATGTAGTAGCTATTTATGCTAGAATTAGACTAGGTTTAGAAAAAAAGATAAATAAAAAGTAGATATATATGTTTAACGTGGGGCCTCAACATCTTCTCCATGTGCTTCTTTTATAACTTGTTGATGTAGTGAAACCTCTTTATTAGTTTTCTTATTGTTTTGAAACCTTTGCGTTCATGTCTCAGTTCTATATATGAGAATCTCCTTGATTGATCTAGAACTATTGGCTTACATTGGAAAAAAAAAAGAAGAAGAAGAAGAAGAAGAAGAAAAGACTCCAGCTAGATTTGGAATTTCCAGCTTTTTGAATCTTCATGTCGTAATTCTTTTGTGGAGATGTTCAGGACCCACTAAAGATTAGGCTAAGAACCATTAAATTTTCTCTAATAAAGACAATCTGACCATGATCCATGAACCTTAAGGTTTAGACCTAAATTGATCATGGCCAGCCAATATCTCTGCTGATGGCCCACCTTATCAAATTCAACATATTGGGCGGTCTAGATCAAACCATCTCCTGCATTTGACCATCCATATGTTGATGGTTTGCAGTGAGGTGAGATTTGACATCTAATATCGATCTGTTATTGGACTAGGTTGGATCTAGCTAATTTCCTCATTCTTTTAATTCCGATTGATATACGGAGAATGTAACTTGATCTAGTTGATGTGTATTTATCTCTCGATTTAGGTCCAAGCCAAAGCCAGGATTGGATTAGACATTAGTGTGTGATCTCCTTATATTTAGAACATTTTCGAGCGTTGAACGTCTCTGGAAAGATCTCACATTTTAGTAGGACTATAAGAGACTGCCTCACTGAAAATATCATAGCCAGATACATGATTAGATATGTTTTCTCGGTAGGTCTTTTATAACTGTGTCATATACTCCATGTCATTAACAAACATACATGTTGATCAGGACCACATGGCATGCATCGATTCATTCCACTAAAATCATGCATAAGAATTTGTGCCAGTACATTAATAACGGAATGCTTAATGGTGAAGTTAGATCAATCAAATACTTCTTTGAGTGCAAGTACGACTTGACTTCTCTTCTGTATGTGCCAAACATTTAGTGTCACCGTATGACTGTTTTTAATTATTGGACAACATCGATCAAGGTGTTGAAAATAAATATAATCACTTTGTTATCGTGATTATATTATTTATTCAAATTCTCATTTTATTTATTCCACCAGATTTAGTCAAATATGATGAGTACTGGTGACTCAAGTAAAATATATAACACCTTGAGTCATATCCATACGAGAAAGTCTGAAAAGACCCACCGAACATGGTCCACTCGCGATCCAGCGTCCACACTGCTACATCAAAGAATTTATAGTTCCCATATGGCTCACTACACCTGAGCCATCGTGCATGTTTATCGCACTGTACACGTGGCCAATATATGTAGGGCTGCCGTACAGGCAGAGCCCACTGCGCCCCTATCCACATGTATCATCTATTTATGGTTAGAATTAACACACTGATCTAGCCCACCGTTCATGTGGGCTGATTGTGCATATGCATGGCCCACCGTAGATGTGGGGCACAGTATAGAAATTAACGGCACCAATCCGGGCCACATACATGTGGGGCCATTGTACATATGGCCAGTACATGTGGAAACACTGTATAGGACGCGCCCACTATAGACAAGGGACCCACTGCGACCTTCTCTCCGTGCATTTATGGTCAAGGATTTTATTTTATTTTTTTTGAATCTGGACCATCGATTATTTCTAATTTGATCATTAATCTATTTCCAATTTGGACCATCTATATTATCCTCTAACACTATCAATCCCTTAATTATGTGAACCCCACTAGAATGAAGTGATGTGGCAAAAATCAATATGGTTAAGAAGTACTTGGGTTTTATGCATGATTTTACATTGTTCTCCTCTTTTTTCCACCTTAGAAGGGATGTCGATGTATTTCAAAATAAATCCATTTTTATTGTAAAACTACATTTTTCCACTTTTCAATTAGTGCTTGTTCCATGTTAGAAAACAAGCTTTGGGAAATGTTTATAAACTTTTCCACTCCATGAACTCTTGTAAATTTTGCTACTTGTATGCACACGAGGCCGGGTTAGTGGAAAAATTAGCTCGGATATCAATTAACTTGGTTGCCGACATATTAAGGCCATTTTTCTACGGTGCTAGACGTTATGTCATCTTACATGCTCATGAGTCGATAGTGTTAGGATCTATCCAGCCAGATCATTAGAGGTGTATTATTCGTCTAACTAATACTTTCGCGAGCTGAGAGCGCATTTTTGTAATTACTTATGGAGTTTTACGTAAACCCTAGTTCGTTTGGAGTAATATATATTATGTCATGATAGATGAGAGAGAATTGTATTGTAGTTAGAGTCGCTTGTTTATTTTTTTCCCTTTGAGTATAGTGAATTGGTGTCAACTTATGGACGTACTAAAAAGGAATTACATAAATTTATATATCAGGATTTTGCCTTTTTTTTTTGGTTTTTGATATCATCGTGTGTGGTTGAGAAGAGATTTTTCTGTTTCATCAAAACACATGCTTTTTGCAACACTACAACACATTAGAATGCCTACATTCCCTTATTTAATAGCCTTTTGTTTTAAAATAAAAAATTGGAAAAGACTTTAGTAGAAAAACACAAAAAAAATAAATAAATAAATAAATGTATCATAGATGTGCTCAACCACACTTAATTACATATATATATATATATATATATATATATATATATATATATATAAAGCCTCTTAATTATTTAAGCCATAGTATAATAAAAATTGCAGCATTATACACCTCTCTAATAAATAAACTCTTCTTCATCAAGTGTTCACAATATAAAATTCATGACCCATACATGCCTTCTTCATCCCACCGTTTTCTATTGACCATCCACAACAGGCAGTGGTGCTACTTGGCCTGATACACAGTGACTCTTAACCTGTTCCTCGTACGAGCTAGGGAGCTGGATTGATGGGAACATGTCCTTCCAGCATGATTTCTTCGTTGCGTTGATGATATACTGGCAACATTCATGTGTGAGCTCCAACTCTCCGGTCAGGTAGCCGTTTATGATCGCCACAGCACAATCTTCACCGACGTAATTCCAGCATTCATTCAGGATTATTGACTCATTGGGAGCATTGTCATTGTATGGCGCCAGATCAGGCACAAGATAAATGTCTGCATCCGGGCCGTACGCTACGTCTCCTGCAGGCCCAAAATCAAAATAATCTGGGCCGTCTGCTATGTCTCCTACAGGCCCAAACGTGAAATCATCGGCGCCGTTGGTTGGCTTGGATAGGTCTCGGGCGAGGTGGGGTGAGACCCAAGTGGCCACAATTGCTAAGATCAGTAAGGTGGCTAGTTGGGTCATTTTCTCTGTGATGGTGGGCCTTGGTTTTTAGATGGCTATGAAGTGAGTTGGGTTGGTTGAGGAGATTTAGAGGCGAGAGTATTTATAGTGTTGGGCAATGTAATAACTAATACGTTCTACAAAACGTTTGTTATTATGGAGAGGTTTGTTTGAATACATGCCTATGAATTTAACAGGATATGATCAAGGCATTTTAGCCTTTGGATTTGGGGTCATATTTCAGTTATCCAAAACGTACCGTTTATATAGTGGGGCTCACAATCAATGGAAAATAGCATGAAAGTAAAATCTCCTTGATTGGAATATGTCAACCCTTTGATCGCTTTACCCATTTTACCTTGAATATGAACGGTCTACTTAATGTTAGATTAATCAAAGGTTTGAAATATTTTGATCCTGGAGATTTCTCCATGCACTGTGAGTCCAATTAACGGTTTAGATCATTGACAATGACTGTGATCCAACGGCATATGTCACTACGTGATGTACTCTAGCAAACCTCTATTATGGAATGCTCTGCTGTTGCACGGCTAGAAATTCAGTTTTACTTGAGTAATGGCGAGTGTACCTCTGGGAGTACGGTTCTGTCTTGCATGGGGCAACGTGGAACATGTGAGAAAGATCCAAGCTGTTCATCAGGTATGCCCCACCGAATAGAATTTGTTTTTATTTTGCAGAAAATAAGGTCAAAGTGCTCATTTGGTAGGCCCATGGGTAAAAAATAAATGAAGAGCTAAAATCAAGGAACTATATGTGTTGAATGTTGATGTGCCCACCTGATAAATGGCTCACCCCGACTCATGTGACTCACGAATCGACTCAGGATTGAATGATTCGGTCTGAGGCACGACTCAAAAAGCCATGATGAGGATGGTTAGAAAAGGAGAAATGGGTGGTAAATTATTCTGCCATGCAATTAGCCTAGGACCTTTTAAGGATCTGATGGTCTTCACCATCTTAAGACCTACGCAGAGAGATGGATGATTTACGTCTGATCCCAGTTGAATTCTTAACATTTTCCACATATGCACTAGAACCGAGCAACACCAACAGCATAGTTATAGAACCATGCCAAAATAGTGAGAAAATGACGCCTTGTTTGACAGACATTGTCCGTAGTGTATATCACCGAGGGTTTGGGGGGAAATTTTGCGACGGAATGAAACCATCCGTGTGAATCTCAGTTTTTGAGATGATTTTATTAGATACTAATAAGAGACGGACATTATCCGTCGCAAATATCGGTCGCAATTCCAAAAATCTTAATTAGCTTGGAATCTCCCCACATCGTCTTTGCTTTAATTAAGGACATGTCAATAACAAGCTTTAGTCCGGCTGTACAGGCCTTGTACTCCACCATGTTATTTGTGTGTTCAAAATTCAGTTATACCATTAATTTTAAATTTGCAATGGATGATAACCCAGTACTATTACATTAGAGACGGTTATAATCTGTCGCTAAATGGGGTATAGGCCATCTTGGGGCTTATTTGATTTTTCATTTAAGAGGTAATTACCTGGTAAATGGGTAATAATTACTTACCCAGGTAATTACTGCATTGTATCCGATGTAGATGTTGACAGTTTAACTTTTAAGCACTAGAACCAAGGATGGCTGCCAAATGAATGCAGGGCCCACTATGATGTACGTGGCTTATCCACACCGTTCATCTTATATGTTAGCCTCATTTAGGGCGTGGACCCAAAAATGAGACAAATCCAAAGCTCCAGTGGACCGTATCATAGGAAACAATGGAAATTGGATGCTTACTGTATAAAAATTTGTGTAGCCCTTAAAAGTTTTAGATGAAGCTGATATTTGTGTTTACCCCTTATGACTTCATGAACAGGTTAGATGATAAATAAACAGGTTTTTATGACTTCATGAACAGGTTAGATGATAAATAAACATCAAAGTGGGCCCAATGAACATATAACTTTCAATGGTGAACGTTTAAGGCCATTGTTTCATGTGGCATGGGCCACGTCACCGTTGCATCTATTTCAATTTTGGACTTAGGCCCTAAAATCTTCTGGTAAAACAAATGGACGATGTGGATATGTCATGCACATCATAGTAGGGTAAGTCAGCTTTTTTGGATCAATTTTCGAGACGAAAATATGCTTGAAATTTCAAACAAAGTTAAAAGGTAATAATGAGCTTTTTATCAGGTATTCCCCTAATACATGAAAAATCAAACAAACCCTCATGGGAAGTGAAAATGTGGCGAACTAAGCGACGGTCTACAACCGTCGCTAATTATGATTTGTGACATTCTTCCGTTCTTACCATGGAAACTTGCAACAGAGCTCAACCATCCAAATTGTGGACCCAACTTCAAATGAGGTCTACCCAAAATTTTGATTGAATGGATGATCCTAATGTCTTACAATGGATGTCTTTTTGGTTATTGTTGAATTTGGACGGTTATTTTCCATTTGATCATTGATTTATATATCAACAAATAGCTCAGTTTATGGTGATCCTTCAACATGCATTTTGGACCATGACCCATTTAAGTGGGCCCACAAGGGTGACCATTGTTTACATGAGGCCGTTGTAACCTCTCTATGTGCATCATCCATTACAAGGGCCCCACTACAATCCTCTCTATGTACATCATCCATGGGATAAGTAATTAATGGATCTTGATGACGTGGCTGAATGCATGTAGCTCATAACCATAGAATTCAAGAATCTTAGTTCAAACCGTCCAAATTTTGGAACCAGCTTTAGACTCGTCTATACAAAAATCAGATTGAATTGATGATCCTAACCTCTTATAATATATTTTTTAAAAATATAATTTGAACCATCGATTATTTTCAGTTTGATCATTCATCTA
The DNA here is from genome assembly GCF_029962835.1 of Magnolia sinica. Taxonomy (NCBI): domain Eukaryota; kingdom Viridiplantae; phylum Streptophyta; class Magnoliopsida; order Magnoliales; family Magnoliaceae; genus Magnolia; species Magnolia sinica. Next base: position 8,836,635 of record NC_080587.1, on the reverse strand, counting down.
TTTCCAATTTGGACCATCTATATATCCATCCTCTTAACACTATCCATTCCTTAATCATGTGAACTGCACTGGAACGAAGTGACGTGCTTAAAATCAATATGGTAAAAAATAATTACCTATTGTGGTAAAATCCCTCAAAGGTAAACTCGCAAGAGTTTCAACACAAGGTCATGGGTTCGAATACCTGTTGTGGTGAAATCACACTGTGGTGTGAGTGCGTGTAAGGCCAGGTCAAAGGAAAAATTATCATGGGTGTTGTACATGCCTTTTAAAACTAGCAATATTGATGATCCCATGTCCTTACTAAGCGATTTATTTATTTTTTCACGTGTCCTAAACCTTAAACCTTAAACCCTAAACCATTATCTTAGGTGTTGTACATGCTTTCTAAAACCAGCGTTGATGATCACGTGTCCTAACTAGGCTATTTATTTATTTATTTATTGTTTCACATATGACCATGTTGAGTGACAATCCTCTTACGATTGGTCTTATAACATTTTTTTTTTAAAAATTAGAAAAAAGACGAGTAGAGAGACAAAAAAAAGAAAAAAAGAAGAAGCATATCATAGATGTGCTCAACCACACTCATATTTTCTTTTTTAAAAAAGTCTCTTTATTATTTAAGTGATCATACTAAGATAAAAATTGCAGTATCATACACCTCTTGCTAATACATAAACTCTTCATAATCAAGTCTCCACGATATAAAACTCATGACCCATCCATGCCTTATTCATTCTACCATTTTCTATAGACCTTCCACAACCGGCACTGGTGCTAGTTGCCCCGATTCACAGTAACCCTTAACCTGTTCCTCGTATGGGCTAGGTAGAAAGATCGACGAGAACATGTCCTTCCAGCACGGTTTCTTCGTCACGTCAATGATCTGCTCGCAACATGCATGTGTGAGCACCAGCTCTCCTGTCACGTAGCTGTTAATGATCGATATACCACAATTCTCATCTATGTAACTCCAACATTCGCTCGGCATCAGTGATTCATTGGGCACATTGTCATTGTATGGCCCAAGATCTGCATCCGGGCCATACATTACATCTCCTGCAGGGCCAAAATCAAAATTATCTGGACCGTAGGCTATGTCTCCTACAGGTCCAAATGTGAAATCATTGGGCTTGGATAGGTCTCTGGCGAGTTGGGGTGGGACCCAAGTGGCCACAATGGCTAAAATCAGTAAAGTGGCTAGTTGGGTCACTTTCATCATGATGGTGGGCCTTGTTTTTTTTAAGATGGCTGTGAAATGACTTGGGTTGCTTGAGGAGAGTTGAGAGGGGAGAGTATTTATAGTGTTACGTTCTTTAAAAAACGTTTGTGATTATGGAGACGTTTGATAGCTAGGGAAACGGATTGGCTACTCCATTGGCTGGTGGTCAGCGATCTGTGGGCCCCACCATGATGTAAGTGTTTCATCCATTCCGTCCATCTATTTTTCTAGATCATTTTAGATTATGATACCAAAAATGAGTTATATTTCAGTCTCAAGTGGACCACATTACTGGAAACAGTGTTGATGGTACTGATCTGTCCCACGTTCATGTGGGCTGATCATGCATGAATGGCCCACATTAGATTTGGTGCACAATTACACGTGGGGTCACTGTAGAGGCCGCATCCATTGTAAACGCGGGGCCCACTGCATCAGGCTGGGCGTTAAAACTGAATGTAAATACTTTGTTATTATGCTCAGTTGAAATCTTAGGTTACAAATCACAAATCGTTTTATCAGGAGAATCTTTGTATTCTCAGGTTTCTACATCATGTAGGATTTAGTCAAATATAAAAATCCAATTAATTTATGTAAAAAAAAAAGAAGAAAATATTTAAAAATTAGAATTATTAAAAATAATAAAAATTTCGTAAAAATTTATTTTTAGGTTGAAAGCGTTCATTTTCTAACAAATGGACAAATGCAACCTACTTTGTGAGTTGGTTCACCACAAATGGCCTGTTTCAATAAAGATAGATTGGTTGTGGGCCCATAACAATACCCAAAATCAAAAGTTATGTCAAATTTATGAATTGCCTTCTTTTTGTTCAACCATGCTAAAGAATGTATCTGTGCCATATCCTACATTAACTATACTGGCGGCATCCATTGTATACGTGGGCCTGCTACATCAGGGAATTAATGGTCCTAGTATGGTCCACTCTACATGTGGACCAATCTACACAATCCAATATACATGTGGGGTCCATTGTACATGTGGCCAGTACATGTGGGCCCATAGTATAGAAATTAACGGCACCAATCTGGCCCACATACATGTGGGGCCATTGTACACATTGCCAGTAAATGTGGAACCACTGTATAGGAGGCGTCCACTATAGACAACGGACCCACTGCTACCCTCTCTCTGTGCATCATCCCTTTATGGTCAAGGAACTAATGGTACCGATCTGGCCCACCCTACAGGTGGGCTGATTGTGCATTCGTGGCCCACTGTAGATGTGGGGCCTGCTGCATCACGAAATTAATGGTCCAGTTAGCCCACTTTATATGCGGGCCGAACATGCATGTACAACCGAATATACATGTGGGGCCTGGCCCTTATACACTTTGTACGTGGTGCCCACTAGAGGTGCACAGGAGTCGAGCTTGGCACAGCTCGACTCGGCTCAGCCACCCAGCTCAAACTCGGCTTGGCTCGGTCCTTGAGCCTGACTGGCCAGCTCAGCTCGGTTCAGTCAGCAACTCGGGCCAGTTCGAGCCAAGATCAAGTTGAGTTCATCTGTGCAGCATTTTCAAAAACACATGATCTGCACCTTCAAAACCTCACTATATGTAAAACAACAGCAGTGGTTTTATAGGTATTTTATCAAATACCTTGTAAGCAACATAAAAAATCAAGGAAAAAAGGTATTTTTTCAAATAAGTACCTTCTTTGCCACCGGCCACACTTCATTGAGTCATTTCATCCAACACTTGGTGAGCATTAGCAATATCAAAGTAACCGAGTCATTGAACTGGTTCGATTCGAGTTGGGTTCGATCTGAGTTGAGTCGAGCTCAGGCAAGATCGAACTTGATTCGAAATTTTTTCGAGCTAAAAATCAGCTTGAACTCAGTTTCAAATTGAGTCTAATCGAGCTTTATCCTCTAACACTATCAAACCCTTAATCACGCTCCCCACTAGAATGAAGTGATGTGCCAAAAATCAATATGGTTAAGAATTTGGGCTTTTTGCATGATTTTAAATTGTTCTCCTACTTTTTCCCACCTTACAATGGATGTTGACGTATTTCAAAATAAATCCATTTTTATTGTACAACTACAATTTTCCACTTTTCAATTAGTGTGTGTTCCATGGTAGAAAAGAAGATTTGGGAAATGTTTATAAACATTTCCACTCCATGAACTCTTGTAAGTTTTGCTATTTGTATGCGCATGAGGCTGGGTTAGCGGAAAAATTAGGTCGGATATCAATTAACTCGGGCGCCGGCCCATTAAAGCCATTTCTATAGTGCTAGACATATGTCGTCTTTCATGCTCATAAGTCAATAGTGTTAGGATCTATGTAGCCAGATTACGATCGAAGGTGTAGTGTTCAACCAACCAACACTTTTATGAGCCGAGAGTGCAATTTTATAATTTCTCATGGAGTTTTATGTAAACCCTATTTCATTTCAAGTAATATATATTCTGTCATGAGAGAGAGTTGTATTGTAGTTAGAGTTGCTTGTTCATTTTTTTTTTTTAACCTTTGACCATAGCGGATTGGTATCAATTTATGGACATACTAAAAGGGAATCACATAAATTTCTATATCAGGATTTTGCCTCTTTTTTTTTCCTGCTTGCTTTTGTTTCTAATATCATTGTGTGTGGTTGAGAAGAGATCGTTTTGTTTAGTCAAAACACGCATGCTTTCTACAACACTACAACACATGTTGCAATGCCTACATGCCCTTATTCAATAGCCATTTTTTCAAAAATAAAAAATTGGAAAAGACTAAGTAGAGAAACTTATTTAATAGCCTTTTTTAAAATCAAAAATTGGAAAAGACTAAGTAGAGAGACACAAATAAAAAAATGTATCATAGATATGCTCAACCACACATATTTCTTTTTTAAAAAAGCCTCTTTATTATTTAAGCCATAGTATAATAAAAATTGCAGCATTATACACCTCTCTAATAAATAAACTCTTCATCATCAAGTGTTCACAATATAAAACTCATGACCCATACATGCCTTCTTCGTCCCACCGTTTTCTATTGACCATCCACAACAGGCAGTGGTGCTACTTGGCCTGATACACAGTAACTCTTAACCTGTTCCTCGTACAAGCTAGGGAGCTGGATTGATGGGAACATGTCCTTCTAGCATGATTTCTTCGTCGCGTCAATGATATACTGGCAACATTCATGTGTGAGCTCCAACTCTCTGGTCAGGTAGCCGTCTATGATCGCCACAGCACAATCTTCACCGACGTAATTCCAGCATTCATTCAGGATTATTGACTCATTGGGAGCATTGTCACTGTATGGCGCCAGATCAGGCACAAGATAAATGTCTGCATCCGGGCCGTACGCTACGTCTCCTGTAGGCCCAAAATCAAAATAATCCGGACCGTCTGCTATGTCTCCTACAGGCCCAAATGTGAAATCATCAGTGCGGTTGGCTGGCTTGGATAGGTCTCGAGCGAGGCGGGGTGTGACCCAAGTGGCCACAATTGCTAAGATCAGTAAGGTGGCTAATTGGGTCACTTTCTCTGTGATGGTGGGCCTTGGCTTTTAGATGGCTTTGAAATGAGTTGGGTTGCTCGAGAAGAGTTAGAAAGGAGAGAGTATTTATAATGTTGGGCAATGTAAAACGTTCTTCAAAACGTCTGTTATTATGGAGAGGTTTGTTTGAATACATGCCTGTGAATTTAACAGGATATATGATCAAGTATTTTTAGCCTTTGGATTTGGGGTCATATTTCAGTTATCCAAAACGTACTGTCTATATAGTGGGCCTTACAATCAATGCAAAATTACCAATAAGTAAAATCTCCTTGATTGGAATATGTCAACCCTTTGATCACTTACCCATTTTACCTCGAATATGAAAGGTCTACTTAAAAGTTGGATTAATAGAAGGTTTGAAATATTTTGATCTTAGAGATTTCTTAAGCATATTCCATATACAGTGAGTCCAATTAATGGTTTAGATCATTGACAATGGCCATAATCCCACGGCTAATGTCACGAGGTGATGTACTCTAGCAAACCTCAATTATGGAATGCTCTGCTGTTGCATGGCTAGGGAATTCAGTTTTACTTGAGTAATGGCGACTGTACCTCAGGGAGCACGGTTCTGTCTTGAATGTGGCAACGTGGAACATATGAGAAAGATCCAAGCTGTTCATCAGGTATGGCCCACCGATTTTTATTTTTATTTTTTTTTGGCAGAAAATAAGGTTAAAGAGTGCTCATTTGGTAGGCCCATGGCACTACGCCAAAACTGCGAAAAAAGGACGGTCCAAAACTGTCTCAAATGACCAAAAAGGACGGTCATAGACCGTCGCAAGGGCCGTCAAAATTTGACGTGTCGTATTACTTAAAGGACGGTCGAAAACCGTCATTTTTATTGACGACAAAAGGACGGTCATGGACCGTCCTAAAAAAGGACGGCCATAAACCGTCCTTAAAAAGGACGGTCTCGGACAGTCTCTTATGAGCCTTTAAAGGATGGTCCATGACCGTCCTTAAAAAAGACTGTTGTAGACCGTCTCTGATGAGCCTTTAAAGGACTGTCATGGTCCGTCTCTTATTAGGCCTTCAAAGGACAGCCACAGACCGTCCTTAAAAAGGATTGTCATAGACCGTTCTACAAAACAACTGTCATGGACCGTCCCTTATAAGAGGGTCAATATACAGCTGTTACATCATCATATTCTTCCTGATATACACCTGTTATATAATATATTTCATCATATTCACATTCACATTCATCCAAACCTAAACTACGTAAATCCAACATAAACTACATTCATCCAAACATAAACTACATTCATCTAAACCCAAACTACGTAAATCCAACATAAATTACATTCATCCAAACACAAGCAATCTTATCCACATTACATTCATCCACACATAAATATATATAAGTTTAACATCATAATTAAAAAAAGAAAAAAAATCAGCAACAATTTTCTTTTTGTGTCTTTCACCTGAAAAAAAAAATATTAAACCAACAAAACATTATAATTTAGAATCATGAAGAATTGCATAAACTTCTTCCAAAAAAGTGAGCACTTTTTAAAAATAAAACTGATCATTAAAATAGGTTCAGGTTTAGGTTTTAAGTTTTAGGTGTTAGGTTTTAGGTTTAGGTTCAGGATTAAGTTTTAGGTTATAGGTTATAAGTTTAGGTTATAGGTTATAGGTTAAGGTTTAGGTTATAGGTTTTGGTTTATGTTAAGGTTTAGGCTTAGGTTATAGGTTTAGGTTAAGGTTTAGGTTTTAGATATAGATTATAGTATATAGGTTATAGCTTTAGGGAATTAAGAATAGGTTAAGGTTTAGGTTTAGGAAATCGGGTCCGAGTTCGGGATCGGGTTTAGGTTTGGGTTATCAAGTTTAAGTTTAAGTTTAGGTTAAGGAGTTGAGATTATGATTAGATGTAGGTTTAGGTTCAAGGATTTGAAAATACATTTCGATTTTAGGTTTAGGTTTAGGTTTTAGGCTTATGTTTAGGTTATAAGTGCAAGTAATTGGTTTAGGTTTATGTTAGGTTATAGGTTAACGTTTAAGTTTAGGAAATCGAGTTCGGGTTCGAGATCGGGTTTAGGTTTGGATTAGGGAGTTGAGATTAGGATTAGGTGTAGGTTTAGGTTTAGGGATTTGAGAATACATTTAGGTTTAGGTTTAGGTTTAGGTTTAAGTTATAGGTTACAGGTTTAGGTATAGCTTTAGGCTTAGGTTTAGGTATAGCTTTAGGTTTAGGTTACAGGTTTAGGTATAGCTTTAGGCTTAGGTTTAGGTTACAAGATAAAAGTTTAGGGAATTGAGAATAGGTTAAGGTTTAGGTTTAGGAAATCGGGTTCGGGTTTGAGATCGGGTTTAGGTTTGGGTTTTCAAGTTTAGGTTTAGGTTTAGGTTAGGGAGTTGAGATTAGGATTAGGTGTAGGTTTAAGTTTAGGGATTCGAGAATACATTTAGGTTTTAGGTTTAGGTTAAGGTTTAGGTTTAGGTTTAAGAAATTGAGAATAGGTTAAGGTTTAGGTTTAGGAAATCGGGTTCGGGTTCGGGATCGGGTTTAGGTTTTGGTTTTTAAGTTTAGGTTTAGGTTTAGGTTAGGGAGTTAAGATTAGGATTAGGTGTAGATTTAGGTATAGGGATTTGAGAATACATTAAGGTTTAGGTTTAGGAAATCGAGTTCGGGTTCGAGATCGGGTTTAAGTTTGAGTTTTCAAGTTTAGGTTTAGGCTTAGGTTAGGGAGTTGAGATTAGGATTGGGTGTAAATTTAGGTTTAGGGATTTGAGAATACACTTAGGTTATAGGTTTATGTTTAGGTTATAGGTTATAGGTTTAGGTTAAGGTATAGGTTTAGGTTTCGGTTTAGGTTATAAGCAATGGGTTTAGGGAATTGAGAATAGGTTAAGGTTTAGGTTTAGGAAATCGGGTTCGGGTTCGGGATCGGGTTTAGGTTTGAGTTTTCAAGTTTAAGTTTAGGTTTAGGTTAGGGAGTTGAGATTAGGATTAGGTGTAGGTTTAGGTTTAGGGATTTGAGAATACATTTAGGTTTTAGGTTTATATTTAGGTTATAGGTTACAGGTTTAGGTTAAGGCTATAGGTAATAGGTTTAGGTTAAGGTTTAGATTAAGGTTTAGATTTAGGTTTAAGGATTTGAGAATACATTTAGGTTTTGGGTTTAAGTTTAGGTTATAGGTTACAGGTTGAGGTTTAGGTTTAGGTTTATGCTATAGGTTTAGGTTACGGTTTAGGTTTAAGTTTAGGTTATAAGCTATAGGTTTAGGGAATTGAGAATAGGTTAAGGTTTAGGTTTAGGAAATCAGGTTCGGGTTCGGGTTTAGGTTTGAGTTTTCAAGTTTAGGTTTCGGTTTATGTTATAAGCAATTGGTTTAAGGAATTGAGAATAGGTTAAGGTTTAGATTTAGGAAATCGGGTTCGGGTTCGGGATTGGGTTTAGGTTTTGGTTTTCAAGTTTAGGTTTAGGTTTAGGTTAGGGAGTTGAGATTAGGATTAGGTGTAGGTTTAGGTTTAGAGATTTGAGAATACATTTAGGTTTTAGGTTTATGTTTAGGTTATATGTTATAAGTTTAGGTTAAGGCTATAGGTTATAGGTTTAGGTTAAGGTTTAGGTTTAGGTTTAAGGATTTGAGAATACATTTAGGTTATAGGTTTAGGTTTAGGTTATAGGTTATAGGTTTAGGTTTAGGTTTATGCTATAGGTTATAGGTTTAGGTTAAGGTTTAGGTTAAGTTTAGGTTATAAGCTATAGGTTTAGGGAATTGAGAATAGGTTAAGGTTTAGGTTTAGGAAATCGAGTTCGGGTTCGGGATCGGGTTTAGGTTTGAGTTTTCAAGTTTAGGTTTAGGTTTAGGTTAGGGAGTCGAGATTAGGATTAGGTGTATGTTTAGGTTTAGAGATTTGAGAATACATTTAGGTTTTAGGTTATGTTTAGGTTATAGGTTATTGGTTTAGGTTAAGGTATAAGTTTAGCTTTCGGTTTAGGTTATAAGCAATTGGTTTAGGGAATTGAGAATAGGTTAAGGTTTAGGTTTACGAAATCGGGTTCGGATTCGGGATCGGGTTTAGGTTTTGGTTTTCAAGTTTAGGTTTAGGTTTTGGTTTTCAAGTTTAGGTTTAGGTTTAGGTGAGGGAGTTGAGATTAAGATTAAGTATAGGTTTAGATTTAGGGATTTGAGAATACATTTAGGTTTAGGTTAAGGTTTAGATTTAGGTTGAAGGATTTGAGAATACATTTAGGTTTTAGGTTTATGTTTAGGTTATAGGTTATATGTTTAGGTTAAGGTATAGGTTTTGGTTTCGGTTTAGGTTATAAGCAATAGGTTTAGGGAATTGAGAATAGGTTAAGGTTAAGGTTTAGGAAATCGGGTTTGGGTTCAGGATCGGGTTTAGGTTTGGGTTATCAAGTTCAGGTTTAGGTTTAAGTTAGGGAGTTTAGATTAGGATTAGGTGTAGGTTTAGGTTTAGGGATTTGAGAATACATTAGGTTTTAAGTTTTGGTTTAGGTTATAGGTTATAGGTTTGGTTTTGGTTTTGATTTAGGTTATATATTATAGGTTTAGGTTAAGGTTTAGGAAAAGGTGGTTTTGATTTAGGTTATAGGTTATAGGTTTAGGTTAAGGTATAAGTTTAGCTTTCGGTTTAGGTTATAAGCAATTAGTTTAGGGAATTGAGAATAGGTTAAGGTTTAGGTTTAGGAAATCGGGTTCGGGTTCGGGATTAGGTTTAGGTTTTGGTTTTCAAGTTTAGGTTTAGGTTTAGGTGAGGGAGTTGATATTAGGATTAGGTGTAGGTTTAGGTTTAGGGATTTGAGAATACATTTAGGTTTTAGGTTTAGGTTAAGGCTATAGGTTACAGGTTTAGGTTAAGGCTATAGGTTATAGGTCTAGGTTAAGGTTCAGGTTCAGGTTCAGATTTAGGTTTAATGATTTGAGAATACATTTAGGTTATAGGTTTATGTTTAGGCTATAGGTTATAGGTTTAGGTTTAGGTTTAGGTTTAGGTATAAGTTTTAGTTTCGGTTTAGGTTATAAGCAATAGGTTTAGGGAATTGAGAATAGGTTAAGGTTTAGGTTTAGGAAATCGGGTTTGGGTTCAGGATCGGGTTTAGGTTTGGGTTATCAAGTTTAAGTTTAGGTTTAGGTTAGGGAGTTTAGATTAGGATTAGGTGTAGGTTTAGGTTTGGGGATTTGGGAATACATTAGGTTTTAGGTTTAGGTTTAGGTTTAGGTTTGGTTTTGGTTTTGATTTAAGTTATAGGTTTTAGGTTTAGGTTTAGGTTTAGGGAAAGGTGGTTTTGATTTAGGTTATAGGTTATAGGTTTAGGTTAAGGTATAAGTTTAGCTTTCGGTTTAGGTTATAAGCAATTGGTTTAGGGAATTGAGAATAGGCTAAGGTTTAGGTTTAGGAAATCGGGTTCGGGTTCGGGATCGGGTTTAGGTTTTGGTTTTCAAGTTTAGGTTTAGGTTTAGGTGAGGGAGTTGAGATTAGGATTAGGTATAGGTTTAGGTTTAGGGATTTGAGAATACATTTAGGTTTTAGGTTTAGGTTAAGGCTATAGGTTACAAGTTTAGGTTAAGGCTATAGGTTATAGGTCTAGGTTAAGGTTTAGGTTCAGGTTCAGATTTAGGTTTAATGATTTGAGAATACATTTAGGTTTTAGGTTTATGTTTAGGCTATAGGTTATAGGTTTAGGTTTAGGTTTAGGTTTTGGTTTCGGTTTAGGTTATAAGTAATAGGTTTAGGGAATTGAGAATAGGTTAAGGTTTAGGTTTAGGAAATCGGGTTTGGGTTCAGGATCGGGTTTAGGTTTGGGTTATCAAGTTTAAGTTTAGGTTTAGGTTAGGGAATTTAGATTAGGATTAGGTGTAGGTTTAGGTTTGGGGATTTGGGAATACATTAGGTTTTAGGTTTAGGTTTAGGTTTAGGTTTGGTTTTGGTTTTGATTTAAGTTATAGGTTTTAGGTTTAGGTTTAGGTTTAGGGAAATGTGGTTTTGATTTAGGTTATAGGTTATAGGTTTAGGTTAAGGTATAAGTTTAGCTTTCGGTTTAGGTTATAAGCAATTGGTTTAGGGAATTGAGAATAGGCTAAGGTTTAGGTTTAGGAAATCGGGTTCGGGTTCGGGATCGGGTTTAGGTTTTGGTTTTCAAGTTTAGGTTTAGGTTTAGGTGAGGGAGTTGAGATTAGGATTAGGTGTAGGTTTAGGTTTAGGGATTTGAGAATACATTTAGGTTTTAGGTTTAGGTTAAGGCTATAGGTTACAGGTTTAGGTTAAGGCTATAGGTTATAGGTCTAGGTTAAGGTTTAGGTTCAGGTTCAGATTTAGGTTTAATGATTTGAGAATACATTTAGGTTTTAGGTTTATGTTTAGGCTATAGGTTATAGGTTTAGGTTTAAGTTTAGGTTTTGGTTTCGGTTTAGGTTATAAGTAATAGGTTTAGGGAATTGAGAATAGGTTAAGGTTTAGGTTTAGGAAATCGGGTTTGGGTTCAGGATCGGGTTTAGGTTTGGGTTATCAAGTTTAAGTTTAGGTTTAGGTTAGGGAATTTAGATTAGGATTAGGTGTAGGTTTACGTTTGGGGATTTGGGAATACATTAGGTTTTAGGTTTAGGTTTAGGTTTAGGTTTGGTTTTGGTTTTGATTTAAGTTATAGGTTGTAGGTTTAGGTTTAGGTTTAGGGAAAGGTGGTTTTGATTTAGGTTATAGGTTATAGGTTTAGGTTAAGGTATAAGTTTAGCTTTCGGTTTAGGTTATAAGCAATTGGTTTAGGGAATTGAGAATAGGTTAAGGTTTAGGTTTAGGAAATCGGGTTCGGGTTCGGGATCGGGTTTAGGTTTTGGTTTTCAAGTTTAGGTTTAGGTTTAGGTGAGGGAGTTGAGATTAGGATTAGGTGTAGGTTTAGGTTTAGGGATTTGAGAATACATTTAGGTTTTAGGTTTAGGTTAAGGCTATAGGTTACAAGTTTAGGTTAAGGCTATAGGTTATAGGTCTAGGTTAAGGTTTAGGTTTAGGTTTAGGTTTAGGTTAAGGTTTAGGTTTAGGTTATAGGTTAAGGTTTTAGGTCATAGGTTTTGGTTTAGGTTAAGGGTATGGTCCCTGCAAATACAGATATAAACACGGCCATCCGACACAAATTGCCAGGCCCTTCCAATGCTGTCCATAAAAAATGGACAGCTTCATCATGGTCATAATAGCGGTTCCCTCTTTCCAGGGAACCCCGCTCTTCCGGATAGCTCCGACGCACATCCAGGTCTGCTCCATCAATTTCGAGTTAATACATAAACATGGCCTGTCCAAATGGTCAGGCCACTCCAATGCTGTCCATAGGAAATGGACAGCTTCATCATGGTCATAACAGCGGTTCCCACCTTCCAGGGACCCCCGCTCAACATCCGGATAGCTCCGACGCACATCCGGGTCTGCTCGATCAATTTGTATTAAATACATAAACATGGCCTGTCCAAATGGCCAAGCCACTCCAATGCTGTCCATAGGAAATGGACAGCTTCATCATGGTCATAACAGCGGTTCCCACCTTCTAGGGACCCCCGCTAAAAATCCGGATAGCTCCGACGCACATCCGGGTCTACTCCATCAATTTCGAGCTAATACATTTAAAAACAACATAATTATATCTAAAAGCATCTGGATACCTGGAGAAGGCCTCCCATATTCGTATTGTTGGTTACTCATCCCTTTGTCTATAAGCCACAATCGACCAACACTTTCTATTGCTACCTGTACTCTGAAACCAACACAAATATAACTGGGAAACAATATAAGGAATAAGAAAAAATCAAGAAAATATTTACTAAATAAAAATTTTCCAATTTATCAGTAAGGTTCAATTTATTAGTCAGATACATCTAGCTAGACCAAATACTGCTTCTTTTTTTCTAGATTGAAACAGGGTAGATAGTTGATGATCTTTTCATATATAACCAATGTGACATATGGAGAGATGGACTCACAATTATGCCATGTGCCTCACTCAGACATCTCCTAACAAATTTTCTTTCTAATACAACAAAAAGATCATCACTTGTCCATCCTTTATTCATGAAACAAAATGAAGGTTCTTCTTGAAACAATGCTGGGTTTCAAAATCAATTTGGAAACACTATATATAAGCATGTTTTGCATAAATGATAAAAGCCATATATATAAGATCTTGATGTCACCAAAGAATATATCAAAATCAATTTGAAGGCATTGTGGATAAGTGCATTTTGTAGATAAGTATGATAAAAGGGTGTGAAATACCTACAGAGACTGTCCAGACATCACGTGAACATATCATACTGCTATCCATAACGAATATAACAAGATCTGGTTTCTACAACATCAAGGAACTTAAATGTGATATAGATAGCATGTTGGCAACCAACATAAATGAATAAGAGTGATAAACCTTTAGAATAAGAAAATGAATTCCGTTGCTTCAGACACTTGGTGCATTTCTTCAAACAGAGCCGCTTCCTGTTTGTGGTGTCCACTTGTGTCTACAATTATCATATCACAATTTTCCTTCTTAAACCGTTCTACACCTTCTGCTGCAATTTTTACAGGGTCTGACTCCATGTAGCTGTGGATACAGCACAAATGATTTCCTTAACCAAGGCAATAGAATGAGCAAGGAACGAGTATACAACAGCAGAAAATCAATATCATTTGCAAATCCTCATTTCCTACAACAAAATCCTTGGAAACAGTGGTAAAGAAAAAGCAATGTAGGAGGTACATGCTAATGTGGCACGCTACATTAGCTGATTGCATCACTGGTCCAATGGGCGTTGTTTTTCTCTTTGCACCCAATAAGATTTTATATGTATTTTTATTTCGTTCTTAAGGGATGAATAACAAAACAAACATTGTACAGTTCTCAAAATGTCTGATTGGTTAAGACCTAGTACACTAAATCTATGTATGCTTCTTATTACAGTGTTTTGCAGATTGCATTGAAACAATGTCGTGAAACTCACTGCCACTTCTGCTTCAATGAACTTCCAGCAAATAGTATACCCTGTTCGTCATGTATGATTTCAATGTATTGCTCCCAGCATTGCCAAGAACAGGCAGGAGGAATACAATCTTGGAACAGTCAGCTCAAAGATACTATGCATGAGCACATATCAGACAAATTTTTGCAGAAGTGCTTGTACAAGTTCTGCATCTCTATTAATGTCAGATCCGAAATGTGAATTACATAAACTGAATTTTAGAGTGTAATCCAAGTTCATGTAATTATAAGATATGAATTAGAGATCGACTAAAAAGATATGAATTCATTTTAAAGTGGAACCCAAACAGGTCCTTAGAATTTACATTCAAAAAATCCTCCAGTCTTTTTCCTATTGTGCAGGAGAACCATCTATGCACATAAAATTGCTGGCAACTTTTTTTTTTTTTTTTGGTGTATTAAAATCCTCTCACCCCAAACAGGTGACTTTCCTCCCCCAAACGCCAACTGTAACTACGTCACCTGTAACTTACTAACATTTTAGAAAAGTTACAGGCATCTAAACAGGCCCTTAGTTGCATTCTGCTTCAACTGATCAAAAGCACCAACTCTAATTTTTGGGATAAAGCCCTAAAATGATCTGTAAAAATGGATGAATGGCATGGATAAAATATATACATCATGGTGGGGCCATAGATCATGGTGGTGCTGCAGACGAAATCGGATTGCATACTGAGTTACTCAGTACGCTCTTATTGTACTGAGTAAACTCAGTAGGGCCCACCTTAATCCCAAAATCCCTAAATCCCCATATCCCAAAATCCCTAAGGGCCCGTTTGGCCGGTCGGATTGGAAGGGATTGGATGGTATTGGAAAGGATTAGAAGTTATATCCCGGGATTGGCCTGGCATGCCAAACAGAGTCGTGATCTAATCCCAATCCCATGGGTCTTAAGACAATCCACTGACAAAACCATTATTACCCTTAAATCCCATCCAATCCACCTTAATCCGTTCAAATTTGCCAGGGACGTGTTTGGCTCCAGGGATTGGAAGGGATGGGAAGGTTTAATCCCGGGATTGGCCGGGCGTGCCAAACAGACTGGATATAGCAATCCAGTGATATAGCAATCCCATGGATCTCAAGACAATCCACTGACAACACCATCATTACCATGCCATCCACCCTAATACCATTCAATCCCTTCTAATCCACCCGGCCAAACGGGCCCTAAATCCCCAATCCCCAAATCCCTAAATCCCCAAATCCCTAAATCACCAAATCGTTTCAATCGGTCTTGAGATTGAGAGAGAGAGAGAGAGAGAGAGAGAGATACCTCATGTGGATGTACGAGAGAGAGAGCACCGAGAGAGACAGAAACAGAGAGAGGGCGCGGTGGAGAGCGGACCGAGAGAGAGAGAGGGCGCGGTGGAGAGCGGACCGAGAGAGAGAGAGGATGCGCGTGAGTGAGAGAGGGCGGCGAGGAAGGGAGGGCGGCGAGGGAGAGAGAGAGAGAGAGAGAGAGAGAGAGAGAGAGAGAGAGATGAGGGAATGTGGGCGCGCGCGGCTCTTTTGAGCGCGCGCCCAAATTTGGGCGACATTGGACGGTGCTCTGTGGGCCCCACCATGATGTATGATTTTCATCCATGCCGTCCATCCAATTTTACAAATCATATTAGGCTCTATGCCGCAAATTAAAGGGAAATAAATCTCAGGTGGTCCACACCACATGAGAACAATAGTAATTGGATATCCACCATTAAAATCCTCCTAAGGCCCACTGTACTGTTTATTTGACATCAAATCTGTTGATTTGGTCATCCAGGACCAGATGAAGGGAAAAAACAAAAATAAGCTTGATCCAAAACTTTTATGCCTATTGATCATATTTTTAATGGTCGACGCTCATTCAACACGTTTCCTGTAATGTGGTCCACTTGAGATTTGCATATATCTCATTTTTGGTCTCATAATGTAAAATTATCTATAAAAATATATGGACAGCATGGATGAAACACATACATCGTGGTGGGAGCCATAGAGCACTGAACACCAGTCATTGGTTAGTGTCAGGGGAGTAATCAATCCGTTCTCAAGCGTACAGAGTAAATCCTATGGGGGCCACCATAATTTATTTATTTTATCCACTCCATCTATCCATTTTAACATATAATTTTATTACATAAGTTCAAAAATGAAGCCTATAAAAATCTGAAGTGGACCACATCATAGGAAATAGTATAAACTGAACATCTACCATTAAAATAATTTGTAAGGCCACCGAAGTTTTGGATCAAGTTGATACTTTAGTTTTCCCTTCATCCATGTATTTGTGATCTATTGAACAGGTTGGATGACAAATAGAAATCATTGTAGGCCATAGGAAGATTTCAACGGTGGAAATCATTATTCCTAATGTGTTTCTGTGGTATGGTCCATTATGTCCACGTCATCCATCTGAGAGAGAGAGAGAGAGAGAGAGAGAGAGAGAGAGTGTGTGTGTGTGAGAGGACAGAGAGTGAGTCTCTCTTACGAGCGGTCATGGATCACATGGTCTGTGCTCTGTGGGCCCCACCATGATGTATGTGCATGTTTCATCCTTGTCATCCATCTATTTTTCATTTTATTTTATGATATGAGACAAAAAATGAGGTATATCCCAATCTCAACTGGACCACATTATAAGAAAGTGTTGAATGAGCGTCGACCATTAAAAACCTTTTGGGGGCCATATAAAGTTATGGACCAATTTGATATTTTTTTTCCCTTCATCTGGGCCTGTATGACCTAATCAACAGATAGGATGTCAAATAAAAGGTACAGTGGGCCTTAGGAGGGTTTTAATGGTGGATATCCAATCACTATTGTTTTCATGTGGTGTGGTCCACCTGAGATTTATATCCCTTTCATTTTTAGTATTTTGCCCTAATATGATTTGTAAAAATGGATGGACAGCATGGATGAAACACATACATCATGGTGGGACCCATAGAGCACCGACCAACATCCAAAAACGGTTACTCGCCTCGAACATATTTCGTATGACAAAGATATTGGGCAAACAAGATTGATCAACAATTTGAGTGAATTTTGATTTAAACATACGAAGTTATTTACTCTTCAATCTGGATTGATCAGATTGTCCAAAAACAGTTAAAGGTTGTTCATAATATCAAAAATATATAAATGAATAGAAAACACAAACATCAGCTTGATCCAAAACTTCTATAGCCACCAAGAAATTTTAAATGGTAGAGGTTCAATCACACTATTTCCTGTGGTGTGGTCCACTTGAGCTTTGGATATGCTTCCTGTTTGTTCTTTAGACCTCAAATTATCTGTTAACATGGATGAATGGAGTGGATAAAATAAATAAATAACGGTGAACCCCACAGAGTTTACTTTGATAAAGGTAACGAGTAATTCACTTAAATGTAGTGGAGAAAGGTTTCCTTAAAACATTCATAATCATATATTGGGCCTGCCTAAATGTGATTCACATATCCAACCCACTCATTATGTGTGTCCCACTTGGATGAGGGGTCAGACCAAGTTTCAACCGCATCCAAAACTCATGTGGGCCCCACCAAGTGCTTTTATATTTTTTAGGATGTCTTCACATAGTTTTAAATGGTATGGCCCACTCGAGTTTCGTTTATCGATGATTTTTGAGATATCTCATAACTATAAATAGGACACATCAAATCCACGATTTTGATGTTCGACACACATCATGATGAGGCCCACAAAACTTACTAACATCAATTCTTAGGTTCTCACAAGGTCAGTTATAAGTTGGGTCACAATTTTAACCAGAATATTTGGCCCATTTCACATGTCTAGTTCATTCACTCTATTTTACTAATTAATTCTCAATTTGACTAGTTACTCGCCTCAATCAGGCTACATATATATGAGAAAGATATTGGGCATACAAGATTGACCAACAATTTCAGTGAAATTTGATTTAAACATCTGAAGTTATTTACTCTTCAATTTGAACTGATTAGATTGTCTAAAAACGATTAAAGGTTCAATTAGTGGATGTGCCTAATAATTTAGTAATTTTATTTTTCACAAATAAATTTAACATTTTTTTTTCAAAATGTATATATTTTTTCTCTTTTAACTAAATATCATTTTTATTATAAATAAATTTAACATTTTTTTTTTACAAAATTTAGTTTTCTTTTTTAAAAATATATATGTTTTTACAATTTGTCAATTTTTTTAACAAATTTGTTTAAGTTTTAAAATTTTATTTTTCAAAATATCATTTTTTAAATCTCACTTTTGTTATAACTTTTTAATTTTTCTTGTCAAAATACAAAATCTGATTGGTGGACTTGGTATGATTTGATGGATGTCGGTCGTCTTTTTTTTTTTTTTTTTTTTTTCTTTTTAGATTCCATTTGGCTTAAACTGTATTCCAATTCCTTTTTAATTAACAAGCAGCTTAAACTATATCTAAGCTGTACAAGTTTACATCTCATTGCTTTGGAGATGAGTTAATAGCCGAAAAATGATAATATGAGAATGGCCTATACTAATGTATGCATTTGGTACCAATTCTTAATGTTGGCAACACCTGACATACCTGTACCTCTCTAAAGGTCACACTGATTGAATGATCTTAACTGTCTGAAATTGCCGTTGAATTAATTTGGACCATTTTCTTTTTGACTATCCTGAAGAACATTGACTTGTACTATTCTTTTTAAACATCTATATGCTTCAATCTCCTTTGGTCTGCACTTGTGTTGAAGGGCACATCTATTATGTTGGGTAGAATACTTATTTTAATATCACAATGACTGGATAATCTCAACCATCTGATATTACCGTTGAATTTAGACCATTTTCTTTTCTACCAAGGTATTGAGGAACTTTGATTTGCACTCCTCTTTCTTAAACGTGTATATTTTTTTTAACCTCGAGTTAACACTCTTCTTCTTCTTCTTTTTCTTTTTTCTTTTCATGTTTACATGTTTTTAATCCCACCTTGTGTATTGTAGGCCACATCCATTTAATTTGGTATAGATCCTTTTTTTTATTCAATTTTTCTTGTCAAAATACAAAATCTAGTTTTCTTTTTTAAAATATATATTTTTTTACATTTTTTCAATTTTTTCACAATTTTGTTTAATTTCTTTTTTTTTTTTCAAAATATCGTTTTTTAAATCTTACTTTTGTTATATAACTTTTTAATTTTTGTTGTCAAAATACAAAATCTAGTTTTCTTTTTAAAAAAAAAAATATATTTTTTTTACAATTTGTCAATTTTTTCACAATTTTGTTTAATTTTTTAAATTTTCTTTTTCAAAATATCATTTTTTTATCTAAATCTTGTTATATAACTTTTTAATTTTTCTTTTCAAAATACAAAATCTAGTTTTCTTTATATATATATATATATATATATATATATAATTTACAATTTGTCAATTTTTTCACAATTTTGTTTAATTTTTTAAATTTTCTTTTTCAAAATATCATTTTTTCAATATCACTTTTGTTATATAACTTTTTAATTTTTCTTGTCAAAATACAAAATCTAGTTTTCTTTTTTAAAAAATATATTTTTTTACAATTTGTCAATTTTTTCACAATTTTGTTTAATTTTTTAAATTTTCTTTTTCAAAATATCATTTTTTAAATATTATTTTTGTTATATAACTTTTTAATTTTTCTTTTCAAAATACAAAATCTAGTTTTCTTTTTAAAAAAAATATTTTTTTTTTACAATTTGACAATTTTTTTACAATTTTGTTTAATTTTTAAAATTTTCTTTTTCAAAATATCATTTTCTTATCGAAATTTTTGTTTTCAAAATTATCAACTTTATTAAAAGTTCTTAATTTTTATTTCAAAATCTAAATTTTTTTCTTAAACATTGTTAGTTATTTTTCTAAGCTTTTTAACGTTTTTTTTTTTCGAAATTCATAATTTTTTTTTTTTGTTTTTAATGTTTGAGTTGAGCATTAGTCTAATGTAGACGGTCTTTGACAGTCTCAAATAACCACAATAAGACGGCTAAGGACCGTCTCTAATAGAGACGGTCATTGACAGTCTCAAATAGGGACGGCTAAGGACCGTCCCTAATGCAGGTTCTTTTTCCCTACCTTAGCAGTAAAAGACGGCCGTTGACCGTCTATAATTGAGACGGTCCATGACAGTCTCAGATTACCAATGCAAGACGGTCAATGACCGTCTCTAATAGAGACGGTCCTTGACAGTCTCAAACAAAGACAGCTAAGAACCGTCCCTAATACAGACTATTTTTAGCAGTCTTAAATTACAGGAAAAGACGGCCAACGACCGTCTCTAATTGAGACGGTTCTTGACAGTCTCAAATTACCAGTAAGAGACGGCTAATGACCGTCTCTAATAGGGACGGTCTTTGACCGTCTCAAATTCCAGCATATAAGATGGTCAGGGACCGTCTCTTATTCCAGACGGTCAATGGCCGTCTTTTATCTGCAGTTAACGACGGTTTTCGACCGTAACAAATGATTTGTGGATGTTCAAATTTTCAAGACAATAATAAGGACGGTCAAGGGCCGTCTAAAAGTTTAGAGACAGTTTACGGCCATCTCTAAAGTGTCTTTAAACCAAACAATTTTAGAGACGGTCCAGAACCGTCTCTAAATCCGTCATTTTTTTCCATTTTTCACGTAGTGTGGGTAAAAATTAAATGAAAAGCTAAAATCAAGGAATTATATGTATTGAATGTTTATCTGCCCACCTGATAAATGGCTCACCCCTTTACTCATGTGACTCACGAATCGACTCAAGACTGAATGATTGGGTCTGATCGACGGACTCAAAAAGCCATGATGAGGATGGTTAGAAAAGAAGTGGAGTTGTAAATTATTCTGCCATGCAATTTACCTAGGACCTTTTAAGGATCTGATGGATTTCACCATTTTAAGACCTCCGCATAGAGACGATGGTTTATGTCTGATACGAATTGAATTCTTAACGTTCTCCACGTGTGCACCAGAACCGAGCATCAATAGCATGGTTATAGAATCATGCCAAAATAGTGAGAAAATGACACTGTGTGACAGACTGTCCGTAGTGTACATCACTGAGGATTTTGGGGGAAATTTTGCGACGGAATGAAACCATCAGTAAGCAACGGACAGTCCTTTGCAAATTTCGGTCACAATTCCATTAATCTTAACTAGCTTGGAATCTCCCCACATCGAACCCGTTGCTTTAAGGACGTCAATAACAAGCTTGAGCTCAGTTATATAGGCTTCAAACTCCACAATGTTATTTGTACATTCAAAATTTGGTTTGCTGATCAATGGTTGTTCCTCTTGGGACAACTTGCTGCATATAGTTAAAAATTTGCAACGGATCATAACCGTCAGAGCTATTAAATTAGAGACGATTATAATTCGTCGCTGGACGGGGTATAGACCAGGTGGACTAAGCGACGGTCTACAACCGTCGGTAATTATGATTTGTAATCGTTCTAATATTGCAACCATGGAAACTAGCAATGGAGTTCAATCATCCAAATTGCGGACCCAAGTTCAAATGAGGTCTACCCCAAATTTTGATTGAATGGATGATCCTAACATCTTAAAATGGATGTCTTTTTGGTTATTGTTGAATTTGGACTCGGTTATTTTCCATGTGGTCATTGATTTATATATCAACATAGCTCAGTTTATGATAATCCTTCAAGATGAATTTTGGACCATGGCCCATTTAAAGTGGGCCCACAAGGGTGACCATTGTATACATGTGGACGTTGTAACCTCTCTATGTGCATCATCCATTACAAGGGGCCCACTGCAATCCTCTTTATATGCATCATCCATGGTCAAGGAATTAATGGTACTTGATGATGTGGCTGAATGCCTGTAGCTCGTAACCATAGAATTCATGAATTACAGTTCAAACCATCCAAAATTTGGAACCAGCATTAGACTCATCTATCCAAAAATCAGATTGAATGGACGATCCTAACCTCTTATAATAGTTTTTTTTTTTTTTAATATAATTTGAACCATCGATTCAGTATGATCATTCGTCTATTTCCAATTTGGACCATCTATCCATCCTCTTAACACTATCAATTCCTTAATCATGTGAACTGCACAGGAACGAAGTGATATGCCTAAAATCAATATGGTAAAAAACTTACCTATTGTGGTAAAATCCCTCGGAGGTAAAGTCACAAGAGTTTCAACACAAGGTCATGGGTTCGAATACTTGTCATCGTGAAATCCCACTGTGGTGTGAGTGCGTGTAAGGCCAGCTCAAAGGAAAAAATTATCTTGGGTGTTGTACATGCTTTCTAAAACTAGCATTGATGATCATGTGTCCTTCATAAGCTATTTATTTATTTATTTATTATTTCACGTGTCCTAAACCTTAAACCCTAAACCATTATCTAAGGTGCGTTGTACATGCTTTCTAAAA
The DNA here is from genome assembly GCF_029962835.1 of Magnolia sinica. Lineage (NCBI taxonomy): Eukaryota > Viridiplantae > Streptophyta > Magnoliopsida > Magnoliales > Magnoliaceae > Magnolia > Magnolia sinica. The sequence goes on along the minus strand of NC_080587.1, from coordinate 8,814,513 downwards.
CTAGCGTTGATGATCACGTGTCCTTATTTACTAGGCTATTTATTTATTTATTTATTGTTTCACATATGACCATGTTCAGTGACAATCCTCCTACGATAGGCATTATAACATTTTTTTAATAGAAAAAGACAAGTAGAGAGATATACAAACAAAAAGCATATCATAGATGTGCTCACACTCATATTTCTTTATATAAAAAGGCCTCTTTATTATTTAAGCGATACTAAGGTAAAAATTGCAGTATCATACACCTCTTGCTTATACAAAAACTCTTTGTAATCAAGTGTCCACAATATAAAACTCATGACCCATCCATCCCTTATTCATTCTACCATTTTCTATAGACCGTCCACAACGGGCACTGGTGCTAGTTCGCCCGATTCACAGTAACCCTTCACCTGTTCCTCATACAGGCTAGGTAGAAAGATCGACGAGAACATATCCTTCCAGCACGGTTTCTTCGTCATGTTGATGATCTGCTGGCAACATTCATGTCCGAGCGCCAGCTCTCCTGTCACATAGCTGTTAATGATCGCCATGCCACAATTCTCATCCATGTAACTCCAACATTCGTTCGGCATCAGTGATTCATTGGGCACATTGTCATTGTATGGTCCCAGATCTGCATCTGGACCGTACATTACATCTCCTGCAGGTCCAAAATCAAAATAATCTGGGCCGTAGGCTATGTCTCCTACAGGTCCAAATGTGAAATCATTGGGCTTGGATAGGTCTCTGGCGAGTTGGGGTGGGACCCAAGTGGCCAAAATGGCTAAAATCAGTAAAGTGGCTAGTTGGGTCACTTTCATCATGATGGTGGGCCTTGATTTTTTAGATGGCTATGAAATGACTTGGGTTGCTTGAGGAGTGTTGAGAGGGGAGAGTATTTATAGTGTTACGTTCTTTATAACGTTTGTGATTATGGAGATGCTTGATAGAATACATACGTATATATTTAACAAGATAGGAATGAGGCTTTTTTTTTAAAAAAAAAGTATTTGGATCTGTGGTCATATTTCAATTATTCAGATCGTACCATTTATATGGTGGGCCTCACATTCAATGGAGAATAACCAAAAAATAAAATCTCTTTGATAGGAATGTGTCAACCCTTGGATTACTTTACCTATTTTATCTTGAATATGAACGGACTACTTAATGTTAGGTTAATCAAGGGTTTGAAATATTTTGATCTTGGAGATTTTTTAAATATATTCCATCTGTAGTGATCTAATCAACGGTTTAGATTATTGACAATGATCGACATCCAACGGCTAATGTTGCGACGTATCGTATTTCGGTTCAGTGCGATATATCCAGCAAACCGCCGTTATGGAATTCTCACGTTCTTGCATGGTTAAGGTTTCAGTTTTACTTGAGTAATGGTGACTGTACTTCAGGGAGTATGGTTTTGTCTTACATGCGCGCGGCAATGCGGAACACATGAGAAAGATCCAAGCCACTCATCAGATATGTCTACTCTGTAGATATTTTTTCCAGAAAATCTGGCTAGAGTTCTCATTAAGTTAAATGAAGGGTAAAAATTAATTAACGAAATATCTGTATTGAATGTTTGTATGTGGCCCACCTGATGAATGATTCGTTATTATATTTGGGTCAGAGAAATCATATTGCGATCCGCATTTAATGAATGGTTCAGATCTCAATGCGAAGTCTGGTGGGTCCATCTTATGCATGCGAGTACACATTATCATTTTATACTCTTTTTAAAAAATGCTATAAAGCATTCACTTGAAGAGAGATTGAAGTCGTGTATCACGTTACAAGTGACAGCTTCGAAAACATAGCTTCACGTTGGGGGTTTGGACCGGAGACATGAATGTTCACATGGCACAACCATTTCCCCATTACGACATGTGTGGCCCATATTTTAATAATCTAGACCATTAGAATTCTATTCCAAAACGTGGGTGGACCATTCACTTAAATTTTCCTTGATAAAATATAATATTTCTTATTTGTGGCCTATAGATAGATGGAAGATTAAGAAGAGAAATACGAAAATGGTGTACTCTAATATTTGAGATCATAAAATCTGGTTGATTTAAATAAATTATAAAATAATATTAGAAGTCAACATATTGATGGTCTGGATTACATGATCATGATCCACACATGTGAAAGTAGAAAGCACGTGTATACTTTGCTAACGTGTTACCATATATGGAGAAATAACCACGTGCAGCGACTGAATGTGAATTTTCAATGCAGCCGTTTATTTCCACCGGCAATTAAAGTTCATCTTGCCTCTGTTGAGACTCACAACTGTCAGTATATCTCGACCCCAATGAAACCCACATCCCTCAATCGGAACCGTCCATATTATGTAATTCAATGTAATAGACTTATATCAGGGATATTTCTCTGAATGAACGGTTTTAGTCTTTATTATGTGTAGATGAATCGAAATGAAGTCTTTCCATGGACCACATTCAACTTCATAAATTAAAATTTAGTTTCATTAATGAATCATTATTATAAATTAAAGTATTTTTTTCACATTACCAAGAGTATGGACAGTTCAAACGATCAGGCTATCTTAGCATGTTGGCCCAAATAGTGCGACGAACGTTACAGATCCTATGTCCCGACGGAGGCAAGTCCAACTATAACTATAAATACCAGCCTACGTGAATCCCTTCCTCGTACAAACAACTCCTTACAAAACCAAACCAAAGAAAGAAATAAGTGTTTGCACCATGACCAAAATGGGCCACCTAGCAATCCTCCTGATCATGGCCGTTGTTTCCAGATGGTCTCCATCAGGGCATGCAACCAATGATTTCTTTCAGAAGATAGACGGCATCGATGACGAACTCGTAATCGGGCCGTTCACCGATCCCTGCTGGGCCGAAATCGATGATGAATGTGGGGATGAGATCATCTCTTCCCTTGCAGCCAAACAGCTGGAAGTTAATCCATCTTGCTGTAAGGTCGTGATTGATGCAAGCAAGAAACCGTGCTGGAGCACCATGCTCACATCAATCGATATTCCGGCTATATATGCACATAAGCTTCTGGAGTATTGTGAATCTGGTGCGTTGTCTCCAACGCCAATCACGATAGATTAACGGACGGATTATGTTTTTTCTTTTAATTTTGTTTAAGATGATATGATATTGATATTAATAAGTCATTTTGTTTATGTCGTTTATTTCTTATAAATGGCCTCAATGACGGTTATTTAGGCCTAACATGGGATGTGGAATATAATGGACGGTATGGATGGGGATCATACATCATAGTGGGTCCCACGCAGATTGAATGTATGGTTTCTATGCGTTTCAACGTATGTGATCATTCCTAAGTTGGAACCTATTACAGTACGTTCAGGCAACGTTGAATCCACCGTACATGGTAGGAAATGGACGGGGATTGTGTGGTGAACCCAACACCACGTAGCTACGTTGTGCAAGGACTCTGTGGGGATGTTTGTTTTATCCTCACCGTCCATCCGTTTCGCCAGTTCATCTTAGGACATGAGCCCAAAATCGAAGCATATAATTTGAAGCTCAAGTGGACCACACCACAGGAAACGGGGAAACGGATTGGCTACGCCCCCGACACCATCCAATGGCTGGTGTTCGGTTCTCTGTGGGCCCCACCATGATGTATGTGTTTCATCCATGCCGTCCATATATTTTTATAGATCATTTTATGGTATTACACAAAAAACGAGCTATATCCCAATCTCAAGTGGACCACATTACAGGAAACAGTGTTGAATGAACGTCGACCATTAAAAACTTTTTGGGGGCATAAAATTATTGGATCAAGCTGATCTTTGTTTTCACCTTCATCTGGGTCTTTATGACCTAATAAACAGATTAGATGTCAGATAAACAGTACAGTGGACCTTAGGACGATTTAAATGATGGATATCCAATCACTATTGTTTTCCTGTGGTGTGGTCCATCTAAGATTTATATCCCTCTTATTTTTACTTTGAAGCCTAAAATGATCTTTAAAAATGGATGAACGGAATGGATGAAACACATACATCATGGTGGGGCCCACAGAGCACCGACCACCAGCCACGGGGCTGGTGTCAGGGGGAGTAGCCGATCCGTTTCCAGGAAACGGTGGGGATAATGATATCCACCGTTGAAACCTTTCTAGGGCCCTGCACCTATAAGAGGGACGTGCATGAATGGTGGTATCGGGTAGGTCCACAAGGTTGCCTACTAACATTCCATGAGTATGCATACGGTCGATTAATTGGTATGTGTATGGCACATCTGAAAAGATGAAATGGTGGGCCCCACCTTAAATAGAAGTTCGCACAATGATCAGGCAGATCCATCCTCAGGTTTACACTTTGGACGAGTATTCATTTCACAGGTCTTTGCATGATATTCTATAGTATACAAGTCTTCTTTTATCAATCTTGACCGTTGGATAGGTGGGACATAGCTTGGATAGCCAATGGCCCGAAATTGATTTTGCTTAGGCAATTTAACCATCGAATCCAGAGACTGGAAATCATCTCCAACAAGCCCATTCTAGCTCAACACTTACGGCCGGCCCTATGTTGGAACATGGCGTAAAGGTTGGTTTGGCATCTGATCTACGCTAATTTAATAAGAGTTTTTTCAATAAAAACAATCCTAATAAGCCTTTTTTATTATTATTATTGTTATAAATTTTAATAGCTCCTATTTTAAAGAGATTTTTTTGATAAAATCATCTTTTCAAGATAGAAAAATTGACTATTTGAATCAAAGCCTTTTTTTAACAATAGTTGATGTCATTTTTAAAGATCACGGGAGCTCTACTATAAGAGTAATTTCATGTAATTATTTTGGTTGATCTCTATAACAGCCCACGCCCACACTGTATGATATTGTTCGCTCTGAACACAGCCCGCACGGTTTTGTTCTTAGGAAACTCCTCCAAAAGGCCTCATGCAGTATAGGGTGACAACTCTACATATAACTACCATTACTTCAGACGACATTTCTGATGTGGGACAAAGTTTCACCTTCACTGTGTGCACAGTAGTTTGCTAGCCACATAGTAGCCTGCCAGCCATCTTGGGGCCTACCCATATGTGCACCTGCCCACATGTGGTCATAGTGACGGGGCGTCACAATATCCTCCACCGAGGGCAGAGTCGTCCTTGGCTCTGATACCATTTGAAATAACCCACGCCCATACTGTATGATATTGTTCGCTCTGGGTACAACCCGCACAGTTTTGTTCTTGGGGAACTCCCCCAAAAGACTTCATGCAATATAGGGTGACAACTTCACATATAACTACCATTACTTCAGACGACACTTTCGATATTGGACAAAGTTTCACCTTCACTCTATGCACAATAACCTGCCAGCCATCTTGGAGCCCGCCCACATGTGTGCCCATCCACATGTGGCCACAGTGACGGGGCGTCATAATCTCACCTTAGATGGACCATGTCCCAAATGGCAAAAGACTAGATAGCTACATAAAATCTTCATGTTTTAGGAATTTGGGTCATCCATTAGGGTAGATAATGGATGTGGATCATCCATCTATGGAACCTACCTTTTATGTAGATTATTCATTGTGTTAGACAAACCTTCAAAGTGGGTCATCTATCATGTAAGGCATGTCTTGGATGACCGTTCATCATTAGGGGTCAACCTTGATATAAGTCATCTATCATGTGGGGCCCACCATTAATGTTAATTGTCATTTATGTGGGACCCCCTCAATGTCCACTAACCATCACCTATCATGTGGAGTCCATATTTGATGTGTCCTTTGTGTGGGCCCTACCTTCGAAGTGGATTATCCATCATGTGGGGCCCACTTTTGATATCCACCATTCATCGCATGGGGTGAACCTTATATGTAGATCGTCCATCATGTGGTCCATTATATATATGGGTCATTCATCATGCAAGACCTTAGATGTGGACTGTCCATTATGAGGGGTCACACTTTGATGCGGGCCATCCCACATGTGAAGTCCACTTTGTCCATTATGTGGGCCCACTTTAATGTAAATCATTCATTGTGTGGGGCCCCTCCTTCAATATGAGTCGTTCATCATGTGGGCCCACCATTGATGTCAACCGACCATCCTGTGGACCCACCTTCAATGATCATCATCCATCATGTGGGTCCCACTTTTGACGTGGACTGCCCATTAAATGGGGCCCACTTGATGTGGATGTTCGATCATGCTAGGCCATACTTTGATGCGGGCCATCCATCATGTAGGGCCCACCTTTGATGTGAATCTTTCATTATGTGGGCCCACCTTGATGTGGACTATACATCATATGGGGCCCTACGTTTGATATGGGTCATTCATTATGAGGGACCCACCTTTAATGTCCACCATCCATCATGTAGGTCTCACCTTCGTTGTGGACCATCTATCATGTGGGGCCCACTGGATGTAGATAGTCCATCATGTGGGGCCACATTTTGATATGAATCATCCGTCATGTAGGTCCCACCTTTGCTGTGGATCGTCCATCATATGGGGCCCAATCTTCAATATAGGTCATTCATCATGTGGGCCCACCTTTAATGTTAACCTTTCATCATGTGGTCCCCCATTCAATGTCCACCATTCATCAAGTGGGTCCCACCTTTAATGTCACCCTTTCATCATGTGGTCCCCCATTCAATGTCCACCATCCATCAAGTGGGTCCCACCTTTGATGTGGATTGTCCATCAGGTAAGGCTTGCTTAATTTATGTGGATCGTCCGTATGGGGCCACACTTTGATGCATGCACTATCCATTATGTGGGACCCACCTTTGATGTGACCATGCATCATGTGGGCTCACCTTTGATGTCAGCCATTCATTATATTGGCTCCACCTTCAATATGAGTTGTTCATCATGTGGGCCTACCTAGGATAGAGAGTAAAGAGAAGACGAGAGCGCATGACCGGATTTACTTTAAATTATGAAGACAAATTTGTCAAAAAATTAGTCTAATTAAACCAAATAAGCTCTTTTTTTAAAAAGCAACCCCTCCCTAAGCTATAAAATTAACGCTTATTTACTACTTTTTAAATAAATAAACCCCATAATTAGACTTTTATCAAATATTTTAAAAGTATTTTTTTAAAGCTAATAAGCCCTTATTTATAGATATGCCAAACATCCCCTAATTCTAGCATGGGCCTAGTATAGTAGCCCCAGGCCCAAGCCCGAAGAATATTGATTAAAATGCCTATTTCCTACTTTAATGTTCTTAATTTGCTGTTAATCAAGTGCATAATAAACAAATGCTTGAAAGGAATGAAATCAACAGTATTCATTCAAAATTGACATATTTCCAAGATATAAGATGTACACATGAAGTTAGGTCGCATCAGGCTGGGCTAGGTCCGATCAAGCTAAAATGGCTTTAGACCAAGGGGCGCTTGAAAAATTGATCACACCATTTTAAAAGCCTTTGTCACACGTGAAAAAATTTAACTCAAAATCAAACTATCCAGAATGGCAGCCTCACCTTAGATGCATCATAAACCAAATGCGTTAGAAATATGTAAATTAATCGAAATTAAACCATCCAAATTGGGGTCCCTACTTTAGGTGAATGATAAACCAATAAAAAATAATGAAATAATATTTTAGATGCAACAATATTTGGGATACTTAATGGATGGTTTTGTGTGTGTGTTTTGTAACTAACAAAAAACAATATTATCATAACATTTTCAAAATGTTGATAGTTTTTTAATTTTTGTGATTTATCATGATAATATTGTTTACGAGCACTTCTCCATTTTTATTTTTATCTGTTGCTGGCGATAAGGTGCTGTTTTATAACGTAAGCCCGATGCGAAAGATAATAAAAAATAACACCAGCCCGCAAAGCAACGTGCATTATAGAACTGCGTTCATATGGTACCAGTTCCACCAGAACTTGTGGTGGTACGGAGCTTCTGTCGGGCCCATGTAAACTTTTCATCTAATCCGATCCGTCCATTAGATTTGAAATTGGATTTTATGCTATGGGGAAAATAATTATCTCTACAGATACCAGGTGGACCACCACAGAAGGAACAGTTGGGAGGGGACGATCAACCTATAAGAAAATTCCTTACTGATTGTGGGGCCCGAAGTGATTTTTATGTGAAATCTAGACCATTCACAAGATTCTCCTCAGTAGGAAGAAGTAGAAAAAGGCCATTAAAAATCCCATGTGGGCCAAACCACTTGAATCTATAGTTCTTAGGCATGGTTTTATATTTTTATCTACGTTGTGGCCCACCTTAGTTTTGGATCGACCTAAGTTTTTATTTCTACGGTGAGATTGAGGTACGGAAAACGATGTATATATTGAATCGGATTATATTTAGATCTAGGATCCAGAGCAGCCCGGTACCACCAAAACTTGTGGTGGGACAGGTACCATACGACGGCACGTCTCTACGTAGAAAGTTGAGAAGGTTCCATGCTACTGTCGTACATGGATGGAAACTTCTAGCTAGCACTCCCTCGCGAATCCACTCATAATCAAATGCACCGTTCATCGGGTGGGGCCCACCCTCTATCAGATCAGATATGCACAAGTGAGTATTTAATGTGGACCGTTGATGATTCTCATGTAAAACAATCCTTTTCTTTTGCACATGTGTGGCCTACCTAATAAGTCAATAGGCCTAATTTTTTATGCATGCGTAATTCATGGTGGGGAGTGCCTGATTAACGGCCCAGATCAAATCTCGCACATAACATTTACAGTCGCACTATACCTCAAGTGCTGGAGAACCTACCACAAGTGGGATGGACCTCGAATCCAACCGACCATATAGTAGGACCCACTGTAGATGCAATCAGCGGACATCTAATTCATGGCAGAGATGAAAAACTGGTAGGCTCTTCAAATTTAACAAACAAACATCTTTTAATCAGATGTCATGATTATCTAATCAATTTGATTTTAAGGATATCACCAATCTACACTAGGTCCCAGTACTCCAACGCTTCAGATATTGGGTACATGCCACGTGTACAGTAGGGGAGGGTCCCCAGTACTGTAGTAGGAGAGTAACATCCAACATTTATCATTCCCCAATCCTCATATGCAGGATATACCACTTATCGTCTGTAACTGAATATCTTGGGCTGAAATACTGAAAAAAATAGAAATAAATAAATAAAAACAGAGGGGAAGGAGTAAAGCATACCTCTGTTTGGGGAAGAATGGGAGAGATGACATTTGCAGGTTTTCATTTTCTTAGTTTCGAAGCTAGGGCTTTCGGGGCTTTCAGCTACAGGGACTGGTTCAGCGTCTGTAGGATGGAAAAGAGGGGAGAGGCCGAGAGGGGTGTAAACAATTAGGGTTGGGTTAAGGTAAAAAATTAAAAAGCTTTTTTATACTACCCGCTTGGGTCGGGTCTGTTCGATTCAGTGCGGTTCCACTCGATTTGGGTTTTCGGTCCGGATATATCTGGATAGACCTCTATCCGGACCCGACCCCAAAAACGACTGGATCTATATTTCCACACTCGATCAGGCCCGATCTAGACCGTCGGTTCTGTTCGGAACGGGTCTGATCGGGTCGGATCAGGTCGGATCCGCTGGATCAAGTCAGAAATGTCCACCTCTATTTACTACTTTTTAAATAAATAAACCCCATAATTAGAATTTTATCAAATATTCTAAAAGTTTTTTTTTTTTTTTTTAAAGAAATAAGCTAATAAACCCTTATTTATGGAGATGCCAAACATCCCCTAAGTTTAGCATGGGCCTAATATAGTAGGCCCAGGCCCAAGCCCAAAAATATTGATTAAAGCACCTATTTCCTACTTTAATGTTCTTAATTAGCTATTAATCAAGTGGACCACATGCATAATAAACAAATGCTTGAAAGTAATGAAATCAATAGTATACATTCATGATGCATGGATTGCCTAATCAAATATTAAAATAACATATTTCCAAGATATAAGATGTACACATGAAATCAGGTCGTCAGGTTGGGCTAAGGCCGAATCAAGCTAAAATGGCTTGAAAAAAATTAATTAGGCCATTTTAAAAGCCTTTGTCACACATACATTCAAGATGCATGGATTATGTTTTTTCTTTTAATTTTGTTTAAGATGATATGATATTGATATTAATAAGTCATTTTGTTTAGAACGTTTGTTTCTTATAAATGGCCTAAATGACGGTTATGTAGGCCTAACATGGGATGTGGAATATAATGGACGGTATGGATGGGAATCATACATCATAGTGGGTCCCACACAGATTGAATGTATGGTAATTCTATAAATTTCAAGTTGGAACTTATTACAGTACGTTCAGGCCCACCAGAGACATGAACGTTGAATCCACCGTACATGGTAGGAAATGGACGGGGATTGTGTGGTGAACCCGACACCACGTAGCTACGTTGTGCAAGGACTCTGTGGGGCTATTTGTTTTATCCTCACCGTCCATTTATTTTGCTAGTTCATCTTAGGGCATGAGCCCAAAATCGAAGCATATTTGAGGTTCAAGTGGACCACACCACAGGAAACGGTGGGGATAATGATATCCACCGTTGAAATCTTCCCAGGGCCGTGCACCTATAAGAGGACGTGCAATGGTGGTATCGTGTAGGTCCACATGGTTGCCGATCGACTAACATTCCATTAACATGCATACTGTTGATTGGTATGTGTATGGCACATCTGAAAAGCTGAAATGGTGGGCCCCACCTTAAATAGAAGTTCACACAATGATCAGGCAGATCCATCCATTGATCAGGTGCCCACATTGGACAAGTACTCATTTCACAGGTCTTTGCATGATCTATAATATACATGTCTTCTTTATCAATCTTGACCGTTGGATAGGTGGGACATAGCTTGGATAGCCCAAAATTGATTTTGCTTAGGCAATTTAACCATCCAATCCAGAGACTGTAAATCGCCTCCGGCAAACCCATTCTAGTCTGGCCCTCTATCATTGACAAGTGTGGTGCTGTATTTTAAATTTAAAATTTTCATGGGGGCTGTTTGGACACACCAATAACCAGTTATTTTAAAATTAATTTTCTTTCGAAGAAATGAAATTACTTATTTCATTTTATTTTAGTAGTAGTTTTTCTTTTTAACTACTTCTACGTATCTTTCGGATATGGCCAATGGGTTGGGTTTGGGCTAGACCCAGCCTAGCTTGCGGCCCCATATTTGAGTAGGGCCTAAAGGTAGTTTGGCATCTCTATTCTAATTTAATAAGAGCGTTTTCAATAAGAGCTTATCTAATAAGCCTTTTTTTTTCTAGCTTTTATTTTAAATAACTTTATTTTGATAAAATTAACTTTTCAAAATAAAAAAAATTATTATTTGAAATAAGTATGTTTAGTAAAACATTTAAACAAGCTTTTTTTTAAATTATTTTTTTTAATTTTAAGAATAGTTGATATTATTTTTAAAAATTACTAAAACTCCATTATAAGAGCAATTCGGATGATCATTTTGGTGGATCTCATCTTAGAGGGACCGTGTCCCAAATGGCAAAAGACCAAATAGCTAAATAAAATCTTCAAGTTTTAGGACATTTGGGCCATCCATTGGGTCATATATTGGATGTGGATTGTCCATCATATGGAGGCAAGCTTTTATGTAGATTGTTCACCGTGTTGGCCAAAACTTTAAAGTATGTTGTCTATCATGCAAGGCCCACCTTGGATGTGGACCATTTATCATTAGGGGTGCACCTTGATATAGGCCATCCATCATGTGGGGCCCACCATTAGTGCTAATTGTCGTTTGTGCGGGGGCCCTCAATGTCCACTGGCCATCACCTATCACGTGACATGGAGTCCACATTTGATGTATCCATAGTGTAGACTCTACCTTCGAAGTGGATTATCCATCATGTGGGGCCCACTTTTAATATCCACCATTCATTGTGTGGGGCGAACCTTCTATGAAGATCACCCACCATGTGGCCTATTTTAGATATAGGTCATTCATCATGTGAGACCTTAGATGTGGACCGTCCACTAGGTGGGTCCCACTTGATGTGGACCACCCATTGTGAGGGGTCACACTTTGACGTGGGTCATCTAACATGTGAAGTCCACTCCGTCCATCATGTGGGCCCACTTTGATGTAGACCATTCATTGTGTTGGGCTCCGCCTTCAATATGGGTCGTTCATCATGTGGGCCCCCCATTGATGTCAACCGACCATCGTGTGGACCCACCTTCAATGACCATCATCCATCATGTAAGTCCCACCTTTGATTTGGACCGCCCATTAAATGGGGCCCACTTGATGTGGATGTTTCATCATGCTAGGCCATCCATCATGTGGGACCCACCTTTGATGTGGATCTTTCATTATGTGGGCCTACCTTGATGTGGACCATACATCATCAGGGGCCCTATGTTTGATATGGGCCGTTCATTATGAGGGGCCCACCTTTAATGTCCACCATCTATCATGTGGGTCCCGCCTTTGTTGTGGACCATCTATCATGTGGGACCCACTGGATGTGGATAGCCCATCATGTGGGGCCACATTTTTTATCTGAGCCATCTATCATATGGGACCCACCTTTGATGTCCACCATCCATCATGTAAGTCCCACCTTTGTCGTGCATCGTCCATCATATGGGGCCTAACCTTCAATATAGGTCATTCATCATGTGGGCCCACCTTTAATGTCAACCTTTCATCATGTGGTCCACCATTCAATGTCCACCATCCATCATGTAGATCCCACCTTTGATGTGGACTGTCCATCAGGTAGGGCTTGCTTGATGTGGATCGTCTATCATCTGGGGCCACACTTCGATGCAGGTCATCTATCATGTGCGGCTCACCTTTGATGTGGCCATGCATTATGTGGGCTCACCTTCAATATGGGTTGTTCATCATGTGGGCCTACCTAGGAGAGGGAGTAAAGAGAAGAGGAGACGGCATCATGGGAATTACTTTTAATTCCGAAGACAAATTTGACAAAAAATTAGTCGAATTAAGCCAAAGAAGCTCTTTTAAAAAAAGCAACCCCTTCCTAACTTATCAAATTAAAGCTTATTTATTACTAGAGCTAGGCATTGGACCGAGTCGACTCGAATTGGGTCCAACTCAACTCGGTCCGAGTTTTACATGGCCTGACTCGAACTCGTTCCGATTCGGGACCAAGTCAGGGTCATTTGACTCGATCCGATCCTAACTCATGCTGGCCTTAACCGATCCGAGTCCAACTCGGTCAGGTAAACCGAATCGGATCGGATTTGGCCAGATTCGGATCAACCCACCTAATGAACAGCCCATTTTATTGGATGGATCTCATTCCCATTTATAGGATGGTTAAGATAATGCATCAAAGCAGGTTTTTTTTTAAAAAAAAAAAATTTACACTAGGGAACAATCAATGGCTGAGATAATAGGCTGCTTGGTCCAAATCATCATACACATGAGCCAAGCATGCTAATGTGCAAATCTCGCACATGACATTTACAGTTGCACTATACCTCAAGTGCTGGAGAACCTACCACAAGTGGGATTAACCTCGAATCCAACCGACCAAATAGTAGGACCTACTATAGATGCAATCAGCGGACATCTAATTCACGCCAGAGATGAAAAACTGGTAGGCTGTTCAAATTTAGCAAACAAACATCTTTTAATCAGATGTCATGAGTATCTAATCAATCTGATTTTAAAGATATGACCAATCTACAGTAAGTCCCAGTACTCCAACACTTCAGATATTGGGTACATGCCACGTGAACACTAGGGGAGGGTCCCCAGCACTGTAGTAGGAGAGTAACATCCAGCATGTATCATTCCCCAATCCCCATATGCAGGCTATACCACTTATCGTCTGTAACTGAAGGAAATCCTGGGCTGAAATACTGAAAAAAATAGAAATAAATAAATAAAAACAGAGAGGAAGGAGTAAAGCATACCTCCGTTTGGGGAAGAATGGGAGAGATGGCATTTGCAGGTTTTCGTTTTCTTGGTTTCGAAGCTAAGGCTTTCGAGGCTTTCAACTGCAAGGACTAGGTCAGTGTCTGTAGGATGGAAAAGAGGGGACAGGTCGAGAGGGGTGTAAACGATCCACCAGCGCTCGTTCCGTCATTCGGTAGGGTAAGAAAAGAGGGGGGAGGCCGAGAGGGGTGGTAGGGTAGGAAAAAAGGGGAGAGGCCAAGAGGGGTGTAAACGATTAGGGTTGAGTTAGGATAAAAAAATTAAAATGCTTTTTTATACTACCCGCTCGGGTTGGGTCTGTTCGATTCGGTGCAGTTCCACTCGGTTCGGGTTTTCGGTCCGGATATGTTCGAATAGACTTCTATCAAGACCTGACCCGAAAAACGACCGAATCTGTATTTCCACACTGGATCAGGCTTGATTTAAACCGTCGGTTCTGTTCGAAACGGGTCTGATCGAGTCAAATCCGCCGAATCGGGTCAGAAATGCCCACCTCTATTTACTACTTTTTAAATAAATAAACCCCATAATTAGACTTTTATCAAATATTCTAAAAGTTTTTATAGAGATGCCAAACATCCCCTAAGTTTAGCATGTGCCTAATATAGTAGTCCCAGGCCCAAGCCCGAAAAATATTAATTAAAGTTCCTATTTCCTACTTTAATGTTCTTAATTAGCTATTAATCAAGTGGACCACATGCATAATAAACAAATGCTTGAAAGGAATGAAATCAATAGTATACATGCAAGATGCATAGATTGCCTAATCAAATATTAAAATAACATATTTCCAAGATATAAGATGTACATATGAAATTAGGTCGTGTCAGGTTGGGCTAAGGCCGAATCAAGCTAAAATGGCTTGAAAAAAATTAATTAGGCCATTTTAAAAGCCTTTTTCACACATAAAAAAAAAATTAACTCAAGATTAAACTATCCAAAATGGCAACATCACTTTAATTAGATAGATCATAAACCAAATGCGTGCGTTAGGAATATGTAAATTAATCAAAATTAAACCATCCAAATTGGGTGCCCCACTTTAGGTGAACGATAAAGCAATAAAAAATAATGAAATAATATTTTAGATGTCACATTGGGGATACTCAATGGATGGTGTTTTTTTTTTTTCTTTTTTTTTTCTTTTTTTTTTTAAACGTGTGTGTGTTAAAAAAAAAAAAAAAAAAAAAAAAAAAAAAAAAAAAAACAATATTACCATGAGATTTTCAAAATGTTGACACTTTTTTTAATTTTTGTGATTTATCATGATAACAATGCAATAATAATTTACAATTAAATTATTTTAGTAATATAAATATGCACATAATTTTAAAAAAGGTTTTGCTTACATTCTTAGAACTTGTAAATGCTACTTGCCGCTTACAATCATCAATTGAACAGTTCAATAGTACCATAAGGAGCTAGCCATGGTGAAAGAATATTGTACCTCTTTAAATGGGGCCAATTTATTACAACCGTCGATTGTTTATGGCCCGTATATCACATGGTTAAAACTATTAAATAAAAGTGCTACTCTGGAATTATAAACAATATAAATTGAGATTTATTGAATAAATGTTTCGAGATGATTATTGAAGTGATCCAAGTTCTTGCTCTATCTTGACTGTCCAGTTTTTCGTGATGGTGGAGACGTTCCCACGTCTCTTAGTTAGGGTCAAAATCTCTCTCTCTCTCTCTCTCTCTCTCCTTCTCGTCTCTTAGTTAGAGTCAATCTCTCTCTCTACTTCTCTCTCAACCTCTTCACATGTATACACACGTATGGTCCGGTGAAGGCTTAATTTCTCTAGGTTTTATCATATAC
The DNA here is from genome assembly GCF_029962835.1 of Magnolia sinica. NCBI lineage: Eukaryota > Viridiplantae > Streptophyta > Magnoliopsida > Magnoliales > Magnoliaceae > Magnolia > Magnolia sinica. Next base: position 8,798,777 of record NC_080587.1, on the reverse strand, counting down.
TCTATCATATAAGTGTGATCTATGTATGCACAGGGGATCATAGTTAAAAAGCTGTATTTCAGTATTTTTATCTTCTGGAATATTTCTTAATGTAGGATTCCTTGCACAGGTGAGAGAAATGTAAGCCTTATTTTTTGCTTCTCTTATTTTTGGTGAAAAAGAAATTTCTGTGTTACTACCTCGTAGAATAAGCATATTGGTAAATCAGGTAAAATCTCGTGCCTCTAGTCTCCTATATTAGTTAGAGCCTTTCAAATTTTGTTTAACCATTTTCTTTTAGGTATTGGCCTTGTTCATATTGATTATATGCAGGTATTTTTCTGCAACACATTTTTCATGCTCTTAGTTAAATGTTTAAGATCATTCAATTTGTATAATTTTTCACCCATCTAGTCCTTGTATGATGAATAAATTATTCAAATCAACAATAAATTATTCATGTGAAAGTGGAAATCATCCACAAAATCCTTTAAATTTTTTACTAATCCATGATAAATACTTCAATTACTTTATTTCCAATGAGATTTTTCCTATAATATATTACCGGATAAACAAAAAATTTTGAAAATCTCTCAAGAAATTATCACCATATGCTGTACAACTATTAAATATAACACCGGGGTTCCCCATGGTATAATTTTCCGTACAATCATTTTAAATGCAAGGATAAGGCATCTTGGTAATTTAAGTAATTTAAATATACCGGCTATCTATTTATAAGATCAGTGGTTGATATCTTTCTATCAGCTGACCAATCTGAATTATATTAGGGTTGAGTATTCACTACCTTAGTTTGGACAGCACGGACCTCTGGCTAACATCGAGCCGTTAGATTGGCCAGCTTCAAAATGGACACTTGAGGACAAAATCTAAGCCAAGATAAAGGTGGGCTGCATCATAACTCAGGATGAAAATCTGAGCAGTTCACTCATTGGGTGGCCACAACCATACGTTGAGTCTGATCATTGGTTGTCCTTTAATTTGATAAGATAAGCGCGCTTGATGAGTGGATGATCCCAAAATTTTGATGGTAGTGACATTTGTGAGGCGGTCCATCTTTTGAACCGCTCAGATTTTCCATAAAATTGATATGTTGGTAGATATGAAAGAGTTGCATGTAAAATCTAAAATACAACGTTGTTTATGAGCACTTCTCCATTTTTATTTTTCTGTCGCTGGCGATAAGGCACTGTTTTCTAACGTAAGCCCGATGCGAAAGATAATAAAAAATAACACCAGCCCGCCAAGCAACGTGCATTATAGAACTGCGCTCATGGTATCAGTTCCACCAGAACTTGTGGTGGTACGGAGATTCCGTGGGGCCCATGTAAAATTTTCACCTAATCCAATCCGTCCATTAGATGTGAAATTCGATTTTAGATTATGGAACAATAATCATCTCTACAGATACTAGGTGGACCACCACAGAAGGAACAGTTGGGAGGGGACGATCAACCTATAAGAAAATTCCTTACTGATTGTGGGGTCCGAAGTGATTTTTATGTAAAATCTAGACCATTCACAAGATTCTCCTCAGTAGGAAGAAGTAGAAAAAGGCCATAAAAAATCCCATGTGGGCCAAACCACTTGAATCTATAGTTCTTAGGCATGGTTTTATATTTTTACCTACGCTGTGGCCCACCTTAGTTTTGGATCGACCTAATTTTTTATTTCTACAGTGAGATTGAGGCACGGAAAACGATTTATATATTGGATCGGATTATATTTAGATCTAGGATCCAGAATAGCCCGGTACCACCAAAACCTGTGGTGGGACAGGTACCATACGACGGCACGTCTCTACGTAGAAAGTTGAGAAGGTTCCATGCTACTGTCGTACATGGATGGAAACTTCTAGCTAGCACTCCCTCGCGAATCCACTCATAATCAAATGCACCGTTCATCGGGTGGGAGCCACCCTCTATCTGATCAGATATGCACAAGTGAGTATTTAATGTGGACCGTTGATGATTCTCATGTAAAACAATCCTTTTCTTTTCCACATGTGTGGCCCACCTAATAAATCAATAGGCCTAATTTTTTATGCATGCGTGATTCATGGTGGGGAGTGCCTGATTAACGGCCCAGATCAATCTACAATGCAGGTGTGGACCCATTGAAATCTTGTAGTGTGGCCCACCTGAATTTTCTACTGGTCGTATTTCGAAGGTGTATATTCATCTCGAAGGATCACATCTGCTGAATGGATTGGACGGAACATAACAGGCACTTTGGGCCTCATATTACATTGGAAGTTTTTCAATGGTGGGAATCCTCATCCTAACCTTTCCCTTTAGTGTGGCCCACATAAAATTCATATCAGTGATATATTTATTCAAATTATGTAATTTTATGGGGCACACATGATTGACGGATCGGATCATGAAATAATTATGGTGGACCCCACACATCCGGTTGTGGATTGAGCTGAACCTACATAGCCTTGCACTGGATCCGTCCTCAAATCTGTTGGACTGGAATGCTTCCAGTATCCACGCGCCATAAGTACAAGCTCCCTACACGTGCCAATTTGTTCTGCAAGTGCTGTATCCAGATCGTTCATCAGGTAGTGGATAAGACATGCCCCTAATTATCAACACGGTCCATTTATTGGATGGACAAAACGAGTAGTAAAAATTCTACGGCTCAAATTCAATGCATGCTGGGACCCTCACGATGGAAAGATCTAACTTATCTTTGGACCAGAGCGCATTCAGTGCAGGGCCTGGTTAATGAACATCTCGGATCCATCACACGTGTGACTTTGCCACGTGGACTTGATGATGCAGCGGTGCAAGAACCATAGACACGCAAAAAGAAAAAAAAAGGATACTACTGTCAGTCATTCCACGTGTCGCCCATCAGCAGACCACTCCTTCCGCTCGCGGCGCATGGACTTCGCCACTCCTGCCAATCCTACGTGTCAGATCTGCTACATCAGTGGGTCCCACCTACTCGTTCTCGAAAAAGACGGAAGCGGATTGCCAACGGACGCGGATTGCGTCCTACCCCCGCCCGTCCCTAGCTCCGAACGGGCAGTTCTGTGGGCGGGCCCACCGTGATGTATCTGTAAGGCGCGGATTAGATACTGACAACGTCAGTTGCCAAATGGCGACTGAAGTGAGGTCACGAAGCTCTGTGGACCCACCATGATGCATGTGTTGTATCCATACCGTCCATCCATTTTTATAGATCCTTTTATGGCATGAGAAAAAGAATGATATAGATCTAAAGTTCAAGTGGACCCACCACATAAAACCGTAGGATCAGTCACACCCACCGTTGAAACATTTACAGGGCCCACCATGATGTATTTTTTAGATCCCACTTATTCATAGATTAACACGGAGATAGATGAAGTGAAAACAAAAATATAAGCTTGATTGGAAACTCCTGTGGCCCTTAGGAAGTTTTGAACGGTGGATGTCACTGTCCCCACCGTTTTTAATGGTGGGGTCCACTTGAACTTTAGATCTATCTCATTATTTTTATGGTAGGGTCCATAAAACGATCTCTCCAAATGAATGAACGGTATTTATATAATATATGCATCATGGTGAGCCCCACAGAGCTTGGTGACATCACTTCAGTAGCGATATCTAATCCGCGCCCGTATCTGTACATTCAAACCGCGAATCTTGGTTGCGTTAAAATGCACGAAGTATTAAATGTCAGTTGCATTAAACGCGAAAGTAATCTGTGGTGTGGTCTATTTGGTCATTGGGTCTGCCTCATTTTTGTTTTAATGCCTTAAAATAATATGAAAAAAAGGGATCGACGGTTTGAATGTACAGATAAATCACGGTAGGCCCGCCCACAGGCTGTTCAGAGCTAGGGACGGGCGGTGTAGTACGCAATCCGCGTCCATTGCCAACTCTGTGGAAGCGGATTGGCTGGTGTACCTCACACCAGCTATATAGCTACAGTAGTAAGCAGGTTTTGTGGCTCTGATCACGAGGTATGTATTATATTCAAACTGTCCATTCATTTTGTGAGATCTACTTGAGGCTTGAGACTATAAATAAGACAAATATAACAATCAAGTCTACCACACTGCAAAAACCAGTGAGGGATTGAACATCTACCATTGAAAGCTTCATGGAGTCACAAAAGTTTTGGATCAATTTGATATTTGATTTTTCCTCTTCATCGAGGTCTATGCGAGGTTATGAACGTATTGGATGGAAATAAACGTTATGGTGGGCCCTATGAATGTTTAACGGTGAAAATCATTCTACCCAATGCTATTTGTGGTGTGGTCCATTTGAGATTTGGATATTATTAATTTTTTTGGATGATATTCTAAAATGATTTCTCAAAATGTATGAACGGTGTGGATATAATAAATACATCATGTGTAGGCGCATATAACTTTGAATCTCCTTTGAACCGTTCGTACAGCTCGGAGCGCGCTCGTCTTCACACGACACGTACACACACCAGCCAGGTCAGTGGTGTGTGGTACACCAGCAATCCGCTTCCCATGCACATTTGTGGTTTCAGCAAAACTCATATAAATACATTGAGAAAAGCTCTCTTTCTCTCAAACTCCACCAATCGAAGGGTCACAGATCTTTTGTCTCTCGTATGAATCAAATCCCAGAAATCTTTTCCATTTTCTATTCTTTCAGGAGATTTAAACAAGAACTGAATTTCATGGTCTTATTTCTTTCTCTTTACAGCAGTTGGTAAGGCCATTGAAAGATCCTAACAATCTGTTCATCTTCAAATGAATCTTCTGATTATTTTAATGCTTTTATCTCAATATATGATTTCTGGGTTTTGATTCTTTCATGTCTATAGTAAGTTTCCAGGCTTCTTTCTTTGATGGGGTGTTCTGAAATGCTCTGATTTTCAGTTTATACAAGTGGGGCGCATTGTTCAGTGATCCAAGCCGTTTGGAAGATGGGCCTCTGTTTGATTTCCAATGAATTGGAAAATATCCAAGATTGGAAGATCATAGCTGTAGAATGTTTGTTCTTTCTTCATTCGAGTGTCGATTGTTGCTGTTGTTTTGTTATGATCCTTTTTTCTTTTCTTTTTCTTTTTTCTACATTTGGGATATTTTAATTGTGTCGTGTGATTTCAATGGTTTGGATCGCTGAATTATGGGTCCCACCATGGAAGATGGAATGTTACTGCACTTGGTGTATTTTTCAGTGCAATGGGTTGTACCATGGATGCATTAACAGTCCACTTGGCATGCATGCTGGTTAATCCAGACCGTCCAAATCATGGCCCCCGATATGGATGCACCACAGACGAAGAAATACAGTGACTAGTTGATTCCCAACATCCAATTTGCAGGCATCAATGGACAGTTTAGAAGGAATTGATCTGAAAAGTCGAAATTGTGCGCAAGAAATCCAATGTAATATCATCAGATCCATGTGATTTCTGGTTATGCACTTTCCACAATGGCGCCTGCCCTTTGGACGGTCTGGATCGCCTGTACTTCAGACACGATGCTAATGCTCCCCTACGGTATAGCAAACTCCCATCAGTGTAAGATATGATTTCTGGGTTTTGCTTGTTTCGTCTAATTAGTAGGTCTCCAAGCTTATTTTAGCAAAATTAGTTGATTTTTCAGAACTAATTCATGAATTTTTACAGTAATTTTCAGTTGGTAGAACTGTAATTTCTGCTCTTGAAGATTCTATTCCGTAGTTACAGTTTCAATGCATTGCTTCAAGATATGAAATCTTTTTTTTTTTTTTGTTTTGTTTAAATTCATTTGGGTAGTAAGTTTCATCTAATTAGTAGGTCTCCAAGCTTATTTTAGCAAAATTAGTTGAATTTTCAGAACTAATTCATGAATTTTTACATTAATTTTCAGTTGGTAAAACTGTAATTCTGCTCTTGAAGATTCTATTCTGTAGTTATAGTTTCAATGCATCGTTTCAAGATATGAAATCTTTTTTCATTTTTTTTTTGTTTAAATTCATTTGGGTAGTAAGTTTCATGTGTTATTATGTGATGATGAACGTTCTTGTTTGGCCCACCAACTGTAAAGGTGGGCCCACTGTTGTGATTCATCCAGATTGCCCACCTGGCAGTCCCTGCTACGGATGGACCATGCAAAAGATTTCTCCAATGTATGATCCTAAATGCCAGAGCTGTGGGCTTTAATAGGTGGTTGAGCTAAAGGTCCATATTCAATGAGAAAAATTCAACATGTTTTTTTTTACCATGAGCCTTGAAGCTGTAATATCTGTTCTTGAAGATTGTAATCTGTATTTAGCATTTGAATGCTTTTACTGGTAAAATCCAAAATTCTCTTTTTTTAAAAAAATTTCAGTACGGAGGAATCATGGGTGTCTTGGTTGTTGCCATCATTCCAGAATGATAGAACCACATGTCAGTGGTCCACATTATTCATCTGCTGGTCCCCCTATGAATGCGTGGAGAAAAAATGTTCTGTTTTGACTAATCACCGAAACCCAATACGAAAATGATGCTGCTTCTTCGGAGCATTTTATGTTTCCAATTCTTCCATGTAATGCTTGGTTTGGAATGCTTCATTTCAAGATAAGATTTCTGTGTTCGTCATTTTGTTTGGTGATTTTATTGGAACTTTCCAGAAGGTACAAGAATCACTGAAACCCAAATGGTCGGCATTTGAACCCTTCATTTCTGGTTGTGGTTCTTGGGTTTTGCTTGTATGATCTTGGTTGTAAGTTTCCAATCCTGTTTTCACAATTCTCGTTGAAAAGTTCAGAGTTCTGAGTTGAATTTTATAGTCTTTTACAGCCATGTAGGACACTATCTTGTAGCTAGTTTCTAAGCTTATATTGGCAAAAATCCGTTGATTTTTTCAGAATTTCCAATTGAAACTCCTCTCTTCCTTTTTTAAAGTTTTGGGCTATATGTAGGTATTTGAATGCTTCTTATATCATGGCACAGTTTCTTGGCTTTTCTTTGTTTCTTTTCTGTTGTTTCCTAGTTAATTCCTTTCCTTTTCTTTTCTTTTTTCTTTTCTTTTTTTTTTTCTTTTTTTTTTTTCCATTTTTTAGTACTAGTAAGGTTTACAAAATAAGACTACAAGGGATCAAACCTTGGATAACTAACACACTATACTTTCTCCACCAGCTCTACTAATGAGCTGGAGACAGGCTATTCTTGTTTGATTCCATAGTTTCTGCAATGGCACTCATTTAAATACAGTACTCCTTGCATACACCACTTAGAAGTGTATACAGTAATGACGATGATGATCATACATATGCATGCATAAACATATGTGTGCACACGCACGCATGTGCACACATGTGTATTTGGACCAATGGCCGTCTAACCAAGGATATGGTCCATGATGGAACAGGGAAACAGGATTCATGTAGCTGACCCTAATTAGTTGGGATAAGGCTTAGATGATGGTGATGATTTGACAGATTCTAAGCTTGTTTTGGTAAAGTTTGCTGTATTGAGCAATGCTATTTCACACCCTACATTTTTATGCATACACCCTTTTGTTTTACCTTTTTGGTTTTAGGGTCAAGGTGTTCCAAAACAGTAACATTGGCCATAACAGCCGATACAGGGGCCATAACGGCCGTTATGGCCTTTTTAATTTTTTGAAAAAAATGTTACAAGGCCATCACGGGACCATTACAAGGCCTTTACGGCTTGTTTTTTCTGTAACAGCCGTTACGGCCGTTTCAACCTCCTCGTACGTAACGGTTATGACTGTTACAGTTATGTAACGGCCATTAAGTAACCGATTTTGAATACCTTGGTTAGGGCCTATGATGGTTTTAGAGTTGGTAGATTAATGTATTGTTTATTCTAAACTTTGAAACCAAGATACTTGAATTTGTTTATGAAACTTTGTTCCGAACTACTTGCATGTTGCACCCGCCCTGATTGACACCAGAATCCTTTCTTGTACTACTGCATTCCTAAAAGCTGAAAGAAATGTGTGGTGCTATCAAATAGGGTGGGTATGGATATCAATTCACTTAGTTTTTTTACAAGCTATTGTTTTAGTTCCCGAAATTCAGTTCTTGAAGTGTAAGTCGTTTCAAAAGATTTTGGGATTTGCTTATTTCATAGTTGTTGTCATCATCTAAGCCTTATACCAATTAATTGGGGTCGGCTACATGAATCATGTTCTACCATTCCAGTCTATCAAGGGTCAGACCTTCAGTTAGACCATAGGTGATTAGGTCTTTTCTTACTACCTCCATCTATATCCTTTTGGCCTTCCTCTTGCCTTTTTAGAGCTTTCAACTTGCACCTACTCACTCCTAACTAGCACCGTTATTGTTCTCCATTGCAAATGACCAAACCAAGTCCGCTTTCCCTCGTCTCAGTACCTATTGGTGCTCCTCCTAAGTTCATTCAATTACATTCATTTCTAATTCTATCTTTTGTTGTCTTCCCACTCATCCATCTCAACACCCTCATTTCATCTACACTCATCATATGAAAATGTAGTTCTTTAACTACCCAACATTCTATCCCTTAAAGCTTGGTTGGTGATCTTATAGCTATCCCATAAAATTTCCCTTTCAGTTTTGAGTGGTACACAGTGTTCACGTAAAACTACAAAGGCACATCTCCATTTCTTCCACCAAGCGTGAATTCTAGTTTTGCTTATTCATTGGAAAATTCAATTCCTATGCATTTTTTTTTTTAATCTCAAAGATTAAAATTTGGTTACTTCCACTTTATTGTACTAAGAAATCAAATCCAATTTGGTTGCACATCAAAACACACCCTAACGTGTTTTCACATGATTCTAGCTTACTGTTTGTGATTTCACTTTAACATCTAACAAGAGTCTGTAATGTTTCAGATTATTCAAGACTTCACATAAAGACGTTGATGTGAAGCTTGATTCAGTCTCCAGCCAGATTTTGCAGTTAGAAAACGGGTTCTTGCATGCGATGGAGCTTCTTGAAGGCTCCTTGTCTACTTGTCCGAGAAATCAGCATTGTGCGCATTGGGCTCGTGTCTACATGAAATATTGTCTTTGCAGTGTGAAGGATGGAGCGTCTCTAGCTTTGGGCTTGGTGAGTGTTATCAGTTGGGGAGTTGCCGAAATACCTCAAATCATTACGAATTTCAGGGAGAAATCTACAGAGGGTCTTTCTATTGCTTTTCTAATGACATGGATAATTGGGTAAGCATTACTTTCCTCATTAGTAATTTAGTGTTTTTTGTTCAAATCGATTTATTTTTTAATATTTGCTCGTAACTTAATTCCATGTGTTCCTTAGGCTTCATCACAGTGCAGATTGCCGAATTCCAGACAGTGCATCCACACACAGGCCTCGACCTGGACACTGATCCAAATCCATCTTGTTTATTTGTGGTGCTCTAGGGTCAGTCGATGTCCGGTGAGCCTATGTTCAGCCAAAGCACCAGCATTTACTTGACTGAGCCGACTGGCCTTGGGGTTGGCACCAACCAATGATAGCACTTTAGTGGGGCCCACTCTAAATTGATTATAGTCCAAAAATCATGCTGAAGGATTAATATAAACATACCGATTGTGATGCAAGACAATTAACCACTTGCTCTAAAAGTTTGACCTGATAGAGCATGACGAATCAATCCTTTTATTTCATAGCCCAGGGCCCACATCCCATGGGTTAGGACCTCGGCCAAACCCCCCTCGTGGCCCCCACTTCACATGGGTTCCGCTTCACAAGCCACCCGCCTCACACCGGTGGGGCCCACCTCACATGAGCCACACGCCTCACGTGGGCCGCCCACCCCAAGTGTGCCCCTGCATCCCACAGGCCACCCCACTCGAACTCGGTGTGAAAATGCCCATGCATTAGATTGTTGACAACCAGATGAATTATCAAATCAGAAATAATTGATGGTCCAAATTCAACAAAAATAAAAAATTAAAAAAAAAATCCATTATAAGGGGTTTGGATCATCCATTCAATCTGATTTTTGGGATAGACCCCATATAAAGCTGGGTCCACATTGGACAGTCTGATTGTGTGCATGCATTCCATGGTTACAGAGATAGAGGGCATTCAGCCATGAATACCTCATATCTATATCCTCTTTTGAACACAATGCAGGCTTCTTATCCTATAACCATGCTGTTGATGTTGCTTTGTTCTAGTACGTACGTAGAAAATGTTGTGCTGTGACATTTGAGTAGGCATTTAGTGAAAATCATTATCGAAATTCATGCGATCAAGTGTTATGTTGGGATTTTTCATGCCATGAAACCAATGTTTTTCCTGGCAATTCAGGTTTAGTTTCTGATACTTATATGCATTCTTGCAGAGATCTTTTCAACCTCATCGGCTGTAAGTTGGAGCCAGCTACTGTAAGTCACCTTCTTCATGTTCCCCATGCAAGCACTTGTACAGTAATTTACAAGCCCATTTCTCCTTTTCTAACCATTGTCATCATGGTTTTTGAATTGGTTACTTGGACAGACTCATTTGGTCCTGAGTCGAATTGTGAGTTGCCCGAGTCAGGGGGTGACTCGTCCAATTCGGGCCAAGCTATCTTTTTTCTTTCTTTGTTTATTTCTTTTCTTTTCTTTCTTTTTCTTTTTCTTTTTTTCTGTGGGTGTGTGTGGTTGGGCCCGAGTTGACTCAAACACATCGCATCCAACTCGGATGAGTCCGCAGTTCATGATTGTCATGTGGATGTTTACATTATTCCATCCAAATGATAAACATTATGAATCCCATTTGCACACAGATATCAACATATATATGCATGTGTACATATGTTGACTGGCGGCACATGCACATGCATGCACACGCATGCGCACATATCTGTATGAAATACACCTAAATTCATGTTAATTGGAGGTTTGCTGGGGTTGCTTACGTCTTCTTCCCCACCATGGTGTGATCCAGACTGTTCATCTGGTAGGTCGTGTCATTGATGGAATGCATGGAAAATTCCCACTGATTAAAGGTCTATTAGGGGTACTCCTGTCTAAAGAAGTACCAGATTAGCCTCATGCCACAGCAAAATCAAAGTGCTGGCAGGGGGATGTTTACTCCACGTGAGATAAGATTAATCCTTTTGGCTATCTTGTTCTGGAATCAGTTTCCATGCAGCGGACAGCTGGTCATTGAACTTTTGCAAATCAATAACAGGAATTCCTGTTTCGATGGGTTAAACAGGATCGGTGAATTGTCAACTCAAAATACCTGGGAAAATTAAATGTTCTTATATTATATGTATTTAAATCTGTACGGTTATTTCTAACTCACCTTTTACATGGATAGTCAGGATCCCTAATCAGTGGGATTTCCCATGGGGCCCATCTGTGATGGATGGAGGGAGAGAGAGAGAGAGAGAGAGAGAGAGAGAGAGAGAGTAAATATTTTAATCTATATGAATTGAGTCGTGAACGTTCAATCTAATCAAGAGGAAATGACGAAAATCAATGAGGTTTCCTCGTATTCATATTTCATACAGCAGGTGCATGCCTTTTGAACCCAACTTGAATCTGATGTGATTGCAACTTGGAACCCAAAAGAAACAATAATTCAGTAATCTCCACTTTAGTGGACAAGCATTCGCTTGGGTAGGGGATCATGCAAAATAGGGAGTAAGCCCATTCCCATTTGGTGGGCCCCATGCCATCCACATTTTTTTTTCCTGCCTAATTGCAATTATTGTCGTGTTTAGTTTTCTTCTGGAACTTCCATATTTGCAATTAACTAATAAAAAGGCCACTTCAGCTCATCCAATCTGATGCAGAGAGCATATGACCCGCCAAAATGAACATTAGGCTTAATCCTGTTTACATGGCTCCCCCACCCAAACGGACCCATAATAATTTCAATTCAATTCGATAGCAGACACAAACACTCATTCAGTGTATCTGTCAAATAAATAAGAATATGATTCTGTATGACCTAAACAAGTTAAGACTAATTTTTGTCATTCTGTTTGATTTTTGCAGCTGCCAACCCAATATTACATGGCATTCGTAAGTGTGTTAGCCAAAATATATATTTTTTAAAAAAATAAATCCCATAATGTCCCCTAAACGCTTGCTGATTTGCAGTTATACACGGTTACTACAGTTATTTTGGCCAGCCAAACTGTATACTATGGCCACATCTATCACCGACTGAAAGCCAATAGGCTAGGCCTACCTCATAAGGTTAGATTCTTTGTAAGCTTGTTTCTTTCTTGGCTAATATTTGTAGATTTTCACTATTTTAACTTCGAAGACGAGTTACATGTATGGCTAGATAATGCAGGGGCATTTTCACACTGGGCTCAAGTGGGGTTGCTTGTGGGATGTAGGGGCACACTCAGGGTGGGCAGCCCATGTGAGGCAGGCCCCACTCGTGTGAGGCGGGTGTCTCGTGTGAGGCGGTACCCATGTGATGTGGGGTCCATGATGGGAGGTTTGGCTAAGGTCCTAACCCATGGGATGTGGGGCCTAGGCTATGAGATAAAAGGGATTAATTCACCATGCTCCATTAGTTCGAGCTTTTAGAGCAAGTGGTTAATTGTCCTGCATCACTAGATTTGTCGAAGATGGATCCACCTCAAATGTTTCTCCTTTAAGGCCAAAGTCAACGTGTGGGGCCTACCGTGACATATTAATGACATCCAATGCATTCATCATTTGCGCACTATATTTTGGCACCCAAAAATCAGGTAAACCCAGAACTCAGGTGGGCCACACTAGATGGAACAGTTGGGATTACGACGCCCACCATCAAACACCTTCCAGATTGGATATGGGGCTGACTGTATTTTCTATATTCCATAGAATCTATTCTGAAGATGCATCCGACCAAGAACGATGGACACCTAAAAACAGGTCATTCCCAAGCTTAGGTGGGCCACAACACATGATTTTAGAGGGTTTAGGCATGATTTTACTGGTGTGGCCCACTTGAGTTTGGATTGACCTGAGTTTTGGGAAGCAAGGAGAATGGGAGGGACCTCACATGATGAACAGATTTCATGTAATTAAAACATCACGGTGTGTCCCACAGCAATTTGTATGGTAAGCTTAACCTAGAAATGTTTGTATTAGATCCAGCCTCCTGTTGAAATGTGTAGTATCATTTATTGTATGGTGCAGACCCTATGTGCCAAAGATTGGAGAATGCTTTTATCAATCAAGACTTTGGGGACTCGGAATCAACCTATAAAATGAGAGCTTTTCTGATTTTACCATCAGGCATCAAGTCAACTATTATTTATTTATTTTGTTTGGTTTCTTAAAAAGATGTTCAATGACTTACTGATAGACTTGGAAATTGGACTCTGGTTTCTAAGTCCGATTTAAAATGGAAAGAAATGTGTAAAGAGATATTTGAGCCTATCTGTGGATATTGTATTTTGAGGGGAAAAAAAAAACTTTAATGCTCTGGCACTATGATGGATGGTATACAGGCACTTAGAATTGCATATGTGGTGTATAAGTAATTCAAATTAAATATTCCAAATCATGGGTATTAGTTTAGATGTATCATGGAACAAACATTACGCTTATTTGCTCATTTGACTATGAGTATCGGATCGGGGGGCATTTATTGGATGGTTAAAGATGAAAACAAAGAAGAAGAAGAAATCTAATGGTCTGGTTTCAACAAACAAGTGTCCACAAATCAGAGCTTAGGCCTGTGAATCTGATTTTGGGACTGTGACTTAGAGAAAGTGGGTTCCATAATTTAGTTGGTTTACCACATTTATAATTTCTTAGTGTCTGTGCAGAAAGCATCATATACAGCCAGAGTAATTCCCCTTCTATTTTATGTTTTTTGTTCTGTTCTACCCTTAGTCATTGTCTTGTATCGGTTTTCCTCGAGGGTATTCTTGTTCATTGTCAATCTATTTAACATAAATACTAATGATCGTCTCTGTTATTGTAGAGAAATTTAGTGTTCAGTGCGTCACCTTATTCGCTGTACCTTCATGTACACTGAATAAGGTAAACGTCATTACTGTTATAAATATCATTGTGTATTAAATCATCTTTGGTGGTTTTTTGAGCGAAGGTGCCCAAACTTCATGATGAGGAAGCAGTGAGTAAAAACAAGCAAAATGATGGCGTCTTTGTTGAAAAAGGACGCAAATCTGACGTTAATCAGACAAATGGATCCAGTGTTGCAGAGGAAGGACTTCACAAGCCAAGCTCACCGATTTCAGTCTCTGCTACAGTGAATTCTCATCACGGGTCTCATGAGAGAGACTTGTATTACATGTAAGTGTTTGTCCAACCACAACCCTGTTCTAAACATCTGTTATGATGTGACCATATTCAGCTGTATTGTATTCGTATTGGTTCACCCTGATACACGATACAGGGGTCAATTCGGGGCTGATATGACTCCGTGTTGGCTAATATGGGGGCTGATTCGGGCTTATATGACCCCTTATTGGCCGATATGGGACCGATAGAGGCCAATGTGGGGCCGTATTGGCCCATATCGTGTCCGTAATTGGGGAGATTGATACAGGTTACTTATATTTAAAACCATGTCTGCAACTCTACAAGCCACAACTATGTGATGATTTTCTTGAGAAGTAACTAGAAAGCTGGATTTCAAAATTATTGGAGCTTGGCTTTGCGAAGTTCAATTACGTTATCAAATGAGCTCTGGCAAGTGGTAAGGCTAATAGGAAGAGTAGGATTCTCAGTTTTATTATCTTTGGATGTGAGATCCGGGCTCTTCATCTGGTGGGGCCCGTCATTTATGAGCTATGTGCTGAAGACCTGGCCAGCTTGATCATCAAATGGGCCACATGTTTACATCAAATGTAGACTGGATTTTTTTCTTACCTATTTTTTTTCTTCCTAGTACATGTTTATGGCATGGATTATTTTGGTTGACAACGCTGTTCAACAAGTTTGTAAGATTGAAGAAAATGCCAAATGAATGGAGGAAAAGTACCATGGTACCAATTTAAGAGAATTTAGGGGACGTACATAACTGCACTAGCTATCGTGGAATTGAACTTATGAGCCATACTATGAAATTTTGGGAGAGAGTAATTGAGCAAAGACTAATGCATGAGATGAATGTATCAAAAAAATCAATTTTGGTTTTATGCCTGGGAGGTCTACAATTGAAGCTATTTTTGATACTTAGACGATTGATGGAGAAATATTGGGAGTGGAGGAAGCATCTCCATTTATTGACTTAAAGAAAGCATATGTTAGGGTCCATGTAGAGTTAATACAATGGGTGTTAGGAAAGAAAGGAGTTTTAAGAGGATATGTTGACATGATTAAAGATATGTATGAGGGAAAGATAACAAGTGTGAGGACCACTAGGGGAGAGACAAGTGAGTTCTGAATCACTGTAGGCTTTCACCAAGGGTCGGCATTGAGCCTGTACCTTTTTGCATTGGTTATGGACGAGTTAACGAGGCATTTGTAGGAAGAGACCCATGGTGTATGTTGTATGTAGATGACATGGTTCTGATTGACAAGACGAGGGAAGGTTTTTACCCAAAACTAGATTTATTGAGGGATGCTCTAGAATCTAAAGGATTTACAATTAGTTGAACTAAAACAGAGTATATGGAGTGGAATTTTAATACCAATTGGAGTGAAAATGAGGAATTAGTTAAGATTGAGGACCAAGAAATTTCCCAAAATGACCACTTTCAAAACATTAGCTCAATAATTCATAACGGTAGGGAGATTGAGAAGGATCTTGCCCATAGAATTCAAGGTAAGTGGAAGAAGTGGAGGTGTGCCTCTGGAGTTTTATGTGATCGTCGTGTACTACTCAAACAAAAAGGAAATTTTTACAGGATAGCCATAAGACAACCCATGCTTTATGGGACAAAATTTTGGGCAATTAAGAACAACTTGTTCATAGGATGAGTGTAGCTGAAATAAGGATGTTGAGATGGATGAGTGACAAGACGAGAAAGTATAGAATTAGAAATGAATGAATTCAAGGGAACTTAGGAGTAGCACCAATATGTAATAAGATGAGGGAAAGTAGACTTAAATAGCTCAGCCATGTAAAATGGAGACCAAGAACTGCACTGGTTAGGAGTGAGTTGGTACAAGTTGAAGGCTCTAGAAGGGCAAGGACAAAGCCCAAAGGGATGTGGATGGAGCTTGGACAAAAAGATTCGATGACATATGGTCTAAATGAAGGTATGGTCCTTGATAGACTGGAATGGTGGAGCAATATTCATGTAGCCATCCCCAAGTAATTCGGATACAACTTAGATGATAATGATGTTTGTGGCCCACTTGGTGAGCAAAAAACCTAAATTTTCAGGCAAAGGCACATTACCCGGTGGGTCCCACTGGCAGTAGATGAATAGCACAATCCAGATTGACGTGTGTAGTGAGAAGAATGAGAATCCTATTATTATAAGTAGCCTTTTGTTTTGTTCCCTCTTCTCTATCTACTGCAGCCTATTATTCTAAGTAGCCTTTCGTTTTGTCCCCTCCCCTCTTTCTACTTCAGCCTATTATTCTAAGTAGCCTTCACATTACTCTTAGTAAACAAATTGAGGTTTTCATAGATTGAGAGAACTTTGTCATTTTTTGTGAAGAAATCTATCTTCACAAGGGAGAACCATGGCTTCGTTAAAAGCATCGGAGTTTATGGAAATTCACATATAATATTCAACCACCATGACTGCTTTCAGTCCTTGATTGTCATTGCAAATAAAGTGCTGTTGTTTCAGAAAAAAGAAAAAAGAAAAGAAGAAGAAGAAGAAGAAGAAGAAGATCAGATTGTTTGGCTGATGTTTCAATCCAAGTCTAGATTTGCTCACTTGAGCCTATATAGAATTGTGTTTCCAGTGTGAATCAGCCAAGATGGAAAAAAACAAAACAAAACAAAACAAATGAAAAGCCAACTTCCAAGCCCGAGTTTTCGAATATTGTATGCCAAAAGTTCAAATAATCAAGATCTAAGTCATTCACCCAACCCGGCCCATTTTGTTATTAGTCTGTAGCAGTCTTTGGACTCTAACCCCCAAAACACACACACACACACACACACACACACACACACACTTCCTTTGTATATACTTGGATTTGAATATTCAAGAACTGAATTCTTTGCATCTGAAATTGAAATGGCCAGGTCAGCAAGATCTCTAACAAAGAGTCATACGCCTACAGTGGGATCGTACTTAGCACGCTCACGTGATTATGTGAAATCGCCTTCTACGAATATGGTTGATCAAAATTCCATAGAGGAGCCTTTGCTTCGTGGGCCAATGAACATGCAGTCTTCACCACCTCCAAACACTAAAAGCATGCTTTGTGTGGTGAGCTCAGATATGATTTAAACGAGTTACTACTCATCTTTCCAGTTCCATGAGCTCCACTAAGCCCACACGCACTTTCACATGCGGCCGTACATGGCAACTTAGCAAGTCATTTCATTCCACTCATCAGGTGGGCCACTTGTATGAAATCAATGGATGGTTGCCAATGATCCATGTACAAAGTACAAGTGTGGTCCTTTTAGGTGGATCACACATGTATTAAAATAACAGAGTTTTGAAAAGATTGGTAATAGTCCACAATGCAAAGAGCATATCACCATAGTTTTTGAGTTGGGTCATCTGCAAGGCATGGCCCACATATACTGTACAGCCTGGATTCCCCGCGCATCTGCCTGGTTGGTACTGCTTGTGAAGAGCTGCATGTGGGCTTACCAAGACTCTTTAAGTTCCAAAAGACGGTATAAAATCCTTATTTTCCCCTTTCTCATGTGGTTGGCAGGTCACTGCAGCAATGTTCTTTCTCAGTAGCTTTGATCTCGACCTTTCCCGAAGCAACAGGTTTATTTCAGTTTTAGAAAAGCCGCATAGAGGAATTGTCATCCAGGTTGGGCGAAAGCTTTTACAGGTAACAAAGTTCATTAAATAAATTTCTTCCGAGTATCCCTAAATAGGAAATTTAACTTAAAATATTTGAAAAAAAAAAATCCAGCAAAATTAGAGCTGCAGCCTACTATATGTCCATTGATCTGATGGTGCAAACAGTGGATGGACCATGGCCAGCAAATTGTTTCGACAGAACAAGCCTAACCGTTCAATCAATGTGCTGCAAATTGATGGTTAAGAGAAATGCTTATGCACTCTGATGCAGGACAATTAACCACTTGCTCTAAAAGCTCAAACTAATAGAGCATAGCCAATCAATCCCTTTATCTCATAGCCCAAGCCTCACATCCCATGGGTTAGGACCTCAGCTGAACCCCCCTCGTGGGCCCCACTTCACATAGGTTCTGCCTCACATGAGCCACCCACCTCACATGGGCAGGCCCCGCCTCACACGAGCCACCTGCTTCACACGGGCCACCCACCCCGAGTGTGCCCCTGCATCCCACAGGCCACCCCACTCGAGCCCGGTGTGAAAATGCCTCTGCATTACACTCTCTTCAATGGAATAGGGGCCAAAGATTGGATGGGTAGGATCTTCCGATCTGGTAGGTTTTGGGTGCACGGTCCATCCATGATGAGCATTATCAGAGCAACAGTGTGGAAGACTGGACCATCACACTCACACATGCCCAATTGATCTGCTTTTTGGCTTTTTGTTTGGGTTGGATTGTTTTCAGAGTAATGGTGGGCCATTGCTGCAAGATGGAGCTGGAGGTAGTGGGATTGGAACCATTCTTGGTTGGGCAATGGCAGCTATTTACATGGGCGGACGGCTTCCTCAGATTTGCTTAAATGTGAGATTTTACTACTGCAAGTGGATTCATCTGGACCATTCAAAATATATTGCAACTCATCTTATAACACACACGGATATAGCTGCTTACCTTTATGTAACGAAATCAGAAAAGGGACACATGCTTCTTTAGAATTTTCATCATTTATAAAACAATTGGAGCCTCCCGGCAACGGTTTATATTGGTGTCGTTCAAATGCTACAGCATATGTTCCTCGACCTGATGAAATGTATACTATCCTCAGGTTTTCAGTTTGTACACTTGGGGCCCATGGTATTGTGATCCAGACCGACGGTGGATAGACCCTGGTCCAAAATCTCACAGGCTGAAAGATTCTAGCAGCCAGTCTTGGGCCTCTCTTTAGTTGGATGCAGACCACTCAGTGTCTCCATTCTTAAATGTCTGCATGCCACAGATTAGAAGGTTGCGATTATCCTATTGCAGATTTTCTGAGGCTTAGTTCATACACAATGGGCCCAGCAGATCAATGGTCTGGATCACTTGAAAATGGGCCTATGTGTGCAGATTAAAAACATGAGCGTAGTGCATCTCCTCGGGTTAAGGATCGTACAATTTGTATAATTTAAATGGGGTCGAGATAATTTGAATTTCTATACATATTGATGCTAACTAAAATGAGATTAACTCATTTTAAGTGACAGCCAAACAGGCCCTTAGTCTTTTCCATATAAGTTTCCGAGTATACAACTAAATGGCTGAATCTAACTTTGTATTGGTTTTGAACGTTTTTACAGATTAGAAGGGGCAGTGCCGAGTTAAGCCTTTTTTCTTTTCTAGTTTCCTTCAATTTCATTTTTATATACCAGAAGCCTGATTGCCTCAATATTTTAGATCATCATTATCATATGTGCCAATAAATAACAAAATACAAGTCTTGTCGGCCTGATGATTAGATGGGGTTGATTTTTGAAAAAGGTGATCCTCTTGGTACGGCCTTCCAATTGGATGGGTTGGATGTTGCATGCACATTACATGTTGAAAGTTATCCACTGCTGGACTGTGACTTATCAGTGTCGCGTCATCATCATCATCATCTGTGCCTCATGCTAGAGCAATCAGAACTGTTAGTGGACCAGCATGTCCTAAATTTTATGGTGATTTGATAATTCTAGCAAACCGTTTGGTGTAATTTTGCCCATTGATGTGAAGTGTAGCTTGTTTCATTGATACACTTTCTCTATCCGTCCATCTTCTGATAACGAATTTGACATCTAACAGTCTGGTCGTTGTAATTTCTCTATATACCCTACACATGATGGCCCACTAGGTCAACACTTCTGATTTCTCTAGAAGTGCACTATGTATTGGTTGAGTTGCTACTTATTAGCATGCCTCCATGTGTTGAATAGATGTTCACCTGGGTCGGGTCAACTCAAAGACTCGATATATATATATATATATATATATATATATATATATATATATATATATATATATATATATATACATATACAGTAGTTAGATATGGTGTTAACATTAGAAAATAAGAAAAAAAGCAGAAGGGATTCGACTTCCGTTCTGCTTCTTCTCTAATTTTATACAAAGGTGATCTGACAAGGTGAGTGACTCGGCTAGGTTATTGTGAGTCGCATCAAGTCAACTAAGTGAGTCAAGTCGGTGATTCTTCCCGAATCAGTTCGGAGTAACTCTCATAACCAAGTTTCCTAATAACTCGGCTAGAAATCTCACCGAGTCAAGTAGACCCGGATGAGTTTCAAGTCGAGTCAGCGAGTTTTAGAACTATGGCTTGCATGTGCTATTTCTTCTAATATTAGTGTTGGGGATTTAGATCTAACTACCACTTCCAAATTGTCACCCATCCAATTCATCTGATAGTGGGCCAGACCAGAATGATGGTGTCCTTGAAGTTTTGGGTAACTACATCTTGATTGTGTCCGTAATCATGATGAATCTTCTCTTTGTCAATTTCTGCAGGGGCTTAATCCGTTCATGTTCATCTTCGCATTGATCGGAAATCTGACATATGTAGCCAGGTAACCATGTTCAGCTTCACACATTTCATTGACTAGCTTTGGTTTCCATTTGTTTTCTACAGCTGTGTATTTTTCAAAGAGATCGAAATCGTGTTTGTGCAAAGTAATAAATCATGGCAATTCATCCACCGCATACATGGTTGCCAATCCAGACCATAAAACCATTGTCCTATCATGGGTGGTGTGCTGTAACAGTCATTGTGGGGCCGTAAATGCCATTACGTAAAGGTAATGGTGGAGACCATTACACATAGGAGGTCGTAACGGCTGTTATGGGTCATTATGCCTGTATCGTAAAGGTAACGGTGATGGCCATTACAGCCACCGTTACTATTATGGAATACCTTGGTGGAGACCCCAAAAATTGTACTAATTGGATGAACTTAACCATGTGATTTTGCCCATTGAAGTTCAGGCATTCATTGATGTCAATCAATCGGACAGTTTAGAATCACCTGATCAATGCGATTTTCAGGTTATGCTTCAGCCACAGTGGGGCCCACAATTTTGATGATCTGGATTGGTGTGCATGTCACATGAAACGTGGAAGGGGCGCCAACCAAAATTTGGAGTGTATGATAGATTTTCGTTTCATGTGTAGATATTAACTTAGAAAGAATCTACCCTTTGATAGATGGACTTTACAATGGACCCCTTCTTTCATGCAGCATTCTTGTGAACAGCTTGGAATGGTCTAAAATCAGATCAAATCTTCCTTGGTTGGTGGATGCTGGAGGATGTGTTATTCTCGATACTTTCGTATCCTCAGCAGTTTTTTGTTTATCTTGATATGTTTGGATTTTGGCATGCACTTCATTGAATTTTGGGACAGTTTTTTTTTTTTTTTAAACAATCTTGATTTTTAGTCGAAAGTCAATTGCTTCGGCACTCAATAATGTTCTGGTGTGATGTTCAAATTTTAGGCCGTACCTTGGATTGGGCACAGTGTATCTAGGACTTTTTAATGGTGGGTGTTCCCATCCCTACTGTTCCTGTGGTGTTGTCCACCTACATTTTGGATCCGCATTTTTTTTTGACGCCAGAGGACATGAAGAGGCATACATGATGTATGGCTTGGATGTCATGCACACATTACAATGGGCCCCGTGCATCATGTTTCAGGCTGTGGTCCAAGAGTCAACTGGGCGAGATTTTTTTTAGTAGTGGAGATAAAACCTTAACAGATATAATCCAGATACTTGTGCAGTTCATCTACTTCCGCTGGCGGAAATCCAAAGGCTCTCAAGTCAATCATGACCTTCTTGTTGCAGCTTAAGCCGCGATCTTGTCTGCGACAGCATTGCAGAGGTTTGTTTCTTGTTTCCTTTATGTTCTTTTCTGGATTCCATGTTAGCAGATTCAGTAAGTGTAGTGTGTGAAAATGAGAGGCATTATACAATGCTTACGATCAATCGGGCCAGCATTTCATACAAGCAAATGGTCAGGATTGGTCGGCCCTACTTGGTGCCAAGTACTGTCCCTCTTTAAAATGCCTGATATGTTCACCCTCTATAAAAATAACTAAAATTAGCCACACTGTAGAGGTAATTAGGGTGTCGAACACTGATTGGATGTCCCTGGATCTTGGACTTATATCAGACCTGGTGGGCCAGGACCAGGCCCTCCCTCATGATGGAAATTCCTGTGGATGGTTTGGATCTGGCACATGTGCTACACATTTTCCGTGTGATCAATGAAAAGGAGGATAAGGCCAGTTTTCCTTGCAACTGTGCTAGTCTGGTGCAGATTCAAAATGAAGAGGAATGATCACATATGTTCAAATGTATGCGAGTTCCCATATGGCCAAGTTTTCGTGGGCCCACCGCGATGTGTGTGCAGAATCCAAACCATGAATCAGTTGCACCACCTCCTGTGGCCTAGCTTCTGTGGGGCCCACCTTGATGTATTTTATTTTATTTTTCAGAATGACTTGATTTATCCATGTTTTGCAGAATGGGGGTGACTATTTCCTTTATCTAACGGTCTTTACAGCTGTAATGTAACCATTTATTTGATACTATGCATATAGCCCAAAAATTAGTTATACCCAAAACTCATGCCTAAAACTTGTATAGCATCCCTGAGTCCTGTTGTGGTGCCTATGATGAATGGATTTGATTAATATATGGCATGTTGGGCCTCCCACGCACTTGGGAAGTTTCTTTGGAGGGCGCTCACCCTCCCCCTTGCTCTGTGTCGCCCATCTGATTGGATTACACGGGTTTGTTGGGCTTTGGGCCTTGTGCCTAGCATGGGGAAGTTTTTTTTTTCCTTTCTAATGGACGGTTTGGATGGCACAAACACATTGCGGTGGGCCCCACCCATCACATAATCTTGTGATCATTTGCCGAAAATAAAGTGGTTGTAACTAATGTGGTGTCCAAAGGGATCCACCAGGCTCTACTCATTGCAGTCATTGCCGGTGCCTGAATTTCAAGCATGCTGAATGACCTGCGCCGCTAATTCCAGGCCCAGCAAATAAACCAGCCAGATTTGTATTTAATATGTGCAGTCCACTTGTTGGTTTGTTAGTATGGTTTTTGAAAAAATCAAGAGAGAGAGAGAGAGAGAGAGAGAGGAAGTTTGAGAAAAATAGCTTTGAACCCATTTGGTTTTTACTTGTGAGAATAGTCACGTTGGAGAGAAATGAGAACTTTTTCTTCTTTAAATATAGAAGCATGAGGTAAGCTTATGTTTTGTCCATTGAAACAATTCCACTTATATTCTGTCGTTAGATTTATATATCTTTAATTTTGGTAATTAATTTCTGTGTATTGAAACAACACACTTACACCCCAACATGTGATTAGCTAGAATTAACTGCTATTAAAATCAATGGTCAAGTCAGGTTTTTACCAATATTCATCTACCTGTTGCATGCAGGTCGGTCTTTGGATTGTGAGCATGAGTAGTGGCATTTGGTACACTCATTCAAGAAGCGAGGTCCAAACCCGATAAGCCGGGTCCGTTCACCAGCTAACGAAGGCCTCATGATCAGAGGTTGGGCACCCAGGTCAATAGCTTTCGGTACCTTCGAGGGAATAATGTCATTTAAACTTATTCTTTTGTGAAAACATTCAAGCAATAAGAACATCATCGAAGTATTTGTAATTGGGATTGTTTGTAGAGTTAAATCAAGTAGTAATCGTTCTCATTCCCAAATATTGCATTATCAGACTCTCTTTCTCTTCCCCCTTAGTTTACATTCAGCCTTTTTTCCTAGGGCCCACTTAGTAATAAAATTTTGTACTTGTCACCTAAGAAAATTTTACATTGTTCAACATTAGTGTGGCCTGAGTTTTGGATGGGCTGAATGACACAGATAGACGGATTGGATTTTATATAAACATTGTGACCTTTAGAGAGATTTATGTTCCTTGCATTGAGGGGAGTGCTATGTCGTCCTAAAGGAGCAGTTTACCTGTGCCTTGGCCAACAGCGATGTTTGTGAGAAATCCAGGCCATCCATTGTTTGGCCACATCGTTGAGGCATATCTAGAACTTGTTGCTCTTAATTTAACCGGTCAAAATGCAGCCAGTCAAGGTCACTTGTGTGACTGAGGGCCTAGATCGGAAGTACGTGTGCATGTATAATTACGCGGGCATGCCAGAGTCTGCTCAACTCAAGGATATTGACTGAATTAGCCGACAAATTGAAGACTGGATTTGGACCTAGAGCCCTCTCAACCACTGCCTGATTGAATGGTTTCAACCACCTCTCTATTTTTTCTTTAATTTTTTGAGTAACTTCAAGGTCATCCTTCTCAGTGGTTGTGGTTGCTTGAATGGCTTGAAACCGTTTTTTATTAGGAGGCAGTGTTCAACTAAAGCACGATCCAATCTAAGCATCTCATGATAGTCTTAGACAAAATATTCTGCATAATTTTGGAGAAAATAGATCATCTCCATCCACAATTGTGAAGCCAACCCCGCACTAATGAACGTAGGGTGTGGGTTGTCCTTTGTCCTGAGATTTACCTCAATCAAAGTATCTTGAACGTCTGCCTTGGCGTCATCCATCTTAAGAGGTGCTAACTCGAGTTCATGGAATGCTATATCATAATCCACTATGGTATCTTCCTCTATAAGGCATTCAGCAATGTGAATGTAGGAGTCCTCTTGGTTTTCATGGGCACAAAGACGCTCCTCAAGCTTGCTAATTATGACCGTGATCTCAGCCTCTCTACTTTTATCATTGAAATCCATCAAAGGATCTCCTCAACAAAGTGTTATTGCTGATACGGAATAACCACTCTCAGCTCTTTTACTGCCTTCAAAGCTTCTTAAAAAATTGTGATAGTCGGCTCCATAGACCAGTCCTCTAATATAATGATAACTAGTCGGTGAAGCCATCTCCATAGAGGTGCAATAATCGATCTTAGTGAGAAGTTCTACAATATAATAATTACACTGCCAATCTGAAAATTCAATCTGGTTTCTGTTTCGACGGATTTTTGTCCTGCAACAAAAGAATCCCATTACCTGGCCGGGCTAGCTGAGATGAGTACGTCGAGATCCTATGAATGTTCGACTATACAGCTGTAACTCCAGCCAGATGGTTGTTTTTATTTCAGCTTATCAGGGGCAATGAACACAAACCGCTTGTTGTAGAACTTGGCTTTGAACATATTTGAGTCCACGATAAATGGTTGTTTTTCGAGCTGGATGATCCCTGCTCAAGATCTACTCCACAATATTACAAATGGTGCATTGACGAGCGGACGCACTGGTTGGAGTGGATCCATTCTATCCCTAAGAGCGTGTAGTTGGTATTTGGCTCGATGACGAAAAATGCTACCATGACCTTAGAATTCCCGACTTGCAAATGGATGCCAAGTATCCTTTTTATATAATTAGTAACTGCTTTGGCAAACCCTGAAACTACAATCTAAATGGGCAACAAATCTTTTTCTATCTTTATGGAGCTTCCTGACCGTTCCCATTGACATGATGTTGATTGCAGCTCCGTTGTCAACCATGACACGAGACACGGGATATTTGTCCATGTGTGTGGTCACGTGGAGGGTTTAATGTGCTTGGTGAGCGCTTTTGATGATCTTGTGAACCTTCTCAGTGCCTCAAGAATTGTCAATATAGATTGATTCTTTGGCCAAATGGTCCTATGCAGTGGTTGAGTCTTCATCTCTAACTCTTGAAGAACTAATCTCATTCTATCCCCTTCCTTGGTACTCGAAACACTCCTTATCCTTAGCTAGTGCGTAGGCGTCTACGTCGAACACTGTCGTAGGTTATTTTTCATCTATAATGTCTCCAGGCATTTTATCAGGTTGGCCCAGTCGTGCTTGGAACTTTATCTAGAGAATGAATGTCATATTCTCAACCCAAGCCCAACCCAAGCGGGCTAAGTCGGGTTAGTCAGGTTGGTACATGCTAATATTTTCGTTATTACATTAGTCTATTATATTTTCAATACATGTATTGTTTCTTGTAACTATGATTTTATTAATTATATATGTAGTTATTTATTGTAAAAAAAAACTTTATTTTTCTAATCCTTACTCTTGCTCCGGTTGCAGACTCTCAGGAGTTTCAACACCCAGTCAAGGGTTCGAGTATCCACAAGTGAAACAAGCTAAAATATAGGACAACAACTCCTTTAAAAGTCGTATTTTGTATTACCCAATCTATTTGGGAGAGAAATCCCACGTATCTTGTTAGCTGGAATCATTGGAAATGACGTGGACCAATGAAACCCGATGGTACTGAAAATTCTTGTGCTTTCAACATAGATGATCCGCACTCTATAAGTACAAGTAACTTATATATCGACTGAGTTCGAGTTGGGTTGGGCAACCCGAATTCCACCCAAGTTTTATTGGATTTGTGTTTGTATAGCCCAAACCCGATACCTAACTGTTAGACAGACTCACATATACCTTGTATAGCTAGTATACCTTATATAGTTCGTTTCTATAGGTAGAGGATTCTGATACCTTGTATAGTTCGTTTCCATAGATAAAGGATTCTGATACCTTGTATAGTTCGTTTCCATAAATAGAGGATTCTGATTTTATAATTTTTCTTATATAGATGTTGTAATCTCTATATATTCAACCCCTTTGGGTTGTCTCAAATACACAAAAGCTTTCAGCTCCTCTCTATTTACAGTCCAATGGTTGTAGCTTCATTCTCTTCGTAGGTAAAAAGGACTTTTACCAACGAAAATGATTTTCGTTGGTAAAAGTTTACTTTTACCTACGAAATCCTAATTTCGTAGGGAAAAGTCTACTTTTACCGATGAAAATTGTAATTTCGTAGGTAAAAGTATACTTTTAGCAATGTAACTTTTCATTGGTAATGGTTATTTTTATTTTTTGAAAAAAAAAATACGAAAAATTTTCTTTTACCAACGAAAATCAATCTTCGTAGGTAAAAGTGTTATTCCCGACGGACATAAACCGTCGGAAAAAATCTGGTATGATCTAATTACCGACTAAATACATCTACGTTGGTACGTGTTTTTCCCGACGGACATGACACGTCGGCACAAATCTGGTACAATGTTAGCACCGATGAAATAGTTTCATTGGCAAATGTGTTTTTACCGACGGACATCAATCGTCGGCAAAAGTCCTATACGATTTTATAATCAACGCAAAGCACGTCGTCGGTAAGTGTTTTCCCGACGGACTTGAAGCGTCGGAAAAAATCTGGTAGGATGTAAATACCGACGGACAGGCATCGGTAAAAATATGTTTTCCGACGGATATCAACCGTCGGAATAAATCCCATAAATTTGTAGCCCAAAGCATGACCGTTTTACCGACGAACTAAAACCGTTGGAAAAAGGTTCCTACCAAAGCATGTTAATTTTTCCGACGAACTAAAACCGTCGGGGAAAGGTTACCCGCCAGGGACCAAAGATTCCCGCCTTGGCCGAAAGTATGACAGTTTTGCCGACGAACTAAAACCGTCGGGAAAAGGTTCCTACCATGGCATGATTGTTTTGCCGACGAACTTAAACCGTCGGGAAAAGGTTCCCGCCAATGACAGTTTTCCCGACGAACTAAAACCGTCGGAAAAAGGTTCCGCCAAAATATGTCAGTTTTTTCCAACGAACTAAAACCGTCGGGAAAAGGTTCCCACGTTGGTAAAAATAAATATTTAAATTTTTTCCGACGGTAGATAACCGTCGTTAATGTTTTTACCGACAAACAGAAGCCATTGGTAATAATCCTTTGTTTTTATTATATATATAGAAATGCTCACACACACTAGTTGGACATTGCATTTTCATCCAACTAGTTGATGAATTCAAGGACCAATTAATGCTATTTAATATTAAGAAAAGTTATTTTTAAGAGGAAAAGTAGACACCAGTGGTGGCCCCACTTTAGTTTTAAAGTGAAATCCACCCCAACCATCCGGTGAGTCACCCGGTGTTAGAACCATGGGTTAAAAAATCAGCATCATCTATGGTTCAAATGGACCACATGATTGAAAACAATGTGCAAGTAAAACTCACTCTCCAAACTATTTTCATTGGTTTGGCCCACCTGAATCACGTATGCCCCTAATTTTTGGACATTAGGCATAGATTTTTAGTGTGTCATCTTAATGGTTGAAGTGGATTTATTAACATTAGTTGATATCCAAAATAGGCAATGGATTTCAAGAGAAAATGGGATGAATTAGGAAGCTGCACACATGTAATATATTTATGCATGCAGTAAATGTAAATGAAATCTAGTCCATTAATTAGGTAGGAGTTCTTTTAAACGTGTGAAGGACATAAATTATTATTTTTAATGATTAATGGTATGATATCTATTTACAAAAAAAATGGAGATATTAGAAATTCATTTTAGCCGTATACATTTAACTTGTATTTGTGGCTTCATTGATGATGATCGTTTATTAAATTTTAATAGATAAAATATAATTAATAGGCCTTATTTAATGGACAGGCCGGATCTTTGACATATAATTTCTATCATACTTATGTAAAACTTGATATTACGGATCTCACATGTGGTATGAGATAGAAAAGTAATTTTTTGTTATTAAATACTCATCTAGTTGGACCAATTTGATTTGTCCAACTAGTTGTGTGTGAGCATTACTCATATATATAGTTTTTATATCATATGAGTGGAAATTTTTATGCTTTTTATAATTAAAAAGTAATATTTAAATGATTTGTAATATCATATGAAAAAGAATATTGAGAAGTTTAAAATTTTAACAATGTTTGAGAAAAATTTTGAAAATAAAATGATGCTTTTGAAGAAAAGAAAATTGGCATTTTGAAATTATTGAGAAAATATTTTGAAATTTTGAAAATAAAAATTCAGAATTTGCATTAAAATTTTTTTTTTGAAATAATTTATAATAAAAATGCTTTTTTGTTAAAATGATTTCAAAAATATACATTTTATAAAAGAATGTTATTTTTAAATGGAAATTAAAATTTATGTATGAAAAAAAAAATTACTAAATTATTAGGCACATCCACTAATTGTACCTTCAACCATTTTTGGAAAATCTAATCAGTCTAGATTGAAGAGTAAATAACTTTAAATGTTTAAATCAAATTTCATTAAAATTGTTGATCAATCTTGTATGCTTAATATCTTTTTCATATGTAACCTGATCGGGACGAATAACTAGTGAAATTGAGTATTGATCAGAAAAATAGAGTGAATGAACCAGACAGGTAAAATGGGGCAAATATTTTGGTCAAAATTGTGACCCAACTTTATTAACCTCGTGAGAACCTAGGTGTTGATGTAAGTTTTGTGGGCTCCATCATAATGTGTGTCGAACATCAATACCATGAATTTAATGTCCCCTTCAGGTTAATATTTCCCAATGATCTGACAACCCTAATGGGCTATGCCATCTAAAACCATGTGAAGACATCCTAAAAAATATAAAAGAACTTGGTGGGGCCCATGTGAGTTTTGGATGCGGCTGAAACTTGGTCTGACCCCTCATCCAAGTGGGACACACATAATGAGTGGGTTGGATATCTGAATCACATTTAGGTTAACCCAATATATGATTATGAAAGGAAACCCCTCTCCACTCTATTTAGGTGATTTACTAATTACCCTGAGTTAACTTTGTGGGGTCTACCATTAATTATTTATTTTATCCACTCTGTTCATCCATGTTAACAGATGATTTAGGATCTAAAGAACAAAAAGGAATCATATCCAAAGCTCAAGTGGACCACACCACAAGAAATAGTGTGATTGAACCTCTACTATTGAAAAATTCTTGGAGGCCATAGAAGTTTTGGATCAAGCCGATGTTTGTGTTTTCTCTTCATTCATATCTTTTTGATATTATGAACAGGTTGGATGACAAATAAACATTATTGTGGGCCCAAGGAAGGTATTAATGGTGGAAATCATTATTTCACATTGTTTCGTGTGGCATGGTCTACTTGAGTTTTGGATTTACCGAAAATTTGGGATCAACCCACACCGTTCATCCATTTTTCGAGATCATTTTAGAGAATTATCCAAAAAATAAATCATATCCAAAGATTAAATGGACCGCACTACAAAGAAGGGGAACATATTGGCTACTTCTCCTGACACTAGCCAATGGCTAGTGGTTGGTGCTATGTGGGCCCCACCATGATGTATGTGTTTAATCCACACCTTCCATCCATTTGTAGAGATCATTTTAGGGCAATATCCAAAGAACGAGTTAAATCCAAAGCTCTAGTGGACCCTAGCACAGAAAACCGTGGGAAAGTGACGCCCACCATTAAAAACTTCTAAAGGCAACAAAAGTTTTATACGAAGATGATATATGTGTTTTCTCATATTTCATGTATTTTTTAACTTTTGAACAAGTTGGATTTCAAATAAACATTACGATGGGCCTTAAGATAGTTTCAAAGGTGGAAATCACTATCCCCTATGTTTTCTATGGTGGGGTCCACTACAGATTTTTATCTACCTCATTCTTTGGCTATGAATTAAATTGATATCTCAAAATGGATGGATGGTGTGGATATAACAAATACATCATAGTGGGGCCCACAAAACTCGGTGACATCACTGACCGTAGGGCATCGAAGAGACGCCCTGTGTCAGCGACGGAAACGGATTGGCTACCCCCCTGCCACCAGCAATTGGCTAGTGGTCGGTGCTCTGTGGGCCCCACCATGATTTGTGTATTTCATCCATTTCGTCCATCTATTTTTATAGATCATTTTATGGTATGAAAGAAAAAATGAGGTATATCTTAATTTCAAGTGGACCACGTTACAGGAAACAGTGTTGAAAGAACGTTGAACATTAAAAATGTTTTGGGGGCCATAAAAGTTTTGGATCAGGCCGATTTTTATTGTTTCCCTTCATCTGGGTCTGTACGACCTAATCAACATATTGGATGTCAAATAAACAGTACACTGGGCCTTAGGAGGATTTTAATGATAGATATCCAATCATTGTTTTTTTTCCTATGGTGTGGTCTACCTAAGATTTTTATCTCTATAATTTTTGTATAAAGCCCTAAAATGATCTGTAAAAATGGATGAACGGAATGGATGAAACACATACATCATGGTGGGTCCCACAGAGTACCGACCACCAGCAACAGGGCCGGTGCCAGCGGGAGTAACCAATCCGCCTCGGGCGGATTTCCAGCGGAAGCCTTTCGCATGGCTTCCGGCGCAAGGATTCTAGGTGGGGCCCGTTGCGATGTTTGTGAGAAATCAAAGCCGTCCATCTGTTTTCCGACCTCATTTTAAGCTATTCTACCAAAAATGACTAGGATCCAAAACTCAAGTGGGCCATAGGAGATGAAACAGTGGGGAATGGAATGCCTACCGTTGCAACCTTCCTAGGCTCTACCTTGCTGTATATATGCCATATAAACCGTTTACAGCATCTAAACCGTTTATAAGGTCATTTTCACTCAGATAAAGTGAAAAAACCAAAAAAATTATATCGTCAAAAACTTTTATAGACATATAAATATTTCAACGGTGGTCACTAAATATCCACTGTTTCCTCTCGTGTGGCCCACTTGAGTTTTTTATCCTCCTAGATTTTGGTCCCACGTCATAAAATGAGCTTAAAAAACGGATAGAGGGGTTAGATTTCACACAAACAACTAAGTAGGACCCACACAGAATTTTGTGCAAAATTGGAAATCCGCGTCCGTTCGTCTTCGTCAGCGACTCCTCGCTTATCTCTCTCTCTCTCTCTCGGTCCTTTCTCACGCATCCTCTATCTTTCTCTGTCTCTCTCGGCCTTCTCTCTCTCATGCATCCTCTCCCCTTCAATGATAACAATCCAGGCTAGAGTTATTACAGGAATTCAAGTCCATGGGAGTGAAGATTTTTCAGGTACATATATTTTCACTTGAGTTTCAACTTAGAAAAATGAAAGAGGAATTACAATTTTCAGTTGGCTTGGTAGGCCCACCTCCTCATGATCTGACCTGATCGTATGGTGAGTGAGCGTTGAAATTGAATAGGGCGTGAGACATACATCATCTTTAAATTCACTTCAGTCCCTTTCTTCTTCTTTTTTTGTCACATGCCCTAAAAGATATGAGAAAAAAATGGATGGACTGTATCAATCTATTTTTTCTGTGGTGTGGTCCACTTGGGCTTTGGATGTAACTCCTTTTTGGGATCATCTTTTAAAATTATCTTAGAAAATTGTTGGACGGTGTGAATCAAACACAAAAATCATGGTGGGCATGAAGAAGTTCTACACATTAAAAGTTGTGTTGTGCAGTAAGTAATTTATCTCAGAGAGAAATCTGGTCTATCTTGTGAACTGGACTCATCAAATGGCATCATGCAATGATAAGTGCCGGCACCGAAATTTCCATCATATGCAATCCTCACGTCCTCTTTAGATCCAAATAAATCAGACCAATCTAAAGCGTTGGTGGGGCCACAACATGTAAAATCATACCCAAAACCTGTAAAACCAAGTGGTATTGCCAACCTCAGTTTTGAAATGGCCTGATTTTTGGAGTACTCATTCATCCGGATGGGATAAATCTTATTCATGGGTTGAATGGCATATGTAAAACACGGTGGAGCCCAAACACAATCTGAAATGTTTTAATGGTGGGTGTCAATGTCCCAGCCTTATCCTGTGGAGTGACACACACATGTTTTGGGTCGGCCTGATTTTTATTAAACGGTGTTAAATTGAAGAGATGCACCTTATGTACGGAGTGGATTTGGACCCTACATCACGGCGGGCCCCACACACAACATCATAGAATAAGCCGAGAATCTAAAGGTACTGTACAACCTCTTGTCTATTTTATTGGAAAACATCATTTTCCCGCACAAGCAATCGTTGTTGTCTGTACCATGTGATAGACCACGAGATTGCACCACGAGATTGCAACATGTCTTTAAAACCGATGTATGGTATCCAAAGGACGTGTCCACCACATATATTACATTATTTCCCTTTACAACTAGCAATCACTAAATAAGAGTCATGATCCACTACAACTTCTCTATAACATGTCCCGCGACAAGGGCGCCTCGGACATGTCCCTAATTTTCTTCATTAATGAAGAGGGGAGTAGGAAATCATCCTTAATAGAATCCTTGCACAATCATAACTATTTAATAAATCATGTAAACATTAATAAAAATTCTACCTGAAAGTTGGTCATGGCTCTCACATGGAATAGATGATGCTAATCGGCTGATTGGCGGCCATGGGACGGGGCTCTGGGCTTGTGCTAGCCGAATACATATTAGGCTGGGCTGATGCTTATATGTTCTGGCTTGTCAAGGGTTGGGCTTAGTTCTAGGTGTTGCTTTATGGTTTGGGCTTGGTCAGGCCCGTGCTGGAGCCCGGCCTAGCCTGTTTTCAAGAGAGACATTATTGGGCTAAAAAATAGGTCCGAGTTTCGCGCATCCCGGCACATGCGGTGGTACAAGTGCGATGAGCTGTTGTAGCTGAGGAATGCAGTAAAAAACCCTAGAACAATCAAAAGCCCCTGTAAACATATATTCACTTCCCATTCATTAGCCCTAGCACATGTGTCCGAAGAAGAGAGACTCTCTATCTCTCCGTCCCTCTCTGGTTCCATTCTAGGGTTTGTGGAAAACCCTCAAAGGTAAATCTCGTTCTTCTATTATATTTTGAACTCTTTGCAGCTTTAATTGCTACTATGTAAAGATGCATATGGAATCTAGTGTTTTCTGTCCCCTTCCTCTAATCTTACATTTTAGATTCGGAATGTCTTTGTTTCTTTCATCCCTCTCTCTTTCTTCCCTTTCTAAAATGCACTATTGGATTTGTGATTATGTTAGTCTAGATAAGTAAATATTTCTCATTATTGATGAAGTTGGTTTCTTTTATGCAATTAGTAACAAAAGGTTGTTGCTATTTTTTCTTTTTTCTTTTTAACATTGAGAAGAAATCCACAAGATGCTGTCCGATGTAACAATTTCCATTTTATAAGGGACATCTATTAGAAAATATGGGTGGTCCGTAGTGCGACACAACACAACACATTGGGGTTGTTACCATCCTCCATCTTTTTCTGAAGACTGAGTTTATCTTCTGTATTAGTTAGAACTTAGATATTCTATTATGTATTTTCAACGTGAATACATCATTGCTATTCTCTTCCTCAAGAGGAAATGGAAATGCTGATCGAGCAGGTATGGTACAAATGCAACCCAGGAACATATGTTGCTGTGACACACGTGCAATATCTGGGCGGCTGACCTTGTGCCCGAGGGCACCATGTTGACTGGGCGGACCACACTTTAAGTTGAATGTGGACTGTCGGTCAGCCTTTTCAAAACTGTATATTCTTTCTGTATGCATGTGGGCAGCCTGCTGTGCTGAGCTGAGCTGCCTGATTTTGGTGTAAAGGTAGATATCCAGGGTGACCTATAAAATGGAAGAGCCAGATCTGGCTTGCGGTATGCATTGCAGTGATATGATTGGTACCCTACTTGCTCGAGTATAGCTCTAGGAGGTTTTATTCATCAGCTATGTACAGCTCTTAAGTAGACCTCTGCGTATTTTTATGTACTGTTTTACCTTTTAAATGTGACTTTAATAAATCAATTATCTGATACAGAAGTAAGTTAGAATGGCTGGACAAAGAAATAACTATGGTAAACGATCCCACTCTCAATCTGACTATTCCGACAATGGTGGAAGTAAGAGAAGGAATCCTGGCGAGGAGCGAGAACAATATGCTCTGGGGCCAGATGATACTGTCTACCGTGACTTGTGTCCTGGGCGGAAGATAGGAAGCATCATCGGGAGGGGTGGCGAGATTGTTAAGCAATTGAGGCAGGAGAGCCAATCCAAGATCAGGATTGGCGAGTCTGTGCCGGGCTATGAGGAGCGCGTTGTAACTATCTTTAGTTCAAGCCAGGAAACTAATGCATTTGAAGATAGTGGTGACTTTGTTTGCCCGGCCCAGGATGCTCTCTTCAGGATACATGAGAGGCTTGTTGCTGATGAGGTGGCGGGTGAAGAAGATGTCGACATGGGCACTCGTCAAATTATAGGACTGCCTTAGACCTGTTGGGGACAATGCCAGGTTGTTTACATCGGAGGTCGGTGTCTTATGTCGATCTTTGATCCCTACCACCACCCCCCGTTGGGTAGACGTGACAGATGATGTGCGGCAGCACATCCGTCAGCGCCTTACAGTAAAATTTAGTAAATTAAATTTTATTTTGTAAAATTTCATTTATGGTTAAGTTATTTTCTTAATAAGTTTATTACCTTAATCCATTATTTACAAAATTACAGGACTAAATTTATCTTGGATTTGAGTGTTCCGTACATTTCCCATACCGTCGATGACATGATCAAGGAGCGGTTTAAGGAGTACCGCAGTGATTTACACCAGCGGTACAAGCAGTGCAGGAGCCTCGAGGAGGCCGTATTGACCGCACCGCCGCATGTGACCATTGACGATTGGCGGATACTCTGTAAGAGATTTTCGTCTGAGTCTTTTCAGGTAATATTTACATATTTACGATATCTTAAGGTAACAATTAAATTCGTAATTAATAATAATATATTATGAATAATGTGTTCAGAAGTGGAGTAAAATAAATTCTGCGAACAGGGGAAAGTTGGAAGTGAACCACATAGCTGGTTCAAAGTCATTTGTACAACTTCGTCGCGACATGGTAAGAAGTTACTGGTTATTATTAAGTTGATATATTTTTTCATGCATTTATATTAGCTCTATTGTCATTTTGATTGTGCAGCGAGATTCCGTCACTGGACAGGAGCCCGGACCAGTAGACTTCTACAGAGAGACTCATTGTCGGCAGGCGACGGGATCTTGGGTACATCCTACAGCCAGCGAGAATTGGGTAAAAATTGTTACATTATAAAATTTAATTGCATTGAATTATAATAATGTTATTTGTTATGAAAATTCATGTTTTCATCAAAGGCGGCGATGGACGCCATACGCAGTCAGCCCACTCCCGATGGTACTTAGCGGAGTGAGCCAGAGATCCTGAGCGAGGTGCTTGGCACACGTTCTGGATATGTGCGTGGGCTTGGCCATGGTGCCAAGCTCATGGCACCCGCTAGAGTTGCATCCAGCCAATCCGTCGCTGGCGAGAGCGCCATATGCCGAGCTGATATCGCAGAGAAAGAGGTTCAACATCTCCGGGGCGCCGTCGACGAAATCAAAGACCAACTGGCGAGGCAGAGGGAGGAGCATGAGAGGCAAAAGGAGGAGCAGGAGAGGCAGAGGGAGGAGCAAGAGAGGAGGATGGAGGATATGCTGGTGGAGCATGAGCGACGGATGCAGGAGATATTACAGGTTCTTGCTGCATGCTTACCCATCGATGCCCCACCACCTCCGCCTTCATCTTTGTGATTTGTCATATTTTATTTATGATTTATTTTATATAAGAATGTTAAACTTATATGTATTTGTGCGTGGATGAATGTAATGTGGATAAGACTATTTGTGTATGTATGGATGTGATTTGTGTTTGGATGGATGTAGTTTATGTTTGTTTGGAAAAATGAAAATATGAATATAATGAAATATATTGTAACAGGTGTATAACAAGAATTTTTGCAAAAAAAAAAAAGAAAAAAAAAAAGAGACTTTTACCTATGAAAATTTTCGTAGGTAAAAGTTTCATCGACATTTTTACCTACGAATTTTTTCGCAGGTAAAAGGTTCATTCACATTTTATTACCTACGAATCATTTCGTAGGTAAAAGTTTCATCAACAGTTTTACCTATGTCAAATTTCATAGGTAAAAAGTCTTAGCACAGTTTGTACCTACGAAACCTTTCGTAGGTAAAAGTCTTAACACCGTTTGTACCAACGCAAAATTTTGTAGGTAAAAGTATTAACACAGTTATTAGCTACGAAAACGTTCATAGGTAAAAGTTTTAATACAGTTTGTACCTACGAAACATGTCATAGGTAAAAGCTTTAACAAAGTTTGTAGCTACGAAAACGTTCGTAGGTAAAAGTCTGAAAACCGTTTGTTCCTACGAATAAATTCGTAGGTAAAAGTTTCAACTATGTTTATAGCTACAGAAACATTCGTAGGTAAAGGTCTTAATACAGTTTGTACCTACGAAACATGTCGTAGCTAAAAGTTTTAATAAAGTTTGTAGCTACGAAAATGCTCGTAGGTAAAAGTCCTAACACCGTTTGTACCTATGAAAAAATTCGTAGGTGAAAATTTTAACAAAGTTTTTAGCTACGAAAATGTGCGTAGGTAAAAGTTTTAACAAAGTTTTTAGCTACGAAATGTTCGTAGGGAAAAGTTTTAACACTTCGTAGCTAAAGTCTTAACAAAGTTTTTAATTTCGTTGGTAAAAGTCTTCCCATTGCCAACGATGACATTTTTGCGTCGGTAAAAGTCTTTAGCCACGGCTTTTTACCAACGAATTTACTTACGAAATATTTCGTAGGTAAAATTCTTTGCCTACGAAATAATATCATTTACCTACGAAATTTTTCGTAGGTAAAAGTGAAATTTCTTGTAGTGAAAAGGTTTATCTAGAGATCAAATAAGAAGGTATCAAAGCTTCACTGATCCAAATCTGGCACCACCTGTCTGATCCGACTATCCCTACTGCGTCCGGCCACCATCCCTGCTCGTCCGACCGACCCTGCGTCGTCCGGCCACCCTTGCTGCGTCGTCCGGCCACCGCTACTGCGTCGTCCGACCACCCTACAGCGTCGCCCCTGCTCGTCCGACCACCCCTCTGCTCTTCCAACGCCCCTGCATCGTCCGGCTACCCCTGTTGCTCGATCTGTTCGAGTTCCAGCAACCCCTGTTGCTGTTGCTCCCATCCAGATCTCTCTTTTCCCGATCCTGCGCCAGATCTCGATTTTCCAGATCTAGAGCTCCTGTTGCTGATCTAAATTTTCCAGATCCAGATCCACTGTTGTTATTGCTATTTCGCTAGATCCAGATCTAGAGCCCCTGTTGCTGTTGCTGTTGCTATTCCGCCAGATCCAGATCTAGCTTTTCCAGATATCGATTTTTCAGATCCAGCAAACCCTGTTATTGTTGCTATTCCACCAGATCCAGCTACTGCAACCCCTTGGGTATCTCCTGTTGTACAGTACATCTAAAACCTTCTTCTACTGCAACTCTTTGCGTGCTTTACATTACTTCCAATCAATGGACAAGTACTCATCACGTACAAAGGCCCCACGTTGTAGTTTTGATGGTACCAACGATTCGCTATGGGCCATCTATTTTCAGAACTTCCTCAAGGGTCGTGGTTTGTGAGGACTAATTGATGGATCTGTTACTATCCCCATTTCCACAGATGCCGACAAATTGGTTGATTGGGAAATGAGCAATGGACGGATTATTACCTAGATTCTCGATTCGGTCGATCGGTTCATTGCTGTTAGCCTCACACCTCATTGCACGGCTAAGGCAATATGGGAGCATTTTCAGACAATTTATCAATAGAGTAATGCGGCCCAGTTATACCGTATAGACCAGGATCTTATTAACCTTACTCAAGGTGACGACAGTATTCAATCATGACTTTAACATTTTCCAAACTATGCACGAGAGTGCGTAAGTTCGCCAATTTCTTATGAAGCTGCGTCTAAAATTCGAGCATTATCAAGCTGCTCTCTTAAACCATAGCCCTACTCCTTCATTGAATTCAGTTATTAATGATATATTGGCTGAGGAACAACGACTGAAAGTTCTCTCTCTTCCTTCCTCAACTCCGGGATCATATGATATGGTGTTTGTTGTGTCTACCACTACACCAATACGTGGTTCCACTCCTTTAACTTGTCACGGCTGCAACAATGTGGGTCATGTTGTCGCTCAATGCAAAGAGTGGTACGCTTATTGTCGACAAACTGGTCATGGTATTTAAGATTGCCGTACACATGCCTATGCATCTTCTTTCGACCGTGAACGTGGTGGTTGTGGTCGTGGTCGTGGTCTACTGTTACTATTTCTTCCGAGCCGTCTATTAGTGATTCTGCATCTTCTGCTGAAGGTCTTTCATTACATTTGACTCCTGCAATGCTCCAGCAAATTAGGCCCTTTCTGCGGCCGGTATGTCAGGTATATCCCCATTTTCTCTATGGTTCTTCGATTCGGGTGCTTCCAATCATATGACTAGTGTTGTATCCCATCTTCATGACATTCGTCCCTACACCGGCAATCAGGTTATTTCTACTGTGGATGGCATTAGACTATTTATTCAGTTCGTTGGATCATTGACTTTCTCTCCTTCTGCTCATCGTCAGTTCACCCTTCATGATGTGTTTCATGTCCCTAATATCTCCTCCAATTTAATTTTAGTTGGTCAACTCACATCTAATAACTGCTTAGTCATATTTCTTTCCAACTGTTGTTTTGTGTAGGATCTGGTGACGGGGAAGGTACTTGGGATGGGTAGGCAGCATGGTCATCTATACGTGCTGGACTTTAATCCATCTATCGTTCCGGCTCGTTGTTTCTTTTCTCCATCTTCATCAGATATTTGTTCGGCAAATAAATTGTGGAAACTATGACACTTTCGCCTGGGTCATCCACATTCCAATCGGTTAATTCAGTTATTTTCTTCTGGCATGTTAGGAAACGTTTCTCTTAATAAAAAAAAAGATTTGGATTATTCTTGTTTATCTTGTTGTCTTTCAAAAAGTAAATATATTCATTTTCCTCTAAGTATTACAAAATCATCTTCTATGTTTGAACTTGTGCATACAGATGTCTGCGGTCCTTCACCAATTATGTCACTCTCTAGGTTACGTTACCATGTTATATTCATTGATGATTTTACACGTTACACCTGTATTTACTTTCTGCACTCGAAGTCACAAGTTTTTGAAAAATTCAAGATATTTCACTCTATGATGGAGACTCAATTTCGGGTTCCAGTTCAAACTCTTCTCTCTGACTCAGGAGGAGAATATCTCTCAACCGATTTTCGTACATTTCTTCAGGGTCATGGGATTATTCATTGGACCACCTGTTCTGATACTCCACAACAGAACGGGGTGGCTGAAAGAAAAAATCATCATATTGTTGAAATTGCCAACACCCTGATGACAGCTATGAGTGTTCCTCGTTCTTTATATATGGAAGCAATGTTACATTTAGTCTACTTGATTAACCGAATGCCAACCAACGTTCTAAACAGTAAATCTCCATGCTTTATTCTTCACGGCTTCCCTCCTATATATTCGACATTTCGTGTTTTTGGTTGTGTCTGTTATGGTCACCTGGCTTCACGTGAGCGTAACAAACTATCTCCCAAATCGATCAAATGTATGTACTTGGGATTTGGAGAAACTTAGAAGGGTTTTCGATATTATGATCCGGTTTTTCGTCGTGTTCCGGTTTCATGACATGTTGTTTTTCTTAAACATATTGCATTTCATTCATCTCTTCCTCCTCCGCACGCCCCAAAATCTCCTGGTCTAACCACCTTTCCTGATATTCATTTTGCCTCGAGTACTCTCCCTCGTCCGTTGCAGGTTTACTTGTGTCGATCACATACAGCTCCACCACCTATTACTCAACCCAAACCTACTATACTTGTTGCAGATCCTGAACCTACCTCGATATGTCGTTCCGATCGTGTACATCGAGCGCCTGATCGTTTGATATGCTCTATGTCTGTCATGAATGCTACTCTGTATACTATTTCTATTCCTACTTCATACTCTCAGGTAACCACTTATGATCGTTGAAAGAAAGCTATGGTAGAAAAACTTGCGGCATTGGATGATAATCATACGTGGGACATTGTCACTCGACCCGCTGACCAACAGCTAATTGGTAGCAAATGGATTTATTCTGTCAAGCTCAAGTCTGATGGATCATTGGATCGATACAAGGCTCGACTTGTCACTCAGGGATACAAACAAGAATACGGAATTGATTATGATGAGACATTCGCTCCCATGGCCAAGATGAAAACTGTTCGTACTCTTCTGGCAATATCTTCCGTTCGCTCTTGGCCACTTACTCAGATGGATGTGAAAAATACTTTTCTTCATGGAGACCTTCAAGAAACAGTAAATTTGAAACCTCCTTCAGGGCCTTTAATCCCTGACAATAAGGTATGTCGCTTAAAGAAAACCCTTTATGGCCTCAAATAGGCACCTCGGGCATGGTTCCAACGCTTTCACGATGTTGTTACCGGTGTTGGCTTTACTCAAAGTAGTCATGACCCATCCTTATTTTTGCGTACCACTGCTCGCGAAATTGTTATTATTTTCATCTATGTTGATGACTTACTTCTAACTGGTAGCGATGCTACTGGCATCTCGGCTTTAAAGGAAGTTCTGCAATCCTCCTTCAAGATGAAAGGCCTTGGCCATCTCACATACTTTCTTAGGCTTGAAATTTCACGTTTTAAACGTGGGATCCTGGTCAGCCAGTGTAAATATACCAAGGATCTTCTCGCATTGGCATCATTGATAGATCAGAAGATAGTTCAAACTCCCTTAGAACTTAACGTTCAATATGGCCATGACGATGGTGATTTACTTGCACAACCCGACTTATACCGCCATTTGGTTGGGAGTCTGGTTTTCTTAACTATGACTCGCCCTAATATTGCCTACGCTGTCTTAGTCGTCAGTCAGTTTGTTTCTGCTCCTCGGACTCTTCATATGACTACGGTGTTGCGCATCCTATGGTACCTACATGGAACTCTAGATCGATCATTGTTCTTCCCCTACATGGCGACTCTGGACCTTCGTGCTTATTCGGATGCTGATTGGGCCGGTTGCGCTCTCACACGAAGATCTACCACTGGCTACTATGTTTTTCTCAGCACTTTTCTCATCTCTTAGAGGTGGAAGAAGCAGGCCACTGTTTTCAAATCAAGCACAAAAGCCGAGTATCAGGCGATGTCCGCTATGTGTAGTGAGCTTGTCTGGTTACCTGAACTTCTTTCCGACTTCTGCGTTCCTCTGCAAAATCCTACTCCATTCCATGTTAATAATCTAAGTGTCATTCAGATTGCCTCTAACTCGGTCTTTCATAAAGCATATTAAAGTTGACTGTCACTTTATCCGCGAAAAATTTCAGTCTGGGCTCATTTTTCTTCCACATGTTGCATCCCATGATTAGATTGCAAACATTCTCACCAAGTCCCTCACTTCTGCACGTTACTCATTTCTAGTTGGCAAACTATTACTTGTCGATGAACCACATTAGTTTGGGGGGATGTTAGACATACTCACATATACCTTGTATAAGTAGTATACCTTGTATAGTTCGTTTCCATTGGTAGAGGATTCTGATTTTATTATTTTCCTTTTACAGATGTTGTAATCTCTATATATTTAACCCCTTTAGGTTGTCTCAAAAACACAAAAACTTTAAGCTCCTCTCTGTTTACACTAACTTGATACATCTTGTCCGAGCCCAACCCAACATCGGGTCAGTCACGGTTTGGCTGGGTTGAACCCGCAGCCGGGGCCT
The DNA here is from genome assembly GCF_029962835.1 of Magnolia sinica. Classification (NCBI taxonomy): domain Eukaryota; kingdom Viridiplantae; phylum Streptophyta; class Magnoliopsida; order Magnoliales; family Magnoliaceae; genus Magnolia; species Magnolia sinica. Next base: position 8,756,207 of record NC_080587.1, on the reverse strand, counting down.
TTCCTTGATCTGATGAAAATCCCCTCGGGGGCATGGGCTCTCTTCCCACCCTTCGTTAGGACCATATGGTTGATTAGTTATAAAATTTCCAGCTTACCTCAAAATAATTGCATCATTCGACATTGGTGTGGCAATGAATGGTTTGGATTTTACATATATCTCGTGATTGGCCCACGGAAATTTATGCTGCCCCCACAGGTGAAGCGGATCGAGTTGAACCCGTTCGAGGGCTACGGTGATACACACACACACACACACACACACACACACACACACACAGGGAAAGGGTACTATACGCTCGACCGCATAGTACCTTCCCATAAGGTTGAGTGCTGGCACTATGCTAGTGGTCGAATGGTGAAAGCTTCAAAAGGATGGTGAGATTTTATAGGATGAGTGAAGAAACAAAACCGAAGAAACCGGTTATTAAAATCCGACTCCCTGTATTTCCTGCGAAAGCTTTAGCATGAAGGTAATGCTCTGAAAATCTAAGTGGGGCCTATTGTGGAATTTTTTAAGAAATTCACCTCGTTCATCCGTTTTTCCATATCATGTAAGGGGTTGAACCTAAAATTCAACCAAATCCAAGTCTCAAGTTGATCATATCACAGGAAAGATTGGGAATAATGATTTCAACCATTAAAATCTTGTTAGGCCTCACAGTGATGTTTATTTGTCATCCAATCTGTTCATAAGATCATACGGACATAAATGAAGAGAGAAAACAAATATAAGCTTGATCCAAAACTTCCCTGGCCCCCAAGAATTTTTCAACAGTAGACATTCAATTCAACTGTTTCATATGGTGTGGTCCATTTGAACATTCTATATGATTAATTTTTGGGCTCAGGCCCTAACATTATATGGTAAAATGGATGGACACAGCGGATCAGATATATAAATCATGGCGGACCTTGTAAAGTTTACTCAGTACACTATGCGTAGCGAGTTACTCACCCCGCAATCTGCTTCCTGGCAAACAGGGCCGTTCGGGAAACGGTTTTGCTACTCCCCTGCCACCAACCAATGGCGGGTGGTAGGTGCTCCGTGGGCCCCACAATGATGTATGTGTTTCATCCATGCCGTCCATCTATTTTTTAGATCATTTTCGGATATGAGACCAGAACTAAGGTATATCCCAATCTCAAGTGGACCACATTACAGGAAACAATGTTGAATGAACTTCGACCATTAAAAACGTTTTGGGAGCTAAAAAAGTTTTAGATCAAGATAATATTTGTTTTTTCACTTCATCTATGTCTGTATGACCTAATGAACAAATTGGATGTCAAATAAACACTACAGTGGGTCTTAGGAGGATTTTAATGGTGGATATCCAATCACTATTGTTTTCCTGTGGTGTGGTCCACCTTAGATTTATATCCCTTTTATGTTTTAGATAAAGCCATAAAATGATATGTAAAAATGGATGAATGACATGGATGAAACACATTCATCATGGTTGGGCCCATAGAACCCCGACCACCACCAACGGGCTAGTGGCACCGTTTCCGCCCGTACCGCACTAACGCAAAAGAAAGGGAAGCGGATTGCGTACTGTTTCGGTACCCTAAGCGTAGTGAATAAACTTTGCGGGGCCCACCTTCATTCATGCATTTTTTCCAATCCGTTCATACATTTTACCAGATAATTTTAGGGCTTTAACCTAAAAATAAAGTCTATAAAAATGTTAAGTAGACCGCACCAACGTAAAGAGTGTGAATTGAACTTCTACAGTTGAAAAGTTCTTGGGGGCCACGGAAGGTTTAGATCAATCTTATATCTATTTCTTTCCCTTCATCTATTTTTTTTTTGTCTTATGAACAGGTTTGATGAAAAATAAACATCACTGCATGCCTTAGAAAGGTTTCAACTGTGGAAATCGATACTTCAACTGTTTATGTGGTATGGTCCATTTGAGAGTGGACATACTTGAATTTTGGTCTCAACGCCTAAAATAATCTTAAAAAATGGATGGACGGAGTGGATAATATTCACAGTGGATCCAACAATCATTTTAAGGTATGATACTAAAAATGAAGCGGGTCCATAGCTCCAGTGGACCACACCAAAGGAAGCTGCAGTGATAATGACACCCACCGCTGAAACCTTTTTAGGGGCCACCATGAATTTTTTTTACCATCCAACCTATTCAAAAGGTCATGTAAACGTGGATGAAGTGAAAACACAAATATCAGATTGATTAGAAACTTCTCCATCTCTCAAGAAGTTTTTAATGGTGGACGATCAATCCCCAACTCGTGGTCCACTTGATTCCTGGACCTGACTCATTTTTTGGATCGTATCTTAAAATGATATGAGAAAAACAATGAACGGCGTGGATAAAACACTTACATTACTGTGGGGCCTAGCAAGGTTTCAATGGTTGAAATTATTATTCCTACAGTTTTTTGTGATATGATCAACTTGAGATTTGGATTTGGTTCAATTTTAGGCTCAATTCCTTAAATGATATGGAAAAATGGATGGACGGAATGGATTTCTCAAAAATCCCCACGGTAGGCTCCAACCAAGGTTTGTAGGGTAGACCTTTATGGAGGAGGCTTCTGTAGAAAATATAAGAGAGAGCTGGACTCTGGTTTTGTTTCTCAACTCTCCCCGTAAAATCTAACTGTACTTTCACCATTCGACCGTTAGTATAGTGCCAGCACTCAACCTCACGGGAAGATATTGTGCGGTCGAGCGTATAGTACCTTTTCCCATGTATATATATATTATTCACTCTGTCCATACATTTTCTCATATCATTTTAAGGTATGAGCTCAAAATTAATGTTGATCTAACGCTGAAGTGGACCACACCAAATAGTGAGCTTGGGTTGCATTAAATGCACCAAGCATCAAATGAAAGAGTAATCTCTAGTGTGGTCCACTTGAGCGTTGGATCTACTCATTATTGTTCTAATACATTAAGATTATCTGAAAAAATTGGATGGACGGCGTGGATTAACAGATACATCACGGTGGCCTCCACAGGAGCCCTGGTCGGACGGCCTATTCTCCGACCGGGGTTCGGACGAAATCCGCTTCCACCGATAGGAGAGTAAACGTGTCCCGCGTGGAGACTCGAGTTACCTACCCCAGTCAACGGAAAGTTTCTGTGCGAGAAAGCTACATGGACCGACAACGATGTTGGTGAGAAATCCACGCCGTCCATCATTTTCGCGATATCATTGGCCCGAAAACGAGGGACTGGGATTCGGTAGCGACCCGCGAGCACCGGATTCGGATCCGATAGTCCCTCCTCAGTGGGTAGCGGATTAGGTGTTACCCTGTAAGTCTGTAACACCTTAGTGGGTGTTACCCTTACCGTTGGCCCACCTAGATGATTTTTTATTTTTTGTATATCCACGCCGTCCGTCCATTTTTTCATCCCATTTTAGGGCATTGCACAAAAAATTAATCAGATCCAAATCTCCCGTGGACCATACAGGAAACAGTGGTGATTGAATGATCAACATTGTAAACTTCCCAGGCCCACCGTATGCAGATCATTAATATATATTTTCCATCCAATCCGTTGGTAAGATCAAATATACCTGGGTGAAGGGAAAATACAAATATCAACTTGATCAAAAACTTTTTTAGCGTACAAAATTTTTTTAATGGTCATTCATCACTTTTTCCAGTGGTGTGATCAATCGGAGGTTTTTATGTTCTATATATTTTTAAATTTGTTTTAAAATGATATTAAAAAACGTATTAACGGAAGTGATATATAAAAAATTAATCAAGTAGGCCCCACACTGTAAAGGTAACACCCACCACGGGTTTACCCGCGTAACACCCAATCCGCGCCCCTCCACCAGTCCATACCCGTATTGGCTTGTGATGGAAAAGTTCTATGTCCATCTTCATGATGTATGTAGTTTATCCATGCCGTCCATTCATTTTTTCATATCGTTTTAGTGCATGATACAAAAATTGAAGTAAATAAAATTCTCAGGTAGACCACATCATGGTAAACAGGGGTGATTAAACGACCACCATTAAAAACTTCCCAGGGGTACTGTAATGTTACTGGACATCCAACCGTTGATCAGGTAATACAGATATGGGTGAAGGGAAAACAAAAATACCATCTTGATACAAAACTTCCGTAGCACCTAAGATTATTTTTTTTTTACGGTGGACGCTCAATCACCATTGTTTTTTGTATTGTGGCCCACCTGAGATTTAGATTCGTCTCTTTTTTGCATTCACACTCTAAAATGAGCTGTAACAATTTATGGACGGTGTGATAAAACACATGCACCATGGTGGGGTCCAGGGAGGCTTTAAAGAACCGATCAGGTGTTAGAGGAAGAGGCTGATCCGGAACTAAAATGGTGACTATAAACAGTGGGATTGGAAATTCTTGCCGTTGAAACCTTCCTGGGGTCCACCCTTATGTTTATATGACATCCGAACCGTTCATCACGTCATTCACACTGAGATGGATTAAAAAATACAAATATTAGCCAGATCCAAAACTTTTATGACTCCAAGAATATTTCAACAGTAGGTATTCCATCCTACAGTTTCCTATTGTATAGCCCACTTCAGTTTTAGATCTGCCTCATTTTTTGGGTTCTTGTTAGGAAATTATTTGGAAAAAAAAATAGATGAACGGGGTAGATTTCTCATGAACATCACGGTGGGCCCCACTTAGCTTCCGCTTTCTGTAGGCGCAATCGCGCGAATCGCCGCAGCATTCTTGTGGGTGCATTTTAAGGTTGAGTACTCATGGGTGCACGTTAGCAGTGAGCAGACTTGTCTTCTTCCCTTCTGAAATTCATTCCTCTTTCAAATTACAGTAGAAAAGAAAAGGAAAAATGCAGAGTATCAGAGCCGAAGATATTTCGAAGATCGGAGGAATCGCCACCGTCGCTTTACTCCATTCGTTCATCCCGACGCACTGGCTCCCGTTTTCCATCGTCGGACGTGCGCAGAAATGGACTCTCTCCAAGACTCTTCTCGTCAGTAAGGGAAAAAAAAAAAGCCTCTTCTTCTTTCTTTAGTTTTTAGGGTTTCAAGAATCGTTATCACATGGCGTACACGTGCGCGTGATCCGCACCGTTCATCAGGAGGGCACTGTCTTGCATGTTCTATGGCCCAAAGAACAGGCTGCCCCACTTATTGGGTGGGCCAATGTATGTGGAAAAGATGATCACGGCTTTGATTAAATGATCTAGAATGCAAGTTTAGATTCAGGGAGAAATGAAGATGGTGATGGGATTTCATCAGAGATGCACATCGAACTGTGTTTTTCTCTGAATCTAAAAAGAATATCTCTGTTCCAAGATCTTCTGAGTATGATCATGTGCAATTTCTAGAATTCAAAAACTAACTTGTGAAGGTTAGATTATGCTTGAAATCCAATGGTGAATGTCGATCCAATATTGATGATGATCCTCCAACATAGGGGTCTCTCCCTGATCTATCCCTGTCCGGAGAGATTTAGATAGTCCAAGGAATTTTCTTTGTTAGGTGGTAAGGACTTCCACAACCATCCACAACGATGGACCATATACAGATGGAGAAGATGTGGAAAGAAGATAAAGATATTTCCTTTCCTCTCTCTCTCTCTCTCTCTCTCTCTCTCTCTCTCTCTCTCTCTACTCTCTTTCCCTCCTTTCTCTAAGTCACACACCCTTGGGAAAAGGGTGTCTAGGGCCTCCCCGTATCCTCTCTTCTAGGATATGATCAAATATATGGATAGAAGGTTAGGGTTTCTAGAGAATACTAGTATAGTAGTCTGCCACCCTGTGCACAACCTTATAACATACTGTTAGGAAAGTGCGTCAATTTGTCTTGTCCATGCATATACTCATGATCTAATTCCTCCATTGCTATGACCATTCACTATTGATCATATCCCATGCCAATCAGAAGTCGACCATCAGGTTATCATCAAGTCAGAGAGCATATCCCATGCAATTTTAACGGTTAAAACAAAACTTCAATGCGTGCTCCTTATATAGTTCGGGAAGTGGCAAACCCTTTCGAGTTTCCTTATTGGTCTGGGATCCCTGACGATTACGCGATCTCTGAAGGCTATGGTACGAAATTGTTTTCAAATCTCCTCGCTAGCATGAACATAAAGATCCGTGAACATTATGGGATCAATCTCTCTGGACTCGGATTCCTCACGGGGTCCTTCTATTTGTTTTCATTTTGAGAGGAATCTACTTTTCGAACCTTCGTGGTTGCCACGAAAGCACCGATTATCTCTGGGAGATCTTCCCGTTTGAGCAGAATTGTCTTAGACGGCCTTGCCGAGCATATCCAGATTGCGATAGGATCCCTATCTCAACAGGTGCTTACAAACTTGCGAGCATGCTGCTTTGACCACACGCAAGGTGTTCTGTATCGGTAACGGTGGCCATAACAGTCACCACCATTACCAATACGGGTATCAGCCATAACGACCGATATAGGGGCGTAACGACCATTACGACCCCCATAACGGTTGAAAATTTTCTTTTGCCCGAAAAATTCTGAAAAAAATATCTAGAAAATCAAGAATAATGTAAATATTTCAAATATGTATTCATTTTTGGTTTTGAACATGTTTATGGTAGTGTAACGGTCCACTCTTTGGTGAGAGTGTTGTATCGGGCTGTCTAGTGAATTGTTTAATATAATTATGTCTCTAATGTTTACACATCACAATCAAGCATTAGAACTAGAAATTAGAAAAAGGCATAAATAGTGTTTTTTCTTTTGAAAAAAGGCACTCAAAGATTCTATTCGCTCAAATCACCTCAATCCACAGTTTCAATCTTAAAAGCTATAGTAAGAGTGATTGAAATATGTTGTAAAATGATATAGGAGAGTTTTTGGAATGAGAAAAGTGAAAAAGAGGAGAAAATTGAATTTAAATAGGGGAAAAAAAAAGTGATCGTTTTTCGACTGTTACGGGAATAATGGTCATTATGCCCTGTAACGGCCTTTACGGCCACCGTAACGGCTAATACGGTCTCAAAAAACTATCCATTTTCACCCCCGTATTGCGTAATGGTTATGGCCGTTACCTATTCGTATCGGCCTTTATGAGCGTATCGTAACGGATACGGAACACCTTGACCACACGTGTCACTCGTGTTAGGGCTATATTTCGCTTGTTGCAGTGTCTTATTTGGAGATGTGTGTACAGCTTTGTGCCGCTCTGCTTTTAGCAAATGATGTGCCACCAAAGGACATGAGGTAAAAGATATCCTACGAGGATGTGTAGTGTCGATACGTGGTGATGTCTCATTGGTCCTCGTGGACGCGCCAAGACAAGTGTAAATAGGACCCACTAAATGGATAATCCCTTTGAGATATCACATGGTCACTATTGGTGGGAGATGGATCTATCATATTCCAGTTCCACTGTCGGCTCGACCGAATCACTTGTTGTAGGCAAAAAATATGACAATGATTAGACAAGCATGACTATCTTGTTAGTTTTTCTGATTGAATGTAGACCACTGCCCTAAATGTTCCGTTTGTAGGTGATGCAATCACATCCCATTCTACACATGCAGGCTCCACACAAGTGCAAAAGAAAAGGCCCGGATTGGGCCCACTTGATCGTCTACATGGAAGCATACAATGGCCCAATTTCCTTTCTTTAATTGATTTGTCTCCTCTTTTTTTTGTTCTTATGTTAGGAAATTTTTTTATTACGATGTCCTATTTTGTTATTTAGGAATCTAGGTTATGATAGATATCTTTCTTAGCAAGGAATTCTATTTTTAGATTCCCTATTGTGTTAGGGATTTTCTCAAGAAGGAAATGTTGTAAGCCTCTTCTTATGAATATAACACAAGCCATATGAGATGACACAGTTAATTGATATTTTTCTTTGAGTAAATTTGTCTCTCTATGGTAGTATTGGGGGGGAGAAGTAATATCTAGTACAAGACTAGAAGACTGCTGAGCACTACTTACGGTCTTGATATTCTTCTTCTTCTATCTTTTATTGTTACTACTAAATCTGGTAAGAGAACTTAGATTTACAGTAGGTCTTTTGTTTCGGATCTAGTTGCATTATTGTTGGTTTCAGATCAAGTTCTCCTCTCAGGGCAATTACCTTTTTTTTCTTCTCCATCTTCTTCCACAATCTATCCCAAACTTCAAAGCAAACCATACCTCTAAACCATTCTGTAAACCAGCCTATTTTTTCAGCCTTTCACCACAACCTATTACAGCCTTCTCAGCCCATTGAATCTAAACTTGCCAAACCCCAATAGCTGTCCCATAAACAGCCCTATATAAACCCTGAATCCCAGCCCCCAATGCAGCCCCATCTCAATCCAATTTGTAAGCCAAACAGTCCAGAAAAGTGCACTTTAATCAGCCACCCAAAACATCCTTTTTTTCTGCTCTCAAAACAGTCCATAGCTTTCATTTATTGATGAGATGGTGAGTGGCAGATGTTCTTGCAATTCATACAAATACTCCTCTTCAGGCTCCTCTGTGCATTACGATTGTTCATACCACTCAATCTATTCATATTCGGAGTACATAGATTATCACTCTTGTCCACCTACCACCTATGGATATTATCATAAAGGATAAATCCATGGATCAATGAGAGAAAACCTTGTGACATTTTGGTGAAGTTAGCCTTGTTGGCCAAGTGGCAGATGTTGGCACGTGTGGTTTGGCATGTGCATAATGGCCAACATGACCTCCTTTGACTGTCAAATATGGAATGATCCTACATATGGACAGAGGCATGGTAGAGGTGTCTTCAGAGGGCCCAAAGGCTCAGCTTGAACAATCTGTTGTGTTGTAACAAAGAAAATCAACAAAATGCCTGCAAGGTGTTTGATGATTTTCCAAAGCAAGGAGAAATGTGCAACAAACTCTAATACCAGCGTAAAGTAGACGAAGAGGTCTGATCTGATGCTGACGATAACGCAAGCAGTGTCTTTTGGCAAATGATCTTGAGTGGGTACCAAGGTTTCTTCTAGAATGACTATTTTTTTCTCTAAATATCTTTTGGATGAGGATGATCTTTAGTTGTACGGGCAAGAAATATACATAGCCCATTGATTCTTGTTTGGATTTTCTGGTTGCTCCCATGTGGCGAAATGACCCTCATCACACAGTGATAGGTTTGTGGTGGTGGTTGGTAAAGGGCTGTAGGTAATCCCTAGAAAAGGAAAAAAATGGAGAGTTTTGACTCAATCAAGGGAGGCCATGTGGCCACTATACACCTGTCAAACATGTTTCAACAGCTTGGGTTTCCTGTTTAGAAGTGGAGCCGGATGGTGGATGCACTAAAAACTCCTAGATTCCAAGATTCTTGCCGTTAAATATTTGGCATTTTCATCAGTCAAATGTGGACCATGGTCGTGTCTTCATTCTTAACTATCAATTTGTTGGCTACCAACTGGAGTTTTGGGTGTTTCCATCCAGGGTTTTTTGCAATGTGAGCCAAGATTGTGGGGCCCGTAATATGATTGGTTTGGATAACTGAAACATGGACCCACTCAAACAAACTGAAAACTGAGCATACTGCATCAACTCTAGGTTGAGCGTTGTATGATACCTTAGCTAGAACCTGCTGTAAGCGGTAATGGCTCAGATGGAGATGGAGGTTCTCTAGGGAGAAAGAAATGGAGACTCGCAATGCTAGCTCTAGGGAGAAACGAACAACCGCTGTCTCCGGAATTCGAGTTGCTCTATGTCTCGGGTCATTAGTAACATTGTTCAGTTATTCCAGGATTGGGCGCCATAATTCTGTTTCCTGGATTTCAGCCATGGGGCTGTCTTGTTGTTGTATTGATAGTAGAATTGCTGAGTTTTAGCTTTTAGTTTTTTTTTTTGTAAATTCTGTTTTGTCTTTGCTTTTGTTTGTCTTTCTTGGTTTTTAGGTCTTTTCTTTAGGTTTCTTTTCCTTTTTTGTTTTATTTTTGTGCTGTTTGGCTGTTTTTTCTTTTTCTTTTTTTTCTGGTTGTTGCCCAATAAATTTCATCTTTAAATAATAATAATAATAATAATAATAATAATAATGGTAGCGGTGGCTGTAACAGCCACCATCGCTACCGTTAAGATATGGGCCATAATGACCGTAACATTTTATTTTATTTTTTAAAAAAATAATTTATTTTTAATAAATAAAAACTGTATTGGTCCCTTAATTGGTCAACGGCCTTCACAGGCCATTTTCTCTGTTATGGCCCTGTTACGTGTAACGGTGGCCACTGTTACTGTTATATGAGGACCATTATGGACATTACGTAACCGTGTACTTTGCCCTCAGGTTGTTTTTAGCAGGTAGTCTCCAAGCCGTTTAAAGCCTATTTGCAGGTGAAATCTGAACTGTAAGTCAGACAGCAGCCGCATTTTCTGGATCTAAAAATACCCACGACTATACTTAAAATGTCTTCCCATGCTGTTCCAATATTCAGAGTTCTCAGCCCTAGGGAAACTAATTGTGGGTGCAAAAGTGTCTAAAAGCTAGTTGCGTTATATATAGTATAAATTACTATAGAGATAAGTTTACTATTTGTTGGTGTTCGTTCTTAATTTCCCTTTAATCTTGTCTTGCAGCTGCATTCGGAGCTGTCCTGCATGTAATTTCGACCTCACTTCTTGGCATAACTGCAGTTACCATGGCAAACACCATTGCCGGCGAGGAAACGGTCAATAGACTCGCTTCCCTTTTGCTGGTAGTTCTTGGAGGGAGTTACATCATGCTGTTTATGTTGGGAAAGGGTGGTCATAGTCATGCCCACAACCATCCCATGGAGAGGATGGCTGTTGCTGGGCTTGTCCTTGTGCCCGCCTTGTCTCCATGTGCGACCACTCTGCCAGTGTTCCTCGCTGTCGGCAACTCATCCTCCATGATGGTGCTTGCTATCATAGTGCTGCTTTTCAGGTATGAGACACATTAATTTGTTTTTTAATCGTTTTATTTCTATCTGTTCGATCTACATATTTATCTGTTAATCTATCAGACAATGGAAAAAACTGGAAGCGTACTCTGGAGTAGCTTGGGGGGTTTTCTAGCTACTATGGAGTAGCTTTCTATCTGTTGGTGTTTTTTTTTTTTTTTTTTTTTCAAAAAAAAAAAAAACAAACCTGGAAGCGTACTCACTTTCAGGAAATGGAGTAGACTTTTCATTTTTTTTGGCGCTGTCTGGGAACCATGGATTCCATGCCAAACTGCAGAAAAGGGAAATGGTTTTGCTTTGATGTGATGAATTTTATTGTTTGGATAGCAAAGAAAAGTGTGGATTCTATCAAGCAACCATTATCCTTTTCCATAATTTGGGTTCTTGGCTCCAAAAACTAGGTGAGCATAGTGAGAGGAGTAAAAGATTTTCACTAGCTACCTAAACAAGAACTCAGAACCGGAATCCATGTTTCGATAGTTCTCGTGGAAATCATCATTGAACAATTGTTGTTTTTCCCCTTTCTTTTGCCTTGGATTCCACGTGTCCAAACATGCCCCAAGGGAAAACCGTCTTCTGTAATATGAGCACTCCAAACAGGACTTGTGTGAGTGAAATCATTGAGACGCCGAAGTGACTTTGCTGCACACATCTGTGGTCTTAGAGCCATTCACAAGTTTTTATGTTCCCTGGCCTAAAAATCAGGTGGGTTCGCTCATCAAGCTGGCCACAGATGTATGGAGAAAGTGAACAGTGAAGACAGAGTCTGCATTATGCAAGATCAGGCCATTCAAAAGTTTTTATGTTCCTGGCCTAAAAATCAGGTGGGTTCGCTCATCAAGCTGGCCACAGCTGTATGGAGAAAATGAACAGTGAAGATAGAGTCTGCATGTGTGCAAGATCAGGCCACTTATAAGTTTTTATGTTCCCTAACCTAAAAATCGGGTGGGTTCGCTCATCAAGCAGGCCACAGATGTACGGAAAATGTGAACAGTGAAGAAAATGGCTAGCAGTCCATGCTCGACATATGGGCTTGACCACCTGATGAGTGACTGGCCTGACTTTTGGAATCAGAGCACATTTATGGTGGGGTTCACTTGACAAGCTCTGGAATCTCACATTGTACCGCATTAACCAATAGAATTCATCTGCTGTAAAGTTTTTTTTTTTTTTTTAATGAAACCATCCATTTTGGTTTTTCTGTTCTTTACTGCTTAATATAGCAGTGATCTTTGATTGTTGCAGCACTATTACTGTGATGACTTCCTTGGTGTCCCTCTCGTTCTACGGTGCTAGCCAACTCAAGTTTCACTGGGTGGAGCGCTACGACAAGCTTCTCGTAGGCACTGTCCTCTGTCTGGTCGGTGTTTTGACACTCATTCTCCATGATCATGACGGCAAAGGGCATTCCAGTGGAGAACATTTGCACAGAAAGATTGTTGGGTTGTGAGGATTTAGGTGGGCCATGTTATCTGAACTATATTTTTCTTAAGAGGTATTATTATAGAAGGGGTTTGCTAAAATCACAGACATCTGCAAGGAAGCTCATGTGCATGCCACAGATGTGCTAGCATTGCACAATAGGTCCAAGATCCAATCCATCAGAACAGCACCACTATATTGATGCCCTAGCCCAAGAATCAGGTCGATCCACTGGTCAGGTGGGCCACAGTTTGCAAAATAGCTGTACTGCTCCAAAAAACTTGTCTGAACTTTTCTAACCCATCCACTGGTTTCCAGTATTGGGGCCCACGTGCTGATTGGACTAGATTTTTTATTTTTCTTTTTATTTATTATTATTATTTTTTTTATTGGGGTTTCAGGGGAAAACATGTATGAGGTCGGACCAACCTGATGGATGGATTAAATCTTGCACACATGTATCATGCTGGCACATTTGACATGGACACAAGCTTTATTGCGCAGGTGTGCGCGCATAGCAATCCTCATTATACAATGCTTGGGAAAACAGGTGGTGCAGGTATTGTTCATTTTTTCGTACTAGTGGGGCCCATGGGTTCAGTGTTCCAAACTGCTGATATTACAGTGATTATTGTGGATAGCCCATGGACCCACAATCTCCCAGATGGAGAACAAAAGGGAAAAAAAAAAAGAAGAAGAAGAAAAAAACACTCTTCAATAGCTGGATAACAAATAGATGGTTAAGAGAAAATGTGCTGCAATTGATTCATGTTGAAGAGAATAAAAGGACAAATATTCTATAGCTAGGATTTTCCAATCTAATTGGTGCATGGGCCATCCATGGTGATGTCCATCATAACAACTGTTGGGATCATGGAACGCCATGGGCTCCACTTTTACAATGGTTCAAATACTCAACTCAACTTGATTTCCGGCCAGGTTCACTCGGAAATTCGATCGAGTCTTACTTGGCTCAACTCAATGATGTTGTTAATCTTTAAGTATTATTAAATAGCCATTAACAACTGCAATAGTATTCCAGTGGTTAAGAACTCTCTCTTAAAAGGGTTGAGGATTCAAATTTCACCCACCACTTCACCTTTTATTTTGAACCAAAAGAAGCAGCAGCAGCTAGACTGGCGAGTGGCACAGCTCAAGTCACTACGAGTCGTGTCTACTTGACCAAGTCTGTGAGTTGGCTTGATGAGTCTGTACGAAACTTGGCTGAGTCAGACAGAATATCGAGTTCTTCGCTTATTTGGCTATTTCTCACTGAATCGAATTGACTCAACCGAGTTTCGAGTCTACTTGGGGAGTTTTAAAACTATGACTTGTACAAACTTTAAACCCTGCAGTACAGAACGAACGCATGAGCATTGTATTGTTTCTTGGATCATATTGTTTTTGAGGAATGCTAATTGCACATGAGCGTCATGTTTACAAGTGCTGTACCATCCATCCTGTGGGCCCCATCAAAATGGGCCATGGCCCGAAAAATGGGGTTGACTGGATGATCTTGAGCAATCAATTTGATGACAGAGCACCTGTTCCATTGAAGCAGTAAGTTGTGTTGAGCTTTTTTTCTCTGTTCTTTTTCTAATAAATAATGAGCTTAACATTTTCAGTGATATTGAAGAACCGGTGCAGACATAGTTTCAATGGCGGAATATATTGTGATGAGAGTGCCCCCCACAAGCCTATCAATTGTACCTTATCAGCAATGGTTTCCATCATTTAACCACATACAGATGCATGGTTTAACATGCGATTGGAGTTTCAATCTCGTGGCTCAGTGGTTGATTATTTGTGTTTCAACATCAAGGTATCAAGTTCGAGTTCAGCTTATAATCGAGAATATATGTGATTTGTTGTAATTGCATGAAGAATCCTGTTGTATTGGTTTTTTTTTTTTTTTCTCTTTTAATTTGTATAATAACATTTTCTTCCTTTGACTGTGGCCGGCAGTATGGTTGAGGATAGATGGAAGATGCAACTTCTGGTACATGTGCCAACCTCGCGCACATGTGGCAGATCTGTTCTGTTCCTCCCCCTGCTTGGCCGGCCCACCAGGTGGGTGACGGAGTTATTGTGAATGCAGACCATTGACCATTGTCTTTCTAACTCATGTTTTTCTCATACACATGTGGCCCACCTGATGAGTGGAATGGCTAGGTCTTTTGTGATTGGGAATGCTTTGATATGGCCCTACCGGTCAAAGGGTCCTGTGTAGCACCATGTTTGGTGTTCCTGTGATAATGGCTGTAACACCAAGGTCTAAAATTTTAATTGATTCTTAAATAGGTTTGGCCATTGGCACCCCTGACTTTGAAAAAAGCTGGTGTCCTCTGATAAGGTCTGCAATGACCTAGGTCCAAAATTTTAATCCGATTGTCAAATGGGTTGGGCCATTGGCCCCCACGATGCAACCAGGCCTATTCACACCTCAATATTTCAGAAAAGATGGTGTTCCTGTGGTAATGGCTGCAATGACCAAGGTTTAAAAATTGATTTTAGGGTATGGTAACATTTCAAGTTGGGTTTGCATTTCAAACCTAAACACAATCTGACTTTGACAACCCGAATTGACCCAACCCTAAGTCATGGGTTGGGTCATTCAAAGTTGCAGCCTGTTAATTAAAAAATGTTAATTTTCAATTGATATGCAAATTATCGCCATCTAGTCATTGGGCGAGTCAGGTGATCATCATGGTGTGGTTCATTTTTTGGAAATCGGGTCACATGCTGAGTAACTCAGTATGCTTTTATCGTACTGAGTAAACTTAGTTGGGCCTATTATGAATGTATGTGGGTTATGTACGCAGTCCATCCGTTTTTCCGGATCGTTTTAGTAGTTGAATCCAAAATATAAGTATGCCCAAAGCTTAGGAGGACTACACCAAAGGAAACAGTGGGAATAATGACTTCCACTGTTTACTAGGGTCCACAGTGATGCTTATTTGTCATCCATCCTGTTCACAAGATCACAAAGACATGGATGGAGGAAAAACACAAATATCAATTCACACTTTTTCCTATGGCATGGTCTATTTGAGCTTTAGATATATTTCATTTTTCGGGTCAAGCCCCAAGTTATCTGTTAAAATGGATAGACAGAGTAGATAAAATATTTAAATCACGGTGGACCACATAGAGTTTACTCAGTATGCAATCAGCTTCCCATTTTTTGGGACGCTAGTTGCCTCGACTATGGAATTGTAATCGATGAGCTAAATTTACAATGGATGTTGGTCGCTTGTATTTGTGTATGCCCAAAATGTCATGTGTTAAGGGCATAGTATGGATGGACAGCATGAATAAAATATATGCATCAATGTGGGCCCCATATGTGTAGTGAATTTTAAGATCCTCTTGAAATCCCTGCATTAGATTAAATGCAATTCCATTCCACGTAATCCAAACCCTTTATGTCCTCCACAAATGCAATGAAATTTGCATGGACCAAATGCAATTCCATCCCACCTAATTCCATCCAACCCCGAGAAGGGCCATGGAAAATGCTGTCCACAGTGGGTTTCTCACGGACTATCATGATGGGCCCCACGAAGCTTCCGACCACATGAACTTCCCGTGGGCCCGGGGTCAGAGGCGACTCGCGTCCTACCTTTTGCACGATTTGCTATCCTGCATACGTTACATGTGGGCGGTATCGGAACTGAAACGGCCGCTCTTTCTGGTCATTTTCCGTTTCCAGATTCGTACGTTGAAATGCATGATATTAGCTCTAGCCAGAATATGCACGGTTAGACTGAGGACTTTCCTGCAACTTACAGAATAATGCTTCAGATCCACTCCGTCCATCATGTGCGCCCGCTACATTTTCACCATACAATGAAAAATGAGTCCAATCCAAGATTTGGTGGGCCACATCATATGGAAAAGTTTAAAATTATGTTGAAAACTATAAATTCATGTGGCCCACTCGAGTCTTGAAATCCATTCATCCTTCTTTTTCTTTTTTCACGTCCGATGAGTGGATTGGATGGCATATGAGTAGGACTTTTTAATGGTAGGACTTCGAACTCAACTGTTACTCATGATGTACCCCACCTGAGTTTTGAATCGGCCTGATTTGTCGGTCCTGGCTCAAACACGTGGCGGGACAGATAGTGGACGGGGTGGATCTAAACCTCAAGAAGTCTGTCTACGTCAGCGAGTAGTCAGGCCACCACGGCTAAGACAAGGAAACGGATTGGCTACTCCCGCCGACGGCTGATGGTCGGTACTGTGTGGGCCCCACCATGATGTATGTGTTTCATCCATGCTGCCTATATATTTTTATAGGTCATTTTATGATATCAGACCAAAAATTAGTTATATTCCAATCTCAAGTGGACTTTTGGGTCAAGCTGAAATTTGTTTTTTCCTTTCATTCGGGTCTGTATGACCTAATCCGCGTATTGGATTTCAAATAGACAGTACATGGGGCCTTTTGAGGATTTTAATGGTAGATATCCAATCACTATTGTTTCCCTGTGGTGTGGTCCACCTAAGATTTATATCTTTCTAATTTTTTTATATCAAGCCATAAAATGATCTTAAAAAATGGATGAACAAAATGGATGAAACACATACGTCATGGTGGAGCTCACAGAGCACCGACCATCTGCCACCATGCCAGTTTCAGGCAGTGGGGCCTAGCATATAGCTTGCATGACATCCACTCCGTGCATCGGTTGCACTAGTCAGTTCCACCAACTAAACCCAAAACTTGCCCAGATTCACAGCTCAGGTGGGCCACACAACAGGGACAATTGGGGATATGACACCAACCATAGGTTTGATTGTGGGAACACCATGGTATATATCCATCATCAAACCCATTCATCATATATAACTCAACATGATGAAGGGAAAATACGAATAATATAATACATCGTTCCAATTGGTATGCCCATTTGAGCTATTAATCTGGCTAATACTTTATATGCACGGTGAAAATAATGAATCTCATCTGATGGACGGAGCGGATTTTAAACATACGATATGATGGGCCCCGCATCATACATTTCCTCGGTGCACATAAGTTGGCACCTTTTCACACTTGTCATGGGCACAGAATCTGAACCGTCTATGTGATGCAGCACCCCTTGAAACTATCCATATTTAATTTTCAACCTGATCCGAAAATTTAGTGGGCCATATCAAAGAGAAATGCAAATCAAGGGAGGAAACTGTTTTCTTTTTTCATGGCCCACCAGAGTTTCATACCGAGATGAAGGTTAAGTTATTAAGGTTTCAAGGGGTGCCGCATCATGTGGACCGTTAAGATTATGTTCCCATGACACGTGTGTAAAGTTGCCCAAGGTTGCTCACGTAAGAAGGTGTGCAGGTGAGCATTCCTCCCTATGCCCCTAATTTAGGATTATCCAATGGAGATGATTTACAGCACTAATCATCCATGGTAGCCCCCATCAGATGAATGGTCGAGATTCCAATGTGGGATCCGACCCATATGACTGTGAGTTCATTGACCAATATAAAGTGTCAGTGTAACTCACTGAGTCAAAAACCATGTGCTCAGTGCGATTTTCGGGAGCTGCACTCGTGCTGCTTGTCATACGTGCGTGATATCTGGGCCAGTCAATCGGTGTGGCCGGTAACGAATGGATGTCCTTTCACATAAATCAAGCCAAACTACCCATCACGTGAGCAACATCCTTACAAGGAAGACTCGCCGGATACATCTGAGTCACCCGTGACTCGGCCGAGTTGCGACTCGAGTCTTAAAACCCTGTTAGGCACGCCCACATTGGGCCCACTGCATGGACGTATGGACACGTCCGTCATCGGCACGTGTGCAACACCTCTTTAACGTTTCCTCGAACTGATCTGTTTAAATTCGTTTCTCTTAATTGAGGAACTGGTCTTTCAATACCCCAAAATGTTTTTAATGGTCGACCCTCATTCAACAATTTTTCCTGTAATGTGGTCCACTTGAGATTTGGATATAGCTCATTTTTGGACTTATAACGTAAAATAATCTATAAAAATAGATGGACGGCATGGATGAAACACATACATCATTGTGGGGTCCACATAGCACCGACCATCAGCCATTGGCCGGTGTCAGGGGGAGTAGCCAATCTGTTTCCGCGAAAGGAAGTTCGTGCGCTGGGATGCTAGGTGGGCCCCACCGTGATGTTTGTGAGAAACAGTGGAAGTGAAAACGCCCACCGTTGAAACATTCCCGGGCCCACTGTAATGTTTACGTACCATCCTACCCGTTCATAAGGTTATTCCCACCCTGATAAACGAAAGGCTCAAATATCGCCCTTATCCACAAGTTATATGACCCCGTATGGTTTCAATGGTAGTTGTTCAATCCCCACCGTTTATTGTGATGAGGATGACCTGGCTCAACCCATGGACGGTTTGGATATAACAAACATCAGGTTGGGCCCCACAGAAGTATGCCGGATCTCACACACACGTGCTCACAAATCATATCTCCTCAGCATATTCCTTGAAGCAGAGATAGGAGAAAGTCCAAGCGATGCCGGCCGTGGGAATGCCATGTCACTCAGGCCGATCTCATTATCTGGTGGGCCACGTGTGTATATACAAATCGGATTTTGGTCACTTTCACTCAAACCGTCCATTTGTTTTGCATTAGTAGGGCCCACCTAATAATCATATAATCCTAATTTTCAAGACATGGCATCTAGAAGCGAGGATCGCCTCCGGCTCTCACACGTGTTCCCATTACACGTGCGATGCGAGTGCCGTTAGCAGTCATCCGTTGAAGCGTTGCGCGCCCGTAAGTGACTATTAATAGGATTTTTATGAATTCCACCTCTTCTTGTCTTAATTAGAGAAAACTACCTTAAGGGTTTTTTTTTTTTTTTTTTTAATATCACTATCGACAATTTGGAGGAAATACTCTTATAAAGTAATAACTATGGAAAAAAATTTAGACCATTTAAAAATAAATGGATAATAATATAAACCATTACAAGATGTTAAATAACCATCTATAGGACCTTTCATTTCTACGTGGTTAGCCTTTTGGACCATTCGGATGTAGGTGGTGGACCATCTGGACTGTTCTGCAGTACATGAACTGTGATCCAAACCATTCAAAGATGGTGGGTGGCAATCTAGAGTTGGAGAATGATCTATATTGGTCCAAAACGCAATGATTTAGGCTATTGTAGGAATAATTTCTTTATTTTTGGTAAATAGGCTAAAGGACTTGATTGGATTTGATGTAAAGTGGTAAATGATAAAGAAACTCTTCTTTAGATGGTGTGTTGTTTTTAGGAAAGCTCTTTTTTTTTTTTCTCTCTCTCCATGGTTTTATGTAATTATTTATAAACAGATGGGATTTTATAAAAATCCCTTAGGAGGCATTTGGATAAATTACTTATTTCACAAATAGTTTATCTTAATTTTTAAGTATCAAGAAGATAAGTATGTTTAGTAAACAAAATACTTATCAGCCTCTATTCTCTTTTGTCTTTTCTTATACCGCCTTCAGCCTCTTATGGAAAGTAGATAAGCTATAAAAAAAAATTTGGACTAAAGTTACATACTTTTAAGTAAAAAATTATTTATCACTAATCATGAATCAAATTTACTTATCTAATATAGGTTGCTTATCTACCGATGCAAGTAGAACAAGTAACTTATTTTAGAGCATCCAAATGAATACTAGGCCCTAGAAGCATAAACAAACGAAAATCCTCACTTTTTTCATGAGTATAGGTGAGGCTTCCTAGTGTATACATGGCAATATCCGAATTGTCCAAGTAGTGGGGCGTAATGTAAATCTACTATATTTATTTGTTTATTTAAATAACTCAATCAAGTTTGATCTTAACCTCTTATTTTAGGTCCTTACTCTTGCTCAGTGGTAGACTCTCATGAGTTTCAACACCTGGTCAAGGGTTCGAGTACCCATGGGTGGTGAAATCCCACTATGGCATGAGCGTGTGTGTGTATATAAAAATAAATAAAAACCTCTTATTTCGCCTAAAAAAGAACTGTTTTAGTAAATGGAAGCCATTTTCATACACTCTAAACTTATTAGAGCCCACTGTCATGTACGTGTCTTATTCGCATTGTCCAACCATTTTATTAGCTTAAAACCGAAGCACATCCAAAGGTTGTTTTTTTTTTTTTTACACACGCACACACACCCCACACACTCACACTAGTGGAATTTCACCACCTATGGGTACTTGAACCCTTGACCCGGAGTTGAAACTCTTAAGAGTCTACCACCCGGGCAAGAGTGAGGACCCAACACATCCAAAGGTTGAGAAGACCCCATAAAAAAACAATGAGAAGTTAAAACTTGTTGGGGGCCGTTACACAAAAAAACTTAAGATCCAGCTTCCCAAAAATATTAGAATTATAGGATAATAAAACAATAAAATAAATCAAAATACAAACCACACGACATGAGAGATTTTTACGTGGAAAATCCTCAAAGAGGTAAAAATCACGGGCTTTCATCCAAATCAACAATCCACTATGAAGTAAAATGTTACAACCGATCACAAGCACACACCATTTGAATCAAACATTTATTCACTCACGTAGGAGTGGATAAACAATAAGAAAATAAAGAGAAACAAAGAGATTTCACTAATTACGAGGATATAGAAAGAGTGCAGAGTACATCACCTCTATGAGCAAAACCTCCCTTCCACAAGCTTCCTCTCTCCCTTTCTCTATCTCTCTCTCTCACACCTTTGATAGCCCTAAACCCTTTAGCAAACACTGTTGCAAAAATATTGATTTTTATAAAATATATTTTAATAATAAAAAATAATATACGATATATAAAAAAATTGTTTTTGAAAAAACACCATTTTGTGAGTTTTTAGGAATAGTCCCACATGGGAAAGGGAAGAGAAGAAAAAATGGTTTAAATGAAAACAGTGGAGTATTATAATATTTACTCACCTACTCTAAGGACTATGGACCTTGCGTGTTCCAGTGCGTACCGCGCGCGCTCGTGCTTGGGCTCGGTGCGAAGGCGTGGGCATATGAGGTAGTATGGCTGTAGAGGCGCTAGTGGCGCACTTTGCACTTTGTTCGTCCGGATCGTGTCGCAGAGAGTCTCTCCTTCGCTACTAAGGCGGATGACTGGATGAAAGGGAGACTAGAGGACTGAATGAGAGTCCTCCCGATAATATAGAGGGCCGAAAAATAGAGTTGTTGCAGCAGATCTGTAACAGCTGTGCAGTTAGTGTAAGGTCCAACTGTAACTGCTGCATGGCTAGCCCAACAGCTAGAAAACGGCTAGCTGCTGTCTCACAACAGTCAGCATGCAGTAGCTTAATGGCCCATGCACAACATTCAGAAAATGGCCATAAAACAGCTACTTTTCTCCAACATCTAGAAAACGGTCATGGGATTTAATTCTCTGGACCATAACCCCCAGATATCATAGCCTATAAAAGGAGGGTCTATATGGGTTTCCAATCCATCTCTCAACCCACTCCAGTAGACCCATACGAGTTGAGACACAGCTCACTACTTCTCTCCAATACTTCAGTGGTTCCAACAAGATAGCAAGGGTTAAACCTTTGTTAGAAAAACAGACCAACGATGTGGTCTAGAACGGTTCATCTAAACCAATGGTTGAAGTACTAATCAGTGCAGTGTTCTAAATCAAAAGAAATTTCTTATCTTTCTTTCTCTTTTAAGATTTTTTCTATATTGTAATTCTATCAGATAGAGTGTATAAGAGTTCCATTTGGTGGGCCTTCGTATTTGCTAAACGCAAACCCACACCAGGCTCGTCGTATCCTAGAAGCAGTTTGCCTGTAACCTATCAGCATACTCAATTCACTTGAGTAGGGACAAATAACGCTTTAAGGACAGCGTTTCAGACGTGCTTCAGCCTGTCTTGATTTTAGATTATTTTACAATTTTTCGATTTCTATATTATACAGAAATATATTAATCTGTATAAGATACAACAAACACTTACAAAGCTTTAGGAAACTCTTTTGCATTCTCTAGAAAAGCCATAAGGACCCCTATTTATAGTTTAGGCAACTCCCTTTCGCACATCTTGCGAAACTGCCTCAAATTTACACAGTCCACACAAAATCTGGACTGAATCTGCAAAACCTTGATTGGTCAGGCAGGGTCTTCCACCAGTTGAGCAGCCCACTCGACCGGTCGAGCACTTCCCTCAATTGGTAGAACACCACGGAGTTCCAAAACCAATTGCTCGCTGGATTTTGAGTCGAACACCATTCGACTGGTCGAGCTACCCACTTGACCGGTTGAACAGTCCACTTGACTGGTCAAGCACTATGTAAAAACATTCATTTTTTCAACTGGTTGTACTAAATTCCCTCTAAAATGAGGAGGAAAACCCCATCAACACCCACCAGTGAAAACTTTTCTTCGACAACAGAAATTTTAGATGTAGTTAGTATTTGTATTTTCCCTTATGTGACCTTATGAATAGGTTCGATGTCAAATGAGTCCTAAGAAGGTTTTAATAGTAGGTGTTATTATTTATTCTGTTTCCTATGGTGTGGTCCACTTGGAATTTTGATATGCTTAAATTTTTATTTAATGCCCAAAAATCCAAAAATGAGCTGCCCAAACGGATGAACAGTGATCCTCACATAGTATGCCACGTGATCGGCTTCCTACTCAAATACGAAAACTTTGATACTCTGGCAGTGCGTAGCGGATGATACGCGGTAAATGTGAAATTGTACCCCTGGCTGCTATAGATATAAACTGAACTGTCGAATTTATGAGCCCAGTTTATATGTATTCCAAATATAAAAAAAAATTACATTTGTTTAGTTATAGAATTATCAGATTATGGGACATTGATTGGACGTTCAAAAATAAAAAATAAAAATATCCAACAAATATATATATATATAAAATTTGGATTTCACTTATATTTCATTAAAGTAGTGTGAGGAATTAAAGGTTAGGATTATTGAGGATTATTGAACAAATCTGATTTTCAGATTGTGACTTTTTTACAGTGGGGTCCACAATTTAGAGGTTTTACTCGAGATTAATCCAAGGCACATGTACATTTCCGACTGCTGCCTGCGTGTCAAGCATGATACGCCAGCAGAGTATGAATAACTCCTCCTTTTCTTTTCTACCGTTCACTCGAGGTCCACCAAGCGACCGGTTAAGATCGTGATTTCCGTGAAAGTTTTGGATTACAATCCATCTACAGTGGGTCCCACCACTTGGAAGGTTCAGATGTGAGGTTCATCCACGTGTACGTTAGATGATCCTCACATGTATCCTAACTGGGGCCCACGAACCGCCATTTTAAAGTCTTGTCCGAACCCGCACTTTTCGTTTCCTTTCCTTCCACTCAAAACCGCAGAAACTCTCGATTCCCGGCGAGGATTCGCCGCCACATTCCTCCATTTTCCGGCGGTCGTTTGTCAGTTTCCGGCGTGCGAGAGAGACGGAAGGCTTTCCATTCCGGCAGCAACGATCTGACACCCCCGCTTGAATCGGATTCTCTGTTTCGTTTTTCAGTCTAACGCTCTCTTGAAATTGCAGAGATTGTGATTCTTTCCGTTTCTAATCCCTTGAGTTTTTGCTTATCAAATTAGGGTTTTTTGTTTTGTTTCTTCTTTTTCTTTTTCGGATTCCTTTTTGGATTCGTCGCTGTCGGAGGAGAAGGCGGTCTTCTTGCAAGAGGTACGGCTTCTAGGGTTTTGTTTGTTGTTGTGGTGGCCGATTTATAGGGTTTTAATGCGGATTTAGATGATTCTAGGGTTTTGGTTGTCGTTGCTGTTT
Source organism: Magnolia sinica (assembly GCF_029962835.1). Taxonomy (NCBI): domain Eukaryota; kingdom Viridiplantae; phylum Streptophyta; class Magnoliopsida; order Magnoliales; family Magnoliaceae; genus Magnolia; species Magnolia sinica. The sequence continues at coordinate 8,732,116 of NC_080587.1, read as the reverse complement.
TGCTTCTGGGGAATTTTTACGTAGCCTGCTGTGGTACTTGAAATCGGACAAGGCGTGCAATTTGTGGTGTATGGGGAACGATTCAATTGCTGGACCTCGGCGTGGATGGCCCACTTTGCGTTGCACGCATACGGTTTCTTGTTGTAGAATGTGAACCGTTGGTTTTCTTTGATCACCCATTTCGAGGCTGGATTATTTGATGAGTTGTCTTTTTTTTTTTTTTTTAAATGATTGATCTTCATGGGCATCTGATGTGGGGATTATCTACGGTTGGATGTCATGGGCAACATCAAGGGTGGAGGAACCCGAGGACTAGTGTTTCGTGTAGTCCCACGGGTTACCTTCTCGTTCTTCTTTGATAGTCATTTTGTTGGTTTTGTAGGGCATGTTGATGAATTTCTAGGGATGAATTTAGCTTATGGTAGTGCATTCTGTGTTTTTCTTATTATTATTATTATTATTATTATTTTTTGCGGGGTTGTGGTGGGTTGTTTGTTTGATGATAATTAAGGTTTAGATCCATTTCGTTTATTTGTTTTATTCGTAGTTTTTAAACTCAGTGACTTGGCTTGGAAGTTGGATAAAGGTCAACTCGACTCGGCGAGTTTTCGAGCCAAGTCACTAGTAAACTGGTTCTAACTTCTAACTCAGTCACTAGTCAACAGGACTCGTTGAGTTGACTCTCTGACGCAGTCAAGAGTCGTCGGGTTGGCTTGCTAACTTGGTCTGGAATCAACAAGACTCGTTGTGTCAGCTTGCTGACTCAGTTGAGAGTCAACTAGACTCACTAAGTTGGTGTACTGACTAGATCAATAGTCAACAAGACTCATCGAGTCGGCTAGACACAATTCCTGAATCAGGGCTTTCAAAGGGGTTGATTTCGGGTTAGGTCGGGTCCTATAGTAACTGTACTTGAGCTAACTGGGTTCTGGTCTTACCGGGTCTTTTTTTTTTGGTTCTTGAAGACCCAGACCGGTACCTGGTTAGGCTCGAATATCCATCGTGTGTCACTAGATATATGTTTCTAGTTGCATTCAGGACAAATATGAGGAATTTCATGGTTGGTGTGTAAACACGCTCTCTTACATGCGTGTGGCTTAGGAGACCTTATTCCTTTGCTAGAATAATCAACACATTTAATATATATAATATTTCTATTACAACTAACAAGACCTGACCCGGACCCAACTTCACCCATCCTGATCCCATTTTTACCGGGTCCAAGTTGATGAACTGGACTAGACTTAAATTTTAATTGGGACACAAAAGGCGAGGCCTGCATCTGGCCCGATTTCTTAACTGGCCCAAAAAGTTGTACCTGAACCCATTAAAATCAGGTTGAGCCCATTAGGTACACAAAGGTCCAGGTGCCTAGCCCTACTTCTGATGACTTGAGCCAAGTCAGGTGAACTTTTTTACTTTTTCCAATAAAAGTCAAAATTTGACTGAATTTCAAAGTCACTAGTCACAACCTTCGCTGGGAAACCAAGTATTTGCAAACATTTCAGGCTCATAACCTTCATTGAGAAAGCAAACACTTGTAACCAGAACAAGATGAACTGTGCATTTGTTCATTTCAGCTATTTTATATAGTTTAACTTGACATAACTATTTTGAATATCACTGCTATAAATAATTTAATTTAATTATTAAATACTAAGTCGAATCAAGTAAAGACTCGGCCGAGTCGACCCAACCCATCTAGGGATTGAGTCAAACGTTGTTTTCGTGTTTTTGAGCTATGGTTCTATTTTAGCTGCTGGAACTTTTGTGTTTTCAGGTGATTCTCTCTCTCTCTCTCTCTCTCTCTCTCTCTCTATATATATATATATATATATATTAATAACTTGTTTGTTACTTTTCCTTTCCTAACTGCAGTTTGATTTCAATAATTTGCGGATGAATTTCCACAGGTTTTGGGCATGATGATGGTGTTCAATTAGATTGACTTGTTCAGTTTAAAGCTTTGGTTGAAGTTTGTATATGGTTTTTGGTGCTTGCAACGATTTTCAACATTTATTAGTATTTTATTTAAAAAGTGCTTTCGATATTTTAAATTTTCACTTGGGAATTCTGGATAATTCCAGAATTTTGTAAGGATGCCTAGTTTTGTAGTTAGCATAACTTCAGGCCTTTGCTTTCACAATTTTCCCTACAGCATGAGATGAGTGATCGTGTGATGAATTTGCATGTTATTATTATTATTATTATTTTTATTATTATTTTTTGCATTTGCTAATTGCACAAGGTTCCGTAAAATTTTATTTGCTTGCTGATCCTCCCATTTATTCAATTTTTCAGCGTGTCGGATTTCTTGGTTTGTATATGATTTTATTGCTTTAGTTGCAGTTGATGATGTCGAACATTAGTCACAGCTCTTTATATTTTCTGGGGTTTTACCTTTGGCGATGAATATGGATGTTTTTGGTGGATTTGTTTTCTGTGGTGTCTGCATAATTCAGTTTTGCAGATGAATCTAGTGGGTGGGTTGGGTTTCTTTAATTCAGATTCAAGTCAAGGGAATTGGCTGGGCTATTAGGTTTATAGAAGATTCTACAATATATTTTCCCTCATATTTTGTGTGCATCTGTAATCTGTACATGTGTGCAAAATGGTTGTGAGTTTTCAATTGATTTTATTCTGAATTTAGCTGGGCTTGTAGTCCCCCCACCCAAAGACAAGTCTGATAATTTGTATTTTTGATGAAGTGTTACTTGTTTGAACAGTTTTATGCTTGCATGTTGCTCTTTTAACTAGCTTTTATTTTGAAGGTTCTGATTATGTTTCTTTACAAATTCTTTTCTTGGAATTCTAGAAATGTCGATGCAAGACCCTTCGCTTTGGGATCGTCCCCTTCTTCAGTGGAGGGTTATGGAGTTGAAGTATGAGCTTAAGAGGAGGAATAGACCAACAAACGGTTTGAAGGAGGACTTAGTGAGGCGGCTCAAAGAAGTCCTCAATGAAGAACAGAGGGAGAAAAAAGAAATTGGCAATGAATTTACTAGTTCTCAACCAACTGCCAATTCAGACACAGTTAAGGAAGGATGCGTGGAAGCTGACGATGGTGATGGGTCTGAATCAGAGAAGTCCCAGCTGGTGGGTGACGATATGAATTCAGCTAACAATGATGGTAATTCCAGAGTGGTGGGTCTTGATAAAATCAATGGAGATCAAAGCATGAAATCAGAGAAGGCCCTGGTGTTGGATGACGATGTGAGTTCAGTGAACAACGACAACAGTGGCGGACTGGCAGGTCTTGATCAAGTTCATGGAGATCAAGACGTGAAATTGGCATATAAATTTGATCCTGAGTGCAGTGAGGTTGATAACGTTGTTGTCGTCCCAGTTGAAAACAGCTATTCAATTGATTCTCAGAATGACTTTTGCAGGAATGAGTTGAAGGAAGCAGATGCTCTGGTTGCTGATGAAAGCCAACTCCCTATATCCCGAACCAGTTACCAGGTAACTGAGACAGTCAGTCAGGTGGTAAACTGTCCTTCTACTTGCCCTTTGTCAATTAATCAAGAAAATGAACTAAAGAGTGATTTGAATACTAAAAGTGTCCATTTAGTACCTGCATCAATGAATACTGAGGTGTTACACCTTGTTTCTAATGATGGTGGTGGTATCAACATGTCGAATGTTCAAGTTGAAAGTGGTCGGCAGATTGCTACTGAACGGGTAGAGGTTAGTCATGCAGTGGATGTTGACGTTAGTGACCAAAATGTTGGTATTGGTGGTGGGCCTTCAGAAAATTTCAATGGTGGTGGAAATTTTCTTGGAGAATCAGTGGAAGAGGATGTGATGGAGAAACAGATGATAGATGCCATCTCGAATGATGAGGATACAAGAGAAAAGATTGACATCCCTGAATCTCTTCAGGTGGAGGAAGATGATGCATTTGATGCTGTGGCAGATCAATACTCTGTCGATGATAATTGTTTTTCTGGCAAGAGTGAGTCTTTGGATCAGCATGGCCAAAAGAGAAAAATTGAAGGTGACGATCAACTTGTTCATGCTTTTCCAATATCTTTATGTTTTAGTTATTGCTGAGAATTACTTATTTAGTTATTTATGCTACTTTTGTATTGGGCATGAACTCATCCAACCAAATGCCCCCCTCTGATTCACTGAGTTCGATATGATCCAGACCGACTCAATGCTCCCCTTTAATTTTATGAAGAAAACAAGAAGGGGGAAAGGTACATAGAGCATGAGTTGAATGCATCCATGGAGCACTCGGGATTAGTGTGCTCATTATTTCCCACCATTTATGATGGAATTGAGTCCCACGCCATGTGTATTACAGGACAGCCAATGTGGGTCCAACTTGATCACATGTTATGAAATGGGCTTTTTAGGCCCAACCGGATGGGCTTTGGACTCCAATCCATGATTGGCTGTTTATATTCTAAAAAGTAACCTGTGCATGATTTATTAGCCAATGGACACCAACCGTTTGGCACAAGGGACAGTATGGTTGTGTATAAAGCCCTATATGGTCCCATACACATGGTATTTTGAGACTTTAATGCCATTTGAAATTTTAGTTGTTTTCCTATTTGTTTTCTATGATGATGGCATCGACTCCTTGAACCCTCAACCTCAGAGCGTGAAGCCATGACACAGACCTCAAAGTGTGTGTAATAGAAGAAGATATCGTTAAAACATGATCTTTTGCAATTTTATAGTTAAAGAAGATATCGTTAAAAGCTGATCTTTTGCATTTGTATAGTAGAAGAAGATATCATAAAAATATGATCATTTGTATTCTTTGATGCCTCTTGCTTCTCCTCCTTCTCTTCCCACTCCTTTTGCTTCTCAATTCTTCTTGTTCAACTTTGGAAAATAGGTCAAATCATGCTAGAATGAGGGGCCTGGTACCAACTGAGTCACCCTGAGATCAGCGTGTTTGACATTCTTCTTCTTCAAGACTAAGCTTGGGACTTGGTCAGTCACCGGGTTGGGTTGAACAGGTGGCTTAAGAAAATGGCTTTTATCATTTTCTAGAGGCCAAGTTCCCTCTTTGCGCTGAACAGGGAACTTTACTGTTTGTACCAAATCTGTACATGTGGGGTCATGGTTGGTTTACCAAGCCAGTTTCCTCTTTGCGCTGAACAGGGAACTTTACTGTTTGTACCAAATCTGTACATGTGGGGCCATGGTTGGTTTACCAAGCCATATGAACTGATCGCCCGCTCATGGAAGAATCATGCCTAATACTTCTCTTCATTCTGTCAAGAAACCTTTCCATGGTTGGTATGTAAATACATGTTTACAAAGGAACGCACCAACTGTCCACATTCAAAGGAGAATAGAAAATAGCTTTGATGGTTAAGATCTTCCAATTTGAGAGGTTTTTTGGGCATGGTCCATCCATGATGGGAACCATTGGATTAATAGCTTGGATAAACGAGCCATGTGTCCTGCATGTACAAATCAGTGCACAGCAGGGAAGTTACTTGTTTGACACAAACAGGAACCTCAGCCTCTATTTTCTACGGAATATATTTTAGAATATTATATTGTAAAAAATAAAAAATAAAAAAAAAGTTATCTCCTCATCTTCATGTTTCTTCTCCTCGCTCATCCAGGCAAAGCTGAATGATTTAGGCTGAAATCAGGACAGGCTTGGTTTGTCTATCGTTGATGCCCAACTTGAGCCCCAGAACAGGTCCCTTTATGATGTTAATGGGTGGGCCTTGGGCCTGAAATCGAAGGCTAGATCATTGAAATGGCTGGACCTGGGCCTGATTAATAATTGGGTCAGTTCTACCTTTCAAGTAATTAAAAATAAAGGGTCAGGCTTGACCTGGCGAGTTGCCACCTCCACCTGCCACTGACTCTGTCCACATTGAGCAACAGAATCTTTTCCCAAATATAAAAAACTATCGAAATGCATGCAAAACAAAACATAAAATGTTAAACTCCATAGTATATCCATACATGCATCCGACTTATGTAAACATATATATGCATAAAACAAAGGAGAAAAGGAAAAACAAAATATAAATGTTAAACTCCATAGTATATCTGTACATGCATCGGACTTGTGTAAACATATGCATGGATAAAAAATGAGAAAAGAAAAACAAATTGCAATCATAGGAAAGCTTCTTCTTTTTTTTTTTTTAGTCCTTTCTCAAGCAAGCAAATGCACAGAAAAGTCACTTGGGAGAAACAACAATAGATAACCCAAAGATTGAAAGGAAACAGTACATAAAGCTTAAAGGCATTGTGATCAACGGAAAAAATATCAAACACATCATGCATTTACGAAGCATGCATATTTTAGTCATGCATGCTTCTTTTGTTGGCAAGGTTATAAAATGTTTTTCCACTTTCATATATCCAGTAGTTCTGAGGGAAAGTTCTACCACCTCTGTGGTCAGTGTTCCATTTTCTATACATGTTCTCAAGGTGTTACCCTCTTTTTCCAGATGAGCCACCATCAGAGAGCAAATCTTTGAGAAGGCAGCGCAAACGGAATGGTGTGAATGAGTTAAAGATGATTGAGTTTGGGCAGCTTTCCTGTGTGGAAGCAGAGGCATTCAAACTGGCAGAAGTTCCTGGAAAATCTCCCACTGCTGCCCCAGCTCCCAATTATCCAAGACCTAGAGATGGTCCCAAGTTGATTCCCCTGCCTGCCAGGTCTGATTCCTCACTTCATGGAGACATCCTGATGGAACGAATTGGTAAGAAGCCAACTCCCCATCCTATCGTACACACAGGATTCTGATTTTCTGTGCATAAAATTTGAGGTACAATTGCCAAAAAAAAGGGGGGGCTACTGTACAATGCTTTGTGTGGGAGTTAGTTCAGCGCATTCAAGTGGGAACATAATGTTAATGTTTTGGTTCACTGAATAAAACCTGAAAAATACTGTGCAAGCTTTCTGCCTGGGATTGCATAATGCCTCATAAGTCAAAATATTTTGCATCGACCAATGTAGATAGGCATGGATGTATATGTCTGCATACTTGTGTGTGTGTGTGTGTGTGTGTGGTGCATGTGTGGTTGTGCACGTACTTGTGCAGAACCCAAAGAACTGGGACAAGGCATGATGATGAGTCTATTTCTATGTGGATGTGATAGGGTAGGGATGCTTGTGTTTGTGTATTTAGGCATGCCTGCATTGTTGCTGGAGTATTTTTTTTTTTTTTTCTGATGGTGGCGAAGTGTTTGGTTTATTGATAACACTGTATGCAATTCTATTGATTGCGACTCTCATTTTTCCATTGCCTGGGTCTTTTCAACTGCAAATGCTATCTATTAGTCTCAACTCTGCAGTGGTTATTGCCCTGGGCACTATTAAACTTCCATCAGTCATTTAAAAACATGGGTTGTCTGATGGTTCGTATGGCTTCTCAATCACGGGCTTCCTCTGCAACAAGCTAGAAGTCACGTGGCAAACTATTGACTGTTCCTCTGTTTGAGAACAGCAGGGACTAGTATTTGCTTCGCAATCAACCTGTTTATTTGTTTTTGCAGTTCCCCCACCGCAGCGATCTCCAACGACTTCTTTGAGAATAGACAATTTCCTTCGACCATTTACATTGAAAGCTATACAAGAGCTTCTCTCAAAGACTGGAACTGTCTGCAGCTTCTGGATGGATGAGATCAAGACTCATTGTTATGTCACGGCAAGAATTAGGACTAACCTCATTTCTTTTCAATCTCAATTTTCATCATGTTTCCAAAATCACATTTGTTCGTATGGTATTGTTTTTTCTGCCTTTTTATATTCTGTTTTTTGGTACTGTTCTTTTTCCCTCCTGTTGGTTTGATTTAGCTTGCTTTCATTGCCTTGTTATGATGTCAGTATTCTTCGGTGGAGGAAGCAGTGGCAACCCGAGATGCACTATACAATTCCCAGTGGCCTATGAATGGTGGCCGTCTATTGATTGTCGAGTTTGTTGACCCTGGAGATGTCAAGGTCAAGGTCGAAGGACCTCAAGCACCACCATCAACTGTTCCTGCGTTGACCTCTTCTCGTGTTCGGGCAACACCACCACCTTCGAAGTTTCAACGTTTGCGTCAGACACTGCAGCCCCTTGGTCAGCAACCTCTGCCTCCCAGACAGCAGCAGCCGCCTCTACCACCCAGGCAGCAGCTCCCTATGCCCCCCAGGCAGCAGCTACCTCCACCTCCACCACCCAGGCAGCAGCTGCCTCCACCACCAAAGCAGCCACTATCACCACCCCGTCAGCAGTTGCCTCCACCACCTCCGCTTCCTCTGCCGCCCCCCTACCCCCATCCTTCCTCTGTCCGAGAGAGGCTTTTGCCGCCGCCTCCCAGGAATCTCAATCCACCTGTGACACTTGATGACCTATTCAGGAAAACACGCACTAATCCTCGCATCTATTACCTTCCTCTTTCAGAAGAACAAGTTGTTGCCAAGTTGGCGGCCACCTCTGCCAGTCACAATGAGAGTGTGGATATCCATAGTAGGCAGTAGATCTGTTTCAGGTTTGTTTCAAATACAAATTACCCTATTTGTGGCTCATGCTCTTAGAGAAATGCAAGGGGTACTCATGCTTATGCTCTCAGGAAATAGGATTGTAATCCTACTCACATGAGTGGCCTCAGTAGGTCTCATGCTCGAATAACTTAATACTGATCTTTGTAAGACTGGGTGCAGTCCAGTGGTACCTCCGTTAGCTGTATGGTCATACCAGGCATATGTTAGGCCCACGTGATGCATGCATGATACCCAACCCTTCCATAAGATGCGTCAGCCCATGTTACTTCCAGGGCCAAAAGTCATGCTGATCCGTTAATCAGGTGGGCCACACAACAGGGAACAAGTTGAGAGGGGACCCAATCCCTGATTTACCTGGGGGAATCACCTTGTTGTTTATATGGAATCCAGGCCATTCAGACCTTCCATTTGGCATGACGGGCGGGCTGTCCAAAAATCAGGTTGGCTTGCAAGTGAGATTCGCCTTAGTGCAACATGGCATACCCTCCTAATTTGTCCATTGTGCTGTGTCCCACCTGAGTTTTCGATTGATCTGATTTCTGGGATTTAGGGTAACATGAGATCCACATCTGATGGATGGGTTGGATGTGATGCATACATCATGTGGGCCTCACATCTGGTTGGTACAGCGGTAAGCTTTAAGGTGGTGCTAGTGCCACCGGAGCACACCCCTGTTTAGTAGGGTGGCAATGGGCTGGGCGGCTGGGCCAGGCTAGACCCAAGGCCTAATCCTAGCATGGCCTAGCAGCAGACTCAAGTCGGAGCCCAAAAAAATTGGTTGGACCCAGGCCTGGCCCGATCTGGCCTGGTCTGGAAACCTTAAAAATCCCTGCTTCCCACTTTAATGCTTCTAATCTACCAGTTGACCAAGTGGGCTACACATGCACAAAAATAGTCATATTAGAGGAATGAATCTAATGGCCTACACTAATGATGGTGGATTGGAATGGCATACTTATAGTATATAACACGTACATATAAAGTCGGGTCGGTGGGCTCAAATGACTTGAGCCCAAAAATCGATAGGCCATGGATGTGAGCCCAAGCCTATCCATCGGCCATAGTAGGTACAAGCTTGGCCAAAAGCCAGGTCCGGCCCGTCAGATTGGTGGGCTACCTGACCTGGCCCATTGCCACCCCTACTTTTTCAGATATCATCTTGTTGGACAAGCCTCAAGTATTTCTGACACTTAACACTGCGTTCATATCAAAACCTTTTATTTATTTTTCCTTTTGTTTTGTTCTTGCAGTGTCAATATTCTAAAATTTGGACTGGCCCTTAACTGAAGCACGTGCTGTTTGAAGCATTCAAGAAATTCAATGCCTGGTGAGTTCTCCAAAAAACACAGAATGATCTGAACTAGTGAAATCAGCCACTTGAACTTTGAAATTGCAATAATCCTGACCTCATCACCCCCCACCCCCCCAGCCCCCCCCCACATAAAAAAAAATAAAATAAAAATCCTAACTGTGTTCTTGAGGTGTCAGTGCTCACGTGTTCATGAAATAATTGGGATTTCGCGAATGTTCAAACCAAAATTTCAGCTCAAAATGTTAGTTCCTTCTCGATATTATTGAATAGTAGTGTTTTTTTTTACCAAGCAAGCAGATAAAGTAGCAATGTTTTTTTTTACCAAGCAAGCAGATAAAATAGCCTAGCTGCCTTTTTGGAGGTTTGAATGACCAGAACTCATCTTCTTTTCTAGAAATCTGAGTTAGCATTTTGGAGCCCACTTGGCATCCATATGAAATCATGCTGGTCCAATCATTAGGTGGGCTAGACCATAGAAAACAGCGTACACCGGCCTATTATTGTACTGGCCTGATTTTTATCTATTAACCTGTGATTAGATCTTTCATTCTTGATGCAACTTAAGCTCTCTTAATTGAAGTTATTAATGCATCTAAATACACCCTTAAAAGAGTCATAGTTAACTTTGTAATAATTGAATGTCCTCATAAAATAATAATACCCTTAAGGGTCATGTTTCAGTGGTACAGTGCTACTGGCCATATTTTGGGCCCTGCAATGTATTCATACCATCCAACCCATCCATCCTATGCTACACCTCAAAAAACCAATAAGGCCTAATGCTCAGCCCAATCCAGAACTGAAGTAGGCCAAAGAAAAGGGAACAAGATGGGAGGGAATGGCCACCCCTGAATTTCACAAGGGTACACCTGAGTTGTCACTCATCCTGATTTTTGTCCTCACCCGTCATTTGGCCTTAATGAAGGGTTTGAATGGCCTGAATTCTACATATACAACACAGTAGGCCCCTAATCTAATCAACGATTGGCGTTCCTTCGCAACATGTTCCATGTACAATAGCCCACCTGAGTTTTCTTCTCAGGCTGATTTTTTGGGACGGGTAGTTTTTAAACACATTGGAGGACCCTGCATCAGACTTGTATCACTCTAACCTAATGGCGGTACTGGTACCACCGGAGTGTGCTTCTACTGATAAGAGATAAAAGAACAATTTCAATGGTCTGATTTTATCCATTATCATCACCAGATTCACCGCAGTACCTATTGTACATGGGCAGTGAAGATTCGGACCTGAAACATAACCCACATGTAGGATGGTCAGAGGGAATCATTACAGAAAAAAGAAGCCTTACATTTGTTATCTCAAGTGGTTTCTTATTATCCGTAGTCATGGTTGTTATCTGTTGTGTTTGATCTTTTTTGGCAGTGTTGGGCTGAAAATGGAGTCTGGAGAACAAAGGAGATGGAGACGGAGCTAAGTCCCAATACAGAAAATTTTTTCACGTACAAATTTCATATCATGTTGAAATGTTAGGCTTTTCATAATGAAGTCGATTGTTTTGGAATATCAAACCAGATGAGCCTTCTTTATTCGTTTCTTCCTGTTGTCTCTCCTGTAAATCTACTGGCATCCCATGTATATGATTTGTGAGAAACGTTTTCTGTTTTATCCTAGACCACATAATGAAATGCTTGGGCTGTCACAGTGCACATGTGAGCTGTTGGTTGCCTTTCTAAGTTGTTCCCTTTTCGATTACTGATGATTTCTCTGGCCTGGTTCTGGGCCTGTGCACTTTTAATGGTTCACTCTTATGACTGTCAATGGTATCCAGACCCATGACTATCCGGCGTAACCGACCCGATTTTGATGGGTCCGCAATCCATTTTTAGACTTTGGTAACTTTGTGGGGACCACGGAATTTTTGTATCAGATGATGTTTCTGGCTACAGTTTATCTGACTGGTAACAACCCTATTAACGGTTTGGATGGCATTCAAACATCATGGTCGGCTCCAGGAAGGTTTCAACGGTGGATGTTTTTGTTCTCACTGTTTTCGTGTGGTGTGGCCCACCTGAGTTTTGGATCTGTCTGATTTTTAGATTCCTGTCCTATCGTGGCCTTTAGAAACTGATGGATTGAATAGATTTGTTACATGCATCTCTGTGGTCCGGCATAGCTTCCAACAACGTGAACTTCTTAGTGCACCCAGGACACTACATGGGACGCAGAGCGACAGATTTTCGGAGGAAATCCACCTTGTCCATCCATTCTGCAAAGGTTAGTTATCCTTTTGTTGGGCACATAACCTGACACTTGGCAAAACTATCTGACAATCCAGGCTGTTCATCGAGTGGGGCCCACTGCGTATGAACCGTAGGAATCTTAGAGGTCGTGTTGTCCTTGTACTAACTAGAACATGAGGGTGACAAGTTTAGGGTTGAACTGTCCTTGTACTAACTAGAACATGAGGGTGACAAGTTTAGGGTTGAACAGGCCTGTGGATGGATTGATTGCTCAAATGGTCCCGCTGTTGATTGCTTTAGTTACATACTCAAACTTGTGGTAATTACCATGCTTTAGAGCAGTGTCGATCCACACGTTATGTCCAGGTGGAATTCAAAACTCAGGTGGGACACACAACAGGGAGATATATACAATCACTCGTAAAACCTGTATATTCGCTTGTTGTTTCCCAACTAAGTTTTTAAATGGCTTTGATTTGGGTGCTTCCTTTTCTTCCTGTAGGGCACACCTGATGAATGGGTTGGATGGCACATACACAATATGGTTGACCCCACATTCTATCTGGAAATTTGTATGGTGGATGTACCACTTTCCAGAGATAATTTATGCTCTCACGGCTATGATAATGATTCAAGAAGTGAATTGTTATCAAAGTGGATGGGAACCAAAGATACCGTAATGAATCTGGGTCTACTAATTATGTAAGATCCATGAATTTCTATAGCTACGCTGGAAGAAGATCTGAAAACGAGTTGTTTCTTGCGACTGTTTCTTTAACCAGGTTGGGATGATTAGAGAACAACCGTACGTTAAAATTATCAATAATCTGCACCAACAAGAAAACCCAACTGAGCATCGTGACCACCGAGGATCTTGCACGAACAAGAAAACCTTGCGATAAAAGGAGCATGCAATGAAGAGCTTAGGCCACGCCTAACACAATCAATCTATACAGCACACTTAATTACATCACTTCTGTCTGACTACACTACAAAACATCTAAGGTTTAAATTAATTTTAGATTGATATTATCTAACATCATCACTATAGGGAGTAATATAAATATTCATGACCGGCCATCGTTGGATTTTGATCAACCGAGTTCTTACTTGAAAAGCACACCCTAGCGATATCCAATTGATCAAGCATTTAAGACTCAGAGGCTTAAGACAACAAGTCATGCCCAAGCCAAAAAATTGATCGGACCTAGCCCAACCTGACTCGACCCAACCCAACCTAACCTAACCTGGTACAAAAAATGATAGAAATCAACTTCTCATTTCCTATTTGAAATTTTCTAATCCATCCATTACTCAAGTGGGCCAACATGAAGAAATAGACGTATTAGAGGAGTGAAACTAATGGTCTAGATTTAAGATTGATAGGTTGTCTATCAGAAGACTGCAATGGTATATTTGTAGGATATAACACGTACAAAAATAAAGTCAAGTCGTGCAAGGACTGGACAAGTCAGGTTAAAAGGACTAGAGCCAACACCCCACTCAAAAATTGGCCAGCCATTGTTACAAGGTCTAAGCAAAGCCCACGGGCCCATTTGATAGGCCCAAACTCAGCCCAAAACTAGGACAGGCTTGTCTGGTCGGGCTGGCTACCTAGCGCATTGCCAAGAGAGGATCAGGTGCGGCACATCCTCCTCCAAGACAGTATGGTACTCTCTATCCACTCTGTCCATCAGTTTTTCTGCATCATCTTAAGGCATGAGCCCAAAAATGAAGCAGATCCAATTCTCGTATGGACCATACCATAGGAAACATAGTTATTGACCATTAATGATCCACAGCTTTTGTTTGAAGCTGATATTTGTTTTTTCTCTTCACCCATGGTCTGACCACTTTCGAGGTCAGCTCGAATCTACGAGCACCTATTCCCGCACCATCTGACCAAGAGAAGCTGAGGTCCACCCCTACGAGTGCAGTCTTCAGCGGCGCATGATCCCTGAGTTTTCACCCAGTTGTCCCACAAGGAGTTGGATGGCTCAGTGAAGCTGAGGAAGGGCCCATCAAGAGCAGATAGAGCCGACGAGGAATCAAGTTTGACCCATGGCTCGGATCAACTCAGCTTGGAATCAGTCCGGCTCGGATCAACTCAGCTCGGAATCAGTTCTGCTCCGATCAATTCAACCCGGCCCATCTCCGGTCGACCGATAGAATTCAGCTCGGGTCAGTTCAGTTTAGTCCATCTCTGGTCAAACCAAGAGGGATCCATACTGTGTCAACCTACGACGTCTCGACTAGAACTGTGCCGACTTATCTCCTCGGCTGAGTGGATGATCTTCCTCGGCTGTGCATGATTCAAAAGTAACCGCCACCCCCATCACTTGCATGTAACTGTCCACTGCGTGATTCTAGGGTAACTGCCGACATTCACCACTCGCGCACATCTCGCCTAACGGCTAAGATCGTGCTTAAGATTATGGGTCATCTTGCCCCTACAAACACTATAAATAAGAGGCCTACCTACATGTAAAGGTACGCAAAATCTCTTGCCCTAAACCCTTCAACACAGACTCAAATTCCTAGCCTGACTTTGGCATTAGAGGGTCTCCTGCTTTAGTCAGGGCCTCTGTTATCTTCTTCCTATGCAGATGTTTGGATGTCGGAAGAGGGCGGTCCAGATTCTTGCATCAACAGTGGGTCCTAGGAAGTGTTTACACATAGTGCATTCACTCACCACCGTCTCCTATAGTATGGTTTACCTGTGATTTGAATCTTCTTATTTTTAGGCTAATGTCCTAAAATAATCTAGAAAAACAGATTGATGGTGTGGATATAAATACATAAATCAAGGTGGGCCGCACAGTATGGGCCGCACCTAGTTCGCTCATGTTGGGTAGAGGTCAAATGACTCGAGATCAAGCCCAGCCCAAGGGCCAACCTACTAGGTCCAAGCCTGGGTTTGGTTCACCAGCTAGCTAACCAGTGTCAAAGCTATATGGATCCACCATGATGTATGTGTTTTACTCATACCGTCCATCCATTTTTACATCTCCTTTTAAGTCATGAGCCCAAAAATGGTGGAGATAAAAATCTCAGGCAGACCACACCACTGAAAACAATAGTGATTAGACACTTACTGTTGAAAATGTTTGGAGCCCAGACGTTTTGGATCAAGCTGATATATGTGTTTTCCCTTCATCCATGTATGTGTGACCTTTTCAACAGGTTAGATGGTAAATAAACATTATATTAGGCCTTATATAAAGTTTTTTTTAATAATGGACGTTCAATCAATACTTGGTGTGGTCTACTTTAAATTTTGATCTGACTCTTCTTCTTTTTTTTTTTTTTTGGGATTTTCTCCTAAGATATGTTGGAAAGATAGATGGACGGAATGGATAAAACATATTCATCCTATTGGCTCCACGGAGCTTTGACACTAGCTAGCTAGCTAGTGTTGGGGTCAATAGTTGGCAGTGGCATCACCGAAATTTCGGCACGTGCCGAGGGCAATCCAGTCAAGATGAGAATGTAGGGCTTCCTCTATATATGCAAAAGAGCTTGAAAAGCCGTCGGGTTGCTGGGCTGCCTCTGCTATCTTTAGGGTTTTTAGAGAGAGAGAGAGAGCTGCGACAATGGTGGCGGGAAAGAAGACTGTAATCTCTCCCTCTCTCTCTCATTACCTCTAAACGAGATATCTCTATTTCTCTCTCTCTCCTTTTGTAAATCTGATAAATTTTCATTTTTGGTGTGTTTGGCTGCACCAAATGTCAGGAAAATTTGCACCAAGTGGACTGATTAATAATGAAATTTCATGATATTTGGTGCTACCAAACGCACCCATTCTTTATATATATGTATATATAAATATAAAAATCGTTTAAATTTTTTTTTTTAATTTTAAATTTTTTTTTTTTTTTTTGCAGAAGAAGACTCATGAGAGCATCAACAATCGGCTGGCTCTTGTGATGAAGAGCGGCAAGTACACTCTCGGTTACAAGACCGTCCTCAGGTCCCTTCGCAGCTCCAAAGGTACATTTCATTTCCCATCACTCTCGGCTCACGTTAGCTCTCACCCACCTTGTCTTGCTAACGTGCGCCGTGGGCTCACCTCTGCAATGCGCCTACACACACACAAAAAAAGCGATTTGAGAACAACTATGTAGTCTTTGGAAGAATTATGTCAACCTTGTTGTGATGATGTGCATGGCATCCTGGAGTCTTGTGTATGGACGAGCGGCTGTCCGTATTGATGATTTGTGCTGTTTGATCTATGGACCTTGTTTTAGATTTATTCTTTGATCCCCCAAAAATCTTGTAGTTGTGATCTTGTTGCCATCCTTTGTTGGTCTTTATTCTGTTGAATGTGGTCTGTTGTTATTCTTTTTTTTAGTTATGTATTTGCAGTTGCTGAGGGAAGGTTTCTAGACTGTTCTATCTGGAGGATTGTCGGTAATCTCCCCATCCATGTGGGTCGTGTAATTCATGAAATTACGCTATCTGTGCCTTTCATGAGGTGGAGCCCATCATCTTGTTGGGCTGACTTTGTAGGATGGTCCACAATGTTGGCCACAATGTTGGCCGCAATTTTATGCTGAATCAGATGGTCTTTTAAAAAAAAAAATTTAAATATTAATCCATTTTCTCATATGTGCGTGATCCACCTAATGATTGGACCAACTTGATTAGTGGTCAAGGGAATCTTCAGTGGTTGGGGCCACTTGATGAATGACCAGATCTTGCATGCTATCATATTTGCTTTTTACCAAGTGTTGTTCATCTCCTTAATCTCCCACTGTGCTAAGTGCCTTGGGGCTCGATTGGGAGATCGGAAATGGAAGTAAATGGGAAGTGGATTTAGAGGTCAATGAATTGGGAGTAAATGGCTCACAAAGTTATGTTTGGATGGGAGTAAATGAAATGCATTTGAAATCAAAATATTCTGTTTGGATGGGAGTAAATGTGAGGAGTTGGAATGCGTTTAAAATTTTCAATATATTCATAAGAATATATGTTATATCCCAAATCAGTTGAATATCCCAACTTAGTGTTCATATGCGATATTTAATAGAAGGATTGTAATAAGTCCATTGAATTATATACTTTAGCCAAAAATGAGGAAATTTAGAGTCCCGGGTAGACCACAAACTTGCCAGCCTTTTTTTACCATCCATTTAGATGGTCATCCTTTGGATGGTTTGGATCATTCTTTTGGTGTGATTTTAGTGATGTAGCTGATATTTGCTTTTGTTTTGGAGTATCATTAGTGTGACATGCGTATGACGACATGTGCATAGTGTCACTTTTGTTTACATGTGCGACTCTCGAAGGAAGCTCAAAAAGGTATTTCACATTTACTCCCATTTCATTTCATTTACATGCATTTACTTCCAAATCCTCTCTCGGAGTGAGGATTTCATTTACATGCACATTTACTCCCATTTCATTTCATTTACATGCATTTACTTCCATCCAAACACACCCCATATACCATTTACCTCCATTTACTCCCAAATCCCACCCATTTACCTCTATTTACTCCTATCCAAATGGCCCCTTAGCATGTCTGTTTTCTCCTTCAGCTAAACTGAAAACCCTAACAGTGTTTTAACCTAAATGGTAACATTTTGAGAAGTTTACCCAAGCTGCACTGCCACCATTTTTTATTTCAGTCCAACCTAAAATTGAGACCCTAATCAGGTCATTATCTTCTGGAGATGGATTTGATACTAAACCTTGACATGATTTTCAAGAGGTTTGCCAGTCCCACTGCAGCATGCATGCCAACCAGACACGTGTGTTGTACATCTAAGATATTTTGAGGATGATCTAGTGCCGAAAACACTAGCACTACTTGTCTAGGCATATGGGAGCGTGCCTGCTACTAATGTGGTCTGGTTGACTTTATGTTAATAAGATCCACCTTGTCCATCAGGTGCATCAACCCGTGTTTGGAGCATGGTATGTTGTAAAGGCCATTACGTAAAGGTAACAGTGGCAACCGTTACACGTTACGGGGTCGTAACAGCCGTAACAACCGTTATGGAAAAAAATGACTCGCAATTGCTGTTAACGAAACGTTACGTCCTCAATAAAGGCCATAACAACCCCAAAATTGTCTGTTATGGGGACTGTACATGTTTTCCATACATTTTAATCAACATTACAAGGCAAATACATGTTTTTGGGAATTTTTTTTTCAATAAAAAAAGAGACCGTAATGGCCGGCTGTTACAGCCCGTATTGTAAAGGTAACAGTGGCGGCCGTTACAGCCACTGTTACTGTTACAGAACACCTTGGTTTGGAGTTGTGTGCAAAAATCAAGCTGATTCAAACTCATGTGGGCGAATATAGACCACACCACATGGAATGGTCGTGACGGGGATGACCACCATTAAAACCTTCCACATTATGTGTGAGGCTCATTGTGGTGTTTACATGCCATCCAATCCATTCATCTGAGATGCCCCACCAGGATGAAGGGAGGCCCCAGAATCAGGATTACGGAAACCATGGCGAGGCTTGCTGTCAACTGCACTGGACACAGGAAACTAGGGCGTTTCATCCAGAATCAAGACAAGTCTCATTTCCACAACCCAGTCATCCTTGCAAGAGACTGGGCTAGATTCGATCAGCCTTGTTTGCAAACTTCAATTTAACTGATCAAATTACTGATTGTATGAGGTATTTAAAAAATGGCTACGTAATGGCTGTTAATGTAATGGTGATGGTGGGAACTGTTACAGCTTACCGGGCTGTAATGGCAAGGATATGACCCATAATGGCTTTTATGGGGCCATACAATTTTATTTATTTAATTAATTAATTTATTATCTTTTTAAATTGGCCATAACGACTGTTACGGCCTGTATAGTAACGGTAATTATTGTTCGCATTACCCTGGTAGTCATTGATCAAAGTCCAAAGTATCTTTTTAACGTATCATTTCACCATACAAACTGACCGTGATACATTCTCGACATGGTGCCTTTTGAATCTGATACTATCGACCTTTGTATGATATTGAATTCGGTAAAAATTATTTGGGGCCGAATGCATCGAGGTTGTATTCTGATACCATGCATTTATAATGGAATGTATTGAAGGTACTAGTGGACATAATGTCCTTTAATTTTTATATTAGCACCCAGAAAATACATTCTGATACTATGCATTTGATAATTATTATACATTTTGATACTTATACGCATCTCAATGCTTACACTTCTATGGTGTAACTGGCTGAATTTAGCATTTTGAACTATGTTGTTGAAGACTAATTTGGCATGTAGCAGAAATGTTGTTTGTTTAATTGGCATATCAGCATCTGAATGATAATTGATTATTATTATTACTATTATTTTTGCCTCTACAGGAAAGTTGATCATCATTGCGAACAACTGCCCTCCACTTAGGAAATCTGAGATTGAGTACTATGCAATGTTGGCGAAGGTCGGAGTTCACCACTTTAATGGGAGTGAGTAGCTTACATTGATCCTTCAATTGGGTTCTTTTCATGCATTATCTTATCTTTAGCTAATTTTAATTTTGAGGAATTTGAAGAAAAAATGTATAGGATACTCATTTTTTAATTTGGTGCCTATGATCCAGTGATCCAGACCATTTGTCTGTTTGGGATCACTGGGGATGGTTGATGCTGCAAAATCTCCCAGATTGGAAGATCCTATCCACAATCATGGGCCATTTTGTACTAGAATACAGATCATTGCAACACTTATCTACTTTACTGTCTATTTGTCGCCAGAATTCGAAAGGTTAGGATTATTGCATTGAGTACATTTTGGGACCATGGTCATGCGCACTGGAACAGTATTCGGGATCAATGAACCATGCGCCCTTGTACAAATTGGGAACTTCAGTCTTGCACATATCCCTCTGGGCAATGATCATCTAATTCTTCTAATTTCCAGTATGTTCTTGTAATGTAGTTGGCCACTTTGCACAATATGTTCTGTTCAGTTCTTTCCTCAATTCCTGATTTAAGATTTTGGCTGGGGTTCAAGAAAACTTTGAAGTCCTTCATTTTTATACTAGGGCTGCAACTTGGGTTCGGGTCAACCAGAACCCTATTGACTCGACCCAAGTTCAGATTGGGTTGGGTCATGTTATCAGGGCCCACAGATTGGTTAAGTGTTGGGAAGCACCTACTCAATTTGAAATTTGGTTGGATTCAGGTTAAGCAAATTCAGGGCGGGTTGGTAATAATCACATGTTTTAGGTTGGTTGGTCGGGTTAGGGTTGAGTATATAGGAATTTAGATTGGGCACCCCGTGTAGAACTCGGGTTGGGTGGGGTTGGGCTTGGGTTGACCTTCAACCCAACCCAACATGCCCCAGTTGCACCCGTATTATACATGTTGCATTGGATGAGAAGTAGCATAATTGGTGCTGTACATGTGTGCCCTGCTGTAATGCAGCCACTGAGGCCTCATCATCCAGTGGCTTTGCAAAATGTTTTCCCTACACGTTTATGTCTCTTTGGATTACATGGTGAGTTCATACACAATATTGCATTGGGAAATGAGAAAGAAAACACATGATGTGTATGTCTCTTTGGATTACATGGTGAGTTCATACACAATATTGCATTGGGAAATGAGAAAGAAAACACATGATGTGTATAGCATTCAGTTATTCCTGCCCCAGATCTTGAATTTTGGTCTGTGTTCCTCTTTTTTTATTAGATAATGTGGATTTGGGCACTGCTTGCGGCAAATATTTCCGGGTGTGCTGCCTCAGCATCATCGATCCAGGTAACAATAATCCTGTTGTTAATATCAAGATCATGTTGGCCACAGGATCTTCAGAGATTTTGATTTTCAGATAATTAGGAGTCAGTGGGTGGGCCCCACTTCATGTCAATTTTGCTGGTCGGCCCAGCAGGGAGAGTGCTGCAAGAGTGGAAATTTCAAATTTTCTTGATTTTGCACCTTTCTCCCCAAAGATGACAAGCAAAACCTGATGTGGCAAGAGCTTGCCGAATTTTGATTATCTGAAAAAAATTAAGGTGTTTGGAGATCCTGTATGCCAATATAGCATTTCTCTTTTCTTCAAGGGATCGTTTGGATGCTTGCAACTTTTCAAGTTGTAAATAACTTTCCTGTTTAAATGCTGCCTGTTTGGATGTAAGTTGTAAATTGCTTGCTCGAAGTGTTTAGGTAACCTTTATAAAGTGTTTACAGGTAGGAAGTGTGTATTTACACCAAATAGGGCTTAAAGGGCGGAATTGCTCCAAATTCTTCTAATCATGTAAAACAGCTTGATAATACGATATGCCATTAGGTCGAGCCCATCTAGATGAATCTCTGAGCCAATTCTTAGGTTACCAATCATCAGGTGGGGCCACAAAAGTGGGTCAACAGATTCAAAATGCTAATCTGGCAGGGTATGATGGGTGATACATGGGCATTTAGAAATTACATAGAAATTGCACATGGCGAACAAGCAGCCAAATTTAGAAGGGGGGGTGGGGTTTATCCAGCATTCCTATGTCCACGTAAGTGTCCACGAATCAGAGGTTAGGATAATTTGATCCTGGGACTCTAAGTTGGCAACAGTAGGCTGCTCAATCTAGTCTGTTTTATCTGAGTTAATATATGCCACGTGCAATTTCTGAGTGCTTGTGTATCAAGCATCATATGCAGCCTGACTATCATATACTGGTAGGAATGTCGATTACCTGTAAAGCTCTATGGGGTCCACTGCGATGTTCGCATGAAATCCACTCCATTCATCAGTTTTGTCAGCTCATGTTAGAATGAGATCCCAAAAATGAGGCAGATTCAAGACCCAAGTGGGCCACACCATTTCTTAAAAGTAGGGAGGGAAACACCAACCACTGAAACTTTACTGGGATTCATGATGATATTTTATATTTAATCTAACCTGTTCACATGGTGATTCTTACCAAGATGAAGGGAAATAACAAAGATCAGGCTCATCCCATACATCAGTAGGTCCCATTAAGGTTTAAATGGTGGGCATTCAATCCCAACTGTTTCTTGTAGTGTGGCTTACATGGGTTCCAGATCTGCCTCATTTTTGGGCTCACATCCTAAAATAGTCTGGAAAAACTTAGGGGACGGAGTGTGACACGGAGTTGGATGTCTCATGGACATCACGGTGGGCCCCACAGCTTTGGGTTACATGGCCTGTGTGTAATAGCGGTTACACGCAACTCCCATCCAGACCCCTTCGATATCTTGTCTTTGTCACCAGAAGAGAGAAACTGAGGAGATTACACACAACTCCTGTCTAGACTTCTTCAATGGCTTCTCTCCATCGAGATGGGATTGGAGATCCATTGCTGCTGCAACTGTCCTTTATAGCCAATCTTTTAAATCATGATGGTCATAGTGCCTGAATTTGTCACTCACAGGAAAGTGAAATCTCTTCTTTTTCAAATGTTTTCAAATGGGGCTTTTACAGCTAACAGCTTGTAACTCACGGGTAAAATTTCCAATCCAAACACTACCTGCAACTGCAAGTCCTTGCAACTACTGCAACTTACAGGAGATGACCCCTTGGGTAGAGAAATGAATGCCTTTCGGCACCAGTTTTAATGGAAAGTGTGTACAAGATCTGGGCTGCTCGTGTGCTGGCCTGTGGCCCAAAAATAGGTTAATTGGATGATTAGAACAAAATGAACAGTCATTGGTTTTGCTTAGGATCATCATGGTACTTGTTTGATTTTGGTTTCGGTTTCTGGCCCATATATGGACTGGGATGTATGGTCCTCACCTCTAAATCTCTGTGTGAGGTGCAGCTTGCATACTCTAGTGTAGAGAAGCTATTTTTGTGGTTATGTCAGGCAAACAATGGTCTTATTAGATTGCGTCCGAGTTCTGATTTGATGAAATCTTGTTAGCCATGAATAAGAGGGGCCATTTGTTTTGATTTTTGCATGTTTTTGTTTCAGGTGACTCGGATATCATCAAGAGCTTGCCTGGGGAGCAGTGATTTAGAGAGTAAAATTCTAATTTTAATGGCTGGTTTTACAGGGGGTCTGTTTGTTATAGAGGCCCTTTCAGTATAATGTGAATTTTGTTGTTAGAAGTCACCCTAGAACGGTTTTTAGAGACTAAAACCTTTGAAACCATGTGGGGGTGTGGGACTGCGCATTTAGTGGGTCCTAAATGGAGACAGCTTGGAGATCGCACCAGTTGGATGATATGCCGAATGTGTCACTGGCATCATTCAAACTGGTGGTGGAAAACTGAGTGCATTACTGTGAAAAATTCAGCGAAATGTGATAGTCGGCCATTAATATTTTGACCGACTATTGGGACAGTCTGGGTTTGATGCAGGACGTGGATCGCATGCTGACACTGCTAGTAGCGCCGTGGCTCTGTGGGCTCCACCATGTTGTATGTCTTATCCATGCTGGCCATTCTTTTTTCTCTATCATTTTAGTGGATGAGTCACAAAATGGGGGCGTGGATTAGGTACTTCTCCGTCTTGTTAGGGGCTGTGGGGCCTACCATGATATATGTGTTTTATTTGAGCCATCTATCCATTTTGAAAGATCATTTTAGGGCATGAGCCCAAAACGAGGCAGATCAAAGGCTTGAGTGGACCGCACCACAGGAAGCAGTGGTCACAATTATTCTCACTGTTGAAACTTTTCCAGGGCTCATCGTGATTATTATTTTCCATCCAATTTGTTCATACGTCATATGGACAGCTTGATGGAAAACTTTGGTGGCCATAGAGAAGTGTCCAGTGGCTACCTGATCTGTTGGACCTCATCATGGTTCCCCCATGAGCTAAACATTATCAATGGTGCACTTTCAACTTGTAACAGAAGCCTATTTAATCATATGGATGCCTGCAAAATTGTATATGCTAGAGGCATTTAAAACCGTCCAAGCCCTGTGGCCTACTGTAGACATGAAATTGTGATAAGATCAGGTTTTTGGATGGAAATGATCTTAATATCTGATCGAGTATGAACCATGGTTTTTAGAGTGGGGTGACTCGGATTGACTCAGGACTGGGTCTTTTAACCACCAAATATCTGTTATCCTATGTGAAATCGTCCGGTTTTCAGATTGACCAGGATCACCCGAATTCTGTGGTATTGGGTCTCAATGGTCTGAATCATCTAAGTGAATCGTAGTCTGTAGTGAGCCCCCCTTGTTCAGTAGCGGGTCAGCTCAGTCGGCTGCTTGGCTACTGAATCCCCTTCCTGCCATTTTTAATTAAGTTCTCCCAAGGAGGCCAATGCCATTGTGGGGCCCATTTTAATGTGTATGTTCTACATCCATGCCGTTTTGCCAGATCATTTTAGCATATGGGCGCAAAAATAAGTAGATCCGAAGGAAAGTGGATTGCTTACTGAGTAAACTCTGTGGGCCCCACTGTCATTTATGAATTGTATCCACTACGTCAATCGGTTTTAAATGGAATATATACAAATCTCAATTGAAACACAACACCGGAAACATTGTGAATTGAACATCTACCGTTGAAAAATTCTTGGGGGCAACTGAAGTTTTAGATCAAGCTGATATTTGTTTTTTCCCTTCATCCATGTCTATCTGATCCTGCGAACAGGTAGGATGTCAAATAAACATCCCTAGGGGCATTAGAAAGTTTTCAATGGTGGAAATCAGTACTTCCACTCTTTCCTGTGGTATGATCCACTTGAGCTTTGTATATGCATCAATTTTGGGTTAAACCCCCTAAAATGATCTGGAAAAACGAATGGACGGTGTGGATAAACCACAGCCTGGATAAACCACATGCATTCTCGGTGGGCCCAACAGAGTTTACTCAGTACGATAAGAGCGCACTGAGTAACTCAGTACGCAATCCAATTTCGATCCGAATCTATAGAGTACCACACCACAGGAGGAAAAAGTGGGATAATGACACCCGCCGGTGAAACCTTTGTAGGGCCCACTGGAATATTTATTTGACATCCAACCTGTTGACAGGGTCACACGGAACTGGATGAAGAATATATATATATATATATATATATCAGCTTGATCCAAAACTTTTGCGGCACCCAAGATGTTTTTCATGTTTTTAAGGGCGACCTTCAATCACCACAGCTTTCTATGGTATGGTCCGCTTGAACTTTTGATCTACTTCATTTTTGGGCTCATGAACTAAAATGTTCTGGAAAAACAGATGAACGGTGTGGATAAAAAACGTACATCACAATAGGTCTCACAACACTCAACATCACCTAACTGGATGGTGTTGGCGTCACCACCCAATCGCTTCCAAGATTTCTAACTTGTTAACTTCTAATATAATGACTCACCTACTGAATGTGAGGCCCATCTGATGGATGGCTTGGATTTTTCAATTGCCAGCCACGTTGGCATATGCAGTGGCCTGTACATCAGCTGACTTGCACACGCGTGTGGTTCAGCAAAGCTGCTTGTGTATTGCGTTGAGCGAGTCAGTGACTCATCCCGAGTCACACGTAATAAACCAATGACAAATAGAAGAATTAAAAAAATATATATAGAAAAATGATACGTCATGGTCCACGTCACATGTATTAGATTAAAGAATTATATAATTAGTTTGGCTGTCTGTCCTGCGCATGGGATACAAATATGCCAATCAATATTCAATAATGCTGATGATGGGGTGTGGCCCACATTTAAAAAAAAATAAAAATTCAAACGGTCCTGATCATTTGGTTGATGCACATCAAATAGACGTTGGCAATTTCAAATAGTCCACGGCCAAAATTCAAAACAAAAATAATCAAACCATCACATCCTCCATCTGCAGGAAACAGTCGGTCCCCCAATTTAAATGGTCTGGATTGACGTACATGAATGCCACGTGTACAGTGGATGCTTGCAGGTATATGACCTACCATACTCTGCAATTGCATCATATAAACATCAAGTTACCTACCCCTCACAGGGGGCAACGATTCATCTGAAGTACACGTGGCAGCCATTCTTTCAATCTGAATCGTCCAGATCATGAGGCCCAATGTGGATTGATTAATCGCTTGAAATGAAAATGGCTGGACCTTCCTAACCGTCCATCTGTTGATCATCGAATGGATAATCAAGAAGAAATATTTAGCAGAACAAATTCAACTAGTAAAATCAGACCGTTAATCATATCCGAGTGGTGCGATTTTTAGGCCATGCTCCATTTATGTGGGGCCCACAATTCTATACGGTCCAATATAGGCGTGGCAATATGGCCATGTAAGATGGATGAGTTGTAGGACTGTAGTCAGATGCAGATTGCATGATATGATATCTCCCGAGCGATCTCTCCACAGGACACTTGGCAGGGTGATGGTTTGATCAGGTCCATTGGGGCTGTATACAAGCTAAGTTAGCTCGAAAAACTTGCTCAGCTTGGCTCGATTTAGCTCGACTTGACTCGACTCGAACGATGACTCAAGACGAGCCAAGCTTTATATGACTCAACTTATTTTGAAAACAAGACAAGTTCAAATATAGTGGAGATTGACTAGACTCATTCGAACTTGGCTTAGCTCAAAGTTCGAGCTCGGCTTGACTTGAATATATATTATATTATATTTAAAAATTAAAATATAAACTTTATCTTATATGTCCGTTCCTTTCTTACCCTTTCCCTTCATTGCTTAACCCGTCATGCTCAAGCTTCTCTCTCTCTCTCTCTCTCTCTTTCTCTCTCTCTCCCACTTGCCCGAGCTTGACTCGGCGTCTGCCCGACGTGTCTTAGCCAAACAACCTACACACACACACACACTCTCTCTCTCTGCACCAACAACAAGGTACCCTTATGGCTCTATCTAATATTATATATATATATATATATATATATATATATATATATATATATATATATATATATATATATATATATATATATATATATAATTAAATGGACCTGATGAGTTTGATTTAGGTTGGGTCAGGTTGGAAGCAAGCTCGACTCGATTCGAGGTAGGCTCACCTAAACTGGATCCACTAACTCATCTTGAGCTAAACTCGAAAGTTTTGACTAACAAGCTGAGCTTCAATGGTAAGCTCAAGGCTAAGCTAGAGTTGAAGCTTGAACTCGAGAAGAGCACGGACAAGCCAAGCCAAGCTTGGCCAACCTCAACTCAACTCAGCTCAATGTACAACCCTAGGTCCACACATATACTAGCACGGGGAGGGATGGCCCACGTTCGGAAATTAAACCTAGTAGACAATCCCATTCATTACTTTTTTTTCTTCAGTTTATCCTCAACCGTTAACTGATTTTGCTTTCCACTGTGACTTTAATGGCCACATAACGGATGGATATGATTGTCTAATGGCCGGGCCCTGCATATGGACGGACCTGATTTTCACATCAGCCTGCCACATTTCTTGTGGGGAGATGCTCTACCATATTACGGTTCTTCCGTCTCCATCCTATCATCTCCCCAAAGAGAAATTTTTTGATACTCTGGCAGAGTATGATGAATAATAAGCAGGTACAAATTACTTAGAAATTGCACATGAATTATACAAATAATCAAGTTAAACAGTCAAAATTATTATATGCAGCTTATATGTGTCATTGAAAAATTAATCTTATCTGATTATCTAAATATCTGAAAATATATTTATTGGACGGTTAAAAAAGAAAACTTTCCAACCGTCTATTTCCACAAATAAGAATACATGAATCAGAGGTTATGATTGTTCAAAAAACCTGATATTGGGATTATGACTTGAAGAAAGTGGAATTCATAATTTAATCGGTTTTAATTGGTTTAATATATGATATATTCACTATATCTGAGTGCATGCGTATCAAGTGTCATACGGAGTCAGAGTATCACATAGCTCCTCCTTTATAAATTGAATCGTATGAAATGACTATAATACCCCCACAAACACAAACTAACTTTCCTGCCATTTTAACGGTATTTCTTTCTCCTTTCTAAGAGCATGGATGACAGAGCTGTTTAGCAACCATGAGAGATAATGGAAGAAGCTCTCATGAAAAATCTACACATGGAGGAGAATCAATCTCATACATTCCAACAATCTCTCTCTCTTGTCTCTATTTCCTCAGCACTTATCTCCACCCCTTATATTCCCTTCAATCCATTTAATATAATAATATTATAATTACAAAATTTCCATAGTCTAAGCTGTAATCTAATGGAAACAGTTCATGGGTCAATGTCCGTCGTTTTCTGCTTACGTCAATTCCTTCAAGAAATCAATTGTTTTTTAATTTCTCTGACTTATCTCATCACCTTATCTCTTTCTATTGAAAAAGGAGATTCAAGAAAGATGGATTTTCTTGATCTTTGATTTAATTTCTGTGATTTTTTGGGTTGCAGGTTTTACCCGCTTATGTTTTTCCTTTGATCTATCGTCGTTTTGCAAGAATACCCACGTTTGATTTTCCTGGATTTTTGGTGTTATTCATAGCTTTTGGATCTTTGATTCAATTCTGTAATTTCAAGTTGTGGTTTTGAGTTTCTTCTTCTACTTATGTTTGTTCTTTGGTTTGTGTGAGCTTTTTAAGAGTACGTTGAAATTTGCTAGAATTTTGGGTGTTCTTGGGAGTTCTAAACTTATTCTCTAGTTTTCAGGTCTTTAATTTTATTTCAGAGATATTTATTATGGGTTTTTCTTTTCTTGCTTAGGTCTGTCGTTGGTTTTCGAGAATACCCACGTTGAACTTTGCTAGATTTTTGGGCATTCCTTGGAAATTTCCAGTCTTTGATTTGATTTTGGCGATCTTGGGTTGCAGCTATTTTCCCACTTATGTTTGTTCTTTGGTCTTATGTTGTCTTTTAAGAATTACCTGCACTGTGTTTGCTAGATTTTTTTTTCTTTTGACTTTTGATTTTTTACTTTGTAGTTTTGGGTCGTTTTATTTGATTTTGGAAATTTTGTTTTCTCCTCAGCTTATTTGAAATTTTCATGTTTTTCTTTTGTGGAGTTTTGTGGCATCCTTGCTGGCAGGTCTTGATTTGATTCCCCTTTTCTCTCTCTGATTGGCGATAGATTTGCAGTATTACAAGTCTTCTGGTAATTTAGGTTCTTTTAAAGCTGTTTTAGTCTTGGGACTTGAAGATACGATTTTGGGTTCCTCTCTCCCTCTCTCTCCTTTTATTTTTTATTTTTATTTCTTTCTTGCTTTCTTTTTAAGGGTATTACTGATATAATTTACTTAAATTGACTGGTATGATCTTGAGCGAAGAAGAAAAAAAGAATCAACTTTTCCGAGTCTCTTTTCTGGTTGTGTTGAATTTCTTGTTTTAGGATCTTTTAGCTTGATAATCCTTGTAAGAATTTCATCCTAAACCTCAATTTCGAAATTGGGTTTTTGGCTTTATGAAGAATCCAGTTTCATTCTAATTCTGATTTCTATTTTAAACAACTCAGATTCTGTTTTTGAACAAACAATCTCTTTCTTTAAGGAGAGGGTAAAATATCAGAGGTGTCCTGCTTTTGTTGGAAGAAAGATTTAAATCGATGTTGAGACAAGAAAGCCGAAGACTATCCGATGACTACGAAGTCGGTGATGTTCTTGGAAGAGGGGGATTCTCAGTTGTAAGAAGGGGACTGAGCAAACCAGATGGAAGCAAGACCGAAGTCGCCATCAAAACTCTCAAGAGGTTTGGATACATGCCACCAGGAATGCCGCGGAGTCGTGGCGGAGAGAAGGGTTTCCCTGCTTTGGGATTGCCAACATGGAAACAGGTCTCAATATCAGATGCATTGCTGACAAACGAAATCCTTGTCATGAGGAAGATTGTTGAAGATGTTTCTCCACACCCAAATGTAATACATTTGTACGACGTTTATGAGGATACAAATGGCGTCCACCTTGTACTAGAGCTCTGCTCGGGCGGTGAGCTTTTTGATAGGATAGTTTCTCAGGAGAAGTATTCAGAGGTTGAAGCAGCGGTAGTGGTCCGGCAGATTGCAAGTGGGTTAGGCGCCCTTCATCAGGCGAACATTGTTCACCGTGATTTGAAACCTGAGAACTGCCTTTTCTTGAACAACAGTGAGGGTTCGCCATTGAAGATTATGGACTTTGGTTTGAGCTCTGTAGAGGATTTCACCGATCCTATTGTTGGGTTGTTTGGTTCGATCGATTATGTATCGCCAGAAGCTCTGGGTCAATGTACAGTATCTTCTGCCAGTGATATGTGGTCTCTGGGGGTGATCTTGTACATCCTCCTTTCAGGGTATGCTAGCTATTGTTTTAGTGCTTAAGCTGCGTTTGGATGTTCAATTGAAATGAATTGCAATTCATTTGTCATCATTTTAATTCATAGCGACAACCAAACCCCTAATGCATGTTGGATTGAAATATTAGTAATTCCAATTCAGGGTGCTACTCTGACATTATGAATGGAATGTGGCTAACCTGCTTTGGTCATTTACTCTTTAGTAAATGAGGTTGTCGCTACCCAATTCAATTGAACATCCGAAAGAGATTAATAATCTCATCTAGAAAATGAAGAATGCTTCTTGCAGCTACCTATCTGTAGTCACTTTAAGCCAGACGCTACCCACGTGTGCTGATATGGTACATGTGTCGGATCAGGGCTGTTTGTCAGGCAGGCCCCACAGTTAATGTATGCTGGCCTAATAGTAGGATGCATGCTTGTCAGGTGGGTCCTGCAATCTTATGTAAAATGGAAATCCATGTAATGTGTTGGCACACATGTGAAAAGAGCGGCATGATTTTTAGGCCAGCAGACATTAACAGTGGGCCCACCTATGGGACATCCCGGTTCTTGCACGATTGCACCATGTTGGTGCATTTGGGGGATTCTTGGTTAGGCAACTGCCTGTCTGCAAGTATTTCCTTTCTTTTCATCTCTGTTTCTGACCTTTCAGATGTATGCTAAGAAAGTAGACTGGCAAGCATTGTTTAGGTCATTCCTGGTATGGTTTGAAATTTCAGGTATCCACCTTTTCATGCAACATCGAATCGGGAGAAGCAAAAAATGATATTAGCGGTAAGTTCATTTACGCTAAACCTTGCAAGCTTGTGGTAGAACTGGAGCATGATATAGATTGGCAGTTCTTTTCCTCTGTTTTCTCTCCACATACTTAATAATTTTGGTGTAGCTCATATGCTTGTTACTACTTATGAGAGCTTGCTGTAGTGGATGTGAGGAGAAAAGAGGAGATCACTGATTTCTTCTCTAGAATAGCCCTTGAATCCACAAGGAGAGAGAAAGAATCTCTAAAATGAGAATACAATTAATATTATTAAATGATGTGTTGCTTACGGTGTACTTGATGGGCTTATATAAGCAAAGAAGCCCTAAATTCCTAATCCAATTGAAATAAACTTTCCTGAAATAGTAAAAAATGATTAAAAACAGTAAAAAGACATCTAATCCTAACCAAACCTGTAAATAATTCTTAGATGACTAAAACAAAGACTTTGGACTACAACTGGGCTCTTAAAACCCCAAAAATAGCAAAAACAGGACATTAAAATAGTTGATTTTGAACAAAACGACGACTTTGATCCACAAAACATCCTCTTTTTTTTTTCTCCGAGAAATCCCTTGGGTCCAACCAGCATTCTCAGTTTCCATGTTACAGGCTTGCTGAGAGCTTTCCAATGACATAACCTGAAGCTGATAACCGGTCGCAAAGTAATGACTATCAGAAGCTATAGTGTGTGTTAAGGCCATTTTCACCCTAGATCGAGCTTTTCGGCCTGATTTCTTTCTATCCTGGCCCTTCATGAAATCATCTGCAACCTGTTCTACATCAGAGCTGCTCATTCTTTCTTCCCTTCGGTGTATCCCAAACTTCAAAATTTACCCTCCAAATGCATGGATGTCGGTCTCAACATTTCTTTCTTTCATTTTTTTAATGTCGTTTGATGTGAATTCATAGAAAAGATTTGTTGTGTGAAATGATTTCACACTCAGTGCTGCTATACTTGTGTTTCTGTTTCTTATGGGAAATGGTTTCCACACAGGGTGACTTCAGCTTTGATGAACATACTTGGAAGACCATCTCTTCATCCGCGAAGCAATTGATTTCCAGTCTCCTGACTGTCGATCCTCACAGAAGACCCACTGCACAAGAGGTATATAGCATGACCATTAGTCCATTCTTGTTACATTAGCTACTTATGCTCAAATCTAAAAAGACATCAATCATACATGTTGGCCATCTCTAGGTATTATAAAATGCTGGTATTGTGGGCCCATACAGATATTAGGAATGATTTTTTGCAGTGCCTCTGACCCACCATGGAGACCCACATAAGAACAAATATGATCACCAAAAGGTGGCCTACATATAATATTGATTGGGATGAGCAAATGCTGGTTCAAACATTTGTGTATTTCCTGTTTAAGTATCGGCATTCTCATGAATTTCTCATCCAAAACTAGATAAAGTCATTGAAAAACTCACCGACCTAACTTGATCAAGATCTGGGTTGAGTTAGGGGAGGTAAATTAAATTTTCTTTCTAGGAAAAAAAAAGACCCAGAAAATCTCAATTGAGTAATCAGCAAACCAAAAAACCAGAGTAAATGAGAAGCCTTTGAAATTAAAAAAGGCAACCGAGTAGAGTTTCGAGTCAACTAGTACTCAAGCCTTCTCCAATTCTAAGCTGAATTCTGAGTTTTCAAACCTTATTCTTATACATTATATAATATACACTGTTATTAACTATTATAGTATAAAACTTGTCCTGTAAACAGCTTATACTGCATCCATGGGTGATCGGTGACTCGGCAAAGGAGGACCTAATGGACTTGGAGGTTGTTTCACGGCTGCAAAGTTTCAATGCACGGCGCAAATTCCGCGCTGCAGCAATAGCGAGTGTGTTGAGTAGCACGGTTTTCTTGAGAACGAAGAAGTTAAGGACTCTGTTAGGGTCACATGATCTTACTCATGAGGAGCTCGAGAAGCTGAGAAAACATTTCAAGAGAATGTGAGTTTCTTCTCTACTGTCTCCTCCATTAGTATCTTATGGTCGAAACCAGGTGCAAAATGTTATAGAACGAATGTAGATAGAATCTTATGATTCATTATTGGGATTTAATCCCATGGAAAACGGTAAAGAATTCAACCTGAATCCTATCTAAAAAAAAAGAAAAGAAAAATCAAACGGTTCACTCAAAGTGAATGTTTATGGATTTATGATGTTAATGTTTTAAAGTTAGTTTTAGGGTCTGCTCAGATGCCCTGTTGAACGAACTTGCAAGAATTCAAAGTATAGAGGAGACGACCAAACTCAACATGGGAAGTGGGAACATTGTAATTCGTGTTTCGTAGTGATGACCAAATCCTAACAGCAATTCCATGTGTTTTAAAGGTCGACTTGGAGTAGTTGGAATTGCCAATATGAACATGACTACTGTAATTCAGTTCAATTGAGCAATCCAAACATCAGCCTTCTCTAATTGAGATTTGTTGTAGAGAGAGGGATTTTGGGAAGATGGCATGTTAATGACAGAATGATCTACCTAACCTCTTTTATTAATAATTGAATAACAAAGATATGGTGTCCCAAGGGAGAACCAAAGTAAACTAAATACTCCCTCTAACAAGATTAATCAAATTGCAAGTAACAATCCAATATTGACTCCCTTAAACCAAGGGCCCCACTGGATGAGCATATCCCAACCACCAAATTGGTAGACTGATAAAAAGAAAACTGTTAGCAATCTTTTTTTCTTTTTTTTTTGAAAGAGAAATCTAAATTTGATAGGCAAAATCACAAAATTATCATCATGAAAACAATGTGATTTTTAGGCAATTGTTCATCCACAATGAGATTCACGAATTGGAGTCTAGACTGGTGTGCTTATGTCCAGATCTATTGAGGATGAGTGGCCTTATCTTGTGAAGTTTGACCAACCCATGTTGTAATCTGGCCCAAAAATTGAAAATAATTTGTTTTACTATTTAATTTTTTTAAATGTCTGATCAATAAATGAGAAGCCTTCAATGCAGATGTGCAAATGGAGACAATGCCACTCTTTCTGAATTTGAACAAGTGCTAAAAGCAATGAACATGAGCTCGCTTCTCCCTCTTGCTCCACGTGTCTTTGATCTATTCGACAACAACCGTGATGGGACTGTGGACATGAGAGAGATCCTATGTGGCTTCTCAAGCCTCAGAAATTCGCATGGAGATGATGCTCTCCAGCTCTGCTTCCAGGTAATTTACTACTATTTGAACAGCAGTAAACTACAGACAGGAGGAAACACAGATCTTGAAGATTCTTTCGTGGTGGGGCCCAATAAACCAATGGTTTGGATCACTAAACAATGGGCACCACTATTACAAACTAGATCTGAGTGTACTCCCAGATACATGGGTCAAGGATCATACAACTACTCCTGAGTTAATTAGTACTACTCAAGATACTCTCTTGCAATATATATATATATATATATATATATATATATATATTTGACAAAATGAGTAAATATATAATGTTGGATTGAGAATTTGCTCATTTACTTTGGTGGGGCCCACGGTGGATGGGAGATAACCCCAAAAAAATTTCGTCATTGGATGTCCTGACTACTCTATACGTTGCAGACTGTTGGTTGTAATTATCCATTTTTATTGGATGGCTGATTTCATCTGATAGGGGAGATATTAGGTCATGGCACATCCCATGATGGGGCGTTCTAGATAGTCTCATAGGATATTGAGAGTCCACTGCCTGTACCATTGATGGGTAAGAGAAAACAAGGCAACTATTTCGATCACATATTGTATATATTGCTTCTCTTATTCAAATCAGAATTCAAAATGCTTAACAACATAATTAATTTTTTTTTAAATAATTTCAGACAGCTACATTTGCTACGTATAAACTCTATTTTGATCATTTTCTGGAATGGCCTAATGCACAATTTGTTTCTCGTGCCTATGTCTTCCAAGGAACTGTGTATTCATCAAGTGAAATGAAATTATCTTTTCATATCTTGAATTTCTAGACTACATAAAAATGTGAGCTTAACATGTGTGTATTTTATGTTCCCATCAGATGTATGATACAGACAGGTCAGGATGCATCACAAAGGAAGAAGTAGCGTCAATGCTTAGAGTAAATATCTCTCACCCTTCCTTTGAAGCCCCGCAGAGTTTCAAGAAATGCTAAGGCAGTACAAAGGTGCAAGATATGTCCATTGATCTGATGGGGACCATCTTGAAGATGCCCTGGCACAAAAATCACAACGATCCACTTACTAGGGGAGCCATACATGTTGATCTATGTTCAACATTTGTGTGTCTCACCTGATATGCAGACCAGCCAGAATTTTGGGACAAGGAGTGTTCATGGCATTCCCCACCTAATGAACAGCCTGGATCTTGTACATGTGTGACCTGAATCTCCTCCTTTCCAGTCTGCCTGCACATGAATCACCTTAGCATTTCTCTGTAGTTTTATGTTGGATATGGTAGAAAACATCTGCTAACTGAAATCCATATAGGCCTTGCCAGAAGACTGCCTTCCAGCAGACATAACAGAACCTGGGAAGCTTGATGAGATTTTCGATCGGATGGATGCCAATAGTGATGGAAAGGTCACGTTCGATGAGTTCAAAGCTGCCATGAAGAGAGACAGTTCCCTCCAAGATGCAGTCCTCTCCTCTTTGCGGCCAATCTAGTTCATCCGTTTCGAAGATTTTGATCAACAATATGCTTCTCTTTCTTTTGATTATTGTTATTCACAATTATTAGATATGCAAAAGATTATACAAAAATGAGAAGGCTTAGTCCTTGGCCAGTTTCATGATGTCTGGTCTGGAATTGTGGGAAGTGAAAACAATAGCCACTCACGTTTCTCTTCAAGCATGCCAATGTGGCATGTATTTCTTTGGTGGGCTCCACCACGAATGTTTTGTGACCCAGGAGTAGGCATGTCTAGTCATCAGGGGCAGGGCATGTGTATCAATTCGAGCTTTTAGAGCAAGTAGTTAATTGTCCTGCGTCAATAAGTAACTATGATGGCCCCACCAAATGGATGGTTGAAATTGTTGACTGGAGTCATTTATTTATAAACAATCTTGACTGTCCATTTTATTTACTATTGGTCATTTGGTTAGAATTGTTGTATCATTGTTATTTTAAATGTTGTTGGGTGTGATTTTAAATGGTTCCTGATGCAGGACAATTAACCACTTACTCTAAAAGCTCAAACTGATAGAGTGTGGCGAATTAATCCCTTTATCTCATAGCCCAGGCCCCACATCCCATGGGTTAGGACCTCAGCTGAACTCCTCTCGTGGGCCCCACTTCACATAGGTTCCGCTTCAGACGAGCCACCTGCCTCACACGGGCCACCCACCCTGAGTGTGCCCTGCATCCCACAGGCCACCCCACTCAAGTCCGGTGTGAAAATGCCCCTACATTAGTTCCTATGAATAGTGTGTTGGATGGAATGCATAATCTAGGTTGATTGATTGGACTATCCTAGTCTTACAACTAGGAGCACTATCAAGTACCGTGCAATGGACTGTTTCCTTTGTACAAATAGGAGAGATGTGAACCCCATATCTCCATTACTCACTGTTTCATATCTCCACTGTCCACCATGTGGTCTGGTTGGAAAGATAATGCACTGAAGAAATAAACTCACTTAAGACAGTTGCTGCATCAATGCAGTTTGCTGTGGGTATGGGTTTCACCTCCTGGCATTCCATGCCCACACTTATCATAAAGCTTGAATAAAACTGGGACAGTACCCACCAAGCCTATCTTAACTGCCATCAGCATACCATCTTGCAGAGCCATATTTCAGCTACTTAATCCAAGTTATTATCGTGCCATAGTTCAGCTATGCTGTTTGTACAAGTTCCCATGGCGTCGCATTCACAAATTTAACTATTACTTTCGTCCTAGTCAAATTGGTGTGTCCATATCTATAGATTTGGAAGAAAAAAAAAGGAGTTTATGGAAAGATAAACATCATCTGATCCATTTACAAATTACACATGGTCTACATTGGCATTTGGTTTAATTTAACATTTGTAAACATCAACTCCATGGAAAAGAAAGATTACAAATTCAATGTCATTGACAAGTCAGTTGCCTGAAAAACAATCAGTGCTCTCTAACCCTCCATTTACAACCAACAGAAGAATCTCGTGAACTAGCAGCAGCTCGCCACTCGCATTTATCGCCACTTATATGGTAAGGTTTGTACCATTGGTGTGCCTTTCAACTTGATATGGATATGTTAGCTCTCCAAAAGTATCTACGGATCATAGACTATGTACTCAACTTCCCAAAGGACATAAGAAAGCTCCACAAAGACAGGTCCATAAGATAGATGGTCACCAAGGATATCCTATAGGCCTATCAAAAATATATAACAAGCATTTTATTTTGGTTACTGCTCACATGGCGTGTGGGCAACATTGTCATACAAACCTAAGAAGCATTAATGATTTTCGATATTACTGAATTCAATTAGATTCAACTTTTCTTGTAGGAAAAAAAAAAAAGCTTTCTTACTTGTTCATAGATGCTTCGATTCTTTGAGTGTTGGCATTCACCAGCTATTGTTGTTTCTCATCTTAGGCATTCTAAGTGTCCACTTCCTGCATGGCGATGTATTAACAGTTGAAAGAACTTGGAGAGTCAGTTCAATATTAGATACATATGTGAGAACTTACAGAAGTTATTAAAAAATGCAATTAGAAGGGAAGTAAAGTTCCTGGCATTAATGCTCCATTACAACCAAGAATGGAATATGGGAATAGGAGAACAAGATGAAGAGAGAATGTAATTGTTAAGGTTACCTAATGCAAGTCGAGAGATATTTCCTCAATGTGGAAAGATCTTTATATGGTCATTCTCCATCGTGGGGATGCTTGCTATCATCAGTCAGTCATCGCTTCCCTCCTTTTGGCCCGTTCCTTTAATATGAGAAGTGAGAGATGGATGCCTGATGTAGCTCACCAACATCATGGCATTGTTTTTGTTTATCATCAGCTGCAATGTAGTAGACAATGCCTCATTTGCTTCGTCACTCAAATCCAACGAAAACACATTCTAGGAAACTAAGTATCCTCATAGTAAAGAAAAATACAAAAACAAAATGCTGATTTTTGTCGTAGATGTCTTAGATGTGAATTAAGAAAAAATATGGCAGTTTGATGGAATGTGAAAGGTAAGATGAAAATCTAATGTTTAAACACATTGTAGAAAGACAAGGAGAGCCCTGACAGTACCAAGGAAGCTAATGTGCTTCTTGCACTGAAAACAGGGGAACCTTGCTTTTCTTTTTCTTTTTGGCATAAATATAACAAATGAGTGAACAACTTCTTGTTAGTTTTTGGTTTAACAGGTAAATGTTCTCTGCTGAGTTCCACGCTTGTTTCCCTTATCGCTTTCTGATCTAAGGCTTGCCTAGCTCGATATAGAAACACCTAGCAAACATTTACTTATTTGTATTATTTTTCAAAAACAGCCCATACAATGAATACAATTAGATGAATGCTGCTTGAGGTACACAGGAGCAGTGCATGACAGGTAAAGGCACACTATGCTAATGCTCAAGCCCAAAAATCATATTGGTCTACTCTATAGGTGGCCCACATTTGAATGAGAAAAATGGACCATTGGAAGAAATGAGGAATGGCCCATATTCAATGTACATGCACGGCCCATCTGATGAGTTAACCAGCCTAATGTTTGTTTTAGGGCTTGATGATAGTTTTCCCTACCAGATGAATGCCCAATTGCCCATCTCTATGACACATATCCTAAGTTGGCATGTGTGCTGTGAACAACCTACATCCGCATGAGCAATTCCAATTAGAAATGATGACTGGCCAAGCGTTAACTGCATAAACAACAAATGAAATAATAGGACATTAGAGAAAACTTATGGCTCCATCAAAAGAAATATAACAAAATAATGCCAATATATCTATGAAATTATCTTAATTGAGAATGGAAAAGGAATTATAGGAGCAGACAGAAGCTTTCACATTGTTCATGTTGCCTTTATTGTTATGAGTGGGGGGAGAGGAAAGCTTGATGGAGGTGTGATGCAGCACATTCACATGTATGGACTGTCATGTAGATCCACACTAGTTCAGGGGTCTCTCATGTTCATCTCCTCCTCACCCCTCCCTTAAGCTGCATGCACGGTTTATAGCTTGGTTCTTTCTTCGACAAAATTCAAGCTATCTTGCAAAAGAAATAAGAATATATTAGTTGGGATGTGCGGCAGTTAGACGCATGGGGCAGAGGGCTTGACTAAGGATAAGATCATGTTTTTATGTTAGATGTGCTTCATTAGACATGAACCATCAAAACCAAATAAAGATAATGATTAAAAAAATAGCCCTCCTCTTATAAAGTCAAAAGTACTATAATAGATATCTTAAATAATAATTCACATTACATGCATCACTATGGCTGAAAAATGTAAAAGTTGTGGAGAAGAATGGATAAAAACGTCAGCCAAGCATGAACTCTTTGTTAACCAACAACAAAAAACCATGCATGTATTTGATGTTTATCAAGGCTCACATACCAAACTTACTACCTTTTTCATTAGAATTTGGACTTTTTGAGTTATGCATGAGAACCATTACACTCATACTATAGTGTGATCATTTTTCTCATAAAACAAGCACATTTGACAAATAACATCCAGATTTTGAAGCATAGTTCTTAAACTCGCTAACTTCAATCGAAACTCAGCCGAGCCACCCTGACTTGGCAAGATATTGAACTGAATTGACAGGAACTCAGTTTCAGAAGTGGCTTGGTTCCAACTCAGACTCTCAAAGAGACTCATTGAGTCAACCGTTGACTCGATTGACTCAACGTGACTCATGGTGACTCCAACTGAGTCACTCCCCTTGTTAAAGAGTTTATTAAAATGAATATGGAAAGGCTGGTGTGAATCAGCCATTTGTGATCCCTTAACATGCATCATATTCAGTGTCTAGGTCTTTTTTTATTATTATCTGTTTCATATTATTTACATGTTAAACAAAAGTATTATTTACTACCAATCTTAATATATATTTTTTATTTTATAATTATTAGATATTGAGTGAAGTTGGGTTGAGTTTTCGAGTCTACTGGAAAAGACTGAACATCAAGTCAAGTTTTTGGGATTTTAAACTATATTTTGAACAAGACATCCATTCTGCCATCCAAATGAAAATCCATTTTGTGGAATCCCCTGAATTCTTGAAACCTGTTATTTGGCAATGGCCCATCAAACTTAGTATTCCTGTACCAACTGTTTGGCATTGTAAAATTTCGAGCATGAACAAGAAAGTAAATGGAGCAATACACAACCAAACAGTAAAATACAATGGCAGATCAATTCCTTGAACATAAGTATAGCACATAAAACCCATTTGATTAATTGTAACAAGCATAACAGTTAATATCTCAGACTTGAATAGCTGCTTAATATGTATTCTGAAATAAATACAACAGATGACATGTAGTTGGGCTCCCTGGCACACAAGCTTAGCAAACCTCTAAATAAGAACTCAGGTAATGCGGACGTGTATTTTAGTTCTATTTATTTACATTGATTGTAGGTAATTATGATAAGAGGTTAGTTAATCCCACGCGTACAGCCAAGCACATCTATGTGCAAAGACGTGCAAATTCAGAGCATGTATTAGACATCCAGGCCTTCCATCATGTGATCCCCACCAAGTAGGTGCCCTAGCCCAAAAGCCATGCCAGTCTATACATCAGGATGTTTTAGCCCTCTGTTTGTTTTTACATTGTGGCCCACACGAGTGGACCAGATTGATTATTTGGCCAGAAGATAAAATAGCATCCCCCACTTCCTGCAAAGCTTGAATATTACATATGTGCCAAGTTAGCACGTGTGCTTGCTTGTGGATCCATAGGGCTCCACACACTTGCTGCCTTCATCACAAAAATACAAAACAGGATATATTGTATACAGAGTTTTGCTATTCCACATGCCGTTGCATGTTCCAATATGAAAAATGCATGTGAGATCTGAGCTTACAATCAAATAGATTGCCACAAGGGCACCATATTCCAGGAGCCCAAACTATGTGATTGAATAAATCCTCCTTTTTCTCATGTAGGTCTAGGGATCCTTCTACTTCCCCTTCCCCTTTTGGTCCAAAAATCTGGGCTTTCACTCAGTTTAGCTAAGGGCATGAAAAATGGCTAACTATATAACATGATTCAATACTACATAATAGTTTTTTTTTTTTTTTCAATCACAAAAACCAAAAACATCAAAGTAGGTCTAAATGATTTTAAACCTCTATCTGTCATTCCGTCCCTTGTTTTGTATACCATGGCCCACATTAGATGATTTAAGACCTGTGGGCCATCTCATGGAGAGCTTGATCTTGTACACGTGCGATATTTGCAAGTGCAATGGCATGTCCACAAGCACAGTTATAAACACGAGCGGGTTATTGAACCTCATGATAGCAAAATCAATTCAATAATTTACTTGTTTTAAATGCCATGGTGTGTTTTGATTATTTAAAACTTAGTTTTTAACATTCAGTTTAAGCCGTGAAAATGGTTATGTATATATCACATGATTCAATGCTAGAATTTTTTTTAATCACAAAAAACAATAAAATAATCATTTAAAAAAATTCCAATGAATTAAAAAAAAAAAATCATTTTTTGTCTATCTATTTCAATTTTTAAATATCAATGAAATCCTATTAAACA
Organism: Magnolia sinica; assembly: GCF_029962835.1. Taxonomy (NCBI): domain Eukaryota; kingdom Viridiplantae; phylum Streptophyta; class Magnoliopsida; order Magnoliales; family Magnoliaceae; genus Magnolia; species Magnolia sinica. The sequence goes on along the minus strand of NC_080587.1, from coordinate 8,690,496 downwards.
ATAGAACAGCGGGAAAGAAACAAAATCCCTCAAGACATTGAATAGGAATCCCCAATACAAAGAGAAGATAACAAAATAAATCAAGGCAATGGATAAGAGTCACTAATAAAAGATATCTATGGACCCCTTTGCAAGAGAGTCAACAACACAATTAAACCAACTACTGGGAATATACACATTAAATTTCCAAGAAGCAAGATCACAACCTTAACTCATTCAAAATAGAGCTCGGCTTCGAAGCAAGAATGCACTTTCCAAAGGCCAAGAAAATCTCCACATCATTTGTAATAGCCAAGAATTCCCTCCTTCAATAACCACTTTCATCCTTAAATATATCTCTAATCCTGAAAGGCCCAGGGTTACCAAAATAAAATAATTTTATCAGTATTAAGGAACCATCATATAACAATTTAAGAAATCATCCTGAGAACTGATTACCCACAAGCAAGTTACCACAACTTATGGTGTTGTATCTTGTCGACATGGTAGATTCCAGCTGTTTATAATTGACACCATTACTATGAAAATGGTAGGCATCACCATGAAGATTACCAGGCACAGAAATCAGGCTGGTCCACTCATCAGATGGGCCACAACATTGGAATGCACACCTAGTGATCTGATCAGCCTGGTTTTTGAGAAGGGAGGCCTATAGTTTTTCATAGTACTGATTTCCTACACAAATGGCATTTTGGCGGTAAAGATGTTGTAGTACAAGAACTAGTCCTGTTGTTGCTGGTAGGTGATCAATTATCAATCATCTTCCCCGGACTACTCAATAGGATGTGATGATCAAAACCAAAGTTACACACACACACAGAGAGAGAGAGAGAGAGAGAGAGAGAGAGAGAGAGAGAGAGAGAGAGAGAGAGAGAGAGAGAGAGAGCAACAAGCATTCAAACATGTCTAGGAAACACATCAGCAAAAAGATCAAGTTAAATATAAAGAAAAAAGCGTAGAAAATTTGATTATTAATACAGTGACAGTTCAGCACTAAATGAGATTTCCTATCAAGGCTTGCCCATTCACCCCATGATATGTTGATCCAAACTATACATCTAGAAGGTCCCATAATATATGGCCGCCCCCATGAGAGAAATATAACTGATATCACATCTTCAAGTTCGCATAACATATAGACCATTGTTTCAAGTTGCTTTTAGGTAAGGAAGACTTTCCATGTACGGACCATCTTCAGATGGAACTTCTGGATGAACAATTTGAATCATCACATGGTGGATCAGAAGGGGAGAGAGCCCTGTTAGCAAACCTAAAATCATGTAAACATGACGTTCCATTGTGATATGAACTTCCAAAACTCAGCGTCATCCACACACCAGTTGCGCCACTTTTGTAACAAAAAATTAGAAACTTTGCAAAGAAAATAACTATTGATTCACATTCAACATATGCGTGTCACCTACCTAATAAGTAGACTGGCCTGATTTTTAGTTCAACAACCAGCTTTCTTGCTCAGGCTCACACAAGTGCACCACATTGGCATGTTTGCTGCTAGGCTCCTTATTCATTTGGAGGAGTTCCATTCCCATTTCACAATGAAATGATGGTGTTTAAATGATCTGTTTGCCAAACATATCAGTTAACCACAAAAGGCAATCCAGGAACCATATGATGCATCTACCAAAAAAATTCAGGTAGTTGACAATGCTAAGACAGAATTTGCATAATGGACAAATAGTTCCATGGAATTTACTTCATTATAGGGTATGTACAATCATGGTAAGTGCATTATTTGATAATAACATCCTTCATTGTATGATTGTTCAGCATGTAATTCTTGTCATTCCAACAATCTGATCATTGCAATGTCCATAAAGGATGATTGGCCTGCCTGTTTGGATTGGTGGAATCCAAAAAAAAACTGTGGCAAAGAAAGAGTTTTCTGCTAATGTGATGTTTTCTGTTTGTTGCGACAATAAAGTTACATGTGAGAAGCTATTTTCTTTTCTACAGTTTTCCTAGAAAAGAGTGTTTTCATTTTCTTCCAAAGACTTTGATTATCCACATTTCCACACTTTTTGAGAGGCAAATATCACTTTTTGATCAGTGATCATTCCACATTTCCATTAGGGGGCGTTCGGATCGTAAGTGACTTAAGATAAGCTACTTATGCATCAAGTAGCTTATCTTAGTTTCTACTTATTAAGCAGATAAGCATGTTTGGTTAACAACATATTCATCATCTTCTCCTCTCTTTCATCTCTCCTGATGTGTCTCTTTAGTAACTATGAAAGGTAGAAAAGGTAAAAAAGTTAAGTGATGTGATTTTAAATAAAAAAAGTTACTTATCTAATTATAAACCAAACTTATCTGAAATAAGTTAATTAACTACTGTTGTAAGTAGAAAAAGTAACTTATTTGGTGGTATCCAAACGGGCCATTAAAATCATGGAAAGTAACATAGACAACCTTTTACGATTCTTTTCCATGGATTTCCTCATCCATTATTTTCCTCAGATGTGGAATTTTCCTTTCAATTCTACTCTTTGGACTCCATCAATTCAAACAAGCCTAAAATATTGTTAGATTAAATAATGTAACAAAAATACTATAAACAGCATGATTTTTCACATTTAAAATTTTATTTCTATCAGAGCCAGACCTTAGTGACTTAATTTCACTCCAACATATATTTAAAATTAATAATCTTAAAGTTAATTACCTTAGATTTGAACTGATCATTTGCAGTGTAACTTCAACCATGCAAGCATTCAAGGTAGCATTAGCCTTAGATTATCATGAGCTCCTGAATTGTCTCTGGTATTAGATGCCCATGTGTGGCTCCATCGCACTCCTGAAGAAGTACAATTAATTAAAATGATAATACGTCTACTGAGAGTTAGTTAAGCATTTTTAGTACACAGTGTCTTGACTAAAGGAAAGCACGTAAGATTGCCTTTTGGTCAGTTGAAATGACTGAAGTGACCTCTATTTTTTTGGGAGTTTTACCGCAAAATTCTTGAGGAATCTATATTTTACCAAATAAAGCCTCTACAATTAAAAATTATGAGGTGATGCATTTTGAGGGATGAAATTACAAAAATACTCTCATTTTTTCTTTAGTAAGTAGTGAAACTCGGTACTTGTAGGCCCATGTAGTATATTTATAACATCCAAACCATCCAAAATATGCACCACACCATGGTGATAACATGACCAAAATATCAGGTCAATCATATTAGCGGATGGGCTACACTTAAATTGAGAATTTTGAATGCTGTACATTTTTTTTTTTTTTTTTTGGATTAGCCCACCTTATGGTTGGATTTTTCATATTTTTACTCAGTATAATAATAATATTTGTGTGCAGATGTTGGAGGGTTGGATGTGAGACACATACCACATGGACCCCACAACTTTTGATTCTCCACTTTGTTGTAAAAAAAAAAGGCAAAGGTGAGCAATATTGTAATTTCTTCTCTTAAAAAGCATTTCCCAATAATAAACATAAGCTTGATCCAAAGCTTTCTGGGCCTCTAAGAAGTTTTTAATTGTGGGTGCTTAAAGAGCACTATTTCCTTGGTCCACCTGAGATTTGGACGTGACTTAATTTTTGAATCATGCTATAAAATGATATTGGAAATAAATCCATAGAGCACTGACCGATAGCCCCTTGCTACCAACAACTTTCAACAATAAACACCTCATAAATATGGTATTTACATTTAAGTAATTGAGATAAATCATTAAGGATGGGCATTTTTATCATTTAATGAAAAACACGACATAAGGTGCCCCTTGACAATTACCTTGATCAGTGAGGTAGTTTAATGCGAAGATAATTTTAGAAAAGTACTGAGATGTAAATAAAGTCTTAATATTGTAGTATTTTATAAAATTCCCAATCATATTATTAGTAAGGAGCTTTCCAGTAAAAATGCCTGACTAATAAAGCACAGATAAGTTTTGAGTGAGAAGTGGTGCTTACAATCCTAAATGGGGGCAGCCTCGCCAATCTGAATACGTGGGATGCGTGATATGTAGTGCCAATCCTCGCCTTTCTCCTTCTCGCATCGCTTCTCTAATTGGGGGCATCGTATGATTCTTAGACTTTGGAGATTTGTTAGGAGTTGCAACCCTGATGGCAAACACTCCAATTGAGGACATTCGTAAATTCTCAAATCTTGAAGCGAGGACAGGTTTCCTATCCACTCCGGCAGAATCATTCCACCGATTGATAGATATTCCAGTGTTGTGACATGTCGTAGCCCTTCTGGCAAACATGTCAACTTCTGACACTTCCTGATGCTGAGTTGTCGAAGGGAAGTAAGGCGTTGCATACCCTCTGGCAAACATGTCAACTTCTGACAGCTCTTGATGGTGAGGTGTTGAAGGGAAGTAAGGTGTTGCATACCCTCTGGTAAATATGCCAGCTCCGGACAATCAGTAATACTCAACCCTTCTAAAGCAGTGAGGTGTTGCGGTCCCCCTATCAAACTCGTTAAGCTTTGACACCCGAGGATTGATAGAGATTGAAGAGAGCTCAAGCCTTGTAGTCTCAAGGACGTTATACCATCGCACCCCTCAATCCACAAAGAACGGAGAGAGGCGAGGTTTTGTAACTCCTCTGGCAAACACTCCAATTGAGGACAATTGTAAAGTTCCAAAGATCGAAGCGATGACAGGTTTCCTATCCACTCCGGCAGAGCCGTTAGACTTGGACAGTCACACATTAGATCTTCCAGTGTTGTGACATGTCGTAGCCCTTCCGGCAAACATGTCAACTTCTCACAGCCCAGTATGGTGAGTTTTCGAAGGGAAGTAAGGTGTTGCATACCCTCTGGTAAATATTCCAGCTCCCGACAATTAATAATTTCCAAGGAATGTAAGGCAGTGAGGTGTTGCAGTCCTCCTATCAAACTCGTTAAGCTTTGACACCCGTCGATGGATAGAGATTGAAGAGAGCTCAAGCCTTGTAGTCTCAAGGACGTTAGAGTATTGCACTCTGCAATCAACAGCTTCCGGAGAGAGGTGAGGTTTTGTAACTCCTCTGGCAAAGATACCAACATACTGCAGCCCCCAATAAACAGATCCTCTAAAGCAGCAAGGTTTGCCACTGTACCTAACAACATCTCATTACCATCCGTCAATTCCAATTCTTTTAGAGATGGCAGGCATGGAAGTGTTGTTAACTTTGGACATCCCCTGACAGTTAATCGGTTAAGGCAGGAGAGTACTCTTCCATTGGATCCTGACCACTCCTCTAAATTAGGCATTTCTAGGATGGCGAGTTCTTTCAGTGATGGGAATGCCTCTGTGACATCATTGCCGCCATAGAAATGGTTGCCAATAGATTTCACGGCATCCATTCCTTGTATCACAAGAACCTTCAGGAATGGTAAGTGGCCGAGCGGGGGGAGTTGTTCGCATCTTCTGCAATTAATCACTGAAACTTCAATCAGATTTGGAAGTGATGAAGAACACATCCAACGCGGAAATCTGACACCCATGTACTCTCTCACAGTCAACCTTTTGAGATTTTGATGTGGTCGGAGACCTTCAAGGGTTTGCTCGACATTTCCTTCCAACTGAAGATCAATATCCTGACCCCATGAAAAGCGTAACTCACAAAGGTTCGGCTTATCCTTCAAGTTTGCTTCCTGGGCATCTGCTGCACACATCACATTCTCGAGGTTTTGAATAGTCAATTCTCCTCCAAGGTTTAGACCTTGCAGCTCTCTTATACCACATCTACTATCCTTACCAACTATGAATATTGGCAAGGTCTGAAGGAACTTTAATTCTCCCATATTAGCTGGCATATGGGTCAATCGATCACACAAACCAATTTCAAGATGTCTTAGGCTAGTCATTTTGCTCATGTCCCTGGGTAACTCTACAAGATCATAACTCCTCCAGAGTCTCAAGGTTTGCAAATGGTGAAGGGTGCAAATGGATTCAGGAAGGGCTCGTATTTCAGTAATAGGCAGCTCGAGGTATCTTAAGTGCTTCAACTTGCTGATTGAAACCAACAACTCCATGGTGACATTCATACAGTTTAAATCGAGCACACGTAAGAACATAAAATGTACCAGAACATTATGAGAAATGCTGAAATACCAATTTGAAAGCACAAGCAGCGTTCGCAAATGGTTTGCTGTCGTTGAGGGCTCTGGGTCTGTTCGGACACATGTGTTATCCCCGCAATCCAACAACAAACGACGAGATCTGTTAGGGATACTCAGTACCGCATTCTTTTCCTGCACAATCGAGTATTCATTCCCAGCAACAGAGCATGCAAGATCATGCACGAGGTCATGCATCTTGCACCATACGATATTCCCATCTTCATTTTTGTGAACATCTTGAAAGAAGGACCGACATAATAGATTATTGAAATACTCTCCACCGACGTCTTCTATTTGCTGACTTCTGCCTGATGATTTAATAAAACCTTCTGCCATCCATAGTCGGATTAGCTTCTCCTTCTTGATTTGATAATCTTTTGGAAATATTGAGCAGTATGCAAAACATTGCTTCAAATGTGGTGGAAGATGATAATAACTCAACCTCAAAGCAGGTAAAATGTGATTATCTTCTTCGGCTAGTTTCCAAATGTCACTTTCTTTAACAAACAACCACTCTCTTTCCTCTGTTTTGGAGTGCATCAAGCTTCCGAGCGCCTTCGCCGCCAAAGGGACGCCCCCACACTTCTTCACAATTTCCTGTCCGAGCATTATAAGGTTTGGATATTCTTGTCTTCCATGCCCAAACGCCCGCTGCTTGAACAGAGACCAACAATCATCGTCTGATAATCTTGCCAAATGCTGTGAAGGGAGAGTGCCCATGATTAAAGCAACTTTTTCACTACGGGTAGTTATTATGATTTTACTACCCGCTGCACCTCCTCTGAGAAATTGTTTCAACCGATCCCAATTCACAGGATTTTCTTCCCAGACATCATCCAACACAAGTAAAAACTTCTTCTCCCTCAGCAATTCTCTTAGGCGATGCTGCAGCTGATCCATGCTTTGGAGATCACATTTGCTACGGGTTGCTGACTCTATGATATCTTTTGTTACCTTACTCAGACTGAAATCGTCCGACACACAAACCCACATTCTTAATACAAAATGCGTTGCTACCCTCACGTCACTGTAAGCTAACTGAGCGAGTGTGGTCTTCCCAAGGCCCCCCATACCGACTATGGGGATGACTGTAACATCCTCTCCGTTATCGTTGCTAATCAGTAATTCCATTACCCTTCTTTTATCTTCTTCCCTTCCATAAACATCTGATTCGATTACAAATGAATCAGTTGGTTCTCGGCCTTTAATATCAGACACCCGTTCTCCCCCTATCAAATGGAATTGAGACCTCTCTTCAGCAATCTTATCTAATCTCTGCCCTATCTCCTTTATCTTATCTGCCATATTTGAACGGGAAACCAGGTTCGATGCTGAAAAGGTGCCGATCTGCAATTTTCTGCGTTTAGCTTCCACTTTTGTTTCTGCGTCTGCTTCAATTATTGTGAACTCATCCAATATGTCATCTGCATCATAAACCACATCTTTAAGCTTTCCCAGCCAATTCTGTAACGCCTTACTCTTTACTGGCTGCTGCTCCGCATCTTCAAGCACTGCTTGTATCGTTGATAACCTGCTTCTTAGATTTTCCATCTCATTGTGAAAACCCCATAACAGTTTACACTTTTCTAGAATTGGCGATGCTAGTTTTTCAATAACTAGTTGAAGAAAGCCAGATACAACTGCTTCTGCCATTCCTTGTTCCTAACAGGAAATCACAAGGAAAAAAATTAGAGATGTTCAAAGTAAGGGAAAGAGAAGGATCTCAAGATCACATACAAGATTATCCACCTCTATCATTGCCTATATATGTTCCATCTATCATATCCTCTTCTATTATTGCCTGTTCAAATTCCATCTATCTTAGATTCTTCACTATATAATAAGCCAATGAGAGCCCAACACGTGAGTTGACATAATTGGCCGTCTTCAGCTTAAGTGTGGCTCATGTTTGTTGATTAGGATTGTTGGTCTGGTGGGCCACTATGCAGATGGTTCCAATTGCCCGGTATGTGCATTTTTTTATGGAAACTGCTGGTGATTTTCTCTAGTATTGATTTGACAGGATGACCTTGACAAAATCTCGTTCTACGTGCGTTTTTTATTACTAACATCTCAAGGGCTTGTTTGGATATGAAAGGAAAGAAAACAATCCCGTGAAACTAACTTGTAGTTGTTTGTTAAGTCTTTTTTAAAAAAAAATAATTTATGTGAAACATCTTTTGTCATTTTCTATCTTTATTGAAAACTATTTTTAATGCATTCTCACACATCCACTCATTTGAAGGGAGGCCATTTTCCCACTATGGAAGGAAAATGGAGTCAAACTCAAATGTGGCACCATCTATCTTCATTGTGCCCCACACCTGCCACTGCGCCACATGTTCTACCATTCTATCTTTTCTTGTAACCCACATGTGAAAAGCATCCTGCATGTGCCAATGTGCACAAGTTCGCAAAGGGCCCACATGTGTCAAATGTGCGAATGCATGTCTTGTGCTACATGTGCCACCATATACGACCTCAAGCACCTCACATGTGCCACATGTGCTGTATTTCAGCTTCAATGCTTGCATATGCCACATTTACTGCATGTTTATTATCCACCTTCAAGTATCCCACATGCACTAATCATTGCTATGATTTAGCTCCAAGCACCCATATATGCCACAATGTTGCATATCTAGGGGGGCATTTGGATGGTAAGTAACTTTAGATAAGTAACTCATTTTAGTTTCTACCTATTCAGTAGATAAGTACGCTTGGTAAACAGCATACTTATCAGCCAAAAATTAGAAAATCATGTTTGGCTTCGAACATCATAAGTAATTATCCCTCAAGTCTATTTGGTCTCCCTCACGTCCACCATCCATCATGTGGGGCCAACTTTTGACGTAGATCGTTCATTGTGTGGGTCCCACCTTTGATGTGGCCCATTCATCATTAGGGGATGACCTTTAAGGGCGTTTAAGATAAGCTACTTAATCCTCAAGTAGTTTAACTTGGTTTCTACTTACTAAGATAAAGTGATTAAGTAACATTAAGTAAAAATGTTACATATAATTGATCACAAACCAAACGCACTTATCTATTGTTGTAAGTAGAAAAGGTAGCTTATTTGGTGGTATCCAAATGGGCCTTAATGTGCACCGTTCATTATAGGGCCCACCTTTGATGTTTGTCATCCATCATGTGGGGCCCACCTTCAATATCCACTGCCCATCATGCGGAGCCCACCTTTGATGTGGACCATCAACCATGTGAGCCCCACCTCTGATGTGGGTTGTCCATCATGCGGGGTCTACCTTGGATATGGGCCACTCATTATTAGGGCGGAGCTTTGATGTGGATCATCCATCATGTGAGACCCACCATTATTAATTAGCCATCATGCGAAGCCCGCTTTTGATGTGGACTATCTATCATGTGGGCCCCACCTTCAATGTGGGTTGCCAATCATGCAGGGCTCGCCTTGGATATTAGCCATTCATCATTAGGGGCTGACCTTTGTCCATCATGTGGGGCTAGCTTGAATGTCCACTGCACATCATGTAGATCCCACCTTTGATGTAGACCATCCATTATGTAAGTTCGACCTTTGAAGTGAGTTGTCTATCATGCCAACTCACTTTGGATGTGGGTTATTTATCATAATGGGCCAACCATTGATGTGGACCATCCATTAGGTGGGCCCACATCAATATGGGGTCATCTAAATGTGGGACCCACTTGTTTACAACCATCCTGACACGACCACTAGCTAAGCCTAGCTCGAACTCGGCTCTGCTCGGTCCTCAAGCTTGACTGGCCAGCTCGGCTTGGTTCGGTCAGCAGCTCGAGCCAGTTCGAGCCGAGTTTGAGCCAAGATCGAGCCTCTACGGTATTTTCTTAAACGCATGGAGTGCACCTTCAACTTCTCATGGAATGTAAAGCAGCAACATCGATTTACAGGTATTTCATCAAATACTCAGTAGGCAACATATAAATCAAGATACAAGGGTATTTGTTTCATATCCATACCTTCCTTGCCACAAGCCGACCCTTTGTTGAGTCATGTCATCAAACACTTGCTGAGCAGCATCAATATCAAAATAACAAAGTCACCAAACAAGCTCGATCTGAGTTCGATTCGAGTTGGGGTTCGATCCAAGTCTAGTCGAGCTCAGGCAAGCTCAAAAAATCAGCTTGACTCGGCTTGAACTCAGCTTTGAACTGAGTCGAATCAAGCTTTTTTGAGTCGAGTCGAGCGAGTTAACCGAGATAACTCGGTTCGTGTACAGCTCTATCCACACATACCAATAAGATGCCACCATATGTCAACGCTTCCTATTAAATGATGGACGAAATTCTAGTCACATACCAAGGATATCTTTTGCCCCATATCCTTCGGTGGCACATCAGCTGCCAAAAGCAGACTGACACAAAATTGTATGCCGGTTTGTAGATAAAACACTGTGACGAATGACATGTAGTCATTATACAAGTGACATGTGTGATCGAAGCAGTGTGCACAACAAGTCTATAAAGACCTACCGAGATAGCGATAATATCGCAAATTGGATATGCTCGGCAAGGCTGTCTTACATAATCTTGCTAAAAATGAGAGATCCTCCTAGAGACGATTGATGCTCTCGCGACGATTAAGAAAGTTCGAGAAATGGTTTCTTCTCAAAGAAATCAAAGACACTGTAAGGAATCTGGACATAATGAGATTGATCCCACAATGTCTGCGGATCTCTATAGTCATGCTAGTAAGGAGATCTAAAATCAATTTTGTATTGTAGCCTTGGAGACCTCATTGGCAAGTCTGGGATGATTATGAAACAACTATGCGTCATGATCACCAAGGATCTTGGATCAACAAGAAAATCCAGTGAGGGTTTGCTTCCTCCCGATCTATATAAGGAGCACATGATGAAGAACTAAGGACCCCATGCCAAACATATTCTCTCATACATAGAGCAACGTTACTTATTTTAATTGAGATTCCTCCACTTCTATCCAACTACGCTATAGAACGTCTAATGTTTAGGTTAGCTTAGATTGTTACTATATAGTGGCTTCACTACAGTACAGTTAGGAGTGTTATAAATATTCACAACCTCCAGTCATTGGATTCCCAATTAACCGACTCCTTATTTGGAAGATTAAACCATTAGTTATATCCTATTGACCACTTAACTCGATTTTTTATTCACACAGGTGATCGCAGGTATTTATCTTTTGTTTCTCTGATTTTATTGTTCATTTGTTGATTGTACTAAGCTTGAAATATACATTAATAAAACCAACATTGTTAGCCTTTAGTTTTAATCTTTTCTATCCATCATTGTTCTATTAAAAAATACAAACCCTACTATCACCATTCAGAGAAAAGTCCTTAATGTAAGGCAAAAAGAATCCATTCACAAGGATAAACCCCTATCCTTTTGAATTGCTTGATTGCTATAGCAATTGGTGGATGAGAAGGTGCTTAATTCCACGAATTCATGAAATTTAATTGGTATGTCCTAGCGTTGGGGTCACTAGTGTTCAATCAAACTCAAGTCGAGTATGACTCTGGCATACCTGCACTAACCTAACTACACACGTTTAATCGAATACGGGCCTTTGTTAACATATGTGGCCTCGTATTTGATTGAATTATGAGAAACATATTTTTTGAAATGCTTGATGGGACATGGTATACTATCTTTAGTATTCTTCAATAGAGCAAGATGCCTCCTAAATCGAAAAAGGATAGTTCTATCCCTTACACTATAGAACAGCCATAAGACAAAGGACTGTGCATTAAACCCATCAACGTGGACGCATGATTCTCTTCTCAACTAGTCTTCAGAGATGTCGCTATGCGCTTCCTTCAGATGCAAGGACACATAAGGTAGATCACAGAGGGCATTTAGATAAAAGTAGAGACATTCAAAAGGGCAATCGAAAGTTTCTTTGAGTGGCTTTTGACATCATGAATATTCAACCTGCTCCCAATCTCCCTTTGGATTTGAAAGCAAAACAACCGACCAAGCTCCCTACAAGGGTCAGCTAGACCAAACTCCAAGGTCATCCTATACCATTGGTGGCGAGGAGAAACGACCAAAATGGCCGACCTTACAACCAATCAAAATTCGTTGCCTAAAACCTATGTATACCTAAGGGGTAACTCCAAGCATGCATAGATAATCTTGGGGAGAAGTTGGCCACTTGGCCAATGCTGCACAATTACTACACGATGGCCAAGAACCAAGGGGAGAAACCTCTAATCACACTGACCATTTAGCAAGGCTAATAGAAGGTTGATATACCCGAAAGTAACCTCTGAATATCACACCAACCATTTAACAAGGCTACAGAGGGTTGAGATACCCGAGAGCAACCTCTGATCCCACCACCTCCTCGATCGTTGATCAAGTGATACAAAGGTCATACCTTGCGCTGCTGGAATGACTGCTCGGCCAAGACGATGACATAGGATTCATTTAGGAGTACAACATCTAGCTAAACGGTTGGCGAATTGCCTGACCAATGTACAGGAAATCCTATCCTAACTGGGTATATTAATACTTTGAGTTACCTACAGGTTTCAGGTTCCCTGAGTATATCCTATTCTTCAAAAAGGGTGAGACTTCCACGTTTTAGCATATCGATTGCTTCACCATGTAATGTGGTGAAGTATTGCATTATGATTTCTTGAAATTGGGGTTGTTTGGGAATTCCTTGATGGGAGCAGCCTTTACATGGTACATAAACCTCATGATCAATTCAATCCAAACCTGGCTTGATATGGAGGAGAGGTTTCATATGCAATTCCCCTGAATCAACCCAGAGGTTTTAATGGCCATTTGTCAAAACTTTGCCAGTTGCCTGTAAAAATGGTCGAGCAATGTTGGGGATTTGTGTTGCGGAATCACACAGATCTAGATCTAGGATAACAATCCAAGAGCACTAAGCAAATACAAGAGAACACAGATTCAACGTGGAAAACCCTTTCGGGAAAAAACCATGACACAAAGTGACAAATCTTCACTATATATGAAAATAGAAATTACAAAGAGAGAAGACTTACCCGATTCGAACAACCTCGAATCTCACCCTTGCTACACCCTTTAGAAACCCTAAAACCCTTTTAAGAACCCTTGGAACCCTTTTAGAAAGCCTTAGAATCCCTTAGAATAATACTTCCTAATCCCATTTACACCCATATATAGTTTTAGGAAGAATCCCAAACAAAATCAGAAAGAATCATAAATGAAATCGGAAACAAATCCCGCACTTTCGCAGTTGTGCAAAAAATCTGTGCAGAATTTAATTAGATGTAAGACATCAAATACAACAATCAATTCATCAGTTGTTTCAAAAGTGCTAAAAATTAGTACTCAGTGATCCTTCACGAAGTTGAATTCACCAGACTCACCTTAAAAGACATGAACTTTGAGCTTCATAAGAAGTTTGAGGGCATACATTTTGGTGACTTGTTTGAGCTGTCAATTAGAACCACATGATACTAGTGGATTTTCTAAGGGGAGAAACACCATCACGTGGCATGTTTTATCACGAACTGAATTATGAACTAGACATGGCGGAAATAACCCCCACACAACTGTGCGAAGACCACGAAGTTGACTATGAAGTGGTTGTGGCGGAGGTAATTGGCAAATGCCCCTACGAGGGTCTGACCTTGTAATGGCCCGAGATTAAAGCCTCTACGGGTGTTAACCCCTAAAAAGGTGCCCCCGAGTCGAAGAGATCTTTGACCTCCAATTGGAAGTCAAATTTATTAAAATCCCGGATTACCAAAAGGTCCCATCAGCTGAGGAATTGAAAATGGATGTGTATTGCAAGTGACATGGTACTAAATCTCATTCTGCTAAGAATCGTGTCGTTTTCAGGAACATCATATGGGAGAACATTGACAAAAAGCCTTCTTAAGTTTTACACGATAAGGGCAATGGGGATTGATCGTGATCCCTTTTTTGAAATGACTGATGCAAATATTATTCAAGCCAATATAGCAATAATCGATTGTCAACAAGAAGCAACAGTGCAGCATCCTTTGCAACAACCTTCCCAAATGACAAATCAGCAACCAACCGTTCCATTACAGATGTCACAACCCAGGAATCGGCCAGTCATTATTAAGGACAAAGGCATCTCGTTGGCAACCGTCGTGGCCATGGGAAATGTAACAACGAAGTCTCCCTTAGCCATGAACAGCAAGTCATCTGCAGGAGCCACCATTTGCTGACTGGGGTCAACTTAAGGATAAAGGAAAGGCTTCGATGATAACTCCTTTCCTAGCTAGGAGGGTCAAGTGTTGCTAAGCCTTCCACGAAAGCTACTGAGCATGTCCTTCCCTACGGCACACCACACCTCTAACTCTTAGAATTTCTAACATTACTGTGATTGCTACTGCACATTTTTGGCTTATAGGTGCGGTCCACCGAATGGACAGACTGGATCGCCCGCAAGCATGTCGAGTAAGAGAACAGAGGAATTTTAACATTTCTGATGAATGCATTGCATTAAGTTTTTAAACACACGTGTATAAATGGAACAAATGGTCTGTTTGGGCAGAGGATCATCTGGCACAATCAGGATCAATTCAGGTGGGTCCCATATCTCAAAATCTATCTAGGTTGAGCAGCTAATGACCTTGCAAGCGATGAACAACATCCCTGTTTGATTCAAAGAAATACTTTCCGGAAGACCCAGCAGATCTGTAGCCCCCAGTGATGTTTCTGACAAATCCAACCTATCCACCATTTTTGCCAGCTCATTTTAGGGGATGGACCCAAACAAATCCAACACTCAAGTGGGCTGCACGACTTGAATAAATGCTATTAAACTCCCACTATTGAAACAATGCTAGCCCGCTGGGATGTTTTTGAAAAATCCACCCCGTCCACCATTTTGTTACATCATTTTAACGGGCAAGCCCAAATATAAGGTAGATCAACACTCAAGTGGGGCTTGTCACTTGCAACAGCAGGATTGAACGCCCACCGTTGAAATGTCCCAAACTCATGTAGCCCATTATGATATTTTCCGGAAATCCACCCTGTTCACTATTTTTGTTAGATCATTTTAGGAGGTGGGCACAAATAAAAGACAAATCCAATACTGAAGTGGACCACACGACTTGAAACAATAGTATTGAACTCCCATTGTTGACACAACGCCAATCCATATTAAAACATTCGTGGCCCACCATATTCGTCGGCTCATTTTAGGGTGTATGTCTAATTATGAGGCAAATCAAATACTCAAATGCCTCATAAGGCCCACAGTGATCTTTTTGGAAGATCCACCTGGTCCAATTTCTCCATATGATTTTAGGGCGTGAGAATGATTTTATGGCTGGTTTGAATGACACATAAATAGCATGATGAGCCCAGGAAAGAATATTTCCTCAGTGGTTATTCAATCTCGAATATTTCCTTTAATGTAGCCCACGTAAGCTTTGGATCAACTTCACTTTTTGGGCGTAGTAACATCAGTATTAAAATTTATAATTAAAAAAAAAAAAAAACCCCAGATTGGGCAACGTGGATTTCTGAACATGCATCATGGTGAGCCCTGCCTGCATCATGGGTCAAGCAGTTTGGATGGTATATAAACATAATAATTGACCCAAGAAGGTTTCAGCTGTAGCCTATAGGCATTTCCCTCCCTACTATTTGCACCTTGGTGAGCCCTACCCTCATCGCGGTTTAAGTGGTTTGGATGGCTTATAAATATAATAATGGACTCAAGAAGGTATCAATGGTAGGTATTGTATGCCTCCTTTAATTTTGGATTTGCCTTATTTTTGCCCACTCTCTAATATGAGCTGAGCCGGCGAAATAGATGGATGAGATGGATTTCTCAAAAACAACATGGTGAGCCTAGGTAGGTTTCAACAGTGGGTGTCGTTATTACCACTATTTCTATTGGTGTGGTCCACTTGAGCTTTGGATCAGCTTCATTTTTTGGG
Organism: Magnolia sinica; assembly: GCF_029962835.1. Classification (NCBI taxonomy): domain Eukaryota; kingdom Viridiplantae; phylum Streptophyta; class Magnoliopsida; order Magnoliales; family Magnoliaceae; genus Magnolia; species Magnolia sinica. Next base: position 8,674,482 of record NC_080587.1, on the reverse strand, counting down.
CTCATGCTCCAAAATGAATTGGCAAAACAGTTGAATTGTGTTGATAATATACTTACCTCACATCGGCCTTAAGGCTCTTGGGCCTCGTGGCACAGTAGCATGTAGAAATTCGCGCGCTATCATTTATGTATGTAAGCAGTGGAGATTGAGTGGCTACCCCTTAAACACTCAGGTCCACCGTGATGTCTCTGACAATTCTACCAATTCCACCCATTCCACCGGATCGTTTCAGGGGGTGGGCTAAAAAGTGGGGTAGATCTGAAGTGTGCCACGTGGCTGGAAACAGTGTGTATTGAACCCCATCCATTATTCATGGGGCCCACCAGGATGTATTTGGGTAATCCACTGTCGGTTTTAAGGGATGGGGCCAAAATGATGCAGATAAGGTTTAAACTCAGTTGGGTCCACCTTGAATGTATGTGGTCTATCCACACCGTCCATCCATTTTTCCATCTAATTTAAGGGATTGAGCCCAAAATTTAAGCATATACAAAGATCAAGTGGATCATACCACACGAAACAGTGGGGATAATGATTTCCACCGTTGAAACAATGCTAGGCCCTACAGGAATGTTTATTTGTCATCTAACCTGTTCATAAGATCATCCAGACATGGATGAATGGAAAACACATATATAAGCTTGTTCTAAAACTTCTGTGGCCCCTAAGAAATTTTCTAAGGGTAGAAGTTCAAGTCAACTGTCTCATGTGGTGTAGTCCAATGTATATGCTTCATTTTTAGGCTCAAGCCCTAAATTTATCTGGGAAAATGGATGGACAGAGCAGATAAAATTTATAATATATCATGGTGGACCTCAGAGAGAGTTTACTCAGTACGCTAGCTAAACGTAGTGACTCACTACACAATCAGCTTCCACATTTGGGGCTACTATGATGTTATTGATCCACCTAGTTTCGCAGGAGTTTCAACACGAGGTCTGGGGTTCAATACCCATAGGTGGTGAAATTCCATGTATGCATGGGTGGGTGTGGTGTGTGTAGGGTGCCTGTGTATAAGAAATAAAAATAAAAATAGAAATGCAAAAGATCATATGACCAGTTTGGATGGCATATAAACATCACAATAGACCTTAGGAAGGTTTTAACGGTAGGCATTTTCCTTCCTATTGTTTTCTGCCTATGCGATCATCCAGTTTTGAATTTGCCTCATTTTTGGGCTCACACATCAAAATGATACTTGGAAACTAATGATGATATGGTTTCATGAGCGCAGGGCCTCGTGGAGTCTCAACGCACTCAGTTTGGGGGTGTAAGTGTGTATGGTGTGATTAGCAAGGCTAGCATGTATTGAAATGCTTTCACTTGGGGCAGCTGCTTTACTAAAAGTGAAAGTAGTAGGCATTTTATGAACATAGTTTGAGTAAAAGATTTTCAATCGGGAGCACAAAAACCAGCATTGTCCAGATTGAAATTTAGATTTTTGATCGCCCAGTACGCTTTATGTTCTAACTCCACAGGCAAGTGACAAGCTTTCCCATAGACAAGTTTAAAGGGAGACGTTCCAATAGGGGTTTTTTAAGTAGTACGGTATGCCCATAAGGCATCGGTCAATCGGATTGACCAATCCTTACGATCAGGGTTAACCGTTTTCTCTAGAATATGTTTGATCTCCCTATTAGAAATCTCAGCTTGTCCACTTGTCTGTGGATGGTATGGGGTGCTCACCTTATGAGAGATACCGTATTTCTTCATTAAACTCTCGAATGGTCTATTACAAAAGTGTGAGTCCCCATCACTAATAATGGCTCGAGGTGTCCCGAACCGTGAAAGGATGTTCTCTTTTGGTCATTATTTCGGCACAGAATTGCTTCGACCCATTTAGTGACATAATCTACGGCGAGCAAAATATACAAATTTTTAAATGATTGGAGGAATGGTCCCATGAAATCAATGCCCCAGCAGTCAAATGCTTTTATGATAAGGATGGGATTCAAAGGCATCATATTTCGACGGGACAATGCTCCCAATTTTTGACAACGCTCACAAGCCTTGCAAAACTCATGAGTGTCCCTGAAAATAGTGGGCCAACAAAAGCCACACTGTAAAATCTTGGCTATGGTCTTTTTAGCAGAAAAGTGACCACCACAGGCCTGTGAATGACAAAAGGAGATGACACTCTGATACGCATCATCTGGCACACATCTCTTTAGAATTTGGTCTGGACAATAATTGAATAAATATGTATCGTCCCAGAAAAAGTTGCACACCTTGGTAAAGAATTTCTTCTTATTTTGTACAGTCCAATGTGTCGGTATGGAACCTGTGGTAAGATAATTAGCAATATCAGCGAACCAAGGTGAATGAGAGACTCTAAACAGTTGTTCATTAGGGAACATGTCATTGATATGGGTCACCTCAAGGGAATCAGAAGTATTAAGGCGAGAAAGATGGTTAGCCACTACGTTCTCTACTCCCTTTTTATCTTTTATTTTTAGGTCAAATTCCTGGAGTAGGAGGATCCATCGTATCAGGCGGGGCTTAGCATCATTCTTAGACAGAAGATACTTGAGCGCCGCGTGATTAGTGTAAATAATGATCTTGGATCTGATCAAGTAGGACCTAAATTTGTCCAAGGCGAACACTACGGCTAAGAGTTGCTTTTCCGTAGTCAAGTAGTTCACTTGGGCAGGATTTAAAGTCCTACTCACGTAATGAATGAAATAGGGCCTCTTATTTTTTCTCTGACCTAAAACCGCTCCAAGAGCATAATCAGAAGCGTCGCACATAAGCTCAAAAGGAAGGCTCCAGTTGGGTGGTTGTATGATGGGTGCACTAATCAACATGCCCTTAAGCTTAGTGAAAGCCTCCTGACATGGCTCAGTCCACTCGTATGGTGCATCCTTTTAAAGTAGATTACATAAAGGACGAGAGATGAGACTAAAGTCCTTTATGAATCTTCTATAAAACCCAGCGTGTTCTAAGAAGGATCGCACATCCCGTATGTTCTTGGGTGGATGTAGGTTAGAGATAAGATCAATTTTTGCCTTATCCACCTCGATTCCTTTAGACGAGATAATATGTCCAAGGACAATTTTCTTATGAATCATGAAATGACACTTCTCCCAATTAAGTACCAAGTTCTTCTCTTCACATCTTTTCAACACACATTTAAGACTTTCTAAACACTTGCTGAAAGATGAACCAAAAACAGAGAAATCGTCCATGAAGACCTCTAGATATTTCCCCACCATGTCAGAAAAGATACTCATCATACATCGCTGAAAGGTGGCAGGGGCATTACATAATCCGAATGGCATCCTTCTGTAGGCAAAGGTGCCATAGGGACATGTAAATGTGGTCTTTTCCTGGTCCTCAGGGGCGATTTCAATCTGATTGTAGCCTGAATACCCGTTAAGGAAACAGCAATAGGAATGACCAGCTAGCTTTTCCAAGATTTGATCAATGAAGGGCAAAGGAAAGTGGTCCTTCCTCGTGACGGTATTCAGCTTCCTGTAGTCAATGCACATTCTCCAACCAGTAGTAACTCTAGTTGGCACGAGTTAATTATTGGCATTGGCTACGATGGTGATCCCAGACTTCTTAGGAACCACCTGAGTTGGACTCACCCATTGACTATCGGATATAGGGTATATGATACCCACATCTAATAGTTTAAGAACCTCGGCCTTAACCACTTCCCTCATGTTTAGATTTAGTCTACGTTGTGATTGCCGAGCAGTCTTCGCATTATCCTCAAGATATATGCGATGAGTACAAATTGAGGGGTCGATTCCCTTAAGGTCCGCTATCGTCCATCCAATGGCTCCCTTATGCTTAATGAGAGTAGATATGAGCATACTCTCTTATTCTTTCTCCAGGTGGGCAGAGATCACTACCGGGTATGTCTCATTTTGACCTAAATAGACATATTTCAAATCAGAGGGCAAAGGTTTTAGGTCAAGCTTCGGCGGCTTAAGGTTAGACGGTAGAGGCACTACATCAGTTTGGGGCAACTTTTCAAATTGTGGCCTCCACCGGTTAACTTCAAGTACCAGTGCAGTATCAAGCAAGGCACATGTCTCCTTAATCATGTCATCATCAAAATCATGGGAGTGGGCCAGGCACATCTCTAGAGGGTCAGAGGATAAGGTCAGAGGTGTCGTATCTTCCACTAAAGAGTCAATCATGTTAATATCGTAGAAATCGTCATCATCCTCTAAGTTTCTGTCGTTATTAAAAAAGATGTTTGACTTCAATGTCATATTTCCAAAGGACATAGTTATGACACCATTCTTGCAATTGATAATTGCGTTTGAAGTGGCAAGGAATGGGCGACCAAGAATGACGGGAATCTGAGTGCTCATGTTATTGATGGGTTCGGTGTCCAGGATGTAAAATCTATAGGGTAGTAAAATCTATCAACTTAGACCTACACATCCTCAATTATTCCTCTTCGTACACGAACAGAGCGATCAGCAAGTTGTAGTGTGGTTAGGGTGGGTTTTAATTCACCCAAACCTAACTGTTTGTATACCGAGTAGGGAATCAGATTGACGCTCGCTCCTAAGTCAAGAAGTGCATGATCAATTCGATGGTCCCCGATTACACATGATATGGTTGGGCTACCGGGATCTTTGAATTTCTGTAGTACGTCTTGCTTTAGGATGGCACTCACTTTCTCGGTCAAGAAGATCTTCTTTTGAATACTCTGTCGTCGTTTGGTCGTGCATAAGTCTTTCAGGAATTTGGCATATGAAGGTATCTGTTTTACGACATCAAGTAGAGAAATGTTGACTTTCACTTATTTCAACACCTCTAGGATATCCTGAGAGTTAAAGAGAGGTTTTGGTGCGACCAACCGTTGGGGAAATGGAGCAACTGGCTTTTCTATAAGTTTCGATTCTAATTTTTGTGGGGCCTCACTAGATCCATCATCGTTGTCCTCTTCTGGTTCTTGAGGCTTTTCGGGCCTAACCGAAAGGGTTTTATCAATGATCTTCCCACTCCTAAGAGTGATGATGGATTTAGCGTGCTCCATTTGATTTGAAAAGCTGGGATTACTTATCTCGTATTGCGGTTTAGGATTGGGGAGTGGTTGTGCAGGAAGCATCCCCTTTTCTATAACCGTCATACGTGAATCTATCTTTTGTATAAAATCTCGAATTGCCTGGGTCAGCTCTTGCATGGAATTTTGAACCGGTTCTTCTTGAGGTTTCCCCTGATTTGGATTTTGATTGAAGAAACTTTGAGGGGTAGCAGTTTGTCCATTTCTCCAACTAAAGTTTGGATGATTTTTCCAACCAGGATTGTATGTATAAGAGGTCGGTCCATTGAAAGGTCTTTGATAATTATTTACGGCATTAGATTGTTCATTCAACACTTCTCGAAAGGTAGGTATCGTAGGACAATTTTCAGTTGTATGAATGTTGCAATCACAGATGCCGCAAACACTTTCATTAACCTTATCCTTCTTTCCTTACATGGCCTCAACTTTTTTTATAAGTATAGTCACTTTATACTTGAGATCATCCTCTTCTTTCAAGAGATATAATCCACCTTTCTCCTTAGATTGAGTTGGCCTAGACGTTGTGTTCTATTTTGGGTAATAGTCCCATGATTGTGTTTTTTCAACAAGACTATCGAGGTAATCCCATATCTCGTCGACATTTTTATTAATGAATTCTCCATTACACATTGTCTTGACCATTTGGTGCATGGAAGATGTCAGTCCATCATAGAAAAAATTTGTGATGCGCCATGTTTCAAAGCCGTGTTGTGGGCATGAACTGACCAAATCCTTAAACCTTTCCCAGCATTGGTAAAATGTTTCATCCTCCTTTTGGGTGAAGTTCATGATTGCTTTTCTAAGGGTAATCGTTTTATGATGTGGAAAAAATTTCTTTATAAATTCCCTTTGCATATCATTCCATGTGCCAATGGATCTAGGACGCAGTGAATGTAACCACATCTTAGCCTTCTCCTTCAAAGAAAAAGGAAAGAGTTTCAGCCTGACTGTGTCCTCAGATACATTTTGAAAATATAAAGTGGCTATGATCTCATCAAACTCTTTCAAATGTAGATATGGTTCTTCAGATTCAAGCCCATTGAACTTAGGAAGGAGTTGGATAACCCCTGGCTTGATGTCCATATGTCCTGTATTTTTGAAAAAAATCATGCATGAGGGCGTTCTCAGCCCCGCTGGTTGTAAATAATCTCGTAAAGTACGAGGCGGGGGTGCTTGATGCACCTCATTCTCACCCTGAATGTCCTCCAACCTAGGTTGGGGTAAAAGAGGTTGGTTTTCAGTCATCACTTCAATTAGCTCAGGGGATTTCGAGTGGTGTCTAGTCCTGCGATGGATAGTTAACCTCTCAACCAATCCTCCTTCAGTCAAGAGACGTCGAGTGTTGTCACGGGCCCACTTGGGCATGAAACACTCGCAGCCCTCAATCTAATTCAAAACCTAATCCTAAGAAAGGAAAAGAAAATCTAGAAAGAAAAAGAGAGTTGGAAAGAAGTTACCAAATTGAAGTCCCTAAGTTAAAAACCTGTGAAAGAAAACAAAACAAGTCAGTTTCTAAAGAGAATGTCTAAAATTAGAAAATCCTTAAAAAGAAAGATAGAAGTAAACTAGTCTCTAAAAGAAGAAATTCCTAAAGGAAAGTGGAAATTTCTAAAAATAAATTAGGAAACAAAGTTAGATTCTAAAAGAGTTAGAATTAGAAAGTTTCTAAAATAGAAAATCTAAACCTAAAATTAAAAAGTTTCTAAAAATAAAATATTTCCTAAAAATAGGAAAATACTGGAGTTAGAAAATTTCTAAAATTCAAACCTTAACTCTAAAAATAGAAAAAGTAGAGAAATTAGAAAGGAATTTACCAAATTAGAAGCTGATGTCAGGATCCTACAAAATAGGAAACAGGTTAGTTCTAGAATAAAAATAAAAATCTAAAACTAAAGTTAGTAAAATCCTAATCTTAATCTAATTCTAAAACAAATTAATTTCAGAGAATCGTAGCCGTCAGTCCCCGGCAACGGCGCTAAAAACTTGATCACTCCCCAAGTATAGGGTTGTGATGTAGTAATAAACTCGGTGAGACCGAGGTCGAATCCCAAGGGACTAAAACCTGTACGTTATCTGAAACTAGGTAAAATTAGACTAAGATGAAATCTAAATTGATTATAATTTGATGAATAATGGTGAAATATTAATGTAAAACTTAAGAAATTTAGAGGTAGGAAACTAGGGATTCAGAGGATCCACTTGTAGAGATCATGGAGATCTTATGCTTGTTTCAAAAACTCAACTGGACTTAGAGTCCATCTTCATCTAGTTGAAGGATGTAACCATGAAAATCAACTGAACTTCCTTTAATATAGTTTTCAAGAGATGAAAGGTATATGAATTAGAATGGATTCCATCACCAAACCATGCCCAGGAGACAAAGTAAACAATAGAATTAAACTAATTAAAAACCAATCAACATGATATGAAGGTTAAGAAGGGTACCGTCATCCAACCATGCCCAGGAGACGATGGTGAACAATAGGGCTTCTTGACGTCATAAACATAAAAAGGAGAAAGAAATACTCAAAACCATCGCAGATCTATTGTAATTTCAGTCACAACTGACCATTAAAGGCTAAAAACATTCCCTTAATAATCAAACTAAAATCAATTCAGTTCATAAATTAAAATTAAATTAAAAGCATAAAATAGAGTCTCCCATCTCACTACAAGCTTCACCTCTTAGCCCTAGCTAAGAGGTTTAGCCTATAAACATAATTAGGCTAATCTCTTAAACAAAATAAAATAAACAAGAAGAAAAAAAACAAAAGAGAACAACTCTACTCTCTGTCTCTCTCTCCTCTGTGCTCCACGTCCAAGCTGTCGATACCTTCCTCTCTCTCTTCTCTCCCATTTATATATGTGAAAGACGGTGGAAGGGAAGGTTGCTGGAGTCGGTGTGCGTGGCTTTTACGCAGCCAGTTTCGCAGCAGCACAAAGACAGCTGTGTTTGACAGCTTTTGGGGAATCCTGCGATCAACAGTGACCGAATCTGTCTCATGGTAGTGTTCATGGGCCCCCTGGGCATCTTCTGGACGGTCTGGATCACTGATCCGACCCTGATATTGATCACAGAACGACCCACCGTGGCCGGTTTTCCCGGACGCTCGTTCCTGCGTAAACAGGGTACGCTGTGACGATCGGTGGGCCCCACAGTATGGTTTTTAGAGAAATCCACCCCGTTCATTGGATTCCTGGCGAAAAACCAGTTAGGAAGGGATGGTTTTGGTAGAGTTTTCGTGCGGTCCAATGATGTTTTTCTTCCGTCATTCATCCTGCGTTTTAACGGTTAAAAATCGATCTTTGTTGTTCTCTGGAATTACGTCACCTAGGTTAGGATGATGGGGGCGTGGACGATCCAGATCCGACCGATGAAGCACGGTGGTGGCTCATAAGATTCCTCCGCAGGCTCTGTTCTTACGTAAATGGAGAAAAAATAGATTTCTTCCGCTGTGCTACTGGTGGGGCCCATGATTAAATTCAGTTGGGAAATCCACACCGCCCATTAAAATCCTGGCGAAAATACAGTTAGGAAAGAGTAGTTTTGGTAGGTTCTTATGTGGCCCACTGTACTAACTCAATTCGTCGTTCATCTTACGTCTTTTGACGATCCACGTTCATACACATGTATGGGTCCAAAAGTCCACCTAAGTGAGGGTATTCCCTACCCCAGAGACACAGTGGACGGCTCTGATCATCATAATGGATGATGGATGGGCCCCACAGTGATCAACCGGTGGACGTGCATCCGACCGCTGGCGTGGAAGATGATTTTGAGTCGGTCAGCACACGTTGACCGACTTCATAGGATGCAGTGTATGTTGAGTGCACCTACGCACTGTGCACTGACATTGCTAGTGGGATCCACTTGTGATGTTCATGATAAATCCGCTCCGCTCATCTGAATTTTCAGCTTATTTAACCTGTTGAGATCATAATTGAAGCATATCCGGATGCCAGGTGGGCCCTAAATCAGGATTTAAAGGGGCTGATCTATCCGTTGGGCTACTTCCACAAGGATCCGGGAGCTGATATTCAACGTGTACGGTTAATTTATGGTCTTCAGGCTAGGTATGAAGTTTGGAGCCGATCGGATGGTGGGAACCCTGTGATCTTGCATTATGGATGTCTTTCAGGCCTGTTTAAAGTGAGTGGCTGGAATTTCTCTGATCTCCAACGTGTAAATCCTCTATCTTGGTCCCATGGGGTCCCGTCCCATGCCTTTAAGCGTTAAATCCATGCCTTTAGCCTCCTTTTCAATCCATGCTCGTCAATTCTCCTTGCATCACAAACACGGTTAAAAGAGCCCATTAAAACATTATCATGTTCGTAATTCAGGTAACAACTGGGGTCTAATATGCAATATTTGACCCTCAACACCCTTTCCCCTAAGTACTTCAAAATCATCGTCTATGTTTGAACTGGTGCATACGGATGTCTGGGGCCCTTCTCCAATTATATCTCTCTTTGGACTACGATATTATGTTATATTCATTGATGATTTCACCCGTTACACCTGGATTTACTTTCTGCACTCTAAGTCACAAGTGTTTGAAAAATTCAAAATATTTCATTCTATGGTGGACACATAATTTCAAGTAAAAATTCAAACTCTCCGCTCTGACTCAGGGGGAGAGTATCTCTCCACAACTTTTTGTACATATCTTCAGGGTCATGGGATTACTCATCAGACCACCTATTCTAATACTCCACAACAGAATAGGGTGGCTGAAAGAAAAAATTGCTATATTGTTGAAACTGACAATACCTTAATGACCGCTGTGAATGTTCCCCGTTCATTTTGGGCGGAAGCCATAATGCATTCAGTGTACTTGATTACTCGGTTGCCAATCACAGTCCTGAATAGTAAATCTCTCTACTTTGTTCTCACCGGTTCTCTTCCTACATATTCCACATTTCGTGTTTTTAGTTGTGTATGTTATGTTCATCTGGCATCACGAGAACGTAACAAACTTTCCCCAAAATCAGTCAAATATATGTACTTGGGATTTGGAGAAACTTAGAAGGGTTTTCGTTGCTATGATCCAGTCTCTCGTCGTGTAAGGGTATCACGACATGTTGTTTTTCTTGAGCATATTGTCTTCCATTCATCTGGTCCTCCTTCGCCCACACCAGACTCTCCTGGTCTTACTATTTTTTCTGACATTCCGGTTGCATCGAGTCCACCTTCTTGTCTATTGCAGGTTTATTCACGACGACCATGTATAGATCCATCACCTACTACTCTCCCTATTGTACCTGTAACCGATCCAGATCCTATCTTGGTACGTCGTTCCACTCGTGAACATCGATAGCCTGATCGCTTGATATATTCTATGTCTACCTTGAATACTACCCTGGATATTGTATCTATTCCTACTTCATACCATCAGACAGCCAGTAATGATTGTTGGAAGAAGGTTATGGTAGAAGAACTTGCAGCATTGGATGATAACCATACATGGGATATTGTTACTCGACCTCCTGACCACCAATTAATTGGTTGTAAATGGATTTATTCTATGAAACTCAAGTCTGATGGATCATTAGATCGATACAAAGCTTGGCTTGTCGCTCAGGGATACAAACAAGAACACGGAATTGATTATGATGAGACATTCGCCCCTGTGGCCAAGATGAAAACTGTTCGCACTCTTCTGGCAGTTTCATCAGTTCGCTCTTGGCCTCTCACTCAGATGGACGTGAAAAATGCTTTTCTTCATGGAGACCTGCAAGAAACAATATATTTGAAACCTCCTCCTGGTTCTTTAATCCCTGCTGATAAAGTCTGTCGCCTGAAGAAAGCTCTATACGGTCTCAAACAGGCCCCTCAGGCATGGTTCCAACGTTTTCATAATGTTGTTATAGGAGCTGGCTTTACTCAAAGTGGTCATGATTCATCCTTATTCTTATGCACCTCTGCGCATGGAATCGTCATTGTTCTCGTTTATGTTAATGACTTACTTTTGACTGGTAGCGATGATACTGGCATCTCGGCATTAAAGGACGTTCTGAAATCATCCTTCAAGATGAAGGACCTGGGTCATCTAACATACTTTCTTGGACTTGAATGTTCGCGTTCTATACGTGGAATCCTGGTCAGCCAGCATAAATATGCCAAGGATCTTCTTGCCTTGGCCTCCTTAACGGATCAGAAGACAGTTCAGACTCCCTTGGAACTTAACGTTCAATATGGCCGTCACGATGGTGAACTCCTTGCAGATCCCACATTATACCGCCGTTTGGTTGAGAGTTTGGTTTACTTAACAATGACCCGTCCTGATATTGCCTACGCAGTCCAAGTTGTCAGCCAATTTGTTTCTGCTCCTCAAACTATTCATATGACTGCAGTATTGCGCATCTTACGGTACATACGTGGAACTCTAGATCGATATCTATTCTTTTCCTCCACGGCCTCTCTGGATCTTCGTGCTTATTCAGATGCTTACTGGGCCGGTTGTACTCTCACCCGCAGATCTACCACTGGCTACTGTGTTCTTCTTGGCACTTCTCTCATCTCTTGGAAGTGTAAGAAGCAGGCCACTGTTTCCAAATCAAGCACAAAGGCCGAGTATAGAGCAATGTCAGCAGCTTGTAGTGAGATTATCTGGTTACGTGGACTTCTTTCTGACTTGGGCATTCATCTACAAGATCCTACTCCACTCTATGTAGATAATCTGAGTGTCATTCAGATTGCCTCTAATCCGGTTTTCCATGAACGGACAAAGCATATTGAAGTTGACTGTCACTTCATCTGCGAGAAGTTTCAGTCTCGGTTCATTTCGCTACCATATGTCGCTTCCCATGATCAGATTGCTGACATTCTCATGAAGTCCCTCACTTCTACACGCCACTCATTTTTAGTTAGCAAATTATTACTTGTCGATGACCCGTATTAGTTTGAGGGGGGATGTTAGACAGGCCACATGCCTTTTTGGTTTGTTTACAGTTTCTACTTATTTCCTTGTCAGGAAAAAAAAAAAAAACACTGCTGTCCATGTCCAAAATAGGTATACATATCTGTGTCGACATTGCATTGTCACAACATTATTTTTTGGTTACATTGACTTTTTCTCTTTATATCCTGGACTGTTTAAAATGTGTAAGATTTGTTCTAATGGACTGCTTTACTCTTTTTACTCTTTTAGGCTTGTCTTCTTTCAGTGATTTGATTAGTCTTTAAAAGATATTCGGGGATTAAGTACCTGAGAATGTGCAAAAAGGTTATCTTATTTGCAACAAGCAACATACATATGCTTATCATTTATTTGTCCAATGAAATGCATTCGTGAATATTGAAATCTTTTCAGTTACTTGCAACAGGAATGACAGAATTCTGAAAATAAGATCAAGATTGTGCTTTGTTGGCCATCAGGAGTATACATGTGTTGGTGTGTTTTATTTAGTCCTTTTGCTTCTTATACTCTCTTATGATTCCTTGCCTAATGTTGTGGTTTTGTAGATCTCTTGACTCGCAATTCTGCAGTAATCATTCAGAAGTCTGGATCACAAGATTAATGTAAATCTTTATCCGATGAAAGGTAGAGTTATATTTAATCACTAACCCAAGAGGCATGCTATTTTCAGGCATGCATCTGCAGACACCCAATACAACTATTTCATGGAAAGTCAAAACTTGAAACACATGTTGGTGATCCAAGCCCTTCAACACACTGGTGTCATGATGAATGTGTCTTCACCTACTATCAGTTTTGTCCATTCATCAGGCGAGCCACACTTATATTGAGAAAATGGATGCAGTTTTATCCATTCATTAGGTGAGCCACACTTCGATTGAAAAAATGGATGCTTAAAAGATTGATAAGATGATAACCAATGGTACATGAGTGGACCACTAATTCACCATATTAGGGGACTGACCGAACTTTTACAATAGGACACTTTCACCTAGGGGTAGACCTTATGAATGGAATGGATCTCACACGCATATGCAACACTGGCACACGTGAGGGCCCTTATATTTGTCCTATGTAGAAGTGCATCCACAAGGACTAACTCCTTCAAATGTAAAATTTCTATCCACTTTCTAATATTTTCAATCCTGTGTTTACTTTTTTTATGTAATATCTCCACAACAGCCAAAGAACTGGTGTGTGTTCATAGGAATGTATATACTGATTTATTGTATACATAACCTTCTCTAGAAGCTCAGTTAACAGTTTTATAGCATTGTGGATATGTGCAGGATTTGCAAAATTGGTTACAGCTTTTGCAAGAAATGCTCACTGATGAGAAGTATATATTGAGGTGGAGTTTTGTCTATCGCTATAGTTTCTTAGACTTCAAAGTTGTTGCCTTGTTTGTGTTTGTATTTCATGCATACAAGCAATCACTTGTAGCCTACATGTTTGTGTAAGCATGAAAGTGTTTTTTACCAACCATCCCTTATTGACTTGGCATGAGAACAGAATAATGGAAATTTGCAAAGCATTACATTTTTATTTATTTTTTATTTATTTTGGCAGCTGTTGAACCGTGCCAGGAAATGTCAATAATGCAGCCCAATTCAGAGTAATGGAAGAATCTCTGATGAAATCTCTTTATTCACATTGAGAACACTAGGCAATTGTACTTTCTTCATTTTCAACATCTGTATGCTATCGCCTGCTCTGGGACAGGCTAAAAAGATGATGATTATAATATATTTGTGAGCCTTTGCATCTCCTTGTATTAGATTCACCATATTCGAAATGGAGAACAATCTATTTATACAAAGCTATGCATCATTCCTTCCCATCAAGGCTTATGGGATCTATTGGTTTTGATTTTATAGTAACTCAAACAGTAATATTAGTAGATATACATCTGAAAATGTTTAGCAACATCTACAGAGACATCACTGTCGGCATGCATGGTTTTTGATGGCTCAATGGTACATGCGTGGTTTTATAAATTTATATGAATGACTAATTCATACATGGTTTGGGGTAAAATATTTAATCCAAAGTTACTGTTGGAGATGGTGCGTACTTGAAGTTTCGAATACAGGTCGAATCTTGATCTTCAATCTTTCTATGGATGACCTGGCTACAATTTTGCACCTTCCAACAAATACCATTGTATGAGCGGATTCGACCAAACTTCCATCGGATACAACAGCTTGGATTAGAGAAGCCAGACCTGGTACCTTTCATCCCTTCCATGTTCAAGTAATTGAGGGAAAGGGAGATACAAGTCAAAGTAAAGGTTGTCTACATTGCAATTGAGGCTCTGTGGCTTCATACATTCATGGATGTGGCCCACTAGACTGCATGGATAAACGATCAAGACCACCACCCATCTGCTCGCCCCTACCGTTGTGGGTGATTGTACAGAAGACGGAGAATCTGTGCTACCTGATTTCAGTTGCATAGTCAGATTATGAAGACCAAAAGCTACACAGACCTACTGTTTGTTGGTGATTGTACAAAAAACATGCAGATAGGAGAATCCTAGCTGCCCAATTTTCTCTGTTGAATGTGATATTTATACAGTTTGTACCAAAAATGGCTGATTTTTGTCACCACCCTCTTAATCGAACGGATAGGATTGTCCAATTGATGTGATATTTATAGAGTTGACTGTCGCCGTAGGGCTGATAAGATTGACATAGCAGATGATCCACCCATGAGCTATGCAGGCCCAATCAAGCAGTAGACCCTCTGACATAAGGGCAGGCTCCAAATTGAAAATGAAGCAATAGGCCTCCCAAATTCTAGGTCAAGGGTAGGCAATCTCGTGTTCATAGGAGATTCTTCATTGCCTGCAAGTTTATCAGCTGCTATGCTTCACGAGTAGGTTTCAGGAAGCAATGATCACTTTACTAGCTGTTTGTAGCTCTATCCTTGTGTTGAGTTTAGAAGGCTAAAGTATAAATGGATGTTTAAGTAGAGGAAGAAAGAGTGATTGTATTTATTTTAGAATGCATGTAAAACAGATCTGTAGTCTGACTGTTATGCTTGTTACAAGTAATCATATGAGTTTCATGTGCTATGTTTATGTTAAGTAATTGATTCGCCATTGTATCTACTTTTTGGTTTTGGATCTCTCTGTTTAACCTTTTTTGTGGGCCCATGCCCTCCACATCAGACTTATACATGTCAAGAATCTTTTTCCCAGATTAATCACACCTATTAATCATTTTATTTTTTATTTTCATGAGACCTTTCCCCAGATTAATCTCACCCAAACAGAACATTCGTTCCATTTGCAACCATGTGATCGATTGTCCATAGTTCTGCACCAAAAACAAGATCACGATTTCCCATTCATGTTGAATAGAGGCTACAGATGGAATTGTTAGGATTGTTTGATCATTGAGGCTTTTGGGGTATGACCCACCCCTGCAGGGCACATGAGATGAAGTATGCATGTCTGTGGTGGTACCTCTAATTGTGTGTAATCATCAAACACATGACCGAAAAATCAAACAAGATGGCCCCCATCAAGTGAGCAGTTGCAATCATGGTCACCATAGATGCCTGTGGTGGAGATTGAAGTGTACACAATTTGAGGTGTATTTGAGGGAGAGCTTCCTTTCCTTGTGAAAAATGTGGACGCAAAGTTCTGCAGGGCCCACCATGATGTATCTTATCCACACCAGCCATCCGTTTTACCATATTGTTTTAGTGCGCTAGCCTAAAACTGAAGCATATCTAAAGCATAAGTGGACCACACCACAGGAAACAGTGGGATAATGACACCCACTGTTGAAACCTTCCTAAGGCCCACAGTTATGTTTATCTATCATCTGACCTGTTCATAAGGTCACACAGATATGGATGAAGGGAAAACAGAAATATCAACTTGATCCAAAACTTCTGTGGCCCTCAAAAAGTTTTCAACCGTAGGCATTGAATTCCCACTGTTTCCTGTGGTCTGGCCCAGTTGAGATTTGGATATGCTTCAATTTCTGGATAATATCCTAAAATGAACTGGTAAAACAGATGGACAGCATGGAAAAGACATATACATCACAGTGGGCCCCACAGAGTAAACTCTGTATGCTATAGCGACCATGGGCTTTTTTTATCCGTCTTTGTAGACTCCTTTTTCTGCCACTAGATCGAAAATAGCATATAGGCCATAATTTCATTACCTTCCATTCCACATCATCACTATTTTCAGTTGTAGGGCATTTCCAATTAAAGAAGCATTTCTCCCTGCATTTGTTAATGCTGGAGAAGTTGAATTCTCTACTTCAGCAGGAGTTTGAATTAGAATGTTAAAACAATGTTACTTCTCCAAAATGACAGGTTTCAAGAATTTAGGGGGTCCCACAAAATTACCACTTTAATCTCAATTTTGGCGGGCCCCATGACTTCTACATCAGATTTGTACATGGAGAGCTGCATTTCCTGGCTTGATCACAGCCGTGGATCATTTGTTTTTCTTTTTGGGGTTAAAATGCTACTTCCTTGTGCAGAATCAGAGGTGGAGATATAGGGCCCACCTGAATTGGCATAAGGGCATGATCCTGATTGTGCCCTGGATGATCGCCTTCGCAAACAGACCATTTATTCTATTTATAAACGTGTGTTTAAAACCTAAGGATTTTTGTCATGCATCTGTCTGAAATGTTTGTAACTTGAAAGGTCCCTGTTCTGGTACTCCACATGCATGTGGTGATCCAATCCGTGCATCTTGTAGACTGCACCAATCCGTAAAAAATACACTGCAGTTGAACGTATGAAATTCCAGGAATAAGGTGTACTGCTAAGCAGCTAGCAAGATCTTTTCTCCTCCCAACTGTAGTGGGCCCTGCAGTGGTGATAGCTGTGTGTATTACTTTAAGGTAATTAAATA
The DNA here is from genome assembly GCF_029962835.1 of Magnolia sinica. Taxonomy (NCBI): domain Eukaryota; kingdom Viridiplantae; phylum Streptophyta; class Magnoliopsida; order Magnoliales; family Magnoliaceae; genus Magnolia; species Magnolia sinica. The sequence continues at coordinate 8,657,648 of NC_080587.1, read as the reverse complement.
AAAATAAAAATACACAAGCTAGATTATGTTAATGGGAACTAGCAAGCAGAAGGATGGTGGCTAAGGTGGGCTTCACTATGTGAAATCTACCCCAATCAACAGTTGCATCACCTTATCTTAGGTTCAGAAATAAAAAATAAAAAAATCAGTCTCATCACTCTCATCTGTAATTTAGGTGAATCACATGATTGAAAAAAGTGTACAATGCAATACTCATCCTTCAAATTATTTTTCTTGGTTTGTCCCACCTGAAGCACAGATGGACCTAAATTTTGGACACTATTTTTAAATTTGACATGGAATCTAATAATTAGAGTGAATTTTCAATAATCTCATTGGTGGCCTGCAAAAATCAGGGTACATGTCTCTCTACGAGTGGTTTCGATTGGTAGCACATGGATTAGGTAGCACCCTCGCCTGTTCAGACAGGACAGGGGAGGCTTTGAGGGACACTGAGAGGTTACCGTGATGTATGAATTCTATCCACACCATTTTATTTTTTTCATAACATTTTAGAGCACTGGACCAAAAATAAGTCAGATATAAGTCTGAAGTGGACCACACCACAGGAAGCAAGGGTGCTAAGAGGGCCCACCATTGAAACCTTTTTAGGGTCCACCATGTTGTTTGATGTGGTCATATGCACTTGGAAGAAGTGAAAAAAGCAAATATCATCTTCATCCAAAACTTATGTGGCCACCAAGAATTTTTCAACGGTAGGAATTTAATCCACACTCTGTGGTCCATTTGAGCCTTGGATCTTCCTTATTTTTCGGGTCATAATCTAAAATGATATGTAAAAATAGATGAACGGTGTGTATAAATTCATACATCATATTGGCCCCTTAGTGACCCTTAGAGCCTCTGCCTGTCTCACCTCATATTGGTAAGCCAAGGGTGGAAGTGAATTATGCACATTTAGAGGGAGATACGAACCATGTGGCAGTAGGGCTGTACATGAGTCAAGCTAGCTTGAAAAGCTTGCTCGGCTGGGCTCAATCTAGCTCGACTCGAACGATGATTCAAGGTAAGTCAAGCTTCATATGACACAACTCGTTTTGAAAACGAGACAAGTTCGAACATAGTGGAGCTTGACTCAACTCGAACCTGGCTTAGCTCGAAGCTCGAGGTTGGCTCGACTCAAATATATATTATATAGATATTATATTTAAAAAATAAAAAAAAATAAAAAAACTTAAACCCTACTCTACCCATCCATCCCTTTCTTATCATTTCCCTTCCTTACCTAATCATCTCTCTCTCCCCACTTGGCCACTGGCACAAACTTGACTCATCATCTGCCCAACTTGTGTCAGCCGTATAGCCTGCACTCACCTTAGATCTCCCCTCTCTCTCAACACCAACAACAAGGTACCCTCTCTCTCTCTCTCTCTCTCTCTCTCTCTCTCTCTCTCTCTCTCTCTCTCTCTCTCTCTCTCTCTCTCTCTCTATATATATATATATATATATATATATATATATAATATTTGATTTGGGGGTTGGGTTGGGTGGCTGGGTTAAATCAGGTGCAAGTTGGGTCGGGTTGGGAGTAAGCTCACCTCGACTGGATCCACTAGCTCGCCTCGAGCTCGACTCGACTCGACTTGATGTCTGTGGCAGCGCCAGCTAAAGGCTGTTAGATATGGATAAGTATCAAACATGCTACGGGAAATCATGTAGCGTGACAACAACAGCATACCAGTGATAGTTCACTCGGTTTTTCATATAACATCAACAGCTCTATAGTATATTTAAATAAGTATACACGCTCTTTCAAAAATGCTAGGTGGAGCCCATGATTTGCTACCCTAGGCAAATGATCCATGGGTCCCACCGTGGATGGGAGAATGTAGCGGTTTTTACACTACTCTTATTATCTGTTCATATGCAGGTCAAAATTTTAAATATAGATTTTGTTCTATTAGTGTGATTTTGAACTATAAGCCATCCATTGTGGGTCCACAACTGATGAATAGTCTCGATTTCCAAAATATGACTTCAAGTTTCAGAAATAAAAGAAGAGGTATAGGAAGCAAAGATGTGGTTTGCAACTAGCATTGGAAAAGAAACAATTAGCAAAGATGTGGATTGGCTATCGTACCAAACACTACCGACCTAGCTGGTGTGTTGACGTCACCATGTTATGTGGGTCCCATTATGATGTATGTATTATATCCAAACCGTCTGTAGATTTTTCAAACTCGACCTAAGGATTTATCCGAAAAATAACACAGATCTAAAGATTTCATGGACCACATTACAAAAAGCAATAGAGGATTGAACATCTACCATTGAAACCTTTTTGGGTAACAGAAGTTTTGGATTAATATGATATTTGTTTTTCCTCTTTATCTAGGTATTTTTGACCTTATGAACAAATTGGATGGAAAATACACGTTATGGTGAGCCCTATGAATGTTTTAACGGTGATAATTATTGTCCTACTTCTATTTATGGTATGGTCTATTTAAAGCTTGTAAACAATTCATTTTTGGATTAATGCTTTAAAAAGATATCTCCGAATGGATGAACTGTTTGGATATAATAAATACAACATTTTGAGGCCAATGTAATTTTGATTTCCTTTGAACCATTTGTACATTTGGAGCTATAAGAACACCAGTGCTCGTCTTCACACGACACATAACCACACCAACCAAGTCGGAGGTGTGTGGTACACCAGCCAATGGAAACGGGTGGGCTACTCCACTACCACTCTCCAATGGCTAGTGGTCGGTGCTATGTGGACCCAACATAATATACGTATCTCATCCATGTCGTCCATCCATTTTTCCAGATAATTTTATGGTGTGAACACAAAATCGAGGTAGATTAAAATCTCAAGTGGGCCACAGTGTTGATTGAACTCTCACCATTAAAACTTCTTGGGGCTACAAAAGTTTTGGATCAAGCCTTTTTTCTGCCTTCATCCATGTTTTTATGACCTAATATATAGGTTGGATGTCAAATAAACATTACAGTGGGCCCTAGGAGGTTTTTAATGGTAGACGCTCAATTACTACTGTTTTCTCATGGTCTGGTCCACCTGAGATTTTGATCTACCTCAATTTTAGGTTCATAAAATAAAACTATCTTGAAAAATGGATGGACGGCATGGATGAGATACATACATCATGTTGGGGTCCACAGATCACCGACTAATAGCCATTTGCTAGTGGTAGGGGGAATTTCACAAACGCGGATTGTGTCTTGCCCCCGCCCGGACGGTAATCTGTCCAGGCAGGGCTCTGTGCGGCCCAACGTGATGTAAGTGTTTTATCCACGCCGTTCATCGCTTTTATCAGATCATTTTATGGTATGATACTAAAAATGAAGCAGGTCCACATCTCTGGTGGACAACACCAAAGGAAGCTGCAGTGATAATGAAACTCACCGTTGAAAGCTTTCTAAGGGCCACCGTGATGTTGTTTACCGTTTCAACTTGGGCAGGTTGGGTTGAGGGTCAACCCAAGCACAACCCGACACCAAGAGGACCCAACCTACAATCTGACAGCTAACCTTATCAGAATTCCAACACAAGGTGACCAACCCCAACCTAACATGACCAATTACATGTGATTACTCCAAACCCAACCTAAACCGACCCAAATTTAATCAACAGAAATTCAAATCTGGTTGGCATTTTTCAACCTGAACCCAACCCAAGGAGCTTGACGATTCAAGCCATACTCAGCTTGGGCCAGTTGGGTTCAGGTTTTCCCATACCCAAGTTGCAGCCCTAGTATCAATGCGTCAAGCTAGGGCCAGGCCAGGCTCTGATCACCTAAGCCCTAGCCCTAATCAAGCTGAAAAGGCATTAGTCATGGTCTTGGCCTCATTGGGTCGTGCCATCCCATAAAAGTGGGAGTCCCATATGGGTGCATGATCCCATCAGTCCATCAAGTGGCTCCCATAGTGTAGATACCTTGTCGAATAATCATGCCTATTCACAAATTTGGCAGGTTGCCCATAGTTTACAAAACAAATGGATGGCTAAGATAAAGGGATCATTTTTAAGAAATCAAACTTACTAAGCGTAACACGTTTTGCCTAGAAGGCACAAATCATTCCGTCTTCGAACAAATGGACCAAATAATCTTTAGCTGCCTGCAGAAATATCACCTACTTAGATGAAGTAATCCACATATCTATGAAATGTCAAATTCATGGCAAGAAGTGGACAAAATGAACTTAAGCCCCACAGAAAATGGAAATATCATCGCCTTGGATGCACAAGGGCACATATCTTATAGAAGTTCAAATTTCAACTAGTAATAGTGGCGGAGGAATTGTATGATCCTCGATGCAAGAACATGCATCGCTTCCTCGAGTCTTCAGTTTGTATTAATGGAACCGTTGGTTCAGTCCCTTCAATGGTCAGCCCATAATGATTTGATGAGCACCATTTTGGATGAACCATACCCCAAAATTCTACCAAAGCAAAAGAGTTAAGCAACTCAAACCTTTGGCTGCCTTTTCAATGGGTTGTGGAATGTTGCCATCTAACTAGTTACAGTCACCAATACTGGGGTTGGGTCATCCTACAAAGAAGAATTTAAGGGCATGGTCCATCCATTGTGAGGCCTATCAAACCTACAGTCTGGATCAATGATGTAAAAATAGAACACCTGAGGGATACCATGCATATCATTGGACCATGTAATTCCTCATAGCAACAATGTATTGCTGAACACATTCAATACAACAGGGATGAATTTTGATTTCATAAACCAAAATTTTGGATTTAGTGAGAAGTATATGTTGTGAGCAGTAGAAAGCATAGAGATCATTGAAGGCAAGGAATTGAGACAAACTTCTCTAGACAAAGGCATATCAAGTTCTGCATTCCCTGCCATTTCAAAGATCTCAATCACTAAGTACATTGTACATGTGACACACATAGGGGATCCAGGCAGTCTAAACCATTGGCACCATTGGAAGCAACATGGCCTAATAATCAATCACACTGATGATCTCAACCAACTAGAAGGGAATAAACACATTCAAAAGAGAGCAATTTGTGGCTTGCATCGAAGGAGAAGATTATAACAACTGATTAGTCAAGAGGAGGATTTCTTCGACAATTCATTGCAGATTCCAGGAATAATCATGGCTAGGCGTGTTTGACGTAGACATGTACCCAAACACATTCCACTCTTTTGCAGAATCCAGAAATGGTTGTGCCCTCCTGTGGGAAATGAGAGTTTCTATAATGAGGGAGTTTGTTCCAATAGTTCAGGAAATTTTAAAGGAGCTAAATGTAAGAGTCTTCGTTCCCATTAATGCTCCAACAAGGGAAGTTAAAGGGCTCTCCTTCATGACTGCTCTGAAGTATTATCAAGAAGTTGGCTAGTTGCAAACCAAATGTAGGCTAGCAAGATCTACTATCACCCCAACAAGCCATTCAATTTGTTGAGAAACTCCCACGACTAGTTTCAAATTAGGCTACATGATGGCGTCCAAGTACAGGAGTAACTTTTGAGCCAGCATCAATTTACGAAAGATGTGGATAGAAGGTGATTCTCTCCTCACCATTCCTTGACTAGAGGAGTGTCCCCCTCCCTAGCACCTTAACCTTAAGGAAGCAGATTTCTTCTCATGAAGATAGACATTGGGTAGATTTCTCATATTCACCTTGAAGCAACTATCTTAGCATTTGTTTGGCACATTTGGGAGCTAGATACAACAATCTCATGTATAAGGATCATAGTTCTAAAGCTGTTGTGGCTTGACTAGCAACACAGTCAACTCAACTAGACGAGGTTTCATGACCAAAAGCCTTACTCCATTGAAACCATTGACACAAAGTGACTCAAACCAAATCACTTGGTTCAATGCAAATCTGGGTTAACCATTTTGTGGGGTTTTTTTTTTTCTTATAAAGATGTAAAAGATTGAACTCGGAATTGCATGTTGACTCAACCCAAATAAACAAATTCGAGTCAAGTCCTCAGTTATAGAAATTAAAACTATGATGGCAATCATATACCAAACACTTGATGTGTGTGCTTGTGTTTCCCTTCTCTACTAAGGCTCCCCTTTTGAAGGTTTTCTTCTTTATATTTCTCACTTGTACATAAAATAATAATGATGATATTGTAAAGAGTATATAAACCTTTTCAATATAAATATATTTGTATCTCTTGTATTTCTTGTCTTTGGTTTTGCTAACATAGTATTAGGGTGAGTTGAATCATGTTGACTTTGTTCATTTTGTTTGTTTATCTTATTATGGTTTCATTTGACATATGCTTTGTGCATTACACTCTACTGGCTTTGACATCAAAAATTACAAATCACATCTATTTTGGAATCAAATCTTTTCCCATCAAAAGACTACAATTGTGTTTATTTTGAATTTTCTTTACTTGCATTTAGTTTCTCAAACCCACCATCCATTGTTGATTTAACCTTGCTTTATTCACCGCTTACCAAGTTTTTGACATGTCTATGTGAGAGTTGCACCTTGGAAAACCAATGCGAATCTTATCCACTGATTACATATTGATGATCTTGACCGTAGATCATGATAATCATGGGTCCTCGATGGATAGATTGCAATGCAATAGTTAATGTGAAAGTGTCTCAAACATCTATGAACATAGGTTAATGGAGAAGGATTTCATTGGTTGTCCTTGAGAACTTGAGATTGGACACCACAATCATTGAACAAGGGAGAGTTGTGGGCCATGGATCTTGGTACTCTATTGTGCCAGGACCATCTAGCAAGTTGTTGGACAAACCTATGGTTATTAGCATTATTATGTGGTCATCTTGTGCAAGGGGACTAATGACAACTCAAGAAAGTCTCCACCATCAAGCACAATGACATGTCGGTGTGTGCCTTGCCCAACCCCACATAGGAGTGTGAGTGTGCCATGGGAGTAGGCTCCTGCTTTTGGACCTATTGGACACTTGAAATGGTGGATTGAGTTCAAGTCTCTAGACTAAGAGGCTTGTCATACGTGGACTATGATCGACTTAAGGATGTACCGGATCTGATTAATCCATAGACTTAAGGGTGTGTGAAGAGTTCAAGATCTTGATTATAGGTACTTTGGCTCACTTGACGAGGTCATGTGGCCAACAAACGACGGTGTAGCTTGGCGCATCCATGAATGTTCACTGTGGCTCACATGGTCCAACAAGGGATCCATTGATTACTTGTGTTTTACATCTTGGGGATCAAATGTTCATTAAGAGGTGTTCCATTGAGCTTGGCACTTAAAAGGTTTTTAAAGCTTTTACAAATGTTTTCAACCATCAAGCTTTTGTTTTAATCGATAAAAAGGTTATTATTGCACTTAATGATAATTTGATGATTTAGATATGGTGTTCCGCCACTTGATCTACAAGAAGATTGGTTGTGATAGTGAAGGGATTGAGTTATATATAAGTACATAAGATAAGGCAGGATTACATGATTTAAATGTAGTAGGGCATGTGGAAACTTGTGGATGGTAAAGTACCACAATTGGTCTCCCCAAAACCCTAACTCCTTGTATGTGGATGTTGTCCTAGAGGAAGAGGGGAAATGATAAAATCTCCCACATCGCCCCTGGGCATTAATGTATACCATTTGCTTCCCACTTCCTTCACATCACGCACATGTGTGGGGTCCACTTGAGTGAAGTGCCCTATGTGTTTCCCTTGTCCCTACTACAAGGGTTGACTTGTGGCTCCCATACTCTCCTTTGTCTAGGATAAATCTGAAATAGATCTCCTATGTTGGAGGATCAACACTGTCAAGTGATGGGTTGTCGACGACATCGATCAAGGTAATCCTAATCGTAGGATTTATGTTTTTCATTCTTAGAAACTTGAGAATATCTTAACAAGGATACATAGTGATGTAAAATCTAAAACAAGGTTTTTGAACATTGTCAAACTCCACTTTGTTTTGCTAAACAACACTAACCACTCAACAACATGCTCGACATAATGTATATTTTGATATTAGGATGTAGATTTTGGCTTCCTTGATGTGTTAGAGTACACAGTCATTGGTGTGCATACATTACAATGTATTTGACTGTGAGAGTACACATATTCAGTTATCCTATGGTGCACCATATCCTTGAAGGTAATGGTGCATCTTTTAAATTCAATTTACATTTATTTTAAGCTTATCTTTTATAACAAGTGATCTATAAATAAGAGCTAGTGGGGGGAGAGAGAGGAAGAGATGAAAAAAAATATTTTCTTCCCCCTCTTTTCTTCATCTCGACATCTTCCACAATGCACTCTTGAATTTAACATGTTATCAGAATCATGATAGCTTTCTTATTTATAATCTCTCTTATTTTGTTCATTTCCCCAATTTCCATTCTTACAATTTGTCATGAAGTTTTGAAGGGTTGTTACTAGCATATTTGTCAGGAAATAAAAAGGGCCTCATCATGTGCCGACAACTGTCAAAAGTGTTGACTGATTGTCATCCAACCATCGGAAATGATGTCGGATCATCATACAGCCACCATAGGCGTTGAAAAATCATAATGCAGCCACTAGAGATGCTATCAGGACATTCTATGGCCATAAAAAAATGCTATCAAAACATTCTAAATCCCCCGGATGTGTGGTCGCATAATACAACAACCACCAGAAGAGTAATAAGTTCTTTGCTAGCAACCGAAAATGCATGTGACTCACATCAGCCAACATAAGTGCCTACAATTCAAATCCCATCCAACACAAGCGTTGGAAGTACAATTAGCTTATTCCAGTCTCCGAAATCTGGCAAGCTTGACATGTAAGATATACATGCTCTAGAGTCTTAGAGTACACTGTTTGTGATGTGCATGTATTACAGTATATTTTGGGTTTGAGAGTACACATTCAGTTGTCCTATGGTGCATCACATCCTTGGAGATAATGGTGTGTCTTGCCAATTTGATTTCCATTTATTTTAAACTTACCTTTTATAATAAGTGGTATATGAAACCAGTGTTGCTTCAGGAATGCTTATTGATTCACTATGTATTTGCCAGGGAGGTTTGGAGTCTTTTTCTCTAATTGTTCAGGTTACTATGGGTGTTCCCGAAGACGATAAAGGAATTTCTCATTGCTTGGCACAGTGGGAGGATAGAGAAAGAAGGGAAAAGGTTGTGGCGATTAAGTTTCTTAGCGAGTCTATGGCCTTAATGGGGGGAAAGAAACCGTCGTTGCTTTAGGAACAAAATGAGTGGACCGGTGCAAGTGTTCAATAGGGCAATTCTTAATATGAAGGATTGGGTGGAAGCATAGATTTTTCAATCTTCTCTCGTCCTTTGGGGGGCGTTTCACTGGGTGTAGTTGTATTTTTGTATATTTGCATGCTTTGGCTTCAGCCTTTTTATAATATATCATCATTGATCCAAAAAAAAAAAAAAAAAGTGGTATATGAATAAGGCTGGTAGAGGGAACGAGATGAAGAAAATATTTCTCTTTTCTTCATCTCCACGTCTTCCACAACGTATTCTCTTGAGTTGAACTTGTAAGATTTTGATTACTATTTTCTTTTCTTTGTTTGTCAAGTCATTGTTATCTATTATGGGATGTGGTTCATGTATTTACTACACAATGATAAACTTATTTCTACATATGTTATCCGTAGCTCTCAACCATTTTCTTCAAGAGGATTTTGGATGTGAGTGACATTCTTATAACTCAATGGTTCTCTAGTTCTAGTAAACCCTATTGTTTTGAATAAGGTTGGTTTAGACTCACATAGAATAGTCGAGATTTAAAAAAGTGACCAACGATTGCTATCTATATAGTAGAGCTTAGATTGTCTAAGTTAATACTGAGTCGACAAGGATGCAACACCTTTTATGCCCAAGAGATCTAATCTAGTAGGAGTTCCCTAGCCTTTTATCATTTCGAAAATAGAGAAATGCTTCAATTTTCTTAGAGCAATATAAGTTATAGTGCTCCTAATTGCATTTGGTTGCATTGGGGCTCGTGGACTGTTGTATCCATTGATCTAGATTGTTCATTGGGTCCAACGAACATTCCTAGTCTACCATGCAAGAATCACACCAATCTAACAAATATTAACCACTCATTCAATGCTCTCTAATTTGGACAGTCAAGATCATTTACACATAAATAGGTCCAAGCAACAATTCGATCCATCTATTTGTTAGAGATCATGATGGATTGTTTATCATTCTAAAGAATCCTTTTGTTAGGCAATCATAGCCACCCCATCCATGTCCTAGAACAAGGAAGGGTATGGAAAATAAGTCCAAATCAAGGATGGATTGGATCATCCAATCAGTGCATTTTTTGAATGGTAGCTTGAGGAATATTTTCTGAACTTAATGCATAGTTCAGATCAATTGATTGAACTGTCTAACTAAAATTCTCATCATTAGTCTTTCGTTTTAGTTTTGTTAAAACTTACGAAGGAAATCCCAAATCCAATATTAGTTTTTCATTTGTGAAGTTATGCTTCCAAATACACACTTTTTGCATCAATTTGAGATGGAGTTTCAAACATATCATTCATGTACCTCATCATATCAAGGGAATTAGGGTAGTTCATTTATTACATTCTTTTTCTCCCAATGTCAACATGTCAATGATTACGTTTATGTAGAGTATAGGAAGGTCATTTTTAATTCTCTTAGTTGATGATTTATACTGAATGGAGTTTACAAGGCCCTATTCATAGAAATGAGACTTGATCAACCTCTTTTAAAAAAATCTAGTATTTTTTGTTTGCTTTTAACATAGGCATTTGCTCCAAACAAAAGTTTACTACCCATCATTTAAGGTAAATGATGCAAAAATAAATAAATGAATGAATGAAGAATGTTGTAAAAATTTAAAACTACATAAGAGTATTTAGCATCAAGTTTAGTTGGAACAAGGTATTCCATAATGGCAACAGTGCCCGTAATGGCAATAATGCTTAATAAAAAATTATTTTTAAAAAAAAAAAAACTATTTTGGCCCCATAAGGGCCATTGTAACCGTTACAGGACCGTTACAGGTCATTACAAGACAATTCTGAGGTCAATTTTTCCATAACAGCCGTTACGACACCATAACGAGGGATGGTTGCCACCATTACTAGGGATACCTTGAGTTTGAAGCATAACTACTTAACTTGAAACCACAAAGAAACTCAGGTCCGTAAGTTGAACAACAATCATTGAATAGCATTTCAACAAATGGAAAGGAAACATAGACTTCAAATAGTTTTTAGCAGCAAAAAACAACAATGACAGATTGGCCATCCATGCTCCTAACAATATTTTGTAGTTCCCATACATCTTGGATTGCTACTAAAGCTTCAGCCATCCAATAATTAACTCCCCTAGAATAGAAAGCAGTTAGCTCCCTTACCTAAAACAAAAACAAAAACAAAAATTAAAAAAAATTAAAAATTAAAAATTAAAAAAAAAAAAAAAAAGGACCATGAGACTAATACATGTGCGAATATTAAGACTCTTCAATGTATGAAAATCCATAGAAGATTCTTAAAAGCAAGGATCACCCAGCAATAGAAAGGAAAAATGCTCAAAAGTAAAAGCTCATTGAGAACACAAACATAACATATTCCTAAATTTGCCTAGTATGCGTTTATATTATTACATTGCTGTTTAATCCCCACTGGATTCATAGAGAATAGCCGAAGATACTCGTTGATTTCAGGGGGCCTAAGTTGTATAAGCCAGCCATGTTGTAGTGGTTTGTGCACCTCAGAGCTCTAACCTTTTGTAGCGTTCTCAAGTTCTTTTAATATAAAATGTTATTGTGCTTTGATATTTCTGACATGTAAAATGGTATCAAAGAAGTTTAATTGTGTTTCAATATGATTTTGTTTTGAGTTGGATTGAGGTTGACCAGATTAGTAACCAAACCTCGAGATAGAGAACAAAATCAAATCACAAGAGCACATCTATGAGCAAATGAGCAAGGGAGCCATCTACTTTCCTAAAAATTGGATCAGGAGACTACAAAGATCTTGCAGATGAAACTTTCACCATTACATGGAATATGCATTGTAGGAAAACCTTTCTAACAGAGCAAGCCTTGCCCAATTACAACCTCCCAAGTAGGAATCCATTAATCGATTGGTTCAATCAACCAAACCTATGACTTTCAAGTCACAACTTTTGAAGACTGTCATGGTACCTTTTGAAGAAATGTGGGTGTGAAAATCACCCTGTTTTAGAGCATTAAAAGAGCTTACAGCCCAAGAATCCCAAGTTCTATATTCAACTAGGAAGTTAAGGCCAAAGCATGCTCACCCAAACTAAAACATCAATAGTTCAAGCTAAGCATTGTAAAAGTCGAGTCCAAGTAGGAAGCTATAGCCAAAATATCCAGACAATCACGCCAAAACTAAAACAGCAATCATTCAAGCCAAGCATTGCAAGAGCCCATTTGGAACCTCGTATTGGTCAATACAAAACAGACCAATGCATGCATTTTAAACTGGATTGGCGCAAATATATATATATATATATATATATATATATATATATATATATATATATATATATATATATATATATATATATATATATATATATAAAATTTGTTTGAACTGCAAGCATTGCCAATCCTGGATTGACCAATACAACAATCCAAATGGGCACTAAATGTACAGAATGCTCAAATAGTCAAATCCATCAATCTGAACTGCCCATTCAGTCCTAACAGTGTCATATGGCTGATCAAACAATCATAACCATCCAATCCAAACAAAAGCAATGGGTGAACAGACAGATACCCACGCATCGAATGAAAGTAGCTGTGGGTATCAACAGCTCACAGGACTGATACTTCCGTATCTCCCAAAGAGCCACAGTCCCCAGCCTGAACCTGTGGGGCTTCCGCGGCTTCCTCCCTGATGAAGGCCCTGCTCTTCCAAAACCGATACACCATCAAAACTCAACAAAGACAAATATAATAATAATAATAATAATAATAATTATAATAATTAAAAACACACACACACCTGCCTGTGCACTTGCAGGTACCTCATCCCGTCCACTCGCTTGACTTTCCTGTTTTATTCTAATTCTTTTTCAGAAACTTCAAGAATCCAACGAATCAACAGGAGAAAAATAAAATAAAAAGAGGATCAGAAATGGAAGTGAGAGAAGTCCCAAGGCCGGGGTTGGGCGAGCCGATGACGCTGGATCTTCTTGAGATCCTGTAAGTTAGAAAAGGGGGAAGAAATGGAAATTTGATTTTCAGGGGTTTTGAGAAAGACCCAAATAGGGGAGAAAAAGGTACACCATCAGCAGGACCACCTGAAATGGTAGTCTATGGGAAGCGGTGCAGCAGACATTGTGGCCTACACCTTACCTGATTGGAGCTGTTAATCGAGTGTCCTGAACCGTGGAAGGCACCATGGATTATATGATTCGTCCGACCCTTACACCCTATGCAAATGGACGGATGACGATGAAATGGCAGGAGATTCACCATCGAGAAGCGAAAAGTCATCAACCCAACAGGGCGATTCTAGCATGGCGGACCGTCCATGGTGGGGGCCTTAAAGACGAGTGATTCTGACCTACACGGAGTGGGCCCCATGTATGGCGGAAGGCTTGGTGACTACATTTTAAAATGGTACCACGGGCTGCTGAAACGAGAGAGAGAGAGAGAGAGAGAGAGAGAGAGAGAGAGAGAGAGAGAGAGAGAGAGAGAGAGACTTGACCTTGTTGAGTCGTTCGAGCGGGTGGACGCCTTCTGGTGGGAGTTGAGAACCGGCAGTTCGGCGGTGAGGAGCGACGGGAGAAATGCTTTCTCCTCCTCGCCATGGGATTGTGCCCTCAGAGAGAGAGAGAGAGAGAGAGAGAGAGAGAGGGAGGGAGGGCTGAAGATTTCAAAATGCTCTTTTCCCGCTAGAATTTCAATACGTCCGTCATGTGGAGGGATGTACGGCTCGCACTTGTGCTTCAGCTGAGCTCGGGGTCCAACGGGAGAATGAACGGTCCGATGGGGGAATTGGATTGCTTGGGGTGCCAGGCAACGCCGACCTCCGTGCTGTGTTGACATCACCAAATTCTCTGGGTTGCCAGGGGTGCCAGGCCCACATGATGTGTTTTATATCCGGAAGCGGATTGGCTGGTGTACCACTCCCCAGCTATATAGCTGCTGTAGGTACGTGTCGTGCGAAGGCGAGCACTGACGGTCCTCGAGTTCCGAGTTCTACGAACGGTTCAAAGGAGATCAAAGTTAAATGGGTTCCACAGTGATGTATTTATTTTATCTACACCGTTCATCTATTTTTAGAGATCATTTTAGGCATTATCCAAAAAAACGAATCATATCCAAAGATGATATGGACCACACCATTAATAGCAACGGAGATAATGATTTTCACTTTTAAACAATTTGTAAGGCCAATCCGCTTCCTTTATATCCAGACCGTTCATCCATTTGGCGATAGCATTTTAGGAAGAGCCCAAAAATGGGGCACGGATTGGCTACTGACAGGTTGAGTAGCGAGATTGGGATTGAAGTGACCACACCAAGTTGGCCCCATTATGATGTATGTTTTGTATCCACGCCGTCCATCCATTTGGAGATATCATTTTAGAGTGAAATCTAAAAAATGAGTCACATTCAAAGCTCTAGTGGACCCCACCACAGAAAACAGTGGGGAGAGTGACACCACCGTTAAAAACTTCTACAAAAGTTTTCCATCAAGCTGATATTTGTGTATTCCCTTCTTTGATGTCCTTTTTAACCTCTGAATAGGTTGGATTTCGAAAAAACATCACGGTGGGTATTGGGAAGGTTTCAACGGTGTGCATCAATTTTCATTCTATTTTCTGTGGTGGGGTCTACTAAAGCTTTGGATCTGCCTTATTCTCTAAGTAATGCATTAAAATAATATCTCTAAATGAATGCCCGTTGTGTATACAACACATACCTCAGAGTAAGGTCTGGTGACATCACTTCATGGCTAGTCAAGCCGTCAGTATCTAATATGCGACGCCCAAAAATGTTGCAGATCCGAAGCTCAAGTGGACCATATCACATAAAGGCATAATGACATCCACTTTTGAAACTTTCAGAGGGCCACCATGTTGTTTAGTTGAGACACGGCCTACCTAGAAACGCGGCCACTAGCAAGGTGGCTAGTG
Organism: Magnolia sinica; assembly: GCF_029962835.1. Lineage (NCBI taxonomy): Eukaryota > Viridiplantae > Streptophyta > Magnoliopsida > Magnoliales > Magnoliaceae > Magnolia > Magnolia sinica. The sequence continues at coordinate 8,642,550 of NC_080587.1, read as the reverse complement.
GTGTGTGCTATGTGAGCCCACCATGATGTACATATTTTATCCACCTATACATCAATTTTTTGCTGTCAGTTTGGGCTTACAGTGACTCGATGTTCACCGTTAAAACCTCTAAAGGTCCAATATAATGTTTATTTAACAGCCAACCTATTTTGTTCACATAGATATGAACCAAAGTTAGAAAACAAATATCAACTTGATCTAAAACATTTATGGCCTGAAAAGTTTTTAATGGTGGGAGGTCAATCAACACAATCTCTTGAGATGTTATAATCTACCTCTTTTTTTTATTCATACCTAATTATTTGAAGAAAATAGATGGATGGCATGGATGAAACACATAACATGAATAAAACACTTGACTACAAGCCACATGCTGGTCTAGACTCCCAATCTCTGTCAATCCCTATCTATTTGTTTGTCATCCAACCAATTCATAATGTTTGGTAGACTTAGATGAAAGAAAACATAAATATCAAATCGATTCACAACTTAGAGCCCCTAAGATTCAACGGTAGAGTACAATTTTCTTTGCTTTTCTATGGTGTGGTCCACTTAAGCTTTGGATCTGCCTCATATTGAGCTTGCCTAATATAATCTCACAAAGTAAATAAATGGTGTAGATATAACACATATATCATGGTGGGCTCCACATAAGTTGATGATGTCAACACACCACTAAGGTTGTTGTTGTGTTGCCCACCATGCAATCCGCTTCCTCTGATGGGAAGCTGAGCTGGAGGCCTTGCACCTGGGCCTTCAGTGTAAATAGCATTACAAATGGCCCAGCTGTTGCAGCCCAAATGGGGGCTAGCAATTATCCAGGTATGGGCCAAGTTGGCTAGGTTGCCCAGTATGCCCGACATAGCAGGTCCAAGCCCAAGCATGACTTGATCAAACCTGGCTCAGCTTGAAAATTGATAAAATCCCTATTTCCCTTTGGATTTTTCTAATACATTCATTTATCAAGTCAACTACACATCTGCAAAGATAGATAACTGTCCGAGGACCAAAATGGCATATTTATAAGGTCAAGCAAAAATGAGGTCAGGTCAGTTGGGCTAAAATGACCTAGGGCGAAGCCCCAACCCAAAAATAGATCTGGCCATGCATGCAAAGCCCAAGTTTGACCCATGGGCAAAACTAATAGGTCCATGCCCAGCCTAAAGCTGGGTCAGGCTCACCGGGTTGGGTGGGTTACTTGGCCTGATCCCACCCTTATGCCAAGAACGAACTCATCCTATCAGGGACCGGTTCATGGTCTCACTACAAGAAAGTAGGCCTTTAGCCTCAATTTTTTAGCCTCGGTTCAAAAAAAGGAGGCTAAATATGGTTTTTAGCCTCAGTTGTAAAGGAACTGAGGTTAAAAATTCACTTTTTGCCTCAGTTGATGAGAAACTGAGGCCAAAACTCTGCCCTATTGCCTCGGTTGGTGAGAAACTGAGGCGAAAAGTCTGCCATTTTGCCTCGGTTGGTGAGTAACTGAGGCTAAAAGTCTGCTCTTTTGCCTCGGTTGGTGAACAACTGAGGCTAAAAGTCTACGCTTTTGCCTTGGTTGTTGAGAACTGAGGCCAAAAGTCTGCTCTTTTGCCTCGGTTGATGAGAAATTGAGGCCAAAAGTCTACCCTTTTGCCTCGGTTGGTGAGAAACCGAGGCCAAAAGTCTTCCATTTTGCCTCGGTTGGTGAGCAACTGAGGCTAAAAGTCTGTCTTTTTGCCTCGGTTGTTGAGAAACTTAGGCTAAAAGTCTGCCCTTTTGCCTCGGTTGGTGAGAAACTGAGGCCAAAAGTCTGCCCTTTTGCCTCGGTTGGTGAGCAACTGAGGCCAAAAGTCTGCCCTTTTGCCTCGGTTATTGAAAACCTTTTTGCCTCAGTTATTGAAAACTGAGGCCAAAAGTCTACCCTTTTGTCTCGGTTGGTGAGCAACTGAGGCCAAAAGTCTACCCTTTTGCCTCGGTTATTAAAAACTGAGGCCAAAAGTTTCCCATGTTGCTTCGGTTGGTGAGAAACTGAGGCCAAAAGTTTGCCCTTTTGCCTCAGTTGGTGAGCAACCGAGGCTAAAAGTCTGTCCTTTTGTCTCAATTGGTGAACAACTAAGGCCAAATATCTACCCTTTTATCTTGGTTGGTGAGTAACTGAGGCCAAAAGTCTGTCATTTTGCCTCGGATGGTTGGTAACCGAGGCTAAAAGTCTGTCCATCATTTTTGGAAACTCATTTATGGAAGTGGGCCGAAAAATAATTTCTTGAAGACGTCTATCAGTGAAGCCTTCTTGAGGCTACCGGACTCATCACAGTGGGCCACGATAAGATTTCAAAGGTAAATAGTCTCATTATTACTGATCCATGCATTATGGATCATTGGAGTGTTGAATGAGCCTACTATTGTGGGTCCCATTCTAAAATAATCTGTCATGAGAGATGGATGGAGTGGATGCCATGTCATGGTGGCCCTGCAGGGCTCTCTCGTTCAATGCCCTTTTTTCCTCGGTTATGGAAAATTGAGGCCAATATTGCCCCAGGCACGTGCTAATATACTGAGAAAGGAGCATGGGACGACGTTGCGTTTTCGTTATTTCCCGTAAGGCTCTGCTACAAAAGCAAGCCACCGTTCCTCTCACTCAGAGGCATTTCGTGCAGGTCGGTATTGCTCTTATTCCCACATTTTTTCGTTAAATCTCGTCGAAGATCGGATGTTCTAGCTCTCAATTTCGTTTTTCTTGATTTGTTTGGAATTTCTTTGTTGTTTTTTTATTTTTTCTCGATCGAGAACCCTAGATCGTCTGGTTTAGAGAGGAATTTGGTTCCGTATCCTGTAAATCTGTAACCGGATAAGGATTTTAGGTGAAATAGGTTCAAATCTTAGTACTGGAACAAGATCTATTGTTTTTTTTCCCCAAAATTTTGAGTCTCCCTGTTATCTAGATCTGTAGATAAACGGATTAGTGCTTTCCTAAAAAATCTCACATTGTAAAGAGCTCGAAGGATTGAAAAATCTGCTCCAGCGCCATCATATCTTTAACTTGGATTATTGTCAGTCTAAGCTTTTAGATCAGATCTGTAAAAATTAAAATAAAAAAATTTAAAATTTAAAATTTAAAAAAAAAAAAATTTAAAAGGAGAGAGAGAGAGAGAGAAGCAGAACGAAGAAGATTGACAGCCTGCAAATGCTTCGTATCATGTAAATTTAAACCTAAGAGAATTTGGGTGTTTGCAGAAATGTCAGATCAGAACTTTGTAACCTAAGAGAATTTGGGTGTTTGCAGAAATGTCAGATCAGAACTTTGTGAATGAAGACTGAAGCAGCGGAGCAGTTAAAAGAGAGGGAGGATTGCAATGGAGATTATAAGCAGTGTATGTATTTTCCTTCATTAGCCATCTCATATTTTAGATGAAAATCTCACTTCCTTGTTCCTCTTGAAGTCTCTTATGACATCTCTAATGAGGATCACAAGCAGTTAAAAGAAATGTTGCTGACTCAATTGTGTTTGGGAAGTTAAGAGGGAAAATCAGTAGAAGGAATCTGATATCGGTTGAAGTTCATGATAAGGAAATCAGTAGGAGGAATCTGATATTGGTTCGTTTCAATCATCTTACTTTAAGGTATGGCTTATATTAGGTAGCCTCTCCCTCTTGTAAGCTTTTAATGATGCATACATGTAAGTGGTTCACTCCTCTGTGGCTCTACATGCCAACCTGGCACCAATCTAATTATAAGCACAATGTTTTAAGTTACTTGCTATGAATGGCTTTACTAATTATAAGCACAATGTTTTAGCTTTCGTTTTATTTGAAGTTATTATAATTTTTGTTGCAGGCCAATGATAATAATGTTGATGATGATTTATATTGCTATGAATGCCAGGTCAGCCAAAGTGGACTTGATAGACTAATCAAACTTTCATCTATAATTCTGAAGACCCATCTGTGCTACAAGAGGTACATTGAGAGATGAGTTGTGCCAGACTTAAGGTTGAATACATACGATAAGACAGATTGCTATGCACTTAATCAGAATGAAAGGAAGCATCTTAAAGGGACGAGAACAAGATGTCAGATTGTATTGGGGAAGGGCAAACATAAGGAACATTAAATATAGTTTAAAGTCACATAGCCCTAAATTACAATCTCTAAATGCAGTATGCAAATGATTCGCTTGTCAAGATCATCTAGGATAACAAATTCCTACTTATGATATCAGTGATCGTCATCTAATATAAATTTATCCAGATTCCAAATATTTGGTACCTTTGGTGAGAACATTTAATATATGATATCAGTGATCGTCATAGCATGCAAATTCATTTTTCTGTTTCTTTGTAGGCATGGCACAGTTTGTGAGCAATTTTGCTGAACCAGGAGATCCTGAGTATGCTCCTCCAGTCCAAAAGGGTGAAACTCCGGTAAGAAACTCTACTGCATGGGATATTCTCCTTCACATGCTTGGTTGTATAGATGCTACTTGTAGATATTTTTCTTGATGGAATCCCAAGTTGTATCCTGTGGATAGTGCAAGTTGTGCAGATTTGTTCCGCTTTTTAGACAAATAATTGTTTCCTTGAAATGGATAGGCAAAACATCATTTGATGTTTTTTACTTTTTAATTATATTGATGTATTATTTGTCTCCTTGAAATGGATAGGCAAAACATCATTTGATGTTTTTTACTTTTTAATTATATTGATGTACTTTATAATGTTTTTTTTGTCCTTCTCTTGTGTAATATATTTGTGCTCTGGGTTTTTATTTTGATGTTTTTTAGCTCATGGGTTTTCTTTTTTTTCTTTTTCTTTTTTGATGGAGCTTTTTTCCTGTTTGTTTTCATTTATTGAATATAAGGCCAGGCTGGTTTTTTGTCCCAAGGCGACCTGGCAAATTCAAGAATGGAGATTCTAGTGCAAAGGAGTTGGCCTCAGCTACCCAGGTCCAGGGTCCATACATGCCCATCAGGGAGACATTTATTGCTTTTGCTTACTGTTGGCCATTTTATTCCCACATTCAATGTCAAAATTTGTGATTTAATGTTAACAAGTCTAACAATGATTTGTTAGAATGTTAGACTGGGCAACTTAAGGCCAGGAATTTTTCTTCTTCGTAAAATTTTTTTATCTCTATGACCGTGGTTAATTTATATCCGTGTTTCATTTGGGGATTAGTTTTCTAGAATTGTATGTGAATGGCTGCCATGCATGTGGCACATCCAGTTTGTCTGTCTCCACATCCTTTCTTTTACGTATTGCCAGTCTTGCTGGTCAATCAGCAGGCGTGCTTGGTTCAGCCTGCTTGCTGTTGGCAATGGTTCTTTCATTTTTTAAAATTCTGCTTAAGGTCTGCTGGAGAGCCTCTGTTCCAAGCTGGAATGGTCATCTCACCATCTATAGAAAACGTGCCTTTCCTTGGCGTGTTTGCTTGTTTAATACAAGTGCTAACCTTTCAGTTTTATTCTGCCCCCTCATATGCAGTCTAGTTGTAATATTGGCATGTACAAGTTACTAACTATAATCAACAATGTTGAAATAACTTCCATGAATCTAATGACTGGTGCTTAAGGAAACTATGATAATGGGTAGAAAACACTTGAGAGCTTTGTTGGGGACTATAATTTTATTTTGCATTTCTTTAACCTTAGCTGAGGTGCTTCTGGGACTTGACATTCTCTTATATTCCAATTTTTCTGCCCTTTCATTTTCCTGCAAATGCAAGCTTGCTTCTCACTGTTTTTTATTTTAGCCAATCATTTGGGACTGTTACATTATTTCTGACACCACTAGCTAAACATGTAATTTCTTCTATTTATCAAGATTGAAATTTCTGAATATTGAACATTAGATTCTGGGAACTCGCAGATATGCTAGAGCAATCTTCAGATGGTCATTCTGGCAACTGAGCCAGGCTCAGGAACTCAGGTCATGGGTCTTAAAAATTCATTCTCCCTAGAATTTCTGAAATCTATTTAGAAGCTTGCATTGCAAGATTGGGGTTGGTGATGTCAGAGGTCTTGAAGAGGAGTGGGTGATGTCATGTTATAATTTTGGTTATCCTCCAGCTCGGAACACAATGGCTTAATTGTATTTATTCTGTTGCAGAAATGCTGGTGAGGAGAGTCATGGGCTTTACTTCTCAGAAGCACTTCATCTTCTGATGACTGTGAGGAAAATGGGTATCCAGATGACAACCAGGAAAAAACCATAAATTCTTTTGCAGGATCAGATGTACCATTATCACTTTCTGTGGTTGATGATTTCCATTGTGAAGAACTAGGTCTTTTGGGCGTTAATAGCATGTTCCATTAATGGTCTTTTGGGAGGTCAAGTTTTACAAAATCATAGGGTCTGTGCTACATTTGAGTCCAAGTCTTCTGACTTTTATGCAACTGATGATAGTGGTTTATCTCACCACCTCTTGGGAATTAATAGCATGTCCCATCTATGGTCTTCTGAGAGGTCAAGTTTTACAACATCATGGGGTCTCTGCTACATTCAAGCCCAAGTTCTCTGAATTTTATGCAACTGATGCTAGCTGTTTACCTCATCACCTCTGAAAGGATCTTTTGCTCCTTTAGGTTCCAGAATTTCCCTGCCTTCAATTTTTTTTTTTTAGGGCTGTCGTACATCCAACTTGCATTTCCTCGACTAGTTTTCCCCATGAAGCGTTTGCATGCATTGCTGTTCCATCACCTTCCTATTTTATTCACTGCTCTATACAAAACTGCTGGACAAAATTGGCCTCCCCCCTCCCAATTTTTTTTGCTACTGCATAGGTTTGTGTCCAGCTCCGCATTAACAACAAATGTGATGCTTACTTAATAGATATCCAACATAGGATCTGGCTGCTTAAGATTTGCAGGTTGATCTTACATGGTGATAATCTACTTCCACATTTGGTTTTGGTACCCTGAGTAGCTTGGTAAGCTATCGAATTTTGGTGGCTTGATTGCTCAGTACATATCTGACACTATACGTACATATACATACGTGCGTGTTTGTACTCAACTACTAAGCGCTAAGTACAGGAATCACATGTTGAGAAAATTAAACAATAACCTCCAGTGAGTATTTTAAGACTGATCATGCTCTTCTTTCTAAGCTAATGATATTCATCATAATTTAGTTTTCTGTTTTCCTTTTTACAGGATTGATGGTAACTCATGGAAATGATGCTCCGATCCGAGAGAAAATAGTCACGTGGAAGGAGACCTTACTGAATGTGGAAGGCTATGTGGCAGTTTGTTTGTTTGTTTTGAAAACTTTAAATTGACCATTAATTGTTTTGTTGATTGTTGCCTTGATGGATGTTAAATGGGTGAAACATGCACAGATTCAATCATTGGTTGGTTATAATATTGTTAGCTTTTGTTGACAGAAACTAGATTTAGCCTCGATTATTGATAAATGATGTTAAAAATTGATTTTAGCCTCGGTTGATGCCAACAAAGGCTAAATCTATCTTTAGTCTCAATTTTGCCTTAGTTGCCTAAACTGAGACTACAACTCCCGTGGCTAAAGGCTTTAGCCTTGGTTGTTGAGAACCGAAGTTAAAAATAGATTTAGCTTCGGTTGGAGGCAATCGAGGCTAAAATTTGGATTTAGTCTCAGTTGGAAACAATGGAGGCTAAAATTTTGATTTAGCCTCATTTCGAGAAAACTGAAGCTAAAAAGGTCTTTTTACCCTCACTTGAAGAACTGAGGCTATAAAAGTCATTTTAGCCTCTGTTGTTAAAACTGAGGCTAAAGCCTTTAGCCACGGGGGTTTCAACCTCGGTTTGGATAACCGAGGCAAAACTGAGGCTAAAGACTTTAGTCTCAGTTTTAAACCTTTTTGTAGTGTCTGGACCTGGGCCTATTTTTAGGCCGAGTTAGCGTACCCCAACAGGATAGCCTGGCCCAGCTTTACCATGCTAAGACCAAAATCAAATTGAGCTGGATGGGCCTAATGTTTGCTAGTTGGACCAGTCTAGACGGCTGTAACATCTAAGACCTCAGATGGAGCTGAACGCGACTGGGCTGCGACCAGCCAGTGATATGGGTTTAACCCTGACCGTAGCGCCCACCTTGATGTGTGCATTATACATCCACGCCGTTCATCAGTTTTTTCAGCTTATTTTAGGGCATGGTTACAAAAACGATTCAGATACCAATTTCATATGGACCACACCACAGGTAACAGTGATTATTGACCATTAAAAACTTTTTTGTGGGCCACAAAAGTTTTGGATCAAGCTGATTTATTTTTTCTTTCATCTAGGCGAGTGTGACTTTATCAATAGTTAGATGGTCAATAAACATTGGGTGATCGCAGGAAAGTTTTTAATGGTGGACTTTCAATGAACATTATTTCTTGTGGCTTGGTCTACATGAAATTTGTGTCTGGTTCGTTTTTTAACCCTGCTCTAAAATAAGCTGTTTTGAATAAGCTGTCAAAACCATTGGACGGTGTGAATGCAGAAAGAGATGCTGTCCAATGACAGAACTATAACTTGCTTGGTAATGGGGGCGTTCCCAATGCATCGATGATATGGGTATATTTAGTTTTGATATTGAACTGATTTTTATTTGTTTTCCTAATGTTAACCGAATGAAACTCATTCACTCAAAATATTAAAAATCATATATATATATATATATATATATATATATATAGAGAGAGAGAGAGAGAGAGAGAGAGAGAGAGAGAGAGAGAGAGGGTATTATGCGCTCGACCGTATGTTACCTTCCCATGAGGTCGAGTGCTGGCAACACGTTATTCATCAGATGGTAAAAATTTTAATTAAACGATGAGATTTTATAGGGGAGTTGGATAAACAAAATGGTGAAACTGGTTATTAAAATACCCCTCCACCTCTATCTCTCTCATGCGAATTTTGGGCCTATTGTGATTTTTTTTAGAAATTTATCCTGTCCATCCGTTTTTCCATATCATTTTAGGACGAGGCCAAAAATGAGCCAGATCTAAGACTCAAATGAGCCCAAAATGTGAGGATTGAACATCCACAGTTGAAATATTCGTGGGGCTACAGAAGTTTTAAATTAGGATAATATTTGTGTTTTCAGTTCATCTCAGTAGGAATATTGCTATGAATGGTATGGATGTAATTGAAACATCACTTTCGACCCAAGGAAGTTTCAATGGTAAAAATTTTCCTACTCACCTTTTCCTTTAGTGCAACCCACTTGAGTCTCAGATCTGGCTCATTTTTTGCCTTATGTCTTAAAATGATCTCCAAAAATTGATGGACGGGGTGGATTTCTCACAAACACTAAGGTTGACCCTTGACTAACACATTGCAACCCTGACCACCCTAAGAATTTCTTAATGATAGAAGTTAAAATCACACTATTTCTATCCACTTGGGCTGCCGATTAGATGCTGACAAGTTGAGTAGCAAGACTCGCTACTGAAGTGATGTCACCAAGTTCAGTGGCCCCCATCATGATGTATGTTTTGTATCCACACATTCCATCCATTTAGAGAGATTATTTTAGGGCAATATGCAAAGAATGAGTTAAATCCAAACCTCCGGTGGACCCCAACACAGAAAATAGTGGGGACAGTGACGCCCACCATTAAAAACTTCTAAAGGCCACAAAAGTTTTAGATCAAGCTGATATTTGTGTTTTCTCGTATTTCATGTCTTTTTTAACTTTTGAACCGGTTGGATTTCAAATAAACATTATGGTGGGCCTTGGGATAGTTTCAACGGTGGGAATCACTCTCCCAACTTTTCTGTGATGGGGCCCACTACAGCTTTTTATCTACCTCATTCTTTGACTAATGCCCTAAAATGATATCTCAAAATGGATGGACGATGTAGATACAACACATACATCATAATGGGCCCAAATAACTTGGTGACGTAACTTCAGTCGCCGACTCGTATCTAATTCGCGTACATCTAGGGCTGTACACAAACTGGGCTAGCCCAATTAGCTCGCTCGACTCGGCCTAAAAAAGCTCGACCCGACCCGACCCAAAGCTGAGTTTGGGTCGAGACGGGCCATTTTCTTCAGCCTGAAACTGAGTTCGGGCCGAGTTCGGATAGGTTCCAGTTCGGCCGGACTCGGCCCGAAACCCGACTCAGCCTATATATATATATTCTAAATTCTTACCTAGTTACCTAACCATTTATGCAATCCAGGCCGTCCAAATTGAGGGTCCCTTTGTAGATGGAGCAAAGTCTTAAAAATCTATGACAAAAGCCCTTTTCAAAAATCAAGGCCATTCAAGTTACCTGCCAAATCTCTTCCCATGGAGTAGATGGAGCAGAGTCAAAAAATCAAGGCCGAGCCGGGTTCGGGCTGCTTTGGCTGGTGAGCGGGCTGGGCCAGGTTGAGCCCAGTTCGACTCGGTTCGGCCCGATGCACACCCTTATGTACTTCCACTTCCATGTTAAAAATGTTAAAAGGCGGACTCAACACGGAAGCGGATTGGCTAGTGTACCACACATCAGTAGCAAGTTTTGTGGGTCCTATCATGACATATGTAATATATCCAAACTGTCCATCCATTTTGCAAGCTCGTCTTAATGCTTGAACCGAAAAATAAGATGGATATAACACTCAATTGGACCACACTGCAAAAAGCAGTGGAATATTGAACATATACCATTGAAACCCTTTTAGGGGTCACAGAAGTTTCGGAGCAATATGAATTTTTTTTTTCCTCTTCATCCATATATTTGTTACCTTATTAACAAATTGGATGGAAAATAAACATTTTTGTGGGCCCTAAGAATTTTTTAACGGTGAAAATCATTATCCTTGCTGCTATTTTTGGTGTAGTCCATTTGAGATTTGGATATGATTCATTTTTTGTCTAGTGCTCTAAAATGATCTCGAAAAATGGATGAACGGTGTGGATATAATAAATACATCATTGTGAGGCCCATATACCTTAGAATTGGACAAGCCCATATACCTTTGGTGAAAAGAGAATAGTCAACTTTAGATTGAGTATAGCCTGCAGAGAGTAAGGCTGTGGAAAACTTGGCAAACCATTGGCGAAAAGCTTGTTTGAGACCATAAGACGACAGACCCGAGTCTCCCCCTTGCTAGAAAAGCCTGGTGGAAGAGACATGTAAACCTCTTCATCCAAATCACCATGTAAGAAGGCGTTGTTGACATCAAGTTGATATAGCGGCCATTTGCGGATAGCAGCAATCGCGAGTAAGCAGCAGATTGTGACCATCTTGGCAACAGGGGCGAAGGTCTCGTGATAATCAAGACCTTCTTGTTGGGTGTATCCTTTAGCAACAAGACGAGTTTTGTGCCGTTCAAGAGTGCCATCAGAACGGAATTTAAGCTTGTAGACCCATTTACATCCAATCGGAGTTTTACCGGGAGGTAGAGGAGTGAGCGTCCAGGTATTGTTTTGTTCAAGGGCCTTGATTTCTTTTGCCATTGCATCATGCCAACATTGAGCTTTTACAGCCTGAGGGTAACTAGTAGGTTCGGCAAGGGAAGATATTGGCGAGAAAAGCTTGATGAGGTGGTGAGAAATGAGAATATGAAAGAAATCAGGAAATTGGGAAGGAAAGAACCTTACCTGAAGTGGACGATGCTGGGGAAAAAGGCATGGCGTCATTTAAACACTCAAAATCACGCAGCCAAACTGGTGGATGGCGGGGACGAGTAGTACGACGGGTGGACGTGGGGGAGGGAGGAGTAGGCGATGGAGGTGGGGAGGATGCAGGAGGGGGAATAGTAGGGGATTCGGTAGAGGGGGTAGGGGCAGGGATGTTAGAGTCATCTGTTTCTGCAGAAGGAAGAGAGAAAACATGCATGTTAGGAGTGGAAAGATTGGCAAAAGGAAAAATATCTTCATGAAATACAACATCTCTTGAAATGAAAGTTTCACGAGAGGAAATATCAAAAACGCGGTAACCTTTTTGTGCATATGGGTAGCCCACAAAGATGCACTTACGGGAACGGGGTTGGAATTTATCACGATGTTGAGATAAGGTGGAAGCGTAGCATAAACAACCAAAAACACGAAGATGAGAGTAGTGCGGAGGTATACAGGTTAGTTTTTGGATTGGGGTTGCTCCTGAAAGAAGGGGGGTGAGAAGGCGGTTAATGAGATATGTAGCTGTAAGAATACAATCGCCCCAAAAAGCGAGAGGAGGATGTGCATGAAATCGCAAGGCTCATGCAACCTCAAGGATATGTCGGTGTCTTCTTTCAACGACCCTATTCTGTTGTGGGGTGGCGAGGCATGAATGTTGATGGATAATACCAAGTTCCTTGAGAAGTGATTGAAAGTTATGTGAAAAGAATTCCATACCATTGTCTGTACAAATCTGTTTAACTTTCTTGTGAAATTGTGTGGCAACCATAGCAAAAAAGGAGCGAAGAAGGGAATTGGTAGAAGATTTATGATGCATGAGAAAGGTCCAAGTTGCACGTGAATAATCATCGACAATTGTTAAAAAATAACGTGCACCAGGGACTGAATAGGGTCCCCAAATGTCAACATGGATTAAATCAAAAGGATCATTTATAGTAATAGACCTTAAAGGAAATGGTAAACGAGTTTGTTTGGCTAAAGGACAAACATTACAATGAAATTTATTGGAAAATAAAATACTAGAAAAAGTATTTGATAGATGGTGAAGACGAGCATTTGAGGGATGTCCAAGACGTTGATGCCAAAGGGCTGAAGAGGCTGAAGAAGAACGTAAAGCAGTGAAGGCGGCAGGGGCTTGTGGTTGAAAGTGATAAAGGCCACCTTGCTCTTTACCCAGTCCAATCGTCGTCTTCGTAAGTAGGTCCTGAAATATGCAAAAGTCAGGATAAAATGTGACAGAACAATTTAAAGAGCGGGTTAATTGGCTAACGGATAAAAGGTTGAAACGAAAGGAGGGAACAAATAAAACATTTTTAAGAGAGATAGATGGTGTGAGATGGACAGTGCCCATATGGGAAATAGGTGCAAGTTGGCCGGTGGGTAAGGTGACTGAAGAGACTTTGGGAGAGTGGGAAATGGTGGGAAATGAAGAGGATGAAGGAGACATATGAGTGGTTGCCCCGGTGTCAATGACCCATGAAGAAGGAGAAGAAGAAATGGTAGAGGAAGAGGAGATACCTGCAAGGTTGGCCGTAGGCTGTGTAGTACCTTTATCGAGTAGATTCAAGATTTGGCGGTACTGATCGGGAGTAAAAGTGGGTGGAAACATGGTGTGGTTGGAAGAGCCTGGATTGTTAGGAGTGGATGTTTTAGGGGGTCTTGTCGGAGTAGTGTCATGGAGATGATGACCTGGAGGATAACCATGGAGTGTATGACACCTATCTTTTGTATGACCAACCCATCCGCAATGGGCACAAATGAGGGGAGATCGGCGCCGACCACGAGTGTCCTTAGAAGAGCTTTGTCCAGAGTTGCGAGAGAGGCCCATGGATGGAGCAACTAGTGTTGTTGCATCATCAGATGACTGGATGGGAGCGCAGATCTCACGTTGTTTTTCCTCTTGAAGAAGAAGGGAGTATGCCCTGTTGACAGTAGGGAGAGGATTCATTAAAAGTAACGGACCTCGGATTGCTGAATAGCTTTCATTGAGTCGCATGAGGAACTGCATAAGACGCTCTTGATTTTGATGGGAAATGATATCCTTGGCAGCGCTACAAGTGCACACGGGGAGGGTAGTAAAAAAAGTTAGTTCATCTCAATATGTCTTCAATCCAGAAAAATAGACTGCAAGGGAAGTCTGTCCTTGTGTGTGGGAGCAGATGGATCGTTGCAGTTGAAAGAGGCGAGGGCCGTTGCTTTGAGAAAAACGATCTTGCAGATCTGTCCACACGTCATGAGCATATTCTGTGTAGACGACCGAATTGGACAATTCCTTTGTGAGGGCATTGAGGATCCAAGAGAGGACCATATTGTTGCAACGAGTCCAGGATGCAAAGTCAGGAGAGGAGATGGATGGTTGTGGATAAGATCCATCAATAAAACAAAGCTTGTTCTTAGCACTTAACGCAACGATCATGGCGCAACTCCAAGTGGCATAATTGTCACCATTGAGTTGTTGGGAGACAAGTGTAATACCTGGTTGATCAGAATAGTGAAGGTGTAGTGGATTAGAAGAATCATGAATTGCTTGAACATTGGTGGAATTGGATTTGGGGTCAGGTGAAGTAGCCGATGAAGTAGCCATTTAGGAGTAATCTGAAAGAGGAACACCAGATTTCTGCGCTTCTACGGAGCACAAAAAAATAGACAAAAAATGAGCAAAGGAAAGTTATTTATGATACCATGTAAGGTGAGAATAAATCAATTTTATTTCTCAATATATCATACGAAGGAGAGAAGCCTTTCTTATACGCATTGTACAACAGCTAATTGTATCTAATAAAGAAAAACCTACAATAAGATATTTGACAGCTATTCAATCTAATGAGGAAAATCCTATAATAAAATATTTACCACTGTACAATCTAATATCCCCCTTCTGCCAGGTTTTCAGGTGCTTCTTTCTTGTCTAGCTGCAGCAAGTGGATGGAGCTTTGTTAGAGGAAGTTTTGGTCTTCTGGATGGCTACTTCAGGGGCTGCCCCCCTCGAAACAGATTGTTTATATATATATATATATATATATAGTAGCTGATTGTGGCTGCTGGATTTTTCGTCTATTTTAGGAGCTAGTGGAGGGAGCATCCTCAGTAGTCTTCATTGCAGGTTGTTGCTGCAGCCTGCTCTCTGAATGGTGGAAGGATTTCTGCGGCAGGGTCTGGGAGAGTTGATCGATTTGCTGCTGTGTTTGCTTTCCCTTTGCAAGGGTCCTCTTTAGAGTCTGATTCATGCATGCTGGCCTAGCGTGGGGTCTTCTTCTGAAGTTCTTGATGCTTGCGGATTGTATTGGATGAGAAAGGGACGCAGTGGTTTGGTAGTTCTTCTTTGCAGCTTGCTTCTCAATCTATGGGAGGAGTAGGGATTGCTTTTATCATCAGAAAGAAAAAAAAATAAAAATGTAAGGACTTTTGTGCAGAGTGGGCGTCTGGTCCTGGTTTCTATATTGCTGCAGATGGATTGCTTTTAGTCTTTTTGCTGCTGCTGGTTGTAGCTTGGAATGATTAAGCTGGTAGTATGGTGATATGGTAGTATGAATGCTTAGATTTGTTATGGATGGTTGGCTGCAGGGAAGTCATGCAGTTGGCTGGGAATGGTCGCATGATTTTTTGCTTTGTAGTTTTTCAGCTGGCTGGTCTAAGCAGGTATGGGCGATCTAGGTGGTGTTCTTTGCCTTTGTTGAGGCTTGAGGGGCATGTGGTTCTCTGTCATGGATGTTGATTTCTTTGTTGGGTATTGAAGGTGAAGAAGGCTTGTCTGGCGTTGCAGTAGAGGCTTTAGCCGTGGTATGGTTTCTGGAGGCTGTCCAACGATGCTAGTGTAGTTTGCTTGCTGCTTTGGTAATGTAGTGGCTTTGTGGGTTGGTTGTGTGTAGAGTATGGCGCCTCTGTTTTTTATTGTCTTTCTTTTAGCATTGTTCTGAGCCAGTATGGGATATGCGAGGTCCCGTCTCTATTTGTGGGCCTGCTAAATGTTTGTATAACTAATTTCTTTATCAACAAAGTTACAGGTGGTGTGCTCCCACCTTTCTGAAAAAAAAAAAGAAGAAAAGAATGATTATGGCATGAGGTTTTTATCTGTATTAGCTTAGATGAGTTGATATATTGGGGAATGTACTAGCAATGGTATCAGTGGCTACGGTCTTGCAATTTCTTCCAAAGAATGGATATGGCACTAATAGCTACGGTTTTCTACGGGATAAAACCGTAGTAGTATGTATGGCTTTTATCCCCCACCTTCAACCCTTTTTTTGGTAGTGGTGGGTTGAATGTGGTTTCCAATTTTCCTTTTAGTCATGTATTTCAAATCCTTTCTCATGATGAATACAAGGTAACATCAGTATAATTTTGAAATCACGGCTTTTATTAAACTGAACCTTCAAATTCCGGTTCAATTATGCATCCAAATCCTCTTTCATTCTTTCTTTCTTTCTTTTTTTTTTTTCTTTTTTTTTTATTTTTTTTCTTTTTTATTTTGTCTTTTGGCTTTTCCCTTTTCCTTTCTGTTTGGCGGTGGGGGCAAGGTATGCAGAAGACAAATTGTCCACATTTTAGGAAACTTTCACCCCACTATATAGCTACATTAGTCTGTCTCATTACTTGAAGGAATAGCCTTTTAAGGGGAGTTAAAAATCTATCATAATGGTTAAATATGCTTTTATTAATATAAATACTGTATCATTTAAATCTTTTTTTTTTTTTAATACCATAAAGCTCATGAGATTGGAAAACATGTGAATCAATCTAAACTGACAGGCTAATAGTGGATGGACGAATGCTCAACATTTACATCAGTTTAAAGGATAGGATAATGGTGATGAAGTTGAATTAGGTAGCCCCCCGATTGAATGTTCCAGATCCATCGCACCATTCTGCACCAAATCAACGGTTTTACAGGGTGGTAACATTTTCAGAATGTACTAGGCATCCACCAACTTGGGAACTAAAAAGTTAAGCAAAATGGGAAGTGGGCCTGATAAGACCATGATTGCACAATACCTGTAGTGACCAGGATCAGGTTTGCCTATTAGAGATTAACTCATTCCAATCACAAAAATATTTTGATCTACTGCATTGTAGAATAGATGCAAAGATCATACCATTGAAGTTATCACACCACCTTAAAGTTTTATTAATTGAAAAATATACACATTCATTTGGAAAGGGCTTAAATAAATAAATAAAAATCCAGGCCTCACCTATCAAATACGACAATTGAGTTACAATACTAGTACTTAAGAAATCAACAACAGCTAACATAACAAAATTAGAAGCCCATTACATCTCATGCACCACAAACCCATCCCACATACAGAGTGTGCCTCAATTCAAGAAGCCCTAGTGCGTCCGATGTCGAAAGATCGCACCCTTTGAGCTCCAAAATCCTCAGCCGCCTGAACGGCAGCAATGAGATCGGTGTGGGGTCCCGTGCTGGTTGTGGGAGGACTGACACAACCTTCAGCCCACGGAGAGAGAGAGAGAGGTGAGTTGGGGCGGGCGTGTCTGGAGAGATAGAGAGAGGGAGAGACAGAGAGGCAGGTGAGGGCGGGCGTGGCTTGAGACTTGAGAGAGAGAGATGTAGGAGAGATATGCGTGTCATTTGAACTTTCCATGAGGTCGAGCTATGTGGGCCCCACCGTGATGCGTGTCGAACATCAACACCAAGCGTCAGATGTACCATTCCATGGTGGGCCTCGGGCTTAAAAATCGAGTCAATCGATGACTTTTGTGGGCGACACCACGTACAAAATTTGAGAGGGGTTACCCTCCCATTAAAACATTCACAATCATTTGTTGGGCCCACTGAGGTGTGTTTCACAAATCCAGTCCATCCATTATGTGTGTCCCACTTGGATGAGGGGCTAGACCAAGTTTCAGATGCATCAAAACTTTATGTGGGCCCCACCAAGTTCTTTTATATGTTTTAGGCATGTCTTCACATGATTTTAGATGGTATATATGGCCTACTTGAGTTCTATACACGGCTGATTTTTGGGATATCCCATCACTTAAAGGGGACCCATCAAATGCACGGTGTTGATGTTTGACACATATCATGGTGGCGCCCACACAGCTTGACCACATGGGAAGTTCCCATGAGCTCGACCTCATAGAACCATTTCCATTTCCACACACACACACACACACACTAGCTGGGTTTCAGATTGAGTTGAGTCAGTACTGAGTTGGATTTCGGGTTGAATTGTGTTAAGTTACAAGTTCGGATTGGACGAAGTCTACTCGGTTCGGATTGACTAACCCACTCGGTTTGGATCAAGTCGGGTCTAAACGAGTCGGACGAGTCTGAGTCGTCCCATGCCCAGCTCTAATTAGATGGCACACATATGCTGCTTTGATACATACATAGTTACTGTTAACATGATCTCTTTATTTATTAGAGAACAAGACCTCTAATACAAGAATTTATTGGATTTCTCAGTTCCATTGAGCAATCCAAACAACAGCCTTATGTAATTGAGATTTGTAGAGAAAGGGATTTCGGGAAAATGGTGTGTTAACGAGAGAATGGCCTCCCTGACATCTTTTATTAGTTTTTGAATATATAAAAGATACGATGATGTCCTGAGGGAGCAAAATAAATACTCCGTCTAACAAGATTAATCAAATTTCAAACAACATTCCAATATTGACTCCTCTAAATCAAGGATCCCACTATATGAGCATATCCCAACCACCAAATTGGTGGACAGATAAAAGTAGAACTGTCAGCAATCCAAATTCAATAGCAGAAATCAGAAAACTAGCATCGTTTAAAACAATGTGATTTTTGGGCAATTGTCCATCCATGGTTAAATATATAATGTTAGAATGAGAATTTGCTTGTGTAGATTGGCGGGCCCCACGGTGAATGGGGGATACCCAAAATTCTTCGCCAGTGGATGTCTTCACTGTACTGTACGTTGTGGGCTGTTGGTTATATTTGTCCTTTTTTTTGTTGGATGACTGATTTCATCCAATAAGGGAGATATTAGGCCATGGCCCATCCTCCTTTCAGGGTATGCTAGCTATTGTTTTAGTGCTGAAGGTGTGTTTGGATGTTCAATTGAACTGAATTGCAATTCATTTGTCATCATTTTAATTCCCAGTGACAACCAAACCCCTAATTGCATGTAGGACTGAGACATTAGTAATTCCAATTCAGGTTGCTACTCTGTCATTACGAATGGAGTGAGGCGAGCCCACTGTGGTCATTTACTCATTAAGAAATGCTGTTCTTGCTATTCAATTCGATTGAACATCCAAAAAAATCTTAATAATCTCATCTAGGAAATGAAGAATCTTATCGGAGCTGCCTATCTGCAGTCACTTGAGTAAGACGCCGCCTACGTATATGTGTGGGCACAAATTATGAGCAGAGCAGCATGATTTGTAGGTCAGCAGACATTAACAGTGGGACCCACCTATGGACATCCCAGTTCTTTCATGATTGCACCATGTAGGTGCATTTGGAGGATTCTTGGTTTGGCAACAGCCTGTCTGCAAGTACTACCTCTCTTTTCATCTCTGTTTCTGAACTTTCACAAGTATGCTAAGAAAGTAGACTTTGGCAAGCACTGTTTAGGTCATTCCTGGTGTTGTCTGATGAACATACTTGGAAGACCATCTCTTCATCTATAAAGTAATTGATTTCCAGTCTTCTGACCATCGATCCTCACAGAAGACCCACTGCACAAGAGGTATATAGCATGACCATTAGTCCATTCATGTTAAATTAGCTACTTATGCTCAAATCTAAAAACACATCGATCATACATGTTGGCCATCTCTAGGTATTATAAGCTGCTGGTAATGTGGGCCCAGACAGATAATAGGATCAATCAATGGGGATGATTTTTTCCAGTGCCTCTGACCCACCATGGAGCCCCCACATAAGAACAAATATGATCACCAAAAGGTGGCCCACATATAATGTTGATTGGGATGAGCAAATGCTGGTTCAAACATTTTGTGTATTTCCTGTTTTAGTATCGGCATTCTCATGAATTTCTCATCCAAAACTAGATAAAGTCATTGAAAAACTCACTGATTTAACTTGATCACGACCTGGGTTGAGTTAGAGGAGGTAATTTAATTTTTCTTTTTAGGAAAAAGAAAGAAAGAAAATCTCAATTGAGTAATTAACAATCCCAAAAACCAGAGCAGATGGCACGCCTTTGAAATTAAAAAAGGCAACCAAGTAGAGTTTCGAGTCAACTAGTACACAAGCCTTCTCCAATTCTAAGCTGAATTCTGAGTTTTCAAACCTTATTCCCACACATTATATAATATACAGTGTTATTCATTATTATAGTATAAAATTTGTCCCGTAAACAGCTTCTACTGCATCCATGGGTGATCGGTGACTCGGCAAAGGAGGACCTAATGGACTCGGAGGTTGTTTCACGGCTGCAAAGTTTCAATGCACGGTGCAAATTCCCGCGCTGCAGCAATAGCAAGCGTGTTGAGTAGCACGGTTTTCTTGAGATCGAGGACTCTGTTAGGGTCCCATGATCTTACTCATGAGGAGCTCAAGAAGCTGAGAAAACATTTCAAGAGAATGTGAGTTTCTTCTCTACTCTCTCCACCATTAGTATCTTATGGTTGAAACCAGATGCAAAATGTTATAGAACGAATGTAGATAGAATCTTATGATTGATGATTGGATATTATTGGGATCTAATCCCATGGAAAACGGTAAAGAATTCAATCTAAATCCTATCTAGAAAAAAGAATGAAAAATCAAATGGTTCACTCAAAGTGAAGGTTTATGGATTTATGATGTTAATGTTTTAATGTTAGTTTTAAGGTCTGCTCAGATGCCCTGTTGAACGAACTTGCAAGAATTCAAAGTAAGGAGGAGACGACCAAACTCAATGTGGGACGTGGGAATACTGTAATTCATGTTTCGTAGTGATGATGAACAAATCCTAACTGCAATTCCATGCATTTTAAAGGTCGACTTGGAGTGGTTGGAGTTGCTAATATGAACAGCACTACTGTAATTCAGTTCAATTGAGCAATCCAAACAGCAGCCTTCACTAATTAAGATGGGTTGTAGAGAGAGGGATTTTGGAAAAATGGCATGTTAATGACAGAATGACCTCCCTAACCTATTTTATTAATAATTGAATAACAAACACATCCTATAATGGGGCCTTCTGGATAGTCTCATAGGATATTGAGAGGTCCACTGCCTGTACCATTGATGGGTAAGAGAGCAAGCCAACTATTTCGATCGCATATTGTATATATTGCTTCTCTTATCAAATCAGAATTCAAAAATGCTTATCAACATAATTTAAAACATTTTTAATAATTTCAAACAGCTGCATTTGCCACGTATAAACTCTATTTTGATCATTTTCTGGAACGGCCTAATGCACAAGTTGTTTCACGTGCCTATGTCTTCCAAGGAACTGTGTATTCATCAAGTGAAATGAAATTATCTTTTCATATCTCGAATATCTATTCTACATAAAATTTTGAGCTTAACATGTGTGCATTTTATGTTCCCATCAGATGTATGATACAGACAGGTCAGGATGCATCACAAAGGAAGAAGTAGCGTCAATGCTTAGAGTAAATATCTCTCACCCTTCCTTTGAAGCCTGCAGAGTTTCAAGAAATGCTAAGGCAGTACAAAGGTGCAAGACATGTCCATTGATCCGATGGGGGCCACTTCAGAATGCCCTGGCCCAAAAATCACAACGATCCACTTACTAGGGGAACCATACATGTTGATCTATGTTTAACATTTGTGTGTCTCACCTGATATGCAGACCAACCAGAATTTTGGGACAAGGTGTGTTCATGGCATTCCCCACGTAATGAACAGCCTGGATCTTGTACATGTGCGACCTGAATCTCCACCTTTCCAGTCTTCCTGCACAGGAATCACCTTAGCATTTCTCTGTAGTTTTACGTTGGATATGGTAGAAAATATCTGCTAACTGAAATCCATATAGGCCTTGCCAAAAGACTGCCTTACAGCAGACATAACAGAACCTGGGAAGCTTGATGAGATTTTCGAATGGATGGATGCCAATAGTGATGGAAAGGTCACATTCGATGAGTTCAAAGCTGCCATGAAGAGAGACAGTTCCCTCCAAGATGTAGTCCTCTCCTCTTTGAGGCCAATCTAGTTCATCTGTTTTGAAGATTTTGATCAACAATATGCTTCTCTTTCTTTTGATTATTGTTATTCACAATTATTAGATATGCAAAAGATTGTACAAAAATGAGAAGGCTTAGTCCTTGGCCAGTTTCATGATGTCTAGTCTGGAATTGTGGGAAGTGAAAACAACAGCTACTCACGTTTCTCTTCACGCATGCCAATGTGGCATGTATTTCTTTGGTGGGCTCCACCACGAATGTTTCGTGACCTAGGAGTAGGCATGTCCAGTCATCAGGGGCAAGGCATGTGTATCGATTCAAGCTTTTAGAGCAAGTAGTTAATTGTCTTGCATCAATAAGTAAATATGATGGCCCCACCAAATGGATGGTTGAAATTGTTGACCGGAGTCATTTATTTATAAACAATCTTGATGGTCCATTTAATTTACTATTGGTCATTTGGTTAGAATTGCGGTATCATTGTTATTTTTAAATGTTGTTGGTTGTGATTTTAAATGGTTCCTGATGCAGGACAATTAACCACTTGCTCTAAAAGCTTAAACTGATAGAGGACGGTGAATCAATCCCTTTATCGCATAGCCCAGGCCCCACATCCCATGGGTTAGGACCTTGGCCGAACCCCGCTCGTGGGCCCCACTTCACATAGGTTCCGCTTCAGATGAGCCACCTGCCTCACACCGGCCACCCACCCTGAGTGTGTCCCTGCATCCCTAGGCTACTATTAGTTCCTATGAATAGTGTGTTGGATGGAATGCATAATCTAGGTTGATTGATTGGACTATCCTAGTCTTACAACTAGGAGCACTATCAAGTATCGTGCAATGGACTGTTTCCTCTGTACAAATAGAAGAGATGTGAACCCCATATCTACATTACTCACTGTTTCATATCTCCACTGCACACTGTGTGGTCTGGTTGGAAAGATGATGGACTGAAGAAATAGCCTCACTTACGACAGTCGTTGCATCAATGCAGTTTGCTGTGGGTATGAGTTTCACCTCCTGGCATCCCATACCCACACTTGTCATAAAGCTTGAATAAAACTGGAACATTACCCACCAAGCCTATCTTAACCGCCATCAGCATACCATCTTGCAGAGCCATATCTCAGCTACCTAATCCAAGTTATTATTGTCCCATAGTTCAGCTATGCTGTTTGTACAAGTTCCCATGGTGCCGCATTCACAAATTTAACTATTACTTTCGTCCTAGTCAAATTGGTATGTCCATATCTATAGATTTGGAAGGAAAAAAAGAAGTTTATGGAAAGGTAAACATCATCCGATCCACGTACAAATTACACATGGTCTACATTCACATTTGGCTTAATTTAACATTTGTAAACATCAACTCCATGGAAACGAAGATTACAAATTCAATGTCATTGACAAGTCAGGTGCCTGCAAGACAATCAGTGCTCTCTAACCCTCCATCTATAACTGACAGAAGAATCTCGTGAACTAGCAGCAGCTCGCCACTCTCGTTATTGCCACTTATGTGGTGAGGTTTGTAGCAATGGTGTGTCTTTCAACTTGATATAGATATGTTAGCTCTCCAAAAGTATCTATGGATCATAGACTATGTACTCAACTTCCCAAAGGACATAGGTGAGACAGATCCACAAAGAAATGTCCATAAGATAGATGGTCGCCAAGGATATCCAATAGGCCTACTGAACATATATAACAAGCATTTTATTTAGGTTACTGCTCACATTGTGTGTGGGCAACATTGTCATACAAATGTAAGAAGCATTAATGATCTTCGATATTACTGACTTCAATTAGATTCAACTTTCTTTTTTTTTTTTTTGTAGAAAAAAAAATTTCTTACTTGTTCCTAGATGATTCAATTCTTTGAGTGTTGGCATTCACCAGCTATTGTCGCTTCTCATCTTAGGCATTCTAAGTGTCCACTTCCTGCATGACGATGCATTGACAGTTGAAAGAACTTGGAGAGTCAGTTCAATATTAGATACATATGTGAGAACTTACAGATGTTATTAAAAAATGAAGGGAAGTAAAGTTTCTGGCATTAATGCTCCATTACAACCAAGCACGGAATATGGGAATAGGAGAACAAGATGAAGAGAGAATGTAATTGTTAAGGTTACCTAATGCAAGTTGAGAGAGCTTTCCTCAATGTGGAAAGATCTTTCTATGTTCATTCTCCATCGTGGGGATGCTTTCTATCATCAGTCAATCATCGCTTCCCTTCTTTTGGCCCGTTCCTTTAATATGAGAAGTGAGAGATGGATGCCTGATGTAGCTCACCAACATCATGGCACAGTTTTTGTTTATCATTAGCTGCAATGAAGTAGACAATGCCTCATTTGCTTCGTCACTCAAATCCAACTGAAACATATTCTGGGAAACTAAGTATCCTCACAATAAAGAAAAATACAAGAAAAGAATGCTGATTTTTGTCGTAGATGTCTTAGATGTGAATTAAGCAAAACTATGGCAGTTTGATGGAATGAGAAAGGTAAGATGAAATCTAATGTTTAAACGCATTGTAGATAAGACAAGGAGAACCTAGGAAGTACCAGGGGAGCTAATGTGCTTCTTGCACTGTAAACAGGGGAACCTTGCCTCTTTTTTTTTTGGGCATAAATATAACAAACGAGTGAACAACTTCTTGTTACTTTCTGGTTTAACAGGTAAATGTTCTCTGCTGAGTTCCATGCATGTTTTGCTTCTCACTTTCTGATCTAAGGCTCGCCTTGCTTGATATAGAAACACCTAGCAAACATTTATTTGTATCATTTTTCAAAAACAGCCCATACAATGAATACAATTAGATGAACGCTGCTTGAGGTACACAGGAGCAGTGCATGACAGGTAAAGGCACACTATGCTAATGCTCAAGCCCAAAAATCATATTGGTCTACTCAATGGGTGGCCCACATTTGTATGCGAAAAATGGACAATCAATCATATGGTTAGTAATGTCTGATTACTTGGTGCATAAACATCGGTCCAAAGAAACTTGCAACAATTTAAAAAGTGATTCAGATAGCCATCAACCCTGTGGGGCCCATCAAAGTTTGATGAGAACATCTTGCTAGCTAGCTGGATGGCACCACTCAACTCCTGAAATTTCCAACATCAGCCCTAGATTGCTACATGCTTTTGCTGATCGGTGCGCAAAACAGATGGATGGACTTGATCACCACATGCATGTTGTGTACCAGAGTAGGGGGCTTGTAATTTACTACCCATCATAAAGATGAATTGTGTAAATCATATGGCCGTGTTTGTTTGACACCTAAAAATGACTTATCTCATTTCTGTTAACAGTAATTATGTATTAGAGCTATTGATATCTAATGCATAGTTACTATTAACATGAAGTAATTATGTATCAGAGAACAAGATCTCTAAATTCTAATGCATAATTACTGATAATTAAAATGAAATGAACTAATTTTTAGTTGTCTTCCAAATAAGGCCCCAGGTTCTACAAACATATGCCTGTAAATGGAACAAACGTTCTGTTTGGGTGTGATTAATCTGGGAAAAGGTTTCATAAAAAAAAAATAAAAATAAAATGATCAATGGGTGTGATTAATCTGGGAAAAAGTTACTAGTAATATATAAGTCTGATGTGGAGGGAATGGGCCCACCAAAATTGATATTGAGACTTAACATGGGATCCGCTAAATTCTTGAGACCTGTAATCTCGCATCAGCCCACTAAACTTGTTATTCTTGTTGGAGCTATTTGGCATCGGGCAAATTTCAAAGTACAATTATGAAAAAAACGTTAAACAGAGAGATACACAATAAATAAATAAATAAAAGTAAATACAATAGCCAATCAATTGCTTAACATAAACATAGCCCATGAAACTCATATGAATATTTGTAACAACCATAACAGTCAGACTACACATTTTTTTTACATGCATTCCAAAATAAATACAATCTCTCTTTCTTCCTCTACTTAAACATCCATTTATACTTTACCCTTCTAAACTCAACACAAGTATAGAAATACAAACAGCTAGTAAAGTGACCGTTGCTTCCTGAAACCTACTCGTGAAGCATAACAGCTGATAAACTTGCAAGCAATGAAGAACATCCATGCTCAATCTGAAGAAACCCTTTTGAACATGGGATTGCCCGCCGTTGAGATAGAATTTGAGAGGCCTATTGCTTCATTTTCGATTTGGAGCCTGCCATTATGTCAGAGGGTCTACTGCTTGGGTGGGCCTGCATGGCTCATGGTTGGGTCATCTGGTATGTCAATCTTATAAGCCTATGGCCACAGGGAACCGTATAAATATCACATTAATTGGACAATCCTATCCGTCTGAGTAAGAGCCTTCAAGCAAATGGGCGATGACAAAAATCAGCCATTTTTGTACAAACTGTATAAATATCCCATTTAACAGAGAAAATTGGGCAGCTAGGATTCTCCTATCCGCATGATTTTTGTACAATCACCCACAAAAAGTTGGTGTGTGTAGATTCTGGTCTTCATAATCTGACTATGCAACTGAAATCAGGTAGCACAGATTCTCCATCTTCTGTACAATCACCCACAACGGTAGGGGCGAGCAGATGGGTGGTGGTCTTGATCATTTGTCCATGCAGTCTTGTGGGCCACATCCATGAATGGACTACGCCACAGAGCCTTAATTGCAAAGTAGACAACCTTTTCTCTTGCATCCCTCTTTCCCTCAAATACTTGAACATGGAAGGGATGAAAGGTACCAGGTCTGGCTTCTCTAATCCAAGCAGTTGTATTGGATGGAAGTTTGGTCCAATCCGTTCAAAGAATGGTATTTGTTGGAAGGTGAAAAATTGTATCCAGGTTATTGATGGGAAGATTGGAGATCAAGATTCGACCTATATCTGAAACTTCAAGTATGTGGCATCTCTGCAACATAACAGTAACTTTGGATTAAATATTTTACCCCAAACCATGAATGAATTAGTCATTATTCATGTAAATTAAGAAAACCATGCATGTACCATCGAGCCATTGAAAAGTTGAGATCTTCACTTGAAAGCAAAGAGAAAACGATATAAAAGCAAAGAGAAACGATTCTCCTTTGGTTTTTTGTGTATTTGAGACAACCCGAATGGGTTGAATATATAAAGATTTACAGCTATCTATATAAGGTAAATGATAAAGACAGAATCATCTATCTATGGAAATTAGATATACAAGGCAAGTGGTTATACAAGGCAGACTCTCTTAGAACTTAACGTTCAATATGGTCGTGATGATGGTGATCTTCTTGCGCAGCCC
Organism: Magnolia sinica; assembly: GCF_029962835.1. Lineage (NCBI taxonomy): Eukaryota > Viridiplantae > Streptophyta > Magnoliopsida > Magnoliales > Magnoliaceae > Magnolia > Magnolia sinica. The sequence continues at coordinate 8,615,609 of NC_080587.1, read as the reverse complement.
ACATTATACCGCCGTTTGGTTGGGAGTCTGGTTTACTTAACAATGACTCGCCCTGATATTGCCTACGCTGTCCAAGTTGTCAGCCAGTTTGTTTCTGCTCCTCGGACTCTTCATATGACTGCGGTGTTGTACATCCTATGGTACCTATGTGGAATTCTAGATCGATCACTGTTCTTCTCCTCCACGGCACCTTCGTGCTTATTCGGATGCTGATTAGGCTGGTTGCGCTCTCACACGAAGATCTACCACTGGCTACCGTGTTTTTCTCGGCACTTCTCTCATCTCTTGGAAGTGAAAGAAGGTGGCCACTATTTCCAAATCAAGCACGGAGGCCGAGTATCGAGCAATGTCAGCTGCTTGTAATGAACTTGTCTGGTTACGTTTACTTTTTTCTGACTTGGGCGTTCATCTACAGAATCCTACTCCACTACATGTAGATAATCTAAGTGTCATTCAGATTGCTTCTAACCCTATTTTTCATGAACGAACAAAGCATATTAAAGTTGATTGTCACTTCATCTGAGAGAAGTTTCAGTCTGGGCTCATTTCTCTTTCACATGTTGCATCCCATGATCAGATTGCAGACATTCTCACGAAGTCCCTCACTTCTGCACTTCACTCATTTCTAGTTGGCAAACTATTACTTGTCGATGACTAGAATTAGTTTGAAGGGGGATGTTAAACAGGCCACATGGCTACATGCTTTATATAGCCACATGCCTTGTATATCTAATTTCCATAGATAGATGATTCTGTCTTTATCATTTACCTTGTATAGATGACTATAAATCTCTATATATTCAACCCCTTTGGGTTGTCTCAAATAGACAGAAAACCAAAGGAGAATCTCTGATACCATGAAAACAACGAGAAACGATATGAAAGCAAAGAGAAACGATTCTCCTTTGGTTTTCTATGTATTTGAGACAACCCAAAGGGGTTGAATATATAGAGATTTACAATCATCTATACAAGGTAAATGATACAGACGGAATCATCTATCTATGGAAATTAGATATACAAGGCTTGTGGCTACACAAGGCATGTGGCTATACAAAGCATGTGGCCATGCGGCCTGTCTAACATCACTAGCTCCCATATATTGCCATGATTAGTTAACTGCCAACAGTGATGTCTCTGTAGATGTTGCTAAGCATTTCAGAACTATTTCTACTAATATTACCATTTAAGTTACTATAAAATCAAAACCAATAGATCCTATATCCTTGATGGGAAGGAATGACGCATATCTTTGTATAAATAGATTGTTCTCCATTTTGATTATGGAGAATCTAATACGAGGAGATGCAAAGGCTCACAAATATATTATCATCGTAATCTTTTTAGCCTTTGTCCCAGTGCGAGCTATAGCATACAGATCTTGAAAACAAAGAAAGCAAAATTACCTAGTGTTCTGTTGAGGGTCAAATATTGCATATTGGACCCTGTTATTGCCTGAATTTTCAAACATAGTATTGTTTAACGGCCTGATTTAATCATGTTTGTGATGCAGGGCGTATTCATGAGCTTGGACTGAAAAAGGGTACTAAAAGCATGGATTTAACAGTCTAAAGTCACCCAGGCAAGCGACGACCCTAGGAGACCAAGATCGATAGATTTGCACGCCAGAGATTTAAGAAAATCGAGGAATTGAAGCTCAAGTGGCCTGAAAAGTGTCCAGAATGCAAGATCACAGGGTTCTCGCCATCCGATCAGCTCAAAACTTTATACATGGCCTGAGGGTCATAAATTAACCGTACACGTAAATTTTCATCCATTGGATCGCTATGGAAGGGGCCCAATGGACAGATCAGCCCACAATTTACTGATCTGGGACCCACCTGATCTCTGAATACTCCTCATCTTCGGTCTCAACGCCTTAAATCATGAGAAGAACAAGATGGATGGTGTGGATTTCTCATAATCATCATACAGTGTACATAGTACACTTTTTGCACTAAGACTGCATGGCAACACAGCTCCAGTTCAAATACGGACAGCGTACTGACGCCGTCCGCCGGTTCCTCTCAGTGGGGCCCATTCCTCCCCCAAATAACTGATCGGGACCGTCCATTGTGTGCATAGGTGGGGTATTTACCTCACCAAGGTGGCCTCTTGAGGTCATGGAAGATGTTGCAGAATCCTAACTGTTAAATGCATAATGAACGGCGGAGTAGAAGATACGGTGGACCACACTAAAATCAAGAAAAAGTGCACGTTTCTTACTGGTTTTTCGCCACGAGTCGAATGAGCGGAGTGGATTTACTTTATGACAGTGTTCATGGCCCCACCGACTCTCAATCAAAAGACGGAACGTACGTTTCTTCTGGCGTGAAACAGGGGCGCCGTTCGATCTCTATGGGCCACCATCATGGTCCAGATGACTGATCCAGACAGTCCATGAGAATCACAAGGGCCATATCATTCATGCCTAGGTGGCAAATTTCCAAAAAAGTCCCGAAGATCCATTCTTGATCGTCCAAAAGCAAGATGGACGGTGAAGGGATCTGATACAATGGGCCATGCAGAATTTTAAGAAAACCCACCCTTCCTGACCAGTTTTTCGTCAGGAATCCAATGACCGGGGTGGATTCCTCTAAAAACTATACTGTGGGGCCCACCGATTGTCACAGCGTTTCCTGCTTACGCATGGACGCGCGTCCGTGAAAAACGGCCACGGTGGGCCGTTCTGTGATCACTATCAAGGCCGGATCAGTGATCCGGACCGTCCAGAGGATTCTCAAGATAAGGAAGGTTCCAACCATGATGTCAGACGGGTAAGGTAGATGATCGGCCACCCGAGACGATTCGTCGAATGCAAGGATGTATACGGTTTTCCCTGTGCAAAACAGGAAGTCCAGCTCGGTTACAAACATGCTGCGTAAAGAGGAATGCGGAAGCCCTTCTCATCACGCAGCCATCACCTCCATCAGCCTATAAAGAAAGCCGTGGAGGCCAAGAGAAGTTGTCTTTTTTGGGGGAGAAGGCAGAGAAACGGGAAGTGGGGAGGAAAAAAGTAGGGCTTGGACGATTGCAAGGGGTGCTCGGTTCTGATTTTTTTTTTTTCTTCTTCTTTTCCTTTATATTTCTATTATTTTTTTTAGACTTAGCCCATATCATGTGTGGCTAAACCTCTTAGCTAGGGCTAAGAGGTGAAGCCTGTAGCGAGATGGGAGAACCTACTTTCTGCCTTTAATTTAAATTTCTAAACTGAATTTGATATAGTTGATTATTAAAGGAATATTTTTGTTAGTCTTTTATGGTCTGTTGTGACTGAAATTACAATGGGTTTGCAATGACTTTGAGTATTTCTTTTCCCTTTTTATGTTTATGAAGTCAGGAACCCCTGTTGTTCATCATCGTCCCATGAGCATGGTAGGATGACAGTACCCTTCCTGATCCTCATACATTGTTGGTTGGTTGGTAATTAGTTTAATTCTGTTGTTTACTTTGTCTCATGGGCATGGCTTGGTGATGGAATCCATTCTAATTCATACACCTTTCACCTCTTGAAAACTATATCAAAGGAAGTCTAGTTAAATTCCATGATTTCTGAAGCAGGCATAATTTCTCCCTGATCTCTACAAGTGGATCCTCTGAATCCCTAGTTTCTTCCTCTGAAATCCTTAAAGTTTTAGATAATTATTCCACAATTATTCCTTAAACTCTATTTGGATTAGATCACATCTTAGTCTAGTTCTAGCTCTACTTGGTTTCAGATAACGTACAGGTATCAGTCCCTGTGGATTCGACCTCGGTCTTACCGAGTTTATTACTACATCACAACCCTATACTTGGGGAGTGAACATGTTCTCGATGTGAATAAAGAGATTTCATCAGAGATTCTTCCATTACTCAGAATTGGGCTGCACTATTGACATTTCTTGAGATGGTTCAACAGCTGCCAAAATAAATAAATTAAAAAATAAAAATAAAAATGTAATACCCTGCAAAGTTCCTTTATTTTGTTCTCATGCAAAGTCAATAAGGGATGGTCGGTAAAAAAACACTTCATGCTCACACAAACATGTAGGCTACAAGTGTTTGCTTGTATGCATGAAATATAAACACAAACAATGCAACAACTTGAAAGTCCAGGAAACTATAGCTATATACAAAACTCCACCTCAATCTATACTTCTCATCTGTCACCATTTCTTGCAAAAGCTGTAAACGATTTCGCAAATCCTGCACATATCAATAATGCTATAACTGTTAACTGAGCTTCTAGAGAATGTTATGTTTACAATACATCGGTAGATACATTCCTATCAACACACCCCAGTTCTTTGGCTGTTGTGTAGATATTACATAAATAAAGTAAACATAGGATTGAAAATATTAGCATGAGGATAGAAATTTTACATTTGAAGAAGTTAGTCCTTGTGGATGCATTTCTACAGAGGACAAATATAGTTTGATGAGTCCACTAATATGGTTAATTAGTGGTCCACTCATGTACCATTGGTTATCATCTTATCGATCTTTTAAGCATCCATTTTCTCAATAGAAGTGTGGCTCACCTAATGAATGGACAAAACTGCATCCATTTTCTCAATAGAAGTGTGGCTTACTTGATGAATGGACAAAACTGATAGTAGGTGAAGACACATTCATCATGACACCAGTGTGTTCAAGGGCTTGGATCACCAACATGTGTTTCAAGTCTCACATTAATCTTGTGATCCTGCCTTCTGAATGATTTCAGCAGAATTGCCAATTAAGAGATCCACACAACCACGACATTAGGCAAGGAATCATGAGAGAATATAAGAAGCAACAGGACTATATAAAACACACCAACACATGTATACTCCTGATGGTCAACAAAGCACAATCTTGATCTCATTTTCAGAATTTTGTCATTCCTGTTGCAAGTAAGTGAAAAGATTTCAATATTCATGAATGCATTTCATTGGACAAATAAATGATAAGCGATTATGTTGCTTGTTGCAAATAAGATAAACATGTCACCTTTTTGCACTTTCTCGGGTACTTAATCCCTGAATATCTTTTAAGGACTGCTCAAATCACTGAAAGAAGACAAGCCTAAACAAGTGGAAGTAAATCATTCCATTAAAACAAATATTACACATTTTAAACAATCCAAGATTTAAACATTTTAAACAGATATGTATACCTATTTTGGACATGGAGAATAGTGTGTTTTTTTTTTTTTTTTTTTGACAAGGAAATAAGTAGAAACAAGGTCCTGGAAAACCCACCACTCCCACATGCCTGTACAGATGTGTTATGACATATGAGAGTTGTTTTATTAGAAATACCTCATATAAGGTCAATTTTGAACCAAGAATAGATATCCTAATAAAAACAAAAGCTGATAGACATCCACCGTTATCACGATGTCGGCATGCATATAGTGTGTGTGTGTGGAGGAGAGCGTGATATTTCATCAATAAACATTTTACCAAAAAGTAAAGAAACTTCTCGGCTGTGGCATTTAATAATCGGTGTCAATAAGAGTATGTTTTTAAAACAAATATTCTCTCTTGGTTCCATACATCATATACATAAGAAACAGGAACATGTATTCTAGTAGCTAAACTATGACCTATACAAAATGTATATAAATGCTGCCAGAAGTAAGAAGAAAATAGAACATCAACATGTGTCAGACATGGGTGTCAAATAATGCAGGTTTCTAGAATATAAAAACATATAGATTTTGAAAATAATCAAAATGAAAGGAAACCACGAAAACTAATGAAGTATGGGTGGATAGATGATTGGTAAATACTAAAACTTCTATATGAAAAAAGAAGAAGAAAAGTTTCCCTATAACTAGTCAAGATCTTGAAGGATCCTTTCATGGTGAGGCCCAATAAACAAATGGTTTTGGGAGCGACACTCGCAACATTGTCACACCAATGTAAGAAGCATTAATTAGATTCAACTTTTTATGTAGAAATAAGTTTTCTTACTTGTTCATAGATGCTTCTATCCTTAGTGTTGGCATTCACCAGCTATTGTTGCTTCTTATCTTAGGAATTCTATGTGTCCAGTTCCTGCATGATGATATATCGACACTGGAACAACTTGGTGAGTCAGTTAAATATTAGATACATATGAGAAAACTTACACATGTCACTAAAATATGCAACTCAAAGGGAAGTTCCTGGCCTTCATGCTCCAATTGCAACCAAGCATGGAATATGAGAATAGGAGAAAAAGATGAAGAGAGAATGCAATCATTACCCAATGCAACTCAAGAGAGTTTTCTTTGATGTAGAAAGATCTTTATATGGTCATTCTCCATCGTGGGGATGCTAGCTGTCCACAGTCAATCATTGCTTCCCTCTTTTGGCCCATTCCTTTAACGTTAGAACAGAGAGATGGATGCCTGATGTAGCTCACAAACATCATGTCATAGTTTTTGCCTATCATCAGCTGCATATACAATGCCCCATAATTCATCAGTCAAATTCAACCAAAACACCTTTTGGGAAACTAAGTAACCTCATAATAAAGAAAAATACATGAAAAGAATGCCAATTTTTGTCATAGACATCTTAGACGTGAATTAGAAAAGACAAGGAGAAGCATGATTGTACCAAGGGTGCTAGTGTGCTTCTTGCATTCAAAACAGGGGAACCTAGTCCTTTTTTTTTTTTTTTTTTTTTCCTTCAGCATAAATATAACAAAGGAGTGATCAACTTCTTGTTATTTTTTTAGTTTACAGGAAAAATGTTCTCTGCTGAGTTCCATGCATGTTTCCTTTCTCATTTTCTGATGTAAGGCTTGCTCAGCTTGATATAGATACACCTAGCAAACATGTATCAGTATTGTTTCATAACCAGACCATACAATGAGTATAATTACACAAACACTGCTTTAGGTGCACAAGAAGCAGAGCATGATAGGTGAAGGCACATTCTGCTAATGCTCAAGACCAAAAATCATACTAGCCTACTCAATAGGTGGGCCACACTTGTATGAGAAAAAAATGGACCATTGGAAAAAATGACCAATGGTCCATATTCAATGTACATGCACGTCTTATCCAATGAGTCAACCAGCATAATGTTTGTGTTAGGTCTTGATGATATTGTTCCCTACCAGATGAATGCCCGGGTCTATAACATATACCGTAAGTTGGCAGGCGAGCTACGACCAACCTACATCCACCATACATGAGCAAGTCCATTTAGAATTCCTTGTATTTTCAACTTTTGATATTTTGCAAATGATAACTGACCAAGAAGTTAACTGCATAAACAAGAAAAAAAAATGAAATAATAAGACATTTAACCTTATTTAAGAGAAAAGTTATGGCTCCATCAAAAAATACAACAAAATAGTGTGGACATATCGATGAAAATATCTTACTTGTGAAAGAAAAAGGAATTTTAGGAGCAGACTGAAACCTTTCCCATTGTTCATTTTGCCTTTACTGTTATGAGTGGGAGGAGAGGAAAGCTTCATGGAAGAATGATGCAGCTCACTCACATTTATGGACTGTCATGTAGATCAACACTAGTTCAGGGGTCCCTCCTGATCATCCACTCCTTTCCCCTCCCTTAAGCTGCATGCCCAGTTTATATAGCTTGGTTCTTTCTTTAACAAAATTCAAGCTATCTTGCAAAAGAAATAAGAGTATATCAGTTGGGATGAGAGACAATTAGATGAATGGGGCAGAGGGCTTGACAAAGGGTAAGATCGTCTTATCATGTTGGAAATATTCACTAGACATGTACCATCATAACCAAAGTCAGATAATGCTAACGACTAGCCCTCCTCTCATAAATTCAAAGTATTATAGTAGATATGTTAAATGATAATTCATAATTCATGCAACACTATGGCTAAAAAATGTAACAAGTTGTGAAGAAGAAAGTATAAAGATGTCAGCCAAGCATGAAACCTCTGTTAACAAACAATAAAAACCATGCATGTATTTGATGTTGATCAAGGCCCACATGCCAAATTGACTAGGTTTTTTTTTTTTTTTTTTTTTTTTTTCCATTTTAATTGTGCATTAGATATCCACCAACCAGCCACTTAGGAAATCAGACATCAGTTCCATATAGCTTATGGTTTATCACACATCTAAAGTAGGGTATACAGTTTGGATGGTTTGATTTTGAGTCATACATGCATAAGAACCATCACACACATACTAGAGTATGACCATTTTTCTCACAAAACAAACCCAAGTGACAAATGGCATCTACATTTGGAAGCATAGTTCTAAAACTCACTAACTTGAATAAAAACTGGGCCTATTGACTTGGCAAGATATTGAACTGGGTCAACAGGAACTCAGTTCTAGAAGTGGCTTGGTTCCAACTCGGAGAAACCCATTGAGTCAATCCGCCGACTCAGCTGACTAAACATGACTCACGGTGACTCAAACAGAGTCACTTACTTTGTTAAAGGGTTTATTAATATATGTGTGTGTGTGTAGAAGGGCTGGTGAGAATCAGTCACTTGCCCTCCCTTAACCCTCATCCTATTCAGTATCTTACTGTTTGTTTTCCTATTTTATGTTACTTTTATACTCTATGTAAATATTTTTTTACTACCAATTAATCTTGATTTTTTATTTTATAATTATTAAATATTGAGTCAAGTTGGGTCCGAGTCCTCATGTCAACCTGAACTGATTGAGCATCAAGTCAAGTTTTTGGGATTTTAAACTATATTTTGAACAAGACATCCATTCGCCATCCAAATGAAAATCAATTTTGTGGAATCCCCTGAGTTCTTGAAACCTGTTATTTGGCAACGGCCCATCGAACTTAGTATTCATGTCCCAGCTGTTGGCATTGTACAATTTTGAGTATGAACAGGAAAGTAAATGGAGTGATACCCAACCAAACAGTAAAATACAATGGCAGATCAATTCCTTGAACATAAGTATAGCACATAAAACCCATTTGATTAATTGTGACAAGCATAACAGTTACTATCTCAGACTTGAATAGCTACTTAATATGTATTCTAAAATAAATACAACAGATGACATGTAGTTGGGCTCCCTGGCACACACACTTAGCAAACCTCTAAATAAGAACTCAGGTAATGCAGACGTGTATTTTGGTTCTATTTATTTACATAGATTGTAGGGAGTTATGATAAGAGGTTAGTTAATCCCATGCGTACAGCCAAGCACATCTATGTGCAAAGATGTGTGCAAATCCAGAGCATGTTTTAGACATCCAGGCCTTCCATCATGTGATCCCCATCAAGTAGGTGCCCTAGCCCAAAAGCCATGCCAGTCTATACATCAGGATGTTTTAGCTCTCTGTTTGTTTGACATTGTAGATTGATTATTTGGCCAGAAGATAAAATAGCATCCCCCACTTCCTGGAAAGCTTGAATATTACATATGTGCCATGTTAGCATGTGTGCTTGCTTGTGGATCCATAGGGCCCCACAAGCATGTTGCCTTCGTCACAAAAATACAAGACAGAATATATTGTAGACAGAGGTTTGCTATTCCACACGCATGTAGTCCCCTGCTCATGTAGATGCTATTGTATGTTCCAATATGACAAATGCATGTGAGATCTGAGCTTACAATCAAATAGATTGCCACAGGGGCACCATATTCTAGGAGCCCAAACTATGTGATTGAATAAATCCTCATTTATCTCATGCAGGTCAGGTCTAGGGCTCCTTCTCCTTCCCCTCCCCCTTTTGGTCCAAAAATCCAGGCTTTCACTCAGTTTAGAAGGGCATGAAAAACGCTACATAATAGTTTTTTTTTTTTTTTTTCGATCACAAAAACCAAAAACATTAGAGTAGGTCGAAATGATTTTAAATTAACCTCTATCTGTCATTCCGTCCCTTGTTTTGTATACCATGAACCACATTAGATGATTCAAGACATGTGGGCCATCTCATGGAGAGCTTGATCTTGTACACGTGCCATATTTGCAAGTGCAATGGCATGTCCACAAGCACAGTTATAAACACAAGCGGGTTATTGAACCTCATGATAGCAAAATCAATTCAATAATTTACTTGTTTTAAATACCATGGTGTGTTTTGATTATTTAAAACTTACTTAAAACTTAGTTTAAGCCGTGAAAATGGTTATGTATATATCACATGATTCAATGCTAGAATTTTTTTTAATCACAAAAACCAATAAAATAATCATTTAAAAAAATTCCAATGAATCAAAAAAATTCATTTTTGTCTATCTATTTCAATTTTTAAATATGAATGAAATCCTATTAAACAATAGAAAAGCAGGAAAGAAACAAAATCCATCAAGACATTGGATAGGAATCCCCAATACAAAGAGAAGATAACAAAATAAATCAAGGCAATGGATAAGAGTCACTAATAAAAGATATCTATGGACCCCTTTGCAAGAGAGTCAACAATATAATTAAACCAACTACTGGGAATATACACATGAAATTTCCAAGAAGCAAGATCACAACCTTAACTCATTCAAAATAGAGCTCGGCTTCGAAGCAAGAATGCACTTTCCAAAGGCCAAGAAAATCTCCACATCATTTGTAATAGCCAAGAATTCCCTCCTTCAATAACCACTTTCATCCTTAAACATATATCAATCCTGAAAGGCCCAGGGTTACCAAAATAAATAAATTCTGTCAGTATTAAGGAACCATCATATAACAATTTAAGAAATCATCCTGAGAACTGATTACCCACAAGCAAGTTACCACAACTTATGGTGTTGTATCTTGTCGACATAGTACATTCCAGCTGTGTATAATTGACACCAGTACTATGAAAATGGTAGGCATCACCATGAAGATTACCTGGCATTGGAATGCACACCTAGTGATCTGATCAGCCTGATTTTTGAGAAGGGAGGCCTATAGTTTTTCATAGTACTAATTTCCTACACAAATGGCATTTTGGCGGTAAATATGTTATAGTACAAGAACTAGTCCCGTTATTGCTGGTAGCTGATCAATTCTCAATCATCTTCCCCACACTATTCAATAGGATGCGATGATCAAAACCGAAGTTTTTGGGTGCGTGCGTGCGTGCGTGTGTGTGTGTGTGTGTGTGTGTGTGTGTGTGTGTGTGTGTGCATCAGAGAACGCAACAAGCATTCAAACATGACTAAGGCCCCGTTTGTTAAATCTAAAGTATAAAGCCTGAATCTGAAATCTAAAGCTGAATCTGAAATCGGAAACCTGAATCTGAAATCTGAAGTCAAAAAACTTGTTCAGTAATTATGGCTGAAGTCTGAAAATTAAGTACTGAATTTGAAACAATCTGTTTGTTAACAAATATCTGAAATGTTTGAAATATGTTAATTTGACACATTTGCCCCTATTTCCTGTTTAGATATATTTTACATTATAAAGAAATTATTTTTTATTAAATGAAAATAAATTTATTCTATTTAATTCAAATAAACTATGGTATGGTGCAATAAATCCTCTTGTGAGTGTAAGCAACATCAACCAGATAATATTTATCTACATAAAAACAAATGATATTTTAGCAAAATTTCAAGTTATAATTTTACCAAGCTATCTGAAATATATATATATATATATTACCAGGAGGAGGCAACAGAAATTTCTTTGTTGGATCAAGCTCAGCATCCATAATGACCCTTGAATCATATGCCACCCCTTCCCATCCAGCTATGCAATATGTAAAAATCATATTAAAGTTACAGATGGCCATAACATTATGAGCACATTCACCCCTTCCTCTTCCTCTATAAGGTATTTGTTTATCTGTCAAGATATATGCAGGAAACAATGTTGAATGAGCTTTGTCAATTGAAAACTTTTTGGGGGCCATAAAAGTTTTGAATCAAGTTGATTTTTGTTTTTTCACTTCATCGGGGCATGTATGACCTAATCAACATATTGGATGTCAAATAAACAGTACAGTGGGCCCTAGGAGGATTTTAATGGTGGATATCCAATCACCATTGTTTTCCTGTGGTGGGGTCCACCTGAGATTTATACCCATCTTATTTTTGGAATAGAGAAAAAAAATAATATGTAAAAATGGATGAAACACATCCATCATGGGGCCACACAGCACTGACCATCACCCACCAGGTTGGGGAGTAGCCAATCCGTTTCCGTATCACACACCAGCTATATCGCTGGTGTAGATACGTGTTGTGCGCAAGACGCTCCTCAAGGTCCGAGTTGTAGGAATCAAAGGAAATCAAAGTTAAATGGGCCCCACAATAATGTATTTATAATATCTACACCATTCATAAATTTTTCGAGATTATTTTAGAGCATTTTCCAAAAAAAATGAATCATATCCAAAACTCCAATGGACCACACCAAAAATAGCAGCGGGATAATGATTTTCACCGTTAAAAAATTTGCAAGCCCACTGTAACGTTTATTTTGCACCTAATCTATTCATAAGGTTAAAATTATCTGAATAAAGAGGAAAAACAAATTTCATATGGATCCAATACTTTTGTGACCCCAAAAGGGTTTCAATGGTAGACGTTTAATCCCCTACTGCTTTTTGCATTGTGGTCCAGTTTATCTTTAGATCTATTTTATTTTTTGGCTCAAGTCTTACGACGAGCTCGCAAGATGAATGGACGGTTTGGATATAACAAATACATCATGATGCGACCCACATAACTTGCTGACGTCAATACACCAGCCAATCCACTTCCAATCCCGTCCCTTAGTTGGAGATGGACTAGCTACTCCACCTGACACCAGCCGGCTGGTGGTTGGTGCTCTGTGGGCCCCACTATGATGTACGTGTTTCATCCATTCCGCTCATCCATTTTTACAGATAATTTTAGGGCTTGTTACAAATAAAGATCAAGTTAAAAATAAAGAAAAAAGAGTAGAAAATTTGATTATTAATCCAATGAAAGTTTAGCACTAAATGAGATTTGCTATCAAGGCTTGCCCATTCACCTCATGATGTGATGATCCAAACCATACATCTAGAAGGTCCCATAATATATGTCCGCCCCCATGAGATAAATCTAACTGATCTGACATTTCAAGTTCGCAAAACATGTAGACCATTGTTTCAAGTTGCTTTTAGATAAGTAAGACTTTCTATGTATGGACCATCTTCTGTTGGAACTTCTGGATGAACAATTTGAATCATCACATGGTGTATCAGAAGGGGAGAGAGCCCTGTAAGCAAACCTAAAATTATTTAAACATAACGTTCCATTGCGAATATGAACTTCCAAAACTCAGTGTCATCCACACACCAGTTGTGCCACTTTTGTAACAAAAAATTGGAAACTTTGCAAAGAAAATAACTATTGATTCACATTCAACATATGCTTGTGTAACGTCTTGGAAAAATCCATACCAAGACCTGAGTACCACCTCAGGCGGAAATCATTAAGGACCAAATCCTTTAGAAATTAGACGAGAATTAACTAAGTGTTAAACGAGATTATCTGTGAAATTAGCTTAGATCACTTTAAATACGATCTGCAAGACCCAAAACCTGTAGAGTCATTTACGCTATATTACCCTGAAATCTAAGATCAACCTCTAAACCCGGTTGCTCTCGGGAGCACATTGAAACTTCCTATCGGATCTGGACCACGCGTCGAAAGTCCGACGACCGTGAAACTGTACGGTTATGACCACCTTATTGGGCTTGATGATCAACTCGAAAATCAAGTCCTAATAGTATCCCAAAACGCACAACTTGAGCCCGGAGCGAAGTGTGTGAGAAACGTGAATACCTTTAGAAAGCGAACTGAAATTTAAGTGAATTGAGTCGTTCGCTTGCAGGCCAAATCTAAAGTTTCAGACCATCAGATTCTGACCCAACTACACCCTTGGATCAGGAAAAATTTCCAACACAGGTCGATGTACTTGTGGCCCTGATCGAGTGTCGATGACTATTGAATTGAAACTAATCCTCCGCGATCAAACTGTAAATCCGATTGGACCGAAAACTTAACTTGGCGTAGATCCATCGTTAGGAAACTTTCCCCAGACCGTACGCAAAAAAGGGGCCTCCAGATGTGCTCCGTTGGACCGAAACAGTCGACTTTTGGCTATAACCTAAGTATACCATGGCCCTAGGGCTAATCTCATAAGTTCTGGGCCTATATAAGCACCTAAACCCACCCCTCTCTCACTCCATACGAATTTGTAAACCCTAGGAGAGAGAAGAGAGCAAAGAGAGAAGGAAAGAGAGAGAGTGTGTGAGAAAGTGGGAGATCGTTCCTAAGATTCTTCCCTACCACTCCACGTGCTTAACCACCGTTATTGTATCGCTATTCGGGCGATTTTGATTCCATTCTTGGGTAAGAAATCCTAACCCTAATCTATTTTAGGGATTCAAGTAGAGAAAAAGGTGAAACAGCTAACCTATTTCATACTATAGGTTGTCGTTGTGCCGTAGACGATGAGTTAGTGTTCGAACTGAGTTCGTTACGAGTCTACCGGCGTGAGGTGCGGACTATAAACGTTTAGGTTATGGTTTTCAAGGCATTCAATGTCAGCAATGATTTATGTCTAACTTTATTGCTATCACATATGCCTAGATACAATGTTTTCCGTATATTTCACATATATGTAAACTATGTTAATTGTAAATGCATTCTCTATGTTTGTTGAAATGTCTGAATGGATATGGAATTATGATTTGTGCTTGTTGTGATGGACGTTTGGGAACACATGATGGTTGTACGTGTGGCAACTCATATGTGGAAGGATTTGCTATAATATGTGTTTTAACTAACTTTTTACATGTATGTAATATGTGTAGTCTAAGTGTTTGATAAATGCCTGAATGAGAAAATGCTTTATGAGATGTATTTAATGAGGGTGTGGAGATAGGATCCTCAACTCCCTCATCTATAGTTACAGTTTCCTTTATGTAATCTATCTTGCTACTACGTGATTTATGTATGGAATGCCTATATATGATAACATGTACTCTATGTGTTCGTTAAAATGCTTATATGAGATTTATATCTGAATTGATTGTCACATGTTGTCTTTGACGATTACATGTGAATGCCATTGCTTGAAGTGTGATTAGGGCTACGATGTAATCCAGGCAATCGGTAATGGTTCACTGTCGGTGGCCAAGCTATTTTAGCCACGAGGATACGTCTGATGAATCCGAGTCGTACGGTGATTACCTACAGTGGTTAGGCCACGAGGGGTGCGTATGCGCTCCATGTCGACTAATTCAACGTACGCTCGTACTAGTCGAGCTTGTCAAGTAACCCAATTTGTCCAATGTATGTTCACCATGTATGGACGCTACTTCTTGAATCTAAGATACCAACTTTCCAGTGAAAAAGCTTGTTTAACTTTGGTACCTCGATTCGCTAAGAATCTTGAGCCGGGCATGGTGGTATGGGACATCGTGGTCGAGTTGTCGGCCTACGTTGGGGCGACGAGCCTCCCCGTAGTGACCAATGAATAACCGAAACTCGTGAGCCGAATACGGTGGTATAAAACACTGTATTCGAGGTGTCGGCCTACGATCAGGTGACGAGTCCGTAGTGACCTCGAGTATACACTAGGACTACGTTAAGGCGACGAGCCTTTCTGTAGTAACCTTGAGTATAAACTAGGCCTGCGCTGATGGTGACGAGCCTCTCTGTAGCGACCTAGAACTGCTATCGTATGTGATTTAACTAGGATTGACGACCCTAGATGGATCATTGTTTGGGTAAATGATATAAAGGGAGGTGTCTTAGCTTCCCAATCCTGCTGTATGAATATGCTTAATTAAGTATTGGCTAACACAATCATGCACCACATTGCATGTGCTTTGGCGAGGAAGCGCACGTTTCGGGAGGATGACATGCGTGAACGTAAGATGAAGTCACTGAGGGAGTGTAGGCGAGGGCATATATCATTATCATATACCATGCTTGCATTAACAAGAGTAATATACCCAATTTTTCCAATATATGTTCACCATGTATGGACGCTACTTCTTGAATCTAAGGTACCAAGTTACCAGTGGAAAAGCTTGTTTAACCTTGGTACCTCGATCCGTTAAGACTCATGAGCCAGACATGGTGATATGGGACACCGTGGTCAAGCTGTCGGCCTACGCTGGGGCGACGAGCCTCCCCGTAGTGACCAGTGACCAACCCAAACTCGTGAGCCGAAAACGGTGGTATAGGACACTGTATTCGAGCTGTTGGCCTACGATCAGGTGACGAGCCCGTAGTGACCTCGAGTATAAACTAAGCCTACGCTAATGGTGACGAGCCTCTCCGTAGCGACCTAGAACTGCTATTGTATGTGATTTAACTAGGATTGACGACCCTAGATGGATCATTGTTTAGGTAAATGATATAAAGGGAGGTGCCTTAGCTTCCCAATCCTGCTGTATGAATATGCTAAATTAAGTATTGGCTAACATGATCATGCACCGCATTGCATGTGCTTTGGCGAGGAAGCGCACGTTTCAGGAGGATGCCATGCGTGAACGTAAGATGAAGTCGCTGAGGGAGTATAGGCGAGGGCATGCATTATTATCATATACCATGCTTGCATTAACAAGAGTAATATAAGACATGATTGCTAGATTGCATTATCATTACTACTTGACTGAATTGATAACATGTTAACCTTTGCCTTATAGTTCCATTGAGTTGATCACTCACTCCCACGTTCTGGGACGGTGTTTTAAAACACCAACCAGACTCTGTCTTAGTTGCAGATGATGGCGCGGCTTATGAAGCGGAGCCTGATTTTGATGTCGATGAGGAGTTCTCGTATATGCAGAATTCAGGCGGGTTCATGTAGGCCGCATTCTGATCGTCGAGGCTACAGGGATTTCATGATCTAGACGGACTTACACCCTTTGATATTTTGTAATGTGAAATGATACATGTAATTGTTTAACCTGGAACATGATTATACTCCGGAGACGCACTACCCCTTATATGCTTTATATATATATCTATCACAGTCTTCCGCTTGCAAAATTTAACTCTCTGGAGTATGATATGCTGTTTTGGTATAATCTCACTCATGTCTAATGCACTAACACGGACAATATTAAATCATTTCTTTCCATGTTACATAAGTGATGCGTTGGAACTCGGGAGTTAGGCTCCTGCTCGACCCCCCGATTTTATCCTCTTTTATCCTCTCATAACCGTTTTTCATGAATCCTAGCCCTAGATTACGTTTTCCCTAAGTTATTTGCCAATTTTCTTACCCTAGGGTTCCCCGAATTGGAATTTCTGAATCCCTTGGATTAGGGACTGATTACTACGCATGCGTGAATGATTATTTCTTATCTTTGAGTATCGTTTGGTTCATAATTTTTATTGATCCAGCCCTATCATGTGTAAGCCTGGACCCGCATAAATTCCCCTTAATTGAATGTTTGGACTTTCATGTGGTATATGGAATTTGTGTAATTGTTTCTGAACTAGCGTGATCTTAAGCCTGAAATCTCGCATATCATATTTAATTTTCATGTCCTGCATCAGACAGCGTCAAGCTCGACTCGACGAGAGTGAGGATGAGATGGAAAGCGAAGATGAGGGGAGTGAGGAAGAAGAGGAAGAGAACGAGATAGAGGAAGAAGGAGAGCAGGAAGAAGAAGAGGAGGCCTAAGACACTGACGAGGGCTCTCCTCCTGCTACATAGGAGAGTGGCAGTGATCAGGCTGCTATAGAAGCCCGATTGGCTCGACTTGAGGAGGGCCAGGCTGCTCTGCGGCAAGAGGTTGGTGAGACCCGGTCCTTGGTGAAGCAAAAATTCAAGAAGGTGTCTCGCACCTTAAGGGCTGTCCTGTGTTGTCTGCAGGACAAGGGTGTGCCACCACCATCGTCAGATTCTGATGACTAGTCATGCATGCAGTCGTCTTTTAGTCTACTTGGTTGCTGTTTCCTGGTTTCTATGTTTTAGCCTTGGTAGGCTTAGTAGTAGAGTAGGTTAATAGTGTATTGTATTTAAGGCTTGATTAGATTAGCTCACATGCGTTTCCTGTCATGATTCATGTAAAACTATATCTCATGTATGGTGAAAAATTTTATTTAATGAAATGCATGACTCCTTTTGTTATGGACTGCGTAAAATGCTTGAAGAATTGAGTATTATATACTAAATCTCACGGGTTGCACCCTATGTTGTATATAGGGAATGCCACCTAAGGCCACGGGGAGTACGACACGTCTCACACTTGGCGACTCGGTTGACGAGGCACCTCCCCACAGCGATAGCCATATGGACCCCAGTTTAGGCCCGACTCACGAGACCCTGCCGAATTCTCAGCCGGCCACTGGCTCCACTAATGGGCCGACACCGGCTGCCCCACCTGTGGTACCACCAGTTCCTGAGCAGAACCGTGCGTCCTCTTCGAGCCTCACATAACACAGTCTGCTCCTCCTCCTGATAGGCTGGAGCAGATGATACTATTGATGTAGTAGCAGCAGATGCAGCACTAGCAGCAACAACAATAGTTCTTGGCCACCATCGCAGGGGCTTTTGCCCAGAATATGCACACGGCCCCACCTGCATCACCTGTGCACCCTACTGGGAACGCGAGTGCTAGCGGCACATTCGAGCGATTCCAACACTTGCGGCCTCCTACTTTCGCAGGTACTCACAGACCCGGGGAGGCCGAGTATTGGCTTGGCCGCATCTCTAAGATGCTAAAGCCGCGGCACTATACTGAGGCACAGCAGGTGGAGTTGGTCACTTTTATATTCGAGAAGGAGATCAGCCTTTGGTAGGACAGCGTCCTTTGGACTGTTGTCGTTGGCTTCGTGTGGACGTGGGAGGCCTTTGAAACATGCTTCCGCGAGAAGTATTTCTCCCTCACGTACCACCATGAGGGAGAGTTCCTTCACCTCCGATAGGGAGGGATGACCATTTCTGAGTACGAGAACAGATTCACGGAGCTAGCTAGGTAC
The DNA here is from genome assembly GCF_029962835.1 of Magnolia sinica. Taxonomy (NCBI): domain Eukaryota; kingdom Viridiplantae; phylum Streptophyta; class Magnoliopsida; order Magnoliales; family Magnoliaceae; genus Magnolia; species Magnolia sinica. The sequence goes on along the minus strand of NC_080587.1, from coordinate 8,596,774 downwards.
GCTCCGTTGATACTAGCTGATAAGCCGATGCGTATGCAGCGATTTTCTGAGGGTCTACGACCCGAAATCCGCTCGAAGATGTGCTGCGCTAGCATACCCAACTATGCTGAGCTAGTGAGCATATCTATGCGAGTTGAGCAGGACGGGGACAGGCAGTCCCGTATGCGAGCACCCATGGGTCAGAGGCCCCGACTAGATCTACCGAGCAGACCGTTCCTAGGTAAGAGGCCACGTGCGGATTCGCCTCTTAGGCTTGTGGCACCACCGACTCAGCTGGGGCGAGTAGAACAGTGCTCGTTGACTTGATGGTCGCACCACTTTGTCATTATGATGTGATTCTCGGTGTGGATTGGCTCACAGAGGTGAAGGCAGAGATCGATTGTGATGATAGGGTGGTGACAGCACATGGACCCGAAGGCACGGCCTTTACATTTCTAGTGCAGGTCAGTTGGTACTACCGCATCAGTTGCTACGCTACCTTGTTAGAGCATGTGGATGGTCCGACATTGGGGAACACGCCAGTAGTTCAGGATTTTCGGAATGTGTTCAAGACAATTCCTAGATTGCCTCACCAGCACGAGATCGATTTTACTATTGACCTGGTGCCTGGTACGACACCCATTTCATTACCGATATATCGCATGCCTCCACGTGAGATGGAGGAACTGAAGAGATAGATCGATGATCTGTTGGAGTCGGGCTTCATACAACTGAGCGTGTCTCCTTGAGGAGCACCCGTGTTGTTTGTAAAGAAGAAGGATGGATCTCTGCGATTATGTATTGATTATCTCAGGCTGAACCAAGCGACGGTGAAGAACAAGTATCCATTGCCCAGGATAGATGATCTGTTCGATCAGTTGAAGGGGGCACAGTATTTCTCAAAGATTGACTTACAATTAGGGTATCACCAGTTGCGCGTCAGGGATGAGGACGTGTAGAAGACGGCTTTCAGGACCAGTTTTGGGCACTATGAGTTTCTTGTGATGTCATTTGGACTAACAAACGCACCGTCCGTGTTCATGGACCTGATGAACAGGGTGTTTCGACCGAATCTATTCCAATTCGTCTTCGTGTTTATAGATGACATCCTGACATACTCCAAGAGTCGGGAAAATCACGAGGAGCACCTGCGAGCAGTCTTCGATAAGCTCAGAAAGAACCAGTTGTTTGCACAGTACAAGAAGTGCGACTTCTGGAAAGAAAAAGTCAAGTTCGTGGGACATGTGGTGTCCAAGGAAGGTATAGCTGTGGACCTTGCAAAGGTAGCCATAGTCCAGAACTGGGAGCAACCCGGTTCGGTTACTGAAGTGAGGAGTTTTCTTGGCCTGGCGGGTTACTATCGACGCTTCATTAGGAATTTTTCCAAGATAGCCAGACCGTTGTCTCAACTAACTCGGAAGGATCTCAAGTTTACCTGGGATGAGAAGGCAGAAGTAGCTTTTAAGGAACTAAAGGACAAGTTGACGTCCGCCCCTGTGCTAGTATTGTCAGAGCAAGGGGTCAAGTATACTATCTACACCGATGCCTCTCGTATGGGTTTGGGTTGTATTCTGATGCACAAGGACAGGGTTATTGCCTATGCATTGCAGCAGTTGAGGAAACACGAGGAAAATTACCCTACACACGACCTGAAATTAGCGGACGTCATCTTTGCACTGAAGCTCTGGAGACATTACCTCTATGGAGAGGAGTTCAAGCTCTTTTGCAACCACAAGAGCCTTAAATACATATTCACACAAAGAGACTTGAATATGAGGCAGCGGCGGTGGACGGAAACCTTGAAGGACTTCAAGTTCGAGGTCTCCTACCATCCTGGTAAGGCCAACCTTGTGAGAGACACGTTGAGCCGCAAGAAGGCGTTAGCATTTGCGGCTCCGCTGATGATAGCAGAGTGGGATATGGTAGAGTTTATGTGGGACTTTGAGCAGAGACTTACGGTAGAGGAGCCGTTTGAAAGCATCGCACATATTCGAGTTCAGCCACTTATCGATGACCGAATCATTGTGCCTCGGAAGGAAGATGAAGGGTTGGCAGAGTTGAGAAAGCGGGTTAGTGATGGTGGAGACTCAGAATGGAGAGTTGGCACGGATTGGGGTTTACGTTATCGTGGCTGCCTACGCGTCTCAAATCTTCATGACTTGAGGAAGGAAGTTCTCGAAGCTGCTCACAATTTGAGGATGGCACTGCATCCTAGCAATACGAAAATGTACCGAGACATAAAGCACTCGTACTGGTGGAGCAACATGAAGGCCCACATAGCAGATTATGTGTCTCGTTGTCTCACATGCCAGCAGGTCAAGGCAGAGCATCGCCGACCTCCTGGTTTACTTCAGCCCATGCCCATAGCTGAATGGAAATAGGATTTCATTTCCATGGATTTTATTTCAGGGCTACCAAAGACGAGGAAGGGGCATGACTCCATATGAGTGATCGTGGACTAGTTGACGAAATCGGCTCATTTTCTCCCTATTAGAGTTTTGGAACTCAACAGACGATTTGGCCAAGCTGTACATCAAGGAGATAGTACGCCTGCATAGAGTTTCTATGGAGATCGTGTCGGACCGAGACATGCGATTCATATCTATCTTCTGGACTCGTATCCAGGAAGCAATGGGTGTAAAACTGAAGTTTAGTACCGCGTTCCACCCACAGACTGACGGGCAGACGGAGAGGATAAATCAGGTGTTGGAAGACATGCTACGAGCTTGCGTACTTGATTTCAAGGACAGTTGGGATGACTGTCTTCCTTATGTCGAGTTCGCTTATAACACCAGTTTTCAGGCTAATATTGGCATGGCTCCCTATGAGGCCTTGTATGGGTGTCCCTGTAGAGCACCGCACGGCTGACAGAGGTTGGCGAGAAGAGTTTGATTAGCCCAGAGTTAGTACAGGGGACCTCAGAGAAGATCGACATTATCAGGCGTCGACTTCTTGCAGCGCAGAGTAGATAGAAGAGTTACACCGATACGAGACAGCGACCACTAGAGCTCGAGGTCGGGGACCATGTGTTTCTAAAAGTTTTCCTTATGAAGGGAGTCCTTCGGTTTAGAAATAAGGGGAAGCTTACGCTGAGATTCATTGGCCCATTCCAGATACTGGACCGAGTGGGTGTGGTGGCTTACCGCCTTGGTTTGCTCACACCACTCGTAGGCGTACATAACGTATTTCATGTATCTATGCTGAAGAAATACGTTCCTGACCCTTCCCACATTATCAAATGGGAGCAGGTACAGTTGAGTGAGGACGCTACTTATGTATTGCGACTAAAGCGTATCTTAGACAGGAAGGAGTAGGTGTTGTGTAGTAAGGTTATTCCGCTGGTGAAGGTATTATGGACGCATCACACTGAGGAAGAGGCTACTTGGGAGACAGAGGCCAAGGTCCGTAAGAACTATTCTCAGATTCTCGAGGAGTACGAAAAGTACTAATTTTGAGGATGAAATTTTTTCTTTAAGGGGGGGTAGATTGTAAAGTCTCGAAAAAATCCGTACCAAGACCCGAGTACCACCTTAGGCAGAAATCACTTAGGACCAAATCCTTTAAAAATTAGACGAGAATTAACTAAGTGTTAAACGGGATTATTTGTGAAATTAGCTTAGATCACTTTAAATATGATTTGCAAGAGCCAAAACTTTTATAGTCATTTACGCTATATTACCTTGAAATCTAGGATCAACCTCTAAACCCGGTTGCTCTCGGGAGCATATTGAAACTTCGTATCGGACCTAGACCGCGCGTCGAAAGTCCGACGACCGTGAAACTGTACGGTTATAACCGCCTTATTGGGCTTGACGACCGTCTCGAAAATTAAGTCCTAATAGTATCCCGAAACATACAACTTGAGCCCGGAGCGAAGTGTGTGAGAAACGCGAATACCTTTAGAAAGCGAACTAAAACTTGAGTGAATTGAGTCGTTCGCTTGCAGGCTAAATCTAAGGTTTCAGACCTTCAGATTCTGACCCAACTACACCCTCGGATCAGGAAAAATTTCCAACACAGGTCGATGTACTTGTGACCCTGATCGAGTGTCGATGACCGTTGAATTGAAACCGATCCTCCGCGGTCGATCTGTAAATCCGATTGGACCGAAAACTTAACCCGGCATAGATCCATCGTTAGGGAACTTTTCCCAGACCGTACGCAGAAAAGGGGCCTCCAGATGTGCTTCGTTGGATCGAAACAGACGACTTTTGGCTATAACCTAAGTATACCATGGCCATGGGGCCAATCTCATCAGTTCTGGGCCTATATAAGCACCTAAACCCACCCCTCTCTCACTCCATACGAATTTTTAAACCCTAGGAGAGAGAAGAGAGCAAAGAGAGAAGGAAAGAGAGAGAAAGTGTGTGAGAAAGTGGGAGATCGTTCTTGTGATTCTTCCCTGCCACTCCACGTGCTTAACCACCATTACCGTATCGCTATTCCGGCGATTCTGATTCCATTCTTGGGTAAGAAATCCTAACCCTAATCTATTTTAGGGATTCAAGTAGAGAAAAAAGTCAAACAGCTAACCTATTTCATACTATAGGTTGTCATTGTGCCGTAGACGACAAGTTAGTGTTCGAACTGAGTTCATTACGAGTCTACCGGCGTAAGGTACGGACTATAAACATTTAGGTTATGGTTTTCAAGGCTTTCAATGTCAGCAATGATTTATGTCTGACTTTATTGCTATCACATATGCCTAGATACAATGTTTTCCGTATATTTCACATATACGTAAACTATGTTTATTGTAAATGCATTCTATGTGTTTGTTGAAATGTCTGAATGGATATGGAATTATGATTTGTGCTTGTTGTGATGGACGTTTGGGAACACATGATGGTTGTACGTGTGGCAACTCCTATGTGGGAGGATTTGCTATAATATGTGTTTTAACTAACTTATTACATGTATGTAATATGTGTAGTTTTTATGTTTCATAAATGCCTGAATGAGAAAATGCTTTATGAGATGTATTTAATGAGGGTGTGGAGATAGGATCCTCAACGCCCTCATCTATAGTTATAGTTTCCTTTTATGTAATCTATCTTGCTACTACGTGATTTATGTATGGAATGCCTATGTATGATAACATGTACTCTATGTGTTCGTTAAAATGCTTATATGAGATTTATATCTGAATTGGTTGTCACATGCTGTGTTTGATGATCACATGTGAATGCCATTGCTTGAAGTGTGATTGGGGCTACGATGTAGTCCAGGTAATCGGTAATGGTTCATTGTCGATGGCCAAGCTGTTTTAGCCACGACGGATACGTCCGATGAATCCGAGTCGTACGGTGATTATCGATAGTGGTTAGGCCACAAGGGGTGCGTATGCGCTCCATGTCGACTAATTCAACGTATGCTCGTACTAGTCGAGCTTGTCAAGTAACCCAATTTGTCTAATGTATGTTCACCATGTATGGACGCTATTGCTTGAATCTAAGGTACCAACTTACCAGTGGAAAAGCTCGTTTAACCCTGGTACCTCGATTCGCTAAGACTCATGAGCCGAGCATGGTGGTATGGGAAACCGTGGTCGAGCTGTCGGCCTACGCTAGGGAGACGAGCCTCCCCGTATTGACCAGTGACCAACCCAAACTTATGAGCCGAATACGGTGGTATGAGACACTGTATTCGAACTGTCGGCCTACGATTAGGTGACGAGCTCGTAGTGACCTTGAGTATACACTAGGACTACGTTAAGGCGACGAGCCTTTCCGTAGTAACCTTGAGTATAAACTAGGTCTGCGCTAATGGTGACGAGCTTTTCCGTAGCGACCTAAAACTGCTATCGTATGTGATTTAATTAAGATTGACGACCCTAGATGGATCATTGTTTGGGTAAATGATATAAAGGGAGGTGTCTTAGCTTTCCAATCCTGCTGTATGAATATGCTTAATTAAGTATTGGCTAACACGATCATGCACCGCATTGCATGTGCTTTGGCGAGGAAGCGCACGTTTTGGGAGGATGCCATGCGCGAACGTGAGATGAAGTCGCTGAGGGAGTGTAGGCGAGGGCATGCATCATTATCATATACCATGCTTGCATTAACAAGAGTAATATAGGACATGATTGTTATACTGCGTTATCATTACTGCTTAACTAAATTGATAACATGTTAACCTTTGCCTTATAGTTCCACTGAGTTGATCACTCACTCCCACGTTCTGGGACGGTATTTTAAAACACCAACCAGACTTTGTCTTAGTTGTAGATGACGGCGCGGCTTATGAAGCGGAGCATGATTTTGATGTCAATGAGGAGTTCTGGTATATGCAGTATTCAGGCGAGCTCATGTAGGCCGCATTCTGATCGTTGGGGCTACAGGGATTTCATGATGTAAACGGACTTACACCCTTTGAAATTTTGTAATGTGAAATGATACATGTAATTATTTAACCTGGAACATGATTATACTCTGGAGACGCACTACCCCTTATATGCTTTATATATATATATATCTATCACAGTCTTCCACTTGCGAAATTTAACTGTCTCTGGAGTATGATATGCTGTTTTGGTATAATCTCACTCATGTCTAATGCACTAACACCGACAACATTAAATCATTTCTTTCCATGTTACATAAGTGATGCGTTGGAACTCCGGAGTTGGGCTCCTGCTCGACCCCCCGATTTTCAGGGCGTTACAGCTTGTCACCTACCTAATAAGCAGACTGGCCTGATTTTTCGTTCAACCACCAGCTGTTTTGCTCAGTCTCCCACAAGTGTACCACAATGGCATGTTTGCTGCTAGGCCCTATCATCTCATTTGCACGAGTCCCACTCCCATTCCACAATGAAATGATGGTGTTTAAATGATCTGTTTGCCAAACACATACAGTTAACCATAAAAGGCAATCCAGGAACCATACAATGCATCTACCAAAAAATTGAGATAGTCCATAAAAGGATGATTGGCCTGCCCGTTTGGATTGGTGGAATCCAAAAAATAAGTGGAAAAGTGCTGATGTGATGTTTTCCATCCGTTGCGACAATAAAGTAACATGTGAGAAACTATTTTCTTTTCTACAGTTTTCCTAAAAAAAAAAGCGTTTTCCTTTTCTTCCAAAGACCTTGATTATCCACATTTCCACACTTTTTGAGAGGTAAATATCACTTTTTCATTAGTGATCATTCCACATTTCCCTTAGTGGGCATTTGGATCATAAGTTAAGCAGATAAGTATGTTTGGTTAACAACATACTTATCAGCTTCTCCTCTCTTTCGTCTATCCTGGCGCCTCTCTTCAGTAACTATGAAAAGTAGAAAAGCTTAAAAAACTAAATGAAGTGATTAAGTGATTTTAAGCAAAAAAGTTACTTATAACTAATCATAAACCAAACTTATTTGAAATAAGTTAATTAACTACTGTTGTAAGTAGAAAACGTAACTTATTTGGTGGTATCCAAACGGGCCATAAAATCATGGAAAGTAACATAGGCAACCTTTATAGGATTCTTTTCCATGGACTTCCTCATCCATTATTTTCCTTAGATGTCGAATTTTCTTTTTCAATTCTACTCTTTGGACTCCATCAATTCAAACAGGCCTAAAATATTTTCAGATCAAATAATGTAACAAAAATACTATAAACTGCATGATTTTTCACATTTAAAATTTTATTTTTTATCAGAGCTAGGCCTTAGTGACTTAATTTCATTCCAACAATATTTTAAATGAATAATCTTAAAGTTAATTACCTTAGATTTGAACTGATCATTTGCAGTGTAACTTCAACCATGCAAGCATTCAAGGTAGCATTAGCCTTAGATAATGATTATCACGAGCTCCTGAATTGTCTCCGGTGTTTGATGCCAATGTGTGGCTCCATCGCACTCCTGAAGAAGTACAATTAATTAAAATGATAATACATCTACTGAGAGTAAGTTGAGCATTTTTAGTAGACAGTGTCTTGACTAAAGGAAAGCACGTAAGATTGCCTTTTGGTCAGTTGAAATGACTGAAGTGACCTCTATTTTTTTTGGGAGTTTTACCTCAAATTTCTTGAGGAATCTATATTTTACCAAATAAAGCCTCTACAATTAAAAATTATGAGGTGATGCTTTTTGAGGGATGAAATTACAAAAATACTCTCATTTTTTCTTAAGTAGTGAAACTCGATACTTGTAGGCCCACGTAGTATATGTATAACATCCAAACCATCCAACCTATGCACCACACCATGGTGATAACATGACCGAAATATCAGGTCAATCATATTAGCTGATGGGCTACACTTAAATTGAGAATTTTGAATGGTGTACATTATTTTTTTATGGATTAGCCCACCTTATGGTTGGATTTTTCATAATTTTACTCAGTATAATAATAATATTAGTGTGCAGATGTTGGAGGGTTGGATGTGAGACACATATCACGTAGACCCCGCAACTTTTGATTTTCTGCTTTGTTGTAAAGAAAAAGCAAAGGTGAGCAATATTATAATTTCTCATCTTAAAAAGCATTTCCCAATAATAAATATAAGCTTGATCCAAAGCTTTTGTGGCCTCTACGAAGTTTTTAATTGTGGGTGCTTAAAGACCACTATTTCTTTGGTCCACCTGAGATATGGATGTGTCTTAATTTTTGAATCATGCCATAAAATGATATGGCAAATAAATCCATAGAGCACTGACCAATAGCCCCCTTGCCACCAGCAGCTTTCAACAATAAACACCTCATAAACATGGTATTTACATTCAAGTGTTTGAGATAAATCATTAAGGATGGGCATTTTTGTCATTTAATGAAAAACATGACATAAGGTAACCCTTTGACAAATACCTTGATTGGTGAGGTAGTTTAATACGAAGATTATTTTACAAAAGGTACCAAAATGTAAATAGAGTCTTAATGATGTAGTATTTTATAAAATTCCCAATCATATTATTATTAAGGAGCTTTCCAGTAAAAATCCCCAAATTATAAAGCAAAGATGAGTTTTGAGAGAGAAGTGGCGCTTACAATCCTATATGGGGGCAGCCTTGCCAATCTGAATATGTGGCATGCGTGATATGTAGTGCCAATCCTCGCCTTTCTCCTTCTACCATCGCTCCTTTAATTGGGGACATCCTTGGATTGTTAGACGTTGGAGATTTGTTCGGAGTTGCAACCCTGATGGCAAACACTCCAATTGAGGACATTCGTAAATTCCCAAATATCGAAGCAATGATAGGTTTCCTATCCACTCTGGCAGAGCCGTTAGACATGAACAACCCCGGATTTCTAGGTGTTGGAGGTTTGTTAGGAGTTGCAACGCTGATGGAAAACACGTCAATTTATCAAAATCATGTATCTCCAAAATTCGAAGCGATGACAGGTTTCCTATCCACTGCGGAAGAGCCGTTAGACTTTCGTAATTACCAATAACTAGCTCTTCCAGGGTTGTGACATGTCGTAGCCCTTCCGGCAAACATGTTAACTTCTGACGGTTCATGATGGTGAGTTTTCGAAGGGAAGTAAGGTGCTGCATACCCTCTGGTAAATATGCCAGTTCCGGACATCTATGAATTTCCAAGGATTGTAAGGCAGTGAGGTGTTGCAGTCCCCCTATCAAACTCGTTAAGCTTTGACACCCGTAGATGGATAGATCTTGAAGAGAGCTCAAGCCTTGTAGCCTCAAGCACGTTAGACCATTGCACTCATTAATCGACAACGAACTGAGAGAGGTGAGGTTTTGTAACTCCTCTGGCAACAATGCCAGCTTATCACACCCATAAATAGACAGAGACTCTAGAGCAGCAAGGTTTCCAAGCTCCCTAGATACAGACTCTAGCTTTGGGCATTTCTTAATATCTAGTCTCAAGAGATGGGTATTGTTTTCAAACAACCCATCTGGCAGCGACCTTAGCTCCTTGAAACCATAAATGCAAAGGGAGGAAAGTGAGGATAGGTTTGCCACTGAACCTAACAACATCTCATTACCATACTCCAATACCAATTTTTTTAGAGATGGAAGGTCTGGAAGCATCGTTAACTTTGGACATCGCGAGACAATTAATTCGACAAGGAGAGGGAGTACTTCTCTTCCATTAAATCCTGACCACTCCTGTAAATTAAGCATATCCATCAACCTGAGTTCTTTCAGTGACTGAAATCCCTCTGTAACATCATCACCGCCAGAGAAATGCTTTCCAATAGACTTCACAGCATCCATTCCCCATGTCATAAGAACCTTCAGGAATGGTGAGTGGCTGACCAAGGGGAGCTGTTCGCATCTTCTGCAATTAATCACTGAAACTTCAATCAGATTTGGAAGAAATGAAGAACTCATCCAATCTGGAAATCTGACACCCATATACTCTTCCACAGTCAACCTTTTGAGATTTTGATGCGGTCGGAGACCTTCAAGGGTTTGCTCCACGTTTCCTTCCAACTGAAGATCAATATTCCCACCCCATGAAAAGCATAACTTACGAAGGTTCGGCTTGTCCTTCAAGTTTGCTTCCTGGGCATCTGCTACACACATCACATTCTCGAGGTTTTGAATAGTCAATTCTCCTCCAAGGTTTAGACCTTGCAGCTCTCTTATATCACATCCACTATCCTTACCAACTACAAGTATTGGCAAGGTCTGAAGGAACTTTAATTCTCCCATATTAGCTGGCATATGGGTCAATTGACGACAGAAATCAATTTCAAGATGTCTTAGGCTAGTCATTTTGCTCATGTCCCCGGGTAACTCTTTGAGATAATTATACCCTGAGATTCTCAAGGTTTGCAAATGGTGAAGTGTGCAAATGGATTCAGGAAGGGCTCGTATTTCAGTACCAGAGAACTCGAGGCATCTTAAGTGCTTCAAACTGCTGATTGAATCCAACAACTCCGTGGTGACATTCACATTGTGTAAATCTAGCACACGTAAGAACATAAAATGTTCCAAAACATCATGAAGAATGCTGAAATTCTGACCTCCAAGCACAAGCAGCGTCCGCAAATGGTTTTCTCTGCTTGAGGGCTCTGGGTCTGTTAGGAAACATTTTTTATACCCACACTCCAATAACAAACGACGAGGATTGTTAGGGATACTCACTGCATTCTTTTCTGGCACAATCGAGCATTTATTCCCAGCAACAGAGCATGCCAAGATCATGCACGAGGTCATGCATCTTGCACCATTCTATATTCCCATCTTCATTTTTCTCAACATCCTGAAAGAAGGACCGCCATAATAGATTATTGAAATACTCTCCCCCGACGTCTTCCATTTGTTTTCTTCTGTATGATGATTTAATAAAACCTTCTGCCATCCATAGTCGGATCAGCTTCTCCTTCTCGATTATATGATCTTTTGGAAATATTGAGCAGTATGCAAAGCATTGCTTCAAATGTGGTGGAAGATGATAATAACTCAACCTCAAAGCAGGTAAAATGTGATTCTCTTCAGGCAGATTCCAAATGTCACTATCTTTGACAAACAGCCACTCTCCTTCCTCTGTTTTGAAGTGCATCAAGCTTCCTAGCGCCTTTGCCGCCAAAGGGACCCCCCCACACTTCTTCACAATTTCTTTTCCAAGCATTATAAGGTTTGGATGTTCTTGTCTTCCATACCCAAATGCCCGCTGCTTGAACAGAGACCAACAATCATCGTCTGATAATTTTGGCAAATGGTGCGGATGGATAGTGCCCATGAATGAAGCAACTTTGTCACTATGGGTAGTTACTATAATTTTACTGCCCCTCGCACCTTCTCTGAGGAATTGTTTCAATCGATCCCAGTTCATGGAATTTTCATTCCACACATCATCCAACACAAGTAAAAACTTCTTCTCCCTCAGCAATTCTCTTAGGCGATGCTGCAGCTGATCCATGCTTTGGAGATCACATTTGCTATGGGTTGCTGACTCTATGATATCTTTTGTTACCTTACTCAGACTGAAATCGTCCGACATACAAACCCACATTCTTAATACAAAATGCGTTGCTACCCTCACGTCATTGTAAGCTAATTGAGCGAGTGTGGTCTTCCCAAGGCCCCCCATACCGACTATGGGAATGATGGTAACATCCTCTCCGTTATCATTGCTAAGCAGTAATTCCATTACCCTTCTTTTATCTTCTTCCCTTCCATAAACATCTGATTCGATTACAAATGAATCAGTTGGTTCTCGGCCTTTAATATCTGACACCCGTTCTCCCCCTATCAAATGGAATTGAGACCTCTCTTCAGCAATCTTATCTAATCTCTGCCCTATCTCTTTCATCTTATCTGCCATATTTGAACGGGACAACAGTGGGTTTGATGCTGAAAAGAAGGTGCTGATCTGCAATTTTCTGCGTTTAGCTTCCACTTTTGCTTCGATTGTGAACTCATCCAATATGTCATCTGCATCATAAACCACATCTTTAAGCTTTCCCAGCCAATTCTGTAACGCCTTGCTCTTTATTGGCTGCTCCTCCGCATCTTCAAGCACTGCTTGTATCGTTGATAACCTGCTTCTTAGTTTTTCCATCTCCTTGTGAAAAACCCAGAACAGTTCACACTTTTCTAGGATTGGCGATGCTAGTTTTTCAATAACTAGTTGAAGAAAGCCGGATACTACTTCTGCCATTCCTTGTTCCTAACAGGGAAATCACGAGGAAAAAAAAATAAAAATTTAGAGATGTTCAAAGTAAGGGAAAGAGAAGGATTTCAAGATCGCATACAAGATTATCCACCTCTATCATTGCCTATATATGTTCCATCTATCATATCCTCTTCTATCATTGCATGTACATGTTCCATCTATCTTAAGATTCTTCACTATATAATAAGCCAATGAGAGCCCAACACGTGAGTTGACATAATTAGCTGTCTCCAGCTTAAGTGTGGCTCATGTTCGTTGATTAGGATTGTTGGTCTGGTGGGCCACTATGCAGATGGTTCCAATTGCCCGGTGTGTGCAATTTTTTTTAATGGAAACTGCTGGTGATTTTCTCGAGTATTGATTTGACAGGATGACCTTGACAAAATCTTGTTCTACGTATGTTTTTTATTACTAATATCACAAGGGCTTGTTTGGAATAATGAAAGGAAAGAAAACTTTTTAGTTGTTTGTTAAGTTCTTTTTTTTTTTTTTTGGCAATTTATGTGAAACATCTTTTGCCATTTTCTATCTTTATTGAAAACTATTTTTAATGCATTCTCACACATCCACTCATTTGAAGGGAGGCCATTTTCCCACTATGGAAGGAAAATGGAGTTAAACTCAAATGTGGCACCATCTATCTTCATTGTGCCCCACACCTGCCACTGCGCCACATGTTCTACCATTCTATCCTTTCTTGTAACCCACATGTGGAAAGCATCCTGCATGTGCCAATGTACACAAGTTCTCATAGGGCCCGCATGTGTTAAATGTGCGAATGCATGTCTTGTGCCACATGTGCCACCATACAACCTCAAGCACCTCACCTCACATGTGCCACATGTGCTATATTTCAGCTTCAATGCTTGCATATGCCACATTTGCCACATGTTTATTATCCATCTTCAAGTATCCCACATGCACTAATCATTGCTATGATTTAGCTCCAAGCACTCATATATGCCACGACATTGCATATCTAGGGAGCATTTGGATGTCAAGTAACTTTAGATAAGTAACTTATTTTAGTTTCTACTTATTCAGTAGATAAGTAAGCTTGGTAAACGGCATACTTATCAGCCAAAAATTAGAAAATCATGTTTGGCTTCAAACATCACAAGTAATTATCCCTCAAGTCTATTTGGTCCCCCTCACATCTATCGTCCATCATGTGGGGCCAACCTTTGACGTAGACCATTCAATGTGTGGGTCCCACCTTTGATGTGGCCCATTCATCATTAAGGGATCACCTTTAAGGGCGTTTGGATTGTAAGTTACTTAAGATAAGCTACTTAATTCTTTCTACTTATTAAGATAAAGTGATTAAGTAACATTAAGTAAAAATGTTACATATAATTGATCATAAACCAAACATACTTATCTATTGTGTGTAAGTAGAAAAGGTAGCTTATTTAGTGGTATCCAAATGGGCCTAAATGTGCACTGTTCATTATAGGGCCCACCTTTGATGTCTGTCATCCATCATGTGGGGCCCACCTTCAATATCCACTGCCCATCATGTGGAGCCCACCTTTGATGTGGACCATCAATCATGTGAGCCCCACCTCTGATGTGGGTTGTCCATCATGCAGGGTCCCCCTTGGATATGGGCGACTCATTATTAGGGCCGAGCTTTGATGAGGATCATCCATCATGTGAGACCCACCATTATTAATTAGCCATCATGTGGAGCCAGCTTATGATGTGGACTATCTATCATGTGGGCCCCACCTTCAATGTGGGTTGCCAATCATGCAGGGCTCGCCTTGGATATTGGCCATTCATCATTAGGGGCCAACCTTTGTCCATTATGTGGGGCTAGCTTGAATGTCCACTGCACATCATGTAGATCCCACCTTTGATGTGGACCGTCCATTATGTAAGTTCCACCTTTGAAGTGAGTTGTCCATCATGCCAAGCCACTTTGGATGTGGGTTATTTATCATAATGGGCTGACCTTTGATGTGGACCATCCATTAGGTGGGCCCACATCAATATGGGGTCATCTAAATGTGGGGCCCACTTGTTTACAACCATCCTGACACGGCCACTAGCTGAGCCTAGCTCGAACTCGGCTCTGCTCAGTCCTCAAGCCTGATTGGCCAGCTCGACTTGGTTTGGTCAGCAGCTCGAGCCAGCTCGAGCCGAGTTTGAGCCAAGATCGAGCCTCTACGACATTTTCTTAAACACATGGAGTGCACCTTCAACTTCTCACGGAATGTATAGCAGCAGCATCGATTTACAGGTATTTCATCAAACACTTAGTAGGCAACATATAAATCAAGATGCCAAGGGTATTTGTTTCATATCCATACCTTCCTTGCCACCAGCCGACACTTCATTGAGTCATGTCATCAAATACTTGCTGAGCAACATCAATAACAAAATAACAGAGTCACCGAACTAGTTCGATTTGAGTTTGATTCGAGTTGGGGTTCGATCCGAGTCTAGTCGAGCTCGAGCAAGCTCGAAATTTCAAGCTCAAAAAATTAGCTTGACTCGGCTCGAACTCAGTTTCAAATCGAGTCGAATCGAGCTTTTTTACGTTGAGTTGAGCGAGTTAACCGAGCTAACTCGGTTCGTGTACAACTCTATCCACACATACCAATAAGATGCCACCATATGTCAACGTTTCCTATTAAATGATGGACGAAATTCTAGTCGCATACCAAGGATATCTTTTGCCCCATATCCTTCAGTGGCACGTCACTTGCCAAAAGCAAAATGATGCAAAATTGTATGCCGGTTTGTAGATAAAACACTGTGACGAATGACATGTAGCCATTATACAAGTGGCAAGTGTGATCGAAGCAGCGTGCACAATAAGTCTATAAAGACCTACCGAGATAGCGATAATATCACAAATTAGATATGCTCGGCAAGGCTATCTTACATAATCTTGCTAAAAATGAGAGATCCTCCTAGAGACGATTGGTGCTCTCGCGACGATTATGAAAGTTCAAGAAATGGTTTCTTCTCAAAGAAATCAAAGACACCGTAAGGAATCCGGATATAATGAGATTGATCCCACAATGTCTGCGGATCTCCATAGTCATGCTAGCATGGAGATCTAAAAACAATTTTGTATTGTAACCCTAGAGACCTCATTGGCAAGTCTGGGATGATTAGGAAACAACTATGCGTCATGATCACCAAGGATCTTAAATCAACAAGAAAATCCAATGAGGGTTTGCTTCCTCCCGAGCTATATAAGGAGCACATGATGAAGAACTCAGGACCCCATGCCAAACATATTCTCTCATACATAGAGCAACGTTACTTATCTTTAGTTGAGATTCCTCCACTTCTATCTAACGACGCTATAGAACGTCTAATGTTTAGGTTAGCTTAGATTGTTACTGGGTAGTGGCTTCACTACAGTATAGTTAGGAGTGTTATAAATATTCACGACCTCCAATCATTGGATTCCTAATCAACCGAGTCCTTATTTGGAAGATTAAACCATTAGTCATATCCTATTGACCACTTAACTCGTTTTTTATTCACACAGGAGATCGCAGGTATTTATCTTTTGTTTCTCTGATTTTATTGTTCATTTGTTGATTGTGCTAAGCTTCAAATATATATTAATAAAATCAGCATTGTAGCCTTTAGTTTTAATCTTTTCTATCCATTATTGTTCTATTAAAAAATACAAACCCTACTATCACCATTCAAAGAAAAGTCCTTAATGCAAGGAAAAAAGAATCCATTCATAAGGATAAACCCCTACCCTTTTAAACTGCCTGATTGCTATATCAATTGGTGGATGAGAAGGTACCTAATTCCACGAATTCATGAAATTTAATTGGTATGTCCTAGCGTTGCGGTCACTAGTGTTCAATGAAACTCAAGTCGAGTATGAC
Source organism: Magnolia sinica (assembly GCF_029962835.1). Taxonomy (NCBI): domain Eukaryota; kingdom Viridiplantae; phylum Streptophyta; class Magnoliopsida; order Magnoliales; family Magnoliaceae; genus Magnolia; species Magnolia sinica. The sequence continues at coordinate 8,580,345 of NC_080587.1, read as the reverse complement.
TCTAGCATCCCTGCACTAACCTAACTACACACGTTTAATCGAATACGGGCCTTTGTTAACATATGTGGCCTCGTATTTGATTGAATTATGAGAAACATATTTTTTGACATGCTTGATGGGACATGGTATACTATCTTTAGTATTCTTTAATAGAGCAAGATGCCTCCTAAATTGAAAAAGGATAGTTCTATCCCTTACACATTAGAACAGCCATAAGACAAAGGATAGTGCATTAAACCCGTCAACGTGGACGCATGGTTCTCTTCCCAACTAGTCTTCAGAGATGTCGCCATGCGCTTCTTTCAGATGCAAGGACACATAAGGTAGATCACAGAGGGCATTTAGATGAAAGTAGAGACATTCAAAAGGGCAGTCAAAAGTTTCTTTGAGTGGCTTTTGACATCATGAATATTCAGCCTGCTCCCAATCACCCTTTGGATTTGAAAGCAGAACAACCAACCAAGCTCCCTACAAGGGTCAGCTTGACCAAACTCCAAGGTCGTCCTATACTATGACCATCGGTGGCGAGGAGAAACGACCAAAATGGCCGACCTTACAACCAATCGAAATTCATTGCCTAAAACCTATGTATACCTAAGGGGTAACTCCAAGCATGCATCGATAATCTCAGGGAGAAGCTAGCCACCTGGACGATGCTGCACAATTACAACCCGACGGCTAAGAACCAAGGGGAGCAACCTCTAATCACACTGACCATTTAGCAAGGCTACCAGAAAGTTGATATACCTGGAAGTAATCTCTAAATATCACACCAACTATTTAACAAGGCTACCAGAGGGTTGAGATACCCGGGTGCAAACCTCTAATCCCACCACCTCCTCAACCGTTGATTAAGTGATACAAAGGTCATACCTTGTGCTGCTACAATGACTGATCAGCTAAGACGATGACATAGGTTTCATTTAGGAGTACAACATCTAGCTGAATGGTTGGCGAATTGCAATGTACAAGAAATCCTATCCTAACTGGGTATATTAATACTTTGAGTTACCTACAGGATTCAAGTTCCTTGAGTATATCCTATTCTTCGAAAAGGGTGAGACTTCCACGTTTTAGCATATCGATTGCTTCACCATGCAATGTGGTGAAGTATTGCATTATAATTTCTTGAAATTGAGGTTGTTCGGGAATTCCCTGATGGGAGCAGCCTTTACATGGTACATAAACCTCCTAATCAATTCAATCCAAACCTGGCTTGATATGGAGGAGAGGTTTCATATGCAATTCCCTTGAATCAGGCCAGAGGTTTTAATGGCCATTTGTCAAAACTTTGCCCTTATGCTTGAGTGTCTATTGTTTGACCAGGCCATGTGGCTTCGTGGGTGCATCATCTAATCTGTTACCCTAGGGTGACTACTTAAATATGGCATCGGATGATCCTCTTCGTCCAAGTAACAACTTTCAAACAAATTTGTAATAATAAAAATTGGCCTAAAGTCTACATTCAACAGAGAATATCGGATAATTAGGATTTTCTATTAGTGGGGTTTTTTTTTAATATTTAATGGAGCTGATAGCTAGTCTAGTTCATCTGACCATGCAACCAAGTGGGGTCCATCCATAAATGGACCAAGCAACAGGCGGCAGACCATAATTGCCACCAAGATGGTCTCTACTTCAACTTGTATCTCCATTTCGTTATTCTGAATGATGGATTAGATTTCATGTGCATATGCCATGCTAGCACATGGGTGTTGTATACGTGAGCCGCCTTGTTCTTGCATCTAACATGACAAAGCTCTTTTAAAAGAACCAAGTTACCCATCAAGATCAAAACTTATAAGTATTAGATAAGGCCATGTTGGATGTTTAATTCATATAAATTGAAATAATTTAAGATTGAACAATGAATAAATGAATGATCAAAATCATTTTCTTGTACAAATCATATCAATTGAAATAATCTAAGGGCCTGTTTGGATGCCTGTAAGTTGGGTAAGTGGGAAGTGACTTACAGGGAAGTCACTTACAGGTGGCGTTTGGGGGAGAAAAATCACCTGTAAGTAACTTACAACCTGTAAGTCACTTACAAGCAAATCTACCAAAAAACTGCAGAGGGATGGGGGTAGGAAGTCACTTCCCTGTAAGTCACTTACAGGCTCAACGGTCAGATTTTTAAAAAGAGGGCAACAGGGAGAAACGTACCAACCCACCAAATCTCTCTCCGTCTCTGCAAACTCTCGCTGCAGTTACTGCCTTCCGTCTCCTCCTCCTAAAACGGTAGGGTTTCATCTACCCTTTTTTTCTCCTTTGAAAACGGGAGTGGTTTGACGTTACTCTATAAGGCACGCTGGCATCCAAACATTCACTTATACGCACCTGCGTATTTTTTCACACGTGTCATGGGCCTCTAATCCAAACGGACTATGTGATGCAGCATCCCATGAAACCGTCAGGGACTGTGGCCTGTGGTCGGTGATCCTGTAGATCGTTTATCTGGTGGGTCTCACTGTGGCCTGTGGTTGGTGATCTTGTGATGTACTCGCAGTGTTGGTGAATCTCTTAGATTGCACAGTTAGAATGCAAGTAATTTAACGATCTACATCAGTGTTGGTGAATCTCTTAGATCTTGAGCATCAAACTCCTCATTAGAGAATGAGAAAAACTTTGATGATAGAGTGGGATTGATGATGCGCTGGCCCTTGGAAATTACATCAGATTGCACAGTTGGAATGCAAGTAATTTAATTAATAGATTTTCTATTAATGTTTTTAAGTTTATTCTCAATGCTTAAATTGAGTTATTACTCCATATTATAGATTTTTTGAATTCGTGGGCCCACTTTTATAGCCCACTTGATGATTGGTTTAGCTTAATAATTATCTCAAATATTCATCTTGATGGGCTTAACAAAATAACATATTTGATCCCATGTTTTTTTATATGATTATAACATTTTAGAACGATTCCCTAATCTAAGCTATGCTCGATGTGAATATACAGCTTTCTACCTGTAAGTAACTTATAGGATATCCAAACAGAAAAAGTAACTTACCTGTAAGTGACTTACAACTTACATCCAAACAGGTTACCTGTAAGTAACTTTCACCTGTAAGTCACTTACAGGTAAGTCACTTACAACTTAAAAGAACTTACAGGCATCCAAACAGGCCCTAAGATTGAACAAAGAGTGATATCAATTAAAATGAATGATCACAAGCATTTTTCTATCAATGGCGCTCAATAAGGAGGGATTAGAGAAATATGTGACCATCAGGTACAAGGACGCTAGACAAGAGTCGGACCATCACTGTACATGTAATCTAAACCATCCACAAGGATGATCCACCATAAAAAAATAATGGACAACTTAGAGATCCGGCTAATCTAATCATTAAGTGGGCCACAACATAAGCTTCCAAATTTGCATGGTGGCCTAGTTGATGGTTGGATTAGCATGATTTTCAGAGCATCTCATTTTCTTGGTGAGGTGAGCTGGTTTTGGATCTTTCAGGTCTAAACACAAACCTGGTACTTTTAAGGATCCAATTCCCTTGAACACCTCACGTGCAATAAAGTCAGATTTCTAATAATGGCCTAAACATGGATGGTTAAGATATTACCTTGAAGTGATCAGGATAACGTGGATAGATTTCTACGATGAAGAGTTTGATACCGATCCTCTAAATCAAGAGGTCTCCCTGATCTATTGTAGGTGGAGGGAGCTGAGAGAATGGTAGGGAAAGAGGATGATTGTAAGCCGTCCACACAAGTAGACTACACCGCATTTGCGATGATGGAGAAGAAGAAGATGAAAGGAAGAAGGAACTCTCTCTCACAGACAAACACTCACACTCTTTTCCCCCGACACTGGTGGAAATCCCCAAGAACTGAAAACGTAATAATGTGTAATGGAAAATAAGGAAACACTCCACAAAAACGAACAAAAAAAGTAAAAGTAAAAAATTCCATTAAGCGGGAGAAAAAGGAATCACTGACAAGGATAAAGAAAGGAAAAGAAAAAAACCATAAGGAAAGCGCACGCCAATACCTTTACAATGTAGGATACCTCCCTTAACAATGTCCTCGTATTTCTACAGGGAAAGGAATGGGCCCAGCCAGGGATGGGCCATAGATCAGAAGCCTCATTGATCAAATAATCCTAACAATCGGTTCTGCAGCTTCTCTTCAAAATAAATGGGTAATCATCGTATTCTTTTAGGGCCCGTTTGGCCAGGTGGATTGGAAGGGATTGAATGGTATTAGGGTGGATGGCATGGATTTCTAGGTAATGATGATGTTGTCAGTGGATTGTCTGGAGATCCATGGATTGATATATTCCTGGATTGCCATATCCAGTCTGTTTGGTGCGCCCGGCCAATCCCAGTATTAAACCTTTTCATCCCTTCTAATCTCTCAAACCAAACACGTCCCAGGCAAATTTGAAGGATTAGGGTGGATTTGATGGGATTTAAATGTAATGATGGTGTTGTCAGAGGATTTTCTTGAGATACCTGGGATTGGGATCGGATCACCGACTCTGTTTGGCACGCCAGGCCAATCCTGGGATTTGACTTCCAATCCCTTCCAATACCATCCAATCCCTTCAAATCCGACCGGCCAAACGGGCCCTTAGATCTCCATGCTAACACCCCACAACAAATTAGATATGTACAATAGTATGGTCTACCCAATATGAAACAAATTCATCAAGGTGGGCCCCACACAGTAAGGGTAACACCACACCCACTAAGCTGTTACCCCAGGAAGAGCTAATCCGCTTCCGGGAAAGAGAAGGATAACATACAAGTAAGAACACATATTCTTTACTGTATAGTAATTTTAACTGATCCAGACAGCCATCAATTCGGCCAGGTCCATGTAGTTGGGAGATGAAAGTATATTTTTAGCTGGATGACACCACACTTATTGACTCTTGGCATTTTTGACATCTCATGACGATTGCTTCACATTTTTTGCTAATCAATGTGGCCCACAAGATGGATGGACCGGATCACCACATGCATGTCGAGTACCAAAATGGGGACATTGCAAGTTAATTACGAAATTTCATATAGATGTATAGCATAAATCATAGTGTTATAAACAGCGTATAAATGGAACAAATGGAACAAATGGTCTGTTTGGGTAGGGGATCATCTGGGCACAATCAAGATCACACCCTGATGGCAAATCAGGTGGGCTCCATATATACTTGTAATATTCCACACAAGAAAGCATCGTTTTAAGCCCCCTAATCACAGCAATGAAGTTTCAGGGAAAAAAAATGATCTATAGTAGTGATTAAACCGGGGAAATGGAAATGCTGCTCCACATATGCAAATCTGACTTGGAAGGCACCTGGGCTGCCAAAATTGGGATTGAGGCTGAATCCTTAATTTTGATTTTGCGGTATCCCCTAAATTCTTGAAACCTGTTATTTTGGCGACGGCCCACCAAACATGGTATTCCGACCCCCAACTGTTTGGCATTGGCTAATTTCGAGTAAACAGAGAGATACCCAACTAAATAGTAAATAGAATGGCAGATGGATTCCTTAAACATCCAAGTATTGCACATAAAACCAACCCATTTGATTACTTGTAACAACCAAAACAGTTAATACCGTTATAAACTTAGGTAGCTGCTTAATATGAGTTCTGAAATAAATACAGCCTCTGCTTCTTCTTCAAACAAACATTCACTTTTAATGATTATGTATTAGAGATGAAGATTCCTAACACATAATTACTGTTAAATAAAATGAGATAAACTCATTTTTAGTCATTTACCAAACAATACCATGTTTGTTTACTTACCCAATTCAAAATATGGAGTTTTCTGACTATTCATGATGGGTTCATACCCAATATGAATGATAGAGTTTCCATATTATCAGCTCATAAGCGAGCTATGCCCAGTGGTTCAGGTACATGATTTTAATTTAATTTATTTATTTTGTACTGAATGTCAAACGGCTAAAACCTTCCACTAGGTGTAGTATATATAATGGTTCAGTTCTACTAGGTGTTATCTGTTTGGATGTAACTACAGGCTCTTTGGGTTAGTTGGGTAACCATTAAAGTTCTGTTTGAATAGGCTACTTTGGATGTATCTATCCAACTAAGGCCTTTCTTAATAGGCTACTGTGCCACAACTAATACTAATTAAAGATCGATAGACAAGCACATACGGTACCTATACACATTCGGCGTACTAACAGTTGTAGATTGATAGTGTGACATATGGCAAACTTGGTACTTGTGGATGCTTGAAGATACACCTTATTAGCTAGAGTTGGGCATCTGACTGAGTCGAATTGGATTCCTCCAACTCAATTCCATTCGAAATTTACTAGGGCTAACCCGAACTTGATCCGATCTGGGACCGAGTCTGGGACACATAACTCGAACCGATCCGATCCATGGTTGGCTTGAGCTGAACCGAGTTCGACTCAGTCAGGAAACGAGTCGGATCGGATTAGGTACAATTCGAATCTACGGTGAAAATTATTACCCGCGCTGCTATTTTAGGTGTGGTCCATTTGAGATTTAGATATAATTCATTTTTTTTTTTTCAAATGTTTTAAAATAATCACAAAAAATGGTAAAAGGAATAGATATAATAAATACATCATTGCGAGCAATGTTATTTTAATCACATTTGAGCCGTTCTGACAACTCAGAGCTCGAGGCAATGTCTCCCCTCGTCTTTCCACGAGCCTCTAAGTAACCCGTGCAGAATATGCAGAGAATCCCTTTCTTTTCCCATGAGGACATCGACAAGCCCTCTACAGCCTCCTGAATCTTAATGCAATGGGGCTCATCTTTTCTCCATCCAGACCATCCGTATTGTCGAGTGTACTGTGGATTGGGGACCACTTTGTTTTCTCCTATATCAGATGCTTTCAACCGTTCATTCGTTTTTCCTATTCTTTAATACAAAACGTCTCAAGCATTTCTTGGCTAGATTTCTCCGGCCCTGAAGATTTCTATTTATCCAAAATGCTTGATTTGAATAATAATATCAACGGTCTAGATCAGCTACCCATGGGTCCCACTCCAAGAAATGGTTGCGTCAGTACAGCATTTGACATTCTGGTGCGTCCATACCCTCCCATTCCTTGGAGTAGGTGTATTAAATGTTAAAGTACGTGTTAAGCATTGTATTCCAAATCAAAATCTGACGATATCGTGTGCATGCATGCACGCCCATACCACCTGTCGTGCATATACTTCTATCATGACCGTCCAATGCATTTGTCCCACTCTATTTCGAGAGATGACACGTGTTGATTGGATTATGTTATTGTAGGAGATGTCTTCGCTGAGTTCTAACCGTATATTTAGTGACCAAGAATGGATGCTGTGAAAGTACGTGCACTAGTTTTTTTGGGTAAGGCCATCAACGGCGAGGACACAACGTACGTACTTCTCCTCTGGTACGGTCGTGATACGTGTACATATGGAGTGTTGGGGTATGAAGGCTTATGAATTCCATTCTCTTGCAGAGCACGGTATAATTCTTCGAATTGAAATATCCACCGGGCGCGTCCTTTTCTATCATTACCTAGATTAGCTCTCATGAAGTTGCTTTTTCCGGACGCGGTTACGTTGATTCCATCTCTGTGGGGTTTAAAGTGATGTAAGTGTTTTATCCATGCCGTTTCATCGCTTATCTCAGGTCATTTTAAGATATGATAAAAAATATTAAGCTGATCCACGGCTCCAGTGGACCACATCAAAGGAAGGTACAGTGATAATGACTCTCACCATTGAAACCTTTCAAAAGGCAACCATAACGTTTTTTTCACCATCCAACCTATTAATAAGGTCATGTAGAGATGGATGAAGTGAAAACACAGATATCAGCTTGATCCAAAACTTCTACGGCTCCTAAGAAGTTTTTAATGGTGGAAGTTAAATCCCAACTTTGTGGTCCAATTAAGAGCTGGACCTGCATCATTTTTCGTATCATATATTGAAGTGATCTAAGAAAAGTTATGAACGGCAGGGATAAAATACTTAAATCACTTTAGGCCCCACAGAACCCTGTTCGGACGGATACAGTCTGGGTCGGGGTAGGACGCAATCAGCGTCCGCTTTTTCCGTGGAGTGGAAACGAAAACATTGAAATTGGGTCCACATGTTACTTTCGGTGTAAGTGGAATTGAAAGAATCAAGAGAAAAGGAGGAAGAGAGCACATGAAAAGCATCAAAAGGCTGCCAATTCTATTACTTTCTGAAAACATCAATGCAGCAAGCTACCTTTGTTGATAATGCAGGTTACTTTTAACTGCTCCTGTATCAATAGGAAAGAGAGTTTCCTTTCAGGGAACAATCCAATATCCACAGTAGACATGGATGTAAGGCACATACATCATGGTGGGCCCCACAATCACGGATCCACCAACTTCGATGGATCTAGGGTCCACCCAAGCCGTGTCCCCCATCAACCAGATGAGCTGACCATGCAGGGACCACCGCAGTTGGGAGATGAAAATATCCTGCTAAATGGATGGTACCTTACCTCTTTCCTCCTGAAATTTTGGACATGGCATGATGACTCACGTACACTTTTCTATTTCCTTTTTCCGATCAATATGGTACACTAGAACTGAACCTCCACATGCATGTTGAGTACCGGAATAGAGACTTTGCAAGTTGCAACATTTCAGATAAATGCATGGCATAAATCTGGGGTTCATTTGGGATTACGCATTGCGGAAGTTGCATTTGTTCATCGAAACTTGAATCCCACTGTTCAGGCCAAGGAGTGTCCGTGTGTCACTTTGATGGCCTGTTTGCAGCTAGTTTCTGCCATTTTTGTGGCATCTAACAGTTTGGAGTGGATTTCATATAATCATCAGATAGGCCCTTGTGGATGTCTTTCTCCTAACTATTTTTTTTGGTGTGTCCAACCTATATCACTGGTCAACCTGATTTTTTGGCTTTGGACATAATATGGGATTACACATCTAATGGTCAAAGTAGATCTTACATATACATCTTGATAGGCTTGTAAAAAATCAAGAGTGTGCTTAGGGTAATTTTTTTTTAAATTTTATGGACCACTATAGTGTAGTGTGTGAAAAACACTCAGTTCATTAGATTAGATATGTAATCCCAGGCAAGGCCCAGGACCACAAAAACAATGCTACCCTGTCATTTATATGGCCTTCCAATGGAAACAACTTGCACAGAAACATGTACCCTTGATTTTTGCAGGGCCCACAATGAGATTATAGAAAATCCAATCTAACCATTAGATACCATACCAAATTTAGGAATAGTGTCCAAAATTCAGGTCCATCAGTGATTCAGGTGGGCCAAACTAAGAAAAACAACTTGAGGGGTGAGTATTGTATTGTACACTTTTTTCAATCATACGGTTCACCTAAATCAGATATGGGGTTGATTATTTTGTCCCGAGCCTAACATGAGATAGCGCACTTGATGGTTGGGGTAGATTTCACACAGTAAAAGCCCACCTGAGGCACCATCCCTTTGCTCACCAGTTCCTATTAATAAAATCTAGCTTTATCATTATTTTATTTTTTAATTACCTTAAAGTAATCGAGACAGCCATCAACATTGCAGGACCCACCACAATTGGGGGGAGAAAATATGTTACTAGCTGCATGACACCACACCTCTTATTTCGGGAATTTCATACATTCAACTGCTGGATTGTTTTTGCTGATCCGTTTGGTCCACAAGATGCACAGATTGGATCACCAAATGTATGTGGAGTACCAACATTTCAGATATATGCATGGCAAAAATCTCAAGGTTTTAAACACACGTTTATAAATTGAATAATAGGATCATGCCCTTATGTCAATTCAGGTGGACCCCACATCTCCATCTCTGATTCTGCACAAGAAAGCAGCATTATAACCCCTTAATCACAATTATACTAAGTTTCAGAAAAAAAATAAATAAATAAACTAAAAATGAACCTTGGTTGTGATCAAGTCAGGAAAATGCAACTCCCTTTGTACAAACTTGATGTAGAAGGCATGTGGCCCACCAAAATTGAGATTAAGGTGGTAATTTCGGAAGTAACATTTTTGGTACTTGTGGCCCACCCCCTAAATTCTTGAAACCTGTTATTTTTCAGAAGTAACATTGTTTTAACATTCTGATTCAAATTCCTGCTGACGTAGAGAATTTAACAAAAGCAAGGAGAAATGCTTCTGTCTTTGGAAAAGCCAAGCGGCTGACAATAGTGATAATGTGGAACGGAAGGTAATGAAATTTTGTAAAAAAAAAAAAATAGCAGAAAAAGGAGTCAACAAAGAAGGACAGAAAAAAGCTCATGGAAAACATCAAGAAGCTGCCAATGCTATTGCTTTGTAACATCAACATGGTGGGCCACCTTCCTTGACAATGTGGAATACTTTTGAATGCTCATATTTCATGGTCGCTATAACATACAGAGTTCATTCTGCGGGGCCCACTGTGATGTATATGTGTGTTCCATGCCGTACATCTGTTTTACCAGTTCATTTTAGGATATTAGGTAGAAATTGAAGTATATCCAAAGCTCAAGTGGGTCACACCACAGGAAACAGTGGGAATTCAATGCCTATGGTTGAAAACTTTTTGAGGGTCACAGAAGTTTTGGATTAAGCTGATATATCTGTTTTTCCTTCATCCATATCTGTGTAACCTTATGAACAGGTTGGATGATAGATAAACATACCTATGGGCCTTAGGAAGGTTTCAACATTGGGTGTCATTATCCCCGGTACTGTTTCCTGTGGTGTGGCTATGTTTTGGATATGCTTCAGTTTTGGGCTATTGCCCTAAAACAATATGGCAAAACGGATGGCTGGTGTGGATAAGATACATACATCACAGTAGGCCCTACAGTAATTTGCGTCAAAATATATTTCAATGGGAAAGAAAGCTCTCCCTCTCATACACTACAAATTGTGTACGCTTCAATCTCGACCGTGGACATCTATGGTGACCGTGATTGCGACTGGTAACTTGATGGGACTATCTTGTTTGATTTTTTGGTCATGTGTTTGGTGATGGGACACAATTAGAGGTACCACCACAAATATGTATGCTTCATCTCATGTGCCCAACGTGTAAGGGTCCCACCCCCAAAGCCTCGATGATTAAACAATCCTAACAATTTCATCTACAGCCTCTCTCTGTTCAACATCAATGGGTCCCACCCCAAAATGCTCAATTCACACTAATTTCTATGGTGTGATCTATTTGAGCATTGGGTGTGCCTTCTTTTTTTGTTCATACTCAAAAATTATATGAAAAAATAGAGTAACAGTGTAAATATAACATATACATCATATTCGTGCCTACAAAACTTTGCCACGTCAACCTACGGATTGGCTACTCCCCCAGCTTCCAGCCCCCTGGGTTGGTGGTCGGTGCTTTATGGACCCAACATGTTGTATGTGTTTCATTGATTCCGTTCATCCATTTTTACATATCATTTTAAGGCTTTGAAACGAAAATGATAGGAATATAAATCTCGGGTGCACCACACAACAAGAAAACAATAGTGATTGGATATCCACCATTAAAATCCTCCTAACGCCCATTATACTGTTTATTTGACATCCAATCTTTTGACTAGGTCATAAAGACCCAGATTAAGGGAAAAACCAAAGATCAGCTTGATCCAAAACTTTTATGGCTACCAGAAAGTTTTTAATGGTCGATGTTCATTCAACACAGTTTCCTGTAATGTGATACATGCTATATATCTTATTTTTGGTCTCATATCATAAAATGATGTAGAAAAATAGATGGATGACATGGATGAAATACATAGATCATGGTGGAGCCCACAATGCACCGACCATCAGCCATTGTCTGGTGGCAGGGGAGTAGCCAATCCGTTTCGGTCCAGAGCAGCAGCAGGGGAGTAGATTAGGTGCGGCCGGCCTCACCTAATATGGTTTGTCCCTAACCAAGGGATCCACCTTAATGCATGTATTGTATATCTATACCATCCATCCATTTTCCCAAGTACTTTCCGGCCATGAACCCAAAAATTAAGCTGATTAAAGTGGGCCCTAAGATGGTTTAACAGCGAGTGTCATTATCACCACTGCTTCCATTGGTGTGATCCACTTTAGCTTTGGATTTTCTCTATTTTTGGGAATTTACTCTAAAATAATATGAAAAGATAAATATAAGGTGTGGATAAAACTCGTAGATCACGGCGGCCCCTCAGAGCCCGTGCCCATTCCTAGCCAGGGATGGGTAGGGTCAGTACATAATCCACGTTCTTGGGCAGCGATGAAGCGTCTGTTTACAATGGACGCGGGGCCAAAGCCATCTCCATGAACTTCCTTCGGTGGCAAGCTAGGTGGGGCCCAAAAATGAGCCAGATCTAAAACTCATGTGGGCCGTACGGATGGAAACAGTAAGTGGTGGAATTCCTGTCAGTTGAAACTTTCCTAGGTTCACCATGATGTATATATGCCATCCATATGGTTCATGAGGTCATTCCTACCGCGATGAACTGAAACTATAAAAACATTAGTATGATCCAAAACTTTTGTGGCTGCTTGAATGTTTCAATGGCAGAAGCTCAATCCTCACCTTTTCCTCTAGTGTGGCCCACTCGAGGTTTGGATCTATATCGTTGTTGGGTCCATGGTGTAACATGATCTAGAAAAACTGATGGTGGTATAGATTTATCATAAACATCGCGTTGGGCCCCACCTAGCTTACCGTTGCAATTGAAGGCAATAACATAAGGGGGAGAGAGCCTTAATAAAGGAGAGAGGGATTAAATGAAGAGAGATAGAAAGATGAGAAAGCTTGTTTTAAAAGAAAAGAATATTTAGAGAAGTTGAACACTTGTGATTTATTTGGTAAATTAACCATATGTATAACAAATCTGGTCTGTTCAACAGTTATGGTCCCTTATAAGAATGTGAATCATATAAAATTATTATTTTTCTGTAATTAACAGTATGATATTTTTGTACGAGAAGAGTGGCGGTTGTTAGAAATTCAGAACAATTTAGATTTCAAATGGTTAAGATCATAAAATAAATTTTAACAAATAAAATTTTATTAATATGCCTTATTTGATAAACAGACTAGATATATGACACATATTCCTATAATACCTATATAAAACTTAATGTCATGTACCCTCCAATTACATGTAAATAAAAAGAAGTGTTTTTTAATTTAATGTATGGCTAGTTGGACTAATTTGAATTGTCTAACTAGTTGCATGTGAGCATTTCTCTTTCTCTCATATATATATATATATATATATATATATGGAAATGGTTCTATGCTTAGCTGTGTGGGCCCCACCGTGATGCATGTAGAACATCTACACCGTGAATTTTATGATTCCCCTTTAAATTATAGGATATCAAAAAATTAGCCATATACGGAACTTAAGTGGGCCATACCATCTAAAATCATGTGAAGACATGCATAAAACATATAAAAGCACTTGATGGGGCCCACCTGAAATTTGGATGTGTCTGAAACTTGGTCTGACCCCTCATCCAAGTGGTACATAGATAATGGATGGGCTGGATTTTTGAACCACATCTCTGTAGGCCCAACAAATGTTTATAAATGTTTTAATGGGCGAGTATTGCCTATCAACTTTTGTATGTGGTGTGGCCCACACAAGTCATAAATTGAATTGATTTTTAAGCCTGAGATCCACCATGGAATGGTGCATCTGACTAATGAGGTAGATGTTCGACACGCATAGCGGTGGGGCCCACACAACTCGCCCTTATGGCAAGTTCCCATGAGGTCGAATGCAAAGAACCATTTCCCATATATATATATATATAAGAAAATCACTGAAAAATTCTCCAATTCTTCACATGTTCATGAATACACGTGGAGTTATTTGATTCTCTGGTGGCTTGTGGCCCTTGATACCCAGGCACTATAAAATAAGTACATGTGGCATATATAAACTCAAAACACACTGACTAGATTGTAGAAGCAATATCTCTAAGTTAAGAGTCCAAATATCAGATTGGATGAACAATCCTAACCTTTGATTGGTGGTCACTTGTTAATTTGTTGAAATAAGACCATTGGATATTTTTCATTTTTCACCATCAGATTGCCAAGTAATCGTAATTTTTTTTTTTTTTGCTCATGGTACATCTAAGGTAGATTCTATTATTTGAATGGTTTGCTTTGACTTCCTTGTATTCCAAGTGTGCAATCTCTAAGTGCCTGCATATGATCCATCACGCTCTGCCAGAGTATAGAAGTTTCTCTCTCGTTTTAAGGCACTCACACGGCAGGAATATTCCCTTGCTAGACTCAATGGACTTTTGAAAGGTATTCGTCAATGACATGTGTGGCCCACCTGCCACGTAAGCATGTTTGATTTTGAGATTACCACATATTCTTTGGGGGCCATGCAATAAACATCCCATGTCTTAGCTCAGTTTCAAGCAAGAGCATTGACCAAAAGTCATAAAAAGATGACGTCAATGACTATGGGTCAATCCAATAAGGCCCTAGTGGGTATTTCCCTAACCGTGGGGCCTACCTTGATGTGTGTTGTATATCCACACCATCCATCAGTTTTTCCAGCTCATTTTAAGGCATGGTATCAAAAAACAAAGGAGATCCAAATATATATTTCAATAGGAAAGGAAGCTCTCCCTCAATGCATGGTGACTGTGATTGAAACTGGCCGCTTGATGGGGTCATCTTGTTTGATTTTTTGGTTATTTGTTTGGTGATAAAAAGCCTCAATGATCAAACAATCCTAACAGTTTCATATGTAGCCTCTTTCTATTCAACATAAATGGGTAATCGTGATCCTGTTTCTGATGCAGAACTATGGACAATCGATTATACGATTAGTAATGTCTGGTTACCTAGTACATAAATAATGGTCCAAAGAAACTCGCAACAATTTAAAGAGTGATCCAGAAAATCATTAATCCTGTGGGGCCCAACAAAGTTAGGAGATGAGAACATCTTGTTAGCTAAATGACACCACTCAACTCCTGAAGTAATTATGTATAAGAGAACACGATCTCCAAATTCTAATGCATAATTACTGATAACTAAAATGAGATGAACTAATTTTTAGTCTACCAAACAAGGCCCCAAGTTCTACAAACATATCCTTGTAATTGGAACAAACGTTCTGTTTGGGTGTGATTAATCTAGGAAAAGGTTTCACAAAAATAAAAAATAAAATGATCCATGGGCCCACCAAAATTGGTATTGAGACTTAACCTGGGATCCTCTAAATTCTTGAGACCTGTAATCTGCCCAGCCCACTAAACTTGCAATTCTTGTTGGAGCTATTTTGAATTGGCAAATTTCAAAGTACAAGTATGAAAAAAAGATTAAATAGAGAGATTAACAATTAAAAAAAAAAAGTAAATACAATGGCCAATCAATTACTTAACATAAACATAGCACATGAAACTCATACAATTACTTGTAACAAGCATAACAGTCAGACTACGGATCTGTTTTACATGCATTCCAAAATACATACAATCTCTATTTCTGCCTCTACTTAAACATCCATTTATACTTTATGCTTCTAAACTCAACACAAAAATAGAGCTACAAACAGCTAGTAAAGTGATCATTGCTTCCTGAAACTTACTCATGAAGCATAGCAGCTGATAAACTTGCAAGCAATGAGGACCATCCATGCTCGATCTGAAGAATCCCATTTGAACACCAGATTTCCCACCCTTGACATAGAATTTGAGAGGCCTATTGCTTCATTTTCAATTTGGAGCCTGCCCTTACCTCAGAAGGTCTACTGCTTGATTGGGCCTGCATGGCTCATGGGTGGATCATCTGGTATGTTAATCTTATAAGCCCTATGGTGATAGGCAATTGTATAAATATCACATCAATTGGAAAATCCTATCCGTCTGAGTAAGAGCCTCCAAGCAAACGGGTGATGACAAAAATCAGCCATTTTTTGTACAAACTGTATAAATATCACATTCAACAGAGAAAATTGGGCAGCTAGGATTCTCCTATCCACATGTTTTTTGTACAATCACCCACAAACAGTAGGTGTGTGTATATGCTGGTCTTCATGATCTGACTGCAACTGAAATAAGGTAGAACGGATTCTCCGTCTTCTGTACAATCACCCACAACGGTAGGGGCGAGCAGATGGATGGTGGTCTTGATCGTTTGTCCATGCAGTCTAGGGGGCCACATCCATGAATGTATGAAGCCAAAGAGCCTCAATTGCAATGTAGACAACCTTTACTTCGACTTGCATCCCCCTTTCCCTCAAATACTTGAACATGGAAGGGATGAAAGGTACCAGGTCTGGCTTCTCTAATCCAAGCTATTGTATCGGATGGAAGTTTCGTCGAATCCGTTCATAGAATGGTATTTTGTTGGAAGGTGCAAAATTGTAGCTGGGTCATCGATAGGAAGATTGGAGATCAAGATTCAACATGTATCTGAAACTTCAAGTATGTGGCATCTCTGCAACATAACAGTAACTTTGGATTAAATATTTTACCCCCAAACTATGAATGAATTAGTCATTATTCATGTAAACTAAGAAAACCATGCATGTACCATTGAGCCATCGAAAAGTTGAGATCTTCACTAGCTCCCATATATTGCCATGATTAGTTAACTGCCAACAGTGATGTCTCTGTAGATGCTGCTAAACATTTCAGAACTATTTCTACTAATATTACCATTTGAGTTACTATAAAATCAAAACCAATAGATCCTATAGCCTTGATGGGAAGGAATGATGCATATCTTTGTATAAATAGATTGTTCTCCATTTTGATTATGGAGAATCTAATACAAGGAGATGCAAAGGCTCACAAATATATTATCATCATAATCTTTTTAGCCTTTGTCCCAGTGCAAGCTATAGCATACAGATCTTGAAAACAAAGAAAGCAGAATTACCTAGTGTTCCCGATGTGAATAAAGAGATTTCATCAGAGATTCTTCCATTACTCTGAATTGGGCTGCACTATTGACATTTCCTGACATGGTTCAACAGCTGCCAAAATAAATAAATAAAAGTTAAAATTAAAAATGCAATACCATGCAAAGTTTCATTATTCTGTTCTCATGCCAAGTAGATAAGGGATGGTTGGTAAAAAACACTTCATGCTCACACAAACATGTAGGCTACAAGTGTTCCACAAGTGTTCGCTTGTTTGCATGAAATACAAACACAAACAATGCCACAACTCTGAAGACCAAGAAACTATAGCTATAGACAAAACTCCACCTCAATCTATACTTCTCATCTGTGACCATTTCTTGCAAAAGCTGTAACCAATTTTGCAAATCCTGCACATATCAATGATGCTATAACTGTTAACTGAGCTTCTAGAGAATGTTATGTTTACAATACATCAGTAGATACATTCCCATGAACATACCCCAGTTCTTTGGCTGTTGTGGAGATATTACATAAATAAAGTAAACATAGGATTGAAAACACTAGCAAGTGGATAGAAATTTTGCATTTGAAGGAGTTAGTCCTTCTTGTGGATGCATTTCGACAGAGGACATATATAAGGACCCTCACGTGTGCCAGTGTGGCATATGCATATGAGATCCATTCCATTCATGAGGTCTACCCATTCGTGAAAGTGTCCTAGTGTAAAAGTTCGGCCAGTCCACTAATTTGGTGAATTAGTGGTCCACTCATGTACCATTAGTTATCATCTTATCAATCTTTTAAGCATCCACTTTCTCAATATAAGTGTGGCTCACCTGATGAATGGGAAAAACTGATAATAAGTGAAGACACATTCATCATGATGCCAGTGTGATGAAGGGCTTGGATCACCAACGTGCGTTTCAAGTTTTGACTTTCTGTGAGACAGTTGTATTGGGCATCTGCAGATGCATGCCTGCAAGTGGCATGCCTCTTGGGTTAGTGATTAAATATAACTCTACCTTTCATCAGAAAAAAGATTTTACATTAATCTTGTGATCCTACCTTCTGAATGATTTCTGCAGAATTGCCAGTCAAGAGATCCACACAACCACAACATTAGGCAAGGAATCATAAGAGAAAATAAGAAGCAAAGGACTATATAAAACACACCAACATATGTACATTCCTGATGGTCAAGAAAGCACAATCTTGATCTTATTTTCAGAATTCTATCATTCCTGTTGCAAGTAACTGAAAATATTTCCATATTCATGAATGCATTTCATTGGACAATTAAATGATAACAATTATGTTGCTTGTTGCAAATAAGATAAACACATCACCTTTTTGCACATTCTCGGGTACTTAATCCCTGAATATCAAGGACTACTCAAATCACTGAAAGAAGACAACCATAAAAGAGTAAAAAGAGTAAAGCATTCCATTAGAACAAATCTTACACATTTTAAAAAATACAGGATTTAAAGAGGGGCAGTCAATATAACCGGAAAGCAATGTTGTGACACTGCAATGTCAACATGCATATGTATACCTATTTTGGACATGGACAGCAGTGTGTTTTTTTTTGGACAAGGAAATAAGTAGAAACAAGGTCCTGGAAAACCCACCACTCCCACATATCTGTGCCGATGTATAATGACATATGAAAGTTGTTTTATTAGAAATAGCTCATATAAGATCAATTTGGAAGCAAGAATAGATATCCTAATAAAAACAAGCTGATAGACATCCACTTTTATCGCCACATTGGCGTGCATATTGTGTTTTTGTGTGTGTGTGTGTGTGTGTGTGTGTGTGCGCGCGTGGAGAAGAGAGCATGATATTTCACCAATATACATTTTACCAAAAAGTAAAGAAACGTCTCTACCATGGCATTTAATAATGCGTGTCAATAAGAGTATGTTTTTAAAACATATATTCTCTCTTGGTTCCAAAAACCATATACATAAGAAACAGGAAAATGTATTCTGGTAGCAAAACTATGACCTAAACAAATATAAACGTTGCCAGACATGGGTGTCAAATAATGCAGGTTTCTAGAAAATATAAACATATATATTTTAAAAATAATCAAAATGAAAGGAAACCCTGAACACTAATGAAGTATGGGTAGATAGAGGATTGGTTGATACTAAAAACTTCTATATGGGAAAAAAAAAAAAAAAGAAGTTTCCCTATAACTAGTCAAGATCTTGGAGGATCCTTCCATGGTTGGGCTCAATAAACAAATCATTTCGGATAACTAAGCCATGGACACCACTTTTACAAGCTAATGATCCGAGTATTCTCCTGAGTTAATTAGTAAAACTCAAGATACTCTCTGGCAATATTTTTCTTTTCCTTTTTGATAAAATGAGAAAATATATACTAATGAACAGCTTGGATCTCGCACATATGTGACTTGAATCTCTGCCTCTTCCGTCTGCCTACACACGAATCGCCTTATCATTTCTCTATAGTTTTACTTTGCATGTGGTAGAAAAGATCATCTAACTGAAATCCATATAGGCCTTGCCAGAAGACTGCCTTCCAGCAGACATAACAGAACTTGGGAAGCTTGACGAGATTTTTCAATCAGATGGATGCCAACAGGGACAAAAAGGTCACGTTCGATGAGTTTAAATCTGCAGAGAGATAGTTCCTCCAAGATGTAGTCCTCTCCTCCTTGTGGCCATAGGTGAGAAAGCTCTGCAAAGACATGTCCATAAGATAGATGGCGCCTTGGATGTGAATTAGGCAAACTATAGCAATCTGATGGAATGTAAAAGGTAAGATTAAAATCTTGTATTCAAATACATTGTAGAAAAGATAAACCATGACTATAGAAGGGTGCTACTGTGCTTCTTGCACTCAAAACAGGGGAACCTATATAGGCAGGCCACACTTGTATGAGAAAAATGGACCATTGGAAAAAATGACCAGTGGTCCATATTCAATGTACATGCACGGCTTATCTGATGAGTTGACCAGCCTAATGTTTGTGTTAGTGCTTGATGATAGTGTTCCCTACCAGATGAATGCCCATGTATATAACACATACCCTAAGTTGGCATGCGTGCAATGGCCAACCTACATCCATCACAAATGACTGGCCAATAAGTTAACTGCATAACAAGAAAAAAAAATGAAATAATAAGACATTTAACCTTATTTAGGAGAAAAGTTATGGCTCCATAAAAAGCAATGCAACAAAATAGTGTCGATGTATCTATGAAAATATCTTACTCATGAAGGAAAAAGGAATTTTGGGAGCAGACCGAACCTTTTGCATTGTTCATTTTGCCTTTATTGTTATGAGTGGGAGGAGAGGAAAGCTTCATAGAAGAATGATGCAGCTCACTCACATCTTTGTACCGTCATGTAGATCAACAGTAGTTCAGGGGTCCCCCCTGAGCTCTCCTCCTTTCCCCGCCCCTAAGCTGCATGCCCAGTTTATAGCTCGGTTCATTCTTCAAAAAAATTCAAGCTATCTTGCAAAATAAATAAGAATATATCAGTAGTAGACATGTACCATCAGAACCAAAGTCAGATAATGCTAACGACTAGCCCTTCTTTCATAAAGTCAAAGTATTATAATAGATATGTTAAATGATAAATGCATCACTATGGCTAAAAACTGTAACAAGTTGTGAAGAAGAAAGGATAAAGATGTCAGCCAAGCATGAAGCCTCTGTTAACAAATAACAAAAACCATGCATGTATTTGATGTTGATCAAGGCTCACATGCCAAATTAACCTTTTTTTTCATTTTAATTGTGCATTAGATATCCACCAACCAGCCACTTAGGACATCAGACATCAGTTCCATATAGTTTATGGTTTATCACACATCTAAAGTAGGGCCTACAATTTGGATGATTTGATTTTGAGTCATACATGCATAAGAACCATCACACTCGTGCTATATTATGACCATTTTTCTCACAAAACAAACCCAAGTGACAAATAGCATATACAATTGTAAGCATAGTTCTAAAGGCAGTATTTGGTAAAATCATATATTATAAAGCAAAGATAAGGATGAACAAGAAGTGATGCTTACAATTGGATGGCTATCCAATCTGAATATCTGGGATGTGTACTATCTTGTGCCAATCGTCACCTTTCTTCTTCTCGCATCGCTTCTATAAATGGGGACAGCCAGAGATTTGTAGACATTCAAAGTTTGTTAAGTTGCAACCTGGATGGCAAACACTCCACTTACATTGGTTGCACCACATTTGTAACACAAAAATAGAAAGTTTGCAAAGAAAATAAATATTGATTGACATTCAATGTAAGCTTGTTGCTCACCTGATAAGCAGGCCAGCCTGATTTTTAGTTCAACCACCATGCTGCCCTTTGCTCGTTCTCCTACAACTGTACAAGGATAGCACATGTGCTGCTAGGCCCCTTCTCCATCTCATTTGCTTTAGTCCCACTTTCATTCCTTAATTAAATTATGGTGCTTAAATGTTCTGTTTGCCAAATAAATCAGCCAACCATAGAAAGCAATTCAGGAACCATACAACACATCTAACAAAAAAGGAAGTGGTTGACAATGCCCTAACAGAATATATATGCCATGTACAGGTTTTCAATTTGCATAAATAGACCCATAGTTCTTTGGAATTTACTTCATTATATGGTAGGTATGTATAATCAAGATAAGTGTACTATTGAATAAAAACATCCTTCAATGTATGATTGTTGAGCTTGCAATTTTGGATCATCCAACAACCTCTACAAGGATGATCTGCTTGCCTGTTTGGATTGGTGGAATCCAAAAATGTATGTGCAGAAAAGGAGTTTTCCGCTGATGTGATGTTTTCCGCTGATTGTGACAATAAAGTGACATCTCGGGAATTATTTTCCTTTCCAAAATTTTCCTTAAAAAAGGTATTTTCTTTTTCCTCCAAAAACCTTGATAATCCAATTTTCCATACTTTCTAAGAAACAATATCATTTTTAATTAGACCATTGATCATTTCACATTTCCTTAAAAATCATAAAGATTAAAAGAAACAACCTTTTCATAATTCTTTTATAGGTGTTTCCTTGTTTACGTTTTCATGAGATGAGACATTTTACTTTTCCAATTTATATTTTAGATTCCACCAAATTCAAACAGGTCATAAAATACAACTTCTAGCTATAAAACCATGATTGACCTACATGATAATATGATCAAATCATATAAAATAAAAAATAGTGAATTCAAGCATCGTAGGGTGTGAAATAGATGAATCCCACCATAATGTTCTACAAACAATAAATCATGAGTGTTACTAATGGACGAGTTGGATGTGATCCGCAGGAGTGGATTAGGTGTTACCTGGGTAACACTTTATTGGGTGTTACCTTTACCATGTGGGGCCCAACTTGATGAATACATTGTATATCCACGCTGCCTGTCCGTTGTTTCATCTCATTTTAGGGCGTCATCCCAAAATTTAAGTAGATCCAAGTCTCTGGTGGACCACACCACTGTAAAAAGTGGCGAATGACCATTAAAAACTTATTGAAAGCTACAAAGTTTTGGATCAATCTGATCTTTGTCAGGTTGGATTGAAAATAAACATTACGGATCTGCTTATGTGGGCTTGGGAAGTTTTTGATGGTGGGTGTTCAATCACCACTGTTTCCTGTGGTGTGGTCTACCTGAGATTTGGATCTAGTTAATTTTTTTGGAAAGAATCCTAAAATAGGCTGGAAAATGGATGGATAGATTGGATATAGAACACATAGTGAAGGTGGGCTCCACAGTAAGGGTAACGCACCCTTTAAGTTGTTGTCCGGGTAACACCTAATCCGCGGCTAACATAGAAAGGGTTGAGTGAATTAAGTAATACTTACAATTGGAAGAAGAGGTAGGAAGGAGAGCGTTGATGCATTTCCTCTTCAACTCCAGCAGACGTCCACACCATTCGCCTTCTCTCCGGGATTGATATTTGGGATATCCAATTTCAATATATGGGATGTGTGCTATGTAGTGCCAATCATCGCCTTTCTCCTTCTTGCATCGCTTCTCTAATTGGGGACAGTCTGTGATTCTTAGACGTTGGAGATTTGTTAGGAGTTGCAACCCTGATGGCAAACACTCCAATTTATGACATTCGTAAATTTCCAAATATCGAAGCGAGGAGAGGTTTCCTATCCACTCCGGCAGAGCTGTTAGACTTCGCCAACCCCAGATTTTTAGCTGTTCGAGGTTTGTTAGGAGTTGCAAACCTGATGGCAAACACGTCAATTTATCACAATGGTAAATCTCCAAACGTCGAAGCGAGGACAGGTTTCCTATCCACTCCGGCGGAGTCATTCCACCGATTGATAGATATTCCAGCGTTGTGACATGTCGTAGCCCTTCCGGCAAACATGTCAACTTCTGACAGCTCCATATGGTGAGTTTTCGAAGGGAAGTAAGGTGTTGCATACCCTCTGGTAAATATTCCAGCTCCCGACAATACTTAATTTCCAAGGATTGTAAGGCAGTGAGGTGTTGCAGTCCCCCTATCAAACTCGTTAAGCTTTCACACCCCTGGATTAATAGACTTTGAAGAGAGCTCAAGCCTTGTAGTCTCAAGGACGTTAGACCATTGCACCCATCAATCGACAGCACACGGAGAGAGGTGAGGCTTTGTAACTCCTCTGGCAACAATGCCAGCTTATCACACCGACAAATAGACAGAGACTCTAGAGCAGCAAGGTTTCCAAGCTCCCTAGATACAGACTCTAGCTTTGGGCATTCCTTAATATCTAGTCTCAAGAGATGGGTATGGTTTTCAAACAACCCATCTGGCAGCGACCTTAGCTCCCTGAAACCTTCAACCTTGAGGGAGGAAAGTGAGGTTAGGTTTGCCACTGAACCTAACAACATCTCATTACTATCCATCAATACCAATTCTTTCGGAGATGGAAGGCATGGAAGTGTTGTTAACTTTGGACATCCCCCGACAGTTAATTGGTTAAGGCAGGGGAGTACTCTTCCATTGGATCCTGACCACTCCTCTAAATTAGGCATATCTTGGATGGTGACTTCTTTCAGTGATGGGAATGCCTCTGTGACATCGTCGCCATAGAAATGCTTTCCAATAGACTTCACAGCATCCATTCCACGTATCACAAGAACCTGCAGGAATGGTAAGTGGCTGAGCGGGGGAAGCTGTTCGCATCTTCTGCAATTAATCACTGAAACTTTAATCAGATTTGGAAGCGATGAAGAACACATCCAATACGGAAATCTGACACCCATGTACTCTTCCACGGTCAACCTTTTGAGATTTTGATGTGGTCGGAGACCTTCAAGGGTTTGCTCGACATTTCCTTCTAACTGAAGATCAATATCCTGACCCCATGAAAAGCGCAACATACAAAGGTTTGGCTTATTCTTCAAGTTTGCTTCCTGGGCATCTGCTGCACACATCACATTTTCGAGGTTTCGAATAGTCAAGTTTCCTCCAAGGTTTAGACCTTGCAGCTCTCTTATACCACATCCATTATCCTTACCTACTATGAATATTGGCAAGGTCTGAAGGAGCTTTAATTGTCCCATATTAGCTGGCATATGGGTCAATTTATCATATGGACTGATTTCAAGATGTCTTAGGCTAGTCATTTTGCTCATGTCCCTGGGTAATTCTGCAAGATCAAAGCACCGCGAGAGTATCAAGGTTTGCAAATGGTGAAGGGTGCTAATGGATTCATGAAGGGCTCGTATTTGACGACAAGAGATGTTGAGGTATCTTACATGCTTCAAACTGCTAATTGAAACCAACATCTCCGTAGTGACAGGCGCTAAACTTAAATCTAACACCCGTAAGCACATGAAATGTATTAAAAGATTACGAGGGATGCTGAAAGTCTGTCTTCCATCCAGAAGCAGTGTTCGCAAATGGTTTGCTTTCCTTGAGGCCTTTGGGACTGTTAGGACCCATTCATAATGCTCACCCAACATGAACAAACGGCGATGTATGTCGGGGATACTCACTGCATTCTTCACCTGTACAACTGAACATTCGTTCCCTGCAACAGAGCATGCAAGATCATGCACAAGGTCATGCATCTTGCACCATAATATATTCCCATCTTCATCTTTCTTAACATCCTGAAAGAAGGACCGCCATAATAGATTATTGAAATACTCTCCACCGATATCTTCCATTTGTTTACTTCCATCAGATGGTTGAATGAAACCTTCTGCCATCCATAATAGGATTAGTTTCTTCTTATCGATTATATGATCTTTCGGAAATATTGAGCAGTATGCAAAGCATTGCTTCAAATTTGATGGAAGATGAAAATAACTCAATCTCAGAGCAGGTAAAATGCCACTCTCTTCTTCAGGTATATTCCAAATTTCACTTTCTTTGACAAACAGCCACTCTCTTTCATCTGTTTTAAAGCGCATCAAGCCGCCCAATGCCTTCGCTGCCAAAGGGACGCCCCCGCACTTCTTTACAATTTCCTTTGCATGCATTACGAGGTTTGGAGGTTCTTGTCTTCCATGCCCAAAGGCTCGTTGCATGAACAGAGACAAACAATCATCCTCTGAGAGTCTTGGCAAATGGTGCGGAGGGAGAGTGCCCATGATCGAAGCAACTTTTTCACTACGGGTAGTTACTATGATTTTACTACCCCTCGCACCTCCTCTGAGAAATTGTTTCAACTGATCCCAGTTCTCGGGATTTTCATCCCACACGTCATCCAACACAAGTAAAAACTTCTTCCCACGTAGCTTTTCTTGGAGGCAACGCTGCAGTAAATCCAATTCTAGGAGATCATGTTTCCCATCGGTAGCAGACTCTAAAATTGTTTTTGTTAGCCTCCTCACATCAAAGTCATCCGACACACAAACCCACATTCTCAGCTCGAAATGCTTCGCTACCCTCTCGTCATTGTAAGTGAATTGAGCAAGTGTGGTCTTCCCAAGGCCCCCCATACCGACTATGGGGATGATCGAGACATCTTCTTGAGTACTGACATGAATCAACAACTCTACGGTTTTCTCCTTATCTTGGTCTCTTCCATAAACTTCTGACTCAATCACAAAAGAGGCGGTTTGTAGTTTCCCTTCAGTATTGCCTGGCCGATCTACAACTCCCTCTCTCAAATGGAACTTCAACCTCTCTGCTGCAATCCCTGTTGGAAGCGGTGATGGATTTGTGCAAATCCAAAACCGTATGAGCATCGTCTGAGCTAGCTTTGCTAGCTGTGAGATTGGATTTCCTTTCTAAAATTAGATTCCTAGCTGTGTGATCTTTTTAGCTGTTGAGATTTTTTTTCTAAGTTTACTCTGCTAGTTAAGAGAAGATATACAGTAGATTTTTTTATAAACGTGATTGCAATCCCTGGATGTATGTATACAGGGATAGATTAGTCTTTTCACGTAACAAGAAAAGCCTATAACAACAGCACCGTGTATTCATCTCCGTTTGAATACGATTCTAACACAGCAGGCCATCACTTTTCTTTTTTAAAGTTTATTTTCTGTTTTGAGGTGGCTGCAGCCACTCGTCCAAAGGATTGGGTTTACGACCCAACAAAGTGGTATCGAGCCGACGATCCTTGGGCCTCATCAGCAAGAGGCAGACTGCACTCCCGGTTTTCAAAAAAATCAGCTTTTTCAAAAGAAATCGATTCAGTGCAGTCTTCAAAAAAAACTGCTTTGAAAAAATCGATTGCGAGCTTTTTTGAGAAAAAAATCTGTTTTTAAAAAAATTCAGATTGTAGCGGCAGTTTTCAAGAAAAATCAGATTCTTTTTTCAAAACAATCAGATAGCAAAAGGCCAAGAATTTTCCACAACTCGACTGTTTCAGCAAAGATGGCCAGCACAATCCAACCGTAGGTTCCTAAGTTGTCAAAGGACAATTATGAAAAATAGTGCATCCAAATGAAGGCATTGTTCAGGTCGTAAGAACTATGAGAGATCGTCATCGATGGGTATGAAGAACCCACTAAGGAAGAAGAAGCCGCCTTCACCAATGAAGAAAAGATCGCTCTAAAAAATCAAAGGAAGAGAGCCAACAAGGCTTTGTTTCTCCTCTATCAAGGGTTGAATGAATCCACCTTCGAAAAGATTACTGAATAATATCAAGCAAGCAAGCATGTGATACCCTTGGCACCATTTTCAAGGGTGTAGATTGAGTGAAGCAGGTTCGCCTTCAAGCATTAAGAGCCGAGTTCGAACCAACTCATATGAAGGAAGGTGAGAATATTACTGATTATTTTTCGTGTTTGCTTGTAACTGTCAATAATTTGCAAAGAAATGGTGAGAAGATTGAAGATTTTCAAATTATTAAAAAGATACTTTGATCCCCCACAACTAAGTTTGAGCATGTGGTTGTGGTGATCAAAGAATCAAAAGATATTGAGAAACTCTCCATTGAGGAGTTGATGAGATCGTTGTAAGTTCATGAGCAACGAATGTAGAAGAATGCCAATTCCATGTCGATGGAACAAGCTTTGAAGTCAAGATTGACTCTGAATGATAACAATGGTGGACATGGAAGTTCACAACGTGGTGGACGTTTTACTAACAATCGCGCAAGAGGCAGAGGGCGCGGAGACCAACAAAGTCATGGCCAAAACCAACAGAAGAATAACAATTTCCGTGGAAGAGGAAATGGTAGAGGTAGATCTATGCGTGGACGGGGAAGTACAAAGAACATCCAATGCTATAATTGCAACAAGCTTGGCCACTATGCATCTGATTGCTGGAGCAAGCCGGTAACTCAAGACGAGTTATCCAACTATGCTGAAGCATCAGGCCATGAACAAGAAAGCTCCACACTTCTCCTTGCACAAGAGAAAAGTAGTGATCAGCAGGATGTATGGTATCTCGACACGGGTGCAAGTAATCACATGTGCGGCGACAAGAAACTCTTTGTGGAACTCACAGAAGGAGTTCATGGCGATGTAACGTTTGGAGACTCATAAAAAATACCTGTGAAAGATAAAGGTAAAATCCAAATCTTTCAGAAGAATGGTGTTCCAAACTATATCTCCAATGTGTACTATGTGTCTAACATGAAAAGTAACATACTGAGTCTCGGACAACTCCTCGAAAAAAGGTATGTCATACACATGGAGAACTCTTCTCTTTCCATTAGAGATATGTATGGACGTTTGATTGTAAAAGTCCAGATAGCGAAGAACCGTATGTTTCCTCTCCATATAAACACAATGCTTGAGAAGTGTTTTTATGGAAAAGCAAAGAATGATTCCTGAATGTGGCATCTTCGCTTTGGCCATCTAAATTTCAGTGGCCTGAAACTTCTGTCCCCATCAAGCATGGTGCATGGTTTGCCTGCTGTTGAAGCACCAAAACATGTATGTGAGACGTGCACACTTGGAAAACAACAAAGAAATTCCTTTCCGAGTGGAGTATCCCGAAGAGTAAGAGAATCGTTGCAGTTGGTTTACACTGACATCTGTGGACCATTAGATCCAATCTCTCTTGGAGGTAATAAATACTTTATTACCTTCATTGACGATTTCAGTAGAAAATTGTGGGTGTATGTAATTAAAGAGAAGTCTGCTGCTTTTACTATTTTTAAAAATTTTAAGGCCCTTGTTGAAAAAGAAAGTGGTCTTAAAATCAAAACTCTCCGATCTGACAGAGGTGGGGAGTACACCTCAAATGTTTTTCGAGAATATTGCAGGGAACATGGCATTAAGCAACAACACACTGCAGCGTACACGCCACAACAAAATGGAATTGCGGAACGAAAAAACCGCACCATCCTCGATATGACGAGGACCATGCTGAAGGAGAAAAGTCTGCCAAAGAATTTCTGGGCAGAGGCAGTTGCATGTACTGCCTATCTGCTCAATAGGTGTCCAACCAAGAGTGTCAGATTCCAGACACCGCAAGAAGCATGGAGTGGTTACAAGCCGAGCGTGACGCACCTTAAGATCTTTGGGTGTGTCGCCTACGCTCAAGTTCCAGAAGCGAGAAGAAAAAAGCTTGATGATCGTGGCGAGAAGTGCATCTTCATCGGCTACAGTGAAGAGTCAAAGGCATACAAGCTCTACAACCCACTAACCAATAAGCTGGTGGTAAGTAGAGATGTAGTATTCTGCGAGGAAGAATCTTGGAAGTGGAACCAGGAAGATTCGGCCAAAGAAAGTCAGGTTGAGGCAGAAGTATATGAAGAAGAGAGGCATATGAATCAGGAGCAGACACCCACATCACCCCCTTCGAATCTCAGAAGTCCAGGAGTACGCTTCATATCTCCTGGAAGTACTTCATCAAATCAGAATTCATCCAGCACATCTTCATCCGATTCTCCTTCATCCTTGGCTCCTATTAAAATGAGAAGCCTCAACGACATCTATGCAGAAACTGAGGAAGTAAATTTACTCTGCTTGTATGCGGACCATGAGCCTCTCACATTTGAGGAGGCTGTGAATGAAGAATGTTGGAGAAAGGCTATGGAAGAAGAGATTCATGCCATCGAGAAGAATCAAACATGGGTGTTGACCTCACTCCCCAAAAGCCAGAAGACCATTGGTCTCAAATGGGTGTACAAAATCAAGCGGAATGCCGATGGTAAGATCGAACGATATAAAGCAAGGCTCGTAGCAAAATGTTATAAAAAGAAATATGGGGTACACTATGAAGAAGTTTTCTCCCCAGTTGCTTACCTTGACACTGTAAGAATGATTATCTCCCTTGCAGCTCATCATAGTTGGATGATCTACCAACTAGATGTGAAATCTGCATTTTTAAATGGAATACTCAAAGAAGAAGTCTACGTTGACCAGCCTGAAGGCTTTTTCATACAAGAGGAGGAACATAAGGTGTATCGGCTGAAGAAAGCCCTGTATGGGTTGGAACAAGCTCCCTGTGCTTGGAATACATGGATTGATGACTATCTTCAGGAGAATGGTTTCGTCAAATGTCCGTATGAGCATGCCGTCTACACAAAGAAGAATGCCTATGGTGATATGCTTATAGCTTGTTTATATGTTGATGATCTGTTGTTCACTGGGAACAGCCAGGCGATGTTTGAAGAATTCAAGCTGGCTATGTTCAAAGAGTTCGAAATGACTGATGGTGGATTGATGTCATTCTTCTTGGGCATTGAGGTGAAGCAACAAGTCGGCGGCATTCACATATCCCAGAATAAGTACACAAAGGAACTCCTTGAGAGGTTTCAGATGGTCGACTGTAAAGCGGTAAATACACCTATTAC
Source organism: Magnolia sinica (assembly GCF_029962835.1). Taxonomy (NCBI): domain Eukaryota; kingdom Viridiplantae; phylum Streptophyta; class Magnoliopsida; order Magnoliales; family Magnoliaceae; genus Magnolia; species Magnolia sinica. The sequence goes on along the minus strand of NC_080587.1, from coordinate 8,550,282 downwards.
AACAGGCCTGAAGCTCACGAAAGATGGAGAAGGAAAAAACGTCGACTCAACCCTATTCAAGAGCCTAATCGGAAGTTTAAGGTACCTCACAATCACTAGGCCAGATATAGTCTACAGTGTTGGGCTTCTAAGCCAGTATATGGAAGCCCCAAAAGAGTCACACTGGCTAGCTGCAAAACGAGTACTGAGGTATATCAAAGGGACTATTGAGTTTGGTCTTTTTTATCCGTACAATGATGATGCGATGTTGTATGGATACTCTGATAGTGATTGGGGTGGTGATCAAGATGAAAGAAAAAGCACCACAGGCTATGTTTTCTATCTTGGGTCGACAGCATTCACATGGAATTCGAAGAAGCAAAGTGTGGTCGCCCTATCCATATGTGAAGCAGAGTACGTGACAGCATCGTCCACTGTCTATGAGGAAATTTGGTTGAGAAACCTACTAAAGGAGCTGAAGCATCCGCAAGAAGAATCCACAGTCATATATGTGGATAACAAGTCGGCAATCGAGTTAGCCAAAAATCCGGTGCAGCATGGAAGAAGCAAACGCATTGATACCCGGTACCATTTTCTGAGAGATCATGTGAAGCAAAAAACGATGAAATTAGAGTATTGTCATACTACGGAACAGGTGGCGGATATTTTCACAAAGGCATTGCCGACAGATGCATTCAAACGACTAAGAACGATGCTCGGAATGAAGCCGGTTTTGGTTTGAAGGGGAGTGTTGGAAGCGGTGATGGATTTGTGCAAATCCAAAACCGTATGAGCATCGTCTGAGCTAGCTTTGCTAGCTGTGAGATTGGATTTCCTTTCTAAAATTAGATTCCTAGCTGTGTGATCTTTCTAGCTGTTGAGATTTTTTTTCTAAGTTTACTCTGCTAGTTAAGAGAAGATATACAGTAGATTTTTTCTAGATTTTTTTCTTTCTCTAGTTGCCCCTGGGATGTATCTGGACAGGGATAGATTAGTCTTTTCACGTAACAAGAAAAGCCTATAACAGCACCGTGTATTCATCTCCGTTTGAATACGATTCTAACACAGCAGCATATCACTGTTTCTTTTTTAAAGTTTATTTTCTGTTTTGAGGTGGCTGCAGCCACTCGTCAGCAAAGGATTGGGTTTACGACCCAACAATCCCATCTAATCTCTCCCCAATTTCCTTTATCCTACTCCCCATCCTCAGGAAAAATACAAGCGAGTTTGGAAAAGAAAGGAAGTTGCATACCCGATTCACCATAGCAGACCGAGTCCTCACTTTCCGCCGAAAAGCTTCTATATCAAACTCATCTATCAAGTCATCTGCAACATAGGTCGCGTCCTTGAGCTTCTTTAGCCAATTCTTCACTGCCTCGTTCTTCACTTGCTGCTCCTCTGCATCTTGAAGCACCGCATGGATCGTTGACAACGTGCTCTCGAGCTTCCCCAACTCTTTCTTGACACCCCACGCTGATCCAAACTCTTGCAGAAGTAGAGAATTCAAGTTCCCCAATACTGTTTTAACAAAAGCAGAGAGAATTGCTTCTGCCGCCATCTTTTCTTGGTATTGCAGAGATGCTGAAGAACTCAAAATGGTGATAATGTAGAATGGAAGATAATGAAACTGTGAACTATGTGCTATTTTTCATGAAGTGGGAGGAGTTACCAGGGAAGGATAAAGAAAGAACAAGGAAAGCATCAAGAAGCTGCCAGTGCTGTTATTTTCATAACATGAATGTGGTGGGCCACCTTCGTTGACAATGCGGGATACTTGTTACTGCTCATATTTAAGTGGGAAAGGAATCTCTCCCTCAAGGACGGCTCAAATTGCGTTCACTATAATCTCCACCACAGACATTGCAACTGTCAATAAATGGGCCCATCTGGTTTGGTTTTTGTGCCATGGATTTGGTGATGGAACACAGTTAGAGGTACCACCATAGACATGCATGCTTCATCTCATGTGCGCCGTCAGGGAATGGGCCATGACCCAAAAGCTTCAATGATCAAATAATCCATTATGCAGCCTCTCCTTAACATAAATGGGTAATTGTCTTGCATGTGGCACATCTGTGGTGATTAGGATTGTTGGTTTGGTGGGCCACTATGTAGAGGTCCTAATTGGGTGATACGTGTAATTTTTCACTTAAGGAAGCTGCTGGTGATTTTCTCAAGTGGTGACTTGATGATCTTGACAAAATCTCATTCTATTTGCATTTTTTTCTTAAAGGAAGTTGCTCGTGATTTCTTTAAAGTATGCTCAAAAGGGCACGTTGACTTGACTTGCTGTCCTTCACTAGAAAGTATGAACGATCAAAATACCTCAAAAATCTCCCTTCCGTGATTCTTAGTCCACTTGCAATAATTTAAATAGTGAGCTAGATAGCCATTAATCCCGCGGGGCCCGGCCCACTGCAGTTGGGAGATGAAAATATCTTCCTAGCCGGATGAAACCACACCTTTGTCTCCTGCAGTTTCTAACATCACATAATGACTTTTACACATTTCTTGCCGATCGGTGCATTCCACCAAATGGACAGACTAGATCAATGCATGCATGTCAAGTAGTTGAACAAAGACCTTGCAAGTTCCAACATTTCCAATAGATGAATGGCACCAGTGCCTAAGTCCAGGGGGCCCATCATGTTTTAATTACAAAATTCACTCTGCTAATTAAATTTTATGCTTGATGTTAAGTCTTGAGGTTAAAATAAATAAATAAATAAATCAACTAGATCCACAAATCAGATGGGCCACACCACATGGAATAATGTAAATGGGATGTAAACCATATATAGGTTTGTTTGTGGGCCACCATGTGGTATATCTTTCATCAACCCCATTAATCAGGTTCACATTTCAAGGAATCTCTCTCTCAAATTGTGTTCAATTCAATCTCCACCATAGATATGCATGTCATCTTGATCGCAACTGGTTACTTGATGGGGGGCAATCTGGTTAGGTTGCCATGAGTTTGGGACACAATTTAAGGTATCACCATAGATATGTATGGTTCAACTCAGGTTCCATCCCAAGGATTGGGCCATGGCCCAACTCTCTTCAGCATAAACAGCTAATTGTCTTAAATGTGGCACATAAATCTGGGTGGGGCCCACTGTTTTGTTTGTGAGAAATCTACTCCGTCCATACATTTTTTGAGATCATATTAGGTTACAAGGACAAAAATGAGCCGGATCCAATACTCAAGTGTGCTGAAAACATGAGGATTGAACATCCACGGTTGAAATATTTGTGGGGCTATAGAAGTTTTGAATCAAGCTAATACTCACGTTTTCAGCTCATCCCAGTAGGAATGGCGTTATGAACAGTATGGATGGCATTTAAACATCACTATCGACTCCGGGGAGGTTTCAAAGGTAGAAATTTCCCTACCCACCTTTTCCCTTAGTGTGGCCCACTTGAGTCTTGGATCCTACTAACCGTTGGCTTTAAAGTCCTAAAATTAGCTCACAAAATGGATGGACAAGGTGGATTTCTCACGAAAACCACGGTGGTCCCCACCCAGTTTCCAGCGTAGGAACTTCTTTGCGTCCCTTGACTACCGGCGGGGTGGGCCCCACAGTCAAGAATCCACCTAAGCCATGTCCATTGTGCCTTTTTATCTTTTAGGAAGTTGCTGACGGTTTTCTTGAAGTTTAGCTGGCCTAAAAGGACGCATTCTTGACTTGGACTTGGGGACCTTTGCATGAAAGGATAAACTATTTTTTTTTTTTTTTTAAAGAACTTAGAAAATTAAATTTTAAAATAAATGAATAAAAAAAAAAACTACCTTCCCATCTAGGTACATAAATAATGGTCTAATTGCAACAATTCAAGTAGTGGTACAAGCTAGGGGTGCACATGGTTCGGTTTGGTCCGGTTTTGGGGTGAAACCGGAACCGAACCGTTCGGTTCCAGATCGGTTCCACGGTTCTTGGCTTTTTATAATCCAGCCCAATTGCAAGCCCATGTCCATCCATGTTGTGGTCCATTTGATGAATGGTTTAGATGTTGTATAAGGTGTTCAAAAATACATTTACGAAAATAATTATTCTAGAGAAAATAATGATAAGGTATGCAAAAATACATTGGTTCGGTTCAAGGTTCGGTTCTACGGATCGGATCTACGGTTTGGTTCTACGGATCGGTTCACGGTTCGGTTCGGTACTACATACCCCTAAACCGAGAACCAAACCGATGTCACCGGTTCTTTGATTTTTGGAACCGGAACCGGTGCACTCTAGAACCGGACCAAACCGGACCGTTTGGTCGGTTCCGGTCCGGTTCTACGGTTCTACCGGTTAAATGTGCACCCCTAGTACAAGCAACCACCAACTTGTAGGGCCCACCGAAGTTGGGAAATGAAAATATCTTGCTAGCTGCTGGCTCCTGAAATATCTCATACTTGTGATGACTACTATACATTTTTGTCCATCAGCATGGCCCACTAGATGGACAGACTGGATCACCCCATGCACATTTAGCACCGGAACAAGGACCTTGTAAGTTACAACATTTGGGATAGATGCCACCACCTGAACCATTCACTCATACATTTAGGAACAAGCCATGGTGTAATAATCACACTAGTCGGATGATCCTAACCCTTTGAATGGAGCCAATTTGCTAACAACCATCCATTGTTTACTAGCGATAATTCACATTGTTAGAATCATCAAATTGAAGTGTTCCTTTAAGATTATAATAAATAAAAAGTGGGATCCATCCACTAGATGTTTCAAGAAGATGATTGGACCTATTTTGTTTCTCCAGTTAATCTGGACTGTCCACTGTCCATTTTCATGCTATTAATTGGACACTTAGAATCTCTTGATTTTGCACCATGGCTTGCTCATAATTGTATGAATGAATGAATAGTTTGGATCAGCAATATGTCAACATTGCTAACACCTGAAGATGTTAGCAAACCCTAATTTATAATTATTATCTATTGAGTTGAGTCTTTTAGACTCGAACAGGATGAAAAATGAATTCTTGTTGAATTTATTTTCATGTTTTAATGCAAATTTATCGTAATTTTCACATCAAAATTATTTACTATTTAAAATTAATTCATTATTTCCATCCCACCTAACCTAACCGACGAAAACTCGATATGAATAGGGTTGGCAATGGACCTGGATGGCTTCAAGCATAAACATCAATTAGGGCTTTCCAAGGGCCCTGGCTCGGTCAGTCTGTTCTCAGGTTTTGAACTATAGGTGATAATGTATTGGGTCAACTAGCATGTCAACAGACTCGAGCTGCTCCTAATGAAAGTTGGACTAAGCCTAATGGGTATGGATCTGAGCAGGGTTGAACCATATCCAACCTGACCCAACCCAGCCATATAAATAACCAATGGGTTGGGCTAGATGAACCAATCCAGCCCGGACCATATATCCCCATGTTCCATTATTAAACTTAGGGCTGCAACTTGTGTTCAGATCGAAGCAAACCCAATTGACCCAAACTGTGTTCGGATCAGGTTGTCAAGGTCCTCAGTTTGGGTTAGGATTGGAAAATACCAACCTAATTTGCATTTGGGTTGAGCATATTCGGGTCAGGTTAAGTCAGGTTAGGAATAATGAAAACATCAACCTGCTTGAGAGTCCTACTTGAACCTTTGTGTGGTTGCGCAGGTCAGTTCCGGTTGATCGAGCCCAACTGAACTACAATTAAACTACATCAACCTGCCCACTGCGACCTGCGGTCTTGGCTGGTCCGGTCCATTTGGGTTCGATTTCTGGTCTGTTTTGATGGCCTAGACCTGGATCCGATAGTGTTCAGGTTGGTAAGAGAACTTAGATGGTTAGGCATGCATGATGGATGGATCAAATAGCACACTCCTGTTGTTCTAACACATATAAGTGTGTAAATGGGTTCTTCATACATATTGGCTTGCAAACCTTTATTATATAATATGTATTTAGAGAAATAGTAATGCAGGGGCATTTTCACACTGGGCTCAAGTGAGGTTGCCTGTGGGATGCAGAGGCACACCCGGGGTAGGCACCCCGTGTGAGGCGGGTGGCTCGTGTGAGGCAGGCCCGATACATATGAGGTGGGTGGCGCATGTGAGGCAGGCCCGATACATATGAGGCGGGTGGCTCGTGTGAGGCAGGCCCGATACATATGAGACGGGTGGCTCGTGTGAAGCAGAACCCATATGAAGTGGGACTCACGAAGGGAGTTCAGCTAAGGTCCTAACCTATGAGATGTGGGGCCTGGGCTATGAGATAAATGGATTAATTCGCCATGCTCTATCAGTTCGTGTAAGGTGGGCCCCATCTGTATGAAATGAACAATAACTCTAATACATAATTACTGATGAGTAATGAGAAAGTGGTACTTTCCCACTTAATTACACTTATCTTGAGTCTCGGAAAAAAATTAAAATGATCAATGGTTGTGATAAATATGGAAAAAAAGCCTCTTGGCATGTACAATCTGACATGGAGAGCATGGGGGCCACCAAGATTGGTATTGAGGCTTAACTTGGGATCCCTTAAATTCTTGAAACCTGTAATCTGGCATTGGCCTTGTTATTCTTGTTAGAGCTGTTTGGCATCGACAAATTTCAAAGTATGAATGAAAGCTTAAACAGAGAGATTCACAACCAAACAGTAAAAACAATGGCTGATTAATTCCTTACAATATAGCACAGTAAAAACAGCATAGCAGTTAGGCTACTGATCCATTTTACATGCATTCTAAAATAAATACAACCTTTCTTCCAACACTCAAATATTCATTATACATTGGCCTTCTAACTCAACCCAAGGATAGAGCTACAAATAGCTTGGATTCTACTATCCGCATGTTTTTTGTACAATCAACCACAAACGTAGGTGCCAGCAGATGGTGGTCTTCATAGTCTGACTATGCAGCTGAAATCAGGTAGCTCAGATTCTCCATCTTCTGTAGAATCACCCACAACGGTAGGGTAGCACTGTGGTGATCTTGATCATTTGACCATAGAGTCAAGTGAGCCCCATCCATGAATGGACCACGGACCCTCAATTGCGGAGAAAACCTTTACTTCAACTTGTATACCCCTTCAAATACTTGAAGATCGAAGGGATGAGAGGTACCAGGTCTGGCTTCTCTAATCCAAGCTGTTGTATTGGATGGAAGTTTGGCTGAATCCGTTCATAGAATGGTCTTCGTTGGAAGGGACAAAATTGTAGCCAGGTCATCAATAGGTGGATGGGAGAACGATATTCGACCTGTATCTGAAACTTCCACCAAGTATGCAGCATCTCTGCAACATAACAGTAACTTTGGATTTTAAAAAATTACAGTCTAAAACCATGTATGGATGAGTTATTATCCATATACATTAAGAAAACAATGCATGTACCAGTGAGCCATCAGAAAGTTGCGATATTCAGTTAAACTCCCTTACATTGCGATGATTAACTGCAGATGGGGATATTCTTCTAGACATTGCTGAACATTTTTGGAAGTATTTCTACTAATATTACTGTTTGAGAGGTACTAATAAAATCAAAACCACTAGATCCTATAGCCTTGATGGGAAGGAATGATGCATAGCATTGTATACATAGATCGATCTCCATTTTGGATTGGGAGAATCTAAAAGATGCAAAGGCTCACAAATCCAACCAAAACACATTTTGGGAAACTAAGTATCCTCATAAAGAACAAAAATACAAGAAAAGAAATGTCAGTTTTTGTCATAGATGTTTTAGATGTTAATTAAGAAAAGATTAATGAAATAAAAAACGTAAGATTAAAATCTAAAGTTGAAACGCATTGCAGAAAAGACGATGAGAACCACAACAGTACCAGGGGAACAACTAGTGTGCTTCTTGCACTGAAAACAGGGGAACCTTGTCCTTTTTTTTCCTGGCATAAATATAACAAAGGAGTGATAAACTTCTTGCTGTTTTTTGGTTTGCAGGGAAATGTTCTTTGCTGACGTCCACGAATGTTTCCCCTCTCACTCTTCGATGTAAGGCTAGCCCAGCTTGATATAGAAACCCCTAGCAAGCATGTATTTGTATTATGATTCATAAACAGCCCATACAATAAATACAATTAGATGAACCTAGCTTGAGGTACACAGTAGGCAGTGCATGACAGGTAATGGCACACTATGCTAATGCTCAAGCCCAAAAATCATATTGGTCTACTCAATAAGCAGGCCACACTTGTATGAGAAAAATGGACCATTGGAAAAAAATGACCAATGGTCCATATTCAATGTACATGTCATGCACGGCCTATCTGATGAGTCGACCAGCCTAATGTTTGTGTTAGCTTGATGATAGTGTTACTTACCAGATGAATGCCCATGTCTATAACACATATCCTAAATTGGCATGTGTGCTACAAACAATCTACAACTACCACCACACATGAGTAAGTCCACTTGGAATTCCTCGTACCATCAACTTTTGATATTTTGTAAATAATGACTGGCCAAGGAGTTAACTGCATAGACAAGAAAAAAATGAAATAATAAGACATTTAACCTTATTTTAGAGAAAATTTATGGCTCCATCAAAAGCAATATAACAAAATAGTGTTGATATATGTATGAAAATATCTAACTCGAGAAAGGAAAAGGAATTTTGGGAGCAAACTGAAGCTTTCGCATAGTTCATGTTGCCTTTATTGTTATGAATGGGAGAAGAGGAAAGCTCAATGGAAGAGTGATGCAGCCCACTGACATCTATGGACTGTCATGTAGATCCACGCCAGTTCAGGGGTCCCTCCTGATCATCTCCTTTCCCCTGCCCTAAGCTGCATGCCCAGTTTATAGCTAGGTTGTTTCTTCAACAAAATTCAAGCTACCTTGCAAAATAAATAACATTATATCAGTTGGGATGCAAGACAGATGCATGGCGCAGAGGGCTCAACAAAGGATAAAATCATGGTATCATGTTGGATATCCTTCATTAGACATGTACAATCAGAACCAAATTCAGATATTGCTCAAAAATAGCCCTCCTCTCATAAAGTCAAGTATTATATAGATATCTTAAATGATTATTCATATTTCATGCATCACTATGGCTTAAAAATGTAACAAGTTGTGAAGAAGAAAGGATAAAGATGTCAGCCAAGCGTGAACGCTCCGTTAGCAAACAATAAAAACCATGCATGTATTTGAATTGATGTGATCAAGGTCCACATGCCAAATTGATGAACTTTTTAAATTTAATTGTGCATTAGATGTCCACCAACCAGCCAATTAGGAGGTCAGTTCTGTATGGTTTTTGGTTTACCACCCATCAAAAGTAGGGCCTACAATTTGGACAGTTTGATTTTGAGTTATACATGCATAAGAACCATCACACTCGTACTATAGAGTGAACATTTTTTTATTTTTCTTTTACATAAAACAAACCCAATTGACAGATAGCATCCACATTTTGAAGCATAGTTCTAAAACTTGCTAACTTAAATTGAAACTCAGCCAAGTCAACTTGACTTGGCAAGATATTGAATCGGTCGACAGGAACTCGATTCTAGATGTGGCTTGGTACCAACTTAGAGAGACTCATTGAGTCAATCTACTGACTCAAATGACTCAACGAGACTCATGGTGACTCAAACTGAGTCACTCGCCTTGAAAAACGGTTATTAAAAAAATTTAACGAAGGACTGGCCACTTGACCTCCCTTAACCACATCCTATTCAGTTCTACTTGTTTGTTTTCCTATATATATTATATTACATATGCTAAATGTAAGTATTTTACATATTTACTACCAAATCTGTCCTGCTATTGGGCTACTCAAGTTAGTTGATCCGACAGGATCTGATTCGTCCCAAATCGGCCTAGGTCACTGCTCCAGGGTCCTATAGGTGGGCTGAGATGGTTCATTATCGATCTTGGGCTTGGGAATTCTAGTCTTTGGTGAGATTGGGGGAGGGCTCGATTGTCCGAGTGCTGGGGACCAACCGAAGGTATCGCATTCATCAATCCCCAATTTAAATATTCAATTTGATGTGCTCCTATAGTAGGCTCTTCCTAATCGTTCGCCCGATCCGGGAATTCGGGTTCCACAACTAGTCATAAACCATCGGCGAGCTATGCATGAACTTCGCTTAAGTTCGAGCTCCTAGGTTTAGAGTTATGCCAAATTCCTCTACTCCATGGACTCGCGCATGCGCATGCACGTGCAGACACTATGCTAAATCAAAAGATTTGCCAGATAACACTCAAGGACATACGATACCCAAGTATCGAAGGGCCAAGGCGTTATAATTATTCTATTCTAATGCAAGTCAATAAAAGATAGTCGGTAAGAAACACTTCATGTTCACACCATGGTGTGTCGTAACGATATCAGTGGCCATAACAGCCACCACCATCACTGTTATGATACATGCCACAATGTCCATTATGGCCTTTTTTTTATATAGAAAAAAGAACCTATATCAATAGACCATTATGGGGATGTTATGAGTCATTTTTCCATAACGGCCATTATGACCAATACGACCCCAAAACGTGTAACAGTTGCCACCATTACCATTATAGCACACTATGGCTCACACGAATACTTAGGGCACATGTGCCTGTGTGTATGCATGCAATACAAAAATAAAGAGTGCAACAGCTTTTCACTCCTAGAAACTCCAGCTATAAACAAAACACCGCCTCAATCTATAGTTCACATCAGTGAGCCATTTCTTGCAACGACCATTACCAATTTCACAATTCCTGAGCACAAGGCAATGGTGTTATAACTGCTAATTGAGCTTCTAGAGAACATTATGTAGGTTGACACATTCCTATGAACATACCTCAGTGATTTCGCTACTGTGGAGATAATACATAAATAAAGTAGCAACAGAATTGAAAATATTAGCTGGTGCATAGAAATTTTACATTCGAAGGGGTTAAGAAGTGCTTCTTATAGATGCACTTTTGCAGAGGAGAAATAGAAGGGCACTCACATGTGTTGGTGTGGCATTTGTTTATGAGACCCTTTCCATTCATCAGGTCTACCCTTTGGTGAAAGTGTCCTAGACTCCTGCATAGAAATACAGTCAGATAATAAATAAGGTGAATAGGCGGGCCACCCATGTACCATTGGTTATCCATCTTTTAAGTATCTATTTTCTCAATACAAGAGTGACTGACCTGATGAATTGACAGACCTGATCCTAGCTGAAGACACATTCGTCTGGAGGTCTGTGTGATTGGATCGCCAGCATGTGTTCAAACTATTCATGAGACTGATGTATTAGGTATCTGCAGATGCATGCCTCTTGGGTTAGTGATTGAATTTAAGTGTACCTTTCATCGAAAAAAGATTTTACATCAATCCTGTGATCCTGCCTTCTGAATGATTTCTAGAGAAATTGCTAGTCGAGAGATACACAACCATAGCATTAGGCGAAGAATCATAAGAGAATATAAAAAGCAACATACTATATCAAAACTAAAATAAATAAATAAAAAACATGTCTACTCCTTACAGTTAACAAAGCACAATCTCGATCTTGCAGAATTCTGTCATTCCTGTTGCAAGTAATTGAAAAGATTTCAGTATTCATGAACGCATTTCATTGGCAACCAAAGGAGTAATCACATTGCTTGTTGCAAACAGATAAACATATCACCTTTTTTCTTCATTCTCAAGGACTTATCCCCGAATATCTTTCAAGGACTACTCAAATCACTGAAAGAAGACAAACCTAAAAGAGCAAAGCATTCCATTAGAACAGATCTAACACATTTTAAACAATCCAGGATTTAAAGAGGGGCAGACAAGATAACCAAACAAGAATGTTGCAACAATGCAACATGAGCACAGATACGTCTACCTGTTTCAGACATGTACAGCAGTGTTTTCTCAGGCAAGGAAACAAGAAAATCGACACAAGGTCCTTGAAAACCCACCATGCCGACATGTCTGTACAGGCGTATAATGACATTGAAAGTTGTTTTATTAGATATTACTTCATTTAGGGTCAGTTTGGAACCAAGAACATATATTCTAATAAAAACACAAGCTGATAGACACCCACCATTATCACCATGTACATGTGTATATTGTCTTTTTTGTGGAGGAGAGCATGATATTTCCTCATTACACTTTTTACCAAAAAGTTAAGAAACTTTTCTGCCATGGTAGTTAATAATGGGTGTCAATTAGAGTGTGTTTTTATTAATATATATTCCCTCTTGATTGCAAACACCATATGCATAAGAAACAAGAAAATGTATTCTAATAGCTAAACCATGACCTAAACAAAAAGCATATAAATACTACTAGATGCAAGAAGAAAATGGAGTGTCGACGTGTGACTGACATGGGTGTCGAACACTGCAAATTTCTAGAATATGAGTGCTTATTACACATACAAATATATAGGTTGTGAAAAATCAAAATAATAAAAATGAAAGGAAACCTCGAAAACTAGTGAAGTCTGGATAGATGATTGGTAGAAACCAAAAATCTAAAACTACAACACTGAAATTTGTTTCCCTATAACTAGTCAAGATCACAGTTACCACTCTAAGCATTGAAAAAAAAGATTTGGGAAGAAGAAACTACCAATGTTCTGCAAAAAAGATGGTCAGCTTTCCGCCAGAAGTAAACATGATAAGAACAATATCTATGTTGCATAGAATCGACAGTTAACATTGTTCAAGACTCCATTTGTCATTTAGAGAACGTGTTCTGCCTATCACATGCAGTCTCCAACATCATTATCTTAATCATGTTCTTTCGCATCTCAACACTTTCTAGTAATAGAATTACTCTCTATTACTCAGACAGCTTCGAATGAGCACAAATTACCTAATTCCCACTTGATTAAAGCAGGATAATTGAAGAGATGCTCTTTAAATTAAGGGTTCTAGTTTATTGAAAATGTAAAAGAATGAGAACAAAGGAAATGCCCCGTACAAAATCAGGTTGCGAGAAACAAAATCCAATTCTAGATTTGAGAAGAGAATTTGTGAATGGTTTCTGTTGTTTTCGATATTACATGTCGAACATCAATTGATAGGGACACCAAATGAAGAATAAATTGTCTTTATTGAGAACATAATAAGATTGATATGGGCTTTATCAGAAATGCAAAAACAACGACAACAAAGGCAATAAATTTTACCAGACTAGGTAGGCATAAACAAAAATCACAAATCACAATTCTAGAATTATGAAAATCCAACTGCCTACAAAAAAAAAATGGTAAAAAATAAATCCCAAATGAATGTTCTTTTAACAATCATTCTTTCCTAAAAGAATGAAAAAACAAGACCATGAATTCAATTGAATCAGGTCACAAGCTCACAATACACAAGAAGTATGAAAAAAACAAGACAATGAATTCAACTGAATCAGGTCACAATACACGACCATTTCACAATTTGGGAGGACAAGTAAGACAGGTTCTATTCTTTTCAACAATTCGTCTGAACTGGAATTGAAATAAAAAAAATAAAAACAAAAAAAAAAATAAAACAATTCTAAATAGAAGTTGGGAAACTTCTAAGACACCCTTAGATGATCCGTGCTTCAAAAATAGGCAGTTTCACTCCTCATGTGGGTCACAATGTTTACAGTAAACTGCCCATTCAAACAACTTTTTCTACCCATCCATTCATCTTGTATGTTGGCAGCCTGATTTTTAGAGCAGTTCTAACAGTGGGCCGTGTGCCTGCATGTGGATGGCAGGGCTGCCATGTAAATTTAGCAAACCTCAACTTTTTCCTTTGCAATAGAGTCAGCAATACAATTAAAAGAAATACTAGGTATCTACACATGAGATTTCCAAGAAGCAAGAACACAACCTCATTTCATTCAAAATAGATCTTGGCTCCAAGGCGGGAATGCACTTCCTAAAGGTGCAAGTGATAGCATTATAGAGTCTCCGTGCTGCTACCAATTCACAAAATCTCCACACTGCTTTCAATAGCCAACAGCTCCGTTCTGTTTGAGGATCCCTTCCCCACCAGCCTAAAAAGGCAAATTTAACGTTGTCTCATCCATCCTTAAGCATGACTCTAACCCTGAACAGCCCAGTATTACCAAAACAACTTCTGTCAGTATTAAGAAGTCATCCCAAGAACCAATCACCTATAGGCAAGGTACCACAACTTATGGGGTTGTATCCTGCCAACATAGGGCATACCACGTGTATGACATCAGTGCTATGAAGATGGTAGGCATCACCATGAAGATCACCTGGCACAAAAATCAGGCCAGTCCGCTATCAGGTGAGCCACTCTGTTGGAATAAATGGACAGACAACGGTCTGACTCAACATACAGGTGTGGTCCACCTAGTGATCTGATCAGACTGATTTTTGAGAAGCGGTGCCTATAGTTTACTTTTTCATAGTATTGATTTCCTACACAAGTGGCATATTGGCAAATAAGATGTTATAATACAAGTTGTGGTACTGTTGCTCGTAGGTGCTCAATTCTCAATGATCGCTCCAGCACTATTCAACAGGATGTGATTATCAAAACCGAAGTTTCTTATAAGAGAATGAGACGAACATTCCAACATGTCTAAGAAACATATCAGAAAAAAAATCAAGTTAAAAAAAAAAAAAAAAGAAAAAAAGGAAAAAAGAGTAAAGAAGTTGATTATTAATCTAGTGACTGTTTAGTACTAAATGAGATTTGCTATCAAGGCTTTGACTGATTGGCTTGCCTGTTCACCCCATGAAGTGATGATACAAACCATACATCTAGAAGGTCCCATAACATAGGGCCCCCAGGAGAGAGATCTCACATATCTGACATCTTCAAGTTCCCATAACAAACGGACCATTGTTTCAAGTTGCTTTTACACAAGGAAGACTTTCTGTGTATGGACCATCTTTGGTGGCAACTTCTAGATGAACAATCTGAATCACCACATGGAAGGGGAGAGAACCCTGTTAGGAAAGCTCAAATTATGTAAACATGTTTCAAAACTGAGTGCGGTCCACACACTGGTTGCACCTTGAAACATTAAAATAAAAAATAAAAAAATGTAAGTTTGCAAAGAAAATAACTATCGGTTCACATTCAACTACACTTGTGGCATACCTGATAAGCAGACTGGCCTGATTTTCAGTCCAATGACCAGCCCGCCTTGCTCAGCCTCCACAAGTGCAGCACATTGGCACGTGTGCTGCTAGGCCCCTTCTCCATCTCATTTGCACAAGTCCCACTCCCATTCGTCGATGAAATGATGGCGTTTAAATGTTCTGTTTGCCAAACACATCAGTTACCCATAGAAAGCAATCCAGGAGTGATACAATGCATCTAATAAAAAAGAAGTAGTTGACAATGCTCAGACAGAATTTTCTGGCACATTCAAATGGGACCCATAGTTCCTTTGAATTTTAGGGTATGTATAATCATGATAAGTGTATAATTGAATGATAGCATCCTTCAATGTATGATCGCTGAGCATGGAATCTGGCCTATCCAAGTACCCGAAGAAGGAAGTGTCCATAAAAGGACAATCTGCCTGCCTGTTTGGATTGGTGGAATCCAAAAAATAACTGAAGAAATAATTTTCTTCTGAAGTGACATTTAGGGCCAGGCCCACCGGATGGTTAGATTGTTCTGATTTTTTGTCAGCCTAATCAACATGGTGGGATGCAATTGTTGGACGGGCTGGATGATGTCATACTCATACCTCACTTCACCACTCTTTTGTTTAAATGAAAGATGAAGTATTTGGGCCATTGTAGCCCCCAAAAAGCACTTTCTAGTACTTAAAGTTAGCCAAGGCAACGTATGGTAAAATCATGTTAGTGAGGAGCATTGCGGTAAAAATCCCCAAATTATAAAACAAAGACGCATTCACTTTTGGTAGAGAGTTGGGTGAGAACTGGAACTTACAATGGGAGGAAGAGGTAGGAAGGAGAGTATTGATGCATCTTGTCTTCAACTCCAAGAGACGTCCACGCCCTTCACCTCCTCTCAGGAATGGCTATACAATCTCGGTATGTGGGATATGTGCTATCTTGTGCGAATCCCCACATTTCTCCTTCTTGCATCACTTCTCTAAATGGGGAAAACCTTGGATTTCTAGATGTTTGATATTCGTTAGAAGTTGCAATCCGGATGGCAAACATGCCAATTTATGACAATAGCTACTCTCCAAACATTGAAGCAAGGGCAGGTTTCCTCCAATCAAGCTCGTTAGGCTTCGACAATAAAAAAATGGTAAGACGTTGAAGAGAGGTCAAGCCTTGTAGTCTCAAGGACGTTAGACCATTGCACCCCTCAATCGACAAAGAACGGAGAGAGGCGAGGTTTTGCAATTCCATTGGCAATAATAGCAGCCCACGGCAGTAAGAAATTGTGAGGGACTCTGGAGAAGCAAGGTTTCCAAGCTCCCCGATAGGGACTCAACCTTTGGGCAGCGTCTAATTGATAGCATCGAGAGACGGGAATGGTTTCACAACAAGCCACTCAAGCTTAGGTCCCTGTTCTATTACTCGACATTCACTATTGAAAGTTTTGAAGAGCTGAAGTTGCTACTGGGGACCGCATTATGCCACTCCACACATAATGGGGACCACAATGCTTTCGACAGATGGGTGCCTCAAAAAAAACTGGGCCAAGATTATTCAGCTGTCCATTTTTTTCCTAAACTATAATACATCACATATCAGTCAACCAACCACTGGTACTGATGTTCCTCATCAAAGAAGAGGAGAGGCCTGTCGATGAACCGCAGAAGCACACTAAGATAAACCAAGCAAAGTACTTCTAATCACATAATTAAGTCCAAATACAAACAATCTAAATTTTATATGAAAAACTTCTTTTGGGAAAAAATCACGGCACAAAGTGATGAGTAATGCACTGTGAAGACAGAAATTACAAGAGATAAAATGTTACCAATTCGAACAAGTCTCGAATTCACTTCTTAAGTCCAAGATATGCCCTTAAAATCTTTATGAACGAATTAAAAAGCCTTATAAGTCTTCCATTCTCTCCCAAATCCCGATAACACCCGAATATATATATTCAAAGGGACTTCAATGGTATCAACGATCTGTCGATAACATCAAACACCTTCAATAACATCGAGTATTAACACCAAAATATTCTAGTAACCAACGTGTATTTTTTCAAAATTTTCCGATGACATCGACTTCTACTCGATGCAATTAATTAGTGGCCTATCAATGGCATCGACAAACTCTATTGCTTATGGATTTAAGACATCAACAACAAGGCTTGTATAGTGATTTGCTAAAATTCAAATGCATGTAGAGCCTGGTCCATCATAGGCTTTGCCCTTAATGAGATTCGAGCTTTCCATGAGGTGGGCCACACTAATTAAATGTTCTAACTATAATAAAGGCTTTTCACTCCTTAGGTGAGGTAGAATTTGCACAACAAGTGGACAACTAACAATTTTTTTCTTGCCATACATTTTTTTACACTATGGCCCACTTGAGGAGTGAAGTTAGATTTTTAGGGAAGAAGATCTAAACAGTATAGCCTAGCCCACCTGATGGAAGCTCAGGCCTCCCACATGGCTCCATGTTGGCATGCATTTGCATCTTGACACGGACAGCTCTAAACTAAACAATGTGGGTTAGCAATCCTCAGCTCAATAGACTTTCTTTCTTGTACATTGTGGTCCACTTGAGTTAAGCTGGATTTTTGGGTAGAAGATCTACACAATATATGTTGTGGAAAGATGCCCTCCCGTGATCAATGCAGACTATGCCATATATATATATAACAAAATTGAATTAAATGAATTTTAAAAAAAGAAAAAAAACAAGAGCAAACCAAAACAAAATACCAGAGAAGGATTTATGTGGCACGGCAATATGCGTATTCCACGGAAATACTTAGAACAAAATGTAAAGTATTGTTTCATATGTGTTGGCAAATGGCGAAAGCTCAATCTTAAAACCGACGTAATTTGACGGTCAAATACAAATGTTAAGAGTAGAAAAATAAAGAAATTTATAATCATTACAATTCTACATTGTATTAAAGTAAAAATCTCCTATCCAAACATGTGCACCAATTATTTTTTTCGTTTTAATTTAGCATTTCAATAATATAAAAGTATCATTAAAGCGGTTTTATTATACTTATTCAAACATTAAATTGTTGGTCATATTATCTATCTTTCATAAGATGAGTATTATAATTTGTAAACTTCTACAATTCATTATGGCCATAATTGACAATCCAAACAAGCTAATTATAGCCGTAAGTAGCTTTATTCTCTTTCCAGGTTGAATTCCAATAGTTGAGCTTCTATTGCAATCTCGTTCAATACATCATTAGCATCACAACCAACGTTTTTAAGCTTGAGAAGCCAATCTTTAGAATCCACTTGTCATTCCTCCGCATCTCCAAGCGCCATTTGAATTCCTAATAATGTGATCTTGTGATTCTCAAGCTCCCAACACTTCTACAGCAGGTGATCCCAAGTTTCTGAAGAGAACACTAACCTCTTGTTTTTTGAAAACCGGTTATAACGGCTTTTTCAAACTTTAGACGAGATTTAACCAAAAAAAAAAAACTTAGGAAAGAAAATCATGACAAATGTTTTGATACTCTGGTAGAGTGTGATGGACGATATGCTGGTAGTTTCTCAGAAACTGCCAACGGGTGGCCACCTTAGATATATTGTGAACCAAAAAGAATACTACTATTAGGTTGTCCAAATATGAGATTTGTGGATATTTACTAGACCGTCGGAAATCACGGCTGTGAATGGGCCGGAAGTAGGCTTGCATGAGACCATGTACATCTCCTGCGATTACAAGTGGCTCGGGAAGACGTGGGGCCCACGTGACGCAGGCATGAATCCTACCTGTCGGTCACATGAGTCTCTCACGCTATCTTAATGGGCCTCAGCTGCTCTGTGAATCAGGTGGGCCACACCACATGGGACAAGTTGTGAGTGAATGGATAACCTTGATTTGATAGGAGGGCCCAACGCATGGTGTATGTGAAATCCAGGCCATTCAGATCCTTCATCTGGTCTGGATGAAGGGTCAGGTCTAAAATCGGACTACTTCAAAATTCAGGTGGGCCCGTGTAAATCAAGGGTGGGCATCCCTTCTCACATTGCTTGCTGTGCTGTGGCTCACTTGAGCGTTGGCTCAGATTGATTTGCAGCAGTTGAAGATACTATGAGGTGTTAAATCTGATGGATGGGTTGGATGACTTCATACATAACGTGAGTCCTACATCTATCTGGTGCCTCCCGCAGCTTGGAGATGCAGATCAGGTGAGGTTGCCCCAGAGGTGGTGTGGTGAAGCGTTGGGCTCGGCTGATATGTGTTTTATATCCACGCAGTCTATTAATTTTGTCAGCTCATTTTAAAGTATGAAATAAAAAATGAAGCAAATCAGAAGCTCAAGTGAACCACACAAGAAACAGTGGTGATAGAACGCCCACCATTAAAAACTAGGACCTAATAAAGTTTTGGAACCGTCTGATATTTGTGTTTCCCCTTTAGCTGGGTCTACCTGATCTTACCAACAGGTGCAATGGCAGATAATCATTATGATGGGTCCTGACAAAGTTTCAACGGTGAGTGCCATTAGCCGCTTGAGCTTGGGATCAGCACCAGGGCGTCCTACACGGATGCTTCCTACTAATCCGTCCGGGCGGGGCTATGTGGGGCCCACCGTGATGTAAGTGTTTTATCTATGCTGATCATCACTTTTCTTAGAACATTTTAAAGTATGAGCTAAAAATGAGGCCAATACATATATTAAGTGGACCACGATGATGTATGCGTTTCATTCATGTACTCACAATGATATGTGTTTCATCCATGCCATCCATCCATGCTTTCAGATTATGATGTATGAACTCAAAAAAGAGGTAGATCCAAATACTCAGCCATCGTGTTGATTAAACTCTCACCATTAAAACCTTTCGGGGCCATAAAAGTAACCATGTTTTCATAAGCCATAAAAGGATCCATGTTTTCAGATTAGAAGGTATGAACCCAAAAATGAGATATATCAAACTATCAAACAAACGACATCATATAAAATCTGCGTTGATTATATTCCTACCATTAAAAACTTTTACGGTCATAAAAGTTTTGAATCACGTTGATATTTGTTTTTTTACTTTCATTCATGTCAGGTTAGATGTCAAATAAGCATTATAGCCTTATGAGGTTTTTAATAGTGAACGTTAATTCACTGCCTGTCTTAAAATGTAAAATAGATGGATGGCATGGAAAAAACACATATATCATGGTGAGCCTACAGAGCACATATTATATTATTATATTACTAGCCACCTTGCTAATGTCAGCGTCACTACCCGGACCGCGTCTCAAATAAACAAAGTGGTGGGCCCTAGAAAGGTTTCAACAGCGGATGTCATTGTCTCCTTTGCTTTCTATGGTGTTGTCCACTTGAGCTTTGGAACGATACAAAGAAGATTAGCTACACCCATATCCATAGCTCAACTGGCAGACTGGGTGGATATACCACGTTTCAACACTTGAGGTGTTGGTATCGATCCCTAGTGGGGTGGCTAACATGGAGTGTGTGAACTGACATAGCTGTGGACTAACAAGCTAAAAAAAAAAAAAAAAAAAATGCTATCGCCAAATGGATCGACGGTCTGGATAGAAAACATACATCATGGTGGGGCCAGAGAACTTGGTGATGTCTACACAGCATGGAGGTTCCCCATGGGACCGTTCATTCTCCCATTGGATCCCGTGCTCAGCTGAAGTATAGGTGCGAGCCGTACATCCCTCCACATGACGGACGTATTGAAATTCTAGCGGGAAAAGAGCATTTTGAAATCTTCAGCCCTCTCTCTCCCTCTCTCTCTTCGAGGGCACAATCCCATGGCGAGGAGGAGAGCATTTCTCGACTCCCACCAGAAGGCGTCCACCCGCTCGAACGACTCAATAAGGTCAGCTCTCTCTCTCTCTCTCTCTCTCTCTCTCTCTCTCCCCTCGTTTCAGCAGGCCGTGGTACCATCTTAAAATGTAGTCACCAAGCCTTCCGCCATAGATGAGGCCCACTCCGTGTAGGTCAGAATCTCTCGTCTTTAAGGCCCCCACCATGGACGGTCCGCCATGCCAGAATCGCCCTGTTGGGTTGATGACTTTTCGCTTATCGATGATGAATCTCCTGCCAGGTGCAAGGGTCGGACGAATCATATAATCCATGGTGCCATCCACGGTTCAGGACACTCGATTAACAGCTCCAATCATGTAGGGTGTAGGCCACAATGTCTGCTTCTTTCTCAAAACCCCTGAAAATCAAATTTCCATTTCTTCCCCCTTTTCTAACTTACAGGATCTCAAGAAGATCCAGCATCATCGCCTCGCCCAACCCCCGTCTCGGCACTTCTCTCACTTCATTTCCGATCTTCTTTTTATTTTATTTTTCTCCTGTTGATTTGTTTTATTCCTGAAGTTTCTGACAAAGAAATAGAATAAAACAGGAAAGTCAAGCGAGTAGACGGGATGAGGTACCTGCAAATGCACAGGCAGGTGTGTGTTGGACGTAGGCCAGTGGGGCCCGCTCGTGAGCAATCACCAGTGGGTGGGTCTCATATGGCCAGGCTTCTTCCGATTTTTTTCCTTTCTATTGAAATCGTCAAATTCAATTTTAAATTTAATTTTGGATAGGAGACAGAGAGAAAACTGGATAAGTATATAGAGAGATATAATGTGCACTATAATTTATCTATTTTTGATTTATCCTTGGGACGATCTAATCCATAGATCGCAATCCAGGGCTACTTATACCGTAGGATCAGAGGTGTGAATAGATCCATCTACTCCAGTAGTAGATAGGCGGGCTGTTGGAGCGTCAATCTTCTGCTTTGTGAGGGCTCCAAAACTCGTGTGGACCGTCAGATCTTGAGGCCTCACCTTCCGCGCTTCCCAACAGGGGTATCAAAGCAATCAACTGGATTCCATACACGTAAAGCCATGTGTACAGTGGATTAGATTTTATATAATTATAATGCTAAATAGTTTGAATACACATATGCCATGCATGATCGCGTAGATCTTTACGTTTCCATACACATAAAGATGTAGTTACCTTTGCGTGCACGCCAGGTTCTTTGTAGATCACAGTGATTTCTATTACAAGGAATCATGTGATAAATAGATCATATCTTTAGGCTGTGTACATGCATTCATATTCTGATAAGTAGGCCCATAGCTATTTAAATCCAGACCGTTAATCTGTAACATCCCATTGATGATTACCGTATGGTAGGACCCACTTGTCAGAATCTGCAACCCACGTGGGAACGTATACAGATAACATCATTTTAGCATTCGTTTTGATATTGCATGTATATCTCATGTGTATCTCTTCCACATTTTGTACACCTTTTTTGTTGGGTTGTGGATTGGTCCACGTGATGTTACCCCATGCGTGTACATCACAGCACCTTTTTACCTCATGTGTGTACATCGCACAGCTACTGTGAATGTGAGAAGCGGATTAGATGATGTGCTTCATACCAGCAATGTTGACATCAGCAATATAGCAACATAGCTGTTGTGTTGAAATACACTACTAAAATATAGCTGCCGTATTGACAGCAATATAGTTGATGTTCTTCACGCCAGCAATATTGACGTCAACAACTCATGTGGGTTTGATCACATGGTATGGGTTGTATCCAAACCGTCCATCCATCGGAAAAGGGGCAGATTTAATTATCAAATGGCCACACTGTAGAATGCAGTAGGGAATGAGCGTCTACAGTTGAAAACTTATTGGGGCCCGGATGGTGAGAAGACCAACTGGCCGTCCATATTAAATACATGCTAGATGAATCCCGTCACCATACGGCCACCATGTGTACAAAATGGACGGTTCAAAGGAATCCATAGAGGGCCAAAGGCATCCTGTTTAGATTAAAGGTGGGATTACGTATCTTATCACAACTAAAATAAATTGCTGTTATGCCATACCCATCTGTATTGCTGCCAGTGATGTATCTCAACACAGCTATATCATAGCTGCTGTACGTCACACCAGTTGTATAGCTTCTAAATTGACGTCAGCAAATCATGTGAGTCTCATCACGAGGTATAGGTTGTATCCAAACCGTCCATCCATCTGGCAAGCTTGAATTTATGCTCGAGAAGAACAATAAGAAAAGTATAATTATCAAGTGGGCCACATGGATGGACGGCATGGATAAACCACATACATTTGAGGTAGGCCTAAAAGAGTTTTCTTGGTACGCAATACTATTTACATGTCGCTGTGGCAACGTGGCACATGTACATGAGATAAATTCCGCTCATATGATACTACTCTTTATTGATGCATGGTGCACTCATTATAGGGGCCTAACATGAGCGGAAAATGGTAACCTATGCTTCTTGTTATGGAAAATACATGATGAGGCACATGTGATATACATTTGATTCTTCTTTAATCTTGACCATCCATTTAGAGGACCCTCCTTGCACTGGCCACAGCTTGAGAGTTACACGGATTTGGCAATCCTTGCCAACCGATGAGTGGCATGGCTTTCTAACCGATGGTGGAAAACAACCATCTGAGTGGATTTCTCATGAAAATCATATGGGCTCATATAACTTAGGCAAGTACGGACAAGTGAAGTCCTGTGTGCATTGGATGCATATATGCTTTTGATATGAAGGGCCTTGGGATTGGCATACTGCTCATATACATGTACATATAAATGCATGTGATTATAATTTCCTTTATATCATTTTATTCACTATTGATCAATAGATCATTAGTGATTGAAACGATCATTAACCATGATGATCAATCTTAATAAAAGGATCCATCATCAACAATGATCATTAACGGTAATGATCAGATCCATCTCTAATGGTCATGATCACTAGTGATGATAGAACTCTCTTTATGGCTATACACTTCATATTTTTTTCTAATGATAATGTTTATATGTGTGATATAATTAGGCTTGATGTATTTACATCTACGCCCTTAATTTTTTTCATTGAAAAATATAGAAAAACTTAGTGCTTAGATGCTCCATATATAAAAAAAGGTTGTGCGTAACCTGAGTGGGAGTTTATTCTCTTCCACCAAATGATGCATGCAACTAAATAATGGAAGGTTGCACGTTATACAAATTTATTCTTATAAAAGCATTAATTCTTATCTTAAAAGAGATCTTGATTGATCTACACCGCCCATTCGGGTATGTGGACTTTCAGATCTCGTTAAGATGTGTTTACTACTTTTATACTTTGAAATTTTGAATAATACGTAGAAATGCTGATGATTAGTGTCAATACCTTAGATCATAGATAAGTAGTGATACTTATGCAATGTAGAGATGGCCACCAAAGCGTTAATCGCTGAACAGTTAAAAGGACAACATTTCGACGGTAACAACTACGAAGATTGGTCCCGCGCGATGCAATGCCTTCTGGACGAGGACGACATATCGCACACACTAGTTCAAGAGGAACCCATATTGGCTGAAAACGAGAATTTACAAGAACATAGGGTTGCGATGGCTCGCTACAATAAGTGACGAAAACAGAATCATTTAACTTGTAATATCCTTCTTAACACTATGCACAAAGAACTCATACCTACGTATGAAGTGTATGAAACCGCTAAGGGAATCTGGGAAGCACTGACAAATGCCAATGCGCAGAAGTCAGATGCGAGAGTTCGGGCAATGGAATTAGAATTCCAGGAGTATAAATGCCAGTCGGCTGCCCCATCAAAGATCATATCCATAAGATGGAGGAAATGATAGGTGCCCTTAGGAATGTTGGGTGTAAATTGACTGAAAATTAAAAGATTATAGTCATGCATCGTTCCTTGCCTGAATCTTGGGCTCCAATTAAAAGAATTTTGAACCATACTAATTCTATCACTACGTTCAGAAACTTTTGTGGCCACTTGGTATGTGAGGTTAAAATGAATGCAATTCAGACAGGTTCGGCTAAGGCCGTTGTAGCAAAGACCCATAAGCGGAAAGCTAACAAGAAACGGTTCAAAGTTTGCAAGAAGGTGAAAAAGAATAACCAAGAACAGAAGACCACAACACCTCTTCCAAATCTCAAGAAGGGGAATGGAAAGAAGAAGCAGAAAAAGACAAATGCAATCTGCCTTGTCTGCGAAAATTTCAGCCATTATGCTTGACAGTGTGCCAATAAAAAGACGGTTATTTCTTAGTCACAAGATACTTTGTATGTAGACATTTGTTCTGAAATCATTTTCGTTGATACTATATCTAACGAGTGGATTTTGGATTCAGGTGCAACAAAGCACGTGACATGGAGTCGTCGAGGACTCGAGGAATTCCGGCCTGTAGCCAAGGGAAGTTACAAGGTGTATATGAGAAATAATGCTGTCGAAGACGTACTAGGGATTGGCGTTTCCCATCTCTGTATGCGTATAGGGCAAACAATAATCCTCCGTGATACTCTTTATGCACCAGGGATGCGTCGGAATTTAATTTCTATTTTTATGTTATTATTTGATGGTTTTGATATTCGATTTTCCGGGACAAGGGTTCCATTTGAGACTAAATAACCTTATATTTGCATGAAAAAATTTAATTTCAAATTTATTTATTCTAGACGTAGATACTGATAATGTACCTTTTGCTTTATCTGCTATGTCAAATGAAACTGTAGTATCTGAATATCAAAAATGGTATGTCGAATGAAAGTGTAGTATCTGAATCTCAAAAATGGCATGCGAGGTTAGGTCACATCGGAAAGGATCGTATGACAAGACTCATACATTCTGGTCTGTTAAACTCCTTATTTAAAGTTGATTTGTCATTTTGTGAACATTGTGGTCCGGGAAGACTTCGAAGAAACCATTTCCTAAAGCGGCTAGGTCTAAGGGTACACTAGAGATAATCCATTCAGATATTTGTGGATCCTTCAATGTACATGCCAGAAATAGATGTCAATACTTTGTCACTTTCATTGACGATTACTCGCGCTATGGATATGTGTATCTCATCTCACACAAATCTGAGGCTTTTGATTGTTTTCTTAAATATAAAGCTGAGGTGGAAAATCAGCTTGAGAAAAAGATTAAAATCCTTCGGTCTGATAGAGGTGGCGAGTATACATCTGAAACGTTTAAATCATATTATGAAAACGTTGGAATTGTTCGGCAGTACACAATGGCTTACACTCCACAACAAAATGGTGTTGCAAAGAGAATGAATAGGACACTATTGGACATGGTTAGATCGATGATGGCACAAGCCAATATCTCTCTACCACATTCTAGGAAGACACATTGTTAATAGCCGTCTATGTCCTTAATAGAGTTCTATCCAAATCCATTCCTAAGACACCATATGAGATGTGGTCTGGGAGGATTCCTTCTCTAGCCAACCTACGCCCTTGGGGATCTTTGAGATATGTTTTGCTGCCTATTCCGCATAGAGGTAAACCTGATAGTAAAACTATTGAATGTGTGTTCATAATGTACCCTATGCATTCAAAGGGATACGTTCTAGTTTATGAGGACCATGGACGATGGAATGAGATAGAATCCCGGGATGTCACCTTCGTTAAATATAGATACCCTAGCCAAATGCAGCAAAAAGTTCCCATAGAACTTTTTGAAATACCCGATGTCTCTCAGGAGAGTGGGAGTTCTGCTTCTCACGATGATGATGCTCGTATAGTTCGTCAGGACAGTGGGAGGACATCTCAGCAGGCTCATGAGTTACGTCAAAGCGAAAGGGGATTGATTCCCCGAAGATACTTCGCTATTAAGGGGCAAACATTCTCTTGCATTGCGGTTGATAATGATGAACCTGATTCGTATCAGGATGCATTATTATCTTCTAACTCGGCGGATTAGGTAAATGCTATGGACGAAGAGATCGCTTCCATGGAAAAGAATAAAGTCTAGGAACTTGTTGATCTGCCTTTCAATCATAAAGTGATAGGTAACAAATAGGTACTAAAGATTAAAAGAAAGGCAGGTGGTACAGTGGACAAGTATAAAACATGATTAGTTGCTAAAGGTTTTACACAAAAAGAAGGCATTGATTACGAGGAGACATTTTCACCTGTTGCAAAGTTCTCCTCAATCCGCATGATCTTGTCCATTATTGTAAGTTTAAACTTAGAGTTATATCAGATGGATGTAAAGACCGCATTCTTAAATGGTGACTTGGATGAAGAGATATACATGCAAAAGCTCATGGGTTATGTAGACAAAAAGCATCCAAAGAAAGTCTGCAAGTTGTTGAAATCTATCTATAGGCTGAAGCAATCTTCAAGACAGTGGTACATGAGGTTCCACTTGGCCATCACCACTTTTGGATTCATAATGAGTGAAGAAGATCGTTGTGTATATATGAAACGGTTTAGAAGATCTTTTCTGATACTATCTCTATATGTGGACGATATCCTGCTAGCTGGGAAGGACATGCAATTGTTGATATTGACTAAAGATTGGCTATTCTCGAACTTTTAGATGAAAGACTTCGGTGAAGCTAACTTTATTCTTGGTGTAAAAATCATTAGGGATCGCTCTAAGAAATTTTTAAGCTTATCTCTAGCAACCTATATACAAAAGATCTTAGAGCGGTTCAGGATGAAAAATTCAAAAGCTGTTGAAACCCATATGGATAAAGCTACCAAGCTAGACAAAAAATCGTGTCCCCAGATTGAAGTAGAGAAATTGGCTATGTCCTCAGTACCTTATGCAAGCGCAGTAGGGAGCTTAATGTATGCTATACTTTGCACCAGACTGGATATTAGCTATGCAGTTGGCATAGTTAGCTGTTATCAGAGTAACGCGGGACAGTGTCATTGGCAAGCCGTCAAACGTATATTCCGCTATCTCAGAGGAACAAAAGACCTAATGTTGTGTTATGAAGGCACAAGCCTCGAGCTCAAAAGATATTCTGATGCTATTTGGGGTAATGATGTCGATGAGGGAAAGTCTACTTCAGGGTATGTATTCTTACTCGGAGGAGGAGCTATCTCATGGTCGAGTAAGAAACAGACATCCAAAGCTTTTTTATCTATGGAGGCTGAGTACATTGCATGTTGTGCTGCAGTTCAGGAGTATGTATAGGTTCATAGATTTTTATTGAGTCTGGGTGTTGTACCAAATGTTCGTCAGCCTATATCACTGAAGATAGACAATACTTCTGCTATTGACTTGGCGAAGGACCCTAAACACCACTATAAATCTAAGTAAATTGAGATCAAGTATCATTACGTTCGTGATTAAGTGAGAGATAAGAAGGTCGCCCTAAACTATATTCCTACTAAGGAGATGATGGTTGTTCCCATGACGAAACCTATAGCTAAAGATCTATTTCAGGTTTACGTCAGGCAGATGGGATTGAGGAAAGCTTGATTGATGTACTTATTTTGTAGTACCTTTGATATTTCATTAATGAATAACACAATCTATTTATTAAGTATTGAACACTAATATAAACTAGGTAAGTAGATTTCTATTTTTGTCGGTAGGCCGGTCACCCACTCGCACGGGTTGACCAACCTTGAATGTACAAGAGAGGTACATTTGGGGTCATGTTCATACATTGAGGCATGAACTTCTCTTTATTTTAAATAATAAAGGATGAGGATATGAGTGAGTCGTATCCGCCTACAATCATTCAAGATTAAAGATGAGACTGATAAAGTCGAATAATATAATCGCACCATTCTTTTATTATGCGATCAATGTTATGGCTTGAATTTAAAGCCAGGTTATGAGATGAGTCATACCTCATGTAGAATGACCTGTGTATTATAGACCCGGCATTCACCTAGAATTGTCTACTTTACGACGTGAATTGTAGCAACATGCTGAGACCTTTTTACCTATAGATTACTTTGATTTGATCTAATCATTGCAACGTGCGAGTAGCCAGTCCCGTAGGTGACTCTTTGCGTCCTTAGCTACCTTGATTGGCCAGACTCAGTTACGCTAGGAAAACAGCTTGATTAATTCCAAATTACACATCTGCGTGGGGAAGATCCCGTGACAGCTACACCAAGTTTCTAGCACTATAAATACGCACTTGAAAACTTATCCACCGGCAGTATCAAGTTTTTTTTAATTAGACTTTTGCAAACAATATTTTTCTTAAAAAGCATATATATAAATTGTATTGCTTTAAATTAGTTTCAGTCGAAGTTTGTGAAAAATCAAATTTTCAGAATAACTCGATAAGTTGGATAAGTGCGTATGTTGGCCGAGTACTCCAGATCGGGAGTTAACTCCATCCGGTGTGGTCATGCGGTTTAGGACAAGCATTGCAAAGCTTGAGTTATTAAGTACTAGTTAGATGGTCGCTTAATACTTAAGCACCTGTGAGAAGATTACGGTGATCCAGCTGGTCCCACGCCTCTGATTCTTTTGATCGCGATGTTTGGTTTTTTATTGTTATTAGGCGAGTTAGATGGGCAAATTTTTGTGCATATCCCACAATATGATTGAGTGAGAAATGTTGGACTGTAACGCCCTGAAAATCGAGGGTTGAGGATAAACTCAACTCCCGAGTTCCAGCGCATCACTTATGCAACATATATAATGATGATTAAATGTTGTCCGTGTTAGTGCGTTAAACATGAGTGGGATTATACCCAAACAATATATATCATACTCCAGAGACAGTTAACTTAAGCAAGCGGAAGACTGTATACATATATAAAGCATATACATGGTGGTAAGTCTCTAGAGTATGATCAGATTACCAGGTTAAGTGATTACATGTATAGTTCCAAAATTCATAAAATGATACAGTATAATGTTCAACTAGTTGTATTTCTACAATCCCGGTAATCCTCGTCGATCAGAATGCGGCCTACATGAACTCGCCAGAATACTACATATATGAGAACTCATCGTCATTATAAAAATCAGGCTCCGCTTCATAAGTTGCACCATCATCTGCAACTAAGACAGAGTCTTGTTGGTGTTTTAAAACACCATCCTAAAGTGGAAGTGAGTGATCAACTCAGTGGAACTATAAGGCAAAGGTTAACATGTTATCAATTCAGTCAAGCAGTAATGATAAAGCAGTACAACAATCATGTCCTAGATTACTCTTGTTAATGCAAGAATGGTATGCGATAATGATGCATGCTCTCGCCTACACTCCCTCAGCGACTTCATCTCACATTCGCGCATGACATCCTCCTGAAACGTGTGCTTTCTCGCCAAAGCACATGCAGTGCGGTGCATGATCGTGTTAGCCAATACTTAATTAGGTTTATTCATATAGCAAGTTCGGAAAACTAAGGTACCTCCCTTTGTATCCTTGACCCAACATTGATCTATTTAGGGTCGTCAATCTTAGTAGTCACATACGATAGGCAGTTCCAGGGTGCTACGGAGAGGCTCGTCACTGTTAGCGTAGGCCTGGTTTATACTCTACTTTACTACGGAAAGGCTTATCACCTCAACATAGACCTAGTGTATTCTCGAGGTCACTACGGGCTCGTCACCTGATCGTAGGCCGACAGCTCGAATACAGTGTCTCATACTACCGTATTTAGCTCACGAGTTTGGGTTGCTCATTGGACACTGCAGGGAGGCTCGTCGCCCCAGCGTAGGCCGACAGCACGACCACGGTGTCCCATACCACCATGCCTGGCTCATGAGTTTTAGAAGATCGAGGTACCAAGGTTAAAAGGATTTTCATCGGTAAGTGGTACCTTAGATTCAAGCAGTTGCGTCTATACATGGTAAACATACAATGGGCAGATCGAGTTGCTTGACAAGATCGATTGGTACGATCGTACGTTGAATTGGTCGACATAAAGCGCGTAAGCACTCCGCGTGGCCCAACCACTGCCGGCAATCTCCGTACAATTCGGATTCCTCGAACATATATGTGGTGGCAAAATTAACTCAGCCACTTGATCGGGAGTTGTTACCGATAGCCTGGACTATGTAGCGGTCCCAAACATACTTAAACATAACAGGAAAGCATATGTGATAGGCATATCAGCAATAAACAATTAATTCAAACAAGGGAACCACTTGAGCATTTTTATGAAGTACAAATAAACATGCTTTCACACCTATACATTTCATACGTAAATTACATCAAATAATCTAAGTTACATGAATGGATTTATACACATAGCTAAGGTAGTTGAGAATCTTATCTCAATACCCATATAAAATATAATTTACCAAATATTTACTCATTCAGACATTTTTACAAACACTTAGACTGCACACTTCAACATACATGATGTATGTTGGTCATAACATGTATTAGGGCAAATCCTTTCACTAAGGAGTTGTCACATATACAACAATCATATATCCACAACGGATAATCATGGCAAGCACGAGTCCAAATTCCATACTCATTCAAACATTTCAACAAACACTTAGACTACACACTTCAACATACATGACGTATGTTGGTCATAACATTTATTAGGGCAAATCCTTTCACCAAGGAGTTGTCACATATACAACAATCATATATCCACGACGGATAATCATGGCAAGCACGAATCCAAATTACATACCCATTCAAACATTTTTACAAACACTTAGACTACACACTTCAACATACATGACGTATGTTGGTCATAACATGTATTAGGGCAAATCCTTTCACCAAGGAGTTGTCACCTATACAACAATCATATATCCACGACGGATAATCATGGCAAGCATGAGTCCAAATTCCATACTCATTCAAACATTTCAACAAACACATGAATTACACTATATTCAATATAGTTCATATATATCTGTAAAGCGAGGGAAACATCGTATCTAGCATAAGAAATGGCAACCAGGTCAGTTATAAATCATTAACCGATATTGACAGTCTTGAAAACCATAACCTAAACGTTTATAGTTCGCACCTTTCACCGGTAAACTCGTAACGGATTCAGTTTGAACACTCTTGCCTTGTAAGCTAGACTTTGGATACCTAATCAATAAAACGGGTTACTATTTCACCGATCTACGTATTTGGATTCTTAAAACAGGTTAGGGTTAGGGTTTCTTACCCAAGAACGGAATCAGAATCCCCGGTATAGCAACACGGAAGCGGTAGTTACATACGTGGAGTAGTGGGATCGAATCCCAGGAACTAACTCACACTCGCTCTCTCACTTCTCCACTTTCTCCTTCACTTTCTCTCTTTTCTCTCTTAGGGTTTAGAATTCGTATGGAATGAGAGAGGGGTGGGTAAAGGCCCTTATATAGGCCCAGAACTGATGGGAATGGCCCTAGGGCCATGGTATACTTAGGTTATAGCCAAAGAGTGGTTGTTTCGATCCAACGGAGCACATCTGGAGGCCCCTTTTCTATATACGATCTGGGAAAAGTTCCCTGACATTGGATCTAGGTCAGGTTAAGTTTTCGGTCCGATCGGATTTACGGAACGACCGCAGAGGACCAGTTTCAGTTCAACGGTCATCGCCACTCGATCAGGGCCACAAGTACACTGACCTGCGTATGAAATTTTCCTTGATCCGAGGGTGTATTTGGGTCAGATTCTGATGGTTTGAAACCTTAGAATTGGCTCGCAACCGAACGGCCCAGTTTACTTAAATCTGAGTACATTTTCTAAAGATATTCGCGTTTCTCACACACTTCGTTCCCGGCTAAAGTTGTGCGTTTCTGAATACTATCTGGACTTGATTTCCGAGATGGTTGTCAAGCTCAGTAAGGCGGTCATATTCGTATAGTCTCGTGGTAATCGGACTTTTGACGCACGGTCCAGGTCCGATACGGAGTTTCGTGATGCTCCCGAGAGCATCTGGGTTTCGAGATGGATCCTAAATTTTTAGGTAATGTAGCGTTAGCGATTCTGCTAGTTTTGGGTCTTGCAGTTCGCATTTAAAGTGATTAGAGTTAATTTCACAAACAATCTAGTTTAGCACTTAGTTAATTCTCGTCTAATTTCTAAATGATTTGGTCCTTAGTGATTTCTGCCTGAGGTGATACCGGGTCTTTGTACGAATTTTTCCGAGACATTACATGGACGTAGGCCAGTGGGGCCCACTCGTGAGCAATCACTAGTGGGTGGGTCCCATATGGTTAGGCTTCTTCCGATTTTTTCCTTTCTGTTGAAATCGTCAAATTCAATTTTGAATTTGATTTTGGATAGGAGATAGGGAGAAGACCGGATAATCTGGTCTCATCCCATCTCCTTCCTTTCCTATAAAAAGGGATAGCTTTTCTCTCATAAAAAGCACTGAATATAATACGAAATACCGAGAGTATACAGAGAGATATAGTGTGCACTATAATTTGTCCATTTTGGTGTAACAACCCGTCCAACCAGTGCAGTGTCCTGGGGCGTCCACATAGGACTTTCCACGGGACTAATCGATTAAAATATACGCGGTGGGGGTACCATAAGCTAATTAACCAAGGATTAGCCCATTTGAATAAACCAGACAGGCCATGACAAGGCCAAGTGCGGGCCGCCAAGCCGGATGACCATTTACACTGAGCTATAACCCGTGCGGGTGTTCACTCCCCAAGTATAGGGTTGTGATGTAGTAATAAACTCGGTAAGACCGAAGTCGAATCCACAGAGACTGATACATGTACGTTATCTGAAACCAAGTAGAACTAGAACTAAACTAAGATGTAATCTAAACCAAATAGAATTTAAGAAATAATTGTGGAATAATTATCTAAAACTTTAAGGAATTCAGAGGAAGGGAAACTAGGGATTCAGAAGATCCACTTGTAGAGATCAGGGAGATCTTATGCTTGCATCAGGAATCATGGAAATCAAACTGAATTTACTTGATCTGGGTTTCAAGAGATGAAGGGTATATAAATTAGAATGGATTCCATCATCTAACCATGCCTAGGAGACAAAGCAAACAACAGGATTAAACTAATTACCAACCAATCAACAATGTATGAAGATCAGGAAGGGTACTATCATCCAACCATGCCCAGGAGACGATGGTGAACAACAGGGCCTCCTGACGTCATAAACATCAAAAGAGAAAAGAAATATTCAAAGCCATTGCAAACCCATTGTAATTTCAGTCACAACAGACCATTAAAGACTAAGAAAAATATTCCTTTAATAATCAACTAAATCAAATTCAGTTTATGAATTTTAAAGGCTCAAAGTAGAATCTCCCATCTCGCTACAGGCTTCACCTCTTAGCCCTAGCTAAGAGGTTTAGCCAGACATGAATGGCTTGAACTCAAACCAAAATAAAAAGAAAAAGAAAACGAAAAATAAAAGAAAAATAAGAAAAACTTCTTATCTTTTCTCTCTCATCTTCTCTCTCTGTCTTCTTTTCTTCCGTCCTCCACACGCTGCCAGCAGGTTGAATCCCCCCAAAAAAAAAAACACCTCCGTTACAGCAGCAAAACCAGTCCCACGTGCCAGCAGAAAGCCAAGCTCCCAGCCGAGCTCTGCCTCCGTTCACGGCGTTCACGGCTGCACTCCCTTCCTAAGCTCCCTCTCTTTTCTTCCTTATATTAGAGAGGCGTCATTGGATGGGTCGGTTGCAAGGAACCGACCGAGTTGGAGTCGGACGCGGAGTGCGTCATCTCCTTCCGTAGCACGCAATCAGCCAGCTTGGAAACTGCCTTACGTCGGCTCATCTTTTCGGCCAACAAAACCAATCTTAAGACGTTCAGTCTTCTTGCCACGGTTCAGCACTTCCTTGGAGAGGTTTTGAACGGCTCAGATCGTCGGACTAATACTCGCCAAATTCGCAAAACAGTCCGGAATTTCCGGACGCAAAACAGGGAGCGTAGCTATTACGCTGTGACGATGGTGGGGTCCACTGTCTATTTCAAATGAGAGATCCAAGCCGTCCATTGAATTCCTCTCGGAATTTCAGTTGGGAAGGGACGGTTTTGGATCACATTCGGCGTGACCCATAAAAGAAATCAGCTGCAATAGTTGTAGGGCAGTCCATTTGTGCCATTGAAACCAACACGTGTGCGTGCATGAGTGCATAAAGTCAACATGGGTTTGGCTAAATCGAGCCCCTCTGCATGATGGACGGCTCGGATTGAGCATTTGGACCATGATGATGGCCCACTGAGATCATCCACAGTCTCTGTTTCAGGTATGAAACAGAGTTCTGTTTTTTTTGTTTTTTTAGAAGAGACGTCCCTGTGTTGCCATGCACGTCTTAGTACAAAAAGTGTACTATATACACTGTATGATGATTATGAGAAATCCACACCATCCATCTTGTTCCCCCTTTCATTTGAGCAGTGGGGGCCGAAGTTAAAGCGTATCTGGACAGCGGGTGGGCCCCAAATCAGGGTTTTATGGACTGATCTGTTAGTTCAGCCACTTTCACGAGGATCCAATGGCTGAAATTTGACGTGTACGGTTAGTTTTTGGTCCTCAGGCCATGTATGAAGTTTCGAACCAAGTGGATGGTGGAAACCTTGTGATCTTGCAATCTGGCTGACTTTCAGGCCACTTGAGCTTCAGTTTCTCAATTTTCTCGGACCCCTGGCATGTAATTTCTTCGATCTTTGTCCCCTGGAGTCCGTCCCTTGCCCTCGGTAATGCCTGAGCTTTAAATCCATGCTTTTAACATCTTTTCCAGCCCATGCTCGTAAACATACTCTGCATCACAAATACGATTAAATCAGGTCATTAACCGGCATCATGCTTGTAAATCTAGGAAATAATTAGGGTCTAATATGCAGTATTTGACCCTTAACAGCGGGCTGTACCGTGACGTAGGAAGGTCAGAAAAATCTAAAAATTTAGGGAACCTAGAACTCACTGGGCTTGTGGACCATCGCGGACCGCAGACCCAGCGGACACCCAGAAGTGAGATTTGGCACTGACTAAATGCACCCCACCATTGCCAGGACCAAAATCTGGCGCTTGCAAATGAAGCTGAGATACCAGGCTAACCAACCATTGGATCTCTTCCATATTTACGGTAGAGGTCTAATAGATTTTCTTACACCCATCCACCAACTCTGGGACCCGATCGTGAGACGATGACCGTTGATCACAAATCGGACCCGTACGATCAAACCCTAAGTCCGATCGTCCCCAAATTTTGCATGGCCCTTCATCGGGCCATGAAGCATCCATCCTAGAAATTTCATAGCCAGAGGACCACCAGAATCACTCCAATCACCAAAATGGACCCCTCAGGGCCGTTTAAAGATCAGAACCGTCGACTCAAACCCCACAATCGTCCATCCGTTTGTTCCCAAATTTTACACGGGCCCTAACCAGGCCCTAGGGCACCTACCCACCGAATTTGGTGGCCAAAGGAGTGTTAGGGCCACTCCAACTCTAAAAATGAGTCATTGTTGGCTATTTTGGGAATTTGAGGGAACTTAAGGCCAAAGGGCCCAAGTCTAGGGAATAAACCCTATCTCTCATAACTCTCTCTCTCATTTGCTACAACCACCAAGAGAGAAGGATAGTGAAGGAGAGTAAAGAGGAGAAAGAGAGAAGGAGGAGATCCAAGGTGGACCCTAGATCTTCACTAGCTCCCATATATTGCCATGATTAGGTAACCGCTGACAGTGATGCCTCTGTAGATGTTGCTAAACATTTTCAGAAGTATATCTACTAATATTACTGTTTGAATTACTATAAAATCAAAACCAATAGATCCTATAGCCTTGATGGGAAGAAATGATGCATAGCTTTGTATAAATAGATTGTTCCCCATTTCGAATATGGAGAATCAAATACAAGGACATGCAAAGGCTCGCAAATATATTATCATCATCATCCTTTTAGCCTGTGTCCCAGTGCGAGCTATAGCATACAGATGTTGAAAACGAAGAAAGTACAGTTACCTAGTGTTCTCAATGTGAATAAAGAGATTTCATCAGAGATTCTTCCATTACTCTGAATTGGGCTGCATTATTGACATTTCCTGGCAAGGTTCAACAGCTGCCAAAATAAATAAATAAAAATGTAATGCTTTGCAAATTTCCATTATTCTGTTCTCATGCCAAGTCAATAAGGGATGGTTGGTAAAAAACACTTTCATGCTCACACAAACATGTAGGCTACAAGTGTTTGCTTGTATGCATGAAATGCAAACACAAACAATGCAACAACTTTGAAGTCTAAGAAACTCTAGCGATAGACAAAACTCCACCTCAATCTATACTTCTCATCAGTGAGCATTTCTTGCAGAATCTGTAACCAATTAATTTTGCAAATCCTGCACATATCCACAATGCTATAACTGTTAACTGAGCTTCTAGAGAAGGTTATGTATACAATACATCGGTAAATACATTCCTATGAACATATACTAGTTCTTTGGCTATTGTACGGAGATATTACATAAATAAAGTAAACACAGGATTGAAAATATTAGAAAGTAGATAGAAATTTTACATTTGAAGAAGTTAGTCCTTCTTGTGGATGCACTTCTACAGAGGACAAATATAAGGGCCCTCACGTGTGCTAGTGTTGCATACGCGTGTGAGATCCATTCCATTCATAGGGTCTACCCCTTGGTGAAAGTGTCCAAGTATAAAAGTTCGGTCAGTCCACTAATATGGTGAATTAGTGGTGCACTCATGTACCATTGGTTATCATCTTATCAATCTTTTAAGCATCCATTTTCTCAATCGAAGTGTGGCTTACCTAATGAATGGATAAAACTGCATCCATTTTCTCAATATAAGTGTGGCTCGCCTGATGAATGGACAAAACTGATAGTAGGTGATGACGGATTCATCATGACACCAGTGTGTTGAAGGGCTTGGATCACCCACATGTGTTTCAGGTTTTGACTTTCCATGAGACAGTTGTATTGGGGGGTCATTATGGTTTGTTTCATTCATTGATGACTACTCCAAGAAAGTTTGGGTTTACTTAATGAAACGTAAATCCGAAGTTTTCACTATATTCAAACAATGGAAGGCAATGGTGGAAAAACAGTTAGGGCGAAAAATAAAGGTTTTAAGGATTGACAATGGTAGAGAATTTACTTCCACTGAGTTTAATGATTATTGAAAGGATGAAGGGATCATCAGACACAACACAGTGCGCCACACGCCTGAGCAAAACGGTGTGGCCGTGCGAATGAATCGGACTCTATTGGAGAGGCCCCGATGCATGTTAAGTAATGTTGTGTTGGGCAAAGACTTATGGACGGAGGCCGTTAACACAGCTTGCTATTTGGTGAACTGGTCTCCTTCAACGACAATTGAATGTAAAATTTCAGAGGAAGTATGGAGTAGTTATAAGATCGACTACTCAGATTTGCGCATATTTAGTTGCACTAAGCTAAATTGGTACTGGGTCAGCATAGGATTGAACCATATCTAACCTGACCCAACCTAGCCATATAAATTATTAATAGGCTGGGCTAGATGAACACGGGTCAAACCAAACCCAATTGACCCAAGCTGAGTTTGGGTCAGGTTATTAAGGTCCTAAGTTTGGGTTAGGATTGAAAAAAACCAACCTCATTTGTATTCAGGTTGAGCATATTCAGATGAGATTGGGAATAATGAAAACACCAACTTGCCTGAGACACCTACTTAAACCTGAGTGTGGTTGTGCAGGTCAGGTCCATTGGATTGAGCCCAACCGAATTACAATTAAATGGATTTCAAGAATCGGACGAGTTAATGAGTCTCCAAGTCATCTTGGACTCAGTCAGATCTGATCCGGTTCAATACCACAAGTCACCCACCCAAATAACCAGGACCCGAACCCGAGCTATTTCCACCCCTATCTTGAACTGATCAAGGTGGACCTACTGGGCCAAGAACTCTAGAATTTTCATGGCCAGTCATTAACAGCCTTGCTCCTTAATCAGACATGTGGAGTAGATTGGACCTCTTCTTTCTGCTGCGTGCATGGATCCAATTGGCTCGTGGAATGTTATTCTCGTTTTTATCCAATGCCTCTAGGATGGTGGACCCACCATGCTTTCATCCCGGGTTTGGTAATCCATAAATAGGGGCAGACTCATGTGAGGAAGTGACTCGTCCTCCTCACATGCGGCCTTGATTTATAGCTATCCAGACCATCCAAACTGTGGGTCCCATTGTGGATGGAGCCTGTCCATAAAATTATACTGATCAGGCAATCCTGGCCATCCAATTAATGGATCTCAAATGGATGGTTAAAAGTAAAATAGTGCGTGGTGGGATTCAAGGGGAAAATCAATCAGATGGTT
This sequence comes from Magnolia sinica, assembly GCF_029962835.1. NCBI lineage: Eukaryota > Viridiplantae > Streptophyta > Magnoliopsida > Magnoliales > Magnoliaceae > Magnolia > Magnolia sinica. The sequence goes on along the minus strand of NC_080587.1, from coordinate 8,511,231 downwards.
AGTGCTATCTCCTCACTGCAATTTATTTATTTATTTATTTATTTATTTTTATTTTTATTTTTTACTTTGGGTCATGCTCCATCCAAAGTCAGGACAGGGTATATTAACTGTGGGCCACATCTCAAACCCATACTCCCATCTGCTCTCTTTCCCACGTGCTGTGCTAGCTTCTCGTTATTAAGAGACGTATTTGAGCCATAGCTTCAAGGGTTAGGATCGTTCCAACATTGAACTATTTTGAGACAATAGTACAGATCCTTCAGATCAATGATCTGGATCATCAGATCATGGCCCCCATATTTACAAACTCCATGTTACAGAAGGAACCACAAGATCCTTGAGCCAAGGGTAGGTTGGATTCCAGTAGATGATGGGACCCACCTGATACACAACTTGTGTCTTCTGTATGCATGCCAATCGACGTGCATGTGAAAGTGGTGAGAATGGGGTTAGAAAGCCTCTAAGTTGTTAATAAAATAATTAAACAGAGGTAGCAATAGTCACATCTTCAAAGGGTTACATCAAATGGTCCAACCTAAACCATGTATAGAAGAGATTCTCATATGTGCAGGGCTGACAATAGGTCAGGTTCAGGTTGGTTCCACGTACAGAGGCACATGCATGTCCGATGGATGGATTAGATGTAGAGCTGGGCATCTAGTTTAGTCGGGCCTAGCTTGGGCTGACCCGACTTGATCCGGTTTTGAAACAGACCTGACCCGAACTTGACCCGACTCGGTACCAAGTCCAGCATGCCTGACCCGATCCAAGTCCAAGTCTTGCTTGGACTAATCTGGATAGAGTCCAACCTGGTCACAAGTACCAAGTCAGGTTGAGTCGGCACCAAGTTGGGCTGGGTGCAGCAGTTATCCATGGGCTGAAATCGCAACTCAAAACCTAGGTGCACATGCTAGAATTGCAGCCTCTCCATCGGCTACACAACATCTCAGATCTGAAATGTCGAATCTGGGATATTACACACACACACCCAAGTTAGGTTTCAGATTGAGTTGAGTCAGTGTTGAGTTGGATTTCGGGTTGAGTCGAGTTACTGGGTGACCTGAACTCGACTCGCCTTGAGTTCGGATTGGACGAAGTCTACTCGGTTTGGATTGACTCACCCGATCGGTTCGGATCGAGTCTAGTCTAAACAAGTCCGGCGAGTCAAGTCATCTCTAATTAGATGATACGCACGTGCTGCTTTGATACATACATAGTTACTGTTAACATGATTTCTTCATTTATTAGAGAACAAGATCTCTAATACAAGAACTTATTGGATTTCTCAGTTCCATTGAGCAATCCAAACAACAGCCTTGTATAATTGAGATTTGTCGTAGAGAAAGGGATTTCAGGAAAATGGTGTGTTAACTAGAGAATGGCCTCCCTGACGACTTTTATTAGTTTTTGAATATGCAAAGATACGATGATGTCCTGAGGGTGCAAAATAAATACTTCATCTAACAAGATTAATCAAATTTCAAATAACATTCCAATATTGACTCCTCTAAATCAAGGATCCCACTAGATGAGCATATCCCAACCACCAAATTGGTGGACAGATAAAAGTAAAACTGTCAGCAATCCAAATTCAATAGCAGAAATCAGAAAATTAGCATCGTTTAAAACAAAGTGACTTTTGGGCAATTGTCCATCCATGGTTAAATATATAATGTTAGAATGAGAATTTGCTTGTGTAGATTGGTGGACCCCACAGTGAATGGGGGATACCCAAAATTCTTCGCCAGTGGATGTCCTCACTGGTTTTTACGTTACGGACTGTTGGTTGTCCATTTTTTTTTGGATGACTGATTTCATCCGATAAGTTTAGGCCATGGCACATCCTCCTTTCTGGGTATGCTAGCTATTGTTTTAGTGCTGAAGGTGTGTTTGGATGTTCAATGAACTGAACTACAATTCATTTGTCATCATTTTAATTCCTAGCAACAACCAGACCCTTAATTGCATGTAGGACTGAGACATTAGTAATTCCAATTCAGGTTGCTACTCTGTCATTATGAATGGAGTGAGGCTAGCCCACTGTGGTCATTTACTCATTAATAAATGCTGTTCTCGCTATTCAATTCGATTGAACATCCGAAAAAATCTTAATAATCTCATCTTAGAAATGAAGAATCTTATCGGAGCCGCCTATCTGCATTCACTTGAGTAAGACGCTGCCTACGTATATGTGTGGGCACACATTATGAGCAGAGCAGCATGATTTGCAGGTCAGCAGACATTAACAGTGGGACCCACGTATGGACATCCCAGTTCTTGCATGATTGCACCACGTAGGTGCATTTGGAGGATTATTGGTTTGGAAACAGCCTGTCTGCAAGTACTTCCTCTCTTTTCATCTCTGTTTCTGAACTTTCAGAAGTATGCTAAGAAAGTAGACTTTGGCAAGCACTGTTTAGGTCATTCCTGGTGTTGTCTGATGTTCCAGGTATCTGCCTTTTCATGCAACATACAATCCGGAGAAGCAAAAAATGATATTAGTTAGCTGTAAGTTCATTTACATTAAACTTGGAAGCTAGTAATAGAACTGGAGGATGATATACATTAGCAGTTCTTTTCTTCTATTTTCTCTCCTCATACTTCATAATCTTGGTGTTGCTCATCTGTTGGTTATTACTTACGAGAGCTTGACGTAGTGGGTGTGTGGAGAAAAGAGAAGAGATCACCTTATTCTTCTCATAAATAGCCCTTGAATCCTCAAGAAAGAGAATCTGTAAAATGAGAATAAAATTAATATTATTAAATAATGTGTTCCTTACAATGTACTGCTGATCCGTCTCAAAATAAGAAACTTCCCTAAAACAGTTAAAAATATTAAAAATAGTAAAAGGATGTCTAATCCTACTCAAACTTGTAAACAACTCTTAGATGACTACAACTAGGCACTTAAAACCCCAAAAATAGCAGAAAAGGGACATTAAAAGTAGTGACTGTCGGAAGTTATAGTGCATGTCCTTGAGGTCTTGGTATCGATCCCTAGTGGGGGTGTGGCTAACATGGAGTGTGTGTACTGACATGGGTGTGTACTAACAAGCTAACCCCCCACCCCCCCACCCCCCCAAAAAAAAAGGCCTGGCCCTTCATGAGGTCAACTGCAATCTGTTCTACTTCAGAGCTGCTCATCCTTTCTTCCCTTCTCTGTATCCCAAACTTCATAATTTCACCTCCAAATGCATGGATGTTGGTCTTAGCAGTCCTTTCTTTCTTTCTTTTTTCTATGTTGTTTTAGGGGAATTTGTAGAAAAGATTTGTTGTATGAAATGATTTCACACTCAGTGCTGCTATACTACTGGCATTTCTGTTTCCTACGGGAAATGATTTCCAAACTTTGATGAACATACTTGGAAGACCATCTCTTCATCTGCAAAGCAATTGATTTCGAGTCTTCTGACCGCCGATCCTTATAGAAGACCCACTGCACAAGAGGTATATAGCATGGCCATTAGTCCATTCATGTTATATTAGCTACTTATGCTCAAATCTAAAAAGGCATCAATCATACAGGTTGGCCATCTCTTTGTATTATAAGCTGCTCGTATTGTGGGTCCAGACCAATATTAGGATCATCTATTGGTGATGATTTTTTGCAGTGCCTCTGACCCACCATGGAGCCCCCACATAAGAACAAATATGATCAACAAAAGGTGGCCCACATATAATGTTGATTGGTATGAGCAAATGCTGGTTCAAACATTTTTGTATTTCCCATTTAAGTATCAGCATTCTTATGAATTTCTCATCCAAAACTGGATAAAGTCATTGAAAAACTAGCCGAGTTAACTTGATCAAGACCTGGGTTGAGTTAGGGGAGGTAATTTAATATTTCTTTCTAGTAAAAAAACCCAGAAAATCTCAATTGAGTAATCAGCAACCCAAAAAACCAGAGTAAATGACAATCCTTTGAAATTAAAAAAGGCAACCAAGTAGAGTTTCGAGTCAACTAGTACTCAAGCCTTCTCCAATTCTAAGCTGAATTCTGAGTTTTCAAACATTATTCTTATACATGATATAATATACACTGTTATTAACTATTGTAGTATAAAACTTGTCCGGTAAACAGCTTCTACTGCATCCATGGGTGATCGGTGACTCTGCATAGGAGGACCTAATGGACTTGGAGGTTGTTTCACGGCTGCAAAGTTTCAATGCAAGGTGCAAATTCCGTGCTGCAGCAATAGCGAGTGTGTTGAGTAGCATGGTTTTCTTGAGAACGAAGAAGTTGAGGACTCTGTTAGGGTCCCATGATCTTACTCATGAGGAGCTCGAGAAGCTGAGAAAACATTTCAAGAGAATGTGAGTTGCTTCTATACTCTCTCCTCCATTAGTATCTTATGGTCGAAACCAGATGCAAAATGTTATAGAACGAATGCAGATAGAATCTTATGATTCATGATTGGATATTATTGGGATCTAATCCCATGGAAAATGGTAAAGAATTCAACCTGAATCCTATCTATTAAAAAAAAAAAAAAAAAGAGAGAGAAAAGAAAAATCAAACAGTTCACTCAAAGTGAATGTGTATGGATTTATGATGTTAATGTTTTAAAGTTAGTTTTAGGGTCTGCTCATTGAACGAACTTGCAAGAATTCAAAGTATAGAGAAGATGACCAAACTCAATGTGGGAAGTGGGAATACTGTAATTCGTGTTTCGTAGTGATGACCAAATCCTAACTGCAATTCCATGCATTTTAAAGGTCAACTTGGGGTGGTTGGAATTGCTAATATGAACAGAACTACTGTAATTCAGTTCAATTGAGCAATCCAAACAGCAGCTTTCTCTAATTGAGATTTGTTGTAGAGAGAGATTTTGGGAAAATGGCATGTTAATGAGAGAATGACCTCCCTAACCTCTTTTATTAGTAATTGAATAACAAAGATATGGTGCCCAAGGGAGCACTGAAATAACTAAATACTCCCTCTAACAAGATTAATCAAATTGCAAGTAACATTCCAATATTGACTCCCCTAAATCAAGGGGAGCATATCCCAACCGCCAAATTGGTGGACTGATAAAAAGAAAACTGTTAGCAATCTTCTTCTTCTTATTTAATTTTTTTTTTTTTTTTTTTTGAAAGATAGCAATCTAAATTTGATAGGCAAAATCACAAAATTATCATGATGAAAACAATGTGATTTTCGGGCAATTGTCCATCAACAATGAGACTCACAAATTGGAGTCTAGACTGGTGTTCTTTTGTGCAGATCTATTGAGGATGAGTGGCCTTATCTTGTGAAGTTTGACCGACCCATGTTGTAGTCTGGCCCAAAAATTGAAAATAATTTGTTTTACTAATTAATTTTTTGAATGTCTGTTCAATAAATGAGAAGCCTTCAATGCAGATGTGCAAATGGAGACAATGCCACTCTTTCTGAATTTGAACAAGTGCTAAAAGCAATGAACGTGAGCTCGCTTCTCCCCCTTGCTCCACGTGTCTTTGATCTATTCGACAACAACCGTGACAGGACTGTGGACATGAGAGAGATCCTATGTGGCTTCTCAAGCCTCAGAAATTCACATGGAGATGATGCTCTCCAGCTCTGCTTCCAGGTAATTTACTACCGCAAACTACAGACAGGAGGAAACACAGATATTGAAGATTCTTTCGTGGTAGGGACCAATAAATCGAATGGTTTGGATTACTAAACAATGGGCACCACTATTACAAACTAGATCTGAGTGTACTTCCATATCCATGGGTCAAGCCATCAAGGATCGTATAAGTAGTCAAGATACTCTCCAGCAATAATTTATTTTGTTTTTGACAAAATGAGTAAATATATAATGTTGGATTGAGAATTCACCCATTTAGTTTGGTGGGGCCCACGGTTTATGGGAGATAACCCAAAAAATCTTCGCCATTGGATGTCCTGACTATTCTGTATGTTGCGGACTGTTGGTTGTAATTATCCATTTTTATTGGATGGCTGATTTCATCTGATAGGGGATATATTAGGCCATGGCACATCCCATGATGGGGCCTTCTGGATAGTCTCATAGGATATTGAGAGGTCCACTGCCTGTACCATTGATGGGTAAGAGAAAACTAGGCAACTATTTTGATCACATATTGTATATATTGCTTCTCTTATTCAAATCAGAATTCAAAATGCTTATCAACATAATTTAAAACATTTTTAATAATTTCAAACAGCTGCATTTGCTACGTATAAACTCTATTTTGATCATTTTCTGGAACAGCCTAATACACAATTTGTTTCTCATGCCTATGTCTTCCAAGGAACTGTGTATTCATCAAGTGAAAGGAAATTATCTTTTCATATCTCGAATTTCTATACTACATAAAATTTTGAGCTTAACATGTGTGCATTTTATGTTCCCATCAGATGAATGATACAGGCAGGTCAGGATGCATCATGAAGGAAGAAGTAGCGTCAATGCTTAGAGTAAATATCTCTCACCCTTCCTTTGAAGCCTGCAGAGTTTCAAGAAATGCTAAAGCAGTACAAAGGTGCAAGATACGTCCATTGATCTGATGGGGGCCACCTTGAAGATGCCCTGGCCCAAAAATCACAACGATCCACTTACTAGGGGAGCCATACATGTTGATCCATGTTCAACATTTGTGTGTCTCACCTGATATGCAGACCAACCAGAATTTTGGTACATGGTGTGTTCATGGCATTCCCCACCTAATGAACAGCCTGGATCTTGTACATGTGCGACCTGGATCTCCGCCTTTCCAGTCTGCCTGCACATGAATCACCTTAGCATTTCTCTGTAGTTTAACGTTGGATATGGTAGAAAACATCTGCTAACTGAAATCCATATAGGCCTTGCCAGAAGATTGCCTTCCAGCTGACATAACAGAACCTGGGAAGCTTGATGAGATTTTCGATCGGATGGTTGCCAATAGTGATGGAAAGGTCACGTTCGAGGAGTTCAAAGCTGCCATGAAGAGAGACAGTTCCCTCCAAGATGTAGTCCTCTCTTCCTTGCGGCCAATCTAGTTCATCAGTTTCGAAGATTTTGATCAACAATATGCTTCTCTTTCTTTTGATTATTGTTATTCACAGTTATTAGATTTGCAAAAGATTATACACAAATGAGAAGGCTTTGTCCTTGGCCAGTTTCATGATGTCTGGTCTGGAATTGTGGGAAGTGAAAACAACAGCTACTCATGTTTCTCTTCACGCATGCCAATGTGGCATGTATTTCTTTTGTGGGCTCCACCACGAATGTTTCGTGACCTAGGAGTAGGCATGTTGAGTCATCAGGGGCAGGGCATGTGTATCAATTCGAGCTTTTAGAGCAAGTAGTTAATTGTCTTACATCAATAAGTAACTATGATGGCCCCACCAAATGGATGGTTGAAATTGTTGACTGAAGCCATTTATTTATAAACAATCTTGACTGTCCATTTTATTTACTATTGGTCATTTGGTTAGAATTGCTGTATCATTGTCATTTTTAAATGTTGTTGGGTGTGATTTTAAATGGTTCCTGATGCAGGACAATTGACCATTTGCTCTGAAAGCTCGAACTGATAGAGCATGGCGAATCAATCCCTTTATCTCATAACCCAGGCCCCACATCTCATGGGTTAGGATCTCAGCTGAACCCAACGTTGGGCCCCACTTCACATAGGTTCCGCTTCAGACGAGCCACCTACCTCACACGGGCCACCCACCCTGAGTGTGCCCCTGCATCCCATAGGCCTCCCCACTCAAGCCTGCTATGAAAATGCCCCTGCATTAGTTCCTATGAATAGTGTGTTGGACGGAATGCATAATCTATGTTGATTGATTGGACTATCCTAGTCTTATAACTAGGAGCACTATCAAGTATCGTGCAATGGACTGTTTGCTCTATACAAAAAGGAGAGATGTGAACCCCATATCTCCATTACTCACTGTTTCATATCTCCACTGCCCACTGTGGTCTGGTTGGAAAGATGATGCACTGAAGGAATAGCCTCACAACAGTCGCTCCATCAGTGCAGTTTGCTGTGGGTATGAGTTTCACCTCCTGGCATTCCATACCCACACTAATCATAAAGCTCACATAAAACTGGGACATTACCCACCAAGCCTATCTTAACTGCCATCAGCATACCATCTTGCAGAGCCATATCTCAGCTACCTAACCCAAGTTATTATTTTTCCATAGTTCAGCTATGCTGTTTGTACAAGTTCCCATGGTGCCATATTCACAAATTTAACTATTACTTCCATCCTAGTCAAATTGGTATGTCCATATCTATAGATTTGGAAGAAAAATAAAAAAGTTTATGGAAAGATAAACATCATCTGATTCACGTACAAATTACCCATGGTCTACATTCACATTTGGCTTAATTTAACATTTGTAAACATCAACTCCATGGAAAAGAAAGATTACAAATTCAATGTCATTGACAAGTCAGGTGCCTGAAAAACAATCAGTGCTCTCTAACCCTCCATTTATAACCGACAGAAGAATATCATGAACTAGCAGCAGCTCGCCACTCGCATTTATTGCCACTTATGTGGTAAGGTTTGTAGCATTGGTGTGTCTTTCAACTTGATATGGATATGTTAGCTCTCCGAAAGTATCTATGGATCATAGACTATGTACTCAACTTCCCAAAGGACATAGGTGAGACGCTAGTGTTCGAGTTGTCGGTATCGCTACAAGTTTCGCTGGGCAGAGATAAAGATATAATATCGTTATCGCCGATAATATCGCCGATAACCGGAAATGCAGGGAAAATGGTGGAAACATGGAGAAAATGGTGGAATTTTTCAGTGGAACTTCAGGACATGCCTGAATACACATATTTGCATATTGAGTAATAAAAATATTACAAAAAGAATGCATTAAATGATAAATTTCCATTTAATAGGGGCCAAAAGGATGTCCAAAGCTCAAGTGGACCACATGATGGATGGATTGGATCTCATCTTAATTTGCCATGCTGGTACATATAGTGCCATTTGAGCTCCTTAATGTACACAAATTACAGATGGAAGTGCATAAATCCAGTTGATCTTAACTGTTTGATTTTGCCCGTTGAATTTGTACTTTTGTCCAATTTTCAAATTTTATTTTATTTTTCTTTTAGCTTGTAATTGTATGGTGTCCCATGATTCGGTGATCCAAACTGTTTATATGATGGGCCTTAGCTCCGATGCTTCATGCACCAAAACTCTCCCACATCAAAATTTATGTGAACCCCAAAAAGGTATCAATGGTAGGGCGTTCAATCCTCCATTGCTTTTTGCAGTGTGGTCCACTTGATTTTCGAATCTGTCTTATTTTTCAGATCAAGACTTAGGAAGAGCTCACCAAGTGGAAGGACGGTTTGGATATAACTCATACCTCATGATTGGACCACAGAACTTGGTGACGTCAACGCCCTGGTTTGTGTTACACCAGCCAATTCACTTCGGAAGCGGATTGCGTACCGAGTAACTTAGTACGCTAGGCATACTGAATAAACTCTGTGGGGCCCACCGTCATTCATGCACGGTATCAACGCTGTCCATCTGTTTTATCATATAAATTTATATCTTTAAAACATATATTAAGAATATCCAAATCTCAAGTGGGACACACCATCCGAAACAGTGTGAATTGAATTCTACCGTTGAAAAGTTCTTCATGGCTACATAAGTTTTACATAAAGATGATATTTGTGTTTTCCTTTCATCCATATAATTTTGATGTTATTAACGGTTTGGATGAAAAATAAACATCATTGAGAGCCTCAAAAAGGTTTTAACAGTGGAAATCAATACTTCCACTGTTTCCTGTGGCATGGTCCACTTGAGCTTTTGATATACTTCAATTTTGGCCTCAACCCCTAAAATGATATGTAAAAATGTATGGACGGTGTGGATAAACCATATGAATTCACAGTGGGCCCAACAGAGTTTACTCAGTACCATAAGAGGGTACTAAGTAACTCAATACGCAATCCACTTTCATCCGAGTCCGGGATATCACCGTATCCCACGCGCGGAGGATCTGATGGCCACTGAAAGGCCACCGTGATGTAAGAAATTTATCCGCACCGTTCATTCATTTCTTCATATTATTTTAAAACATTATGCAACAAATATATAATATCTAAATCTCAAATGGGCCACACGGTGGTAATTAAATTAAAACCATTGAAAAATTCTTAGGGGCCACAGAAATTTTAGAACAAGATTATATTTGTTTTTTTCTCTCCATCCAAGTGTATATTATCATATTAAAGGGTTATGTAAAAAATAAAATAAAATACTGTGGGCCCTAGGAAGGTTTCAATGGTGGGCATCCTTAGTATCATTGCTTCCTATGGTGTGGTCCACTTGAGCCTTTATTATAATTTATTTTTGGTCTAATATTCTAGAATGATATGAAAAGATGGACGGACGGTGTGGATAAGATTCATACATCACGGTGATCCCTCAGTGGCCCTTAGATCTTCCCCCTGCACCCAACTCCGAACGGACCGGGTGGTACTTTCATCCGCGCGCCCATCCGCTGAAACAGATTGGCTACTGCCACTGGCAGATGGCTGGTGGTCGGTGCTCTGTGGGCCCCACCACGATTTATGTGTTTCATCCATACCGTCTATCTATTTTTATAGATCATTTTATGACATGAGAAAAAAAAATGAGGTATATACTAATATCAATTGGACCACATTATAGGAAACAATGTTGAATGAACTTAGACCATTAAAAGCTTTTTGGCGGCCATAAAAGTTTTGGATCAAGCTGATCTTTGTTTTTTCCCTTCATCTAGGTCTGTATGGCCTAATTAACAGATTGGATGTCAAATAAACAGTACAGTGGGCCTTAGTAGGATTTAAATGGTGGATATCCAATCACTATTATTTTCTTGTGGTGTGGTCCACCTGCGATTCGTATCCCTCTAGAATTTGGGATAAAGCCCTAAAATGATCCATAAAAATGGAAGAACAGAATGGATAAAGTACATACATCATGGTGGGGCCTAGAAAGGTTTCAACGGTTGAAATCATTATACCCACCATTTCGTATGGTATGATCCACTTGATCTTTGGATTTGCTTCAATTTTGGGTTCAACCCCTTAAAGTGGATGGAAAAACAGATGGACGGTGTAGATAGACCACATACATCCAAGGTGGGCCCAACTGAGTTTAGTCGGTACGATAAGAGCGTACTCGGTAACCGATTTCCCACGAAAACCTTATAAAACGCCGGTGCGACTACGAAAGGGTTTTTCGCTGGAGGGAAAAACCAAAAAAAAAAACCCTAAAGAGGGTTTTGCGGGGAGACGATGAGATGCGAAGGGTTTTGCAGGAGATTTCAAATCTCTAAATCTGTACCAACTCTGTCGATCGAGATTCGAGAAGATCCTCCTGTTCCGACTTCCGATTAACCAGGTACGTAAATCACTCTCATTTTTTTCTCCAATTTTTACGTATTCACACAATTTCAGCCCCGATATTTCGATTTTTCTTCCGATTTATTCACACAGCCCCGATAATATCGCCCGTATTTCGATAATATCGCCCATATAAAAAAATCGCCGATATTTCACCGATATTTCGCCGACAACTAGGAGAGAAACGAAAAAAGGGGTTTTCGGTGTCGCAGGGCTGGCGACACCGATAATATCGTCGATATTATCGACTTTTCGCCGACAATTCGAACACTGACACATCCACAAAGACATGTCCATAAGATGGATGCTCGCCAAGGATATCCAATAGGCCTGTCGAACATATATAACAAGCACTTTATTTTGGTTACTGCTCACATTGCGTGTGGGCAACATTGTCATACAAATGTAAACAGGGAAGCTAATGTGCTTCTTGCACTATAAACAGGGGAACCTTGCCTCCTCTTTTTTTTTTGGGCATAAATATAACAAATGAGTGAACAACTTCTTGTTACCTTTTGGTTTAACAGGTAAATGTTCTCTGCTGAGTTCCACACATGTTTCCCTTCTCGCTTCCTGATCTAAGGCTCACCTTGCTTGATATAGAAACACCTAGCAAACATTTATTTGTATTATTTTTCAAAAGCAGCCCATACAATGAATACAATTAGATGAACGCTGCTAGAGGTACACAGGAGCAGTGGATGACAGGTAAATGCACACTATGCTAATGCTCAAGCCCAAAAATCACATTGGTCTACCCAATGGGCGGCCCACATTTGTATGAGAAAAATGGATGATCAATCATATGGTTAGTAATGTCTGATTACTTGGTGCATAAACATCGGTCCAAAGAAACTTGTAACAATTTAAAAAGTGATCCAGACAACCATCAACCCTATGGGGCCCATCAAAGTTGGGCGATGAGAACATCTTGCTAGCTAGCTGGATGGCACCACTCAACTCCTAAAATTTCCAACATCAGCCTTAGATTGCTACACGCTTTTGCTGATCGGTGCGCAAAACAGATGGATGGACTTATCACCACATGCATGTTGTGTACCAGAGTAGGGGGCTTGTATGTTACTACCCTTCATAAAGATGCATCGTGTAAATCGTATGGCTGTGTTTGTTTGACACCTAAAAATGAGTTATCTCATTTCTCTTAACAGTAATTATGTATTAGAGATATTGATATCTAATGCATAGTTGCTATTAACATGAAGTAATTATGTATCAGAGAACAAGATCTCTAAAATCTAATGCATAATTACTGATAATTAAAATGAAATGAACTAATTTTTAGTCGTCTACCAAATAAGGCCCCAGGTTCTACAAACATATGCCTGTAAATGGAACAAACGTCCTGTTTGGGTGTGATTAATCTGGGAAAAGGTTTCATAAAAATTAAAAAAAAAAAAATGATCAATGGGTGTGATTAATCTGGGAAAAAGTTACTTGTAATATATACAAGTCTGATGTGGAGGGAATGGGCATACCAAAATTGGTATTGAGACTTAACCTGGGATCCACTAAATTCTTGAGAGCTGTAATCTGGCATCAGCCCACTAAACTCGTTATTCTTGTTGGAGCTATTAGGCATCGGCAAATTTCAAAGTACATGTATGAAAAACAACGTTAAGCAGAGAGATCCACAATAAATAAATAAATAAAAGTAAATACAATGGCCAATCAATTACTTAACATAAACATAGCTCATGAAACTCATATGATTACTTGTAACAACCATAACAGTCAGACTACATATATTTTTTACATGCATTCTAAAATAAATACAATCTCTCTTTCTTCCTCTACTTAAACATCCATTTATACTGTACCCCTCTAAACTCAACACAAGGATAGAATTAAAAACAGCTAGTAAAGTGACCGTTGCTTCCTGAAACCTACTCGTGAAGAACAACAGCTGATAAACTTGCAAGCAATGAAGAACATCCATGCTCGATCTGAAGAATCCCTTTTGAACATGGGATTGCCCGCCGTTGACATAGAATTTGAGAGGCCTATTGCTTCATTTTCGATTTGGAGCCTGCCATTATGTCAGAGGATCTACTGCTTGATTGGGCCTGCATGGCTCATGGGTGGATCATCTGGTATGTCAATCTTATAAGCCCATGGCCACAGGGAACCGTATAAATATCGCATCAATTGGACAATCCTATCCGTCTGAGTAAGTGCCTTCAAGCAAATGGGTGATGACAAAAATCAGCCATTTTTGTACAAACTGTATAAATATCACATTTAGCAGAGAAAATTGGGCAGCTAGGATTCTCCTATCCGCATGTTTTTTGTACAAACACCCACAAAAAGTTGGTGTGTGTAGATGCTGGTCTTCATAATCTTACTATGCAACTGAAATCAGGTAGCACAGATTCTCCATCTTCTGTACAATCACCCAGAACGGTAGGGGCGAGCAGATGGGTGGTGGTCTTGATCATTTGTCCATGCAGTCTTGTGGGCCACATCCATGAATGGACTAAGCCACAGAGCCTCAATTGCAAAGTAGACAACCTTTTCTCTTGCATCCCCCTTTCCCTCAAATACTTGAACATGGAAGGGATGAAAGGTACCAGGTCTGACTTCTCTAATCCAAGCAGTTGTATTGGATGGAAGTTTGGTCCAATCCGTTCATAGAATGGTATTTGTTGGAAGGTGCAAAATTGTAGCCAGGTTAGCGATGGGAAGATTGGAGATCACGATTTGACCTATATCTGAAACTTCAAGCATGCGGCATCTCTGCAACATAACAGTAACTTTGGATTAAATATTTTACCCCAAACCATGAATGAATTAGTCACTATTCATGTAAACTAAGAAAACCATGCATGTACCATTGAGCCATCGAAAAGTTGAGATCTTCACTAGCTCCCATATATTGCCATGATTAGTTAACTGCCAACAGTGATGTCTCTGTAGATGTTGCTAGACATTTCAGAACTATTTCTACTAATATTACCATTTGAGTGTTGTCAGAAGCCTTCAATCCAATTTTTTGGGTTGCTTGACTGGTCATGGCCCATGCTCGACCGGTCGAGGGAGTTGCTCGACTAGTTGAGCACTGCTCGATTCAAAGTCCAGCGAGCATCTGTTTTTTGGGTTTCGAGGTGCTCGACCGATCGTGGCCCATGCTCAACTGGTCAAGGGATCCTCTCGACCGGTTGAGCAGTCTGCACGACCAGTCGAGGCTACGCAGATTCGTTTCCGGATTTGATGTGGAATGTGGAAATTTGAGTCGGTTTTCACAAGGGTACGAAAGGGAAGCAGCCTAAACTATAAATAGGTGTCCCTAGGGCTTTTCTAAGGTATGGAAAATAATTCTAAGGCTTCCTAAAGGTATTCTAAAGGATTCTAGGGTTATCAAAAGGTGTAGCAAGGGTGAGATTCGAGGTTGTTCGAATCGGGTAAGTCCTCTCTCTTTGTAATTTCTATTTTCATAGTGGAGATCTGTCACTTTGTGCCGTGGTTTTTTCCCGCAAGGGTTTTCCACGTTAAATCTTTGTGTTCTCTTGTGTGTGCTTGGTGCCATTGGATTGCTATCCTAGATCTAGATCTGTGTGATTCCGCAGGCCAAAATCCCAACAAGTGGTATCAGAGCAATCGTTGGGGCACAGATCTGAATCTGAGGGATTAGTAATAATGGGAAGCACTAGGTATGATATTAAGGAATACTCAGGGAAAAATAATTTTGAGTTATGGAAGATCAAGATGATAAGTTCCTTAATCAAGCAAGGCGAAGATGGTGCTCTTGAGGAGCGGAAGTCTACTATGACTGATAATGATTGGAATACTCTTGATAAGAAGGCTTTATCATCGATCCGTTTATGTCTCACGGATGAGGTTCTCTACAACGTCATGAGGGAGAAAACTGTGGCTAAGTTATGGGCGAAGTTAGAGGATGTCTATGCGAAAAAATCCTCTGAAAATCGTCTGCACTTGAAGCGCCAATGGTATAACTTCAAGATGACAGAGGGTGGAGATCTGGAGGCTCACATCAACAACTTTAATAAATGTTGGACGTAGGCCAGTGGGGCCCACGATGAGCAATCACTAGTGGGTGGGTCCCACATGTTTAGGCTTTCTCCGGCCTTTTCCATTCAGTTGAGATTTCAAATTGAACTTTGAATTTAAAATATGATAAGAGATAGGGATTTGGCCGGATAATATGGTTTCATCCTATCTCACCCGATCTCTCCCTCCTTTCCTATAAAAAGGGATGCGCTCTCTCTCGCATTCATGATATACGATAAACTGAGAGTATACAGAGAGATACAGTGAGCACTATAGTCTGTCCATTTTAGCTTGTCCTCTTGAGGAGCAGAACTCCCACTCTCCTGAGATACATCGGGTATTTCAAAAAGTTCTATTGGAACCTTTTGCTTCATTCAGCTTGGGTATCTATCTTCAACGAAGGTCACGTCTCGGGATTCTATTTCAATCCATCGTCCATGGCCCTCATAAACTAGAATGTATCCTTTTGAATGCATAGGGTACCTAATGAACACACATTCAATGGTTTTACTATCAAGTTTACCTCTATGTTGAGTAGGTAGCAAAACATATCCCAAAGATCCCCAAGGGCGTAGGTTAGCTAAAGAAGAAGGCCTCCCAGACCACATCTCATATGGAGTCTTAGGAATGGATTTGGATGGGACTCTATAAAGGACGTAGACGGCTGTTAACAGTGCGTCTCTCCAGAATATGGTAAAGAGATTGGCTTGTGCCATCATCGATCTAACCATGTCTAATAGTGTCCTATTCCTTCTCTCTGCACACCGTTTTGTTATGGAGTGTAAGCCATTGTGTACTGCCGAACAATTCTAATGTTTTCACAATCTGATTTAAACGTTTCAGATGTATACTCGCCACCTCTATCAGATCGAAGGATTTTAATCTTTTTCTCAAGCTGATTTTCCACCTCAGCTTTATATTTAAGAAAACAATCAAAAGCCTCAAATTTGTGTGAGATGAGATACACATCCATAGCGCGAGTAATCGTCAATGAAAGTGACAAAGTATTGACATCCGTTTCTAACATGTACATTAAACAGATATCTGAATGAATTATCTCTAGTGTGCCCTTAGACCTAGCCGCTTTGGGAAATGGTTTCTTCGATGTCTTCCCGGACACACAATGTTCACAAAATGGCAAATCAACTTTAAATAAGGAGACTAACAGACTAGAACGTACTAGTCTTGTCATACGATGCTTTCCGATGTGACCTAACCTCGCGTGCCATTTTTAAGATTCAAATATTACATTTTTATTCGACATATCAGATAAAGCAAGAGGGGGCATTATCACAATTTACGTCTAGAATAAATAAATCTGAAATTAAATTTTTCCATGCAAAAATGAGGTTATTCTGTCTCAAAGAAACTCTAGTCCCGGAAAATCGAATATCAAAACCATCAAATAATAACCTAGAAACAGAAATTAAATTCCGACGCATCCCCGGTGCAAAAAGAGTATCACGAAGGATTATTGTTTGCCCTATGCGCGTACGGAGATGGAGAACGCCAATCCCTAGTACGTCTTCAACAGCGTTATTGCCCATGTACAGCTTGTAACTTCCTTTGGCTACAGGCTGGAATTCCTTGAGTTCTCGACGACTCTGTGTCACGTGCTTTGTTGCGCCTGAATCCAAAATCCACTCGTTAGATATAGTATCAACGGAAAGGATTTCAGAACAAACGCCTACATACAAAATATCTTGTGACTGAGAAATTACCGTCTTTTTGTGGGCACACTGCCGAGCATAATGGCCAGAATTTCCACAGACAAAGCAGATTATTTGTCTTTTTCTGCTTCTTCTATCCATTCCCCTTCTTGAGATTTGGAGGAGGTGTTGTGGTCTTCTGTTCTTGATTATTCTTCTTCGCCTTCTTGCGAGCTTTGAACCGTTTATTGTTAGCTTTTCGCCTATGAGTCTATGCTACAAAGGCCTTGTCCGAACCTGGCTGAATTGCATTCATTTCAATCTCACGTACCAAGTGGCTACAAAAGTCTCTAAACGTAGTGATAGAATCAGTATGGTTCAGAATTCTTTTGATTTGGGCCCAAGATTCAGGCAAGGAACGGTGCATGGCTATAATCTTCTGATTTTCAGTCAATTTGCACTCAACATTCCTAAGGGCACCTATCATTTGCTCCATCTTACGAATATGATCTTTGATGGGGCAGCCAACAGGCATCCTGTACTCCTGGAATTCTAATTCTATTGCCCTAACTCTCGCATCTGACTTCTGTGCGTAGGCATCTGTCAATGCTTCCCAGATTCCCTTAGCGGTTTCATGCACTTCATACGTAGGTATGAGTTCTTTGTGCATAGTGCTAAGAAGGACATTACGGGCTGAACGATTTTGTTTTCGCCACTTATTATAGCGAGTCATCGCAACCCTATGTTCTTGTAAATTTCCGTTTTCAGTTAGGATGGATTCCTTTTGAACTACATCGAGTGTGTGAGATATGTCGTCCTCGTCCAAAAGGCATCACACCGCGCAGGACCAGTCTTCGTAGTTGTTGCCATCGAAATATTGTCCTTTCAGTTGTTCAATGATTAACGCTTTGGTGGTCATCTCTACATTGCATGAGTATCACTACTTAGATATGATCTAGGGTATTGACACTAATCATCAGCATTTCTACGCGTTATATAAAATTTCAAAGTATAAAAGCAGTTAACACATCTTAATGAGATCTGAAAGTCCACATACCCGAATGGGCGGTGTAGAACAATCAAGTTCTCTAATTAAGATGAGATTTAATGCTTTTATAAGAATAAATTTATATAACGTGCAACCTTCCATTACATGGTTGCATGCATCATTTGGTGGAGGAGAATAAACTCCCACTCAGGTTATGCACAACCTTTATTTGTGTATAGGGAGTATCTAAGTACTAAGTTTTTCTATATTTTTCAGTGAAAAATAAGGGGGCTTAGATCTAAACACATCAAGCCGAATATTTTCATGCATATTAACATCATCATCAGAAAGGAAAAATTAAGTGCTTAGATATAAAGAGAGTACAATCTTCACTTGTGATCATGACTATTAGTGATGGATCCGATCATTATCGATAATGATCATTGTTGATGATGGATCCTTTCATCAACATTGATCATCATGGTTGATGATCGTTTCGTTCACTAATGAGCAATAGATCAACAGTGAAGAAGATATTATAAAGGAAACTATATTTTTGATACGAATCCATCATCCTTCAACAGATCTACACATGTGAAATTAGCAAAACTAAAAACATAGTTGCTGCACATGTACATCAGCCAATCACGTGTACATCAACCAACACATGCAACCAACACGTGCACTGCAGCTTTACAGATGTACATTATACTATCAGCCAACACGTGAGATGTACATGAGCCAATCTGCTTCACACAGCAGCTAAGCATTTGAATTTGAGAGGCACTAGTAACATATGTGATATACACGTGTATATCATACGACATGTTAACACATGTGTACACTTGCACACGTGAGATGAAGATGCTCCTATAGTTCACCAGGACAGTGGGAGGACATCTCAGCAGGCTCCTGAGTTACGTCGAAGCGAAAGAGGATTGATTCCCCGAAGATACTTCGATATTGAGGGGCAAACATTCTCTTGCGTTGCAGTTGATGATGATGAACCTGATTCATATCAGGATGCATTATTATCTTCTAACTCGGCCGATTGGGTAAATGCTATGGACGAAGAGATCGCTTCCATGGAGAAGAATAAAGTCTGGGAACTTGTTGATCTGCCTTCCAATCGCAAAGCGATAGATAATAAATGGGTACTTAAGATCAAAAGAAAGAAAGATGGTACAGTGGACAAGTATAAAGCACGATTAGTTGCTAAAGGTTTTACACAACAAGAAGGCATTGATTACGAGGAGACCTTTTCACCTGTTGCAAAGTTCTCCTCAATCCGCATGATCTTGTCCATTGTCGCAAGTTTAAACTTAGAGTTATATCAGATGGATGTAAAGACCGCATTCTTAAATGGTGACTTAGATGAAGAGATATACATGCAACAGCCCATGGGTTATGTGGACAAAAAGCATCCAAAGAAAGTCTGCAAGTTGTTAAAATCTATCTATGGGCTAAAGCAATCTTCAAGACAGTGGTACATGAGGTTCCACTTAGCCATCACCACTTTTGGAATCACCATGAGTGAAGAAGATCATTGTGTATACATGAAACGGTCTGGAAGATCTTTTCTGATACTATCTCTATATGTAGACGATATCTTATTAGTTGGTAATGACATGCAATTGTTGATATTGACTAAAGATTGGCTATTCTCGAACTTTGAGATGAAAGACCTCGGTGAAACCTACTTTATTCTTGGGATAAAAATCATCAGGGATTGCCCTAAGAAATTTTTAGGCTTGTCTCAAGCAACCTATATACAAAAGATCTTAGAGCGGTTCAGGATGAAAAATTCAAAAGCTGTTGAAACCCCTATGGATAAAGCTACCAAGCTAGACAGGAAATCGTGTCCCCAGACTGAAGCCGAGAAATTGGCTATGTCCTCAGTACCTTATGCAAGCGCAGTAGGGAGCTTAATGTATGCTATGCTTTGCACCAGACCGGATATTAGCTATGCAGTTGGTATAGTCAGTCGTTATCAGAGTAACCCGGGACAGTCTCATTGGCAAGCCGTCAAACGTATATTCTGCTATCTTAGAGGAACAAAAGACCTAATGTTGTGTTATGAAGGAACAAGCCTCGAGCTCAAAGGATATTCTGATGCTGCTTAGGGTAATGACGCCGACGAGGGAAAGTTTACTTCAGGATATGTATTCTTACTCGGAGGAGTAGCTATCTCATGGTCAAGTAAGAAACAGACATCCACAACTCTTTCAACTATGGAGGCCGAGTACATTGCATGTTGTACTGCAGTTCAGGAGTGTGTATGGGTTCGCAGATTTCTATTGAGTCTTGGTGTTGTATTGAGTGTTAGTCAGCCTATATCGCTGAAGATAGACAATACTTCTGTCATTGACTTGGCAAAGGACCCTAAACACCACAAGAAATCTAAGCACATTGAGATCAAGTATCATTACGTCCGTGATCAAGTGAGAGATAAGAAGGTCGCCCTCAGCTACATTCCTACTAAGGAGATGATGGCTGATCCCATGACGAAACTTATAGCTAGAGATCTATTTCAGGCTCACTTCAGGCAGATGGGATTGAGGAAAGCTTGACTGATGTACTTGTTTTGTAGTACCTTTGATCTTTCATTAATGAATATTATATTCCTTTTTATTCAGTATTGAACATTAATATAACTAGATATGAAGATCACAGCATTTACCTTGAAATCATGTAGGATTTCTATTTTTTTTTGTCGGCAGGCCGGTCACCCACTCGCACGGGTTGACCAACCTTGAATGTACAAGAGAGGTACATTTGAGGCTATGTTTATACATTGAGGTATGAACTTCCCTTTATTGTGAATAATAAAGGATGAGGATATGAGTGAGTCGTATCCGCCTACAATCTTATAAAGATTGAAGATGAGACTGATAAAGTCAAATAACATAATCGCACTATTCCGTTACATGCGATCAATGTTATGGCCTGAAATTAAAGCCAGGTTATGAGGTTATGAGATGAGTCGTACTTTATGTAGAATGACCTACGTATTGTAGACCTGACATTCACCTAGTATTGTCTACTTTACGACGTGGATTGTAGCCATGTGCTGGGACCTATTACCTACAGATTGCTTTGATTCGATCTAATCATTGCAACGTGCGAGTAGTCAATCCCGTAGGTGACTCTTTGTGTCCTTAGCTACCCTCCTCTTGTGTATATGAGGATAAGATTGAGTGTTGCTACTTTAGTGTACTATGACGAAAGGTCCTTGATTGGCCAGACTCAGTTATGCTAGGAAAGCAGCTTGATTAATTCCAAAT
Organism: Magnolia sinica; assembly: GCF_029962835.1. Lineage (NCBI taxonomy): Eukaryota > Viridiplantae > Streptophyta > Magnoliopsida > Magnoliales > Magnoliaceae > Magnolia > Magnolia sinica. Next base: position 8,489,902 of record NC_080587.1, on the reverse strand, counting down.
TACACATCTACGTGGGGAAGATCTCGTGACAGCTACACCAAGTTTCTAGAACTATAAATACGCACTTGAAGACTTATCCGCTGGCAGTATCGAGTTGTTTTTATTAGACTTTTGCAAACAGTATTTTTCTTAAAAAGCATATATATATATATGTATGTATGTATGTATGTATAAATATTGCTTTGAATTGGTTTTAGTCGAAGTTTGTGAAAAATCAAGTTTTCAGAACAACTCGATAAGTTGGATAAGTGCGTATGTTGGCCGAGTACTCCAGGTCGGGAGTTAACTCCATCCGGTGTGGTCATGTGGACTAGGACAGGCATTGCAAAGCTTGGGTTATTGAATACTAGTCAGGTGGTCACTTAGTACTTAAGCACCTGTGAGAAGATTATGGTGATCCAGCTGGTCCCACGCCTCTGATTCTTTTGATCGCGATGTTTGATCTTTGATTGTTATTAGGCGAGTTAAATGGATAAATTTTTTGTGCCTATCCCACAGTGTGATTGAGTGGGAGATGTTGGACGTAGGCCAGTGAGGCCCACTGGTGAGCAATCACTAGTGGGTGGGTCCCACATGTTTAGGCTTTCTCCGGCCTTTTCCATTCGGTTGAGATTTCAAATTCAACTTTGAATTTGAAATATGATAAGAGATAGGGATTTGACCGGATAATATGGTTTCATCCTATCTCATCCGATCTCTCCCTCCTTTCCTATAAAAAGGGATGCGCTCTCTCTCGCATTCATGATATACGATAAACCGAGAGTATACAGAGAGATACAGTGAGCACTATAGTCTGTCCATTTTAGCTTGTCCTTGAGACGATCTGATCCATAGATCGCAATCCGGGGCCACTATATACCGTAGGATCAGAGGTGTGAATAGTTCCATCTGCTCCAGTAGTAGATAGGCGGGCCGTTGAAGCACCGTTCTTCTGCTTTGTGAGGGTTCCAAACTTCGTGTAGACTGTCAGATCTTGAGGGCTCACCTTCCGCGCTTCCCAACAATAAATTGGTTTGCAAATTGCTGGATATGGAGGAAGTGATGAAAGATGAAGAACAAGTATATATGTTGCTGAATTCTCTTTCGGCGTCTTATGAGTCATTCAAGGACACAATGTGCTCAGCGAATAAAACCCTGAGTGTCGACACCGTTATCTCGGCCCTTCAAGGGAAGGCTATGAGAAAGCTTAATGTCGACATGGGGATATCTTCTGATGCACTGCTTACAAGGGGTAGGAATTCTGAACAAGGTACAGGTTCTAGGTCCAAATCCAAGGGCAAGGGCAAAGGAAAGGTAAAGTGCTGGAATTGTGGGAAGGAAGGACATGTGAAGAAGGATTGTGAAAATCCTAAATCGAAGAGAGAAGATTCTGAGGCTTCATACAGGGAGGCCAATGCTGCCACGTCAGATGGATCGAATAGATGTGATAGTGATGTTTTGTCTGTGTTTACTATCAGGCGGCCATACGATGATCGTAAGGACGAGTGGATGCTAGACACAGGGGCATCTTTTCACATGACTCCTCATCAGAGTTGGTTCACCAGCTACAAGGAGTGCGATGGTGGACAGGTATTTATGGGCAATGGCTTTGCCTGTAATATTGTGGCTGTTGGTTCTGTGTGCATCAAGATGGTTGATGGGGTGGAGCGTACCCTGATTGATGTTAGGCATGTTCCTGATTTGAAGCAGAATCTGATTTCTCTTGGTGTACTTAAGGTAAAAGGATGCAAGTATACAGGTATTGATGATGCTCTTAAGGTATTTAAGGGGGCACGGGTAATCATGAAAGCACAACGACTCGATAACTTGTACAGGTTGATCGGAAGCACTTCAAAAGGTGGAGCTGCAGTGGATGTAACGGATTCCACCTCTGCACGTGTGTGGCATGTTAGGCATGGCCACATGAACGGGCATGGCAGGAAGGCTGAGACATGCGGACGGGGATATAGAGCAGGTGGAGTAGCCACCTGTGAGAAGAATCACACGGCATGATCGCAGAAAATCGGCAAGGTACATGGACGACTCCAATATCACAGGGGATTCATCTTCTATTCAGATGGCTCTAGGTGAGCCTGGTGCTGAGAAGTAAAAGGTAACTATGGGCGATGTGATAGATTCGTTGTACCAGATCGACATATGGGAGCTGGTGGAGCTTCCAGTGGGCTAGAAAGTGGTTGGATGCAGGTGGATCTTCAGGAGGATACAACATAGATATAGAGCGAGGTTAGTGGCAAAGGGTTATGCTAAGAGAGAAGGGATCGACTTCTTAGAGATATTCGCGTCGATGGTATAACAGGTGTCTATTAGATCCGTGATTGGCGCAGGTTGGCTAATGCGATCTTAAGCTGGAAGGATGGATGTGGAGTCTGCACTTCTATAAGGGAAAGTGAAGAGCAGATCTACAAGAAACAACCAGAGCGGTTCGAAGTTAAAGGGGCTGAGAAAAGACTTTGCAAGAGGTCGTGGTTCGACATGTCGCCTAGGTAGTGGTTTGATTCCTTCATGATGAGTCAGGAATTGATGACATGTAGATCACCAGTCATGACATGTTTGAAATCAATATACTGAAGACTCCCTTAAGTGAGACATTTAAGATGAAGGATCGGGGAGCTGCAAAGATGGTTCTCGACATTGAGACTGAAGGAAGAGTAGGCTTTGGAAATCACAGGAGGAATACCTTATGTGTAGGTATTGATCAAGGATGTGATGGGTCAGGTAAAGCCGGAGAGTGTTCCCTATCCGTCTCTCCTTAAGTTTTCCTCAGGACATGTCCCAAAACAGATGAGGAAAAGCAGGATATCTCATGAGCCTTATTCGAATGCGGTTGGCAGTTTAATGTATGTTATGGTCTGAATTAGACCGGTTGTTTCACAGGCTATCAGTGTTGTAAGCAAGTACCCCGGCAAGCAATATTGGGTAGCGGTGAGATGGTAAGAAGACTACGTCTTTCCTTTTGAGAAGACAGGAGCAAAGGTAGTTGAGCACGGGGATTCAGATCCGGCAGACATGTTCACCTAGATCATTCCTGTAGAGAAGTTCAAGTTCTGTGCAACTTCTCTGGGCTTGGCGATGACGGAAAAGAAGGATGGAGTGTGCACGAGAAGCTATGATGTGATGCAAAGATAAGAGAAGAGGTCAAGGAGCTACACGGCTGAAGATTGAAGACTTGGTGGAGATTGTTGTCAGAAGCCTTCAATCCAATTTTTTGGGTTGCTCGACCGGTCGTGGCCCATGCTCGACCGGTCGAGGGAGCTGCTCGACTAGTCGAGCACTGCTCAACTCAAAGTCTAACGAGCATCTGTTTTTTAGGTTCCGAGGTGCTCGACCGGTCGTGGTTACGCAGATTCGTTTCCGGATTTGATGCGGACTGCAGAAATTTGAGTCGGTTTTCGCAAGGGTGCGAAAGAGAAGTTGCCTAAACTATAAATAGGTGTCCTTAGGGCTTTTCTAAGGTATGGGAAATAATTCTAAGGGTTCCTAAAGGTATTCTAAAAGGTTCTAGGGTTATCAAAGGGTGTAGCAAGGGTGAGATTCGAGGTTGTTCGAATCGGGTAAGTCCTCTCTCTTTGTAATTTCTATTTTCATAGTGGAGATCTGTCGCTTTTTGACGTGGATTTTTCCCGCAAGGGTTTTCCACGTTAAATCTTTGTGTTCTCTTGTGTGTGCTTAGTGTCATTGGATTTCTATCCTAGATCTAGATCTATGTGATTCCGCAGGCGAAAATCCCAACATTGAGGTACTATAAAATGAAAACCAATAGGTCCTATAGCCTTGATGGGAAGGAATGATGCATAGCTTTGTATAAATAGTGTTCTCCATTTTGAATACGGAGAATCTAATACAAGGAGATGCAAAGGTTCACAAATATATTATCATCATAATCTTTTTAGCCTTTGTCCCAGTGCGAGCTATAGCATACAGATCTTGAAAACAAAGAAAGCAGAATTACCTAGTGTTCTCAATGCGAATAAAGAGATTTCATCGGAGATTCTTCCATTACTCTGAATTGGGCTGCACTATTGACATTTCCTGAGATGGTTCAACAGCTGCCAAAATAAATAAACAAAAATAAAAAATAAAAATCTAATACTCTGCGAAGTTCCATTATTCTGTTCTCATGCAAAGTTGATAAAGGATGGTCAGTGAAAAACACTCCGTGCTCACACAAACATGTAGGCTGCAAGTTTTTGCTTGTATGCATGAAATATAAACACAAACAATGCAACAACTTGAAAGTCCAAGAAACTATAGCTATATACAAAAATCCACCTCAATCTATACTTCTCATCTGTGACCATTTCTTGCAAAAGCTGTAACCGATTTCGCAAATCCTGCACATATCAATAATGCTATAACCGTTAATTGAGCTTCTAGAGAATGTTATGTTTACAATACATCGGTAGATACATTCCTATCAACACACCCCAGTTCTTTGGCTGTTGTGTAGATATTACATAAATAAAGTAAACATAGGATTGAAAATATTAGCAAGCGGATAGAAATTTTACATTTGAAGAAGTTAGTCCTTGTGGATGCATTTCTACAGAGGACAAATATAGTTTGATCAGTCCACTAATATGGTGAATTAGTGGTCCACTCATGTACCATTGGTTATCATCTTATCGATCTTTTAAGCATCCATTTTCTCAATAGAAGTGTGGCTCACCTAATGAATGGACAAAATTGCATCCATTTTCTCAATAGAAGTGTGGTTCACTTGATGAATGGACAAAACAGATAGTAGGTGAAGACACATTTATCATGACACCAGTGTGTTCAAGGGCTTGGATCACCAACATGTGTTTCATGTCTTACATTAATCTTGTGATCCTGCCTTCTGAATGATTTCTGCAGAATTGCCAATTAAGAGATCCACACAACCACGACATTAGGCAAGGAATCATGAGAGAATATAAGAAGCATAGGGACTATATAAAACACACCAACACACGTATACTCCTGATGGTCAACAAAGCACAATCTTGATCTTATTTTCAGAATTTCGTCATTCCTGTTGCAAGTGAAAAGATTTCAATATTCATGAATGCATTTCATTGGACAAATAAATGATAAGAGATTATGTTGCTTGTTGCAAATAAGATAAACATGTCACCGTTTTGCACTTTCTTGGGTACTTAATCCCTGAATATCTTTTAAGGACTACTCAAATCACTGAAAGAAGACAAGCCTAAAAGAGTAAAAGGAGTAAAGCATTCCATTAAAACAAATATTACACATTTTAAACAATCCGAGATTTAAACATTTAAAACAGATATGTATACCTATTTTGGACATGGAGAACAGTGTTTTTTTTTGGACAAGGAAATAGGTAGAAACAAGGTCCTGGAAAACCCATCACTCCCACACGTCTGTAGAGATGTATTATGACATATGAGAGTTGTTTTATTAGAAATACCTAATATAAGGTCAATTTTGAACCAAGAATAGATATCCTAATAAAAACACAAGCTGATAGACATCCACCGTTATTGTGATGCCGGCATGCATATAGTGTGCGTGTGTGTGTGGAGGAGATCATGATATTTCATTCAATAAACATTTTACCAAAAAGTAAAGAAACTTCTTGGCTGTGGCATTTAATAATCGGTGTCAATAAGAGTATGTTTTTAAAACAAATATTCTCTCTTGGTTCCATACACCATATACATAAGAAACTGTAACATGTATTCTAGTAGCTAAACTATGACCTATACAAAATGTATATAAATGCTGCCAAAAGTAAGAAGAAAATAGAACATCAACATTTGTCAGACATGGGTGTCAAATAATGCAGGTTTCTAGAATATAAAAACAAATAGATTTTGAAAATAATCAAAATGAAAGGAAACCATGAAAACTAAGGAAGTATGGGTAGATAGATGATTGGTAGATACTAAAACTTCTATATGAAACAAGAAGAAGAAAAGTTTCCCCGTAACTAGTCAAGAACTTGAAGGATCCTTTCATGGTGAGGCCCAATAAACAAATGGTTTTGGGTGCAGCTCGACACTCGCAACATTGTCATACCAATGTAAGAAGCATTAATTAGATTCAACTTTTTATGTAGAAATAAGCTTTCTTACTTGTTCATAGATGCTTCTATCCTCAGTGTTGGCATTCACCAGCTATTGTTGCTTCTTATCTTAGGAATTCTATGTGTCCAGTTCCTGCATGATGATATATCAACACTGGAACAACTTGGTGAGTCAGTTAAATATTAGATACAAATGAGAGAACTTACATATGTCATTAAAAAATGCAACTCAAAAGGAAGTTCCTGGCATTAATGCTCCAATTGCAACCAAGCATGGAATATGAGAATAGGAGAAAAAGATGAAGAGAGAATGCAATCGTTACCCAAGACAACTCAAGAGAGTTTTCTTCAATGTAGAAAGATCTTTATATGGTCATTCTCCATCATGGGGATGCTGGCTGTCCACAGTCAATCATTGCTTCCCTCTTTTGGCCCATTCCTTTAATATTAGAACAGAGAGGTGGATGCCTGATGTAGATCACAAACATCATGTCATAGTTTTTGCCTATCATCGGCTGCATATACAATGCCCCATAATTCATCAGTCAAATTCAACCAAAACACATTTTGGGAAACTAAGTAACCTCATAATAAAGAAAAATACATGAAAAGAATGCCAATTTTTGTCATAGACATCTTAGACATGAATTAGAAAAGACAAGGAGAAGCATGATTGTACCAAGGGTGCGAGTGTGCTTCTTGCACTCAAAACAGGGGAACCTTGTCCATTTTATTTTTTCTTTGGCATAAATATAACAAAGGAGTGATCAACTTCTTGTTACTTTTTTAGTTTACAGGAAAAATGTTCTCTGCTGAGTTCCATGCATGTTTCCTTTCTCATTTTCTGATGAAAGGCTTGCTCAGCTTGATATAGAAACACCTAGCAAACATGTATCTGTATTATGTTTCATAAACAGCCCATGCAATGAATACAATTACACAAACACTGCTTTAGGTGCACAAGAAGCAGAGCATGACAGGTGAAGGCACACTATGCTAATGCTCAAGCCCAAAAATCATACTAGTCTACTCAATAGGTGGGCCACACTTGTATGAGAAAAAAATGGACCATTGGAAAAAATGACCAATGGTCCATATTCAATGTACATGCACATCTTATCCGATGAGTCAACCAGAATAATGTTTGTGTTAGGTCTTGATGATAGTGTTCCCCACCAGATGAATGCCCGGGTCTATAACATATACCGTAAGTTGGCAGGTGAGCTACAAACAACCTACATCCACCACACATGAGCAAGTCCACTTAGAATTCCTTGTATTATCAACTTTTGATATTTTGCAAATGATAACTGACCAAGAAGTTAACTGCATAAACAAGAAAAAAAAATAAATGAAATAATAAGACATTTAACCTTATTTAAGAGAAAAGTTATGGCTCCATCAAAAAATACAACAAAATAGTGTCGACATATCGATGAAAATATCTTACTTGTGAAAGAAAAAGGAATTTTAGGAGCAGACTGAAACCTTTCGCATTGTTCATTTTGCCTTTACTGTTATGAGTGGGAGGAGAGGAAAGCTTCATGGAAGAATGATGCAGCTCACTCACATTTATGGACTGTCATGTAGATCAACACTAGTTCAGGGGTCCCTCCTGATCATCCACTCCTTTCCCCTCCCTTAAGCTGCATGCCCAGTTTATAGCTTGGTTCTTTCTTTAACAAAATTCAAGCTATCTTGCAAAAGAAATAAGAATATATCAGTTGGGATGAGAGAATTAGATGAATGGGGCAGAGGGCTTAACAAAGGGTAAGATCTTGTTATCATGTTGGAAATATTCATGAGACATGTACCATCATAACGAAAGTCAGATAATGCTAACGACTAGCCCTCCTCTCATAAATTCAAAGTATTATAGTAGATATGTTAAATGATAATTCATAATGCATGCAACACAATGGCTAAAAAATGTAACAAGTTGTGAAGAAGAAAGTATAAAGATGTCAGCCAAGCATGAAACCTCTGTTAACAAACAACAAAAACCATGCATGTATTTGATGTTGATCAAGGCCCACATGCCAAATTGACTAGTTTTTTTTTTTTCATTTTAATTGTGCATTAGATATCCACTGACCAGCCACTTAGGAAATCAGACATCAGTTCCATATAGCTTATGGTTTATCACACATCTGAAGTAGGGCATACAGTTTGGATGGTTTGATTTTGAGTCATACATGCATAAGAACCATCACACACATACTAGAGTATGACCATTTTTCTCACAAAACATACCCAAGTGACAAATAGCATCTACATTTGGAAGCATAGTTCTAAAACTCACTAACTTGATTAAAAACTGGGCCTATTGACTTGGCAAGATATCGAACTGGGTCAACAGGAACTCAGTTCTAGAAGTGGCTTGGTTCCAACTCGGAGAAACCCATCGAGTCAATCCGCCGAATCAGCCGACTCAACACGACTCACAGTGACTCAAACAGAGTCACTTTGTTAAAGGGTTTATTAATATATGTGTGTGTGTAGAAGGGCTGGTGAGAATCAGTCACTTGCCCTCCCTTAACCCTCATCCTATTCAGTATCTTACCGTTTGTTTTCCTATTTTATGTTACTTATATACTATATGTAAATATTTTTTACAACCAATTAATCTTGATTTTTTATTTTATAATTATTAAATATTGAGTCAAGTTGGGTCTGAGTCCTCATGTCAACCTGAACTGATTGAGCATCCGGTCGAGTCAAGTTTTTGGGATTTTAAACTATATTTTGAACAAGACATCCATTCTGCCATCCAAATGAAAATCCCTTCTGTGGAATCCCCTGAGTTCTTGAAACCTGTTATTTGGCAATGGCCCATCGAACTTAGTATTCCTGTCCCAGCTGTTTGGCATTGTAAAATTTCGATCATGAACAAGAAAGTAAGTGGAGCAATACACGACCAAACAGTAAAATACAATGGCAGATCAATTCCTGGAACATAAGTATAGCACATAAAACCCATTTGATTAATCGTAACGAGCATAACAGTTAATATCTCAGACTTGAATAGCTGCTTAATATGTATTCTGAAATAAATACAACAGATGACATGTAATTGGGCTCCCTGGCACACAAGCATATAGCAAACCTCTAAATAAGATGCTGAACCCCCAAATTGATTGCCACAAAGGCACTATATTCTAGGAGCCCAAACTATGTGATTGAATAAATCCTCCTTTGTCTCATGCAGGTCTAGGGCTCCTTCTCCTTCCCCTTCCCCTTTGGTCCAAAAATCCAGGCTTTCACTCAGTTTAGCTAAGGGCATGAAAAATGGCTAACTATATAACATGATTCAACACTACATAATAGTTTTTTTTTTTCAATCACAAAAACCAAAAGCGTCAAAGTAGGTATAAATGATTTTAAACCTCTGTCTGTCATTCCATCCCTTGTTTTGTATACAATGGCCCACATTGGATGATTTAAGACGTGTGGGCCATCTCATGGAGAGCTTGATCTGGTACACGTGCCATATTTGCAAGTGCAGTGGCAAGTCCACAAGCACAGTTATAAACACGAGAGAGTTATTGAACCTCATGATAGCAAAATCAAGGTTATTGAACCTCATGATAGCAAAATCAATTCAATAATTTACTTGTTTTAAATGCCATGGTGTGTTTAACATTCAGTTTAAGCCGTGAAAATGGTTATGTATATATCACATGATTCAATGCTAGAATTTTTTTTAATCACAAAAACCAATAAAATAATCATTTAAAAAAATTCCAATGAATCAAAAAAAATCACTTTTGTCTATCTATTTCAAAATTTAAATATGAATGAAATCCTATTAAACAATAGAAAAGCAGGAAAGAAACAAAATCCATCAAGACATTGGATAGGAATCCCCAATACAAAGAGAAGATAACAAAATAAATAAAGGCAATGGATAAGAGTCACTAATAAAAGATATCTATGGACCCCTTTGCAAGAGAGTCAACAATATAATTAAACTAACTACTGGGAATATACACATGAAATTTCCAAGAAGCAAGATCACAACCTTAACTCATTCAAAATAGAGCTCGGCTTTGAAGCAAGAATGCACTTTCCAAAGGCCAAGAAAATCTCCACATCATTTGTAACAGCCAAGAATTCCCTCCTTCAATAACCACTTTCATCCTTAAACATATCTCTAATCCTGAAAGGCCCAGGGTTACCAAAATAAATAAATTCTGTCAGTATTGAGGAACCATCATATAACAATTTAAGAAATCATCCTGAGAACTGATTACCCACAAGCAAGTTACCACAACTTATGGTGCTGTATCTTGTCGACATAGTACATTCCAGCTGTGTATAATTGACACCAGTACTATGAAAATGGTAGGCATCACCATGAAGATTACCTGGCATAGAAATCAGGGTGGTCTACTCATCAGATGGGCCACAGCATTGGAATGCACACCTAGTGATCTGATCAGCCTGATTTTTGAGAAGGGAGGCCTATAGCTTTTCATAGTACTAATTTCCTACACAAATGGCATTTTGGCGGTAAAGATGTTATAGTACAAGAACTAGTCCTGTTATTGCTGGTAGGTGATCAATTCTCAATCATCTTCCCTACACTATTCAATAGGATGCGATGATCAAAACCGAAGTTTTTGTGTGTGTGAGTGTGTATCAGAGAACGCAACAAGCATTCAAACATGTCTAAGAAACACATCAGCAAAAAGATCAGGTTAAAAACAAAGAAAAAAGAGTAGAAATTTTGATTATCAATCCAGTGACAGTTTAGCATTAAATGAGATTTGCTATCGAGGCTTGCCCAATCGGCTTGCCCATTCACCCCATGATGTGATGATCCAAACCATATATCTAGAAGGTCCCATAATATATGTCCGCCCCCATGAGATAAATCTAACTGATCTGACATCTTCAAGTTTGCATAACATGTAGACCATTGTTTCAAGTTGCCTTTAGATAAGTAAGACTTTCTATATATGGACCATCTTCAGTTGGAACTTCTTGATGAACAATTTGAATCATCACATGGTGGATCAGAAGGAGAGAGAGCCCTGTTAGCAAACCTAAAATTACGTAAAGATGACGTTCCATTGCGAATATCTACTTCCAAAACTCAGTGTCATCCACACACCGGTTGCACCACTTTTGTAACAAAAAATTGGAAAGTTCGCAAAGAAAATAACTATTAATTCACATTCCACATATGCTTGTCACCTACCTAATAAGCAGACCAGCCTGATTTTTGGTTCAACAACCAGCTTTCTTGCTCAGTCTCACACAAGTGTACCACATTGGCATGTTTGCTGCTAGGCTACTTCTTCATTTGCACGAGTTCCATTCCCATTCCACAATGAAATGATGGTGTTTAAATGATCTGTTTGCCAAACACATCAGTTAACCACAAAAGGCAATCCAGGAACCATACGATGCATCTACCAAAAAATTCAGGTAGTTGACAATGCTAAGACAGAATTTGCATAATGCACCCATAGTTCCATGGAATTTACTTCATTATAGGGTATGTACAATCATGGTAAGTGCATTATTTGATAATAACATCCTTCATTGTATGATTGTTGAGCATGTAATTCTTGTCATTCCAACAATCTGATCATGGCAATGTCCATAAAAGGATGATTGGCCTGCCTGTTTGGATTGGTGGAATCCAAAAAATAACTGTGGAAAAGAAAGAGTTTTCTGCTAATGTGATGTTTTCTGTCTGTTGTGACAATAAAGTTACATGTGAGAAGCTATTTTCTTTTCTACAGTTTTCCTAGAAAAGAGTGTTTTCATTTTCTTCCAAAGACCTTGATTATCCACATTTCCACACTTTTGAGAGGCAAATATCACTTTTTGATCAGTGATCATTCCACATTTCCATTAGGGGGCGTTCGGATCGTAAGTTACTTAAGATAAGCTACTTATGCATCAAGTAGCTTATCTTAGTTTCTACTTATTAAGCAGATAAGCATGTTTGGTTAACAACATATTCATCATCTTCTCCTCTCTTTCGTCTCTCCTGATGTGTCTCTTTAGTAACTATGAAAAGTAGAAAAGGTAAAAAAGTTAACTCAAGTGATGTGATTTTAAATTAAAAAAAGTTACTTATAACTAATGATAAACCAAACTTATCTGAAATAAGTTAATTAACTACTGTTGTAAGTAGAAAAAGTAACTTATTTGGTGGTATCCAAACGGGCCCTTAAAATCATGGAAGGTAACATAGACAACCTTTTTAGTATTCTTTTCCATGGATTTCCTCATCCATTATTTTCCTCATATGTGGAATTTTCCTTTCAATTCTACTCTTTGGACTCCATCAATTCAAACAAGCCTAAAATATTGTTAGATTAAATAATGTAACAAAAATACTATAAATAGCATGATTTTTCACATTAAAAAATTTATTTTTATCAGAGCTAGGCCTTAGTGACTTAATTTCACTCCAACATATATTTAAAATTAATAATCTTAAAGTTAATTACCTTAGATTTGAACTGATCATTTGCAGTGTAACCTTCAACCATGCAAGCATTCAAGGTAGCATTAGCCTTAGATTATCATGAGCTCCTGAATTCTCCGGTGTTTGATGCCCATGTGTGGCTCCATCGCACTCCTAAGAAGTACAATTGATTAAAATGATAATACATCTACCAAGAGTAAGTTAAGCTTTTTTATTAGACAGTGCCTTAACTAAAGGAAAGCACATAAGATTGCCCTTTAGTCGGATGAAATGACTGAAGTGCCCTCTATTCTTTTTCTTTCTTTCTTTTTCTTTTGGGAGCTTTATCAAAAAATTCTTGAGGAATCTAAATTTTACCAAATAAAACCTCTACAATTAAAAATTATGAGGTGATGCTTTTTGAGGGATGAAATTACAAAAATACCCTCATTTTTTCTTTAGTAAGTAGTGAAACTCGATACTTGTAGGGCCCACGTAGTATATGTATAACATCCAAACCATCCAACATACGCACCACACTATGGTGATAACATGACCAAAATATCAGGTGAATCATATTAGCTAATGGACTACACTTAAATTGAGAATTTTGAATGTTGTACATTATTTTTTTTTATGGATTAGCCCACCTTATGGTTGGATTTTTCATATTTTTACTTAGTATAATAATAATATTAGTGTGCAGATGTTGGAGGGTTGGATGTGAGACACATACCACATGGACCCCGCAACTTTTGATTATCCACTTTGTTGTAAAGAAAAGCAAAGGTGAGCAATATTGTAATTTCTCCTCTTAAAAAGCATTTCCCAATAATAAACATAAGCTTGATCCAAAGCTTTCGTGGCCTCTAAGAAGTTTTTAATTGTGGGTGCTTAAGACCACTATTTGGTCCACCTGAGATTTGGACATGACTTAATTTTTGAATCATGCCATAAAATGATATGGCAAATAAATCCATAGAGCACTGACCAATAGCCCCTTGCTACCAACAGCTTTCAACAATAAACACCTCATAAGTATGGTATTTACATTTAAGTAATTGAGATAAATCATTAAGGATGGGCATTTTTGTCATTTAATGAAAAACATGACATAAGGTACCCCTTTGACAAATAGATTGGTTAGTGAGGTAGTTTAATGCGAAGATAATTTTAGAAAGGTAGTAAGATGTAAATATAGCCTTAATGATGTAGTATTTTATAAAATTCCCAATCATATTATTAGTAAAGAGCTTTCCAGTAAAAATCCCCAAATGATAAAGCAAAGATAAGTTTAAGTGAGAAGTGGTACTTACAATCCTAATTAAATGGGGACATAGTTGCGAACACGGATATCTGGGATGTGTGATATGTAGTGCCAATCCTCACCTTTCTCCATCTCGCATCGCTTCTGTAGCTGGGGACAGCTATTGATTAGTAGACGTTGGAGATTTGTTAGGAGTTGCAACCCTGATGGCAAACACTCCAATTGAGGACATTCGTTAATTTCCAAAAATCGAAGCGATGACAGGTTTCCTATCCACTCCGGCAGAGCTGTTAGACTTTGCCATTTCCAGATTTGTAGGCGTTGGAGGTTTGTTAGGAGTTGCAACCCTGAAGGCAAACATGTCAATTTATCACAACCCTCAATCTCCAAACGTCGAAGCGAGGACAGGTTTCCTATCCACTCGGGCGGAGTCATTCCACCGATTGATAGATCTTCCAGTGTTGTGACATGTCGTAGCCCTTCCGGCAAACATGTCAACTTCTGACAGCTCCATATGGTGAGTCGTCGAAGGGAAGTAAGGTGTTGCATATCCTCTGGTAAATATGCCAGCTCCGGACAATTATTAATGAACAAGTCTTGTAAGGCAGTGAGGTGTTGCAGTCCCCCTATCAAACTCGTTAAGCTTTGACACCCCTGGATGAATAGATCTTGAAGAGAGCTCAAGCCTTGTAGTCTCAAGGACGTTAGACCATTGCGATCTTTAATCTGCAGCGACCGGAGAGAGGTGAGGTTTTGTAACTCCTCTGGCAAAGATACCAACATACTGCAGCCCCAAATAGACAGAGACTCAAGAGCAGAAAGGCTTCCAAGCTCCCTAGATACAGACTCTAGCTTTGGGCATACGCCAATTGCTAGGCTCAAGAGATGGGTATGGTTTTCAAACAACCCATCTGGCAGCGACCTTAGCTCCTTGAAACATAGAATCACAAGGGAGGAAAGTGAGGATAGGTTTTCCACTGAACCTACCAACATCTCATTACTATCCGTCAATACCAATTCTTTTAGAGATGGAGGGCATGGAAGCATTGTCAACTTTGGACATGCCCAAACAGTTAATTTGACAAGGTGAGGGAGTACTTCTCTTCCATTGAATCCTGACCACTCTAAATTAGGCAAATCTTTCAAGCTGAGTTCTTTCAGTGACTGAAATCCCTCTGTGACATCATCACCATCAGAGAAATGGTTGTCAATTGATTTCAAAGCATACATTCCTTGTATCACAAGAACTTTAATGAATGGTGAGTGGCTGACCAGGGGGAGTTGTTCGCATCTTCTGCAATTAATCACTGAAACTTCAATCAGATTTGGAAGTGATGAAGAACACATCCAATGCGGAAATCTGACACCCATGTACTCTTCCACAATCAACCTTTTGAGATTTTGATGTGGTCGGAGACCTTCAAAGGTTTGCTCGACATTTCCTTCCAACTGAAGATCTATATCCTGACCCTATGAAAAACATAAGTCACAAAGGTTCAGCTTATCCTTCAAGTTTGCTTCCTGGGCATCTGCTGCACACATCACATTCTCGAGGTTTCGTATAGTCAATTCTCCTCCAAGGTTTAGACCTTGTAGCTCTCTTATACCACATTCACTATCCTTACCCACTATGAATATTGGCAAGGTCTGAAGGAGCTTTAATTGTCCCATATTAGCTGGCATATGGGTCAATTTATCATATTGACTGATTTCAAGATGTCTTAGGCTAGTCATTTTGCTCATGTCCCTGGGTAACTCTGCAAGATGATCACTGTTCAAGAGTCTCAAGGTTTGCAAATGGTGAAGGGTGCAAATGGATTCAGGAAGGGCCCGTATATGAGTAATAGACAGCACGAGGTATCTTAAGTGCTTCAACCTACTGATTGAAACCAAAAAGTCCATGGTGACATTCACACGGTTTAAATCAAGCACACGTAAGAACATAAAATGCACCAAAACATTATGAGAAATGCTGAAATACTGACTTCCAAGCAGAAGCAGCGTTCGCAAATGGTTTGCTCTCCTTGAGGGCTCTGGGTCTGTTAGGGCACATATGTTATCCCCGCACTCCAACAACAAACGACGAGATATGTTAGGGATACTCACTGCATTCTTGACCTGCACAATTGAGCATTCATTTTCAGCAAGAGAGCATGCAAGATCATGCACGAGGTCATGCATCTTGCACCTTACTATATTCCCATCTTTATTTTTCTGAACATCCTGAAAGAAGGACCGCCATAATAGATTATTGAAATACTCTACACCGACGTCTTCCATTTGTTTTTTTCTGTCTGATGATTTAATAAAACCTTCTGCCACCCATAGTTGGATTAGCTTCTTCTTCACAAATATATGATCTTTTGGAAATATTGAGCAGTATGCAAAGCATTGCTTCAAATGTGGTGGAAGATGATAATAACTCAACCTCAAAGCAGGTAAAATGCAATTCTCTTCTTTAGGCAGATTCCAAATGTCACTTTCTTTGACAAACAACCACTCTCTTTCCTCTGTTTTGAAGCGCATCAAGCTTCCGAGCGCCTTCGCTGCCAAAGGGACGCCCCCGCACTTCTTCACAATTTCCTTTCCAAGCATTACAAAGTTTGGATGTTCTTGTCTTCCATGCCCAAATGCCTGCTGCTTGAACAGAGACCAACAATCATCATCTGATAATCTTGTCAAATGGTGCGGAGGGAGAGTGCCCATGAATGAAGCAACTTTGTCATTACGGGTGGTTACTATGATTTTACTGCCCCTCACACCTTCTCTGAGAAATTGTTTCAACCGATCCCAGTTCTCGGGATTTTCTTCCCAGACATCATCCAACACAAGTAAAAACTTCTTCCCCCTCAGCAGTTCTCGGAGGCGAAGCTGCAGTTGATCCATGTTTTGGAGATTACAACCACCAGTTGCTGACTCGATGATATCTTTTGTTACTCTACTCACACTGAAATTGTTCGATACACAAACCCACATTCTTAGATCAAAATGCTTTGCTAACCTTTCATCATTGTAAGCTAATTGAGCGAGTGTGGTCTTCCCAAGGCCCCCCATACCGACTATGGGGATGACTGTAACATCCTCTCCGTTATCATTGCTAATCAGTAATTCCATTACCCTTCTTTTGTCTTCTTCCCTTCCATAAACATCTGATTCGATTACAAACGAGTCAGTTGGTTCTCGGCCTCTAATATCCGACACCCGTTCTACCTCTTTCAAATGGAATTGAGACCTCTCTTTAGCAATCGCATCTAATCTCTGCCCTATCTCCTTTATCTTATCCGCCATATTTGAACGGGACACCAGTGGGTTGCATACCTTCGTAATGAAATCCCCGATCTGCACTTTTCTGCGTTTAGCTTCCACTTTTGGTTCTGCTTCCGCTTCAATTGTGAACTCATCCAATATGTCATCTGCATCATAAACCACATCTTTAAGCTTTCCCAGCCAATTCTCTAACGCCTTGGTCTTTACTGGCTGCTCCTCCGCATCTTCAAGCACTGCTTGTATCGTTGATAACCTGCTTCTTAGATTTTCCATCTCCTTGTGAAAACCCCATAACAGTCCACACTTTTCAAGGATTGGCGATGCTAGTTTTTCAATAACTAGTTGAAGAAAGCCGGATACAACTGCTCCTGCCATTCCTTGTTCCTAACAGGGAAATGACAAGAAAAAAAAATTAGAGATGTTCAAAGTAAAGGAAAGAGAAGGATCTCAAAGATCAGATACAAGATTATCCTCTTCTATCATTGCCTATATATGTTCCACATATGCTCTTCTATTATTACATGTACATGTTCCATCTATCTTAGATTCTTCACCATATAATAAGCCAATCAGAGCCCAATATGTGAGTTGACATAATTGTCTGTCTCCAGCTTACGTGTGGCACATGTTCGTTGATTAGGATTGTTGGTCTGGTGGGCAATTGCCCGGTATGTGCAATTTTTTAAGGAAACTGCTAGCGATTTTCTAGAGTATTGACTTGACATGATGATCTTGACAAAATCTCTCCTTCTACATGTTTTTTATTCCTAAGATCACAAGGGCTTGTTTGGATTAATGAAAGGAAAGAAAATAATCCCGTGAAACTAAATTTTAGGTTTTTTTTTTTTTTTTTTGTGTGTGTGTGTGTGTGTGTGTGTGTGTGTGTGTGCAATTTATGTAAACATCTTTTCCCATTTTCTATCTTTATTGAAAACTATTTTTAATTTATTCTTACACATCCACTGGTGTGATGGGAGGTCATTTTTACATTATGGAAAGAAAATGGAGTTAAACTCAAATGTGCCACCATCTATCTTCAATGGGTTCACATATGCAAATATGCCCAATGAGCCATTGTCCATCTTTGGTTGTGCCCCACACATGCCACTATGCCACATGTTCTACCATTCCATCTTTTCTTGTACCCCACATGTGCAAAAGCATCCTATACATGCTAATGTGCCACATGTACTAGAATTCCATCTTCTCTTGCTGCCCACGTGTACAAAGCATATCCCGCATTTACTAATGTGCCACGTGTACTTGTACCATCGTTCATCTTCTTTGGTGCCACACATGTGCAAGGCACCCATATGCACCAATGTGCCACACCTACCATCGTCCATTTTCAATCCCTCCAAATGTGCCTCATGTGCCAATATGCACAAGTTCTTGAAGGGCCCACATGTGTCAAAAGCATGAATACGTGTTTTGTGCCACATGTGCCACCATACAACTTCAAGCACCTTACATGTACCACATGTGCTATATTTCAACTTCAACGCTTACATATGCCACGTTTGCCACATGCATATTTATTATCCATATTCAAGTATCCCACATGCACCACGCATGCTATGATTTAGCTCCAAGCACCCATATATGACACAATGTTCCATATTTAGGAGGCATTTGGATGGTAAGTTACTTTAGATAAGCAACTAATGCAATAACCAACTTATTTTAGTTTCTACCTATTCAGGGAATGAGTAAGACATACTTATCAGCCAAAAATTAGAAAAGCGCGTTTGGCTTCAAACATCATAAGTAATTATTCCTCAAATCTGTTTGGTCCCCCTCACATCGACCATCCATCATGTGGGGCCATTGATATAGATCATTCATTGTGTGGGTCCCACCTTTGATGTAGTCCATTCATCGTTAGGGGATGACCTTTAGGTGCATTTGGATTGTAAGTTACTTAAGAGAAGCTACTTTTTTAAAAGGAAATATATACGTGTATACATAATCTCAAGGGAACTGTACAGGACAAATTACAATTTGGCTTCCCTTTTGCAAAAAATAGGGGAAAGGGAAACCTATCTTGCCCTCAAATTACTTCTAGCCAGGTCTGTGTAAGTAATCCTTACTGCTCCCAGGCCCGTCCTGTCGAGAACAAGGTTCCCTTTTGCAAGGAATAGAAGATCAGAAGGAACTGTGAAGACTTTGTCCTGCTAGTTATCGCTTCCCATTCGAGCTAGGCTATCAGCCACGTAATTTATTTTTTATTTTTTATTTTTTATTTTTTTGGGGCGAAAAACGAGTATATTGATCTAGACAAAAAGTACATTCAGGTCTCCCGAGGAAAAAAGGACCAACGGAAGACCTATCGTAACAAACAAAAGTAGGGACAATACAATCTAGGAAAGGTTACTTGCTCCTAATAGCACCTAAGCCGACTTTGTCTGAGAAAAGAAGCCCTCTGACCTCTCTGGGAAAGGCATCTTTGCTCAAATAGCAAATGTGGGATTGGGACGAGCTCCCCAGCTGAGCAAGCACATCTGCCGGGGCATTACCTTCCCTGAAAATCTGAGAAAACTCCACTTGCCCAAGACAGCAGAGCTTCTCCATCCTAATAAGCCAACCTTTCCATTTCCAGCCTAAGCCTGCATTTCCTTTGAAAGCCCGAACCACTAAGTCTGAGTCTGATTCAATCACCACATTGAAGATACCTTTGCTAAAACAAAGAGATAAACCATCGTGAGCTGCTCTCAATTCTGCTCCAATGTTAGACATCACCCCATAACCAAATGAGAAACCGAAGATGACTTCACCCTTCTCATTTCTGCAAACGCCTCCGCCCCTCGCCAACCCCGGATTACCTCGAGAGGACCTATCAACATTGACTTTAAACCAGCCCATAGGAGGTTTCCGCCAAGTCACCACCGAGTGATTTATTGCACATCCACCAAAAGTCCTACCAGGCAAGGAACTAGGAGGAAGCCAAATCGATCGAGTTGTGGAGAGCCACCACAACACCCGGGCAATCACAACGGTAACTGAAGGAGGTTTCTCATCAAAGACAGCTCCATTCCTGGCTTTCCACAATTCCCACTAGATGAATGCAGGTGCCAGGTGCCGAGAGCTCGACGATGAAATGTGGCCCGCATATGACCTTCTCCACTGAAACAGTCTCGCAACCATCGAATGGGTTTGTAGGACTGAGATTCCAAAAGTCGATCCGAAGAAGCTCCAAACTGCCGAGGCTAAATGCCCATTAAGGAAGAGATGAGAGAGGGATTCTACCGAAGGGTTATTCTCTGAGCTACTGTTGCAATAAATACATCTAGACGCGAGCGAAAATCCTCTAGATTGCACCGCTGTCTCCACAGGAACAGCTTTGTGGATCAACTTCCAAAGGAACAGAGAAATTTTTGGTGGCAAATATTCATTCCAAACCCACTTTGCTCAGACCTTCCTAGGAACCCTTGGTCTGCTTGCCGCCCAGGCTGATTTTACAGTGAAAATGCCTGAAGTGGAGAGCGGCCAGAAGGGAGAGTCAGGACCTTCAGATAGGTAGAAACTGCCTTGAAAAATATGATCAATAGCTTGTTGGGGGAGTAGGGAGAGAGCTCGAGAGGGAGGGAGGGGGCCGTTAGGACCCAAGAACTGGTTGACTGTTAGAGGCAGAGAGTCACCAGGGATGTCTTCTGTCACCAGGTTCTGAAGCGGACCTAGACCCGTCCAATTCGATGTCCACAAATTACTATTCCCTGTACCAATCTTCCACTGCACCTTAGCTTCAATAAATGGCAGTAACCTAGAAATCCTCCTCCAAAGCGGCGAACCAAGGCATACGTAGCCTCTAGGAATATCAGAGAGCTGCTGACGGGCATATTTTGCTGCCATGTAGGAAGCCCAAAGGCTGGAATCCGTGTGGAATTGAAAGGTCCAAGCCAACTTTAAATGTAACGCAGTCATAGTTTCAGAGAGTTTACGGATGCCAAGCCCTCCTTCATCTAACGGCTGAGCAATGGTCTTCCAATTTCGCGAATGAAACTTTCTCTTCCCATCTGCCCATCCCCAGAAAAATGCTGCAAACCTTCTCTCCAGCTCAGCCAGGACCACTTTTGGGAGGGTGGTGGATGCCATGGAATGAATGGGAATATGCCCCAACACATGTTTAACGAGGACTGCTCTCCCAGCTTATGATGGAAATCTAGTTTTCCAACCACTGATCCGACCCTCCACTTTGTCCACCAAGGATTGAAAAGCACTTGCCTTCAGTCTAGTTATAGCCAGGGGAACCCCTAGGTAGATAAAAGGCCCATTTGATCTGGCAATTCCGAGGAGGTTTGAAATGGCTCTAATTCTGGATGCCAGGATCTTATCCGAACAAAGGAAGGAGCTTTTCCCACGGTTGATGCATTGGCCAGATGCTTTCTGATATTCATCCAACAGAGCTTTAATCTTACGAAGGGAGGCTAAACCACCGTTTAAGAAAAGCAGGGTGTCATCTGCATATAGGAGGTGGGAAATTGGTGAGCAGCCCCTCCGTTGAGCGAAAGGAGAACACTTCCCAGAAGACATGAGATGATTAAGGCTACGACTAAGCATATAAATGTAGAGAATGAAGAGGCTAGGGGTGAGTGGGTCCCCCTGCCGCAACCCTCGCGAGGACTTGAAAAAACCCGCAACCTCACCGTTAATTAATACTGAAAACCAACAGCTAGCCCAACAGTTTTATACTAAGCTCATCCATTTTTGGTAGAAACCAAAGCGCCCAAGAACCTGTTTAAGGAAAAGCCAATCCACCCTGTCATACGCCTTTTCCATATCTAATTTCAAAACAATGTTACCTCCTCTGTTCTTTCTACTTAAATCTCTGAACAGCTCTTGAGAGAGTGCGATGTTTTCGGAGATCGAACGACCCTTGATGAATGCACCTTGCTCAGCTAAAATCAGGGAAGGCAGCAAACAATTTAGCCTGAGCGCTATTATCTTGGACAGAATTTTGTATAGGCAGTTACATAAACTGATTGGCCTATAGTCGGACCACCTTCTTGGGGTAGGCCCCTTGGGGATGAGGCAAATGAGGGTAGAGTTGACTGCTTGAGGTACCTTTCCCCCCTGGAAGAAATACAGCATCGCCTTATGAATATCCTGGCTAATAATGTCCCGGCAAGATAAGAAAAAAGCGCCTGAGAAACCGTCAGGGCCCGGGGCTCCCTCTCTCGGGATGAATAGAGCTGCTTGCTTAACCTCTAATAAGGATGGGGGCACAGTCAGCTGGTCGTTCATCTCCTGCGTCAACAAATGAGGGACTGAATCTAGCAGCGTAGATTCCTCACTGATGGGGCGCCCAGAAAATCTATCTTGAAAATGGTGCACTACCTCCCGCTTGATCTCTTCCTGGTTCGTTAATTCATCGCCTGTATCTAGCACGATTTTGTTAATTTTAGCTCTGCGATGTTGCTCTGTTGTGGACACATGGAAGAACTTAGAGTTCCGGTCACCCTCCTTGAGCCAGCTATTTCTCGCTTTTTGTTTCCAAAACAACTCCTACTTGATCTCCAGTTGAGCTAGGTGATTTGAGGTTGCTTGGAATCTGGTCTGAATGTCGCTACTTAGGCTCTGATTGGACGAGTGTTGTTGCAACAGAAGGTCAGACATTTCAAGTTCTGTTTCTGCTACTTTCATCTGATCAAAAATATTTCCAAATTGTTCCTTGTTCCAGATTTTTAGCTCAGCCTTGACGCTCTTAAGTTTAGCTAGCACATTGAAGACCGGGTGATAAGATTTAGCTTTATCCCAAGCTGCTTTAACTACCTGAAGGAAAGCATCATCCCTTGTCCACTTCATCTGAAATCTGAACGGCCTTGGGCTGACAGTGGGTTGGGGAGGGAAATCCAGGAGAAGTGGATTGTGGTCGGAGTTAAACCGAGGAAGGTGCTCGATCCGGAAACGAGGAAAAGATGACGTCCAGGGAGCATTAGTGGGCATTCTATCTAGCCTTGCCCAGATTCTAGACACCCCCGCTTGGTTGTTGCACCACGTGAAGCGTTGTCCTGTGAATCCCACGTCGACCAGCCCAGCATTGTCGATCGCCTCAGAGAATTCCCTGGCGCTTTGCCTGTCAAACTCGCCTCTGCTACGTCTTTCCGAAGCATTAGTGATCGCATTGAAATCACCACCCACTCCCCACGGGCTATGGATAGACGACGACAGATCCTCTAACTCGTCCCAAAGAGCTCTCCTGAGAATTCTAGAACAGCTGGCGTAAACAGATGTGAGAAAAACAAACAACTGAATATGATGTACCTGAATCTGAATAGTTAATGATTGGTTAGAAGCTTTAAAAATTGAGCAGTATAACAAATCTTTATAGAAAAACCAGATTTTTCCACCCTCATTGTCATTAGAGAAGGAGAGGTGGAAACCAATACTTAAGCCAATTCTGATTCTGTGAGCATCCCTGATCACCGGTTCAAGAATCACCACAATGCAGGGGTTATGACATCTAATCATCCTCTTCAAGGTTCTGATTGTTCTATTGTTGCTAATACCATGGGCATTCCAAATTAAGATCTTATCCACCCATTACACTGCCTGTATTCGCAGCCCTGCGCCTTAGTCTTCTAAGTCTGGATTCCCATTCCAACCTGCTGCAGAGAATACGCCCTCTTCTCTTGTACACTTTGACAACTTTGATTCTAGGTTACTCGTGAGGATCCAGAGGAGGATACTGATTCGGTCTGTCAGAGATGGAGGTATCCTTCTCTTGTATCTTGTCAGGTGGGGCAGCTCGGGCAACATCACAATCTTCCCTCCTATTTGAATCCTCTTCGAAGCTCTCTGGTCCATAATGGTGACACCTTTCTGCATTCATATTTTGGGGTGATCCGAAATAAGGGGCACTCCCTCGGAATGTGGGAAATTGAGATACAGGCAGAGTCCCTAATATGATCAGAATGCCTTTTCCAGTAGAAAATTGACCATGAGACTTGATCATCTTTCATGAATATAAGTTCACCACTGAAAGCGAGTCACTTTCCACTTCCGCCCCATCAAAACCTTTGTCCCTGCATAGGATTAGACCTGGTTCCGACTCCTTGCCCTTTGGTGAATGCAAAAATGAGGTTACCTATCTCGTCTTTGTAGACTCCTCCACTTCCAGATGGGCCCGAGTTTCCCTTAGAGAACCCGTCAACGTTCAGCTTCAGCCACCCTCTCTTAGGCCTTCTACATCTTACCATTGAAAGGGTCATTTTGGCGTCTGTTTTTGGCAAGATGCCAAGGTCCCTGACCTCGCCCCTATTACTCTGTCGCATGCTTGTCGGAGTTGGGAATGAGTTCATAATGAGGAAAATGCAACTTTTAATCCTCTAAATGAACCGGGCTGCACAAATCTAATTTTATTAAAAAACTTTTTGCATTTATGGAGATCCATATTTCCCAGAGGATAAACGATGGGGCCAAACCTCGAATGGTACTTATGTTGGAGGAGACTGAGGCGGAAGCCCACCACTGCGTTGCTCTTCCTGCTGCTGTTTGACCGGGAAGGAAGGAAATGTCAAGAATGGAGGAAAAATTAGGACCAAATGTTGTAGGCCAGATCCCCTAATGCAAAGAGATGATCCAGTGATTCTTCCTGACGAGGGATACCCGAGCTACAAAAATTATAGTAGGATGCGAGGGACACTCCTTTCTTCTTTATGTTGACCTCCACTGGGATGGCGCCGCGAAGCAGTTTCCAAATAAACATCATCATTTTGGGAGGTACCTTGGCATGCCAAACCCATTTAGACCAAGATCTTCTAGCGTTGGCCTACCGAATTATCCCCCAGGCTGACCTAGTGGAGAATTTTTCCGACGATTCCCCGGTCCAAATGGGAATATCCTCTCTAATCTGCATAGAGAGACCCTTCGATAGGACGTGCTGCAGGACCATGGGAGGGAGCATGGGCGATAGAGTGACATTAGGCAGAATGCCATTAGGTCCCAGGATGTCCTTGACCTTCAGATAGCACCGCGCTATGGGGATCTGGCCTGAGATCCATCCCTGTAGGGGGCCCAAACCTGTCTCAGTTGGAGGACCACAAATTACAACTGCCCTCTCCCAGAAGAATATGGGAATTATCTTCCACGAGAGCGAAGAGCTTCAACACTTCTTTCCAGCATGGAGAATCCAATGAACGGCTAGGCTGATATGTTGTAGTGGAGTTATCAATCATGTACTTTGATCTCATGAATTCACTCCATTGACTGCTTTCCTTTCCGTAAAGTATGGACCAAGCCATTTTCAATCTCATTGCTTTCATGACTTTTCTCATAGGTCTAATGCTTAGCCCACTTTCTTCTTTTGGAGTAGTTGTTTTTTCTAGCCGACCCAGTGCAACTTCTTTTTACCTTCAGATAATCCCCAGAAGAAATCTACTGACATCTTTTCCAGGATGTGTAACGTACCTTTCGGCACCTTCACTACTACTAGCGAATGGATCGGAACACTTAAGATAAGCTACTTATGCCTAAGTAGCTTAACTTGGTTTCTACTTATTAAGATGAAGTGATTAAGTAACTTTAAGTAAAAAAGTTACTTATAGTTGATCGTAAACCAAACTTACTTATCTCATATAAGTTACTTATTTACTATTGTAAGTAAAAAAAGTAGCTTAGTTGGTGGTATCCATACGGGCCCTTAATGTGCACCGCTTATTATAAGGCCCACCTTTGATGTTAGTCATCCATTATGTGGGGCCTACCTTCAATATCCACTACCTGTCATGTGGAGCCCACCTTTGATGTGTACCATTAATTATGTGGGTCTCACCTTTAAAGTGGGTCATCCATCATGTGGGGCCCGCCTTGGATATGGGCCACTCAGCCCTACTAAGCTTTAATGTGGATCATCCATCATGTGAGACCCACCATGATGTGGATCGTCCGTCATGTGGGGCCCACCATTATAATTACCCATCATGTGGAGCCCACCTTTGATGCAGACTATCCATCATGTGGGCCCCACCTTCTATGTGGGTTCCCATTCATGTTGGGCTCGCCTTGGATATTAGCCATTCATCATTAGGGGTCAGCCTTTGTCCATTATGTGGGGCCAGCTTGAATGTCCACTGCACATCGTGTGGATCCCACCTTTGATGTGGATCATCCATTGTGTAAGCTCCACCTTTAAAGTGAGTTGTTTATCACTCCAGCCCACTTTGGATGTGGGTTATTTATCAAAATTGGCCGACCTTTGATGTGGACCATCCATTAGGTGAGCCCATGTCAATATGAGGTCATCTATCATGTGGGGCCCACCTATTTATGTAACACCTCGAGCTTTTCAATACTCGAGTATTGAAAGTTCTCGAGTGTTACTATGAAATTTAATTTAGTATATACATATGTATGTCACCAATTTAGCTTATCCTAACCTTACATCTATTCTCTAACTTGATTTTGACCGTTGGAAATAATCTTCATCCATAGATCAAGTCATCCAACCGTTGATTTTTAGGTTAAGATCATCATATATTCAAGTATTCTCACTTGCTCATCATAAACAAATGTTCAATCAACTATTCACTGCTAGGTAAAAATATCCGACCGTCTACTTTCAGTTTGAACCTCCCAATCATGGTTAACTAACTACCTGATCTCTACATCCGCTCGTACATGTATCAAATCGAGATGTTGATATGTTTATCTTATTTACCACTTATGAATATGTTTAACCCACTATCATGACTACAATTTGAGGAACTTACATATGTGAACAACTCACTTGAATTTAACAATATACATATATACCTCTTGATCACTCCAAAAACCTACTTGTGTTCATCCGTTTATAAAATCGATTATACAACCACCTACATACATGATCAGAGTACTAACCATCAAGCTTTCTTATTTTTAACATGTCATCTGACCATCCATCTTATTTGGATCCGTGAAACGGACTGCCAAAATATCAGAACGAATTGCTCAGTTCGAATATCGTAAGATATATGCCACAACTACTGGCTAATAGATATATGAAAGAGTTGATTTAGACCTTAGGGCAGTATACCCTATTAAAAAAGCATATTGGTAATCTATAAGCAATTAAGGCCCAAAATTAGCCGATGTCAAGAGAATGAAAAATAAAGAATGAATGTTAAATTTCAATGTATTTGGATGGTATAGTCCGAAGTTACAGACAGTGAAAGTTGGAGAAATAAAAGATGACAAAATTGTAAATACTTAATCTTATTAACCTATACTCTTGAATTCTATATCACATAGTTCTCATGATTTTTTTCCTGTGAAATTTTATACAACGCCTATTTATCATAAATTAATAATACACATCAAATTTTAACCCTTATATCATTGTAAAAGTGGCCCAATTAACAAATCAACCACTTAACCATTGATTTTGGTGTCTATCGAGTGAGGAAAGCTCATGGGTAGTTATGGTAGGATATTTTTCTCTATATGAACAACTTGGATTACCCATCATATGGACCTAGTGTAAAATGTGAGGATTCCACCTTGGTAGGCTTTTCCTTACATGTGAAGTAAGTCATTTTAGGCTTACTACTCTTCCCAAATCTAGAGCTTCCAATTGACGCACATTACACCATCAATCGCAACTTAAATTTGGACCACACTTTGGCTTCATATGACTACAATATCATACAAAATTTAGATCCCGATCTATGATCATACATCATTGAATGATGGTCTCCTTGACTCTCATTCCTTCCTATTGGTGTAAAAGGTGAAGTTTTAGATTTAGGCCTTTTCCACTATTGATCAACCAACAACTTTTGTCCAACCGTTTGCCTATCCTAACTACACATTTCTTTTAAAATTGGGCCATGATTATTAAGCGTGGACCGTTAATTGAGATCAAGTTCGTTTCGGCACCCGTTAGGAGAATTTTCAAGATATGTCAATTTAAATTTCTGATCACCAAGAAAATCATATACACAGGCTCTATTCGATGACCCCGATACACTGGATGAATTATATTTAAAGAAAGATCGTCAGAAAAAATCAAATTGGAGAAACTCAATTCAAGTGAGATGTAAAATACACCCCCTCTCACACACCCACTCCTTTATAAAAGGGGTGTGCATCCCTTCTACACTTACACACCACCTCCCAACTCCAATGAGGAGAGAGAGAGAGAGAGAGAGAGAGAGAGAAGCATAGATTCCCATCATCTTCTTTCTTCTCCACACATGTGGTGTCTCCCTCTTACTTAAGCGATGTCATGATTCATGTAGAAGCTTTCCCACATCAAGATCTACCCAGGGTTTAGATCTAAGGCTAAAGTGAGATATTCCTTTAAGCTTACAATAATTTGAATTGATATGATTTATCTTGTTTTTGCATACTTTTATATTACTATGATTTTCCATGCAATTGATTGATGGATCTTTATGAATTATTTATACTTTTGGGAATTATGGTTAAGTTATGATTTTAATTATGTGCAATTTTTATGAATTCGTGGGAGGTGATGGATACAAGCCTTGTCGTTTGTCAATTTTGAGAGTGACACGTGCTTCTACTCTATATTGAGTTGGCTTTTTCTCCTCTCCTCTATTCTTGTTGAGTTAACCTATTTGCTACTCTTCTCTTTTATTGAGATATCTTAATGTTACTTTCCTCCTTTATTAGGTTAGCCTTGTGCTACCTCCTTTTATAGCTTAGGCAAGTATCTTGAAATTACAAAACTCCCATGATTCGATTTATTTTCTCCATTGATGCAAGTGATATGTTAGAGGTCTCACATCTAGTGATTCATATATTTTATCGTGGACGTTGTAAGCCCCGTATCCTAGACCGTACCGTTCCTTAGGCTTCCGCGGTCTTTCCAGTCGAATTCCGGCAACCTTCGACCCTTAACCGGTATTTGCGCGCGACCTGGATTCTCATGTCGTCAACCCGAGTCGACTCAACCCAGGACTTATACCTTGGCGACCGCGTCGTCGCCGCGGTTCCGATGCCCGACTTGCGCGCCGAGGCGATACCCTGGTTGGGAGTTGTGGGCCAGCGTTCGGTGCGAGGAAACGCCGCGCGTGCGAATTCCGAGGGAATCTCTACGAGGTGTCACATCAATCAATCAATCCCATCAATCCCATCATGTCAAGTACACATCACCTTTCACCCTTTCCCAAGCAAGCCCCAAAAGTCAAAAAGTTTCTTACAACCCATAACTCCTCTTACAACTTTTGCCAAAAAAGTCAAAAAGCCTCTTAAACACCCATCCCTCTCTGTCCCATCCATCACTCCATCACCCATCACTCTCTCTCTCTCTCCCTTACAAGTCTCTCTCTCTCATTTTCAACTTTCCCAAGCAAGAAAATCTCATACGTAAGACCTCTCCAAGCCCTCCCATGGTGAGAAAATGCAAGTGTGGCCCACCTTTCCATCCTTAGATCTCTCATCTCAACCATCCATTTCTCATCTTCCTCCATCAAAGAGAAGCACAAGGAGCTAAGGAAGCCAAGGGAGCAAGAAGATCAAGTGGTGGGTGTTTTGATAGGATAGATTTTGATGTTTTTAAGATGGGCCAAGTGAGGCCAACCGATCAATGGTTTGGATCTCACTTTGGACCCTAAGATGTGGCCAATGGCCCACTTGGATCATCATGATCATTCCATGATGGGGCCATTCTCCATGGACCCCATCATGATGTTATTTCTTTGCATGCTTAGGGTCATCTAGACCGTCTATTTTAGTGGAGAAGGGATCTCCACCGTTGGATTTAATTTTAATGGGCTCACATGTAATGGGACCCACTTGATGTATGATTTAGTGCAAGGGAGGGCCCATAGTGCCGGGGTCCCTCCATCACGTGGTTCTCACTCTCTATCCCTCTCTCTTTTATTTTATTTTATTTTAGTTTATTTTTTTGTGATGATAATGAGGTTATGTGGCCCACTTGAATGGACCCCACCATGAGATAGGTATTTTATCCAAACCATTTATAAGTGGGGCCCACTTTATATGTGTAGTACCCTGCCATCCATCACTTGGTGGCCCACCTAAGCAGGGCCCACCTCCTACGTATATGGAAAGTCCAGCGTCCAGGGACGCTGGACGTTGCTGGAAAGAAACATAAATATCAACTTTTTCCCAATCCTTGGGGTGGTCCACCCATGTAGGCCCCACCTTGATGCATGTATTTAATCCACGCCGTCCATTCCCTTCTCAACCCCATTTCAGGCGTTGAACCGAAATACAGAGTCAATTCGAGGTTCTGGCGGGCCACACCATATCAAATGATGATTTTTACCATTGAAGCCTTCCCTGAAATTATTATACGCCAAAATACGTCCAATATTAGACTTGTTTTGATCTTGTTGAGCCATGGAAGGCCATTGGACGGAGTGGATCGTCAAAACATGGACCCCACCTGCGAAAAACCACAGAACATCAGATTTTTTTTTAAAAAAATAAAACGTAACACAGCAGCAACGCTGCTGTGTCAGAGAGTGCAGCAGGCGCTACCTGCGCGCCAGCGCCCAGCGGACGGGCGGACAGGCAGCCTCTCACGGCTGTAGCTGTGGGCCCCACCTTGATGTTCATCTACCATCTAAACCGTTCATAGGGTGGGCCACTACCTGACGTGGGTCCACCCCAAAAATCAGCCTGATCCAAGACTCAGGCGGCCCACACCGTAGGAATCAGTGGGATTGAACCTCTACCTTTGAAACCCATTTGGGGTCCACAGAAGTTTTGGATCAGGGTGAAAATTGTTCCCACCCTCCATCTAGGCCCACTTGGCCTTATCAATGGGTTGGATGGCATATCAACATTACAGTGGGCCCCACATGGAGCCCACAAAGATGTATGTGTTTCATGTCCACCGTCCGCCTGGACGGTGGAGCCCACTGTGATGGTTGTGTGCGTGTGTGTGTGCTGTGTGCGTGTGTGTATATTTATATATATATATATATATATAATATTATATGTATTATATATATATATTATATATTATATCATATTTAATATAATGATGGTGGGAGGCCCATCTCAATTATTTTTGGCCCGTGATTGAGGCCCACTTTGATTTACATGTAAGGCCCATGGGTCGAGGCCCATTTGATGTGTTATGGGCCCATGGGTCGAGGCCCATTTGATGTGTTAGGGGCCCATGGGTTAAGGACCGTTAAGATGTATTAGGACCTATGGGTTGAGGCCCATTTGATGCACATATGGGGCCCCATTTGGTGAGGCCCATTTGATACTCATAAGGCTCATGAGATTAGGCCCATTTAATGCATTCTAAGGCCCACGGGTTATGGCCCATTGCAATGTACATAAGGCCCATTGGTGCGACCCATTGATGTGGCCCACTTAATGAATATAGGCCCATATGATACAGTCCATTTGATGTATTGAAGGCCCAATGGGATATACCTAAGGTTCATTGCAATGTGCAGTCCCAACATGATTTATGTAATGATGTTTACGTCAGGGCTATGCCTTGGGAGCAATGTTGGTTTGACGTCCACATTGTAAGTATAGTGTTGGTTCAATGTCCGCATTATACCTTTCCCGAGGGCCCATTGTTAGGCCCATATGTGTAATGTGTAGGCCGTTTAGGCCCGTCTTCATTATGAACATCATCCATCCCATATAACATGTTTAATTCCATGATTCATGATCATATGCATCATACGTATGCTTGATATGAGAAATGACTGATCATAGCATATGCCTTTGGACAGATTGTTTAGGAGCTCCCGTACAGGGGGTGTTGCCCTACATGAGCGCATGATACGCGCAGGATTGCTGTATGACTGGATAGTGTGATTCATGCATTCGCATTGTGTGATATGGTTACTGTACGCCCTAGCGACATCAGGGCCGTAGCCTCCACAGACGTATCGTGGTTGGCAAGATTGGATACCGGAAATACTGTTCTACATGGGGTGCGATAGATATCCCTGGGTGAAAGTCCCTAAACCCTTATGGTACCAGGAGGTTGCTCCAACGTCTAGACCGAGTGGGTGCATGAGCGCTGAGTGCCGATTACCAGACGGTTGCGCTTTCCACTGTGTCGTGGTCGGTTAGAAGGGGGTGCGGTCTTACCCGCCCGAGAGTAGGGGGCAATGCTAGGCTGAGTCTGACCAGCTCGAGGAATGGGTCCGCTATTGACGAGCCGATCCCGATTTTGGCAGGAGAATAGTGAGGTCTTTTCCGCTCACCTTATTGCGCACGATGGGGCGGCAATCTGGCTTGGAGTGTACTAGACCCCGGTGATATTCCAGATTTTGAGCTATATCGATATGTGGACTTAGATGAGGATTTGTATGCTTGAGTTGCATTTCGCATTGCATGGCCTTAGTAGGGCCGACATCAATCTTTGCACCACATGGCCTTGGTACGGCTAATGGTATTCTTGGCATTCATCAGCATGTTCCGCATTACTCTGATACTGCATAGCTGCATTACCACCTTGAGCATACACTTTCACCACCCTCTAAGTTTTCTATAAGCTTATACACGACCGTTGCGTGCAGGTGACGTTGGATCGCAGCAGTGCTGAGGCTTGGACGCGTGGTAGATCATTTTGGAGTTTTTGTTCATCATCCTTGTATTTCCCTTTATGCTCATTGTACTTGTAAGGTTTTTTATCATAGTGGAAATGTGATGGAGTTTTTGGTTGTTGTTTGTGGGTTATGCCATTGGTTATGCTGCTTACGAATTAAACTGATGTTGAAAATCCTCCTTGTAGCATCCCAGGATCGGAACCTGGTGAATGGGCGCTGGGAGCCGAGAATGGGGTTCTACAGAGGCTGTCGGCACCGGATTCGGCGATCGAAAATTTTGTGAGCCCGGTTTCTGAGTTTGGGGCGTGACAGACGTAATGTACTCTAGTTAGTGACCTACTTGGTCAACACGTAATTCCATGAATTTTAGGTAGTGGTGCACAAATCGATGTAAGTAAACCACCCTGCGTATTACACCACTTTCGGGATTAGATGTTGCAAATAGTCACTCCATGAACAAATCGTATCACGTAAATCATCCGATCTGTGTGTTGTGCCATCTTGAGGTGTTCTCATAAATCCACGGTAATGTTGAACACGCCGACAAATCTCCGTAGTGTGAGAATGAGGGGTGAACCGGGTTTTTTATGAACTATATTTCACATTGTGATAATCACTAGGTATGATGGACAACACACACTTTGCTTGTGTGTGTGTGTGTGTTTATGTATGTGTATATATATATATATATATATATATATATATATATATATATATATATATATATATATATATATATATATATATATTGGTTGCGCATACTATTACCATTCATAATGGAGTACAAGACGTATCAGAACCCTCACATTATTCTTATGAATCTCTTGAATTATTTATAATATTAAATGCTAACCATCACTATGCGTAGGGCATTGACCCTCTCCAACGATACAGATAATGCAGGTGATGTACAAATTGAATATATAGATGACGATTGTGGAGATCAAATATTGCATATTTTTCCTCATTTATATCTTGGTTTTATGAACATAACACTGTTTAATGTTATGTTTTATGCATGTTTGTGTTGTAAGGTGAATCTGAGAGCTTGAATTGAAAAGAATGTTCAAAGCATGGATTTAGTGCTCAAGAACCACTAAGGCAGATGAATGATCGTAAGAGACCAAGAATGGAGAATTGTTATGCCAAAGATCGAAGGAAACCAAGTACAAAGGATGAAGAAAAGATTAGCAAAAACACAAGTTAAACAGCAGAAAAATAGAACATTTCAGTGTCACCTAAGACAACTTCAATGCCACCGAAGTTGCACAAAACAGTCAAATAAAAAAATAGCTTAATTCGGTGCCACCTAAGCTTAATTCGGTGCCACCGAAGTCAATTTCGGTGCCGCCTAAGCCAATTTTGGTGCTACCTAAGTACTCTGCACATACAATTTCAGATGTAATAAAATGCAATTTCGGTGCTTGCAACTCAAGGACTTTGAGGAAGTAATTGTAACATTACAAGTAAACAATAGCAATAGGGATGCACTCAAACTTAGGTTATTCTCATTTTCTCTAAAGGATTGGGCCAAAGCATGGCTTAACTCTCTAAGACCTCATACCATCACTATATGACAAGCCTTAAGTAGAGAGTTTTTGAAAAAAATTATTTCTCGAGTACAAAACAAATGTATTAAAACAGGAAATCATGTCGTTCTCCCAAAAGGGGAATAAACTATTTTTCCAAGCTTGGGAACGCTTCAAAGTCCTTTTACTCACTTGCCCACATCATGGTTATGAACCATGATACTTGATTAATGCGTTCCGAAAGGGGCTCACCATGGATACCCGTCAATTCATAGAGATGATGTGTGGTGGAACCTTTCTTGACACAGATCCTAATGAGGCTTGAGATTTTCTAGACATGTTAGTAGAGAATACTCAAACATGGGATGTCTCTACTAAACCGGACCAAACTAGACCCATTCCTATAGAGAAAGCGGGGATATACGTCCTAAGAAAGGAAGACGACCTTAATGCAAAATTCGTTGCATTGGCTAGAAAGGTCGAAGCCTTGGAAATTAGGAAGGTTGATGCGATTAAAGCAAACACCTCCTTAGGTAATTTTTATAGCAATTGTGGTGATGTCGACCATGACACAAAGGATTGTCCAACAATCTCAGTTGTACAAGATATCATGCATGAGCAAGGGCAAACAAATGCTATAAATAACTATCAAAGACCAATTGTGCAACCAATGGGAAACACATACAATCCAAATTGGCGTAACCGTCATAATCTTAGTTGGAGGAGTGGATTACAAATTAATGCACCTAATGCACCTTAAGGGCTTCCACATAACAACTTCTTTGGGGCACCTAACAATGCACCGTATGTGCCCCCACTAAAACGATCATCTGTGGAGGATGCATTGACTGCATTCATGAACTCTCAAGCTCAAATGAATCAGTCTCTGATCCAATCAAATTAGGAATTAAAGACAGTCAGGGCTAGGATTGACACTCAATTAAATGCTAAGGAAAAAACACATTTCCTACTCAATCTGTGCCAAACCCTAGAAATACACATTTCATTGGAGATGCAAATCCAAGTGAGCTACATCATGAACAAGCTAAGCCCATCATTACCTTGAGAAGTGGAAAAGAGGTCGATAACAAGATAATGCAACTGGTAGAAATACCGAAAGATGAACCCGCTATGGTTCAAGAGACACAAAAATAAAAGAATAAAGAGACTAAGTCACATGAGCCTCCTAGTCCGTTCCCATCTAAACTTTGGAACCGGACTGTCCCCATGAAATATCAAGAGGTGTTGGATGTGCTCCAAAAGGTGATTGTCAATATTCCTCTACTTGATGTCATTAGACAAATTCCATCATATGCTAAATATTTCAAGGACATATGCACTGTGAAGAGGAAATTAAACGTACACAAGAAGGCCTTCCTCATTGAGAAAGTGAGCGCTATCATTTAGAAAATGGTCATACCCAAATATAAAGACCTGGGAAGTTCCACTATTCCTTATATTATTGGAAATTTTCAAATTGAGCATGCTTTATTAGATTTGGGTGCAAGTATCAACTTAATACCTTATTCAGTTTACTAACAAATGGGGTTACGCGACCTTAAACCAACCACGATTATACTCCAACTCGTTGACTGCTCCATTAAGGTACCAAGGAAAATCTTTAAGGACGTGTTAGTCCAAGTGGAGCAATTCTACTTCCCCATGGATTTTATTGTACTAGACATTGAACCATGTGTAAATGCTAGCGCTCAAGTTCCCATTATTTTAGGCCGTCTATTCTTAGCAACTTCAAATGCAATCATCAATTGTAGGAATGGAATGATGAAGTTGTCTTTTAGTAATATAACTATAGCGCTCAATATTTTTAATCTATGTAAGCAGCCCATTATTTATTAAAAATATCTAAATTATTTTATTTTTCGATTAGGCCGACCATAGTGCTCGGATCCTAATTGTGTTATCAAAGTCATCATGATTTATGGATTATTAACATATGTGTGGAACTTTAAAGCTTGGGTGTTGTTTTTAATTTAATTGAATTCTATTTAAAAGTCATACCTTCAAAACTTTCAAAATCATTTCATCAGTTTAGTTTCCATTACTTAGTTAATTTTGCATTTGATTTTCTCATTCTCATAAATTATTTCCCTATAGGATCGACCCTGTATTCATATGATATTACTTACGAACCTCTATACTTGGAGGCAAACAAATAACGATCACCTTATGGAAGATTATTCTGAATAAAGGAGGAGATAACTTTATGTTTCATTTTATTTATTTTCCGCTACATACTTTGAATAACGTAACAAGCTCCCATTTGAGAGGGCATTAGATTGTTAGCTAAATTTTATGTCTTAATGAAATAATAAGCACAGATGATTTTGTTCTTGTGAATGTGTACCTTCGTGAAGGTGACTGGATGTGATCTAAATAAAAAAAATCAACAGTTAAAAATCATTTGTTAGTCACTCGGACATGATCTTGTACTTTTGGCACATCCGATACTTGGAATCTCATCATTTTCAAGCAATGTATATATTTCAATAGGCTTATTACAACCATTATGTCAAACATTACATATGTTCACTAATTAGGGATATTAAAGTTGATTTAGTAATTAAATTCAAACGCTTGTAAAAATATCATGTATAACTACTTTGAATCCACGTAGCTTCTCTGGACTCCTCACAGAGATACCTCGAATCAACAAGGGAAAATAAGAAAATAGAAATAAATTCTAGAAATTTTAAAATTTCATTGGTAGATAATAAAAAGAATTTGCAATCCTTTAAATAGTGATATCAAACCTTATAAAAAGTTTCAAAATCAAACTCCAACTCAAACTCTCTAAAATTCGTAACTTAATATAAATAGTAAATTTGATATTTATAGTAACTGTCCTATCTGGCTTAACCAATTTATTCTTCTAATTTTTCTAAGCATTATTTATATTGGACACAACTCCTAAAGCTCAAAGGATGAAGAGTTATAATCAAACTAAAACTTACTATAAATAGTGAAAATGAAAATAAAATGGATTTTCGATTATCGGCCTGTTGGAATTTCGCAAAATAGTTAGGTTAGTTGGTTAAAGTAGCTTCTCCTACCCTAAAATAGTATATGCTACGTCGAGTAATTCATTCCAATTTGTGAGATATGTCTATTGAATGAATAAAGAAAGAAAGAAAGATACAAAGAAAAAAAAATGTTTATATACTCATATATACATATATACATATACATGTAGAAGAGAAAAAAGTGGGAAAAATTCTTTGGTAAAAATAAAAATAAAAAATTCCAGCGGTGCCACCAGGGGGATGTGGTACCACTGCCAGAGCAGTGGCACCCCGCTAGACCACCGGCGGTGCCACCACCGGAGTGGTAGGGAGCAGCGGCTCCAC
Organism: Magnolia sinica; assembly: GCF_029962835.1. Lineage (NCBI taxonomy): Eukaryota > Viridiplantae > Streptophyta > Magnoliopsida > Magnoliales > Magnoliaceae > Magnolia > Magnolia sinica. The sequence goes on along the minus strand of NC_080587.1, from coordinate 8,452,516 downwards.
CGCCGGAAATTTTGAATTTTTTTTGTTTGTTTTTGTGCCGTTTTCAAATTTTCATATTTATTTCAATACAACTCTGATTGAGGCGATTCAAAAGCCGTATTTAAAGTTAATGAGTCTATTTTTACATAAAAATAAATAAATAATAAAATTAAAATTAAAATATAGTTAATTTTAGGATGTTTTGACAACTATCAAAGAATCATTAATTTCGAATAGCTATTACTTTAGAATTTTAATATTTTTTTACAATTCCAAATGAAATAAAAAATTTTGGGATAAGTTCAAACTTAATTATAAACTATTATAAAAATTATAAAAATAATTCATTTACTAAAAGTACAAGAAACGTTATAAGAAATAGAGACGTTTTGCAATCATACAGAAATCGTCGCTTTTGGACAACTGGTACTTCTAAAATTTTATTAATTTTTCAGGAAATTAAAATCAAATGAAATTTTGTAAAATAAAAGTAAGCTTAATAATAAATTACTAGAAAAATTATAAAAATAATTTAGTAACTAAAAGTGACAAAGATGTTACGAACAATAGACGGGTTAGAACAAAAAATTTCTGCAACTTTGAGTTGCCGATGGACTGGATGTATCTTTTTTATATTTGAGTTTTAGAACTTTATGTCTATTTAAAAGTTGCTTCTAATCATGCCAGGAATCGTCCTGTATGATTAAATTATATTATTTTTAGTGTATTTTTCTATTTCAAGTATTTCCTAGTATGGTTGAACTACGACTCTTGAGTAGGGATGAGTTTGATTGTTTAAGACTCTGTAATTTTGTATTAGATATAGACTTTACTAAAATATTATGAGTTCCTTATTCTTTTGTGGATTCAAGGTTCATACCATATTGAGGATACGATGTTCTTCCTCTTTTTTTCCGCGCCCTTCCTAGCATTGTTATCCCTCCAAACCTCCAAATATCTTTAAACTTTCGATTCTTCATTCTCTCTCGAAATTAATGAAATTAAAGCGTGATTTGCTCATAACCCACACCCATAAGATCGAAATAAAAATATACAGATAAAGTTTTAGGCCATTGGAAACTTTTTTAGGATGATCGTTGACCATAGGCATAGTGGGAGAGTTTTTTATTACGAAGTTGGACATGAACTAAAATGAGAACTCTATTTGACCAAAATCCGAAGGACAATCTTATAAACATGAGGCTTGAACCTCCTAATGAATTATAATACTCCTTAAATTCTTAGGATGATCGGATTACGGAATTATAAAACCATACAACTGCGAGGCATTCGCGGGTTGACCCAATTCTCAATCCCGACCGACTTCCAATGGACTCACTGCTTTGACCAAGCAGAAGACTAAGATCTACTAGTACTAGGAAGGGATACACTAAGCTTTCTGCCCTGGTGAGGAAGAAGATCGACGTATCGAATTTAAGCCTACTACAACTATTTTTCCGTATTAGCCCGATAATAGAGAGTAAAATATACCACCCTTAGGTAAACTTTGTCGTCAAACACTCAGTGCGATAATAATGATTTTGACATCTGTTTTTAAACCTCAAAGGTCGAAACTTTTAAGGGGGTAGACCACAATAAGCCAAGCTAGTGTGCTTAGTATATACCCTAACACGTATATAATGTAAAATCAATAGAAACTTAGGTGTACGAAATTAGAATGTCTTACATATTTACATTAGGCAATTTCGGGTACGTAATTATTTTTAAGGGGGCTAGATTGTAACGTCCTAGATTTTTGCTATTTTGAATTTCTAAAAATCCTTGAAAATTTTTTATATACTTAGCATATATCGTCAGTTATTGACCTTTAACGCTCGAGGTGAGCCTACACACGGTTGGTACTGATAAAGAACTGTACAAATCTGATTAATCAACCATAGAAAGCTAAATGAATTCACTGATCACTTAAACATCGAGTTTAGCCACATGATTTACTCACACAGCCAAATCTAGCTGACAATCGCTAACTAATCAAGACAACTGTAACTAAGTAAAGACCTACCTAAAGCCGAGACAACCAGGGTTTAGATCTTAATTAACAAACCAAATCAACACAATTACTCCTTTAGCCTAAGAACCAACAACTTAGAGTGATTAGGACCGAATCACCTTTTTGTTGATTACGAATAGGCCATGCTATAAGCTTGGCTAATCCATACCATAATCGTCATGCCCAAGAAATTTCATTATCCAATTCATTCCAAAAATTCCTTAATTATTTAAAACAAGCTCTAAACCGCTCGATAGTGGTCCACTAAAACCAAGGATATAGAAAGATGTTCTTCTTAATGGGCTTAACGTCCAACGTAGGACATCAAGCTGAGGTCGCATCTCGAATTGATCAACTTGGACTCGCAAACCAAGTGCATGAGATGTGTGAATGCCTTAGGTGAAAACTTAGAACTTAAGTGAAACTAGCTCCTTTGTTCTTCCACAAAGTTGTAACTTTTGGACCGTCAATTCGTGGCCAAAGTCAGGGTACCAATTAAAGACATTTTCTCATACTTATCCATATAGCCATGGCCCCGATTGATCATCGGTGACCGTCAATCTGAGTTAGGGCTTTTTCGGTTGATTCGCACATCCGATCATCGGATGGTTATGTCCAAATACAAATCGCCTATTTGGACACTTATTCCATGGTTTAGATTGACATGTACGCCTCCTGATGGGTCCCATTGATCTGAAACAACCCCCTCCAGGGTTTGTACAATGAATAAAGTGTCATTGTGGCCATTTACACCCAAACCGACACTATAAATACCTTAGTTTCTTACACCCCCTCCAGTTACATAGATTTTGAGCCTAGCTTTGAAGAGATAAGAGAGAGGTGAAAGGAGAAGAGAGAGAAAAAGAGAGCTTAGAAGTGTGAGAATTTGTATACCTTCACCTCTCATCCCCTTTATAGCAACATTGCCCTTCATTGGTGTCAATTCGGCAACGGTTGTATTGAGTCATGTTTATAGGTTTACGTCTTATATCTAATTCCTTCAAATTCTTATAAGCATGTATGCTTACCTAGGTTCTCGACGATCTTTCCCTAACACCCTAACCCTACGAGCACTGTGAGTCAAGTGAATCGTCATAAGGTGTGTACCATTATCCTTACGTTGTCGTTTATCGACCCTTGAGGGTCTCAGATAATGATTTTGTTGTTTGTGAATAGGTTAGTGTATGCTAACATGTTCACACTTTGATTTGATTGTAACATGTGTTATTACTTGGTTATGAATGCCTATATGTTTGATAAAATGCCTAAGTGAATAAATGTGTTATTTTGTTGATGCTCACATGCTTGATGGAATGCCTAAGTGAATGTTTGGTTTTATTAATACTCACATGTTTGATGAAAATCAGAAACTTTCATATAACTCTCAACGTAATTTTCGCATACTTTGCTCGCAACTAGCAAGATGCCGGTTGGGGGTTGTGTTGAGGGTCAAATATTGCACATCAAACCCCAGTTATTGCCTGAATTTACGAACATGGTACTGTTTAACGGCCCGATTTAATCGTGTTTGTAATGCAATGTGTATTTACGATATTGGATTGAAATAGGGTACTTAAAGCATGGATTTAACGCTCTGATGACACCAAAGGCAAGGGACAGACCTCAGGGGACCAAGATCGACGGATTTACATGCCTGAGATCCGAGAAAATTGAGAAACTGAAGCTCAAGTAGCCTGAAAGTCAGCCAAAATGCAAGATCACAGGGTTCCCACCATCCGTTTGTCTTGAGACTTCATATATGGCCTGAGGACCTTAAATTAATCGTACAAGTGAAATTTGATCCATTGCATCCCTGTGTAAATGCCCCAAAGGACAGATCAGCCCCTTAAATCCTTACATGGGGCCCACCTGATATCTGGATATACTTCAATCTTGGTCTCAATGCGTTAAATGGGATGAGGAAAGGAATGGATAGAGAGGATTCTTATAACCATCACAGTGGACCCCACTTTGCATAGTGTGTGCAACATGCACAAGGGCACTTACTGTGCACCACACCTCAAGACGGGTCAAACCAACGTTTGACCCGTCTCCTCTCCAAAAAAAAATGAGAACCGTTGGTTTGACCCGTCTCCTCTCCAAAAAAAAATGAAAACTCCGGTTCTTCCAGCATCCAAACAGGGGACCTCCGCACGATCTCGATGGGCCATCATCATGATCCAAAAGCTCAATCTGAGCCATCCATTTGAATAATACGAGGATTCTGACCAATATCTAGTGGTTCTTGGTCTGAAGAATGCCAGTAAAAGGTGCAAATTCTCTGGACGGTAGAATCTTTGCGGCAAGATAAATCAAGTGGGCCGCGTCAACAGCAATCCAGAACCGACTATATCAGAACGGTTTTTCGAGTTGAGCTCAGTGAACGGTGTGGATTTCCAAACCGACCTCAATCATGGCCAGCGCAGGCCCTGTTGCGAACGTCCGAGAAAACCGAACGCCGTCCGGCTTTTGCGGGCTGTTTTGTGATCACGGCCATGATCAGATGGAAGATCTGATCCGTTCATCATGTAGGTCATCCCAAATCGTCACAGGGGACGTTAATGCTTTGGAAAGAAAGCAAGGGAAAAAGGAGTTTTCTGCATTGCCCTTCGCTGCGTAAGATATTGCGGACGCTGCAGCTGCGTGAACAGTTGTCCACCGACTTTAGTTACGTAAACAGAGGTTACGCTTGCTGTTAAGGGTCAAATATTGCATATTAGACCCCATTGATTGCATGGATTTACGATTATGATATTGCTTAACGGCCTGAATTAATCGTGTTTGTAATGCAAGGTGTATTTAAGAGCCTGGACTGAAAAAGGGTGGTAAATGCATGGATTTGACGCTCCAGAATCACCAAGGCAAGGGACGGACTCTAGGAGACTAAGAGCGACAAAATTATACACCAGGGGTCCGCGAAAATTGAGAAACTGAAGCTCAAGCGGCCTGAAAGTCAGCCAGAATGCAAGATCACTGGGTTTCCATCATCTGTTCGGTTCAAAACTTCATACATGGCCTGAGGGCCATAAATTAACCGTACACGTAAATTTTTATCCATTGGATCCCTCTCGGAGTGGCCCAAAGGATAGATCTACCCATAACCATTGATCTTGGGCCCACCTAATATTCGGATATTTTCAAACTCGGGCTCACGCATTAAATGAGATGAAGAAAAAAGAAATGGATGGTGTGGATTTATCAGATATATCACTGAGGGGCCCAAAAGAGTACTGCACGTGCACTGCTGCAAGAGTACTCGCAGTGCACCGAACCCATCACAAGCGGTCAAACCGCGTTGACCGCTCCCACTCGACTCTCCTGTACAGAGCAGGAGAGTCTCTGTTTTTCTGCCGCACAGTCCGTCCGCTAATTCACCAATAGCCCACTATCATCGTCCGAATCAATAATCTGACACGTTCATTGTATCTAGGAGGAAAATTAGACCATAACCGGATCATTTCCATACATCCATGTACAAGAACAAGAGTGAAAAGGCTGGAGCGTTCTCCGCACGTTGATCAGAGCAGTGGTCCACTCATAGCTCGAGGCGACTTCAAGTTTTGGAATAATAGCCTAAATAGACCCTACAAGACCACTGAACGGACCTGATCTATTAAGAAAACATCACATGTGGGTCCCGCAGAGATCAGCTCTTCCCCCCTGTTTTCCGTGTCCGGACGAATCCGGGAATTACGGGGAGTAGTGGGTCATGACTGTTAATATTCTGAGTGATCCAGACCGTCCAATGTGTCCACAGGGAGGCTAATAACCTAGCCAAGATTTCAGGAATGACGGATAGATTGATATCGCGCCGGAATTACGCTCCAAACGCAAGACGGTTTACGCTTTCGCTGCGCACGCAAACGCTGTTGCGTAAACGACTGTCCTTCCTCCCCTTACGCAGCAACTTAGACTTTGGCATGAAGTCTTTAGGACGGGGCGGACGAGAGAAGAGGATATAAGGCGGACATGAAGCATTGAAAAGGGGAGAGCTTGGTTGGAAGGACGGAAGCTTGAAGCTGGAACGAAAGAGAAAGAGAAGTTTCTTTCTCTTAACTTTAAGCTTTTTACTGTGTTTTTTTTCTTCTTTTTCTTTTGTTTATTTGTTTATTTTAGCCCTTTTCATGTGTGGCTAAACCCCTTAGCTAAGGCTAAGAGGTGAAGCCTGTAGCGAGATGGGAGATTCTATTCTATGCTTTTAATGTAAATTCATGGACTGAATTTGGTTTTTAGTGATTATGGAAGGAATGTTTTTAGTCTTTAATGGTCTGTTGTGACTGAAATTACAATGGGTCTGCAATGGCTTTGAATATTTCCTTTTTCCCTTTTTTTTATGACGCCAGGAAGCCCTGTTGTTCACCATCGTCTCCTGGGCATGGTTGGATGATGGTACCTTTCCTAACTTTCATCTCTTGAAAACCAGATCAAGTAAGTTCAACTTAAATTCTATAATTCTTGATGCAGGCATAAGATCTCCCTGATCCCTACAAGTGGATCCTCTGAATCCCTAGTTTCCTTCCTCTGAATTACTTAAGTTTTAGATAATTATTCCACAATTATTTCCTAAATTTTATTTAGTTTAGATCACATCTTAGTCTAGTTCCAGTCCTACTTGGTTTCAGATAACGTACAGGTATCAGTCCCTTGGGATTCGACCTCGGTCTCACCGAGTTTATTACTACATCACAACCCTATACTTGGGGAGTGAACAAGTTTTTGGCGCCGTTGCCGGGGACTGACGGTTGCGATTTTCTGAAATTAACAAGCCAAAAATGTTTACCCCCAAGCTTAATTCCTGATGAATGCAATGCAGTGGATTAACATGTTTTATGACACATGTGGTGGATGAGTCACCAACATTTAAAAAAATGGTGTAAATGCACATGCTATCCAACACTTCAATCATATTTCTCAATATATATATGAATGCCTATGCCAGTAACATAAAAGACATTGTAAATAAAAAAATTAAAAATAAAAATAAAAAACATAGAAATTCAAATTGATGTCACAATCTGACAAACCCATAAAAAAATAATTCTGGAATTCCTTTCAGGATCTTAAGACAATCCACTGACATCACCATCATTACCTTTAAATCCCATCCAATCCACCCTAATCCCTTTAAAATTGCTTGGGACGTGTTTGGTTCAAGGGATTAAAAGGGACTGGAAAGTTTAATCCCGGGATTGGCCAGGCGTCCCAAATAGACCAGAAATAGCAATCCCGGGATATAGCAATCCCATAGATCTTGCACCAATCTATTGACACAACTATCATTACCTTGAAATTTGTACAATCTACTCTAATACCATCCAAATGCACATATTATGGTGGAGCCCACAAAGCATTTTTTGGGCCCGTTTGGCGGGAACGAATAGGCTACTCCCCCTGCCACCAGCCCCGTGGCTGGTGGTCTGTGCTCTGTGGGACCTACCATGATGTATGTTTTTCATCCATTCCGTTTATCCATTTTTAAAGATCATTCTATGGTATTATCGAAAAAATTAGAAGGATATAAATATCAGGTGGTCTACACCCCATGAAAACAATACTGATTGGATATCCACCATTAAAATCCTCCTAGGGCCCACTGTACTGTTTATTTGACATCCAATCTGTTGATTTGGTCAGACAAACCTAGATGAAGGGAAAACACAAAAATCAGCTTGATCCAAAACTTTTATGGCCACCAAAAAATTTTTAATGGTCGACGCTCATTCAACACTATTTCCTGTAATGTGGTCCACTTGAGATTTGGATATATCTCATTTTTGGTCTCAAATATTACAATTATCTGTAAAAATAGATGAATGGCATGGATGAAACACATACATCATGGTGGGGCCCAAGAGCATCGACCACCAACCATTGGCTGGTGTCAGGGGGAGTAGCCAATCCGTTCCCCCGTTTGGCTGGGTGGATTGAAAGGGATTGAAAGGTATTATGGTGGATGTCCTGGATTTCTAGGTATTGATGGTGTTGTCAGTGGATTGTCTTCAGATACATGGGATTGCTATATCCCTGGATTGATATATCCAGTCTGTTTGGCACACCCGGCCAATACTGGGATTAAACCTTACCATCCCTTCCAATCCCTCGAGCCAAACGCGTCTCAGGCATTGGCTGTTGATCACCGACTCTGTTTGGCATGCCCGACCAATCCCATGATTTAACTTCCAATCCCTTCCAATAACATCCAATCCCTTCCAATCAGACTGGCCAAACGGCCCTTAGATTTCAGAAACAGAAGGGGCAAATCCTTCCAATCCCTTCCAATAACATCCAATCCCTTCCAATCCGACCGGCCAAACGGCCCTTACATTTCAGAAACAGAGAGAGGGGAATGCGGATTGAACCTCTGAAAGATTTGAGAAAGAGATAAAGAGGGAAAAAGAAATATACTCACCGTACGATGCTTCTTCTTCTTCTACTTCATGCAGCGAAATGGGTTTCGGGAGATGCGGAATGCGGCCTTGAGACAGTGAGAGAGGGTGAGGGAGATCGGGAGATGAAGAGAGGGCAAGGGAACGAGAGAGACTGAGTGCGAGAGAGAGAGAGAGAGAGAGAGAGAGAGATGGAGACGGAGATGGAGAGTGGGTTTCTGTTTTGGAGGGCGGGAGATAATGGCGTTGGGTTTGGTTTTTGGAGGGAGATGGGGTTTTCGACGGGCGCGTGACGGACGGCCCTGAGCTGTTTTAGGATTTTAGTTACGTGGGGCCCACTGTGATGTATTTCATATATCCACTCCATCCAATAAATTTAAATTATTATTTTAAGGATGATAAAAAATTCATTTAGATCAAATCTTTAAGGTGACCACACAACAAATTAACAGTAAACATTTAATTTATATTATTTCTTATGGTGTGGTCCACCTAGATATTCAATCCACATAATTTTTGGGCTCATGCAACAACATTACATATCCGAATTTTTGGACGGCTTAGATCAAATACATATATTCCAGTGGACCTCATGGATCCCCCTAAGCACCATATAGGTTATAGGTTGAGAGGTACGTTTTAGCTACAGAGAACCTAGGCTATAGCTACGGATTAAATCCGTAGCTATTTTGCTACGGATTTAATCCGTAGCTAAAAGCTTTCAACTTCCATAGCCATTACTCGATTTTTTGGTAGTGCCTGATCGTAAGGATTGGTCAATCCGATTGACCGATGCCTTATGGGCATACCGTACTGCCTTTAAAACCCTTATTGGAATGTCTCCCTTTAGACTTGTTTATGGGAAAGCTTGTCACTTGCCTGTGGAGCTGGAATATAAAGGTACTGGGCGATCAAAAATCTTAATTTCAATCTGGACAACGCTGGTTCGCTACGCAAACTTCAATTGAATGAACTTGAGGAAATTCGGAATGATGCGTACGATAATTCGAGAATTTACAAGGACAAAATGAAGGCATTTCATGACCAACACATTTTGCGAAAATCATTCATGCCTGGTCAGAAGGTCCTTTTGTACAATTCTTGATTACATCTCTTTCCGGGTAAGCTTCGATCTCGTTGGACCGGCCCTTAAATTGTTATTACTATTTTTCCTCATGGGGCCGTTGAGATAAGAGATCCCGACAATGGCAAGGAGTTTAAAGTCAATGGACATCGATTAAAACTATTTGTCGAGAAATTTGATTCAGAGGACATGACCATTCCCCTGACTGCTCCTGTTTACCAGGATTGATCTCCTAGTCTGATGGAGGTATAGGTAGTTTTATCGCTTTCATAGGACTAGGGTAGTTGCTTTATTTGTCTGGCTGAAGACGATAAACTTAACGCTCCTGGGAGGCAACCCAGCTCTTCATTTTATTTCGTTTTGATCATTAGTTAGTTCAATGTTTGTGGGTAACATTACTGCAAACTCTCACGAGACTACAACTCGTCCACTAGGGGCAACCTAGGGGTTTAAAGGCTTGTGGCATATGCTAAATGATATCGAGAGTACCTGCGAAAGTGGTGTAGGTAGGATTTCATTTTTGTTATTTTTATTTTATTTTTATTGGTTTCTCTCTTGTGCTGACCCGCTCTTATGTAGATATCTGTGGGAAGCCTCTTGATTCTTTCGTCCAGGTACTATCTTTCCATCACTCCTCCTATATTTCTATTGTCCCATGTGCATTGCATATTTATTTCTTTTACATTGAGGACAATGTAGATTTTCGGGTGGGAGTAGGAGATTAGGTTCCTAATCAGTGTTTTCTTGTCTTGAGCAAAAGTTGTGAAAATTTTTAATTTTTCAGGATTTCTGATGAATTCGAAGTGATTTTGACGGCCATCTAGGGCACTTAGAATTTCAAGATGCATGATGTTGGTACTTTATGACTCTTGGATTCAGTTATCTATTAGATTTCACAGTTAAATTTAAATTGTTAGTCCATGGTTAGAAGTTTTAAACATTGATTGAATTATGATTTCACATGTCACATTTCGCTTACACATTAAGATTTCAGTTTGATACTAAAAGGTTAATTTGGTGATCAGTAAGCATGGAAGGAACCATCTCTAAAAAAATAATAATAAATAAATAAATAAAATAAAAATATATATAAAAAAATTAATTAAAAATAAAATTAAAAGAGGTTAGGGAAGGACTCTTCACTATAGGTTTACTCCCTATACGTGTGGATTTCATTCCCTACGGATAATACGTAAAAAGGTTTGAGTACGCAGTCTTCACCATAGGTTTGCTCCCTATAGGTGAGGATTTGTTTTGATATTACTTTAAAAAAAAAAAAAAAAATCATCAAAAGCTGAAGGAATGAAAAGATGATCTTCGAGGCAAGTTTTGGTTATCATGGACTCTCTTACTGGTTACTAATGATATCCTGAAACAGAGAGTTGCGTATTAATGTTGAAAGCCGAGATTACACTATACACCTGTGGAACTCATTGTTTAGGATTGTTCTAATTGAGGGACTAATACTTTGAAATTGAATATGAAATGTACCGTGTGTTTGAGTCTAGGAGAGAGTAAGGCCCAACATTCATGCAACGTAACAGTCCCGTATCTGAATTATTTTGCAAAAGTCATTCGAGTTCATACGAATTGTCCTGGAATTCTCAACTTATTTTCGCATACTTTGCTCGGGACTAGCAAAATGCTGGTTGGGGGTTGTGTTGAGGGTCAAATATTGCATATTAGATCCCATTGATTGCATGGATTTACGATTATGATATTGCTTAACGGCCTGAATTAATTGTGTTTGTAATGCAGGATGTGTTTAAGAGCCTGGACTGAAAAAGGGTAGTAAATGCATGGATTTGACGCTCCAGAATCACCAAGGCAAGGGACGGACTCTAGGAGACCAAGAGTGACGGAATTATACACCAGGGGTCTGCGAAAATCGAGAAACTGAAGTTCAAGCGGCCTGAAAGTCAGCCAGAATGCAAGATCACTGGGTTTCCATCATCTGTTCGGTTCAAAACTTCATACATGGCCTGAGGACCATAAATTAACCGTACACGTAAATTTTTATCCATTGGATCCCTCTCGGAGTGGCCCAAAGGACAGATCTACCCATAACCATTGATTTTGGGCCCACCTAATATTCGGATATTTTCAAACTCAGGCTCACGCATTAAATGAGATGAAGAAAAAAGAAATGGATGGTGTGGATTTATCAGATATATCACTGAGGGGCCCAAAAGAGTACTGCACGTGCACTGCTGCAAGAGTACTCGCAGTGCACCGAACCCATCACAAGCGGTTAAACCGCGTTGACCGCTCCCACCCGACTCTCCTGTACAGAGCAGGAGATTCTCTGTTTTTCTGCCGCGCAATCCGTTCGCTGATCCACCAATGGCCCACCATCATCGTCCGAATCGATAATCTGACACGTTCATTGTATCTAGGAGGAAAATTAGACCATAACCGAATCATTTCCATACATCCATGCACAAGAACAAGAGTGAAAAGATTGGAGCGTTCTCCGCACGTTGATCAAAGCAGTGGTCCACTCATAGCTCGAGGCGACTTCAAGTTTTGGAATAATAACCTAAATAGACCCTACAAGAACACTGAACGGACCTGATCTATTAAGAAAACATCACATGTGGGTCCCGCAGAGATCAGCGCTTCCCCCCTGTTTTCTGCGTCTGGACGAATCCGGGAATTACGGGGAGTAGTGGGTCACGACTGTTAATATTCTGAGTGATCCAGACCGTCCAATGTGTCCACAGGGAAGCTAATAACCTAGCCAAGATTTCAGGAATGACGGATAGATTGATATCGCGACGGAATTACACTCCAAACGCAAGATGGTTTACGCTTTCGCTGCGCACGCAAACGCTGTTGCGTAAACGACTGTCCTTCCTCCCCTTACGCAGCAACTTAGACTTCGGCATGAAGTCTTCAGGATGGGGCGGACGAGAGAAGAGGATATAAGGCGGACATGAAGCATTGAAAAGGGGAGAGCTTGGTTGGAAGGACGGAAGCTTGAAGCTGGAACGAAAGAGAAAGAGAAGTTTCTTTCTCTTAACTTTAAGCTTTTTGCTGTGTTTTTTTTCTTCTTTTTCTTTTGTTTATTTGTTTATTTTAGCCCCTTTCATGTGTGGCTAAACCCCTTAGCTAAGGCTAAGAGGTGAAGCTTGTAACGAGATGGGAGATTCTATTCTTTGCTTTTAATGTAAATTCATGGACTGAATTTGGTTTTTAGTGATTATGGAAGGAATGTTTTTAGTCTTTAATGGTCTGTTGTGACTGAAATTACAATGGGTCTGCAATGGCTTTGAATATTTCATTTTCCCCTTTTTTTTATGACGCCAGGAAGCCCTGTTGTTCACCACCGTCTCCTGGGCATGGTTGGATGATGGTACCTTTCCTAACTTTCATATCTTGAAAACCAGATCAAGTAAGTTCAACTTAAATTCCATAATTCTTGATGCAGGCATAAGATCTCCCTGATCCGTACAAGTGGATCCTCTGAATCCCTAGTTTCCTTCCTCTGAATTACTTCATTTTAGATAATTATTCCACAATTATTCCCTAAATTTTATTTAGTTTAGATCACATCTTAGTCTAGTTCCAGTCCTACTTGGTTTCAGATAACATACAGGTATCAGTCCCTTGGGATTCGACCTCAGTCTCACCAAGTTTATTACTACATCACAACCCTATACTTGGGGAGTGAACACTTGCTGCAAAACCTCTCCAGCCACCGACCCTCACCACTTCCATAAAACAAAGAGAAAATGTGGGCAAGGGGCGAAGTTGGCTTGAACGTACAAGAGAGAGACACTAGAGTTTGTTTTTATTTTTCTTTTGTTTATTTTATTTTTTAAGGGATTTAGCCTAATCATGTTGCTAGGCTAAACCTCTTAGCTAGGGCTAAGAGGTGAAGCTTGTAACGTGATTGAGGTGTTAGCTTTGCTCTGATTTATGTTTATTAAACTCTCATGGATGCTAGGTTGATTATAAGGATTGTTTTTAGTTTTAATGGTTTGCTGTGACTCAAATTACAATAGATCTGCGATAGCTTGAGATATTCTCTTTTCATGTATTGAGATTGTGAACTTGGGAACCCTATTGTTCACCATCGTCTTATGGGCATGGTTGGGTGATGGAATCCTTCCTAACTTTTACAATTCTCTCATGACTGGCTGTGAGATTGGTAAATTGCTGTTATTTGCCATAGTCTCCTGGGCATGGTTAGGTAACTGGATCACTTCCAAATCTTCACCAATCTTATCTGTTAATGATTAGATCCATGAGAAGTTCAGAGATCTAACAAATCTCTTCTTACCAACTAGATGAGGTAAGACTCTGATTCCAGTTGTATTCGTGAATCAATGGAAGGTAGCTTCCCAATTGCTACAAGTGGATCCTTGGCTAGTTTCCTACCTTTGAAATCTCTAAGTTTTAGATAAATATTTCACCATTATTCCATCAATTTCATTCGATTTAGATTTCATCTTAGTCTAGTTCTAATTCTACTTGGTTTCAGATTACGTGCAGGTTTAGTCCCTTGGGATTCGACCTCGGTCTCACCGAGTTTATTACTACATCACAACCCTATAGTTGGGGTGTGAACACTAATCATGTATATTCACAATGTATGACATGACTAAATTGAATATAAGATACCCCATTCCTAGTAGATGGGTCCATTCATAACCGTTAGTGCGATACGATCCCATTAAGACTTATGAGCCGAGCATGGTGGTTTGGGACACCGTGTCCGAGTTGTCGGCCTATACTGGGGTGACGAGGCTCCCTGTAGTGACTACTGAACACTGATGAAGGTAAAAGATTATTGTTCGAATAACTCCCGTCAAATTACATGACCGATGGTTCTGTGCCGGAGTACCATTCGAACAACCCGGGCATGAATGAAATTGGGTGACGAACCCTTTCTTTTATTGTGGTTTGGTTTTATGTGACAAGCCCCACCTCAAAGCTGAATGATTATACTCGATATTTAGGTGGTGAATATACGGCAGTGATGAAAGCATTCAAGGAATTTGTTTGGTTGAAATGGATCATGAATGAGTTGGGGTTTTAGTAGGAAGCTTTACCTATGCATTGAGATAGCAAGAGCACAATTAATTTGGCAAAGAACTCAGTATGTTACTCTCTAATTAAGAACATTGATATTCGTTATCACTTTATTTGACAGATGCTAGAAGAATGAGATATTTCTCTTGATAAGATTCACACTAGTAAGAATCTAACGGATACGCTTACAAAAGTCGTTCCTGCAGAAGAGTTCAAGTTTTGCTCGACTTCTCTAAGCTTAACAAGAAAGGAATAGAGATGGAGTGTTCACAAAGCGATAATGGTGATGTTTGAAAGAAAATTGATAAGGCAATGAAATGATTTTACAATCAAGGAGGAGAATGGTAAAATTGTGACACCAAAATTATTGTGGGTTTATTCACTTTTATGGGCCCATATGATCCATATTTCACGTACTAACAAGACACAATTCTTAGTGGACCCTTAGAGAGGTAGTTGTGACATTTTTCTCTTGAAAGAGTAGCTTTTTAAGGTAAGTTATGTTAGAGTTAAGAGTGGGTTATGATTTTATTTTTTTATTTTTTTTGTGTGTGTGTGTGTTTTTTAAGAGGTTCCAAGAAAGATATCTAGGGTTTGCCCATAAGATCTCTACATCCTTATGATCTTCTCTTAATATCATCGTTTTATGCCATATTTTTTTTTTCCTACAATGGTTTTCCACATAAAAAATCATATGTTCTGTATGTTTGCTTGGATTTTTGTTTTATCTTGTTTGTTTTAATCCAAATTAAGGTACTTTCGTAAGGCTGATTCTCCGATAACATACTAAAAAAAGAGATAATCTAAAATTCAAGTGAGCCACACATTGGAAAACAATTAGGATTGAATGCTTACGGGGCTATAAAACTTTTGGATCAAGCTAGAATTTTTGTGCCGCTTGTTCATCTGTATGCGAATGATCTTACGACCAGTTTCAACGGCATATAAACGTTACAATGGACCCTAGGAAGGTTTTAACTATATGTATTTCACACCTTATTATTCCCTGCCTGTGTGGCTCACATAAGTTTTAGATTTGCCTCATTTTTTGCCTCACAAACTAAAATGGTATAGTCAAACTGATCGATGGTGTAGATTTATCACAAGCATCATGGTGGATCTCACCTAGATTGGGGGTGGTGGGTGGGGCGTGAGTAAGGAGGCCAGTATACAGTATTCAAAATGCTTTGTATGGGGCGGTTGCTTGACAAACGGTGAAAACAGTTGACGTTCTATGAAAATAGTTTAAATGCGGGAGACTTTGAATCTACAGCACAAATGGCAGCATAGCCAATTCATATTGGCCGATTTTCTGCTTGGAGCTTGCCCTTGTGCTTGAGTATCTATTGTTTGACTGGGCCAAAGTGGCTCGTGGGTGGACCATCTGATCCATCAATCTCATGAACCCCGTGGCAACTGTATAAATATGACATCGATGTATGATCCTCTCCGTCCAAGTTACAGCCCTCAAACCAACGGTTAATGATATAAATTAGCCTAAAGTCCACACACAACAGAGAAAAACAGGGAAGCGGATTGGCTGGTGTACCAGACATCAGCTATTTAGCTGATGTAGGGACGTGTCGTACGAAGCCGAGCGCTGAGCTCCTCGAGCTCGAGTTGCACGAACGGTCAAAGTAACATGTCCCCACGGTGATGTATTTATCATATCCATGCCGTTCATCCGTTTTTAGAGATCATTTTAGAGCATTATCCAAAAAATTAATTATATCCAAGATCAAATGGACCACACCACAAATAGCCACGGGAAAATGATTTCCACTGTTAAAAAATTTGTAGGGCCACCATAATGTTTATTTTCCATCTAATCTATTCATAAGGTCATACATACCTAGATGAAGAGGAAAAACAAAATTAATATTGATTCAAAACTTCTATGACCCCTAAAAGGAGCTCCCCAAATGTATGGACGGTTTGGATATAACATATACCTCATCACGAGCTCTCCACTTGCCGATGTAAATACTCTGGCTATATAGCTGATGAGTGATCCGCCTGCCAATCCGCCTCCGAAGATCAGGTAGGCAGAATTCTCCGGAACCGGACTTCCCGAAAGGCTTTCGGATGCAAGGTGGGTCCACCGTGATGTTTATGAGAAATCCAACCGTCCATCCATTTTCCATTTTTTTCAAGCCCATTTTAGGACATTTGACAAAAAATTAGGAGGATCCAAAACTCAACTGAGCCATACAAGATGAAACAGCGGGGAAGGAATTCCTACAGTTGAAACCTTCCTAGGCTCTGCCTTCTGTTTATATGCCATCCAAACCGTTTATAAGGTCATTTTTAGTGGGATGAAGTGAAAACACTAAAAACTTAGACCGATAAAAAACTTTGTGGCCGTATAAATATTTCAACGGTGGTTACTAAAACTCCACTGTTTCCTCTCGTGTGGCCCATTTAAGTTCTGGAAATACAATACCTTATTTTTGGTCGCATGTACCAAATGACCTATATGACCTCTACCAGGTACAAGGAATCAAGACAAAATAAGAACATTACGGTGCATGTATGGCATCTAAACCGTCCACAGGGCTTCTCCACCAAAAAAATTTCAGGCACCTAAAAGATCAGGCTAATCTAATCATTAAGAGGGCCACAACATAATCCTTTAAATTTGCATGGTGGCCCACTTGATGGTTGGATTGCCATGATTTTCAGAGCATCTTATTTTCATGGTGGGGTGAGGCGTTGTTGTTGGATCCTTTGGGTATAAAAACAGCAGAAACTCGGTATTTTTAAGGATCCAACTCCCAGGAGCATCCCATGTGTGATAAAGTCAAATTTCTAACAATGATCTAAATATGAATAATGGATAAGATCTTACCTTTAAAATATCACAACTGCGTGGATAGATTTCTACGATGAAGAGTTTAATACAAATCTTTTAAACTAAGAAGTCTCTCACCGATAGATTGTACGTTGAGGAACAGAGAGAGCAGAGGATGACGTAAGCTATCCACACAGGTGAACCACACCACGGATGTATGATGATGGAGGAGAAGAGGATGAAGGAAAACTCTCTCTCTCTCTACACAGGCAGAAATGCCCAAGAACTGAAAATGTAATAATGTGGAATTGAAAATGATGAAACTGTGGATCTATACGCTACTTTCCATGAAGTTGAAGAACAAGGACTCAAAAGAGAAGAATTAAAAAAGGATATGAAAAGCATCAAGAAGCTGCCAATGTTATTGCCTTCATAATGTCAATGTCATGGGCCACCTTCCTTGATATATAATACACGATGTTGATTGAGTTTCATATTTCAATAAGAAAGGAAGCTGTCTTTCAAGGACACCTCAAATTGTGTTCACCCCAATCCCTAACATAGACATGTATGGTGATCGTAATTGCAACTGGTCACTTGATGGGGGCTGTCTGGTTAGTTTTTTGTGCCACGGGTTTGGTGATGGGACACAAATCCAAGTACTATAATGGACATGTATGATTTATTTCATGTCCCTGCCATGGATGGGCCACAACTCTAAAGCCTCAATGATCATCCTTATGATCTGATCTGCAGCCTCTCTTCAAAATAAATTAATGATCATATTCCTTTTCAATCTCCATGCTACAACCAACAATAAACTAGAGATGTTGAAAGTAAGGGAAAGAGAAGGATCACATCTAAGTAAGAATACAAGATTATTGCCAATATATGTTCCATTTTAGGCTGCTATGATAGATTCTTCACCATATAATAATTTAAAATGATCCAGACAGCCATAAATACTGTAGGGTCCATGCAGTTGGGAGATGAAATTATCTTTCTAGCTGGATGCCACCACAACTCTTTACTCCTAGTATTTTTCACATCGCATGATCACTGCTTCACATTTTTTGCTGATGGGTGTGGTCCACAAGATGGACGGACTGGATCAATATTATAAACAGTGTAAATGAAACAAATTGTCTTTTGGGATCATCTGGTGTACAATCGGGATCATGCCCTGATGGCAGTTCAGGTGGGCCCTGTATCTCCAAGTCAGATTCCTCCCAAGAAAGAAGTGTTTTAACCCCTTAATCACAATTGCATGGCAGTTAAACCAGGAAAATGCTGCTTCACATGTACAAATCTGACATGGAGGGTACGGGGCCAGCCAAAATTGGCATTAAGGTTTAATTCTCAATCCTAATTTTATGGGCCCCCTAAATTCTCAAAATCCACTATTTTTGCGATGGCCCACCAAAATAGGTATTCCTGCCCCCACCATTTGCCATTGGCAAATTTCAAGTGAGTAGAGACATACCCAGCCAAGCAGTGAATGGAATGGAAGATAGATTCCTGGAACAAAAAACCAACCCATATGAATTCTGAAATAAATACAAACTCTGCTTCTTCCGCCATTCAAACAAGCATTCACTGTCAATGATTATTTATTAGAGATAAATATCTCCAACACATAATTACTATTAATTAAAAAGAGATCAACTCATTTTTTGGCGTCTGCTAAACAAGGCCTTAGTAGTTTACATATGTAGGCCCTCCTTCATTTGTTCTGTATTCGGCCTTTGTTGAAACTAGGATTGGCATCAGCCCTTATAGATTAGATTAATGGCCCTGGCCATCTCTGACTCCATTTGCATGGCTGTTCTCTTCCATCTCATTTGAATTGAATTGGGAGTCACCTTCTCTGCCAACCCAAACTTGTGGCCTTCTTTGAGTAATACATTTCATTACATTGTTGGCATAGATCTTATGAGCATCTACAAAACAAAACCTTAGAAGTGGTTTATTTAACTGGCCCAAAAGTGCCTAAGATGGTACACAAGTGTAAAGAGGACAATATGCGCAGTGTGGTTTAAGGAAGCACACCAACGGTTCGTATCCAACATGTACATGTGGACCACCTAATGAGTGGAGATGGATCTATACAGTGGAACCCACTTAGTGGATGGATTAGGATTGTTGGTCTGGTGGGCCACAATATAGAGGTCCTAATTGGCTTATATATGTAATTTGTCACTCAAGGAAGTTGCTGGTGATTTTCTCTAATAACTTAACTTTTTTTTCTTTTCTTTTTTTTGTTAGCTTGTTAGTACACACCCATGTCAGTACACACACTCCATGTTAGCCACCCCCAATGGGGATTGATACCAAGACCTCAAGTGTTGAAACAAGGTATCTCCACTCTAATAACTTAACTTGATGACCTAAACAAAATCTCGTTCTATGTGCATCTTTTTCGTAGAGAACATTGCTGGTGATTTCCTTAAAGTATGGCACGTTGTTGACTTGACACGTCGACCTTTACATGAAAGTATGAACAACCAAAATACCCCAAAAATCGCCCCTCCTCTGATTCCACATTTACTTGCAACAATTTAAATAGTGACCCAGACAGTTGTCAACCCTGCAGGGCCCACCGTAGTAATATCTTCCTAGCTGGATGGAACCCCATCTCTGGGTCCTGCAATTTCTGACATCACATAATGACTGTTGCACAATTCTTGCGGATCGGTGTGGTCCACCATATGGATGGACTGGATCAATGCATGCATGTCAAGTGGTTGAACAGTGACCTTGCAAGTTCCAACATTTTCCATAGATGACTGGCATAAATCCCAAGGTTTTAAACATGTGTATAAATGGACCAAATGGTCTGTTTCAGTATGGGATCATTCAGGACACAATCAGGATCGTGCCCTATGGCAATTCAGGTGTACATCTCCAAGTCAGATTCTTCATAAGAAAGCACTGTTTTAACCCCTTAATCACATTTATATGGCAATTAAGCCAAGAAAATGCTGCTCCACAAGTACAAATCTGACCTGGAAGGTATGGGGCTGCTAAAATTGGTATTATTAAGGCTTAATCCTCAATCCTGATTTGGTGGGTCCCTTAAATTCTCGAAACCCACTAATTTGGCAATGGCCCACCAAAGTTAGTAATCCTGCCCCACCATTTCGCATCAGCAATGGTTCATATCCAACATGTACATATGGCCTGCCTAATGAGTGGAGCCACATCCATATAATGCAACCCACCTAGTGGATGGATTAGATCATGTAGTTAGCTCTATGCTGGAATTAATAACTGTGCTCTAATAATAACCAGGGGCATGGCATATGCGATGCAAGGGAATAGAAAGAGAAAGGATAGAAAAAAATGGAGATCAGGAGGGAGATGGGAATCCCCTACCGCACTTGTGCCCAAGTCTAGGGGCCCATCATGTTTTAATTACAAAATCTACTCTACTAATCAAATTCTATGTTCAATGTTAGAACTTGAGGTAAAAAAATCAGGTAGATCCACAAATCAGATGGGCCACACTACATGGAATAATGGGAATGGGATGTTGACCGTAGGTTTGTTTGTGGGCCACCATGTGGTGTATATTTCATGAACACCATTAATCAGGCTTATATTTCAAGTTCTCCCTCAATGACACCTTAAATTGTGTTCAATCTAATCTCCACCATAGACATCTATGTAATCTTGATTGCAACTGATCACTTGATGGGGTCCATCTGGTTAGATTTTCTTGCCATGGGTTTGGTGATTGGACACAATTTCAGGTACCACCATGGATCAACATGTATGCTTCATCTCATGTGCCCTCGCAGCGAATATTAATGGGCCACAGCCCAAAAGCCTCAATGATCAAATAAATCTTAATAATCCGATCTACAGCCTCTCTACAACATAAACGGGTAATTGTTTTACATGTGGCACATCACTGTGGGGCCACCATGATGTATGTGCCTCCCATGCACTCTGACATCTCATTTGGGGCTTGATCCAAAAAATGAACAAGCAGAGAGACGGACAGACTGGATGTAAGGCACATGCATCAGGGTGGCCCACAGTCAGGGATCCACCCAGGCCGTGTCCATTCTATTTGCATCCTTTTGTTAGAGGAATCTGCTGTTGATTTTATTTAAGCACGCGCCAGCCCAAAAGAGATGTTCTTGAGTGCATGTGAGGCACATACACCCGGCCTTTTCTGTTTTCTACATGAAAGGATTATTGATAAAATATATATATAAAATAAAATAAAATAAAATAAACCCCAACAACTCCCTTCCTATCTGGGTACATAAACAATGGTCCACTTGCAACAATTTAACAAATGATATAGACAGCCACCAACCCCGTGGGGCCCACAGAAATTGGGAAATGAATATTTTTTGCTAGCCGGATGGCACCACACCTCTTAATTTAACTCCTGAAATTTCTATATTTTTTCCAATCGGCATGGTCCGCCAGATGAATAGACGCCACATGCATATTGAGCACCAGAACAAGGACTTTCCAAGTTCATCGTAAATTAAATGCGTGGGATAAATTCTATGGTTTTAAAGGCATGTGTATAAATGGAACAAACTGTCAGTTTGGGTACTGGATCATCTGTGGCACGATGAGGATCATACCTTGATAGCAATTCAGGTGGGACCCATATCTTCATGTCAGATTCCACCCAAGAAATCAGTGTTTAATCCCTTATTCACAACTGTATAAAGTTTCAGGAAAAAAAAAAAAAAACTAAAATGATTTATAGTTGTGATTGAGCCAGGAAAATGCTGCTCCACATGTACAAATCTGACGTGAACGGCAATGGGGGCGTGCCAAAATTAGGATTAAGGCTTAATCTTCAATCCTGATTTTGTGGGGCACCCCAAATTATTGAAACCTGTTATTTTGACGATGGCCCACCAAAGTTAGCATTCCTGCCCAGCTAATGGGCATTGGCAAATTTTGAATAAACAGAGAGATACCCAACCAAACAGTAAATAGAATGGCAGATAAGAGTCCTTAAATATCTGAGTATCGCACATAAAGCCAGTCCATTTGATTATTTGTAACAACCATAACACTTAATACTCTTAAAAACTTGGGTAGCTGCTTAATATGCATTCTGAAATAAATACAACCTTTGCTTCTTCCTCAACTTGAATAAACATTCACTGTTAATGATTATGTATTAGAGATGAAATTCTTTGACATAGAATTACTATTAACAATATAGACATGTGTGCTTCATCTCAAGTGCCCTGTCAGGATGGGCCACAGCCCAAAAGCCTCAATGATCAAACAGTCCTAAGATTCCAATCTGTGGTGTCTCTTCAACATAAACAGGTAAGCATATTTCTTTTCCTAATGCCGACGGTAAGATGATTAGCAATGTTTGATTACTTGCTGTGGTCCTTCCAAACGGGGCATTACAAAGTGAACAAAAATCCCAAATGGGTGTCCATTTAAGAGAAAGAGAAGGATCACATATAATAATTTAAAGTATGATCAGATAACATATTGTTATCCTCTATTACACATGTTTCATCTATCTTGGACTCTTCACCGTTAATTTGAAGTGATCACATCCATCAATGGTTGTAGCTTTAATAGATCCCTGATTGTGGGGTCCACTGTGATGTATGTTCCTTACATCCATGCTGTCCATCAGTTTTGACAGCTCATTTTATGGCCATATCCAAAAAAAATGAAGCACATCCAAATCTTGGGTGGACCACACCACCGGAAACAGTGGTTAATGACAATTAAAACCTTCTTACGGGCCACAGAGGTTTTGGATCAATCCGATATTTTTATGGTCCCTTCATCCACGTGTTTTTGATCTTATCAACGGTTTGGATGGTAAATAAACATTCCTCTGGTGGCCCAGACGTATTTAATGGCGTGTATTCAATCACCAATGTTTCCTGTGGTGCGGTCCACCTGAGATTTAGATCTGCTCCATTTTTTGGATCATGCCCAATGAGCTGTCAAAATGGAGGGAAGGCATGATGTAAGGCACATACATCATGGTGGGCCCCACAATCAGAGATCCACCAACCTTGGTGGATTCTTGGTCCACCCAAGATGCGTCCCCATCAACCAGGTGGGCCAACCATGCAGGGACCACCACAGTTGGGAGATGAAAATATCTCGCTAACTGGATGGTACCACCCCTCTTCACTCTTGAAATTTCGGACATCGCATGATGACTTCCATACACTTTATCTTAGTGAAAGTTGCTGGTGATTTCCTTTGAGTATGCTCGAAAGGGCACGTTGTTGACTTGCTGACCTTTATTTGAAAATATAAACCGTCAAAATATGCTGACAATCTCCCTTCTATTGATTCTTAGTCCACTTGCAACAATTTAAATAGTGAGCCAGATAGCCATCAATCCTGCAGGGCTCACTGTAGTTGAGAGATGAAAATATCTCCCTAGCTAAATGGAACCACACCTCTGCCTCCTGCAATTTCTGACATCACATAATGACTGCTGCACATTTCTTACTGATCGGTGTGTTCCACCAGATGGATGGACTGGATCAATGCATGCATGTCAAGCAGTAGAACAGGGACCTTGCAAGTTCCAACATTTTCAATAGATGAATGGCACCAATGCCCAAGTCTATGGGGCCCACCATGTTTTAATTAAAAATTCACTTTGATAATCAAATTTTATGCTCAATATTAGGCCTTGAGGTTAAAAAAATCAATTAGATCCACAAATCAGATGGGCCACACCACATATGGTGATTAGAATTTTTTGTCTGGTGGACGGCTATGTAGATGCCATAATTGCCTAATGTGTTAATTTTTTTACTTAAGGAAGCTACTGGTGATTTTCTCAAGTACTGACTTGACCTAATGACCTATACAACATCCCATTCTGTGGACGTGGCTTTGGTGGATCCTTGACTAGGGGGTGAGGTGGGCCCCACAATCAAGGATCCACCTAAGCCATGTCCATGCATCTTTTTCTTCGATGAAGTTGTTGATGATTTTCTATAAGTATAACCAGCCCAAAAGGACAATTTCTTGACTTAAATTGTGGACTTTTGCATGAAAGGACGAACTATTAAAAACAAAATAAAAGAATAAAAAATAAAAATTGAATAACTCCCTTCTTATCTAGGTACATAAACAATTGTACCAATTTAAGTAATAATACAGACAGCCATCAACCTGTAGGGCCCACTGAAGTTGGGGAAATGAAAATATATTGCTAGCTGCTGGCTCCTGAAATTTCCTATATCTTGTGATGACTACTATACATTTTTGCGATTTTTTGCCAATTGGCATGGCCCACCAGATGGACAGACAGGATCACCACATGCACATTCAGCACTAGAAGAAGGACCTTAGAAGTTACAACATTTGGGACAAAAGCATGGCATAAATCCTAAGGTTTTAAACACTGATCTGTTTGGGTAGGGGGATCATTTGGGGCACAATCAGGATCATGCCCTGATGGCAATTCAGGTGGGACCCATATCTCCAACTCAGATTCCTCACCAGAAAGCAGTGTTTAGCCCCTTAATCACAATTGTATGACGTTTCAGGGCAAAAAAAACTAAAATAATCTATAGTTGTAATTAAGCCGGGAAAATGCGGTTCGACACATGCAAATATGATGTGAAAGGCAATGGGGCACACCAAGATTACGATTAAGGCTTAATCATTAATCCTGATTTTGTGGGTTCCACTAAATTCTCAGAACCTGTTATTTTGGTGATGGCCCACCAAAGTTAGTATTCCTGCCCCAGCTGTTTGACATCAGCAAATTTTGAGTAATCGGAGAGATACCTAGTGTCCTTGTGTAAAACCCCATGGACCAAATTAACAGGCCTGAGATACCTTCCTTTGTGGTAGAAATTCCAAGAGATGAGTGGAATGGCCTTATCTTTGATAGCTTTCCACTCCATTAGTGGACCACCCATGTGTGTCCATATTGAATGTTAATGTGTAGCTTACCCAGTGAGTTGATTAGGTTGATTTTTGACCTAGTGCATATCCTTCCTGAGTCGAAACAGATGAGGCTATCCTACTCTATGCACTCTTACCACGTCAGCCATCTCCCACGAAGCATACCATCCGGTGTCCTAACTCGGAATGTGGCATATTCGACTAGGCTGGACAAGATTTTGAGCTGGGTTATTAGAAAACTTGCTCGTGAGAGTGACTTGGCCTTGTATGCATAAAATGCCAGTCGAGGTGGCTTGCACATATGATCAACTTAATACATTCTGTCATACCCATGGTCTAAAAATTAATATGATGTGACTCAGTATCGTCGGAGTTGTATCAATTTCAGAATGAAATATTAACCAGACTAAATGATGGACCAGAAGCTAATAAAAGGGGAATTGATGTAGCCATTGCAGGGCTAAGTCAGACCCACCCACACTTCTAACCACTACTTAAATTGGCGATGGTGACTTGAGGCAGGTCCCCCGATTACCAGTACTAATTAAGCTTCATACTCACAACCTCTGTTAGTAAATCAAACACCTACAACCAACAGTGCATGTTCTTGTTTCTATTTTCCATGAAGTGGGAGACCAAGGACTCAAAAGGGAAGAATTTAAAAAGGATGTTGACTGACTTTCATAATAAAAAAGGACATGAAAAGCATAAAGAAGCTGCCAATGTTGTCACCTTCGTAATGTCAATGTCGTGGGCCACCTTCCTTAATAATGGAGGATGTTGACCGAGTTTCATATTTCAATAGGAAAGGAAGCTGTCCTTCAAATACACCTCAAATTGTGTTCACCCCAATCTCCAACATAGACATGTATGGTGATCGTGATTGCAACTGGTCACTTGATGGGGGCTATCTGGTTAGTTTTTTGCGCCAGGGGTTTGGTGATGGGACACAAATTGAGGTACTACCATGGACATGTATGATTTATCTCATGTACCCTGCCATGGATGGCCCACAGCTCAAAGCCACAATGATCAAATAATCCTTATGATCTGATCTGCAGCCTCTCTTTAAAATAAATGAGTAATTGTATTCGTTTTCAATGTCCATGCTACACCCCACAACAAACTAGAGATGTTTATTAAGGCTTAATCCTCAATCCTGATTTTGTGGGTCCCTTAAATTCTCAAAACCCACTATTTTGGGGATGGCTCCCCGAAGTTAGTAATCCTGCCCCACCATTTGCCATTGGCAAATTTCAAGTAAGCAGAGAGATACCCAGCCAAACGGTGAATAGAATGGAAGATGGATTCCTTGAACATAAAACCAACCTATTTGATTACTTGTAACAAGAATAATAGCTAATACTATTAGAGAATTAGGTAGCTGTTTAATATGAATTCTGAAATAAATACAAACTCCACTTCATCCACTATTCAAACAAGTATTAGCTGTTAATGATTATGTATTAGAGATGAAGATCTCTAACACATTATTACTGTTAATTAAAAAGAGATCAACTCATTTTTAGGCGTCTACTAAACAAGGCCTTAGTAGTTTACATATGTAGGCCCTCCTGCATTTGTTCCGTATCCGGCCTTTGTTGAAACTAGGATTGGCATCAGCTCCTATAGATCAGATTAATGGCCCCAGCCATCTCTTTGACTCCGTTTGCATGGATGACTCCGTTTGCATGGATGTTTTCTTCCATCTCATTTGAATTGAATTGGGAGTCACCTTCTCTGCCAACCCAAACTTGTGGCCTTTTTCGAGTACTACATTTCATTACATTGTTGGCGTCGATCTTATGAGCATCTATGGAACAAAACCTTAGAAGTGGTTCATTTAACTAGGCCAAATGTGCCTAAGATGGCACACTAGTGTAAAGAGGACAATATGCAGTGTGGTTTAAGGAAGCACACCAACGGTTCGTATTTAAATATGTACATGTGGCCCACCTAATGAGTGGAGATGGATCTATACAGTGGAACCCACATAGTGGATGGATTAGGATTGTTGGTCTGGTGGGCCACTATATAGATTGAGGTCCTAATTAGCTGATATGTGTAATTTTTCACTCAAGGAAGCTGCTGGTGATTTTCTCAAGTGGTAACTTAACTTGATGACCTTGACAAAATCTCATTCTATTTTCATCTTTTTCTTAGAGGAAGTTGATAGTGATTTCCTTTTAGGTATGTTGGAAAGGGCAGGTTGTTGACTTGACTTGCCGACCTTTACATGAAAGTAAGAACGATCAAAATATCCCAAAAATCTCCCTTCCTATGATTCTTGGTTCACTTGAAACAATTTAAAAGGTGAATATTGGCTTAGCAAACCTTATTCCTTTAATATATACTATGTTCTTAATGTAAATAAGATTACTAGTACAATTAACTTGACCTTCCCAACCCAACTAGACCCAATTCATAATCGGATAAAAAATGGTGGACCCAAACCTAACTGGATTTCTAAATGGGTATAAAAACTGGACCCGACTTGGACCCCTAATCCTAATTGTACAGAAATATAGCTTTGTATATGCATAACTCTAACAAGGCACACTATCAGCTATTATCCAATCCATCTTCACCATCATCATAATCTTCTCCCAGATATTTGGGGTCAGGTTAGGTGATTGACTTTGGTTGCCCACCCCACATCAACACTCTATCCAACAACTGATATCCAATGGAATCTCTACTTAAAATTCATTCATCCAAGCAACAGCTGAATCTGTTGAATAGTTCATTAATTGACTTTTCTTAGTACTGACAACATCTTTTGTTTGTCTCTATTGATTGAATGGTGAAAGTTGTCTATGTTCGAGAATAAATTGCCGAAGATTGCTACCTATCACCACTAACAATTTCTGAAAGTAGGGATTTCTGGTTTAGACAGAGCATGTCAAACTCGATAATGTGTGACAACAGTTAATTTGGTTTACTCACTTGTGATAAGATCAAACTCAGAACCATGGATGCTGTTTACATCACCAAAGTTGTGCATACGAGAGTGATATGGTCTTCTTGTGAATTGTAGGTTATGTGGGTGGGCATTGTTGTTGACTTGACTGCTGACATTTACATGAAATGGTGAAAATACCTCGAAAATCTCCCTTCCTGTCCAGGTGGATAAACGATGGTTAACAGAAACTTGCAATAATTTAAAGTGATCTAGACACCTCTCAACCATGTGGGGCCCACCGCACTTGGGAGATGAAAATATCTTGCTAGCTGGATGGTGCTACGCATCTGACTATGGGAATTTTTGACACACTGCTACATATTTTTTCTGATTAATGCACAAACCAGATGTTTAGATTTGATCACCCCAGGCGTGTTGTGTACCAGAGTAGGGGGGTTGTACATTACTACCCTTAATAAAGATGCATCGTATAAATCGTAAAATGAGTTATCTCATTTCAGTTAACAGTAATTATGTATTAAAGATATTGATCTCTAATACATAGTTACTATTAACATGAAGTAATTATGTATCAGAGAACAAGATCTCTAAATTCTAATGCATAATTACTGATAATTAAAATGAGATGAACTAATTTTTAGGGACCTACCAAACAAGGCCCCAGGTTCTACGAACATATGCTTGCAAATGTAACGAACATATGCTTGTAAATGTAACGAACATTATGTTTGGGTGTGATTAATCTTGGAAAAGGTTTCATAAAAATAAAAAATAAAATGATCAATGGGTGTAATTAATCTGGGAAAAAGCTACTTGACATGTATAAGTCTGATGTGGAGGGTATGGGCCCACCAAAATTGGTATTGAGACTTAATCTGGGACACCCTAAATTCTTAAGACCTGTAATCTGGCATCAGCCCACCAAACTTGTTATTCTTGTTGGAGCTATTTGGCATCAGCAAATTTCAAAGTGCAATTATGAACAAAAGCAGAGAGATACACAACCAAAAAGTAAAAACTAAATACAATGGCCAATCAATTACTTCACATAAACATAGCACATGAAATTCATGTGATTACTAGTAACAAGCATAACAGCCAAGACTACAGATCTGTTTTACATGCATTCTAAAATAAATACAATCTCTCTTTCTTTCTCTACTTAAACATCCATTGATACTTTAGCCTTCTAAACTCAACACAAGAATAGAGCTACAAACAGCTAGTAAAGTGATCATTGCTTCCTGAAACCTACTCGTGAAGCATAGCAGCTGATAAACTTGCAAGCAATGAGGACCATCCATGCTCGATCTGAAGAATCCTGTTTAAACACCAGATTTCCCACCCTTGACATAGAATTTGAGAGGCCTATTGCTTCATTTTCAATTTGGAGCCTGCCCTTATCTCAGAAGGTCTACTGCTTGATTGGGCCTGCATGGCTCATGGGTGGATCATCTGGTATGTTAATCTTATAAGCCCTATGGCAACAGGCAATTAATTGCAAAAATATCACATCAATTGGAAAATCCTGTCTGAGAAAGAGTCTTCAAGCAAACGGGTGATGACAAAAATCAGCCATTTTTTGTACAAACTGTATAAATATCACATTCAACAGAGAAAATTGGGCAGCTAGGATTCTCCTATCCGCATGTTTTTTTGTACAATCACTCACAAATGATAGGTTTGTGTAGATGTTGGTCTTCATAATCTAACTACAGAACTGAAATCAGGTAGCACAGATTCTCCGTCTTCTGTACAATCACCCACAACGGTAGGGTTGAGCAGATGGGTGGTGGTCTTGATCGTTTGCCCATGCAGTCTAGTGGGCCAAATCCATGAATGGACTAAGCTACAAAGCCTCAATTGTGAAGTAGACAACCTTTACTTTGACTTGCATCCCCCTTTCCCTCAAATACTCGAACATGGAAGGGATGAAAGGTACCAGGTCTGGCTTCTCTAATCCAAGCTGTTGTATCTGATGGAAGTTTGGTCGAATCCATTGATAGATTGGTATTTGTTGGAAGGTGCAAAATTGTAGCCAGATCATCCATAGGAAGATTGGAGATCAAGATTCGACCTGTTTCTGAAACTTCAAGTATGCGCCATCTCTGAAACACAACAGTAACTTTGGATTAAATATTTTACCCCAAACCATCTGTGAATTAGTCATTATTCATATAAATTTAGAAAACCATGCACGTACCATTGAGCCATCGAAAAGTTGAGATCTTCACTAGCTCCCATATATTGCCATGATTAGGTAACTGCTGACAGTGATGTCTCTGTAGATGTTGCTAAACATTTTCAGAAATATATCTACTAATATTACTGTTTGAGTTACTATAAAATCAAAACCAGTAGATCATATAGGCTTGATGGGAAGGAATGATGCATAGCTTTGTATAAATAGATTGTTCTCCATTTTGAATTTGGAGAATCTAATACAAGGAGATGCAAAGGCTCACAAATATATTATCATCATCATCTTTTTAGCCTTTGTCCCAGTGCGAGCTATAGCATACAGATCTGGAAAACAAAGAAAGTAGAATTACCTAGTGTTCTCAATGTGAGTAAAAAGATTTCATCAGAGATTCTTCCATTACTCCGAATTGGGCTGCACTATTGACATTTCCCGACATGGTTCAACAGCTGTCAAAATAAATAAATAAAAATGCAATACTCTGCAAAGTTCCATTATTCTGTTCTCATGCCAAGTCGATAAGGAATGGTCAGTAAAAAACACTTCATGCTCACACAAACATGCAGGCTACAAGTGTTTGCTTGTATGCATGAAATACAAACACAAACAATGCAATAACTTTGAAGACCCAGAAACTATAGCCATGGACAAAACACCACCTCAATCTATACTTCTCATCTGTAAGCACTGGTATAACTGTTAACTGAGCTTCTAGAGAAGGTTATGTTTACAATACATTAGTATATACATTCCTATGAACATACACCAATTCTTTGGCTGTTGTGGAGATATTACATAAATAAAGTAAACATAGGATTGAGAATATTAGCAAGTGGATAGAAATTTTACATTTGAAGGAGCTGGTCCTTCTTGTGGATGTGCTTTTACAGAGGAAAAATATAAGGGACCTCATGTGTGCCAGTGTGGCATACGCATGCAAGATCCATTCCATTCATGAGGTCTACCCATTGGTGAGAGTGACCAAGTGTAAAAGTTCGGTCAGTCCACTAATATGGTGAATTAGTGGTCCACTCATGTACCATTGGTTATCATCTTATCAATCTGTTAAGCATCTTTCTCAGTAGAAGTGTGGCTCACCTGATAATGGACAAAACTGATAGTAGGTGAAGACACATTCATCATGACGCCAGTGTGTTGAAGGGGTTGGATCACCAACATGGTTTTAAAGTTTTGAATTTCCGCGACAGTTGTATTGGGCGTCTGAACACTAGAAGAAAAGGGACTTAGAAAAGCGCCTGTAAATGGGCCACTTTTACTGGCGCTTGTAGAGCGCCGGTAATTATGTAGTCTTTTCCAGCACCCGCTCTGACTTCACCGACGCTTTTCGTGGCCGCTGGTATTTCTTAAAGAAGTGCTGTCAAAAGTAAAAAGCGCCAGAAAAAGTCTGTCCATCACTGGTAAAAGCACGGTTTCTGGCAGTGTTCGAAATATCGATACTATCAGCCGATATTATCGTTATCAGACCCCTGCGAGACGATACACTCGCGATAACCCCCGGAAGATACCAAAAAACCCAAAATCTAGATATCGGCCGATATATCGTTGATATCGCACGATATTTTGACGATATTGGACATCATCATCCGAAAAAATTGGGAAAAAAAATTAGAGGGTAGATTTCGGTACCTGTAGAAGAGATCGCCATGATCGGAAGCTTTCATTTGGCGGGCCATTCGAATTGAAGCATCATTCCTAGGTTTCCACAAATAAAATCTCTGATTTTGGAGAGAAATCCCGAGACATCTTCGCCGATTTGGGAGAAATTTTAGGGTTCCGCCGATTTGGGAGAAATTTTAGGGTTCCGAAAGCAGGAACCCTCTCTGCTTAGCCTTTTTTTTGACGCGGATTAGCTCCTGACAGGTTGAGTCGCGAGATAGCTACTGAAGTAACGTCACCAAGTTATGTGGGTCCCACTATGATGAATTTGTTATATCCACACGGTCCATTCATTTGGAGATATCATTTTAGGACATGAGTCAAATAACGAGGCAGAAAAAATTCTGTAATGGACCCCACTACAGAAAACAGTGGAGAAAGTGACATCCACCGTTGAAACCTTCCTAAGGTCCACCGTGATGTTTATTTGAGATCTAACCCGTTAATAAGTTAAAAAATATATTATAAAAGGGAAAAAATATATATCAGCTTAATCGCAAACTTTTGTGGCCCTCAGAAATTTTTAATGGTGGGCGTCACTATCTCTACCGCTTTCTGTGGTGGGGTCCATTGGAGCTTTGAATCTTAGTCATTCTTAGGTTTATGGCATAAAATGTTCTCTCCAAATGGATGGACGGTGTGGATACAAAACATACATCATGGTGGGGCCCACGGAACTTGGTAACGTAGATTCAGTAGCTACTCAACCCGTCAGTAGCCAATCTGCAACCCCACCCTTTTTTCTTTTTTTTCTTTTTTATCAAAATCCAGTACCGCGCACACCACCAAGCTGTGTGTTGACGTCACCAAGTTCTGTGGGTCCCATCATAAGCTATGTGTTATATCCAGACCGTTCGTCCATTTGGCGAGCTCTTCTTAAGGCTTGAGCCGAAAAATAAGACAGATCCAAAGATCAATTGGACCACAATGCAAACAACAGTGGTAGATTGAACGTCTACGATTGAAACCCTTTTGGTGGTCACGGAAGTTTTGGATAATATGATATTTATTTTTCCTCTTCATCCAGGTCCGTGTCACCTAATTAACAGATTGGATGGAAAATAAACATTATGGTGGGCCCTTCGAATATATTAATGGTAAGAATCAGTCCCCCACTACTATTTGCGGTGTGGTCCACTTCAGCTTTGGATATGACTCATTTTTAGGTTCATGATCTAAAATGATCTCTCCAAATGCATGAACGGTGTAGATATAATAAATATATTATTGTGGGGCCATGTAACTTTGAAATATTTGTACAACTTGCGCTAACGGCAGAGTACTAGGATTTCCTGCCAAAGCCTTCCTGCGCTTGAAACCTTAGTGGGGCCTGTCATTGATGTTTGTGAGGAATCCACTCCATCCATCCGTTTTGTGAGATCATTTTAGGACATTAAATAAAAAATGAGTAGGATCTAATACTCAAGTGTGCCAAAAATGTGAGGATTGAACATCCACACTTGAAATATTCGTGGGGGCACATAAGTTTTGAATCAGACTAATATTTGTATTTTCAATTCATCCATGTAGGAATAACGTTATGAACGGTATGGATGGCATGTTAACATCATTGTCGACCCAGGGAGGTTTCAACGGTAAGGAATTTTCCTACCCACCTTTTCCTTTAGTGTGGCCCACTGTAGTCTTGGATCCTATTCATTTTTGCTCTCAAGTGCTAAAATGATCTCAAAAAATGAATGGACGAGGTGGATTTCTTATAAACATCACAGTGGGCCCCACCTAAGTTTTGACTGAAGGAACATGGCAGGAAATTTGCATACGATCAACGCCCCACCCTAGTATGGTGGGAAGTGGATCCCCTAATGAGCAGTGTACTTTGTAAACTTTATGGGCGCACTATAATTCATGTATTTTATCCACTCCGTCCATCCATTTTACCAGATAAATTTATGGTTTGAATGAAGAGAAAAAACTACTATTAGCTTGATCCAAAACTTTTGTGGCCCATTAATGGTCAATCACCATTGTTTCCTATGGTATGGTCTACCTAATTATTGGATCTGTTTTATTTTTTGGATAATGTCTTGAAATGATATGGAAAAATGGATGGACGGGGTTGATACTGAATATAGTTATCTTAGTTCAATCGGACAACGCATAGCTTAGGACCCTATACAAAGGAAATCTGTTATGTACACTTCTTTTTTGAAACTTTATGAATTAAAAGTGTGTATTAAGGGCCTTTTTAACAATCCCCAAAGTTTCATTAAAAAATTCAACCATTTTCCTAATGTTTCCCCATGTTTCCCAAAAAGTGCGATAAACTATGCGATACAAATGATATATCCCGTGCGATAACCGATACGTATCTGTATCCCAAGGGTGCGATACATTGTGCGATACCGATATTTCGAACACTGGTTTCTGGAACCTTTATTCACGGAAATGCGTCGGCAAACGTCTATACAAACGCCGGTAAAAGTCTTTGTATAGATTTCAAACGCCCCAACGCAGGCCGGTAATTTTTTTTGTTATATATAATTCAATTGAAATGTTTTTACATTAACCTTAAGTCATGAGGCAATCAGCCATGTCATCCGCAGCCTTACCAAATGAATGAACAACCCATATCACACCAACGCATGATTTTGCTAGTACATTACATGCATGACTAAGAAGTTACAGTGGGCCAAAAGAAAAATGAATGCATAGAGAAAGATTACATCTGTTCGTAGTAAGAGAATTGGACTTCCATAAGCAAAAAAGATTGTGCTTCCATCTTGTGACAATTTCTAGCCAACAGATCCATGAATTACAAAGATACAGTTAGTTGTAAAAAGCTTAGGTTAGTGTCGGTTGACTTGAGATTTTAAGGAGTGGCCACATTCTCCTTAGCAAGAGGAGCAATTTCCTCTCCATCAATGTCGGGTTCACTGCCGGCAGCTCCTAGAGTCAACAACTCTTCCTCCCACTTCTTCGCAGGTCCCTGTGCTACAGCCAACAGATTCAAATCTAGCACAAAGAGAGAAGTAATGTGGTTTTGTTTTTCATATGGTTTCTTTTCTTGTAAGTTCCATTCATCTAAGCATAGGTTACTTGGAATTTTACTCACCTTCCAGGAAAGATCTTGGGTCATACAGTTATTAATCATCTCCATGAAAGCAGGCGTGCCGTAGACGGAAAGGGCCCTCTTGATGGTTGTGGCAACTGCAGTCACCTATATGGGATCAACAACCTCGCACTGAAAAAAATAAAAAGAAAAAGGAACATATATGGAATGTGAATTCAGTTTTTGTAAAGGGAATAGTTAAAATGGATGGGGAATTCAATTGATGAATAAAAGAACTGTTACTTACATCAACATTGAAGGATCCCATCTGGAATCCGGTGAAACCTTCTTTGATGGTATCAACAAATCCAACAGTTGAAGCAACGATATGTACCTGTGGCATAGAAATCTGACTATGTCATTATCTGGCTTAGGGTGCATTTGGTTGCATTATCACATTGAATAGCGAAAGTAGAAATAACCATATCTTCATTTACCTACAAAATAGCCAGTTAAGAAGAAATTACGTCTGGGCCGCCTTCAACTGAAACTGGGGCTAGAAGTCTTCCTTTTTATCTTCTTTGCAACAATAATAACCTCTGTATTTGAAACTAAATACACAAAACCATCCACAAACAGGTGAAATTGCTAAAGAGAATTAAAATAAGATTCACAAAATTATTCACCACATGATCTACTCATACATACTATAAAGCAACGCAGACGTCTGGAGCATCAGACAACCAAAGTGCAAAATTAAAAATAAAATTACATGTGTCTGGAGCGTCAGACAAACAACGCAGAAGATCTGCAGTAACATTCACCTGCAAGCATTCACAGTTTCCCCAGGTGAGTTTGTGGAAGGCTCAAGGCTGGAGGTTCTAGGCCTCCAAATAACTAATCAGGTAGAATGTTTCTCACCTGCATTTGACTTTTCACACCAATCCAGCCATCCTTGGTAGCAACTGCAGTTGGTTGGGATGCTCCAACCGCCATGATTGCTCCCTGCAGAACAGTCCATTGCAAATTTGGCAGTCAGACTCTCAATTGAAGAGGGGATACCAACTTCTAAACTTGCTTAGCTCAATGGACCTTGCAAATGGAAGCAATTCAGTATGGACTACTTACAGTTCCTGGAGGCAGAATTGCATCAAAGCGATCAACACCAAACATACCAAGGTTTGAAAGAGTGAATGTACCTACAAAATCCACAAGATGGCATTATAAGAAACATCCAATGGGATTTATCAAATATCAATTATGTGTGTGTGATTTTTTTTTAGAATCGATCACATAGATGGGAGAAGAAAAAAAATTACAGCAACATTCCATCTTCAGTGAAAAATGGTCCAAAGATACAAACCATAGATTATTTCAATCTGGGAGATAGCCCATCACTGTTTGGTGCATCAGGTCAATGGACTAGATCAGAGAGCAATGGGCCCATGGGACCTTTTTTAGAAGCACAAACTACTCAATAAATAACAAAATGATTATCATTTCATTTTCATTCAAGGTCCAAACACCGAAACTTGAAATGGCCAACTCAAAAGCAAAAGGGATGGGCCTGTTTTTTTCTGCTTAAGCCACTGTCATACAGGGCCAGTACACTGTAAGTTCACTCGTGAAGTGCATGGCATTTTAGTGAAGTGGATGATAAAATCTGGGGAAGGATCCCTCCCCCCTGTTGGTCTCTCTTTACTCTCCTTCAGCCCGATTCTTTTGTCTCCGGGATTATCGTTTATGATAGGCGGGCCCCTTCCCTTTTTGTTATGGTGGTCCTGCCCGAATGTGTATTTGGCTCTCAGGCCTTTCTTCTTTAAAAAATAATTTTTTTTTTTTTAAAAAAAAAAAAAAAAAAACAACATCCCTGTCCTGTGGACAAAAATTCTCTGGGTAAAAAAGTGAAAGGAAGTGAAATTTGTACCTTGGCTTGTATAATAAAATCTCAACCTCTCCCGCTAAGTAGCAACATTATAGTGATGTATTTGTCTGTATCGACCAACAGAGATATCATGAAAACTAATTACGAAGGTAAAAAAATCAGAAATATTCACCTGGCGTGGGTTGACTCAATGGCTCAACCTCATTGGACTCAACAGTTGATAGATGTAATTTAAATTTTGTAGAAATAGTAAGGAATATTTAGATGCTATAAATACTACAAAATAAGATATTGCATAAAAAAGTTGCGTATGGCTTGTTGATTGGGAGCGTGTGCCAGGGAATCCCTTGCTTGAAAAAATGATGGGGCCCATATAGCACCATCCAGTAGCCATGGTCAATCTGCGAAAATGGTTAGGCTGGTGACTCCAACACCAGCCAGCAAGCTGGTGTTAAACCTGTGAGCCCCACCATGATGTGTATTTTATCCATGCAACAATCTATATATATACAACAAAATAAAGCTACTTATAAACCTTTGCAAATTGGTGAGGACAATACCAGGTGAATGCAATTCCAGCTTACCTGAAGTTCCACCATTTCGGCACTCAACACATGGTTTCCATGAAGTGGTAGCAGAATATGGATTCTCCCAACAACAAAATGGCATTGATATCCCTGTAGACATTGCTGAACATTTTCAGAAGTATTTCTACTAATACTGTTTTAGAGGTGCTAATAAAATCAAAACCACTAGATCCTATAGCCTTGATGGGAAGGAATGATGCATAGCATTGTATACATAGATTGATCTCCACTTTGGATTGGGAGAATCTAAAAGATGCAAAGGCTCACGAATCCAACCGAAACACATTTTGGGAAACTAAGTATCCTCATAAAGAACAAAAATACAAGAAAAGAAATGCCAGTTTTTGTCATAGATGTCTTAGATGTGAATTAAGAAAAGATTAATGAAAGAAAAAACGTAGGATTAAAATTTAATGTTGAAACACATTGTAGAAAAGACGATGAGAACCACAACAGTACCAGGGGAACTAGTGCGCTTCTTCCACTGAAAATAGGGGAACCTTGTCCTTTTTTTTCCTGGCATAAATATAACAAAGGAGTGATAAACTTCTTGCTATTTTTCGGTTTACAGGAAAATGTTCTCTGCTGAGGTCCACGAATGTTTCCCCTCTCGCTCTCCGATGTAAGGCTAGCCCAGATTGATATAGAAACCCCTAGGAAGCATGCATTTGTATTATGTTTCATAAACAGCCCATACAATGAATACAATTAGATTAATGTAACTTGAGGTACACAGTAGGCAGAGCATGATAGGTAATGGCACACTATGCTAATGTTCAAGCCCAAAAATTATATTGCTCTACTCAATAGGCAGGCCACACTTGTATGAGAAAAATGGACCATTGGAAAAAATGACTAATGGTCCATATTCAATGTTCATGTCATGCATGGCCTATCTAATGAGTCGACCAGCCTAATGTTTGTGTTAGCTTGATGATAGTGGTCCATACCAGATGAATGCCCATGTCTATAACACATCCTAAATTGGCATGTGTGCTACAAACAACCTACAACTACCACATATGAGCAAGTCCACTTAGAATTCCTCGTACCATCAACTTTTGATATTTTGTAAATAATGACTGGCCAAGGAGTTAACTGCATAGACAGGAAAAACTGAAATAATAAGACATTTAACCTTATTTTAGATAAAAGTTATGGTCCCATCAAAAGCAATATAACAAAATAATGTTGATATATCTATGAAAATATCTAACTCGAGAAAGGAAAAGGAATTTTGGGAGCAAACTGAAGCTTTTGCATTGTTCATGTTGCCTTTATTATTATGAATGGGAGGAGAGGAAAGCTCAATGGAAGAGTGATGCAGCCCACTGACATCTATGGACTTTCATGTAGATCCACACTAGTTCAGGGGTCCCTCCTGATCATCTCCTCCTTTCCCTCCCCTAAGCTGCATGCCCAGTTTACGGCTTGGTTGTTTCTTCAACGAAATTCAAGCTACCTTCCAAAATAAATAACATTATATCAGTTAGAATGTGAGACAGATGCATAGCGCAGAGGGCTCGACAAAGGATAAAATCATGGCATCATGTTGGATATCCTTCCTTAGACATGTACAATCGGAACCAAAGTCAAATATTGCTCAAAAATAGCCCTCCACTCAAAAGGTCAAGTATTATATAGATATCTTAAATGATTATTCATATTTCATGCATCACTATGGATGAAAAATGTAACAAGTTGTGAAGAAGAAAGGATAAAGATGTCGGCCAAGCATGAACGCTCCATTAGCAAACAATAAAAGCCATGCACGTATTTGAATTGATGTGATCAAGGTCCACATGCCAAATTGATGAACTTTTTCAATTTAATTGTGCATTAGATGTCCACCAACCAGCCAATTAGGAGGTCAGTTCTGTATGGTTTTTGGTTTATCACCCATCAAAAGTAGGGCCTACAATTTGGACAGTTTGATTTGGAGTTATACATGCATAAGAACCATCACACTCATACTATAGCATGAATATTTTTTTTTCATAAAACAAACCCAATTGACAAATAGCATCCACATTTTGAAGCATAGTTCTAAAACTTGCTAACTTTGAATTGAAACTTGGCCAAAGTCAACTTGACTTGGCAAGATATTAAACCGGTCGACCGGAACTCAGTTCTAGATGTAGCTTGGTACCAACTCAGAGAGACTCATTGAGTTAATCTAGTGACTCAAATGACTCAACGAGACTCATGGTGACTCAAACCGAGTCACCCGCCTTGAAAAATGGTTATTAAAAAAAATTATCAAAAGACTGGACACTTGACCTCCCTTTTTTTTTTTTTAGACACACCCACACACTCACGCCGTAGTGGGATTTCACCACCTATGGGTACTCGAACACTTGACCTCCCTTAACCACATCCTATTCAGTTCTACTTGTTTGTTTTCCTATATTATATTATATTACATATGCTAAATGTAAGAATTTTACATATTTACTACCAAATCTGTCCTGGTTTTGGGCTACTCAAGTTAGTTGATCCGACAGGATCTGATTCGTCCTGAATCGGCCTAGGTCACTGCTCCAGGGTCCTAAAGGTGGGCTGAGGTGGTTCATTGTCAATCCTGGGCTTGGGAATTCTAGTCTTTGGTGAGATTGGGGGAGGGCTTGATTGTCCAAGTGTTGGGGACCGACCGAAGGTATTGCATTCATCAATCCCCGATTTAAATATTCAATTTGATGTGCTCCTATGGTAGGCTCTTCCTAATCGGTCGCCCGATCCGGGAATTTGGGTCCCACAACTAGTCATACACCATCGGCGAGCTACGCATGAACTTTGCTTAAGTTCGAGCTCCTAGGATTAGAGTTATACCAAATTCCTCTACTCCACGGACTCATGCATGCGCGTGCACGTGCAGACACTATGCTAAATCAAAAGGTTTCCTACATAACACCCGAGGACATATGATACCCGAGTATCGAAGGGCCAGGGTGTTACAATTATTCTATTCTAATGCAAGTCAATAAGAGATAATCAGTAAGAAACACTTCATGTTCACACCATGGTGTGTCGTAACAATATAAGTGGCCATAACAGCCACTACCATCACTGTTATGATACAGGCCATAATGTCTCTTACGGCCTCTCTTTTTTAGGAAAAAAAAATTATATCATCCTCATAATAGACCGTTATGGGGATGTTATGAGTCATTTTTCCATAACGGCCATCATGACCATTACAACCCCATAATGTGTAACAGTTGCCACCATTACCATTATGTAATAGCTGTGATAGTACATTATGGCTCACACAAATATTTAGGGCACATGTGTCTATGTGTATGCATGCAATACAAAAATAAAGAGTGCAACAGCTTTTAACTCCTAGAAACTCCATCTATGAACAAAACACCGCCTCAATCTATAGTTCACAACAGTGACCCATTTCTTGCAACAACCAATACCAATTTCACAATTCCTGAGCACAAGCCAATGGTGTAATAACTGCTAATTGAGCTTCTAGAGAACATTACGTAGCTTGACACATTCCTATGAACATACCCCAGTTATTTGGCTACTGTGGAGATAATACATAAATAAAGTAGCAACAGAATTGAAAATATTAGCCAGTGCATAGAAATTTTACATTTGAAGGGGTTAAGAAGTGCTTCTTATAGATGTACTTTTGCAGAGGAGAAATAGAAGGGCCCTCACATGTGTTGGTGTGGCATTTGTGTATGAGACCCTTTCCATTCATCAGGTCTACCCTTTGGTGAAAGTGTCCTAGACTCCTGCGTAGAAATACAGTCAGACCATTAATAAGGTGAATTGGTGGGCCACCAATGTACCATTGGTTATCCATCTTTTAAGTATCTATTTTCTCAATACAAGAGTGGCTCACCTGATGAAGTGACAGACCTGATCCTAGCTGAAGACACATTCATCTGGAGGTCAGTGTGATTGGATCACCAGCATGTTCAAACTATTCATGAGACTGATGTATAATGTATTAGGTATCTGCAGATGCATGCCTCTTAGGTTAGTGATTGAATGTAAGTGTACCTTTCATCGGAAAAAATAAAATGAAATTTACATCAATCCTGTTATCCTGCCTTCTGAATGATTTCTGGAGAAATTGCTAGTCAAGAGATACAGATAACCATAGCATTGGGTGAAGAATCATAAGAGAATATAAAAAGCAACAGACTGTATCAAAACAAAAAGAAAAA
Source organism: Magnolia sinica (assembly GCF_029962835.1). Taxonomy (NCBI): domain Eukaryota; kingdom Viridiplantae; phylum Streptophyta; class Magnoliopsida; order Magnoliales; family Magnoliaceae; genus Magnolia; species Magnolia sinica. The sequence continues at coordinate 8,410,866 of NC_080587.1, read as the reverse complement.
CAAAAAAAAAAAAAAAAAAAAACACACATATCTACTCCTTACAGTTAACAAAGCACGATCTTGATCTTGCAGAATTCTGTCATTCCTGTTGCAGTTAATTGAAAAGATTTCAGTATTCATGAATGCACTTCATTGGCAAACAAAGGAGCAGTAATCATGTTGCTTGTTGCAAACAGATAAACATATCACCTTTTTTCTTCATTCTCAGGGACTTATCCCTGAATATCTTTCAAGGACTACTCAAATCACTGAAAGAAGACAAACCTAAAAGAGTAAAGCATTCCATTAGAACAAATCTTACACATTTTAAACAATCCAGGATTTAAAGAAGGGCAGACATGAGCACAGATACGTATACCTGTTTCAGACATGTACAGCAGTGTTTTCTCAGGCAAGGAAACAAGAAAGTGGACACAAGGTCCTCAAAAACCCACCATGCTGGCATGTTTGTATAGGCGTACTTCATTTAGTGTCAGTTTGGAACCAAGAACATATATTCTAATAAAAACACAAGCTGATGACACCAACCATTATCAGCATGTACACATGTATATTGTGTTTTTTGTGGAGGAGAGCATGACTTTTCCTCATTACACTTTTTACAAAAAAGTGTAGAAACCTCTCTGCCATGGTAGTTAATAATGGGTGTCAATTAGAGTATGTTTTTATTAATATATATTCCCTCTTGATTCCATACACCATATGCATAAGAAACAAGAAAATGTATTATAATAGCTAAACCATGACCTAAACAAAAAGCATATAAATACTGCTAAATGTAAGAAGAAAATGGAGTGTCAATGTGTGACTGACATGGGTGTCGAACACTGCAAATTTCTAGAATATGAGTGCTTATTACACATACAAATATATAGGTTGTGAAAAAAGAAAATAATCAAAATGAAAGGAAACTAGTGGGGTCTGGATAGAAGATTGGTAGAAACCAAAAGTCTAAAACTACAACACTGAAATTTTTTTCCCTATAACTAGTCAAGATCATAGTTACCATTCTAAGCATTCAAAGAAAGATTTGGGAAGAAGAAACAGCCAATGCTCTGCAACAAAGATGGTCAGCTTTCTGCCAGGAGTAAACGTGAGAAGAACAATATCTATGTCGCATAGAATCGACAGTTAACATTGATCAAGACTCCATTTGTCATTTAGAGAATGTGTTCTGCCTATCACACGCGGTCTCCAACATCACTATCTTAATCATGTTCTTTCTCATCTCAACACTTTCTAGTAATAGAATTACTCTTATTACTCAGACAGCTTTGAATGAGCACAAATTACCTAATTTCCATTTGATTAAAGCAGGATAATTGAAGAGATGCTCTTTAAATTAAGGGTTCTAGTTTATTGAAAATGTAAAAGAATGGGAACAAAGAAATTGCTCCATACAAAATCAGGTTGTGAGAAACAAAATCCAATTCTAGATTTGAGAAGAGAATTTGTGAATGGTTTCTATTGTTTTCAATATTACATGTCAAACATCAAATTTTATTTTTTTTTTCAAAGATAACGAGGCTATCAATTGATGTCGAACATCAATTGATAGGGATACCAAATGAAGAATAAATTGTCTTTACCGAGAACATAATAAGATTGATATGGGCTTTATCACAAATGCAAAAACAACAACAACAACAAAGGCAATAAATTCTACCAGACTATGTCTGCAAAAACAAAAATCACAATTCACAATTCTAGAATTATGAAAACCCAACTGCCTACAAAAGAACGTAAAAAAAATAAATAAATCCCAAATGAATGTTCTTTTAAACCATCATTCTTTCCCAAAAGAATGAAAAAACAAGACCATGAATTCAATTGAATCAGGTCACAAGCTCACAATACACAAGCATGAAAAAAAACAAGACAATGAATTCAATTGAATCAGGTCACAACACACGACCATTTCACAATTTGAGAGGACGAGTAAGACGGGTTCTATTCTTTTCAAAAATTCGTCTGAACTGGAATTGAAAAAAAAAAAACAATTCTAAATAGAAGTTGGGAAACTTCTAAGACACCCTTAGATGATCCATGCTTCAAAAATAGGCAGTTTCACTCCTCATATGGGTCACAATGTTTACAGTAAACTGCCCATTCAAACAATTTTTTCTACCCATCCATTTGCCTTGTATGTTGGCAGCCTGATTTTTAGAGCAGAAGTTCTAACAGTGGGACATGTGCCTGCATGTGGATGGCAGGACTGCCATGTGAATTTAGCAAACCTCAACTTTTTCCTTTGCAATAGAGTCAGCAATACAATTAAAAGAAATAATAGGAATCTACACACGAGATTTCCAAGAAGCAAGAACACAACCTCATTTCATTCAGAATAGATCTTGGCTCCAAAGTGGGATTGTACTTCCTAAAGGTACAAGTGATAGCATTATAGAGTCTCCGTGCCGCTACCAATTCACAAAATCTCCACACTGCTTTCAATAGCCAACAACTCCATTCTGTTTGAGGATCCATTCCCCACCAGCCTAAAAAGGTAAATTTCACATTGTCTCATCCATCCTTAAGCATGACTCTAACCCTCAACGGCCTGGTATTACCAAAACAACTTCTGTCAGTATTAAGAAGTCATCCTGAGAACCAATCACCTATAGGCAAGGTACCACAACTTATGGTGCTGTATCCTGCCAACTTAGGGCATACCACTTGTTTATGACATCAGTGCTATGAAGATGGTAGGCATCACCATGAAGATCACCTGGCACAAAAATCAAGCCAGTCCGCTGATCAGGTGGGCCACTCTGTTGGAATAAATGTACAGACAACGGTCTGACTCAACATACAGGTGTGGCCCACTTAGTGATCTGATCAGACTGATTTTTGAGAAGCGGTGCCTATAGTTTACTTTTTCATAGTATTGATTTCCTACACAAGTGGCATGTTGGCAGATAAGATGTTATAATATGAGTTGTAGCAGTGTTGCTCGTAGGTGCTCAATTCTCAATGATCTCTCCAGCACTATTTAACAGGATGTGATGATCAAAACCAAAGTTTCTTATAAGAGAACGAGATGAACATTCCAACAAGTCGAAGAAACATATCAGCTAAAAAAAAATCAAGTTAAAAAATAAAGAAAAAAAGAGTAAAAAAGTTGATTATTAATCTAGTGACTGTTTAGTACTAAATGAGATTTGCTATCAAGGCTTTGCCTGATCAGCTTGCCTGTTCAACCCATGATGTGATGATACAAACCATACATCTAGAAGGTCCCATAACATAGGGCCCCCATGAGAGAGATCTCAGATATCTGACATCTTCAAGCTCCCATAACAAACGGACCATTGTTTCAAGTTGCTTTTAGATAAGGAAGACTTTCTGTGTACGGACCATCTTTGGTGGCAACCTCTAGATAAACGATCTGAATCATCACATGGTGGGCAGAAGGGGAGAGAGCCCTGTTAGGAAAGCTCAAATTATGTAAACATGTTCCAAAACTAAGTGTGGTCCACACATTGGTTGCACCTTGTAACCAAAAAAAAAAAAAAAGAATTAAGAAAATGTGAAGTTTGCAAAGAAAATAACCATTAGTTCACATTCAACTACACTTGTGGCATACCTGATAAGCAGACCAGCCTGATTTTTGGTTCAACGATCAGCCACCTTGCTCAGTCTCCACAAGTGTAGCATGTTGGCATGTGTGCTGCTAGGCCCTTCTCCATCTCATTTGCACAAGTACCACTGCCATTCATGGATGAAATGATAGCATTTGAATGTTCTGTTTGCCAAACACATCAGTTAACAATAGAAAGCAATCCAAGAACTATACAATGCATCTACCAAAAATGGAAGTAGTTGACAATGCTCAGACAGAATTTTCTGGCACATTTAAGTGGGAACCATAGTTCCTTCAAAGTAACTTCGTTTTAGGGTATGTATAATCATGATAAGTGTATAATTGAATGATAGCATCCTTAAAGGTATGATTGCTGAGCATGGAATTCTGGCCTATCCAAGTACCCGAAGAAGGAAGTGTCCATAAAAGGACAACCTGCCTGCCTGTTTGGATTGGTGGAATCCAAAAAATACCTGAAGAAAAGAAATAATTTTCTTCTGAAGTGACATTTAGGGCCAGGCCCACTGGATGGTTAGATTGTCCTGATTTTTTGTCAGCATAATCAACATTGTGGGATGCAATTGTTGGACGGGCTGGATGATGTCATAATCATACCTCACTTCACCACTCTTTTGTTTAAAATAATGAAAGATGAAGTATTTGGGCCATTGTAGCCCCCAAAAAGCACTTTCCAGTACTTAAAGTTAGCCAAGGCGGCGTATGGTAAAATCATGTTAGCAAGGAGCCTTGCGGTAAAAATCCCCAAATTATAAAACAAAGAAGCATTCACTTTTGGTAGAGAGTTGGGTGAGAACTGGAACTTACAATGGGAGGAAGAGGTAGGAAGGAGAGTATTGATGCATCTTGTCTTCAACTCCAAGAGACGTCCACGCCCTTCACCTCCTCTCAGGAATGGCCATCCAATCTCGGTATGTGGGATGTGTGCTATCTTGTGCGAATCGCCGCATTTCTCCTTCTTGCATCACTTCTCTAAATGGGGACAACCTTGGATTTCTAGATGTTCGAGATTCGTTAGAAGTTGCAATCTGGATGGCAAACATGCCAATTTATGACAATAGCTAATCTCCAAACGTTGAAGCAAGGGCAGGTTTCCTATCCACTCTGGCAGAGCCGTTAGACTTGGCCAATTGCGGATTTGTAGCTCTTGCATGTTGTGGCGTGTCTTAGCCCTTCCGGCAAAGATGTCAACTTATCACAGTCGCACATTCGAAGTTGTTGAAGTGACACGAGGTGTTGCATACCCTCTGGTAAAGAAGCCAGCTCCAATCAAGCTTGTTAGGCTTCAACAATCAAAAATGGTAAGACGTTGAAGAGAGCTCAAGCCATGTAGTCTCAAGGACGTTAGACCATTGCACCCCTCAATCCACAGAGAACGGAGAGAGGCAAGGTTTTGCAATTCCATTGGCAATAATAGCAGCTCACGGCAGTAAGAAATTGTCAGGGACTCTAGAGCAGCAAGGTTTCCAAGCTCCCCCGATAGAGACTCAAGCTTTGGGCAGCGTCTAATTGATAGCATCGAGAGACGGGTATGATTTTGCAACAAGCCATCCGGTAGCAACTTTAGCTCTTCAAAACTTTCAATAAGAAGGGAGGAAAGTGAGGTTAGGTTTCCCATGGAACCTAACAACATCTCATCACTATCCATCAATTGCAACTCTTTTAGAGACGGAAGGCATGGAAGCATTATTAACTTTGGACATCTCCAGACAGTTAATTTGTCAAGGTGAGGGAGTACTTCTCTTCCATTGAATCCTGACCACTCCTCTAAATTAGGCAGATCTTTGAAGATGAGTACTTTCAGAGATGGGAATCCCTCTGTGACTTCATCACCATAGAAATGGTTGCCAATAGATTTCACAGCATCCATTCCTTGTATCACAAGAAGGAATGATAATTGGCCGAGCTGGGGGAGCTCTTCGCATCTTTTGCAATTGATTAGTGAGAGTTCAACAAGATTTGGAAGCAACCAAGAACTCATCCAATGTGGCATTTGGACACCCACATACTCTTCCACCACCAACTTTTTGAGATTTGGATGTGGTCGGAGACCTTCGAGGGTTTGCTTGACACTTTCTCTCAATTTAACATCAATATCATGACCCCATGAAAATCCCAACACACTACGGTTTGGCTTCTCCTTCAATTTGGCTTCCTGGGCATCTATTGCGCACCTCGCATTCTCAAGATTTCGAATAACCAACTCTCCTCGAAGATCTAGGCTTTGCAGCTCTCTTATCCCACGTCCACTATCCTTACCAATGATGAATATTGACAAGGTCTGAAGGAACTTTAATTCGCTGATATTATCTGGCATATGGGTTAATGATTTGTAATAATCTCACACACCATTCCATTGATCATATGCACTGATTTCAAGATGTCTTAGGCTAGTCATTTTGCTCATGTCCCTGGGTAACTCTACAAGATTATAACACTCTAAGAGTCTCAAAGTTTGCAAATGGTGAAGGGTGGTGATAGGTTTAGGAAGGGCTTGCATTTGAGTATAAGACAAGTCAAGGTATCTCAAGTGTTTCAGCTTGCCGATTGAAACCAACAACTCTGTGGTGACATTCGCATGGCTTAAATCTAACACACGTAAGCACATAAAATGTACCAAAAGATTACGAGGGATGCTAAACGTATGTCTTCCAAGCAGAAACAGTGTTCGCAAATGGTTTGCTTTCCTCGAGGCCTTTGGAACTGTTAGGACCCATCTGCTATACCCACACTCCAAGGACAAGCGGTGATATATGTTAGGGATGGTCACTGCACTGTCGACCTGCATAATGGAGCATTCAATCCCAGCAACAGAGCGTGCAAGATCGTGCACGAGGTCATGCATTCTGCACCATACTATATTCCCATCATCATCTTTCTTGGCATCTTGAATGAAGTACCGCCACAGTAGATTATTAAAATACTCTCCACCGGCCTGCATAATGGAGCATTCAATCCCAGCAACAGAGCGTGCAAGATCGTGCACGAGGTCATGCATTCTGCACCATACTATATTCCCATCATCATCTTTCTTGGCATCTTGAATGAAGTACCACCACTGTAGATTATTAAAATACTCTCCACCGATATCTTCCATTTGTTTAGTTCCATCAGATGGTTGAATGAAACCTTCTGCCATCCACAGTAGGATTAGTTTTTTCTCATCGATTCTATGATCTTTTGGAAATATTGAGCAATATGCAAAGCATTGCTTTAAATGTGATGGCAGATGAAAATAGCTTAACCTTAGAGTGGGTAAATGCAATTCTCTACTTTAGGTAGGTTCCAAATTTCACTTTCTTTGACAACCAACCATTCTCTTTCCTCTGTTTTAAAGTGCATCAAGATTCCAAGCACCTTCGCTGCGAAAGGGATGCCCCCACACTTCCTCACAATTTCCTTTCCAAGCATTACAAGATTTGGATGTTCTTGTCAAACAACCATTCACTCCAAAAGCTCAAGCTGTCAGAGTGTGGTGTATCAATGTATGTCAAAGGACTTTTATCACTTCAACACCCCCCCACCCCCCCGCACGTGCGGGGTGGGAACTTTGCACGGGACTATACTGACGAGGGTAGAGGGACACTCACACCATAAATAGGCCGGGCTTGATTTCCTGGTCCTGGAGCCGGACTTGATTTTCCTGGTCCCCCGTGGGAGAATAATATTTTAGAGAGGCATATTTTTGCTGCTCTCGAGATTCGAATATAGGATCTTCCGCTCTAATACCATGTCAAACAACCATTCACTCCAAAAGCTAAGCAAAGGAGAATCATTTTCCTTAAAGCCTTCATTGTTTTTGCTTTCTTACATGGTATCAGAGCAATACCGATCCTAATCTGGCATCTTCTTTATCACCAGCACTACCGTCTGTCAGATCCGGCACTCCCCTATCAGATCCGGCTACTCCCTTGTCAGATCTGGCCATCACCAAGCTTTGTTCGATCGTCCCCGGCCCTGTGCACGCCCCTGCTCATCCGATCGTCCCATGTGCATGCCCCTGCTACACGTTCGATCGTCCCCTGCGCATACACCTTTGCACGCCCCTGCTACTCGTCCGATCGTCCCCTGCACACACACCTGCGCCTGCTGCATCATCTCCTCCTACATCCGATCCCTACTCCCTCTTCTTCTCCTGCTGCATTTGCATCATCTCCTGCTACATCCGATCCCTACCTGCTAGTTGTTGTTCTGATCTATGGTTGCAAGGTACTTTCTTCTCTAGCATTGTTCTTATCTCGTCCTCTCTATGGATAAAGACTCTCATACAAAGGCCCCACGATGTACTTTTGATGGCACCAACTACAATCTATGGGCCATCCACTTTCAAAGTTTTCTCAAGGGTTGAGGTTTGTGGGAACTAATTGATGAATCAGTTACTATCCCCGCTTCCACCGATGCCGACAAAATGGCTGATTGGGAAATGAAAAATGGACGGATTATTACCTGAATTCTTGATTAGGTAGATCGATCAATAGTTGTTGGCCTCACGCCACATCGTACTACTAAGGATATGTGGGATCATCTCTAAACAATATATCAACAGAGTAATGCGGCTCGGTTATACTGCCTGAAACAAGATCTGGTTCACCTTACTCAGGGTGACAAAAGTATTCAAGCTTTCTACTCTATAATGGTTACAATTTGGATAGAGATGGCTATGATGGATCCAAAATTCTCAAATGACTTTAAAATATTCCACACAATCGCGAGAGTGCGCAAGTTAAACAGTTTCTTATGAAACTGCGTCCGGAATTTGAGCATTGTAGGGCTGCTGTTCTGAACCGTAGCCCAACTCCTTTAATGAATTCGGTTATTAATGATTTATTAGCTGAGGAACAATAACTGCAGGTCCTCTCTCAAGGGACATCTCAGGGACCATCTGACCTGGCACTTACTGTATCCACCTCTGCACCAAACTGTGGTTCCACTACTTTGACTTGTCGCGGCTGTAACAAAGTAGGACATGTCGTCGCTCAGTGCAAGGATTGGTGCACATATTGTCGAAGAATTGGTCATGGTATTCAGGACTGTCGTTCACGTGCCTACGCATCTTCATTCGGCTGTGGACATGGTGGTCGAGGTCATGGCCGTGGTCGTGTTCTTTTTGCTACTTCTACGACTACTTTCGAGCCTTCTGTTAGTGATACTGCATCCATTGGTTTTGCTGAAGGTCTTTCCGTACCTTTGACTCTTACGATGCTCCAGCAGATCGTGCAGGCCCTTTCTGCGGCCGGTTTGTCAGGTATCACCTCATCTTCTCTATGCTTCTTCGATTTCGGTGCTTCAAATCATATGACTGGTGATATATCGCATCTCCGCAATACTCGTCCCTACACTGGCAATCAGGCTATTTCTACTGCAGATGGCACTAAACTACCCATTCAGTCCGTTGGTTCCTTAACTTTCTCTCCTTCTAACCATCGTCAATTTACCCTTCGTGATGTGTTTCATGTCCCTAAACTCTCCTCAAATTTAATTTCTGTTGGTCAACTTATATCCAGTAACTGTTTGGTCATCTTTCTTCCCAATTATTGTTTTGTGTAGGATCTGGCAATGGGGAAGCTACTTGGGAAGGGTAAGCGGCATGGATGTTTGTACATGTTGGACTTTCACATATCCGTTACTCCAACTCATTGTTTCTTCTCTCCATCTTCCTCGGATATTTGTTCGGCAAATAAAATGTGAAAACTCTGACATTTTTGCCTGGGTCATCCACATTCTGATCGTTTGATTCAGCTCTTTTCTTCTAGCATGTTAGGGAACATTTATCTTAATAAACGTGATTTGGATTATTCTTGTTCTTCCTGTTGCCTTTCAAAAAGTAAGTGTATTCCCTATTGAGGGTCAAATATTGCATATTAGACCCCAGTTATTACCTGGATTTACGAACATGATACTGTTTAACGCCATATTTTAATCGTGTTTGTGTTGCAAGGTGAATTTAGGAGCCTGGACTGAAAAAGGGTACTAAAAGAATGGATTTAACGTTTTGAAATCACCATGGCAAGTGATGGACCCCAGGGGACCGAGATCAAAGAAATTACATGCCAGAGATTTGAGAAAATCAAACCACTCATGTTAATCAGGCCTGAAAATCGTCCAGAATGCAAGATAATAGGGTTCCCACCATCCTTTCAGCTTGAAACTTCATATATGGCCTGAGGACCATAAATTAACCGTACACATCAAATTTCAACCATTGGATCCTTGTGGAAGTCTCCCAAAAAACAAATCAGCCCATAAAACACCAATTTGGGGCCCACTTGAGATCTGGATATGTTTCAAATTTGGTTTCAACCCCTTATATGAGGTGACACAACATATGGACGGAGTGGATTTCTCAGAAACATCACAGTAGATCCCATCTGAGCAGTGTGTGCATAATCCACTAGTGCACTAGCCGTGCACTGCAGTCAAAGTCTGGTCAAACTGACTTTGTCCCGCGACTCTAGCCAAAAATGGAAATTTTCGTTTCCTCTTGCGTAAAAATGAAAACAGGGAGTGCGGAGGCAACGTCAGTGGGTCATCATCATGGTCCACAAGATCAATCCGAGCCGTCCATTTGAATCGTACGAGGATTCTAACCAAGATCTGGTGGTTCTTTGTCTGAAGAATGCCAGAAATAAGTTGAAAATGCGCTGGAAGACGGAATCTTTGCCGCAAGATAAATCAAGTGGTCCGCGTCAACAGCAATCCAGAACCGACCATCTCAGAACGGTTTTTTCGAGGTGAGCTCAGTGAACTGTGTGGATTTTCTAACCGACCTCAATCATGGGCCCCACCATGCATTAGCGCAAGCCCTGTTGCGAATGTCCGAGAAAACCGAACACCGCCCGGCCTTCTTGGGCTGTTGTGTGACCTTGGTCAGCGTCGGATTGGTAATCTGGACCATCCATTCGTTGTAACAGGTGGGCACGACTCCATCCATGAAGGCGGAATCAAAAGCAGATTCTCACCATCCGAATACACAAGCTATTCGCACCCGTTGCATAAACAAATTCGGAAGTTTGCCTTGCTACATAAACTTTTCGCAATTGTTGCTGTGCGCAACTGGACATCTCTCCACCGCCTGCATTGCCTATAAGAAAGAGGGAGAGAAGATGTGAGAGGATCCATCCTTTGGGACGTGAGCACAAGACAGAGTAGGAGTAGTTTAGAATTTTCTTTGTTTCTTTTTTTGTCTTAATTTTGGAGAGTTCTAGCCTCATCATGTCGGGCTAAACCTCTTAGCTAGGGCTAAGAGGTGAAGCTTGTGGCTTGATGGGATAGATTCTACGGCTTTGATTTATATCCTGAATAGATTTTGATTTAATTTGATTTTAAGGAATGCCTCTCGTTCGTAATGGTTTGTTGTGACTAAAATTACAATAGATCTGCAATGGTTTTGAGTATTTCCTTTTCATTATTGTGATTATGCAGTTAGAAAGCCCTGTTGTTCACCATCGCCCCTTGGACATGGTTGGATGACGGAATCCTTCCTAACATTCATACATCGCTCATATTGGCTGTGGATTGGTTTAATTCTGTTGTTTGCTTTATCTCATGGGCATGGCTTTGTGATGGAATCCATTCTAATTTACATCCATCTTATCTCTTGAAAACTAGATCAAAAGACATTCAGATTTGATTTTTAGATTATATCTTCCAACTGGATGAAGAAGAGACTCGAAGTCCAGTTGAGTTCATGAATCAAACGTAGATCTCCCTGCTCTCTACAAGTGGATCCTTGACACCCTAGTTTCCTACCTCTGAATTTTACAAATTTTAGTTTCCTATTTCACCATTATTCCCTCATATTCACTTGATTTAGATTACATCTTATTCTAGTTCTAGTCCTAGTTAGTTTCAGATTACGTACAGGTTTCAGTACCTGTGGATTCCACTTCGGTTTTACCGAGTTTATTACTACATCACAACCCTATACTTGGGGTGTGAACATTCCCTTTTCTCTAAGTACTACAAAATCATCATCTATGTTTGAATTGGTGTATATGGATGTCTGGAGTCCCTCCCCAATTATGTCTCTATCTGGACTACGATATTATGTTATATTCATTGATAATTTCACCCGTTACACTTGGATTTACTTTTTGCACTCTAAGTCATAGGTGTTTGAAAAAATCAAAATATTTCATTTTATGGTGGACACTCAATTTCGAGTAAAAATTCAGACTCTCCGCTCTGACTTAGGGGGGAGTATCTCTCCACAAATTTTCATACATATCTTCAGGGTCATGAGATTACTCATCAAACCACCTGTTCTGATACTCTACAACAGAATGGGGTCGCTGAACGCAAAAATCACCATATTGTTGAAACTGTCAATACCTTAATGACAACTATGAGTGTTCCTCGTTCCTTCTGGGCGGAAGCTATGATAATTCAGTTTACTTGATTAATCGGTTGCCAACCATAGTTCTGAATAGTAAATCTCCCTACTTTGTTCTCATCGGTTCTCTTCCTACATATTCCACATTTCATGTTTTTTGTTGTGTATGTTATGTTCATCTGGCATCACGTAAACGTAACAAACTTTTCCCAAAATCAGTAAAATGTATGTACTTGGGATTTGGAGAAACTCAAAAGGATTTTCGTTACTATGACCCGGTCTCTCATCATGTACGGGTATCACGACATGTTATTTTTCTTATGCATATTGTCTTCCATTCATCTGTTCCTCCTTCGCCCATACCAGACTCTCCTAGTCTTACTATTTTTCCTGACATTCCGGTTGTGTCAAGTCCACCTCCTTGTCTATTGCAGGTTTATTTACGACGACCACGTATGATCCATCACCTACTACTCTCCCTACTATACCTGTAACTGATCCAGATCCAATCTTGGTACGTCGTTTTACTCGTGAACATTGACAGCCTGATCGCTTGATATACTCTATGTCTGCCATGAATGCTACCCTGGATATTGTATCTATTCCTACTTCATACCATCAGGCAGCCAGTCATGATTATTGGAAGAAGGCTATGACAGAAGAACTTGCAGCATTGGATGATAACTATACATGAGACATTGTTACTCGACCTCCTAACCATCAATTAATTGGCAGTAAATGGATTTATTCTGTGAAGCTCATGTCTGATGTTGAGGGTCAAATATTACATATCAGACCCCAGTTATTGCCGGATTTTACGTACATGATAGTGCTTAACATCATATTTTAATTGTGTTATTATTGCAGGACTGAAAAATAGCACTAAAAGCATGGATTTGACAATCCGAAGTCACCAGAGCAAGGGACGCACTCAAGAGAACTAAGATCGACGGAATTACACGCCAGGGACCCTCAAAAATTGAGAAACTGAAGCTCAAGCGGCCTGAAAGTCAGCCAGAATGCAAGATCAGTGGGTTTCCATCATCTTTTCGGCTTGAAACTTTATACATGGCTCGAGGACCAAAAACTAACTGTACATGTCAAATTTCAACCATTGGATCTTTCTGGAAGTGGCCCAACAGATAGATCAGCCCATAAATCAGTGATTTGGGGCCCGCCTGGTATCTGAAAACGCGTCAATTTTGGTTTCAACTCCTTAAATGAGGTAGCAAAATAGATGGACGAAGCAGATTTCTCTCAAACATCACTATGGGCCCCACGTGTATATTGCATGTACACAGGGTACATGAGCACGAGAGGTACACCATACTGGGACCCAGTCAAAACTCGGTTTGACCGAGTCTCCTTCTCAAAATAGGAAACCACGTTTCCTGTGGCGTGGAACAGAGCCTCGGTTGGACTCTTGTGGGCCACCACCGTGCGTCGAAGGTCCGATCCGGACCGTCTATCAGAATTCTACAGGTCCACTAGCCTTGACCTAGGTGAAAATTTTCTAAGAAGCAGCATGTATCGGATTTCGACCGTCGAAACGTAGGACGGACGGCGGAGCAAACTATTCTATGGGCCACACCGAATCCAATCTTAAAACAACCATTTCTTACTGGATTTTCGACTTGATTTCAATGGACGGAGTGGATTTCGTATACACCGAAAGGAGTAGGCCTCACCGACAGCCAGCGCAAGAAGCGCTGGCTCTGTTTCGCGGTCCGAAAAAATTAGGCGCAGCGTACCGCTGTGGGCCATTACGATGGGCCAGACCTTCGATCCAAACCGTCCAAACGTTGGAGAAGGGGACCACAACCCTTCCTATGGAGTCAGAATGAACAAAGCGGATGAATATTTTCCCCAAACTCAGGCCATACGCAGCTGCTTTGTGCGTTTGTTATGCAGAAACTGAAGTCTGTTCCGCTGCGTAAAGAGGAGTGCGGAACTCCTTCTCCAGGGGTGCTGTGCTTATAAGAAAGAAGAGAGAGAGAACGTGGGAGAGGGGCTGGACGTGGAAGGTGGGGCTGGACGTGGAGCTGGACGTGGAGCTGTTTAACAGTTTTTTTCTTCTTCTCCTTGTCCTGATTTTATGCATTGAGAGGTGAGTTAAATCATGGTCATGATTAGCTAAACCTCTTAGCTAGGGCTAAGAGGTGAAGCTTGTAGTCTGATGGGAGAAATGTTGCTTGTGCCTTTTATTTAGATTGAAGGGGTTTTTGATTTAATTTTATTATTGGAATATTTTTAGTTTTTAATGGCCTGTTGTGACTGAAATTACAATGAGTTTGCAATGGCTTTGAGTATTTTTTTTCCTTATTTTGATTATGACGTCAGGAAGGCCTGTTGTTCGTCATCATCTCCTGGGCATGGTTGGATGTCGGTACCCTTCCTAACCTTCATAATCATCTGATTGGTTGGTAATTAGTTTAATTCTTTTGTTGACTTTGTCTCCTGGGCATGGTTTGGTGATGGAATCCATTTTAATTTATATATCTTTCATCTCTTGAAAACTAAATCAAGTAAGTTCAGTTTAATTTCCATAATTCTTGAAGCAGGCATAAGATCTCCCTGATCTCTACAAGTGGATCCTCTGAATCCCTAGTTTCTTAATTCTGATTTTCTTAAGTTTTACATAATTATTTCACAATTATTCCCTAAAAGCCATTCGATTTGGATTTCATCTTAGGCTAGTTCTATTTCTACCTAGTTTCAGGTAACGTACAAGTATCAATCCCTTGGGATTCGACCTCGGTCTCACCGAGTTTATTACTACATCACAACCCTATACTTGGGGAGTGAACATCTGACGGATCATTGGATCGATACAAAGCTCGGCTTGTCGCCGAGGGATACAAATAGGAACACAGAATTGTTTATGATGAGACATTCGCTCATGTGGTCAAGATGAAAAGTGTTCGCACTCTTCTGGCAGTATCATCAATTCGCTCTTGGCCACTCACTCAGATGGACGTGAAAATTGATTTTCTTCATAGAGACCTCTAAGAAACAGAATATTTGAAACCTCCTCCTGGATCTTTAATCCCTGCCGATAAAGTCTATCGCCTAAAGAAAGCTCTATATGGTCTCAAACAGGCTCCTCAAGCATGGTTCCAACGTTTTCATGATGTTATTATAGGAGCTGGTTTTACTTAAAGTGGTCATGATCCATCCTTATTCTTGCACACCTTTGAGCATGGAATCATCGTTATTTTCATTTATGTTGATGACCTACTTCAGACTGGTAGCGATGATATTGGCATCTCAACATTAAAGGAAATTCTGAAGTCATCCTTCAAGATGAAGGACCTGGGTCATCTAACATATTTTCTTGGACTTGAATTTTCGCGTTCTATACGTGGAATCCTGGTCAGCCAACATAAATATACTAAGGATCTCCTCGCCTTGGCCTCCTTAACGGATCGGAAGACAGTTCAGATTCCCTTAGAACTTAACGTTCAATATGGCCGTGACGATGGTGAACTCCTTGTAGATCCCACATTATACTGTCGTTTGGTTGGGAGTCTGGTTTATTTAACAATGACTTGTCCTGATATTACCTACGCGGTCCAAGTTGTCAGCCAATTTGTTTCTGCTCCTCGAACTCTTCATATGACTGCAGTATTGCGCATCTTACGATACCTACGTGGAACTCTAGATCGATCTCTGTTCTTCTCCTCTATAGCCCCTCTGGATCTTCGTGCTTATTCAAATGCTGACTGAGCCGGTTGTACTCCCACCCACAGATCTACCACTGGCTACTGTGTTTTTCTTGGTACTTCTCTCATCTCTTGGAAGTGTAAGAAGCAGACCACCGTTTCCAAATCAAGCACGGAAGTCGAGTATAGAGCAATGTCAGCAGCTTGTAGTGAGATTATTTGATTACGTAGACTTCTTTCTGACTTGGGCATTCATCTATAAGATCCTACTCCACTCCATGTAAATAATCTGAGTGCCATTCAGATTGCCTCTCATCCAGTTTTCCATGAACGGACAAAGCATATTGAAGTTGACTATCACTTCATCCGTGAGAAGTTTTAGTCTCGGCTCATTTCGCTACCACATGTCGCTTCCCATGAGCAGCTTGCCGACATTCTCACGAAGTCCCTCAATTCTGCATGACACTCATTTCTAGTTAGCAAACTATTACTTGTCGATGACCTACATTAGTTTGAGGGAGGATGTTAGACAGACCACATGCCTTGTATAGCTGATTCTATAGATAGACGATGTATAAATAGAAGATTTTGTATTTATCATTTTACCTTGTATAGTCGGTGTAAAATTCTATATATTCAACCCTTCAGGGTTGTCTCAAATATACAAAAAAGCAAAGGAGAATCATTTTCCTTAAAGCCTTCATTATTTTTGCTTTCTTACAGTTCTTGTCTTCTATGCCCAAATGCTCGATGCTTGAACAGAGACCAACAATCATCCTCTGATAGTATTGGCAAATTGTGCGGAGGGAGAGTGCCCATGATTGAAGCAAGTTTTTCACTACGGGTAGTTACCATGATTTTACTACCCCTCGCACCTCCTCTAAGAAATTGTTTCAATTGATCCTAGTTCTCGGGATTTTCATCCCACTCATCATCCAACACAAGTAAAAATCTCTTCCCACTGAGTGTTTCTCGGAGGCGACGCTGCAATAAATCCATTTCTAAGATATCAGATTTAGTATCAGTTGCAGACTCTAAAATTTCTTTTGTTAGCCTTCTCACATCAAAATCATTCAAGACACAAACCCACATTCTCATATCGAAATGCCTCGCTACCCTCTCATCATTATATGCCAGCTGAGCAAGTGTTGTCTTTCCAAGGCCACCCATGCCAACAACAGGAATGAGCATAACATCCTCTCCATTATCCTCAATTATAAGTAATTCCATTATTTTCCCTTTATCTTCCTCCCTCCCATATACATATGCCTCAATTACGAACGAGTCGGTCTGTTCTCGGCCCCTAATTTCCAACACCCCTTCTCCCTCTCTCAAATGGAATTTGGACCTCTTCCCAGCAATCGCATCTAATCTCCGTTCGATCTCCTTTATCTTACACCTCATATTTAAACCGAACACGACCTTATTCATAATGCGCCCCGAATCGCCACTTTTCTCGATAGTGCTTCTATCGTGAATTCATCAAATATGTCATCTGCATCATAAGCCGCATCTTTAAGCTTTCCCAGCCAATTCGGCAGCGCCTTGTCCTTCACTTGCCGCTCCTCAGCATCTTCAAGCACAGCTTGTATAGTAGACAACGTACTCCTTAGATTTTCCATCTCCTCACAAACACCTGATAACAATCCATATCCTCACAAACACCTGATAACAATCCATACTGTTCTAGGATTAGGGAGGCTAGTTTTTTCAAAAACTACTTCAAGAAGGGCGGATACAACTGCTTCTGCCATTCCTCATTCCAAACAGGGAAATCACGAGAACAAAGTAGAGATGTTGAAAGAGTAAGAAAAGGACCTTTAAGATCAGATGCAAGACTAACCTCTTCTAATGTTCCGTCTATCTTAGATTCTTCCCTATATAATAAGCACCATCTGACATGTTTCCCATCTACATTGATTAGGATTGTTGACCTGGTGGGCCACTATGTAGATGGTCCTGATTGCCCGGGAGTAGACGTTGTTAACTTGATCTGCAGCACTTTTCCACAGAACCTGCAACAATTTAAAAATTCATACAGACAGCCATCAACCCTGTGGGGCCCACCGCAGTTGGGAGATGAAAAATATATTGTTAGTGAGATGGCACCGCACATCTGCCACGTGGAATATCCGACAGCGCCTAACGACTGCCGCACATCTTTTTGCCGATCAGTGCGGTCCACTGTCTGGACGGACTAGAACACCACATGAATGTCGAGTACTAGAACAGGACCTAGCTAGTTACAATATTTCAGACAGATGCATGGCATAAACCCTAGAGTTTTAAAACACTGGATCACTACGCGAATGGACCAAATGGTCTGTTTGGGACAGGGGATCCGATTAAACAGCTACTCAGAAATCACGACTGTAGAAGTCGAAATGGTTGATGGATTGAAGTATGTAATAGTGAGGATCTAATACGATCTCACTACTTAGATTCATATCCAACCTAAATCAGGAATTACTTTCGTGAACCCAATCTAGTTCATTTAATTAATCAAACGTAATTTGAGGGACGCGGATTCGATACTATCATAGTCAGTACCGATTTTTGCTACTGAACTGGCATCACCAAGTTCTGTGGACCCCACCACAATGCATGTATTGTATCTATACGGTACATCCATTTAAAGAGATAATTTTATTGAATGAGCTAAACAATGAAGCAGATCCAAAGCTCAAGTGGACCCCACGAGAAAAATAAGTGGGGATTGAACAAGTACCATTAAAAAATTATCGGGAGATGCAGAAGTTTTCAATGAATCTGAAAATTTCTATTTATCTTCATTCATGTCTGTGTTAACTTATGAACATGTTAGATCTCAAATAAACATCACGGGCTTTAGGAAGGTTTCAATAGTGAGGGTCATTGTCCCTACTATTTTCGGTGTTGAGGTCTACTTAAGCTTTGAATCTGTCTCATTTTTTGTCTCAACTCCTAAAATAATCTCGAAAAATGGATGGACAGTGTGGATACAACACATACATCATGGTGGCCCCCACAGAACTTGGTGATGTCACTTCAGTAGCCAAATTGGCTACTCAACCCTAGGAAACAGAGGTGATTGGACGTCCACAGTCAAAAACTTCCCGCGGCACCCCAAATAAATATTACTTGGGCCCTAAAAAGGTTTCAATGGTGAATGTTATTATCCCCCCATTTTCTGTAATGTAGTCTTAAGCTTCAACCTACTTCATTTTTTGCATGATACTTTAAAATGAGCCGGAAAAACTGATGGACAGCGGATATAAAGCACATATATCAAGGTGCCCCACAGCACTCAACACCAACTAGCGGTGGTGGTGTTGGGTCACCATGCATCCATTATGCTTCTGTTACCTTCGGCCTCTCAGGGCACGCGGTAGTATGGTTCGGTGATCCAAACCACTTGTTGGTGGGTTCCTTTGTGGATGGATCACACCTGAAAAAATCTCCTCAATAGGATAATGCTTGTTTGGATTGAGAAATATGGCCATAAAGTAATAAAAAATTAACATTTATCATTATAAATTTACAGTGCTTGTTTAAATATACAATTCATGATGTTATTTGACGGTCAAATGCAAATGTTAAGAGTAGAAAAAATAAAAATAAAAATTAATTATTACGTTTCTACATTGTATTGCAATAAAAATCTCATATCCAAACATGTGCATCACTTTATTTTTTTGTGTTGATTTCACATTCCAATAATGTAAAAGTATTATCAAAACAGTTCCATTATATTTATTCAAACATTAAATTGTTGGTCATATTATCTATCTTTAAGAAGATGAGTATTGTAATTTGTAAACTTTTACAATTCGTTATGGCCATAATGTTGGAATATTTGGTTGAATTAAATAGACTATTAAAAATCGAGAATCAATATATATATATATATATATATATATATATTTGAGAAAGAAGAATTTATTGAATTAAGTCGAGGCGTGACTGAGTCACTCGGCTTGAAATCGAATTTGCTCCCCTTGGACAACGTCCCAAGTGCAATAGGTTTCCAGAGCAATCGACCTCCAGGATACAATGACTATGACCCGGTCCCAGTGGTGCACTCACTGTACACGGGCTCGAACCACTTGCAGTTTAATCTGAAAGTGCTGAGTTGACTCAGCGATGAACTCAGTAGAAAAATGCTTAAAACCGAATATCAGAGAGCGTTTTGTAAGAGAAGAATTTTTCGTATATTTGAAACTGGACTCGGTAGTCTTTATATAGACTCCGAAGTGGTGCATAACCAACCTTTATAAAAGGTTAGATCCGTTGGTTTTAAACCCAACAGGGGCGACCAACCAGAATGGATGCATCTCTCTGGTTTAAAATGAAAAAACGTAAGTGCGAGTACACTCTCGCACATACAGTCCTGCAAGTACCCATACACACACCCACGCGAGCACACTCACATAGCACCGGCACCAGCACCCGCGCCCAGCCCACACGTGCACAGACACGGACTCGGCTCGGCACGGCACAGGACTATCTTATATACAAGATAGTTTACTTTGTAAAATCCGATGTGGGACAAAATCCACAACTCAAAAGTACCACAACTTTTGAAAAATGAAGGGAAATCATCGAAAATTTGAAAATTCAAATTTTAATACGATTTTAAAACAAAATAGAACAATCCCCTACTTGTTTTAAATTAAAACTCTTTCGGATTAAAGCGTAATAATTGTGCAATGGTGCCGGTTTCACCATAAACTTGAACCGACATTAGAGTAAGCAAGACAGGTCTACAGGAATCAGGTGACATCATAGTCTTGAACCTGAATCCTTTTAATGTAGATTGCAAGTACATGCCACTCACACAACTCTTCCTCTGCAAGTGATTCTGCAGTTCGGTGCGTTTCGGTCATGCACCATTAGCTGGATTTGATAAGTGTTCTAGAGAATTCGCCTAGATTCTCATAGAAAGCGGCCTCCACCTCCACACCCACAGCAACTGTATACACCACCAAATATATGGCTAGGGATCCATTAATAGTTCTAAAAACTCATCATTCTACGTTGCTGCTCGTATTGTACACCATAGAAGGAGCTCATACAACTCAATGCAATCGTCTACCTCGTGTCTTGTTGTTTACCCATTGAACCTATCTCATTTGATCTCCACTTGTATAGGTTGGGTTGCCGACACTGGCAATTCATATATTAGGCTCAGCCCCATTCCCTTCGATGTATCATTAACTAACCTTTTAGATAGTCCTTTGGTCAGAGGATCTGCTAGATTCTTTTCTGACCTCACAAAGTCAATGGATATAACTCCATCACGCAACATATATTTCACTATGTTGTGTCTGAGTCTAATATTCCTGCTTTTTCCATTATATATTTTACTCTTTGCTTTTGCTATAGCTGCTTGATAGTCACAATGAATAAACACGGCCGATACAGGCTTTGGCCACAATGGTATATCAACTAAGAGATTTCTAAGTCACTCGGCTTCTGTTCCAGCCTTTTCTAAGGCAATAAACTCGGATTCCATAGTAAACCGAACGATACATGTCTGCTTGGTAGACTTCCAAGAGATTGCTCCTCCACCCAAAGTGAAGACATATCCACTCGTGGATTTTGTCTCATTTGAATTACTAATCCAGTTAGCATCACTGTATCCTTTTAATACAACAGAAAAATCATTATAATGTAAACCATAGGCTATACTGCCTTTTAGGTATCTCAAAATCCTAAATGAAGCATTCCAATGCTCTTTTCTAGGGTTATGTGTATATCTACTTAGTCTTCCTACTACAAAAGTTATGTTTGGTCTAGTGCAGTTTGTTAGATACACGAGGCTACCAATTATTCTGGAATACTCCAATTAAGACACGCTATTTTCTGTATTCTTCATGAGAGTCACACTATAATCATAAGGAGTACTAACAGGTAAACAGTCAAAATGGTTAAACTTTCTCAATATCTTCTTAACGTAATGAGATTGTGATAATATAATAACACCATTTTTCCTGGTTACTTCAATACCCATGATTACACTAGCCACTCCTAAATCTTTCATATCAAACTTAGATGACAAGAATTTCTTAGTTGCATTAACTAATTTAATATTAGTTCCAAAAATAAGCATATCATCAACATAAAGGCATATAATAACATAATCATTTTCAGAAATTTTATTATATACACATCTATCTATATTGTTTATATGATAAACATTTGATTTTAAAACACTATCAAAATTTTCATGCCATTATTTAGGAGCCTGTTTTAAACCATATAGTGATTTAATTAGTCTACATACTTTATTTTCTTTATCTGATATCTTATAACCCTCAGGTTGTTTCATATATATTTTTTCTTCTAAGTCTCCATTTAGGAAAGTCATCTTAACGTTCATCTGGTGTATTACTAGTTTATATATGGAGACTATCGCTATTAAGACCTTGATAGTGGTAATTCTAGTTATAGGGGAATATGTATCAAAGTAATTTATTCCTTCCTTTTGTTTAAAACTTTTCGCTACCAACTTAGCCTTAAAACTTATCAATAGTTCCATCTGATTTTAGTTTCTTTCTAAACACCCATTTACAGCCTATTGGTTTGTTTTCAGGTGGTAGGTCTACAAGTTCCCAAGTGTTATTAGATATAATAGATTCTAACTCATTATTTATTGCTTCCTTCCAAAAGGTTACATCTTGAGAGTTAATTGCTTCTATATACGTTGTAGGATCATCTTCTACTAAGAAGGTGAAAAAGCCATCTCCTAGGTTAGTTTCTCTTCTAACCCTAATACTTCTTCTCGGTTGTATCTCTTTTACTACTTTCTCGTAAGCATTTTTACTAGTAGACACAATATCTGATCCATTGACTTCCTCTATTCTTATAGATTTAGATTTTATAGGGAATATGTTCTCAAATAACTCTGCATCCTTAGCTTTTATAATTATATTAGGATCTAGAATATTATCCTTAGTTTTTAAAACTAGAAACCTATAGGCCGCACTATTTTGTGCGTACCCTATAAATACACAGTCGGTCGTTTTAGGACATAACTTTTTTTTCTTAGTTTCAGGCAATCCTACTTTAGCAAGACACCCCCATGCTTTAATATATTTATAACTAGGAACATGATTCTTCCAAAGTTTATATGCTGTTAGTTCAGAAGATTTAGAATGAATCCTATTTAAGATATAATAAGCAGATAGAATTGCTTCTCCCCACATATTTGAGGGTAAGCCTGAACTGTTTAACATGGCATTCATCATCTCTTTTAGAGTTCGATTCTTATGTTCTGCTATTCCATTCTGTTCTGGTGTATAAGGAGCTGTTATTTCGTGAATTATTACATTCTTTTCACATAATTCTCTAAATTGAGAAGATTCATATTCACATCCTATATTTGTTTTAAGTCTTTTAATTTTTATATTTAACTGATTTTCAACTTCATGTTTGTATTTAGAAAAAACATCTAAACAAATATACTCTAGTGAACCTAGAGTAGTCATCTATAAAAGTTATATAATATCTTTTTTCACCTCTAGACATGTGATTTCTAAAATCACCTAAGTCACTATGTATTAACTCTAATAGAACAGATGATCTTTCTATTTGTTTAAAGGATTTTTTAATAAATTTTGATTCGACACATATTTCACATTTATCGAATCCTTCATTAGATATATTAGGTAATAAACCTAATCTTTTCATTTTCTTTAAAGATACTACATTCACATGACCTAATCTACTATGCCATAAATAAAAAGGTTCAACGATATAAACAGAACTGGATATCTTCTTATTATTATCATTGGATACATTTACAATGAATAAACCATCGCTACAGTATTCCTTACCAATAAAAGTTTCATTATTAGTCATTACAAGCTTATCTGAATCAAATATTAACTTGACACCAGCCTTATTGAGGAGTGAAACAGAGACCAAGTTTCTTCTAATTTGGGCACATGTAAGACATCATTTAACATTAGAGTCTTTCCAGAAGTGAGTTTCAGAAGTACTTTCCCTTTCCCTAAAACTGGAGACGTTCTAACATTACCCATGAACGCTTGTTCATCATCTCCTGATACTTGGTAAGAGGTAAACATACTACGATCCTTGCACACGTGCCTAGTTACACTAGTGTCTAGCACTCACTCCAAGTTATTTATAAGGAAGACTTCTGACACCACAGCAACTACTATGTCAGACTCATTGCCTGTTTCTGTAAGATTAGCGTGCGGCTTATCTTTGGTTTTCTTAAGCCTGCAAGTTTTGACATGATGCCCAGGCTTTTCACAGTTGTAGCAGTTTCCTTTTTTCTTGAATTGATTGTTTGCATTCTTCTTTTTGAGCCTGCATTTATTTGCATAATGTTTAGGTTTGCCACAGTTATGACAGTTGCCATTTTTCTTATTATTTGCCCGATTTTATTCCATAAGATTCGCTTTTGAATTTATCTCATTTTTATTTTCTTTTTGGTCCCTGATTCTATTGGCCTCCTCTATTCGTATGTGTGCGATAGTGGTTTCCAAAGAAACACCGTTCTTTTTATGTTTCATTCTATTCTTATATTCTTTCCAGGAGGGCAGTAACTTTTTTATTAGCGTTCCTGACAGAAACACTTCATCCAACTTAATTCCTTCTGTCGATAGTTCGTGAACTAGACTTTGAAAATCGTGAATCTGATTTGTGACAGGTATATCGTCAGTCATTTCATAATGAAGGAAATTAGCAATTGCATGTTTCTTAGCGTCTGCATCTTCTAATATGTTTTCTTTTCCAAAGCAGTCCATATGTCTTTAGCAGACACGTAAGAAGCATACACATCATATAGTTCGTTGGATAAAGAGTTTAGAATATAGTTTTTACAATTATTTTCATCTGTTACTTCAGTTTGATTTGTTGGATCTATAGTAAATGATTCAGATAAAATATATGAAACTTTCAAGGTGGTTAGAGCGAACATCAGTTTCTGTTTCCACCATTTAAATGATTGTCCAGCGAACGGTTCGATTTTGGCTAACTCAGCAGAAGCATTTACTGTTACTGTAGCCATAGTCTATGTAATTTAACACAAATTCGATTTCAAGATTGTTGGAATATTTGGTTTAATTAAATAGACTATTAAAAATTGAGAACCAAAAAAAAATAAAATTTGAGAAAGAAGAACTTATTAAATTGAGTCGAGGTGTGACTGAGTCACTCGGCTTGAAATCGAATTTGCTCCCCTTGGACAGCGTCCCAAGTGCAACAGGTTTCCAGAGCAATCGACCTCCAGGATACAACGACTATGACCCAGTCCCAGCGGTGCACTCACTGTACATGGGCTCGAACCACTTACAGTTTAATCCGAAAGTGCTGAGTTAACTCAGTGATGAACTCAGTAGAAAAATGCTTAAAACTGAATATCAGAGAACGTTTTATAAGAGAAGAATTTTTTGTATATTTGAAACTGGACTCGGTAGTCTTTATATAGACTCTAAAGTGGTGCATAAGCACCCTTTACAAAAGGTTAGGTCCATTAGGTTTAAACCCAACAGGGGCGACCAACTGGAAGGAATACATCTCTCTGGTTTAAAACGAAAAAGCGCAAGTGCGAGTACACTCTCGCACATACAGTCCTGCAAGTGCCCATACAGATAGCCACGTGAGCACACTCACACCACACCCGCACTCGCACCCACACCCAGCCCGCACGTGCACGGACACGGACTTGGCTCGGCACGGCTCGGCTCGGCGCACTTGCGCGCGTGAGTATGGTTAATGGCATAGATTAGAGCTATTGGTATAACCCCCAAAAGACTAAATTCACATGCCCCCTGAAAGGGGCTCAAGCCCTAGGCAAAAAAGACTATCTTATATACAAGATAGTTTACTTTGTCAAATCCGATGTGGGACAAAACCCACAACTCAAAAGTACCACAACTTTTGAAAAATGAAGGGAAATCACCGAAAATTTGAAAATTCAAATTTTAATACTATTTTAAAATAAAATATAACAATCCCCCACTTGTTTTAAATTAAAACTCTTTTGGATTAAAGCGTAATAGTTGTGCAATGGTGCCGGTTTCACCATAGACTTGAACCGACTTTAGAGTAAGCAAGATAGGTCTACAGGAATCAGGTGACATCATAGTCTTGAACCTTAATCCTTTTAATGTAGATCGCAAGTACATGTCACTCACACAACTCTTCCTCTGCAAGTGATTCTGCAGTTTGATACATTTCGGTCATACACCATTACCTGGATTTCATGAGTGCTCAAGAGAATTCACCTAGATTCTCATAAAAAGTGGCTTCCACCTCTACACCCATATAGGTGAATTCCATCAAGTGTATGCAGTAACTGTATATACCACCAAATATATGGCTATGGATCCATTAAAAGTTCTAAAAACTCATCCTTCTGTGTTGCTGCTCGTATTGTACACCATAAAAGGGGCTCATACAACTCAGTGCAATCGTCTACCTCGTGTCTTGTTGTTTACCTATTAAACCTATCTTATGGGATCTCCACTTGTATAGGTTGGGTTGTCGACACTGGCAGCTCATATATTAGGCTCAGCTCCATTCCCTTCGATGTATCATTAACTAACCTTTTAGATCGTCCTTTGGTTAGAGGATCTACTAGATTCTTTTCTGACCTCACAAAATCAATGGATATAACTCCATCACGCAACATATGTTTCACTATGCTGTGTCTGAGTCTAATATTCCTGCTTTTTCCATTATATATTTTACTCTTTGCTTTTGCGATAGCTGCTTGACAGTCACAATGAATAGACACGGCCGATACAGGCTTTGGCCACAATGGTATATCAGCTAAGAGATTTCTAAGCCACTCGGCTTCTGTTCCAGCCTTTTCTAAGGCAATAAACTCGGATTCCATAGTAGACCGAGTGATACATGTCTGCTTAGTAGACTTCCAAGAGACTGCTCCACCACCCGAAGTGAAGACATATTCACTCGTGGATTTTGTCTCATCTGAATCACTAATCCAGCTAGCATCATTGTATCCTTTTAATACAGCAGAAAAACTATTATAATGTAAACCATAGGCTATACTGCCTTTTAAGTATCTCAAAATCCTAGATGAAGCATTCCAATGCTCTTTTCTAGGGTTATGTGTATATCTACTTAGTCTTCCTACTGCAAAAGTTATGTCTGGTCTAATGCAGTTTGTTAGATACATGAGGCTACCAATTATTCTGAAATACTCCAATTAAGACACACTATTTTCTGTATTCTTCATGAGAGTTACACTATAATCATAAGGAGTACTGACAGGTAAACAGTCAAAATGGTTAAACTTTCTCAATATTTTCTCAACGTAATGAGATTGTGATAATATAATAACACAATTTTTCCTGGTTACTTCAATACCCAAGATTACACTAGCATCTCCTAAATCTTTCATGTCAAACTTAGATGACAAGAATTTCTTAGCTGCATTAACTAATTTAATATTAGTTCCAAAAATAAGCATGTCATCAACATAAAGGCATATAATAACATAATTATTTTCAGAAATTTTATTATATACATATCTATCTACATCATTTATATGATAACCATTTGATTTTAAAACACTATCAAAATTTTCATGCCATTATTTAGGAGTCTGTTTTAAACCATATAGTGATTTAATTAGTCTACATACTTTATTTTCTTTATCTGATATCTTATAACCCTCAGATTGTTTCATATATATTTCTTCTTCTAAGTCTTCATTTAGGAAAGCCGTCTTAACGTCCATCTGGTGTATCACCAGTTTATATATGGAGGCTATCGCTATTAAGACCCTAATAGTAGTAATTCTAGTAACAGGGGAATATGTATCAAAGTAATCTATTCCTTCCTTTTATTTAAAGCTTTTCGCTACCAATCTAGCCTTAAACTTATCAATAGTTCCATCTGGTTTTAGTTTCTTTCTAAACACCCATTTACAGTCTATTGGTTTGTTTTCAGGTGGTAGGTCTACAAGTTCCCAAGTGTTATTAGATATAATAGATTCTAACTCATTATTTATTGCTTTCTTCCAAAAGATTGCATCTGGAGAGTTAATTGCTTTTATATACGTTGTAGGATCATCTTCTACTAAGAAGGTGAAAAAACCATCTCCTAGGTTAGTTTCTCTTCTAACCCTAATACTTCTTCTCGGTTGTATCTCTTCTACTACTTTCTCGTAAGCATTTTTAATAGTAGACATAATATCTGATCCATTGACTTTCTCTATTCCTATAGATTTAGATTTCATAGGGAATATGTTCTCAAATAACTCTGCATCCCTAGCTTCTATAATTGTATTAAGATTTAGAATATTATCCTTAGTTTTTAAAACTAAAAATATATAGGCCACACTATTTTGTGCGTACCCTATAAATACACAGTCGGTCGTTTTAAGACCTAACTTTTTTTTTTTAGTTTCAGGCAATCCTACTTTAGCAAGACACCCCCACACTTTAATATATTTATAACTAGAAACATGATTTTTCAAAAGTTCATATGGTGTTAGTTCAGAAGATTTAGAATGAATCCTATTTAGGATATAACAAGCAGATAGAATTGCTTCTCCCCACATATTTGAGGGTAAGCCTTAACTGTTTAACATGGCATTCATCATCTCTTTTAGAGTTCGATTCTTACGTTCTGCTATTCCATTCTGTTCTGGTGTGTTCTGGTGTATAAGGAACTGTAGTTTCGTGAACTATTCCATTCTTTTCACATAATTCTCTAAATTGAGAAGATTCATATTCACCTCATCTATCTGTTTTAAGTCTTTTAATTTTTATATTTAAATGATTTTCAACTTCAAGTTTATATTTAGAAAAAGCATCTAAACAAATATACTCTAGTGAACCTAGAGTAGTCATCTACAAAAATTATATAATATCTTTTTCCACCTCTAGATATGTGATTTCTAAAATCACCTAAGTCACTATATATTAACTCTAATAGAACAGATGATCTTTCTATTTGTTTAAAGGGTTTTCTATTGAATTTTGATTCGATGTATGTTTCAAATTTATCGAATCCTTCATTAGATATATTCCATTGGTGTAGCTCAACTGAATTACGAGTATACCTTATATTTTGGATCTAGTCCTAAAATGACATTACACATCTGATAGTTGGAGTGGATCTTACATGCATAATACAGTGGGATATATAAAAATTTAAGGTCAGCTTTTTCTCCTACTGTTAAACTTCTTCCCATTTAAAAAATTAAGGTCAGCTTTTTATCCTACTATTAAACTTCTTCCCATTTCACGAGAAAAGGTACGTATGTGTTCCCCGGAGTGGATTAGGTGTAACCTATCCTCACATAGTATTGTGCATCCCTGACCCAGGGGCCTACCTTGATAAATGGTACATCTATGCCCTACATCCATATTTTCAGCTCATAATAGGACATGATTTGAAAAACGAAGTTGATACAAATCTCAGGTGGACCACACCATGGAAATAGTAATGATGGGCCATTAAAAACTTTTTGTAAGCCAAAAGTTTTGGATCATGCTAAATTTTTTATTTTATTATTATTATTTTTATTTACCTTTATAAAGGTCTTTGTGACCTTATTAATAAGTTGGGTGGCAAGTAAAAAATGACAGTGGACCCTAGGAAAATTTTAATGGTAAGAGTTCAATATCCACTATTTTGTACGGTGTG
The DNA here is from genome assembly GCF_029962835.1 of Magnolia sinica. Lineage (NCBI taxonomy): Eukaryota > Viridiplantae > Streptophyta > Magnoliopsida > Magnoliales > Magnoliaceae > Magnolia > Magnolia sinica. The sequence goes on along the minus strand of NC_080587.1, from coordinate 8,381,639 downwards.
GACTACTTGAGATTTATAATTCCTTAAATTTTTTTTTTTTTTTATTAATGTTCTAAAATGAGGTGATAAAAAAAAGAAGATAACGGGAACAAACTGTGTTGCATGAGGAAGGGCTGCACTTAATATTAGATTTTTAATATTTTGAGTGACTGAGTTTCATTAAGTTAACATCCCGAAAAAGAAATAAAAATCCATTCAATATCAAAACTAAATAAACCTATATTATCACTGCATTGAGAACACCCCCATTTCCCAGACAAGTTATATCTCTCAAATTGGACTACATATCTTTCTGCATTCACAATGTTCATTGGTTTTGACAGCTTATTTTAGGGCATGGCTGCAAAAACGAATTAGATGCAAATTTCCCGTAGACCACACCAAACAATGTTCATTGAAAGTCCACCATTAAAAACTTTCCTATGACCACCTAATGTTTATCGACCATCTAACCTGTTGATAAAGTCACACTGACCTAGATGAAAAAATAAAAATAAAATCTGCTTGATCCAAAACTTTTGTGGCCCACAAAAAGTTTTTGATGGTCAATAACTACTGTTTCATGTGGTGTGGTCCAAATGAACTTGGTATCTGACTCGTTTTGATAACCATGCCCTAAAATAAGCTGGAAAAACTAATGGACGGCGTGGATATACAATGCACACATCAAGGTGGGTTCTATGGTCAGGGTCAAACCCACATCATCGGCCGGTCGCAGCCAAGTCGCAGCCAAGTCGCACACTGCTCCATCTCATGTCGTAGATGTTCCGTAGAGAACATGTACGGCCATATAGGCCGGTCCAACTAGCAAAAACTGGGTCCATCCAGCTCAATTTGAGTTTGGTCTTGGCACACTAAAGCTGGCCCAGTCTATCCTGTTGGGGTAAGCTTACTCGGCCTGAAAATAGACCCAAGTCCAGACCATGAATCCGGCCCAGAATAGGATGAGCGATCGAGTTCTCTGCGCGAGGGTGGGATCAGGCTGGGTAACCCACCCAACCCGGTGAGCCTGACCCAGCTTTAGGCTGGGTATGGACCTATTAGTTTTGCTCATGGGTCAAGCTTGGGCTTCGCATGCAGGCTAGATCTATTTTTGGGTTAGGGCTTAGCCCCAGGTCATTTTATCCCGCGCGACTGACCTGAGTCTATTTGCACTTGAACTTATAAATATGCCATTTTGATTCTTAGACAGTTATCTATCTTTACCCATGTGCAGCTGGCTTGATAAATGAATAGATTGGAAAAGTCCAAAGAGATAAGGAATTTTATCAATTTTTGGGCTGAGCCAGCTTTGATTGAGACATGCCTGGGCTTCTACCTGCCATGTCAGGCAGCCGAGCTCAGACTGGACTGCCTGTCCTAATTGCCAGCCCCCATTTGGGCTTCAACAGCTGGGTCCATTTGTAACGCTATTTCCGATCCTCTTTTTATTTTATTTTTCTCATGTTGATTTGTTTTATTCTCGAAGTTTCTGAAAAAGAATTAGAATAAAACAGGAAAGTCAAGCGAGTGGGCGGGATGAGGTACCTGCAAATGGTGTGTGTGTTTTTTTAATAATTATTATTATTTTAATTATTATTTGTCTTCGTTGAGTTTTGACTGTGGACCAGTTTTGGAAGAGCAGGGCCTTCGTCAGGGAGGAAGCCGCGGAAGCCCCAGAGGTTCAGGTCGGGGACTGCGGCTCCTCGGGAGATACGGAAGTATCAGAAGTCCTGTGAGCTGTTGATACCTCCAGCTGCTTTCATTTGATGCGTGGGTATCTGTCTGTTCACCCATTGCTTTTGTTTGGATTGTATGGTTATGATTGTTTGATCAGATTGATGGACTGAATGGGCAGTTCAGATTGATGGATTTGACTATTTGAGCATTCAGTACATTTAGTGCCCATTTGGATTGTTGTATTGGTCAATCTAGGATTGGCAATGCTTGCAGTTCAAACAATTTTTTTGCGCCAATCCAGTTTAAAATGCATGTATTGGTCCATTTTGTATTGACCAATACAAGGTTCCAAATGGGCTCTTGCAATGCTTGGCTTGAATGATTGCAGTTTTAGTTTTGGCGTGTATGTCTGGCTATTTTGGCTATAGCTTCCTACTTGGACTCGACTTTAACAATGCTTAGCTTGAATTATTTATGTTTTAGTTTGGGTGAGGATGCTGGCCTTGACTTCCTACTTGAATATAGAACTTGGGATTCTTGGGCTGTAAGCTCTTTTAATGCTTAGATGAAAGAAACAGGGTGATTTTCACACTCACATTGCTTCAAAAGGTCCCATGACAGTCTTCAAAAGTTGTGAATTGAAAGTCATAGGTTTGGTTGATTGGACCAATCGATTAATAGATTCCTACTTGGGAGGTTGTAATTGGGCAAGGCTTGCCCTGTTAGAAAGGTTTTCCTACAACGTATATTCCATGAAATGGTGAAAGTTTCATCTGCAGGAACTTTGTAGTCTCCTAATCCAATTTTTAGGAAAGTAGATGCCTCCCTTGCTCATTTGCTCATAGATGTGCTCTTGTGATTTGATTTGTTCTCTATCTCGAGGTTTGGTTACTAATCTGGTCAACCTCAATCCAAATCAAAACAAAATCATAGTGAAACACAATTAAACTTCTTTGACACCATTTTCCATGTCAGAAATATCAAAGCACAAGAACATTTTATATTAAAAGAACTTGAGAACTCGGCAAAAGGTTAGAGCTCAGAGGTGCACAAACCGCTACAACATGGCTGGCTTATACAACTTAGGCCCCCTGAAATCAACGAGTGTCTTCGGCTATTCTCTATGAATCCAGTGGGGATTAAACAACAATGTAATAATATGAACACATACTAGGCAAATTTAGGAATATGCTATGTTCTCAATGAGCTTTTACTTTCGAGCATTTTTCCTTTCTATTGCTGGGTGATCCTTGCTTTTAAGAATCTTATATGGATTTTCATATATTGAAGAGTCTTAATATTCGCACATGTATTAGTCTCATGGTCCTTTCTTCTTTTTTTTTTTGGGTAAGGGACCTAACTGCTTTCTATTCTAGGGGAGTTAATCGTTGGCCATGGCTGGAGCTTTAGTAGCAATCCAAGAGGTATGGGAACTACAAAATATTGTTAGGAGCATGGATGGCCAATCTGTCATTGTTGTTTTTTGCAGCTAAAAACTATTTGAAGTCTATGTTTCCTTTCCATTGGTTGAAATGCTATTCAATGATTGTTGTTCAACTTACGGCCCTGAGTTTCTTTGTGGTTTCAAGTTAAGTAGTTATGCTTCCAACTCAAGGTATCCCTAGTAATGGTGGTAACCGTCCCTCGTTATGGTGTCGTAACGGCTGTAATGGAGAATTTGACCTCAGAATTGTCTTGCAATGACCTGTAACGGTCCTGTAACGGCTACAATGGCCCCTTATGGGGCCAAAATAGTCTTTATTTTTATTTTTTTAATAATTTTTTATTAAGCATAATCGCCATTACGGCCACTGTTGCCATTATGGAATACCTTGTTCCAACAAAACTTGATGCTAAATACTCTAATGTAGTTTTAAATTTTTACAACATTCTTCATTCATTTATTTATTTATTTTGCATCATTTGCCTTAAATGATGAGTAGTAAACTTTTGTTTGGAGCAAATGTCTATGTTAAAAGCAAACAGAAAATACTAGATTTTTTTAAAAGAGGTTGGTCGAGTCTCATTTCTATGAATAGGGCCTTGTAAACTCCATTCAATATAAATCATCATCTAAGAGAATTAGAAATGACCTTCCTATACTCTACATAAACGTAATCATTGACATGTTGACCTTGGGAGAAAAAGAATGTAATAAATGAACTACCCTAACTCCCTTGATATGATGAGGTACATGAATGATATGTTTGAAACTCCATCTCAAATTGATGCAAAAAGTGTGTATTTGGAAGCATAACTTCACTAATGAAAAACTAATATTGGATTTGGGATTTCCTTTGTAAGTTTTAACAAAACTAAAACGAAAGACAAATGATGAGAATTTTAGGGAGAAATGCTCTCCGAGCACTATAACTTATAGTGCTCCTAGTTGTCTGATTTTAGTTAGACAGTTCAATCAATCGATCTGAACTATGCATTAAGTTCAGAAAATATTCCTCAAGCTACCAAAAAATGCACTGATTGGATGATCCAATCCATCCTTGATTTGGACTTATATTCCATACCCTTCCTTTTTCTAGGACATGGATGGGGTGACTATGATTGCCTAACAAAAGGATTCTTTAGAATGATAAACAATCCATCATGATCTCTAACAAATAGATGGATCAAATTGTTGCTTGGACCTATTTATATGTAAATGATCTTGACTGTCCAAATTAGAGAGCACTGAATGAGTGGTTAATATTTGTTAGATTGGTGTGATTCTTGCATGGTAGACTAGGAATGTTCGTTGGACCCAATGAACAATCTAGATCAATGGATACGACAGTCCACAAGCCCCAATGCAACTAAATGCAATTAGGAGCACTATAACTTACAGTGCTCTAAGAAAATTGAAGCATTTCTCTATTTTAGAAATGACAAAAGGCTAGGGAACTCCTACTAGATAAGATCTCTTGGGCATACAAGGTGTTGCATCCTTGTCGACTCAGTATCAACTTAGACAATCTAAACTCCACTATATAGATAGCAATCTTCGGTCACTTTTTCAAATCTCGACTATTCGATGTGAGAGTAAACCAACCTTATTCAAAACAATAGGGTTTAATAGAACTAGAAAACTAGAGAACCATTGAGTTATAAGAATGTCACTCACATCCAAAATCCTCTTGAAGAAATGGTTGAGAGGTACGGATAACATATGTAGAAATAAGTGCATCATTGTGTAGTAAATACATGAACCACATCCCATAATAGAAAACAATGACTTAACAAACAAAGAAAAGAAAGTAGTAATCAAAATCTTACAAGTTCAACTCAAGAGAATACATTGTGGAAGACGTGGAGATGAAGATATATTATAAAAAGGCTGAAGCCAAAGCATGCAAATATACAAAAATACAACTACACCCAGTGAAACGCCCCCCAAAGGATAAGAGAAAAGATTGAAAAATCTATGCTTCCACCCAATCCTTCATATTAAGAATTGCCCTATTGAACACTTGCACTGGTCCACTCATTTTGTTCCTAAAGCGACAATGTTTTCTTTCCCCCCATTAAGCCCATAGACTCGCTAAGAAACTTAATCGCCACAACCTTTTCCCTTCTTTCTCTATCCTCCCGCTGTGCCAAGCAATGAGAAATTCCTTTATCGTCTTCGGAAACACCCATAGTAACCTGAACAATTAGAGAAAAAGACCCCAAACCTCCTTGGCAAATATGTAGTGAATGAATAAGCATTCCTACAGCGACACTGGTTTCATATACCACTTGTTATAAAAGGTAAGTTTACAATAAATGGAAATCAAATCGACAAGACACACCATTATCTCCAAGGATGTGGTGCACCTTAGGACAACTGAATGTGTACTCTCACACCCAAAATATACTGTAATACATGCAAATCACAAACAGTGTACTCTAACACTCTAGAGCATGTATATCTTACATGTCAAGCTTGCCAGATTTTGGAGACTGCGGAATAAGCTAATTGTACTTCTAACAATTGTGTTGGATGGGATTTGAATTGTAGCCACTTATGTTGGCTGATGTGAGTCATAGGCATTTTTGGTTGCTAGCAAAGAACTTACCACTCTTCTGGTGGCTGTTGTATTGTGCGACCACACATCCGGGGGATTTAGAATGTTTTGATAGCATTTTTTATGGCCATAGAATGTCCTGATAGCATCTCTAGCAGCTGCATTATGATTTTTCAACGCCTATGGTGGCTGTATGATGATCCAACATCATTTCTGATGGTTGGATGACAATCAGTCAACACTTTTGACAGTTGTCGGCATATGATGAGGCCCTTTTTATTTCCTAACAAATATGCTAGTAACAGCCCTTCAAAACTTCATGACAAATTGTAAGAATGGAAAATGGGGAAAGAACAAAATAAGAGAGATTATAAATAAGAAAGCTATCATGATTCTGATCACATGTTAAACTCAAGAGTACATTGTGCAAGATGTGGAGATGAAGAAGAGAGGGGGAAGAAAATATTTTTTTCCTCTCTCTCCCAACCACTTGTTATAAGAGAAAAGCTTAAAATAAATGTAAATTGAATTTAAAAGATGCACCATTACCTTCAAGGATATGGTGCACCATAGGATAACTGAATATGTGTGCTCCCACAGTCAAATACATTGTTATGTATGCACACCAACGACTGTGTACTCTAACACATCAAGGAAGCCAAAATCTACATTCTAATATCAAAATATACATTATGTTGAGCATGTTGTTGAGTGGTTAGTGTTGTTTAGCAAAACAAAGTGGAGTTTGACAATGTTCAAAAACCTTGTTTTAGATTTTACATCACTATGTATCCTTGTTAAGATATTCTCAAGTTTCTAAGAATGAAAAACATAAATCCTACGATTAGGATTACCTTGATCGATGTTGTCGACGAACCATCACTTGACATTGTTGATCCTCCAACATATTAGATCTATTTCAGATTTATCCTAGACAAAGGACAGTATGGGAGCCACAAGTCAACCCTTGTAGTAGGGCCAAGGGAAACACGCAGGGCACTTCACTCAAGTGGACCCCACATATGATGCGTGATGTGAAGGAAGTGGGAAGCAAATGGTATACATTAATGCCCCGGGGTAATGTGGGAGATTCTATCATTTTCACTCTTCCTCTAGGACGAGATCTATATATAAGGAGTTAGGGTTTTAGGAAGACACCAATTGTGGTATTTTACCATCCACAAGTTTCCACATGCCCTACTACATTTAAATCATGTAATCCTGCCTTATCTTATGTACTTATATATTACTCAATCCCTTCACTATCATGACCAATCTTCTTGCAGATCAAGTGGCGGAACACCATATCTAAACCATCAAATCATCATTAAGTGCAATAATAACCTTTTTATTAATTAAAACACAAGCTTAATGGTCGAAAACATTTGTAAAAGCTTTTAAAACCTTTTAAGTGCCAAGCTGAATGGAACAGCTCTTAATGAACATTTGATCCCCAAGATCTAATACATAAGTAATTTCTTAGGAAATCAGTGGATCCCTTGTTGGACCATGTGAGCCTCAATGAACATTTATGGATGCGCCAAGCTACACCGTCTTTTGTTGGCCACATGACCTCATCAAGTGAGCCAAAGTACCTATAATCAAGAGCTTGAACTCTTCACGCACCCTTAAGTCTATGGATTAATCAGATCCGGTACATCCTTAAGTCGATCATAGTCCACGTATGACAAGCCTCTTAGTCTAGAGACTTGAACTCAATCCACCATTTCAAGTGTCCAATAGGTCCAAAAGCAGGAGCCTACTCCCATGGCACACTCACACTCCTATGTGGGGTTGGGCAAGGCACACACCGACATGTCGTTGTGCTTGATGGTGGAGACTTTCTTGACTTGTCATCAGTCCCCTCGCACAAGATGACCACATAATAATGCTAATAACCATTGGTTTGTCTAGCAACTTGCTAGGTGGTCCTGGCACAATAGAATACCAAGATCCATGGCCCACAACTCTCCCTTAGTTAGTGATTGTGGTGTCCAATCTCAAGTTCCCAAGGACAACCAATGAAATCCTTCTCCATTAACCTATGTTCACATATGTTTAAGATACTTTCACATTAACTATTGCAATGCAATCTATCCATCGAGGACTCATGATTATCATGATCTAGGGTCAAGATCATCAATATGTAATCAATGGATAAGATTCACATTGGTTTTCCAAGGTGCAACTCTCACATAGACACATGTCAAAAACTTGGTAAGCGGTGAATAAAGCAAGGTTAAATCAACAGTGGATGGTGGGTTTGAGAAACTAAATGCAAGTAAAGAAAATACAAAATAAGCACAATTGTAGTCTTCTGATGGGAAAAGATTTGATCCCAAAATAGATGTGATTTGTAAATTTTGATGTCAAAGCCAGTAGAGTGTAATGCGCAAAGGATATATCAGATGAAACCATAATAAGATAAACAAGCAAAATGAACAAAGTCAAACAGGATTCAACTCACCCTAATACTGTGTTAGCAAAACCAAAGATAAGAAATACAAGAGATACAAATATATTTATATTGAAAAGGTTTATATACTCTTTCTAGATCAGATCTCCTATTTGCACAATAAGGATACCAATTAGTTACAATATCATTATTATTCTTTTATGTACAAGTGAGAAATATAAAGAATAAAACCTACAAAGGGGAGCCTTAGTAGAGAAGGGAAACACAAACACACACACATCAAGTGTTTGGTATATGATTGCCATCATAATTTTCTAACTATCTACTATCAATGATAGATATATTAGAATGAATGCAATATGAAAATATCTTACATGTGTAGGTGTTTGCAATTATTTTTCATAATTCATAAAAAAATATAAAATGACAATAAAAATTTGTAAAATGAACATTAACATGTTCTACTATGATTAACACATCATATTCTACCATTAAAACATTAAAACATTCAATAAAAAATAATTTGTCGAATTTTTAAAAAAAGGGCCGAAAATAGTGCGTAAATAGAAAAAAATATAAAAAATTATAAAATGATGACAACAATCTATAAAATGGACATCAATATCTTCTATTATGACTAACACATCATATTCTCTCATTAAAATAACAAAACATTGAATAAAAAGTATAAATACCTATTTTTGAGGAATTTCTGGAAAATGGCTCACAGAGCTTCGAATCAAGAAAATTCTTAATATAAGTTGTTTTTATTTGTAATATCAAGCTAAGAGTGGTAGAAAAATAACAATAGAATGATTTAGGAAGAGTTTCGAGAAAAGAAGTTTCAAAAAAAGTGAAAAAATAGACCTTAAAAAGCAAAAAAAAAGGCGATTTTTTGACCTTTACGGCCCCGTATCTCGTAACGGCCACAACCGTTACCGATACGTATCGGCCGATACGCCCGTATTGTAATGGATATGGGACACCCTGCATTCGATGGAAGCCACAAAACTGCTCGCTCTTGAATGTGCTTAGTCCCATCCAATTGGTTGTGGTCATCAGTGTGATTGATTATTTGGCTATGTTGCTTCCAATGGTGCCAATGGTTTAGATTGCTTGGATCCCCTATGTGTGTCACGTGTACAATGTATTGACTGATTGAGATCTTTGAAATGGCGGGCAATGCAAAACTTGATATGCCTTTGTCTAGAGAAGTTTGTCTCAATTCCTTGCCTTCAATGATCTCTATGTTTTTTACTGCTTACAACATATACTTCTCACTAAATCCAATATTTTGGTTTATGAAATCAAAATTCATCCTAACTGTATTGAATGCATTTGGCAATACATTGTTGCTATGAGGAATTACATGGTCCAATGATATGCATGGTATCCCTTAGGTGTTCTATTTTTACATCATTGATCCAAACTATAGGTCCGATAGGCCCCACAATGGATGGACCATGCCCCTAAATTCTTCTTCGTAGGATGACCCAACCCCAATATTGTTGACTGTAACTAGTTAGATGCCAACATTCCGCAGCCAAAGGTTTGAGTTGCTTAACTCTTTTGCTTTGGAAGAATTTTGGGGTATGGTTCATCCAAAATGGTGCTCATCAAATCATTATGGGCTGACCATTGAAGTGACTGAACCAGCGGTTCCATTAATACAAACTGAAGACTCGAAGATGCGATGCATATTCTTGCATCGAGGATCATACAATTCCTCCGCCACTATTACCGGTTGAAATTTGAACTTCGATAAGATATGTGCTCTTGTGCATCCAAGGGGATGATATTTTCATTTTCTGTGGGGCTTAAGATCATTTTGTCCACTTTGTGCCATGATTTGTTCTTGAATTTGACGTTTCATAGATATGTGCATTACTTCATCTGAGTAGGTGATATTTCTGCAGGCAGCTGAAGATTATTTGGTCCATTTGTTTGAAGACGGAATGATTTGTGTTTTCTATGCAAAACGTGTTACGCTTAGTAAGTTTGATTTCTTAAAAATGATCCATTTATCTTTCTGTTGATTCAAATTGAACTTCTTACATGCATGAAATCGTGCTCAGATCTCCACACATTATATGCATTGTTAAGAACCATGTCTACAGTTAGAGCCTGTGCCTTAATGGTAGACAATGCATTTCAACATTGAGGCCTCATATGTGATAGTGAATGTGATAGTTTGGCTCACTAAAACTGCAGCCTGGGGTGACTGGCTTGGTAAAATTGGCCTGAGAGAGTTCCTGTCTGTGTTGGAGACAAGTGTGAGATCCAATTTGCCCCGTCTTGAGGGTCTGGCCATGTAGATGCCTTGGCCTAAAAGCTAGGCTTGCCCACTCAAAAGGTGCGCCTCAATGTTAGAAACAAATGGACAGCTAAGGAAAACTCAATGTTAGAAACAAATGGACAGCTAGGAAAACTTAATCAATTGTCTTAGCCATCCATTTGTTTTGTAAACTATGGGCAGCCTACCAAATTTGTGAATAGGCATGATTATTCGACAAGATATCTACACTATGGGAGCCACCTGAGGGACTAATAGGATCATGCACCCATATGGGACTCCCACTTTTATGGGATGGCACGACCCAATGAGGCCAAGACCATGACCAATGCCTTTTTAGCTTGATTAGGGCTAGGGCTTAGGTGATCAGAGCCTGGCCTGGCCCTAGCCTGACGCATTGATACTAGGGCTTCAACTTGGGTATGGGACAACCTGAACCCAACTGGCCCAACCTGAGTATGGGCTGAATTGTCAAGGTCCTTGGGTTGGGTTCAGGTTGAAAAATGCCAACCAAATTTGAATTTTTGTTGACTAAGTTTGGGTCGGTTTTGGTTGGGTTGGGAGTAATCACATGTAATTGGTCATGTTAGGTTGGGGTTGGTCACCTTGGGTTGGAATTATAATAAGGTTACCCGTCAAATTGTAGGTTGGCTCCTCTTGATGTTGGGTTGTGCTTGGGTCGACCCTCAACCCAACTTGCCCAAGTTGAAACAGTAAAAAACCATCACGGTGGCTCTTAGAAAGCTTTCAACGGTGGGTTTCATTATCACTGTAGCTTCCTTTGGTGTGGTCCACCAGAGATGTGGACTCTCTTCATTTTTAGTATCATACCTTAAAATGATTTGATAAAAGCGATGAACAACGTGGATAAAACACTTACATCAAGTTGGGCCGCACAGAGCCCTGCTTGGACGGATTATCGTCCGGCGGGGGTAAGACACAAACCGCGTCTGGGAAATCCCCCCTGCCACTAGCAAATGGCTATTAGTCGATGATCTGTGGACCCCAACATGATGTATGTATCTCATCCATGTCGTCCATCCATTTTTCAAGATAGTTTTATTTTATGAACCTAAAACTGAGGTAAATCAAATCTCAGGCGGACCACACCATGAGAAAACAGTAGTAATTGAGCGTCTACCATCAAAAACCTCCTAGGGACCACTGTAATGTTTATTTGACATCTAACCTATATATTAGGTCATACAAACATGGATGAAACCTGGATGAAGGCAAAAAAAAAAAAAACCAAATATCAGCTTGAACCAAAACTTTTGTAGCCCCAAGAAGTTTTAATGGTGAGAGTTCAATCAACACTACGTGTCCCACTTGAGATTTTAATTTACCTCAATTTTGTGTTCACAACATAAAATTATCTTGAAAAATGGATGGACGACATGGATGTGATACATATATCATGTTGGGTCCACATAGCACCGAGCACCAGCCATTGGCGAGTGGCCACCCGTTTCCATTGGCTGGGTTCCACACACCTCCGACTTGGCTCGTGTGGGTACGGGTCGTGTGAAGACGAGCACTGGCGTTCCTATAGCTCTAGATCTACAAACGGTTCAAAGGAAATCAAAAGTACATTGGCCTCAAAATGTTGTATTTATTATGTCCAGACAGTTTATCCATTCGGAGATATCCTTTTAAAGCATTAATCCAAAAATGAAAAGTATACAAGCTTTAAATAGACCATAACATAAATAGCAGTGGGACAATAATTATCACCGTTAAAACATTCATAGGGCTCACCTCACCATAACGTTTATTTTCCATCCAATTTGTTCATAAGGTCAAAAATACTTAGATAAAGAGGAAAAACAAACATCATATTAATCCAAAACTTCTGTTACCCAAAAAGGTTTCAATGGTAGACATTTAATCTTCCACTACTTTTTACAGTGTGGTCCACAAAATCTTTAGATTTGTCTTATTTTTCAGCTAAATCCTTAGGACGAGTTCAAAAAATCTACAGACAGTTTGGTTATAATACATACCTCATAATGGGACCCACATAACATGGTGAGGTCAACACACCAGCTAGGTTGGTATTGTTTGGTAGATAGCCAATCCACATCTTTGCTAATTGTTTCCTTTCCAATGCTAGTTGCAAACTGCATCTTTGCTTCCTATACCTCTTCTTTTATTTCTGAAACTTAGAAGTCATATTTTGGAAATCTAGACTATTCATCAGTTGTGGACCCACAATGGATGGCTTATAGTTCAAAATCACACTAATAGAACAAAATCTACATTTAAATTTCTGACCTGCATATGAATGGATAATAAGAGTAGTGTAAAAACCGCCACATTCCCGGCCCTTAGGGTCATTGTTTGTTCAGGCATGGTTCATCCACGGTGGGACCCATGGATCATTTGCCTAGGGTAGCAAATCATGGGCTCCACTTGTCATTTTTGAAAGAGCGTGTATACTTATTTAAATTTACTATAGAGTTGTCGATGTTATATAAAAAACCGAGTCAACTATCATTGGGATGCTGTTGTTGTCACGCTATAGGATTTACCGTAGCATGTTTGATACTTATCCATATCTAAGAGCCTTCAGCTAGCGTTGCCACAGTACATCAAGCCAAGTTGAGTCGAGCTCGAGGCGAGCTAGTGGATCCAGTCGAGGCGAGCTTACTCCCAACCTGCACCTGATTCAACCTAGCCACCCAACCCGACCCCCAAATCAAATATTTAATTAATAATATATATATATATATATATATATATATATATATATAGAGAGAGAGAGAGAGAGAGAGAGAGAGAGAGTACCTTTTTGTTGGTACTGAGAGAGAGGGGAGATCTAAGGTGAGTGCACTCTATACGGCTGACACAAGTCGGGCAGATGATGAGTCAAGCTCGTGTGAGTGGCCGAGCGGGGAGAGAGAGATGATTAGGTAAGGAAGAGAAATGATAAGAAAGGGATGGATGGGTAGAGTAGGGTTTCAGTTTTATTTTATTTGTTAATTTTTAAATATAATATTTATGTAATATATATTTGAGTCGAGCTGACCTTGAGCTTCGAGCCGAGCCAGGTTTGAGTTGAGTCGAGTCAAGCTCTACTATGTTCGAACTTGTCTCGTTTTCAAAACGAGCTGTGTCATATGAAGCTTGGCTTGCTTTGAATCATCATTCGAGTCAAGCTAGATTGAGCCAAGCTGAGCAAGCTTTTCAAGCTAGCTTTACTCATGTACAGCCCTACTGCCACGTGGTTCATATTTCCCTCTAAATGTGTGTAATCCACTTCCACCCGTGGCTTACCAATATGAGGTAGGACAGGCAGAGGCTCTGAGGGTCACTGAGGGGCCAATATGATGGATGAATTTTATACACGCCGTTCATTTATTTTTGCATATCATTTTAGATTATGACCTCAAAAATAAGGAAGATCCAAGGCTCAAATGGACCACAAATTGTGGATTAAATTCCTATCGATGAAAAATTCTTGGTGGCCACATAAGTTTTGGATGAAGATGATATTTGCTTTTTTCACTTTTTCCAAGTGTATATGACCATATCAACAGGTTGGATGGAAAATAAACAACATGGTGGACCCTAAAAAGGTTTCAATGGTGGGCATTCTTCGCACCCCTGCTTCCTGTGGTGTGGTCCACTTCAGACTTATATCTGACTTATTTTTGGTCGAGTGCTCTGAAATGTTATGGAAAAAATAGAAGAATGGTGTGGATAGAATTCATACATCACAGTAGCCTCTCAGTGTCCCTCGAAGCCTCCCCTGTCCTGTCCGAACAGGCGAGGGTGGTACCTAATCCGCGCTCGAAACAACTAGCGGAGAGACATGTACCCTAATTTTTGCAGGCCACTAATGAGATTATAGAAAATTCACTCTAATTATTAGATTCCATGTCAAATTTTAAAATAGTGTCCAAAATTTAGGTCCATCTGTCGTTCAGGTGGGACAAACCAAGAAAATTAATTTGAAGGGTGAGTATTGCATTGTACACTTCTTTCAATCATGTGATTCACCTAAATTACAGATGAGACTGATTTTTATTTTTTATTTTTTATTTCTGAACATAAGATAAGGTGATGCAACTGTTGATTGGGGTAGATTTCACATAGTGAAGCCCACCTTAGGCACCATCCTTTTGCTTGCTAGTTCCCATTAACGTAATCTAGCTTGTGTATTTTTATTTTTATTTAATTACCTTAAAGTAATACACACAACTATCACCACTGCTGGGCCCACTATAGTTGGGAGGAGAAAATATCTTGCTAGCTGCTTAGCAGTACACCTTATTCCTGGAATTTCATATGTTCAACTGCAGCGTATGTTTTTACCGATTGGTGCAGTCTACAAGATGCACAGATAGGATCACCACGTGCGTGTGGAGTACCAGAACAGGGACCTTTCAAGTTACAAACATTTCAGATAGATGCATGACAAAAATCCTAAGGTTTTAAACACACGTTTATAAATAGAATAAACGGTCTATTTGGAAAGGCAATCATCCAGGGCACAATCAGGATCATGCCCTTATGCCAATTCAGGTGGGCCCTACATCTCCATCTCTGATTCTGCACAAGGAAGTAGCATTTTAACCCCAAAAAGAAAAACAAATGGTCCACGGTTGTGATCAGGCCCGATGGTTGGTGGTCTTGATCATTTGTCCATGCAGTCTAGTGGGCCACATCCATGAATGGACTAAGCCACGGAGCCTCAATTGCAGAGTAGACAACCATTACTTCGACTTGCATCCCCTTTTCCCTCGAATACTTGAACATGAAAGGGATGAAAGGTACCAGGTCTGGCTTCTCTAATCCAAGTTGTTGTATCCGATGGAAGTTTGGTCGAATCCATTCATAGAATGGTATTTGTTGCAAGGTGCAAAATTGTAGTCAGGTCATCCATAGGAAGATTAGAGATCAAGATTTGACCTGTATCCGAAACTTCAAGTATGCGCCATCTCTGCAACACAACAGTAACTTTGGATTAAATATTTTACCCCAAACCATGTATGAATTGGTCATTATTCATATGAATTTAGAAAACCATGTATGTACCATTGAGCCATCGAAAAGTTGAGATCTTCACTAGCTCCCATATATTGCCCTGATTAGGCAACCGCCGACAGTGATGTCTCTGTAGATGTTGCTAAACAATTTCAGAAGTATATCTACTAATATTACTGTTTGAATTACTATAAAATCAAAACTAATAGATCCTATAGCCTTGATGGGAAGGAATGATGCATAGCTTTGTATAAATAGATTATTCTCCATTTCGAATATGGAGAATCTAATACAAGGACATGCAAAGGCTCACAAATATATTATCATCGTCATCTTTTTAGCCTTTGTCCCAGTGCGAGCTATAGCATACAAATGTTGAAAACGAAGAAAGTACAATTACCTAGTGTTCTCAATGTGAATAAAGAGATTTCATCGGAGATTCTTCCATTACTCCGAATTGGGCTGCATTATTGACATTTCCTGGCACGGTTCAACAACTGCCAAAATAAATAAATAAAAATAAAAAATAAAAATGTAATGCTTTGCGAATTTCCATTATTCTGTTCTCATGCCAAGTCAATAAGGGATGGTTGGTAAAAAACACTTTTATGCTCACACAAACATGTAGGCTACAAGTGTTTGCTTGTATGCATGAAATACAAACACAAGCAATGCAACAACTTTGAAGTCCAAGAAACTATAGCGATAGACAAAACTCTGCCTCAATCTATACTTCTCATCAGTGAGCATTTCTTGCAAAAGCTGTAACCAATTTTGCAAATCCTGCACATATCCACAATGCTATAATTGTTAACTGAGCTTCTCGAGAAGGTTATGTATACAATACATCGGTATATACATTCCTATGAACATCCGCCTGTTCTTTGGCTATTGTGGAGATATTACATAAATAAAGTAAACATAGGATTGAAAATATTAGAAAGTGGATAGAAATTTTACATTTGAAGGAGTTAGTCCTACTTGTGGATGCACTTCTACAGAGGACAAATATAAGGGCCCTCACGTGTGCTAGTGTTGCATACGCGTGTGAGATCCATTCCATTCGTAAGGTCTACTACCCCTTGGTGAAAGTGTCCAAGTGTAAAAGTTCGGTCAGTCCACTAATATGGTGAATTAGTGGTGCACTCATGTACCATTGGTTATCATCTTATCAATCTTTTAAGCATCCGTTTTCTCAATCGAAGTGTGGCTTACCTAATGAATGGATAAAACTGCATCCATTTTCTCAATATAAGTGTGGCTCGCCTAATGAATGGACAAAACTGATAGTAGGTGAAGACACATTCATCATGACACCAGTGTGTTGAAGGGCTTGGATCACTAACATGTGTTTCAAGTTTTGACTTTCCATGAGACAGTTGTATTGGGGGATCGTCATGGTTTGTTTTATTCATTGATGACTACTCAAGGAAAGTTTGGGTTTACTTCATGAAACGTAAATTCGAAGTTTTCACCATATTCAAACAATGGAAGACAATGATAAAAAAATAGTTAGGGCGAAAAATAAAAGTTTTAAGGATTAACAATGGTAGAGAATTTACTTCCACTGAGTTTAATGATTATTGTAAGGATGAAGGGATCATCAGGTACAACACAGTGCGTCGCACGCCCGAGCAAAACGGTGTGGCTGAGCGAATGAATCAGACTCTCTTGGAGAGGGCCCCATGCATGTTAAGTAATGTTGCATTGGGCAAAGACTTATTGACTGAGACTGTTAATACAGCTTATTATTTGATGAACCGGTCTCCTTCAACAGCAATTGAGTGGTCATAAGATCGACTACTCAGATTTACGCATATTTAGTTGCATTAAGCTAAATTGGTAGTGGGTTAGCATAGGGTTGAACCATATCTAACCTGACCCAACCCAGCCATATAAATTATTAATAGGTTGGGTAGATGAACCCATCCAACCTAGTCTGTAATGGTCCCCATGTTCCATTCTTAAACCTAATGCTGCAACTTGTGTTTGGGTCAAACCAAACCCAATTGACCCAAGCTGAGTTCGGGTTAGGTTGTCGAGGTCCTAAGTTTGGCTTAGGATTGGAAAAAACCAACCTCATTTGTATTCGGGTTGATCATATTCAGATGAGTTTGGGAATAATGAAAACACAAACCTGCCTGAGACACCTACTTAAACCTGAGTGTGGTTGTGCAGGTCAGGTCCAGTGGATTGAGCCCAACTGAATTACAATTAAATGGGTTGGGCCTAACCATTGCCTCATGGTTTCAAGAATCGGATGAGTTAATGAGTCTCCAAGTCATCTTGGACTCAGTCAGATCTGATCCGGTTCAATACCACAAGTCACCCACCCAAATAACCCAGACCTGAACCCGAGCTATTTCCACCCCTATCTTGAACTGATCAAGGTGGGCCTACTGGGCCAAGAACTCTAGAATTTTCAGTCCCGGTCATTGACAACCTTGCTCCTTAATCAGACATGTGGAGTAGATTGGACCTCCTCTTTCTGCTGCGTGCATGGATCCAATTGGCTCGTGGAATGTTATTCTTGTTTTTATCCAATGCCTCTAGGATGCTGGACCCACCATGCTTTCATACATGGTTTGATAATCCATAAATAGGGGTAGGACTCACGTGAGGAAGTGACTCGTCCTCCTCACATGCGGCCCTGATTTATAGCTATCCAGACCATCCAAACTATGGGTCCCATTATGGATGGAGCCTGTCTATAAAATTTTACTGATCAGGCAATCCTGGCCATCCAATTAATGGATCTCAAATGGATGGTTAAAAGTAAAATAGTGAGTGGTGGGATTCAAGGGGAAAATCAATCAGATGGTTAGTGCTATCTCCTCACTGCAATTTTTTTTCTTTGGGTCATACTCCATCCAAAGTCAGGACAGGGTATGTTAACTGCGGGCCCCATGTGATGAGTGGGCCACATCTCAAAGCCATGCTCCCATCTGCTCTCTTTCCCACGTGCTGTGCTAGCTTCTCGTTATTAAGAGACGTATTTGAGCCATAGCTTCAAGGGTTAGGATCGTTCCAACATTGAACTATTTTGAGACAACAATACCGATCCTTCAGATCAATGATCTGGATCATCAGATCATGGCTCCCATATTTACAAACTCCATGTTACAGAAGGAACTACAAGATCCTTGAGCCAAGGGTAGGTTGGATTCCAGTAGATGATGGGACCCACTTGATACACAGCTTGTGTCTTCTGTATGCATGCCAGTAGACGTGCATGTGAAAGTGGTGAGAATGGGGTTAAAAAGCCTCTTAAGTAGTTAATAAAATAATTAAACAGAGTTAGCAATAGTCACATCTTCAAAGGGTTACATCAAATGGTCCAACCTAAACCATGTATAGAAGAGATTCTCATATGTACAGGGTGACAATAGGTCAGGTTCAGGTTTGTTCCGTGTACAGAGGCACATGCATGTCCGATGGATGGATTAGATGTAGAGCTGGGCATCGAGTCGAGTCGGGCCTAGCTAGGGCTGACCCGACTCGATCCGGTTTTGAAACAGACCTGACCCAAACTCGGTACCAAGTCCAGCATGCCTGACCTGATCCGAGTCCAAGTCTTTCCTGGACTAATCCAGATAGAGTCCAACCCGGTCACAAGTACCAAGTCAGGTCGAGTTGGCACCAAGTTGGGCCGGGTGCAACAGTTATCCATGGGCTGAAATCACAACTCAAAACCTAGGTGCACCTGCCAGAATTGTAGCCTCTCCATCGGCTACACAACATCTCAGATTTGAAATGTCAAATATGGGATATTACACACACACACAAGTCAGGTTTCAGATCGAGTTGAGTTAGTGCTGAGTTGGATTTCGGGTTGAGTCGAGTTACTGGGTGACCTGAACTCGACTCGCCTTGAGTTCGGATTGGACGAAGTCTACTTGGTTTGGATCGACTCACCTGCTCGGTTCGGATCGAGTCTGGTCTAAACAAGTCGGGCGAGTCGAGTCGTCTCTAATTAGATGATATGCACGTGCTGCTTTGATACATACATAGTTATTGTTATCATGATTTCTTTATTTATTAGAGAACAAGATCTCTAATACAAGAACTCATTGGATTTCTCAGTTCCATTGAGCAATCCAAACAACAGCCTTATATAATTGAGATTTGTCGTAGAGAAAGGAATTTCAGGAAAATGGTGTGTAAACGAGAGAATGGCCTCCCTGACGATTAGTTTTTGAATATACAAAGATACGATGATGTCCTGAGGGTGCAAAATAAATACTCCATCTAACAAGATTAATCAAATTTCAAATAACATTCCAATATTGACTCCTCTAAATCAAGAATCCCACTAGATGAGCATATCCCAACCACCAAATTGGTGGACAGATAAAAGTAAAACTGTCAGCAATCCAAATTCAATAGCAGAAATCAGAAAATTAGCATCGTTTAAAACAAAGTGACTTTTGGGCAATTGTCCATCCATGGTTAAATATATATGTTAGAATGAGAATTTGCTTGTGTCGATTGGTGGGCCCCATGGTGAATGGGGGATACCCAAAATTCTTCACCAGTGGATGTCCTCACTGTTCTTTACGTTGCGGACTGGTGGTTGTATTTGTCCTTTTTTTTTTTTTTTTTTTGGATGACTGATTTCATCCGATAAGGGAGATAATAGGCCATGGCCCATCCTCCTTTCTGGGTATGCTAGCTATTGTTTTAGTGCTGAAGGTGTGTTTGGATGTTCAATGAACTGAACTACAATTCATTTGTCATCATTTTAATTCCTAGCGACAACCAGACCCTTAATTGCATGTAGGACTGAGACATTAGTAATTCCAATTCAGGTTGCTACTCTGTCATTATGAATGGAGTGAGGCTAGCCCACTGTGGTCATTTACTCATTAATAAATGCTGTTCTCACTATTCAATTCGATTGAACATCTGAAAAAAATCTTAATAATCTCATCTTAGAAATGAAGAATTTTATCGGAGCCGCCTATCTGCATTCACTTGAGTAAGACGCTGCCTACGTATATGTGTGAGCACACATTATGAGCAGAACAGCATGATTTTCAGGTCAGCAGACATTAATAGTGGGACCCACATATGGACATCCCAGTTCTTGATTATTGCACCATGTAGGTGCATTTGGAGGATTATTGGCTTGGAAACAGCCTGTCTGCAAGTACTTCCTCTCTTTTCATCTCTGTTTCTGAACTTTCTGAAGCATGCTAAGAAAGTAGACTTTGGCAAGCACTGTTTAGGTCATTCCTGGTGTTGTCTGATGTTCCAGGTATCTGCCTTTTCATGCAACATACAATCTGGAGAAGCAAAAAATGATATAAGTTTGCTGTAAGTTCATTTACATTAAACTTGGAAGCTAGTAATAGAACTGGAGGATGATATACATTAGCAGTTCTTTTCTTCTATTTTCTCTCCTCATACTTCATAATCTTGGTGCTGCTCATCTGTTGGCTATTACTTACGAGAGCTTGACGTAGTGGGTGTGTGGAGAAAAGAGAAGAGATCACCTTATTCTTCTCATAAATAGCCCTGAATCCTCAAGAAAGAGAATCTCTAAAATGATAATAAAATTAATATTATTAAATGATGTGTTGCTTACGATGTACTTGATGATCCGTCTCAAAATAAGAAACTTCCCTAAAACCGTTAAAAATATTAAAAATAGTAAAAAGACGTCTAATCTTACATAAACTTGTAAACAACTCTTAGATGACTACTATAGAGAATGCTAGTGTATTGTATTTATTGTGCGTGGTTAGTGTGCACACTTCCCTATTCTCCTGCAGTGTACTATATGCTTTATCATAATAAAATATTATGTGTTAGAGCAAGCAAGCCCAACACATCATCTCTCCCAAACTCTCCTCCTTCTTCTTCTCCTCTCTCAATATTCCCATCTCTTCTTCACATTATCCTCATCAAATCCTTCTCTACTTGGTATCAGAGCAAAGATCCAGGCATTCTGCATCCAACAGGTTGAGAGGCAACACGTCACCTTACTGACGTTAGCAGCCGTACGGCTGACATCAGCGTTGTACGGACGCATGGACTCTGTTTGAGCTAAAAGTTTAGGGATTTGATAGATCTTGATTTTAGAAGATTTGTCATGATTTTTTCAAAATTTATTGGACCTCATTTCATGGTATTTTGGGCGAAATAGAGAAATTCGAAAATCGGTTCCAGATTCCATTTTTCTTCGATCTACCTCAAATCGGTAAGCTTTTCTTTAGTTTCTTTGCTCAAGATGGACCGAAATCTTCCTCCCAAGCTCTCCATGGTGGATTTTTACTTAAGATAAATGTTTGATAGGTTTTTAACCTCAAATGGGGGTGCGACTGGGCTGTTTTTCACTCAGTCAGGCCCTATTTGATTGCGTTTCATGGTATTTTGGATGATTGATATTTGTTTGAGGTTTATCTCTTGTTATCTTGAAGGATTGAGTGAGATAGAGTTGTTTGAATCAATCTTTCTTGGCATAGGAGGTCTCTTGGCATAAGTTTATTTCTCTTGGACTCTACTATGGCTGACAAAGGGCTCTCATCTCTTAGCATAGGGTCTCTTGAATCCAACCCCTTGCAGATTACCTCCATTAAGTTGAATGGTGACAACTATCTTCAATGAGCACAATCTGTAAAAGTATTTTTAGAAGCCCGTGACAAGTTGTATATTTTGGATGATCCCCCAAGCTCTACAGATGTCACCTACAAGTCTTGGACAAAAGAGAATTATCAAGTTATTGCATGGTTGTTAAATAGCGTGGATTCCTCGATTGGCCACTCAGTGATGTTTTTATCCTCGGCTAAAGTTATTTGGGATACGCTTCATGATATGTTCTCGGAATCTTAGAATTTTTCACGGGTATTCCAGCTTATTCAAGAAATTGGTCGGTTTCAACAAAATTCCAGATCCTTAAAAAACTACTATTCGACGCTTCGGGGTATGTGGGATGAGTTGGATATGTATCATCCTCTTCCTTCTAAATGTAAAGAGGATCATGAACATGCTCATAAGCAATGGGATGATACTCGTATCATGCCATTACTCGCTGGGTTGAGTTCTGATTATCTTCACGTTCGTGATCAGGTTATTATGCAGGATCCCCTTCTCCTATTGACGACAGTCTATGCCATGTGTCAGCGAGTTATGGTCTCTACTCTTTATTCTCATTCATTTGTGCCACCTAAGCGTTCGACACATCTTACTGGCGATCAGTCCTCCCTTGGTCTTCAGGTACCATCCTTGAGCTTAGGGCGTATTTCTGGTTTTGGTAGTCATGGTAGAGGCTGCGAGGGAGATCGCAGTCGCGGCGGCCGTAGTCTTCGTGGTCGTAGTGGACGTGGACGAGGACATGATTGTTGAGGGTCAAATATTGCATATCAGACCCCAGTTATTACTTAGGTTACGAACATGATACTCTTAATGGCCCATTTTAATTGTGTTTTTGATGCAGGATGTATTTAGGAGCTTGAACTGAAAATGGGTATTAAAAGCATGGTTTTAGCGCTCAAGATTCACTAAGGCAAGGGACGGACTTTAGAGGACCAAGATTGACGGATTTACATGTCAGAGATTCGAGAAAATCGAGAAACTGAAGCTCAAGTGGCCCGAAAATTGGTCTAGAATGAGAGATCATAGGGTTCTCACCATCTGCTTGGCTCGAAACTTCATATATGGCCTGAAAAACCCTAAATAAACCGTACACGTCAAACTTCAGTAATTGGATCCGTATGGAAGTGGTCCAACGGTCAGATCAACCCATGAATTACTGATCTGAGGCCCACCTGATATTCAGATATGCTTCAAAATCGAGCCCTATGCGTTAAAAGAGATAAGAAAAGGGACGAATGGACCAGATTTCCCACAAACATCAAGGTAAACCCCACTTCACGTGGCGTGTGTACACATCGGGTGTACACCCGCTGTGCACCGGACCAACCAAATGGGTCAAAGTCGGTTTGACCGACCTTATTTCTTAAAACAGAAATTTCTGTTTACTCTGTTCGCAACAGGGAAATCTGGGCGAAGCTCGGTGGGCCACTACTATCATACCATTCAATGATCCAATCCGTTCATTGAAACCAGGGGGTCAAACCGACCGTATAGTGATCGACGGCCTGAGTATCTCGAACATTGCACGTGCATGAAGTAGCAAACGCTGATCGGATGGCAGAAGCATGGATTCCCTGGGCCACTTCAACGGACAACCAAAACTGTCCCTTCCCAGCTTAATTTCTGAGATAGAAACAATGATCGGACTGGATTTCCAATCCAGCAACGATCAGGGACCCCATATCTAACACAAATTGGGTCGGTTGCATGTGTTGCGTAGAAGGCCTCGCGTCTGTCGAAACCGGACGTTTCGTGTCCGTTCTACGACCATGGCTAGGATCGGCCCAATGATCCCGGCCGTCCAAACCCTTCATATGGGGCAATCGATCACCCCCAAGAAGACTGAACGGAGCAGATCACGCGATCAGTTCCCTGTTTCTGTTTCTACTGGTTGTTGTGCAAGAAGGTTTCCAGATTTATAGCTGTGCACCGACTCCAGCTGTCCACGTCCAATTTCCAATCGACCTCCAGCAGCTACAAAAGAGAGGGACGTGAAGAGAGAAGGGGAATTCAATTTTCGTTGGATCTTGGCTTAGGGGGTGGACGTGAGAGCAAGAGAGGGAGTTTTTTTCTTTAGTTTTTCTATTGAAGTTTCTTCTTTCTTTCTTTTGAGAATTAGTTAATCATGCTTGTGGTTAGCTAACCTCTTAGATAAGGCTAAGAGGTGAAGCTTGTGGTGTGATGGGAATGATTCTATGGCTTTGATTCATGTTATGAACTGATTTGATTCTAGTTTGATTATTAAGGAATGCCTTTAGTTATTAATGGTTTGTTGTGACTAAAATTACAATAGATCTACGATGGCTTGGGTATTTCTTTTTTCTCTTGTGATTATGAAGTCAGGAAACTCTATTGTTTACTATCGTCTCCTGGGCATGGTTAGATGACGGCACCCTTCCTACCGTTCATACATCTCTTAGATTGAAGTAGATTGGTTTAATTCTGTTGTTTGCTTTGTCTCATGGGCATAGTTTTGTGATGGAATCCATGCTAATCTACTTAAATCTTATCTCTCTAAAACTAGATCAAAAGATGTTCAAATTTGATTTTCAGGTTATATCTTCCAACTGGATGAAGATGGGACTCGAAGTCCAGTTGAGTTTATGAATCGACCGTAGATCTCCCTGATCTCTACAAGTGGATCCTCTGAATCCTTAGTTCTTTTCCCTAAATTTTTTAAGTTTTAGATAATTATTTCATCATTATTCCTCAAATTACAGTCGATTTAGATTTCATCTAATTCTAGTTCTAGTTCTACTTAGTTTCAGATAATATACAGGTTTCAGTCCCTTGGGATTCGACCTCGGTCTTACCGAGTTTATTACTACATCACAACCCTATACTTGGGGAGTGAACAAGTTTTTGGCGTCGTTGCCGGGGATTGACGGTTACGATTCTTTGAAATTAATTAGTTTTAGAATTAGTTTAAGATTAGGATTTTACTAACTTTAGTTTTAGAATTTTATTTCTATTTGATTTCTAGAACTAACTTGTTTTCTGTTTTGTAGGATCTTAACATAAACTTCTAATTTGGATTATGAGATAGGTTTTTAAATTGGTAATTTCTTTCTTAAATTCTTCCTTGCTATTTCTAAGTTAGGATTTTCTTTTTTTTTTTAGCAAGTTTCTAATTATAACTCTTTTAGAATCTAACTTTGTTTCCTAATTTATTTTTAGAAATTTTCTACGTATAGATTTTTTTTTAGAAACTAACCTTCCTATTTTGTAAGCTTTTAAGATAGAAATTTCTAATTCGGTAAGCCCTTTCTCTACTTTCTATTTTTCAGATCTCTTTTAGTAACTTACTTTCTAGTTTAGGACTTTCCTAATTTATTTTAAAATTTCACTTTCTTTTAGGAATTTCTTTTTTTAGAAACTAGTTTACTTCTATCTTTCTTTTTAAGGAATTTCTAATTTTAGACCTTCTCTTTAGAAGCTTACTTATTTTGTTTTCTTTTGCAGGTTTCTAACTTAGGGACTCCAATTTAGTAACTTCTTTCCAACCCTCTCTTTCTTTCTAGATTTTCTTTTCCTTTCTTAGAATTAGGTTTTGAATTTGATTGAGGGCTGTGAGTGTTTCATTCCCAAGTGGGCCCGTGACAACACTCGACGTCTCTTGATTGAAGGAGGATTGGTTGAGGGGTTAACTATCCATCGCAGGACAAAACACCACTCGAAATCCCCTGAGTTAATTGAAGTGATGGCTGAAAATCAACCTCTTTTACCCCAACCTAGGGTGGAGGACATTCAGGATGAGAATAAGGTGCATCAAGCACCCCCGCCTCATACTTTACGATATTATTTACAACCAGCGGGGGTGGGTACGCCCTCATGCATGATTTTTCCTGAAAATACAGGAATATGGACATCAAGCCAGGGGTTATCCAACTCCTTCCTAAGTTCCATGGGCTTGAATCTGAAGAATCATATCTACATTTGAAAGAGTTTGATAAGATCATAGCCACTTTATATTTTCAAAATGTGTCTGAGGACACAGTCAGACTGAAACTCTTTCCTTTCTCCTTAAAGGAGAAGGCTAAGACGTGGTTACATTCACTGCGTCCTAGATCCATTGGCACATGGAATGATATGCAGAGGGAATTTATAAAGAAATTTTTTGCACATCATAAAACGATTACCCTTAGAAAAGCAATCATGAACTTCACCCAAAAGGAGGATGAAACATTTTACCAATATTAGGAAAGGTTCAAGGATTTGGTCAGTTCATGCCCACAACACAGCTTTGAAACGTGGCGCATTACAAATTTTTTCTATGATGGACTAACATCTTCCATGTGCCAAATGATCAAGACAATGTGTAATGGAAAATTCATTA
Organism: Magnolia sinica; assembly: GCF_029962835.1. Lineage (NCBI taxonomy): Eukaryota > Viridiplantae > Streptophyta > Magnoliopsida > Magnoliales > Magnoliaceae > Magnolia > Magnolia sinica. The sequence goes on along the minus strand of NC_080587.1, from coordinate 8,355,348 downwards.
ATAAAAATATCGACGAGGTATGTGATTACCTCGATAGTCTTGCTGAAAAAACACAATCATGGGATTATTACCCAAAATCGAACACCACGTCTAGGCCGACTCAATCTAAGGAGAAATGTGGATTATATCTCTTGAAAGAAGAGGATGATCTCAAGTACAAAGTGACTACGCTCATAAGAAAATTTGAGGCCATGGAAGGAATGAAGGATAAGGTTAATGAAAGTGTTTGCGGCATCTGTGATTGCAACATTCATACAACTGAAAATTATCCTACAATACCCGCCTTTCGAGAAGTGTTGAATGAACAATCCAATGCCGTAAATACTTATCAAAGACCTTTCAATGGACCAACCTCTAATACGTACAATCCTAGTTGAAAGAATCATCCAAACTTTAATTGGAGAAATGAACAAACTGCTACCCCTCAAAGTTTTTTCAATCAAAATCTAAATTAGGGGAAACATCAAGAAGAACCGGTTCAAAATTCCATGCAAAAGCTGACCCAGGCAATACGAGATTTTATGCAAAAGATGGATTCACGTATGACGGTTATAGAAAAGGGGATGCTTCCTGCACAACCGCTCCCCAATCCTAAACCGCAATACGGGATAAGTAATCTCAGCTCTTCAAATCAAATGGAGCACGCTAAATCCATCACCACTCTTAGGAGTGGGAAGATCATTGATAAAACCCTTCCGGTTAGGCCCGAAAAGCCTTAAGAACCAGAAGAGGACAATAATGATGGATTTAGTGAGGCCCCACAAAAATTAGAACCGGAACTTTTAGAAAAGCCAGTTACTCCATTTACCCAATGGTTGGTCGCACCAAAACCTCTTTCTAACTCTCAGGATATCCTAGAGGTGTTGAAACAAGTGAAAGTCAATATTCCCCTACTTAATGTCGTAAAACAAATACCTTCATATGCCAAATTCCTGAAAGACTTATGCACGAGCAAACGACGGCAGAGTATTCAAAAGAACATCTTCTTGACCGAGAAAGTAAGTGCCATCCTAAAGTAAGATGTGCCACAGAAATTCAAAGATCCCGGTAGCCCAACCATATCATGTGTAATCGGGGACCATCGAATTGATCATGCACTTCTTGACTTAGGAGCAAGCGTCAATCTGATTCCCTACTCGGTATACAGACAGTTAGGTTTGGGGGAATTAAAACCCACCCTAACCACACTACAACTTGCCGATCGCTCTGTTCGTGTACCAAGAGGGATAATTGAGGATGTGTTGGTCCAGGTCGATAGATTTTACTACCCTGTAGATTTTATCATCCTGGACACCGAACCCATCAATAACATGAACACTCAGATTCCTGTCATTCTTGGTCGCCCATTCCTTGCCACTTCAAACGCAATTATCAATTGCAGGAATGGTGTCATGACTATGTCTTTTGGGAATATGACATTGGAGTCAAACATTTTTTTCAATAATGGCAGAAACTTAGAGGATGATGACGACTTCCATGACATTAACATGATTGACTCTTTTGTGGAAGATACGACACATCTGACCCTCTAGAGACGTGCCTAGCCCACTCCCATGATTTTGATGATGACATGATTAGGGAGACGTGTGCCTTACTTGATACTGCACCGGTACTTGAAGTTAACCGGTAGAGGCCACAATTTGAAGAGTTGTCCCAAACTGATGTAGTGCCTCTACCGTCTAACCTCAAGCCATCGAAGCTTGACCTAAAACCTTTGCCCTTTGATTTGAAATATGTTTATTTAGGTCAAGATGAGACATACCCGGTGGTCATCTCTGCCCACCTGGAGAAAGAACAGGAGAGCATGCTCATATCTACTCTCATCGAGCATAAGGGAGCCCTTGGATAGACGATAGCGGACCTCAAGGGAATCGACCCCTCGATTTGTACTCACCGCAATATCTTGAGGATAATGTGAAGACCGCTTGAAAATCACAACGCAGACTAAATCCAAACATGAGGGAAGTGGTTAAGGCCGAGGTTCTTAAACTATTGGATGTGGGTATCATATATCCCATATCCGATAGTCAATGGGTGAGTCCAACTCAGGTAGTTCCTAAGAAGTCCGAGATCACCATCGTAGCCAATGTCAATAATGAACTCGTGCCAACTAGAGTTACTACTGGTTGGAGAATGTGCATTGACTACAGAAAGCTGAATACCGTCATGAGGAAGAACTACTTTCCTTTGCCCTTCATTGATCAAATCTTGGAAAGGCTAGCTGGTCATTCCTATTACTGTTTCCTTAATGGGTATTTGAGCTACAATCAAATTGAAATCGCCCTTGAGGATCAGGAAAAGACCACATTTACATATCCCTACGGCACCTTTGCCTACAGAAGGATGCCATTCAGATTATGTAATGCCCCTGCCACCTTTCAGCGATGTATGATGAGTATCTTTTCTGACATGGTGGGAAAATATCTAGAGGTCTTTATGAACGATTTTTCTATTTTCGGTTCATCTTTCAGCGAGTGCTTAGAGAGTCTTAAATGTGTGCTGAAAAGATGTGAAGAAAAAAACTTGGTATTTAATTGGGAGAAGTGTCATTTCATGGTTCATAAGGGAATTGTCCTTGGACATATTATCTTGTCCAAAGGAATCGAGGTGGATAAGGCAAAAATTGATCTTATCTCTAACTTACCTCCACCCAAGAACATACGAGACGTGTGATCCTTCTTAGGACACGCTGGGTTTTACAGAAGATTTATAAAGGACTTTAGTCTCATCTCTCATCCTTTATGTAATATACTTCAAAAGGATACACCATACGAGTGGACTGAGCCATGTCAGGAAGCTTTCACTAAGCTTAAGGGCATGTTGACTAGTGCACCCATCACACAACCACCCTACTGGGGCATTCCTTTTGAACTTATGTGCGACGCGTCTGATTATGCTCTTGGGGCGGTTCAAGGCCAGAGAAAAGATAAGAAACCCTACGTTATTCATTATGCGAGTAAGACTCTAAATCCTGTCTAAGTGAACTACTCGACTACGAAAAAGGAACTCTTGGCCGTAGTGTTTGCTTTGGATAAATTTTGATCCTACTTGATCAGATCTATGATCATTATTTACACTGATAACGCGGCGCTCAAGTATCTTCTGTCTAAGAATGATGCTAAGCCCCGCCTGATACGATGGATCCTCCTACTCCAGGAATTTGACCTAGAAATAAAAGATAAAAAAGGAGTAGAAAATGTAGTGACTAACCATCTTTCTCGCCTTAATCCCTCTGATTCCCTTGAAACTATACATATCAATGACATGTTCCCTGATGAACAAAATTTTCAGGGTCTCCCATTCACCTTGGTTCGCTGATATTTCTAATTATCTTGCCATAGGTTCCATACCGGCACATTGGACTACGCAAGATAAGAAGAAATTTTTCACCGAGGTGCGCAACTTTTTTTGGGATGATTCATATTTAAATATTGCCCAGACCAAATCTTAAGGAGATGTGTGCCAGATATTGAACATCAGAGTGTCATCTCTTTCTGTCATTCACAGACCTGTGGTGGTCACTTTTCTGCTAAAAAGACCACAGCCAAGATTTTGTAATGTGGCTTTTATTGGCCCACTATGTTCAAGGACACTCATGAGTTTTACAAGGCTTGTGAGCGTTGTCAGAAATTAGGAGTATTGTCTCATCGAAATATGATGCCTTTAAATCTCATCCTTATCATAGAAGCATTTGATTGCTGGGGCATTGATTTCATGGGACCATTCTCCCAATCTTTTGGAAATCTATATATTTTGCTCGCTGTAGACTATGTCACTAAATGGGTTGAAGCGATTCCATGTCGGAATAATGACCATCGCACGGTCATTAAATTCCTAAAAGAGAACATCATTTCCCGATTCAGAACGCCTCGAGCTATCATTAGTGATGGGGGCTCACACTTTTGTAATAGGTCATTCGAGAGTTTAATGAAGAAATACGGTATCTCTCATAAGGTGAGCACCCCATATCACCCACAGACAAGTGGGCAAGTTGAGATTTCCAATAGGGAGATCAAACACATTTTGAAGAAAACGGTTAACCCTGACCGTAAGGATTGGTCAATCTGATTGACCGATGCCTTATGGGCTTACCATACTGCGTTTAAAACCCCTATTGGAATGTCTCCTTTTAGACTTGTCTATGGGAAGGCTTGTCACTTGCCTGTGAAGTTGGAACATAGAGCTTACTGGGCAATCAAAAAATTGAATTTCAATCTGAACAACGCTGGCTCGCTACACAAACTTCAGTTGAATGAACTCGAAGAAATCCGGAATGACTCATACGAGAACTCGAGAATGTACAAGGACAGAATGAAGGCATTTCATGACCAACGTATTCTGTGGAAATCATTCACACCAGGTCAGAAAGTCCTTTTATATGATTCTCGACTACATCTCTTTCCGGGTAAGATTCGATCTCGTTGGACCGGCCCTTACATTGTGGTTACTGCTTATCCTCATGGGGCCGTCGAGATAAGAGATCACGACAATGGTAAGGAGTTTAAAGTAAATGGACATCGATTAAAACCATTTGTCGAGAAATTTGATTCAGAGGACATTCATGCCTCTGACTGCTCCTGTTTACCAGGATTGATCTCTTAGTCTGATGGAGGTATAGGTAGGTTTATTTCTTTTATAGGACTAGGGCAGTTTGCTTTATACATTGTTTTATGATAGTTTGCTTTTGTTTGTTTCTCTCTTGTGTTGACCCGCTCTCATGCTGAGATCTCTATGGAAAAGTCTCTCTCGATTCGTTATCCAGGTACTATCTTCCTATCATTTCTCATTTACTTTCAATGTCCTATGTACTTGGCATACTTATTTCCTTTACATTGAGGACAATGTAGATTTTAGGATGGGGGTGGGAGATTAGGTTGCCTAATCAGTGTTTTCTTGGTCTTAAGTGAAAATTGTGAAATTTTTTAAAATTTTCTGGAATTTCTTATAAATTCGATGCGATTTTGATAACCATCTTTGATTTAGAATTACAAGATACGTGATGTTGGTATTTTATGACTCTTGGATTCAGTTATCTATTAGACTTCACAGTTAAATTTGAAGTGTTAATCCATAATTAGAAGTTATAAACATTGATTGAATCATGATTTCACATGTCACATCTCGTTTTCACATTAAGGTTTGAGTTTGATATTGAAGGGTTAACTTGGTAATCACTAAGCACGTAAGAAACCAGCCTGAAAAATTTGCCCGTTATGAAAAAAAAAAACAAACAAATACCTTTGTAAAGGGTTGGGCAAATAATCTTCACCATAGGTTTACTCCCTATAGGTGTAGATTTAATTCCCTATATATGGATGATATGTGAAAAGGGTTGGGTGTACAGTCTTTATCATAGGTTTGCTCCCTATAGGTGAGGATTTGATTCCCCTTCTTGGCATTACTTTTAATGGAAAAATCAAAAGTTGGAAGAATGAAAAGATGATGTGAGGCAAGTTTTGGTTATCATGAATTCTCTTGTTGGTTGCCAATGACATACTGAAATAGAGAAATGAATTTTAATGATGATAAGCCGAGATTACACTATGCACCCTTGGAACTCAATGTTTAGAATCTTTTCTCATTGATGGATTAATACTTTAAACTTGATTATGAAGTTTACTGTGTGCTTGAGTCTAGGAAAGAGTTATGCCCAACATTCATGAATCTTAAAATTCTAATATCTAGATTGTTTTTCAAAAATCACTCGAGTTCATAAAAATTGTCCTGTAATTCTCAACTTATTTTCAGCATACTTTGCTCGAGACTAGTAAGATGCTGGTTGGGGGTTGTGTTGAGGGTCAAATATTGCATATCAGACCCCAGTTATTACCTAGGTTACTAACATGATACTATTTAATGGCCCATTTTAATCGTGTTTTCAATGTAGGATGTATTTAGGAGCTTGAACTGAAAATGGGTATTAAAAGCATGGTTTTAGCGCTCAAGATTCACCAAGGCAAGGGATGGACTCTAGGGGACCAAGATCGACGGATTTACATGTCAGAGATCCGAGAAAATTGAGAAACTGAAGCTCAAGTGGCCCGAAATTGGTCTAAAATGAGAGATCACAGGGTTCCCACCATCTGCTTGGCTCGAAACTTCATATATGGCCTGAAGACCCTAAATAAACCGCACACATCAAATTTCAGTAGTTGGATCCCTATGGAAGTGGTCCAACGGTCAGATCAGCCCATGAATTACTGATCTGAGGCCCACCTGATATTCAGATATGCTTCAAAATCAAGCCCTATGCATTAAAAGAGATAAGAAAAGGGACGAACAGACCAGATTTCCCACAAACATCAAGGTAGACCCCACTTCACGTGGCGTGTGTACACATCGGGTGTACACCTTCTGTGCACCGGAACAACCAAATGGGTCAACGTCGGTTTGACCGACCTTATTTCTTAAGACGGAAATCTCCATTTGCTCTGTTCGCAACAGGGAAATCTGGGCGAAGCTCGGTGGGCCACTACTATCATACCATTCAATGATCCAATCCGTTCATTAAAACTAGGGGGTCAAACCGACCGTACAGTGATTAACAGCTTGAGTATCTCAAACGTTGCACGTGCATGAAGTATCAAACGCTGATCGGATGGCAGAAGCACGGATTCCCTGGGCCACTTCAACGGACAACCAAAACCGTCCCTTCCCAGCTTAATTTTCGAGATAGAAACAATGATCGGACTGGATTTCCAATCCAGCAACGATCAGGGACCCCATATCTAACACAAATTGGGTCGGTTGTATGTGTTGCGCAGAAGACCTCGCGTCTGCCGAAACCGGACGTTTTGTGTCCGTTCTACGACCATGGCTAGGATTGGCCCAATGATCCTGGCCGTCCAAACCCTTCATATGGGGCAATCGATCACCCCCAAAAAGACTGAACGGAGCAGATCACGCGATCAGTTCCCCGTTTCTGTTTCTACTGGTTGCTGTGCAAGAAGGTTTCCAGATTTGTAGATGCGCACCGACTCCAGTGGTCCACGTCCGATTTCCAATCGACCTCCAGCAGCTACAAAAGAGAGGGACATGAAGAGAGAAGGGGAATTCAATTTTCGTTGGATCTTGGCTTGGGGGGTGGATGTGAGAGCAAGAGAGGGAGTTTTTTTCTTTAGTTTTTCTATTGAAGTTTCTTCTTTCTTTCTTTTGAGAATTAGTTAATCATGCTTGTGGTTAGCTAACCTCTTAGCTAGGGCTAAGAGGTGAAGCTTGTGGTGTGATGGGAATGATTCTATGGCTTTGATTCATGTTATGAACTGATTTGATTCTAATTTGATTATTAAGGAATGCCTTTAGTTGTTAATGGTTTGTTGTGACTGAAATTACAATAGATCTGCGATGGCTTGGGTATTTCCTTTTTCTCTTGTGATTATGAAGTCAGGAAACTCTGTTGTTTACTATCGTCTCTTGGGCATGGTTAGATGACGGCACCCTTCCTACCGTTCATACATCTCTCAGATTGAAGTAGATTGGTTTAATTCTGTTGTTTGCTTTGTCTCATGGGCATGGTTGTGTGATGGAATCTATGATAATCTACTTAAATCATATCTCTTTAAAACTAGATCAAAAGATGTTTAGATTTGATTTTTAGGTTATATCTTCCAACTGGATGAAGATGGGACTCGAAGTCCAGTTGAGTTCATGAATCGACCGTAGATCTCCCTGATCTCTACAAGTGGATCCTCTGAATCCTTAGTTCTTTTCCCTGAATTCTTTAAGTTTTATATAATTATTTCATCATTATTCCTCAAATTACAGTCGATTTAGATTTCATCTCATTCTAGTTCTAGTTCTACTTAGTTTCAGATAACATACAGGTTTCAGTCCCTTGGGATTCGACCTCGGTCTTACCGAGTTTATTACTACATCACAACCCTATACTTGGTGAGTGAACAGTGATGGTTCCCGCATTTGTTCACATTGCGGTGGAACTAATCACACTATTGATTATTACTGGTAGCTACATGGTTGTCCTACGTATGCCGCTGCTTCTGTTGCTTCCACTGTTGCTTCTGTTGCTTCTGAGACATAGTCTTCCACCCCGACAGCTGAGCAGTCTACTTCAGGGGAGTCTCTTATCATTTCTCGGGCGGTATATGATGCCCTTATGCTTTTTCACATGCGGGATATTCCTGAGCCTTTTCACGCAGCTTCGACCCAGTTAGGTACTGCTCTTCTTTCGTCATCCTCTCCTACCTCCTGGGTCATCGACTCTGGAGCTTCCTCCCATATGACTGGTAAGTTGCAATTCTTTTCTTCTTATTCTTCTTCTTCTCCCACTCAGTATGTCACAGTCGCAGATGGAACCCAATCTCCCATCTCTGGGATTGGTTCCATCCCTCTCTCTTCTTCCTTGTCATTGTCCTCAGTATTGCATGTGCCTCGTTTTCCATTAAACTTTTTGTCTGTTAGCTCTCTTCCTAAATCACTCAATTGTTTCATCACCTTCTTTCCTTCTTATTATTTGTTTCAGGACCTCCAGACGAAGAGAGTGATTGGTAGGGGGCATAAGCGAGGAGGCGTTTATCTTTTCGATGATACACCTGTTGCCGCTTCTAGTACCCTTTTTCTAGATTGAGAGTCCATGACTCGGTGGCATTGCCGCTTAGGCCACCCATCCATTGCTAGATTGAGACTTTTGATTCCCTCCTTATCTGTCACTAAACCATTATGCTATGATATTTGTGAATTGTCTAAACATCATCGTGCTACGTTTCCTCCTAGCTCTTATGGGAAGAAATCTCAACCTTTTCTTCTAGTTCACTCGGATGTCTGGGGACCAGCTCTGGTTACCTCGACTTTGGATTTAGATATTTTGATACCTTTATTGATGATTATTCCCGCATGACTTGGATTTATCTTTTGAAATCTAAAAGTGAAGTGTTTGATACGTTTAAAGCGTTTTATCATGAAGTGTGCACTCAATTTCTTTATTCCATCAAATCCCTCCATTCTGATAATGGGGGAGAATACATGTCTACTGCCTTTCTGTCCTTCTTGTAGGAACGTGGTATTTTGTTTAGGACGTCATGTGCTCGCACTCCTCAACAAAATGGAATTGCAGAATGAAAGAATCGCTATCTTCTTGAAGTTGCTCGCACCCCTCTTCTTGGTATGCATCTACCCAAACATTTTTGGGGTGATGCTCTTTTAACTGCTACTTTTCTTATTAATCGTATACCCTCACGTATTGTCTTACAAATTTTCATTTACTATATTGTATCCTCATGATAATCCATTTCCTCTACCACCTAAAGTTTTTTGTTGTACATGCTTTGTTCAAATTTTGGATTGGAGTAATGATAAACTTAGTCCCAGGGCAATTAAATGTGTCTTTATAGGGTATACTCGAAGTCAGAAAGGGTATAAATGCTTTGACCCATTGACTCATAAGAAATATGTCTCTGCCGATGTCACCTTCTTTGAGGATCTTCCTTTTTTCTCCTCTCCAGGCCAATCCCTCTGTGATCCTCTTGCTCGTCAGGGGGAGTATGACTCTTATCCTCTTTCCACTAGTGATCATGAAAAAACTCCTCTCCCCACTAGTGATCATGGGAAAACTCTTCTCCCCTCTATTCAGCATCCTGTTGGTGATATGGGTGAGCCTAAGCCTCTGCAGGTGTATCATCGTCGAGATAAATCTTCACAAGCTCAGCCATCCACCCTTCCGCTCACTTTGTATGTTGGTTCAGGTGACTTTCCTAACTCGAGTTTAGATCTTCCCATTGTCTTGCGCAAAGGGTCACGATCTTGTACTCAACACCCCATTAGTAATTTTGTTTCATATGATCATCTTTCACCATCTTTTCAGTCGTTTGCAGCTTCCCTTTCATCACAGACTATTCCTAGATCTCTCTCACATGCTCTTCAGAGTCCTGATTGGACAAAGGCGATAATGGAAGAAATGTCTGCTCTTGAGAAGAATCATACTTGGGATCTTGTGCCACTTCCTGTAGGCCATAAACTTGTTGGCTGTCGATGGGTTTATACAATCAAGTTTCTTCCAGATGGCTCAATTGATCGCTATAAAGCCTGTCTTCTTGCTAAAGATTACACACAGACTCATGGTGTGGATTACTTCGAGACATTCTCTCCGGTGGCTAAGCTTAATTCAATTCGCGTTGTGCTCTCTTTTGACCGTTAATTTATCATGGCCCTTGTTTCAGCTTGATGTTAAGAATGCATTTCTCCATGGGGATCTTGTAGAGGAAGTTTACATGCATCAACCTCCTAGCTTTGTTGCTTCTCACAACCCTGCACTTGTATGTCGATTGAAGAAGGCTCTTTATGGACTCAAGCAATCTCCATATACATGGTTCGAAAATTTTAGTCAAGCTCTCTTGGAGTTTGGCTTTGTTCGTAGTCATGCTGATCATTCTCTCTTTATACGCCGTCGATCGACGGGTATCATGGTTCTCATTGTCTATGTGAATAATATTGTTTTGTCCGGTAGTGATTCTGCTGGAATGAGGGAGGTCAAAGATTTTTGAAGACCAAGTTTGAGATCAAGGATCTTGGTCCTCTTCGCTACTTCTTCGGAATTGAAGTTGCTCGCTCATCATCCAAATTGGTCTTGTCACAATGAAAATATACGCTCAATCTTCTCATGGAGACCGGCATGTTAGGGTGCAAGTCTGCTACCACTCCTATAGATACTTCATAGAAGCCTCGACCAGATGATGGTGCTCTCCTTACTGATCCCGAGATGTATCGACGACTTGTAGGCCAGCTTATTTACCTGACTATTACTCGCCCAGATCTCTCATTTGCGGTGGGGGTTGTTAGCCAATTCATGCAAGCTCCTCGTACTTCTCATCTCACGGCTGTCTACCGTATACTTCGGTATTTAAAATCAGTCCCGGGTCTTGGCCTCCTCTTTCAGTTGCATGGTCATCTTCATCTTTCTGGCTATTCCGATGCTGACTGTGCAGGTAGTACTTTTGATCGCCGCTCTATATCCGGCTTTTGTACCTTCCTAGGTAGCAATCTTATAACCTGGAAGAGCAAAAAGCAGCTAGTTATTGCCCGGTCCTCGGCAGAAGCAGAATATCGTGTTATGGCTCATGCGACGTGTGAACTTGTGTGGCTTCGCAATCTTCTTGAAGAACTTGGCTATCTTCCTTCGGATCCTATTCCTCTTCATTGTGACAATCAAGCGGCCATCCATATTGCTCGTAACCCAATTTTCCATGAGCGAACCAAGCATATTGAGGTCGACTGTCACTTTATTCGGCAGAAAGTCGCTTTTAAGGAAATCATCACTCCTTTTGTTCGATTTGGGGATCAACTTGCTGATGTTCTTACAAAGTCCTTGAGTCGAAATGCTCTTCATCGTATTCGTGACAAGTTGGGCATGATTAACATCTATGCTCCAACTTGAGGGGGAGTATAGAGAATGCTAGTGTATTGTATTTATTGTGTGTGGTTAGTGGGCGGCCCTTTTAATGTAAGTGCATGTGCACACTTCCCTATTCTCCTGCAGTGTACTATATGTTTTATCATAATAAAATATTATGTGTTACGGCAAGCAAGCCCAACACATCATCTCTCCCAAACTCTCCTCCTCCTCATTCTTCTCTCTCAATATTCTCATCGCTTCTTCACATTATCCTCATCAAATCCTTCTCTACTACTACAACTGGGCACTTAAAACCTCAAAAATAGCAAAAAGGGGACATTAAAAGTAGTGACTGTCGGAAATTATAGTGCATGTTCAGGTCATTTTCGTCGTCGATCCCCCCCCCCCCCCCCCCTTTTTTCCTCCTATCCTGGCCCTTCATGAAGTCAACTGCAATCTGTTATACATCAGAGCTGCTCAACCTTTCTTCCCTTCTCTGTATCCCTAACTTCAAAATTTCACCTCCAAATGCATGGATGTTGGTCTTAGCAGTCCTTTCCTTCTTTCTTTCTTTCTTTCTTTTTTCTATGTTGTTTTAGGGGAATTTGTAGAAAAGATTTGTTGTATGAAATGATTTCACACTCACTGCTGCTATACTTCTGGCATTTCTGTTTCCTACGGGAAATGATTTCCAAACTTTGATGAACATACTTGGAAGACCATCTCTTCATCCGCAAAGCAATTGATTTCCAGTCTTCTAACTGCTGGTCCTCATAGAAGACCCACTGCACAAGGGGTATATAGCATGACCATTAGTCCATTCATGTTATATTAGCTACTTATGCTCAAATCTAAAAAGGCATCAATCATACAGGTTGGCCATCTCTTTGTATTACAAGCCGCTCGTATTGTGGGCCTAGACCAATATTAGGATCATCTAATGGTGATGATTTTTTGCAGTGCCTCTGACCCACCATGGAGCCCCCACATAAGAACAAATATGATCAACAAAAGGTGGCCCACATATCATGTTGATTGGTATGAGCAAATGCTGGTTCAAACATTTTTGTATTTCCCATTTAAGTATCAGCATTCTTATGAATTTCTCATCCAAAGCTAGATAAAGTCATTGAAAAACTTGCCGAGTTAACTTGATCAAGACTTGGGTTGAGTTAGGGGAGGTAATTTAATATTTCTTTCTAGTAAAAAAAACCCAGAAAATCTCAATTGAGTAATCAGCATCCCAAAAAACCAGAGTAAATGACAATCCTTTGAAATTAAAAAAGGCAACCAAGTAGAGTTTCGAGTCAACTAGTACTCAAGCCTTCTCCAATTCTAAGCTGAATTCTGAGTTTTCAAACATTATTCTTATACATGATATAATATACACTGTTATTAACTATTATATTATAAAACTTGTCCTATAAACAGCTTCTACTGCATCCATGGGTGATTGGTGACTCTGCAAAGGACCTAATGGACTTGGAGGTTGTTTCACGGCTGCAAAGTTTCAATGCAAGGTGCAAATTCCATAATGCAGCAATAGCGAGCGTGTTGGGTAGCATGGTTTTCTTGCAAACGAAGAAGTTGAGGACTCTGTTAGGGTCCCATGATCTTACTCATGAGGAGCTCGAGAAGCTGAGAAAACATTTCAAGAGAATGTGAGTTGCTTCTCTACTCTCTCCTCCATTAGTATCTTATGGGTGAAACCAGATGCACAATGTTATAGAACGAATGCAGATAGAATCTTATGATTCATGATTGGATATTATTGGGATCTAATCCCATGGAAAACGGTAAAGAATTCAACCTGAATCCTATCTAAAAAAGAAAAGAAAAGAAAAGAAAAATCAAACAGTTCACTCAAAGTGAATGTTTATGGATTTATGATGTTAATGTTTTAAAGTTAGTTTTAGGGTCTACTCAGATGCCCTGTTGAACGAACTTGCAAGAATTCAAAGTATAGAGGAGATGACCAAACTCAATGTGGGAAGTGGGAATACTGTAATTCGTGTTTCGTAGTGATGACCAAATCCTAACTGCAATTCCATGCATTTTAAAGGTCAACTTGGAGTGGTTGGAATTGCTAATATGAACAGAACTACTGTAATTCAGTTCAATTGAGCAATCCAAACAGCAGCTTTCTCTAATTGAGATTTGTTGTAGAGAGATTTTGGGAAAATGGCATGTTAATGAGAGAATGACCTCCCTAACCTCTTTTATTAATAATTGAATAACAAAGATATGGTGCCCAAGGGAGCACTGAAATAAACTAAATACTCCCTCTAACAAGATTAATCAAATTGCAAGTAACATTCCAATATTGACTCCCCTAAATCAAGGGCACCACTGGATGAGCATATCCCAACCGCCAAATTGGTGGACTGATAAAAAGAAAGCTGTTACAATCTTCTTCTTTCTTTTTTTCTTTTTTTATTTTCCATTTTTTTGAAAGATAGCAATCTAAATTTGATAGGCAAAATCACAAAATTATCATGATGAAAACAATGTGATTTTCGGGCAATTGTCCATCGACAATGAGACTCACGAATGGGAGTCTAGACTGGTGTTATTTTGTGCAGATCTATTGAGGGTGAGTGGCCTTATCCTGTGAAGTTTGACCGACCCATGTTGTAGTCTAGCCCAAAAATTGAATACTAATTAATTTTTTGAATGTCTGATCAATAAATGAGAAGCCTTCAATGCAGATGTGCAAATCGAGACACTGCCACTCTTTCTGAATTTGAACGAGTGCTAAAAGCAATAAACATGAGCTCACTTCTCCCCCTTGCTCCACGTGTCTTTGATCTATTCGACAACAACCGTGATGGGACTGTGGACATGACAGAGATCCTATGTGGCTTCTCAAGCCTCAGAAATTCACATGGAGATGACGCTTTCTAGCTCTGCTTCCAGGTAATTTACTACAGCAAACTACAGACAGGAGGAAACACAGATCTTGAAGATTCTTTTGTGGTGGGGCCCAATAAACGAATGGTTTGGATCACTAAACAATGCGCACCACTTTTACAAACTAGATCTGAGTGTACTCCCATATCCATTGGTCAAGCCATCAAGGATCGTGTAACTATTCCTGAGTTAATTAGTACTACTCAAGATACTCTCCAGCAGTATTTTATTTTGTTTTTGACAAAATGAGTAAATATATAATGTTGGATTGAGAATTTGCTCATTTACTTTGGTGGGGCCCATGGTCTATGGGAGATAACCCAAAAAATCTTCGCCACTGGATGTCCTGACTATTCTGTATGTTGCGGACTGTTGGTTGTAATTATCCATTTTTATTGGATGGCTGATTTCATCTGATAGGGGATATATTAGGCCATGGCACATCCCATGATGGGGCCTTCTGGATAGTCTCATAGGATATTGAGAGGTCCACTGCCTGTACCATTGATGGGTAAGAGAAAACTAGGCAACTATTTCGATCACATATTGTATATATTGCTTCTCTTATTCAAATCAGAATTCAAAATGCTTATCAACATAATTTAAAACATTTTTAATAATTTCAAACAGCTGCATTTGTTACGTATAAACTCTATTTTGATCATTTTCTGAAACGGCCTAATACACAATTTGTTTCTTGTGCCTATGTCTTCCAAGGAACTGTGTATTCATCAAGTGAAATGAAATTATCTTTTCATATCTCGAATTTCTATACTACATAAAATTTTGAGCTTAATATGTGTGCATTTTATGTTCCCATCAGATGTATGATAGAGTCAGGTCAGGATGCATCATGAAGGAAGAAGTAGCGTCAATGCTTAGAGTAAATATCTCTCACCCTTCCTTTGAAGGCTGCAGAGTTTTAAGAAATGCTAAAGCAGTACAAAGGTGCAAGATATGTCCATTGATCTGATGGGGGCCACCTTGAAGATGCCCTGGCCCAAAAATCACAACGATCCACTTACTAGGGGAGCCATACATGTTGATCCATGTTCAACATTTGTGTGTCTCACCTGATATGCAGACCAACCAGAATTTTGGGACAAGGTGTGTTCATGGCATTCCCCACCTAATGAACAGCCTGGATCTTGTACATGTGCAACCTGAATCTCCGCCTTTCCAGTCTGCCTACACATGAATCACCTTAGCATTTCTCTGTAGTTTTACTTTGGATATGGTAGAAAACATCTGCTAACTGAAATCCATATAGGCCTTGCCAGAAGACTGCCTTCCTGCAGACATAACTGAACCTGGGAAGCTTGATGAGATTTTCGATCAGATGGATGCCAATAGTGATGGAAAGGTCACGTTCGATGAGTTCCAAGCTGCCATGAAGAGAGACAGTTCCCTCCAAGATGTAGTCCTCTCTTCTTTGCGGCCAATCTAGTTCATCAGTTTAGAAAATTTTGATCAACAATATGCTTCTCTTTCTTTTGATTATTGTTATTCACAGTTATTAGATATGCAAAAGATTATACAAAAATGAGAAGGCTTAGTCCTTGGCCAATTTCATGATGTCTGGTCTGGAATTGCGGGAAGTGAAAACAACAACTACTCATGTTTCTCTTCACGCATGGCAATGTGGCATTTATTTCTTTGGTGGGCTCCACCACGAATGTTTCATGACCTAGGAGTATCTTTCGACAAGAAACAAATGCATTCGATTTGGGGGATTTCATTCAATGATAACAAATAAAGAATGAGAGAACAATGATCACAAAGCATTCTATTTATTCTGAGTTCATTTATATCCTTTGATTTCCCTTGATTCTAAGGTAGATTATAATGAATATATAAACACAATGAATGAAAGAGAAAGATAGTTCAATGGCAATTTTAGTAGCATTTCGTCGCTTATTTTGTTCATTGCAAAGGCAGATGAGTCATGCAGACTTAAAGCTCTTGATTTGGTTGTGCGATAGGCATTGATCATTCTTCCACTTATCCTTTCAGTCATACAGACATACTCTTCTTTCTCCTAGAGCTCTTTCTCTGTGCTTCACATTTCCTTTACTTTTCCCTTGTGAATTCGACAATTGGCGCACTTGATAAAGGAAGGGGCATTTTGGGTAATAATATTGGTGCACAATCTAAGAAGAGATGGAAACTTCATGAACTTGCTTTGTGCCATAATTCCTTTGGGCGGATCTTCCATCATGCTCCACTTTTCTCTCTCCTCTGGGAGTTCCTTGAGACTCTCCAACTTATGTCTATCCAAATGAAGATGTGAGAGGCGTATTTTTAGGCGTCTTGCACGTGTGAAGGCTATCTGCGCACAATAGGGTGCGCACAACAGCTTCTAGCGCACAACGCCTTTCAGCACACAGCAACTTTTAACGCGTAATGCCTTCCAGCGTGCAACAACTTCCAGCGCGCAACACTACTGAGGGGCGGACGAGCGTCTCTTCCAACTTCTTCCCCCCACAAATGAGTCCTCTCCCAAATGAGGAGAGGGGTGCGGTATTTATAGACTTCTCACACGTGTGAGAGGGCTATTTGCACACAACAGCTTCCAGCGCGCAACAACTTCCAGCGCGCACCTGCTTCCAATGCGCAGCATCTTCTAGCGCATAGAAGCTTCCAGCGCGCAACAACTTATAGCGCGTAGCAGCTTCCAACGCACACCAGCTTCCAGCGCGCAGCATCTTCCAGCGCATAGTAGCTTCCAGCGCACAACAGCTTCCAGCACGCAACATCTTCCAGCGCACAGCAGCTTCAAGCGCACAACAGCTTAGCTTGCAGCGCACAACAACTTCCAACACACAGCAGCTTCCAGCGCGTAATAGCTTCCAATGCGCAGCAGCTTCCAGCACTCAGCAGGTCTTCCGCAAGGGTAGCGCATAATAGGAGTCTAGGTAGGGGCGCACAACAAGAAGCCATGTAGGGGCGCCCCAACAGAGTAGGCATGTCATAAGGGGCAGGGCATGTGTATTAATTCGAGCTTTTAGAGCAAGTAGTTAATTGTCCTGCATCAATAAATAACTATGATGGCCCCACCAAATGGATGGTTGAAATTGTTGACTGGAGGCATTTATTTATAAACAATCTTGACTGTCCATTTTATTTACTATTGGTCATTTGGTTAGAATTGCTGTATCATTGTCATTTTTAAATGTTGTTGGGTGTGATTTTCAATGGTTCCTGATGCAAGACATTTAACCACTTGCACTAAAAACTTGAACTGATAGAGCATGGCGAATCAATCCATTTATCTCATAGCCCAGGCCCCACATCCCATGGGCTAGGACCTCGGCCGAACCCCACTCATGGGCCCCACTTCACATAGGTTCCGCTTCAAACGAGCCACCTACCTCACATGGGCCACTCACCCTGAGTGTGCCCCTGCATCCCACAGGCCACCCCACTCAAGCCCGGTGTGAAAATGCCCCTGCATTAGTTCCTATGAATAGTGTGTTGGACGGAACGCATAATGTAGGTTGGTTGATTGGACTATCCTAGTCTTACAACTAGGAGCCCTATCAAGTATCGTGCAATGGACTGTTTCCTCTGTACAAAAAGGAGAGATGTGAACCCCATATCTCCATTACTCACTGTTTCATATCTCCATTGCCCACTGTGGTCTGGTTGGAAAGATGATGCACTGAAGAAATAGCCTCACGACAGTCGCTGCATCAATGCAGTTTGCTGTGGGTATGAGTTTCACCTCCTGACATCCCATACCCACACTTATCATAAAGTTTGAATAAAACTAGGACATTACGCACCAAGCCTATCTTAACTGCCATCAGCATACCATCTTGCAGAGCCATATCTCAGCTACCTAATCCAAGTTATTATTGTGCCATAGTTCAGCTATGCTGTTTGTACAAGTTCCCATGGAGCCACATTCACAAATTTAACTATTACTTTCGTCCTAGTCAAATTGGTATGTCCATACCTATAGATTTGGAAGAAAAGAAAATAAGTATATGGAAAGATAAACATCATCCGATCCACGTACAAATTACCCATGGTCGACATTCGCATTTGGCTTAATTTAACATTTGTAAACATCAACTCCATGGAAAAGAAAGATTACAAATTCAATGTCATTGACAAGTCAGGTGCCTGAAAAACAATCAGTGCTTTCTAACCCTCCATTTATAACCGACAGAAGAATCTTGTGAACTAGCAGCAGCTCGCCACTCGCATTTATTGCCACTTATGTGGTAAGGTTTGTAGCATTGGTGTGTCTTTCAACTTGATATGGATATGTTAGCTCTCTGAAAGTATCTATGGATCACAGACTATGTTCTCAACTTCCCAAAGCACATAGGTGAGGTAGATCCACAAAGACATGTCCATAAGATAGATGGTCGCCAAGGATATCCAATAGGCCTGTCAAACATATATAACAAGCATTTTATTTTGGTTACTGCTCACATTGCGTGTGGGCAACATTGTCATACAAATGTAAGAAGCATTAATGATCTTCGATATTACTGACTTCAATTAGATTCAACTTCTTTTTTTTTTTGTAGGAAAAAAGCTTTCTTACTTGTTCATAGATGCTTTGATTCTTTGAGTGTTGTCATTCACCAACTATTGTTGCTTCTCATCTTAGGCATTCTAAGTGTCCACTTCCTGCATGACGATGTATCAACAGTTGAAAGAACTTGGAGAGTCAGTTCAATATTAGATACATATGTGAGAACTTACAGATGTTATTAAAAAATGCAATTAGAAGGGACGTAAAGTTCCTGGCATTAATGCTCCATTACAACCAAGCACAGAATATGGGAATAGGAGAACAAGATGAAGAGAGAATGTAATTGTTAAGGTTACCTAATGCAAGTCGAGAGATCTTTCCTCAATGTGGAAAGATCTTTCTATGGTCATTCTCCATTGTGGGAATGCTTGCTATCATCAGTTAGTCATCGCTTCTCTCCTTTTGGCCCGTTCCTTTAATATGAGAAGTGAGAGATGGATGCCTGCTGTAGCTCACCAACATCATGGCATAGTTTTTGTTTACCATTAGCTGCAATGTAGTAGACAATGCCTCATTTGCTTCGTCACTCAAATCCAACCAAAACACATTCTGGGAAACGAAGTATCCTCATAATGAAGAAAAATACAAGAAAAGAATGCTGATTTTTGTTGTAGATGTCTTAATGTGAATTAAGCAAAGCTATGGCAGTTTGATGGAATGTGAGAGGTAAGATGAAATCTAATGTTTAAACACATTGTAGAAAAGACAAGGAGAACCTGGGAAGTACCAGGGGAGCTAATGTGCTTCTTGCACTGTAAACAGGGGAACCTTGCCTCTGTTTTTTTGGGCATAAATATAACAAATGAGTGAACAACTTCTTTGTACTTTTTGGTTTAATAGGTAAATGTTCTCTACTGAGTTCCACGCATGTTTGCCTTCTCGCTTCCTGATCTAAGGCTCGCCTTGCTTGATATAGAAACACCTAGCAAACATTTATTTGTATTATTTTTCAAAAACAGCCCATACAATGAATACAATTAGATGAACGCTGCTTGAGATACACAGGAGCAGTGCATGACAGGTAAAGGCACACTATGCTAATGCTCAAGCCCAAAAATCATATTGGTCTACTCAATGGGCAGCCCACATTTGTATGAGAAAAATGGACAATCAATCATATGGTTAGTAATGTCTAATTACTTGGTGCATAAACATCAGTCGAAAGAAACTTGCAACAATTTAAAAAGTGATCCAAACAGCGATTAACCCTGTGGGGCCCGTCAAAGTTGGGAGATGAAAACATCTTGCTAGCTAGCTGGATGGCACCACTTAACTCCTGAAATTTCCAACATCAGCCCTAGATTGCTACACGCTTTTGCTGATCGGTGCGCAAAATAGATGGATGGACTTGATCACCACATGCATGTTGTGTACCAAAGTAGGGGGCTTGTAAGTTACTACCTTTCATAAAGATGCATCGTGTAAATCGTATGGCCGTGTTTGTTTGACACCTAAAAATGAGTTATCTCATTTCTGTTAATAGTAATTATGTATCAGAGATATTGATATCTAATGCATAGTTGCTATTAACATGAAGCAATTATGTATCAGAGAACAAGATCTCTAAAATCTAATGCATAATTACTGATAATTAAAATGAAACGAACTAATTTTTAATCGTCTACAAAAAAGGCCCCAGGTTCTACAAACATATATAAGATAAATGCACACTGCCAATTAATGGAAATAATCCTACATTTTTATTGATTGAATCGGAGTGATATATATACAGAACTTAAGAGTCCTATATTAGGAAGGAATACAAAATCAAATATACAGCTGTTACAAAAAGATAATTACAATAAATAACCGTATGAATTTAAATCCCCTTTGGCAGTAACAGAAGGCAGAAATCTCGGCATTGACTGGGCTGATTCGTAATGCTAAGATCTGGATTTTATCTTCTGTTGTGTAGCATTATTATTCTCCTTAATACGCCCCCGCAAGATTTGGCTGCCATCGGCAAGACCAATCTTGATCCTTAGATATTCTGTGCGCTGCCTGGAAAGTGGTTTTGTCAAGAGATCTGCAAGCTGGTCCTCAATGTGAACATGACAGACTTTAAGTGTGCCTTTTTGAACCAAATCACGCACAAAGTGTAAGTCTATCTGAATGTGTTTCATCCTTGAATGTTGTACTGGATTGTAACTCAAGTGTGTGGCACCAAGATTATCACAAAGAAGCATAGGCGTTTCCTTGAGTGGAAAACCAATGTCATAGAAGAGAGCTAACAGCCACATGGTTTCAGAAGCGGCATTTGCAAGGGCACGATATTCTGCTTCCGTTGAGGAACGTGCAACAACTTTTTGTTTTTTAGAACTCCATGAAATTGGATTGGATCCAAGAAAAGTGATATATGCTGAAGTTGAAGTTCGATCATCTTTGTTGCCTGCCCAGTCAGCATCACTATAAGTTGTTAAGCATGGAGCAGTTGCTGGTTTTAGTTGAATCCCATGAAATATTGTCTGCTTCAAATATCTGAGGAGCCTCTTAGTAGCTGTCCAATGAGTGATAGTCGGTTTATGCATAAACTGGGAGAGTTTATTAACTGCATAAGAGATATCCGGACGAGTTAAAGACAAGTATTGAAGACTGCCTATTACTCTTCGAAATTCAGTGTTGTCCACAGCTGCAGTACCATCTAGAAGATGGAGGGGAGTGCTGGTTGAGAGAGGGGTGGATACATCCTTTGCTCCAAACATGTTTGTGGTTTGTAGTAAATCCCGAATGTACTTGTGTTGTGATAGAAACAAGCCTGCACAAGTTGTAATGCATTCGACCCCTAGGAAAAAATGAAGGTTACCCATATCCTTCAATGAAAACTTAGCACCCAATTTGTCAATAATGGACCCCACAAATTTTTTGTCACTGCCCGTAATTACAAGATCATCAACATAGACAAGAAAGTAACAAGTAACAGAGTCATGTCTATAGATGAATAAAGAAGAATCGGCTCTAGAATTCTGAAATCCAAGCTTAACAAGAGCCCTTTTTAAGGCTGAGTACCATCCACGGGGAGCTTGTTTAAGCCCATAGATTGCTTTTTTTAATCTACAAACATAATCAGCTTTTGAAGGAGCTTTGAACCCCGGTGGTTGCACCATGTAAACTGTTTCTGTCAATGACCCATGTAAAAAGGCATTGTTGATGTCCATTTGTCGCAGCATCCAGCCATTCATAATAGCAATGGATAGAACAACTCGAATAGTTGCCGGCTTAACAACCGGACTGAATGTTTCTTTATAGTCAAGGCCAGGACGTTGATTGTACCCCTTAGCAACAAGTCTGGCTTTGAATCGCTCCACTGAGCCATCAGCTTTTCTTTTGACCCTAAAAACCCATTTACATCCGACTAGGTTGCAATGCGCAGGAGCAGGAACTAAATCCTAGGTTCCATGTCGCATGAGAGCTGTTAACTCACTGGACATAGCCTCACGCCATTGTGGGTAAGCGACAGCTTGACTAACACATGTTGGTTCAATGGATGATGGAAGGGGATGTTTAGTGACAGCATGAATCTGCTTGGGTTTAAAGATATTGTTCATTGACCGTGTGGTCATGGAATGAGGCCGAGATGGGGGTTTTTCAGATATTATAGTCGGCATTGAAACGGAGGTCGAGGGTATGGAAGATGCAATTAACGGAGATGTATGCGAAGGAATGGAATTTAAATTGGAATCAATAGATTGAGTCATTGGATTTAAATCTCCAAAACCAAGAGCATCAGATGTGCGTGTGGGATCTAGAACAGGAATGGAAGAGATATTACCTGGAGGTGATGCTCCAACAGCGTCAACCGGTTCCGACGTCACTGGCGGCTGGATTTCAAGAGATGAGGTGCATGGATTCGGTTGAACAGAAGTGGCATTTCTGGAACCTGGGGAAACCGAGTTCGACGGGGGAAGATAGACTATTGGAGATCCAATGGATGGATTAGCATCAGTCAATGGGCCGGGAGTTTTGAATGGGCCTTGATGTTCATCAAACAGGACATGCCGTGACGTGTAGAGCCTGTTTGTAAGAGGATCCATGCACTTGTAAGCATTTTGTGTTTGAGAATATCCAAGAAAAATGCAAGGTACGGACTTGGGCTGCATTTTGTGAGTATTATATGGCCTTGTGAGAGGATAACAAAGACACCCAAACTTTCTTAATTTAAGATAGTTTGGCCTTTGACCAAACAACACTTCAAATGGTGATTTATTTTCCAAAAGAGGAGTGGGATGACGATTTATGAGATATGTGGCGATTTGAAACGCATGAGGCCAATATGTGAGAGGAAGAGAGGCATCTTGTAGTAAGGTGAGTCCGGTTTCCACAATATCTCTATGATGACGTTCAGAGACTCCATTTTGTTGAGGAGTATATGGAGCGGTGGTATAATGACTTATTCCATGAATGGACAAGTATTTTTTTAGACTTAAAAACTCACCACCATTATCCGAGTAGAAACTTCGTATTTTTGATTGAAACCGAGTTTCAACTAAAATTTTGAATTGTGGAAAAATAGACAAGACACCCGACTTTGATGACATGGGATAAAACCACATATATTTGGTAAAGTGGTCAACAAAAATGAGATAGTACCGGGAACCATCAAGACCGGTAGCATGAGCCGGACCCCAAACATCCGTATAAATGATTTCAAGAGGAGTAAAACTTTTGAGACTAATTAAGCCAAATGGTTGTTGATGTGCTTTATTGATATTGCAAGAAGTACATGAAGATGGGAAATTTTTGGTGGAAAGCGGAAGAGAAAATAAATTAACAATTCTTTGAACAATTTTCATGGATGGATGACCAAGACGCTTGTGCCATCCATCTATTGAAGTTCGTTCATGCACATTAGCAACCATGGTGGAATTTGATGTCGCCAGTGAAGTTGGAAACATGTAGACGCCATTTTCACATGCTCCTCTTAGTAGTATCGCCCCCGTTTTCTGTTCCTTCACAAGAAAATAAAATGGGTGAAATTCAACAAGGACGTTATTTTGTTTTGTGAAGTGATGCACAGAAATTAAATTCTTGTGAATATTAGGAACACAAAGTGTATCACGAAGGTAGAACGTTTTTTGAGGCGAATTTAGGGTTAATGAACCAACATGTGAGACAGACAAACCTGTACCATCACCACGTATTACTTCATCTGTGCCATCGTATTCAGAATGAATGGACAGATTTCCAAGATCACCAGTGATATTGTGTGAAGCGGCAGAATCAAGAAGCCACTTGGAGTTCTGAGGATTTGAAGTCACAGCATAGTTTGCACTAAAGTCGGTGGGCTGCAGCTGGGGACATCCTTTTGCCGTGTGACCCAATTGATCACAGTATTGACATTTGGGCTGAAATCGTTTTTGGGCTGAGTTGTTTCGGCCCGAGGTCCGGTTGGTCGATTTATGCTCCTTGGACTGATTGTTGCCCGATCGGTTTGAATTAGGGTTTCGAAAACCATTGTTCTTGGAAAAATACCTCTGCTGCTGGCCTCCATTTCCTGGTTTATTCGCCGTGAAATTAGCAGCTGCAATAAGTTGCTGTTGAGTGGCCTCCATGTGACAAAGATAATTGTCATGACCGATAAGGAGATCATGAAGTTCTTCAAACATCAGGGATTTCTCCCTAGCCCGAATAGGAGCGGCAATCTCTCTGAAATCGGGTCCAAGTCCATTGAGGACATAGAGAGTGAGATCATCATCAGAGATGGGATGATCAATGAGTGTTATTTCATCAGCTAATGCTTTGACAACATGGAGATAGTCTGGGACAGAGCGAGTGCCTCATTGAATTAAGGTGAGCTCTTCCTTCAATTGCATGGCCCTGGTCCGTGAGCGACTAGCATACATGGTGCTTAATTTTTTCCAGGCTGCCTGAGATGTTTTGGCGGTTGCGATGAGTGGAGTGATAGTGGGGGAGGTGGATGCAAGAATAGCACTCAAGATAAGCTTGTCTTGCCTAACCCAATGGTGTTTTTGGGAGGCAGCAGTGGGTGTATCGTCAGGGGGAGGGCACTGTAAATCCCCAGTAACGTAGGCCATTAGGTCATACCCAATTAACAGTGCTTCAAATTGAGCACGCCATTGAGGAAAAGTGGAGGGAGTAAGCTTCTCATTAATCTGGGTAGTAATGTTGAAGACAACCAAGGGATTTTCAGTGGCGGAGGAAGAAGGAGCGTCTGTTGCGGAAGACATGGTTTGAATTTCGGATCTTGATCTCATTAGAGGTAGGTGCTCTGATACCATATAAGATAAATGCACACTGCCAATTAATGGAAATAATCTTACATTTTTATTGATTGAATCAGAGTGATATATATACAGAACTTAAGAGTCCTATATTAGGAAGGAATACAAAATCAAATATACAGCTGTTACAAAAAGATAATTACAATAAAAAACCGTATGAATTTAAATCCCCTTTGGCAGTAACAGAAGGCAGAAATCTCGGCATTGACTGGGCTGATTCGTAATGCTAAGATCTGGATTTTATCTTCTATTGTATAGCATTATTATTCTCCTTAATAACATATGCCTGTAAATGGAACAATGTTCTGTTTGGGTGTGATTAATCTGGGAAAGGGTTTCATAAATATAAAAAATAAATAAAATGATCAATGGGTGTGATTAATCTGGGAAAAAGTTACTTGTAATATATAAGTCTGATGTGGGGGGAATGGGCCCACCAAAATTGGTATTGAGACTTAACCTGGGATCAGCTAAATTCTTGAGACCTGTAATCTGGCATCAGCCCACTAAACTTGTTATTCTTGTTGGAGCTATTTGGCATCGGCAAATTTCAAAGTACAAGTATGAAAAAAAAACGTTAAACAGAGAGATCCACAATAAATAAATAAATAAAAGTAAATACAATGGCCAGTCAATTACTTAACATAAACATAGCTCATGAAACTCATATGATTACTTGTAACAACCATAACAGTCAGACTACATATATTTTTTACATGCATTCTAAAATAAATACAATCTCTCTTTCTTCCTCTACTTAAACATCCATTTATACTTTACCCTTCTAAACTCAACACAAGGATAGAATTACAAACAGCTAGTAAAGTGACCTTTGCTTCCTGAAACCTACTCGTGAAGCATAAGAGCTGATAAACTTGCAAGCAATGAAGAACATCCATGCTCGATCTGAGGAATCACTTTTGAACATGGGATTGCCCGCTGTTGACATAGAATTTGAGAGGCCTATTACTTCATTTTATATTTGGAGCCTCCCATTATGTCAGAGGGTCTACTGCTTGATTGGGCCTGCATGGCTCATGGGTGGATCATCTGGTATGTCAATCTTATAAGCCCATGGCCACAGGGAACAGTATAAATATCACATCAATTGGATGATCCTATCCGTCTTAGTAAGAGCCTTCAAGCAAATGGGTGATGACAAAAATCAGCCATTTTTGTACAAACTGTATAAATATCCCATTTAACAGAGAAAATTGGGCAGTTAGGATTCTCCTATCCACATGTTTTTTGTACAATCACCCACAAAAAGTTGGTGTGTGTAGATGCTGGTCTTCATAATCTGACTATGCAACTGAAATCAGGTAGCACAGATTCTCCATCTTCTGTACAATCACCCAGGATGGTAGGGGCGAGCAGCATTTGTCCATGCAGTCTTGTGGGCCACATCCATGAATGGACTAAGCCACAGAGCCTCAATTGCAAAGTAGACAACCTTTTCTCTTGCATCCCCCTTTCCCTCAAATACTTGAACATGGAAGGGATGAAAGGTACCAGGTCTGGCTTCTCTAATCCATGCAGTTGTATTGGATGAAAGTTTGGTCCAATCCGTTCATAGAATGGTATTTTTTGGAAGGTGCAAAATTGTAGCCAGGTTATCGATGGGAAGATTGGAGATCAAGATTTGACCTGTATCTGAAACTTCAAGTATGCGGCATCTCTGCAACATAACAGTAACTTTAGATTAAATATTTTACCCCAAACCATGAATGAAGTAGTCATTATTCATGTAAATTAAGAAAACCATGCATGTACCATTGAGCCATCGAAAAGTTGAGTTCTTCACTAGCTCCCATATATTGCCATGATTAGTTAACTGCCAACAGTGATGTCTCTGTAGATGTTGCTAAACATTTCAGAACTATTTCTACTAATATTACCATTTGAGGTACTATAAAATGAAAACCAATAGATCCTATAGCCTTGATGGGAAGGAATGATGCATAGCTTTGTATAAATAGTGTTCTCCATTTTGAATATAGAGAATCTAATACAAGGAGATGCAAAGGCTCGCAAATATATTATCATCATAATCTTTTTAGCCTTTGTCCCAGTGCGAGCTTTAGCATACAGATCTTGAAAACAAAGAAAGCAGAATTACCTAGTGTTCTCGATGTGAATAAAGAGATTTCATCAGAGATTCTTCCATTACTCTGAATTGTGCTGCACTATTGACATTTCCTGAGACGGTTCAACCGCTGCCAAAATAAATAAATAAAAATGTAATACTCTGCAAAGTTCCATTATACTGTTCTCATGCAAAGTCGATAAGGGATGGTCGGTAAAAAACACTTCATGCTCACACAAAAATGTAGGCTACAAGTGTTTGCTTGTATGCATGAAATATAAACACATACAATGCAACAACTTGAAAGTACAAGAAACTATAGCTATATACAAAACTCCTTCTCAATCTATACTTCTCATCTGTGACCATTTCTTGCAAAAGCTGTAACTGATTTTGCAAATCCTGCACATATCAATAATGCTATAACTGTTAACTGAGCTTCTAGAGAATGTTTTGTTTACAATACATCGGTAGATACATTCCTATCAAAACACCCCAGTTCTTTGGCTATTGTGTAGATATTACATAAACAAAGTAAACATTGGATTGAAAATATTAGCAAGTGGATTGAAATTTTACATTTGAAGAAGTTAGTCCTTGTGGATGCATTGCTACAGGACAAATATAGTTTGATCAGTCCACTAATATGGTGAATTAGTGGTCCACTCATGTACCATTGGTTATCATCTTATCGATCTTTTAAGCATCCATTTTCTCGATAGAAGTGTGGCTCACTTGATGAATGGACAAAACTGATAGTAGGTGAAGACACATTCATCATGACACCAGTGTGTTCAAGGGCTTGGATCACCAACATGTGTTTCAAGTCTTACATTAATCTTGTGATCCTGCCTTCTGAATGATTTTTGCAGAATTGCCAATTAAGAGATCCACACAACCACGACATTAGGCAAGGAATCATGAGAGAATATAAGAAGCAACCGGACTATATAAAACACACCAACACATGTATACTCCTGATGGTCAACAAAGCACAATCTTGATCTTATTTTCAGAATTTCGTCATTCCTGTTGCAAGTAAGTGAAAAGATTTCTATATTCATGAATGCATTTCATTGGACAAATAAATGATAAGCGATTATGTTGTTTGTTGCAAATAAGATAAACATGTTACCTTTTTGCACTTTCTGGGGTAGTTAATCCCTGAATATCTTTTAAGGACTACTCAAATCGCTGAAAGAAGACAAGCCTAAAAGAGTAAAAGGAGTAAAGCATTCCATTAAAACAAATATAACACATTTTAAACAATCCAAGATTTAAACATTTTAAACAGATATGTATACCTATTTTGGACATGGAGAAAAGTGTTTTTTTTTTTTTTTTTTGTTTTTTGTTTTTGACAAGGAAATAAGTAGAAACAAGGTCCTGGAAAACCCACCACTCCCACATGTTTGTACAGATGTATTATGACATATGAGAATTGTTTTATTAGAAATACCTCATATAAGGTCAATTTTGAACCAAGAATAGATATCCTAATAAAAACACAAGCTGATAGACATCCACCGTTATCGCGATGTCGGCATGCATATAGTGTGTGTGTGTGTGTGTGTGGAGGAGAGCATGATATTTCATCAATAAACATTTTACCAAAAAGTAAAGAAACTTCTTGGCTGTGGCATTTAATAACCGGTGTCAATAAGAGTATGTTTTTAAAACAAATATTCTCTCTTGGTTCCATACACCAAATACATGAGAAACAGGAACACGTATTCTAGTAGCTAAACTATGACCTATACAAAATGTATATAAATGCTGCCAGAAGTAAGAAGAAAATAGAACATGAACATGTGTCAGACATGGGTGTCAAATAACGCAGGTTTCTAGAATATAAAAACATATAGATTTTGAAAATAATCAATATGAAAGGAAACCATGAAAACTAATGAAGTATGGATAGATAGATGATTGGTAGACACTAAAACTTCTATATGAAAAAAGAAGAAGAAAAGTTGCCCTATAACTAGTCAAGATCTTGAAGGATCCTTTCATGGTGAGGTCTAATAAACAAATGGTTTTGGGTGCAGCTCTACACCCCAACATTGTCATACCAATGTAAGAAGCATTAATTAGATTCAACTTTTTATGTAGAAATAAGCTTTCTTACTTGTTCATAGATGCTTCTATCCTTAGTGTTGGCATTCACCAGCTATTGTTGCTTCTTATCTTAGGAATTCTATGTGTCCGGTTCCTGCATGATGATATATCAACACTGGAACAACTTGGTGAGTTAGTTAAATATTAGATACATATGAGAGAACTTACATATGTCATTACAAAATGCAACTCAAAGGGAAGTTCCTGGCATTAGTGCTCCAATTGCAACCAAGCATGGAATATGAGAAGAGGAGAAAAAGATGAAGAGAGAATGCAATCATTACCCAATGCAACTCAAGAGAGTTTTCTTCAATGAAGAAAGATCTTTATATGGTCATTCTCCATCGTGGGGATGCTGGCTGTCCACAGTCAATCATTGCTTCCCTCTTTTGGCCCATTCCTTTAATATTAGAACAGAGAGCTGGATGCCTGATGTAGCTCACAAACATCATGTCATAGTTTTTGCCTATTATCAGCTGCATATACAATGCCCCATAATTCATCAGTCAAATTAAACCAAAACACATTTTGGGAAACTAAGTAACCTCGTAATAAAGAAAAATACGTGAAAAGAAAGCCAATTTTTGTCATAGACATCTTAAACGTGAATTAGAAAAGACAAGGAGAAGCATGATTGTACCAAGGGTGCTAGTGTGCTCTTGCATTCAAAACAGGGGAACCTTGTCCTTTTTTTTTCTTTGGCATAAATATAACATAGGAGTGATCAACTTCTTGTTATTTTTAGTTTACAGGAAAAATGTTCTCTGCTGAGTTCCGTGCATGTTTCCTTTCTCATTTTCTGATGTAAGGCTTGCTCTGCTTGATATAGAAACACCCAGCAAACATGTATCTGTATTATGTTTCATAAACTGCCCATACAATGAATACAATTACACGAAGACTGCTTTAGGTGCACAAGAAGCAGAGCATGACAGGTGAAGGCACACTTTGCTAATGCTCAAGCCCTCATACTAGTCTACTCAATAGGTGGGCCACACTTGTATGAGAAAAAAATGGACCATTGGAAAAAATGACCAATGGTCCATATTCAATGTACATGCACGTCTTATCCGATGAGTCGACCAGCATAATGTTTGTGTTAGGTCTTGATGATAGTGTTCCCTACCAGATGAATGCCCAGGTCTATAACATATACCGTAAGTTGGCAGGCGAGCTACGACCAACCTACATCCACCACACATGAGCAAGTCCACTTAGAATTCCTTGTATTATCAACTTTTGATATTTTGCAAATGATAACTGACCAAGAAGTTAACTGCATAAACAAGAAAAAAAATGAAATAATAAGACATTTAACCTTATTTAAGAAAAAAGTTAGGCTCCATCAAAAAATACAACAAAATAGTGTCGACATATCTATGAAAATATCTTACTTGTGAAAGAAAAAGGAATTTTAGGAGCAGACTGAAACCTTTCGCATTGTTCATTTTGCCTTTACTGTTATGAGTGGGAGTAGAGGAAAGCTTCATGGAAGAATGATGCAGCTCACTCACATTTATGGACTGTCATGTAGATCAACACTAGTTCAGGGGTCCCTCCTGATCATCCACTCCTTTCCCCTCCCATAAGCTGCATGCCCAGTTTATAGCTTGGTTCTTTCTTTAACAAAATTCAAGCTATCTTGCAAAAGAAATAAGAATATATCAGTTGGGATGAAAGAAAATTAGATGAATGGGGCAGAGGGCTCGACAAAGGGTAAGATCGTGTTATCATGTTGGAAATATTCATTAGACATGTAACATCATAACCAAAGTCAGATAATGCTAACGACTAGCCCTCCTCTCATGAATTCAAAGTATTATAGTAGATATGTTAAATGATAATTCATAATTCATGCAACACTATGGCTAAAAAATGTAACAAGTTGTGAAGAAGAAAGTATAAAGATGTCAACCAAGCATGAAACCTCTGTTAACAAACAACAAAAACCATGTATGTATTTGATGTTGATCAAGGCCCACATGCCAAAATGACTAGTTTTTTTTTTTTTTTTCCATTTTAATTGTGCATTAGATATCCACCAACCAGCCACTTAGGAAATCAGACATCAGTTCCATATAGCTTATGGTTTATCACACATCTAAAGTAGGGCATACAGTTTGGATGGTTTGATTTTGAGTCATACATGCAAAAGAACCATCACACACATACTAGAGTATGACCATTTTTCTCACAAAACAAACCCAAGTGACAAATAGCATCTACATTTGGAAGCAAAGTTCTAAAACTCACTAACTTGAATAAAAACTGGGCCTATTGACTTGGCAAGATATTGAACTGGGTCAACAGGAACTCAGTTCTAGAAGTGGCTTGATTCCAACTCAGAGAAACCCATCGAGTCAATCCGCTGACTCAGCTGATTCAACACGACTCATGGTGACTGAAACAGAGTCACTTACTTTGTTAAAGGGTTTATTAATATATATGTGTGTGTGTGTGTGTGTAGAAGGGCTGGTGAGAATCAGTCACTTGCCCTCCCTTAACTCTCATCCTATTCAGTATCTTACTGTTTGTTTTCCTATTTTATGTTACTTATATACTATATGTAAATGCTTTTTTACTACCAATTAATCTTGATTTTTTATTTTATAATTATTAAGTATTGAGTCAAGTTGGGTCCAAGTCCTCGTGTCAACCTGAACTGATTGATCATCGAGTCGAGTCAAGTTTTTGGGATTTTAAACTATATTTTGAACAAGACATCCATTTTGCCATCCAAATGAAAATCCTTTTTGTGGAATCCCCTGAGTTCTTGAAACCTGTTATTTGGCCACGGCCCATCGAACTGTAGTATTCTTGTCCCAGCTGTTTGGCATTGTAAAATTTTGAGTATGAAAAAAGAAAGTAAATGGAGCGATACCCAACCAAACAGTAAAATACAATGGCAGATCAATTCCTTGAGCATAAGTATAGCACATAAAAACCATTTGATTAATTGTAACAAGCATAACAGTTAATATCACAGACTTGAATAGCTACTCAATTTGTATTCTAAAATAAATACAACAGATGACATCAGGATGTTTTAGCCCTCTGTTTGCTTTACATTGTGGTCCACCCGAGTGGACCAGATTGATTATTTGGCCAGAAGATAAAATAGCATCCCCCACTTCCTGGAAAGCTTGAATATTACATATGTACCATGTTAGCATGTGTGCTTGCTTGTGGATCCATAGGGCCCCACAAGCATGTTGCCTTCGTCACAAAAATACAAGACAGAATATATTGTAGACAGAGGTTTGCTATTCCACACGCATGTAGTCCCCTGCTCATGTAGATGCCATTGTATGTTCCAATATGACAAATGCATGTGAGATCTGAGCTTACAATCAAATAGATTGCCACAAGGGAACCATAGTCTAGGAGACCAAACTATGTGATTGAATAAATCCTCCTTTATCTCATGCAGGTCTAGGGCTTCCTCTCCTTCCCCTTCCCCTTTTGGTCCAAAAATCCAGGCTTTCACTCAGTTTAGCTAAGGGCATGAAAAATGGCTAACTATATAACATGATTCAACACTACATAATAAATTTTTTTTTTTCAATCACGAAAACCAAAAACATCAAAGCAGGTCTAAATGATTTTAAATTAACCTCTATCTGTCATTCCGTCCCCTGTTTTGTATACCATGGCCCACATTAGATGATTCAAGACGTGTGGGCCATCTCATGGAGAGCTTGATCTTGTACACGTGCCATATTTGCAAGTGCAATGGCATGTCCACAAGCACAATTATAAACACAAGTGGGTTATTGAACCTCATGATAGCAAAATCAATTCAATAATTTACTTGTTTTAAATGCCATGGTGTGTTTTGATTATTTAAAAATTAGTTTTTAACATTCAGTTTAAGCCGTGAAAATGGTTATGTATATATCACATGATTCAATGCTAGAATTATTTTTTTTAATCACAAAAACCAATAAAATAATCATTTAAAAAAATTCCAATGAATCAAAAAAATTCATTTTTGTCTATCTATTTCAATTTTTAAATATGAATGAAATCCTATTAAACAATAGAAAAGCAGGAAAGAAACAAAATCCATCAAGACATTGGATAGGAATCCCCAATACAAAGAGAAGATAAGAAAATAAATCAAGGCAATGGATAAGAGTCACTAATAAAAGATATCTATGGACCCCTTTGCAAGAGAGTCAACAATATAATTAAACCAACTACTGGGAATATACACACGAAATTTCCAAGAAGCAAGATCACAACCTTAACTCATTCAAAATAGAGCTTGGCTTCGAGGAAAGAATGCACTTTCCAAAGGCCAAGAAAATCTTGACATCATTTGTAATAGCCAAGAATTCCCTCCTTCAATAACCACTTTCATCCTTAAACATATCTCTAATCCTGAAAGGCCCTACCAAAATAAATAAATCTGTCAGTATTAAGGAACCATCATATAACAATTTAAGAAATCATCGTCAGAACTGATTACCCACAAGCAAGTTACCACAACTTATGGTGTTGAATCTTGTCGACATAGTACATTCCAGCTGTGTATAATTGACACCAGTACTATGAAAATGGTAGGCATCACCATGAAGATTACCAGGCATTGGAATGCACACCTAGTGATCTGATCAGCCTGATTTTTGAGAAGGGAGGCCTATAGTTTTTCATAGTACTAATTTCCTACACAAATGGCATTTTGGCCATAAATATGTTATAGAACAAGAACTAGTCCCGTTATTGCTGGTAGGTGATCAATTCTCAATCATCTTACCCACAGTATTCAATAGGATGCGATGATCAAAACCGAAGTTTGTGTGTGTGTGTGTGTGTGTGTGTGTGTGTGTGTGTGTGTGTGTATCAGAGAACGCAACAAGCATTCAAACATGACTAAGAAACACATCAGCAAAAAGATCCGGTTAAAAATAAAGAAAAAAGGGTAGAAAATTTGATTATTAATCCAATGAAAGTCTAGCACTAAATGAGATTTGCTATCAAGGCTTGCCCAATCGGCTTGCCCATTCACCCCATGATGTGATGATCCAAACCATACATCTAGAAGGTCCCATAATATATGTCCGCCCCCATGAGATAAATCTAACTGATCTGATATCTTCAAGTTCGCATAACATGTAGACCATTGTTTCAAGTTGCTTTTAGATAAGTAAGACTTTCTATGTATGGACCATCTTCAGTTGGAACTTATGGATGAACAATTTGAATCATCACATGGTGGATCAGAAGGGGAGAGAGCCCTGTTAGGAAACCTAAAATTATCTAAACATAACGTTCCATTGCAAATATGAACTTCCAAAACTCAGTGTCCTCCACACACCAGTTGTGCCACTTTTGTAATAAAAAATTGGAAACTTTGCAAAGAAAATAACTATTGATTCACATTCAACATATGCTTGTCACCTACGTAATAAGCAGACTGGCATGATTTTTGGTTTAACCACCAGATGTCTTGCTCAGTCTCCCACAAGTGTTCCACAATGGCATGTTTGCTGCTAGGCCCTTTCATCTCATTTTCTCGAGTCCCACTCCCATTCCACAATGAAATGATGGTGTTTAAATGATTGGTTTGCCAAACACATACAGTTAACCATAAAAGGCAATCCAGGAACCCTACATTGCATCTACCAAAAATTTGAGATAGTCCATAAAAGGATGATTGGCCTGCCTGTTTGGATTGGTGGAATGCGAAAAATAAGTGTGCAAAAGTGCTGATGTGATGTTTTCCATCTGTAGCGTCAATAAAGTAACATGTGGGAAACTATTTTCTTTTCTACAGTTTTCCTTAAAAAAGAGCATTTTCCTTTTCTTCCAAAGACCTTGATTATCCACATTTCCACACTTTTTGAGAGGTAAATATCACTTTTTCATTAGTGATCATTCCACATTTCCCTTAGTGGGCATTTGGATCATAAGTTACTTAAGCAGATAAGTATGTTTGGTTAACAACATACTTATCAGCTTCTCCTCTCTTTCGTCTCTCCTGACGTATCTCTTCAGTAACTATGAAAAGTAGAAAAGCTAAAAAAACTAAATGAAGCGATTAAGTGATTTTAAGTAAAAAAGTTACTTATAACTAATCATAAACCAAACTTATCTGCAATAAGTTAATTAACTACTGTTGTAAGTAGAAAAAGTAACTTATTTGGTGGTATCCAAATGGGCCCGTAAAATCATGGAAAGTAACATAGGCAACCTTTTTAGGATTCTTTTCCATGGACTTCCTCATCCATTATTTTCCTTAGACGTCGAATTTTCCTGTCAATTCTACTCTTTGGACTCCATCAATTCAAACAGGCCTAAAATATTTTCAGATCAAAAATGTAACAAAAATACTATAAACTGCATGATTTTTCACATTTAAAATTTTATTTTTATCAGAGCTAGGGCTTAGTGACTTAATTTAGTTCCAACAATATTTTAAATGAATAATCTTAAAGTTAATTACCTTAGACTTGAACTGATCATTTACAGTGTAACTTCAACCATGCAAGCATTCAAGGTAGCATTAGCCTTAGATAATGATTATCATGAGCTCCTGACTTGTCTCCGGTGTTTGATGCCCATGTGTGGCTCCATCGCACTCCTGAAGAAGTACAATTAATTAAAATGATAATACATTTACTGAGAGTAAGTAAAGCATTTTTAGTAGACAGTGTCTTGACTAAAGGAAAGCACGTAAGATTGCCTTTTGATCAGTTGAAATGACTGAAGTGACCTCTATTTTTTTGGGAGTTTTACTGCAAAATTCTTGAGGAATCTATATTTTACCAAATAAAGCCTCTACGATTAAAAATTATGAGGTGATGCTTTTTGAGGGATGAAATCACAAAAATACTCTCATTTTTTCTTTAGTAAGTAGTGAAACTTGATACTTGTAGGGCCCACGTAGTATATGTATAACATCCAAACCATCCAACATATGCACCACACCATAGTGATAACATGACCAAAATATCAGGTCAATCATATTAGCTGATGGGCTACACTTAAATTGAGAATTTTGAATGGTGTACATTATTTTTTTATGGATTAGCCCACCTTATGGTTGGATTTTTCATATTTTTACTTAGTATAATAATAATATTAGTGTGCAGATGTTGGAGTGTTGGATGTGAGACACATACCACGTGGACCCCGCAACTTTTGATTCTCCACTTTGTTGTAAAGAAAAGCAAAGGTGAGCAATATTATAATTTCTCCTCTTAAAAAGCATTTCCCAATAATAAACATAAGCTTGATCCAAAGCTTTTGGGGCCTCTAAGAAGTTTTTAATTGTGGGTGCTTAAAGACCACTATTTCCTTGGTCCACCTGAGATTTGGACGTGACTTAATTTTTGAATCATGCCATAAAAAGATATGGCAAATATATCTATAGAGCACTGACCAATAGCCCTTGCTACCAACAGCTTTCAACAATAAACACCTCATAAACATGGTATTTACATTTAAGTAATTGAAATAAATCATTAAGGATGAACATTTTTGTCATTTAATGAAAAACATGACATAAGGCACCCCTTTGACAAATTGTTTAGTGAGGTAGTTTAATGCGAAGATAATTTTAGAAAGGTACTAAGATGTAAATAGAGTCTTAATGATGTAGTATTTTATAAAATTCCCAATCATATTATTAGGAAAGAGATTTCCAGTAAAAATCCGCAAATTATAAAGCAAAAATAAGTTTTGAGTGAGAAGTGGTGCTTACAATCTTAAATGGGGACAGTCTAGTAAATCTGGATATCTGGGATGCGTGATATGTAGTGCCAATCCTCGCCTTTCTCCTTCTCGCATCGCATCTCTAATTGGGGGCATCGTATGATTGTTAGACTTTGGAGATTTGTTAGGAGTTGCAACCCTGATGGCAAACACTCCAATTGAGGACATTCGTAAATTTCCAAATATCGAAGTGAGGAGAGGTTTCCTATCCACTCCGGCAGAGCCGTTAGACTTTGCCAATTCCAGATTTTTAGAATTTGGAGGTTTGTAAGGAATTGCAACCCTGATGGCAAACATGTCAATTTATCACAACCGTCAGTCTGCAAACTTCGAAGCGAGGACAGGTTTCCTATCCACTCCGGCGGAGTCATTCCACCGATTGATAGATAATCCAGTGTTGTGACATGTCGTACGCCTTCCGGCAAACATGTCAACTTCTGACAGCTCTTGATGGTGAGGTGTTGAAGGGAAGTAAGGTGTTGCATAACCTCTGGTAAATATGCCAGCTCCGGACAATTATTAATGTACAAGTATCGTAAGGCAGTGAGGTGTTGCATACCCTCTGGTAAATATGCCAGCTCCGGACATTCAGTGACGAGCAAGTATTGTAAGGCAGTGAGGTGTTGCAGTCCCCCCATCAAACTCGTTAAGCTTTGACACCCATCGATTGATAGATGTTGAAGAGAGCTCAAGCCTTGTAGTCTCAAGGACGTTAGACCATTGCACTCAATAATCGACAGCTGACGGAGAGAGGTGAGGTTTTGTAACTCCTCTGGCAAAGATACCAACATACTGCAGCCTGAAATATACAGAGTCTCTAGAGCAGCAAGGTTTCCAAGCTCCCTAGATACAGAATCTAGCTTTGGGCATTCCTCAATATATAGACTCGAGAGATGGGTTTGGTCTTCAAACAACCCATCTGGCAGCGACCTTAGCTCCTTGAAACCTTCAACCTTGAGGGAGGAAAGTGAGGATAGGTTTGCCACTAAACCTAACAACATCTCATTACCATCCTTCAATTCTAATTTTTTTAGAGATGGAAGGTATGGAAGCATTGTTAACTTTGGACATCCCGATACAGTTAATTTGACAATGTGAGGGAGTACTTCTCTTCCATTGAGTCCTGACCACTCCTGTAAATTAGGCATATCTATCAAGCTGAGTTCTTTCAGTGACTGAAATCCCTCTGTAACATCATCACCGCCAGAGAAATGGTTGTCAATAGATTTCAAAGCATACATTCCTTGTATCACAAGAACTTTAATGAATGGTGAGCGGCTGACCAGGGGGAGTCGTTCGCATCTTCTGCAATTAATCACTGAAACTTCAATCAGATTTGGAAGTGATGAAGAACACATCCAATGCGGAAATCTGACACCCATGTACTCTTCCACAGTCAACCTTTTGAGATTTGGATGTGGTCGGAGACCTTCAAGGGTTTGCTCGACATTTCCTTCCAACTGAAGATCAATATCCTGACCCCATGAAAAGTGTAACCTATGAAGGTTTGGCTTATCCTTCAAGTTTGCTTCCTGGGCATCTGCTGCACACATCACATTCTCGAGGTTTCGAATAGTCAATTCTCCTCCAAGGTTTAGACCTTTCAGCTCTCTTATACCACTTCCACTATCCTTACCAACTATGAATATTGGCAAGGTCTGAAGGAACTTTAATTGTCCTATATTAGCTGGCATATGTGTCAATTTATTATATCCACTCATTTCAAGATGTCTTAGGCTAGTCATTTTGCTCATGTCCCTAGGTAACTCTGCAAGATTACAACACCTGAAGATTCTTAAGGTTTGCAAATGGTAAAGGGTGCAAATGGATTCAGGAAGGGCTCGTATTTGAGTAATAGACATGTCGAGGTATCTTAAGTGCTTCAACCTGCTGATTGAAACCAACAACTCCATGGTGACATTCACATGGTTTAAATCTAGCACACGTAAGAACATAAAATGTACCAAAACATTATGAGAAATGCTGAAATACTGACTTCCAAGCACAAGCAGCGTTCGCAAATGTTTTGCTCTCCTTGAGGGCTCTGGGTCTGTTAGGACACTTATGTTATACCCACACTCCAACAACAAACGACGAGATATGTTAGGGATACTCATTGCATTCTTGACCTGCACAATCGAGCATTCATTTCCAGCAACAGAGCATGCAAGATCATGCACGAGGTCATGCATCTTGCACCTTACTATATTCCCATCTTCATTTTTCTCAACATCCTGAAAGAAGGACCGCCATAATAGATTATTGAAACACTCTCCACCGACGTCTTCCATTTGTTTTCTTCCGTTTGATGATTTAATAAAACCTTCTGCCATCCATAGTTGGATTAGCTTCTTCTTCACGATTATATGATCTTTCGGAAATATTGAGCAGTATGCAAAGCATTGCTTCAAATGTGGTGGAAGATGATAATAACTCAACCTCAAAGCAGTTAAAATGTGATTCTCTTCTTCAGGTAGATTCCAAATGTCACTTTCTTTGACAAACAACCACTCTCTTTCCTCTGTTTTGAAGTGCATCAAGCTTCCGAGTGCCTTCGCCGCCAAAGGGACGCCCCCACACTTCTTCACAATTTCCTTTCCAAGCATTATAAGGTTTGGATGTTCTTGTCTTCCATGCCCAAATGCCCGCTGCTTGAACAGAGACCAACAATCATCATCTGATAATCTTGGCAAATGGTACGGAGGGAGAGTGCCCATGATTATAGCAACTTTTTCAATACGGGTAGTTACTATGATTTTACTACCCCTTGCACCTCCTCTGAGGAATTGTTTCAATCGATCCCAGTTCATGGAATTTTCATCCCACACATCATCCAACACAAGTAAAAACTTCTTCTCCCTCAGCAATTCTCTTAGGCGATGCTGCAGCTGATCCATGCTTTGGAGATCACATTTGCTATGGGTTGCTGACTCTATGATATCTTTTGTTACCTTACTGACACTGAACTCATCCGACACACAAACCCACATTCTTAGTACAAAATGCGTTGCTATGCTCATGTCATTGTAAGCTAATTGAGAGAGTGTGGTCTTCCCAAGGCCCCCCATACCGACTATGGGGATGACTGTAACATCCTCTATGTAATCCTCATTAATCAGTAATTCCATTACCCTTCTTTTATCTTCTCCCCTTCCATAAACATCTGATTCAATTACAAATGAGTCAGTTGGTTCTCGGCCTCTAATATCCGACACCCGTTCTCCCCCTATCAAATGGAATTTAGACCTCTCCTCAGCAATTGCATCTAATCTCTGTTCTATCTCCTTTATCTTATCCACCATATTTGAACGGGATACCAGTGGGTTACATGACGAAAAGAAGTTGAATGCCTTCGTAATGCAATCACCAATCTCCACTTTTCTGCATTTAGCTTCCACTTCTGCTTCCGCTTCAATTGTGAACTCATCCAATATGTCTTCTGCATCATAAACCACATCTTTAAGCTTTCCCAGCCAATTCTGTAACGCCTTGCTCTTTACTGGCTGCTCCTCCGCATCTTCAAGCACTGCTTGTATCGTTGATAACCTGCTTCTTAGATTTTCCAGCTCCTTGTGAAAACCCCATAACAGTTCACACTTTTCTAGGATTGGCGATGCTAGTTTTTCAATAACTAGTTGAAGAAAGCCGGATACAACTGCTTCTGCCATTCCTTGTTCCTAACAGGGAAATCACAAGAAAAAAAAATTAGAGATGT
Organism: Magnolia sinica; assembly: GCF_029962835.1. Taxonomy (NCBI): domain Eukaryota; kingdom Viridiplantae; phylum Streptophyta; class Magnoliopsida; order Magnoliales; family Magnoliaceae; genus Magnolia; species Magnolia sinica. The sequence continues at coordinate 8,314,668 of NC_080587.1, read as the reverse complement.
TCAAAATAAGGGAAAGAGAAGGATTTCAAGATCACATACAAAATTATCCACCTCTATCATTGCCTATATATGTTCCATCTATCATATCCTCTTCTATTATTGCCTGTTCATATTCCATCTATCTTAGATTCTTCACTATATAATGAGCCAATGAGAGCCCAACACGTGAGTTGATATAATTGGCTGTCTCCATCTATGCAGATGATTCTAATTTTTATGGAAACTGCTGGTGATTTTCTCGAGTATTGATTTGACAGGATTACCTTGACAAAATCTTATTCTGCATGTTTTTTATTACTAATATCACAAGGGCTTGTTTGGATTAATGAGAGGAAAGAAAACAATCCTGTGAAACTAACTTCTAGTTGTTTTTTTTTTTTTTTTTTTTTTTTTGCAATTTATGTGAAACATCTTTTGCCATTTTCTATCTTTATTGAAAACTATTTTTAATGTATTCTCACACATCCACTCATTTGAAGGGAGGCCATTTTCCCACTATGGAAGGTAAATGGAGTTAAACTCAAATGTGGCACCATCTATCTCCATTGTGCCCCACACCTGCCACTGTGCCACATGTTCTACCATTCTATCTTTTCTTGTAACCCACATGTGCAAAGCATCCTACATGTGCCAACGTGCACAAGTTCTCAAAGGGCCCACATGTGTCAAATGTGCAAATGTATGTCTTGTGCCACATGTGCCACCACACAACCTCAAGCACCTCACATGTGCCACATGTGCTATATTTCAGCTTCAACGCTTGCATATGCCACATTTCCACGTGTATTATCCATATTCAAGTATCCCACATGCACTAATCATTGCTATGATTTAGCTCCAAGCACCCATATATGCCACAATGTTGCATATCTAGGGGGCATTTGGATGGTAAGTAACTTTAGATAAGCAACTTATTTTAGTTTCTACTTATTCAGTAGATAAGTACGCTTGGTAAACGGCATACTTATTAGCCAAAAATTAGAAAATCATGTTTGGCTTCGAACATCATAAGTAATTATCCCTCAAATCTATTTGGTCCCCGCACATCCACCGTCCATCATGTGGGGCCAACCTTTGACATAGACCGTTCATTGTGTGGGTCCCACCTTTGATGTGGCCCATTCATCATTAGGGGATGACCTTTAAGGGCAGTTGGATTATAAGTTACTTAAGATAAGCTACTTAATCCTCAAGTAGCTTAACTTGGTTTCTACTTATTAAGATGAAGTGATTAAGTAACATTAAGTAAAAATGTTACATATAATTGATCATAAACCAAACGTACTTATCTATTGTTGTAAGTAGAAAAGGTAGCTTATTTGGTGGTATCCAAATGGGCCTTAATGTGCACCATTCATTATAGGGCCCACCTTTGATATTTGTCATCCATCATGTGGGGCCCACCTTCAATATCCACTGCCCATCATGTGGAACCCACCTTTGATGTGGACCATCAATCATGTGAGCCCCACCTCTGATGTGGGTTGTCCATCATGCGGGGTCCACCTTGGATATGAGCCACTCATTATTAGGGCTGAGCTTTGATGTGGATCATCCATCATGTGAGACCCACCATTATTAATTAGCCATCATGTGGAGCCCACCTTTGATGTGGACTACCTATCATGTGGGCCCCACCTTCAATGTGGGTTGCCAATCATGCAGGGCTCGCCTTGGATATTGGCCATTCATCATTAGGGGCCGACCTTTGTCCATCATGTGGGGCTAGCTTGAATGTCCACTGCACATCATGTGGATCCTACCTTTGATGTGGACCATCCATTATGTAAGTTCCACCTTTGAAGTGAGTTGTCTATCACGGCAACCCACTTTGGATGTGGGTTATTTATCATAATGGGCCGACCTTTGATGTGGACCATCCATTAGGTGGGCCTACATCAATATGGGGTCATCTAAATGTGGGGCCCACTTGTTTACAACCACCCTGACACGTCCACACATAGAGGTGTGCACGAGTCAAACTGAGTCGAGCTTGGCACAGCACGACTCGGTCAAGCTGAGCCTAGCTCGAACTCGACTCTGCTCGGTCCTCAAGCCTAACTGGCTAGCTTGGCTTGGTTCGATTAGCAGCTCGGGCCAGTTCAGGCCGAGTTTCAGCTAAGATCGAGCCTTTACAACATTTTCTTAAACACATGGAGTGCACCTTCAAATTCTCACGGAATGTAAAGCAGCAGCATCGATTTACAGGTATTTCATCAAACACTCTGTAGGCAACATAAAAATCAAGATACAAGGGTATTTGTTTCATATCCATACCTTCCTTGCCACGAGCTGACACTTCGTTGAGTCATTTCATCAAACACTTGCTGAGTAACATCAATATCAAAATAACAAAGTCACCGAACTAGTTTGATCTGAGTTCGATTCGAGTTGGGTTTCGATCCGAGTCTAGTCAAGCTCGGGCAAGCTCAAAATTTTAAGCTCAAAAAATTAGCTTGACTTCGCTCAAACTCAGTTTCGAACCTAGTTGAATCAAGCTTTTTTAAGTCGAGTCGAGCAAGTTAACCGAGCTAACTCGGTTCGTGTACAGCTCTATCCACACATACCAATAAGATGCTACCATATGTCAATGCTTCTTATTAAATGATGGACGAAATTCTAGTTGCATACCAAGGATATCTTTTGCCCCATATCCTTTAGTGGCACGTCACCTGCCAAAAGCAGAATGATGCACAATTGTATGCCAGTTTGTAGATAAAACACTGTGACGAATGACATGTAGCCATTATACAAGTGGCATGTGTGATCGAAGCAGCGTGCGCAACAATTCTATAAAGACCTACCAAGATAGCGGTAATATCTTAAATTGGATATGCTCGGCAAGGCTATCTTACATAATCTTGCAAAAAATGAGAGATCCTCCTATAGACGATTGGTGCTCTCGTGACGATTAAGAAAGTTCAAGAAATGGTTTATTTTCAAAGAAATCAAAGACACCGTAAGGAATCCGGATATAATGAGATTGATCCCATAATGTCTGGGATCTCTATAGTCATGCTGGTAAGGAGATCTAAAAACAATTTTGTATTGTAACCCTGGAGACCTCATTCGCAAGTCTGGGATGATTAGGGAACAACTATGCATTGTGATCACCAAGGATCTTGGATCGACAAGAAAATCCAGTGAGGGTTTGCTTCCTCCCGAGCTATATAAGGAGCACATGATGAAGAACTCAGGACCCCATGCCAAACATATTCTCTCATACATAGAGTAATGTTACTTATCTTAGTTGAGATTCCTCCACTTCTATCCAACTACACTATAGAACGTCTAATGTTTACGTTAGCTTAGATCGTTACTATGTAGTGGCTTCACTATAGTACAGTTAGGAGTATTATAAATATTCACGACCTCCTATCATTGGATTCCCAATCAACCGACTCCTTATTTGGAAGATTAAACCATCGGTTATATCCTGTTGACTATTTAACTCGATTTTTTATTCACATAGGCGATCACAGGTATTTATCTTTTGTTTCTCTGATTTTATTGTTCATTTGATGATTGTACTATGCTTCACATATAGATTAATAAATCAACATTGTTAGCCTTTAGTTTTAATCTTTTCTATCCGTCATTGTTTTATTAAAAAATACAAACCCTACTATCACCATTCAGAGAAAAGTCCTCAGTGCAAGTCAAAAAGAATCCATTCACCCCTACCCTTTTAAATTGCCTAATTGCTATAGCAATTGGTGGATGAGAAGGTGCCTAATTCCACAAATTCATGAAATTTAATTGGTATGTCCTAGCGTTGGGGTCACTAGTGTTCAATCAAACTCAAGTCGAGTATGACTCTAGCATACCTGCACTAACCTAACCACACACGTTTAATCGAATACGGGCCTTTGTTAACATATGTGGCCTCATATTTGATTGAATTATGAGAAATATATTTTTTGACATGCTTGATGGGACATGGTATACTATCTTTAGTATTCCTCAATAGAGCAAGATGCCTCCTAAATCAAAAAAGGATAGTTCTATCCTTTACACTATAGAATAGCCATAAGACAAAGGACATTGCATTGAACCCGTCGACGTGGACTCATGATTCTCTTTTCAACTAGTCTTCAGAGATGTTGCCATATGCTTCCTTTAGATGCAAGGACACATAAGGTAGATCGCAAAGGGCAATTAGATAAAAGTAGAGATATTCAAAAGGGCGGTCGAAAGTTTCTTTGAGTGGCTTTTGACATCATGAATATTTAGCCTGCTCCTAATCTCCCTTTGGATTTGAAAGTAGAACAACAGACCAAGCTCCCTACAAGGGTCAGCTAGACCGAACTCCAAGGTCGTCCTATACCATGACCATCGGTGGCGAGGAGAAACGACCAAAATGGCTAACCTTACAGCCAATCGAAATTCGTTGCCCAAAACCTATGTATACCTAAGGGGTAACTCCAAGTATGCATTGATAATCTCGGGGGAGAAGCTAGCCACTTGGCCGACGCTGCACAATTACTACCTGATGGCCAAGAACCTAGGGGAGCAACCTCTAATCACACTGACCATTTAGCAAGGCTACTAGAGGGTTGATATACCGGGGAGCAACCTCTAATCACACCAACCATTTAACAAGGCTACTAGAGGGTTGAGATACCCGGGAGCAACATCTGATCCCACCACCTCCTCGACCATTGATCAAGTGATACAAAGGTCATACCTTGCGTTGCTGCAACGACTGCTCAGCCAAGACGATGACATAGGATTTATTTAGGAGTACAACATCCAGCTGAACAGTTGGTGAATTGCCTGATTAGTGTACAGGAAATCCTATCCTAACTAGGTATATTAATACTTTGAGTTACCTACTGGATTTAGGTTCCCTGAGTTTATCCTATTCTTCAAAAAGGTTGAGACTTCCACGTTTTAGCATATCGGTTGCTTCACCATGCAATGTGGTCAAGTATTGCATTATGATTTCTTGACATTGAGGTTGTTTGGGAATTCCTTGATGGGAGCAGCCTTTACATGGTACATAAACCTCCTGATCAATTCAATCCAAACTTGGCTTGATATGGAGGAGAGGTTTCATATGCAATTCCCCTGAATCGAGCCAGAGGTTTTAATGGTCATTTGTCTAAACTTTGCCAATTGCCTGTAGAAATGGCCGAGCAATTCATCAGTTGTTTCAAAAGTGCTAAAAATTAGTACTTGGTGATCCTTCACGAAGATGAGTTCACCAGACTCACCTTAAAAGACATGAACTTTGAGCTTCGCAAGAAGTTTAAGGGCATACATTTTGGTGACTTGTTTGAGTTGTCAATTAGAACCACCTAATACTAGTGGATTTTCTAAGAGGAGAAACACTGTATGAATGCATCATGGGGCATGTTTTATCATGAATTGAATTATGAACTAGACATGACGGAAATAACCCCCACACAACTGTGCAAAGACCATGAAGTTGACTGAGAAGCTGCTATGGCGGAGGTAATTGGCAAATGCCCCTACGAGCGTCCGACCTTGTAATGCTCCGATATTAAAACCTCTACCGGTGTTAACCCCTAAAAAGGTGCCCCCAAGTCCTCAAGGCAGTACTCCTTCGACATCTTTAATGCCGAGGAGATCTTTGACCTCCAATTGGAAGTCAAATTTATTAAACTCCCGGATTACCTAAAGGTCCCATTAGCTGAGGAATTGAAAATGGATGTGTATTGCAAGTGACACAGTACTAAATCTCGTTCTACTTAGAATCGTGTCGTTTTCAAGAACACCATACTGGAGAACATTGACAAAAGCCTTCTTAAGTTTTACAGAATAGGGGCAATGGGGATTGATCGTGATTCCTTTTTTGAAATGACTGGTGCAAATATTATTCAATCCAATATAGCAATAATCGATTGTCCGGGAAAAAAACAAGAAGCAACGGTGCAGCATCCTATGCAACAACCTTCCCGAATGACAAATCAGCAACCAACCGTTCCATTACAGATGTCACAACCGTCATGGCAATGGGAAATGCAACAACGAAGTCTCCCTTAGCCATGAACAACAAGTCATCCGCAGAAGCCACCATTTGCCGGCTGGGGTAACTTTAAGGATAAAGGAAAGGCTTCGAGGATAACTCCTGTACTAGGAGGGTCAAGTGTTACTAAGCCTTCCATGAAAGCTACTGAGCATGTCCTTAGAATTTCTAACATTACTGTGATTACTATTGCACATTTTTGCTTATAGGTGCGGTCCACCGAATGGACAGACTGGATCGCCCGCAAGCATGTCGAGTACTAGAACAGGGGAATTTTAACATGTCTGATGAATGCATTGCATTAAGTTTTTAAACACACGGGTATAAATGGAACAAATGGTCTGTTTGGGCAAAGGATCATCTGGCACAATTAGGATCAATTCAGGTAGGCCCCATAACTCAAAATCTATCCAGGCTGAGCAGCTAATGACCTTGCAAGCGATGAACAACATCCCTGTTTGATTCAAAGAAATACTTTTCGGAAGACCCATCAGATCTGTCACCCTTACATAGATTTTTAATCTTATGGGCCCAATTGGAAGATTTTACTCAAGGATTGATTGACAATTTTTGAATTGTTGAGATGGAAAATTTCAACTGTCCTTGTTCAGAAAGCATTGTCCATGAATGGGTAGCTCGAATTCTTCAACCAATTTGATTTTGGGACTGTGATTTAAGTGTTCTAAAGTTTAGGCGTTTAAATTTTTAGGCATGGTAATTTGGTGATTTCAACCAAAAGTAGGATCCATGTCGTCCACCAGTTTTACTAAATAATTTTAAGGAGTGAGCCAAAAATGAAATAGATAAGTGGATCATATGGTTAGAAACAGCGGGTATTGTACACCCACTATTTAAACAATGTCCCCCACCATTGAAATAGTTAGGGCCCATCATGATGTTTGAGAGAAATCCACACCGTTCACTAGTTTTTTCAGATCAATTTAGGGTATGAGCCTAAAGATAAGGTAGATATAAAAATTGAGTGGGCCAGACCATGGTAAATAGTGGCTATTAAATGCCCACCGTTGAAACAACACCAGCATACCCCATCGAAACAGTTATGGGACCCACCATGATGTTTTTGAAAGATCCTTCCCGTCCACTAGTTTTGCCATATGGTTTTAGGGGGTGGGCACAAAAATGAGGCAGATCCAAAACTCAAGTGGGAACGTAGCTTGAATAGAGAGTATTGAATGTTGACTGTTGAAACAAATTGTGATTTTCGCTGAAATAGTCATGTGGCCCACCATGTTATTTTCAAGAAATCACCCCATCCACCATTTTCATCAGTTTATTTTAAGGGGTGAGACCAAATATGAGTCAGATCCAACACTTAACTGTGCCTGATGACTTACAATAGTGGTATTAAATGCACATTGTTGTTTGTCATTGAAACTGTGTGGCCCACTGTGATATTTTTCAGAAATGCAACCCATCCACCAGTTTTTCTGGTTCATTTTCTAGTTGATAGGCCCAAATATGATGAAGATTCAAAACTCAAGAGTGTCATATGGATTCAAATAGTGATATTGAACACCCATCTTAGAAACAATAGAGGAGTATTAAAAACTCAGTAGCCCACGGTGATGTTTCTGAGAAATCCAACCCATCCACCATTTTTGCCAACTCATTTTTTTGGGGATGGATCCAAACAAATCCAACACTCAAGTGGGCCGCATGACTTGAATAAATGCTATTAAACTCCTACTATTGAAACACTGCTAGCCCACTATGATGTTTTTGAAAAATCCACCCAATCCACCATTTTGTTATATCATTTTAATGGGCAAGCCTAAATATGAGGTAGATCAACTATAATGTCTTGAAAAAATTCGTACAAAAACCCAAGTACCACCTCAGGCAAAAATCACTAAGGACCAAATCCTTCAGAAATTAGACGAGAATTAACTAAGTGCTAAACTAGATTACCTGTGAAATTGACACTAATCACTTTAAATGCGATTTGTAAGACTCAAAATGAGTAGAACCGTTAACGCTACATTACATAGAAACATAGGATCAATCTCTAAACCCAGTTGCTCTTGGGAGCGCACTGAAACTCCGTATCGGACCTGGACCGCGCGTCGAAAGTCCGATTACCTCAAAACTATATAGTTGTGACCGCTTTGTTGGACTTGACTACCACCTCGAAAATCAAGTCCAGATAGTATCCCGAAATGCACAACTTGAGCCCGGAGCGAAGTGTGTGAGAAACGCGAATTCTGTTAGAAAATGAACTGAAACTTAAGTGAATTGAGTCGTTCGCTTGCAGGCCAATTCTAAGGTTTCATACCGTCAGAATCTAATCCAAATACATCCTCAGATTAGGGAAAATTTCATACACATGACAGTGTACTTATGACCCTTATTGAGTGGCGATGACCGTTGAACTAAAACTGGTCCGCCATGGTCGATCTATAAATCCGATTAAACTAAAAACTTAGCCTGACATAGATCCATTGTTAGAGAACTTTTTCCAAACTGTACGCAGAAAATGGGCCTCTAAATGTGCTCCGTTGGATCGAAGTAGCCACTATTTGGCTATAACCTAAGTATACCATGGCCCTAGGGCCATTCCTATCAGTTCTGGGTCTATATAAGGGCCTTAAACCCTCTCTCTCTCTCATGCCATACGAATTTCCAACCCTAGGAGAGAGAAGAGAGCAAAGAGTGAAGGAAAGAGAGAGAAAGTGTGTGAGAAAGTGCGAGATCGTTCCTGGGATTTATCTCTGCCACTCCACGTGCTTAACCACCATTACCGTATCACTATTCCAGCGATTCTGATTCTATTCTTGGGTAAGAAATTCTAACCCTAATCTGTTTTAGGGATTCAAGTAGAGAAAAAGGTAAAACAACTAACCTATTTCATACTATAGGTTGTCCTTGTGCCGTAGACGACGAGTTAGTGTTCGAACTGAGTTCGTTACGAGTCTACCGGCGTAAGGTGCAGACTATAAACGTTTAGGTTATGGTTTTCAAGGCTTTCAATGTTCGCAATGATTTATGTCTGACTTGATTGCTATCAAGTATGCCTAGATACAATGTTTCCCATATATTTCACATATATGTAAACTATATTTATTTGAAATGGATTCTATGTGTTTGTTGAAATGTCTTAATGGATATGGAATTATGATTTGTGCTTGTTGTGATGAATGTTTGGGAACACATGATGGTTGTACGTGTGGCAACTCCTATGTGGAAGGATTTGCTATAATATGTGTTTTAACTAACTTATTACATGTTTGTAATATGTGTTGTCTAAGTGTTTGATAAAATGCCTGAATGAGATATGCTCTATGTGATATATTTAATAAGGGTGTGAAGATAGGGTTCTCAACTCCCTCATTTATAGTTACAGTTTCCTTTATGTAATCTATATTGCTACTAGGTGATTTATGTATGGAATGCCTATGTATGATAACATGTGTACTACGTGTTTGTTGAAATGCTTAAACGAGATGGATACGGAAATTGGTTGTCACATGCTGTCTTTGACTATCACATGTGAATGCCATTGCTTGAAGTGTGATTGGGGCTACGATGTAGTCCAGGCAATCGGTAATGGTTCACTGTCGGTGGCCAAGTTGTTTTAGCCACGACGAATACATCCGATGAATCCAAGTCGTACGGTGATTACCGACAGTAGTTAGGCCACGAGGGGTGCGTATGCGCTCCATGTCGACTAATTCAACGTACGTTCGTACTAGTCGAGCTTGTCAAGTAACCTGATTTGTCCAATATATGTTCGCCATGTATGGACGCTACTGTTTAAATTTAAGGTACCAAACTCACCAGTGAAAAGCCTGTTTAACCTTAGTACCTCGATCCGCTAAGACTCATGAGTCGGACATAGTGGTATGGGACACCGTGGTTGAGCTGTCGGCCTACGTTGGGGCGACGAGCCTCCCCGTAGTGACCAGTGAGCAAACCAACTCGTGAGCCGAATACGATGATATGAGACACTGTATTCAAGCGTCGGCCTATGATCAGGTGACAAGCCCATAGTGACCTCGAGTATACACTAGGACTACGTTAAGGTGACGAGCCTTTCCATAGTAACCTCGAGTATAAACTAGGCCTGCGTTGATGGTGACAAGCCTCTCCGTAGTGACCTAGAACTGCTATCGTATGTGATTAACTAGGATTGACGACCCTAGATGGATCATTGTTTGGGAAATGATATAAGGGAGGTACCTTAGCTTACCAATCATGCTGTATGAATATGCCTAATTATGAACTTGGCTAATCACGCACATACACTGTATTGCATGTGCCTTTGGCGTTGGTGTTGAGCACAGTGGGAATGTTGCATACCGCGATCGTGAGATGATGTCACAAAGGGAGTGCAGACGAGGGCATATATCATTATCACATATCATCCTTGCATTAACAAAAGTACTTAGGACATGAGTGTTATATTGCTTTATCATTACTGGTTGACTGAATTGATAACATGTTAACCTTTGCTTTATAGCTCCACTGAATTAGCTACTCATTCCCACCGTAGTTGCTGATGATGACGATGCTTACGTAGCGGAGCCGGACTTTTATGATGATGAGGAGGAGTTCTCCTATATGCAGCTATGGGGCGGGTCTATGTAGCCCATGTTCTGATCGACGGGGATCACTAGGATGCTGACTAGATAACATTACACATTTTGTATATTTTGGAATCTTACGTGTAATAAATTGACCTGGTAACATGATCATACTTAGGAGACCTAAAATCACTTATATACTTTATATACTTATCACAGTCTTCCGCTTGCGTAATTCAATTGCCTCTGGAGTATGATATGCTGTTTTGGTATAATCTCACTCATGTTTAATGCACTAATATGGACAACATTAAATCATCATTATCTATGTTGCATAAGTGATGTGTTGGAACTTGGGTGTTGGGCTCCTGCTCGACTCCCGATTTTCAGGGCGTTACATCGACACTCAAGTGGACACATGTGATTTGCAATAGCAGGATTGAACGCCCACTATTTCCATCATGATGTTTTTCAAAAATCCATCCCATTCACCATTTTTTCTAGCTCATTCTAGTTGGTGGGCCTAAATATGATGAACATCCAAAACTCAAGTGATCAAGGAGCTCCAAAAACTCGTGTGGCCCACTATGATATTTTTCAGAAATCCACCCCGTTCACTATTTTTGTTAGCTCATTTTAGGAGGTGGGTACAAATAAGAGATAAATTCAACATTGAAGTGGACCACACGACCTGAAACAATGGTCTTAAACTCCCATTGTTGACACAATACCAGCCCATATTAAAACATTTGTGGCCCACTATATTTGCCAATTCATTTTAGGGTGTAGGCCTAATTATGAGGCAAATCCAACACTCAAGTGAGTCACAATAGAGCTATGAAGACTCAATTAGTTATCGCGAAAGTCTCTTAGTGGCTGACCACCAGCAGGAATGAAGATATCAAAAGGAGGTATGTGCAGCTACATCCAACGTAGCAGTCTGTGGTCTTATGGCAGAAACCCCCTGTCGGTTGGGTGAAAGTTAATGTTGACGGGTCCTCTAGGGGAAATCTGGGCTTGGCTAGGGGTGGCGGTGTATGTAGAAATGAGAAGGGTGAATTCATATTTGGTTTCTCTTCTGGTTATGGTGTGATGTCGAATATAGGAGCTGAGGTTCGAGCGGCTCATGATGGGCTTCTTCAGTGTTTGGAAAAAGGTTTTTCCAAAATTGTGGTGGAGTTAGATTCAAATTTGGTGATTAAGGTCTTTAATGAGGAAGCAAACATTGGTTGGCAATGGAATGGATGGAGAGCCATATCCAATAGACTTCGGGATCTCGCCTCGGTGGAGTTCAGACACGTGTTCAGGGAGGGAAACGCGTCAGATGATGCGCTCGTGCATGAAGGAAGTGTGTCCCAAGCTCGTTTCTTTACTTCCAGCAGGGCGGATTTCCCTCAGTAGGTGAGAGGTCTACTCTTCCTGGACAAGGTTGGCCTTGGATCGATGAGAGAGAGGGAGAATTAAGGCCTTGAGTCTCTTTAATTTGGTGTTCCTTTTTGGTTTTGCCTCTTTCAGCCTGAATGTCTCGGCTTTTTTACGATAGGTCTTCTGTAGGTCCTTTTTTCCTACGAAGACCTGAAAAATCTGTAATTTTTGTCCAGAAATGAAATATACCACTCTCGTTTTTTTTGAAAAAAAAAAAAGAAAAAAAAAGTGAGTCACACTACTTGAAATAGTGGTATTGAACGCCCATGATTGAAATAGTCATGAGGCCAACGGTGATCTTTTTGGAAGATCCACCCGGTCCACCACTTTCTCCATATGATTTTAGGGGGTGAGAATGATCTTATGGCTGGTTTGGATGACACATAAATAGCATGATGAGCCCGGGAAAGAATATTTCCACGGTGGTCATTCAATCTCGAATATTTTCTTTAATGTAGCTCACTTAAGTTTTGGATCAACTTCATTTTTTGGGCCTAGTAACATGAGTTGAAAAAATAGATCGGAAACGTGGATTTCTGAACATGCATCATGGTGAGCCCTACCTACATCATGGGTCAAGCAGTTTGGATGGCATATAAACATAATAATGGACCCAATAAGCTTTCAGCCGTAGGCATTTCCCTCCCTACTATTTCCACCTTGGTGAGCCCTAACTACAGGGTTCAAGTGTTTTGGATATGGCTTATAAACATAATAATGGACCCAAGAAGGTATCAACGGTAGGTATTGCATGCCTTCTCCATTGTTTCATGCTGTGTGGCCAACTTCAAATTTGGATTTGCCTTATTTTTTCCCAATCTCTAGTACGAGCCGGCAAAATGGATGGATGAGGCTCGTAAACAACATGGTGAGCCTAGGTAGGTTTCGGCAGTGGGTGTCATTATCTCCGCTGTTTCAATTGTTGTGATACACTTAGCTTTGGATCAGCCTCATTTTTGGGCTCATGCTTCAAAATAAGTTGGCAAAACAGTTGGATTGTATTGATAATATACTTACCTCACTCAGGCCTTTAGAGTCGTGGCACAGTAATATGTAGAGATTCGTTATCATTTATGTATGCAAGGAGTGGAGATTGAGTGGCTACCCCTTATAATACTTAGCTCCACAGTGATGTCTCTGACAATTCTACCCATTCCACCAGTTTCACCAAATCATTTTAGGGTGTGGGCTAAAAACTGAGGTAGATCTGAAGTGTGCCACATGGCAGGAAACAGTGTGTATTGAACCACAAACGTTATTCATGGGCCCACCATGATGTATTGGGTTAACCACTCTGTCAGTTTCAGGGGATGGGGCCAGTTTCAGGTGGGCACAAAAGGCAGCTGTCAATTGGAAAAATCCCTAAAATTTAGTATAGTAGGCCTGTTGGCCCATTTTCTGTTTGTAGCTTGTCCTCATGCTTGAGTGTCTATTGTTTGAACAGGCCATGTGGCTTTGTGGGTGGATCATCGGATCTGTTGCCCTAGGGCAACTGTCTAAATATGGCATCGGATGAAACTCTCCGTCCAAGCAACAAGCTTCGAACAAACGGGTAACGATAAAAATTAACCTAATGTCCACATTCAACTGAGAATATCATATAGGATTCTATGTCAGTGGGTGTAGTTTTTTTTTTTTTTAGGTGGGAGGGGAACCAAGTGGGGTCCATCCATGAATGGACTAAGCAACAAGCGGCAGGCAATCAATGCAGCCAAGATGGTTCTACTTCAATTTGCATCTCCATTTCCCTCTTCTGTGAATGGATTAGATTTCATGTGTTTGTGTCCTGCTAGCACATGGGTGTTGTGTACGTAAGCTGCCTTGTTCTTGCATCTAGCATGACGAACGCTTTTAAAAGAACTAATTAAGTTACTGTGTAGGGTTACCCATCAAGATCAATATATAGTTGTATAAGTATTAGCTAAGGACATGTTAGATGTACAATTCATATATATTGAAATAATTTAAGATTGAACAAAGAATAAATGAATGATCACAATCATTTTCCCATATAATTCATATCAATTGAGCAAAGAGTGATATCAATTAAAATGAATTATCACAATCATTTTTCTATCTGTGGCGCTCAATAAGGAGGGATTAGAGAAATATGTAGCCATCAGGTACAAGGACGCTAGATAAGAGTCAGACCATCACGGTGCATGTAATCTAAACCATCCACAAGGATGGTCCACCATAAAAAAATTGGACAGCTTAGAGATCAGGCTAATCTAATCATTAAGTGGGCGACAACATAAGCCTCCAAATTTGCAGGTTGGCGCAGTTGATGGTTGGATTGGCATGATTTTCAGAGCATCTCATTTTCTTGGTGGGGTGAGCCGGTGTTGGATCTTTCGGGTATAAACACAATGGAAACCTTGTACTTTTAAGGATCCAATTCCTATGAACATTTCATGTGCAATAAGTCAGATTTCTAATAATGGTCTAAACATGGATGGTTAAGATATTACCTTGAAGTGATCACGATCACGTGGATAGATTTCTACAATGAAGAGTTTGATACCTTCTAAATCAAGAGGTCTCTCCCTTATCTATTGTAGGTGGAGGGAGCTGAGAGAGTGGTAGAGGAAGAGGGTGACGTAAGCTGTCCAAACCAGTGGACCACACTGCACTTGTGATGATGGAGTAGAAGAAGAAGGAAGAAGAAGATGAAAGGAAGAAGGAAATCTCTCTCTCTCTCTCTCTCTCTAGACACAAGTGGAAATCCCTGTGAGAATTGAAAATGTAATAATAACGTGGAATGGAAAATAATGAAAGTGTGGCCTATATTTCCATCAAGTGGGAGAAAAAAGAATCTTACGAGAAGGATAAGGAAAAAAAACAAAAAAAAAAAGAAGAAGAAGAAAGAAGAAAAGAAAGCACACTCCAAAACTTCGCTTTCATAACATCAATGTGGTGGGATACATTCACAATGCAGGATACCTTCCTTCACAATGTCCTCATGTTTCTACCGGGAAAGGCATGGGCCCAGCCAGGGATGGGCCACAATCAAAAGGCTCAATAATCAAATAATCCTAACAATCCATTTTACAGCCTTTCTTCAAAATAAATGGGTAATTATCATATTCCTTTTCGATGTCCATGCTAACACCCCAAAAAAACATAAAATAAAATAAAATAAAAAATTATATGCTCAAAGTAGGGAAAAAGGGTCGGGGATTAGGTGTTACCCACGTAACAGCTTAGTGGGTGTTACCCTCCCCGTAGGGCCCACCTTGATGATATGTTCTATATCCACTTTGTCCATTCATTTTTCCAGCACATTTGAGGTTGACTTCCCAAAACTTAAGCACATCCAAATCTCAGATGGACCACACCACAAGAAACAATGATGATTGAACATTCACCATTAAAAACTTCCCAAGGCCCGCTTAAGTAGATCCATAATGTTTATTTGTCATCCAACCTATTGGTAAGGTCAACCACAACTGGATGAAAGGAAATTACAAAGATTAACTTGATCCAAAACTTTAGTGGCCTACAAAAGGATTTCAATGGTTATTAACCACTTCTTCCAATAATATGGTCCACACGAAGATTTGGATCTGCTTAAGTTCGAGGAAAACGTCCTTAAATGATCCGAAAATAATAATAATAATAATAATAATAATAAGCATGTATATGAAACAAATTCAGGAAGGTGGGCCCTATACAGTAAGGGTAACACCCACTATGCTATTACCCGGTAACAGCTAATCCGCTCTTGGGAAAGAGAAGGATAACATACAAGTAGGATCGCATATAAGATTCTCCTCCTATGTGATTGCCTACATATGTTCCATTTTAGGCACCCGAAATGGATTCTTTACGGTATAGTAATTTAAACTGATCCATACAACCATCAATACGGTGGGGTCCATGCAGTTGGGAGATGAAAATATCTTTTTAGCTGGAAGGCACCACAACTCTTGACTCGTGGCATTTATGACATGTTATGAGGACTGCTACGCATTTTTTGTTGATCGGTGTGGTCCACGAGATGGATGGACTAGATCACCACATGCATGTTGAGTACAGAGACATATTGAAAGTTAGTTACAAATTTTCAGAGAGACATATAGCATAAATCATAATGTTATGAACAGTTGTAGATTGACAGTATAGTATATATAATGGTCTACCAATTGGGATCTATCTATCCAACCCATCCGTTGGATGTAACTACACACTTTTAAGGTTAGTTGGGTAACCATTAAAGTTCTGTTTGGATAGGCTATTTTGGATGCCTTTCTAAATAGGCTAATCTGCTACAACCATTACTAATTGAAGATTGATAGACAACCACATACTATGCCTGTACACATTCGGCATACTAACAGCTGTAGATTGATAGTGTCACTTAAAAGACGCATGATGGTAGATGTGGATGCTTAAGATGCACCTGATACTTAGATTAGCTTTTACGAAGTTGATTTTTCCATTTTTCAATGAAGTGGAAAGGAAAATAATGAAACCGGGCCCATATGTAATTACTTTCAGTGTAAGTGGAATTGAGAAAAGAAGAGGACACAGAAAGCCCGTGGAAAGCATCAAGAGGCTGCCAATTCTATTGCTTTTGTGGAAACATCAATGCAGTGGGCCACCTTCGTTGAAAATGCAGGATACTTTTAACTGCTCATATTTCAATGAGAAGAGAGCTCTCTTTCCAGGATACCTCATATTTCATCAATCATATGGTGCTCATGATTGCAACTACTCACTTGATGTGGGCCAGCTGGTTTGGTTTTTGTGTCACGGGTTTGGTGAAGGGACGCTATTTGAGGTACCACTATAGACATGTCTGCTTCATCTCATGTACCCTGTCAGGATGGGCTACAGCCCAAAAGCCTCGATAATCAAATAATCCTGATAATCCGATCTGCAGCCTCTCTTCAACATATACAGCTAAGCCTATTTCTTTTCCTATTGTTGACAATGAGATTATTATTAGAAATGTCTGATTACTGGCTGTGGTCTTCCAAATGGAGCATTACAAAGCGAACAAAAATTTTAAATACGTGGTCTTTTTAGGGAAAGAGAATATCACATATAATAATTTAAAGTATAATCAGATAACAGGACGCTGGTTCCTTGCGCGCCAAAGCCTTTCGTTGGAACTAGTTGTGACAGGAAATTAGGTGGGACCCACTGTGATGTTTATGGGAAATCCACCGACTCCGTCAGTTTTGCAATATCATTTTAGAGCCGAATCCAAGACTAAGTGAGCTGTACATCAGGTAAATTCCTACCGTTGAAACCTTCCTGGGGCCCACCGTGTTGTTCATATACCATCCATACCATTTGTAAAGTAATTCCTACGAAGATTAACTGAAAACATAAAAATTATCATGATTCAAATCTTCTCTGGCCCCACGCCTGTGGGTGGGCCCACTGTGATGAATCTGTTTATCCATGCTATCCATCCCTCTTCTTAGATAATTTCCACAGATGTACACAAAAATTAGGTAGATCCAACGCTAAGGTGGACCATACCAAATAATAAGCTTGGGTTGCATTAAATGCACAAGGCATTAAAGGTAGGTTACATTAAATGCAAGAGCCATCTTTGGTGTGTTCCATTTGATCGTTGGATCTATCTAATTTTTGTTCTCATGCTTTAAAATGATACGAGAGAAAGGATGGACGGTGTGGATAAACAGATAAATGACTGTGGGCCTGCCAACAGAACTGTCCGTACGTGGCTAGAAACAGGCCGGGGTAGGACGCAATCCGCGTCCGTGGAAACGGATTGGCTACTCCCCTGCCACCAGCCAATGGCTGGTGATCAGTGCTCTGTGGGCCCCACTATGATGTATGTGTTTCATCCATACCGTCTATCTATTTTTTTAAATCATTTTATGCTATGAGACCAAAAATGAGATACATACCAATCTCAAGTGGACAACATTATAGGAAAGGGTGTTGATTGAACGTAGACCATTAAAAGCTTTTTGGAGGCCCTAAAAGTTTTGAATCAAGCTGATCATCAACAGATTGGATGTCAAATAAACAGTACAGTGGGCTTTAGGAGGATTTTAATGGTGGATATCCAATCACTATTGTTTACCTATGTTGTGGTGCACCCGAGATTTATATCCCTTTTATTTTTGTGATCAAGCAATAAAATGATATTTAAAAGTGGATGAAACACATACATGTGGCAGGGGGAGTAGCCACCAAACAGCACCGAACGGCCGGTGGCAAGGGGAGTAGCCAATCCGTTCTCCTATTACACATGTTTCATCTATCTTAGATTCTTCACCATTAATTTGAAGTGATCATGACAGCCATCAATAGATGCGGCTGTGATGGATCCCTAATTGTGGGGGCCACTGTGATGAATGCGACTTACGTCCATGCCATCCATCAGTTTTGAAAGTCATTTTAGGGCATGATTCCAAAAAAGTTGAAGCACATCCAAATCTCGGGTGGACCACACCACAGGAAACAATGCTTATTGACCATTAAAACCTTGTGGGCCACATTAGGATCAAATTGTCTATTTGGGTAGGGGATCATTAGGATCAAAATCAGGATCATGCCCTGATGGCAGTTCAGGTGGGCCCCATATCTCCATGTCAGATTCCATACAAGAAAGCAGTGTTTTGACGCCTTCATCACAATTTTATGGTGGTTAAACCAGGAAAATGCTGCTCCACATGTAAAATCGGACATGGAGGGTATGGGGCCTGCCAAAATTGGCATCAAGGCTTAATCCTCAATCCTAATTTTGTGGGCCCCCTAAATTCTCAAAATCCACTATTTTTGCAATGGCCCACCAAAGTTAGTATTCCTGCCCGCCATTTGCCATGGACAAATTGCGAGTAAGCAGAGAGATACAGCCAAGCAATGAATAGAATGGAAGATGGATTCCTTGAACATAAAACTAGAGGTGTACACAAGTCCATCCGAGTCGAGGCTCGACTCGGCTCGACTACTTGCTGACCTGAGCTTGAACTCGGCTCGACTCGGTCCTTGGGCCTGATTGGTCAGCTCAGCTCAGTTCAGTCAGCAGCTCAAGCCAGTTCAAGCTGAGTTCGAGCCAAGTTCGTCAATGCAGTATTTTTCACAAACACATGAACTATACTTTCAAAATCTTGTTGTATGTAAAACAACAGCAATGAATTTACAAGTATTTCATCAAACACCTTGTAAACAACAAATTTTTTTTTTTTTTAAAGGTATTTGTTTCATATACCTACATTCCTTGCCACCAGTCACACTTCATTGAGCCATTTCATCAAACACTTGGTGAGCAGCAGCAATATCAAAGTAACCGAATCACCGAACTGATTCGATCCGAGCTCAATTCAAGTTGGGTTCAATCTGAGTCAAGTCGAGCTCAGGCAAGCTCGAACTCGGTTTGAAATTTTTTCGAGCTCAAAAATCAGCTCGGCTCAGCTCGAAGTCAGTTTCGACCTGAGTCAAATCAAGCTTTTTCGAGTCGAGTCGAGCGAGTTACCGAGCTAACTCTGCTCGTGTACAGCCCTACATAAAACCAACCCATATGAATTCTGAAATAAATACAACTTCTGCTTCTTCCACTATTCAAACAAGCATTCACTGTTATTATGTATTAAAGATGAAGAGCTCTAACACATAATTATTGCTAATTAAAAAGAGATTAATTCATGTTTACGCATCTACTAAACAAGGCCCTAGTAGTTTACATATGTAGGCCCTCCTGCATTTCTTCTTCTGTATCCAGCCTTTGTTGAAACTAGGATTGGCATCGGCTCTTATAGATCAGATTAATGCTCCAGTATTAATCTACTAAACAAGTTTGTACGTCCAAACAATTCCTAAGGCATTAATCATCCAATTGGATTCCTTTTAAATTACAATTTGCATGATTCAGATAAGTTTGGCTACCATCTTTTTTTACTAAATGGGTTGATTGCATCCAACTCCCCTTTGTTGTATGACAATCAGACATACTTGAATTGAATTTTCCATTTTTGCATCTACTTCCTCTCCATTACTCTTCATGGCATGCTAAGAGATTACAGAACAATTGGGCCCACTATCATGTACTTATGGTTTTCAACTTGTGCAGTAGACACATGGCCCACACCATAAAAGCAATAGACAACCACCAAACCTAACCATTGGCCCACACCATAAAAGCAATAGACAACTACCTAACCATGGCCCACACCATAAAAGCAATAGACAACCACCTAACCAAACCATTGTCATTATCTTGTGAAGAAACAGCTAAGAATGGGATTTTTCATCACCTTTATGTAAAAATATTGAGTTCACAGTTTCCATCCCACCTAAGCTAACCTAACTCATGAAAACATCATACATTACATACAGGGTTAGCAATGGTCCCAGATGGCTTTTAAGCCTAACCCATCAATTAGGGCCATCCATGGCCTGGTTGGTCTATTCCCGGGTTTTGCGCTACATGTGCGGTAATGTGTTGGTTCAGCCAGTGGGTCAACAGGCCCCATTGAGCCGCTCCCAACGGAGATCGGACTAAGCTAAATTGGTAGTGGGTCAGGGTAGGGTTGAACCATATAAAGGGCTAGGCTAGATGAAACCATCCAATTCTTAAACCCAAGGCTACAATGTGTGTTCGGGTCAAACCAAACGCAATTGACCGAAACCGTGGATTGATCCCAACTGAATTACAATTGAATTGGTCAGGACACTGGGTATCCGCGTCCTACCACCGGCAGTCTCCGGCTAGGAACGGGCAGGAGTTTTGAGTGGCCATCCTGATGTATGGGTTTTATCCACACCGTCCATTCATTTTTCCTTATCATTTCAGAACGTGAAGTAGAAATCGAGCCAAATCCAATGCTCACGTGGACCACATCACAGGAGGCAGCAGTGATCATGATTCTCACCGTTGAAACTTTTGTAGGGCCCACCGTGATGTTTATTTTCCATCCAACTTATTCATAAAGCTACATGGACCTGGATAAATAGAAGACATAAATATCAGCTCAGTCCAAAGCTTTCGTGGCCCCTACGAAGTTTTCAACTGTTATATTTTAATCCCCATTGTGTGGTCCAAATTTTTCTTGGATTTTCCTAATTTTCAGGCTTATATGCTGAAATTATATGAAAAAATGAATGGACGGTTTGGATAAAACTAATACATCACGGTGGCCACTCAAAGCTCTTGCCCGTTCCCCGTTGGGGAGGGGGAGGACGAATCGGCCTTCCCTGGTTCGATGGTCCATAAATAGGGGTAGACCCTCAGGTGAGGAGGTGACTCGTACTCCTCACATGCGGCACTGATGTATAGTTATCCAGACCATCCAAATTTTGGGTCTCATCATAGATGGAGTCTGTCTCTAAAATCATACTGATCAAGAAATCCAAGCCATCCAATTAATGGCTCTCAGATGGATGGTTAAAAGTAAAATAGTTAGTGGTCTGATTTTGAGGGGAAAATCAGATGGTTAGTGCTATCCCCTGGTACAAATTTTTATTTTATTTTTTGGTCATTCTTAAATAAATACAATCTCTCTTTCTTCCTGTACTTAAACATCCATTTATACTTTTATCCTTTTAAACTCAACACAGGGAACCATGCAGGGCCCACCACAGTTGGAATACGAAAATATCCTGTTGGCTGGATGGTACCACAACTCTTCAGTCTTGAAATTTTGGACATTACATGATGACTCTTGTACATTTTTACGACGTAGTATAGTCCACCAGAACAACCAGCACATACATGTCGAGTACCGGAACAGAGACCTTGCAAGTTACAACATTTCGGATAAATGAATGGCATAAGTCTGGGGATCATTTGGGATCAGCCACTGCGGAAGTTGCATTTGTTCATGGATACTTTAATTCCCTTTTTCAGTCAAGGAGTGTCACTTTGATGGCTTGTTTGGTAGCTTAGTTTCCATCATTTTTGTGGCATCTAGTAGTTTAGAGTGGATTTCATATAAATATAATCATGGCAGAGGCTCCTGTGGATGTCTCTCTTTCAACTATTTTCTTTGGTATGTCCAACCTGAATCATTGGTCAACTTGATTTTCTGGCTTTCGCCCTCACACCGGATTACACATCTAATGGTAAGAGTAGATCTTATATATGCATTCCAGCAGGTCCTGTAAAAAATCAAGGGTGTGCTTATTATTATTATTATTATTATTATTATTTTGAATAATATACGAGGATCCCCAAGAACGCCCTTATTTTATCATGGACCACCATAATGTAGTCATAAAAAACACTTGGATCATTAGATGTATAATCCCACGTAAGGGCCAAGACCAAAAAACAATGTTGACTTGTGATTTATATGGCTTACACTTGATTTTTGCATGGCCCACAAGGAGATTATAGAAAATCCACTTTAACTATTAGATGATGCACCAAATTTAGGAATAGTGTAAAAAATTCGAGTCCATTCGTGATTCAAGTGGGCCAAACCAGGGAAAACAATTTAGAGAGCAAATGTTGCATTATATACTTTTTAAGCATGCGGTTCACCTGAATCACATATGAGGCTGATTTTTTATTTTTTGTCCTGAACCTAACCTGAGATGGTGCACCTGATGGTTGGGGTGGATTTCACATAGTGAAGCCCACCTGAGACACCATCCCTTTGCTCACCAGGGCACAATTAAGATCATGCCTTTATGCCAATTCAAATGGGCCCATATCTCCATCTCTGATTCAGCACAAGAAAGCAGCATTTTAAACCCTTAATCACAATTATACTAAGGTCCCATTTGTTAAATCTGAAGTCTAAAGACTGAATCTAAAATCTTAAGCCTAAATCTGAAATCCCAAGTCAAAAAACTTATTTGATAATTATGGTTGAAGTCTGAAGATTAAGTACTGAATTTGAAATAACCGGTGTCTTAACAAACATATGGAATGTCTAAAATATGTTAATTTGTCCCGTTTGCCCCTATTTCCTATTTCAAAAGGTTTTACATTATAAAAAAAAAATATTTTTTTAAATGAAAATAAAATTATTATATTTAATTTAAATAAACTAAATTACTTAATTGAAAATTAAAATATCATTATTCATAAAAATAAAAAAATTAAAAAAATTAAAAAAAAAGATTAAGAAAATCACCACCGTTGGATCCAGGAAGGTAGATTGTTTAAAGACTATTAACGGTGTTGTGCTGCCCCCACCCTGATGTGTGTTTTATCCACATCGCATATCTTTTTTTTCTTTTTTTTAAAAATAATTTTAAGGAATGATCTAAAATGCGGAAGATCCAAATTAAATCTCATGTGGACCACCCCATAGGAAACGGTGGTGATTGAATGCCCACCATTAAAAGCTTATTAGTGACCTCAAAAGTTTTGAATGAGGCCGATATTTATGTTTACCCTTAGTTAACAGGTTGGATGGTAAATAAACATCACAGTGGGCCTTTGGAAGTTCTTAACAGTGAACGTTCAATCACCACTGTTTTCTTATGGGGTGGTCCACTTGAGATTTGGATCCGTTTTATTTTTGGGCTCATGCCATAAAATGATCTGAAAAAAAAAAAAAAAAAAAAAAGATAAACAGCGTGGAAAAAACATATATAGTATGCAATCCGCTTCTGGATCCGAGATGGCGGATTGCGTGGTGTGCTTGTGTCAATGCCACCAAGTCATGTGAGCTACTCCATAATGTATGTGTTATATCCACACCGTACATTCATTCGGCGACATCATTTTAAGACTTAAGACAAAAAACAACGTAGATATAAAGCTCAACTGGACCACAAAACAGAAAGCAGTGGGACAATGATTCCTACTGTTGAAACATTCTTATGGCCCACCATTATGTTTATTTGTCATCCAACTTGTTCACGAGTCACAAAGACGAGGATGAAAGGAAAAAAACAAATATAAGATTGATTCAAAACTTCAATGGAAGACATTCAATCCCCTGCTTTCTATGGTGTGGTCTCCTTGAGCTTTAGATCTGCTTCAGTAGGTCAACGAGATCGAATCTTACAGGAAGAGATGTGATCGAATCATATAAAGGACTTTCATTTTGGTGTGAATGATTTCCACGAGAATCGTTGGTCATGAAACGCCTTCATCCTGTCCTTATAAATTCTCGAGTTCTCGTATGCGTCATTCTGGATTTCTTTGAGTTTATTCAACTGAAGTTTGTGTAGTGAGCCAGCGTTGTCAAGATTGAAATTCAATTTTTTGATCGCCCAGTAGGCTTTATGTTCCAACTCCACAGGTAAGTGGCAGGCCTTCCCATAAACAAATCTAAAGGGAGACATTCCAATAGGGGTTTTAAACGCAGTACGGTAAGCCCATAAGGCATCGGTCAATCGGATTGACTAATCCTTACGGTCAAGGTTAACTGTTTTCTCCAAAATGTGTTTGATCTCCCTATTTAAAATCTCAACTTGCCCACTTGTCTGTGGGTGATATGGGGTGCTTACCTTATGAGAGATACCGTATTTCTTCATTAAACACTCGAATGACCTATTACAAAAGTGTGAGCCCCCATCACTAATGATAGCTCGAGGCGTTCTGAATTGAAAAATGATGTTCTCTTTTAGGAATTTAATGACCGTGCGATGGTCATTATTCCGACACGGAATCGCTTCAACCCATTTAGTGACATAGTCTACAGCGAGCAAAATATATAGATTTCCAAAAGATTGGGAGAATGGTCCCATGAAATCAATGCCCCAGCAATCAAATGCTTCTATGATAAGGATGAGATTTAAAGGCGTCATATTTCGATGAGACAATGCTCCTAATTTCTGACAACGCTCACAAGCCTTGCAAAACTCATGAGTGTCCTTGAACATAGTGGGCCAATAAAAGCCACATTACAAAATCTTCGCTGTGGTCTTTTTGGCAGAAAAGTGACCACCACAGGCCTGTGAATGACAGAAAGAGATGACACTCTGATGCTCAATATCTGGCACACATCTCCTTAAGATTTGGTCTGGGCAATATTTAAATATGAATCATCCTAAAAAAAGTTGCGCACCTCGGTGAAAAATTTCTTCTTATCTTGCGCAGTCCAATGTGCCGGTATGGAACCTGTGGCAAGATAATTAGAAATATCAGCGAACCAAGGTAAATGGGAGACCCTGAAAATTTTGTTCATCAGGGAACATGTCATTGATATGTATCGTTTCAAGGGAATCAGAGGGATTAAGGCGAGAAAGATGGTTAGTCACTACGTTTTCTACTCCCTTTTTATCTTTTATTTCTAGGTCAAATTCCTGGAGTAGGAGGATCCATCGTATCAGGCGGGGCTTAGCATCATTCTTAGACAGAAGATACTTGAGCGCCGCGTTATCAGTGTAGATAATGATCATAGATCTGATCAAGTAGGATCGGAATTTATCCAAAGCAAACACTACGGCCAAGAGTTCCTTTTCCGTAGTCGAGTAGTTCACTTGGACAGGATTTAGAGTCTTACTCGCATAATGAATAACGTAGGGTTTCTTATCTTTTCTCTGGCCTTGAACCGCCCCAAGAGCATAATCAGACGCGTCGCACATAAGTTCAAAAGGAATGCCCCAGTAGGGTGGTTGTGTGATGGGTGCACTAGTCAACATGCCCTTAAGCTTAGTGAAAGCTTCCTGACATGGCTCAGTCCACTCGTATGGTGTATCCTTTTGAAGTAGATTACATAAAGGATGAGAGATGAGACTAAAGTCCTTTATAAATCTTCTGTAAAACCCAGCGTGTCCTAAGAAGGATCACACGTCTCGTATGTTCTTGGGTGGAGGTAAGTTAGAGATAAGATCAATTTTTGCCTTATCCACCTCGATTCCTTTGGACAAGATAATATGTCCAAGGACAATTCCCTTATGAACCATGAAATGACACTTCTCCCAATTAAATACCAAGTTCTTTTCTTCACATCTTTTCAGCACACATTTAAGACTCTCTAAGCACTCGCTGAAAGATGAACCGAAAACAGAGAAATCGTTCATAAAGACCTCTAGATATTTTCCCACCATGTCAGAAAAGATACTCATCATACATCGCTGAAAGGTAGCAGGGGCATTACATAATCCGAATGGCATCCTTCTGTAGGCAAAGGTGCCGTAGGGATATGTAAATGTGGTCTTTTCCTGATCCTCAAGGGCGATTTCAATCTGATTGTAGCTCGAATACCCATTAAGGAAACAGTAATAGGAATGACCAGCTAGCCTTTCCAAGATTTGATCAATGAAGGGCAAAGGAAAGTAGTCCTTCCTCATGACGGTATTCAGCTTTCTGTAGTCAATGCACATTCTCCAACCAGTAGTAACTCTAGTTGGCACGAGTTCATTATTGGCATTGGCTACGATGGTGATCCTGGACTTCTTAGGAACTACCTGAGTTGGACTCACCCATTGACTATCGGATATGGGATATATGATACCCACATCCAATAGTTTAAGAACCTCGGCCTTAACCACTTCCCTCATGTTTGGATTTAGTCTGCGTTGTGATTGCCAAGCGGTCTTCACATTATCCTCAAGATATTGCGGTGAGTACAAATCGAGAGGTTGATTCCCTTGAGGTCCGCTATCGTCTATCCAAGGGCTCCCTTATGCTCGATGAGAGTAGATATGAGCATACTCTCCTGTTCTTTCTCCAGGTGGGCAGAGATGACCACCGGGTATGTCTCATCTTGACCTAAATAAACATATTTCAAATCAGAGGGCAAAGGTTTTAGGTCAAGCTTCGGTGGCTTGAGGTTAGACGGTAGAGGCACTACATCAGTTTGGGGCAACTCTTCAAATTGTGGCCTCTACCGGTTAACTTCAAGTACCGATGTAGTATCAAGTAAGGCACACGTCTCCCTAATCATGTCATCATCAAAATTATGGGAGTGGGCCAGGCACGTCTCTAGAGGGTCAGATGTGTCGTATCTTCCACGAAAGAGTCAATCATGTTAATGTCATGGAAGTCGTCATCATCCTCTAAGTTTCTGCCATTATTGAAAAAAATGTTTGACTCCAATGTCATATTCCCAAAAGACATAGTCATGACACCATTCCTGCAATTGATAATTGCGTTTGAAGTGGCAAGGAATGGGCGAGCAAGAATGACAGGGATCTGAGTGCTCATGTTATTGATGGGTTCGGTGTCCAGGATGATAAAATCTACAGGGTAGTAAAATCTATCAACTTGGACCAACACATCCTCAATTATCCCTCTTGGTACACGAACAGAGCGATCAGCAAGTTGTAGTGTAGTTAGGGTGGGTTTTAATTCACCCAAACCTAGCTGTTTGTATACCGAGTAGGGAATCAGATTGATGCTTGACGCTCGCTCCTAAGTTAAGAAGTGCATGATCAATTCGATGGTCCCCGATTACACATGATATGGTTGGGCTACCGGGATCTTTGAATTTCTGTGGCACATCTTACTTTAGGATGGCACTTACTTTCTCGGTCAAGAAGATGTTCTTTTGAATACTCTGCCGTCGTTTGATCGTGCATAAGTCTTTCAGGAATTTGGCATATGAAGGTATCTATTTTACGACATTAAGTAGGGAAATATTGACTTTCACTTATTTCAACACCTCTAGGATATCCTGAGAGTTAGAAAGAGGTTTTGGTGCGACCAACCATTGGGTAAATGGAGCAACTGGCTTTTCTAAAAGTTTCGGTTCTAATTTTTATGGGGCCTCACTAGATCCATCATTATTGTCCTCTTCTGGTTCTTGAGGCTTTTCGGGCCTAACCGGAAGGGTTTTATCAATGATCTTCCCACTCCTAAGAGTGGTGATGGATTTAGCGTGCTCCATTTGATTTGAAGAGCTGAGATTACTTATCTCATATTGCGGTTTAGGATTGGGGAGCGGTTATGCAGGAAGCATCCCCTTTTCTATAACCGTCATACGTGAATCCATCTTTTGCATAAAATCTCGTATCGCCTGGGTCAGCTCTTGAATGGAATTTTGAACCGGTTCTTCTTGATGTTTCCCCTAATTTAGATTTTGATTGAAGAAACTTTGAGGGGTAGCAGTTTGTTCATTTCTCCAATTAAAGTTTGGATGATTCTTTCAACCAGGATTGTACGTATTAGAGGTTGGTCCATTGAAAGGTCTTTGAAAAGTATTTACGGCATTGGATTGTTCATTCAACACTTCTCGAAAGGCGGGTATTGTAGGATAATTTTCAGTTGTATGAATGTTGCAATCACAGATGTCGCAAACACTTTCATTAACCTTATCATTCATTCCTTCCATGGCCTCAAATTTTCTTATGAGCGTAGTCACTTTGTACTTGAGATTATCCTCTTCTTTCAAGAGATATAATCCACATTTCTCCTTAGATTGAGTCGGCCTAGACGTGGTGTTCGATTTTGGGTAATAATCCCATGATTGTGTTTTTTCAGCAAGACTATCGAGGTAATCACATACCTCATCGATATTTTTATTAATGAATCCTCCATTACACATTGTCTTGATCATTTGGCGCATGGAAGATGTCAGTCCATCATAGAAAAAATTTGTAATGCGCCACGTTTCAAAGCTATGTTGTGGGCATGAACTGACCAAATCCTTGAACCTTTCCCAACATTGGTAAAATGTTTCATCCTCCTTTTTGGTGAAGTTCATGATTGCTTTTCTAAGGGTAATCGTTTTATGATGTGCAAAAAATTTCTTTATAAATTCCCTCTGCATATCATTCCATGTGCCAATGGATCTAGGACGCAGTGAATGTAACCACGTCTTAGCCTTCTCCTTTAAGGAGAAAGGAAAGAGTTTCAGTCTGACTGTGTCCTCAGACACATTTTGAAAATATAAAGTGGCTATGATCTTATCAAACTCTTTCAAATGTAGATATAGTTCTTTAGATTCAAGCCCATGGAATTTAGGAAGGAGTTGGATAACCCCTGGCTTGATGTCCATATATCCTGTATTTTTAGAAAAAATCATGCATGAGGGCGTACTCACCCCCGCTGGTTGTAAATAATCTCGTAAAGTACGAAGGCGGGGGTGCTTGATGCACTTCATTCTCATCCTGAATGTCCTCCACCCTAGGTTGGGGTAAAAGAGGTTGGTTTTCAGCCATTACTTCAATTAACTCAGGGGATTTCGAGTGGTGTTTAGTACTGCGATGGATAGTTAACCCCTCAACCAATCCTCCTTCAATCAAGAGACGTCGAGTGTTGTCACGGGCCCACTTGGGAATGAAACACTCACAGCCCTCAATCAAATTCAAAACCTAATTCTAAGAAAGGAAAAGAAAATCTAGAAAGAAAGAGAGGGTTGGAAAGAAGTTACTAAATTGGAGTCCCTAAGTTAGAAACCTGCAAAAGAAAACAAAATAAGTAAGCTTCTAAAGAGAAGGTCTAAAATTAGAAATTCCTTAAAAAGAAAGATAGAAGTAAACTAGTTTCTAAAAAAAGAAATACCTAAAAGAAAGTGAAATTTTAAAATAAATTAGGAAAGTCCTAAACTAGAAAGTAAGTTACTAAAAGAGATCTGAAAAATAGAAAGTAGAGAAAGGGTTTACCGAATTAGAAATTTCTATCTTAAAAGCTTACAAAATAGGAAGGTTAGTTTCTAAAAAAAAATCTATACGTAGAAAATTTCTAAAAATAAATTAGGAAACAAAGTTAGATTCTAAAAGAGTTATAATTAGAAACTTGCTAAAAAAAAAAAGAAAATCCTAACTTAGAAATAGCAAGGAAGAATTTAAGAAAGAAATTACCAATTTAAAAACCTATCTCATAATCCAAATTAGAAGTTTATGTTAAGATCCTACAAAACAGAAAACAAGTTAGTTCTAGAAATCAAATAGAAATAAAATTCTAAAACTAAAGTTAGTAAAATCCTAATCTTAAACTAATTCTAAAACTAATTAATTTCAAAGAATCGTAACCGTCAATCCCCGGCAACGACGCCAAAAACTTGTTCACTCCCCAAGTATAGGGTTGTGATGTAGTAATAAACTCGGTAAGACCGAGGTCGAATCCCAAGGGACTGAAACCTGTACGTTATCTGAAACTAAGTAGAACTAGAACTAGAATGAGATGAAATCTAAATCGACTGTAATTTGAGGAATAATGATGAAATAATTATCTAAAACTTAAAGAATTCAGGGAATGGAAACTAGGGATTCAGAGAATCCACTTGTAGAGATCAGGGAGATCTACGGTCGATTCATGAACTCAACTGGACTTCGAGTCCCATCTTCATCCAGTTGGAAGATATAACCTGAAAATCAAATTTGAACATCTTTTGATCTAGTTTTAGAGAGATAAGATTTAAGTAGATTAGCATGGATTCCATCACAAAACTATGCCCATAAGACAAAGCAAACAACAGAATTAAACCAATCTACTTCAATCTAAGAGATGTATGAACGGTAGGAAGGGTGCCGTCATCTAACCATGCCCAGGAGACGATAGTAAACAACAGAGTTTCCTGACTTCATAATCACAAGAGAAAAAGGAAATACCCAAGCCATCGCAGATCTATTGTAATTTCAGTCACAACAAACCATTAATAACTAAAGGCATTCCTTAATAATCAAACTAGAATCAAATCAGTTCATAACATGAATCAAAGCCATAGAATCATTCCCATCACACCACAAGCTTCACCTCTTAGCCCTATCTAAGAGGTTAGCTAACCACAAGCATGATTAACTAATTCTCAAAAGAAAGAAAGAAGAAACTTCAATAGAAAAACTAAAGAAAAAAACTCCCTCTCTTGCTCTCACGTCCACCCCCCAAGCCAAGATCCAACGAAAATTGAATTCCCCTTCTCTCTTCACGTCCCTCTCTTTTGTAGCTGCTGGAGGTCGATTGGAAATTGGACGTGGACAGCTGGAGTCGGTGCACAGCTACAAATCTGGAAACCTTCTTGCACAACAACCAGTAGAAACAGAAACGGGGAACTGATCGCGTGATCTGCTCCGTTCAGTCTTCTTGGGGGTGATTGATTGCCCCATATGAAGGGTTTGGACGGCCAGGATCATTGGGCCGATCCTAGCCATGGTCGTAGAACGGACACGAAACGTCCGGTTTCGGCAGACGCGAGGCCTTCTACGCAACACATGCAACCGACCCAATTTGTGTTAGATATGGGGTCCCTGATCGTTGCTGGATTGGAAATCCAGTCCGATCATTGTTTCTATCTCAGAAATTAAGCTGGGAAGGGACAGTTTTGGTTGTCCGTTGAAGTGGCCCAGGGAATCCATGCTTCTGCCATCCGATCAGCGTTTGCTACTTCATGCACGTGCAACGTTCGAGATACTCAGGCCGTCGATCACTGTACGGTCGGTTTGACCCCCTGGTTTCAATGAACGGATTGGATCATTGAATGATATGATAGTAGTGGCCCACCGAGCTTCGCCCAGATTTCCCTGTTGCGAACAGAGAAAACAGAAATTTCTGTTTTAAGAAATAAGGTCGGTCAAACCGACTTTGACCCATTTGGTTGGTCCAGTGCACAGCGGGTGTACACCCGATGTGTACACACGCCACGTGAAGTGGGGTTTACCTTGATGTTTGTGGGAAATCTGGTCCATTCGTCCCTTTTCTTATCTCTTTTAATGCATAGGGCTCGATTTTGAAGCATATCTGAATATCAGGTGGGCCTCAGATCAGTAATTCATGGGCTGATCTGACCGTTGGACCACTTCCATAGGGATCAATTACTGAAGTTTGACGTGTACGGTTTATTTAGGGTTTTCAGGCCATATATGAAGTTTCGAGCCAAGCAGACGGTGGGAACCCTGTGATCTCTCATTCTAGACCAATTTTCAGGCCACTTGAGCTTCAGTTTCTCGATTTTCTCGAATCTCTGACATGTAAATCCGTCGATCTTGGTCCTCTGGAGTCCGTCCCTTGCCTTAGTGAATCTTGAGCGCTAAAACCATGCTTTTAATACCCATTTTCAGTTCAAGCTCCTAAATACATCCTGCATCGAAAACACAATTAAAATGGGCCATTAAGAGTATCATGTTCGTAACCTAGGTAATAACTGGGATCTGATATGCAATATTTGACCCTCAACAATCATGTCCTCGTCCACGTCCACTACGACCACGAAGACTACGGCCGCCGCGACTGCAATCTCCCTCGCGGCCTCTACCACGACCACCAAAACCAGAAATACGCCCTGAGCTCAAGGATGGTACCTGAAGACCAAGGGAGGACTGATCGCCAGTAAGATGTGTCGAACACTCGGGTGGCACAAATGAATGAGAATAAAGAGTAGAGACCATAACACGCTGACACATGGCATAGACTGTCGTCAATAGGAGAAGAGGATCCTGCATAATAACCTGATCACGAACGTGAAGATAATTAGAACTCAACCCAGCGAGTAATGGCATAAAACGAGTATCATCCCATTGCTTATGAGCATGTTCATGATCCTCTTTATATTTAGAAGGAAGAGGATGATACATATCCAACTCATCCCACATACCTCGAAGCGTCGAATAGTAGTCTTTTAAGGATCTGGAGTTTTGTTGAAACCGACCAATTTCTTGAATAAGCTGGAATACCCGTGAAAAATTCTAAGATTCCGAGAACATATCATGAAGCGTATCCCAAATAACTTTAGCCGAGGATAAAAACATCACTGAGTAGCCAATTGAGGAATCCACGCTATTTAACAACCATGCAATAACTTGATAATTCTCCTTTGTCCAAGACTTGTAGGTGACATCTGTAGAGCTTGGGGGATCATCCAAAATATACAACTTGTCACGGACTCCTAAAAATACTTTTACAGATTGTGCTCATTGAAGATAGTTGTCACCATTCAACTTAATGGAGGTAATCTGCAAGGGGTTGGATTCAAGAGACCCTATGCCAAGAGATGAGAGCCCTTTGTCAGCCATAATAGAGTCCAAGAGAAATAAACCTATGCCAAGAGACCTCTTATGCCAAAAAAGATTGATTCAAACAACTTTATCTCACTCAATCCTTCAAGATAACAAGAGATAAACCTCAAACAAATATCAATCATCCAAAATACCATGAAACGCAATCAAATAGGGCCTGACTGAGTGAAAAACAGCCCAGTCGCACGCCCATTTGAGGTTAAAAACCTCTCAAACATTTATCTTAAGTAAAAATCCACCATGGAGAGCTTGGGAGGAAGATTTCGGTTCATCTTGAGCAAAGAAACTAAAGAAAAGCTTACCGATTTGAGGTAGATCGAAGAAAAATGGAATCTGGAACCGATTTTCGAATTTCTCTATTTCGCCCAAAATACCATGAAATGAGGTCCAATAAATTTTGAAAAAATCATGACAAATCTTCTAAAATCAAGATCTATCAAATCCCTAAACTTTTAGCTCAAACAGAGTCCATGCGTCCGTACAACGCTGACGTCAGCCGTACGGCTGACGTGACGTGTCGCCTCTCAACCTGTTGGATGCAGAATGCTTGGATCTTTTCTCTAATACCAAGTAGAGAAGGATTTGATGAGGATAATGTGAAGAAGGGATGAGAATATTGAGAGAGGAGAAGAAGAAGGAGGAGAGTTTGGGAGAGATGATGTGTTGGGCTTGCTTGCTCTAACACATAATATTTTATTATGATAAAGCATATAGTACACTGCAGGAGAATAGGGAAGTGTGCACCACACACAATAAATACAATACACTAGCATTCTCTATAGTAGTCATCTAAGAGTTGTTTACAAGTTTATGTAAGATTAGACGTCTTTTTACTATTTTTAATATTTTTAACGGTTTTAGGGAAGTTTCTTATTTTGAGACGGATCATCAAGTACATCGTAAGCAACACATCATTTAATAATATTAATTTTATTATCATTTTAGAGATTCTCTTTCTTGAGGATTCAGGGCTATTTATGAGAAGAATAAGGTGATCTCTTCTCTTTTCTCCACACACCCACTACGTCAAGCTCTCGTAAGTAATAGCCAACAGATGAGCAGCACCAAGATTATGAAGTATGAGGAGAGAAAATAGAAGAAAAGAACTGCTAATGTATATCATCCTCCAGTTCTATTACTAGCTTCCAAGTTTAATGTAAATGAACTTACAGCAAACTTATATCATTTTTTGCTTCTCCAGATTGTATGTTGCATGAAAAGGCAGATACCTGGAACATCAGACAACACCAGGAATGACCTAAACAGTGCTTGCCAAAGTCTACTTTCTTAGCATGCTTCAGAAAGTTCAGAAACAGAGATGAAAAGAGAGGAAGTACTTGCAGACAGGCTGTTTCCAAGCCAATAATCCTCCAAATGCACCTACATGGTGCAATAATCAAGAACTGGGATGTCCATATGTGGGTCCCACTATTAATGTCTGCTGACCTGAAAATCATGCTGTTCTGCTCATAATGTGTGCTCACACATATACGTAGGCAGCGTCTTACTCAAGTGAATGCAGATAGGCGGCTCCGATAAAATTCTTCATTTCTAAGATGAGATTATTAAGATTTTTTTCAGATGTTCAATCGAATTGAATAGTGAGAACAGCATTTATTAATGAGTAAATGACCACAGTGGGCTAGCCTCACTCCATTCATAATGACAGAGTAGCAACCTGAATTGGAATTACTAATGTCTCAGTCCTACATGCAATTAAGGGTCTGGTTGTCGCTAGGAATTAAAATGATGACAAATGAATTGTAGTTCAGTTCATTGAACATCCAAACACACCTTCAGCACTAAAACAATAGCTAGCATACCCAGAAAGGAGGATGGGCCATGGCCTATTATCTCCCTTATCGGATGAAATCAGTCATCCAAAAAAAAAAAAAAAAAAGGACAAATACAACCACCAGTCCGCAACGTAAAGAACAGTGAGGACATCCACTGGTGAAGAATTTTGGGTATCCCCCATTCACCATGGGGCCCACCAATCGACACAAGCAAATTCTCATTCTAACATATATATTTAACCATGGATGGACAATTGCCCAAAAGTCACTTTGTTTTAAACGATGCTAATTTTCTGATTTCTGCTATTGAATTTGGATTGCTGACAGTTTTACTTTTATCTGTCCACCAATTTGGTGGTTGGGATATGCTCATCTAGTGGGATTCTTGATTTAGAGGAGTCAATATTGGAATGTTATTTGAAATTTGATTAATCTTGTTAGATGGAGTATTTATTTTGCACCCTCAGGACATCATCGTATCTTTGTATATTCAAAAACTAATAAAAGTCGTCAGGGAGGCCATTCTCTCGTTTACACACCATTTTCCTGAAATCCCTTTCTCTACGACAAATCTTAATTATATAAGGCTGTTGTTTGGATTGCTCAATGGAACTGAGAAATCCAATGAGTTCTTGTATTAGAGATCTTGTTCTCTAATAAATAAAGAAATCATGATAACAATAACTATGTATGTATCAAAGCAGCACGTGCATATCATCTAATTAGAGACGACTCGACTCGCCCGACTTGTTTAGACCAGACTCGATCCGAACCGAGCAGGTGAGTCGATTCAAACCAAGTAGACTTCGTCCAATCCGAACTCAAGGCGAGTCGAGTTCAGGTCACCCAGTAACTCGACTCAACCCGAAATCCAACTCAGCACTAACTCAACTCGATCTGAAACCTGACTTGTGTGTGTGTGTAATATCCCATATTTGACATTTCAAATCTGAGATGTTGTGTAGCCGATGGAGAGGCTACAATTCTGGCAGGTGCACCTAGGTTTTGAGTTGTGATTTCAGCCCATGGATAACTGTTGCACCCGGCCCAACTTGGTGCCAACTCGACCTGACTTGGTACTTGTGACCGGGTTGGACTCTATCTGGATTAGTCCAGGAAAGACTTGGACTCGGATCAGGTCAGGCATGCTGGACTTGGTACCGAGTTTGGGTCAGGTCTGTTTCAAAACCGGATCGAGTCGGGTCAGCCCTAGCTAGGCCCGACTCGACTCGATGCCCAGCTCTACATCTAATCCATCCATCGGACATGCATGTGCCTCTGTACACGGAACAAACCTGAACCTGACCTATTGTCAGCCCTGCACATATGAGAATCTCTTCTATACATGGTGTAGGTTGGACCATTTGACGTAACCCTTTGAAGATGTGACTATTGCTAACTCTGTTTAATTATTTTATTAACTATTTAAGAGGCTTTTTAACCCCATTCTCACCACTTTCACATGCACGTCTACTGGCATGCATACAGAAGACACAAGCTGTGTATCAAGTGGGTCCCATCATCTACTGGAATCCAACCTACCCTTGGCTCAAGGATCTTGTAGTTCCTTCTGTAACATGGAGTTTGTAAATATGGGAGCCATGATCTGATGATCCAGATCATTGATCTGAAGGATCGGTATTGTTGTCTCAAAATAGTTCAATGTTGGAACGATCCTAACCCTTGAAGCTATGGCTCAAATACGTCTCTTAATAACGAGAAGCTAGCACAGCACGTGGGAAAGAGAGCAGATGGGAGCATGGGTTTGAGATGTGGCCCACTCATCACATGGGGCCCGCAGTTAACATACCCTGTCCTGACTTTGGATGGAGCATGACCCAAAGAAAAAAAATTGCAGTGAGGAGATAGCACTAACCATCTGATTGATTTTCCCCTTGAATCCCACCACTCACTATTTTACTTTTAACCATCCATTTGAGATCCATTAATTGGATGGCCAGGATTGCCTGATCAGTAAAATTTTATAGACAGGCTCCATTCATAATGGGACCCATAGTTTGGATGGTCTGGATAGCTATAAATCAGGGCCGCATGTGAGGAGGACGAGTCACTTCCTCACGTGAGTCCTACCCCTATTTATGGATTATCAAACCATGTATGAAAGCATGGTGGGTCCAGCATCCTAGAGGCATTGGATAAAAACAAGAATAACATTCCACGAGCCAATTGGATCCATGCACGCAGCAGAAAGAGGAGGTCGAATCTACTCCACATGTCTGATTAAGGAGCAAGGTTGTCAATGACTGGGACTGAAAATTCTAGAGTTCTTGGCCCAGTAGGCCCACCTTGATCAGTTCAAGATAGGGGTGGAAATAGCTCGGGTTCGGGTCTGGGTTATTTGGGTGGGTGACTTGTGGTATTGAACCGGATCAGATCTGAGTGAGTCCAAGATGACTTGGAGACTCATTAACTCATCCGATTCTTGAAACCATGAGGCAATGGTTAGGCCCAACCCATTTAATTGTAATTCAGTTGGGCTCAATCCACTGGACCTGACCTGCACAACCACACTCAGGTTTAAGTAGGTGTCTCAGGCAGGTTTGTGTTTTCATTATTCCCAATCTCATCTGAATATGATCAACCCGAATACAAATGAGGTTGGTTTTTTCCAATCCTAAGCCAAACTTAGGACCTCGACAACCTAACCCGAACTCAGCTTGGGTCAATTGGGTTTGGTTTGACCCGAACACAAGTTGCAGCATTAGGTTTAAGAATGGAACATGGGGACCATTACAGACTGGGTTGGATGGGTTCATCTAGCCCAGCCTATTAATAATTTATATGGCTGGGTTGGGTCAGGTTAGATATGGTTCAACCCTATGCTAACCCACTACCAATTTAGCTTAATGCAACTAAATATGCGCAAATCTAAGTAGTCGATCTTATGACCACTCAATTGCTGTTGAAGGAGACCAGTTCATCAAATAGTAAGCCGTATTAATGGTCTCAGTCAATAAGTCTTTGCCCAATGCAACATTACTTAACATGCATGGGGCCCTCTCCAAGAGAGTCCGATTCATTCGCTCAGCCACACCGTTTTGCTCGGGCGTGCGACGCACTGTGTTGTACCTGATGATCCCTTCATCCTTACAATAATCATTAAACTCAGTGGAAGTAAATTCTCTACCATTGTTAATCCTTAAAACTTTTATTTTTCGCCCTAACTGTTTTTTTATCATTGTCTTCCATTGTTTGAATATGGTGAAAACTTCGAATTTACATTTCATGAAGTAAACCCAAACTTTCCTTGAGTAGTCATCAATGAATAAAACAAACCATGACGACCCCCCAATACAACTGTCTCATGGAAAGTCAAAACTTGAAACACATGTTAGTGATCCAAGCCCTTCAACACACTGGTGTCATGATGAATGTGTCTTCACCTACTATCAGTTTTGTCCATTCATTAGGCGAGCCACACTTATATTGAGAAAATGGATGCAGTTTTATCCATTCATTAGGTAAGCCACACTTCGATTGAGAAAACGGATGCTTAAAAGATTGATAAGATGATAACCAATGGTACATGAGTGCACCACTAATTCACCATATTAGTGGACTGACCGAACTTTTACACTTGGACACTTTCACCAAGGGGTAGTAGACCTTATGAATGGAATGGATCTCACACGTGTATGCAACACTAGCACACGTGAGGGCCCTTATATTTGTCCTCTGTAGAAGTGCATCCACAAGAAGGACTAACTCCTTCAAATGTAAAATTTCTATCCACTTTCTAATATTTTCAATCCTATGTTTACTTTATTTATGTAATATCTCCACAATAGCCAAAGAACAGGCGGATGTTCATAGGAATGTATATACCGATGTATTGTATACATAACCTTCTCGAGAAGCTCAGTTAACAATTATAGCATTGTGGATATGTGCAGGATTTGCAAAATTGGTTACAGCTTTTGCAAGAAATGCTCACTGATGAGAAGTATAGATTGAGGCAGAGTTTTGTCTATCGCTATAGTTTCTTGGACTTCAAAGTTGTTGCATTGCTTGTGTTTGTATTTCATGCATACAAGCAAACACTTGTAGCCTACATGTTTGTGCGAGCATAAAAGTGTTTTTTACCAACCATCCCTTATTGACTTGGCATGAGAACAGAATAATGGAAATTCGCAAAGCATTACATTTTTATTTTTTATTTTTATTTATTTATTTTGGCAGTTGTTGAACCGTGCCAGGAAATGTCAATAATGCAGCCCAATTCAGAGTAATGGAAGAATCTCCGATAAAATCTCTTTATTCACATTGAGAACACTAGGTAATTGTACTTTCTTCGTTTTCAACATTTGTATGCTATAGCTCGCACTGGGACAAAGGCTAAAAAGATGATGATGATAATATATTTGCGAGCCTTTGCATGTCCTTGTATTAGATTCTCCATATTCGAAATGGAGAATAATCTATTTATACAAAGCTATGCATCATTCCTTCCCATCAAGGCTATAGGATCTATTAGTTTTGATTTTATAGTAATTCAAAGAGTAATATTAATAGATATACTTCTGAAAATGTTTAGCAACATCTACAGAGACATCATTGTCAGCGGTTACCTAATCAGGGCAATATATGGGAGCTAGTGAAGATCTCAACTTTTCGATGGCTCAATGGTACATGCATGGTTTTCTAAATTCATATGAATAATGACTAATTCATACATGGTTTGGGGTAAAATATTTAATCCAAAGTTACTGTTGTGTTGCAGAGATGGCGCATACTTGAAGTTTCGGATACAGGTCAAATCTTGATCTCCAATCTTCCTATGGATGACCTGACTACAATTTTGCACCTTGCAACAAATACCATTCTATGAATGGATTCGACCAAACTTCCATCGGATACAACAACTTGGATTAGAGAAGCCAGACCTGGTACCTTTCATCCCTTTCATGTTCAAGTATTCGAGGGAAAAGGGGATGCAAGTCGAAGTAATGGTTGTCTACTTTGCAATTGAGGCTCCGTGGCTTAGTCCATTCATGGATGTGGCCCACTAGACTGCATGGACAAATGATCAAGACCACCAACCATCGGACCTGATCACAACCGTGGACCATTTGTTTTTCTTTTTGGGGTTAAAATGCTACTTCCTTGTGCAGAATCAGAGATGGAGATATAGGGCCCACCTGAATTGGCATAAGGGCATGATCCTGATTGTGCCCTGGATGATTGCCTTCCCAAATAGACCGTTTATTCTATTTATAAACGTGTGTTTAAAACCTTAGGATTTTTGTCATGCATCTATCTGAAATGTTTGTAACTTGAAAGGTCCCTGTTCTGGTACTCCACACGCACGTGGTGATCCAATCTGTGCATCTTGTAGACTGCACCAATCGGTAAAAAATACGCTGCAGTTGAACATATGAAATTCCAGGAATGAGGTGTACTGCTAAGCAGCTAGCAAGATATTTTCTCCTCCCAACTGTAGTGGGCCCAGCAGTGGTGATAGTTGTGTGTATTACTTTAAGGTAATTAAATAAAAATAAAAATACACAAGCTAGATTACGTTAATGGGAACTAGCAAGCAAAAGGATGGTGCCTAAGGTGGGCTTCACTATGTGAAATCTACCCCAATCAACAGTTGCATCACCTTATCTTATGTTCAGAAATAAAAAATAAAAAATAAAAATCAGTCTCATCTGTAATTTAGGTGAATCACATGATTGAAAAAAGTGTACAATGCAATACTCACCCTTCAAATTATTTTTCTTGGTTTGTCCCACCTGAACCACAGATGGACCTAAATTTTGGACACTATTTTTAAATTTGACATGGAATCTAATAATTAGAGTGAATTTTCTATAATCTCATTAGTGGCCAGCAAAAATTAGGGTACATGTCTCTCCGCTAGTTGTTTCGAGCGCGGATTAGGTACCACCCTCGCCTGTTCGGACAGGACAGGGGAGGCTTCGAGGGACACTGAGAGGCTACTGTGATGTATGAATTCTATCCACACCATTCTTCTATTTTTTCCATAACATTTCAGAGCACTCGACCAAAAATAAGTCAGATATAAGTCTGAAGTGGACCACACCACAGGAAGTAGGGGTGCTAAGAATGCCCACCATTGAAACCTTTTTAGGGTCCACCATGTTGTTTATTTTCCATCCAACCTGTTGATATGGTCATATACGCTTGGAAGAAGTGAAAAAAGCAAATATCATCTTCATCCAAAACTTATGTGGCCACCAAGAATTTTTAATCGATAGGAATTTAATCCACAATTTGTGGTCCATTTGAGCCTTGGATCTTCCTTATTTTTGGGGTCATAATCTAAAATGATATGCAAAAATAAATGAACGGTGTGTATAAAATTCATCCATCATATTGGCCCCTCAGTGACCCTCAGAGCCTTTGCCTGTCCTACCTCATATTGGTAAGCCATGGGTGGAAGTGGATTACACACATTTAGAGGGAGATATGAACCACGTGGCAGTAGGGCTGTACATGAGTCAAGCTAGCTTGAAAAGCTTGCTCAGCTTGGCTCAATCTAGCTTGACTCGAACGATGATTCAAAGCAAGCCAAGCTTCATATGACACAGCTCGTTTTGAAAACGAGACAAGTTTGAACATAGTAGAGCTTGACTCGACTCAACTCAAACCTGGCTCGGCTCGAAGCTCAAGGTCGGCTCGACTCAAATATATATTACATAGATATTATATTTAAAAATTAACAAATAAAATAAAACTGAAACCCTACTCTACCCGTCCATCCCTTTCTTATCATTTCTCTTCCTTACCTAATCATCTCTCTCTCCCCGCTCGGCCACTCACACGAGCTTGACTCATCATCTGCCGGACTTGTGTCAGCCGTATAGAGTGCACTCACCTTAGATCTCCCCTCTCTCTCATACCAACAACAAGGTACTCTCTCTCTCTCTCTCTCTCTCTCTCTCTATATATATATATATATATATATTATTAATTAAATATTTGATTTGGGGGTCGGGTTGGGTGGCTAGGTTGAATCAGGTGCAGGTTGGGAGTAAGCTCGCCTCGACTGGATCCACTAGCTCACCTCGAGCTTGACTCGACTTGGCTTGATGTACTATGGCAGCGCCA
Source organism: Magnolia sinica (assembly GCF_029962835.1). Classification (NCBI taxonomy): domain Eukaryota; kingdom Viridiplantae; phylum Streptophyta; class Magnoliopsida; order Magnoliales; family Magnoliaceae; genus Magnolia; species Magnolia sinica. The sequence goes on along the minus strand of NC_080587.1, from coordinate 8,273,035 downwards.
GCTGAAGGCTCTTAGATATGGATAAGTATCAAACATGCTATAGGAAATCCTGCAGTGTGACAACAACAGCATACCGGTGATAGTTGACTTGGTTTTTTATATAACATCGACAGCTCTATAGTATATTTAAATAAGTATACACGCACTTTCAAAAATGATAGGTGGAGCCCATGATTTGCTACCTTAGGCAAATGATCCATGGGTCCCACCGTGGATGAACCATGCCTAAACGAACAATGACCCTAAGGGCTAGGAGAATGTGGCGGTTTTCACACTACTCTTATTATCCGTTCATATGCAGGTCAAAAATTTTAATGTAGATTTTGTTCTATTAGTGTGATTTTGAACTATAAGTCATCCATTGTGGGTCCACAACTGATGAATAGTCTCGATTTCCAAAATATGACTTCAAGTTTTAGAAATAAAAGAAGAGGCATATGAAGGAAAGATGCAGTTTGCAACTAGCATTGGAAAGGAAACAATTATAAAAGATGTTGATTAGCTATCGTACCAAACACCACCGACCTAGCTGGTGTGTTGACGTCACCATGATATGTGGGTCCCATTATGAGGTATGTATTATATCCAAACCGTCTGTAGATTTTTCGAACTCGTCCTAAGGATTTAGCCGAAAAATAAGACAGATGTAAAGATTTCGTGGACAACACTGTAAAAAGCAGTGGAGGATTGAATGTCTACCATTGAAGCCTTTTTGGGTAACAAAAGTTTTGGATTAATATGATATTTGTTTTTCCTCTTTATCTAGGTATTTCTGACCTTATGAACAAATTGGATGGAAAATAAATGTTATGGTGAGCCCTATGAATGTTTTAATGGTGATAATTATTGTCCTACTGCTATTTATGGTATGGTCTATTTAAAGCTTGTATACTATTCATTTTTGGATTAATTCTTTAAAAAGATATCTCCGAATGGATGAACTGTCTGGATATAATAAATACAACATTTTGAGGCCAATGTAATTTTGATTTCCTTTGAACCGTTTGTACATCTAGAGCTATAGGAACGCCAGTGCTCGTCTTCACACGACACGTACCCACACGAGCCAAGTCGGAGGTGTGTGGAACCCAGCCAATGGAAACGGGTGGCCACTCGCCAATGGCTGGTGCTCGGTGCTATGTGGACCCAACATGATATATGTATCACATCCATGTCGTCCATCCATTTTTCAAGATAATTTTATGTTGTGAACACAAAATCGAGGTAAATTAAAATCTCAAGTGGGACACGTAGTGTTGATTGAACTCTCACCATTAAAACTTCTTAGGGCTACAAAAGTTTTGGATCAAGCTGATATTTGGTTTTTTTTTTTGCCTTCATCCAAGTTTCATCCATGTTTGTATGACCTAATATATAGGTTAGATGTCAAATAAACATTACAGTGGGCCCTAGGAGGTTTTTGATGGTAGACGCTCAATTACTACTGTTTTCTCATGGTGTGGTCCACCTGAGATTTGATTTACCTCAGTTTTAGGTTCATAAAATAAAACTATCGTGAAAAATGGATGGACGGCATGGATGAGATACATACATCATGTTGGGGTCCACAGATCACCGACTAATAGCCATTTTCTAGTGGCAGGGGGGATTTCCCAGACGCGGTTTGTGTCTTACCCCCGCCAGACGATAATCCGTCCAGGCAGGGCTCTGTGTGGCCCAACTTGATGTAAGTGTTTTATCCACGCTGTTCATCGCTTTTATCAAATCATTTTAAGGTATGATACTAAAAATGAAGAGAGTCCACATCTCTGGTGGACCACACCAAAGGAAGCTACAGTGATAATGAAACCCACCATTGAAAGCTTTCTAAGAGCCACCGTGATGGTTTTTTACTATTTCAACTTGGGCAAGTTGGGTTGAGGGTCGACCCAAGCACAACCCAACATCAAGAGGAGCCAACCTACAATTTGACGGCTAACCTTATTAGAATTCCAACACAAGGTGACCAACCCTAACCTAACATGACCAATTACATGTGATTACTCCCAACCCAACCAAAACCGACCCAAACTTAGTCAACAAAAATTCAAATTTGGTTGGCATTTTTCAACCTGAACCCAACCCAAGGACCTTGACGATTCAGCCCATACTCAGGTTGGGCCGGTTGGGTTCAGGTTGTCCCGTACCCAAGTTGCAGCCCTAGTATCAATGCATCAGGCTAGGGCTAGGCCAGGCTCTGATCACCTAAGCCCTAGCCCTAATCAAGCTAAAAAGGCATTGGTCATGGTCTTGGCCTCATTGGGTCGTGCCATCCCATAAAAGTGGGAGTCCCATATGGGTGCATGATCCTATTAGTCCCTCAGGTGGCTCCCATAGTGTAGATACCTTGTCGAATAATCATGCCTATTCACAAATTTGGTAGGCTGCCCATAGCTTACAAAATAAATGGATGGCTAAGACAATTGATTAAGTTTTCCTAGCTGTCCATTTGTTTCTAACATTGAGTTTTCCTTAGCTGTCCATTTGCATCTAACATTGAGGCACACCTTTTGAGTGGGCAAGCCTAGCTTTTAGGCCAAGGCATCTACATGGCCAGACCCTCAAGACGGGGCAAATTGGATCTCACACTTGTCTCCAACACAGACAGGAACTCTCTCAGGCTAATTTTACCAAGCCAGTCACCCCAGGCTGCAGTTTTAGTGAGCCAAACTATCACATTCACTATCACATATGAGGCCTCAATGTTGAAATGCATTGTCTACCATTAAGGCACGGGCTCTAACTGTAGACATGGTTCTTAACAATGCATATAATGTGTGGAGATCTAAGCACGATTTCATGCATGTAAGAAGTTCAATTTGAATCAACAGAAAGATAAATGGATCATTTTTAAGAAATCAAACTTACTAAGCGTAACACGTTTTGCATGGAAAACACAAATCATTCCGTCTTCAAACAAATGGACCAAATAATCTTCAGCTGCCTGCAGAAATATCACCTACTCAGATGAAGTAATGCACATATCTATGAAACGTCAAATTCAAGAACAAATCATGGCACAAAGTGGACAAAATGATCTTAAGCCCCACAGAAAATGGAAATATCATCCCCTTGGATGCACAAGAGCTCATATCTTATCGAAGTTCAAATTTCAACCGGTAATAGTGGCGGAGGAATTGTATGATCCTCGATGCAAGAATATGCATCGCATCCTCGAGTCTTCAGTTTGTATTAATGGAACCGCTGGTTCAGTCACTTCAATGGTCAGCCCATAATGATTTGATGAGCACCATTTTGGATGAACCATACCCCAAAATTCTTCCAAAGCAATAGAGTTAAGCAACTCAAACCTTTGGCTGCCTTTTCAATGGGTTGTGGAATGTTGGCATCTAACTAGTTACAATCAACAATACTGGAGTTGGGTCATCCTACGAAGAAGAATTTAGGGGCATGGTCCATCCACTGTGGGGCCTATCGGACCTACAGTTTGGATCAATGATGTAAAAATAGAACACCTAAGGGATACCATGCATATCATTGGACCATGTAATTCCTCATAGCAACAATGTATTGCTAAATGCATTCAATACAATTAGGATGAATTTTGATTTCATAAACCAAAATATTGGATTTAGTGAGAAGTATATGTTGTAAGCAGTAAAAAACATAGAGATCATTGAAGGCAAGGAATTGAGACAAACTTCTCTAGACAAAGGCATATCAAGTTTTGCATTGCCCGCCATTTCAAAGATCTCAATCAGTCAATACATTGTACACGTGACACACATAGGGGATCCAAGCAGTCTAAACCATTGGCACCATTGGAAGCAACATAGCCAAATAATCAATCAAACTGATGACCACAACCAATTGGATGGGACTAAGCACATTCAAAAGAGAGCAGTTTTGTGGCTTCCATCGAATGCAGGGTGTCCCATATCCATTACAATACGGGCGTATCGGCCGATACGTATCGGTAAGGGTCGTGGCCGTTACGCAATACGGGGCCGTAAAGGTCAAAAAACCGCCTTTTTTTTTTGCTTTTTAAGGTCCATTTTTTCACTTTTTTTGAAACTTCTTTTCTCTAAACTCTTCCTAAATCATTTTATTGTTATTTTCTACCACTCTTAACTTGATATTACAAATAAAAACAACTTATATTAAGATTTTTCTTGATTCGAAGCTCTGTGAGCCATTTTCCAGAAATTCCTCAAAAATAGGTATTTATACTTTTTATTCAATGTTTTGTTGTTTTAATGGGAGAATATGATGTGTTAGTCATAATAGAAGATATTAATGTCCATTTTATAGATTGTTGTTATCATTTTATAATTTTTTTTCTATTTACGCACTATTTTCGGCCCTTTTTTAAAAAAAATTCAACAAATTATTTTTTATTGAATATTTTAATGTTTTAATGGTAGAATATGATGTGTTAATCATAGTAGAACATGTTAATGTTCATTTTACAAATTGTTATTGTCATTTTATATTTTTTTATGAATTATGAAAAATAATTGCAAACACCTACACATGTAAGATATTTTTATATTGCATTCATTCTAATATATCTATCATTGATAGTAGATAGTTAGAAAATTAAATATATGAGTTTTGCAGTCAAATCTAGGTTGTCTAGTTCATAAATTCATCAGACAGTCTGATACAACTTCTCACCAAAGAGTAGACCATTACACTACCATAAACACGTTCCAATTTATAAATGAATGCATATTTAGAATGCTTAGAATATTCTGAATTTAATCCATATTTTTTCTCTTTTTTTTGGCAAAAAAATAAATAAATTTGCACCATTACGGGCCGTTACGCCCTCGTATCGCCGTTACGCCTCCGAATCCATATCGGTATCGGAGGGCACCGTTACGCCAACCGATACCGATATGGGATACCTTGATCGAAGGAGAAGATTATAACAACTGATTAGTGAAGAGGGGGATTTCTTCGACAATTCATTACAGATTCCAGGAATAATCATGGCTAAGCGTGTTTGACGTGACATGTACCCAAACACATTCCACTCTTTTGCATAATCCATAAATAGTTGTGCCATCCTATCGGAAATGAGAGTTTTTATAATGAGGGAGTTTGTTCCAATAGTTCAGGAAATTTTGAAGGAGCTAAATGTAAGAGTCTTCGTTCCCATTAATGCTCCAACAAGGGAAGTTAAAGGGCTCTCCTTCATGACTATTCTGAAGTATTATCAAGAAGTTGGCTAGTTGCAAACCGAATGTAGGCTAGCAAGATCTACTGTCACCCCAACAAGCCATTCAATTTGTTGAGAAACTCCCACGAGTAGTTTCAAATTAGGCTACATGATGGCGTCCAAGTACAGGAGTAACTTTTGAGCCAACATCAATTTATGAAAGATATGGACAGAAGGTGATTCTCTCCTCACCATTCCTTGACTAGAGGAATGTTCCCCTCCCTAGCATCTTAACCTTAAGGAAGCAGATTTCATCTCATGAAGATAGACATTGGGTAGATTTCTCATATTCACCTTGAAGCAACTATCTTAGCATTTGTTTGGCACATTTGGGAGCTAGATACGACAATCTCATGTATTAGGATCATAGTTCTAAAGCTGTTGTGGCTTGACTAGCAACACGGTCAACTCAACTAGACAAGGTTTCATGATCATAAGCCTTACTCCATTGAAACCGTTGACACGAAGTGACTTAAACCAAGTCACTTGGTTCAAAGCAAATCTTGGTTAACCATTTTGTGGGTTTTTTTATTTCTTATAAAGATGTAAAAGATTGAACTCGGAATTGAATCTTCATGTTAACTCAACCCACATAAACAGATTCGAGTCAAGTCTTCAGTTATAGAAATTAAAACTATGATGGCAATCATATACCAAACACTTGATGTGTGTGTTTGTGTTTCCCTTCTCTACTAAGGCTCCCCTTTGTAGGTTTTCTTCTTTATATTTCTCACTTGTACATAAAAGAATAATAATGATATTGTAACTAATTGGTATCCTTATTGTGCAAATAGGAGATCTGATCTAGAAAGAGTATATAAACCTTTTCAATATAAATATATTTGTATCTCTTGTATTTCTTATCTTTGGTTTTGCTAACACAGTATTAGGGTGAGTTGAATCCTGTTTGACTTTGTTCATTTTGCTTGTTTATCTTATTATGGTTTCATCTGACATATGCTTTGCGCATTACACTCTACTGGCTTTGACATCAAAAATTACAAACTAAATCTATTTTGGGATCAAATCCTTTCCCATCAGAAGACTACAATTGTGTTTATTTTGTATTTTCTTTACTTGCATTTAGTTTCTCAAACCCACCATCCACTATTGATTTAACCTTGCTTTATTCACCGCTTACCAAGTTTTTGACATGTGTCTATGTGAGAGTTGCACCTTGGAAAACCAATGCGAATCTTATCCATTGATTGCATATTGATGATCTTGACCCTAGATCATGATAATCATGAGTCCTCGATGGATAGATTGCAATGCAATAGTTAATGTGAAAGTATCTTAAACATATGTGAACATAGGTTAATGGAGAAGGATTTCATTGGTTGTCCTTGGGAACTTGAGATTGGACACCACAATCACTAACTAAGGGAGAGTTGTCGGCCATGGATCTTGGTACTCTATTGTGCCAGGACCACCTAGCAAGTTGCTAGACAAACCAATGGTTATTAGCATTATTATGTGGTCATCTTGTGCGAGGGGACTGATGACAAGTCAAGAAAGTCTCCACCATCAAGCACAACGACATGTCGGTGTGTGCCTTGCCCAACCCCACATAGGAGTGTGAGTGTGCCATGGGAGTAGGCTCCTGCTTTTGGACCTATTGGACACTTGAAATGGTGGATTGAGTTCAAGTCTCTAGACTAAGATGCTTGTCATACGTGGACTATGATCGACTTAAGGATGTACCGGATCTGATTAATCCATAGACTTAAGGGTGCGTGAAGAGTTCAAGATCTTGATTATAGGTACTTTGGCTCACTTGACGAGGTCATGTGGCCAACAAAAGACGGTGTAGCTTGGCGCATCCATAAATGTTCATTGAGGCTCACATGGTCCAACAAGGGATCCACTGATTTCCTAAGAAATTACTTATGTATTAGATCTTGGGGATCAAATGTTCATTAAGAGGTGTTCCATTGAGCTTAGCACTTAAAAGGTTTTAAAAGCTTTTACAAATGTTTTCGACCATTAAGCTTGTGTTTTAATCAATAAAAAGGTTATTATTGCACTTAATGATGATTTGATGGTTTAGATATGGTGTTCCGCCACTTGATCTGCAAGAAGATTGGTCATGATAGTGAAGGGATTGAGTAATATATAAGTACATAAGATAAGGTAGGATTACATGATTTAAATGTAGTAGGGCATGTGGAAACTTGTGGATGGTAAAATACCACAATTGGTGTCTCCCTAAAACCCTAACTCCTTATATATAGATCTCGTCCTAGAGGAAGAGTGAAAATGATAGAATCTCCCACATCGCCCCGGGGCATTAATGTATACCATTTGCTTCCCACTTCCTTCACATCACGCATCATGTGTGGGGTCCACTTGAGTGAAGTGCCCTACGTGTTTCCCTTGGCCCTACTACAAGGGTTGACTTGTGGCTCCCATACTGTCCTTTGTCTAGGATAAATCTGAAATAGATCTAATATGTTGGAGGATCAACAATGTCAAGTGATGGTTCATCGACAACATCGATCAAGGTAATCCTAATCGTAGGATTTATGTTTCTCATTCTTAGAAACTTGAGAATATCTTAACAATGATACATAGTGATGTAAAATCTAAAACAAGGTTTTTGAACATTGTCAAACTCCACTTTGTTTTGCTAAACAACACTAACCACCCAACAACATGCTCAACATAATGTATATTTTGATATTAGAATGTAGATTTTGGCTTCCTTGATGTGTTAGAGTACACAGTCATTGGTGTGCATACATAACAATGTATTTGACTGTGGGAGCACACATATTCAGTTATCCTATGGTGCACCATATCCTTGAAGGTAATGGTGCATCATTTAAATTCAATTTACATTTATTTTAAGCTTATCTCTTATAACAAGTGGTTGGGAGAGAGAGGAAAAAAATATTTTCTTCCCCCTCTCTTCTTCATCTCCACATCTTACACAATGTACTCTTGAATTTAACATGTGATCAGAATCATGATAGCTTTCTTGTTTATAATCTCTCTTATTTTGTTCTTTCCCCATTTTCCATTCTTACAATTTGTCATGAAGTTTTGAAGGGCTGTTACTAGCATATTTGTCAGGAAATAAAAAGGGCCTCATCATATGCCGACAACTGTCAAAAGTGTTGACTGATTGTCATCCAACCATCAGAAATGATGTTGGATCATCATACAGCCACCATAGGCGTTGAAAAATCATAATGCAGCCGCTAGAGATGCTATCAGGACATTCTATGGCCATAAAAAATGCTATCAAAACATTCTAAATCCCCCAGATGTGTGGTCGCACAATACAACAGCCACCAGAAGAGTGGTAAGTTCTTTGCTAGCAACCAAAAATGCCTATGACTCACATCAGCCAACATAAGTGGCTACAATTCAAATCCCATGCAACACAATCGTTAGAAGTACAATTAGCTTATTCCGCAGTCTCCGAAATCTAACAAGCTTGACATGTAAGATATACATGCTCTAGAGTGTTAGAGTACACTGTTTGTGATGGGCATGTATTACAGTATATTTTGGGTGTGAGAGTACACATTCAGTTGTCCTATGGTGCACCACATCCTTGGAGATAATGGAGTGTCTTGCCGATTTGATTTCCATTTATTGTAAACTTACCTTTTATAACAAGTGGTATATGAAACCAGTGTCGCTTTAGGAATGCTTATTCATTCACTACATATTTGCCAAGGAGGTTTGGGGTCTTTTTCTCTAATTGTTCAGGTTACTATGGGCGTTCCCGAAGACGATAAAGGAATTTCTCATTGCTTGGCACAGCGGGAGGATAGAGAAAGAAGGGAAAAGGTTGTGGCGATTAAGTTTCTTAGTGAGTCTATGGGCTTAATGGGGGGAAAGAAACCATTGTCGCTTTAGGAACAAAATGAGTGGACCAGTGCAAGTGTTCAATAGGGCAATTCTTAATATGAAGGATTGGGTGGAAGCATAGATTTTTCAATCTTTTCTCTTATCCTTTGGGGGGTGTTTCACTGGGTGTAGTTGTATTTTTGTATATTTGCATGGCTTGGCTTCAGCCTTTTTATAATATATCTTCATCTCCACGTCTTCCACAATGTATTCTCTTGAGTTGAACTTGTAAGATTTTGATTACTACTTTCTTTTCTTTGTTTGTTAAGTCATTGTTTTCTATTATGGGATGTGGTTCATGTATTTACTACACAATGATGCACTTATTTCTACATATGTTATCCGTACCTCTCAAACATTTCTTCAAGAGGATTTTGGATGTGAGTGACATTCTTATAACTCAATGGTTCTCTAGTTCTCTAGTTCTATTAAACCCTATTGTTTTGAATAAGGTTGGTTTACTCTCACATAGAATAGTCGAGATTTGAAAAAGTGACCGAAGATTGCTATCTATATAGTGGAGTTTAGATTGTCTAAGTTAATACTGAGTTGACAAGGATGCAACACCTTGTATGCCCAAGAGATCTTATCTAGTAGTTCCCTAGCCTTTTCTCATTTCTAAAATAGAGAAATGCTTCAATTTTCTTAGAGCACTGTAAGTTATAGTGCTCCTAATTGCATTTAGTTGCATTGGGGCTTGTGGACTGTCGTATCCATTGATCTAGATTGTTCATTGGGTCCAACGAACATTCCTAGTCTACCATGCAAGAATCACACCAATCTAACAAATATTAACCACTCATTCAGTGCTCTCTAATTTGGACAGTCAAGATCATTTACATATAAATAGGTCCAAGCAACAATTTGATCCATCTATTTGTTAGAGATCATGATGGATTGTTTATCATTCTAAAGAATCCTTTTGTTAGGCAATCATAGTCACCCCATCCATGTCCTAGAAAAAGGAAGGGTATGGAATATAAGTCCAAATCAAGGATGGATTGGATCATCCAATCAGTGCATTTTTTGGTAGCTTGAGGAATATTTTCTGAACTTAATGCATAGTTCAGATCGATTGATTGAACTGTCTAACTAAAATCAGACAACTAGGAGCACTATAAGTTATAGTGCTCGGAGAGCATTTCTCCCTAAAATTCTCATCATTTGTCTTTCGTTTTAGTTTTGTTAAAACTTACAAAGGAAATCCCAAATCCAATATTAGTTTTTCATTAGTGAAGTTATGCTTCCAAATACACACTTTTTGCATCAATTTGAGATGGAGTTTCAAACATATCATTCATGTACCTCATCATATCAAGGGAGTTAGGGTAGTTCATTTATTACATTCTTTTTCTCCCAAGGTCAACATGTCAATGATTACGTTTATGTAGAGTATAGGAAGGTCATTTCTAATTCTCTTAGATGATGATTTATATTGAATGGAGTTTACAAGGCCCTATTCATAGAAATGAGACTCGACCAACCTCTTTTAAAAAAATCTAGTATTTTCTGTTTGCTTTTAACATAGACATTTGCTCCAAACAAAAGTTTACTACTCATCATTTAAGGCAAATGATGCAAAAATAAATAAATAAATGAATGAAGAATGTTGTAAAAATTTAAAACTACATTAGAGTATTTAGCATCAAGTTTTGTTGGAACAAGGTATTCCATAATGGCAACATGGCCGTAATGGCGATTATGCTTAATAAAAAATTATTAAAAAAATAAAAATAAAGACTATTTTGGCCCCATAAGGGGCCATTGTAGCCGTTACAGGACCGTTACAGGTCATTGCAAGACAATTCTGAGGTCAAATTCTCCATAACAGCCGTTACGACACCATAACGAGGGACGGTTACCACCATTACTAGGGATACCTTGAGTTGGAAGCATAACTACTTACCTTGAAACCACAAAGAAACTCAGGGCCGTAAGTTGAACAACAATCATTGAATAGCATTTCAACCAATGGAAAGGAAACATAGACTTCAAATAGTTTTTAGCTGCAAAAAACAACAATGACAGATTGGCCATCCATGCTCCTAACAATATTTTGTAGTTCCCATACCTCTTGGATTGCTACTAAAGCTCCAGCCATCCCAACGATTAACTCCCCTAGAATAGAAAGCAGTTAGGTCCCTTACCAAAAAAAAAAGAAAAAAAAGAAAGGACCATGAGACTAATACATGTGCGAATATTAAGACTCTTCAATATATGAAAATCCATATAAGATTCTTAAAAGCAAGGATCACCCAGCAATAGAAAGGAAAAATGCTCGAAAGTAAAAGCTCATTGAGAACATAGCATATTCCTAAATTTGCCTAGTATGTGTTCATATTATTACATTGTTGTTTAATCCCCACTATTCATAGAGAATAGCCGAAGACACTCGTTGATTTCAGGGGGCCTAAGTTGTATAAGCCAGCCATGTTGTAGCGGTTTGTGCACCTCTGAGCTCTAACCTTTTGCCGAGTTCTCAAGTTCTTTTAATATAAAATGTTCTTGTGCTTTGATATTTCTGACATGGAAAATGGTGTCAAAGAAGTTTAATTGTGTTTCACTATGATTTTGTTTTGATTTGGATTGAGGTTGACCAGATTAGTAACCAAACCTCGAGATAGAGAACAAAATCAAATCACAAGAGCACATCTATGAGCAAATGAGCAAGGGAGGCATCTACTTTCCTAAAAATTGGATTAGGAGACTACAAAGTTCTTGCAGACGAAACTTTCACCATTACATGGAATATACGTTGTAGGAAAACCTTTCTAACAGGGCAAGCCTTGCCCAATTACAACCTCCCAAGTAGGAATCTATTAATCGATTGGTCCAATCAACCAAACCTATGACTTTCAATTCACAACTTTTGAAGACTGTCATGGGACCTTTTGAAGCAATGTGAGTGTGAAAATCACCCTGTTTCTTTCATCTAAGCATTAAAAGAGCTTACAGCCCAAGAATCCCAAGTTCTATATTCAAGTAGGAAGTTAAGGCCAAAGCATCCTCACCCAAACTAAAACATAAATAATTCAAGCTAAGCATTGTTAAAGTCGAGTCCAAGTAGGAAGCTATAGCCAAAATAGCCAGACATACACGCCAAAACTAAAACAGCAATCATTCAAGCCAAGCATTGCAAGAGCCCATTTGGAACCTTGTATTGGTCAATACAAAATGGACCAATACATGCATTTTAAACTGGATTGGCGCAAAAAATTTGTTTGAACTGCAAGCATTGCCAATCCTGGATTGACCAATACAACAATCCAAATGGGCACTAAATGTACTGAATGCTCAAATAGTCAAATCCATCAATCTGAACTGCCCATTCAGTCCATCAATCTGATCAAACAATCATAACCATACAATCCAAACAAAAGCAATGGGTGAACAGACAGATACCCACGCATGAAATGAAAGCAGCTGGAGGTATCAACAGCTCACAGGACTTCTGATACTTCCGTATCTCCCGAGGAGCCACAGTCCCCGACCTGAACCTCTGGGGCTTCCGCGGCTTCCTCCCTGACGAAGGCCCTGCTCTTCCAAAACTGGTCCACAGTCAAAACTCAACAAAGACAAATAAAAATTAAAATAATTATTATTATTAAAAAAACACACACACCTGCCTATGCATTTGCAGGTACCTCATCCCGCCCACTCGCTTGACTTTCCTGTTTTATTCTAATTCTTTTTCAGAAACTTCGAGAATAAAACAAATCAACATGAGAAAAATAAAATAAAAAGAGGATCGGAAATAGCGTTACAAATGGACCCAGCTGTTGAAGCCCAAATGGGGGCTGGCAATTAGGACAGGCAGTCCAGTCTGAGCTCGGCTGCCTGACATGGCAGGTAGAAGCCCAGGCATGTCTCAATCAAAGCTGGCTCAGCCCAAAAATTGATAAAATTCCTTATCTCTTTGGACTTTTCTAATCTATTCATTTATCAAGTCAACTCCACATGGGTAAAGATAGATAACTGTCTAAGAATCAAAATGGCATATTTATAAGGTCAAGTGCAAATAGACTCAGGTCAGTCGGGATAAAATGACCTATGGCTAAGCCCCGACCTAAAAATAGATCTGGCCATGCATGCAAAGCCCAAGCTCGACCCATGGGCAGAACTAATAGGTCCATGCCCAGACTAAAGCTGGGTCAGGCTCACCGGGTCGGGTGGGTTACCCAACCTGTTCCCACCCTAACGCCGAGAACTCACTCATCCCGTTCTGGGATTGGATTCATGGCCTGGAGGTCTATTTTTAGGCCGAGTAACCTTACCCCAATAGGATAGCCTGGCCCAGCTTTACTATGCTAAGACCAAAATCAAATTAGGATGGATGGGCCCAATATTTGCTAGTTGGACCGGCCTATATGGCCGTACATGTTCTCTACGGAACATCTACGACATGAGATGGAGCAGTGCGCGACTTGGCTGCGACCGGCGGATGATGTGGGTTTGACCCTGACCATAGAACCCACCTTGATGTGTGCATTGTATATCCACGCCGTCCATTAGTTTTTCCAGCTTATTTTAGAGCATGGTTATCAAAACGAGTCAGATACCAATTTCATTTGGACCACATCACATGAAACAGTAGTTATTGACCATCAAAAACTTTTTGTGGGCCACAAAAGTTTTGGATCAAGCAGATTTTATTTTCATTTTTTCATCTAGGTCAGTGTGACTTTATCAACAGGTTAGATGGTCGATAAACATTAGGTGGTCATAGGAAAGTTTTTAATGGTGGACTTTCAATGAACATTGTTTGGTGTGGTCTACGGGAAATTTGCATCTAATTCGTTTTTGCAGCCATGCCCTAAAATAAGCTGTCAAAACCAATGAACATTGTGAATGCAGAAAGAAATGTAGTCCAATTTGAGAGATATAACTTGTCTAGGAAATGGGGGTGTTCTCAATGCAATGATAATATAGGTTTATTTAGTTTTGATATTGAATGGATTTTTATTTCTTTTTTGGGATGTTAACTTAATGAAACTCAGTCACTCAAAATATTAAAAATCTAATATTAAGTGCAGCCCTTCCTCATGCAACACAGTTTGTTCCCGTTATCTTCTTTTTTTTTCACCTCATTTTAGAACATTAATAATAATAAAAAATTAAGGAATTATAAATCTCAAGTAGTCCACACCGTACAAAATAGTGGATATTGAACTCTTACCATTAAAATTTTCCTAGGGTCCACTCTCATTTTTTACTTGCCACCCAACTTATTAATAAGGTCACAAAGACCTTTATAAGGGTAAATAATAATAATAATAATAAAATAAAAAATTTAGCATGATCCAAAACTTTTGGCTTACAAAAAGTTTTTAATGGCCCATCATTACTATTTCCATGGTGTGGTTCACCTGAGATTTGTATCAACTTTGTTTTTCAAATCATGTCCTATTATGAGCTGAAAATATGGATGTAGGGCATAGATGTACCATTTATCAAGGTAGGCCCCTGGGTCAGGGATGCACAATACTATGTGAGGATAGGTTACACCTAATCCACTTCGAGGAACACATACCTTTTCTCGTGAAATGGGAAGAAGTTTAACAGTAGGATAAAAAGCTGACCTTAATTTTTTAAATGGGAAGAAGTTTAACGGTAGGAGAAAAAGCTGACCTTAAATTTTTATATAGCCCACTGTATTATACATGTAAGATCCACTCCAACCATCAGATGTGCAATGTCATTTTAGGACTAGATCCAAAATATAAGGTATACTCGTAATTCAGTTGAGCTACACCAATGGAATATATCTAATGAAGGATTCGATAAATTTGAAACATGCATCGAATCAAAATTCATTAGAAAACCCTTTAAACAAATAGAAAGATCATCTGTTCTATTAGAGTTAATATATAGTGACTCAGGTGATTTTAGAAATCACATGTCTAGAGGTGGAAAAAGATATTATATAATTTTTGTAGATGACTACTCTAGGTTCACTAGAATATATTTGTTTAGATGCTTTTTCTAAATACAAACTTAAAGTTGAAAATCATTTAAATATAAAAATTAAAAGACTTAAGACAGATAGATGAGGTGAATATGAATCTTCTCAATTTAGAAAATTATGTGAAAAGAATGGAATAGTTCACGAAACTACGGCTCCTTATATACCAGAACAGAATAGAATAGAAGAACGTAAGAATCGAACTCTAAAAGAGATGATGAATGCCATGTTAAACAGTTTAGGCTTACCCTCAAATATGTGGGGAGAAGCAATTCTATCTGCTTGTTATATCCTAAATAGGATTCATTCTAAATCTTCTGAACTAACACCATATGAACTTTTGAATAATCATGTTTCTAGTTATAAATATATTAAAGTGTGGGGGTGTCATGCTAAAGTAGGATTGCATGAAACTAAGAAAAAAAAGTTAGGTCCTAAAACGACCGACTGTGTATTTATAGGGTACGCACAAAACAGTGCGGCCTATACATTTTTAGTTTTAAAAACTAAGGATAATATTTTAAATCCTAATACAATTATAGAAACTAGGGATGCAGAGTTATTTGAGAACATATTCCCTATGAAATCTAAATCTATAGGAATAGAGAAAGTCAATGGATCAGATATTGTGTCTACTATTAAAAATGCTTACGAGAAAGTAGTAGAAGAGATACAACCGAGAAGAAGTATTAGGGTTAGAAGAGAAACTAACCTAAGAGATGGTTTTTTCACCTTCTTAGTAGAAGATGATCCTACAACGTATATAGAAGCAATTAACTCTCCAGATGCAACCTTTTGGAAGAAAGCAATAAATAATGAGTTAGAATCTATTATATCTAATAACACTTGAGAACTTGTAGACCTACCACCTGTAAACAAACCAATAGGCTGTAAATGGGTGTTTAGAAAGAAACTAAAACCAGATGGAACTATTGATAAGTTTAAGGCTAGGTTGGTAGCGAAAAGCTTTAAACAAAAGGAATGAATAGATTACTTTGATACATATTCCCCTATAACTAGAATTATTACTATTAGGGTCTTAATAGTGATAGCCTCCATATATAAACTGGTGATACACCAGATGGACGTTAAGATGGCTTTCCTAAATGGAGACTTAAAAGAAGAAATATATATGAAACAATCTGAGGGTCATAAGATATCAGATAAAGAAAATAAAGTATGTAGACTAATTAAATCACTATATGGTTTAAAACAGGCTCCTAAATAATGGCATGAAAATTTTGATAGTGTTTTAAAATCAAATGGTTATCATATAAATGATGTAAATAGATATGTATATATTAAAATTTCTGAAAATAATTATGTTATTATATGCCTTTATGTTGATGACATGCTTATTTTTGGAACTAATATTAAATTAGTTAATGTAGCTAAGAAATTCTTGTCATCTAAGTTTGACATGAAAGATTTAGGAGAAGCTAGTGTAATCTTGGGTATTGAAGTAACCAGGGAAAATGGTGTTATTATATTATCACAATCTCATTACGTTGAGAAGATATTGAGAAAGTTTAACCATTTTGACTGTTTACCTGTCAGTACTCCTTATGATTATAGTGTGACTCTCATGAAGAATATAGAAAATATTGTGTCTTAATTGGAGTATTCCAGAATAATTGGTAGCCTCATGTATCTAACAAACTGCATTAGACCAGACATAACTTTTGCAGTAAGAAGACTAAGTAGATATACACATAACCCTAGAAAAGAACATTGGAATGCTTTATCTAGGATTTTAAGATACTTAAAAGGCAGTATAGCCTATGGTTTACATTATAATGGTTTTCCTGCTGTATTAAAAGGATACGGTAATGCTAACTGGATTAGTGATTCAGATGAGACAAAATCCACAAGTGGATATGTCTTCACTTTGGGTGGAGGAGCAGTCTCTTGGAAGTCTACCAAGCAGACATGTATCGCTCGGTCTACTATGGAATCCGAGTTTATTGCCTTAGAAAAGGCTGGAACAGAAGCCGAGTGGCTTAGAAATCTCTTAGCTGATATACCATTGTGGCCAAAGCCTGTATCGGCCGTGTCTATTCATTGTGACTGTCAAGCAGCTATAGCAAAAGCAAAGAGTAAAATATATAATGGAAAAGGCAGGAATATTAGACTCAGACACAACATAGTGAAACATATGTTGCATGATGGAGTTATATCCATTGACTTTGTGAGGTCAGAAAAGAATCTAGCAGATCCTCTGACCAAAGGACTATCTAAAAGGTTAGTTAATGATACATCGAAGGGAATGGGGCTGAGCTTAATATATGAACTGCCAGTGTCGGCAACCCAACCTATACAAGTGGAGATCCAATGAGATAGGTTCAATGGGTAAACAACAAGACACGAGGTAGACGATTGCATTGAGTCGTATGAGCTCATTCTATGGTGTACAATACGAGCAGCAACGTAGAATGATAAGTTTTCAGAACTCTTAATGGATCCATAGCCATATATTTGGTGGTGTATACAGTTGCTGTGG
Organism: Magnolia sinica; assembly: GCF_029962835.1. Classification (NCBI taxonomy): domain Eukaryota; kingdom Viridiplantae; phylum Streptophyta; class Magnoliopsida; order Magnoliales; family Magnoliaceae; genus Magnolia; species Magnolia sinica. The sequence continues at coordinate 8,255,527 of NC_080587.1, read as the reverse complement.
GTGTGGAGGTGGAGGCCACTTTCTATGAGAATCTAGGTGAATTCTCTAGAGCACTCATGAAATCCAGGTAATGCTGTATGACCGAAACGCACCGAACTGTAGAATCACTTGTAGAGGAAGAGTTATGTGAGTGGCATGTACTTGCGATTTACATTAAAAGGATTCAGGTTCAAGACTATGATGTCACCTGATTCCTGTAGACTTGTCTTGCTTACTCTAATGTCGGTTCAAGTCTATGGTGAAACCGGCACCATTACACAACCATTACGCTTTAATCCGAAAGAGTTTTAATTTAAAACAAGTGGGGGATTGTTATATTTTGTTTTAAAATCGTATTAAAATTTGAAATTTCAAAATTTCGATGATTTTCCTTCATTTTTCAAAAGTTGTGGTACTTTTGAGTTGTGGGTTTTGTCCCACATTGGATTTTACAAAGTAAACTATCTTGTATATAAGATAGTCCTGTGCCGTGCCGAGCCGAGTCCGTGTCCGTGCACGTGTGGGCTGAGCGCCGGTGCTGGTGCAGGTGCTGTGTGAGTGTGCTCGCGTGGGTGTGTGTATGGGTACTCGCAGGACTGTATGTGCGAGAGTGTACTCGCACTTGCGCTTTTTCATTTTAAACCAGAGAGATGCATCCCTTCTGGTTGGTTGCCCCTGTTGGGTTTAAAACCAACGGATCTAACCTTTTATAAAGGTTGGTTATGCACCACTTCGGAGTCTATATAAAGACTACCGAGTCCAGTTTCAAATATACGAAAAATTCTTCTCTTACAAAACGCTCTCTGATATTCGGTTTTAAGCATTTTTCTACTGAGTTCATCGCTGAGTCAACTCAGCACTTTCGGATTAAACTGCAAGTGGTTCAAGCCCGTGTACAGTGAGTGCACCGCTGGGACCGGGTCATAGTCATTGTATCCTGGAGGTCAATTGCTCTGGAAACCTGTTGCACTTAGGACGCTGTCCAAGGGGAGCAAAATCGATTTCAAGCCGAGTGACTCAGTCACGCCTCGACTCAATTCAATAAGTTATTCTTTCTCATATATATATATATATATATATATATATATATATATATATATATATATATATATATATATTGATTCTTGATTTTTAATAGTCTATTTAATTCAACCAAATATTCCAACATTATGGCCATAATGAATTGTAAAAGTTTACAAATTACAATACTCATCTTCTTAGAGATAGATAATATGACCAACAATTTAATGTTTGAATAAATATAATGGAACTGTTTTGATAATACTTTTACATTATTGGAATGTGAAATCAACACAAAAAAATAAAGTGATGCACATGTTTGGATATGAGATTTTTACTGCAAAACAATGTAGAGATGTAATAATTAATTTTTATTTTTATTTTTTCTACTCTTAACATTTGCATTTGACCGTCAAATAACATCATGAATTATATATTTAAACAAGCACTGTAAATTTATAATGATAAATGTTAATTTTTTATTACATTATGGCCATATTTCTCAATCCAAACAAGCATTATCCTATTGAGGAGATTTTTTCAGGTGTGATCCATCCACAAAGGAACCCACAAACAAGTGGTTTGGATCACCGATCCATACTACCGCATGCCCTGAGAGGCCGAAGGTAACAGAAGCATATTGGATGCATGGTGACCCAACACCACCACCGCTAGTTGGTGTTGAGTGCTGTGGGGCACCTTGATATATGTGCTTTATATCCGCTGTCCATCAGTTTTTCCGGCTCATTTTAAAGTATCGTGCAAAAAATGAAGTAGGTTGAAGCTTAAGACTACATTACAGAAAATGGGGGGGTAATAACATTCACCATTGAAACCTTTTTAGGGCCCAAGTAATATTTATTTGGGGTGCTGCCTGTTGATATGGTTACACCGACATGGTGAAGTAAAAAGCTAATATGATCCAAAACTTTTGTAGCCGCGGGAAGTTTTTGACTGTGGACGTTCAATCACCTCTGTTCCCTAGGGTTGAGTAGCCAATTTGGCTACTGAAGTGACATCACCAAGTTCTGTGGGGGCCACCATGATGTATGTGTTGTATCCACACCGTCCATCCATTTTTCGAGATTATTTTAGGAGATGAGACAAAGAATGAGGCAGATTCAAAGCTTAAGTAGACCTCAACACCGAAAACAGTGGGGACAATGACCCCCACTATTGAAACCTTCCTAAAGCCCTTGATGTTTATTTGAGATCTAACATGTTCATAAGTTAACACAGACATGAATGAAGATAAATAGAAATTTTCAGATTGATTGAAAACTTCTGCATCCCCCGATAATTTTTTAATGGTACTTGTTCAATCCCCACTTATTTTTCTGGTGGGGTCCACTTGAGCTTTGGATCTGCCTCATTGTTTAGCTCATTCAATAAAATTATCTCTTTAAATGGATGTACGGTATAGATACAATACATGCATTGTGGTGGGGTCCACAGAACTTGGTGATGCCAGTTCAGTAGCAAAAATCGGTACTGACTATGATAGTATCGAATCCGCGTCCCTCAAATTACGTTTGATTAATTAAATGAACTAGATTGGGTTCACGAAAGTAATTCCTGATTTAGGTTGGATATGAATCTAAGTAGTGAGTTCCTATTAGATCCTCACTATTACATACTTCAATCCATCAACCATTTCGACTTCTACAGTCGTGATTTCTGAGTAGCTGTTTAATCGGATCCCCTGTCCCAAATAGACCATTTGGTCCATTCGCGTAGTGATCCAGTGTTTTAAAACTCTAGGGTTTATGCCATGCATCTGTCTGAAATATTGTAACTAGCTAGGTCCTGTTCTAGTACTCGACATTCATGTGGTGTTCTAGTCCGTCCAGACAGTGGACCGCACTGATCGGCAAAAAGATGTGCGGCAGTCGTTAGGTGCTGTCGGCTATTCCACGTGGCAGATGTGTGGTGCCATCCCACTAACAATATATTTTTCATCTCCCAACTGCGGTGGGCCCACAGGGTTGATAGCTGTCTGTATGAATTTTTAAATTGTTGCAGGTTCTGTGGAAAAGTGCTGCAAATCAAGTCAACAACGTCCACTCCCGGGCAATCAGGACCATCTACATGGTGGCCCACCAGGCCAACAATCCTAATCAATGTAGATGGGAACATGTCAGATGGAGCTTATTATATAGAAAAGAATCTAAGATAGATGGAACATTAGAAGTGGTTAGTCTTGCATCTGATCTTAAAGGTCCTTTTCTTACTCTTTCAACGTCTCTACTTTGTTCTCGTGATTTCCCTGTTTGGAATAAGGAATGGCAGCAGCAGTTGTAGCCGTCCTTCTTGAAGTAGTTTTTGAAAAACTAGCCTCCCCAATCCTAGAACAGTATGGATTGTTATCAGGTGTTTGTGAGGATATGGATTGTTATCAGGTGTTTGTGAGGAGATGGAAAATCTAAGGAGTACGTTGTCTACTATACAAGCTGTGCTTGAAGATGCTGAGGAGCGGCAAGTGAAGTACAAGGCGCTGCTGAATTGGCTGGGAAAGCTTAAAGATGCGGCTTATGATGCAGATGACATATTTGATGAATTCACGACAGAAGCACTATGGATAAAAGTGGCGATTCGGGGGTGCATTACGAATAAGGTATGCGGCTTCATTTCGCTGTCCAACCTGCTCGTGTTCGGTTTAAATATTAGGCATAAGATAAAGGAGATCGAACGGAGATTAGATGCGATTGCTGGGGAGAGTTCCAAATTCCATTTGAGAGAGGGAGAAGGGGTGTTGGAAATTAGGGGCCGAGAACAGACCGACTCGTTCGTAATTGAGGCATATGTTTATGGGAGGGAGGAAGATAAAGGGAAAATAATGGAATTACTTATAATTGAGGATAATGGAGAGGATGTTATGGTCATTCCTGTTGTTGGCATGGGTGGCCTTGGAAAGACAACACTTGCTCGGCTGGCATATAATGATGAGAGGGTAGCAAGGCATTTCGATATGAGAATGTGGGTTTATGTCTCGGATGATTTTGATGTGAGAAGGCTAACAAAAGAAATTTTGGAGTCTGCAACCGATACTAAATCTGATTTCCTAGAAATGGATTTATTGCAGCGTCGCCTCTGAGAAACACTCAGTGGGAAGAAGTTTTTACTTTTGTTAGATGATGTGTGGGATGAAAATCCTAAGAACTGGGATCGGTTGAAACAATTTCTTAGAGGAGGTGCGAAGGGTAGTAAAATTATGGTAACTACCCGCAGTGAAAAGGTTGCTTCAATCATGGGCACTCTCCCTTCGCACAATTTGCCAAGACTATCAGAGATGATTGTTGGTCTCTGTTCAAGCATCGAGCATTTGGGCATGGAAGACAAGAACATCCAAATCTTGTAATGCTTGGAAATGAAATTGTGAAGAAGTGCGGGGGCATCCCTTTGGCGGCGAAGGTGCTGGAAGCTGATGCGCTTTAAAACAGAGGAAGGAGAGTGGTTGTTTGTCAAAGAAAGTGAAAATTGGAACCTACCTGAAGTAGAGAATTGCATTTTGCCCGCTCTAAGGTTAAGTTATTTTCATCTGCCATCACATTTAAAGCAATGCTTTAAATTGTTATACAGACTTACATATACATTGTATAGCTAGCATAACTTGTATATTTCGTTTCCATAGGTAGAGGATTCTGATTTTATTATTTTCCTTGTATAGATGCTGTAATCTGTATATATTCAACCCCTTTGGGTTATCTCAAATACACAAAAGCTTTCGGCTCCTTTCTGTATTCATGGTATTAGAGCTTTACTGATCCAAATTCGGCACCACCTGTCAGATCCGATCATCCCTGCTGCGTCTGGCCACCATCCCCGCTCGTCCGACTGCCCCTGCGTCGTCCGGTCACCCCTGCTGTGTCGTCCGACCATCACTACGTCGTTCGACCACCCTACAGCGTCGCCCCTGCTCATCCAGCGCCCCTGTGTTGTCCGACCACCCCTATTGCTCGATCTGTTCGAGTTCCAACAACCCTTGTTGCTGTTGCTCCCATCCAGCAACCCCTGTTGCTGTTCTAGATCTCTTTTTTTTTTCCGATCTAGCGCCATATCTCGATTTTACCCCTGTTTCTACTCTCGATTTTCCAGATCCAGATCCACTGTTTCTGTTACTATTCCGCCAAATTCAGATATAGATTTTCCAGATCCAGAGCCCCTGTTGCTGTTGCTGTTCCGCCAGATCTAGATCTAGCTTTTCCAAATCTAGATTTTCCAGATCCAGCAACCCCTGTTGCTGTTGTTATTCCACCAGATCCAGATACTGCAACCCCTTGGGTTATCTCCTGCTGTACAATACATCTAAAACCTTCTTCTACTACACCTCTTTACGTGCTTTACATTAATTCCGATCAATGGACAAGAACTTATCACGTACAGAGGCCCCACGTTGTAGTTTTGATGGTACCAACTATTCGCTATGGGTCATACATTTTTAGAACTTCCTCAAGGGTCGTGGCTTGTGGGGACTAATTGATGGATCTGTTACTATCCCCACTTCCATAGATGCCAACAAATTGGCTGATTGGGAAATGAGCAATGGACGTATTATTACCTGGATTCTCGATTCGGTCGATCGGTCCATTACTGTTGGCCTCACACCTCATCGCACAGCTAAGGTAATGTGGGAGCATTTTCAGACAATTTATCAATAGAGTAATACGGCCCGGTTATACCCTCTGGACTGGGATCTCGTTAACCTTACTCAATGTGACGACAATATTCAATCATTTTACTCTAAAATTGTCACAATTTGGACTGAGATGACTATGATGGATCCTACATTTCCTCATGACTTTAAGATTTTCCAAACTATGCACGAGAGTGCGCAAGTTCGCCAATTTCTTATGAAGCTGCGTCCGGAATTCGAGCATTGTCGGGCTGCTCTCTTGAACCGTAGCCCTACTCCTTCATTGAATTCGGTTATTAATGATCTATTAGCTGAGGAACAACGACTGAAAGTTCTCTCTTCCCTCCTCAACTCTGGATCATCTGATATGGTGCTTGCTCTGTCCACCACTACATCAACACGTGGTTCCACTCCTTTGACTTGTCGCGGCTGCAACAAAATGGGTCATGTTGTCGCTCAATACAAAGAATGGTGCGCTTATTGTCGAAGAACTGGTCATGGTGTTCAGGACTGCTGTACACGTGCCTATGCATCTTCTTTCGGCTGTGGACATGCTCTTTCTGCTACTACTGTAACTATTTCTTCCGAGTCGTCTGTTAGTGATTCTGCATCTTCTGCTGAAGGTCTTTCATCACCTTTGACTCCTGCAATGCTCCAGCAAATCGTTCAGGCCCTTTCTGCAGCTGGTATGTCAGGTATATCCCCATTTTCTCCATGGTTCTTCGATTCAGGTGCTTCCAATCATATGACTGGTGCTGTATCCCATCCTCGTGACATTCGTCCCTACACCGGCAATCAGGCTATTTCTACTGCGGATGGAACTAGACTACCTATTCAGTCTGTTGGATCATTGACTTTCTCTCCTGCTCGTCGCCAGTTCACCCTTCGTGATGTGTTTCATGTCCCTAACCTCTCCTCCAATTTAATTTTAGTTGGTCAACTCACATCCAATAACTTCTTAGTCATATTTCTTTCCAACTATTGTTTTGTGCAGGATCTGGCGATGGAAAAGGTACTTGGGATGGGTAAGTGACATGGTCGTCTGTACGTGCTAGACTTTGATCCATCTGTCACTCCGGCTCGTTGTTTCTTTTCTCCATCTTCATCAGATATTTGTTCGGCAAATAAATTGTGGAAACTGTGGCACTTTCGCCTGGGTCATCCACATTCTGATTGGTTAATTCAATTATTTTCTTCTAGCATGTTAGGGACTGTTTCTCTTAATAAAAAAGATTTGGATTATTCTTGTTCATCTTGTTGTCTTTCAAAAAGTAAATGTATTCTTTTTCCTCTAAGTATTACAAAATCATCTTCTATATTTGAACTAGTACATATAGATGTCTAGGGTCCTTCACCACTTATGTTACTCTCTGGGTTACGTTACTACGTTATATTCATTGATGATTTCACACGTTACACCTGGATTTACTTTCTGCACTCGAAGTCACAGGTTTTTGAAAAATTCAAGATATTTCACTCTATGGTGGAGACTCAATTTCGGGTTCCAGTTCAAACTCTCCGCTCTGACTCAGGGGGGAATATCTCTCAACCAATTTTCGTACATTTCTTCAGGGTCATGGGATTATTCATTAGACCACCTGTTCTGATACTCCACAACAGAACGGGGTGGCTGAACGAAAAAATCGTCATATTGTTGAAACTGCCAACACCCTGATGACAGCTATGAGTGTTCCTCGTTCTTTCTGGGCGGAAGCAATGTTACATTCAGTCTACTTGATTAACCGGATGCCAACCAACGTTCTGAACAGTAAATCTCTATACTTTGTTCTCCACGGCTTCCCTCTTACATATTCCATATTTCGTGTTTTTGGTTGTCTGTTATGTTCACCTGGCTTCACGTGAGCATAACAAACTATCTCCCAAATCGATCAAATGCATGTAGTTGGGATTTAGAGAAACTCAAAAGGGTTTTCGATGCTATGATTCGGTTTCTCGTCATGTTTGGGTTTCACGACATGTTGTTTTTCTTGAACATATTGCCTTTCTTTCATTTTTTCCTCTTCCGCATACCTCACAATCTCCTGGTCTAACCACCTTTCCTGATATTCCTTTTGCTTCTAGTACTCTCCTTTGTCCGTTGCAGGTTTACTCGTGTCGATCACGTCCAGCTCCACCACACTCAACCTGAACCTACTGTACCTGTTGCAGATCCTGAACCTACCTCGATACGTCGTTCCGATCGTGTACATCAAACGCCTGATCGCTTGATATGCTTTATGTCTGCCATGAATGCTACTCTGGATACTATTTTTATTCCTACTTCATACTCTCAGGCAATCACTCATGATTGTTGGAAGAAGGCTATGACAGAATAACTTGCGGCATTGGATGATAATCATACGTGGGACATTGTCACTCGACCCGCTGACCAAAAGCTAATTGGTAGCAAATGGATTTATTCTGTCAAGCTCAAGTTTGATGGATCATTGGATCGATACAAGGCTCGAATGGTCGCTCAGGGATACAAACAGGAATACAGAATTGATTATGATGAGACATTCGCTCTCGTAGGCAAAATGAAAACTGTTCGTACTCTTTTGGCAATATCTTCTGTTCGCTCTTGACCACTTGCTCAGATGAATGTGAAAAATACTTTTCTTCATGGAGACCTCTAAGAAACAGTATATTTGAAACCTCCTCCTGGGTCTTTAACCCCTGACAATAGGGTAGGTCGCCTAAAGAAAGCTCTGTATGGCCTCACACAAGCTCCTCAGGCATGGTTCCAACGCTTTCACGATGTTGTTACTGGTGCTGGCTTTACTCAAAGTAGTCATGACCCATCCTTATTTTTGCGTACCATTGCTCGCAGAATTGTCATTGTTCTCGTTTATGTTGATGCCTACTTCTGACTGGTAGCGATGCTACTGACATCTCAGCTTTAAAGGAAGTTCTGCAATCCTCCTTCAAGATGAAAGACCTCAACCATCTCACATACTTTCCTGGGCTTGAAATTTCACGTTCAAAACGTGGGATCCTGGTCAGCCAGCGTAAATATACCAAAGATCTTCTCGCCTTGGCATCATTGACGGATCAGAAGACAGTTCAGACTCCCTTAGAACTTAACGTTCAATATGGCCATGATGATAGTGATCTACTTGCACAGCCCAGCTTATACCGCCGTTTGGTTGAGATTCTGGTTTACTTAACTATGACTTGCCCTGATATTGCCTACGCTGTCCAAGTCGTCAGTCAGTTTGTTTCTGCTCCTCGGACTCTTCATATGACTGCGGTGTTGCGTATCCTACGGTACCCATGTGGAACTCTAGATCTATCACTGTTCTTCTCCTCCACGGTGACTCTGGACCTTCGTACTTATTCGGATGCGGATTGGGCCGGTTGCTCTCACACACGAAGATCTACCATTGACTACTGTGTTTTTCTCGGCACTTCTCTCATCTCTTGAAAGTGTAAGAAGCAGACCATTGTTTCCAAATCAAGCATAGAAGCCGAGTATCGGGCGATGTCCGCTGCATGTAGTGAGCTTGTCTGGTTACGTGGACTTCTTTCCGACTTGCGCGTTCCTCTGCAGAATCCTACTCCACTCCATGTTGATAATCTTAGTGCCATTCAGATTGCCTCTAACCCAGTCTTTCATGAACGGACGAAGCATATTGAAGTTGACTGTCACTTTATCTGCGAGAAATTTCAGTCTGGGCTCATTTCTCTTCCACATGTTGCATCCCATGATTAGATTGTAGACATTCTCACCAAGTTCCTCACTTATAAACATCATTCATTTCTAGTTAGTAAACTATTACTTGTCGATGACCCACATTAGTTTGAGGGAGGATGTTAGACAGACTCACGTATACCTTGTATAGCTAGCATACCTTGTATATTTCGTTTCCATAGGTAAAGGATTCTGATTTTATTATTTTCCTTGTATATATGCTGTAATCTCTATATATTCAACCCCTTTGGGTTGTCTCAAATACACAAGAGCTTTCAGCTCCTCTCTGTTTTTATGCATATTGCTTAATATTTCCAAAAGATCATAAAATTGACAAGAAGAAACTAATCCTACTGTGGATGGTAGAAGGTTTCATTCTACCATCTAATGGAACTAAACAAATGGAAGATATCGGTGGAGAGTATTTTAATAATCTACTGTGGCGGTACTTCATTCAAGATGCCAAGAAAGATGATGATGGGAATATAGTATGGTGCAAGATGCAGGACCTCGTGCACGATCTTGCACGCTCTGTTGCTAGGATTGAATGCTCCATTATGCAGGTCGACAGTGCAGTGACCATCCCTAACATATATTGCCGCTTGTCCTTGGAGTGTGGGTATAGCAGATGGGTCCTAACAGTTCCAAAGGCCTCGAGGAAAGCAAACCATTTGCGAACACTGCTTCTGCTTGGAAGACATACATTTAGCATCCCTTGTAATCTTTTGGTACATTTTATGTGCTTACGTGTGTTAGATTTAAGCCATGCGAATGTCACCACAGAGTTGTTGGTTTCAATCGCATTACGCCAAAACTGCGAAAAAAGGACGGTCCAAAACCGTCTCAAATGACCAAAAAGGACGGTCATGGACCGTCACAAGGGCCGTCAAATTTTGACGTGTCGTATTACTTAAAGGACGGTCGAAAACCGTCATTTTTATTGACGAAAAATGGACGGTCATGGACCGTCCTAAAAAAGGACGGTCATGAACCGTCCTTTAAAAAGACGGTCTCGGACAGTCTCTTATGAGTCTTTAAATGACGGCCATCGACCGTCCTTAAAAAAGACTGTTGTAGACCGTCTCTGATGAGCCTTTAAAGGACGGCCATAGACCGTCCTTTTTAAGGACGGTCATGGACCGTCCTTAAAAAGGACTGTCATGGTCCGTCTCTTATGGGCCTTCAAAGGGACGGCCATGAACCGTCCTTCAAAAGGACTGTCATGGACCGTCCCTTATAAAAGGGTCAATATACACCTGTTACATCATTATATTCTTCCTGATATATACCTATTATATAATATATTTCATCATATTCACATTCATCTAAACCTAAACTACGTAAATCCAACATAAATTACATTCATCCAAACATAAACTACATCCATCTAAACCCAAACTACGTAAATCCAACATAAATTACATTCATCCAAACACAAGCAATCTTATCCACATTACATTCATCCACACATAAATACATAAAAGTTTAACATCATAACTAAAAAAAGAAAAAAAATCAGCAACAACTTTCTTTTTGCGTCTTTCACCTGAAAAAAATAATATTAAACCAACAAAACATTATAATTCAGAATCATGAAGAATTGCATAAACTTCTTCCAAAAAAGTGAGCACTTTTTAAAATAAAATTGATCATTAAAATAGGTTCAGGTTTAGGTTTTAGGTTTTAGGTGTTAGGTTTTAGGTTTAGGTTCATAATTAGGTTTTAGGTTATAGGTTATAAGTTTAGGTTATAGGTTATAAGTTAAGGTTTAGGTTATAGGTTTTGGTTTAGGTTTAGGTTAAGGTTTAGGCTTAGGTTATAGGTTTAAGTTTTAGTTATAGGTTATAGTATATAGGTTATAGCTTTAGGGAATTAAGAATAGGTTAAGGTTAAGGTTAAGGTTTAGGTTTAGGAAATCGGGTCCGAGTTCGGGATCGGGTTTAGGTTTGGGTTATCAAGTTTAAGTTTAAGTTTAGGTTAGGGAGTTGAGATTAGGATTAGGTGTAGGTTTAGGTTCAAGGATTTGAAAATACATTTCGATTTTAGGTTTAGGTTTAGGTTTTAAGCTAATGTTTAGGTTATAAGTGCAGGTAATAGGTTTATGTTTATGTTAGGTTATAGGTTAACGTTTAGGTTTAGGAAATCGAGTTCGGGTTCGGGATCGGGTTTAGGTTTGGATTAGGGAGTTGAGATTAGGATTAGGTGTAGGTTTAGGTTTAGGGATTTGAGAATACATTTAGGTTTAGGTTAAGGTTTAAGTTTAGGTTTAGGTTTAGCTTATAAGCAATAGGTTTTAGGTTTAGGTTTAAGCTATAGGTTACAGGTTTAGGTTACAAGATAAAAGTCTAGAGAATTGAGAATAGGTTAAGGTTTAGGTTTAGGAAATCGAGTTTGGGTTCGAGATCGGGTTTAGGTTTGGGTTTTCAAGTTCAGGTTTAAGTTTAGGTTAGGGAGTTGAGATTAGGATTAGGTGTAGGTTTAGGTTTAGGGATTCGAGAATACATTTAGGTTTTAGGTTTAGGTTAAGGTTTAGGTTTAGGTTTAGGAAATTGAGAATAGGTTAAGGTTTAGGTTTAGGAAATCAGGTTCGGGTTCGGGATCGGGTTTGGGTTTTGGTTTTCAAGTTTAGGTTTAGGTTTAGGTTAGGGAGTTGAGATTAGGATTAGGTGTAGATTTAGGTTTAGGGATTTGAGAATACATTAAGGTTTAAGTTTAAGAAATCGGGTTCGGGTTCGGGATCGGGTTTAGGTTTGAGTTTTCAAGTTTAGGTTTAGGTATAGGTTAGGGAGTTAAGATTAGGATTAGGTGTAGGTTTAGGTTTAGGGATTTGAGAATACATTTAGGTTATAAGTTTATGTTTAGGTTATAGGTTATAGGTTATAGGTTTAGGTTAAGGTATAGGTTTAGGTTTCGGTTTAGGTTATAAGCAATGGGTTTAGGGAATTGAGAATAAGTTATGGTTTAGGTTGAGGAAATCGGGTTCGGGTTCGGGATCGGGTTTAGGTTTGAGTTTTCAAGTTTAGGTTTAGGTTTAGGTTAGGAAGTTGAGATTAGGATTAGGTGTAGGTTTAGGTTAAGGGATTTGACAATACATTTAGGTTTAAGGTTTATATTTAGGTTATAGGTTACATGTTTAGGTTAAGGCTATAGGTTATAGGTTTAGGTTAAGGTTTAGGTTAAGGTTTAGATTTAGGTTTAAGGATTTGAGAATACATTTAGGTTTTGGGTTTAGGTTTAGGTTATAGGTTACAGGTTTAGGTTTAGGTTTAGGTTTATGCTATAGGTTATAGGTTTAGGTTACGGTTTAGGTTTAAGTTTAGGTTATAAGCTATAGGTTTAGGGAATTGAGAATAGGTTAAGGTTTAGGTTTAGGAAATCGGGTTCGGGTTCGGGTTCGGGTTTAGGTTTGAGTTTTCAAGTTTAGGTTTAGGTTTAGGTTAGGGAGTTGAGATTAGGATTAGGTGTAGGTTTAGGTTTAGGGATTTGAGAATACATTTAGGTTTTAGGTTTATGTTTAGGTTATAGGTATAGGTTAAGGTATAAGTTTAGGTTTCGGTTTATGTTATAAGCAATTGGTTTAAGGAATTAAGAATAGGTTAAGGTTTAGGTTTAAGAAATCGGGTTCGGGTTCGAGATCGGGTTTAGGTTTGGGTTATCAAGTTTAGGTTTAGGTTTAGGTTAGGGAGTTGAGATTAGGATTAGGTGTAGGTTTAGGTTTAGAGATTTGAGAATACATTTAGGTTATAGGTTTAGGTTTAGGTTATATGTTATAGGTTTAGGTTAAGACTATAGGTTATAGGTTTAGGTTAAGGTTTAGGTTTAGGTTTAAGGATTTGATAATACATTTAGGTTTTAGGTTTAGGTTTAGGTTTAGGTTAAGGTTTAGGTTTAAGTTTAGGTTATAAACTATAGGTTTAGGGAATTGAGAATAGGTTAGGTTAAGGTTTAGGTTTAGGAAATCGAGTTCGGGTTCGGGATCGGGTTTAGGTTTGAGTTTTCAAGTTTAGGTTTAGGTTCAGGTTAGGGAGTCGAGATTAGGATTAGGTGTATGTTTAGGTTTAGGGATTTGAGAATACATTTAGATTTTAGGTTATGTTTAGGTTATAGGTTATAGGTTTAGGTTAAGGTATAAGTTTAGCTTTCGGTTTAGGTTATAAGCAATTGGTTTAGGGAATTGAGAATAGGTTAAGGTTTAGGTTTAGGAATTCGGGTTCGGATTCGGGATCGGGTTTAGGTTTTGGTTTTCAAGTTTAGGTTTAGGTTTAGGTGAGGGAGTTGAGATTAGGATTAGGTGTAGGTTTAGGTTTAGGGATTTGAGAATACATTTAGGTTTTAGGTTTATGTTTAGGCTATAGGTTACAGGTTTAGGTTAAGGTTATAGGTTATAGGTTTAGGTTAAGGTTTAGGTTAAGGTTTAGATTTAGGTTTAAGGATTTAAGAATACATTTAGGTTTTAGGTTTTTGTTTAGGTTATAGGTTATAGGTATAGGTTTTGGTTTAGGTTAAGGTATAGGTTTTGGTTTCGGTTTAGGTTATAAGCAATAGGTTTAGGGAATTGAGAATAGGTTAAGGTTTAGGTTTAGGAAATCGGGTTTGGGTTCAGGATCGGGTTTAGGTTTGGGTTATCAAGTTTAGGTTTAGGTTTAGGTTAGGGAGTTTAGATTAGGATTAGGTGTAGGTTTAGGTTTAAGGATTTGAGAATACATTAGGTTTTAAGTTTAGGTTTAGGTTATAGGTTATAGGTTTAGGTTTAGGTTTGGTTTTGGTTTTGATTTAGGTTATATATTATAGGTTTAGGTTAAGGTTTACGGAAAGGTGGTTTTGATTTGGGTTATAGGTTATAGGTTTAGGTTAAGGTATAAGTTTAGCTTTCGGTTTAGGTTATAAGCAATTGGTTTAGGGAATTGAGAGTAGGTTAAGGTTTAGGTTTAGAAAATCGGGTTCGGGTTCGGGATCGGGTTTAGGTTTGGGTTATCAAGTTTAGGTTTAGGTTTAGGTTAGGGAGTTTATATTAGGATTAGGTGTAGGTTTAGGTTTAGGGATTTGAGAATACATTAGGTTTTAGGTTTAGGTTTAGGTTATAGGTTATAGGTTTAGGTTTAGGTTTAGGTTTGGTTTTGGTTTTGATTTAGGTTATAGGTTATAGGTTTAGGTTAAGGTTTAGAGAAAGGTGGTTTTGATTTAGGTTATAGGTTATAAGTTTAGGTTAAGGTATAAGTTTAGCTTTCGGTTTAGGTTATAAGCAATTGGTTTAGGGAATTGAGAATAGGTTAAGGTTTAGGTTTAGGAAATCGAGTTCGGGTTCGGGATCGGGTTTAGGTTTTGGTTTTCAAGTTTAGGTTTAGGTTTAGGTGAGGGAGTTGAGATTAAGATTAGGTGTAGGTTTAGGTTTAGGGATTTGAGAATACATTTAGGTTTTAGGTTTAGGTTAAGGCTATAGGTTACAGGTTTAGGTTAAGGCTATAGGTTATAGGTCTAGGTTAAGGTTTAGGTTCAGGTTTAGATTTAGGTTTAATGATTTGAGAATACATTTAGGTTTTAGGTTTATGTTTAGGTTATAGGTTATAGGTTTAGGTTTACGTTTAGGTTAAGGTATAGGTTCTGGTTTCGGTTTAGGTTATAAGCTATAGGTTTAGAGAATTGAGAATAGGTTAAGGTTTAGGTTTAGGAAATCGGGTTTCGGTTCAGGATCGGGTTTAGGTTTGGGTTATCAAGTTTAGGTTTAGGTTTAGGTTAGGGAGTTTAGATTAGGATTAGGTGTAGGTTTAGGTTTAGGGATTTGAGAATACATTAGGTTTTAGGTTTAGGTTTAGGTTTAGATTTGGTTTTGGTTTTGATTTAGGTTATAGGTTATAGGTTTAGGTTAAGGTTTAGGGAAATGTGGTTTTGATTTAGGTTATAGGTTATAGGTTTAGGTTTTAGGTTTAGGTTTAGGTTTTGATTTATGTTATAGGTTATAGGTTTAGGTTAGGGTTTAGGTTTAGGTTATAGGTTTTGGGATTTAAGAATGGGTTCGGGTTTAGGTTATAGGTTTTGGTTATAGGTTATAGGTTTTGGTTAATGTTTATGTTTAGGTTATAGGTTTTGGGATTTGAGAATGGGTTCGGGTTTAGGTTATAGGTTTTGGGATTTGAGAATGGGTTCGGGTTTAGGTTATAGGTTTTGGTTTTGGTTTAGGTTATAGGTTTTGGGATTTGAGAATGAGTTCGGGTTTAGGTTATAAGTTTTGGTTTTGGTTTAGGTTTAGGTTATAGGTTTTTGAATTTGAGAATGGGTCATGGTTTAGGTTTAGGAAATCGGGTTCAGGTTCGGGATCGGGTTAGGTTATAGGTTAAGGTTTAGGGATTTGAGTTTAGGCTATAGGTTTAGGTTTAGGTTTAGGTTTAGGTTAAGGTTGAAGTTTAGGTTATAAGTTAAGGTTTTAGGTCATAGGTTTTGGTTTAGGTTAAGGGTATGGTCCCTGCAAATACAGATATAAACACGGCCATCCGACACAAATTGCCAGGCCCTTCCAATGCTGTCCATAAAAAATGGACAGCTTCATCATGGTCATAATAGCGGTTCCCTCTTTCCAGGGAACCCCGCTCTTCCGGATAGCTCCGACGCACATCCAGGTCTGCTCTATCAATTTCGAGTTAATACATAAACATGGCCTGTCCAAATGGTCAGGCCACTCTAATGTTGTCCATAGGAAATGGACAGCTTCATCATGGTCATAACAGCGGTTCCCACCTTCCAGGGACCCCCACTCAACATCCGGATAGCTCCGACGCACATCCGGGTCTGCTCGATCAATTTGTATTAAATACATAAACATGGCCTGTCCAAATGGCCAAGCCACTCCAATGCTGTCCATAGGAAATGGACAGCTTCATCATGGTCATAACAGCGGTTCCCACCTTCTAGGGACCCCCGCTCAACATCCAGATAGCTCCGACGCACATCCGGGTCTACTCCATCAATTTCGAGCTAATACATTTAAAAACAAAATAATTATATCTAAAAGCATCTGGATACCTGGAGAAGGCCTCCCATATTCGTATTGTTCGTTACTCATCCCTTTGTCTATAAGCCACAATCGACCAACACTTTCTATTGCTACCTGTACTCTGAAACCAACACAAATATAACTGGGAAACAATATAAGGAATAAGAAAAAATCAAGAAAATATTTACTAAATAAAAAATTTCCAATTTATGAGTAAGGTTCAATTTATTAGTCAGATACATCCAGCTAGACCAAATACTGCTTCTTTTTTTCTAGATTGAAACAGGGTAGATAGTTGATGATCTTTTCATATATAACCAATGTGACATATGGAGAGATGGACTCACAATTATGCCATGTGCCTCACTCAGACATCTCCTAACAAATTTTCTTTCTAATA
Source organism: Magnolia sinica (assembly GCF_029962835.1). Taxonomy (NCBI): domain Eukaryota; kingdom Viridiplantae; phylum Streptophyta; class Magnoliopsida; order Magnoliales; family Magnoliaceae; genus Magnolia; species Magnolia sinica. The sequence continues at coordinate 8,238,816 of NC_080587.1, read as the reverse complement.
CAACAAAAAAGCTCATCACTTGTCCATCCTCTATTCATGAAACAAAATGAAGGTTCTTCTTGAAACAATGCTGGGTTTCAAAATCAATTTGAAAACCACTATATATAAGCGTGTTTTGCATAAATGATAAAAGCCATATATATAAGATCTTGATGTCACCAAAGAATATATCAAAATCAATTTGAAGGCATTGTGGATAAGTGCATTTTGCAGATAAGTATGATAAAAGGGTGTGAAATACCTACAGAGACTGTCCAGACATCACACGAACATATCATGACAGTTTTACATTCAAATAAACCATTCCATTCATCCATCATATAGATGGATCTAGCAACTATAGCTAGTAATGAAGGCTTGCACATTCAGTTCCAAGTAATCATATACAATAAATGTATAGGAGACCATAGGTACCTGCATATAACATAGTGGTAAGAGTAATGGAAAAGAAGTAAAACTAGTAAGTAGCAATCCCATGAAATAGGACACCCTTCTACAACCTAAAAACTCACTTTCTTTTATAAGAAAGTGTGTGAGATACAGAGATAGGATATACCCTAGAGAGCGAGAGAGAGGTTTACCTTGACAATTGCTATAAACATCTCCCTTAAACTCCACTTCCTGAACCAACGGACACTCACACACCCTTCCACGGAATGTATCATGAAGAAACAAAGCAACTATCAGCATACATGGAAACGTTTCAACTTGTATGCTAGGCTAATTGTACCCTTTAATGTACAGTCTCTTGAATTGGTGCAAACCATACCTGAATTGTTGTACACATCATTTGATTTCCAACCTCCCCAGGGAGTAGATTGATCAGATTGAACGGCCTGCTTCATTGCTTACTTCTTTTTCATCAGCATCTGCACCTAGACATTCATTGCTTACTTCTTTTTCATTAGAAATGGTGCTTAGCAAATGGAGGAAATCATACACATTTGTTACGACATCTAGATTTGATGCCACCTAGCAAAAAGAAGAAAGAAGGTGATTCATATTTATGCTTATGAAACATAGTCTAATAGTTTACATAGCTAGGTTATTAAACTAATAAATTCTAAGAAAAATAGCAAGTGCCAAGACCTATGGCATAAAAAAATAATCGTTGCATGGGTTAACAATCAAAGAACAATGGTAAAGGGAAGAAAACTAACTTCTTTCTTGCTCCACATAATCTAGTTGGGGCGTCGTATTAGTTCATGTAAGATTCGCGGACACCACATGCATATAAATTAGTTCATGTAAGACCTGAGGACACCACATGCATATAAATACAATCATTAAAATCTGAAAAACATTAAAATCAATCAATGTGCATCGGATCATTTTAAAGCATGTCCCTTTACCTTAGTTCCAATCAAAACACCTGAAAACAAGTACCCGGCATCCTCAACTCCCATTGATTTTCATCAAATAAACACAAACTTCAAAAACTAATAAACAGAAAAGTATCTACATGACCACTCCATTTTTTAGATAATCCAAGTATGAAGAACATCTGGGTCAATACATATGCATCAAATTGCTTGAGAACATCCCAAGTTCCCTTTATTTTGGTCCCCAAAAAAAAAATCCCGGAAACAAGTACCCATCATCCTAAATTCCCATCAATTAATATAACATGATCACATAAACTTCAAAAACTGCCAAATGCAAAAGTACCCACATGAGCTTCGCTTACATGTAACATAAATGATGTGTACAACACTCCATTAATTATGCCAAGTCCAAATAACTTGAAAGTGCCCCAAATTCCATTGGTTTCAGTCCAAGAACACCCAAAAGCAACTACTAATCATCAAAAACTCCCATTGATTCACATCAAGTAATCCCACAAATTTTAAGAATTGATAAATGCAAAAGCACCCACACAAGATTCCATCATCTAAACCACAAAAAATTATAATAAATCTGCACAACACTTCATTTTTCAACCAATATGCATCAAACTGCTTAGGAACATCCCAAATTTCATTGGTTTTTCATCCCAAAACAATTGAAAACAGCCCACACATCATCTTAAAGTCACATTGATTTTCACCAAATCAAAGAAAGTTCAAAAGGAGAGATACCCATATGAGATTTCCTGCTTGACAATAGAAAAATTATTACAGTAAAATCCAAATGGATTCACATCAAATGATTACACAGACTTGAAGAACTGATAAATGCAAAAGCACTCAAATGAGATTCTGTTACATATAATAGAAAAAACCCACATAATACTCCTTAGGCTGAAATTACTGCAATCAAAGTGGTCATGTTTCCGTATATGCTAGATCAATAGGGAGCTAAGAAAAATATAGAACCTCAAAAAAATCATGCTGGTCCACCCATATTTATCAGCTTGATATCCCAGAAACCTTTTTAAAAAATACAAATCATTATAAAAACTAAATAAAGAAGAAAGAAAAAGCTACTTGGAATCAATAGTAAAGCAACATAGGAAGGGAAAAATTAGCTTTGTTTCATACATAAAACCTTTGTGATTGTCCAATTTCAGGCTTGGATATCATCTCTTGCAGTCAAATAGAACATATGAAAATAAGGTTAAATAGATGTATCTAAAGAATCTCTTAGTTCCAACACAATTCAAAGCAAATAGGAAAAGTAGTAGAAACTTTTAAGAGGTAGGATCTTTGGTAGGGAAAATTTTGGAAGCATGGTCCATCCACGATGAAAACCCATCTCAACAGTCTAGATCACCAAGCAATGGGCCTTTCTAACTCATTGGCTATTTGAAAATCAAAGTGTAAATGTGTAGGAAATAGAAATGATCCTGTTCATCAGCAATATACTAAGATTTGGTATGAAGCCCCGTATACCATCCAATCAACATCCTCATTGACTCCAATTGTCCAATCAATGGGTTACCTCTATGATGGGTTAAAACACAAAAATCACGCACAAAGTTAATTGTGAAATTTCACTTTATTAATCTATAGGAATGGGCAAAAGTAATCGACATTTTCTAGAATTCATGGTGAGGAAGCAAACCACAAAATTGCTAGTTATTTTTTATTCAAGTCCAACATGGAAGCAACATAACCACAATTTGGAGCCCAAACAATTGCTGAGGAAATCACAACTTGTCTAATTTCCACTCTATTAGACTAATAGCTGCAATTCAGTTCAATAATGCATCTAAACACACCTTATATGTTCCTAACCACAACAAATTATTTTATTTTATTTTAAATGAAATACAGCACTTTGGAATTCTTATGATGCAATTGCTTCATCATGTTTCATGAAATTTCATTTCCAATCAGCTAAAGTATCACAATCTCTCTAAAGGAAGATAAATATTTTACCTGATCAATACATATCTGAAACTTTCTAGATGACATTTTCTTTTGGTTTTGCATAAGAACACATCACAAAACACATTCGATAAGTTTAAATATTTGCAGCTATCAGTGTATAACAAGCTTTGCCTGTCTGCCATCTATATTATGAACTAATACCAGAGAATCCACACGTCAATATTACATCAAAGATTATGACTAATTCAATGCATAAATATTGCTGATGTCCAAATCTTTGACTTTACATTCCATCTTAAAGCCAGTGGCCACGTCAACAGAGTTCTAAGAATTTTTAATTTCAGAAAAAGTCTGCTACTTGAAAGATGTTTGTGTACATGTGTATCATTCGCTAAACTCTGCTAGAGTATCAAACCCCTTTCGTGGAACAGGCCTGCAAAAGAGAAACTTTGATACTCTCATAAGCATGCATGGCCATCTCACACGTCCTCCAAAAGGCTTTCCGTGTGAGATAAAGCCCTAAAATGATCTGCAAAAATAGATGAATGGCATGGATAAAATATATACATCATGGTGGGGCCATAGATCATGGTGATGCTGCAGAGGAAATCGGATTGCATACTGAGTTACTCAGTACGCTCTTATTGTACTGAGTAAACTCAGTAGGGCCCACCTTAATCCCTAAGGGCCCGTTTGGCCGGTCGGATTGGAAGGGATTGGATGGTATTGGAAGGGATTGGAAGTCAAATCCTGGGATTGGCCTGGCGTGCCAAACAGAGTCGGTGATCTGATCCCAATCCCAGGTATCTCAAGACAATCCGCTGACATCACCATCATTACATTTAAATCCCATCAAATCCACCCTAATCCTTCAAAAATGCCTGGGACGTGTTTGGTTTGAGGGATTAGAAGGGATGAGAAAGTTTAAAACCGAGATTGGCCGGGTGCACCAAACAGACTGGATATAGCAATCCAGGGATATATCAATCCCATGGATCTCCAGACAATCCATTGACAACACCATTATTACCTAGAAATCCATGCCATCCACCCTAATACCATTCAAATCCTTCCAATCCACCCGGCCAAACGGGCCCTAAATCCCTAAATCCCCAAATCCCTAAATCCCTAAATCCCCAAATCCCTAAATCCCTAAATTCCCAAATCCCTAAATCCCCAAATCCCCAAATCCCCAAATCATTTCAATCGGTATTGAGATTGAGAGAGAGAGAGAGTGTGAGAGAGAGAGAGAGAGAGATACCTCGTGTGGATGCGTGAGAGAGAGCACCGAGAGAGACAGAGAAACAGAGAGACGGCGCGGTGAAGAGAGGACCGAGAGAGAGAGAGAGAGAGGATGCGCGCAAGAGAGAGAGAGAGAGAGAGAGAGGGCGGCGAGGGAGGGCGGCGTGGGGCAGCAGGGGTGAGAGAGAGACAGAGAGAGAGAGAGAGAGGGAGGGAATGAGAGATGGGCGCGCGCGGTCTGTTTTGAGCGCGCGCCCAAGTTTGGGCTGGCCGCTGGTCGGTGCTCTGTGGGCCCTACCATGATGTATGTGTTTCATCCATTCCGTTCATCCATTTTTAAAGATCATTTTAGAGGTTTATGCCAAAAATTAGAGGGATATAAATCTCAGGTGGTTTACACCACATGAGAACAATAGTGATTGGATATCCACCATTAAATTCCTCCAAAGGCCCACTGTACTGTTTATTTGACATCTAATCTGTTGATTTGGTCATACAAGATCAGATGAAGAGAAAAAAACAAAAATTAGCTTGATCCAAAACTTTTATGGCTAGCAAAATGTTTTTAATGATCGACGCTCATTCAACATTGTTTCCTGTAATGTGGTCCACTTGAGATTTGGATATATCTCATTTTTGGTCTCATAATGTAAAATTATCAGAAAAAATATATGGACGGCATGGATGAAACACATACATCATGGTGGGGCCACAGAGCACCGACCATCGGCCATTGGTAGGTGTTGGGCGAACAACAAATCTGATCCCAAGCGTACTAAGTAAATCCTGTGAGGCCCACCATGATTTATTCATTTTATCCACTTCATCCATCCATTTTAACATATAATTTTATTACATAAGCTCAAAATTGAGGCCTATAAAAATCTGAAGTGCACCACATTATAGGAAATAATATAAACTAAACATCTACCATTGAAAATTTTTGGGAGGCCACTAAAGTTTTGGATCAAGTTGATATTTTAGTTTTTCCCTTCATCCATGTATTTGTAAAAATACATCATGGTTGGGCCCACACAGCACCAACCACAAGCCATTGGATGATGCAGGGGAGGAGCCAATTCGTTTCCCTTATTTGTGGTGTGGTCCATTTAATCTTTGGATATGATTCATTTTTTGGATAATTCTATAAAATGATATCGAAAAATAGATGAATGGTGTGGGTTGATCCCAAATTTTCGGTAAATCCATAATTCAAGTGGACCATGCCACACAAAACGGTGTGGAATAATGACTTCCACCGTTAATACCTTCCTTGGGCCCACAGTAATGTTTATTTGTCATCCAACATGTTCATAATATCAAAAAAAAAAAATATGAATGAAGGGAAAACACAAACATCAGTCTAAATGTAGGCCACACCACATAATATAATGGAGGGGTTTCCTTATAACATTCATAATCATATATTGGGCCTGCCTAAATTTGATTCACATATCCAACCCACTCATTATGTGTGTCCCACTTGGATGAGGGGTCAGACCAATTTTCAACTGCATCCATGTCTGTATTAACTTATAAACAGGTTGGATCTCAAATAAACACCGCGGCGGGCCCTAAGAAGGTTTCAATAGTGGGTGTCACTATCCCACTCTTTTCTATGGTGGGTCCACTTGAACTTTGGATTTGCCCTGTCAGTTAGATGCACCATTCCATGGTGGCCACGACCTTAAAAATAAAGTCAATCCATGACTTGGGTGGGCCACACCACATACTATAGTTGAGAGGGTTACCCTCCCATTAAAACATTCATAATCATTTATTGGGCCCACCTAGATGTGGTTCATAGATCCAACCCATTCATTATACACGTGTCCCACTTGGATGAGGAGTCAACCCAAGTTTCACACACATCCAAAACTCATGTGGGCCCCACCAATTGAATGCTTTTATATGTTTTAGGGATGTCTTCAAACAGTTTTAGATGCTATGGCTCACCTAAGTTTTGTATACGACTATTTTTGGACTTAAAGGGGACACATCAAATGCATGGTGTTGATGTTCTACATACATCATGGTGGGGCGCACACAGATTAACCTCATGGGAAGTTCCAAGAGGTGACCTTATAGCACCATTTCACTATTTAGATAACTCCTTCATGGGTGTTACTCTAACCGTGTATGGCCCACCTTGATATATTTTATGTATATCGACATCGTCCATATATTTTTTTATCATATATTTAGGATGTGATTTCAAATCATAAGAACTCAATAATCTCAGGTGGGTCATGAAATCGCTCTTATAATGATTTTTTCACCTTTGAATTTTGTTGTTTTGATGAGGCTGTATGTTGAATTCCAGGGGTTGTAGGGTTTGATTTTGTTTTCTTGTTAAAGATTGTTCGATTCTACTAGTGGTGTTTGGAAACTAACCTCTGATATTAATTTGATTCCATTTGGAAAAAATTCTGTCTGTGTCAATGTCTTGTGTTTCTGCAAGTTCTAGGGTTTCTAGTGAGACTTATGTGTTATGTTTTACTATTTTGGAGTCCTTGGAGCTAATATGTGGGGGCCGACTGTAGATGGGTGGAGAGCTGTGAATGCCTTTCATGGAACAATCTCTACCACTTGATTGGTGGACTTGGTACGATTGGATGGATGTTGGTCGTCTTTTTTTTTTTTTTTTTTTTGAGATTCCATTTGGCTTAATTAACTATATTCCAGTTCCTTTTTAATTAATAAGCAGCTTAAACTATATCTAAGCTGTGCAAGTTTACATCTCATTGCTTTGGAGATGAGTTAATAGCCGAAAAATGATAACATGAGAATGGCCTATACTAATGTATGCATTTGGTACCAATTCTTAATGTTGGCAACACCTGGCATACCTGTACCCTCTCCAAAGGTCACACTGATTGGATGATCTTAACTGTCTGAAATTGCCGTTGGATTAATTTGGACCATTTTCTTTTTTACTATCCTGAGGAACATTGACTTGTACTATTCTTTTTAAACATCTATATGCTTCAATCTTCTTTGGTCTGCACTTGGGTTGAAGGGCACATCTATTCTGTTGGGTAGAACACTTATTTTATATATCATAATGATTGGATAATCTCAACCATCTGATATTACCATTGAATTTAGACCATTTTCTTTTTTACCAAGGTATTGAGGAACTTGGATTTGCACTCCTCTTTCTTAAACGTGTATATATTTTTTTTTAACATCGAGTTAACACTCTTCTTCTTCTTTTTCTTTTTCTTTTTTCTTTTCATGTTTACATGTTTTTTATCCCACATTGTGTATTGTAGGCCACATCCATTCAATTTGGTATAGATCTTTTTTTTTTTTTTTTCGATTTTTCTTGTCAAAATACAAAATCTAGTTTTCTTTTTTAAAATATATATTTTTTTACATTTTTTCAATTTTTTCACAATTTTGTTTAATTTCTTTTTTTTTTTTCAAAATATCATTTTTTAATCTCACTTTTATTATATAACTTTTTAATTTTTGTTGTCAAAATACAAAATCTAGTTTTCTTTTTTTTAAAAAAATATATATATTTTTTTTTACAATTTGACAATTTTTTCACAATTTCATTTCATTTTTAAAATTTTCTTTTTCAAAATATTATTTTTTTATTGAAATCTTGTTATATAACTTTTTAATTTTTCTTTTCAAAATACAAAATCTAGTTTTCTTATATATATATATATATATATAATTTACAATTTGTTAATTTTTTCACAATTTTGTTTAATTTTTAAAATTTTCTTTTTCAAAATATCACTTTTGTTATGTAACTTTTTAATTTTTCTTGTCAAAATACAAAATCTACTTTTCTTTTTCAAAATATATATTTTTTTACAATTTGTAAATTTTTTAACAATTTTGTTTAATTTTTAAAATTTTCTTTTTCAAAATATCATTTTTTAAATATCATTTTTGTTATATAACTTTTAAAATTTTCTTTTCAAAGTACAAAATCTAGTTTTCTTTTTTAAAATATATATTTTTTTACAATTTGTCAATTTTTTCACAATTTTGTTTAATTTTTTAAATTTTCTTTTTCAAAATATCATTTTTTAAATGTCACTTTTGTTATACAACTTTTTAATTTTTCTTTTCAAAATACAAAATCTAGTTTTCTTTTTTAAAATATATATTTTTTTGCAATTGGACAATTTTTTAACAATTTTGCTTAATTTTTTAAATTTTCTTCTTCAAAATATCATTTTTTAAATATCACTTTTGTTATAAAACTTTTTAATTTTTCTTTTCAAAATACAAAATCTAATTTTATTTTTTAAAATATATATTTTTTTGCAATTTGACAATTTTTTTACAATTTTGTTTAATTTTTTAAATTTTCTTTGTCTTATCGAATTTTTTTTTTCAAAATTATCAACATTATTAAAAGTTTTTAATTTTTATTTCAAAATCTAGATTTTTATAAAATTACATTTTTTTCAAAATCTAAATTTTTTTTATTAAACATTGTTAATCATTTTTCTAAGTTTTTTAACTTTTTTTTTTTTTTGGAAATTCATAAATTCTTATATTCTTATTGTTTGACTTGAGCATTAGAGACGGTTTAAGACCGTCTCTAATGTAGACGGTCCTTGACAGTCTCAAATAATCATAACAAGACGGCTAAGGACCGTCTCTAATAGAGACGGTCATTGACAGTCTCAAATAGAGACTGCTAAGGACCGTCCCTAATATAGTCTCTCTTTGACAGTCTCAACTTACAGGAAAAGACGGCCAACGACCGTCTCTAATTGAGATGGCCCTTGACAGTCTTAAAGTACTAGTACGAGACGGTCAATGGCCGTCTCTAATAGGGACCATCTTTGACCGTCTCAAATTCTACCATATAAGACGGTCAGGGACCGTCTCTTATTCCCGACGGTCAATGGCCGTCTTTTATCTGCAGTTAACGACGGTTTTTGACCGTCTTAAATGATTTGTCAACGTTCAAAATTTTAAGACAATAATAAGGACGGTCAAGGGCCGTCTAAAAATTTAGAGACAGTTTACGGCCGTCTCTAAAGCGTCTTTAAACCAAGCAATTTTAGAGACGGTCTAGAACCGTCTCTAAATCCGTCATTTTTTTCCATTTTTCACGTAGTGTCGGCAAGCTGAAACACTTGAGATACCTTGACTTGTCTTATAATTAAATACAAGCCCTTCCTAAACCTATCACCACCCTTCACCATTTGCAAACTTTGAGACCCTTAGTGTTATAATCTTGTAGACTTACCCAGGGACATGAGCAAAATGACTAGCCTAAGACATCTTTAAATCAGTGCATATGATCAATGGAATGGTGTGCAAGATTATTACAAATCATTAACCCATATGCCAGCTAATATCAGTGAATTAAAGTTCCTTCAGACCTTGTCAATATTCATCGTTGGTAAAGAAAGTGAACGTCGGATAAGATAGCTGCAAAGCCTAGATCTTCGAGGAGAGTCGGTCATTCGAAATCTTGAGAATGCGAGGTGCGCAATAGATACCCAGGAAGCCAAATTGAAGGAGAAGCCAAACCTTAGTGTGTTGGGATTTTCATGGGGTCATGATATTGATGTTAAATTGAGAGAAAGTGTCGAGCAAACCCTCGAAGGTCTCGGACCAAATCCAAATCTCAAAAAGTTGGTGGTGGAAGAGTATGTGGGTGTCCAAATGCCGCATTGGATGAGTTCTTGGTTGCTTCCAAATCTTGTCGAACTCTCACTAATCAATTGCAAAAGATGTGAAGAGCTCCCCCATCTCGGTCAATTATCATTCCTTAAGGTTCTTGTGATACAGGGAATGGATGCTGTGAAATCTATTGGCAACCATTTCTATGGTGATGAAGTCACAGAGGGTTTCCCATCTCTGAAAGTACTCATCTTCAAAGATATGCCTAATTTAGAGGAGTGGTCAGGATTCAATGGAAGAGAAGTACTCCCTCACCTTGACAAATTAACTGTCTGGAGATGCCCAAAGTTAATAACGCTTCCATGCCTTCCATCTCTAAAAGAGTTGCAATCGATGGATAGTGATGAGATGTTGTTAGGTTCCGTGGGAAACCTAACCTCACTTTCCTCCCTTCTTATTGAAAGTTTTGAAGAGCTAAGGTTGCTACCGGATGGCTTGTTGCGAAACCATGCCCGTCTCTCGATGCTATCAATTAGACGCTGCCCAAAGCTTGAGTCTCTATCGGGGGAGCTTGGAAACCTTGCTGCTCTAGAGTCCCTGACAATTTCTTACTGCCGTGAGCTGCTATTATTGCCAATGGAATTGCAAAACCTTGTCTCTCTCCGTTCTCTGTGGATTGAGGGGTGCAATGGTCTAACGTCATTGAGACTACAAGGCTTGAGCTCTCTTCAACGTCTTACCATTTTTTATTGTCGAAGCCTAACGAGCTTGATTGGAGGGCTGCAGCACCTCGCTGCCTTTCAATCCTTGTCGATTAAGATATGTCCGGAGCTGGCTTCTTTACCAGAGGGTATGCAACAACTCGTGTCAATTCGACAACTTCAAATGTGGGACTGTGATAAGTTGACATCTTTGCCGGAAGGGCTAAGACACGCCACAACACTGCAAGAGCGACAAATCCGCAATTGGCCAAGTCTAACGGCTCTGCCAGAGTGGATAGGAAACCTGCCCTTGCTTCAACGTTTGGAGATTAGCTATTGTCATAAATTGGCATGTTTGTTATCCAGATTGCAACTTCTAACGAATCTCGAACATCTAGAAATCCAAGGTTGTCCCCATTTAGAGAAGTGATGCAAGAAGGAGAAATGTGGGGATTCGCACAAGATAGCACGCATCCCACATACCGAGATTGGATGGCCATTCCTGAGAGGAGGTGAAGGGCGTGTACGCCTCTTGAAGTTGAAGACAAGATGCATCAATCCTCTCCTTCCTACCTCTACCTCCCATTGTAAGTTCCAGTTCTCACCCAACTCCCTACCAAAAGTGAATGCTTCTTTGTTTTATAGTTTGGGGATTTTTATTGCAAGGCTCCTTACTAACATGATTTTACCATACGCTGCCTTGGCTAACTTTAAGTACTAGAAAGTGCTTTTTTAGGGGCTACAATAGCCCAAATACTTCATCTTTCATTTAAACAAAAGAGTGGTGAAGTGAGGTATGAGTATGACATCATCCAGCCCGTCCAACAATTGCATCCCACCATGTTGATTAGGCTGACAGCAAATCAGGAGAATCTAACCATCCAGTGGGCCTGGCCCTAAATGTCACTTCAGAAGAAAATTATTTCTTTTCTTCAGTTATTTTTTGGACTCCACCAATCCAAAGAGGCAGGCATATTGTCCTTTTATGGACACTTTTTCGGCTACTTGGATAGGCCAGATTCCATGCTCAGCGATCATACATTGAAGGATGCTATCATTCAATTATACACTTATCATGATTATACATTCCCTAAAATGAAGTAATTTTGAAGGAACTATGGGTCCCACTTAAGTGTGCCAGAAAATTCTCTGTCTGAGCATTGTCAACTACTTCCATTTTTGGTAGATGCATTGTATCGTTCCTGGATTGCTTTCTATGGTTAACTGATGTGTTTGGCAAACAGAACATTTAAACGCCATCATTTCATCAACGAATGGGAGTGGGACTTGTGCAAATGAGATGGAGAAGGGGCCTAGCAGCACACGTGCCAAAGTGCTACACTTGTGGAGGCTGAACAATGCGGTTGGTCATTGAACTGGAAATCAGGCCAGTCTGCTTATTAGGTGTGCCACAAGTGTAGTTGAGTGTGAACCAATGGTTATTTTCTTTGCAAACTTTACGGATTTTTTTTTTCCATGTTATAAGGTGCAACCAATGTGTGGACCACACTCAGTTTTGAAACATGTTTACATAATTTGAGCTTTCCTAACGGGGTTCTAATGCAGGGGCATTTCACACCGGGCTTGAGTGGGGTAGCCCGTGGGATGTAGGGACACACTCGGGGTGGGGGGCCCATGTGATTTGGGGCCCACGAGCCCACAAGGGGGGTTCGGCCGAAGTCCTAACGCATGCGATGTGGGGCTTGGGCTATGAGATAAAGGGATCGATTCGCCGTACTCTAACAGTTCAAGCTTTTAGAGCAAGTAGTTAATTGTCCTGCATCAAATTGCTATCAGAGCGGGAGGTCTCGTGTTCGAGACTCCTCACCGAGGGTGATTAATGTAGGGGCATTTCATACCGGACTCGAGTGGGGTAGCCCGTGGGATGCGGGGACACACTCGGGGTAGGTGACCCATGTGATTTGGGGCCCATGGATATGTTTCTTAGATATGTTGGAATGTTCGTCTCGTTCTCTTATAAGAAACTTTGCCAACATGCCACTTGTGTAGGAAATCAATACTATGAAAAAGTAAACTATAGGCACTGCTTCTCAAAAATCTGTCTGATCAGATCACTAGGTGGGCCACACCTGTATGTTGAGTCAGACCATTGTCTGTCCGTTTATTCCAACGAAGTGGCCCACCTGATCAGCGGACTCGTCTGTTTTTTGTGCCAGGTGATCTTCATGGTGATGCCTACCATCTTCATAGCACTGATGTCATACACAAGTGGTATGCCCTATGTTGGCAGGATGCAACACCATAAGTTGTGGTACCTTTCCTATAGGTGATTGGTTCTCGGGATGACTTCTTAATACTGACAGAAGTTGTTTTGGTAATACTGGGCTGTTCAGGGTTAGAGTCGTGCTTAAGGATGGATGAGACAACGTTGAATTTGCCCTTTTAGGCTGATGGGGAAGGGATCCTCAAACAGAACGGAGCTGTTGGCTATTGAAAGCAGTGTGGAGATTTTGTGAGTTGGTAGCGGCACGGAGACTCTATAATGCTATCACTTGTACGTTTAGGAAGTGCATTCCTGCTTTGGAGCCAAGATCTATTTTGAATGAAATGAGGTTGTGTTCTTGCTTCTTGGAAATCTCATGTGTAGATTCCTAGTATTTCTTTTAATTGTATTGCTGACTCTATTGCAAAGGAAAAAGTTGAGGTTTGCTAAATTTACATGGCAGCCCTGCCATCCACATGCAGGCACATGTCCCACTGTTAGAACTACTGCTCTAAAAGTCAGGCTGCCAACAAACAAAATGAATGGATGTGTAGAAAAAGTTGTTTGAATGGGCATTTTACTGTAAACATTGTGACCCACATGGGGAGTGAAACTGCCTGTTTTTGAAGCACGGATCATCTGAGGGTGTCTTAGAAGTTTCCCAACTTCTATTAGAATTGTTTTTTTTTTTTTGCAATTCCAGTTCAGACGAATTGTTGAAAAGAATAGAACCCGTCTTACTTGACCTCCCAAATTGTGAAATGGTCGTGTGTTGTGACCTGATTCAGGTGAATTCATCGTCTTGTTTTTTTCATACTTCTTGTGTATTGTGAGCTTGTGACCTGATTCAATTGAATTCATGGTCTTGTTTTTTCATTCTTTTAGGAAAGAATGATTGTTAAAAGAACATTCATTTGGGATTTAATTTTTACTCTTTTTTTTTTTTTTTTTTTTTTTTTTTTTTTTGTAGGCAGTTGGAATTTCATAATTCTAGAATTGTGATTTGTGATTTTTGTTTTTGCATACCTAGTCTGGTAGAATTTATTGCCTTTGTTGTAGTTGTTTTTGCATTTCTGATAAAGCTCATATCAATCTTATTATGTTCTCAGTAAAGACAATTTATTCTTCATTTGGTGTCCCTATCAATTGATGTTTGACATGTAATATCGAAAACAACAGAACCCATGCACAAATTCTCTTCTCAAATCTAGAATTGGATTTTGTTTCTCGCAACCTGATTTTGTACGGAGCATTTCCTTTGTTCTCATTCTTTTACATTTTCAATAAACTAGAACCCTTAATTTAAAGAGCATCTCTTTAATAATCCTGCTTTAATCAAGTGGGAATTAGGGAATTTGTGCTCATTCGAAGCTGTCTGAGTAATAGAGAGTAATTCTATTACTAGAAAGTGTTGAGATGTGAAAGAACATGATTAAGATAGTGATGTTGGAGACTGCATGTGATAGGCAGAACACGTTCTCTAAATGACAAATGGAGCCTTGAACAATGTTTACTGTCGATTCTATGCGACATAGATATTGTTCTTGTCATGTTTACTCCTGGCAGAAAGCTGACCATCTTTTTTGCAGAACATTGGTAGTTTCTTCTTACCAAATCTTTTTTTCGAATGCTTAGAGTGGTAACTGTGATCTTGACTAGTTACACTTCTAGGGAAGCAAATTTCAGTGTTGTAGTTTTAGATTTTTGGTTTCTACCAATCATCTATCCAGACTTCACTTGTTTTCGAGGTTTCCTTTCATTTTGATTTTTTCGATTTTTCACAACCTATATATTTGTATGCGTAATAAGCACTCATATTCTAGATATTTGCAGTGTTCAGCACCCATGTCAGTCAGACGTCGACCCTCCATTTTCTTCTTACATCTAGCAGTATTTATATGCTTTTTGTTTAGGTCATGGTTTAGCTATTAGAATACATTTTCTTGTTTCTTATGCATATGGTGTTTGGAATCAAGAGGGAATATATATTAATAAAAACACACTCTAATTGACACCCATTATTAAATACCATGGCAGAGAAGTTTCTTAACTTTTTTGTAAAGAGTGTAATGAGGAAATATCATGCTCTCCTACACAAAAAGGACAATATACACATGTACATGGTGATAATGGTGGGTGTCTATCAGCTTGTGTTTTTATTAGAATATATGTTCTTGGTTCCAAACTGACCCTAAATGAAGTAATATCTAATAAAAAAACTTTCAATGTCATTATACGCCTGTTGACATGTCAGCATGGTGGGTTTTCGAGGACCTTGTGTCCATTTTCTTGTTTCCTTGCCTGAGAAAACACTGCTGTACATGTCTGAAACAGGTAGATGTGTCTGTGCTCATGTTGCATTGTTGCAACATTCTTGTTTGGTTAT
Source organism: Magnolia sinica (assembly GCF_029962835.1). Lineage (NCBI taxonomy): Eukaryota > Viridiplantae > Streptophyta > Magnoliopsida > Magnoliales > Magnoliaceae > Magnolia > Magnolia sinica. The sequence continues at coordinate 8,223,384 of NC_080587.1, read as the reverse complement.
CTTCTCTGCCTCTCTTTAAATCCTGGATTGTTTAAAATGTGTAAGATCTGTTCTAATGGAATGCTTTACTCTTTTAGGTTTGTCTTCTTTCAGTGATTTGAGTAGTCCTTGAAAGATATTCGGGGATAAGTCCTTGAGAATGAAGAAAAAAGGTGATATGTTTATCTGTTTGCAACAAGCAATGTGATTACTCCTTTGTTTGCCAATGAAACGCATTCAAGAATACTGAAATCTTTTCAATTACTTGCAACAGGAATGACAGAATTCTGCAAGATCAAGATTGTGCTTTGTTAACTGTAAGGAGTAGACATGTGTGGTTTTACTTTATTTTATTTTATTTTATTTTATTTTATTATTTTTATTTTTATAAAAAAATTTAGTTTTTATATAGTATGTTGCTTTTTATACTCTCTTATGATTCTTCGCCTAATGCTATGGTTGTGTTTCTCTCGACTATCAATTTCTCCAGAAATCATTCAGAAGGCAGGATCACAGGATTGATGTAAAATCTTTTTCCGATGAAAGGTACACTTAAATTCAATCACTAACCTAAGAGGCATGCATCTGCAGATACCTAATACATCAGTCTCATGACTAGTTTGAACACATGCTGGTGATCCAATCACACAGACCTCGAGATGAATGTGTCTTCAGCTAGGATCAGGTCTATCAATTCGTCAGGTGAGTCGCTCTTGTATTGAAAAATAGATACTTAAAAGATGGATAACCAATGGTACATGGGTGGCCCGCCTATTCACCTTATTTATGATCTGACTGTATTTCTATGTAGTAGTCTAGGACACTTTCACCAAAGGGTAGACCTGATGAATGGAAAGGGTCTCATAAACAAATGCCACACCAACACATGTGAGGGCCCTTCTATTTCTCCTCCACAAAAGTACATCTATAAGAAGCACTTCCTAACCCCTTCGAATGCAAAATTTCTATGCACCGGCTAATATTTTCAATTCTGTTGCTACTTTATTTATGTATTATCTCCACAGTAGCGAAATAACTGGGGTATGTTCATAGGAATGTGTCAACCTACGTAATGTTCTCTAGAAGCTCAATTAGCAGTTATAACACCATTGCCTTATGCTCAGGAATTGTGAAATTGGTAATGGTTGTTGCAAGAAATGGCTCACTGATGTGAACTATAGATTGAGGCGGTGTTTTGTTTATAACTGGAGTTTCTAGGAGTGAAAAGTTGTTGCACTCTTTGTTTTTGTATTGCATGCATACACACAGACACATGTGCCCTAATTATTTGTGTGAGCCATAGTGTGCTATAACAGCTGTTACATAATGGTAATGGTGCCAATTGTTACACGTTATGGGGTCGTATTGGTCATAATGGCCGTTATGGAAAAATGATTCATAACATCCCCATAATGGTCTATTATGAGGATGATATAGGTTCTTTTTTCTATTAAAAAAAGAAAGACTGTAATGGACATTATGGCATGTATCATAACAGTGATGGTGGTGGCTGTTATGGCCACTGATATCGTTACGACACACCATGGTGTGAACACGAAGTGTTTCTTACCGACTATCTTTTATTGACTTGCATTAGAATAGAATAATTATAACGCCTTGGCCCTTTGATACTCGGGTATCGTATGTCCTCAGGTGTTATCTGGCAAATCTTTTGATTTAGCACAGTGTCTGCACGTGCATGCGCATGCGCGAGTCCGTGGAGTAGAGGAATTTGTCATAACTCTAAACCTAGGAGCTCGAACTTATGCGAAGTTCATGCATAGCTCGCCGATGGTGTATGACTAGTTGTGGAACTCGAATTCCTGGATTGGGCGAACGATTAGGAAGAGCCTACCATAGGAGCACATCAAATTGAATATTTAAATCGGGGATTGATGAATGCGATACCTTCGGACAGTCCCCAGCACTCGAACAATCGAGCCCTCCCCCAGTCTCACCAAAGACTAGAATTCCCAAGCCCAAGATCGACAATGAACCATCTCAGCCCACCTTTAGGACCCTGGAGCAGTGACCTAGGCCGATTTGGGACGAATCAGATCCTGTCAGATCAACTAACTTGAGTAGCCCAATAGCAGGACAGAATTGGTAGTAAATATGTAAAATACTTACATTTAGCATATGGAATATAATATAATATAGGAAAACAAACAAGTAGAACTGAATAGGATGTGGTTAAGGGAGGTCATGTGGCCAGTCCTTTGATAAATTTTTTTAACAACCGTTTTTCAAGGCGAGTGACTCGGTTGAGTCACCATGAGTCTCGTTGAGTCATTTGAGTCAGTAGATTGACTCAATGAGTCTCTCTGAGTTGGTACCAAGCCACATCTAGAACCTAGTTCCTGTCGACTGGTTCAATATCTTGCCAAGTCGACTTGGCCGAGTTTCAATTCAAGTTAGCAAGTTTTAGAACTATGCTTCAAAATGTGGAGGCTATCTATCAATTGGGTTTGTTTTATGAATAAAAAATAAAAAAATGTTCACTCTATAGTATGAGTGTGATGGTTCTTATGCATGTATAACTCAAAATCAAACTGTCCAAATTGTAGGCCCTACTTTTGATGGGTGATAAACCAAAAACCATACAGAACTGACCTCCTATTTGGCTGGTTGGTGGACATCTAATGCACAATTAAATTTAAAAAGTTCGTCAATTTGGCATGTGGACCTTGATCACATCAATTCAAATACATGCATGGTTTTTATTATTTGCTAACGGAGCGTTCACGCTTGGCCGGCATCTTTATACTTTCTTCTTCACAACTCATTACATTTTTCAGCCATAGTGATGCATGAAATATGAATAATCATTTAAGATATCTGTATAATTCTTGACTTTATGAGAGGAGTGCTATTTTTGAGCAATATCTCACTTTGGTTCTGATTGTACGATATCCAACATGATACCATGATTTTATCCTTTGTTGAGCCCTCTGCGCCATGCATCTATCTTGCATCCCTATTGATATAATGTTATTTATTTTGCAAGGTAGCTTGAATTTTGTTGAAGAAACAATCTAGCTATAAACTGGGCATGCAGCTTGGGGCAGGGGAAAGGAGATGATCAAGAGGGACCCCTGAACTAGCATGGATCTACGTGACAGTCCATAGATGTCAATGGGCTGCATCACTCTTCCATTGAGCTTTCCTCTCCTCCCATTCATAACAATAAAGGCAACATGAGCAATGCGAAATCTTCAGTTTGCTCCCAAAATTCCTTTTCCTTTCTCGAGTTAGATATTTTCATAGATATATCAACACTATTTTGTTATATTGCTTTTGATGGAGCCATAAATTTTCTCTAAAATAAGGTTAAATGTCTTATTATTTCATTTTTTTTCCTGTCTATGCAGTTAACTCCTTGGCCAGTCATTATTTACAAAATATCAAAAGTTGATGGTATGAGGAATTCCAAGTGGACTTGCTCATGTGGGGTAGTTGTAGGTTGTTTGCAGCACACATGCTAATTTAGGATGTGTTATAGACATGGGCATTCATCTGGTAACGAACACTATCATCAAGCTAACACAAACATTAGGTTGGTCGACTCATCAGATAGGCCGTGCATGAATGAACATTGAATATGGACCATTGGTCATTTTTTCCAATAGTCCATTTTTCTCATACAAGTGTGGCCCGCTTATTGAGTAGACCAGTATGATTTTTGGGCTTAAACATTAGCATAGTGTGCCATTACCTATCATGCTCTGCATACTGTATACCTCAAGCTAGGTTAATTGTAGTTATTGTATGGGCTGTTTAGGAAGCATAATACAAATACATGCTTGCTAGGGGTTTCTATATCAAGCTGGGCTAGCCTTACATCGGAGAGCGAGAGGGGAAACATTCGTGGACCTCTGCAGAGAACATTTCCCTGCAAACCAAAAAATAGCAAGAAGTTTATCACTCCTTTGTTGTATTTATGCCAGGAAAAATAAGACTAGGTTCCCCTGTTTTCAATGCAAGAAGCGCACTAGTTCCCCTGGTACTGTTGTGGTTCTCATCATCTTTTCTACAATGCGTTTCAACATTAGATTTTAATCTTACGTTTTTTATTTCATTAATCTTTTCTTAATTCACATCTAAGACATCTATGACAAAAACTGACATTTCTTTTCTTGTATTTTTGTTCTTTATGAGGATACTTAGTTTCCCAAAATGTGTTTTGGTTGGATTTGTGAGCCTTTGCATCTTTTAGATTCTCCTAATCCAAAATGGAAATCGATCTATGTATACAATGCTATGCATCATTCCTTCCCATCAAGGCTATAGGATCTAGTAGTTTTGATTTTATTAGTACCTCAAACAGTAATATTAGTAGAAATACTTCTGAAAATGTTCAGCAATGTCTACAGGGATATCCCTATCTGCCGTTACTTAATCATCGCAATGTAAGGGAGATTAAGTGAATATCGCAACTTTCTGATGGCTCACTGGTACATGCATTGTTTTCTTAATGTATATGGATAATAACTCGTCCATACATGGTTTTAGACTTTGTGTAAGTTTTTAAAATCCAAAGTTACTGTTATGTTGCAGAGATGCTGCATACTTCGTAGAAGTTTCAGATACAATTCGAATATCATTCTCGAATCCACCTATTGATGACCTAGCTACAATTTCGTCCCTTCCAACAAAGACCATTCTATGAACGGATTCGGCTAAACTTCCATCCAATACAATAGCTTGGATTACAGAAGCCAGACCTGGTACCTCTTATCCCTTCTATCTTCAAGTATTTGAAGGGGGATACAAGTCCAAGTAAAGGTTTTCTTTGCAATTGAGGGTCTGTGGTCCATTCAAGGATCCACCAAAGCCGCGTTCACATAGAATGAGATTTTGTAAAGATCACCAGGTCAAGTCAATACATGAGAAAATCACCAGCAGCTTCCTTAAGTAAAAAAAAAAATTACACATATCAAGCAATTAGGGCATCTACATAGTGGCCCACCAGACTAAAAATTCTAATCGTCATATATGTGCCACATTTAAGACAATTAGCCATTTATGCTAAAGAGAGTTGGGCCATGGCCCAGCACCTGAGATGAACCATACATGTCTATGGTGGTACCTCAAATTGTGTCCCTCACCGAACTCATGGCAAGAAAGCCTAATCAGATGGCCCCCATCGACTAATCAGTTGCGATCAAGATCGCACACGGCTATGGTGGAGATTGGATTGAACACAATTTGAGGAAGAGCTTCCTTGAAATGTAAACCTGATTGATGGAGTTGATGAAAGATATACCGCATGGTGGCCCACAAACAAACCTATATTTGGTTGACATGCCATTTACATTATTTCATGTGATGTGGACCATTTGATTTGTGGATCTAGTTGATTTTTTTAATCTCAAGACCTAACATCAAGTATAAAATTTGATTAGCAGAGTGAATTTTGTAATTAAAACATGGTGGGCCTCCTAGACTTGGTCACTGGTGCCAATCATCTATTAGAAATGTTGGAACTTGCAAGGTCCCTGTTCAACCACTCCACATGCATGCATTGAACCAATCCGTCCATCTGGTGGACCACGCCAATCGGCAAAGAAATGTGAGACGTGTCCATGTCTCATGTACGGTGATAGTTCAGCACCCATTCAAGAATGATGGTGGTTTGTCCACCGAACAATAGGCATACGTGTCCGGTAATCTGGACTGTTCAAATTGAATCCCGTTGTGGATGTAGCACAGATAGAAATGTCCCCATTGGTTTGATGATCTTAACTATCTCACCGAATAGGGAGCATTTACCATTTTGTATCAACCATCCATTTGATAGACGCCAGTTCGATGGTTAGGATCCATCCATCACTGCGACTATTGGACTGAAGGACTGACCATAAAGCGGATTGGTTGGTGACCCCAATGCCACCGAGCTGGGTGGACTTGGGCGTTCTGGGGCCCACCGTAATATGTGTGTTTTATCCACACCGTCCATCAATTTTCTCAGCTCATTTTAACGCATGAGCTAAAAACTGAAGCATGTCAAAAGCTCAAGGAACGACACCACTGGAAATAGTGGTGACTGAAGGCCCACCGTTAAAAACTTCTCTGGACCCATTGAAGTTTTGGATTTAGATGATATTTGTGCTTTCCCTTCATCCACGTCAGTGTGACTTTATCAACAGGTTGGATGGAATATAAACATTTTGGTGGGCCGTAGGTAGGTTTCAATAGTGGTTGTTTCCCGTTTCCTGTGATGTGGTACATTTGAACGTTGAATCTGCTATATTTTTGGGTTCCTCTCCCAAAATGAGCTGGAAAACCGGATGGACGGCGTGGATTAAAAAAAAAAAACACCACGGTGGGCTTCGCACAGCCAACACTACCTAGCTCGGTGGTGTTGCATATAAATGTGAATGAATATTTAGGGTACCAACCATGTTGCACATGTGGCCGATGTGTCACATGCATAAATGTTGGCTCAACATCCTATTCACATCATTCCATGTAGTGTGGCACATCTAATTTGTAGATCTAGCTGATTTATATGCAACCCAATGGTTTTTATATAGCTGGGTTAGGTCAGGTTGGATTGGTTCATCTAGCCCAACCCATTGGTTGTTATATGGCTGGGTTAGGCCAGGTTGGATTGGTTCATCTAGCCCAACCCATTGGTTTTTATATGGCTGGGTTAGGTTAGGTTGGATCTGGTTCAACACTAATCCAACCCATACCCATTTGGCTTTTTCCGACCTTCGTTAGGAGCAGCTCGGGTCTATTGACCTGCTAGCTGTCCCAACACATTGTCACCTGTAGTTCAAAACCTGAAAACAGATTGACCGAGCCAGGGCCCTTGGACAGCCCTAATTTATGGTTGTGCTTGAAGCCGTCCAGGTCCATTGCCAGCTCTATTTGTATCATGTTTTGGTTGGTTAGGTTAGGTGGGATGGAAATAAAGAATTAATTTTAAATAGTAAATAATTTTCATGTGAAAATTACAATAATTTTGCATTAAAACATGAAAATAAAATGGACAAGACTTCATTTCCAGTCGTTTGGAGTCAACCACACTCAACTTGGTAGACAATAATTATAAATTAGGGTTTGCTAACATCTCCAGGTGTTAGCAATGTTGACCTATTGCTGATCCAAACTATTAATTCATTCATACCGTTACGATCAAACCATGGTGCAAAATCAGGAGATTCTAAGTGTCCGATTAATAGCATGAAAATGGACAGTCAAGATTGACCGGAGAAACAAAATAGGTCCAATCATCTTCTTGAAACATCTAGTGGATGGTTCCCACTTTTTATTTATTATAATCTCAAAGGAACACTTGGATTTGATGATTCTAACCATGTGAATTATCGCTCGTAAACAATGGGTGGTTGTTAGAAAATTGGCTCCACTTAAAGGGTTAGGATCATCCAACTGGTGTGATTATTACACCATGGCTTGTTCCTAATTGTATGAGTGAATGGTTGATCAGGTGGTGGCATCTATCCCGAATGTTGTAACTTGCAAGGTCTTTGTTGTGGTGCTAAATGTTCATGAGGTGATCCAGTTTGTCCATCTGGTGGGCCATGCCGATGACAAAAATGTACAATAGTCATCACAAGTATTGGAAATTTCAGGAGCCAGCAGCTAGTAAGACATTTTCATTTCCCAACTTCGGTGGGCCCTACAGGTTGGTGGCTGTTTGTACCACTACTTAAATTGTTGCAATTGAACCATTGTTTATGTACCTAGGTCGGAAGGTAGTTTTCAATTTTTTAAAAAAAAATTTAATTAAATTTCTTTTTTTTTTTTAATAGTTTGTCCTTTCATGCAAAGGTCTCCAAGTCAAGTCAAGAACGCGTCCTTTCGGGCCGGCCAAACTTCAAGAAAATCGTCAGCAACTTCATAAAAGAAAAAAATGCAGAGTGGACATGGCTTAGGTGGATTCTTGACTGTGGGGCCCACCGTGCCCGGTAGTCAAGGCACGCCGATTTCCTGCCAAAGCCTTTGCAGGAAGTTCCTACGCTGGAAACCCGGGTGGGGCCCACCGTGGTTTTTGCGAGAAATCTACCCTGTTCATCCATTTTGTGAGCTAATTTTAGGACTTTTAAAGCCAAAAGTGAGTAGGATCCAAGACTCAAGTGGGCCGCACTAAGGGTAAAGGTGGGTAGGGAAATTTCCACCGTTGAAACCTCCCTGGAGTCGACAGTGATGTTTAAATGCCATCCATACCGTTCATAACGCCATTCCTACTGGGATGAACTGAAAACGTGAATATTAGCTTGATTCAAAACTTCTATGGCCCCACAAATATTTCAACTGTGGACGTTCAATACTCATGTTTTCAGAACACTCGAGTATTGGATCTGGCTCATTTTTGTTTTTATATACTAATATGATCTCAAAAAATGTATGGACGGAGTGGATTTCTCACAAACACCACGGTGGGCCCCACCCAGGTTTATGTGCCACATTTAAGACAATTGGCCATTTATGCTGAAGAGAGTTGGGCCATGGCCCATTCCTTGGGATGGAACCTGAGTCGAACCATACATATCTATGGCGGTACCTTAAATTATGTCCCTCACCAAACTCATGGCAAGAAAACCTAACCAGATTGCCCCCCATCAAGTAACCAGTTGCGATCAAGATCACATGCATGTCTATGGTGGAGATTGGATTGAACACAATTTGAGGGAGAGCTTCCTTGAAATGTAAACCTGATTAACGGGTTTGATGAAAGATATACCACATGGTGGCCCACAAACAAACCTATATATGGTTTGCATCCCATTTACATTATTCCATGTGGTGTGGCCCATTTGATTTGTGGATCTAGTTGATTTTTTATTTTTTTTAACATCGAGCATAAAATTTGATTAGCAGAGTGCATTTTGTAATTAAAACATGGTGGGCCCCCTGGAATTGGGCACCAGTGCCATTCATCTATCGGAAATGTTGGAACTTGCGAGGTCTTTGTTCAACTACTCGACATGCATGCATTGATCTAGTCTGTCCATCTGGTGGACTGCACCGATTAGCAAGAAATGAGTAGAAGTCATTATATGATGTTAGAAACTGCAGGAGGCAGAGGTGTGGTTCCATCCGGCTAGGAAGATATTTTCATCTCCCAACTGCGGTGGCCCCACGAGGTTGATGGTTGTCTGGCTCACTATTTAAATTGTTGCAAGTGGGCTAGGAATCATAGGAAGGGAGATTTTCGGGGTATTTTGATAGTTCATGCTTTCAAGTAAAGGTGAGGAAGTCAAGTCAATAACATACCCTTTCGAGCATACTTCAAAGAAATCACCAGCAACTTTCTCTAAGAAAAAGATGCAAATAGAATGAGATTTTGTCAAGGTCATCAAGTTAAGTTACTAGTTGAGAAAATCACCAAGCAGCTTCCTTGAGTGAAAAATTACTCTTATCAGCCAATCAGGACCTCTACATAGTGGCCCACCAAACCAACAATCTTAATCACCACAAATGTGCCACATGCAAGACAATTATCCATTTATGTTAAAGAGAGGCTGCAGAATGGATTATTAGGATTATTTGATCATTGAGGCATTTGGGTAATGGCCCATTCCCTGATGGCGCACATGAGATGAAGCATGCATGTCTATGGTGGTAACTCTAATTGTGTTCCATCACCAAATCCATGGCACAACAACCAAACCAGATGGGCCCATTTAGTGACAGTTGCGATCATGATCACCTTACATGTCCATGGTGGAGATTGTAGTGAACACAATTTGAACCGTCCTTGAGGGAGAGATTCCTTTCCCACTTGAATACGAGCAGTTAAAAGTATCCCGCATTGTCAACGAAGGTGGCCCACCACATTACTGTTATGAAAATAACAGCATTGGCAGCTTCCTGGTGCTTTCCATGTGCTTTCTTTTTCCTTCCCTGGTAACTCCTCCCACTTCATGAAAAATAGCACATAGTTCCCAGTTTCATTATCTTCCATTCCACACTATCACCATTTTGAGTTCTTCAGCATCTCTGCAATACCAAGAAAAGATGGCAGCAGAAGCAATTCTCTCTGCTTTTGTTAAAACAGTGTTGGGGAACTTGAATTCTCTACTTCTGCAAGAGTTTGGATCAGCGTGGGGTGTCAAGAAAGAGTTGGGGAAGCTCGAGAGCACGTTGTCAACGATCCATGCCGTGCTTCAAGATGCAGAGGAGCAGCAAGTGAAGAACGAGGCAGTGAAGAATTGGCTAAAGAAGCTTAAGGACGCAACCTATGTTGCAGATGACTTGATAGATGAGTTTGCAATAGAAGCTTTTCGGCGGAAAGTGAGGACTCAGTCTGCTACAGTGAATCGGGTACGCAACTTCTTTTCTTTTCCAAACTCACTTGTATTTTTCCTGAGGATGGGGAGTAGGATAAAGGAAATTGGGGAGAGATTAGATGGGATTGCAGCGGAGAGGTTGAAGTTCCATTTGAGAGAGGGAGTTGTAGATCGGCCAGGCAATACTGAAGGGAGACTTCAAACCGCCTCTTTTGTGATTGAGTCAGAAGTTTATGGTAGAGACGAAGATAAGGAGAAAATCGTAGAGTTGTTGATTCGTGTCAGTACTCAAGAAGATGTCTCGATCATCCCCATAGTCGGTATGGGGGGCCTTGGGAAGACCACACTTGCTCAATTCGCTTACAATGACGAGAGGGTAGTGAAACATTTCGAGCTGAGAATGTGGGTTTGCGTGTCGGATGACTTTGAAGTGAGGAAGCTAATAAAAACAATTTTAGAGTCTGCTACCGATGGTAAACATGATCTCCTAGAATTGGATTTACTGCAGCGTCGCCTCCAAGAACAGCTACACGGGAAGAAGTTTTTACTTGTGTTGGATGACGTGTGGGATGAAAATCCCGAGAACTGGGATCAGTTGAAACAATTTCTCAGAGGAGGTGCGAGGGGTAGTAAAATCATAGTAACTACCCGTAGTGAAAAAGTTGCTTCGATCATGGGCACTCTCCCTCCGCACCATTTGCTAAGACTATCAGAGGATGATTGTTTGTTTCTGTTTATGCAGCGAGCGTTTGGGCATGGATGGCAAGAACCTCCAAACCTCGTAATGCATGCAAAGGAAATTGTAAAGAAGTGTGGGGGCATCCCTTTGGCAGCGAAGGCATTGGGTGGCTTGATGCGCTTTAAAACAGATGAAAGAGAGTGGCTGTTTGTAAAAGAAAGTGAAATTTGGAATTTACCTGAAGAAGAGAATGGCATTTTACCTGCTCTGAAGTTCAGTTATTATCATCTTCCATCACATTTGAAGCAATGCTTTGCATACTGCTCAATATTTCCAAAGGATCATAGAATTGATAAGAATAATCTAATCCTACTATGGATGGCAGAGGGTTTCATTCAACCATCTGATGGAAGTAAACAAATGGAAGATATTGGTGGAGAGTATTTCAATAATCTACTGTGGCGGTCCTTCTTTCAGGATGTTGAGAAAGATGATGAGGGGAATATAGTATTGTGCAAGATGCATGACCTTGTGCTTGATCTTGCATGCTCTGTTGCAGGGAACGAATGTTCAGTTGTTCAGGTGAAGAATGCAGTGAGTATCCCCGGCATATATCTCCGTTTGTTCATGTTGGGTGAGTATTATGAATGGGTCCTAACAGTCCCAAAGGCCTCAAGGAAAGCAAACCATTTGCGAACACTGATTCTGGTTGGAGTACAGACTTTCAGCGTCCCTCGTAATCTTTTAACACATTTCATATGCTTACGGGTGTTAGATTTAAGTTTAGCGCGTGTCACAACGGAGATGTTGGTTTCAATTAGCAGTTTGAAGCACTTAAGATACCTCATCATGTATGGTAGTCAAATACAAGCCCTTCCTGAATCCATTAGCACCCTTCACCATTTGCAAACCTTGATACTCTCGGAGTGCTTGAAACTTGCAAAATTACCCAGGGACATGAGCAAAATGACTAGCCTAAGACATCTTGAAATTGATTTCTGTCCTCAATTGACCCATATGCCAGCCAATATGGGACAATTAAAGTTCCTTCAGACCTTGTCAATATTCATTGTTGGTAAGGATAGTGGATGTGGTATGAGAGAGCTGCAAGGTCTAAACCTTGGAGGAAACTTGACTATTCGAAACCTCGAGAATGTGATGTGTGCAGCAGATGCCAAGGAAGCAAACTTGAAGGATAAGCCGAACCTTCGTAAGTTATGCTTTTCATGGGGTCGGGATATTGATCTTAAGTTGGAAGGAAACGTGGAGCAAATCCTTGAAGGTCTCCGACCACATCCAAATCTCAAAAGGTTGACTGTGGAAGGGTACATGGGTGTCAGATTTCCGCATTGGATGTGTTCTTCATTGCTTCCAAATCTGATTGAAGTTTCAGTGATTAATTGCAGAAGATGCGAACAGCTCCCCCTGGTCAGCCACTCCCCATTCATTAAAGTTCTTGTGATACAAGGAATGGATGCTTTGAAATCTATTGACAACCATTTCTCTGGCGGTGATGATGTCACTGATGGATTTCAGTCACTGAAAGAACTCAGCTCGATAGATACGCCTAATTTAGAGAGGTCAGGATTCAATGGAAGAGAAGTACTCCCTCACCTTGTCAATTTAACTGTCTCGGGATGTCCAAAGTTAACAATGCTTCCATGCCTACCATCTCTAAAAGAATTGAAATTGAAGGATGGTAATGAGATGTTGTTAGGTTCAGTGGCAAACCTATCCTCACTTTCCTCCCTTTCGGTTGAAGATTTCAAGGAGCTAAGGTCGCTGCCAGATGGGTTGTTTGAAAACCATACCCATCTCTTGAGCCTAGAAATTAGGGAATGCCCAAAGCTAGAGTCTATTTCGTGGTGCAGTATGTTGGTATCTTTGCCAGAGGAATTACAAAACCTCTCCTCTCTCAGTTGGCTGTGGATTGATGGGTGCAATGGTCTAACGTCCTTGAGACTACAAGGCTTGAGCTCTCTTCAACATCTTACCATCCAGGGGTGTGAAAGCTTAACGAGTTTGATAGGGGGACTGCAACACCTCACTGCCTTACAATACTTGTTCATTAATGGATGTCCGGAGCTGGCATATTTACCAGAGGGTATGCAACACCTTACTTCCCTTCAACACCTCACCATATGGAGCTGTCAGAAGTTGACATGTTTGCCGGAAGGGCTACGACATGTCACAACACTGGAAGATCTATCAATCGGTGGAATGACTCCGCCGGAGTGGATAGGAAACCTGTCCTCGCTTCGACGTTTGGAGATTAACCATTGTGATAAATTGACGTGTTTGCCATCAGGTTTGCAACTCCTAACAAACCTCGAACAGCTAAAAATCTGGGGTTGGCGAAGTCTAACAGCTCTGCCGGAGTGGATAGGAAACCTCTCCTCCCTTCGAGAATTGACGATCGGCAATTGTGATAAATTGGAGTGTTTGCCATCAGGGTTGCAACTCCTAACAAATCTCCAACGTCTAGACATCCAAGGGTGTCCCCAATTAAAGAAGCGATGCAAGAAGGAGAAAGGAGAGGATTGGCACAAGATATCACACATCCCAGATATTCGCATCCCAGAAGGCGAATGGTGTGGACGTCTGCTGGTGTTGAAGAGGAAATGCATCAACGCTCTGCTTCCTACCTCTTCTTCCAACTGTAAGTACTACTTCATTCACTCAACCCTTTCTTTGTTCGCCACGGATTAGGTGTTACCCGGATAACAACTTAATGGGTCTGTTACCCTTCCTTACTGTGGGGCCCACATTCATGATGTGTTGTATATCCAATCTATCCATCCATTTTTCCAGCCTATTTTAGGATTCTTTCCAAAAAATTAACTAGATCCAAATCTCAGGTAGACCACACCACAGGAAACAGTGTTGATTGAACACCCACCATCAAAAACTTCCCAAGCCCACATAAGCAGATCCGTAATGTTTATCTTCAATCCAACCTGTTGTTAAGGTCAATCAGACTTGTATGAAGGGAAAATACAAAGATCAGATTGATCCAAAACTTTTGTAGCTTGCAATAAGTTTTTAATGGTCATTCACCACTTTTTACAGTGATGTGGTCCACTAGAGACTTGGATCTACTTAAATTTTGGGATAACGTCCTAAAATGAGATGAAACAACAGACAGGAAGCGTGGATATACAATGCATTCATCAAGTTGGGCCCCACATGGTAACGGTAACACCTAATCCACTCCTGCAGATCACATCCAACTCGTCCAATAGTTACATTCTTGTGTGTGGCCCAGTTAAATGATTGTATCAGCATGATTTGTTGTTTGTATAACATTATGGTGGGATTCATCTATTTCACACCCTCGATATAATACACACACATGTAGGTTCTACGATGCTTGAATTCACTATTTTTTATTTTACATGATTTGATCATATTATCATGTAGGTCAATCATGGTTTTATAGCTAGAAGTTGTATTTTATGACCTGTTTGAATTTGGTGGAATGTAAAATATAAATTGGAAAACAAAAATGTCTCATCTCATGAAAACATAAACAAGGAAACACCTATAAAAGAATTATGAAAAGGTTGTTTCTTTTAATCTTTATGATTTTTAAGGAAATGTGAAATGATCAATGGTCTAAAAATGATATTGTTTCTTAGAAAGTATGGAAAATTGGATTATCAAGGTTTTTGGAGGAAAAAGAAAATACCTTTTTTAAGGAAAATATTGGAAAGGAAAATAATTCCCGAGATGTCACTTTATTGTCACAATCAGTGGAAAACTCCTTTTCTGCACATACTTTTTTGGATTCCACCAATCCAAACAGGCAAGCAGATCATCCTTGTAGAGGTTGTTGGATGATACAAAATTGCAAGCTCAACAATCATACATTGAAGGATGTTTTTATTCAATAGTACACCTATCATTTTTTATTTTTTTTTTGGGTTAGCTTGTTAGTACACACCCATGTCACTACACACACTCCATGTTAGCCACCCCTGCTAGGGATTATACATACCTACCATATGATGAAGTAAATTCCAAAGAACTATGGGTCTATTTATGCAAATTGAAAACCTGTACGTGGCAAATATATTCTGTTAGGGCATTGTCAACCACCTCCTTTTTTGTTAGATGTGTTGTATGGTTACTGAATTGCTTTCTATGGTTGGCTGATTTATTTGGCAAACAGAACATTTAAGCACCATAATTTAATCAAGGAATGAAAGTGGGACTCAAGCAAATGAGATGGAGAAGGGGCCTAGCAGCACATGTGCTATCCTTGTACAGTTGTAGGAGAACGAGAAAAGGGCAGCTGGTGGTTGAACTAAAAATCAGGCCGGCCTGCTTATCACGTGAGCGACAAGCTTACATTGAATGTCAATCAATATTTATTTTCTTTGCAAACTTTCTATTTTTGTGTTACAAATGTGGTGCAACCAATGTAAGTGGAGTGTTTGCCATCCGAGTTGCAACTTAACAAACTTTGAATGTCTACAAATCTCTGGCTGTCACTATTTATAGAAGCGATGCGAGAAGAAGAAAGGTGATGATTGGCACAAGATAGTACACATCCCAGATATTCAGATTGGATAGCCATCCAATTGTAAGCATCACTTCTTGTTCATCCTTATCTTTGCTTTATAATATATGATTTTACCAAATACTGCCTTTAGAACTATGCTTACAATTGTATATGCTATTTGTCACTTGGGTTTGTTTTGTGAGAAAAATGGTCATAATATAGTATGAGTGTGATGGTTCTTATGCATGTATGACTCAAAATCAAATCATCCAAATTGTAGGCCCTACTTTAGATGTGTGATAAACCATAAGCTATATGGAACTGATGTCTGCTGTCCTAAGTGGCTGGTTGGTGGATATCTAATGCACAATTAAAATGAAAAAAAAAAAGGTTAATTTGGCATGTGGGCCTTGATCAACATCAAATACATGCATGGTTTTTGTTGTCTGTTAACAGAGGCTTCATGCTTGGCTGACATCTTTATCCTTTCTTCTTCACAACTTGTTATAGTTTTTAGCCATAGTGAAGCATTTATCATTTAACATATCTATTATAATACATTGACTTTATGAATGGAGGGCCAGTCGTTAGCATTATCTGACTTTGGTTCTGATGGTACATGTCTACTACTGATATATTCTTATTTATTTTGCAAGACAGCTTGAATTTTTTTGAAGAAAGAAGCGAGCTATAAACTGGGCATGCAGCTTAGGGGAGGGGAGAGGAGGAGAGATCAGGAGGGACCCTGAGGGACCCCTGAACTACTGTTGATCTACATGAAAGTCCAAAGATGTGAGTGAGCTGCATCATTCTTCCATGAAGCTTTCCTCTCCTCCCACTCATAACAATAAAGGCAAAATGAACAATACAAAAGGTTCGGTCTGCTCCCAAAATTCCTTTTTCCTTCATTAGTAAGATATTTTCATAGATACATTGACACTATTTTGTTGCATTGCTTTTTATGGAGCCATAACTTTTCTCCTAAATAAGGTTAAATGCCTTATTATTTCATTTTAATTTTTTTTTCTTGTTATGCAGTTAACTTCTTGGCCAGTCATGTATGATGGATGTAGGTTGGCCATAGCACGCATGCCAACTTAGGGTATGTGTTATAGACATGGGCAATCATCTGGTAGGGAACACTATCATCAAGCACTAACACAAACATTAGGCTGGTCGACTCATCAGATAAGCCGTGCATGTACATTGAATATGGACCACTGGTCATTTTTTCCAATGGTCCATTTTTATCATACAAGTGTGGCCTGCCTAGATAGTAGGCTAGTATGATTTTTGGGCTTGAGCATTAGCATAGTGTGCCTTTACCTATCATGCTCTGCTTCCTGTGCACCTCAAGCAGTGTTCATCTAATTGTATTCATTGTATGGGCTGTTTATGAAACATAATACAGATACATGTTTGCTAGGTGTTTCTATACTCAGCAGAGAACATTTCTCTGTAAACTGAAAAAATAACAAGAAGTTGATCACTCCTTTGTTATATTTATGCCAAAAAAAAAACAGAGAGAGAGAGAGAGAGAGAAGGTTCCCCAGTTTTGAGTGCAAGAAGCACAGTAGCACCCTTGTATAGTCATGGTTCTCCTTGTCTTTTCTACAATGTATTTGAATACTAGATTTTAATCTTACCTTTTAGATTCCATCGGATTGCTATAGTTTGCTAATTCACATCCAAGGCCTCTATGACAAAAATTGGCATTCTTTTCTTGTATTTTTCTTTATTATGAAGATAGTTTCCCAAAATGTGTTTTGGTTGAGTTCACTGATGAAGTAAATGAGGCATTGTATACGCAGCTGATGATAAGCAAAAAATATGATATGATGTTGGTGAGCCACAGTAGGCATCCATCTCTCTGTTCTAATATTAAAGGAATGGGCCAAAAGAGGGAAGCAATGATTGGCCGAGGACAGACAGCATCCCCACAGTGGAGAATGACCATAGAAAGATCTTTCCACATTGAAGAAAGCTCTCTTGACGTGCATTGGGTAACGATTGCATTTTCTCTTCATCTTTTTGTCCTATTCTCATATTCCATGCTTGGTTGCAATTGGAGCATTAATGCCAGGAACTTCCATTCGAATTGCATTTTTTAATGACATGTGTAAGTTCTCTTATATTTATCTAATATTGAACTGACTCACCAAGTTGTTCAAGTGTTGATATATCATCATGCAGGAACCAAACACTTAGAATGCCTTAAATGAGAAGCAACAATAGCCGGTGAATGCCAACACTAAGGATAGAAGCATCTATGAACAAGCTTATTTGTACATGAAAAGTTGAATCTATGGCAATGCTGCCCACACCCAATGTGAGTTGTAACCAAAATAAAATGCTTGTTATATATGTTCAACAGGCCTATTAGATATCCTTGGTGACCATCTTATGGACATGTCTTTGCAGAGCTTTCTCACCTATGGCCACAAGGAGGAGAGTACTACATCTTGAGGAACTATCTCTCTGCAGATTTAAACTCATTGAACGTGACCTTTTTGTCCCTGTTGGCATCTATCCGATTGAAAAATCTCATCAAGCTTCCCAAGTTCTGTTATGTCTGCTGGAAGGCAGTCTTCTGGCAAGGCCTATATGGATTTCAGTTAGATGATCTTTTCTACCACATGCAAAGTAAAACTATAGAGAAATGCTAAGGCGATTCGTGTGCAGGCAGACGGAAGAGGCAGAGATTCAAGTCACATATGTGCGAGATCCAAGCTGTTCATTAGTATATATTTTCTCATTTTACCAAAAAGGAAAAGAAAATTATTGCTAGAGAGTATCTTGAGTTTTACTAATTAACTCAGGAGAATACTCGGATCGTTAGCTTGTAAAAGTGGTGTCCATGGCTTAGTTATCCGAAACGATTTGTTTATTGAGCCCCACCATGGAAGGATCCTTCAAGATCTTGACTAGTTATAGGGAAACTTTTTTTTTTCCCCATATAGAAGTTTTTAGTATCAACCAATCCTCTATCTACCCATACTTCATTAGTGTTCAGGGTTTCCTTTCATTTTGATTATTTTCAAAATATATATGTTTATATTTTCTAGAAACCTGCATTATTTGACACCCATGTCTGACACATGTTGTTGTTCTATTTTCTTCTTACGTCTGGCAACGTTTATATACATTTTGTTTAGGTCATAGTTTTGCTACTAGAATACATTTTCCTGTTTCTTATGTATATGGTGTTTGGAACCAAGAGAGAATATATGTTTTAAAAACATACTCTTATTGACTCGCATTATTAAATGCCATGGTAGAGACGTTTCTTTACTTTTTGGTAAAATGTATATTGGTGAAATATCATGCTCTCTTCTCCACGCACAGACACACACACACACACACACACAAAAACACAATATGCACGCCAATGTGGCGATAACTGTGGATGTCTATCAGCTTGTTTTTATTAGGATATCTATTCTTGGTTCCAAATTGATCTTATATGAGCTATTTCTAATAAAACAACTTTCATATGTCATTATACATCTGCACAGATATGTGGGAGTGGTGGGTTTTCCAGGACCTTGTTTCTACTTATTTCCTTGTCCAAAAAAAAGACACTGCTGTCCATGTCCAAAATAGGTATACATATGCATGTTGACGTTGCAGTGTCGCAACATTGCTTTCCGGTTATATTGACTGCCCCTCTTTAAATCCTGTATTTTTAAAAATGTGTAAGATTTGTTCTAATGGAATGCTTTACTCTTTTTACTCTTTTATGCTTGTCTTCTTTCAGTGATTTGAGTAGTCCTTGATATTCGGGGATTAAGTACCCGAGAAAGTGCAAAAAGGTGACATGTTTATCTTATTTGCAACAAGCAACATAATTGTTATCATTTAATTGTCCAATGAAATGCATTCATGAATATTGAAATATTTTCAGTTACTTGCAACAGGAATGATAGAATTCTGAAAATAAGATCAAGATTGTGCTTTCTTGACCATCAGGAGTATACATATGTTGGTGTGTTTTATATAGTCCTTTGCTTCTTATTTTCTCTTATGATTCCTTGCCTAATGTTGTGGTTGTGTGGATCTCTTGACTGGCAATTCTGCAGAAATCATTCAGAAGGTAGGATCACAAGATTAATGTAAAATCTTTTTTCTGATGAAAGGTAGAGTTATATTTAATCACTAACCCAAGAGGCATGCTACTTGCAGGCATGCATCTGCAGATGCGCAATACAACTGTCTCACGTAAAGTCAAAACTTGAAACACATGTTGGTGATCCAAGCCCTTCATCACACTGGCGTCATGATGAATGTGTCTTCACTTATTATCAGTTTTGCCCATTCATCAGGTGAGCCACACTTATATTGAGAAAGTGGATGCTTAAAAGATTGATAAGATGATAACTAATGGTACATGAGTGGACCACTAATTCACCAAATTAGTGGACTGACCGAACTTTTACACTAGGACACACTACGTGAAAAATGGAAAAAAAGGACAGATTTAGAGACGGTCCTGGACCGTCTCTAAAATTGCTTGGTTTAAAGACGCTTTAGAGACGGCCATAAACCGTCTCTAAAATTTTAGACGGCCCCTGACCGTCCTTAATATTGTCTTCAAAATTTGAACGTCCTCAAATCATTTAAGACGGTCATTGACCGTCTTATATGGGTCATCTGAGACGGTCATTGGCCGTCCGCATTAGAGACGGTCTTTGACCGTCTTATATGCGGTCATCTGAGACGGTCATTGGCCGTCTCTATTAGAGACGGTCATAGGCCGTCTTTTACTTGTAATATGAGACTGTCAAAGACCGTCTCTATTAGAGACGGTTCTTAGCCGTCTTATAGCCCTGTCAAAGACCATCTTTATTAGAGACTGTCAAAGACTCTCTATGGGAGACTGTCAAAGACCGTCTCTATTAGAGACGGTCCTAAACCGTCATATAGCTCTGTCAAAGACCGTCTCTAATGCTGAGGTCAAAAATTAAGAAGCTTAAAAAAATTATGAATTTCGAAAAAAAAAGTTAAGAAGCTTAGAAAAATAATTAACAATGTTTAAGAAAATTTTAAATTTTGAAAAAAAAACTGTAATTTTATAAAAATTTAGATTTTGAAAAAAAAAATTAAGAACTTTGAATAATGTTGATAATTTTGAAAAAAAAAATTCGATAAAAAAATGATATTTTAAAAAGAAAATTTAAAAAATTAAACAAAATTGTGAAAAAATTGACAAATTGTAAAAATATATATATTTTAAAAAAGAAAACTAAATTTTGTAAAAAAAAAATGTTAAATTTATTTATAATAAAAATGATATTTAATTAAAAGAGTAAAAAATATATATATATATATATACACTTTGAAAAAAAAGAAGTTAAATTTATATGTGAAAAATAAAATTACTAAATTATTAGGCACATCCACTAATTGAACCTTTAATCGTTTTTAGACAATCTAATCAGTTCAAATTGAAGAGTAAATAACTTCAGATGTTTAAATCAAATTTCACTGAAATTGTTGATCAATCTTGCATGCCCATTATCTTTCTCATATGTAGCTTGATTGAGGCAAGTAACTAGTTAAATTGAGAGTATTGATAGTAAAATAGAGTGAATGGACTATACATGTAAAATGGGCCAAATATTCTGGTTAAAATTGTGACCCAACTTACAGACCTCGTGAGAACCTAAGAATTGATGTTAGTAAGTTTTGTGGGCCCCATCATGATGTGTGTCGAACATCAACACCGTGGATTTGATGTGTCCCCTTTAGGTTATGAGATATGTCAAAAATTATCAGTAAACGAAAATCAAGTGAGCCATACCATTTAAAACTATGTGAAGACATCCTAAAAAATATAAAAGCACTTGGTAGGGCCCACATGAGTTTTGGATGCGGTTGAAACTTGATCTGACCCCTCATCCAAGTGGGACACACATAATGAGTGGGTTGGATATGTGAATCACATTTAGGCACGCCAATATATGATTATGAATGTTTAAGGAATCATTTCTCTACTACATATAAGTGAGTTACTCGTTACCTTTACCAGAGTAAACTGTGGGGTTCACCGTTATTTATTTATTTTATCCACTCCATTCATCCATGTTAACAGATAATTTGAGGTCTAAAGAACAAAAAGGAAGCATATCCAAAGCTTAAGTGGACCGCACCACAGGAAATAGTGTGATTGAACCTCTACCATTTAAAATTTCTTAGAGGCCATAGAAGTTTTAGATCAAGCTGATGTTTGCATTTTCTATTTATTTATATATTTTTGATATTATGAACAACCTTTAACTGTTTTTGGACAATCTGATTAGTCCGAACATGAAGAGTAAATAACTTCATATGTTTAAATCAAAATTCACTCAAATTGTTGATCAATCTTGTTTGCCCAATATCTTTCTCATATGTAGTATGATCGAGGCGAGTAACTAGTCAAATTAAGGGTAATGATCAGTAAAATAGAGTGAATGGACAGAGTCGATATATATAAAATATATCAAGGTGGGCCCTACACGGTTAGAGTAACACCCACGAAGGAGTTACCTAAATAATGAAATGGTATTATAAAAGGTCACCTCATGGGAACTTCCCATGAAGTTAATCTGTGCGCCCAACCATGATGTGTGTAGAACATCAACACCATGCATTTGATGTGTTCCCTTTAAGTCCAAAAATCAGTTGTATACAAAACTCAGGTGGGCCATAGCATGTAAAATTATGCGAAGACATCCCTAAAACATATAATAGCATTTGGTGGGACACACATAATGAGTGGGTTGGATATGTGAATCACATTTAGTCAAGCCCAATATATGATTATGAATGTTTTAAGGAAACCCCTCCCCACTCCATTTAGGTGAGTTACAAATTACCCTTAGCATATTGAGTAAATTCTGTGCGGTCCACCATTATTTATTTATTTTATCCACTCCGTTCATCCATGTTAACAGATAATTTGAAGTCTAAAGAACAAAAACAAAGCATATCCAAAGCTCAAGTGGACCACACCACAAGAAATAGTGTGATTGAACCTCTACCATTGAAAATTTTTGGAGGCCATAGAAGTTTTGGATCAAGCTGATGTTTGTGTTTTCTCTTCATTCATATCTTTTTGATATTATGAACAGGTTGGATGACAAATAAACATTATTGTGGGCCCAAGGAAGGTAATAACGGTGGAAATCATTATTTCACATTGTTTCGTGTGGCATGGTTCACTTAAGTTTTGGATTTACCAAAAATTTGGGATCAACCCACATCGTTCATCCATTTTTCGAGATCATTTTAGAGAATTATCCAAAAATGAATCATATCCAAAGATTAAATGGACCGCACCACAAATAAGGGGAACGGATTGGCTACTCCTTCGGACACCGGCCAATGGTTGGTGGTTGGTGCTCTATGGGCCCCACCATGATGTATGTGTTTAATCCATGTCATCCATCTATTTTTAAAAATCATCTTACGGCATGAGACCAAAAATGAGGTATATCCCAATCTGAAATGGACCACATTACAGGAAACAATGTCGAATGAGCGTGAACCATTAAAAATATTCTGGAGGCCATAAAAGTTTTGGATTGAGATGATTTTCGTTTTTCCCTTCATCTAGGCTTGTATGACCTAATAAACAAATTGGATGTCAAATAAACAGTACAGTGGGCCTTAGGAGGATTTTAGTGATGGATATCCAATCACTATTATTTTCATGGGGTGTGGTCCACCTGAGATTTATATCAAGCTCATTCTTAGGGATCAACCCTAAAATGACGTTAAGAAATGGATGGATGGCGGGGATAAAACATATACATCATGGTGGGACCCATAGAGCCTACCAGATTCAAAGCTCAACGCTACCGGATCCAAAGCTCAACCGGTTGGTTTTTTATTGTACAGTGACAATGTGTGAGTTTTGTATTTGATGTAAAATGGTGGTGACTCATTCAGAACAATGGTGGCAATGAGATGGTGTTATCCAGACCATCTAAATGATGGGTCTAGTTGTAAATGGCTAATATTTATACTTTTTTCCTATAGAAGACTATCTTAATCATCTGTAAATGGTCCATTATATGTACGGCTTTTAATATAGTTTATTTTATAAATGATGAAAAACTCACAACTGTTGGATTTGAAAGTTACATTCATTTTAGAAGAGGATTTCCGAATCCATCTTCCAAATCCATCTTCCAAGTAGAGGAGGCCGCGCCTCCCTTCAAACAAAATTCGTTGGAATTCCTGTTTAGACATTCATTTACGTTGCCAGGAATTTGCGATCGGGAGATTTTCAGGTACCTCGTTTCGATTTCCTCCTCTTTTTCTTTCTATGATTTATCATAATAGAAGAAAATCTCTGCATTTTGGTGTAAATTTTCCGAAGCAGCGATTTTTGGGGTTTCATAAACGCCATTTGATTTTTCCACGGTTTTTGCATTTTCTTTCTTCCAAATTTTTTGGTTTTCTCGAGTTTTTTTCCGTTTGAATGTCTCAAGGTCAAGACCCTAGCAGGTTTGGCTATGATTGATGAGGGGGAGCTTGATTGGAAAATAGTTGCAATATCGTTGGACGATCCGAGAGCTTCGCTCGTGAACGATGTTGCTGATGTTGAGAAACATTTTCCGGTATGAAATATTATCATTATTTTCTCCTTTGATAGTAGGTATTTTACAGATGTTGGATTAGTTATAATGTTGTGTCCTTTCTGGATTTTGGAGACAATATTGGATTTGTAATCATTTCCAGATATCTGTGAGCATAGCCCACATGGGATGTATGCCAAATGTGGACGGGAGCTTGTTTACCGGCAGATGAGAAATGATTGAGATTGGACCCAGCACTTTATCATTGCATTCTTATGGAGCAGATTTTGAGGATTGGGGTGTTTAGCCCATCTTATCATGTCAATTTTGTGGAATACATGGGCTCTGCTTCTGCGAAATGCAGATGTCCTCGTTGGATGATAGCAGTGAGACCACTCTGGGTCTCCTGGTGGATGGTCAGATGGTCCTGCATCATTAATGCTTTTTAATTTTTGAGGATGGAGATTGAAGTGGCATAATCCATATATCGTATTTGCAAATGTTTGATCATTGTGCGCTAATGCATAAGACTCCTTCACTTTGATTATATGGATAGATATTTTATTTCAATGAATGTTGACTTCATTTTCTTCTCATATGATTTTTTCAGCTTTCCTGCTATGTAGAAATTGTACTGATGCCACCATCATATGATAAAATGAAGATTCAACATTGTATTGTCATTTGTCATCTCTAGTGATGCACTAAATCAGTACTCACATGGAATGTATCATCTAATACACGCTGACATGTCTCATTTTGGAGTTTGCTGATACATGTCTGGAGACTGCTGCTTATTTCTTATGATGTGGTTTGAACCATGAAAAACTTTGTTCAAAGTAGGTGAGATACATTCAATGGTCATTTTCATTCACAACTTGGAATTATCCTCTGGCCCTTGATTTCATCTATTAGTTTGCTTTGATGCAGGGAACTCTCACTGCAATTCGGGACTGGTTTAGAGATTACAAGATTCCAGATGGAAAGCCTGCTAATAAATTTGGTCTTGGCAATAAGGTGGCCAGCAAGGTATATCTACTTTTGGTTCTGTTGTAGCTTTCGAGCTTTTCAATATTTGGGAAGTCAACTTACCATGTCAGCGGAACAATTACATTCACAAAATGTTGATTACTTGGTTTGAACTTTAGGCCAATCCATGTCGGCGGGACAATTACATTTAGTCATGTGATTAGCTAGATTTCCATTAGCTGGCCATTAATTTTGACTTATGGCCTGCCCAATGAGTAGATTGGCCCAATTTCTATAACAAGTTTCATGGTATGTGACTCACCTTTTGCATGTATTGAATATTTTGCAAATGCAACTCTGGTGGGAAAAAATGCAGAATGTGAAAGTTCATATATAGTTGCTGTATGTGATGATTTTGTGAACGCAACTCTGCCCTCCAATCATGTGCAAGGTATGTGCTACCCTCCAAACATCTAGATGGTCTTGACTGACATACATGAATGCTAAATGCACCATTTAAGAAACAGTGGATAGCATATATACAACTATGCTATTTTGAAGGATTGCAAAAGTCACATCCTTTTTTTTTTTTTTTTGAATGCAATAGTTGTGATTTTTTACATTCACTAGATTGAATCTGAAATGGTTTTTTATGTTTTAATTTTATTGTGATTTTCATTTGTTCTTGCATTAATGAATGGAATGTTGCTTTTCAGATTCTTTTCATTGAATCCGGATTATTTTTTTTTAAAATTTTAATTTGTTGAATTTATTTATTTTGGGTTAAATGAGAGAATAGCAACATTCTTCTTTTTCTTTTTCTTTTTGATGAGTAGACCAACCTATAAGGTAAGAGGCCAACATCATGGCCCCAACACCCATCCACCCCTTCCAACAGGTGCACCCGGCCCCATCAATTCTTTTAGATGTACAAAATATCAATTTCTCTCAAATCATCAGGTGGGCCACACAAATTCTTATTTGTTTGGGTGGCATATAATTGGATCTTTACAATGGATTGCCGATCTAATGATCCCATCAGCCTCAATTTTGAGCCATGAAATCTACCAAGTGGGGTTTAACTGATGAGTGATTCTAATCTTAAATAAGTATTCTTAGCTTACAAGTGTAAGCTTAGGGCACTTTTAAATTATATTCCTGGGAGTCATTCTCATTCTATAGTTTGAAAAGA
Source organism: Magnolia sinica (assembly GCF_029962835.1). Lineage (NCBI taxonomy): Eukaryota > Viridiplantae > Streptophyta > Magnoliopsida > Magnoliales > Magnoliaceae > Magnolia > Magnolia sinica. The sequence continues at coordinate 8,197,235 of NC_080587.1, read as the reverse complement.
AGAAAGACAGTTGGGTCCGCATTAGCATTCCCCAGTGCAACAGCAATCACTTTCTTTTTCTAATTTTTGTATCTAATTTTGACTTTCTAGGCCCTAAAACAAGATTCGAGGTGCCGTCAACAATGCTAACAGAATCCTCCAGGTCAGATTATTGATTGGACCTGATTTTATTTAAATGATCTTGATAATCCATTTTATTTAAATAAGCAGACTCGGATGTGCGTCGGAGCTATCCGGATGTTGAGCAGGGGGTCCGTGAAAGGTGAGAATTGCTGTTATGACCATGATGAAGCTGTCCATTTCCTATGGACAACATTGGAGTGGCTTGGCCATTTGGACAGGCCATATTTATGTATTTACTCGAAATTGATGGAGTAGACCCGGATGTGCGTCGGAGCTATTCGGATGTTGAGCGGGGGTCCCTCAAAGATGGGAATCGCTGTTATGACCATGATGAAGCTGTCCATTTCCTATGGACAGCATTGGAGGGGCCTGGCCATTTGGACAAGCCGTGTTTATGTATTTGATCGAAATTAATGGAGCAGACCCGGATGTGCGTCGGAGCTATTCGGAAGAGCGGGGTTCCCTGGAAAGAGGGAACCGCTATTATGACCATGATGAAGCTGTCCATTTTTTATGGACAGCATTGGAAGGGCTTGGCATTTGTGTCGGATGACCGTGTTTATATCTATATTTGCTTTGCAGGGACCATACCCTTAACCTAAACCAAAACCTATGACCTAAAACCTTAACCTATAACCTAAACCTCAACCTTACCTAAACCTAAACCTTAACTTAAAACCTAAACCTAAACCTACACTTAATCTTAATCTTAACTCCCTAACCTAAACCTATACCTAAACTTGAAAACCCCAACATAAACCCAATCTCGAACCCGAACCTAAACCTTAACCTTAACCTATTCTCAATTCCCTAAACCTATATCTTATAACCTAAACCTAAACCTAAACCTTAACCTATGCCTATAACCTTAACCTAAACCTAAACCTAAACCTATAACCTTAACCTAAAACCTAAACCTATAACCTAAACCTAAATCAAAACATATAACAAAAACCAAAACCAAAACCTATATCCTAAACCCAAATGCATTCTCAAATCCTATAACCCATAATCTAAACCTAAACCTAAACCTATAACCTATAACCAAAACCAAAACCTGTAACCTAAACCAAAGCCAAAACCTATAGCCTAAACCCGAACCCATTCTCAAATCCAAAAACCTATAACCTAAACCGTTAACCTATAACCTAAATCAAAACCTAAAACAAACCTAAACCTTAAACCAAAACCTAAAACCTAAACCTATAATCTATAACTTTAATCAAAACATATAATCAAAACCAAATCCCAAAACCCAAACCTAAACCTAGAACCTAAACCTAAACCTATAACCTAAACTCAAATCCCTAAAACTAAAACTAAACCTAATCCTATAACCTAAACTCAAATCCCTAAACCTTAACTTATAACCCAACCTCTTATAACCTAAAACTATTCTCAAATCCCAAAACCTATAACCTAAACCGAACCTTTCCCTAAACATATAACCTAAACTCAATTCCCTAAACCTAAACCTAGACCTAAACCTAACCTATTCTTAATTCCCTAAACCTATATCTTATAACCTAAACCTAAACCTAAACCTAAACCTAAACCTATAACCTATAACTTTAACCTAAACCTAAACTTAAACCTGTAACCTATAACCTAAACCTAAACCGAAAACCTAAATGTATTCTCAAATCCCTAAACCTAAACCTACACCTAATCCTAATCTCAACTCGCTAACCTAAACCTAAACCTAAACTTGAAAATCCAAACCTAAATCCGATTTCGAACCCGAACCCGATTTCCTAAACCTAAACCTTAACCTATTCTCAATTCCCTAAACCTATAGCTTATAACCTAAACCGAAACCTAAACCTAAACCTAAACCTAAACCTATAACCTATAACCTAAACATAAACCTAAAACCTAAATATATTCTCACATCCCTAAACCTAAACCTACACTTAATCCTAATCTCAACTCCCTAATCTAAACCTAAACCTAAACTTGAAAACCCAAACCTAAATTTGATCCTCAACCCGAACCCGATTTCCTAAACCTAAACCTCAACCTATTGTCAATTCCCTAAACCTTAACCCATAACCTAACCTAAACCTAAATCTATAACCTAAACCTAAACCTAAACCTATAACCTAAGTGTATTCTCAAATCCTTAAACCTAAACCTACATCTAATCCTAATCTCAACTCCTTAACCTAAACCTAAACCCGATCCCGATTTCCTAAACCTAAACATTAACCTATTATCAATTCCCTAAACCTAAACCTAAACCATAACCTAAACCTAAACCTATAACCTATAACCTTAACCTAAACCTAAACTTAAACCCGTAACCTATAACCTAAACCTAAACCCAAAACCTAAATGTATTCTCAAATCCCTAAACCTAAACCTACACCTAATCCTAATATCAACTCCCTAACCTAAACCTAAACCTAAACTTGAAAACCCAAACCTAAACTCGATCCTGAACCCGAACCCGATTTCCTAAACCTAAACCTCAACCTATTCTCAATTCCCTAAACCTTAACCTATAACCTAACCTAAACCTAAATCTATAACCTAAACCTACACCTAATCCTAATCTCAACTTCCTAACCTAAACCTAAACCCGATCTCGAACCCGAACTCGATTTTCTAAACCTAAACATTAACCTATTCTCAATTCTCTAAACCTATATCTTATAACCTAAACCTAAACCTAAACCTTAACCTTAACCTAAACCTAAACCTAAACCTATAACCTATAACTTTAACCTAAACCTAAACCTAAACCTGTAACCTATAACCTAAACCTAAACCTAAAACCTAAATGTATTCTCAAATGTTTAAACCTAAACCTACACCTAATCCTAATCTCAACTCTCTAACCTAAACCTAAACTTAAACTTGAAAGCCCAAACTTAAACCCAATCCCGAACCCGAACCCGATTTCCTAAACTTAAACCTTAACCTTTTCTCAATTCCCTAACCTATATCTTATAACCTAAACCTAAGCCTAAACCTAAACCTTAACCTAAACCTAAACCTAAACCTGTAACCTATAACCTAAACCTAAACCTAAAACCTAAATGTATTCTGAAATCCCTAAATCTAAACCTACACCTAATCCTAATCTTAACTCCCTAACCTAAACCTAAACCTAAACTTGAAAACCAAAACCTAAACCCGATCCCGAACCCTAACCCGATTTCTTAAACCTAAACCTTAACCTATTCTCAATTCCCTAAACCTATAGCTTATAACCTAAACCTAAACCTGTAACCTACACCTAAAACCTAAATGTATTCTTAAATCCCTAAACCTAAACCTACACCTAATCCTAATCTCAACTGCCTACCCTAAACCTAAACCCGATCCTAAACCTGAACCCGATTTCCTAAACCTAAACCTTAACTTATTCTCAATTCCCTAAACCTATTGCTTATAACCTAAACTGAAACCTAAACCTATACCTAAACCTAAACCTAAACCTATAACATATAACTTAAACATAAACTTAAAACTTAAATGTATTCTCAAATCTCTAAACCTAAACCTACACATAATCCTAATCTCAACTCCCTAACCTAAACCTAAACCCAAACTTGAAAACCCAAACTTAAACCTGATCCCGAACCCGAACCCGATTTCTTAAACCTAAACCTAAATGTATTCTCAAATCCCTAAATCTAAACCAACACCTAATCCTAATCTCAACTCCCTAACCTAAACCTAAACTTAAACTTGAAAACCCAAACCAAAACCCGATCCCGAATCCGAACCCGATTTCCTAATCCTAAACCTTAACCTATTCTCAATTTCCTAAACCTAAACCTATAACCTATAACCTTAACCTAAACCTAAACCTAAACCTGTAACCTATAACCTAAACCTAAACCTAACACCTAAATGTATTCTCAAATCCCTAAACCCAAACCTACACCTAATCCTAATCTCAACTCCCTAGCCTAAACCTAAACTTGAAAACCCAAACCTAAACCCGATCTCGAACCAGAACCTGATTTCCTAAACCTAAACCTTAACCTATTCTCAATTCTCTAAACCTATAGCTTATAACCTATACCTAAACCTAAACCTATAACATATAACCCAAACATAAACCTAAAACCTAATATATTCTCAAATCCCTAAACCTAAACCTACACCTAATCCTAATCTCAACTGCCTAACCTAAACCTAAACCTAAACTTGAAAATCCAAACCTAAACCCGATCCCAAACCCGAACTCGATTTCTGAAACTTAAACCTTAACCTATTCTCAATTCCCTAAACCTATAGCTTATAACCTAAACCTAAACCTAAACCTAAACCTAAACCTAAACTTAAACTTTAACCTAAACCAATAACCTATAACCTAAACCTAAACCTAAAACCTAAATGTATTCTTAAATCCCTAATCCTAAACTTACACCTAATCCTAATCTCAACTTCTTAACCTAAACCTAAACCTCAACTTGAAAATCCAAACCTAAACCCGATCCTGAACCCGTACCCAATTTCCTAAACCTAAACATTAACATATTCTCAATTCCTTAAACCTATAGCTTATGACCTAAACCTAAAGCTTAACCTAAAGCTTAACCTAAACCTAAACCTATAACCTAGAACCTAAGCCTAAACCTAAAACCTAAATGTATTCTCAAATCCCTAAACCTAAACCTAAACCTACACCTAATCCTAATCTCAACTCCCTAACCTAAACTTGAAAACCCAAACCCAAACCCGATCCCAAACCCGATTTCCTAAACCTAAACCTTAACCTATAACCTAACCTAAACCTAAACCTATAACCTAAACATAAGCCTAAAACCTAAACCTAAACTTAAAATCGAAATGTATTCTCAAATCCCTAAACCTAAACCTACACCTAATCCTAATCTCAACTCCCTAACCCAAACCTAAACCTAAACCTAAACTTGAAAACCCAAACCTAAACCCGATCCCGAACCCGAACCCGATTTCCTAAATCCAAACCTTAACCTATAACCTAACATAAACCTAAACCTATTACCTGCACTTATAACCTAAACCTATAATCTAAACATAAGCCTAAAACCTAAACCTAAACTTGATAACCCAAACCTAAACCTGATCCCGAACTCGGACCCGATTTCCTAAACCTAAACCTTAACCTTAACCTATTCTCAATTCCCTAAAGGTATAACCTATATACTATAACCTATAACTAAAACCTAAACCTTAACTTAAACCTATAACCTAAGCCTAAACCTAAACCTAAACCAAAACCTATAACCTTAATGTTAACCTATAACCTAAAACCTAAACCTAAAACTTAAAACCTAAACCTAAACCTGTTTTAATGATCAGTTTTATTTTTAAAAAGTGCCCACTTTTTTGGAAGAAGTTTATGCAATTTTTCATGATTCTGAATTATAATGTTTTGTTGATTTAATATTTTTTTTTTCAGGTGAAAGACACAAAAAGAAAATTGTTGCTGATTTTTTTTCTTTTTTTATTTATGATGTTAAACTTATATGTATTTATGTGTGGATGAATGTAATGTGGATAAGATTGCTTGTGTTTAGATGGATGTAGTTTATGTTTGGATGAATGTAGTTTATATTGGATTTATGTGGTTTGGGTTGTTTAGATGGATGTGAATGTGAATATGATGAAATATATTATATAACAGGTGTATATTAGGAAGAATATGATGAAATATATTGTAACAGGTGATCTTCTCAAATTCTCAAAAAGGACGGTTCATGACAGTCCTTGTAAAGGACGGTCTATGGCCGTCCTTTGAAGGCTCATAAGAGACGGTCCATAACAGTCCTTTTTAAGGACGGTCCATGACCGTCCTTTTAAAAGACGGTCTATGGCCGTCCTTTGAAGGCTTATCAGAGACGGTCTATAGCCGTCCTTTGAAGACTCATCAGAGACGGTCGACGACAGTCTTTTTTAAGGACGGTCGATGGCCGTCCTTTAAAATCTTATAGGGGACGGTCCAAGACCGTCCTTTTTAAGGACGGTTCAGGACCGTCCTTTTTTGGGACGGTCCATGACCGTCTTTTTTTTCATCAATAAAAATGACGGTTTTCGACCGTCCTTTAAGTAATACGACACGTCAAAATTTGACGGCCCTTGCGACGGTCCATGACCGTCCTTTTTGGCCATTTGAGACGGTTTTGGACCGTCCTTTTTTCGCAGTTTTGGCGTAGTGACACTTTCACCAATGGGTAGACCTCATGAATGGAATGGTTCTCATATGCATATGCCACACTGGCACACGTGAGGGTCCTTATATTTGTCCTCTGTAGAAATGCATCCACAAGAAGGACTAACTCCTTCAAATGTAAAATTTCTATCCACTTGCTAGTGTTTTCAATCCTATGTTTACTTTATTTATGTAATATCTCCACAACAGCCAAAGAACTGGGGTATGTTCATGGGAATGTATCTACTGATGTATTGTAAACATAACATTCTCTAGAAGCTCAGTTAACAGTTATAGCATCATTGATATGTGCAGGATTTGCGAAATTGGTTACAGCTTTTGCAAGAAATGGTCACAGATGAGAAGTATAGATTGAGGTGGAGTTTTGTCTATAGCTATAGTTTCTTGGTCTTCAGAGTTGTGGCATTGTTTGTGTTTGTATTTCATGCATACAAGCGAACACTTGTAGCCTGCATGTTTGTGTGAGCATGAAGTGTTTTTTACCGACCATCCCTTATCTACTTGGCATAAGAAAAGAATAATGAAACTTTGCATGGTCTTGCATTTTTAATTTTAACTTTAATTTATTTATTTTGGCAGCTGTTGAACCGTGTCAGGAAATGTCAATAGTGCAGCCCAATTCAGAGTAATGGAAGAATCTCTGATGAAATCTCTTTATTCACATTGAGAACACTAGGTAATTCTGCTTTCTTTGTTTTCAAGATCTGTATGCTATAGCTCGCACTGGGACAAAGGCTAAAAAGATTATGATGATAATATATTTGTGAGCCTTTGCATCTCCTTGTATTAGATTCTCCATAATCAAAATGGAGAACAATCTATTTATACAAAGATATGCATCATTCCTTCCCATCAAGGCTATAGGATCTATTGGTTTTGATTTTATAGTCACTCAAATGGTAATATTAGTAGAAATAGTTCTGAAATATTTAGCAGCATCTACAGAGACATCACTGTTGGCAGTTAACTAATCATGGCAATATATGGGAGCTAGTGAAGATCTCAACTTTTCGATGGCTCAATGGTACATGCATGGTTTTCTTAGTTTACATGAATAATGACTAATTCATTCATAGTTTGGGGGTAAAATATTTAATCCAAAGTAATTGTTATGTTGCAGAGATGCCACATACTTGAAGTTTCAGATACATGTTGAATCTTGATCTCCAATCTTCCTATCAATAACCCAGCTACAATTTTGCACCTTCCAACAAAATACCATTCTATGAACGGATTCGACCAAACTTCCATGATCCATCCCATACAATAGCTTGGATTTGAGAAGCCAGACCTGGTACCTTTCATCCCTTCCATGTTCAAGTATTTGAGGGAAAGGGGGATGCAAGTCGAAGTAAAGGTTGTCTACATTGCAATTGAGGCTCTGTGGCTTCATACATTCATGGATGTGGCCCACTAGACTGCATGGACAAACGATCAAGACCACCATCCATCTGCTCGCCCCTACCATTGTGGGTGATTGTACAGAAGACGGAGAATCCGATCTACCTTATTTCAGTTGCAGTCAGATTATGAAGACCAGCATATACACACACCTACTGTTTGTGGGTGATTGTACAAAAAACATGTGGATAGGAGAATCCTAGCTGCCCAATTTTCTCTGTTGAATGTGATATTTATACAGTTTGTACAAAAAAAGGCTGATTTTTGTCATCACCTGTTTGCTTGAAGGCTCTTATTCAGACGGATCCAATTGATGCGATATTTATACAATTGCCTGTCACCATAGGGCTTATAAGATTAACATACCAGATGATACACCCATGAGCCATGCAGGCCCAATCAAGCAGTAGACCTGAGGTAAGGGCAGGCTCCAAATTGAAAATGAAGCAATAGGCCTCTCAAATTCTATGTCAAGGGTGGGAAATCTGGTGTTCAAACGGGATTCTTCAGATCGAGCATGGATGGTCCTCATTGCTTGCAAGTTTATCAGATGCTATGCTTCATGAGTAGGTTTCAGGAAGCAATGATCACTTTAGTAGCTGTTTGTAGCTCTATTTTTGTGTTGAGTTTAGAAGGCTAAAGTATAAATGGATGTTCAAGTAGAGGCAGAAATAGATATTGTATGTATTTTGGAATGCATGTAAAACAGATCCGTAGTCTGACTGTTATGCTTGTTACAAGTAATTATATTAGTTTCATGTGCTATGTTTATGTTAAGTAATTGATTGGCCATTGCATTTACTTTCTTTTTTTAAAATTGTTAATCTCTCCATTTAATCTTTTTTTCATACTGGTACTTTGAAATTTGCCGATTCAAAATAACTCCAACAAGAATTGCTAGTGGGCTGATGGCAGATTACAAGTCTCAAGAATTTAGAGGATCCAAGGTTAAGTCTCAATACCAATTTTGGTGGGCCCATGCCCTCCTCATCAGACTTATACATGTCAAGTAGCTTTTTCTCAGATTAATCACACCCATGGATCATTTTATTTTTTATTTTTGTGAAACCTTCTCCTAGATTAATCACACCCAAACAGAACGTTTGTTCCAATTACAAGGATATGTTTGTAGAACCTGGGGCCTTGTTTGGTAGACTAAAAATTAGTTCATCTCATTTTAGTTATCAGTAATTATGCATTAGAATTTGGAGATCGTGTTTTCTTATACATATTACTTTAGGAGTTGAGTGGTGTCATTTAGCTAACAAGATGTTCTCATCTCCTAACTTTGGTGGGCCCCACATGGTTAATGACTGTCTGGATCACTTTTTAAATTGTTGCGAGTTTTTTTAAACCATTGTTTATGTCTAGGTAATCAGACATTACTAACCGTATAATCGATTGTCCATAGTTCTGCATCAAAAACAGGATCATGATTACCCATTTATGTTGAATAGAAAGAGGCTACATATGAAACTGTTAGGATTGTTTGATTATTGAGGCTTTTTATCACCAAACAAATAACCAAAAAATCAAACAAGATGACCCCATCAAGCGACCAGTTTCAATCACAGTCACCATACATTGAGAAAGAGCTTCCTTTCCTATTGAAATATATATTTGGATCTCCTTGTTTTTTCATACCATGCCTTAAAATGAGCTGGAAAAACTGATGGATGGTGTGGATATACAACACACATCAAGGTAGGCCCCACGGTCAGGGAAATACCCACTACGGCCTTTTTAGATTGACCCATAGTCATTGACGCCACCTTTTTATGACTTTGGGTCAATGCTCTTGCTTGAAACTGAGGAAAGACGTGGGATGTTTATTGCGTGGCACCCAAAGAATATGTGGTAACCTCAAAATCAAACATGCTTACGTGGCAGGTGAGCCACACATGTCATTCACGAATACCTTTCAAAAGTCCATTGAGTCTAGCAAGGGAATATTCCTGCTGAGTGAGTGCCTTAAAACGAGAGATAAACTTCTATACTCTGGCAGAGCGTGAAGGATTATATGCAGGCACTTAGAGATTGCACACTTGGAATACAACGAAGTCAAAGCAAACCATTCAAATTATAGAATCTACCTTAGATGTACCATGAGCAAAAAAAAAAAATCACGATTACTTGGCAATCTGATGGTGAAAAATGAAAAATATCCGATGGTCTTATTTCAACAAATTAACAAGTGACCACCAATCAAAGGTTAGGATTGTTCATCCAATCTGATATTTGGACTCTTAAATTAGAGATATTGCTTCTACAATTTAGTCAGTGTGTTTTGAGTTTATATATGCTACATGTACTTATTTTATAGTGCCTGGGTATCAAGGGCCACAAGCCACCAGAGAATCAAATAACTCCACGTGTATTGATGAACATGTGAAGAATTGGAGAAATTTTCAATGATTTTCTTTTATATATATATATATATATATATATATATATATATATATATATATATATGGGAAATGGTTCTTTGCATTCGACCTGGAACTTCCCATGAGGTCGAGTTGTGTGGGCCCCACCGTTATGCATGTCGAACATCTACCTCATTAGTCAGATGCACCATTCCATGGTGGATCTCAGGCTTAAAAATCAATTCAATTTATGACTTGTGTGAGCCACAACACATACAAAAGTTGATAGGCGATACCCACCCATTAAAACATTTATAAACATATGTTGGGCCAATAGAGATGTGGTTCAAAAATCCAGCCCATCCATTATGTGTGTACCACTTGGATGAGGGGTCAGACCAAGTTTCAGACACATTCAAATTTCAGGTGGGCCCCACCAAGTGCTTTTATATGTTTTATGCATGTCTTCACATGATTTTAGATGGTATGGCCCACTTAAGTTCCGTATACAGCTAATTTTTTAGATATCCCATAATTTAAAGGGGACCCATAAAATTCACGGTATAGATGTTCTACATGCATAACGGTGGGGCCCACATAGCTCGGCATAGAACCATTTTATATATATAGGGAAAAGGTACCATGCACTCGACATCACGGTAAGCTCCCGTGAGGTCGAGCTGTGTGGGCCCCACCATGATGCCTGTCGACCATCAACATCGTGCATTCGATGGGTCCCCTCTAAATTATGGGATATCCCAAAAATCAGCCGTATACAGAACTCAGGTGGGCCATACCATCTAAAATCATATGAAGACATGCCAAAAACATATAAAAGCACTTGGTGGGGGCTCACATGAGTTTTGAATGCTGCTGAAACTTGATCTGAACCCTCATCCAAGTAGGACACACATAATGGATGGGCTGGATTTGCAAACCACATCTCGGTGGGCCCAAAAAATGATTATGAATGTTTTAATGGTGCACAACCCCTCCCCACTTCTGTATGTGGTGTGGCCCACACAAGTCATGGATTGACTTGATGTTTATGATCTAGGCCCATGATGGAATGGTGCATCTGACTGATGGGGTAGATATTCAAAACACATCACAGTGGGGCCCACACAACTCGACCTCATGGGACGGTCTTGTGAAGTTGAGCGCATGGCACCTTTTCCCATATATATAAATGAGAGAGAGAGAGAGAGAGAGAGAGAAATGCTCACATAGAGAGAGAGAGAGAGAGAGAGAAATGCTCACATACAACCAGTTAGACAATTCAAATTAGTCCAACTAGCCTTGTATTAAATAAAAAAACACCTCCTTTTATTTACATGTACTGGGAGGGTACATGACATCAAGTTTTATATAGGTATTATAGGAATACGTGTCATACATCTGGTCCATTTGTCAAATAAGGCATATTAATTAAATTTTATTTGTTAAAATTTATTATATAATCTTAACCATTTGAGCCACACATGTAAGTTGAATTTAAATTGTTTTGAATTATTGGACTGAATTTCTAACAACCACCACTCTTCTTGTACAAAAATATCGTACGGTTAATTACAGAAAAATAATAATTTTATATGATTTACATGCTTATAAGGGACCATAACGGTTGAACAGACTAGATTTGTTATACATATGGTAAATTGACCAAATAAATCACAAGTGTTCAACTTCTCAAAATATTCTTTTCTTATAAAATAAGCTTTCTCATCCGTCAATTTCTCTTCATTTAATCCCTCTCTCCTTTATCGACGCTGTCTCCCCTTGTTTTATTGCCTTCAACTGCAACAGGAAGCTAGCTGGGCCTAGGGCAATGTTTATGATAAATCTATCCTGCCACCAGTTTTTCTAGATCATGTTACGACATGGACCCAACAACAATATAGATTCGAACCACGAGTGGGCTACACTAGAGGAAAAGGTGAGGATTGAGCTTCTGCCATTGAAACATCCAAGCAGCCACAAAAGTTTTGAATCATGCTAATATTTTTATAATTTCAGTTCATCTCAGTAGGAATGACCTCATGAACCATATGGATGACATATATACATCATGGTGGACCTAGGAAAGTTTCAACGACAGGAATTCCACCGCTTACTGTTTCCATCCGTACGGCCCACATGAGTTTTAGATCTGGCCCATTTTTGGGCCCCACCTAGCTTGCCGCCGAAGGAAGTTCGTGGTGATGGCTTTGGCCCCGCGTCCATTGTAAGACGCCTCATCGCTGCCCAAGAACGCGTATTAGGTACTGACCCTACCCATCCCTGGCTAGGAATGGGCATGGGCTCTGAGGGGCCGCCGTGATCTAGGAGTTTTATCCACACTGTATATTTATCTTTTCATATTATTTTAGAATAAATTCCCAAAAATAGAGAAAATCCAAAACTAAAGTGGATCACACCAATGGAAGCAGTGGTGATAATGACACTCACAGTTAAACCATCTTAGGGCCGACTTTCATCAGCTTAATTTTTGGGGTCATAGACTAAAGTACCTGGGAAAATGGATGGAAGGTGTGGATATACAATACATGCATTAAGGTGGACCCCTTGGTTAGGGACAAACCATATTAGGTGAGGCCGGCCGCACCTAATCAACTCCCTAGGCATTAGTAAATGTGTCACTGCTGCTGCTCTGCTGCTCTGGACCGAAACGGATTGGCTACTCCCCTACCACCGGCCAATTGCTGATGGTCGGTGCTTTGTGGGCCCCACCATGATTTATGTGTTTCATCCATGCCGTCCAGCTATTGTTTTACATCATTTTAAGGTATGAGACCAAAAATAAGATATATATCAATCTACATTGTATCACATTACAGGAAACTGTGTTGAATGAACATCGACCATTAAAATTTTTTTAGGGGCTATAAAAGTTTTGGATCAAGCTGATCTTTGGTTTTTCCTTAATATGGGTCTTTATGACCTAATCAACAGATTGGATGTCAAATAAACAGTACAGTGGGCCTTAGGAGGATTTTAATGGTGGATATCCAATCGCTATTGTTTTCTTGTGGTGTGGTCCTCCTGAGATTTATATTCCTATCATTTTCGTGTGAAAGCCCTAAAATGATCTGTAAAAATGAATGAACGGAATCGATGAAACACATACAACATGGTGGGTCCCACAAAGCACCGACCACCAACCCAGGGGCTGGTAGCTGGGGGAGTGGCCAATCCGTTCTGGTTCTGGACTCCAGTTGCGTCGCAGAAGAAATTAGGTTGACGTGGGAAAGTTTTGTAGGCACCAATATGAATATGATGTATGTGTTATATTTATACTGTTCATCTATTTTTTCAGATAATTTTTAAGTATGAACTAAAAAATAAGGTACACCCAATTCTCAAGTCAAGTGGACCACACCATAGAAATTAGTGTGAATTGAGCATTTTGGGGTGGGACCCATTTATGTTGAACAGAGAGGAATTGTTAGGATTGTTTAATCATTGAGGCTTTTGGGGTGGGACCATACCTGTAGGGCACATGAGATGAAGCATACATAGTTGTGGTGGTACCTCTAATTGTGTCCCACCACCAAACACATGACCAAAAAATCAAAGAAGATAGTCCCATCAAGTTACCAGTCGCAATCATGGTCACAATAGATGTCTACAGTGGAGATTGAAGCCAACACAATTTGTAGTGTATGTGAGGGAGAGCTTTCTTTCCTATTGAAATATATTTGGACGCAAATTTCTGTAGGGCCTACCGTGTTGTATGTATCTTATCCACACCATCCATCCCTTTTACCATATTGTTTTAGGTCACTAGCCCAAAACTGAAGCATATCCAAAACATAAGTGGGCCACACCACAGGAAACAGTAATGGGGATAATGACACCCAATGTTGAAACCTTCATAAGGCCCACAGTTATGTTTATCTATCATCCAACCTGTTCATAAGGTTACACTTACACAGATATGGATGAAGGAAAAAAAGAAATATCAGCTTGATCCAAAACTTCTGTGACCCTCAAAAAGTTTTCAACCGTAGGCATTGAATTCCCACTGTTTCCTGTGGTGTGACCCACTTGAGCTTTGGATATACTTCAATTTCTGGCTAATATCCTAAAATGAACTGGTAAAACAGATGTACGGCATGGAAAATACATATACATCACAGTGGGCCCTGCAGAATAAACTCTGTATGTTATGTCGACCATGAAATATGAGCATTCAAAAGTATTCCACATTGTCAAGGAAGGTGGCCCACCATGTTGATGTTACAAAGCAACAGCATTGGCAGCTTCTTGATGTTTTCCAGGAGCTTTTTTCTGTCCTTCTTTGTTGACTCCTTTTTCTGCCATTTTTTTTTTTACAAAATTTCATTACCTTCCGTTCCACATTATGATTATTGTCAGCTGCATGGCTTTTCCAAAGACAGAAGCATTTCTCCTTGCTTTTGTTGAAACAATATTGGGGAAGTTGAATTCTCTACGTCAGCAGGAATTTGAATCAGAATGTTAAAACAACATTACTTCTGAAAAATAACAGGTTTCAAGAATTTAGGGGGTGGGCCACAAGTACAAAAATGTTACTTCCGAAATTACCACCTTAATCTCAATTTTGGTGGGCCACATGCCTTCTACATCAAGTTTGGACAAAGGGAGTTGCATTTTCCTGACTTGATCACAACCATGGTTCATTTGTTTTTCTTTTTTCAAACTCAGTATAATTGTGATTAAGGGGTTAAAACGCTGCTTTCTTGTGCAGAATCAGAGATTGAGATGTGGGGCCCACCTGAATTGACATAAGGGCATGATCCTATTATTCAATTTATAAATGTGTGTTTAAAACCTTGAGATTTTTGCCATGCAAATATCTGAAATGTTGGTACTCCACATACATTTGGTGATCCAATCTGTGCATCTTGTGGACCGCACGGATCAGCAAAAACAATCCAGCAGTTGAATGTATGAAATTCCCGAAATAAGAGGTGTGGTGTCATGCAGCTAGTAACATGTTTTCTCCTCCCAATTGTGGTGGGTCCTGCAGTGTTGATGGCTGTCTCGATTACTTTAAGGTAATTAAAAAATAAAATACTACTAGAGCTAGATTTTATCAATAGGAACTGGTGAGCAAAGGGATGGTGCCCCAGGTAGGCTTTTACTGTGTGAAATCCACCCCAATCATCAAGTGCGCCATCACATGTTAGGCTCGGGACGAAATAATCAACCCCATATCTGATTTAGGTGAACCGTATGATTGAAAAAAGTGTACAATACAATACTCACCCCTCAAGTTGTTTTTCTTAGCTTGGCCCACCTGAATCACTGATGGACCTGAATTTTGGACACTATTCCTAAATTTGGTATGGTATCTAATGGTTAGATTGGATTTTCTATAATCTCATTATGGGCCTGCAAAAATCAAGGGTACATGTTTCTGTGCAAGTTGTTTCCATTGGAAGGCCATATAAATGACAGGGTAGCATTGTTTTTGTGGTCTTGGGCCTTGCCTGGGATTACATATCTAATCTAATGAAATAAGTGTTTTTCACACACTACACTATAATGGTCCATAAAAAAAAATAAAAAAAATGCATATATTAAAATATAAAAAAATTACACTAAGCACACTGTTGATTTTTTACAGACCTATCAAGAAGTATATGTAGGATCTACTTTGACCATTAGATGTGTAATCCCATGTCATAGCCAAAGCTAAAAAATCAGGTTGACCAGTGATATAGGGTGGACACACCAAAGAAAATAGCCAGGAGAAACACATCCACAAGGGCCTATGTGATGATTATATGAAATCCACTCCAAACTGTTAGATGCCACAAAAATGGCAGAAGCTAGCTGCAAACAGGCCATCAAAGTGACACACGGACACTCCTTGGCCTGAACAGGGGAATTCAAGTTTTGATGAACAAATGCAACTTCCGCAATGGGTAATCCCAAATGAACCCCAGATTTATGCCATGCATTTATCTGAAATGTTGTAACTTGCAAAGTCTCTATTCTGGTACTCAACATGCATGTGGTGGTTCAGTTCGAGTGGACCATATTGATCGGTAAAAGGAAATAAAAAAGTGTACATGAGTCATCATGCCATGTCCAAAATTTAAGGAGGAAAGAGGTAAGGTACCATCCATTTAGCGGGATATTTTCATCTCCCAACTGTGGTGGTCCCTGCATGGTCAGCTCACCTGGTTGATGGGGGACACGGCTTGGGTGGACCCTAGATCCATCGAAGTTGGTGGATCCGTGATTGTGGGGCCCACCATGATGTATGTGCCTTACATCCATGTCTATTGTGGAGATTGGATTGTTCCTTGAAAGAGAACTCTCTCTTCCTATTGAAATACGAGCAGTTAAAAGTAATAGTATTGGCAGCCTTTCGATGCCTTCCATGTGCTCTCAGTCCTCCTTTTCTCTTGATTCTTTCAATTCCACTTACACCGAAAGTAACATGTGGACCCAATTTCAATGCTTTCGTTTCCACTCCACGGAAAAAGCGGACGCGGATTGCGTCCTACCCCGGCCTAGACTGTATCCGTCCGAGCAGGGCACTGTGAGGCCCAAAGTGATTTAAGTATTTTATCCCTGCGGTTCATAACTTTTCTCAGATCATTTTAATATATGATACAAAAAATGAGGTAGGTCCAGCGCTTAAGGGGACCACAAAGTTGGGATTTAACTTCCACCATTAAAAACTTCTTGGGAGCCGGAGAAGTTTTGGATCAAGCTGATATTTGTGTTTACGCTTCATCCATGTCTACATGATCTTATTAATAGGTTGGATGGTGAAAAAAAGTCATGGTTGCCTTTTGAAAGGTTTCAATGGTGAGAGTCATTATCACTGTAGCTTCCTTTGACGTGGTCCACTGGAGCTGTGGATCTGCTTAATATTTTGTCTCACAACTTAATATGATCTGAGATAAGCGATGAACGGCATGGATAAAACACTTACATCACTTTAAGCCCATCTCTACATCACTTTAAGCCCCCACAGAGATGGAATCAACGTGACCGCGTCCGGAAAAAGCAACTTCATGAAAGCTAATCTAGTTAATAATAGAAAAGGACGCGCCCGGTGGAGATTTCAATTCGAAGAATTATACCGTGCTATGCAAGAGCATGGAATTCATAAGCCTTCATACCCCTACACTCCATATGTACACGTATCACGACCATACCATAAGAGACTATGTGGGTGTGGCCCCCACCTCTTGTTGTCTTTTAGTATATGATTCAATGGAATATTACGACCTGTTCTGAGTTTTAAATTAAAAACACACCTTTTATTTACGTATAATGCCTCCTGTAGGAGGGTACATGAAATCAAGTTTTATATAGGCATTATGGGAAGAGAAATGCTCACACACAACTAGTTGGACAGTGCATTTTGGTCCAACTAATTGATTAATTCAAGGACTCATTAATGCTATTTAATACCAAGACATGCCCACCTCTAGCTACTCCCCTTCCACAAGCTAATGGCTAATGGTCGGTGCTCTGTGGGCCCCACCATGATGTATGTGTTTAATCCAAGCCGTCCATCTATTTTATACATCATTTTATGGAATGAGATAAAAAATGAGATATATGACCATCTCTGGTGGACCACATTACAGGAAACCGTGTTGAATGAATGCCAACCATTAAAAGCTTTTTGGGGATCATATAAGTTTTGGATCAATCTGATCTTTATTTTTTTCCCTTAATCTGGGTCTGTATGACCTAATCAACATATTGGATGTCAAATAAACAGTAAATTGGGCCTTAGGAGGATTTTAATGGTGGATATTTAATCACTATTGTTTTCCTGTGGTGTGGTCCACTTGAGATTTATATCCCTATAACTTTTGTGATCAATACCTAAAATTATCTTTAAAAATGGATTAACAGAATGGATGAAACACGTACATCATGGTAGGGCCCACATAGCAGCGACCATCAACCATCGAGATGGTGGCAGGGGGAGTAGCCAATCCGTTCTCGCTCTGGACTCTAGTTGCGTGGTAGAAGAAATTAGGTTGACATGAGAAAGTTTTGTAGGGCCCAATATGATGTATGTGTTATATTCACACCGTTCATCCATTTTTTTGGATAAATTTTTAGTATGAATTCAAAAATAAGGCAGCACACCCAATGCTCAAGTGGACCACACCATAGGAATTAGTGTGGATTGAGCATTTTGGGGTAGGACCCATTTATGTTGAATAGAGAGAGGCTACAAATGAAATTGTTAGGATTGTTTGAGCATTGATGCCTTTGGGGTGGGACCCATCCCTGCAGGGCACATGAGATGAAGCATACATGTTTGTGTTTGTGGTAGTACCTCTATTTGTGTCCCATCACCAAACACATGACCAAAAAATCAAACGAGATGGCCCCATCAAGTGACCAGTCGCAATCACTGCCACCATGGATGTCTACGGTGGAGATTGAAGTGTACACAATTTGTAGTGTATTTGAGGGAGAGCTTCCTTTCCTATTGAAATATATGTGGACTCGAATTTCTGTAGAGCCCACCGTGATGTATGTATCTTATCCACACCAGCTATCCATTTTACCAGATTGTTTTAGGGCATTAGCCCAAAAATGAAGCATATCCAAAGCATAGGTGGGCCACACCACTGGAAACAGTGGGGATAATGACACTTACTGTTGAAACCTTCCAAAGGCCCATGGTTACGTTTATCTATCATCCAACCTGTTCATAAGGTAACACAGATATGGATGAAGATAAATCAGAAATATTAGCTTGATCCAAAACTTCTGTGACCCTCAAAAAGCTTTCAACCGTAGGCATTGAATTCCCACTGTTTCCTGTGGTGTGGCCCACTTGAGCTTTGGATATACTTCAATTTCTACCTAATATCCTAAAATGAACTGGTAAAACAGATGTATGGCATGGAAAAGACATATACATCACAGTGGGCCCCACAGAATAAACTGTGTGTTACAGCGACCATGAAATATCAGCAGTCGAAAGTATTCAGCAATATTGTCAAGGAAGGTGGCCCACCATGTTGACGTTACAAAGCAACAGCATTGGCAGCTTCTTGATGTTTTCCATGAGCTTTTTATTATCTTTCTTTGTTGACTCCTTTTTCTGCCGTTTCTTTTTATTTTTATTTTTACCAAATTTCCTTACCTTCCACTCCATATTATCACTATTTTCAGCTACAGGGCTTTTCCAAAGACAAGCTTTTCTCCTTGCTTTTGTTAAAACAATTTTGGGGAAGTTGAATTCTCTACATCAGCAGAAATTTGAATCAGAATGTTAAAACAATGTTACTTCTGAAAAATAACAGGTTTCAAGAATTTAGGGGTTCCCACAAAATTACTGCCTTAATCTCAATTTTGGTGGGCCACATGCCTTCTACATCAGGTTTGTGCAAAGGGAGCTGCATTTTCCTGACTTGATCACAATCATGGATCCTTTGTTTTTGTTTTTCGAAACTTAGTATAATTGTGATTAAGGGGTTAAAACACTGCTTTCTTGTGCAGAATCAGAGATGGAGATGTGGGGCCTACCTGAATTGACATAAGGCCATGATCCTATTATTCCATTTATAAACATGTGTTTAAAACCTTAATATTTTTTACATGCATATATCTGAAATGTTGGTGCTCCACATGCATGTGGTGATCCAATCTGTGTATCTTGTGGACCGCACTGATCAGAAAAAACTGTGCAGCAGTTGAATGTATGAAATTCTCGGAATAAGAGGTGTGGTGCCATGCACCTAGTAACATATTTTTTTCCCCCAATTGTGGTGGGTCCTACAGTGTTGATAGCTGTCTCTATTACTTTAAGGTAATTAAATAATAAAATACTGGGAAATTTTCGACTGTATGACCCATTTATGGCCCATTTCCGAGACGAAGCCCACCTCATTTTACCTTCCAAGAATAAGCCCCATCTGTACGGACGCCTTCCCAAAGGTCGAAAATGCCCCTGCTTTTTCATTCAAGCAGATCGGCCGGTGCTCGAGGATGAGCGCTGACGCTCCTCGAACTCCGAGTTGTACGAACGGTTCAAAAGATATCAACGTTACATGGGCCCCACATGTATTTATTATATCCACAATGTTCATCCATATTTCGAGATCATTTCAGAGCATTATCCAAAAAAAAAAAATCATATCCAAAGATCAACTGGACCACACCACAAAGAGCAGCAAAAAATTGATATTTCCCGTTGAAACTTTTGTAGGGCCTACCATGACATTTATTTTCCATCCAATCTATTCATAAGGTCACAAAGACCAGGATAAAGAGGAACAACAAATTTCGTAATGATCCAAAAACTTCCATGACCTCTAAAAGGGTTTCAACGGTAGACATTCAAAGCAGAATAGTAAAGTCATTTGCTATGGCCACCGTAGCTATAGATACCCTAATCCGTAGCGATAGAAGTCTATCCGAGATGGGCTCGCCGAACTAGCGGCCCTCACGCCAGTTGCTGGCCTGTCCTGTGGGGCCATGCATGCCGATCTTTGCGGGGCCACGCCCATCTGGCGGCCCCTATGGCGACAGATTATAACCGTAGTCATAAATAGACTACCATCACAACAGTCTATGGATTTTTATTTTTTATTTTTATTTTTACATGGAGAACTTTATTCTACCTATAATTTTCGCTAACACATATTTATATAAATATGCATATATAAGCATATAAATTTTTTTCTATCTTTTTTCATTTATTTCTTTATTCATTTAACAAGAATATCTTCTAAACTAAAATTAGTTACTTGATGTACCCTATATGATTTTGGGGTAGGAGAAGCTACTTTAACCAACCAACCTGGTTATTTTCCAAGATTCCATCAGGTCGATGGTCGAAAATCCATTTCATTCACTTAGCGGTCAATTTCATTCATTTCATTTACTTCGTGATCAATTTCATGTATTTCACGGTCAATCCCGACGATTCCATTTTGATTCACGATCATTTCCATGCATTTCAAGGTCAATTCCCTTCACTTCACGGTGATTTTTATACATTTCATGGTCATTTCCCTACACTTCACGGTCATTTCCATGCATTTCACGGTCATTCCCGGTGATTTCGTTTTGATTCACGGTCATTTCCATGTATTTCACGGTCAATTCCCTTCACTTCACGGTCATTTCCACGCATTTCACAATCAATTCGCTTCACTTCATGGTCATTTCCATGCATTTTACGGTCATTCCCGACGATTCCGTGTTGATTCATGGTCATTTCCATGCATTTCACGGTCAATTCCCTTCCCTTCACAGTCATTTCCACGCATTTCACGGTCAATTCACTTCACTTCATGGTCATTTCCATGCATTTCACGGTCATTCCCGGTGATTCTGTGTTGATTCACGGTGACGGCCAATTCCCTTCACTTCAACGTCATTTCCATGCATTTCACGGTCAATTCGCTTCACTTCACGGTCATTTCCATGCATTTCACGGTCATTCTTGGCGATTCCGTGTTGATTCACGGTCATTCCCCGCATTCCGTGTTGATTCACGGTCATTTCCACGCATTTCACAGTCAATTCCCTTCACTTCACGGTCATTTTTATGCATTTCACGGTCAATTCGCTTTACTTCACTGTCATTTCTATGCATTTCATGGTCATTCCCGGCAATTTCTTGTTGATTCACAGTCATTTCCATGCATTTCATGGTCAATTCCCTTTACTTCATGGTCATTTCCACGCATTTCACGGTCAGTGAAGCAAATTGACCGTGAAATGCTTGGAAATGACCGTGAAGTGAAGGGAATTGACCGTGAAATGTGTGGAAATGACCGTGAATCAACACGGAATCGTCGAGAATGATAGTGAAATGCATGGAAATGACCGTGAAGTGAAGCGAACCTTTCGGAATTCCTCCTCCCCCTTCCATAGTGCTGGCTCTGATATCTTGAGGTGTTATAGACCGATCGTCTTGCCTCCCGGCCTAAGACTCTTCAAGGCTTACCCTGCTAGCATTGAAATGAATACAAAGAAACAGTAAAGAAAGGGCTAAAGTTTTTGGGCTGTGTACCTGGCCGAGCTTGGCTTCATACTCTCATTGCTCTCCCTCTCTTTGTTCTCTCTCTCTCTCTCTCTCTCTCTCTCTCTCTCTCTCTCTCTCTCTCTCTCTCTCTATATATATATATATATATATATATATATAGGGAAAAGGTACTATGCGCTCGACCTCATGAGTCCGTCCCATGAGGTTGAGCTGTGTGGGCCCCACCGTGATGCGTTTCGAACATCTACCCCATCAGTCAGATGCATCATTCCATCATGGGCATAGGTCTCAAAAATCAAGTCAATCCGTGACTTTTGTGGGCCACACTACATATAGAAGTGGGGAGGGGCCGTGCACCATTAAAACATTTATAATCATTTTTTGGGCCCACCGAGATGTTGTTTGCAAATCCAGCCCATCCATTATGTGTGTCCCACTTGCATGAGGGTTCAGACCAAGTTTCAGCAGCATTAAAAACTCAGGTGGGCCCCACCAAGTGCTTTTATATGTTTTAACGGTGTCTTCACATGATTTTAGATGTTATGGCCCACCTGAGTTCCGTATACGGCTGATTTTTGGGATATCCCATAATTTAGAGGGTACCCATCAAATGCACGGTGTTGATGGTCGACATGCATCACGGTGGGGCCCACACAGCTCGACCTCACGGTAGCTTATCGCGAGGTCGAGCGCATAGTACCTTTTCCCATATATATATAGACACACACACACACACTGTTATCACTTTCCTAAAAGAGGACATGGAATTCTAATGTAGTGTAAACCAATGATTTGCGATATATATTTAAAAGACATCCGCACCTGAGAGTGTATGTTATCAGTCAGCGATGGAAAATGAAGATGAGAAAGAGATGGAGAGGTCTATTGTTATTCACGCGACGACAACTTGTGTAGCAGTTGTTGGGGAATACTGTCGCGTATATATTTTCAAACAACCGGCTCGTCATGGGGATGATGAGCGAGCGAGGTTCATCAACTCTATCATTCGGGTCAGCGACAGGGATAGTGTCGATCAACTTAGGATGAATAAAGAGACATTTTTTGAACTATGTACGAAGCTACGTGATACTCGTAGTGTTAGTTTTGAAGAACAAGTAGTTATTTTCCTATACACGTTGAAGCATAATGTTCGGAATCGAATCATAGGTCACAAGTTCATTTGACCAGGTGAAACCGTGAGTCTTCACTTTCACCGTGTAAATGTACTCCGATTTCGTTAGACAGGGTAGACTCGTAGGAGTTTCAACACCTGGTTAGGGTTTGAGTATTCATAGGTGGTGAAATCCCACTGGTGTGAGCGTGTGGGGGTGCATGTGCGTGTGTGAAAAAAAAAAGAAAAAAGAGAGCACAATAAATATGATGGAAAACTTTTGTGGCACACAAAAAAATAATAATACTCGTCAATTCCACCGTTTCCTCTGTTGGAGTCGGGATCCTCTGTTATTATCCACGTGACATCCATTAAAATGATTTTTCAAAAAGAATGGATAAAAAACACGTACATGGCATCACGGTGGGCCCACCGTCAAGCATCGCAACGACAACGGTTTACCCCATCCGGGCCCCCGCGCCCCCACGCCTCTTTCAATCAAAGTTTCATTTCTTCGCAACACTCTTTCATTGACTATAACTTTGAACTTGTATAATTGTGATGTCGCATCACGACGAAAATACGGAAAAAGGCGTCTGCCCGCACCATACGCAATGCGGAAAAACTTGCAGGCATACTGCCAATATACCACACATGTGTAAGGGCTGTCACTCTCATATGAGAGCGGATCGCATGTGCCCGGGGCTGTGTTGGGCCCACAGAGATGTCCATGGTAAATCCTCTCCGTCCATCTGTTTTTAAAGACTACAAAAGGAGCGGAGCCTATAAATGAGGTATATTCAAAACTCACGTGGATCATTCAACATGAAACGGTGGAGATTGAATGCCTAGGTGGTGACAGAAGTTTCATATCATGCCATGTCTAAAATTTCAAGAGTGAAGAACTATGGTACCATCCATTTAGCAGGATATTTTCATCTCCCAACTGCGGTGGTCCCCGCACGGTCGGCTCACCTGGTTGATGGGGGACACGGCTTGGGTGGACCCTGGTTCCATCGAAGTTGGTGGATCCGTGATGTATGTGCTTTACATCCATGTCTACGGTGGAGATTGGAGTGAACACAACATCAGGTATCCTTGAAAGAGAACTCTCGTTCCTACTGAAATATGGGCAGCTAAAAGTAAACCTGCATTGTCAACGAAGGTGGCCCCCTGCATTGATGTTTCTAGGAAAGCAATAGAATTGGCAGCATTTTGATGCTTTCCATGTGCTCTCTTCCTCCTTTTCTTTTGATTCCTTTCGATTCCACTTACACTGTAAGTAACATGTGGGCCAATTTCAATATTTTCGTTTCCGCTCATTGGAAGAAGCGGACGCGGATTGCGTCCTACCCCCGCCCGGACTGTATCCGTCCGGGCAGGGCTCTGTAGGGGCCAAAGCAATGTAAGTATTTTATCCACGCGGTTCATAACTTTTCTCATATCATTTTAATGTATGATACAAAAAAATGAGGTAGGTCCAGCGCTTAAGTGGACCACAAAGTTGGGATTTAACTTCCACTATTAAAAACTTCTTAGGAGCTGGAGAAGTTTTGGATCAAGCTGATATTTGTGTTTTCACTTCATCCATGTCTTCATGACCTTATTAATAGGTTGGATGTTAAAAAAAACATCATGGTGGCCTTTAGAAAGGTTTCAATGGTGAGAGTCATTATTAATGTAGTTTCCTTTGATGTGGGCCACTGGAGCTGTGGATCTGCTTAATATTTTGCCTCGTACCTTAGAATGATCTTAGAAAAGCAATGAACGGCGTGGATAAAACACTTACATCACTTTAGGCCCCACAGAGACGGAATCCGCGTGACCGCGTCCGGAAAAAGCAACTTCATAAAAGCTAATCTAAGTAATAAGGTGCATCTTCATGCATCCACAGGTACCAAGTTTGCCATATGTCACACTATCAATCTACAGCTGTTAGTACGCCGGATGTGTGCAGGTATCGTATGTGCTTGTCTATCAATCTTTAATTGGTATTAGTTGTGGCAGAGTAGCCTATTTAGAAAGGCTTTAGATGGATAGATACATCCAAAATAGCCTATCCAAACAGAACTTTAATGGTTACCCAACTAACCCAAAGAGTGTGTAGTTACATCCAACAGATACCACCTAGTAGAACTGAACCATTATATATACCACACCTAGTGGAAGGTTTTAGCCATTTGACATTCAGTGCAAAATAAATAAATTAAATTAAAATCATGTATGTGAACCACTGGGCATAGCTCGCTTATGAGCTGATAATATGGAAACTCTATCATTCATATTGGGTATGTAAACAAATATGGTCTTGTTTGGTAAATGACTAAAAATGAGTTTATCTCATTTTATTTAACAGTAATTATGGGTTACGAATGTTCATCTCTAATACGTAATCATTAAAAGTGAATGTTTGTTTGAAGAAGCAGAGGCTGTATTTATTTTAGAACTCATATTAAGCAGCTACCTAAGTTTATAACGGTATTAACTGTTATGGTTGTTACAAGTAATCAAATGGGTTGGTTTTATGTGCAATACTTAAGTAGATGTTTAAGGAATCCAGCTGCCATTCTATTTACTATTTAGTTGGGTATCTCTCTGTTTACTCAAAATTTGCCCATGCCAAACAGTTGGGCGTAGGAATACCATGTTTGGCGGCCGTCGCCAAAATAACAGGTTTCAAGAATTTAGGGGATCCTGCAAAATCAAAATTAAGGATTCAGCCCCGATCCCAATTTTGGCAGCCCAGGTGCCTCCCACGTCAGATTTGTATATGTGGAGCAGCATTTTCACGGTTTAATCACTACTATAGATCATTTTATTTTCCCTCAAACTTCATATTGTTGTGATTAGGGGGCTTAAAATGATGCTTTCTTGTGTGGAATATTACAAGTATATATGGAGCCCACCTGATTTGCCATCAGGGTATGATCTTGATTGTGCCCAGATGATCCCCTACCCAAACAGACCATTTGTTCCATTTACACACTATTTATATCATTATGATTTATGCTATACATCTATATGAAATTTTGTAATTAACTTGCAATGTCCCGGTTCTGGTACTCATCATGCATGTCGTGATCCGGTCCATCCATATTGTGGACCACATTGATCAGCAAAAAATGTGAAGCAATCGTCATGAGATGTCAGAAATGCCAAGAGTCAAGAGGTGTGGTGCCATCCAACTAAAATTATACTTTCATCTCCCAACTACAAGGACCCGGCCGATTTGATGGCCGTCTGGATCAGTTAAAATTACTATACGGTAAAGAATATTTGATCTTACTTGTATGTTATCCTTCTCTTTCCTGGGAGCGGATTAGCTCTTTCTGGGGTAACAGCTTAGTGGGTGTGGTGTTACCCTTACTATGTGGGGCCCACCTTGATGAATTTGTTTCATATCAGGTAGACCATACCATTGTACATATCTAATTTGTTGTGGGGTGTTAGCATGGAGATCTAAAAGAATATGATGATTACCCATTTATTTTGAAGAGAAGCTGCAGAACCGATTGTTAGGATTATTTGATCAATGAGGCTTCTGATCTATAGCTCATCCCTAGCTGGGCCCATTCCTTTCCCTGTAGAAATACGAGGACATTGTGAAGGAAGGTACCCTGCATTGTAAAGGTATTGGCGTGTGCTTTCCTCATGGTTTTTTTTTTTTTTCTTTCTTTCTTTCTTTATACTTATCAGTGATTCCTTTTTCTCCCACTTAATGGAATTTTTACTTTTACTTTTTTAGTTCTATTTGTGGAGTGTTTCCTTATTATCCATTACACATTATTACATTTTCAGTTCTTGGGGATTTCCACCAGTTTCGAGAGAAAAGAGTGTGTCTGTGAGAGAGAGTTCCTTCTTCCTTTCATCTTCTTCTTCTCCATCATCACAAGTGCGGTGTAGTCTACTTGTGTGGACGGCTTACAATCATCCTCTTTCCCTACCACTCTCTCAGCTCCCTCCACCTACAATAGATCAGGGAGACCTCTTGATTCAGAGGATCGGTATCAAACTCTTCATCGTAGGAATCTATCCACGTTATCCTGATCACTTCAAGGTAATATCTTAACCATCCATGTTTAGACCATTATTAGAAATCTGAATTGATTGCACATGAGGTGTTCAAGGGAATTGGATCCTTAAAAGTACCAGGTTTGTGTTTATACCTGAAAGATCCAAAACCAGCTCACCCCACCAAGAAATGAGATGCTTTGAAAATCATGCCAATCCAACCATCAACTAGGCCACCATGCAAATTTGGCCCACTTAATGATTAGATTAGCCTGATCTCTAAGGTGTCCATTATTTTTTTTTATGGTGGACCATCCTTGTGGATGGTTTAGATTACATGCACAGTGATGGTTCGACTCTTGTCTAGCGTCCTTGTACCTGATGGCTACATATTTCTCTAATCCCCTCCTTATTGAGCGCCACAGATAGAAAAATGATTGTGATCTTTCATTTTAATTGATATCACTCTTTGTTCAATCTTAGATTATTTCAATTGATATGATTTGTACGGGAAAATGATTGTGATCATTCATATATTCTTTGTTCAATCTTAATTAATTATTCCAATTTATATGAATTATACATCCAACATGGCCTTATCTAATACTTGTATAAGTATTGATCTTTATGGGTAACTTGGTTCTTTTAAAAGAGCTTTGTCATGTCAAATGCAAGAACAAGGCAGCTCACCTATATAACACCCATGTGCTAGCATGGCATATACATATGAAATCTAATCCATCAATCGAAGAAGGAAATGGAGATGCAAGTTGAAGTAGAGACCATCTTGGTGGCAATTGATGGTCCGCCGCCTGTTGCTTGGTCCATTTATGGATGGACCCCACTTGGTTGCAAGGTCAGATGAACTAGACTGACCATCAGCTCCTTAAGAATAAAAAAATAAAAAAAAACCCACTAATAGAAAATCCTAATTATCCGATATTCTCTGTTGAATGTAGACTTTAGGCCAATTTTTATTATTACAAATTTGTTTGAAAGTTGTTACTTGGACGGAGAGGATAATCCGATGCCATATTTAGACAGTCACCCTAGGGTAACGGATCAGATGATGCACCCACGAGGCCACATGGCCTGGTCAAACAATAGAGAATCAAGCATAAGGGCAAGCTCCAAACAGAAAATGGTCCAATAGGCTATACTATACTAAATCTTAGGGATTTTTTCAATTGGCAGATGCCTTTTGTGCTCTGGATTGAAAATCTTTTACTTTTAAACTATTTTATAAAATTTCTACTATTTTTACCTTCAGTAAAGCAGCTGCCGCGTGTGAAAGCATTTCAATACTGCTTGCTAGCCTGGCTAATCACGCCATACCTGCCACCCCCAAGCTGGGTGAGACCCCTGAGGCCCACCACGCTCCTTGCGAGAAATCCATATCATCAATCAGTTTCACCATATCATTTGTGTGTGGGCCCAAAAATGAGGCAAATTCAAAACTCAGGTGGTCCACATGGGCAGAAAACAATAGGAAGGAAAATGCCTACTGTTAAAACCTTCCTAAGTTCTATTGTGATGTTTAGATTCCATCCAAACTGGTCATAATATCATTTGCATTTTTAATTTTTATACACGCACCCTACACACACCACACCCACCCATGCATGCATGGAATTTCACCACCAATGAGTATTGAACCCAGACCTCTTGTTGAAACTGCTGACAGACTAGGGTGGATCAATAACATCATAGTAGGCCCCAAATGTGGAAGCGGATTGTGTAGTGAGTAAGTCACTATGCGTAGCTAGCGTACTGAGTAAACTCTCTCTGAGGTCCACCATGATTTATGTATTTTATCTGATCCGTCCATCCATTTTCCCAGATAATTTTAGGGCTTGAGCCTAAAATGAAGCATATACAATATTCAAATGGACTACACCATAGGAGACAGTTGACTTGAACTTCTACCCTTGAAAATTTCTTAGGGGCCACATCAGTTTTAGATCAAGCTTATATATGTGTTTTCCATTCATCTATGTCTAGATGATCTTATGAACAGGTTAGATGACAAGTAAACATTACTGTAGGGCCTAGCAATGTTTACGGTGGAAATCATTATCCCCACTGTTTCGTGTGGTATGATCCACTTGATCTTTGTATATGCTTAAATTTTGGGCTCGATCCCTTAAATTAAATGGAAAAATGGATGGACGGTGTGGATAGACCATATCCATTCAAGGTGGGCCCAACTGAGTTTCACTTATCTGCATCATTTTGGCCCCATCCCTTAAAACCGATAGTGGATTACCCAAATACATCATGGTGGGCCCCATGAATAATGGCTGGGTTCAATACACACTGTTTCTTGGCCCGTGGCACACTTCAGATCTACCCCACTTTTTAGCCCACCCCTAAAACGATTTGGTGGAACCGGTGGAATGGGTAAAATTGTCAGAGACATCACGGTGGTGGACCTGAGTGTTTAAGGGGTAGCCACTCAATCACCACTCCTTGCATACATAAATGATAGCGAATTTCTACATATTACTGGGCCACGACCCTTAAGGCCGCCGTGAGGTAAGTATATTATCAAAACAATTCAACTGTTTTGCCAATTCATTTTGGAGCATGAGCCCAAAAATGAGGCTGATCCAAAGCTCAAGTGGACCACACCAATAGAAATAGTGGTGATAAGGGCACCTACTGTTGAAACCTACCTAGGCTCACCATGTTGTTTTTGAGAAATCCATCTCATCCATCTATTTCGCCAGCTCATATTAGAGAGTGGGCAAAAATAAGGCAAATCCAAAATTCCATTTAATCCAATACACAAAATGACCAGTAGTTCGAGAGTCCATTATAATCACAATCAATCAAGTTACATCTCAATTCTGAAGATACATATATAAGTGGAGCTTTCACTAATTAATGCAACAATTCAAGCTTCATAAACAATCTACAGGTATGAAAGGATATTCATGTGCAACATGTAAGTGTTTATACAAGATAAATGTTGAGCATATGAGTTTCAAGATCTATTACAATAATTATTATGAGATAAAAACTGTCAATTATCAGTCAAAATAAAAAGGAAAAATATCACTTAAACTAACATGAAAGCAGAAAGCCCAAGGGAAAATGTCATTACCTTATGAGTCAAATTGCCAACTAATGTTGCTAGGAAGTGTGCGCGCCCTTAGAATCGAATCATACCATAAATTGTAAAATTGTACGGTTATATCAAAGTTTTACATGTTACTTGTGGTTAAGATCATAGCTTAGGGTTTGAATTACTTAGATTTAAGGTTTTGATGCAGAAGTAGGGTAGTTGATTTAGGGTTTAGATTAAACCTAATAGAATTCTAATAAAAATCTTATAGATTAACACACTACATGATTTGAGTCTAAAACTAAACAAGGGGCTTGGGAAGTTATTTTTCCCCAAATGATAATTAAGGTCTAAAACTAAGCATCTCCAAATTGGATTCACTATAGAACTAAAAGTCCACTAAAAATTAAATTTAAAGATAATTTAAGAAACATAATACCTCAATCAACCGAGTCGATTCAATCCGGAACTTGACCCGACCTTGATTCGAACACCATGCACTAATGCCACTTGACTGAACTTAGCTGAATTGATCTGAACTTAGCCCCGTTGGGCTGAACTTGACCAAACTCGTCGAATCAACCTACCACCGCCATTTCTTCTTCTTCTTCTTCTTCTTCTTCTTCACTTCTTTCTTTTTCTTATATTCTTTCTCTTGGTGGCAAGCAGGGCCTGGGTTCAACTCAGCCAAAGGACTCAATCAATGAGTTGGACTTGGTAAATAAATGAGTCAACTCGGTTTGACCCGACCAACTTCTCTCCCCCTCTTCCTCTTCTACCTTCTTCCCTTTCTTCTTGTCTAAGCAACCATGTTGTTTTTGAGAATCCATCTCATCCATCTATTTCGCCGGCTCAGCTCTGGGCAAAAATAAGGCAAATCCAAAATTAAAGTTGGCCACACAGCATGAAACAATAGAGAAGGCATGCAATACCCACCGTTGATACCTTCTTGAGTCCATTATTATATTTATAAGCCATCCAAATCACTTGAACCGTGACGAGGGAGGGAAATGCCTATAGGCTACAGCTGAAACCTTCTTGGGTCAATTATTATGTTTATATACCATCCAAACTGCTTGACCCATGATGCAGGCAGGGCTCACCATGATGCATGTTCAGAAATCCACGTTGCCCGATCTTTTTTAAAAAAAAAAAAAAAAAAAAAAAAAAAAGTATTTAAATACTGATGTTACTAGGCCAAAAAGCTTTTGGATCACTTGAGTTTTGGATATTTCAACAGTGGGTGTTCAATCCGGCTGTTGCAAGTGACATGCCCCACTAGAGTGTTGATCTACCTTATATTTGGGCCTGCCCGATAAAATGATGTGACAAAATGGTGGACGGGGTGGATTTTTCAAAAACATCCCAGCGGGCTAGCATTGTTTCAATAGTGGGAGTTTAATAGCATTTATTCAAGTCGTGAGGCCCACTTGAGTGTTGGATTTGTTTGGGTCCATCCCCTAAAATGAGCTGGCAAAAATGGTAGATAGGTTGGATTTGTCAGAAACATCACTGGGAGGTTGGATTTGTCAGAAACATCACTGGGGGCTACAGAGTTTTTAGAGCTCCTCTATTTTAAGATGGGTGTTCAATAGCACTATTTGAAGCCATATGACCCTACAAAGTTTTGAATTTTCATCATATTTGGGCCTATCAACTAGAAAATGAGCCAGAAAAAACTGGTGGATGGGTCGTATTTCTGAAAAATATCACAGTGGGCCACACAGTTTCAATGACAAACAACAATGTGCATTTAATACCACTGTTGTAAGTCATCAGGCACAGTTAAGTGTTAGATTTGACTCATATTTGGAATCATGGCTTAAAATAAGCTTATGAAAATGGTGGATGGAGTGATTTCTTGTAAATAATATGGTGGGCCACACTGCTATTTCAGCAAAAATCACAATGTCTTCCAATGGTTAGCATTCAATACCCTCTATTCAAGCTGTGTTGCCCACTTGAGTTTTGGATGTGCCTCATTTTTTTGCCCACCCCCTAAAATCATCTGGCCAAACTAGTGGACATGGGAGGATCTTTCAAAAATATCATGGTGGGTCCCACAACTGTTTCAATGGAGTGTGCTGGCATTGTTTCAATGGTGGGCATTTAATAGCCACAATTTACTATGGTCTGGCTCACTCAAATTTTATATCTACCTTGTCTTTACTCTCATGCCCTAAATGGATCAGAAAAAACCAGTGAACGGGGTGGATTTCTCTCAAACATCATAGTGGGCCCTGAATATTTCAATGGTGGGTGGGCATTGTTTAAATGGTGGGGGTACAATACCCACTGTTTCCAACCATATGATCCATTTATCTACTTCATTTCTGGCTCACTCACTAAAATTATTTGGCAAAACTGGTGGACCACATGAATCCTGCTTTTAAAAAAAATAATAAAAAATACTGATGTTACTACGCCCAAAAAGTGAAGTTGATCCAAAGCTTAAGTGGGCTACATTAAAGGAAATATTTGAGATTGAATAATCACTGTGGAAATATTCTTTCCTGGGCTCATCATGCTATTTATGTGTCATCCAAACCAGCCATAAAATCATTCTCACCCCCTAAAATCATATGGAGAAAGTGGACCAGGTAGATCTTCCAAAAAGATCACTGTAGGCTTTATGAGTACTTCAATCATGGGCATTTGAGTATTTGATTTGCCTCATAATTAGACATACACCCTAAAATGAGCCAAAGAATATGGTGGGCCACGAATGTTTTAATATGGATTCGCGTTGTGTCAACAATGGGAGTTCAATACTATTGTTTCAAGTCGTGTCGTCCACTTCAGTGTCGGATTTGTCTTTTATTTGTGCCCGCCTCCTAAAATGATCTAATAAAAATAGTGAACCGGGTGGATTTCTGAAAAATATCATAATGGGCTACATGAGTTTTTGGATCACTTAGATCACTTAAGTTTTGGATATTTCAACCGTGGGCGGGCGTCAATCCCGCTGTTGCAAGTGACATGCCCAACTTAAGTGTCGATCTACTTTATATTTGGGCTTGCCCATTAAAATGATGTAACAAAATGGGGGACGGGGTGGATTTTTCAAAAACATCCCAGCGGGCTAGCATTGTTTCAATAGTGGCAGTTTAACAGCATTTATTCAAGTCGTGCGGCCCACTTGAGTGTTGGATTTGTTTGGGTCCATCCCCTAAAATGAGCTGGCAAAAATGGTGGATAGGTTGGATTTGTCAGAAACATCACTGGGGGCTACAGAGTTTTTAGAGCTCCTCTATTTTAAGATGGGTGTTCAATAGCACTATTTGAAGCCATATGACCCTGCAAAGTTTTGAATTTTCATCATATTTGGGCCTATCAACTAGAAAATGAGCCAGAAAAAACTATTGGATGAGTTGCATTTCTGAAAAATGTCAGTGGGCCACACAGTTTCAATGACAAGCAACAATGTGCATTTAATACCACTGTTGTAAGTAGAGCTGGGCATCGGTCCGAGTCAGACCGGATTGCGCCTAACCCAGTCAGATCCGAAATTCTAATAGGCTGACCCGAAATCGATCCGATCCGAGGCCGGGTCTAGGTCACCTGACTCGGACAGATCCGATGCTTGATTTATTTGACCCGATCTGAGTCTAACTCGGTCAGGGAAACCGAGTCGGATCGGGTTGAGCACTATTTAGATCATTTGATATGGTATGGTCCACTTCAGTCTTCAATATATCATAATTTTTTGTTCAACGCTTAAAATGATATGTCAAAATGGATGAACGGCTTAGATAACATATATACATCAAGATGGGCCCCACATGACTATAAAAAATTTGTATCAATGCCTGCTGCATGTGTTGTCCCATCAGGCAGGCTACTGAAGTAACGTCACCAAGTTCTATGGGCCCCACTACGCTGTATGTGTTATATCCACACCGTCCATCAATTTTGAGATATCATTTTAGGGCATGAGCCAAATAATGATGTAGATAAAAATCTGTAGTGGACCACATCACAGAAAAAAGTGGGGAGAATGATTCCCACCGTTGAAACTATCCTAAGGCCCACCGTAATGTTTATTTGAAATCCAACCTATTCAAAAGTTGAAAAATAAAGAAATAAGGGAAAACAAAATTACTAGGTTGATCTAAAACTTTTGTAGCCTTTAAAAGCTTTTAATGGTGGGCGTCACTGTCCATAGAGCTTTCTATGTTGGGGTCCACTGGAGCTTTGGATTTCATTCATTCTTTGGATATTGCACTTGATCTTTCCAAATGGATGGAAGGTTGGATACAAAACATACATCGTGGTGGGGCCCAAGGAACTTGGTTAAGTCACTTTAATACATACTCTCGTAGCCTACCGTGTTGACATACAAAGCAAGTAATATAGAATACAATTGTTGCCCACGGGCTGTGAAAGTAACTCATACTCACAGGCGAGTGAACTCTGTTGGGGCCCACCATGAATGCATGTGGTGTATCCACGTCGTCCATTTGTTTTTTCAAATTATTTTAGCTGTTGAATCCAAAATTGATAAATATCCAAAGCTCAAGTGGACCACACCATAGGAAAAAGTAAAAATATTGATTTTCACTCCGGATCTGGCTGGATTGGAATGGTCCGGATCTATTCAGATCGGGTTTTCGGATCGGAACAATCCGGATTAACCACTACCCGATCTCGATCCGAAAACTAGTCGGATCTAAATGAACTTACCCGATCTAGACTGTCGGTTCGGTTCGGAACGGGTCTGATCGGGTCGGATTCACTGGATCGGGTCAAAAATGCCCACCTCTAGTTGTAAGTCATCGGGCAAGGTTACGTGTTGGATCTGACTCATATTTGGTCTCACCCCTTAAAATAAGCTGATGAAAATGGTGGATGGGGTGATTTCTCGAAAACAATACAGTAGGCCACACAGCTACTTCAGCAAAAATCACAATGTGATCCAATGGTCGGCATTCAATACCCTCTATTCAAGCTGTGTTGCCCAGTTGAGTTTTGGATCTGCCTCATTTTTGTGCCCACCCCCTAAAATCATCCGGGAAAACTAGTGGACAGGGAGGATCTTTTAAAAACATCATGGTGGGTCCCACAACTGTTTCAATGGTGTGTGCTAGTGTTGTTTCAATGGTGGGCATTTAATAGCTGCTATTTACTATGGTCTGGCCCACTCAATTTTTATATCTACCTTATCCTTAGGTTCATACCCTAAATTGATCTGAAAAACCTAGTGAACAGGGTGGATATCTCTCAAAAATCGTGATAGCCCTAACTATCTCAACGGTGGGCTGACATTGTTTAAAAGGTGGGTGTAGAATACCCACTGTTTCCAACCATATGATCCACTTACCTATTTCATTTTTGGCTCACTCCCTAAAATTATTTGGCAAAGTTGGTGGACCACATGGATCCTACTTTTGGTTGAAATCACCAAATTATCATGCCTAAAAATTTAAACGCCTAAACTATAGAACACTAAGATCAGTCCCAAAATCAAATTGGTTGAACAATTCAAGCTACTCATTCATGGACAATGCTTTCTGAACAAGGACAGTTGAATTTTTCCATCTCGACAGTCCAAAAATTGTCAATCAATCCTTGAGTAAAATCTTCAAATTGTGCCCATGAGATCAAAATTCTATGTAAGGGTGACAGATCTGCTGGGTCTTCCGAAAAGTATTTCTTTGAATCAAACAGGGATGTTGTTCATCGCTTGCAACGTCATTAGCTGCTCGACCTAGATAGATTTTTGAGATATGGGACCCACCTGAATTGATCCTGATTGTGCCAGATGATCATCTGCCCAAACAGACCATTTGTTCCATTTATACACGTGTGTTTAAAAACTTAATGCAATGCATTCATCAAAAATGTTAAAATTCCTCTGTTCTAGTACTCGACATGCTTGCGGGCGATCCAGTCTGTCCATTCGGTGGACCGCACCTATAAGCCAAAAATGTGCAGTAGCAATCACAGTAATGTTAGAAATTCTAAGAGTTAGAGGTGTGGTGTGTCGACGTAGGGAAGGACATGCTCAGTAGCTTTCGTGGAAGGCTTAGCAACACTTGACCCTCCTAGCTAGGAAAGGAGTCATCATCGAAGCCTTTCCCTTATCCTTAAGTTGACCCCAGTCAGCAAATGGTGGCTCCTGCAGATGACTTGCTGTTCATGGCTAAGGGAGCCGTCGTTGTTACATTTTCCATGGCCATGACGGTTGTCAACGAGATGCCTTTGTCCTTAATAATGACTGGTCGATTCCTGGGTTGTGACATCCGTAATGGAACGGTTGGTTGCTGATTTGTCATTCGGGAAGGTTGTTGCAAAGGATGCTGCACTGTTGCTTCTTGTTTTTTCCCGGGACAATCGATTATTGCTATATTGGCTTGAATAATATTTGCATCAGTCATTTCAAAAAAGGGATCACGATCAATCCTCATTGCCCTTATTCTGTAAAACTCAAGAAGGCTTTTTGTCAATGTTCTCCGGTATGATGTTCTTGAAAACGATGCGATTCTTAGCAGAGTGAGATTTAGTACCATGTCACTTGCAATACACATCCATTTTCAATTCCTTAGCTGATGGGACCTTTTGGTAATCCGGGAGTTTAATAAATTTGACTTCCAATTGGAGGTCAAAGATCTCTTCGGCATTAGACTCGGGGGCACCTTTTTAGGGGTTAACACCGGTAGAGGCTTTAATCTCGGGGCAATACAAGGTCGGACCCTCGTAGGGGCATTTGCCAATTACCTCCGCCACAGACACTTCATAGTCAACTTCGTGGTCTTCGCACAGTTGTGTGGGGGTTAGTTCTGCCATGTCTAGTTCATAATTTAGCTCATGATAAGACATGCCCCGTGATGCATTCATATGGTGTTTCTCCCCTTAGAAAATCTACTAGTATCAGGTGGTTCTAATTGACAGCTCAAACAAGTCACCAAAATGTATACCCTCAAACTTCTCGTGAAGCTCAAAGTTCATTTCTTTTAAGGTGAGTCTGGTGAACTCAACTTCGTGAAGGATCACTGAATACTAATTTTTAGCACTTTTGAAACAACTGATGAATTAATTGTTGTATTTGATGTCTTGAATCTAATTAAATTCTGTACAGATTTTTCATACAACTGTGAAAGTGCGGGATTTGTTTCCAATTTCATTTATGATTCTTTTCGATTTTGTTTGGGATTCTTCCTAAAACTATATATATGAGTATAAATGGGATTGGGAGTTATTATTCTAAGGGATTCTAAGGCTTTCTAAAAGGGTTCTAAGGGTTCCTAAAAGAGTTTTAGGGTTTCTAAAGGGTGTATCAAGGGTGAGATTCGAGGTTGTTCCAATCGGGTAAGTCCTCTTTCTTTATAATTTCTATTTTTATAGTAAAGATCTGTCGCTTTGTGTCGTGATTTTTTCCTGAAAGGGTTTTCCACGTTGAATCTGTGTTCTCTTGTATTTGCTTAGTGCTCTTAGATTGCTATCCTAGATCTAGATCTGTGTGATTCCGCAACACAAATCCCTGACATTGCTCGGCCATTTTTACAAGCAACTGGCAAAGTTTTGACAAATGGCCATTAAAACCTCTGGCTTGATTTAGGGGAATTGCATATGAAACCTCTCCTCCATATCAAGCCAGGTTTGGATTGAATTGATTAGGAGGTTTATGTACCATGTAAATGCTGCTCCCATCAAGGAATTCCCAAACAACCTCAATTTCAAGAAATCATAATGCAATACTTCACCACATTGCATGGTGAAGCAATCGATATGCTAAAACGTAGAAGTCTCACCCTTTTCGAAGAATATGATATACTAAGGGAACTTGAAACCTGTAAGTTACTCAAAGTATTAATATACCCAGTTAGGATAGGATTTCCTGTACATTGGTCAGGCAATTCGCCAATCGTTCAGTTGGATGTTGTACTCCTAAATGAATCCTATGTCCTCGTCTTGGCCGAGCAATCATTGCAACAGCGCAAGGTATGACCTTTGTATCACTTGATCAATGGTCGAGGAGGTGGTGGGATCAGAGGTTGCTCCCGGGTATCCCAACCCTCTAGTAGCCTCGTTAAATGGTTGGTGTGATATTCAAAGGTTACTTCCGGGTATATTAACCTTCTAGTAGCCTTGCTAAATGGTCAGTGTGATTAGAGGTTGCTCCCCTTGGTTCTTGGCCGTCAGGTAGTAATTGTGCAGCATCGGCCAGGTGGTCAGCTTCTCCCCGAGATTATTGATGCATGCTTGGAGTTACCCCTTAGGTGTACATAGGTTTTAGGCAACGAATTTCAATTGGTTGTAAGGTCGGCCATTTTGGTCGTTTCTCCTCGCCACCGATGGTCATGGTATCGGACAACCTTGGAGTTTGGTCTAGCTAACCCTTGTAGGGAGCTTGGTCGGTTGTTCTACTTTCAAATCCAAAGGGAGATTGGGAGCAGGCTGAATATTCATGATGTCAAAAGCCACTCAAAGAAATTTTTGATTGTCCTTTTGAATGTCTCTACTTTTATCTAAATGCCCTTTGTGATCTACCTTATGTGTCCTTGCATCTGAAGGAAGCACATGGCGACATCTCTGAAGCCTAGTTGAGAAGAGAATCATGTGTCCACGTTGATGGGTTTAATGCACTGTCCTTTGTCTTATGGCTGTTCTATAGTGTACGGGATAGAACTATCCTTTTTCAATTTAGGAGGCATCGTGCTCTATTGAAGAATACTAAAGATAGTATACCATGTCCCATCAAGCATGTCAAAAAATATGTTTCTCATAATTCAATCAAATACGAGGCCACATATGTTAACAAAGGCCCGTATTCGATTAAACGTGTGTAGTTAGGTTAGTGCAGGTGTGCCAGAGTCAATCTCCACTTGAGTTTAATTGAACACTAGTGACCCCAACGCTAGGACATACCAATTAAATTTCATGATTTCGTGGAATAAGTCACCTTCTCATCCACAACTTGCTATAGCAATCAGGCAATTTAAAAGGGTAGAGGTTTATCCTTGTGAATGGATTCTTTTTGCCTTACATTAAGGACTTTTCTCTGAATGGTGATAGTAGGGTTTGTATTTTTTAATAGAACAATGATGGATAGAAAAGATTAAAACCAAAGGCTAACAATGCTGATCTTATTAATGTATATTTGAAGCTTAGTACAATCAACAAATGAACAATAAAATCAGAGAAACAAAAGATAAATACCTGCGTTCGCCTGTGTGAATAAAAAATCGAGTTAAGTGGTCAATAGGATATAACTAATGGTTTAATCTTCCAAATAAGGACTCGGTTGATTGGGAATCCAACGACTGGAGATCGTGAATATTTATAACACTCCTAACTGTACTGTAGTGAAGCCACTACACGGTAACAATCTAAACTAACCTAAACATTAGACGTTCTATAGCGTAGTTGGATAGAAGTGGAGGAATCTCAATTAAGATAAGTAACATTGCTCTATGTATGAGAGAATATGTTTGGCATGGGGTCCTGAGTTCTTCATCATGTTCTCCTTATATAGCTCGGGAGGAAGCAAACCCTCATTGGATTTTCTTGTTGATCCAAGATCCTTGGTGATCACGATGCATAGTTGAGACATGCCTAAAGTAAAGGGTAGAGCATTCCATTAAAACAAAAATTACACATTTTAAAGCAATCCAAGATTTAAACATTTTAAGCAGATATGTATACCTATTTTGGACATGGAGAACAGTGTTTTTTTTGTTTTTGACAAGGAAATAAGTAGAAACAAGGTCTGGAAAACCCATCACTCCCATGTCTGTACAGATGTATTATGACATATGAGAGCTGTTTTATTTAGAAATACACCTCATATAAGGTCAGTTTTGAACCAAGAATAGATATCCTAATAAAAACACAAGCTGATAGACATCCACCGTTATCGCGATGTCGGCATGCATATAGTGTGTATTATTATTATTATTATTGGAGAGGGCGTGATATTTCATCAATAAACATTTTACCAAAAACAAAGAAACTTCTCAGCTGTGGCATTTAATAATCGGTGTCAATAAGAGTATGTTTTTAAAACAAGTATTCTCTCTTGGTTCCATACACCATATACATAAGAAACAGGAACACATATTCTAGTAGCTAAACTATGACCTATACAAAATGTATATAAATGCTGCCAGAAGTAAGAAGAAAATAGAACATCAACATGTGTCAGACATGGGTGTCAAATAATGCAGGTTTCTAGAATATAAAAACATATAGATTTTGAAAATAATCAAAATGAAAGGAAACCATGAAAACTACTGAAGTATGGGTAGATAGATGATTGGTAGATACTAAAACTTCAATATGAAAAAAGAAGAAGAAAAGTTTCCCTATAACTAGTCAAGATCTTGAAGGATCCTTTCATAGTGGGGCCCAATAAACAAATGGTTTTGGGTGCAGCTCGACGCTCGCAACATTGTCATAGCAATGTAAGAAGCATTAATTAGATTCAACTTTTTATGTAGAAATAAGCTTTCTTACTTGTTCATAGATGCTTCTATCCTTAGTGTTGGCATTCGCCAGCTATTGTTGCTTTTTATCTTAGGAATTCTATGTGTCCAGTTCCTGCATGATGATATATCAACACTGGAACAACTTGGTGAGTCAGTTAAATATTAGATACATATGAGAGAGGTTACATATGTCATTAAAAAATGCAACTCAAAGGGAAGTTCCTGGCATTAATGCTCCAATTGCAACCAAGCATGGAATATGAGAATAGGAGAAAAAGATGAAGAGAGAATGCAATTGTTACCCAGTGCAACTCAAGAGAGTTTTCTTCAATGTAGAAAGATCTTTATATGGTCATTTTCCATCGTGGGGATGCTGGCTGTCCACAGTCAATCATTGCTTCCCTCTTTTGGCCCATTCCTTTAATATTAGAACAGAGAGATGGATGCCTGATGTAGCTCACAAACATCATGTCATAGTTTTTCCCTATCATCAGCTGCATATACAATGCCCCATAATTCATCAGTCAAATTCAACCAAAACACATTTTGGGAAACTAACCTCATAATAAAGAAAAATACATGAAAAGAATGCCAATTTTTGTCATAGACATCTTAGACGTGAATTAGAAAAGACAAGGAGAAGCATGATTGTACCACGGGTGCTAGTGTGCTTCTTGCACTCAAAACAGGGGAACCTAGTCCTTTTTTTTTTTTTCTTTTTCTTTGGCATAAATATAACAAAGGAGTGATCAACTTCTTGTTGTTTTTTTAGTTTACAGGAAAAATGTTCTCTGCTGAGTTCCATGCATGTTTCCTTTCCTATTTTCTGATGTAAGGCTTGCTCAGCTTGATATAGAAACACCTAGCAAACATG
Source organism: Magnolia sinica (assembly GCF_029962835.1). NCBI lineage: Eukaryota > Viridiplantae > Streptophyta > Magnoliopsida > Magnoliales > Magnoliaceae > Magnolia > Magnolia sinica. Next base: position 8,155,706 of record NC_080587.1, on the reverse strand, counting down.
TATCTGTATTATGTTTCATAAACAGCCCATACAATGAATACAATTACACAAACACTGCTATAGGTGCACAAGAAGCAGAGCATGACAGGTGAAGGCACACTATGCTAATGCTCAAGCCCAAAAATCATACTAGTCTACTCAATAGGTGGGCCACACTTGTATGAGAAAAAAATGGACCAATGAAAAAATGACCAATGGTCCATATTCAATGTACATGCACGTCTTATCCGATGAGTCAACCAGCATAATGTTTGTGTTAGGTCTTGATGATAGTGTTCCCTACCAGATGAATGCCCGGGTCTATAACATATACCGTAAGTTGGCAGGCGAGCTACGACCAACCTAGATCCACCACACATGAGCAAGTCCACTTAGAATTCCTTGTATTATCAACTTTTGATATTTTGCAAATGATAACTGACCAAGAAGTTAACTGCATAAACAAGGAAAAAAATATGAAATAATAAAACATTTAACCTTATTTAAGGGAAAAGTTATGGCTCCATCAAAAAATACAACAAAATAGTGTCGACATATCTATGAAAATATCTTACTTGTGAAAGAAAAAGGAATTTTAGGAGCAGACTGAAACCTTTCGCATTGTTCATTTTGCCTTTACTGTTATGAGTGGGAGGAGAGGAAAGCTTCATGGAAGAATGACGCAGCTCACTCACATTTATGGACTGTCATGTAGATCAACACTAGTTCAGGGGTCCCTCCTGATCATCCACTCCTTTCCCCTCCCTTAAGCTGCATGCCCAGTTTATAGCTTGGTTCTTTCTTTAACAAAATTCAAGCTATCTTGCAAAAGAAATAAGAATATATCAGTTGGGATGAGAGACAATTAGATGAATGGGGCAGAGGGCTTGACAAAGGGTAAGATCGTGTTATCATGTTGGAAATATTCATTAGACATGTACCATCATAACCAAAGTCAGATAATGCTAACGACTAGCCCTCCTCTCATAAATTCAAAGTATTATAGTAGATAAGTTAAAAGATAATTCATAATTCATGCAACACTATGGCTAAAAAATGTAACAAGTTGTGAAGAAGAAAGTATAAAGATGTCAGCCAACAATGAAACCTCTGTTAACAATCAACAAAAACTATGCATGTATTTGTGACTAGGTTTTTTTTTTTTTTTTTTCCATTTTAATTGTGCATTAGATATCCACCAACCAGCCACTTAGGAAATCAGACATCAGTTCCATATAGCTTATGGTTTATCACACATCTAAAGTAGGGCATACAGTTTGGATGGTTTGATTTTGAGTCATACATGCATAAGAACCATCACACACATGCTAGAGTATGACCATTTTTCTCACAAAACAAACCCAAGTGACAAATAGCATCTACATTTGGAAGCATAGTTCTAAAACTCACTAACTTGAAAAAAAACTGGGCCTATTGACTTGGCAAGATATTGAACTGGGTCAACAGGAACTCAGTTCTAGAAGTGGCTTGGTTCCAACTCGGAGAAACCCATCGAGTCAATCTACCGACTCAGCTGACTCAACACGACTCACGGTGACTCAAACAGAGTCACTTACTTTGTTAAAAGGTTTATTTATATATGTGTGTGTGTGTGTAGAAGAGCTGGTGAGAATCAGTCACTTGCCCTCCCTTAACCCTCATCCTATTCAGTATCTTACTGTTTGTTTTCCTATTTTATGTTGCTTATATACTATATGTAAATATTTTTTTACTACCAATCTTGATTTTTTATTTTATAATTATTAAATATTGAGTCAAGTTGGGTCCGAGTCCTCATGTCAACCTGAACTGATTTAGCATCAAGTCGAGTCAAGTTTTTGGGATTTTAAACTATATTTTGAACAAGACATCCATTCTGCCATCCAAATGAAAATCCCTTTTGTGGAATCCCCTGAGTTCTTGAAACCTGTTATTTGGCAACGGCCCATTGAACTTAGTATTCCTGTCCCAGCTGTTTGGCATTGTAAAATTTTGAGTATGAACAAGAAAGTAAATGGAGTAATACCCAACCAAACAGTAAAATACAATGGCAGATCAATTCCTTGAACATAAATATAGCACATAAAACCCATTTGATTAATTGTAACTAGCATAACAGTTAATATCTCAGACTTGAATAGCTACTTAATATGTATTCTAAAATAAATACAACAGATGACATGTAGTTGGGCTCCCTGGCACACACACTTAGCAAACCTCTAAATAAGAACTCAGGTAATGCGGACGGGTATTTTGGTTCTATTGATTTACATTGATTGTAGGGAGTAATGATAAGAGGTTAGTTAATCCCTTGCGTACAGCCAAGCACATCTATGTGCAAAGACATGTGCAAATCCAGAGCATGTATTAGACATCCAGGCCTTCCATCATGTGATCCCCACCAATTTAGTGCCCTAGCCCAAAAGCCATGCCAGTCTATACATCAGGATGTTTTAGCCCTCTGTTTGTTTTACATTATGGCCCACCCGAGTGGACCAGATTGATTATTTGGCCAGAAGATAAAATAGCATCCCCCACTTCCTGGAAAGCTTGAATATTACTTATGTGCCATGTTAGCTTGTGTGCTTGCTTGTGGATCCATAGGGCCCCACAAGCATGTTGCCTTCGTCACAAAAATACAAAACAGGATATATTGTATACAGAGGTTCACTATTCCACATGCATGTAGACCCCTCCTCATATTGATGCCATTGCATGTTCCAATATGAAAAATGCATGTGAGATCTGAGCTTACAATCAAATAGATTGTCACAAGGGCACCATATTCTAGGAGCCCAAACTATGTGATTGAATAAATCCTCCTTTATCTCATGCAGGTCCAGGGCTCCTCCTTCCCCTTCCCCTTTTGGTCCAAAAATCCGGGCTTTCACTCAGTTTAGCTAAGGGCATGAAAAATGGATAACTATATAACATGATTCAACACTACCTAATAGTTTTTTTTTTTTTCAATCACAAAAACCAAAAACATCAAAGTAGGTCTAAATGATTTTAAACCTCTATCTGTCATTCCATCCCTTGTTTTGTATACCATGGCCCACATTAGATGATTTAAGACGTGTGGGTCATCCAATGGAGAGCTTGATCTTGTACATGTGCCATATTTGCAAGTGCAATGGCATGTCCACAAGCATAGTTATAAACACGAGTGGGTTATTGAACCTCATGATAGCAAAATCAAGGTTATTGAACCTCATGATAGCAAAATCAATTCAATAATTTACTTGTTTTAAATGCCATGGTGTGTTTTGATTATTTAAAACTTAGTTTTTAACATTCAGTTTAAGCTGTGAAAATGGTTATGTATATATCACATGATTCAATGCTAGAATTTTTATTTTTATTTTTTTAATCACAAAAACCAATAAAATAATCATTTTAAAAAATTCCAATGAATAAAAAAAAAAAATCATTTTTGTCTATGTATTTCAATTTTTAAATATCAATGAAATCCTAGTAGACAATAGAAAAGCAGGAAAGAAACAAAATCCATCAAGACATTGCATAGGAATCCCCAATACAAAGAGAAGATAACAAAATATCTATGGACCCCTTTGCAAGAGTCAACAATACAATTAAACCAACTACTGGGAATAGACACATGAAATTTCCAAGATGCAAGATCACAACCTTAACTCATTCAAAATAGAGTTCGGCTTCAAGCAAGAATGCTCTTTCCAAAGGCCAAGAAAATTTCACATCATTTGTAATAGCCAAGAATTCCCTCCTTCAATAACCACTTTCATCCTTAAACATATCTCTAATCCTGAAAGGCCCTACCAAAAAAATAAAATAAAATCTGTCAGTATTAAGGAACCATCATATAACAATTTAAGAAATCATCCTCAGAACTGATTACCCACAAGCAAATTACCACAACTTATGGTGTTGTATCTTGTTGACATAGTACATTCCAGCTGTGTATAATTGACACCAGTACTATGAAAATGGTAGGCATAACCATGAAGATTACCTGGCATAGAAATCAGGGTGGTCTACTCATTAGATGGGCCACAGCATTGGAATGCACACCTAGTGATCTGATCAGCCTGATTTTTGAGAAGGAAGGCCTATAGTTTTTCATAGTATTAATATCCTACACAATGGCAGTAAAGATGTTGTAGTACAAGAACTAGTCCCGTTATTGCTGGTAGGTGATCGATTCTCAATCATCTTCCCCACACTATTCAATACGATGCTTGTGTCAGAGAACGCAACAAGCATTCAAACATGTCTAAGAAACACATCAGCAAAAAGAAAGATCAGGTTAAAAATAAAGAAAAAAAAAAGTAGAAAATTTGATTATTAATCCAGTGACAGTTTAGCACCAAATGAGATTTGCTATCAAGGCTTGCCCATTGTTCACTCCCCAAGTATAGGGTTGTGATGTAGTAATAAACTCGGTTAAGACCGAGGTCGAATCCACAGGGACTGAAACTTATACGTGATCTGGAACTCACTAGATCTAGAACTAGCAAAAGATGTAATCTCAATCAAATAGAATTTAAGGAATAATTTGTGGAATAATTATCTACTAACTTAAGGAATTCAAAGGAAGGAAACTAGGGATTCAGAGGATCCACTTGTAGGGATCAGGGAGATCTTATGCCTGCATCAAGATTTATTGAATTTAAACTGAACTGACTTGATCTGGTTTTCAACAGATGAAAGGTATAAGAATTAGAATGGATTCCATCATCTAACCATGCCCAGGAGACAAAGCAAACAACAGGATTAAACTAATTATCAATCAATCAACAATGCATGAAGGTTAGGAAGGGTACCGTCATCCGACCATGCCCATGAGACGATGGTGAACAATAGGGCTTCCTGACATCATGAACATAAAAGGAGAAAGAAATACTCAAAGCCATTGCAAACCCATTGTAATTTCAGTCACAACAGACCATTAAAGACTAAGAAAAATATTCCTTTAATAATCAACTAAAATCACATTCAGTTTATGAATTTTAAATTACAGGCACAAAATATAATCTCCCATCTCGCTACAGGCTTCACCTCTTAGCCCTAGCTAAGAGGTTTAGCCACACATGAATGGGCTGAACAAATCAAATAAAAAGAGAAAGAAAAGAACAAGAAGGAAAGAAAACAAAACCAGCCAAGCTCCTGGCAAACTCCACTGGTCCCAAACCTCCCTTCACGTTTCAGCCACTGTTGCTCACGTCCTCTCCTGCGTGCTCCACGGCTCCTTCCCTCCCTCCAAAAGCTCCCCTTCCATTGTCTCTTATAGCCAGCCTCAGTCGGCTGAGTGTTGGTTCGAGATTACGCACTCCCCTGCGTAAGATTTGTTTACGTAAAGAGACTTCCGCAGCAGTAGTTCTGCGAAACCTTAGGTTGCGATTGATCCGATTTTAGTCGGATATCATGGGATTTTCCACCATCAAGACCTTTCAGATTGTTGGCCATTTGATGTCTGGTGGCCCACCAGACAAATTATTCTTAAACTGTTGATTGGACGGTCCTGTTTGATTGGACGATTTGCGAAAGTGCCTCCCAGGTGTTGCGGCTGTCTTGCGGGAGAAATCAGCAGACTCCAAATTTTCTACTTGCTTCCCTTCCAAAAGGACAACGTCCTCTGGGAGATTTGTGGCAGACCTACATGATGAACGGCTCAAATCAGCCGTCCGATCGCCCCCACGAGCGCACAGCTCGCCGTGAAAACCGGACAACGTCCGGTTGCGAAACAGAGTGCGTTACGCACTTACACTGTCTGATGGTGGGGCCCACATAGCTTCTGTTTTGGGAAATCCACACTCGTCCACTGTGTTCTTCTCAAAAAACCAGGCAGGAATCACTATTTTTGGATCCAAATCGGTGTGGTCCATGGATGCTTTCATTCAGTCGTCCGTCCTGCATTTAAACCGAGACCTACGCATATATACGTGCATGGATTTGGAAAAACTCCTCTTGTACGGTCGGTTCAATCTTCTGGAGTGACTGGACGGTCCGGATTGACCATGTGATCAAAGGTAGTGGCCCACTAGATGTCAACCGCAACTCTCTATTCGCGTTCTCAGTGGCAGAAAAATCGAAATTTGATTCCTGTGTTGCCATGCACGTTTAGTGCAAAAAGTGTACTATGTACACTGTATGATGATTATGAGAAATCCACACCATCCATCTTGTTCCCCATTTCATTTGAGCCGTGGGGGCCGAAGTTAAAGCGTATCTGGACAGCGGGTGGGCCCCAAATCAGGGTTTTATGGGCTGATTTGTTAGTTCAGCCACTTTCACGAGGATCCAATGGCTAAAATTTGACGTGTACGGTTAGTTTTTGGTCCTCGAGCCATGTATAAAGTTTCGAGCCAAACAGATCATGGAAACCCAGTGATCTTGCATTCTGGCTGACTTTCAAGCCGCTTGAGCTTCAGTTTCTCAATTTTCGCGGATCCCTGGCGTGTAATTCCGTTGATCTTGGTCCCCTGGAGTCCGTCCCTTGCCTTGGTGCATTCTGAACGTTAAATCCGTACTTTTAGCATCCCGATCCAGTCTCAGCTCAAAATTCCACCTTGCAACACAAACATGATTAAAATGGGCTATTCAACGGTACCATGTTTATAAATCCAGGCAATAACTGGGTCTGATATGCAATATTCGACCCTCAACACCCATTCACCCCATGATGTGATGATCCAAACCATACATCTAGAAGGTCCCATAATATATGTCCGCCCCTATGAGATAAATCTAACTGATCTGACATCTTCAAGTTCAAATAACATGTAGACCATTGTTTCAAGCTGCTTTTAGATAAGTAAGACTTTCTATGTATGTACCATCTTCAGTTGGAACTTCTGGATGAACAATTTGAATCATCACATGGTGGATCAGAAGGAGAGAGAGCCCTGTTAGCAAACCTAAAATTATGTAAAGATGACGTTCCATTGCGAATATGTACTTCCAAAACTCAGTGTCATCCACACACCAGTTGCGCCACTTTTGTAACAAAAAATTGGAAAGTTTGCAAAGAAAATAACTATTAATTCACATTCCACATATGCTTGTCACCTACCTAATAAGCAGACCGGCCTGATTTTTGGTTCAACAACCAGCTTTTTTGCTCAGTCTCACACAAGTGTACCACATTGGCATGTTTACTGCTAGGCTCCTTATTCATTTGTAGGAGTTCCATTCCCATTCCACAATGAAATGATGGTGTTTAAATGATCTGTTTGCCAAACGCATCAGTTAACCACAAAAGGCAATCCAGGAACCATACGTTGCATCTACCAAAAAAATTCAGGTAGTTGACAATGCTAAGACAGAATTTGCATAATGGACAAATAGTTCCATGGAATTTACTTCATTATAAGGTATGTACAATCATGGTAAGTGCATTATTTGATAATAACATCCTTCATTGTATGATTTTTGACCATGTAATTCTTGTCATTCCAACAATCTGATCATTGCAATGTCCATAAAAGGATGATTGGCCTGCCTGTTTGGATTGGTGGAATCCAAAAAATAACTGTGGAAAAGAAAGAGTTTTCTGCTAATGTGATGTTTTCCGTCTGTTGCGCCAATAAAGTTACATGTGAGAAGCTATTTTCTTCTCTACAGTTTTCCTAGAAAAGAGTGTTTTCATTTTCTTCCAAAGACCTTGATTATCCACATTTCCACACTTTTTGAGAGGCAAATATCACTTTTTGATCAGTGATCATTCCACATTTCCATTAGGTGGCGTCCGGATCGTAAGTTACTTAAGATAAGCTACTTATGCATCAAGTAGCTTATCTTAGTTTCTACTAATTAAGCAGATAAGCATGTTTGGTTAATAACATATTCATCATCTTCTCCTTTCTTTCATCTCTCCTGATGCGTCTCTTTAGTAACTATGAAAAGTAGAAAAGGTAAAAAAGTTAACCGAAGTGATGTGATTTTAAATGAAAAAAAGTTACTTATCTAATTATAAACCAAACTTATCTGAAATAAGTTAATTAACTACTGTTGTAAGTGGAAAAAGTAACTTATTTGGTGGTATCCAAATGGGCCATTAAAATCATGGAAAGTAACATAGACAACCTTTTTAGGATTCTTTTCCATGGATTTCCTCATCCATTATTTTCCTCAGATGTGGAATTTTCCTTTCAATTCTACTCTTTAGACTCCATCAATTCAAACAAGCCTAAAATATTGTTAGATTAAATAATGTAACATAAATACTATAAACAGCATGATCTTTCACATTAAAAATTTTATTTCTATCAGAGCTAGGCCTTAGTGACTTAATTTCACTCCAACATATATTTAAAATTAATGATCTTAAAGTTAATTACCTTAGATTTGAACAGATCATTTGCAGTGTAACTTCAACCATGCAAGCATTCAAGGTAGCACTAGCCTTAGATTATCATGAGCTCCTGAATTGTCTCCGTTGTTTGATGCCCATGTGTGGCTCCATCTCACTCCTGAAGAAGTACAAATAATTAAAACGATAATACATCTACCGAGAGTAAGTTAAGCATTTTTAGTAGACAGTGTCTTGACTAAAGGAAAGCACGTAAGATTGCCTTTTGGTCAGCTGAAATGACTGAAGTGACCTCTATTTTTTTGGGAGTTTTAACGCAAAAATCTTGAGGAATCTATATTTTACCAAATAGAGCCTCTGCAATTAAAAATTATGAGGTGATGCATTTTGAGGGATGAAATTACAAAAATACTCTCATTTTTTCTTTAGTAAGTAGTGAAACTCAATACTTGTAGGCCCACGTAGTATATGAGTAACATCCAAACCATCCAACATATGCACCACACCATGGTGATAACATGACCAAAATATCAGGTCAATCATATTAGCCAATGGGCTACGCTTAAATTGAGAATTTTGAATGCTGTACATTATTTTTTTTATGGATTAGCCCACCTTATGGTTAAATTTTTGATATTTTTACTCAGTATAATAATAATATTAGTGTGCAAATGTTCGAGGGTTGGATGTGAGACACATACCACATGGACCCCACAACTTTTGATTCTCCACTTTGTTGTAAAGAAAAACAAAGGTGAGCAATATTGTAATTTCTCCTCTTAAAAAGCATTTCCCAATAATAAACATAAGCTTGATCCAAAGCTTTCGGGGCCTCTAAGCAGGTTTTTAATTGTGGGTGCTTAAAGACCACTATTTCCTTGGTCCACCTGAGATTTGGACGTGACTTAACTTTTGAATCATGCTATAAAATGATATGGGAAATAAATCCATAGAGCACTGACCAATAGCCCCTTGCTACCAACAACTTTCAACAATAAACACCTCATAAATATGGTATTTACATTTAAGTAATTGAGATAAATCATTAAGGATGGGCATTTTTGTCATTTAATGAAAAACATGACATAAGGTGCACCTTGACAATTACCTTGATCAGTGAGGTAGTTTAATGCGAAGATAATTTTAGAAAAGTACTGAGATGTAAATATAGTCTTAATATTGTAGTATTTTATAAAATTCCCAATCATATTATTAGCAAGGAGCTTTCCAGTAAAAATCCCTAACTAATAAAGCAAAGATAAATTTTGAGTGAGAAGTGGTGCTTACAATCCTAAATGGGGGCAGCCTCGCCAATCTGAATATGTGGGATGTGTGATATGTAGTGCCAATCCTCACCTTTCTCCATCTCGCATCGCTTCTGTAGCTGGGGACATCCTTGGATTGTTAGACTTTGGAGATTTGTTAGGAGCTGCAACCCTGATGGCAAACACTCCAATTGATGACATTTGTAAATTTCCAAATATCGAAGTGAGGAGAGGTTTCCTATCCACTCCGGCAGAGCCGTTAGACATGACCAACCCCAGATTCGTAGGTGTTGGAGGTTTGTTAGGAGTTGTAACCCGGATGGCAAACACGTCAATTTATCACAACCATGAATCGCCAAATCTCGAAGCGAGGACAGGTTTCCTATCCACTCCGGCGGAGTCATTCCATCGATGTGTAGCTCTTTCAGTGTTGTGACATGTCGTAGCCCTTCCGGAAAACATGTCAACTTCTGACAGCTCTTGATGGTGAGGTGTTGAAGGGAAGTAAGGTGTTGCGTAACCTCTGGTAAACATGTCAACTTCTGACAGTTCATGATGGTGAGTTGTCGAAGGGAAGTAAGGTGTTGCAGTCCCCCTATCAAACTCGTTAAGCTTTGACACTCATTGATGTATAGTTCTCGAAGAGAGCTCAAGCCTTGTAGTCTCAAGGACGTTAGACCATTGCACCAATCAATTGACAGCCTACGGAGAGAGGTGAGGTTTTGTAACTCCTCTGGCAAACACTCCAATTGAGGACATTTGTAAAGTTCCAAAGATCGAAGCGAGGAGAGGTTTCCTATCCACTCCGGCAGAGCCGTTAGACTTGGACAGTAACAAATTGATAGATCTTCCAGTGTTGTGACATGTCGTAGCCCTTCTGGCAAACATGTCAACTTCTGACAGCTAAAGATGGTGAGTTGTCGAAGGGAAGTAAGGTGTTGCATACCCTCTGGTAAATATTCCAGCTCCTAACAATCAATAATTTTCAAGGAATGCAAGGCAGTGAGGTGTTGCAGTCCCCCTGTCAAACTCGTTAAACTTTGACACCCCTCGATGGATAGAGATTGAAGAGAGCTCAAGCCTTGTAGTCTCAAGGACGTTAGACCATTGCACCCATCAATCCGCAGAGAACGGAGAGAGGCGAGGTTTTGTAACTCCTCTGGCAAAGATACCAACATACTGCAGCCCCAAATAGACAGAGACTCTAGAGCAGCAAGGTTTGCCACTGAACCTAACAACATCTCATTACCATCCGTCAATTCCAATTCTTTTAGAGATGGCAGGCATGGAAGTGTTGTTAACTTTGGACATCCCCGGATAAATAATTGGTTAAGGCAGGGGAGTACTCTTCCATTGGATCCTGACCACTCCTCTAAATTAGGCATATCTTGGATGGCGAGTTCTTTCAGTGATGGGAATGACTCTGTGACATCATTGCCGCCATAGAAATGGTTGCCAATAGATTTCACGGCATCCATTCCTTGTATCACAAGAACCTTCAGGAATGGTAAGTGGCCGAGCGGGGGGAGTTGTTCGCATCTTCTGCAATTAATCACTGAAACTTCAATCAGATTTGGAAGTGATGAAGAACACATCCAACGCGGAAATCTGACACCCATGTACTCTTCCACAGTCAACCTTTTGAGATTTTGATGTGGTCGGAGACCTTCAAGGGTTTGCTCGACATTTCCTTCCAACTGAAGATTAATATCCGGACCCCATGAAAAGTGTAACTTATGAAGGTTCGGCTTATCCTTCAAGTTTGCTTCCTGGGCATCTGCTGCACACATCACATTCTGGAGGTTTCGAATAGTCAATTCTCCTCCAAGGTTTAGACCTTGCAACTCTCTTATACCACATCCACTATCCTTACCAACTATGAATATTGGCAAGGTCTGAAGGAACTTTAGTTCTCCCATATTAGCTGGCATATGGGTCAATTGATGACAGAAATCAATTTCAAGATGTCTTAGGCTAGTCATTTTGCTCATGTTCCTGGGTAACTCTTTGAGAAAATCACAATATGAGAGTCTCAAGGTTTGCAAATGGTAAAGGGTGCAAATGGATTCAGGAAGGGCTTGTATTCCTATACACAGCTCGAGGTATCTCAAGTGCTTCAAACTGCTGATTGAATCCAACAACTCCGTGGTGACATTCACATTGTTTAAATCTAGCACGCGTAAGAACATAAAATGTACCAAAACATTATGAGGAATGCTGAAATGCAGACTACTAAGCACAAGCAGCGTTCGCAAATGGTTTGCTCTCCTTGAGGGCTCTGGGTCTATTAGGACACATATATTATACCCGCACTCCAACAACAAACGACGAGATCTGTTAGGGATACTCAGTACCACATTCTTTTCCTTCTCAATCGAGCATTCATTCCCAGCAACAGAGCATGCAAGATCATGCATGAGGTCATGCATCTTGCACATTACTATATTCCCATCTTTATTTTTCCGAACATCTTGAAAGAAGGACCGCCATAATAGATTATTGAAATACTCTCCACCGACGTCTTCTATTTGTTGACTTCTGCCCGATGATTTAATAAAATCTTCTGCCATCCATAGTCGGATCAGCTTCTCCTTCTCGATTATATGATCTTTTGGAAATATTGAGCAGTATGCAAAGCATTGCTTCAAATGTGGTGGAAGATGATAATAACTCAACCTCAGAGCAGGTAAAATGTGATTATCTTCTTCGGGTAGATTCCAAATGTCACTTTCTTTGACAAACAACCACTCTCTTTCCTCTGTTTTGAAGTGCATCAAGCTTCCGAGCGCCTTCGCCGCCAAAGGGACGCCCCCACACTTCTTCACAATTTCTTTTCCAAGCATTATAAGGTTTGGATGTTCTTGTCTTCCATGCTCAAACGCCCGCTGCTTGAACAGAGACCAACAATCATCGTCTGATAATCTTGCCAAATGCTGTGGAGGGAGAGTGCCCATGATTAAAGCAACTTTTTCACTACGGGTAGTTATTATGATTTTACTACCCGCTGCACCTCCTCTTAGAAATTGTTTCAACCGATCCCAGTTCACAGGATTTTCTTCCCAGACATCATCCAACACAAGTAAAAACTTCTTCTCCCTCAGCAATTCTCTTAGGCGATGCTGCAGCTAATCGATGCTTTGGAGATCACATTTGCTATGGGTTGCTGACTCTATGATATCTTTTGTTACCTTACTCAGACTGAAATGGTCGGACACACAAACCCACATTCTTAATACAAAATGCGTTGCTACCCTCACGTCATTGTAAGCTAACTGAGCGAGTGTGGTCTTCCCAAGGCCCCCCATACCGACTATGGGGATGACTATAACATCCTCTCCGTTATCGTTGCTAATCAGTAATTCCATTACCCTTCTTTTATCTTCTTCCCTTCCATAAACATCTGATTCGATTACAAATGAATCAGTTGGTTCTCGGCCTTTAATATCTGACACCCGTTCTCCCCCTATCAAATGGAATTGAGACCTCTCTTCAGCAATCTTATCTAATCTCTGCCCTATCTCCTTTATCTTATCTGCCATATTTGAACGGGACACCAGGTTCGATGCTGAAAAGGTGCCGATCTGCAATTTTCTGCGTTTAGCTTCCACTTTTGCTTCGATTGTGAACTCATCCAATATGTCATCTGCATCATAAACCACATCTTTAAGCTTTCCCAGCCAATTCTGTAACGCCTTGCTCTTTACTGGCTGCTCCTCCGCATCTTCAAGCACTGCTTGTATCGTTGATAACCGGCTTCTTAGATTTTCCATCTCCTTGTGAAAACCCCAGAACAGTTTACACTTTTCTAGGATTGGCGATGCTAGTTTTTCAATAACTAGTTGAAGAAAGCCGGATACAACTGCTTCTGCCATTCCTTGTTCCTAACAGGGAAATCATGAGAAAAAAAAAATTAGAGATGTTCAAAGTAAGGGAAAGAGAAGGATTTCAAGATCACATACAAGATTATCCGCCTCTATCATTGCCTATATATGTTCCATCTATCATATCCTCTTCTATTACTGCATGTACATGTTCCATCTATCTATCTTAGATTCTTCACTATATAATAAGCCAATGAGAGCCCAACACGTGAGTTGACATAATTGGCTGTCTCCAGCTTGAGTGTGGCTCATGTTCGTTGATTAGGATTGTTGGTCTGGTGGGCCACTATGCAGATGGTTCTAATTGCTCGGTATGTGCAATTTTTTATGGAAACTGCTGGTGATTTTCTCGAGTATTGATTTGACAGGATGACCTTCACAAAATCTTGTTCTACGTACGTTTTTTATTACTAATATCACAAGGGCTTGTTTGGATTAATGAAAGGAAAGAAAACAATCCTGTGAAACTAACTTTTAGTTGTTTGTTAAGTCTTTTGTTTTTTTTTTTGCAACTTATGTGAAACATCTTTTGCCATTTTCTATCTTTATTGAAAACTATTTTTAATGCATTCTCACACATCCACTCATTTGAAGGGAGGCCATTTTCCCATTATGGAAGGAAAATGGAGTTAAACTCAAATGTGGCACCATCTATCTTCATTGTGCCCCACACCTGCCACTGCGCCACATGTTCTACAATTCTATCCTTTCTTGTAACCCACATGTGGAAAGCATCCTGCATGTGCCAATGTGCACAAGTTCTCAAAGGGCCCACATGTGTCAAATGTGCGGATGCATGTCTTGCGCCACATGTGCATGCCACCATACAACCTCAAGCACCTCACATGTGCCACATGTGCTATATTTCAGCTTCAATGCTTGCATATGCCACATTTGCCACATGTTTATTATCCATCTTCAAGTATCCCACGTGCACTAATCATTGCTATGATTTAGCTCCAAGCACCCATATTTGCCACAATGTTGCATATCTAGGGGGCATTGGGATGGTAAGTAACTTTAGATAAGTAACTTATTTTAGTTTCTACTTATTCAGTAGATAAGTACGATTGGTAAACGGCATACTTATCAGCCAAAAATTAGAAAATCTTGTTTGGCTTCGAACATCATAAGTAATTATCCCTCAAGTCTATTTGGTCCCCTTCACATCCACCGTCCATCATGTGGGGCCAACCTTTGACGTAGACCGTTCATTGTGTGGGTACCACCTTTGATGTGGCCCATTCATCATTAGGGGATCACCTTTAAGGGCGTTTGGATTGTAAGCTACTTAATTCTCAAGTACGTAGCTTAACTTGGTTTCTACTTATTAAGATGAAGTGATTAAGTAACATTAAGTAAAAATGTTACATATAATTGATCATAAACCAAATGTACTTATCTATTGTCATAAGTAGAAAAGGTAGCTTATTTAGTGGTATCCAAATGGGCCTAAATGTGCACCGTTCATTATAGGGCCCACCTTTGATGTTTGTCATCCATCATGTGGGGCCCACCTTCAATATCCACTACCCATCATGTGGAGCCCACCTTTGATGTGGACCATCAATTATGTGAGCCCCACCTCTGATGTGGGTTGTCCATCATGCGGGGTCTGCCTTGGATATGGGCCACTCATTATTAGGGCCGAGCTTTGATGTGGATCATCCATCATTTGAGACCCACCATTATTAATTAGCAATCATGTGGAGCCCGCTTTTGATGTGGACTATCTATCATGTGGGCCCCACCTTCAATGTGGGTTGCCAATCATGCAGGGCTCGCCTTGGATATTGGCCATTCATCATTAGGGGCCGGCCTTTGTCCATCATGTGGGGCTAGCTTGAATGTCCACTGCACATCATGTAGATCCCACCTTTGATGTGGACCGTCCATTATGTAAGTTCCACCTTTGAAGTGAGTTGTCTATCATGCCAACCCACTTTGGATGTGGGTTATTTATCATAATGGGCCGACCTTTGATGTGGACCATCCATTAGGTGGGCCCACATCAATATGGGGCCATCTAAATGTGGGGCCCACTTGTTTACAACTATCCTGACACGGCCACTAGCTGAGCTTAGCTTGAACTCGGCTTTGCTCGGTCCTCAAGCCTGACTGGCCAGCTCGGCTTGGTTCGGTCAGCAACTCGAGCCAGTTTGAGCCAAGATCGAGCCTCTACAGCATTTTCTTAGACACATGGAGTGCACCTTCAACTTTTCACGGAATGTAAAGCAGCAGCATCGATTTACAGGTATTTCATCAAACACTTAGTAGGCAACATGTAAATTTAGATACAAGGGTATTTGTTTCATATCCATACCTTCCTTGCCACCAGCCGACACTTCGTTGAGTCATGTCATCAAACACTTGCTAAGCAACATCAATATCAAAATAATAGAGTCACCGAACAAGTTCGATCTGAGTTCAATTCGAGTTAGGGTTCGATCCGAGTCTAGTCGAGCTCGGGTAAGCTCGAAATTTCAAGCTCAAAAAATCAACTTGACTCGGCTCGAACTCAATTTCGAACTGAGTCAAATCAAGCTTTTTTGAGTCGAGTCGAGCGAGTTAACCGAGATAACTCGGTTCGTGTACAGCTCTATCCACACATACCAATAAGATGCCACCATATGTCAACGCTTCCTATTAAATGATGGACGAAATTCTAGCCACATACCAAGGATATCTTTTGCCTCATATCCTTCGGTGGCACGTCACTTGCCAAAAGCAGAAGATGCAAAATTGTATGCCGGTTTATAGATAAAACACTGTGACGAATGACATGTAGCCATTATTCAAGTGGCATGTGTGATCGAAGCAGCGTGCACGACAAGTCTATAAAGACCTATCGAGATAGCGATAATAGCACAAATTGGCGATAATAGCACAAATTGGATATGCTCAGCAAGGCTATCTTACATAATCTTGCTAAAAATGAGAGATCCTCCTAGAGACGATTGGTGCTCTCGCGACGATTACGAAAGTTCGAGAAATGGTTTCTTCTCAAAGAAATCAAAGACACTGTAAGGAATCCAGATATAATGAGATTGATCCCACAATGTCTGCAGATCTCTATAGTCATGCTAGTAAGGAGATCTAAAAACAATTTTGTATTGTAACCCTGGAGACCTCATTGGCAAGTCTGGGATGATTAGGAAACAACTATGCATCGTGATCACCAAGGATCTTGGATCAACAAGAAAATCCAATGAGGGTTTGCTTCCTCCCGAGCTATATAAGGAGAACATGATGAAGAACTCAGGACCCCATGCCAAACATATTCTCTCATACATAGAGCAACGTTACTTATCTTAATTGAGATTCCTCCACTTCTATCCAACTACGATACAGAACGTCTAATGCTTAGGTTAGTTTAGATTGTTACTGTGTAGTGGCTTCACTACAGTACAATTAGGAGTGTTATTAATATTCACGACCTCCAGTCATTGGATTCCCGATCAACCGAGTCCTTATTTGGAAGATTAAACCATTAGTTATATCCTATTGACCACTTAACTCGATTTTTTATTCACACAGGCGATCGTAGGTATTTATCTTTTGTTTATCTGATTTTATTGTTCATTTGTTGATTGTACTAAGCTTCAAATATACATTAATAAAATCAGCATTGTTATCCTTTAGTTTTAATCTTTTTTATCCATCATTGTTCTATTAAAAAATACAAACCCTTCTATCACCATTTAGAGAAAAGTCCTTAATGTAAGGCAAAAAGAATCCATTCACAAGGATAAACCCCTACCCTTTTAAATTGCCTGATTGCTATAGCAAGTGGTAGATGAGAAGGTACCTAATTCCACGAATTCATGAAATTTAATTGGTATGTCCTAGCGTTGGGGTCACTAGTGTTCAATTAAACTCAAGTCGAGTATGACTCTGGCATACCTGCACTAACCTAACTACACACGTTTAATCGAATACGGGCCTTTGTTAACATATGTGGCCTCGTGTTTGATTGAATTATGAGAAACATATTTTTTGACATGCTTGATGAGACATGGTATACTATCTTTAGTATTCTTCAATAGAGCAAGATGCCTCCTAAATTGAAAAAGGATAGTTCTATCCCTTACACTATAAAACAGCCATAAGACAAAGGACAGTGCATTAAACCTGTCAACGTGGACACATGATTCTCTTCTCAACTAGTCTTCAGAGATGTCGCCATGCGCTTCCTTTAGATGCAAGGACACATAAGGTAGATCATAGAGGGCATTTAGATAAAAGTAGAGACATTCAAAAGGGCAGTCAAAAGTTTCTTTGAGTAGCTTTTGACATCATGAATATTCAGCCTGCTCCCAATCTCCCTTTGGATTTGAAAGCAGAACAACCGACCAAGCTCCCTACAAGGGTTAGCTAGACCAAACTCCAAGGTCTTCCTATACCATGACCATCGGTGGTGAGGAGAAACGACCAAAATGGCCGACCTTACAACCAATTGAAATTTGTTGCCTAAAACCTATGTACACCTAAGGGGTAACTCCAAGCATACATCAATAATCTCGGGGAGAAGCTGACCACCTGGCCGATGCTGCACAATTACTACCCGACGACCAAGAATTAAGGGGAGCAACCTCTAATCACACTGACCATTTAGCAAGGCTACCAGAAGATTTATATACCCGGAAGTAACCTGTGAATATCACACCAACCATTTAACAAGGCTACAAGAGGTTTGAGATACATGAGAGCAACCTCTGATCCCACCACCTCCTCGACCATTGATCAAGTGATACAAAGGTCATACCTTGCACTGCTGCAATGATTGCTCGGCCAAGACGATAACATAGGATTCATTTAGGAGTACAACATCCAACTGAACGATTGGCGAATTGCCTGACCAATGTACAGGAAATCCTATCCTAACTGGGTATATTAATACTTTGAGTAACTTACAGGTTTCAAGTTCCCTGAGTATATCATATTCTTCGAAAAGGGTGAGACTTCTACGTTTTAGCATATCGATTGCTTCACCATGCAATGTGGTGAAGTATTGCATTATGATTTCTTGAAATTGAGGTTGTTCGGGAATTCCTTGATGGGAGCAGCATTTACATGGTACATAAACCTCCTAATCAATTCAATCCAAACCTGGCTTGATATGGAGGAGAGGTTTCATATGCAATTCCCCTAAATCAAGCCAGAGGTTTTAATGGCCATTTGTCAAAACTTTGCCAGTTGCTTGTAAAAATGGTCGAGCAATGTCAGGGATTTGTGTTGCGGAATCACACAGATCTAGATCTAGGATAGCAATCTAAAAGCACTAAGCAAATACAAGAGAACACAGATTCAACGTGGAAAACCCTTTCAGGAAAAAACCACGACACAAAGCGACAGATCTTTACTATAAAAATAGAAATTATAAAGAAAGAGGACTTACCCGATTGGAACAACCTCGAATCTCACCCTTGATACACCCTTTAGAAACCCTAAAACTCTTTTAGGAACCCTTAGAACCCTTTTAGAAAGCCTTAGAATCCCTTAGAATAATAACTCCCAATCCCATTTATACTCATATATATAGTTTTAGGAAGAATTCAATCCAAACCTGGCTTGATATGGAGGAAAGGTTTCCCTTGAATCAAGCCAGAGGTTAATGGCCATTTGTCAAAACTTTGCTAGTTGCCCGTAGAAATGACCAAGCAATTCATCAGTTGTTTCAAAAGTGCTAAAAATTAGTACTCGGTGATCCTTCACGAAGTTGAGTTCACCAGACTCACCTTAAAAGACATGAACTTTGAGCTTCACGAGAAGTTTGAAGGCATACATTTTGGTGACTTGTTTGGGCTGTCAATTAGAACCACCTGATACTAGTGGATTTTCTAAGGGGAGAAACACCATATGAATGCATCAAGGGGCTTGTCTTATCACGAACTGAATTATGAACTAGACATGGCGGAACTAACCCCCACACAACTGTGCGAAGACCAAGAAGTTGACTATGAATCAGCTGTGGCGGAGGTAATTGGCAAATGCCCCTACGAGGGTCCGACCTTGTAATGCCCCGAGATTAAAGCCTCTACCGGTGTTAACCCCTAAAAAGGTGCCCCCGAGTCTAATGCCGAAGAGATCTTTGACCTCCAATTGGAAGTCAAATTTATTAAACTCCCGGATTACCAAAAGGTCCCATCAGCTGAGGAATTGAAAATGGATGTGTATTGGAAGTGACACGGTACTAAATCTCATTCTGCTAAGAATCGTGTCATTTTCAAGAACATCATACTGGAGAACATTGACAAAAAGCCTTCTTAAGTTTTACAGAATAAGGGCAATGGGGATTGATCGTGATCCCTTTTTTGAAATGACTGATGCAAATATTATTCAAGCCAATATAGCAATAATCGATTGTCCCGGGTAAAAAAAAGAAGCAACAGTGCAGCATCCTTTGCAACAACCTTCCTGAATGACAAATCAGCAACCAACCGTTCCATTACAGATGTCACAACCCAGGAATCGGCCAGTCATTATTAAGGACAAAGGCATCTCGTTGACAACCGTCATGGCCATGGGAAATGTAACAACGAAGTCTCCCTTAGCCATGAACAGCAAGTCATCTGCAGGAGCCACCATTTGCTGACTGGGGTCAACTTAAGGATAAAGGAAAGGCTTCGATGATAACTCCTTTCCTAGCTAGGAGGGTCAAGTGTTGCTAAGCCTTCCACGAAAGCTACTGAGCATGTCCTTCCCTACGGCACACCACACCTCTAACTCTTAGAATTTCTAACATTACTGTGATTGCTACGGCACATTTTTGGCTTATAGGTGCGGTCCTCCGAATGGACAGACTGGATCGCCCGCAAGCATGTCGAGTAATAGAACAGAGGAATTTTAACATTTCTGATGAATGCATTGCATTAAGTTTTTAAACACACGTGTATAAATGGAACAAATGGTCTGTTTGGGCAGATGATCATCTGGCACAATCAGGATCAATTCAGGTGGGTCCCATATCTCAAAATCTATCTAGGTTGAGCAGCTAATGACCTTGCAAGCGATGAACAACATCCCTGTTTGATTCAAAGAAATACTTTTCGGAAGACCTAGCAGATCTGTCACCCTTACATAGAATTTTGATCTCATGGGCCCAATTTGAAGATTTTACTCAAGGATTGATTGACAATTTTTGGATTGTCGAGATGGAAAAATTCAACTGTCCTTGTCCAGAAAGCATTGTCCATGAATGAGTTGCTTGAATTGTTCAACCAATTTGATTTTGGGACTGATCTTAGTGTTCTATAGTTTAGGCGTTTAAATTTTTAGGCATGATAATTTGGTGATTTCAACCAAAAGTAGGATCCATGTGGTCCACCAACTTTGCCAAATAATTTTAGGGAGTGAGCCAAAAATGAAATAGGTAAGTGGATCATATGGTTGGAAACAGTGGGTATTCTACACCCACCTTTCAAACAATGTCAGCCCACCATTGAGATAGTTAGGGTCTATCATGATTTTTGAGAGATATCTACCCTGTTCACTAGGTTTTTCAGATCAATTAGGGTATGAACCTAACAATAAGGTAGATATAAAAATCGAGCGGGCCAGACCATAGTAAATAGTAGCTATTAAATGCCTACCATTGAAACAACACTAGCACATACCATTGAAACAGTTGTGGGACCCACCATGGTGTTTTTGAAAGATCCTCCCTGTCCACTAGTTTTGCCGGATGATTTTAGGGGGTGGGCACAAAAATGAGGCAGATCCAAAACTCAACTAGGAAACACAGCTTGAATAGAAGGTATTGAATGCCGACCATTGGATCACATTGTGATTTTTGCTGAAATAGCCATGTGGCCCACCGTATTATTTTCGAGAAATCACCCCATCCACCATTTTTATCAGCTTATTTTAAGGGGTGAGACCAAATATGAGTCAGATCCAACACTTAACTGTGCCCGATGACTTACAACAGTGGTGGGCATTTTTGACCCGATCCAGTGAATCCGACCCGATCAGACCCGTTCCGAACCGAACCGACAGTCTAGATCGGGTAAGTTCATTTAGATCCGACTAGTTTTCGGATCGAGATCGGGTAGTGGTTAATCCGGATTGTTCCGATCCGAAAACCCGATCCGAATAGATCCGGACCATTCCAATCCAGCCAGATCCGGAGTGAAAATCAATATTTTTACTTTTTCCTATGGTGTGGTCCACTTGAGCTTTGGATATTTATCAATTTTGGATTCAACAGCTAAAATAATTTGAAAAAACAAATGGACGACGTGGATACACCACATGCATTCATGGTGGGCCCCAACAGAGTTCACTCGCCTGTGAGTATGAGTTACTTTCATGGCCCGTGGGCAACAATTGTATTCTATATTACTTGCTTTGTATGTCAACACGGTAGGCTACGAGAGTATGTATTAAAGTGACTTAACCAAGTTCCTTGGGCCCCACCACGATGTATGTTTTGTATCCAACCTTCCATCCATTTGGAAAGATCAAGTGCAATATCCAAAGAATGAATGAAATCCAAAGCTCCAGTGGACCCCAACATAGAAAGCTCTATGGACAGTGACGCCCACCATTAAAAGCTTTTAAAGGCTACAAAAGTTTTAGATCAACCTAGTAATTTTGTTTTCCCTTATTTCTTTATTTTTCAACTTTTGAACAGGTTGGATTTCAAATAAACATTACGGTGGGCCTTAGGATAGTTTCAACGGTGGGAATCATTCTCCCCACTTTTTTCTGTGATGTGGTCCACTACAGATTTTTATCTACATCATTATTTGGCTCATGCCCTAAAATGATATCTCGAAATTGATGGACAGTGTGGATATAACACATACAATGTAGTGGGGCCGACAGAACTTGGAACTTGGTGACGTTTACTTCAGTAGCCTGCCTGATGGGACAACACAGGCAGCAGGCATTGATACAAATTTTTTTTAGTCATA
Source organism: Magnolia sinica (assembly GCF_029962835.1). Taxonomy (NCBI): domain Eukaryota; kingdom Viridiplantae; phylum Streptophyta; class Magnoliopsida; order Magnoliales; family Magnoliaceae; genus Magnolia; species Magnolia sinica. Next base: position 8,133,373 of record NC_080587.1, on the reverse strand, counting down.
TAGGGCCCACCTTGATGTATATATGTTATCTAAGCCGTTCATCCATTTTGACATATCATTTTAGTTGTTGAACAAAAAATTATGATACATTGAAGACTGAAGTGGACCACACCATATCAAATGATCTAAATAGTGCTCAACCCGATCCGACTCGGTTTCCCTGACCGAGTTAGACTCAGATCGGGTCAAATAAATCAAGCATCGGATCTGTCCGAGTCAGGTGACCTAGACCCGGCCTCGGATCGGATCGATTTCGGGTCAGCCTATTAGAATTTCGGATCTGACTGGGTTAGGCGCAATCCGGTCTGACTCGGACCGATGCCCAGCTCTACTTACAACAGTGGTATTAAATGCACATTGTTGTTTGTCATTGAAACTGTGTGGCCCACTGTGATATTTTTCAGAAATGCAACCCATCCCCTAGTTTTTTCTAGCTCATTTTCTAGTTGATAGGCCCAAATATGATGAAAATTCAAAACTATGCAGTTTCACATGGCTTCAAATAGTGCTATTGAACACCCATCTTAAAACAGAGGAGCTCTAAAAACTCTGTAGCCCCCAGTGATGTTTCTGACAAATCCAACCTATCCACCATTTTTGCCAGCTCATTTTAGGGGATGGACCCAAACAAATCCAACACTCAAGTGGGCCGCACGACTTGAATAAATGCTATTAAACTCCCACTATTGAAACAATGCTAGCCCGCTGGGATGTTTTTGAAAAATCCACCCCGTCCCCCATTTTGTTACATCATTTTAATGGGCAAGCCCAAATATAAAGTAGATCGACACTTAAGTTGGGCATGTCACTTGCAACAGCGGGATTGACGCCCGCCCACTGTTGAAATATCCAAAACTTAAGTGATCTAAGTGATCCAAAAACTCATGTAGCCCATTATGATATTTTTCAGAAATCCACCCCGTTCACTATTTTTATTAGATCATTTTAGGAGGCGGGCACAAATAAAAGACAAATCCGACACTGAAGTGGACGACACGACTTGAAACAATAGTATTGAACTCCCATTGTTGACACAACGCGAATCCATATTAAAACATTCGTGGCCCACCATATTCTTTGGCTCATTTTAGGGTGTATGTCTAATTATGAGGCAAATCAAATACTCAAATGCCCATGATTGAAGTACTCATAAAGCCTACAGTGATCTTTTTGGAAGATCTACCTGGTCCACTTTCTCCATATGATTTTAGGGGGTGAGAATGATTTTATGGCTGGTTTGGATGACACATAAATAGCATGATGAGCCCAGGAAAGAATATTTCCACAGTGGTTATTCAATCTCAAATATTTCCTTTAATGTAGCCCACTTAAGCTTTGGATCAACTTCACTTTTTGGGCGTAGTAACATCAGTATTTTTTTTTTTTTTTTTTTAAAGTAGGATTCATGTGGTCCACCAGTTTTGCCAAATAATTTTAGTGAGTGAGCAAGAAATGAAGTAGATAAATGGATCATATGGTTGGAAACAGTGGGTATTGTACCCCCACCATTTAAACAATGCCCACCCACCATTGAAATATTCAGGGCCCACTATGATGTTTGAGAGAAATCCACCCCGTTCACTGGTTTTTTCTGATCCATTTAGGGCATGAGAGTAAAGACAAGGTAGATATAAAATTTGAGTGAGCCAGACCATAGTAAATTGTGGCTATTAAATGCCCACCATTGAAACAACACTAGCACACACCATTGAAACAGTTGTGGGACCCACCATGATGTTTTTAAAAGATCCTCCCTGTCCACTAGTTTTGCTGGATGATTTTAGGGGGTGGGCACAAAAATGAGGCAGATCCAAAACTTAACGGGGCAACACAGCTTGATAGAGGGTATTGAATGCCGACCATTGGAACACATTGTGATTTTTGCTGAAATATGTGGCCCACTGTATTATTTTTGAGAAATCACCCCATCCACCATTTTTATCAGCTTATTTTAAGGGGTGAGACCAAATATGAGTCAGATCCAACACTTAACTGTGCCCGATGACTTACAACAGTGGTATTAAATGCACATTGTTGTTTGTCATTGAAACTGTGTGACCCACTGTGATATTTTTCAGAAATACAACCCATCCACCAGTTTTTTCTGGCTCATTTTCTAGTTGATAGGCCCAAATATGATGAAAATTCAAAACTTTGCAGGGTCATACGGCTTCAAATAGTGCTATTGAACACCCATCTTAAAATAGAGGAGCTCTAAAAACTCTGTAGCCCCCAGTGATGTTTCTGACAAATCCAACCTCCCAGTGATGTTTCTGACAAATCCAACCTATCCACCATTTTTGCCAGCTCATTTTAGGGGATGGACCCAAACAAATCCAACACTCAAGTGGGCTGCACGACTTGAATAAATGCTATTAAACTCCCACTATTGAAACAATGCTAGCCCGCTGGGATGTTTTTGAAAAATCCACCCCGTCCACCATTTTGTTACATCATTTTAACGGGCAGACCCAAATATAAGGTAGATCAACACTCTAGTGGGGCATGTCACTTGCAACAGCCGGATTGAACACCCACTGTTGAAATATCCAAAACTCAAGTGATCCAAAAGCTTTTTGGCCTAGTAACATCAGTATTTAAATAATTATTTTTTTTTTTTTTTTAAAAGATCGGGCAACGTGGATTTCTGAACATGCATCATGGTGAGCCCTGCCTGCATCATGGGTCAAGCAGTTTGGATGGTATATAAACATAATAATTGACCCAAGAAGGTTTCAGCTGTAGCCTATAGGCATTTCCCTCCCTCGTCACGGTTCAAGTGATTTGGATGGCTTATAAATATAATAATGGACTCAAGAAGGTATCAACGGTGGGTATTGCATGCCTTCTCTATTGTTTCATGCTGTGTGGCCAACTTTAATTTTGGATTTGCCTTATTTTTGCCCAGAGCTGAGCCGGCGAAATAGATGGATGAGATGGATTCTCAAAAACAACATGGTTGCTTAGACAAGAAGAAAGGGAAGAAGGTAGAAGAGGAAGAGGGGGAGAGAAGTTGGTCGGGTCAAACCGAGTTGACTCATTTATTTACCAAGTCCAACTCATTGATTGAGTCCTTTGGCTGAGTTGAACCCAGGCCCTGCTTGCCACCAAGAGAAAGAATATAAGAAAAAGAAAGAAGTGAAGAAGAAGAAGAAGAAGAAATGGCGGTGGTAGGTTGATTCGGCGAGTTTGGTCAAGTTCAGCCCAACGGGGCTAAGTTCAGATCAATTCAGCTAAGTTCAGTCAAGTGGCATTAGTGCATGGTGTTCGAATCAAGGTCGGGTCAAGTTCCGGATTGAATCGACTCGGTTGATTGAGGTATTATGTTTCTTAAATTATCTTTAAATTTAATTTTTAGTGGACTTTTAGTTCTATAGTGAATCCAATTTGGAGATGCTTAGTTTTAGACCTTAATTATCATTTGGGGAAAAATAACTTCCCAAGCCCCTTGTTTAGTTTTAGACTCAAATCATGTAGTGTGTTAATCTATAAGATTTTTATTAGAATTCTATTAGGTTTAATCTAAACCCTAAATCAACTACCCTACTTCTGCATCAAAACCTTAAATCTAAGTAATTCAAACCCTAAGCTATGATCTTAACCACAAGTAACATGTAAAACTTTGATATAACCGTACAATTTTACAATTTATGGTATGATTCGATTCTAAGGGCGCGCACACTTCCTAGCAACATTAGTTGGCAATTTGACTCGTAAGGTAATGACATTTCCCCTTGGGCTTTCTGCTTTCATGTTAGTTTAAGTGATATTTTTCCTTTTTATTTTGACTGATAATTGACAGTTTTTATCTCATAATAATTATTGTAATAGATCTTGAAACTCATATGCTCAACATTTATCTTGTATAAACACTTACATGTTGCACATGAATATCCTCTCATACCTGTAGATTGTTTATGAAGCTTGAATTGTTGCATTAATTAGTGAAAGCTCCACTTATATATGTTTCTTCAGAATTGAGATGTAACTTGATTGATTGTGATTATAATGGACTCTCGAACTACTGGTCATTTTGTGTATTGGATTAAATGGAATTTTGGATTTGCCTTATTTTTGCCTACTCTCTAATATGAGCTGGCGAAATAGATGGATGAGATGGATTTCTCAAAAACAACATGGTGAGCCTAGGTAGGTTTCAACAGTAGGTGCCCTTATCACCACTATTTCTATTGGTGTGGTCCACTTGAGCTTTGGATCAGCCTCATTTTTGGGCTCATGCTCCAAAATGAATTGGCAAAACAGTTGAATTGTTTTGATAATATACTTACCTCACGGCAGCCTTAAGGGTCGTGGCCCAGTAATATGTAGAAATTCGCTATCATTTATGTATGCAAGGAGTGGTGATTGAGTGGCTACCCCTTAAACACTCAGGTCCACCACCGTGATGTCTCTGACAATTTTACCCATTCCACCGGTTCCACCAAATCGTTTTAGGGGTGGGCTAAAAAGTGGGGTGGATCTGAAGTGTGCCACGGGCCAAGAAACAGTGTGTATTGAACCCAGCCATTATTCATGGGGCCCACCATGATGTATTTGGGTAATCCACTATCGGTTTTAAGGGATGGGGCCAAAATGATGCAGATAAGTTAAACTCAGTTGGGCCCACCTTGAATGGATATGGTCTATCCACACCGTCCATCCATTTTTCCATTTAATTTAAGGGATTGAGCCCAAAATTTAAGCATATACAAAGATCAAGTGGATCATACCACACCAAACAGTGGGGATAATGATTTCCACTGTTGAAACATTGCTAGGCCCTACAGTAATGTTTATTTGTCATCCAACCTGTTCATAAGATCATCCAGACATGGATGAATGGAAAACACATATATAAGCTTGATCTAAAACTTCTGTGGCCCCTAAGAAATTTTGAAGGGTAGAATTTCAAGTCAACTGTCTCCTGTGGTGTAGTTCATTTGAATATTGTATATGCTTCATTTTTAGGCTCAAGCCCTAAAATTATCTGGGAAAATAGATGGACGGAGCGGATAAAATACATAAATCATGGTGGACCTCAGAAAGAGTTTACTCAGTACGCTAGCTACACGTATAGTGACTTACTACACAATCCGCTTCCACATTTGGGGCCTACTATGATGTTAGTCTCTCAGCAGTTTCAACACGAGGTCTGGGTTCAATACCCATAGGTGGTGAAATTCCATGTATGCATGGGTGGGTGTGGTGTGTGTAGGGTGCGTGTATAAAAATTAAAAATGCAAATGATATTATGACCAGTTTGGATGGAATATAAACATCACAATAGAACTTAGGAAGGTTTTAACAGTAGGCATTTTCCTTCCTATTGTTTTCTGCCCATGTGGACCACCTGAGTTTTGAATTTGCCTCATTTTTGGGCCCACACACAAATGATATGGTGAAACTGATTGATGATATGGATTTCTCGCAAGGAGCGTGGTGGGCCTCAGGGGTCTCACCCAGCTTGGGGGTGGCAGGTATGGCGTGATTAGCCAGGCTAGCAAGCAGTATTGAAATGCTTTCACACGCGGCAGCTGCTTTACTGAAGGTAAAAATAGTAGAAATTTTATAAAATAGTTTAAAAGTAAAAGATTTTCAATCCTGAGCACAAAAGGCATCTGCCAATTGAAAAAATCCCTAAGATTTAGTATAGTATAGCCTATTGGACCATTTTCTGTTTGGAGCTTGCCCTTATGCTTGATTGTCTATTGTTTGACCAGGCCATGTGGCCTCGTGGGTGCATCATCTGATCCGTTACCCTAGGGTGACTGTCTAAATATGGCATCGGATTATCCTCTCCGTCCAAGTAACAACTTTCAAACAAATTTGTAATAATAAAAATTGGCCTAAAGTATACATTCAACAGAGAATATTGGATAATTAGGATTTTCTATTAGTGGGGTTTTTTTTTTTCAAGGAGCTGATAGTCAGTCTAGTTCATATGACCATGCAACCAAGTGGGGTCCTTCCATAAATGGACCAAGCAACAGGCGGCAGACCATCAATTGCCACCAATATGGTCTCTACTTCAACTTGTATCTCCATTTCCTTCTTCTGATTGATGGATTAGATTTCATGTATTTCATGTGTATATGCCATGCTAGCACATGTGTATACGTGAGCTGCCTTGTTCTTGCATCTGACATGTCAAAGCTCTTTTAAAAGAACCAAGTTACCCATAAAGACCAATACTTATATAAGTATTAGATAAGGCCATGTTGGATGTATAATTCATATAAATTGAAATAATTTAAGATTGAACAAAGAATATATGAATGATCACAATCATTTTCCCGTACAAATCATATCAATTGAAATAATCTAAGATTGAACAAAGAGTGATATCAATTAAAATGAAAGATCACAATCATTTTTCTATCTGTGGCGCTCAATAAGGAGGGGATTAGAGAAATATGTAGCCATCAGGTACAAGGACGCTAGACAAGAGTCGAACCATCACTGTGCATGTAATCTAAACCATCCACAAGGATGGTCCACCATAAAAAAAAAATAATGGACACCTTAGAGATCAGGCTAATCTAATCATTAAGTGGGCCAAATTTGCATGGTGGCCTAGTTGATGGTTGGATTGGCATGATTTTCAGAGCATCTCATTTTCTTGGTGGGGTGAGCTGGTTTTGGATCTTTCAGGTATAAACACAAACCTGGTACTTTTAAGGATCCAATTCCCTTGAACACCTCATGTGCAATAAATTCAGATTTCTAATAATGATCTAAACATGGATGGTTAAGATATTACCTTGAAGTGATCAGGATAACGTGGATAGATTTCTACGATGAAGAGTTTGATACCGATCCTCTGAATCAAGAGGTCTCCCTGATCTATTGTAGTGGAGGGAGCTGAGAGAGTGGTAGGGAATGAGGATGATTGTAAGCCGTCCACACAAGTAGACTACAACGCACTTGTGATGATGGAGAAGAAGAAGATGAAAGGAAGAAGGAACTCTCTCTCACAGACAAACACTCAACACTCTTTTCTCTCGAAACTGGTGGAAATCCCCAAGAACTGAAAATGTAATAATGTGTAATGGAAAATAAGGAAACACTCCACAAATAGAACTAAAAAAGCAAAAGTAAAAATTCCATTAAGTGGGAGAAAAAGGAACCACTGAAAAGGATAAAGAAAGAAAAAAAAAAAAAACCATAAGGAAAGCAAACGCCAATACCTATACAATGCAGGATACCTTCCTTCACAATGTCCTCGTATTTCTACAGGTAAAGGAATGGGCCCAGCTAGGGATGAGCCATAGATCAGAAGCCTCATTGATCAAATAATCCTAACAATCGGTTCTCAGCTTCTCTTCAAAATAAATGGGTAATCATCATATTCTTTTAGATCTCCATGCTAACACCCCACAACAAATTAGATATGTACAATAGTATGGTCTACCCGATATGAAACAAATTCATCAAGGTGGGCCCCACACAGTAAGGGTAACACCACACCCACTAAGCTGTTACCCCAGAAAGAGCTAATCCGCTCCCAGGAAAGAGAAGGATAACATACAAGTAAGATCAGATATTCTTTACTGTATGGTAAGTTTAACTGATCCAGACAGCCATCAATTCGGCCGGGTCCATGTAGTTGGGAGATGAAAGTATATTTTTAGCTGGATGGAACCACACCTCTTGACTCCTGGCATTTCTGACATCTCATGACGATTGCTTCACATTTTTTGCTGATCAATGTGGTCCACAAGATGGATGGACGGGATCACCACATGCATGTGAGTACTAGAACCGGGACATTGCAAGTTAATTACAAAATTTCATATATATGTATAGCCTATTTCATAATGTTTTAAACAGTGTGTAAATGGAACAAATGGTCCGTTTGGGTAGGGGATCATCTGGGCACAATCAAGATCATACCCTGATGGTAAATCAGGTGGGCTCCATATATACTTGTAAGATTCCACACAAGGAAGCATCGTTTTAAGCCCCCTAATCACAACAACACGAAGTTTCAGGGAAAATAAAATGATCTATAGTAGTGATTAAACCGGGAAAATGCTGCTCCACATATACAAATCTGATGTGGAAGGCACCTGGGCTGCCAAAATTGGGATTGAGGCTGAATCCTTAATTTTGATTTTGTGGGATCCCCTAAATTCTTGAAACCTGTTATTTTGGCGACGGCTGCCAAACATGGTATTCCTACCACCAACTGTTTGGCATTGGCAAATTTTGAGTAAACAGAGAGATACCCAACTAAATAGTAAATAGAATGGCAGATGGATTCCTTAAGCTTCTAAGTATTGCACATAAAACCAACCCATTTGATTACTTATAACAACCATAACAGTTAATACCGTTATAAACTTAGGTAGCTGCTTAATATGAGTTCTGAAATAAATACAGCCTCTGCTTCTTCAAACAAACATTCAGTTTTAATGATTATGTATTAGAGATGAAGATTCCTAACACATAATTACTGTTAAATAAAAAGAGATAAACTCATTTTTAGTTATTTACCAAACAATACCTGTAAGACCCGTATCCTAATCCGTACTGTTCCCTCGACTCCCGCGATCATTCCCGTCGAATTTTCACAATCCGTGACTTATAATTAATGTTTGCGCGTGATCCTAAGTCGTATCCCGTAGATTTGAGGCTGCTTAATCCGAGACTTGTACCATTTCGACCGCACCGTCGCCGCGGTTCCAACGCCCCGTCTTGTATACCGATCCGATACCCTAGCAGGGAGATGTGGGCCGACGTTTATTTCGAAGAAAACGCCGCCCGTTTGCAATCCCAAAAGAATCTCTACAACATGTCTCATCAATCAATCAATCAATCATTTTATGTCAAATATAAACACGCATGTTTTCTTTCTCCACAAGTCAAGCAACCACAAAGTCAATAAATCTCTCACCTCACATCCATCACCAATCACTCTCTCTCTCTTTACAACCATTCTCTCTCTCTCTCTCAACACATTTTCCAAGCAAGAGAAGAGGCTAACGTCCAAACTCTTTCATGAGAGAAAAATGAGTGTGTGTGGCCCACTTCCCACCCCAAAACCTTCATCCTAGTCATTTAACTCTCATCACCCTCCATCAAAGTGAAGCACAAAGAGACCGGCATTCCAACGGACTGAGAAGATCAAATGGTTGGTGTTCTATTAGGCCTAGATTTCATTTTTTTGATGAAGGGCCAAGTGAGGCCTACCTATTGATGGTATAGATCACACTTTGGACCCTAGGTGTGGCCGATGGCTCACCTTGATGCATATGATCATTCCATACGGGGTCATTATCTATACACCCCATCGTGATGTTTATTTTCTTTGCATGGCTAGAGGTCATCTAGACCTTCCATGTTGGTGGAGAAGGGATCTCCACCATTGATCTTTGATTTGATGGGCTCACGTGTTATGGGACTCACTTGATGTTTGATTGATTGCAAATGAGGGCCCATAGTGTCGGGGTCCCTCCATCACATGTGTCTATTTCTCTCTCTCTCTCTCTCTCTCTCTCTCTCTCTCTCTCTCTCTCTCTACGTGATGATGTAATTGTGTGGCCCACTCGGATGGACCCCACCATAAGGCATGTATTTTATCCAAGTCATCTATAGGTGGGGCCCACTTTATAAGTGTTGTATCCACACCACCCATCATTTGGTGCCCAAGTGGGAAACCCACTTGCAACACACAACCGTCCAGCGTCCTTGAACGCTGGACGTTGAATGGAAAACACAAATATTAGCTTGGTGTAAAGTATTTGGGGTGGGCCACTTGTGTAGGCCCTACCTTAATGCGTGAATGTAATCCATGCCGTTCATCTTATTCTTCAGATTATTTAAGGCGTTGAGCCGAAAAATGAAGCTGATACGATTTTCTGGTGGGCCATAGCATAGCAAACAACGTTTTTACCTTTGAAATACCCATGTTGTTTTTATACCCCAAAATATATTGAATATTAGGCTTGTTTAGCTTGTCTTGAGCTATAGGGACCAGTGGACGGGGTAGATTCTTCCGATGTCGGCTCCACGTACAAAAAATCGTGAGACAATACGATTTAAAAAATAAAAAATAAAAAAAATAAACAGGCAGCGCCTGACGCAGTAGCAGCGTTCTGCTGCGTTTTGGAGGACGAACAGCAGGGACCCACAGTCCCAGCCGTGGGCCCCACCGTGATGTGTTTCGAACATCCATGCCGTGCATTTAATGGCCCCTTAGGGCAGTGGGCCCCACCCCAAAAATCAGCCATATACATTACTCAGTGGCCCACATCACAGGAAACAGTGATGATGAACGTCTACCATTGGAACCCTTCCTGGGTCACATAAGTTTTGGATTAATATGAAATTTGTTTTTCCTCTGCATCGGTCTGTGTGACCTTATCAACGGCCTGGATGGCAGAATAATATTATGGTGGGCCCCATGTGGGACCCACTGATGTATGTATTGTATCCCACACCGTCCGTGGGACGGCTGGTGTACCTCACTCCAGTGCATAGCTGCTGGAGTAGCGTAACCAAGTTCTGTGGGTCCCACTGGTATCCTCCATGCCTTCCATTTTCGGGACCCACCATGATGCATGTGTTGCATCCAAACCATTCAACCATTTTGGAAGCCCATTTTATGGCAGGGGCTAAAGAATGAGTCAGATCCATGGTTCAAGTGGATCCCCACTGCTGAAAAATAGTGGGAACAGTGAAATTCACCGTTTAAACTTCTTAAGGGCCACGATAGTTCAATTCACTATCGGTGGGCCCTGTAGGATATTTTTAAACGGTGGAAATCATTGTCACTACTATTTGGAGTGAGGTCCAGTTCTTCTTTTGATATAATTCATTTACACACACACACACGCACGCACATCTTGACATATTTGTGGCCATTCTGTTGAGACCCATTTTGATTCATTTGTGGTCATCTGTTGAGGCCCATTTTGATTCATTTGTGGCCATCTGTTGAGGCCCACCTTGGTATATGTATGAGGCCCATCTTGATTCATTTGTGGCCGTCCATTGAGGCCCACCTTGGTATATGTATGAGGCCCATCTTGATTCATTTGTGGCCGTCCATTGAGGCCCAGCTTGGTATATGTATGAGGTCCATCTTGATTTATTTGTGTCCATCCATTGAGGCCCACCATGACATATATGAGACCCATGTTATGAGGCCCATCTTGATTTATTTATGGCCGTCCATTGAGGCCCACCTTGACATATATGAGACCCATGTTATGAGGCCCATTTGATGTATGGGAGGCCCATGGGTCGAGGCCCAATGGGATGTACATAAGGCCCATTGTAATGTGATTCCACCGTGGTTTATGTGTTGATGTTTAGGGCGGGATATGCCTTAGGAGCAATGTTGGTTTGACGTCCACATTGTAAGAATAATGTTGGTTAAATGTCCGCATTATAACTCTCCCTATGGCCCATTGATAGGCTCGTACTTGTTATGTGTAGGCCATTTAGGCCCATCTTTATTGTAAGGATAGTTTATCACTTCATAACATGCTTAGTATAACTCCATGATTTATGTTCATACGCATCATATATATGCTTAATATGAGGAATGTTTTATCATAGCATAAGCCGTTGGGCTAAGACATTTACGGGAATCCTTATAAGACGGAGTGCCCCACATGATCGCGCGGTACGTGCAGGATTGCTGCATGACTGACGGTGTGACTCATGCATTTCGCATTGTGTGTCGTGATCACTACATGCCCTAGCGACATCAGGGTCGTGGCCTCCACAGGCACATCGTAGATGGTCGTATCGGATACTAAAAATGTTGATTTTAGCATTATGGGCACTTATGATGTTCTTGGGTGAAAATCTCAGAACCTTTTTGGTACCAGGAGATGCTCCAACGTCTAAACCGAGTGGATACACGAGTGCCAGAGTGCCGAATACTAGTTGGCCGCGTCTCCCATTGGGTCTTGGTCAATTAGAAGGGGGTGTGGCCTTATCCGCCTGAGTGAGGGGGCTATAAGCTAGGCTAAGTTTGACCAGCTCGCAAATGAGTCCGCCATTGACGAGCTGGGTAGGTATTGGCAGACTACTGGTCAGGCGGATAATGTGGTCTCTTCCACTTGCTTGTTTGTGCTGCTATGGAGGATGTAGTCAGTGTGAAGTGTATTAGACCCCGGTGATATTTAGAGAAGAACTGTACTAATATGTGACTTGATGAGGACTGACATGCTTGCTTTGTATTTCGCATATGACATTTGGCTACATAAGCCTCGCATCGCATGGCCTTGGTATGACCAATAGCATTCATGTCTTGCATCACATAGCTTTGGTACAACTGATAGTATTCATGGACTTACCGCATATTTTCACATTACTCTGATATTGTACGTTTGTCACTTATCTTGCGCACACACTTACACCACCCTCTAAGCTTTGTATAAGCTTATGTACGATAGATGCGTGCAGGTGGCGTCAGGTTGCAGTAGCACTGAGCTTGGAGCGTGCAACGATTTTCTGGAGTTTTAATTTTCGAAATATATATTTTCCTTTCAGCATTATATTCAAATATTTATATTAGTGGATATGTGATGATGATGTTACCTTTGTGATTTGGGTAAACTTGTGGTTATGCTTCTTACGAGATAAATGTACGTTGGAAAATCCTCCTTATATGATCCCAGGATCGGAATCTGGCATGTGAGCGCTGAGTTCCGAGAATGGGGTACTACGGAGGCTGTTGGTGTCGGATTCGGCGATCGGGAGTTTTGTGAGCCCGGTTTCTGAGTTTGGGGCGTGACAATATCATATTTGTTTACATACCCAATTCAAAACAAATAGTTTTCTTGCTATTTATGATGGGTTCATACCCAATATGAATATGAATGATAGAGTTTCCATTTTATCAGCTCATAAGTGAGCTATGCCCAGTGGTTCAGGTACATGATTTTATTTTAATTTATTTATTTTGTACTGAACATTGTCAAATGACTAAAACCTTCCACTGGGTGTAGTATATATAATGGTTCAGTTCTACTAGGTGGTATCTGTTGGATGTAACTACACACTCTTAGGGTTAGTTGGGTAACCATTAAAGTTCTGTTAATTTGGATAGGCTATTTTGGATGTATCTATACATATGAGGCCTTTCTAAATAGGCTACTCTGCCACAACTAATACTAATTAAAGATTGATAGACAAGCACATACGATACCTATACACATTCAGTGTACTAACAGCTGTAGATTGATAGTGTGACATATGGCAAACTTGGTACCTGTGGATGCTTGAAGATGCACCTTATCACGTAGATTAAATTTTATGAAGTTGCTTTTTCCGGTGGTCACGCGGATTCCATTTCTGTGGGACCTAAAGTGATGTAAGTGTTTTATCCATGCCGTTCATCGCTTTTCTCGTATCATTTTAAGATATGAGAGAAAATATTAAGCAGATCCATAGCTCCAGTGGACCACATCAAGGGAAGCTACAGTGATAATGACTCTCACCATTGAAACCTTTCTAAAGGCCACCATGATGGTTTTTTTTTTAATACCATCCAACCTATTAATAAGGTCATGCCGATGAAGTGAAAACACAAATATCAGCTTGATCCAAAACTTCTCCCGCTCTCAAGAAGTTTTTAATGGTGGAAGTTAAATCCCAACTTTGTGGTCCTCTTAAGTGCTGGACCTGCCTCATTTTTTGTATCATACATTAAAATGAACTGAGAAAAGTTATGAACAGCATGGATAAAATACTTCCATCACTTTGGGCCCCACGGAGCCCTGCCAGGACGGATACAGTCTGGGCGGGGGTAGTGTCCGCTTTTTCCATGGAGTGGAAACGAAAATATTGAAATTGGGCCGAGATGTTACTTTCGGGGCAAGTGGAAGTGGAAGGAATCGAAAGAAATGGAGAAAGAGGCACACGGAGAGCATCAAGATGCTGCCAATTCTACTAAAGAGGACCACACCATAAGAATTGAACATTTACAATTTAAAACTTCTAATGGCCACGGAAGTTTTGGATCAAGCTGTTAATTGGGTTTTCCCTTCATCCAGGTCCCTGTGACCTGTTCATGAAGAGCTTTAGGAAGATTTTAATGGTGGACGTCACTATCTCCACTTGTTTTATATTGTGCTCCGCTTGAACTTTGGATTTGCTTTAATTTCTTTATAAAGACCTAAAATGATCTGGAGATATGGATGGACGGTGTAGATAAAACATAAAAATCGTGGTGGGACCTATAGAGGTTTGACACCATCTACCTGGCTGGTGGTGGGGTCACCAGCCAAACCGCATCTTGCCGCTCACCAACCTGTCATTCGACGCTCATTTTTGTTTGTTTTTCGGGGGATGCTGAGGGGACTCGCGGGACGTGAAATACAAGAAGCTTCGCATCACGGCTGCGCATCTAGTACACATGTGCGGGATCAGTACCACTAATCAGATGGAGGGCACGGTTTTTAACTGAAAATCAATTGGCCCACTCAATAGATGGTCACAGGTCTGTGAGACGAATTGAGAGTAAAGAAAAAAAAAGAACCATTAGTCTCTCTGATTAAGTAAAACGTGGTCGTTTAGCAGCGAATATTAAGGTTGGTCCACCTGATGGTGGAAAAAGAACCATCACACATGTGCCAAGCTGGCAAGTGTTGCAGTCGCTCATCAGTACGTCCTCGCGCGAATCGCCTCAGATTCTCCAGTACATGTTTTCATACGGCCCAGATGGCCTCTTGTGAACTTGGCAAGGTATCCAGGAAAAGAAAGAAAGAAAAAAAAAAGAACCAGGCTCGATTTTTATTGCGTTTTTTAAAGTCTCCGTTTATCGAGATATATTGGCGAGTTTTTAATCATAGCCTGAAGAGAAATTAGTAGAAGACTCGACGCGGGTAGGATTAACTCGGACCCGGAAACGAGCGGGCCCGGGTTTGGGACTGTTTAGAGACAAGGAGATCCCTTCCGTTCGACGACTAAAACCAACCCGACTAGTTTTGAGCGGAACCGAAAGGGTGAGACATTAGTTCGCAAAAGTGCATCCAAATTTACGAGCTGTGTCCCCCATCAACCAGGTGAGCCAACCATGCAAGGACCACCGCAGTTGGGAGATGAAAATATCCTGCTGAATGGATGGTACCATACCTCTTCACTCTTGAAATTTTAGACATGGCATGATACGAAACTTCTGTCACCACCCAGGTGTTCAATCTCCACCGTTTCATGTTGAATGATCCACATAAGCTTTAGATACGTCTGATTTATAGGTTCCACTCCTTTTATAGTCTTTAAAAACAGATGGACGGAGAGGATTTACCACGGACATCTCTGTGGGCCTCACACAGCCCCGAGCACATGCAATCCGCTCTCACACGAGGGTGAGCACATGTGTCGTATATTGGCAGTGTGCCTGCTAGTTTTTCCACATCGCGTATGGTGCGGGCAGACGCCTCTTTCCGTATTTTCTTCGTGATAGGACATCACAGTTGTACAAAGTTCGAAGTTACGGCCAATGAAAACCCATTGGTCAATGACCAATGAATGTTGCGAAGAAATAAAACTTTGATTGAAAGAGGCGGGCGTGACTTTTCTGGATGGCCGGATCCACCGTTGTCGTTGGGACGCCTGACGGTGGGCCGCCTGACGGTGGGCCCACTGTGATGCCATGTACGTGTTTTTTTATCCATTCGTTTTGAAAAAATCATTGTAATGCATGTCAGGTGGATGATAACAGAAGAAACGGTGGAATTGACAATTATTATTATTTTTTTTGTGCCACAAAAGTTTTCTATCATATTTATTGTGCTCTCTTTTCTTTTTTTTCGCACACACATACACCCCACACACACACTCTCTCCCTATATATATAAAAACAAAGAAGAAACACAAAAAGAAAAAGAAAAAAAAAAAAAGAACAAAACAAAGCAAAAGAAATAAAACAAAGTTAAAACTAAAACCCAAAATCAAAATTTAAACAAAAAGTCCTAGCTCAGCTATACAACTCGAAATAGGGACAAAATTTCAAAACAGACCAATGCAAGTAGGGTAAGGCTTGAGAGTCCTAGGCTGGGAGGCAAGACGATCGGTCTATAACACCTCAAGATATCAGAGCCAGCACTATGGAAGGGGGAGGAGGAATTCCGAAAGGTTCGCTTCACTTTCCCAATCTCCCAGAAGACAGCCATGTGAGCAGGCCCTAGGAGGCTTTAGAGATAGCAATGTACATGCCACAGGGGACAATGTACAGCAAGCCTAAAACTTATATATTCACGTTGGTCCACAACTAATTTTTTGAATGGCTTGAGTTTTGGTGTGTCACACATGGTGATCATGCCTCCCTAATGTCACCCATTGTTTCCTTTGGTGTGAACTAGGAGTGCTGCTTGGGCTGGTCGGGGAGGGTTGTAACCCAACATTGAGAGGAGTGAAGTGAATTGGCCAGTGAAATGCGTGGAAATGATGACGAAGTGACTGTGAAATGCATGAAAATCATTGTGAATCATGAAATCGCAGAAATGACCGTGAAATGCATGGAAATGCCATGAAATGCGTGGAAATGACTGTGAAGTGAAGGGAATTGAATGTGAAATGCATGGAAATGACCATGAATCAACACGGAATCACTGGGAATGACCATGAAATGCATGGAAATGACCATGAAGTGAAGTGAATTGACCGTGAAATGCATAAAAATGACCGTGAAGTGAAGGGAATTGACCGTGAAATGCGTGGAAATGACCGAGAATTAACATAGAATCACAGGGAATGACCGTGAAATGCATGGAAATGACCATGAAGTGAAGCGAATTGACCGTGAAATGCGTGGAAATGACCGTGAAGTGAAGGGAATTGACCGTGAAATGCGTGGAAATGACCGTGAATCAACACGGAATCACCAGGAATGACCGTGAAATGCATGGAAATGACCGTGAAGTGAAGCGAATTGACCGTGAAATGCATGGAAATGACCATGAAGTGAAGGGAATTGACCGTGAAATGCATGGAAATGACCGTGAAGTGAAGGGAATTGACCGTGAAGTAAAGTGAAATGCATGGAAATGACCGTGATGTGAAGCGGATTGACCGTAAGATGCGTGGAAATGACCGTGAAGTGAAGGGAATTGATCATGAAATGCATGAAAATGACCGTAAATCAATACGAAATTGTTGGGAATGACCATGAAATGCATAGAAATGACCGTGAAGTGAAGGGAATTGACCGTGAAATGCATAAAAATGACCGTGAAGTGAAGGGAATTGACCGTGAAATGCATGGAAATGATCGTGAATCAAAACGGAATCATCGGGATTGACCGTGAAATGCATGGAATTGATCACGAAGTAAATGAAATGAATGAAATTGACCGCTAAGTGAATGAAATGGATTTTCGACCATCGACCTGATGGAATCTTGGAAAATAACCAGGTTGGTTGGTTAAAGTAGCTTCTCCTACCCCAAAATCATATAGGGTACATCAAGTAACTAATTTTAGTTTAGAAGATATTCTTGTTAAATGAATAAAGAAAGAAATAAAAAAAGAGAATTTTTTTTTTTTATATGCTTCTATATACAGATTTATATAAATATGTGTTAGAGAAAATTACAGGTAGAATAAAGTTTTCCATGTAAAAATAATAATAATAATAATAAAATGCATTAGCTATTGTGATGGTAGTCCATTTATAGCTACGGTTATAATCTGTAGCCATAGGGGCCGCCAATTGGCGTGGCCTCACTGGACAGGCAACAACTGGCGCGGGGGCCGCTAGTTTAGCGACCCCACTCCGGATAGACTTCTATCACTATGGATTAGGGTATTTATAGCTACGGTTATAATCCGTAGCAATAGATCTGACGGTAGCAAATGACTTTACTATTCTGCTTTGAACATCTACCGTTGAAACCCTTTTAGAGGTCATAGAAGTTTTGGATCATTACGAAATTTGTTTTTCCTCTTCATCCAGGTCTTTGTGACCTTATGAATAGATTGGATGAAAAATAAATGTTATGGTGGGCCCTACAAAAGTTTCAACGGTGAAAATCAATTTTCTGCTGCTCTTTGTGGTGTGGTCTAGTTGATCTTTGGATACGAAATTTTTTTTTTTTGATAATGCTCCGAAATGATCTCGAAATATGGATGAACGTTGTGGATATAATAAATACATAACTGTGGGGCCCATGTAACGTTGATCTCTTTTGAACCGTTCGTACAACTCGGAGTTCGAGGAGCGTCAGCGCTCGTCTTCGAGCACCGGCCGATCCGCTTGAAGGAAAAAGCAGGGGGCATTTTCAACCTTCGGGAAGGCGTCCGTACAGCTGGGGCTTATTCTTGGAAAGTAAAATGAGGTGGGCTTGGTCTCGGAAATAGGCCATGAATGGGTCGTAAAGTCGGAAATTTCTCAATATTTTATTATTTAATTACCTTAAAGTAATAGAGACAGCTATCAACACTGTAGGACCCACCACAATTGGGATAAAAAACATATGTTACTAGATGCATGACACCACACCTCTTATTCCGAGAATTTCATACATTCAACAGCTGCACAATTTTTGCTGATCAGTGCGGTCCACAAGATGCACAGATTGGATCACCACATGCATGTGGAGTACCAACATTTCAGATATATCCATGTAAAAAATATTAAGGTTTTAAACACATGTTTATAAATGGAATAATAGGATCATGACCTTATGTCAATTCAGGTGGGCCCACAACTCCATCTCTGATTCTGCACAAGAAAGCAGCGTTTTAACCCCTTAATCACAATTATACTAAGTTTTGAAAAATAAAAACAAAGGATCCATAGTTGTGATCAAGTCAGGAAAATTCAGCTCCCTTTGTACAAACCTGATGTAGAAGGCATGTGGCCTACCAAAATTGAGATTAAGGCAGTAATTTCGTGGGACCCCCTAAATTCTTGAAGCCTGTTATTTTTCAGGAGTAACATTGTTTTAACATTCTGACTCAAATTCCAGCTGAAGTAGAGAATTCAACTTCCCCAAAATTGTTTTAACAAAAGCAAGGAGAAAAATCTCGTCTTTGGAAAAGCCCTATAGCTGAATATAGTGATAATGTGGAATGGAAGGTAATGAAATTTAGTAAAAATAAAAATAAAAAAAGAAATGGCAGAAAAAGGAGTCAACAAAGAAGGATAATAAAAAGCTCATGAAAAACATCAAGAAGCTGCCAATGCTGTTGCTTTGTAACGTCAACATGGTGGGCCACCTTCCTTGACAATGCTGAATACTTTCGAATGCTCATACTTCATGGTCGCTGTAATACATTGAGTTTATTCTGTGCGGCCCACTGTGATGTATATGTATTTTCCATGCCATACATCTGTTTTACCAGTTCATTTTAGGATATTAGCTAGAAATTGAAGTATATCCAAAGCTCAAGTGGGCCACACCACAGGAAACAGTGGGAATTCAATGCCTACGGTTGAAAACTTTTTGAGGGTCACGGAAGTTTTGGATCAAGCTAATATTTCTGATTTATCTTCATCCATATCTGTGTGACCTTATGAACAGGTTGGATGATAGATAAACATAACTGTGGGCCTTTGGAAGGTTTCCACAGTGGGTGTCATTATCCCCACTGTTTCCAGTGGTGTGGCCCACTTATGCTTTGGATATGCTTCAGTTTTGGGCTATTTCCCCAAAAAAATCTGGTAAAACGGATGGCTGGTGTGGATAAGATACATACATCACGGTGGGCCCTACAACAATTCGAGTCCACATATATTTCAATAGGAAAGGAAGCTCTCCCTCAAATACACTACAAATTGTGTACACTTCAATCTCCACCGTAGACATCCATGGTGACAGTGATTGCGACTGGTCACTTGATGGGGCCATCGGGTTTGATTTTTTGGTCATGTGTTTGGTGATGGGACACAATTAGAGGTACCACCACAAACACAAACATGTATGCTTCATCCCATGTGCCCTGCAGGGATGGGTCCCACCCCAAAGGCATCAATGATCAAACAATCCTAACAATTTCATCTGTAGCCTCTCTCTATTCAACATAAATGGGTCCTACCCCAAAATGCTCAATCCACACTAATTTCTATTGTGTGGTCCACTTGAGCATTGAGTGTGCCTTATTTTTGAATTCATACTAAAAATTTATTTGAAAAAATGGATGGTGAATATAACACATACATCATGTTGTGGCCTACAAAATTTTCCCATGTCAACCTAATTTCTTCTACCACGCAACTAGAGTCCAGAGCGAGAACCAATTGGCTACTCCCCCAGCCACCATCTCGGTGGCTAATGGTCGGTGCTATGTGGGCCCCACCATGATGTACGTGTTTCATCCATTCTGTTCATCCATTTTCAAAGATAATTTTAGGGATTGATCACAAAATTATAGGGATATAAATCTCAGGTGGACCACACCACAGGAAAACAATAGTGATTAAATATCTACCATTAAAATCCTCCTAAGGCCCACTGTACTATTTATTTGACATCCAATATGTGAATTAGGTCATACAGACCCAGATTAAGGGAAAAAATAAAGATCGGATTGATCCAAAACTTATATGATCCCCAAAAAGTTTTTAATGGTTGACGTTCATTCAACACGGTTTCCTGTAATGTGGTCCACTAGAGATTATTATATTTCTCATTTTTATCTCATTTCATAAAATAATTTAGTAAAATAGATGGACGGCATGGATTAAACACGTACATCATGGTGGGGCTCATAGAGCACTGACCATTAGCCACTGGTCGGTGGAAGGGGAGCAGCTAGAGGTGGGCATGTCTTGTATTAAATAGCATTAATTAGTCCTTGAATTAATCCACTAGTTGGACCAAAATGCAATGCCAACTAGTTGTGTGTGAGCATTTCTCTTCCTATAATACCTATATAAAACTTGATGTCATGTACCCTCTCATAGGAGGCATTATATGTAAATAAAAGGAGGTGTGTTTTTAATTTAATGGATGGCCAGTTAAACTAATTTGATTTTTCCAACTAATTGTGTGTGAGCATCTCTCTCTTTCTATGTATATATATAGAGAGAGAGAGAGAGAGTAATGCTCACACAACTAGTTCCACCGTCCAATCAGTTTATTAATTAATGCTAATTAATTAATACTTGGAAAGAGAGACCATAATAGGCTCTAATTAAAAAAAGATTAAAAGTCATGGGGCCTACCACGGTGTTAATGTGAAATTTTCTATGATCACCATGTGTGTCACCTTATGTTATACGATTGGGTTCAAAATTAGCCCCATTCATTATTCATGTGGACCACATAATTGAAAATAGTGTAAAAAAATCTTACCATTAAAAATGATTCCTTTGATGGGGCCTATTTGAATCACATCTAAGCATGATATTTTGGTATCACACATGGCTTTTGGTGTGCCTCTAACGGCTGGAGTGGATTTCAAATAACAATAAATGTGGACCTATAGAAATTAAGGGTGGACGTCTTTGCATCAACTGTTCTATTTGTGTGGCCTACTTGAATCAAATATCTGCTTGATATTTCGAATCTTTAACTAAAATGAGATTACAAATATGATGGTGGGAAGGGATCTTATATATACATAGTACAATGGACCTTATAAAAAAAATCAATGCTAGCCTCCCTCTCCCGCGGTTGGCTCCAGAAAAGGGCGCTCATCATTCCCAGAAAAGGGGCATTTGCTGAAAAGGAAAAAAAAATAAAAAAAACACGACGAAAATAGGTATGGCATGGTCCCAACGCAATATGGTGCATCCTTCGCCATGGGGTCGCCTTAGTATATGTATTATATATCCATGCCATTGGTCCATATCTTCAGGTCATGTTACAGCAAGATTTCACAAAGTGAGAAAATATATTTCTTAGTACTACCACACGATAAGAAATATTTGATATTGAATATTTATCATTAAAAACTTCCTAAGGCCCACTTTATTGTTTATTTTCCACTTAACATATTGATAAAATTATGAAAACCTAGATCATGTGAAAGTGAAATAATAATTATAAAAAAATTCTTGATCCAAAAAATTTGGTCCACTTGAGATTTATATCTATTTCATTTTTTGTACAAGCAATAAAATGATATATAAAAATAGGTGGACATCAGGTAGGATTAAATATATACATCAAATTGGCCCCACGGTGAGGGATGCACCCTGTTGTACTTGGACAGGGTTGCACCTCTGGCAAGCCGTCCGTACATCCGGGGCTTATTCTCGAGAGATAAAAGGAAGTGGGCTTCAAAATATATATGGGCCATATATGGGTCGTACAGTTTTAAATTTCTCAAAAAAAGAAAAAGAAAAAGGTGAAGAAAATAGATATGGCATGGTCCTCACGCAGTATGGTGCATCCTTCACCATGGGGTCGCCTTAGCATATGTATTATATATCCATGCCATTAGTTCATATCTTCAGGCAAGATTTCAAAAAGTAAGGAGATAAAATTCTCAGGACTACCACACGATAAGAAATATTTAATATTGAACATTTATCGTTAAAAACTTCCAAAGGCCCACTTTAGTGTTTATTTTCCACTTACATATTGATAAAGTTAAGAAAACCTAGATTAAGGGAAAGTGAAAAAATAAAAAAAATAAAATTTTCTTGATCCAAAAATTTTGTGGTTTACAAAATATTTCTAAATAATGCTTTAAAATGAGCTCACAATATGGTTGGATTGCATGGATATATAATACATACATCAAATTGAGCCCCACGGTAAGGGATGCACCCTGTTGTACTTGGACAGGGTTGCACCTAATCCACTCCGTGTGGGGTTGGAAGTTCCGGCTCTGTAAAGATGGAGAGCGGATTGGCTAGTGACCCTGACACTGTCCAATGTCCAGTGGTCGGTGCTATGTGGTACTTACCATGATATATTTGTTTCATCTATGCTATTCATCTATTTTTTCTATATATCATTTTATGATATCTGATTGGATGAACAATCCTAACTTTTGATTGGTGGTCACTTGTTTGTTGAAATAAGACCACTGGATATTTTTCATTTTTCACCATCAGATTGCCAAGTAATCTTGATTTTTTTTTTTTCATGGTACATCTAAGCTAGATCCTATAATTTGAATGGTTTAATTTTAATTCCTTGTGTTCCAAGTGTGCAATCTCTAATTGCCTGCATATGATCCATCACAATATGCCAGACTATTGAAGTTTTTCTCTCGTTTTAAGGCACTCACACGGCAGGAATAGGAATATACCCTTGCTAGAGTACTCAACGGACTTTTGAAGGGTATTCGTCAATGACAGGTGTAGCCCACCTGCCTCGTATACCTCTTTGATTTTGAGATTACCACACATGTTTTTGGGGGCCCACGCAATAAACATCCTGCGTCTTACCTCAGTTTCAGACGAGCATTGACCCGAAGTCGTAAAGGGCGGCGTCAATGACTATGGGCCAATCCAATAAGGCCATGGTGGGTGTTTCCCTGACCGTGGGGCCTAACTTGATGTGTGTTGTATATCCACACCATCCATCAGTTTTTCCACATCATTTTAAGGCATGGTATCAAAAAATATATATTTCAAAAGGAAAGGAAGCTTTCCCTCAATGTATGGTGACCGTGATTGCAAGTGGTCACTTGATGGGCCATCTTGTTTGATTTTTTGGTCTTGTGTTCGGTGATAAAAAGCCTCAATGACCAAACAATCCTAACAATTTCATGTGTAACCTCTCTCTATTCAACATAAATGGATAATTGTGATCCTGTTTCTGGTGCAAAACCATGGACAATCGATCATATAGTTAGTAATGTCTGCTTACCTGATGCATAAACAATGGTCCAAAGAAACTCACAACAATTTAAAAAGTAATCTAGACAGCCATCAACCTTGTGGGGCCCACCAAAGTTAGGAGATGAGAACATCTTGTTAGCTGAATGGCACCACTCAACTCCTGGAGTAATTATGTATCAAAGAACAAGATTTCCAAACTCTAACGCAAAATTACTGATAACTTGTGGGGCCCACTCTTAGCATTGTCCTGTAGCCACCGCACAGCTATGAAATCCGCTTCATCAATGTCTTGTATGATGTGAATAGGATGTTGACCGTAGGTTTGTTTTTGGGACACCATGTGGTATATCTTTCATCAACACCGTTAATCAAGCTTATATTTCAAGCTCTTCCTCAATGACACCTTAAGTTGTATTCAATCTAATCTCCACCATAGACATCTATGTAATCTTGATTGCAACTGATCACTTGATGGTGGGCCATCTGGTTAGGTTTTCTTGCCATGGGTTTGGGGAGGATTGGACACAATTTGAGGTACCACCATGGATCAACATGTATGCATCCTCTCACGTGCCCTCCCAAGGAATGGGCCACAACCCAAAAGCCTCTATGATCAAATAATCTTAATAATCTGATGTACAACCTCTCTTCAATATAAACAGATAATTGTTTTACATGTGGTACATGACTGTGGGGCCCACCATGATGTATGTGCCTTACATAAACTCTGACATCTCATTTTGGGGCTTGATCCAAAAAAAATGGAGAAGATTGATGGACAACGTGAAGATAAGGCTCGGGGTGGCCCTACAGTCAGGGATCGACCAAAGTAGTGTCCATTTTACATGCATCCTTTTGTTATTGATTTTCTTTAAGCACGCGCAGGCCCAAAAGTTCTTGAATTAGCTTGCGGACCTTTTCTGCATGAAAGGTGAATGATAAAAATTATTAAAATATATATTAAAAAAATATTCAGAAACTCCCTTCCCAATTAATTAACAATGGTCTACTCACAACAATTAAAAAATTAAAAAAAGTGATACATACAGCCATCAACCCTGTGGGCCCCACCAAAGTTGGGAAATGAATATATCTTGCTAGCCAAGAAGCGGATTGGCTAGTGTACCACACATCAGCTAGATAGCTGGTGTGTTATACCCAGATCCATAGCTCAACTGGCAGATTGAGTGCAAAATACTTCGTTTCAACACTTGAGGTTTAGGTATCGATCCCTAGTGTGGGTGGCTAACATGGAGTGTGTGTACTAACATGGGTGTCTACTAACAAGCTAACTCAAAAAAAGAAAAGAAAAAGAAGATAGCCGGTGTGTTGCAGTCAGCAAATTCTACAGGTTCCATCATGAGGTATGTATTATATCCAAGCCGTACATCCATTTGGCGAGCTTGTCATAAGGCTTTAGCTAAAAAGGATTAAGACAGATCTAAAGATCAAGAGTGGGGGATTGAAAATCTACCATTGAAACCCTTTTAGGGGTCACAAAAGTTTTGGATCAATATGAAATTTGTTTTTCCTCTTCATCCAAGTCTTTGTGACCTTAGGAACAGATTGGGTGGAAAATAAACGTTATGGTGGGCCTTAAGAATTTTTTAACAGCAAAAATCACTATCCCTGCTGCTACTGGTGGTGTGGTCCATTTGAGCTTTGGATATGATTCATTTTTTGTCTAATGCTCTAAAATGATCTCAAAAAATAGATGAATGGTGTGGATATAATAAATACATCATTGTGGGCCCATGTAACTTTGATCTCCTTTGAACCGTTCATACAACTTAGAGCTTGAGTAGCGTCAGCACTCACGACATGTACCCACACCAGCTATATCGCTGCTGTGTACGCTTCTGCTAGCCGGATGACACCACACCTCTTAATTAAATTCTGAAATTTCCAACATCGTGTGATGACTAATGTATATTTTTGTCAATCGGCATGGCATGCATATTGAGCACCAGCATAAGTACGTTCCAAGTTCATCATTTCAGATTAGATGTGTGGGGATAAATTCTATGGTTTTAAAGGCATGTATATAATGGAAACAAATGGTCAGTTTTGGTACTGGATCATCCGTGGCATAACAAGGATCAAGCCATGATGGCAATTCAGGTGGGACCTTATCTTCATGTCAGATTCCATCTAACAAAACAATGTTTAACCCATTAATTACAATTATCTTCCTAGCTGGATGGAACCACACCTCTGCCTCCTACAATTTCTGACATCACATAATGACTGCTACACATTTCTTGCTGATCGGTGCGGTCCACCAGATGGACAGACTGGATCAATGCATGCATGTCAAGTAGTTGAATGAAGACCTTGCAAGTTCCAACATTTTTGATAGATGAATGGCACCAGTGTCCAAGTATAAGGGCCCACCATGTTTTAATTACAAAATTCAGTCTGCTAATCAAATTTTATGCTCGATGTTAAAAAAGTCAACTAGATCCACAAATCAAATGGGCCACACCACATGGAATAATGTAAATGGGACGTAACCATATATAGGTTTGTTTGTGGGCCTCCATGTGGTAAATCTTTCATCAACCCCCGTTAATCAGGTTTACATTTCAAGGAAGCTCTCCCTCAAATTGTGTTCAATCCAATCCCCACCATAGACATGTATGTGATCTTGATCATAATTGGTTACTTGATGGAGTCCATTTGGTGAGGCTTTCTTGCCATGAGTTTGGTGAGGGACACAATTTGAGGTACCACTATAGACATGTATGGTTCATCTCAGGTGTTAGGCCATGGCCCGATTCTCTTCAGCGTAAACGGCTAATTGTCTTAAATGTAGCACATATATAGTGATTAAAATTTTTGATCTGGTGGGCCACTATGTAGATGCCCTAATTATCTGATATGTGTAATTTTTTTATTTAAGGAAGTTGTTGGTGATTTTCTCTAAGTATTGACTTGACCTAATGACTTTTACAAAATCTCATTCTATGTGAACAAGGCTTTGGTGGATCCTTGACCACCGAGCATGGTAGGCCCCACACTCAGGGATCTACCCCGTGCATCTTTTTCTTGGAGAAGTAGCTGATGAATTTTTCTTGAAGTATGGCTGGGTAAAAGGACGAGTACTTGACTTGACTTGCTAACATTTACATGGAAGGACAAATTATTAAAAATAAAATAAAAATTAAAATTGAAAAACACCCTTCCTGTTGAGGTACATAAGCAATGGTACACTTGCAATAATTTTATAGTAGTGATACAGATGGCCACCGACTAGTAGGACCCACCGGAGTTGGGAAATGATAATGTCTTGCTAGTTGCAGGAGTAATTTCCAACTGAACGACCCATATATGGCCCATCAACCTTTTGAAGCGCACTTGCTTTTTACCTCCCCGGAATAAGCCACAGCTGTACGGCCCCATTTCTCAGGTCGAAAATGCCCCTGCCTTCTTTCCGCCTCTGGAAGCAGATCGCCTGGTGCTCGAAGACGAGCGCCGACGCTCCTCGATCTCCAAGATGTATGAACGGTTCAAAAGATATCAAAGTTACATGGCCTCACAGTTATGTATTTATCATATCCACAACGTTCATCTATATTTTGAGATCATTTGGGAGCATTATCAAAAAGAAAAAATAATATCCAAAGATCAACTGGACCACACTACAAAGAGCAGCGGGAAAATTGATTTTTACTGTTAAAAATTTTGTAGGGCCAGCGATAACATTTATTTTCCATCCAATATAAGGTCACAAAGACCTGGATGAAGTGGAAAATTCTTTTTTATAATGATCCAAAACTTCTGCAACCCCTAAAAGGGTTTCAATGGTAGACGTTCAATACCCCCACTGCCTTTTACAGTGTGGTCAACTTGACAGTTAGATCTGTCTTATTTTTCGCCTCAAGACTTAATATGAGCTTGCCAAATAGATGGACGGTTTGGATATAACACAGACCTCATGATGGGACCCACAAAAGCAACGAAAAATTCCACAGAAAAAAAAGAAAAAAAGAAAAAAAAGAAGCCAAGACTGCTGCGGCACTACGGCCGGTACGAGTCTGGCAGATTTTATTTTATTTTATTTTATTTTTATTTTTATTTTTTTATTTTTATTTTTACAAGGAGAACTTTTTCCTCACATTTTTCTCTAATACATGATTATGTAAATATGTATGTATAAGTATATAAAAATATTTTTCTATCTTTTAATTCATTTCTTTGACGAGCTATCTAACAAGCATATCTCCTAAATTAGAATGAGTTACTTAACGTACTACATATGATTTTGGGTAGGAGAAGCTAATGTAGCCAACCAACGAAGTTATTTTCCAAGATTCTATCGGGTCGCCAAATAAATGGTAGGTGAAATTAAGTGAATTGTCCATGAAATGTGTGGAAATGACCGTGAAGTGAAGGGAATTGACCATGAGGTGCATCAAAATGACCGTGAATCAAAATGGAATCGTAAAAAATGATCGTGAAATGCATGAAAATGACCGTTAAGTGAAGCGAATTGACCGTGAAATGCGTGGAAATGACCATGAAGTGAAGCGAATTGACCGCGAAGTGCATGGAAATGCTAGTGAATCTAAACAGAATCGCCGGAATTGACCGTGAAATGCATGAAAATGATCGTGAAATGCATGGAAATGACCATGAAGTGAAGTGAATTGACCGTGAAGTGCATCAAAATGACCGTGAATCAAAACAGAATTGTCGAAAATGACCATGAAATGCATAGAAATGACCGTGAAGTGAAGCGAATTGACCGTGAAATGCACGGAAATGGCCGTGAAGTAAAGGGAATTGACTGTGAAGTGCATGGAAATGACAGTGAATCTAAACAGAATCGCTGGAATTGACCATGAAATGCATGAAAATGACCATGAAGTGAAGCGAATTGACCGTGAAATGCGTGGAAATGACCGTGAATCAAAACGGAATCGCCGGAAATGACCGTGAAATGCATGGAAATGATCGTGAAGTGAAGCGAATTGACCGTGAAGTGCATCGAAATGACAATGAATCTAAACGGAATCACCAGAAATGACCGTGAAATACATGGAAATGACCGTGAAGTGAAGCGAAATGACCATGAAATGCATGGAAATGGGCGTGAAGTGAAGGGAATTGACCATGAAGTGCATCGAAATGACCGTGAATCTAAACGGAATCGCCGGAATTGACCGTGAAATGCATGAAAATGACCGTGAAGTGAAGCGAATTGAACGCGAAATGCATGGAAATGACCATGAAGTGAAGGGAATTGACCGTGAAGTGCATGAAAATGACCGTGAATCTAAACGGAATTGCCGGAATTGACCGTGAAATGCATGGAAATGACCGTGAAATGCATGGAAATGATCGTGAAGTGAAGGGAATTAACCGTAAAGTGCATCGAAATGACTGTGAAATGCATGGAAATGACCGTTAAGTGATGCGAAATGATCGTGAAATGCATGAAAATGACCATGAAGTGAAGGGAATTGACCGTGAAGTGCATGGAAATGACCGTGAATCTAAACGGAATCGCTGGAATTGACCGTGAAATGCATGAAAATGATCGTGAAGTGAAGCGAATTGAACGTGAAATGCATGGAAATGACCGTGAAGTGAAGGGAATTGACCGTGAAGTGCATCGAAATGACCATGAATCAAAACGGAATCGCCGAAAATGACCGTGAAATGCATGGAAATGACCATGAAGTGCATTGAAATGATAGTGAATCTAAACGGAATCGCCGAAAATGACAGTGAAATACATGAAAATGTCCGTGAAGTGAAGCGAAATGACCGTGAAATACATGGAAATGGCCATGAAGTGAAGGGAATTGACCGTGAATCTAAACAGAATCGCCAGAATTGACCATGAAATGCATGAAAATGACCGTGAAGTGAAGCAAATTGAAAGCGAAATGCGTGGAAATGACCGTGAAGTGAAGGGATTTGACCGTGAAGTGCATGGAAATGACCGTGAAATGCATGGAAATGACCGTGAAGTTAAGCGAATTGACCATGAAATGCATGGAATTGACCGTGAAGTGAAGGGAATTAACCGTGAAGTGCATCAAAATGACCGTAAATCTAAATGGAATCGCTAGAATTGACCATGAAATGCATGGAAATGACCGTTAAGTGAAGCGAAATGACCGTGAAGTGAAGGGAATTGACTGTGAAGTGCATGGAAATGACCGTGAAATGCATGAAAATGACCGTGAAGTGAAGCGAATTGAATGTGAAATGCGTGGAAATGACCGTGAAGTGAAGGAATTTGACCGTGAAGTGCATCGAAATGACCGTGAATCTAAACAGAATCGCTGGAAATGACTGTGAAATGCATGGAAATGACCATGAAGTGAAGCAAATTGACCGTGAAATGGGTTTAGATTCATGGTCATTTCAATGCACTTCACGGTCAATTCCCTGTTCACGTTCAATTTGCTTCACTTCACGGTCATTTTCATGCATTTCACGGTCAATTCCGACGATTCCGTTTAGATTCACGGTCATTTCCATGCACTTCATGGTCAAATCCCTTCACTTCACAGTCATTTCCATGCATTTCACGATCAATTCCGGCGATTCCGTTTAGATTCACGGTCATTTCGATGCACTTCACGGTCAAATCCCTTCACTTTACGGTCATTTCCATGCACTTCACGGTCAATTCCGGCGATTCCGTTTAGATTCACTGTCATTTCGATGAACTTCACGGTCAAATCCCTTCACAGTCATTTCCATGCATTTCACAGTCAATTCCGGTGATTCTGTTTAGATTCAGGGTCATTTCCATGCACTTCACGGTCATTTCCACGCATTTCACGTTCAATTCGCTTCACGTCATGGTCATTTTCATGCATTTCACGGTCAATTTCAGCGATTCTGTTTAGATTCTCGGTCATTTCCATGCACTTCACAGTCAATTCCCTTCACTTCAGGTCATTTCCATGCATTTCACGATCATTTCGCTTCACTTCACGGTCATTTCCATGCATTTCACGGTCAATTTCGGCGATTCAGTTTAGATTCACGGTCATTTCCATGCACTTCATGGTCAATTCCCTTCACTTCACGGTCAATTCCATGCATTTCATGGTCATTTCGCTTCATTTCATGGTCATTTCCAATGATTCCGTTTAGATTCACGGTCATTTCGATGCACTTTACGGTCAAATCCATGCATTTCACAGTCAATTCCACCGATTCCGTTTAGATTCATGGTCATATCCATGTATTTCACGGTAAATTCCCTTCACTTCATGGCCATTTCCATGCATTTCACGATCATTTTGCTTCACTTCACGGTCATTTCCATGCATTTCATGGTCATTTCCAGCGATTCTGTTTAGATTCACGGTCATTTCGATGCACTTCACAGTCAAATCCCTTCACTTCACGGTCATTTCCATACATTTCACGGTCAATTCGCTTAACTTCATGGTCATTTCCATGCATTTCACAATCAATTCCGTGAAGTGAAGGGAATTGACCGTGAAGTGCATGGAAATGACTGTGAAGTGAAGGGAATTGACTGTGAAGTGCATTGAATTGACCGTGAATTAAAGGGAATTGATCATGAAATGCATGGAATTTATCATGAAGTGAAGGGAATTGACCGTGAAATGCATTAAATCGACTGTGAAGTAAAGAAAATTGACTGTGAAATGCATGGAATTGACCGTGAAATGCATGGAATTGACCGTGAAGTGAAGTAAATTGACCGTGAAATGCATGAAATTGACAGTAAAGTGCAGCGAATTAACCGTGAAAGTGAAGGGAATATACCGTAAAATACATGGAATTGACCGTGAAATGAACTGATTGAAATTGACCGCGAAGTGAATGAAATGGATTTTCGACCATCGACCTGATGGAATCTTGGAAAATAAGTAGGTTGGTTAGCTAAAGTAGCATCTCCTACCCTAAAATCCTATATGGTTCGTCAAGTAACTCATTCTGGTTTAAGAGATATGTTTATTAAATGAATAAAGAAAGAAATGGATAAAAGGAGAGAAATTTTTTTTATATGCTTATATTTACATATTTATATAAATATGTATTAGAGAAAAATGTAAGAGAGAAAAAGTTCTCCTTGTAAAAAAAAAAAAAAAACCCTAGGTGGGACAGCGAGTCGGGGTCGACCGGGTCACTGACCCGGTCAACCCCAACTCGCTGTCCACCCTCTTAGAAACGGTGAGTATTCGCTACGATTATGGCTACGGTTATAATCCGTAGCTAAAGGTAAAGCTGCAAAAGCAAGGGCATTTTCGACCTAAGAAATGGGGCCGTACAACTGGGGCTTATTTTTGGGAATGGGCCATACAGTAGGAAATTTCTCTAGTTGCTGGCTCGTGAAATTTCTAATATCTCGTGATGAGATGACTACCTACATTTTTGCCAATTGGCACGGCCTACTAGATGGACAAACTAGATCACCACATGCACATTTAGCACCAGGACAAGGACCTTGCAAGTTACAACATTTTGGGATAGATGCCACCACCTGAACCATTCACTCATTCATACAATTAGGAACAAGCCATGGTGTAATGATCACACTGGTCGGATGATCCTAACCCTTTGGATGGAGCCGATTTGCTAACAATCATCCATTGTTTATTACGAGCAATAATTCACATGGTTAGAATCACCAAATTGAAGTGTTCCTTTAAGATCATAATAAATAAAAAGTGGGATCCATCCACTAGATGTTTCAAGAAGATGATTGGACCTATTTTGTTTCTCCAGTCAATCTTGACTGTCCACTGTCCATTTTCATGTTATTAAATCGGACGCTTAAAAATGAATAGTTTGGATCAGCAATAGGTCAACATTGCTAACACTTGAAGATGTTAGCAAACTTTAATTTATAATTATTATCTATTGAGTTGAGTCTTTTTGACTCGAACGGGCTGAAAAATGAATTCTTGTCTATTTTATTTTCATGTTTTAATGCAAAATTATCATAATTTTCACATCAAAATTATTTACTATTCAAAACTAATTCATTATTTCCATCCCACCTAACCTAACCAACGAAAACATGATACAAATAGGGTTGGCAATGGACCTGGATGGCTTCAAGCATAACCATCAATTAGGGTTGTCCAAGGGCCCTAGCTCGGTCAATCTATTCTCAGGTTTTGAACTACAAGTGACAATGTATTGGGTCAGCTAGCAGGTCAACAAACACGAGCTGCTCCTAATGAAGGTTGGACTAAGCGAAATGGGTATGGATCTGAGTAGGGTCGAACCATATCCAACTTGACCCAACCCAGCCATATAAATAACCAATGGGCTAGGCTAGATGAACCAATCCAGCCCGGACCATATAGCCCCATGTTCCATTCTTAAACTTAGGACTGCAACTTGTGTTCGGATCGAACCAAACCCAATTGACCCAAACTATGTTCGGATCAGGTTGTCAAGGTCCTCGGTTTGGGTTAGGATTGCATTTTCAAACCGGGCTCAAGTGGGGATGCAGGGGCACACCCAGGGTAGGCATCCCATGTGAGGTGGGTGGCTCGTGTGAGGCAGACCCCATTCATATGAGGCGGGTGGCTCGTGTGAAGCGGAACCCATGTGAAGTGGGCCTCACGAAGGGAGTTAAGCTAAGGTCTTAACCCATGAGATGTAGGGCCTGGGCTATGAGATAAAGGGATTAATTCGCCATGCTCTATTAGTTCATGTGAGGTGGGCCCTATCCGTATGAAATGAACAAGAACTCCAATACATACTGATAAGTAATGAGAAAGTGGTACTTTCCCACCTTAATTACACTTATATTTAGTCTCAGAAAAAAATTAAAATGATCAATGGTTGTGATAAATATGGGAAAAAAGCCTCTTGGCATGTACAATCTGACATGAAGAGCGTGGGGGCCACCAAGATTGGTATTGAGGCTTAACCTGGGATCCCTTAAATTCTTGAAACCTATAATCTGGCATTGGCCTTGTTATTCTTGTTAGAGCTGTTTGGCATCGACAAATTTCAAAGTATGAATGAAAGCTTAAACAGAGAGATTCACAACCAAACAGTAAAAACAATGGCTCATCAATTCCTTACAATATAGCACAGTAAAAACAGCATAGCAGTTAGGCTACTGATCCATGTTACATGCATTCTAAAATAAATACAACCTTTCTTCCAACACTCAAATATCCATTATACATTGGCCTTCTAACTCAACACAAGGATAGAGCTACAAACAGTTAGTAAAGTGACCGTCACTTCTGAAAACCCTATTCGTGAAGCCTAGCAACTAATGAACTTGAAAGTGGTGAAGAACATCAAGCTTGATCTGAAGAATCCCTTTTGAAGATGAGATTGCCCACCCTTACATAGAATTTGAGAAGCCTATTTACTCATTTTCAATTTGGAGCCAGCCTTATGCCTAAGGGTCCATTGCTTGACTGGGCCCACATGGATCATGGGTGGATCATCTGGTATGTCAATCTTATAAGCCCTATGGTGAGAGGCAACTGTATAAATATCACATCAATTAGACAATCCTATCCGTCCAAGTAAAAGCCTTCAAGCAAGCAGGCGATGACAAAAATCAGCCAATAGTCCACATTCAACAAAGAAAATTGGAAAGCTAGGA
Organism: Magnolia sinica; assembly: GCF_029962835.1. Lineage (NCBI taxonomy): Eukaryota > Viridiplantae > Streptophyta > Magnoliopsida > Magnoliales > Magnoliaceae > Magnolia > Magnolia sinica. The sequence continues at coordinate 8,099,091 of NC_080587.1, read as the reverse complement.
TTCTACTATCCGCATGTTTTTTGTACAATCAACCACAAACATAAGTGCCAGCAGATGCTGGTCTTCATAGTCTGACTATGTAGCTGAAATCAGGTAGCTCAGATTCTCCATCTTCTTTAGAATCACCCACAACGGTAGGGTAGCATTGTAGTGATCTTGCTCATTTGACCATACAGTCAAGTAAGCCCCATCCATGAATGGACCACAGATCCTCAATTGCGGAGAAAACCTTCACTTCGACTTGTATCCCCCTTCAAATACTTGAAGATCGAAGGGATGAGAGGTACCAGGTCTGGCTTCTCTAATCCAAGCTGTTGTATTGGATGGAAGTTTGGCCAAATCCGTTCATAGAATGGTCTTCCTTGGAAGGGACAAAATTGTAGCTAGGTCATCAATAGGTGGATTGGAGAACGATATTCGACCTGTATCTGAAACTTCCACCAAGTATGCAGCATCTCTGCAACATAACAGTAACTTTGGATTTTAAAAAATTACAGTCTAAAACCATGTATGGACGAGTTATTATCCATATACATTAAGAAAACAATGCGTGTACCAGTGAGCCATCAGAAAGTTGCGATATTCACTTAAGCTCCCTTACATTGCGATGATTAGGAACTGCAGAAGGGGATATCCCTGTAGACATTGCTGAACATTTTCAGAAGTATTTATACTAATATTACTGTTTGAGGTACTAATAAAATCAAAACCACTAGATCCTATAGCCTTGATGGGAAGGAATGATGCATAGCATTGTATACATAGATCGATCTCCATTTTGGATTGGGAGAATCTAAAAGATGCAAAGGCTCATAAATCCAACCAAAACACAGTTTGGGAAACTAAGTATCCTCATAAAGAACATAAATACAAGAAAAGAAATGCCAGATTTTATCATGGATGTCTTAGATGTGAATTAAGAAAAGATTAATAAAAAAAAAAGTAAGATTAAAATCTAATGTTGAAACGCATCGTAGAAAAGACGATGAGAACCACAACAGTACCAGGGGAACTAGTGCGTTTCTTGCACTGAAAACAGGGGAACCTCGTCCTCCTTTTTTTTTTTTTTTTTTTTCCTGGCATAAATATAACAAAGGAGTGATAAACTTCTTGCTATTTTTTGGTTTGCAGGGAAATGTTCTCTGCTGAGGTCCACGAATGTTTCCCCTCTCGCTCTCCGATGTAAGGCTAGCCCAGCTTGATATAGAAACCCCTAGCAAGCATGTATTTGTATTATGATTCATAAACAGTCCATACAATAAATACAATTAGATGAACCTAGCTTGAGGTACACAGTAGGTAGAGCATGACAGGTAATGGCACACTATGCCAATGCTCAAGTCCAAAAATCATATTGGTCTACTCAATAGGCAGCCCACACTTGTATGAGAAAAATGGACCATTGGAAAAAATGACCAATGGTCCATATTCAATGTTCATGTCATGCACAGCCTATCTGATGAGTCGACCAGCCTAATGTTTGTGTTAGCTTGATGATAGTGTTCCTTACCAGATGAATGCCCATGTCTATAACACATCCTAAATTGGCATGTGTGCTACAAATAACCTACATCTACCACACAAGAGCAAGTCCACTTAGAATTCCTCGTACCATCAACTTTTGATATTTTGTAAATAATGACTGGCCAAGGAGTAAACTGCATAGACAGGAAAAAATGAAATAATAAGACATTTAACCTTATTTTAGATAAAAGTCAAAAGCAATATAACAAAACAGTGTTGATATATCTATGAAAATATCTAACTCGAGAAAGGAAAAGGAATTTTGGGAGCAAACTAAAGCTTTCGCATTGTTCATGTTGCCTTTATTGTTATGAATGGGAGGAGAGGAAAGCTCAATGGAAGAGTGATGCAGCCCACTGACATCTATGGACTGTCATGTAGATCCACACTAGTTCAGGGGTCCCTCCTGATCATCTCCTCCTTTCCCCTACCCTAAGCTGCATGCCCAGTTTATAGCTTGGTTGTTTCTTCAACAAAATTCAAGCTACCTTGCAAAATAAATAACATTATATCAGTTGGGATGGCACAGAGGACTTGACAAAGGATAAAATCATGGTATCATGGTGGATATCCTTCATTAGACATGTCCCATCAGAATCAAAGTCAGATATTGCTCAAAAATAGCACTCCTCTCATAAAGTCAAGTATTATATAGATATCTTAAATGATTATTCATATTTCATGCATCACTGTCTGAAAAATGTAACAAATTGTGAAGAAGAAAAGATAATGATGTCGGCCAAGTATGAATGCTCTGTTAGCAAATAATAAAAACCATGCATGTATTTGAATTGATGTTGATCCAGGTCCACATGCCAAATTGACAAACTTTTTCAGTTTAATTGTGCATTAGATGTCCACCAACCAGCCAATTAGGTCAGTTCTGTATAGTTTTTGGTTTATCGCCCATCAAAAGTAGGGCCTACAATTTGGACAGTTTGATTTTGAGTTATACATCCATAAGAACTATCACACTCGTACTATAGCATGAACATTTTTTTTTCACAAAACAAACCTAATTGACAAATAGCATCCACATTTTGAAGCGTAGTTCTAAAACTCACTAACTTCAATTGAAACTCAGCCAAGTCAACTTGACTTGTCAAGATATTGAACCGGTCAACAAGAACTCAGTTCTAGATGTGGCTTGGTTCCAACTTAGAGAGACTCATTGAGTCAATCTGCTGACTCAAATGACTCAACAAGACTCATGGTGACTCAAACCGACGTACTCGCCTTGAAAAAGGATTATTTAAAAAAATTATCGAATGACTGGCCACTTGACCTCCCTTAACCACATCCAATTCAGTTCTACTTGTTTGTTTTCCTATATTATATTATATTCAATGTGCTAAATGAAAGTATTTTACATATTTACTACCAAACCTGTCCTGCTTTTGGGCTTCTCAAGTTAGTTGATCTGACAGGATTCGGTTCGTCCTGAATCGGCCCGGGCTTGGGAATTCTAGTCTTTGGTGAGACTGGGGGAGGGCTCAATTGTCCAAGTGTTGGGGACCGACCGAAGGTATCGCATTCATCAATCCCCGATTTAAATATTCAATTTGATATGCTCCTATGGTAGGCTCTTCCTAATCAGTCGCCCGAGTCTAATGGATTGGGGATCCGGGAATCTGGGTCCCATAACTAGTTATACACCATCGGCGAGCTACGCATGAACTTTGCTTAAGTTCGAGCTCCTAGGTTTAGAGTTATGCCGAATTCCTCTACTTCACGGACTCGCGCATGTGCATGCACGTGCGGACAATATGCTAAATCAAAATATTTGCCAGATAACACCCGAGGACATATGATACCCGAGTATCGAAGGGCCAGGGTGTTACAATTATTCTACTCTAATGCAAGTCAATAAGAGATAATAGGTAAGAAACACTTCATGTTCACACCATGGTGTGACGTGACGATAGCAGTGGCCATAACAGCCACCACCATCTCTGTTATGATACAAGCCAAAATGTCCATTACGGCCTTTTTTTTAAGAAAAAAGAACCTATATCGTCCTCATAATAGACCATTATGGGGATGTTATGAGTCATTTTTCCATAACGGCCATTATGACCATTACGACCCCATAACGTGTAATAGTTGCCACCATTACCATTATGTAACAGTTGTTATAGCACACTATGTCTCACACAAATATTTAGGGCACATGTGTCTGTTTGTATGCATGCAATACAAAAATAAAGAGTGCAACAGCTTTTAGCTATAAACAAAACACTGCCTCAATCTATAGTTCGCATTAGTGAGCCATTTCTTGCAACAACCATTTCCAATTTCACAACTCCTGAGCGTAAGGCAATGGTGTTATAACTGCTAACTGAGCTTCTAGAGAACATTACGTAGGTTGACACATTCCTATGAATATACCCCAGTTATTTGGCTACTTTGGAGATAATACATAAATAAAGTAGCAACAGAATTGAAAATATTAGCCAGTGCATAGAAATTTTACATTTGAAGGGGGGGGCGCGTTAAGAAGGGTGCTTCTTATAGACGTACTTTTGCAGAGGAGAAATAGAAGGGCCCTCACATGTGTCGGCATGGCATTTGTGTATGAGACCCTTTCCATTCATCAGGTCTACCCTTTGGTGAAAGTGTCCTAGACTCCTGTGTAGAAATATGGTCAGATCATTAATAAGGTGAATAGATGGGCCACCTATGTACCATTGGTTATCCATCTTTTAAGTATCTATTTTCTCAATACAAGAGTGACTCACCTGATGAATTGACAGACCTGATCCTAGCTGAAGACAAATTCATTTGGAGGTCAGTGTGATTGGATCACTAGAATGTGTTCAAACTATCCATGAGACTGATGTATTAGGTGTCTGCAGATGCATGCCTCTTAGGTTAGTGATTGAATGTAAGAGTACCTTTCATTGGAAAAAGATTTTACATCAATCCTGTGAACCTGCCTTCTGAATGATTTCTGGAGAAATTGGTAGTCAAGAGATACACAACCATAGCATTAGGCAAAGAATCATAAGAGAATATAAAAAGCAACAGACTATAGCAAAAAAAAAAAAAAACACACACACGTCTACTCCTTACAGTTAACAAATCACAATCCCGATCTTGCAGAATTATGTCATTCCTGTTGCAAGTAATTGAAAAGATTTCAGTATTCATGCATTTCATTGGCAAACAAAGGAGGAGTAATCACGTTGCTTGTTGCAAACAGATAAACATATCACCTTTTTTCTTCATTCTCAAGGACTTATCCCCGAATATCTTTCAAGGACTAATCAAATCACTGAAAGAAGACAAACCTAAAAGAGTAAAGCATTCCATTAGAACAGATCTTACACATTTTAAACAATCCAGGATTTAAAGAGGGGCAGACAAGATAACCAATCAAGAATGTTGCAACAATGCAACATGAGCACAGATGCGTCTACCTGTTTCAGACATGTACGGCAGTGTTTTCTCAGGCGAGGAAAGAAGAAAATGGACACAAGGTCCTCGAAAACCCACCATGCCGACATGTCTGTACAGGTATATAATGACATTGAAAGTTGTTTTATTAGATATTACTTCATTTAGGGTCAGTTTGGAACCAAGAACATATATTCCAATAAAAACACAAGCTGATAGACACCCACCATTATCACCATGTACATGTGTATATTGTCTTTTTTGTGGAGGAGAGCATGATATTTCCTCATTACACTTTTTACAAAAAAGTTAAGAAACTTCTCTGCCATGGTAGTTAATAATGGGTGTCAATTAGAGTATGTTTTTATTAATATATATTCCCTCTTGATTCCAAAACCATATTCATAAGAAACAAGAAAATGGATTCTAATAGCTAAACCATGACCTAAACAAAAAGCATATAAATACTGCTAGATGTAAGAAGAAAATGGAGTGTCAACGTGTGACTGACATGGGTGTCGAACACTGCAAATTTCTAGTATATGAGTGCTTATTACACATACAAATATATAGGTTGTGAAAAATCAAAATAATCAAAATGAAAGGAAACCTCGAAAACTAGTGAAGTCTGGATAGATGATTGGTAGAAACCAAAGATCTAAAACTACAACACTGAAATTTGTTCCCCTATAACTAGTCAAGACCACAGCTACCACTCTAAGCATTCGAAAAAGGATTTGGGAAGAAGAAACTACCAATGTTCTGCAACAAAGATGGTCAGCTTTCCACCAGGAGTAAACATGAGAAGAACAATATCTATGTCGCATAGAATCGACAGTTAACATTGTTCAAGACTCCTTTTGTCGTTTAGAGAATGTGTTCTGCCTATCACATGCAGTCTCCAACATCACTATCTTAATCATGTTCTTTCGCATCTCAACACTTTCTAGTAATAGAATTACTCTCTATTACTCAGACAGCTTCAAATGAGCACAAATTACCTAATTCCCACTTGATTAAAGCAGGATAATTGAAGAGATGCTCTTTAAATTAAGGGTTTTAGTTTATTGAAAATGTAAAAGAATGAGAACAAAGGAAATGCTCCGTACAAAATCAGGTTGTGAGAAACAAAATCCAATTCTAGATTTGAGAAGAGAATTTGTGAATGGTTTCTGTTGTTTTCAGTATTACATGTCGAACATCAATTGATAGGGATACCAAATGAAGAATAAATTGTCTTTACTGAGAACATAATAAGATTGATATGGGCTTTATCATAAATGCAAAAACAACGACAACAAAGGCAATAAATTCTACCAGACTAGGTATGCAAAAACAAAAATCACAAATCACAATTCTAGGAGTATGAAAATCCAACTGCCTACAAAAAAAAAATCCCAAATGACTGTTATTTTAAACAATCATTCTTTCCTAAAAGAATGAAAAAACAAGACCATGAATTCAATTGAATCAGGTCACAAGCTCACAAGACACAAGAAGTATGAAAAAAACAAGACGATGAATTCAACTGAATCAGATCACAAAACACGGCCATTTCACAATTTGGGAGGACAAGTAAGACAGGTTCTATTCTTTTCAACAATTCGTCTGAACTGGAATTGAAAAAAAAAAAAAGAAAAAGAAAAAGAAATTCTAAATAGAAGTTGGGAAACTTCTAAGACACCCTTAGATGATCTGTGCTTCAAAAATAGGCAGTTTCACTCCTCAAGTGGGTCACAATGTTTACAGTAAACTGCCCATTCAAACAAATTTTTCTACCCATCCATTCGTCTTGTATGTTGGCAGCCTGATTTTTAGAGCAGTTCTAACAATGGGACATGTGGCTGCATGTGGATGGCAGGGCTGCCATGTAAATTTAGCAAACCTCAACTTTTTCCTTTGCAATAGAGTCAGCAATACAATTAAAAGAAATACTAGGACTCTACACATGAGATTTCCAAGAAGCAAGAACACAACCTCATTTCATTCAAAATAGATCTTGGCTCCAAAGCGGGAATGCACTTCCTAAAGGTACAAGCGATAGCATTATAGAGTCTCTTTGCCGCTACCAATTCACAAAATCTCCACACTGCTTTCAATAGCCAACAGCTCTGTTCGGTTTGAGGATCCTTTCCCCACCAGCCTAAAAAGGCAAATTTAACGTTGTCTCATCCATCCTTAAGCATGACTCTAACCCTGAACAGCCCGGTATTACCAAAACAACTTCTGTAAGTATTAAGAAGTCATCCCGAGAACCAATCACCTATAGGTAAGGTACCACAATTTATGGTGTTGTATCCTGCCAACACAGGGTACTGCTTGTGTATGACATCAGTGCTATGAAGATGGTAGGCATCACCATGAAGATCACCTGGCACAAAAATCAGGCCAGTCCGCTGATCAGGTGGGCCACTCCGTTGGAATAAATGGACAGACAATGGTCTGACTCAACATACAGGTGTGGCCCACCTAGTGATCTGATCAGACTGATTTTTGAGAAGAGGTGCCTATAGTTTACTTTTTCATAGTATTGATTTCCTACACAAGTGGCATATTGGCAGATAAGATGTTATAATACAAGTTGTGGTACTGTTGCTCGTAGGTGCTCAATTCTCAATGATCTCTCCAGCACCATTCAACAGGATGTGACTATCAGAACCAAAGAACATTCCAACATGTCTAAGAAACATATCAGCAAAAAAATCAAGTTAAAAAAAAAAAAAGAAAAAAAGAGTAAAGAAGTTGATTATTAATCTAGTGACTGTTTAGTACTAAATGAGATTTTCTATCAAGGCTTTGCCTGATTGACTTGCCTGTTCACCCCATGATGTGATGATACAAACCATACATCTAGAAGGTCCCATAACATAGGGCCCCCATGAGAGAGATCTCACATATCTGACATCTTCAAGTTCCCATAACAAATGGACCATTGTTTCAAGTTGCTTTTAGATAAGGAAGACTTTCTGTGTATGGACCATCTTTGGTGGCAACTTTTAGATGAACACTCTGAATCATCACATGGAAGGGGAGAGAACCCTGTTAGGAAAGCTCAAATTATGTAAACATGTTTCAAAACTGAGTGTGGTCCACACATTGGTTGCACCTTGTAACAAGAAAAGAATATAAAATTCCGTAAACTTTGCAAAGAAAATAACTATCGGTTCACATTCAACTACACTTGTAGCATACCTGATAAGCAGACTGGCCTGATTTTCAGTTCAATGACCAACCGCCTTGTTCAGCCTCCACAAGTGTAGCACGTTGGCATGTGTGCTGCTAGGCCCCTTCTCCATCTCATTTCCACAAGTCCCACTCCCATTCATCGATGAAATGATCGCGTTTAAATGTTCTGTTTGCCAAATACATCAGTTAACCATAGAAAGCAATCCAGGAACGATACAATGCATCTACCAAAAATGGAAGTAGTTGACAATGCTCAGACAGAGAATTTTCTGGCACATTAAAGTGGGACCCATAGTTCCTTCAAAGTTACTTCAATTTAGGGTATGTATAATCATGATAAGTGTATAATTGAATGATAGCATCCTTCAATGTATGATCACTGAGCATGGAATCTGGCCTATCCAAGTACCCAAAGAAGGAAGTGTCCATAAAAGGACAATCTGCCTGCCTGTTTGGATTGGTGGAATCCAAAAAATAACTGAAGACAAGAAATAATTTTCTTCTGAAGTGACATTTAGGGCCAGGCCCACGGGATGGTTAGATTGTCCTGATTTTTTGTCATCCTAATCAGCATGGTGGGATGCAATTGTTGGACGGGCTGGATGATGTCATACTCATACCTCACTTCACCACTCTTTTGTTTAAATGAAAGATGAAGTATTTGGGCCATTGTAGCCCCCAAAAAGCACTTTCCAGTACTTAAAGTTATCCAAGGCAGCATATGGTAAAATCATGTTAGTAAGGAGCCTTGCGGTAAAAATCCCCAGATTATAAAACAAAGAAGCATTCACTTCTGGTAGAGAGTTGGGTGAGAAATGGAACTTACAATGGGAGGAAGAGGTAGGAAGGAGAGTATTGATGCATCTTGTCTACAACTCCAAGAGACGTCCACGCCCTTCACCTCCTCTCAGGAATGGCCATCCAATCTCGGTATGTGGGACGTGTGCTATCTTGTGCGAATCCCCACATTTCTCCTTCTTGCATCACTTCTCTAAATGGGGACAACCTTGGATTTGTTGATGTTGGAGATTCGTTAGAAGTTGCAATCTGGATGGCAAACATGCCAATTTATGACAATAGCTAATCTCCAAACGTTGAAGCAAGGGCAGGTTTCCTATCCACTCTGGCAGAGCCGTTAGACTTGGCCAATTGCGGATTTGTAGCTCTTGCAGTGTTGTGGCGAGTCTTAGCACTTCCGGCAAGGATGTCAACTTATCACAGTCCCACATTCGAAGTTGTCGAATTGACACGAGTTGTTGCATACCGTCTGCTAAAGAAGCCAGCTCCGGACATATCTTAATCGACAAGGCTTGAAAGGCAGTGAGGTGCTGCAGCCCTCCAATCAAGCTCGTTAGGCTTCGACAATCAAAAATGGTAAGATGTTGAAGAGAGCTCAAGCCTTGCAGTCTCAAGGACGTGAGACCATTGCACACCTCAATCCACAGAGAACGGAGAGAGGCGAGGTTTTGCAATTCCATTGGCAATAATAGCAGCTCAAGGCAGTAAGAAATTGTGAGGGACTCTAGAGAAGCAAGGTTTCCAAGCTCCCCCGATACAGACTCGAGCTTTGGGCAGCGTCTAATTGATAGCATCGAGAGACGGGTATGGTTTCGCAACAAGCCATCAACTTTAGCTCTTCAAAACTTTCAATAGTGAATGTCGAGTACTAGAACAGGTACCTAAGTTAGTTACAACATTTCAGATAGATGCATGGCATAAACCCTAGAGTTTTAAAACACTGGATCACTTGTTTGTGGGTCCCTCTGTGGATGGTTAACAACTTGAAAAAAATCTCCTCAATAGGATATTATCAATTCCTTACCTTTCGATCTGTGGCTTGTCAATACTTGGCGGTGGTGGCCAAAAATAATAATAATAATAATACTGCAAAGGCCCACATCCAACTGCAAAAAGCCCAACAATGGTTGCCAGGATCTTCTGCAAAGGCTTTAAAAGAAAAAAAAAAACAAAAACAAAAACTGCATAGGCATACCTACAAGGTTTTTTGGGCGTGCTTCTTCATTGTGGAGCCAAATTGGTCAATGGTCTGGATTGCCGACCACAGGCCTCACTTATTCAAACTGGAACCCAAGATTTTATGTGCAATGAGTCTTGCTAATCCAATTTGTATGACAGTAATTCATCTACATGCCACCACATGTACCCACCTAGAACACGTGTGAGAAATCTAAGCCAAAATGGTCTCATGGCCGCACGGTGGTATTAGGACTTCGCCAAAATCGCAAATTTACGACGGACTAAATCCGTCGTAAAACCAAATAAACGACGGATTTCGTCCGTCGCTGTTTACTGGGTCGTTTTTAATTTTCGACGGATAATATCCGTCGTTTAATCTGCGACGGACTAAGCGACGGATAAGATCCATCGCAAAAAATAAAATCCGTCGCTGAAATTCAAAAAATCGTCGTCATTAAAAATATTAGCGACGGATAAGGTCGGTCGCTACCATGAGTAGAGCAACGGAGCTCCAATTCGTCAGAAATTAACGACGGATTGGGTCCGTCGCTAAAATATCTTTGTTTTACATCAACAGCGGATTTTTTTTTTTTTTTTTTGGACACCTGATAGTTATTCAAAAAATAATTCACAAGATTGTTTAATAAGAAACACATTCACAAGATTGGGCTGAATATGAAACTAGACTAAATATCAATGTGTTTGGATGCTCAAAAGGCCTAAATAGGTAACTAATCTAAATATATAGTAAATAGCCAAAATTAGGTCTGCTACTGATGAAATTAGATAATGTAAAGATATCATTTTCCCTGAAAACTTAACAAATGATCATCATAATTATGTCCCATCAATTAAAATACAAATCCAAGAGATGCAAGACCTTAAAAATGGTCCAATGTATTTGTTGCCTATCAACCACCCTTTACAGCAAGTCCCTCTTTTGTCACCTGTTGCAGTAAAAAAAAAATTCACACACAAAAAACATGTTCTTCCAAACTTTGATTGTAGAAGAAAGATTTGAAAATAAAATGAGATATAGAGTTTATTCACAATGTGATGGTAAGTAAAGCCTCATACACATCATTTATTAGTAGTCATGTTTTGTCTGTACCTGCCGTTTATATATTTTTTCTTCCATAGTTCCATGTGCCATCAAACAATATGCATAAACGGGCTTTGTTTGCCTATACCTGCAAGAAAGCAATACATTTTAGAAACAAGGAATAACAACAAGAAAACTGCACTCCAAAAGATTAAGCATTAATTTTTTTTTAGAAAATAAGTATCTCGATTATGTCATACCTCCAAACCTGAGCCTGAAGATCATAAGTAGGGTTCCACAAACCGTCAACAAGGATTACATGGTTAGCAACGTGAAGGTTGATGCCTCATCCCATGATTCAAACAACTCCAAGCAACCTAGCCTCCTTCCAGAGATGGCAACTGTACTTCACCACAACTCTTGCAATACTGCTGCTCTCCCATTCTCAATTGGGTCCACCATATTAAGCCCATTCTTCAAAACAGAGAAACTTGGGAATTAAATAGAAAGAAGAAGAAAAAGAAGAAGCACCATTATGCAGATTTATACCTGCAAGGAACCACCAACATGACAAAGGAGTTGTGGTCAGGTGGGACTGAAACCCAGCTCCCATCACTGAGAGAGATTTGAAGGCCTGATGTATTGTTTGATCTCAGAACTGATATTATCTGAGGGTCAGTGTGTTCTCCAAAACCAGTTAAGCTTGGTTCAACCTTCAGCCCTACAGTTAAAGATTCAAGAACTCCACAAGCTAATTTCTTCACAGCTGATATAATCACTCACAGCAGAGCTGAAAAATAACCCACCAAAAAAAAAAGGTCATTTCATCAAAACATGAAGTATTATTGCATAAAAACAGAAGCTCCAAGTTGAAGAATCGTAGCTATAAATAGCTAATGCTATTTGAAAAATGCAATTGGGTTTGAGCTGCAAGAGAAAATGGTTGGATTTTCTTACCAAAAGATTTCTGGGTTTCCTCTAGAAATGGCCCAAGATCTCTGAGAAATGGAATTGGCATTGGTTTGAAAGAGGAGACACTCAATCCAGCCCACATCACCATTGGGTCCAATCCTATTGTTTCCATACCCAAACGGATTAGCAGGGCCAGCTTTTTCCTTCTCAGGTTGAGGTAAGGAGAAGAACTTCACAATCTCAGCTCCCAACCTATCAATGAACTCTAATGGAATGCCATGGTTGAAGAATCCAAACTCTTCACAGGCTTTCACAAGAAGAGTTTTGGACTTGGGTTTTGACAGGTCTATGGTTGGAATGCCAGGGTTGGACATGGGCTTCTGGTTTCCTACAAAACTAATCTGATCTAATGCTGGTTGAGACAACACCATCTTTTTGTTCTTTTTTTTTCTTTTTCTTTTTCAAGAGCAGAGCTGAGGAAAACAGAGAGAAACAGAGGAATCTGGATATGTCATTGGGACAGCCTATCAATGCTTTCCTAGAGTAAAGCATCCATGTTCAATTCCAGCTCTTACGTATGTGTCGTTGAGTGCAAATATAAAATAAGCCACAATTTCTTTATATTCAAGTTGAACATGAAAAATTAGTGAACTATGGGAATCTAATCACATAAAAGCATCACGATGCTCCAATCATCAACAGAAGCACCAATTGAAATTACAAGCAAAACATAAACATCTTAGAAAACACACTAGGCAGCTGGATCCTATGACCTTACAACGTACCATCTCAAAGTTGACGCCGAGAACCAGGAGACTTCATAGGTGCTCCATGTTGCTGCAAATGAACTGTAACTCAGACAGAAGTAAAATGTTGCACATAGTAATAGTGATGAATTCTCCAAATAAAACATAAAAACATGAAACTGTTGTGTCATGTTTTCATGTTTGGATTAATATTTTCTGTTATATCAATTTTTAAGACTTGGTTGGACATTTAGAAAGCATTAAGACTCATAATTTTTTAATACTCCAATTATTTCTTAATATCACGAGGTCCAGCCAGCTCCAGCCCCTCCCTCCATGCTAATAAAGCATAGGAGAACGACTCCAATATATTGTATATTCCACCAAATAGTAGTTTCCTCCCCCTTTTTTCTGTGGATAGGTAAATTGGGATCACACTTGAGACCTAAATGTTGCCTCAAAGAGCACCATCCATGGAGAACCAACTCATAGTTACTACTTACTACATTCGTCTAATTGTTAAGCGAATGAAATAATTTTTTGTTAAACAAGAAATACACAGCAGGCTTAAAGAGAAGGCATGAAACAATACAAATGAAAATTTCCAGATCACAATGAAGAAATCACAAGTATGCATCTTTGACCTGAGGCATTCCATGAGCTAAAACATGAGAGTATCAACAAGATTTCCGTTTGCATTTTCCATGTAAAAAGTCCTGGCAAACCTTCAAAAGCAAAAGAAAAACCCGAGTGTAAGGACAAAAATGAATCAAAACAAACTAACAACAAATATGGTTTGCAAAATTTTTACAAGAATGGCATCACTTATCCACTAACATACATGGGTGCAAATAAAAGACATCAATGCAAAGCTTGTTCAAGGATGAAGACATCAATGCAAGCATGCAAGGTTACAAGGCAACTACTCAATTGAGCTGCCTAGCCACCATATCTAATAATTTATCAACTTTATGAAAGACAATGGAACCTAGGACAAATCAACCAAGATAAGAAACAAAGAAGAGACCCAGGCTCATCTATAGTTTCACATCTTAGAAGTATAAGTAGACTTGTAGCTGAATGGACCCTTGTTCCTGTATACAATCCAGTTAGCTCAATGAATCCCTCAATATCGCTAGCTGGAAAAAATCGAAGTTACCTCCAACATAATAACTAACAATAGAAATAATTGGCACCACAGTTCAACATCATATTTGTTGTAATGCTTGGGATGGGCATCATTTTCTGGCACACAATCATATCAAATGAAGGACAGAATGTGAAAATCAATTTGCATGTATAAAAATGGAGCGAATAAAGGAAACCATTTACCATTTCAACTTTCCTGTATACCAGCTGCCAACCTGAGTGACCTAAAGCAAAATAAGGAAGACCATCATTATCATCATTTAAGCCTTATCCCAACTAATTGGGGTCAGCTACATGAATCCTTTTCCACCATCATTATCATAACTTGCTTTTGAGTGCTTGTCACTTACCACATCAACCTACATATCAGAAATCATGGACCTCAATTGCTCGGCAACAAAGTCCTCTGAAACATGAACTCCATTAGAAAAACCTTATTTCAAGATGAGGCTTGAGCAAAAATTGAATAGCACTAAGGAAATTGAATAAAGATAAAGAACAACTGATAACATCTTATAAAAGAAAATGCTTTGAAGAACAATTGCATACTGATGCAGAAAATTTTCTAAATTATACCAACAAAATAACACAAACCTTGACTTCAAAGAAAGAAGAAAACAATACATAGAAATGCAGAACCAGCTTCATGAATTGGAGGAAACGAAAGGCTAAAAGAAATAGAATTTGAAATCATGTGGGGTGATGCCTAACCTTAACTTGGGTGAGCAGTTCGTCAGGTAGAGGACCACCTGAGTAGTAAATGAAATCAAGAAACACATCAACAGCTCCAGGCTCCAGTCCTGTAAGTAGTATCTTTTGAATGAGCTCATATGTTGCCTTGGAAGTGTCATATAACACTGGAAGCCACCCATCAAAACATTCATGATAGCCACAAAGGAAAAGTTTTAGTAAATTTGAGCAACAAATTCATATCCAAACATGGCAGCACAACTTTTATATAAAAGCCAACCCAAAATTGCTGAGAGGGGCTGCATATATATGAGAAAATTGCGCGCATGTTGAAAATTCCACAAGGGAAGATCCCAAGATAGATGAAGCAACTAGGATTGAAATCTAACTAATTGCAACAGATCTGAAATGTACATACAACTTTTTAGAAGAAAATTTCTACAATGGAAGATCCCAAGATAGATAATTAAAGGCCAGATAGAAAGATAATAGAAAGACAAATGAGAAACAATACATTTGGAAAATAAATGAAAGTAAGTGATAATGGAGAGACAAAATAGTTGATGCGTAATTGTAAATGGTCCATAACCGGGGGCAATTCAAACTGGAAAATGTAGTGGTGTTGGCAATTTAGGTAACATAATTGTGTCAGAATATTTCAAAAGTATGTAGGCTATTGGCTATCAAAGGAGACTGCAACTTATTAGGACAAGAAATAAACACACAATCCGGTTTATGGGTTGAAGAATCACATCAAGAAGACTAGCATAAGGTGCAAAAATAAAATAAAATAGTCAACATGGAAAACCAACTCCCGAATCAGATATCATGGAAAACATTTCCAACATGCCTCATTATAAAGTATAAATCAATCATGACGCTCTACATGGTTAAAGCCGATATAATAGTGCCGTGATATTCAATATTTCACATGGGATGGGAGCCCATAAAGCAGAGTTATGTAAATTGCCTAAGCCAAGTCCTAATTATTGGTTGAAAAAGGGAAGGGAAGTCTTATTCACTGGTTTTGTGGGAAGATTAAAAAAAACAAATGCACCTAAATAGCTCATTTATATCTATCCACCTTGCAACAAAGAGAGCACGTACTCCTTTCAACATTATCGAAATCATTCTTGGAGTTAGCTCACAAGGGCAGAATTTTGTGTATCACAGTTTGGCAGTATCACAGTTTCTGTCTTGGGAATTGGGAGCAGTAATCTTTAACTAGTAACAGAATTTTGTGTTAATTAATCTAAATATGAATACTAGTCCAAATAAAGCTGACACTACACATGGATATCTAACAGGAAATCAAAATGCCTGAATTTTCTTGGTTATTGGACTGAAACTTCTGAAGCTCATACTTTGCATCCAACCATAGGATTGTGATAAATCACAGATGTAAAACTTCCTGAAAGATGTTTGGCAAATAAGAATGCACAATCTGGCCCACAAAGCTTATCAATGCAACTCTTTTGAACATTCCTTATACTTTGTTCCCCGCAAAGTGTAGTTCAGCTGTGTGTTCTCAAGCATATCAGTTACAAAAGGATAAGCTGAGAGTAGCATATCAGTTACTTAGAGAAGAGAACATTGTCCATTTCTAAAGTGTAACTGTTAGATCATTGAAAAGTGGGTGTGATTCTCATGTTTTTCTCCACCCACATAATTGACAACAAAAATGCAAGCCATTTGATCAATGGCCACTGATCAAATGGCTGGATTTATCCAATCAAAGTACTTTCCAAGAGTTATTATCAATAAAACGTGGGACCTAAATGATTGATGATCAAGGTTAATGATTCAAACTTTTTTTTTTGTTTCTATCTTCAAACCCTGCAAAAAAATAAATAAAAAGGAGGTTCTTAAATGAATCAACACACAGCCATGTAGTAATTTTTTATTTTTTTTAAAAAAATGATATCTACTACCCTTAAAAAATGCCCTTATTTCAACATGTTACCAAGCATGCTTATTTTAAATAAGAGCTGTTTTCAGATTTGAAGAAGTAATTTTACCAAATGAGTTTATTTAAAACAACTGTTAGAACAAAAAGAGGTTATTAGAGTAGCTCTTATTTTATAAGTTCTTATTCCATTAGAGTAGAGATGCCAAATGAGATAATGCAATGTTTAAACCATTGGAAAAAAATCTGATTATATTATACAGTAGACACAATTAACTGCTTTCTCTAAGTATACATACATTTCCTACATCTTTCACATCTCTACTGTGTATAAGGATGACATGTTGCACCACTAGATCCATCTTCAATCCAAATCCACCTGTCCGAGTTTCACCACTAACTGCAGCTAGATCCAGGGCATGTTGCAATGATCCAAATTGCCTATATGGACCATGTGGAGTGGGTGGTACCCAAAATCTTCCAAAACTAAAGACAACACCTGTCGGGGAACAGTTGAAATAGTAATTCCCACCACCAAAATCGTCCAAAGTACATACAGGTTCCACCCTGATATTTATATGCCATCCAATCTACTTATATGATTTGCCACACTAGGATGAATGGATTCCCCGAAAATCAGGATATTCCAACACTCAACTTGGCCATATATAGTAAATTTAGCATGATTTGACACTATTCCTTGTGGCGTGGCCTTGATTTTTAGGATCCATCGTGAAAATTAGAAAGAGAACAGCAACAGAATGTTAAAATAAAAAAATAAAATAAATAAAATAAAAAATAAAAAATCTGTCAAATCAGAAAATCCCAATTTGTAAAATCAGAAAATCCCCAATTTGCAAAATCAGAAAATCCCCAATTTTAAAAGTCCGAAAATCCCCAAAATCCTAAAATCCCCAATTTGGGGTCCACATTCAAATCTGTAAACTCTAAAATCTCCAGATCCTGAAATAAGGGTCCACATTCAAATCGGGAATCTACAAACTACTTACTCCCAAATTCCTAAATCGGCATTAATATTGAGAGAGATTGAGAGAGAGAGAGAGAGAGAGAGAGAGAGAGAGAGAGAGAGAGAGAGAGAGAAATACTTTCACCTGTGTGAATCTGATTTAACCCGAGCTTCAAATACACCTTTTCCATCAGGCGAGTCACCAGATTTTCACCATGAAGAGAGAGAGGAGAGAGAGAGATCGACAGGAAGAGAGAGGAGGGAGAGAGATCGACAGGAAGAGAGAGAGGAAGGAGAGATCTGTAGGAAGGGAGAGAGGAGCGTATGAGAGAGGGGTTGAAACAGCGCCCTAACCAGTCCCCAAAAGCTCAAACGAGAGAGGGGGCCGGCGCCCTAATCCGTTCGTGAGGGACGCGGATTAGATACTGACAGGTTGAGTAGCGAGACTCGCTACTCTAGTGGTGTCACTAAGTTCTGTGGACCCCACTATGATGTATGTGTTGTATCCACAACGTCCATTCATTTGGATATATTATTTTAAGGCATGACCCAGAGAACGAGGCAGATCCATAGCTTTACTGGACCCCACCAAAGAAAACAGCGGGAAGATTGATGCCCACCGTTGAAACCTTCCTAAGGCCCACCATGATGTTTTTTCAAAATCCAACTTGTTCAAAAGTTAACAAAGACATTAAAGCAGGGAAAACACAAATATCAGCTCGATATAAAACTTTGGTGGACTTTAGAAGGTTTTAGTGGTGGTTTCACTCTCCCCACTGTCTTCTCTGGTGGGATCCACTGGAGCTTTGGATGTGACTTATTCTTTGGACCTTACCCTAAAATGATCTCTCCAGATGGATGGACGGTGTGGATACAAAACATATATCATGGTGGGGCCCACAGAACTTGGTGACGTCACTTCAGTAGCAGCCTCTTACTCAACTTGACAGTAGCCCATCCGCGCTCGTGAGAGAGGGGGCTGGGTGACGTCAGCAAGTTATGTGGGTCCTATCATGAGGTTTGTGTTATATCCAAACCGTCCATCCATATGGCGAGCTCGTCATAAGGCTTGAGACAAAAAATAAGACAAATCTAACTATCAAGTGGACCACACTAAAAAAGGCAGTGGGGGATTGAACGTCTATCATTGAAACCCTTTTGGGGGCCATAAAAGTTTTGGATCAAGCTGATCTTTGTTTTTATTCCTTCATCAGGGCCTGTATGATCTAATCAACAGATTGGATGTCAAATAAATAGTACTGTAGGCCTTAAGAGGATTTTAATGGTGGATATCCGATCAATATAGTTTTCTATGACGTAGTCCACCTTAGGTTTATATCCCTATCATTTTTTCGATCAAGTCCTAAAATGATCGGTAAAAATGGATGAACATAATGGATGAAATACATACATCATGGTGGGGCCCACATAGCACCAAATACTAGCCAATGGGCGGGTGGCAGGGGAGTAACCAATCCGTTCCCATCAATGCTGATATTTGTGGTGCGGTCCATTTAATCTTTGGATATGATTCATTTTTTGAATAATTCTCTGAAATGATCTTGAAAAATGGATGAACAGTGTGGGTTGATCCCAAATTTTCGATAAATCCAAAGGTCAAGTGGACCATGCCACTCGAAACAATGTGGAATAATGATTTCCACCATTGATAACTTCCTTGGGCCCACAGTATCATTTATTTGCCATCCAATATATTCATAATATCAAATATATATGAATGAAGAGAAAACACAAACAACAGCTTGATCCAAAACTTCTATGGCCTCCAAGAATTTTTCAATGGTAGAGGTTCAATCACACTATTTCATGTGGTGTGGTCCACTTGAGCTTTGGATATGCTTCATTTTTGTTCTTTAGACCTCAAATTATCTGTTAATATGGATAAACAGAGTAGATAAAATAAATAAATAACGGTGGACCCCACAGAGTTTACTCTGGTAAGGGTAGTGACTAACTCACCTAAATGTACAAGGGTTTTCTTAAAACATTCTTAATTATATATTGGACTTGCCTTAATGTGATTCATATATCCAACCCACTCATTATGTGTGTCCCACTTGGATGAGGGGTCAGACCAAGTCTTAACCGCATCCAAAACTCGTGTGGGCCCCACCAAGTGCTTTTATATTTTTTAAGATGTCTTGACATAGTTTTAGATGGTATGGCCCACTTGAGTTTCGTTTACGGATGATTTTTGAGATATCTCATAACCTAAAGGGGAAACATTAAATGCACGGTGTTGATGTTCGACATACTTCATGATGGGGCCACAAAACTTATTAACATCAATTTGTAGGTTCTCGCGAGGTCAACAAGTTGGGTCACAATTTTGACACTAATATTTAGCCCATTTTATATGTATAATCCATTCACTCTATTTTATTGACCAATACCCTCAATTTGACTAGTTACTCACTCCAATCAGGCTAGCTATATGTGAGAAAGGTATTTGTATACAAGATTGATTAACAAAATGAGTGAAATTTGAATTAAACATATGAAGTTATTTACTTTTCAATCTGGACTAATTCCATCGTCCAAAAACGGTTAAATGTTCAATTAGTGGATGTGCCTAATAATTTATTAAAAAATATTTTTTTTTACAGATAAATTTCAATTTTCATTTAAAAATAACATTTTTTTTCAAAACGTATATTTTTTTACTCTTAATTTTTCTTTGAAAACTTTTAACAAAATATCATTTTTATTATAAAATATTTCAAAAAATAAATAAAAATACAAATTCTAAATTTTTATTTTCAAAAGATCTTAAATTTTCACAATTTTTAATTTTTTTTTCCCAAAAATTCCAAAATGCCGATTTTTTTCCTTCAAAAGCATCATGTTGTTTTCAACTTTTCAATTTTTATTTTAAAATTATATATATTTTTTCAAAATCTTAGTGTTTTTATAAATAACTTTTTCTTTTAATTTCGAATTTTGAACATTTTCAATTATTTTTCAAAATCACAAAAATTTTCAACTTACTTATTTTTTGTTTCAAAATGTTTGTTTTTTGATAAAGTATCGATTTTTTAATATCGTTTTATTTTAAAATTTTCAATTCTTTTTCACTTCTCCATTTTTTTAAAAAGCATTTTATTCGAACTTGTCAATTTTTATTGAACTTCACATTTTTTTTCCTTCAAATTTCAAAATCTCATCTTCTTTTTAAAAATATTTTCGTTTTTCAACATTGTGAAAATTTTCACATTTTTTTAAATATTTTTAATTTTCTTTTTTAGGATATTATTTTTTCTCAAAATCAAATGTTTTTTTTTTCAAATTTATCAACTTTATTAAATATTCTTTTTTGTTCCCACAAAATAGATTTTTATTAAATCACGATTTTTATTTTTTCAAGATTTAATTTTTTTCTCAAACATTGGTAAATTTTTTAAACTTCTCAATATTCTTTTTCATGTGATATTACAAATCATTTAAATATTAGTTTTAAATTAAAAAATAAAAATAAAAATTTCACTCATTTAATATAAAAACAAAATAAATTTTCTTTTTGCATTTAATCAATTGTTAAAAATATAATCTTAGATACAAATATGTACAATTAAATCACTAAAATTCTATTAAAAAACAATTATTAGACTATAAAAAAACTTAATTTTCCACCATATTCTTAAAAAAATGAAAAAAATAAAAAAATGTAAGGCAAGTCCTTTTACGACGGACCATGATCCGTCGCAAAAGCAACTGAAAAGGCGCCATTTGGTATTGTGGGCGGGAATTTGCTACTTCCGTCGCCCAATCAAAATTTACGACGAATTTCGTCCGTCGCCTAGTTACGACGGATAAAAATTCGTCGTAAATACGTCGCAAATCAGATTTTAGCGACGGATTTAGGTCCGTCGCTAAATTCCGCGACGTTCGGCCTAGGATATTCGAGACTTAGCGATGCACTTTTCCATTAGCGACGGATTAAATCCGTCGTTAAACCAAGGAATTTCATCCGTCACAAAAATACGTCCCAAATTGCCCATTCTGGTGTAGTAATGGGGACCACAATGTTTTAGACAGGTGGGTGCCTCAAAAAACCTGGGCCAAGATTATTCTGCTGTTCATTTTTTTTCCTAGACTTAATACATCACATATCAGTCAACCAGCCACTGGTACTGATGTTCCTCATCAAAGAAGAGAGGCTTGTTGAGGAACCGCAGAAGCACACAAATAAATCAAGCAAAGTACTTCTAATCACACAATTAAGTCCAAATATAAATAATCTAAATTTTACATGAAAAACTCCTTCTGGAAAAAAGTTACGGCACAAAACGATAAGTAATGAACTATGAAAACAGAAATTACTAGAGATAAAGTATTAGCTATTCGAATAAGTCTCGATTTCACTTCATGAACCTAAGATATGCTCTTAAAATCTTTAGGAACGAATTAAAAAGCCTTAGAATTCTTTTATTCCCTACCAAATCCCGATAACACCCATTATATATATATATATATATATATATATATATAATAATGTCATTCTGCGCGTGCTCAATAGGACCTTTGATGAGACTTTAATGGTATCGACGATCTATCGATTGTATCAAACACCTTTAATAACGTTGAGTATTAACACCAAAATGTTCTAGCAACCAACATGTATTTTTTCAGATTTTTCCAATGACATCGACTTCTGCTCGATGGCATTAAGTGGCCTATCAATGGCATCGACAAACTTTATTACTTACAGATTTAACACATCAACAATAAGGCTTGTATGGTGATATGCTAAAATTCAAATGCATGTAGAGCCCGATCCATCATAGGTTTTGCCGTTAATGAGATTCGAGCTTTCCATGAGGTGGGCCACACTAATTAAATGTTCTAACTAAAATAAAGACTTTTCACTCCTCAGGTGAGGCAGAATTTGCAAAACAAGTGGACAACTAACAATTTTTTTCTTGCCATACATTTGTACACTATGGCCCACTTGAGGAGTGAAGTTAGATTTTTAGGCAAGAAGATCCGGAAGCTCAGGCCTCTCACAGTGCTCCATGTTGGCATGCATTTGCATCTTGACACACACAGCTCTAAACAATGTTGGTTAGCAATCCTCAGTTCAATGGACTTTCTTTCTTGTACATTGTGATCCGCTTGAGTTAAGCTGGATTTTCGGGTAGAAGATCTATACAATATATGTTGTGGAAAGAAGCCCGGATCAGGAGATCAATGCAGACTATGCCAATAAATATATATATATATATATATATATATATATATATATATATATATATATATATATGGAAAAGGTACCATGCGCTCGACCTCACGAGTCTGTCCCATGAGGTCGAGTTGTGTGGCCCCACTATGATGCGTTTCGAACATCTACCCAATCTGTCAGATGCACCATTCCATCGTGGGCCTAGGTCTCAAAAATCAAGTCAATTCGTGATTTGTGTGGGCCACACCACATACAGAAGTGGGTAGGGGCCGTGTACCATTAAAATATTCATAATCATTTTTTGGGCCCACCGAGATGTGGTTTGCAAATCCAGCCCATCCATTATGTGTGTCCCACTTGGATGAGGGTTCAGACCAAGTTTCAGCAGCATTCAAAACTCAAGTGGGCCCCACCAAGTGCTTTTATATGTTTTAACGGTGTCTTCACATGATTTTAGATGGTATGGCCCACCTGAGTTCCGTATACGGCGATTTTTGGGATATCCCATAATTTAGAGGGAACTCATCAAATGCATCGTGTTGATGGTCGACACACAACACGGTGGGCCCACATAGCTCAACCTCACGGTACCTTATTGTGAGGTCGAGAGCATAGTACCTTATCGTGAGGTCGAGCGCGTAGTAACCCCGCCCCACACACACACACACACATATATATATATATATATATATAATGAGAAAAAAAAGAAGAAGAAGAAGAAGAAGATAGCAGACCAACACAAAATACCATAGCAGGATTCATGTGGCATGACAGTATGCCAATTCCACGGAAATACTTGGAACAAAATCTAAAGTATTGTTTCATATGTGTTGGCAAATATGAGATTCGTGGACATTTATTAGACAGTTGGAAATCACGGCTGTGAATGGGCCGGGCGTAGGCTTGCTTGCGCCCATGTACATTTCCTACAATTACAAATGGCTCGCGCAGACGTGGGGCCCACTTGATGGGCGCGAGAATCCAACCTGTCGGTCACATGAGTCTCTCATGCTACCCTAATGGGCCTAGTCTGCTCTGTGAATCAAGTGGGCCACACCACATGAGCCAAGTTGTGACTGAATGTCTACCCATGATTTGATTGGAGGCCCCAACGCATGGTGTATGTGAAATCCAGGCCATTCAGATCCTTCATCTGTTCTGGATGAAGGGTTAGATCTAAAATCGGACTACTTTAAAATGCAGGTAGGCCCTGTGCAAATCAAAGGTGGGCATCCCTTCTCACATTGCTTCCTGTGCTGTGGCTCACTTGAGCGTTCGATCAGCATTTATACTTTGAGGTGATAAATCTGATGGATGGGATGGATGAACTTCATACATAATATGAGTTCCACACCTATCCGCTGCCACCCGCAGCATTAGGATGCGGATCAGGTGTGGGGTTGCCCCAGCGTGGTGTGGTGAACCGTTGGACTCGGTGGGGCTCACCGTGATATATGTGTTTTATATCCACGCCGTCCATTAATTTTTTCAGCTCATTTTAAAGCATGAAATAAAAAATACAGCAGATTAAAAGCTCAAGTGGACCACACCACATGATACAGTGGTAATTGAACGCTCACCGTTAAAAACTAGGACCTAGCAAAGATTTGGAACCGTCTGATATTTGTGTTTTCCCTTTAGCTAGGTCTACCTGATCTTACCAACAGGTACAATAGCCGATAATCATTATGATGGGTCCTGACAAAGTTTCAACGGTGGGTGCCATTAGCCCCACGGTTTCGTGGCCTTGTCCGCTTGAGCTTGGGATCTGCAACCGACGCGGAAACGGATTGGCTACTCTCCTGCCACCGGCCAATGGCTGGTGTTCGGTGCTCTGTGGGCCCCTCCATGATGTATGTGTTTCATCCATGCCGTCCATCTATTTTTCTAGATCATTTTATTGTACGAGACCAAAAATTAGGTATATCCCAATCTCAAGTGGAACATTACAGGAAACAGTGTTGAATGAACGTCAATCATTAAAAACTTTTTGGGGACCGTAATAGTTTTGGATCAAGCTGATCTTTGTTTTTTTCCCTTAATCTGGGTATTTATGACCTAATCAACAGATTGGATGTCAAATAAAAAGTACATTGGGCCTTAGGAGGATTTAAACGATGGATATCCAATCACTATCGTTTTCCTGTGATGTGGACCACATGAGATTTATATCCCTCTCACTTTTTTGGGAATAAGCTCTAAAATGATCTGTAAAAATGGATGAACGGAATGGATGAAATACATACATCATGGTGGGACCCACAGAGCACCGACCACCAGTCACGGCACGGTGGCAGGGGAGTAGCCAATCCGTTTCCGTCCTACACACCACCAAATCAGGATAGTGTACAGACTAATTTCATTTTTGCATGGCAGGCTTCAACAATCAAAAATGGTAAGACGTTGAAGAGAGGTCAAGCATTGTAGTCTCAAGGACGTTAGACCATTGCACCCCTCAATCCACAGAGAACGGAGAGAGGCGAGGTTTTGCAATTCCATTGGCAATAATAGCAGCTCACGGCAGTAAGAAATTGTGAGGGACTCTAGAGAAGCAAGGTTTCCAAGCTCCCCCGATAGAGACTCCAGCTTTGGGCAGCGTCTAATTGATAGCATCGAGAGACGGGTATGGTTTCGCAACAAACCATCCGGTACCAACTTTAGCTCTTCAAAACTTTCAATAGTGAATGTCTGGGTACTAGAACAGGGACCTAAGCTGGTTACAACATTTCGGATAGATGCATGGCATAAACCCTGGATCACTATGCGAATGGACCAAATGGTCTGTTTGGGATAGGGGATCCGATTAAACAGCTACACGGAAGTCAGATAGAGGAAGTCAGAATGGTTGACGGATTGAAGCATGTAATAGTGAGGATCTAATCGGATCTCACTATTAGATTCATATCCAATCTAAATCATGTAATAGTGAGAATCTGACCCGCTTCATTGAGAGCCCTATTCCCCGCCGTGCTGAATTCAATTTCTACTTTCAAAAGAAGATTGGGTGGTGATCCAAACACACCCAATTACATGGTGTTGGGCGCTGTTGAGGCCACCGTGATATACCTGTTTTTATCCATCTATCTTTTTTTTTTTTTTTTTTTCCAGATCATTTTAAAGCATGAGCCTAAAAGCGAAGCAATCGAGCTTACCAAACCATAGGAAACAGAGGTGATTGAATGTCCTGAGGCCACAGTATGGCAAATAAATATTAAAGTGGCCCTAAAAGGTTTCAATGGTGAATGTTATTATCCCCACTGTTTTAGTGTGGTCTTGAGCTTCAATATACTTCATTTTTTGGATGATACTTTAAAATGAGCTTAAAAAATTGATGGACAGCGGATATGAAACACATATATCAAGGTAGGCCCCACAGTACTCAACACCAAATAGCTGGGGTGTAGGGTCACCATCCAATATGTTTTCGTTACCTTCGGGCTCTCAGGGCATGCAGCAGTATGGCTCAGTGATCCAGACCACTTGTTTGTGGGTCCCTCTGTGGATGGTTAACAATTTGAAAAAAATCTCCTTAATAGGATAATATCAATTCCTTACTTCTGATTCTGTGGCCTGTCAATACTAGACTGTGGTGGTTGAAGAAAATAATAATAATACTGCAAAGGCTCACATCCAACTGCAAAAAGCCTAAGAATGGTTGCCAGGATCTTCTGCAAAGACCCAATAAAATAAATAAATAAATAAAATACTGCTTGGGCATACCTACAAGGTTTTTTGGCATGCTTTGTGAAGCCAAATTGGTTAACAGTCTGGATTGCCAACCATAGGCCTCACTTATTCAAACTGAAACCCAAGATTTTCTGTGCAATGAGTTTTGCTAATCCAATTTGTATGTCGGTAATTCATCTACATGCCACGACATGCACCCACCTAGAACACGTGTGAAAAATCTAACCCAAAATGGTCCCATGGCCTGCATTGTGGTATTAATTCACTACAAGAAAACTGGCCTTCACCGGCGGTAAAAACCGCCAGAAAATACACATAAAACCACCGGCAAAACCTTTGCCCGCGGTTTACTCACAGCCGGTAAAGCCTCAGTCGGTAAAGGCTTTACCAGCGGTCAAGACCTTTACTGACACATGTGTTGGACGCCGCTAAATCGTCAGTTTCTGCTGCACTACCATAAACATGATCAAAAGCTACAGATAAGATTCGTAGCTAAAGATGATTGGCTCATGGTATGAGCCATGGCTTTAAAATATTGCTACGGATTATATCCGTAGTGATATGTCTCAAGGCGACCGAAAATCCGTAGCCATAGACATAATCTTTAAAGAAAAATTACAAGAAAAGGTGACCCACATGTGTGTATATATATATATATACACACACCAATCTAAGCAGCTAACATACCTTGGTTAATGTCAATGATCTCCTTGTTGCCAATGATTGCCATTGTTTATAAGAGACTGGTTTCTTCTATCGATATTTGGTGAGTTGTGTATCATAGCCATTGATGATGTGAAAAGAATGAAAGCACACCAAAAGCATGACCACCACTCTTCTTCATTTCGCGTCAGCTATGAAATTAGGTTGCTCGCCTTGGCACATATACTCATCACAAACCAAAGCTAATCCCCAGTCCTTCCGGAGCCGGAATATGTCCTCAATGAATGTCGAGCCCGATGACCCAATGAACACATTCAACATGGCACAGAACGTCTTATGCAGCATGGCTTCAACCTCAGGGACAAAAAGGCATACATATAGCTTAAACCCAGGTAGGTGCAAGGATACTTCCCAACAAAAATCACCCATATAAAAATGTAGTTATGAGAAGGTTTTTGAAATTCCACACATTATGTTCTGGGAAAACCTAAATGGCTAATTTGTGAGTCCACAGATAATAAATAAATAAATGTTGGATCTTGTCACAGACTCAAGACATTCTGACTCAGAGTTCAGTTGGGTCAGGAATGAGTTCTTCAAGCACTCCTTTGTCACCAGGTTCTACAGAAACCTAGTGACTGCCTGACCCAAGTCTGCATTGAGTTGATTATATGCTTATGAGTAATTGATCATTATAAATCTTGTTTGGGTTTGTTTAATTTGTTTCTTTTTATCTACTCTTTAGTTCACAGAAAGAAATGAGTAAAAATAAGCTCTCCTTTTTACAACAATGGATCCCATTTCGAGGAGCTGTGACCTGGCCTTTTCACTAGAGGTATGGTCTTGCTATTCTGCATGGTTAGTGCCTGTAGAAGATCAGTTTCACTTTCAGCTGCATCTGTAGACAGATAAATTACTAGCACATTGGCCCTCTCCACCACTCGGAGAATGCACTCTTCTGCCTGAGGAACTAGAAAAAAGCAGCTCTCCTTTCTCACATTGTTGAGGAGTAAAATACCTTTGACTGGTGAAAAGGAAGACACATGAAAAGAGTAAAGGCATCGTACGGTGGCACAGTTAGAAATACCTTTGGCTGAGCTATTCCAAAACTCTCAAACAATTCAGGGTGCTTGATTGGAAGCTCAATAACCTGAAAACAATGAGATGCTTAATTGGATCCATCAATACAAATTAATTACCTAAAACACATGGATCGTGAACTCAGTGCTTTGTGAAGAATTACCAAATCAAAAGAAGAAAAACAGATATATATCACTGGGATATGCTCTCCAACTGCAAAAATAAACTAAGGGCCTGTTTGTTTTTCCAATTACCCTAGTAATGTGAATTTGAATCTGAAAAAAAGGTGCTTTTCCTTTAATACAAAATAATTCCACTCTCCTTTAATCTCTTCATCTACCATTGACCTTTTCCTTTCCACAAAATCTGGACTAGTGGTCACATGTAATTATCTCACCCATATCCTCATCATCAAAGCCTTATCCCAGCTAAGTGGGAATATGTGATTACCTCAGGACAATAAAAAATAGAGGTGAATGCTTATACTACCAGGGGAAAATGTAAGCTGGCTTCTAGTGAAGTTGAGCATTTTGGATTCATATTTCATAACCATAGATGTCATTCCTCGCTACTTTAACCGTAGGCATTCTTTTACAGGTCATAAATGGAAAACGGTAGCCTTATATCTTTTAGATAGCAAGCCCAACATTTGAAACAAACATAATCTGGTGTCAAAAGAAAATACTAGAGAACATATGAAAGGAAGAACCAAACCTCACCTTTGCATTTCCTCTAGCACCAAATGTTAACTGTTTAGGCTCGCCATATGACAAATTCAAAACATGCAGCTCATCATCTCTTACGTAAGCGAGCATACTTCCATCTGGAGAGAGATGGGGATCAATAATTGGCGAACCTACTGAGCTTTGCAGCTTAAGTTCTGGTTTAGAACAGGAGACATCCTTAAAATAGATCTGTTGATTGAGTGCAAAATCATGTCATTATTAAAACAGGACCCTGCCGGCAGCCATTAAAACTGGTCGCCGGCAAAGGGTTGGCCCATCAGTCGGCCAAGGCCATTTTTCTTGTAGTGTAGGCCACTCCACACGTAATGGGGACCACAATCTTTTAGACAGATAGATGCCTCAAAAAAGCTGGGCCAAGACAGATGGGGACCACAATACATCACATATCAGTCAACCAGCCACTGGTACTGACGTTCCTCATCAAAGAAGAGGAGAGGCCTATTGAGGAACTGCGGAAGCACACAAAGGTAAATCAAGCAAAGTACTTCTAATCACACAATTAAGTCCAAATACAAACAATCTAAATTTTATGTGGAAAACTCCTTTTGGAAAAAAAAAAAAATTACGGTACAACGCGATGAATAATACACTATAAAAAAACAGAAATTACAAGAGATAAAGTGTTAGCGATTTGAACAAGTCTCAAATTTACTTCACACATGTGCTAGGCACAAAATCTGAACAATTAACGTGATGCGGCACCCCTTGAAACCTCACTGGCCCAACTTTCAACCCGATACAAAACTCTGGTGAGCTATGGCAAAAGCAAACAATTTCCTCCCTTGATTTACATTTCTCTTTGCTATATATACTCCACTAGAGTTTTGGATCAAATGGCTTCACGTTGATTGTTCAGATTTTGTGCCTAACACACGTGTGCAAAGGTGTTGACGGATGCTAACATAAGAAGGTGCACATGTGAGCATTCATATATATATATATATATATATATATATATATATATATATATATATATATATGGGAAAAGGTACTATGCACTCGACCTCACGATAAGCTCCCGTGAGGTCGAGCTGTGTGGGCCCCACCGTGATGCGTGTCGACCATCAACACCGTGCATTTGATGGGTCCCCTCTAAATTATGGGATATCCCAAAAATCAGTTGTATACGGAACTCAGGTGGGCCATACCATCTAAATTCATGTGAAGACACCGTTAAAACATATAAAAGCACTTGGTGGGGCCAACTTGAGTTTTGAATGCTGCTGAAACTTGGTCTGAACCCTCATACAAGTGGGACACACATAATGGATGGGCTGGATTTGCAAACATCTCAGTGGACCCAAAAAATGATTATGAATGTTTTAATGGTGCACGGCCCCTCCCCACTTCTGTATGTGGTGTGGCCCACAAGTCACGGATTGACTTGATTTTGGAGACCTAGGCCCACGATGGAATGGTGCATCTGACTAATGGGGTAGATGTTCGAAACGCATCACGGTGGGGCCCACACAGCTCGACCTCATGGGACGGACTCGTGAGGTCGAGCGCATAGTACGTTTTCCCTATATATATATATATATATATATATATATATATATATATATATTTGAGTGAATTAGTTCATCCAGTTAACATAAGGAAAAAGAAATAAAAATCCGTTTAATATCAAAACTAAATAAACCTATATTATCAATGCATTGGGAACACCCCCATTTCCCCAACAAGTTATAGCTCACTTATTGGACAGCATCTCTTTCCGCATTCACACCGTCCACCGGTTTTGACAGCTTATTACAGGGCATGGTTACAAAAACCAACTAGATACTAATTTCATGTAGACCACATTTCAGGAAACAATGTTCATCAAAAGTCTACCATCAAAAACTTTCCCGTGACCATTTAACCTGTTCTTAAAGTCACTCTGACCTGGATGAAAGAAAAAAAAAATCAGCTTAATTTATAATGGTCAATAACCACTGTTTCCTATGGTGTAGTCCACCTGAAATTGGTATCTGACTCTTTTTTGTAACCATGCCCTAAAATAAGCTGGAAAAACTAATGGACGGCATGGATATACAATACACACATCAAGGTGGCCCTACGGTTAGGGTCAAAACGACGCGGGTCACAGCCCAGTCAGCGCTCAGCTCCATCTGAGGTCTGGACGCGGATTGCGTCCTACCCCCGCCCCACCCGGACTACCGTCCGGCAGGGCTCTGTGGGGTCCACCGTGATGTAATTATCTTATCCACTCCGTTCATAGTTTTTATAATATTAATTTGATATTTTTTTAAAAAAGATTGAGGTATTTGGAGATTTAAGTGGACCACAAAGTGGATATCGAATTTCCACCATTAAAAACTTACCGGGAGTTGGAGAAGTTTTGGATCAAGCTGATATTTGTGTTTTCACTTCATCCACGTCTACATGACCTTATGAATAGGTTGGATGGTAAATAAACATCACAGTAGCCCTTAGAAAGATTTCAACGGTGGGTGTCATTATTAATGCACCTTCCTTTTGTATGGTCCACTGGAGCTCTGGACCTCCCTCAATTTTATTATCATATCTTAAAATGATAAAGAAAAATGATGAATGGAGTGGATAAAACACTTACATCACGGTGGTCCCTACATAGCCCTGCCTGGACGGATTCCCGTCCAGACAGGGTAGGACGCAAACCGCGTCCCTGAGGTCTTATACGTTCCTCGGAACTTGTAGGCCGTCTAGCCCGGTCCAACTGGCAAATAATAGGGCCCATCCAGCTCAATTTTATTTTAGTCTTAGCATAGTAAAGCTGGGCCAAGGCTATCCTGTTGGGGTAAGATTACTTGGCCTGAAAATAGACCCAGGTCCAGTCCATGAATAATCCAACCCATAACAGCATGAGCGGCCCCAGGGTGGGATCAGGTTGGGTAACCCACCCAACCCGGTGAACCTGACCCAACTTTAGGCTGGGCATGGACCTATTAGTTTTGCCCATGGGTCAAGCTTGGGCTTCGCATGTAGGGCCAGATCTATTTTTGGGTTGGGGCTCAGTCCTAGGTCATTTTAGCCCAACTGACCCGACTCTAATTGCGCTTGACCTTATAAATATGCTATTTTGATTCTTAGACAGTTATCTATCTTTACACATGTGCAGTTGACTTGGTAAATGAATAGATTAGAAAAGTCCGAAGGGAGATACGGATTTTATCAATTTTTGGGCTGAGCCAGCTTTGATTGAGTCATGCTGAGGCTTGGACCTGCTACGCCAGGCATACCAGGCTGGCCTGGATCTAACCTAACCGGCATATACCGGGATAATTGCTAGCAAGGGTGTACACCGAGTCCAACCGAGTCAAGCTGGCCTTAGCTCGACTAGTTGACCCCAGCTTGAATTCGGCTCGGTTAGCAGCTCAGGCCAGTTCAAGCCAAGTTTGAGCCAAAATCGAGCCTTCGTGGCATTTTCACAAACACATGCAGTGCACTTTCAATTTCTCACTGAATGTAAAATAACAGTAGCTGTTTACAAGTATTTCATCAAACACCTTATAGGCAGCATTAAAATAAAGGAAAAATGATATTTGTTTCATACACATACCTTCCTTGCCATTGGCCAATTTTTCATTGAATCATATCATCAAACACTTGGTGAACAACATCAATATCAAAGTAACCGAGTCACCGAACTAGTTTGATCCGAGTCGAACTCGGGCAAGCTTGAACTCGGTCCAAAATTTTTTAGAGCTAAAAAAATCAGCTGGACTTGGCTCGAACTCAGCTTCGAACCAAGTTGAATCGGGCCTTTTCGAGTCAAGTCAAGCAAGCTAACCAACCTAACTCGATTGTGTACACCCCTAATTGCTAGCCCTCATTTGTTCTTCAACAGCTGGGCCCATTTGTAATGTGTTTACACTGAAGGCCCAGATGCAAGGCCTCCAGCTCAGCTTTCCATCATAGGAAGTGGATCGCCTGGTGGGCAACAAACCTTGGTGGTGTGTTGACATCATCAAGATCTGTGGGGCTGTATGTGTTATATCTACACTGTCCATTCACTTTGCGAGATTATTTTAGGCATGAGTCCAATAATGCAGATTCAATTATCAAGTGGACTACACGAAAAGCAGTAAAAATTAAATGTCTGCCATTAAAAACTTTTCAGGGGCACGTAAGTTTAGAACGAACGTGACCTTATGAACCGGTTGGATGGCAAATAAACGGATGAGAATTGACTTAGTGACTGTGGACTAGCCGGTGGCCAGTGGTCATTGCTTTATGGGCTTAACATGATATATGTGTTTCATCCATACTCACGACCATGCATCCATGCCATCCATCCGTTTTCTCCTGTCATTTCGTATGAAACCAAAACAGAGGTAGATCCAAATCTCAAGCAAACAACATCATAGAGAATCGTATTGATTGAACTCCCACCATTAAAAACTTTTGGGGCATTAAAGTTTTGGATCCAGCTGATATTTCATCTAGATCTTTGTGACCAAATCAACAGGGTGGATGTCAAATAAATATTATATTGGGCCTTTATAGGCTTTTAAGGGTGAACATTAAGTCACTACAAGTTCTAAAATGACCACGAAAAATAGATGGACGGTGTGGATAAAACACATACATCATGGTGAGCTCACATAGCACGTACCACTAGCCACCTATCTAGTGGTAGCGTCACTAGCCAGACTGTGTCTCAAATAAACGGCCCTGGGAAGGTTTCAACAGTGGATGTCATTGTCCCCACTGCTTTCTGTCGTGTGGTCCACTTGAGCTTCGGATCTGCATCATTTTTTTGTCTCGTGTCCTAAAATGCTATCACCAAATGGATGGACAGTCTGGATATAAAACACACATCATGGTGGGCCCAGAGAACTTGGTGATGTTGACCCACCACGGAGGTCCCCCATCGGAGCGTTCATTCTCCCGTTGGACCCCGAGCTTAGCTGAAGCACATGTGCGAGCCGACATACTAAAAATCTAACGGGAAAAGAGCATTTTGAAATCTTCAGCCCTCTCTCTCCCTCCCTCCCTCTCTCTTTGAACCAAACCATTGGTACCATAGCTTAAGGCCCACAATGAGGTGATCCATTTTGTCGGCCTGCTCCACGTGGGCCCAAAAAAGTCCTGACTTGGGCAGTGTCCACTTCTAACAAGCATCAAAGTGAGCTTGAAAAGTTTCAATAGTGGGTTCCATTGTCTCCATTATTTTCTATTAGGTGGCCTATATGAGCTCTGGATCAGGCTGATATCTGGGCCCGAGCCTTTAAATGACACGGTAAAAAGGATGAGCGGCACGGATTATACACATACATCAATGTGGGCCCCACAAGCTTGGTCCTTACCCACGCGTAAAAAAAGGGTTCCGTACACATTATTTTCTTGGCATTAAATATGACATAACTTCTTCTTCCCTAGAAAAATGACCTAGCTTTCTAAGTAATTTGCCCAAACTTCAAGGCGAGTACAGTCAATCTCCCTTTCATATTTAAATAAGGAAAGGAAGCTCTCCCTCTAGGACACCTGAAATTCTGTTCATCCAATCTCCACCACACCCCAAAAGCCTCAATGATCAAATGATCCATATGATCTGATATCCAGCCTCTCTTTAAAATAAACGAGTAATCATATTCCTTTTCAACCTCCAAGCTATACCCAACAACAAACTAGAGATATTCAAAGTAAAGGAAAGAGAAGGGTCACATCTAATTACGATCACATACTAGATTATTGCCCATATATGTTCCATTTTAGACAGCTGTAATAGATTCTTTGCTATATAATAATTTAAAGTGATCCTGACATGCAGTCACTAATTTAAAATGATCCAGACAGCCAGAAATACTGCAGGGTCCACGCAATTAGGAGATGAAAGCATCTTTCTAGCCGGATGGAACCACAACTCTTTAACTCCTGGTCATTTTCTATTTGAAGCCCGCCTTTATGCTTGAGTGTGGATTGCTTGACTAAGACTGCATGGCTCGTGGGTGGATCATATGATCTGTCAATATCATGAACTGTGTGATTGATGCAGAACTTGGACAACCACCGATCTGATGGTTAGAAATATCTGATTATTAGGTTTATAAAGAATGGTCCCAAGAAACTTGCAATGATTTAAAAAGTGATCCAAACAGCCATTAACCTTCCGGGACCCACGCAGTTGGGAGATGAAAATCTTTCTAACTGGATGGCACCGCACCTCTAAATCCTGGAATTTCCGACATTGTATGATAAATGCTGCACATTTTTGCTGATCAGTGTAGTCCACCAGATGGATGGACTCGATCACCCTATGCAAGTCAAGTACCAGAACAGGACCTTGCAAGTTGGTGCATGGCAAAAATCCTAAGGTTTTAAACACAGATGTGTAAATGGACTAAATAGTTGATTTGGGTGGGGGATTATCCCGGGCACAATCAGGATCATGCCCTGATGGCAATTCAGGCGGGCCCCATATCTCCATGTCAGATTCCACACAAGAAAGCATCATTTTAAACCCTTAATCACAACTATATGAAGTTTCAGGAAAAATAAAAATAAAATGATCCATAGTTGTGATTAAACTAGGAAAACGCTGCCCCTCATGTACTAATCTGTCATGGAGGACATGGGGCCCACCAAAATTGGAATTAAGTCTTAATCATTAGTTCTCATTTTCTGCGATCCCTTAAATCCTTGAAACCAGAGTATGGTTGTGAAGTTCAGGTTTGGTGGATTGAGCCCAACTGAATTACAATTGAATGGGTCGGGCTATTGGTTAATGGGCTACGAGTCAAGCTTGGTCTAGACTTATGGGCACGTTTAATAAATGGGTTGGGTTTAAGCTGACGCCTTCATGGTTTTAAGACTCGGACGAGTTAATGAGTCTCCAAGTCGTCTTGGAATCAGTCTGATCTGATTCGGTTCAATGCGACAAGTCATCCATCCAAATAACCCGGACCCGAACCCGAACCCGAGCCATTGCTACCCCTATCTTGAACTGATCAAGATGGGCCTACTGGGCTAAGAACTCTAAAATTTTCAGGCCCAGCCATTGACAGACTTGCTCCTTATGCCGCGTGCATCGGTGCATGGATACAATTGGCCCGTCGAATGTTATTCCCGTTTTTATCCAATGCCTCTAGAGATACTGGACCCACCATGCTTTTGTACGTGGTTCGATAATCCATAAATAGGGGTAGACTCACATAAGGAGGTGACTCGTCCTCCTCACATGCGGCCCTGATTTATAGCTATCCAGACCATCCAAACAGTGGGTGCCATTGTGGATGGAGTCTGTCTATAAAATCATACTGAACAGGCAATCCTGGCCATCCAATTAATGGATCTCAAATGGATGGTTAAAAGTAAAATAGTGAGTGGTGGGATTCAAGGGGAAAATCAATCAGATGGTTAGTGCTATCTCCTCGCTGCAAATTTTTTTTTTTTTGGGTAATGGTCCATCCAAAGTCAGTACAGGGTATGTTCAATGCGGGCCCCATGTGATGAGTGGGCCACATCTAAAACCCAGGCTCCCATCTGCTCTCTTTCCCACGTGCTAGCTTCTCGTTATTAAGAGATGTATTTGAGCCATAGCTTCAAGGGTTAGGATGGTTCCAACATTGAACTATTTTGAGACAACAGTACAGATCGTTTAGATCAATGATCTGGATCATCAGATCATGGTCCCCATATTTACAAACTCCATGTCACAGAAGGAACTACAAGATCCTTGAGCCAAGGGTAGGTTGGATTCCAGTAGATGATGGGACCCACCTGATACACGGCTTGTATCTTCTGTATGCATGCCAGTAGAGGTGCATGTGAAAGTGATGAGAATGGGGTTAGAAAGTCTCTTAAGTAGTTAATAAAATAATTAAACAGAGGTAGCAATAGTCACATCTTCAAAGGGTTACATCAAATGGTCCAACCTAAACCATGTATAGAAGAGATTCTCATATGTGAAGGGCTGTCAACAGGTCAGGTTCAGGTTGGGTCCTAGTCTCCTAGAGAACCTGCACCCAGCAGCCTTGGGTGGTCTAGTCTTTTTGGGTTCGGGTCTAGTTTTTTTAAGGGCCCAGACCTGGATCCGATTGTGTTTAGGTTGCTCAGAGCACTTAGATGGTTAGGCACATGCATGCCTGATGGATGGATTAGATGTAGAGGTGGGAATCAAGTCAAGTCAGGCTGAGTTAGGGCTGACCCGACTCGATCCGATTTTGAAACAGACCTAACCCGAACTCGACCCGAGTCGGCATTGAGTCCAGCATGCCTGACCTGATCCGAGTCCAGGTCTTGCCTGGACTAATCCGGACAGAGTCCAACCCGGTCACAAGTACCGATTCAGGTCGAGTCGGCACCAAGTTGGGTTGGGTGCAGCAGTTATCCATGGGCTGAAATCACAACTCAAAACCTAGGTGCACCTGCTAGAATTGCAGCCTCTCCATCAGCTACACGACATCTCAGATCTGAAATCAGAAAACTAGTATCGTTTAAAACAATGTGATTTTTGGACAATTGTCCATCCATGGTTAAATATATAATGTTAGAACGAGAATTTGCTTGTGTAGATTGGTGGGTGGGCCCCACGGTGAATGGGGGATACCCAAAATTCTTCGCCAGTGGATGTCCTCACTGTTCTTTACCTTGCGGACTGTTGGTTGTATTTATCCTTTTTTTTTTTTTGGATGACTGATTTCATCCGATAAGGGAGATATTAGGCCATGGCCCATCCCCCTTTCTGGGTGTCCTAGCTATTGTTTTAGTGCTGAAGGTGTGTTTGGATGTTCAATTGAACTGAATTTCAATTCAATCGTCATCATTTTAATTCCTAGTGACAACCAAACCCCTAATTGCATGTAGGACTGAGACATTAGTAATTCCAATTCAGGTCGCTACCCTGTCATTATGAATGGAGTGAGGCTAGCGCACTTTGGTCATTTACTCATTAATAAATGCTGTTCTTGCTATTCAATTCGATTGAACATCCAAAAAAATCTTAATAATCTCGTCTAGGAAATGAAGAATCTTATCGGAGCCGCCTATCTGCAGTCACTTGAGTAAGATGCTGCGTACGTATATGTGTGGGCACAAATTATGAGCAGAGCAGCATGATTTGTAGGTCAGCAAACATTAACAGTGGGACCCACCTATGGACATCCCAGTTCTCGGATGATTGCACCATGTAGGTGCATTTGGAGGATTCTTGGTTTGGCAACAGCCTGTCTGCAAGTACTTCCTCTCTTTTCATCTCTGTTTCTGAACTTTCAGATGTATGCTAAGAAAGTAGACTTTGGCAAGCACTGTTTAGGTCATTCCTGGTGTTGTCTGATGTTCCAGGTATCTGCCTTTTCATGCAACATAGAATCCAGAGAAGCAAAAAATGATATTAGCTAGTTACATTAAACTTGGAAGCTTGTAATAGAACTAGAGTATGATATACATTAGCAGTTCTTTTCTTCTATTTTCTTTGCACATATCTCATAATTTTGTCATTGCTCATCTGTTGGTTACTACTTAGGAGAGCTTGATGTAGTGGGTGTGTGGAGAAAAGAGAAGAGATCACCTTATTCTTCTCATGAATAGCCCTTGAATCCACAAGGAAGAGAATCTCTAAAATGAGAATAAAATTAATATTATTAAATGATGTGTTGCTTACGATGTACCTGATGGGCTTATATAAGCAAAGAAGCCCTGGATTCCTAATCCATCTCAAAATAAGAAACTTTCTTAAAACAGTTAAAAATATTAAAAATAGTAAAAGGATGTCTAATCCAACTCAAACTTGTAAACAACTCTTAGATGACTAAAACAAAGACTTTGGACTACAACCGGGCTCTTAAAACCCCAAAAATAGCAAAAGGGGGACATTAAAAGTAGTGATTGTTGGAACTCATAGAGCATGTTCACGCCATTTTCGTCCTAGATCGAGCTTTTCGGCCCCCTTTTTTTCTATCCTGGCCCTTCAAGAAATCAACTGCAACCTGTTCTACATCAGTGATGCTCATCCTTTCTTCCCTTCTGTGTATCCCAAACTTCAAAATTTCACCTCCAAATGCATGGATGTTGGTCTTAACATTTCTTTCTTTCTTTTTTCTATATTGTTTGATGCGAATTCATAGAAGGATTTGTTGTGTGAAATGATTTCACACTCAGTGTTGCTATACTTCCTCGCGTTTCTGTTTCTTATTGGAAACCATTTCCACACAGGGTGACTTCAGCTTTGATGAACATACTTGGAAGACCATCTCTTCATCCGCAAAGCAATTGATTTCCAGTCTTCTGACCGTCGATCCTCACAGAAGACCCACTGCACAAGAGGTATATAGCATGGCCATTAGTCCATTCATGTTACATTAGCTACTTATGCTCAAATCTAAAAAGACATCAATCATACATGTTGGCCATCCCTAGGTATTATAAGCTGCTGGTATTGTGGGCCCAGACAGATATTAGGTTCAATCAATGGGGATGATTTTTTGCAGTGTCTCTGACCTACCACGGAGCCCCCACATAAGAACGAATATGGTCACCAAAAGGTGGCCCACATATAATGTTGATTGGGATGAACAAATGCTGGTTCAAACATTTGTGCATTTCCTGTTTAAGTATCGGCATTTTCATGAATTTCTCATCCAAAACTAGATAAAGTCATTGAAAAACTCACTGAGTTAACTTGATCAAGACCTGGGTTGAGTTAGGGGAGGTAAATTAAATTTTCTTTCTAGGAAAATAAAACCCAGTAAATCTCAATTGAGTACTCAGCAACCCAGAAAACCAGAGTAAATGACAAGCGTTTGAAATTTAAAATGGCAACCAAGTAGAGTTTCGAGTCAACTAGTACTCAAGCCTTCTCCAATTCTAAGCTAAATTCTGAGTTTTCAAACCTTATTCCCACACATTATATAATATACAGTGTTATTAATTATTATAGTATAAAATTTGTCCTGTAAACAGCTTCTATTGCATCCATGGGTGATCGGTGACTCGGCAAAGGAGGACCTAATGGACTCGGAGGTTGTTTCATGGCTGCAAAGTTTCAATGCACGGTGCAAATATGCACTGCAGCAATAGCGAGCGTGTTGAGTAGAATGGTTTTCTTGAGAACGAAGAAGTTGATGACTCTGTTAGGGTCCCATGATCTTACTCATGAGAAGCTCGAGAAGCTGAGAAAACATTTCAAGAGAATGCAAGTTTCTTCTCTACTCTCTTCTCCATTAGTATCTTATGGTCGAAACCAGTTGCAAAATGTTATAGAACGAATGTAGATAGAATCTTATGATTTATGATTGGATATTATTGGGATCTAATCCCATGGAAAATGGTAAAGAATTCAACCTGAATCCTATCTAAAAAAAGAAAAAGAAAAAGAAAAATCAAATGGTTCACACAAAGTGAATGTTTATGGATTTATGATGTTAATGTTTTAAAGTTAGTTTTAGGGTCTGCTCAGATGCCCCATTGAACGAACTTGCAAGAATTCAAAGTATAGAGGAGCCGACCAAACTCAATGTGGGAAGTGGGAACACTGTAATTCGTGTTTCGTAGTGATGACCAAATCCTAACTGCAATTCCATGCATTTTAAAGATTGACTTGGAGTGGTTGGAATTGCTAATATGAACAGGACTACTGTAATTCAGTTCAATTGAGCAATCCAAACAGAAGCCTTCTCTTATTGAGATTTGTTGTAGAGAGAGGGATTTTGGGAAAATGAAATGTTAATGACAGAATGACCTCCCTAACCTCTTTTATTAATAATTGAACAACAAAGATATGGTGTCCCAAGGGAGCACTGAAATAAACTAAATTCTCCCTCTAACAAGATTAATCAAATTGCAAGTAACATTCCAATATTGACTCCCCTAAATCAAGGGCCCCACTGGATGAGCATGTCCCAACCACCAAATTGGTAGACTGATAAAAAGAAAACTGTTAGCAATCCTTTTTTCTTTTTTTTTTGAAAGATAGAAATCTAAATTTGATAGGCAAAATCACAAAAATATCATCATGAAAACAATAATGTGATTTTTAGGCAATTGTTCATCCACAATGAGATTCACGAATTGGAGTCTAGACTGGTGTGCTTATGTCCAGATCTATTGAGGATGAGTGGCCTTATCTTGTGAAGTTTGACCGACCCATGTTGTAATCTGGCCCAAAAATTGAAAATAATTTGTTTTACTATTTAATTTTTTGAATGTGTGATCAATAAATGAGAAGCCTTCAATGCAGATGTGCAAATGGAGACTCTTTCTGAATTTGAACAAGTGCTAAAAGCAATGAACATGAGGTCGCTTCTCCCCCTTGCTCCACGTGTCTTTGATCTATTCCACAACAACCATGACGGGACTGTGGACATGAGAGAGATCCTACGTGTCTTCTCAAGCCTCAGAAATTCACATGGAGATGATGCTCTCCAGCTCTGCTTCTAGGTAATTTACTACAGTAAACTACAGACAGGAGGAAACACAGATCTTGAAGATTCTTTCGTGGTGGGGCCCAATAAACGAATGGTTTGGATCACTAAACAATGGGCACCCCTTTTACAAACTAGATCTGAGGGTACTCCCATATCCATGGGTCAAGCCGTCAAGTATTGTATAACTATTCCTGAGTTAATTAGTACTACTCAAGATACTCTCCAGCAGTGTTTTATTTTGTTTTTGACAAAATGAGTAAATATATAATGTTGGATTGAGAATTTGCTCATTTACTTTGGTGGGGCCCACGGCGGATGGGAGATACCCCAAAAAATCTTCCCCATTGGATGTCCTGACTATTCTGTATGTTGCGGACTGTTTGTTGTAATTATCCATTTTTATTGGATGGCTGATTTCATCTGATAGGGGAGATATTAGGCCATGGCACATCCTATGATGGGGCCTTCTGGATAGTCTCATAGGATATTGAGAGGTCCACTGTATATATTGCTTCTCTTATTCAAATCAGAATTCAAAATGCTTAGCAACATAATTTAAAACATTTTTAATAATTTCAAACAGCTACATTTGCTACGTATAAACTCTATTTTGATCATTTTCTGAAACAGCCTAATACACAATTTATTTCTCGTGCCTATGTCTTCCAAGGAACTGTGTATTCATCAAGTGAAATGAAATTATCTTTTCATATCTCGAATTTCTATACTACATAAAATTTTGAGCTTAACATGTGTGCATTTTATGTTCCCATCAGATGTATGATACAGACAGGTCAGGATGCATCACAAAGGAAGTAGTGTCAATGCTTAGAGTAAATATCTCTCCCCCTTCCTTTGAAGCCTGCAGAGTTTCAAGAAATGCCAAGGCAGTACAAAGGTGCAAGATATGTCTATTGATCTGATGGGGGCCACCTTGAAAATGCCCTGGCCCAAAAATCACAACGATCCACTTGCTAGGGGAACCATACATGTTGATCTATGTTCAACATTTATGTGTCTCACCTGATATGCAGACCTGACAGAATTTTGGGACAAGGTGTGTTCATGGCATTCCCCACCTAATGAACAGCCTGGATCTTGTACATGTGCAACCTGAATCTCCACCTTTCCAGTCTTCCTGCACACGAATTACCTTTTAGCATTTCTCTATAGTTTTACATTGGATATGGTAGAAAATATCTGCTAACTGAAGTCCATATAGGCCTTGCCAGAAGACTGCCTTCCAGCAGATATAACAGAACCTGGGAAGCTTGATGAGATTTTCGATCAGATGGATGCCAATAGTGATGGAAAGGTCACGTTCGATGAGTTCAAAGCTGCCATGAAGAGAGACAGTTCCCTCCAAGATGTAGTCCTCTCCTCTTTGTGGACAATCTAGTTCATCCGTTTCGAAGATTTTGATCAACAATATGCTTCTCTTTCTTTTGATTATTGTTATTCACAATTATAAGATATGCAAAAGATTATACAAAAATGAGAAGGCTTAGTACTTGGCCAGTTTCATGATGTCTGGTCTGGAATTGTGGGAAGTGAAAACAACAGCTACTCACATTTCTCTACATGCATGCCAGTGTGGCATGTATTTGTCTGGTGGGCTCCACCACGAATGTTTCGTGACCCAGGAGTAGGTAGGTCCAGTCACCATGGGAGGGCATGTGCACGAAGAAAATGCATGCTTAAAAGAAAACGATAATAACTTCATGGGTTAGAAAAGATATGAAAAGCTGAGTCCATTGTTCAACTCACTTCTTGTTTTTCGCTTCATCTAGTTAGTAAGTCTTTAGAACCATAAGCAACCATGATGGCCCAACCAAATGGATGGTTGAAATTGTTGACTGGAGCCATTTATTTATAAACAATCTTGACTGTCCATTTTATTTACTATTGGTCATTTGGTTAGAATTGCTGTATCATTGTTGTTTTTAAATGTTGTTGGGTGTGATTTTAAATGGTTCCTGATGCAGGACAATTAACCACTTGCTCTAAAAGCTCAAACTGATAGAGCATGGCTCACTAATCCCTTTATCTCATAGCACAGGCCCCACATCCCATGGGTTAGGACCTCGGCCGAACCCCGCTCATGGGCCCCACTTCACATAGGTTCTGCTTCAGATGAGCCACCTGCCTCACACAGGCCATCCACCCTGAGTGTCCAACTAGGAGTACTATCAAGTATCACGAAATGGACTGTTTCCTCTGTACAAATAGGAGAGATGTGAACCCCATATCTCCATTACTCACCATTTCATATCTCCACTGCCCACTGTGTGGTCTGGTTGGAAAGATGATGCACTGAAGAAATAGCCTCACTTACGACAGTCGCTGCATCAACGCAGTTTGCTTTGGGTATGAGTTTCACCTCGTGGCATCCCATACCCACACTTATCATAAAACTTGAATAAAACTGGGACATTACCCACCATGCCTATCTTAACCGCCATCAGCATACCATCTTGCAGAGCCATATCTCAGCTACCTAATCCAAGTTATTATTGTGCCATAGTTCAGCTATGCTGTTTGTACAAGTTCCCATGGCGCTGCATTCACAAATTTAACTATTACTATTGTCCTAGTCAAATTTGAATGTCCATATCTATAGATTTGGAAGAAAAAAAAAAGAAGTTTATGGAAAGATAAACATCATCCGATCCATGTACAAATTACACATGGTCTACATTCGCATTTGGCTTAACATTTGTAAACATCAACTCCATGGAAAACAAAGATTACAAATTCAATGTCATTGACAAGTCAGGTGCCTGAAAAACAATCAGTGCTCTCTAACCCTCCATTTATAACCGACGGAAGAATCTCGTGAACTAGCAGCAGCCCGCCACTCGCATTTATTGTCACTTATGTGGTAAGGTTTGTAGCATTGGTGTGTCTTTCAACTTGATATGGATATGTTAGCTCTCTGAAAGTATCTACGGATCATAGACTATGTACTCAACTTCCCAAAGGACATAGGTGAGAAAGCTCCACAAAGACACGCCAAGGATATCCAATAGGCCTGTCGAACATATATAACAAGCATCTAATTTTGGTTACTGCTCACATTGCATGTGGGCAACATTGTCATATAAACGTAAGAAGCATTAATGATCTTCAATATTACTGAATTCAATTAGATTCAACTTTTTTTGTAGAAAAAAAGCTTTCTTACTTGTTCATAGATGCTTCGATTCTTTGAGTGTTGGCATTCACCCGCTATTGTTGCTTCTCATCTTAGGCA
The DNA here is from genome assembly GCF_029962835.1 of Magnolia sinica. Lineage (NCBI taxonomy): Eukaryota > Viridiplantae > Streptophyta > Magnoliopsida > Magnoliales > Magnoliaceae > Magnolia > Magnolia sinica. The sequence goes on along the minus strand of NC_080587.1, from coordinate 8,054,617 downwards.
TTCTAAGTGTCAACTTCCTGCATGAATATGTATCAACACTGAAAGAACTTGAAGAGTCAGTTCTATATTAGATATGTATGTGAGAACTTACAGATGTTATTAAAAAATGCAATTAGATGGGAAGTAAAGTTCCTGGCATTAATGCTCCATTACAACCAAGCGCGGAATATGGGAATAGGAGAACAAGATGAACAGAGAATGTAATTGTTAAGGTTACATAATGCAAGTCGAGAGAGCTTTCCTCAATGTGGAAAGATCTTTCTATGGTCATTCTCCATCGTGGGGATGCTTGCTATCATCGGTCGGTCATCGTTTCCCTCCTTGGCCCGTTCCTTTAATATGAGAAGTGAGAGATGGATGCCTAATGTAGCTCACCAACATCATGGCATAGTTTTTGTTTATCATCAACTGCAATGTAGTAGACAATGCCTCATTTGAGTCGTCACTCAAATCCAACAAAAACACATTTTGGGAAACTAAGTATCCTCATAATAAAGAAAAATACAAGAAAAGAATGTTGATTTCTGTCATAGATGTCTTAGATGTGAATTAAGCAAAACTATGGCAGTTTGATGGAATGTGAAAGGTACGATGAAAATCTAATGTTTAAACGCATTATAGAAAAGACAAGAAGAACCCGGAAAGTACCAAGTGAGCTAATGTGCTTCTTGCACTGAAAACAAGGGAAACCTTGCCTCTTTTTTTCTTTTTTTTTTTGGCATAAATACAACAAATGAGTGAACAACTTCTTGTTAGTTTAGGTTTAACAGGTAAATGTTCTCTGCTGAGTTCCATGCATGTTTCCCTTCTCGCTTTCTGATCTAAGACTTGCCTAGCTTGATATAGAAACACATAGCAGACATTTACTTAATTATTTGTATTATTTTTCAAAAACAGCCCATACAATGAATACAATTAGATGAACGCTGCTTGAGGTACACAGGAGCAGTGCATGACAGGTAAAGGCACACTATGCTAATGCTCAAGCCCAAAAATCATATTGGTCTACTCTATGGGTGGCCCACATTTGTATGAGAAAAATGGACGATTGGAAGAAATGAGGAATGGCGCATATTCAATGTACATGCACGACCCATCTGATGAGTCAACCAGCCTAATGTTTGTGTTAGGGCCTGATAATAGTTTTCTCTACCAGATGAATGCCCAATTGTCCATGTCTATGACACATATCCTAAGTTGGCATGCGTGCTGCAAACAACCTACATCCACCACACATGAACAATTCCATTTAGAATTCCTCGTACATCGACTTTTGATATTGTGGAAATGATGACTGGCCAAGGCGTCAACTGCATAAACAACAAAAAATGAAATAATTGGACATTAAACCTTATTTAAGAGAAAATTTATGGCTCCATCAAAAGCAATATAACAAAATAGTGCCAATATATTTATGAAATTATTTTACTCGAGAATGGAAAAGGAATTATGGGAGCAGACAGAAGATTTCACATTGTTCATGTCGGCTTTATTGTTATGAGTGGGAGGAGAGGAAAGCTTGATGAAGAGTGATGCAGCACATTCACATGTATGGACTGTCATCTAGATCCACACTAGTTCAGGGGTCCCTCCTGATCATCTCCTCCTTACCCCTCCCTTAAGCTGCACGCATGGTTTATAGCGTGGTTCTTTCTTCGACAAAAGTCAAGCTATCTTGCAAAAGAAATAAGAATATATTAGTTGGGATGTGAGGCGATTAGATTCATGGAACAAAGGGCTTGACTTAGGATAGGATTATGTTTTTATGTTGGATGTGCTTTATTAGACATGAACCATCAAAACCAAAGTCAGATAATGCTAAAAAAACAGCCCTCCTCTTATAAAGTCAACGGTACTATAATAGATATCTTAAATGACAATTCATATTACATGCATCATTATGGCTGAAAAATGTAAAAGTTGTGGAGAAGAAAAGATAAAGACGTCAGCCAAGTATGAAATCTTTGTTAACAAACAACAAAAACCATGGATGTATTTGATGTTTGTCAAGGCCCACATGCCAAACTGACTACCTTTTCATTCGAATTGTACGTTAGATGTCCACCAACCAGCCACTATGGACATCAGTTCCGTAATAGTGATTTTTCAATAACCTATCCAAAGTAGGGCCTACAATTTGGACTATTGAGTTATGTATAAGAACCATTACACTCGTACTATAGTATGACCATTTTTCTCATAAACAAGCTCAATTGACAAATAACATCCGTATTTTGAAGCATAGTTCTAAAACTTGCTAACTTCAATTGAAAATGGTTATGTATATGCTAGATTTTATTATTGTTATTGTTATTATTATTTTAATCACAAAAACCAATAGCATAATCATTTAAAAAAAATTCCAATGAATCAAAATAATTCATTTTTGTCTATCTATTTCATTTTTTTAAATATTGGCAATGAAATCCTATTAAACAATAGAAAGGAAAGAAAGAAAGAAAATCCATCAAGACAATGGATAATTGTCACTAATAAGAGAGATATATTGACCCCTTTGCAAGAGAGTCAGCAATACAATTAAACCAACTACTGGGAATATACACATGAAATTTCCAAGAAGCAAGATCACAACCTTAACTCATTCAAAACAGTGCTCGGCTTCGAAGCAAGAATGCACTTTCCAAAGGACAAGAAAATCTCCACATCAGTTGTAATAGCCAAGAATTCCCTCCTCCACTAACCACTTCCATCCTTAAACATGTCTCTAATCCTGAAAGGCCCAGGGTTAACAAAAATAAAATAAAATTGTGTCAGTATTAAGGAACCATCATATAACAATTTAAGAAATCATCCTGAGAACTGATTACCCACAGGCAAGTTACCACAAGTTATGGTGTTGTATCTTGTCGACATAGTACAAACCAGCTGTGTATAATTGACACCAGTGCTATGAAAATGGTAGGCATCACCATGAAGATTACCTGACTCATCAGATGGGCCACAGTATTGGAATGCACACCTAGTGATCTGATCAGCCTGACTTTTGAGAAGCGAGGCCTATAGTTTTTCATAGTACTGATTTCCTACACAAATGGTGTGTTGTCGATAAAGATGTTGTGGTACAAGAACTAGTCCCATTGCTTGTAGGTGATCAATTCTCAATCATCTTCCCCACACTATTCAATAGGATGTGATGATCAAAACCGAAGTGTGTGTGTGTGTGTGTGTGTGTGTGTGTGTGTGTGTGTGTGAGAGAGAGAGAGAGAGAGAGAGAGAGAGAGAGAGAGAGAGAGAATGCAACAAGAATTCAAACATGCCTAAGAAACACATCCGCAAAAATATTTAAAAATAAAGAAAAAAGAGTAGAGAATTCGATTGTTAATCCAGTGACAGTTTAGCACTAAATGAGATTAATTTGCTATCAAGGCTTGCCCAATTGGCTTTCCCATTCACCCCATGATGTGATGATCCAAACCATACATCTAGAAGGTCCCATAGTATATGGCTGCTCCCATGAGAGAAATCTAACTGATCTGACATCATCAAGTTCGCATAACATATAGACCATCGTTTCAAGTTGCTTTTAGATAAGTAAGAATTTCTATATATGGACCATCTTCAGTTGGAATTTCTGAACGAACAATTTGAATCATCACGTGGTGGATCAGAGGGGGAGAGAGCTCTGTTAGCAAACCTAAAATTATTCAAACTCAGTGTCGTCCACACACCAGTTGCGCCACTTTTGTAACAAAAAATTGGAAAGTTTGTAAAGAAAATAACTATTGATTTACATTCAACATACGCTTGTCACCTACCTAATAAGCAGACCAGCCTGATTTTTGGTTCAACCCCCAGCTTTCTTGCTCAGTCTCCCATAAGTGTACCGCATTGGCATGTTTGCTGCTAGGCTCCTTCATCTCATTTGCATGAGTCCCACTCTCATTCCACAATGAAATGATGGTGTTTAAATGATCTGTTTGCCAAACACATCAGTTAACCATAAAAGGCAATCCAGGAACCATACAATGCATCTACCAAAAAATTGAGATAGTCCATAAAAGGATGATTGGCCTGACTGTTTGGATTGGTGGAATCCAAAAAGATAACTGTGGCAAAATGCTGATGTGATGTTTTCCATCAGTTGCAACAATAAAATAACATGTGGGAAACTATTTTCTTTTCTACAGTTTTCCTTTAAAAAAAGAGTGTTTTCCTTTTCTTCCAAAGTCCTTTGTTATCCACATTTCCACATTTTTTGAGAGGCAAATATCACTTTTTCATCACTGATCATTCCACATTTCCCTTAGTGGGCATTTGGATCATAAGTTACTTAAGCAGATAAGTATGTTTGATTAACAACATACTTACTATCTTCTCCTCTCTTTCGTCTCTCTTGATGCGCCTCTTCAGTAACTATGAAAACTAGAAAAGCTAAAAAAGTTAACTGAATTGATTAAGTGATTTTAAGTAAAAAGTTACTTATAACTAATTATAAACCAAACTTATCCGAAATAAGTTTAACTACTGTTGTAAGTAGAAAAAGTAACTTATTTGGTGGTATCCGAACGGGCCCTTAACATCATGGAAAGTAACATAGACAACCTTTTTAGGATTCTTTTCCATGGATTTCCTCATCCATTATTTTCCTCAGATGTGGAATTTTCCTTTCAATTCTACTCTGTGGACTCCATCAATTCAAATCGGCCTAAAATATTTTCAGATCAAATAATGTAACAAAAATACTATAAACTGCATGATTTTTCCCATTTAAAAATTTATTTATTTTTTTATATCAAAGCTAGGCCTTAGTGACTTAATTTCACTCCAACATATATTTAAAAATAATAATCTTAAAGTTAATTACCTTATATTTGAACTGATCATTTGCTGTGTAACTTCCACCACGCAAGCATTCAAGGTAGCAAAAGCCTAAGATTATATTGAGCTCCAGAATTGCCTTTGGCGTTTGATGCCCATGTGTGGCTCCATCGCACTCCTGAAGAAGTACAATTAATTAAAATGATAATGCGTGCAAGAGTAAGGCATTTTTAGTGGAAAGTGCCGTGACTAAAGGAAAGCCTTTTAGTCAGTTGAAATGACTGAAGTGCCCTCTATTTTTTTGGGAATTTTACCGTAAAGGAATTTATATTTTACCGAATAAAGCCTTTACAAGTAAAAATTATGAGGTGATGCTTTTTTAGGGATGAAATTACAAAAATACCCTCATATTTTCTTTAATAAGTAGTGAAACTTGATACTTGTAGGGCCAATGTACTATGTGTATAACATCCAAACCGTCCAAGGTATGCAACACACCGTGGTGATAACTTAACCAAAATATCAGGTCAATCAGATTAGTAGATAGGCTACACTTAAATTGAAAATTTCGAATGGTGTACATTATTTTTTATGGATTAAACCACCTTATGATTGGATTTTTCAAGTTTTTCTTTAGTCTAATAATAATATTAGTGTGCAAATGTTGAACGAGTTGGATGTGATACACATACCACGTGGACCGCGCAATATTGTAATTTGTCCTCTTAAAAAGCATTTCCCAATAATAAACACAAGCATGATCCAAAGCTCTCCGGGCCTCTAAGAAGTTTTTAATTGTGGGTGCTTAAAGACCACTATTTCCTTGGTCCACCTGAGATTTGGACGTGACTTAATTTTTGAATCATGCCATAAAATGATATGGCAAATAAATCCATAGAGCACTGACCAATAGCCCCTGGCTACCACCAGCTTTCGACAATAAACACTTCATAAATATGGTATCTACGTTTAAGTAGTTGAGTTTAGATTATTAAGGATGGGCATTTTTGTCATTTTATGAAAAACATGACATAAGGTACCCCTATGACAAATACCTTGATTGGTGAGGTAGTTTAATAGGAAGATAATTTTAGAAAGGTACTAAGATGTAAATAGAGTCTTAATTAGTGATGTAGTATTTTATAAAATTCCCAAACATATTATTAGTAAAGAGCTTCCCAGTAGAAATCCCCAAATTATAAAGCAAAGATAAGTTTTGAGTGAAAAGTGGTACTTACAATCCTAAATGGACAAGTCCTTGTGAATACGGATATCTGGGATGTGTGCTATCTTGTGCCAATCCTCGCCTTTCTCCTTCTTGCATCGCTTCTCTAATTGGGGACAGCTTCTGATTGTTAGACGTTGGAGATTTGTTAGAAGTTGCAACCCGGATGGCAAACATTCCAATTTTCGACAATAGTAAATTTCCAAATATCGAAGCGAGGAGAGGTTTCCTATCCACTCCGGCAGAGCTGTTAGACTTTGCCAATTCCGGATTTTTAGAATTTGGAGGTTTGTTAGGAGTTGCAACCCTGATGGCAAACACGTCAATTTATCACAACCGTTAATCTGCAAACTTCGAAGCGAGGACAGGTTTCCTATCCACTCCGGCGGAGTCATTCCACCGATTGATAGATCTTCCAGTGTTGTGACATGTCGTAGCCCTTCCGGCAAACATGTCAACTTCTGACAGCTCCCTATGGTGAGTTTTCGAAGGGAAGTAAGGTGTTGCATACCCTCTGGTAAATATGCCAGCTCCGGACATATATTAATGAACAAGTCTTGTAAGGCAGTGAGGTGTTGCAGTCCCCCTATCAAACTCGTTAAGCTTTCACACCACTGGATGAATAGATCTTGAAGAGAGCTCAAGCCTCGTAGTCTCAAGGACGTTAGACCATTGCACCCATCAATCGACAGCCAACGGAGAGAGGTGAGGTTTTGTAACTCCTCTGGCAACAATGCCAGCTTATCACACCGATGAATAGACAGAGAATCTAGAGCAGCAAGGTTTCCAAGCTCCCTAGATACAGACTCTAGCTTTGGGCATTCCCTAATTTCTAGGCTCAAGAGATGGGTTTGGTTTTCAAACAACCCATCTGACAGCGACCTTAGCTCCTTGAAACCTTCAACCTTGAGGGAGGAAAGTGAGGATAGGATTGCCACTGAACCTAACAACATCTCATTACCATCCTTCAATTCCAATATTTTTAGAGATGGAAGGCATGGAAGCATTGTTAACTTTGGACATCCTGAGACAGTTAATTTGTCAAGGTGAGGGAGTAGTACTTCTCTTCCATTGAATACTGACCACTCTAAATTAGGCATATCTATCAAGCTGAGTTCTTTCAGTGACTGAAATCCCTCTGTAACATCATCACCGCCAGAGAAATGGTTGTCAATAGATTTCAAAGCATACATTCCTTGTATCACAAGAGCTTTAATGAATGGTGAGCGGCTGACCAGGGGGAGCTGTTCGCATCTTCTGCAATTAATCACTGAAACTTCAATCAGATTTGGAAGCAATGAAGAACACATCCAATGCGGAAATCTGACACCCATGTACTCTTCCATAGTCAACCTTTTGAGATTTGGATGTGGTTGGAGACCTTCAAGTGTTTGCTCCACGTTTCCTTCCAACTGAAGATCAATATCCCGACCCCACGAAAAGTGTAACTTACAAAGGTTCGGCTTATCCTTCAAGTTTGCTTCCTGGGCATTTGCTGCACACATCACATTCTCGAGGTTTCGAATAGTCAATTCTCCTCCAAGGTTTAGACCTTGCAGCTCTCTTATACCACGTCCACTATCCTTACCAACTATGAATATTGGCAAGGTCTGAAGGAACTTTAATTCTCCCGTATTAGCTGGCGTATGGGTCAATTTATCATATTCACTGATATCAAGATGTCTTAGACTAGTCATTTTGCTCATGTCCCTGGGTAACTCTTCAGGTTTTTAACACCTTGAGAGTTTCAAGGTTTGCAAATGGTGAAGGGTGCAAATGGATTCAGGAAGGGCTCGTATTTCAGTAATAGACAGCTCGAGGTATCTTAAGTGCTTCAACCTGCTGATTGAAACCAACAACTCCATGGTGACATTCACCCAGTTTAAATCTAGCACACGTAAGAACATAAAATGTACCAAAACATTATGAGGAATGCTGAAATGCAGACTTCTAAGCACAAGCAGCGTTCGCAAATGGTTTGCTCTCCTTGAGGGCTCTGGGTCTGTTAGGACACTCATGTTATTCCCGCACTCCAACAACAACCGACGAGATATGTTAGGGATACTCATTGCATTCTTGACCTGCACAATCGAGCATTCATTTCCAGCAACAGAGCATGCAAGATCATGGACGAGGTCATGCATCTTGCACCGTACTATATTCCCATCTTCATTTTTCTGAACATCCTGAAAGAAGGACCGCCATAATAGATTATTGAAATACTCTCCCCCGACGTCTTCCATTTGTTTTCTTCTGTCTGATGATTTGATAAAACCTTCTGCCATCCATAGTTGGATTAGCTTCATCTTCACGATTATATGATCTTTCGGAAATATTGAGCAGTATGCAAAACATTGCTTCAAATGTGGTGGAAGATGATAATAACTCAACCTCAAAGCAGGTAAAATATGATCTCTTCTTCGGGTAGATTCCAAATGTCACTTTCTTTGACAGCCAACCACTCTCTTTCCTCTGTTTTGAAGTGCATCAAGCTTCCGAGTGCCTTCGCTGCCAAAGGGACGCCCCCACACTTCTTCACAATTTCTTTTCCAAGAATTATAAGGTTTGGATGTTCTTGTCTTCCATGCCCAAACGCCTGCTGCTTGAACAGAGACCAACAATCATTGTCTGATAATCTCCGCAAATGGTGTGGAGGGAGAGTGCCCATGATTAAAGCAACTTTTTCAATACGGGTAGTTACTATGATTTTGCTACCCCTTGCACCTCCTCTGAGAAATTGTTTCAACCGATACCATTTCTCGGGATTTTCATCCCATACATCATCCAACACAAGTAAGAACTTCTTCCCACTCAGCTTTTCTCGGAGGCGACGCTGCAGTAAATCCACATCTAGGAGATCACATTTGCTGTCCGTAGCAGATTCTAAAATTGCTTTTGTCAGCCTCCACACATCGAAATCATCTGACACACAAACCCACATTCTTAAATCGAAATGCCTCTTCACCCTCACATCATTGTATGCTAGCTGAGCAACTGTTGTCTTTCCAAGGCCCCCCATACCGACAATGGGAATGACCATAACATCCTCTATGTAATCCTCATTAATCAGTAATTCCATTACCCTTCTTTTATCTTCTTCCCTTCCATAAACATCTGATTCGATTACAAATGAGTCAGTTGGTTCTCGGCCTCTAATATCTGACACCCGTTCTCCACCTATCAAATGGAATTTAGACCTCTCCTCAGCAATTGCTTCTAATCTCTGTTCTATCTCCTTTATCTTATCTGCCATATTTGAACGGGATACCAGTGGGTTTGATGATGAAAAGAAATTGCATGCCTTCGTGATGCAATCCCCAATCTCCACTTTTCTGCGTTTAGCTTCCACTTTTGGTTCTGCTTCCGCTTCGTTTGTGAACTCATCCAATATGTCATCTGCATCATAAACCACATCTTTAAGCTTTCCCAGCCAATTCTGTAGCGCCTTGCTCTTTACTAGCTGCTCCTCTGCATCTTCAAGCACGGCTTGTATCGTCGATAACTTGCTTCTTAGATTTTCCATCTCCTTGTGAACACCCCACAACAGTTCACACTGTTCTAGGATTGGCGATGCTAGTTTTTCAATAACTAGTTGAAGAAAGCCAGATACAACTGCTTCTGCCATTCCTTGTTCCTAACAGGGAAATCACAAGAAAAAAAATTAGAGATGTTCATAGTAAGGGAAAGAGAAGGATCTCAAAAATCACATACAAGATTATCCACCTCTATCATTGCCTACATATGTTCCATCTATCATATCCTCTTCTATTATTGCATGTACATGTTCCATCTATCTTAGATTCTTCACTATATAATAAGCCAATGAGAGCCCAACACGTGAGTTGACATAATTGGTTGTCTCCAGCTTAAGTGTGGCTCATGTTCGTTGATTAGGATTGTTGGTCTGGTGGGCCACTATGCAGATGGTTCTAATTGCCTGGTATGCATAATTTTTTAAGGAAACTGCTGGTGATTTTCTCGAGTATTGATTTGACAGGATGTTTTTGCTTCACATTCAGAGAAGGTAACGCTGTAGTTGACGGTCTCGCTAAATTGGCAAGTAAGGGTACTCCGAACAAGCTCTTCCTCCATCAGAATGATCTTCCAAGGCCCATTAGAGGCTCCATCCTTCTGGACAGATCAAATCTAGGCCATATCAGATTATCCAAACGGAAAACAGGGGTTGGCTGACTCATCCGTCCCCCATTGCCCATTGCAGCGTGCGGCTCTCTCCAGTGTCCTGTCCTCTTATTCCTGCTTACATCTCCTGGGAGTCTCCCTCTCCTCTGGACAGGTTCCTTTATCTGGCAACCTTCTCATTGCAGCTATCTTCTGCTCCATTTTCTTTTGATTCCCCTGTTCTGCTGTATTTTCTTTTTTTCATCTCTTGCACTTTTATTTTCATACGATAGGAGTGGCCACCTCTCTGTGAGGCCCACCTGAATCCCCATCTTGTACATTTGCCTATATCAACACATAGCTGTCTTTTCAAAAAAAGAAGGATGACCTCGACAAAATCTTGTTCTACCTGTTTTTTATTACTAATGTCACAAGGCTTGTTTGGATTAATGAAAGGAAAGAAAACAATCCTGTGAAACTAACTTTTAGTTGTTTGTTAAGTCTTTTTTCTTTTTTTTTTTTGCAATTTATGTGAAACATCTTTTGCCATTTTCTATCTTTATTGAAAACTATTTTTAATGTATTCTCACACATACACTCATATGAAGGGAGGCCATTCTCCCACTATGGAAGGAAAATGGAGTTAAACTCAAATGTGGCACCATCTATCTTCATTGTGCCCCACATCTGCCACTACGCCACTTGTTCTACCATTCTATCTTTTCTGGTAACCCACATATGCAAAGCACCCATATGCATCAATGTGCCACACCTACCATAGTCCATTTTCAATCCCTCCATATGTGCCTTATGTGCCAATGTGCACAAGTTCTCAAAGGGCCCACATGTGTCAAATGTGCGAATGCATGCCTTGTGTCACATGTGCCACCATACATCCTCAAGCACCTCACATGTGCCATATTTCAGCTTCATCACTCACATATGCCACATTTGCCACATGTTTATTATCCATATTCAAATATCCCACATGCACTAATCATTGCTATGATTTAGCTCCAAGCACCCATATATGCCACAATGTTGCATATTTAGGGGGCATTTGGATGGTAAGTAACTTTAGGTAAGAAACTTATTTTAGTTTCTACTTATTCAGTAGATAAGTATGCTTGGTAAACGGCATCTTATCAGCCAAAAATTAGAAAATCATGTTTGGCTTTGAACATCATAAGTAATTATCCCTCAAGTCTATTTGGTCTCCCTCACATCCACCGTCCATCATGTGGGGCCAACCTTTGATGTAGACCGTTCATTGTGTGGGTCCCACCTTTGATGTGGCCCATTCATCATAGGGGATGACCTTTAAGGGCGTTTGGATTGTAAGTTACTTAAGATAAGCTACTTGATCCTCCAGTAGCTTAACTTGGTTTCTACTTATTAAGATGAAGTGATTAAGTAACATTAAGTAAAAATGTTACATATAACTGATCATAAACCAAACGTACTAATCTATTGTTGTAAGTAGAAAAGGTAGATTATTTGGTGGTATCCAAATGGGCCTTAATATGCACCGTTCACTATAGGGCCTACCTTTGATGTTACTCATCCATCATGTGGGGCCCACCTTCAATATCCACTGCCCATCATGTGGAGCCCACCTTTGATGTGGACCATCAATCATGTGAGCCCCACCTCTGATGTGGGTTGTCCATCATGCGGGGTCCACCTTGGATATGGGCCACTCATTGTTAGGGCCGAGCTTTGATGTGGATCATCCATCATGTGAGACCCACCATTATTAATTAGCCATCATGTGGAGCCCACCTTTGATGTGGACTATCTATCATGTGGGCCCCACCTTCAATGTGGGTTGCCAATCATGCAGGGCTCGCCTTGGATATTGGCCATTTATCATTAGGGGCCAACCTTTGTCCATCATTTGGGGCTAGCTTGAATGTCCATTGCACATCATGTGGATCCCACCTTTGATGTGGACCGTCCATTATGTAAGTTCCACCTTTGAAGTGAGTTGTCTATCACGCCAACCCACTTTGGATGTGGGTTATTTATCATAATGGGCCGACCTTTGATGTGGACCATCCATTAGGTGGGCCCACATCAATATGGGGTCATCTAAATGTGGGGCCCACTTGTTTACAACCATCTTGACACGTCCACACATAGAGGTGTACACGAGTCAAACTAAGTCGAGCTTGGCACAGCTCGACCCGGCCACTGGTTGAGCCTAGCTCGAACTAAGCTCTACTCGGTCCTCAAGCCTGACTGGCCAGCTTGGCTTGGTTCGGGCAGCAGCTCGGGCTAGTTCGAGCCGAGTTTGAGCCAAGATCGAGCCTCTACGACATTTTCTTAAACACATGGAGTGCACCTTCAAATTCTCACAGAATGTAGCTTCGGTTTACAAGTATTTCATCAAACACTCAGTAGGCAACATAAAAAATCAAGATACAAGGGTATTTGTTTCATATCCATACCTTCCTTGCCACCAGCTGACACTTCGTTGAGTCATGTCATCAAACACTTGCTAAGCAACATCAATATCAAAATAACAGTCACCAAACTAGTTCGATCTGAGTTTGATACGAGTTGGGGTTCGATCCAAGTCTAGTCGAGCTCAGGCAAGCTCAAAAAATCAGCTTGACTCGGCTCGAACTTAGTTTCGAACCGAGTCGAATGGAGCTTTTTTACGTTGAGTCGAGCGAGTTAACCGAGCTAACTCGGTTAGTGTACAACTCTATCCACACATACCAATAAGATGCCACCATATGTCAACGCTTCCTATTAAATGATGGACGAAATTCTAGTCGCATACCAAGGATATCTTTTGCCCCATATCCTTCGGTGGCACGTCATCTGCCAAAAGAAGAATGATGCAAAACGGTATGCCGGTTTGTAGATAAAATACTATGACGAATGACATGTAGCCATTATACAAGTGGCAAGGCTATCTTACATAATCTTGCTAAAAATGAGAGATCCTCCTAGAGACGATTGGTGCTCTCATGATGATTATGCAAGTTCGAGAAATAATTTCTTCTCAAAGAAATCAAAGACACCGTAAGGAATCCAGATATAATGAGATTGATCCCACAATGTCTGCAGATCTCTATAGTCATGCTGGCAAGGAGATCTAAAAACTGTTTTGTATTGTAACCCTGGAGACCTCATTGGCAAGTTTGGGATGATTAGGAAACAACTATGTGTCGTGATCACCAAGGATCTTGGATCAAGAAGAAAATCCAGTGAGGGTTTGCTTCCTCCTGAGCTATATAAGGAGCACATGATGAAGAACTCATGACCTCATGCTAAACGTATTCTCTCATACATAGAGCAACGTTACTTATCTTAGTTGAGAGTCCTCCACTTCTATCCAACTACACTATAAAGTGTCTAATGTTTAGGTTAGCTTAGATCTTTACTGTGTAGCAGCTTCACTACAGTACAGTTAGGAGTATTATAAATATTCACGATCTCCCGTCATTGGATTCCCAATCAACCAAGTCCTTATTTGGAAGATTAAACCATCGGTTATATCCTATTGACCACTTAACTCGATTTTTTATTCACACAAGCGATCGCTAGTATTTATCTTTTGTTTATTTGATTTTATTGTTCATTTGCTGATTCTATTAAGCTTCAAATATAGATTAATAAAATCAGCATTGTTAGCCTTTAGTTTTAATCTTTTCTATCCATCATTGTTCTATTAAAAACTACAAACCCTACTATCACCATTTAGAGAAAAGTCCTTAATGCAAGGCAAAAAGAATCCATTCACAAGGATAAATCCCTACCCTTTTAAATTGCTTGATTGCTATAGCAATTAGTGGATGAGAATGTACCCAATTCCACGAATTCATGAAATTTAATTGGCATGTCCTAGCGTTGGGGCCACTAGTGTTCAATAAACTCAAGTCCAGTATGACTCTGGCATACCTGCACTAACCTAACCACACACGTTTAATCGAATATGGACCTTTGTTAACATATGTGACCTCGTGTTTGATTGAATTATGAGAAACATATTTTTTGACATGCTCCTCAATAGAGCAAGATGCCTCCTAAATCGAAAAAGGATAGTTCCATCCCTTACACTATAGAACAGTCATAAGACAAAGGACAGTGCATTGAACCCATCGATGTGGACGTATGATTCTTTTCTCAACTAGTCTTCAGAGATGTCGCCATGCGCTTCCTTCAGATGCAAGGACACATAAGGTAGATCGTAGATGGCAATTAGATAAAAGTAGAGACATTCAAAAGGGCAGTCAAAAGTTTCTTCGAGTGGCTTTTGCCATCATGAATATTCAGCCTGCGCCCAATCTCCCTTTGGATTTGAAAGCAGAACAACCGACCAAGCTCCTTACAAGGGTCATCTAGACCAAACTCCAAGGTCGTCATATACCATGACCATCGGTGGTGAGGAGAAACGACCAAAATGGCTGACCTTACAGCCAATCGAAATTCGTTGCCCAAAACCTATGTATACCTGAGGGGTAACTCCAAGCATGCATCGATAATCTCAAGGAGAAGCTGGCCACCTGGCCGACGCTGCATAATTGCTACTCGACGACCAAGAACCAAGGGAAGCAACCTCTAATCACACCGACCATTTAGCAAGGCTATCAGAGGGTTGATATACCCGAGAGGAACCTCTGATCACACCAACCACTTAACAAGGCTACGAGAGGGTTGAGATACCTGGGAGCAACCTCTGATCCCACCACCACCTCAACCATTGATCAAGTGATACAAAGGCCATACCTTGCGCTACTGCAACGGCTGCTCGGCCAGTACGATGACATAGGATTGATTTAGGAGTACGACATCTAGCTGAACGGTTGGCGAATTGCCTGACCAGTGTACAGTGTACAGGAAATCTTATCCTAACTAGGTATATTAATACTTTGAGTTACCTACAAGATTCAGGTTCCCTAAGTTTATCCTATTCTTCGAAAAGGGTGAGACTTCCACGTTTTAGCATATCGGTTGCTTCACCATGCAATGTGGTGAAGTATTATTGCATTATGATTTCTTGAAATTGAGGTTGTTCGGGAATTCCTTGATGGGAGCAGCCTTTACATGGTACATAAACCTCCTGATCAATTCAATCCAAACCTGGCTTGATATGGAGGAAAGGTTTCATATGCAATTCCCTTGAATCGAGCTAGAGGTTTTAATGGCTATTTGTCAAAACTTTGCCAGTTGCCCATAGAAATGGCCAAGCAATTCGCCGGTTGTTTCAAAAGTGCACAAAAATTAGTACTCAATTGATCCTTCGTAAGTTGAGTTCACTAGGACTAGGCCCACCTCTAACACATACAATCCTGGCTGGAGAAATCATCCCAACTTCAGTTGGAGGAATGGACAAACCGCTACACCTCAAGGTTACCTAAATCAAAATCCAACTCAAGAGAAACCTCAAGAGGATTCGGTTCTGAAACATTTTCAAAAGCAAGAGCTTTTCAATCAGGGTATGCTACAGGCCTTCCAAGACCTAACAAAAGCAATACAAGGACTTAAGGCTGAACATACGATTGGGAACAAGGGGAGCTTCCCAGCTCAACCTCTTCCCAATCTTAAACCGCAATATGAAGTTAGCGACCTAAGCTCTTCAAATCAGATGGAGCAAGCTAAATCCATCATCACTCTTAGGAGTAGAAAGATCATTGACAAAATCATTCCGGGTAGGGCTGAAAAGCCTAAGGACCCGGAAGTAGATAAAGAAGATGGATCTAGCCATGCCCCACCAGAGTTAGAACCGGAACCTCAAGGAAAGTTGGTTACTCCATTTCCCCAACGGTTGGTTGCACCAAAATCGCTCTCTAACTCTCAGGATATTCTAGAGGTGTTGAAACAAGTGAAGGTCAACATTCCACTACTTGATGCCGTGAAACAAATACCTTCATATGCCAAATTCCTGAAAGACTTATGTACGACCAAAAGACGGCAAAATATTCAAAAAAAAATCTTTCTAACTGAGAAAGTGAGTGTCATCCTAAAGCAAGATGTGCCGCAAAAATTCAAAGACCCTGGTAGCCTAACCATATCATGTGTAATTGGGGACCATCGAATTGATCACGCACTTCTTGACTCAGGAGCGAGCGTTAATCTTATCCCCTACTCGGTATATAAACAGTTGGGCTTAGGTGAATTAAAACCCACCTTAACCACACTACAACTTGTTGATCGCTCTATTCGTATACCAAGAGGGATAATTGAGGATGTGTTGGTCCAGGTTGATCGATTTTACTACCCAGTTGATTTCATCATCCTGGATACCGAACCCATCGGTAACACAAGCACTCAGATTTCCGTCATTCTTGGTCGCCCATTCCTTGCCACTTCAAACACAATTATCAATTGCAGGAATGCTGTCATGAGTATGTCTTTCGGGAATATGACATTAAAAATGAATATCTTTTTCAACACGGCCAGACGGATAGAGGAAGATGACGATATCTACGATATTAACATGATCGATACTTTCGTGGATGACAGGACACCCCTTACCTTATCCTCTGATCCTCTAGAGACGTGCCTGGCCCACTCCCATGAGTTTGATGATGACATAATTAGGGAGACGTGTGCCATGCTTGATGCGGTACCGGTACTTGAAGTTAACCGGTGGAGGCCACAATTTGAAGAGTTACCCCAAACTGATGAAGTGTCTCTACCGTCTAACCTCAAGCCACCGAAGCTTGACCTAAAACCTTTGCCCTCTGATTTAAAATATGCATACTTAAGTCAAGATGAGACATACCCGGTGGTGATTTCTACCCACCTTGAGAAAGAACAAGAGAGTATGCTCATATCTACTCTCCTGGAGCATAAGGGAGCCCTTAGATGGACAATCGCGGACCTCAAGGGAATTGACCCCTCGATTTGTACTCACCGCATATATCTTGAGGATAATGCGAAGACCGCTCGGCAACCACAAGGTAGACTAAATCCAAACATGAAGAAAGTGGTTAAGGCCGAGGTTCTTAAACTATTGGATGTGGGTATCATATACCCTATATCTGATAGTCAATGGGTGAGTCCAACTTAGGTGGTTCCTAAGAAGTCTGGGATCACCATCGTAGCTAATGCCAATAATGAACTCGTGCCGACTAGAGTCACTACTGGTTGAAGGATGTGCATTGACTACAGAAAATTAAATACCGTCACGAGGAAAGACCACTTTCCTTTGCCCTTCATTGATCAGATCTTGGAAAGGTTAGCTGGTCATTCCTATTACAGTTTCCTTGATGGGTATTCGGGCTACAACCAAATAGAGATCGCCCCTGAAGATCAAGAAAAGACTACGTTTACATGTCCCTACGACACCTTTGCTTACCGAAGGATGCCGTTTGGACTATGCAATGCTCCTGCCACCTTCCAGCGATGTATGATGAGCATATTTTCTGACATGGTGGGGCAATATTTAAAGGTCTTCATGGACGATTTCTGTCTTCGGTCCATCTTTCAGCGAGGGCTTGGAAAGTCTTAAATGTGTGCTGAAAAGATGTCAAGAAAAGAACTTGGTACTTAATTGGGAGAAGTGTCATTTCATGGTTCAAAAGGGAATTGTCCTTGGACACATTATTTCATCCAAAGGAATCGAGGTGGATAAGGCAAAGATCGATCTTATCCCTAACCTACCTCCACCCAAGAACATAAGGGACGTGCGATCCTTCTTAGGACACGCCGGGTTTTACAGAAGATTCATAAAGGACTTTAGTCTCATCTCTCGTCCTCTATGTAATCAACTTCAAAAAGATGCACCATACGAGTGGATCGAGCAATGTCAGAAGCTTTCACTAAGCTTAAGGGCATATTGACTAGTGCACCCATCATACACCCACCGACCGGAGCATTCCTTTTGAACTTATGTGCGACGCGTCTGATTATGCTCTTGGGGCAGTTCTAGGCCAGAGAAAAGATAAGAAACCCTAAGTTATTCATTACGCAAGTAAGACTCTAAATCCTGCCCAAGTGAACTACTCGACTACGGAAAAGGAACTCTTAGCCGTAGTGTTCGCCTTGGACAAATTTAGGTCCTACTTGATTGGATCCAAGATCATTATTTACACTGATCACGCAGCGCTTAAGTATCTTCTGTCTAAGAATGATGTTAAGCCCCGCCTGATACGATGGATCCTCCTACTCCAGGAATTTGACCTAGAGATAAAAGATAAAAAGGGCGTAGAGAACGTAGTGGCTGACCATCTTTCTCGCCTTAATCCCTCTGATTCCCTTGAAACAACACATATCAATGACATGTTCCCCGATGAACAATTGTTCAGAGTCTCCCATTCAACTTGGTTCGCTAACATTGCTAATTATCTTGCCACAGGTTCCATACCGACACATTGTACTGCGCAAGATAAGAAGAAATTTTTCACCAAGGTACGTAACTTTTTCTGGGATGATCCGTATTTGTTTAAATATTGCCCAGACCAAATCCTGAGGAGATGTGTGCCAGACGATGAGCATCAAAGTATCGTCTCCTTCTGTCACTCACAGGCCTGTGGTGGTCACTTTTCTGCAAAAAAAACCACGGCAAAAATTTTACAATGTGGCTTTTACTGGCCCACTATGTTCATGCACACTCACAAGTTTTGCAAAGCTTGTGAGCGTTGTCAAAAATTGGGAGTGTTGTCCCGTCGAAATATGATGCCTTTGAACCTCATTCTTATCATCGAGGCATTTGATTGCTGGGGCATCGATTTCATGAGGCCATTCCCCCAATCTTTTGGGAATTTATATATTTTGCTTGCCGTAGACTATGTCACTAAATGGGTCGAAGCGATTCCGTGTCGAACTAATGACCATCGCACGGTCATTAAATTCCTGAAAGAAAACATCCTTTCCCGATTTGGAACGCCTCGAGCTATCATTAGTGATGGGGGCTCACACTTTTGTAATAGACCATTGGAGAGTTTAATGAAGAAATACGGTATCTCTCATAAGGTGAGCACCCCATACCACCCACAAACAAGCGGGCAAGTTGAGATTTCGAATAGGGAGATCAAACACATTTTAGAAAAAATGGTTAACCCTGACCGTAAGGATTGGTCAATTCGATTGACCGATGCCTTATGGGCATACCGTACTGCTTTTAAAACCCCTATTGGAATGTCTCCCTTTAGACTTGTCTATGGGAAAGCTTGCCACTTGCCTGTGGAGTTGGAACATAGAGCCTACTGGGCGATCAAAAGTTTGAATTTCAATTTGGACAACGCTAGCTCGCTACGCAAACTTCAGTTAAATGAACTCGAAGAAATCCGGAACGACACTTATGAGAACTCGAGAATTTACAAGGACAAGATGAAGGCGTTTCATGACCAACATATTTTACGAAAATCATTCACGCCAGGCCAGAAAGTCCTCTTGTATAACTCTCGATTACATCTCTTTCCGGGTAAGCTTCGATCTCGTTGGACCGGCCCTTTTACTGTTATCACTGCTTACTCTCATGGGGCCGTCGAGATAAGAGACCCCGACAATGGCAAGGAGTTTAAAGTAAATGGACATCGCTTAAAGCCATTTGTCGAGAAATTTGATTCAGAGGACATGTCCATACCTCTGACTGATCCTGTTTACCAGGATTGATCTCCTAGTCTGATGGAGGTATAGGTAGGTCCTGTTTTCATAGGAATAGGATAGTTTCCTTTATTCTGTTTTAGGATAGACGGTGAACTTCGCGCTCCTGGGAGCCAACTCAGCTTTTCTTTCTGTTTCATTTTCCTAGTTAGTTAGTTCAATGTTTGTGGGTAACATTGCTGCAAACCCTCATGAGACTACAACTCGTCCACTAGGGGCAACCTAGGGGTTTAAAGGGTTGTTGCATATGCTAAATGCAATCGAGAGTACCTGCGAAAGTGGTGTAGGTAGGATTTCATTTTTGTTATTTTTATTTTACTTTTGTTAGTTTCTCTCTTGTGCTGACCCGATCTTACGTAGATATCTTTGGAAAGCCTTTTGATTCTTTCGTCCAGGTACTATCTTTCCATCACTCCTCTTATATTTTTGTTGTCCCATGTGCATTGCATGCTTATTTCTTTTACATTGAGGACAATGTAGATTTTAGGTTGGGGGTGGGAGATTAGGGTTCCTAATCAGCATTTTCTTGGTCTTGAGCAAAAATTGTGAAATTTTTTTTAATTTTTCTGGACTTTCTTGTGAATTCGAAGGGATTTTGACGGCCATCTAGGGCACTTGGAATTTCAAGATACGTGATGTTGGTAATTTAAGACGCTTGGATTCAGTATCTGTTGGATTATATAGTTAAGTTTGAATTGTTAATCCAAAATTAGAAATTGTAAACATTGATTGAGTTATGATCTCACATGTCACATCTCGCTTTCACATTAAGGTTTCAGTTTGATATTGAAAGATTTACTTGGTACTCACTAAGCTTGAAAGGAACCAACCTGAGAAATTGAAAGGATTGGGCGAATGGTCTACACCATAGGTTTGCTCCCTATAAGTGTAGATTTAATTCCCTATGAATGATATGTGAAAATTTTGGGTGTACAGTCTTCATGATAGGTTTGCTCACTGTAGGTGAGGATTTGATTCCCCTTCTTGGCGTTACTTTTAATGGAAAAATCAAAAGCTGAAGGAATGAAAAGATGATCTGTGAGGCAAGTTTTGGTTATCATGAATCTTCTTATTGGTTACCAGTGATATCCTGAAATAGAGAAGTGAATTTTAATGATGATAAGCTGAGATTACACTGTACGCTCATAGATCTCAATGATTAGAATTTTTCTAATTAATGGAATAATACTTTAAACTTGATTATGAAGTTTACCGTGCGCTTGAGTTTAGGAGAAAGTAATATCCAACATTCATGAATCTGGGAATTCTCATATCTGGATTGTTCTACAAAAATCACTCAAGTTTATAGAAATTGTTCTGTAATTCTCAACTTACTTTTCGCATATTTTGCTCGGTACTAGCAAAATGCTGGTTGGGGATTGTGTTGAGGGTCAAATATTGCATATCAGACCCAGTTATTGCATGGATTTACAAGCATGATACCGTTTAATAGCCTGATTTAATCGTGTTTGTGATGCAGAGTGTATTTACAAGCATGAACTGAAAAAGGGTACTTAAACCATGGATTTAACGCTCTGATGACACCCAAGGCAAGGGACGGACTCCAAGGGACCAAGATCGATGGAATTACACACTAGGGATCCAAGGAAATCAAGCCATTCACGTTAAAGAGGCCCGAAATTGGTGAAAAATGCAAGATCACATAGTTCTCGCCATTTGATTGGCTCAAAACTTCACATATGGCCTGAGGGCCATAAATTAACCGTACATATCAAATTTCAGCCCTCGGATCACTATGAAAGTACCCCAACTGACTGATCAGCCCATAAACCGTTGATTCTGGGCCCACCTGATATCTAGAACTGTCTCAACTTTGGTCTCGACGGTTTAAATGAGATGAGAAAGTAAATGGATGGATCAGATTTTTGAATCACATCACAGTGGGGCTCGTATGTGAGGTGTGTACACTGCACGTGTACACGTACCCGAGCCGCACCGAACCAGCTAAAGCGGGTCAGCAGCGCTGACCCGCATCTTCTTCCCAAAAACGGCAACTTCCGTTTCGCGCTGTGTAACGGAGGGACGCTGTCCGTTTTGCGGACGCTAGTGGGCCCCACCCATGGCCTGTCCAACCAATCAAGCCGTCCATCTTGTAGAGGGCCATGAATTCTTCAAACCCATGCTGAACTTTTGGACCCATGCAAGCACACGTGCACGATACAGAGGCCATTGGTGGACTGCCTTGCAACATTCAAATTGATGTTTGGATGATTTCTTCTCTGATTCTGAGTCAATGGACATGAAAAATCATCCGTTTCTTACCGAAATTTCGAGGGTAATCTAATGGACGGGGTGGATTTCTTCGAAAACACCTCTGTGGGGGCCACCGATCACGTCAGCGCCGGACGTGCGAAAGGCTACGCACGTCCGCAAAATCTGATCTTCCAGGCAGTTGTGGCCCACCATCTTTGATCATATGGCAGATCTGAACCGTCCATCGTGTAGGCCAGCCAAAATACTTCCAAGAGACGTTGATTTTACAGAAATAATGCAAGGAACGCGAGAGTTATGAAGCCCCAAACTTGGCTGCGAAAAGGCTTTCGCTGCGCGTGCGATAGCTTCCCAAATCCGATTTTCACCACTCCAAAAGCTATAAAAAGAGTTCCAAACGTGGAGAAGAGGGTGTGCTTGAACAGGGGACGTCAAATAGAAAAAGAGAGGCAGAGAGAGAAGTATTTGGAATTTTTATGTATTTTTTCTTTATTTTTCTTCTTTTTTCTATGATTATTTTAGGCTAAATCTCTTAGCTAGGGCTAAGAGGTGAAGCTTGTGGCGTGATGAGAGCTTCTAAAGGTTTGATTTAAACTGAACTGATTGACTCTGTTTTGATTTAAGAAATTCTTTTAGTCATTAATGGTTTGTTATGATTTAAATTACAATAGATCTGTGATGGCTTGAATAATTCCTTTTCTTTTATTTTGATGTTCGGAAACCCTGTTGTTCGCCATCGTCTCATAGACATGGTTGGATGATGGAATCCTTCCTAACGCTCATACATCTTTTAGTTGGTTATGAATTGGTCTAAGTTCTGTTGTTTACCTTGTCTCTTAGGCATGAATTTGTGATGAAATCATACCTAATTCTTATACCTTTCATCTCTTGAAAACTATATCGAGTAAGTTCAGTATAATATCCATGAAGCAGGCATAAGATCTCCCTAATCTCTACAAGTGGATCCTCTGAATCCCTAGTTCCCTTTCTCTGAATTCTTTAAGTTTAAATTAATATTTCACCATTATTCCTCAAATCACAATTGGTTTAGATTTCATCTTAGCCTAGTTCTAGATCTGGTTATTTTCAGATAGCATACAGGTTTCAGTCCCTGTGGATTCGACCTCGGTCTTACCGAGTTTATTACTACATCACAACTCTGCACTTGGGGTGTGAACAGTCGGTCGAGGGGAGTAAAGAATATTGTTATCGAATCTGACTCTAAGTTCGCCCTAAATCTCATCCACCAGAAAGCCCGTACCCCGTGGAATGTGAGACATTGGGTTTTGCGGTCTCTTTCCCTTCTTAAGGGTTGTTCAGTTTCTTTTTTCCATATCTTTAGGGAGGGGAACGGACTTGCGGATGCCATGGCCCGCATGGGCAGCGAGACCCAAGAGGCCTCCTTCCATGTTCATCAGAATTCCCTCCCTTGGCATATGCGGGGTCTGATCTGTCTGGACAGGACTGAATTGGGGGCCCTGAGATCCTTTCATGATTAATGGGGGTGTTTCCTTTGGGTTTCCTTGTGCATAGTGTAGAGATTATGATAGGAGAGGCCCGTTTTTTGTGGTCACCCTCCCGAATCATGGTAGATGTACTTATGCCGTTTTGACTGTTAATGGAAAAAAGTATTTTCTCTCAAAAAAAAAAGTCAAAAAACTTGTTTGATAATTATGGTTGAAGTCTGAAAATTAATTACTGAATTTAAAACAACCAGTTTGTTAACAAATATCTGAAATGTCTAAAATATGTTAATTCGTCACATTTGCCCCTATTTCCTATTCCGAAATGTTTTACGTTAAAGAGAAAATATTTTTTATTAAATGAAAATAAAATCATTATATTTAATTCAAATAAACTAAAATACTTAATACAAAACTCAAATATCATTATTCATTAAAAAAAAAAAAAAAAAAAAGAACAACCAGATTAAGAAAATCATCACTGTTGGATCCGGGAACATAGATTGCACCCACAATAAACGGTGCTGTGTTGCCCCCACCATGATGTGTGTTTTATCCACAGTCTATCTGTTTTTTTTTTTTTCCAGATAATTTCAAGGAATGATCCAAAATGAGGAAGATCCAAATCTCATGTGGACCACATTTCCTATGTGGTGATTGAATGCCCACCATTAAAAGCTTATTAGTGACATCAAAAGTTTTGAATAAAGCCGATATTTATGTTTACCCTTAGTTAACAGGTTGGATGGTAAATAAACATTACAGTGGGCTTTTGGAAGTTCTTAACGGTGAACGTTCAATCACCACTGTTTTCTTATGGTGTGGTTCACTTGAGATTTAGATCTGTCTCATTTTTGGGCTCATGCCATAAAATGATTTAAAAAAATCAATAGACAGCGTGGATAAAACATATATATCATGGTGGGCCACTTAGCACTGTCCAATAGCCACCACACTGCTCTGCAATCCGCCTCTGGATCCGAGATCCACCGAACCCGCACCATCCAGGAAGCGGATTGCGTGGTGTGCTCGTGTAGATGTCACCAAGTCATGTAAGCTACTCATAATATATGTGTTATATCCACACCGTACATTCATTTGGCGACATCATTTTTAAGACGTAAGACAAAAAACGAGGCAGATATAAAGCTCAAGTGGACTACAAAACAGAAAGCAGTGGAACAATGATTCCTACCGTTGAAACATTCTTATGGCCCACGATTGTGTTTATTTGTCATCCAACTTGTTCATGAGGTCACAAGAGGATGAAGGGAAAAAACAAATATAAGATTGATTCAAAACTTCTGTGACCCTAAGAAGTTTTCAATGGAAGACATTCAATCCCCCTTCTATGGTGTGGTCTACTTGAGTTTTAGATCTGCTTCATTTTAAAGCTCATGTCTAAAATTATCTATTAAAATGGGCAGACGGTGTGGATATAACACATTGACCATGTTGGAGTCTAAAAAACTTGTGAGGTTAACGCACGAGGAAGTTCACCGACACAGTCAGTTTCCCGGATCCTATTTAGCGTACTGAGTAAACTCTTTGACGTCCACCATGATTTACATACTTTATCCGCTCCATCCATCCATTTTAATAGATAATTATATGATTTGATTCCAAAACTGAGGCATATAAAATGTTCAAATGAACCACACCACAGGAAACAATTGAAATATTGAATGTCTACCGTTGAAAAATTCTTGAGGGCCACAGAAAATTTGGATCAAGCTTATATTCATTTTTTTCCTTCATCCATGTCTGTATGATCTTATGAACAGATTGGATGACAAATAAACATCACTGCAGGGCCTGGAAAGGTTTCAACGGTGGAAATCATTATCTCCACTGTTTCCAGTGGTATGATCCACTTGATCTTTGGATATGCTTCAATTTCGGGGTCAATCCCTTATATTAGATGGAAAAATGGATGGATGGCATGGATAGACCACATACATTCAAGGTGGGCCCAACTGAGTTTACTAGTACGATAAGAGCATACCTAGTTGACTCAGTACGTGTCTATATATATATATATATATATATATATATATGGAGAGAGAGAAAGAGAGAGAGAGAGAGAGAGAGAGAGAGAGTGAGTGAGTAATGCTCTCCTGCGCATCATCCCGCATGCTACCTTGGTGCGGTCCAATTCCCACCACAAGGAGAAAATTGGATTGCGGACTGAGTAAACCCTATTGGGCCCACTGTAAATGGATGTGGTCTATCCACACTGCCCCATCCGTTTTTGAAGCGAATTTTAATGGCTGAGACCAAAATTGAATCATTTCTAATGCTCAAGTGGGCCATAGAACATGAAACATTTTTCCATATCATAAATTTTCCAGATCATTTTATAATATGAGACCAAAAATAAGATATATCCCAGTCTTAATTGGACCACGTTACAGGAAACAGTGTTGAATGAGCGTGGACCATTAAAAACCTTCTGGGGGCCATAAAAGTTTTGGATCAAGCTGATTTTTGTTTTTCCCCTTCATCTGGGCCAGTATGACCTAATCAACAGATTGGATTTCAATAAACAGTACAGTGGGCCCTAGGAGGATTTTAATGGTGGATATCCAATCACTATTGTTTTCCTGTAGTGTGGTCTACCTGAGATTTATATCTTTTCAAATTTTTTTTATTAAAGCCCTAAAATGATCTGCAAAAATGGATGAACGGAATGGATGAAACACATACATCATTGTGGGGCCCACAGAGCACCGACCACCAGCCACGGGGCTTGTGTCGGGGGAGTAGCCAATCCGTTTTCGTGAAAATGATGGCAGTTTTTTTCTGAATTCAGAGTTAACAAACAAAGCTTAATGTGGAGCGCTGAACGTTCCGCATTAAGTTAATTTTTTAAGCTTTAACAAACACGCCCTAAGTTTCAAAAAATAAAAAACAAATGATCCACGGTTGTGATCAAGCCAGGAAAATGCAGCTCCCTATGTACAAATCTGATGTTGTAAGCATGGGGCCCACCAAAATTGAGATTAAGGCAATAATTTTGTGGGACCCCCTAAATTCTTGAAACCTGTTATTAGGGAGAAGTAACATTGTTTTAACATTCTTATTCAAACTCCTGCTAAAGTAGAGAATTCAACTTCCCCAACGTTTTTTTTTTATATACACGCACACACACCCCCCAAACACTCACGCCGTAGTGGGCTTTCACCACCTATGGATGCTCGAACCCTTACCGGGTGTTGAAACTCCCGAGAGTCTACCACCCGAGCAAGAGCAAGTATCCAACTTCCCCAACGTTGTTTTAACAAAAGCAGGGAGAAATGCTTCTGTTGTTAGAAATGCCCTAAAACTGAAAATAGTGATAACGTAGCCCATATGCTATTTTAGATCAAGTGGCAGAAAAAGGAGTCAACAAAGAAGGATTAAAAAAAGCTCATGGAAAATATCAAGAAGCTGCCAATGCTGTTGCTTTCGTAACAACAACATGGTGGTCCACCTTCCTTGACAATGCAGGATACTTTTTGACTGTTCATATTTCATGGTCGCTATAGCATATAGAGTTTACTCTGTGGGGCCCACTGTGATTTATATGTTTTTTCCATGCTGTCCATCTGCTTTACCAGTTCATTTTAGTATACAGAGTTTACTTCGTGGGGCCCACTATTTACATGAAGTAATTATGTATTAGAGAACAAGATCTCTAAATTCTAATGCATAATTAATGATAATTAAAATGAGATGAACTAATTTTTAGTTGTCTACCAAACAAGACCCCAGGTTCTACAAACATATGCTTCTAAATGGAGTGAACGTTCTGTTTGGGTGCGATTAATCTGGGAAAAGGTTTCATAAAAATAAAAAATAAAATGATCAATGAGTGTGATTAATCTGGGTAAAAGCTACTTGGCATGTATAAGACTGATGAGCAGGGCATGGGCCCACCAAAATTGGTATTGAGACTTGACCTGGGATCCCCTAAATTCTTTCTTGAGAACTGTAATCTGGCATCAGCCCACCAAACTTGCTATTCTGGTTGGAGCTATTTGGCATCAGCAAATTTCAAAGTACAAGTATGAAAAAAAGATTAAATAGAGAGATTGACAATTTACAAAAAAAAAAAAAATTAAATACAATAGCTAATCAGTTACTTAACATAAACATAGCACATGAAACTCATATGATTACTTATAACAAGCATAACAGTCAGACTACATATCTGGTTTACATGCATTCTAAAATAAATACAATATCTCTTTCTTTCTCTACTTAAACATCCATTCATACTTTAGCCTTCTAAACTCAACACAAGAATAGAGCTACAAACAGCTAGTAAAGTGATCATTGCTTCCTGAAACCTACTCGTGAAGTATAGCAGCTGATAAACTTGCAATCAACGAGGACCATCCATGATCGATCTGAAGAATCCCGTTAGAACACCAGATTTCCCTCCCTTGACATAGAATTTGAGAGGCCTGGTGCTTCATTTTCAATTTGAGAAGGTCTACTGCTTGATTGGGCCTGCATTGCTCATGGGTGGATCATCTGGTATGTTAATCTTATAAGCCCTATGGCAACAGGCAATTGTATAAACATCACATCAAGTGGAAAATCCAATCCGTCTGAATAAGAGCCTTCAAGCAAACAGGTGATGACAAAAATCAGCCATTTTTTGTGCAAACTGTATAAAGGTCACATTCAACAGAGAAAATTGGGCAGCTAGGATTCTCCTATCCACATGTTTTTTGTACAATCACCCACAAACAGTCCGTGTGTGTATATGCTGGTCTTCATAAACTGACTGCAACTGAAATAAGGTAGACCAGATTCTCCGTCTTCTGTACAATCACCCACAACGGTAGGGGCGAGCAGATGGATGGTTGTCTTGATCATTTGTCCATGCAGTCTAGTGGGCCACATCCATGAATGTATGAAGCCACAGAGCCTCAATTGCAATGTAGACAACCTTTACTTCGACTTGCATCCCCCTTTCCCTCAAATACTTGAACATGGAAGGGATGAAAGGTACCAGGTCTGGCTTCTCTAATCCAAGCAGTTGTATTGGATGGAACTTTTGTCCAATCCGTTCATAGAATGGTATTTGTTGGAAGGTGCAAAATTGTAGCCAGGTTATCGATGGGAAGATTGGAGATCAAGATTCGACCTGTATCTGAAACTTCAAGTATGCGGCATCTCTGCAACATAACAGTAACTTTGGATTAAATATTTTACCCCAAACCATGAATGAATTAATCATTATTCATGTAAATTAAGAAAACCATGCATGTACCATTGAGCCATCGAAAAGTTGAGATCTTCACTAGCTCGCATATATTGCCATGATTAGTTAACTGCCAACAGTGATGTCTCTGTAGATGTTGCTAAACATTTCAGAATTATTTCTACTAATATTACTATTTGAGTTACTATAAATTCAAAACCAATAGATCCTATAGCCTTGATGGGAAGGAATGATGCATATCTTTGTATAAATAGATTGTTCTCCATTTTGATTATGGAGAATCTAATACAAGGAGATGCAAAGGCTCACAAATATATTATCATCGTAATCTTTTTAGCCTTTGTCTCAGTGTGAGCTATAGCATACAGATCTTGAAAACAAAGAAAGCAGAATTACCTAGTGTTCTCGATGTGAATAAAGAGATTTCATCAGAGATTCTTCCATTACTCTGAATTGGGCTGCACTATTGACATTTCCTGACACGGTTCAACAGCTGCCAAAATAAATAAATTAAAGTTAAAATTAAAAATGCAATACTATGCAAAGTTTCATTATTTTGTTCTCATGCCAAGTAGGTAAGGGATGGTCGGTAAAAAACACTTCATGCTCACACAAACATGTAGGCTACCAGTGTTCTCTTGTATGCATGAAATACAAACACAAACAATGCAACAACTTTGAAGACCAAGAAACCATAGCTATAGACAAAACTCCACCTCAATCTATACTTCTCATCTGTGACCATTTCTTGCAAAAGCTGTAACCGATTTCACAAATCCTGCACATATCAATGATGTTATAACTGTTAACTGAGCTTCTAGAGAATGTTATGTTTACAACACATCGGTATATACATTCCTATGAATATACACCAGTTCTTTGGCTGTTGTGTAGATATTACATAAATAAAGTAAACACAGGATTGAAAATATTAGCAAGTGTATAGAAATTTTACATTTGAAGGAGTTAGTCCTTCTTATGGATGCACTTCTACAGAGGACAATTATAAGGATCCTCACGTGTGCCAGTGTTGCATACACGTGTGAGATCCTTTCCATTCATCAGGTATACCCCTTGTTGAAAGTGTACTAGTGTAAAAGTTCAGTCAGTCCACTAATATGGTGAATTAGAGGTCCACTCATGTACCATTGGTTATCACCATATCGATCTTTTAAGCATCCATTTTCTCAATAGAAGTGTGGCTCACTTAATGAATGGACAAAACTGCATCCATTTTCTCAATACAAGTGTGGCTCACTTAATGAATGGACAAAACTGCATCCATTTTCTCAATACAAGTGTGGCTCACCTGATGAATGGACAAAACTGATAGTAGGTGAAGACACATTCATCACGACGCCAGTGTGTTGAAGGGCTTGGATCACCAACATGTGTTTCAAGTTTTGACTTTCTGTGTGACAGTTGTATTGGGTCTCTGCAGATCCATGCCTGCAAGTAGCATGCCTCTTGGGTTAGTGATTAAATCTAACTCTACCTTTCATCAGAAAAAGATTTTACATTAGGCAAGGAATCATAAGAGAATATAAGGAGCAACAAAACTATATAAAACACACCAACACATGTATACTCTTGATGGTCAGCAAAGCACAATCTTGATCTTATTTTCAGAATTCTGTCATTCCTGTTGCAAGTAACTGAAAATTTTCAATATTCATGAATGTGTTTCATTGGACAAATAAATGATTAGCGATTATGTTGCTTGTCACAAATAAGATAAACACGTCACCTTTGTGCACTTTCTCGGGTACTTAAATCTCCGATTTTCTTTTGAGGACTACTCAAATCACTGAAAGAAGACAAGCCTAAAAGAGTAAAAAAGAGTAAAGCATTCCATTAGAACAAATCTTACACATTTTAAACAATCCAGGATTTAAAGAGGGGCAGTCAATGTAACCAAAAAACAATGTTGTGACAATGCAATGTCGACACATATATGCATACCAAAAAGTAAAGAAACTTCTCTGTCATGGCATTTAATAATGTGTGTCAATAAGAGTATGTTTTTAAAACATATATTCTCTCTTGGTTCCAAACACCATATACATATGAAACAGGAAAATGTATTCTAGTTGCAAAACTATGACCTAAACAAAATGTATATAAATGTTGCCAGACGTAAGAAGAAAATAGAACATCAACATGAGTCAGACATAAGTGTCAAATAGTGCAGGTATCTAGAACATACAAACATATAGATTTTGAAATTAATCAAAATGCAAGGCAACCCTGAACAGTAATGAAGTGTGGGTAGATAGATTATTGGTAGATACTAAAACTTCTATATGGAAAAAAAAAAAAAAAAGTTTCCCTATAACTAGTGAAGATCTTGAAGGACACTTCCATGGTGGGGCCCAATAAACAAATGGTTTTGGATCACCAAGCCATGGGCGCCACTTCTACAAGCTAAGGATCCGAGATTCTCCTGAGTTAATTAGTAAGACTGAAGATACTCTCTGGCAATATTTTTCTTTTCCTTTTCGACAAAATGAGAAAATATATAATGTTAGATTGAGAATTTGCTCATTTACATTGGTGGGCCCACGTTGGATGGGGGATACCCAAAAATCTTCGCCTTTGGATGACTTTCTGTATGCTGTGGACTGTTGGTTGCAATTGCCCATTTTTGTTAGATGGGTGATTTCATCAAATAAGGGCCCATGGCCCATCCCATGATGGGGCCTTCTAGATCAGTCTTATAGGATATTGAGAGGTCCCCTGCCTGTATCATTGATGGGTAAGAGAAAACAAGTCAACTCTTTCGATGGCATATTGTATATGAGGCTTCCCTTATATCAGAATTCAGAATGCTTATCGCCATAATCAATGGGCGGTATCGCCGATAATGTGCAAACAGTTAATAATTTCACATAACTGCATTCACAACCTATAAACTCTATTTTCATAGTTTTCCAGGATGCCCAAGTACACAATTTGTTTCTTGTGCTAAAGTCCTCCATGGAACTGCCTATTGGCAAGTGAAATGACACTGTCTTTTCATATCTCGACTTGTAAGTAAATTTCTTTACTGCATACAAATGTGAACTTGGAATGTGTGCATTTTATGTTCCCATCATATGTACGATACAGACAGATCAAGATGCATCACAAAGAAGTAACATCAATGCTTAGAGTAAATCACTCTCGCCCTTCCTTTGAAGGCTGCAGAGTTTTGAAAAATGTGAAGGCAGTACAAAGTTGCAATATCAGTACACTGATCTGATGGGGGCCACCTTGAACATGCCCTGGCTCAAAAATTACAACAGTGCACATACTAGGGGAGCCGCACGTGTAGATCTACATTCAACATATTTGTCTCACCTGATATGCAAATCCACCTGAATTTTGGGACAAGACATGTTTATAGCATTCCCCACCAAATGAACAGCTTGGATCTCGCACATGTGTGACTTGAATCCCTGCCTCTTCCGTCTGCCTGCACATGAATCGCCTTAGCATTTCTCTATAGTTTTTTACTTTGGATATCGTAGAAAAGATCAGCTAACCGAAATCCATATAGGTCTTGAAGACTGCCTTCCAGCAGACATAACTGAACTTGTAAAGCTTGATGAGATTTTTCAATTGGAAGGCTGCCAACAGTCACAAAAAGGTCACGTTCGATGAGTTCAAAGCTGCAGAGAGATAGTTCCTCCAAGATGTAGTCCTCTCCTCCTAGCGGCCATAGGTGAGAAAGCTCTGCAAAGACATGTCCATAAGATAGATGGTCGCCAAGGATATCTAATAGGCCTGTTGAACATATATAACAAGCATTTTATTTTGGTTACAATTCACATTGGGTGTGGGCAACATTGTCATACCAATGTAAGAAGCATTAATTAGATTCAACTTTTCATGTACAAATAAGCTTTCTTACTTGTTTATAGACGCTTCTATCCTTAGTGTTGGGCTCTGGAAATCTCCGTATGAAACCCGGCTGGGATTTTTGGAGCAAAGGTGGGCCGCTATGCCCTAACGCTCCCAGCACAGCTATTGTTGCTTCTCATCTAAGGCATTCTAAGTGTCCGGTTCCTACATTATAGTATATCAACAAACAACTTGGTGAGTCAGTTCAATATCAGATATATATATATATAAGAGAACTTACATATGTCATTAAAAAATGCAATTCGAATGGAAGTTCCTGGCATTAATGCTCCAATTGCAACCAAGCATGAAATATGAGAATAGGAGAAAAAGATGAAGAGAGAATGCAATCGTTACCCAACGCAAGTCAAGAGAGCTTTCTTCAATGTGGAAAGATCTTTCTATGGTCATTCTCCATTGTGGGGATTCTGGATATCCTCAGCCAATCATTGCTTCCCTCTTTTGGCCAATTCCTTTAATATTAGAACAGAGAGATGGATGCCTGATGTAGCTCAACAACATCATGTCATAGTTTTTGTTTATCATCACCTGCGTATACAATGCCTCATTTACTTCATCAGCAAAATTCAACCATAACACATTTTGGGCAAAACTAAGTAACCTCATAATTATTATTATTATTTAAAAAAAAAAAAAAAAAAACAACCAAGAAAAGAATGCCAATTTTTGTCGTAGACATGAATTAAGCAAATTGTAGCAGTCTGATGGAATGTAAAGGTAAGATTAAAATCCAATGTTCAAACACATGGTAGAAAATAAAAGAAAAGCATGACTGTACCAATGGTGCTAGTGTGCTTCTTGCACTCAAAACAGGGGCCCCTGTCTTTTTTCGGCATAAATATAACAAAGGACTGATCAACTTCTTGTTATCTTTTTAGTTTACAGGAAAATGTTATCTGCTGAGTTCCATGCATATTTCCTTTCTCATTTTCCAATGTAAGGCTTACTAAGCTTGATATAGAAAAACCTAGCAAACATGTATCTGTATTATGTTTGATAAACAGCCCATACAATGAATACAATTAGACAAACACTGCTTGAGGTGCACAGGAAGCAGAGCATGACAGGTGAAGGCACACTATGCTAACGCTCAAGCCCAAAAATCATATAGACTACTAAACAGGCGGGCCACACTTGTATGAGAAAAATGGACCATTGGAAAAAAAATGACCAATGGTCCATATTCAATGTACATGCACAGCTTATCTGATGAGTTGACCAGCTAATGTTTGTGTTAGGGCTTGATGATAGTGTTCCCTACTAGATGACTGCCCGTGTCCATAACACATACCCTAAGTTGGCATGTGAGCTACAACCACCCTACATCTACCACACATGAGCAAGTCCCCTTAGAATTCCTTGTAGCATCAACTTTTGATATTTTGCAAATGATGACTGCCCAAGAAGTTAACTGCATAAGCAAGAAAAAAAAAATGAAATAATAAGACATTTAATCTTATGTAAGAGAAAAGTTATGGCTCCATCAATAGCAATACAACAAAACAGTGTTGACGTATCTATGAAAATATCTTGTGAAAGAAAATGGAATTTTAGGAGCAGACTGAACCTTTAGCAGTGTTCATTTTGCCTTTATTGTTATGAGTGGGAGGAGAGGAAAGCTTCATGGAAGAATGATGCAGCTCACTCACGACTGTCGTGTAGATCAACACTAGTTCAGGGGTCCCTCTTGATCATCCACTCCTTTCCCCTCCCTTAAGCTGCATGCCCAGTTTATAGCATGGTTCTTTCTTCAACAAAATTCAAGGTATCTTGCAAAAGAAATAAGAATACATCAGTTGGGATGAGAGACAATTATATGCATGGAGCAGAGGGCTTGACAAAGGGTAAGATTGTGTTATCATGGTGGATATCTTCATTAGACATGTACCATCAGAACCAAAGTCAGATAATGGTAACGACTAGCCCTCCTCTCATAAAGTCAAAGTATTATAGTAGATATGTTAAATGATAATTCATAATTCATGCATCACTATGGCTTAAAAATGAGGAAACGATAAAGATGACAGCCAAGCATGAACCCTCTGTTAACAAACAACAAAAACCGTGCATTTATTTGATGTTGATCAAGGCCCATATGCCAAATTGACTAGCTTTTTATTTTTATTTTAATTGCGCATTAAATATCCATCAACCAGCCACTTAGGACATCAGACATCAGTTCCATATAGTTTATGGTTTATCACACATCTAAAGTAGGGCCTACAATTTGGATGGTTTGATTTTGAGTTATACATGCATAAGAACCATCACACTCATACTATAGTATGACCATTTTTTTTTCTCACAAAACAAAACAAACCCAACTGACAAATGGCATCTTCATTTTGAAGCATACTTCTAAAACTCACTTACTTTAATAAAAACTGCCCTATTGACTTGGCAAGATATTGAACTGGGTCAACAAGAACTCAGTTCTAAAAGTGGCTTGGTTCCAATTCAGTTCACCACGTGCTTGGGCTATTTTAGAACCCAAAAGCACTAAACAGTACTTAATAGTTACTAAAGGCAGTATTTGTTAAAATCATATATGACAAAGCAAAGATAAGGTTGAACAAGAAGTGATGCTTACAATTGGATGGCTATCCAATCTGAATATATGGGATGTGTGCTAACTTGTGCCAATTGTCACCTTTCTCCTTCTCGCGTCACCTCTATAAATGGGGACAACCATAGATTTGTAGACATTCAAAGTTTGTTAAGTTGCAACCTGGATGGCAAACACTCCACTTACATTGTTTGCACCACATTTGTAACACAAAAATGAAAATTTTCCAAAGAAGATAACTATTGATTGATATTCAATATAAGCTTGTTGCTCACCTGATAAGCAGGCCGGCCTGATTTTTAGTTCAACCACCAGCTGCCCTTTGCTTGTTCTCCTACAACTGTACGAGGATAGCACATGTGCTGCTACACCCCTTCTCCATCTCATTTTCTTTTGTCCCACTTGCATTCCTTGATGAAATTATGGAGTTTAAATGTTCTGTTTGCGAAATAAATCAGCCAACCATAGAAAGCACAGTAACCATACAACAGTTCTAACAAAAAAGGAGGTGGTTGACAATGCCCTAACAGAATATATATGACATGTAGTTTTCAATTTGCATAAATAGACCCATAGTTCCTTGGAATTTACTTCAATATTAAGGTAGGTATGTATTATCAAGATAAGCGTATTATTGAATAATAACATCCTTCAATGTATGATTGTTGAGCTTGCAATTTTGGATCATCTAACAACCTCTACAAGGATGATCTGCTTGCCTGTTTGGATTGGTGGAATCCAAAAAAGTATGTGTGGAAAAGGAGTTTTCCACTGATGTGATGGTTTCCGCTGGTTGTGACAATAAAGTGACATCTCGGAAATTATTTTCCTTTTCACAATTTTCCTCAAAAAAGGTATTTTCTTTCAAAAACCTTGATAATCCAATTTTCCATACTTTCTAAGAAACAATATCATTTTTAGACCATTGATCATTTCGCACTTCCTTAAAAATCATAAAGTTTAAAAGAAACAACCTTTTCATAATTATTTTATAGGTGTTTCCTTGTTTATGTTTTCATGAGATGTGACATTTTCCTTTTCCAATTTATATTTTAGATTCCGCCAATTCAAACAGGTCATAAAATTCAACTTCTAGCTATAAAACCATGATTGACGTACATGATGATAAGATCAAATCATATAACAAATAAAAAATTGTGAATTCAAGAATTGTAGAGTCCGCATGGTGTGTGTATTATATCAAGCATGTGAAATAGATGAATCCCACCATAATGTTCTACAAACAATAAATCATGCTGATACAATCATTTAAGTGGGCTACAGACAAGAATGTAACTATTGGACGAGTTGGATGTGATATGGAGGAGTGGATTAGGTGTTACCTAGGTAACACCTTATTGGGTGTTACTCTTGCCATGTGGGGCCCAACTTGATGAATACATTGTATATCCACGCTGCCTGTCTGTTGTTTCAGCTCATTTTAGGACGTCATCACAAAATTTAAGTAGATCCAAGTCTATAGTGGACCACACCACTGTAAAAAGTGGTGAATGACCATTAAAAACTTATTGCAGGCTACAGAAGTTTTGGATCCATCTGATCTTTGTATTTTCCCCTCATACAAGTCTGATTGACTTTAACAACAGGTTGGATTGAAAATAAATGTTACGGATCTGCTTATGTGGGCTTGGGAATTTTTTGATGGTGGGTGTTGAATCACCATTGTTTCCTGTGGTGTGTTCTACCTGAGATTTGGATCTGCTTAATTTTTTGGACCACGTGCTAAAATGGGCTGAAAAAATGGATGGATAGATTGGATATACAACACATCAAGAAGGTGGGCCCCACAGTAAGGGTAACACACCCATAAAGTTGTTATCCGGGTAACACCTAATCCGCGGCTAACAAAGATAGGGTTGAGTGAATGAAGTGGTACTTAAAATTGGAAGAAGAGGTAGGAAGCAGAGCGTTAATGCATTTACTCTTCAACTCCTACAGCAGACGTCCACAGCATTCGCCTCCTCTCCGGGATTGAGATTTGGTATATTCAATTTCAATGTATGGGATGTGTGATATGTAGTGCCAATCCTCGCCTTTCTCCTTCTCGCATTGCTTCTCTAATTGGGGACATCCTCGGATTTTTAGACGTTCCAGATTTGTTAGGAGTTGCAACCCCGATGGCAAACACTCCAATTTACGACAATATTCAATTTCCAAATATCGAAGCGAGGAGAGGTTTGCTATCCACTCCGGCAGAGCTGTTAGACATGGCCAACCCCAGATTTGTAGCTGTTGGAGGTTTGTTAGGAGTTGCAACCCTGATGGTAAACACGTCAATTTATCACAACCGTTAATCTGCAAACGTCGAAGCGAGGACAGGTTTCCTATCCACTCCGGCGGAGTCGTTCCATCGATTGATAGAGCTTCCAGTGTTGTGACATGTCGTAGCCCTTCCGGCAAACATGTCAACTTCTGACAGTTCCATATGGTGAGTCGTTGAAGGGAAGTAAGGTGTTGCATACCCTCTGGTAAATATTCCAGCTCCAGACAATAATTAATGGCCAAGGAATGTAAGGCAGTGAGGTGTCGCAGTCCCCCTATCAAACTCGTTAAGCTGTGACACCCCTGGATGACTAGTTTTCGAAGAGAGCTCAAGCCTTGTAGTCTCAATGACGTTAGACCATTGCACCAGTTAATCCACAGCTGACGGAGAGAGGTGAGGTTTTGTAACTCCTCTGGCAAAGATACCAACATACTGCAGCTCGAAATACACAGATACTCTAGAGCAGCAAGGTTTGCCACTGAACCTAACAACATCTCATTACCATCCTTCAATTCCAATTCTTTTAGAGATGGAAGGCATGGAAGTGTTGTTAACTTTGGACATCCCCAGACATTTAATCGGTTAAGGCAGGGGAGTACTCTTCCATTAGATCCTGACCACGCCTCTAAATTAGGCATATCTTGGATGGTGAGTCGTTTCAATGATGGGAATGCCTCTGTGACATCGTCGCCATAGAAATGCTTTCCAATAGACTTCACAGCATCCATTCCACGTATCACAAGAACCTGCAGGAATGGTAAGTGGCTGAGCGGGGGGAGCTGTTCGCATCTTCTGCAATTAATCAGTGAAACTTCAATCAGATTCGGAAGCAATGAAGAGCTCATCCAATGCGGAAATCTGACACCCATGTACTCTTCCACAGTCAACCTTTTGAGATTTTGATGTGGTCGGAGACCTTCAAGGGTTTGCTCGACATTTCCTTCCAACTGAAGATCAATATCCTGACCCCATGAAAAGCATAACGCACAAAGGTTCGGCTTATCCTTCAAGTTTGCTTCCTGGGCATCTGCTGCACACATCACATTCTCGAGGTTTTGAATAGTCAATTCTCCTCCAAGGTTTAGACCTTGCAGCTCTCTTATACCACATCCACTATCCTTACCAACTATGAATATTGGCAAGGTCTGAAGGAACTTTAATTCTACCATATTAGCTGGCATATGGGTCAATTCATCATTATACCAATCTATTTCAAAATGTCTTAGGCTAGTCATTTTGCTCATGTCTCTGGGTAATTCTGCAAGATTATTATGCCCCAAGAGTCTTCACGTTTGCAAATGGTGAAGGGTGCTAATGGATTCAGGGAGGGCTCGTATTTGAGTATAAGACAGGTCGAGGTATCTTAAGTGTTTCAACCTGCCAATTGAAACCAACATCTCCGTAGTGACACACGCGGAACTTAAATCTAACACCCTTAAGCACATGAAATTTGTTAAAAGATTACGTGGGACGCTGAAAGTCTGTCTTGCATCCAGAAGCAGTGTTCGCAAATGGTTTGCTTTCCTTGAGGCCTTTGGGACTGTTAGGACCCATTCATAATACTCACCCAACATGAAGAAACAGCGATATGTGTCGGGAATACTCACTGCATTCTTGACCTGCACAATCGAGCATTCATTCCCAGCAATAGAGCATGCAAGATCATGCACGAGGTCATGCATCTTGCACCATAATATATTCCCATCTTCATCTTTCTCAACATCCTGAAAGAAGGACTGCCACAGTAGATTATCGAAATACTCTCCACCGATATCTTCCATTTGTTTACTTCCATCAGATGCTTGAATGAAACCTTCCGCCATCCATAATAGGATTAGTTTCTTCTTAACGATTATATGATCTTTTGGAAATATTGAGCAGTATGCAAAGCATTGCTTCAAATGTGATGGAAGATGATAATAACTCAACTTCAGAGCAGGTAAAATGCCATTCTCTTCTTCAGGTAAATTCCAAATTTCACTTTCTTTTACAAACAGCCACTCTCTTTCATCTGTTTTAAAGCGCATCAAGCCACCCAATGCCTTCGCTGCCAAAGGGACGCCCCCACACTTCTTTACGATTTCCTTTGCATGCATTACAAGGTTTGGAGGTTCTTGTCTTCCATGCCCAAACGCTCGCTGCATGAACAGAGACAAACAATCATCCTCTGATAGTCTTGGCAAATGGTGTGGAGGGAGAGTGCCCATGATCGAAGCAACTTTTTCACTACGGGTAGTCACTATGATTTTACTGCCCCTCGCACCTCCTCTGAGAAATTGTTTCAACTGATCCCAATTCTCGGGATTTTCATCCCACACGTCATCCAACACAAGTAAAAACTTCTTCCCATGTAGCTTTTCTTGGAGGCGACGCTGCAGTAAATCCAATTCTAGGAGATCATGTTTCCCATCGGTAGCAGACTCTAAAATTGTTTTTGTTAGCCTCCTCACATCAAAGTCATCCGACACACAAACCCACATTCTCAGCCCGAAATGCTTCGCTACCCTCTCGTCATTGTAAGCGAATTGAGCAAGTGTGGTCTTCCCAAGGCCCCCCATACCAACTGTGGGGATGATTGAGACATCTTCTTGAGTACTGACTTGAATCAACAACTCTACGATTTTCTCCTTATCTTTCTCTCTACCATAAACTTCTGACTCAATCACAAAAGAGGCGGTTTGTAGTCTCCCTTCAGTATTGCCTGGCCGATCTTCAACTCCCTCTCTCAAATGGAACTTCAACCTCTCCGCTGCAATCCCATCTAATCTCTCCCCAATTTCCTTTATCCTACTCCCCATCCTCAGGCAAAATACAAGTGAGTTTGGAAAAGAAAAGAAGTTGCGTACCCGATTCACCATAGCAGACCGAGTCCTCACTTTCCGCCGAAAAGCTTCTATTGCAAACTCATCTATCAAGTCATCTGCAACATAGGTCGCGTCCTTGAGCTTCTTTAGCCAATTCTTAACTGCCTCATTCTTCACTTGCTGCTCCTCTGCATCTTGAAGCACCGCATGGATCGTCGACAACGTGCTCTCGAGCTTCCCCAACTCTTCCTTGACACCCCACGCTGATCCAAACTCTTGCAGAAGTAGAGAATTCAAGTTCCCCAATACTGTTTTAACAAAAGCAGAGAGAATTGCTTCTGCCGCCATCTTTTCTTGGTACTGCAGAGATGCTGAAGAACTCAAAATGGTGATAATGTAGAATGGAAGATAATGAAACTGTGAACTATGTGCTATTTTTCATGAAGTGGGAGGAGTTACCAGGGAAGGATAAAGAAAGAACAAGGAAAGCATCAAGAAGCTGCCAGTGCTGTTATTTTCATAACATGAATGTGGTGGGCCACCTTCGTTGACAATGTGGGATACTTTTAAATGCGCATATTTAAGTGGGAAAGGAATCTCTCCCTCATGGACGGCTCAAATTGTGTTCACTACAATCTCCACCATAGACATGTAAGGTGATCGTGATCGTAACTGTCACTAAATGGGCCCATCTGGTTTGGGTTTTGTGCCATGGATTTGGTGATGGAACACAATTAGAGGTACCACCGTAGACATGCATGCTTCATCTCATGTGCGCCGTCAGGGAATGGGCCATGACCCAAAAGCTTCGATGATCAAATAATCCTAATAATCCCATCTCCAGCCTCGCTTCAACATAAATGGGTCATTGTCTTGCATGTGGCACATCTGTGGTGATTAGGATTGTTGGTTTGGTGGGCCACAGTATAGAGGTCCTAATTGGCTGATATGTGAAATTTTTCGCTCGTGGAAGCTGCTGGTGATTTTCTCAAGTGGTGACTTGATGACTCTGACCAAATCTCATTCTACTTGCATCGTTTTCTTAGAGGAGGTTGCTGGTTATTTCTTTGAAGTATGCTCGAAAGGGCACGTTATTGACTTGACTTGCTGACCTTTACTTGAAAGTATGAACGATCAAAATACCCCAAAAATCTCTCTTCCTGTGATTCTTAGTCCACTTGCAACAATTTAAATAGTGAGCCAGACAGTCATCAACCCCGCAGGGCCCACCATAGTTGGGAGATAAAAATATCTTCATAGCTGGATGGAACCACACCTCTGCCTCCTGCATTTTCTGACATCACATAATGACTTCTACACATTTCTTGCTGATTGGTGCGGTCCACCAGATGGATGGACTGGATCAATGCATGCATGTCGAGTAGTAGAACAAGGAACTTGCAAGTTCCAACATTTCCGATAGATGAATGGTACCCGTGCCAAAGTCTAGGGGGCCCACCATGTTTTAATTACAAAATTCACTCGGCTAATCAAATTTTATGCTTAATTGATGTTAAAAAAAAAAAAAAAAAAAAAAAAAATCAACTAGATCCACAAATCAAATGGGCCACACCACATGGAATAACGTAAATGGAATGTAAACCATATATAGGTTTGTTTGTGGGCCACCGTGTGGTATATCTTTCATCAACTCCGTTAACCAGGTTTACATTTCAAGGAAGCTCTCACTCATTCATACAGTTAGGAACAAGCCATGGTGTAATAATCACACCAGTCGGATGATCCTAACCCTTTGAATGGAGCCAATTTGCTAACAACCATCCATTGTTTACGAGCTTAGTGTAGCCCACTTGAGTCTTGGATCTTACTAACCGTTGGCTTTAAAGTCCTAAAATTAGCTCACAAAATGGATGGACAAGGTGGATTTCTCACGAAAACCACGGTGGGCCCCACCCAGTTTCCAGCCTAGGAACTTCTGGCAACGGCTTTGGTAGGAAATCCGCGTCCCTTGACTACCGGTGGGGTGGGCCCCACAGTCAAGAATCCACCTAAGCCATGTCCATTGTGCCTTTTTATCTTTTTGGAAGTTGCTGACGATTTTCTTGAAGTTTGGTTGGCCTAAAAGGACGTGTTCTTGACTTGACTTGGACCTATTTTGTTTCTCTAGTCAATCTTGACTATCCACTGTCCGTTTTCATGTTATTAATCGGACGCTTAAAATCTCCTGATTTTGCACCATGGCTTGCTAGTAATTGTATAAATGAATGAATAGTTTGGATCAGCAATAGGTCAACATTGCTAACACCTGAAGATGTTAGCAAACCTAATTTATAATTATTATCTATTGAGTTGAGTCTTTATGACTTGAACGGGCTGAAAAATGAATTCTTGTCGATTTTATTTTCATATTTTAATGCAAAATTATCGTAATTTTCGTCAAAATTATTTACTATTTAAAATTAATTCATTATTTCCATCCCACCTAACCTAACCAACGAAAACATGATACAAAAAGGGTTGGCAATGGACCTGGATGGCTTCAAGCATAACCATCAATCAGGGCCCTAGCTCGGTCAGTTTGTTCTTAGGTTTTGAACTACAGGTGACAATGTGTTGGGTCCGCTAGCAGGTCAATAGACCCAAGCTGCTCCTAATGAAGGTTGGAAAAAGCCAAATGGGTATGGGTCGAAGTAGTGTTGAACAATATCCAACCTAACCCAATCCAGCCATATAAAAAAACCAATGGGTTGAGCTAGATGAACAAATCCAGCCCAGCCCATATAGCCCCATCATGTTTTAATTACAAAATCCACTCTGCTAATCAAATTCTATGCTCAATGTTAGTACCTGAGGTAAAAAAATCAGCTAGATCTACAAATCAGATGTGCCACACTACATGGAATGATGTGAAGAGGATGTTGACGGTAGGTTTGTTTTTGGGACACCATGTGGTATATCTTTCATCAACACCGTTAATCAGGCTTATATTTCAAGCTCTCCCTCAATGACACCTTAAATTGTATTCAATCTAATCTCCACCATAGACATCTATGTAATCTTGATTGCAACTGATCACTTGATGGGGGACCATCTGGTTAGGTTTTCTTGCCATGGGTTTGGGGAAGATTGGACACAATTTGAGGTACCACCATGGATCAACATGTATGCTTCTAACTCATGTGCCCTCCCAAGGAATGGGCCACAGCCCAAAAGCCTCAATGATCTAATAATCTTAATAATCCGATTTACAGCCTCTCTTCAACATAAATGGATAATTGTTTTACATGTGGCACATCACTGTGGGGCCCACCATGACGTATGTGCCTTACATGCACTCTGGCATCTCATTTTGGGGCTTGATCCAAAAAAATGAAGAAGATAGATGGACGGCATGGATATAAGGCACATGCATCAGGGGTGGCCCCACAGGGATCGACCGAGGTAGTGTCCATTTTTCATGCATCCTTTTGTTATTGATTTTCTTTAAGCGCGCAGGCCCAAAAGTGGACATTCTTTAATTAACTGGCGGTCCTTTTCTGCATGAAAGGCGAATGATATAAATATTAAAATATATATTTTAAAAAATAGATATAAATATTAAAATAAATATAATAATAATAATAATAATAATAATAAACAGAATCTCCTTCCTGATGAATTAACAATGGTCCACTTACAACAATTTAAAAAATTAATACAATTTAAAAAAATGATACAGATAGCCACCAACCCTATGGGGCCCACCAAAGTTGGGAAATGAATATATTTTGCTAGCCGGGAAGCAGATTGGCTAGTGTACCTCACATCAGTTAGATAGCTGATGTGTTGACGTCAGCAAATTCTGCAGGTCCATCATGAGGCATGTATTATATCCAAACCATCCATCCATTTGGTGAGCTCGGCATAAGGCTTTAGCTTTAAAAAATAAGAT
The DNA here is from genome assembly GCF_029962835.1 of Magnolia sinica. Lineage (NCBI taxonomy): Eukaryota > Viridiplantae > Streptophyta > Magnoliopsida > Magnoliales > Magnoliaceae > Magnolia > Magnolia sinica. Next base: position 8,010,571 of record NC_080587.1, on the reverse strand, counting down.
AGATCTAAAGATCAAGTGGACCACACTGCAAAAAGCAGTGGGGGATTGAACATCTACCATTGAAACCCTTTTGGGGGTCACAGAAGTTTTGGATTAATATGAAATTTGTTTTTCCTCTTCATCCAGGTCTTTGTGACCTTAGGAACAGATTGGATGGAAAATAAATACTATGGTGGGCCCTACGAAGTTTTTAATGGCGAAAATCATTATCCCCGCTGCTACTTGTGGTGTGGTCCACATGAGCTTTGGATATGATTCATTTTTTGTCTAATGTTCTAAAATGATCTCAAAAAATAGATGAATGGTGTGGATATAATAAATACATCATTGTGGGCCCATGTAACTTTGCTCTCCTTTGAACCGTTCGTACAACTTGAGCTCGAGAGTGTCAGCACTCGTCTTCACACAACACGTACCCACACCAGCTAATACGCTTATGCTAGCCGGATGGCACCACACCTCTTAATTAAATCCCGAAATTTCGGACCTCTTGTGATGACTAATGTATATTTTTTCCAATCGGCATGGCCCACCAGATGGACAGACTGGATCACCACATGCATATTGAGCACTAGAACAAGGACGTGCCAAGTTCATCATTTCAGATTAGATGCGTGGGGATAAATTCTATGGTTTTAAAGGCATGTGTATAAATGGAACAAATGGTCAGTTTTGGTACTGGATCATCTGTGGCATAACAAGGATCAAGCCTTGATGGCAATTCAGGTGGGACCTCATCTTCACGTCAGATTCTACCCAAGAAAACAGTGTTTAACCCCTTAATCACAATTGTATAATAATAATAATTTTTTAAAAAAAAAAAAAAACAACTAAAATGATCTACTGTTGTGATTAACCAGGAAAATGCTGCTCCACATGTACAAATCTGATGTGAAGGGCAATGGGGCATGCCAAATTTAGGATTAAGGCTTAATATCAAATCCTAATTTTGTGGGGTCCCCCAAATTATTGAAACCTGTAATTTTGACGAAGGTCCACCAAATTTTGAATAAACAGAAAGATACCCGACTAAACAGTAAATAGAATGGTAGATAGATTCCTTAAACATCTAAGTATTGCACATAAAACTAACCTATTTGATCACTTGTAAGAAGCTTAACACTTAATACTCCTAAAGACTTAGGCAGCTGCTTAATATGCATTCTGAAATACATACAACTTTATTGAACAAACATTCACTATTAATGATTATGTATTAGAGATGAAAATCCTTAACACATAATTACTATTACCACTATAAACAATCTGCAGCCTAACAATCCTAACAGGTAAACCATCCTAACAGTCCAATCTGCAGCCTCTCTTCAATATAAACAGGTAAGCATATTTCTTTTGCTAATGCTGACAATCAGATAATTAGAAATGTTTGTTTACTGGCTGTGGTCCTTTCAAACGGGGCATTACAAAGTGAACAAAAATCATAAATGGGTGTTCTTTTAAGAGAAAGAGAAGGATCACATATAATAATTTAAAGTAAAATCAGATAACATATTGTCCTCCTCTATTAAACATGTTTCATCTATCTTGGACTCTTCACCATTAATTTGAAGTGATTATGAGTCATCCATCAATGGTTGCAGTTTTGATAGATTCCTGATTGTGAGGACTACTGTGATGTATGTGCCTTACATCCATGCCGTCCATAAGTTTTGACAGCTCATTTTATGGTAAGATGCAAAAAATGAAGCACATAAAAATCTTAAGTGAAACACACCACAGGAAACAGTGGTTATTGAACATTAAAACGTTCTTGTGGGCCACAGAAGTTTTGGATCAATCTGATATTTATATGGTCCCTTCATCCACATGTTTTTGACCTTATCATCGGTTTGGATGGTAAATAAACATTCTGGTGGTAGCCCAGAAGCTTTTAATAGCAGGTATTCAATCACCAATGTTTCCTGTGGTGCGGTCCACCTGAGATTTAGATCTGATCCATTTTTTGGGTCATGACCAATGAGCTGTCAAAATGGAGGGATGGCATGGATGTAAAGCACATACATCATGGTGGGCCCCATAATCAGGGATCCACCAACCTTGGTGGATCCAGGGTCCACCCAAGCTGCGTCCCCCATCAACCAGGTGGACTTGACGTGCTGACCTTTACTTGAAAGTATGAATGATCAAAATACCCCGAAAATCACCCTTTCTGTGATTCCTGGTCTACCTGCAACAATTTAAATAGTAAGCCGGATAGCCATCAACCCCGCGTCTCAGCTGAAAATATCTTCCTACCTGGATGAAACCACACCTTTGCCTTCTGCAATTCCTAACATAATATAATGACTGCTACATATTTCCTTGCCAATTGGTGTGGTCCACCAGATGGACGTATTGGTTCATTGCATGCATGTGGAGTGGTTGAACAGGGACCTTGCAAGTTCCAACATTTCTAATAGATGAATGGCACCAGTGACCAAGTCTAGGAGGCCCACCATGTTTTAATTACAAAATTCACTCTGCGATGTTAGGTTTTGAGCTTAAAAAAATCAATTATATCTACAAATCAAATGGACCACACCACATGAAATAATGTAAATGGCATGTCAACCAAATATAGGTTTGTTTGTGGGCCACCATGTGGTATATCTTTCATCAAATCCGTTAATCAGGTTTACATTTCAAGGAAGCTCTTCCTCAAATTGTGTTCAATCCAATCTCCACTATAGACATGTGCGATCTTGATCGCAACTGATTAGTTGATGGGGCCATCTGGTTAGGCTTTCTTGCCATGAGTTTGGTGAGGGACACAATTTGAGGTACCACCATAGACATGTATGGTTCATCTTAGGTGCTGGGCCATGGCCCAACTCTCTTCAACATAAATAGCTAATTGTCTTAAATGTAGCATATATACAGTGATTAGAATTTTTGGTTTGGTGGGCCACTACGTAGATGCCCTAATTGCCTAATATATGTAATTTTTTTACTTAAGGAAGCTGCTGGTGATTTTCTCAAGCACTAACTTGACCTGATAACCTTTACAAAATCTAATTCTATGTGAACGGAGCTTTGGTGGATCCTTGACTATGCGGCGTGGTGGGCCCCACAATCAGGGATCCACCTAAGCCATGTCCATTCTCTATGCATTTTTTTCTTTGAGGAAGTTGCTGATGATTTTCTTGAAGTATGGCTGGCCGAAAGACGCGTTCTTCGCTTGACTTGCCAACCTTTGCATGAAAGGACAAACTATTAAAAATAAAATAAAAAATAAAAATTGAAAAACTCCCTTCCTGTCTAGGTACATAAACAATGGTCCACTTACAATATTTTAAAAGTAGTGATACAGACAGCCACCAACCAGTAGGGCCCACCGAAATTGAGAAATGATAATATCTTGCTAGTTGCTGGCTCCTGAAATTTCCAATATCTCGTGATGAGATGACTACGTACATTTTTTGTCAATTGGCATGGCCCACTAGATGGACAGACTAGATCACCACATGCACATTTAGCACTAGAACAAGGACCTTGCAAGTTACAACATTTTGGGATAGATGCCACCACCTGAACCATTCACTCATTCATACAATTACGAACAAGTCATGGTGTAATAATCACACCGGTCAAATGATCCTAACCCTTTGAATGGAGCCAATTTGCTAACAACCATCCATTGTTTACAAGCGATAATTCACATGATTAGAATCATCAAATCGAAGTGTTCCTTTAAGATCACAATAAATAAAAAGTGGGATCCATCCACTAAATGTTTCAAAAAGATGATTGGACCTACTTTGTTTCTCCAGTCAATCTTGATTGTCCACTGTCCATTTTCATGCTATTAACAGGACACTTAAAATCTCCTAATTTTGCAACATGGCTTGCTAGTAATTGTATGAATGAATGAATAGTTTGGATCAGCAATAGGTCAACATTGCTAACACCTGAAGATGTTAACAAACCCTAATTTAGAATTATTATATATTGAGTTGAGTCTTTTAGACTCGAACAGGATGAAAAATGAATTCTTGTTGAATTTATTTTCATGTTTTAATGCAAAATTATCATAATTTTCACATCAAAATTATTTACTATTTAAAATTAATTCATTATTTCCATCCCACCTAACCTAACCAACCAAAACATGATACAAATAGGGTTGGCAATACACCTGTATGGCTTCAAGCATAACCATCAATTAGGGCTGTCCAAGGGCCCTGGCTCGGTCAATCTGTTCTCATGTTTTGAACTACAGGTGACAATGTGTTTGGTCAGCTAGCAGGTCAACAGACCTGAGTTGCTCCTAATGAAGGTTGGACTAAGCCAAATGGGTATGGGTCTGAGCAGGGTTGAACCATATCCAACCTGACCCAACCAGCCATATAAATAACCAATGGGTTGGGCTAGATGAACCAATCCAGCCCGGACCATATAGCCCTATGTTCCATTCTTAAACTTAGGGCTGCAACATGTGTTCAGATCAAACCAAACCCAATTGACCCAATTGACCCAAACTGAGTTCGGATCAGGTTGTCAAGGTCTTCTATTTGGGTTAGGATTGGAAAATACCAACCTAATTTGCATTTGGGTTGAGCATATTCGGGTTAGGTTAAGTTGGGTTGGCAATAATGAAAACATCAACCTGCCCGAGAGTCCTACTTGAACCTTTGTGTGGTTGTGCAGGTCAGTTCCGATTGATCGAGCCCAACTGAAGTACAATTAAACTACATCAACCCGCCCACTGCGACCTACAGTCTTGGCTGGTTCGGTCCATTCGGGTTCGAGTTTGGGTCTGTTTTGAGGGCCCAGACCTGGATCCGATAGTGTTCCGATTGGTAAGAGAACTAAGATGGCTAGGCATGCATGATGGATGGATCAGATAGCACACTCCTGCAGTTCTAACACATATAGTGTGTAAATGGGCTCTTCATACATATTGGCTTAGCAAACCTTTATTATATAATGTATTTAGAGAAATAGTAATGCAGGGGCATTTTCATACGGGCTCAAGTGGGGTTGCCTATGGGATGCATGGGAACACCCAGGGTAGGCACCCCATGTGAGGCAGGTGGCTCGTCTGAGGCAGGCCCCATTCATATGAGGCGGGTGGCGCATGTGAGGCAGGCCCGATACATATGAGGCGGGTGGCTCGTGTGAGGCAGGCCCGATACATATGAGACGGGTGGCTCGTGTGAAGCAGAACCCATATGAAGTGGGACTCACGAAGGGAGTTCAGTTAAGGTCCTAACCTCTGAGATGTGGGGCCTGGGCTATGAGATAAATGGATTAATTCGCCATGCTCTATCAGTTCGTGTAAGGTGGGCCCCATCTGTATGAAATGAACAATAACTCTAATACATAATTACTGATGAGTAATGAGAAAGTGGTACTTTCCCACTTAATTACACTTATCTTGAGTCTCGGAAAAAAATTAAAATGATCAATGGTTGTGATAAATATGGGAAAAAAGCCTCTTGGCACGTACAATCTGACATGGAGAGCATGGGGGCCACCAAGATTGGTATTGAGGCTTAACCTGGGATCCCTTAAATTCTTGAAACCTGTAATCTGGCATTGGCCTTGTTATTCTTGTTAAAGCTGTTTGGCATCAACAAATTTCAAAGTATGAATGAAAGCTTAAACAGAGAGATTCACAACCAAACAGTAAAAACAATGGCTGATCAATTCCTTACAATATAGCACAGTAAAAACAGCATAGCAGTTAGGCTACTGATCCATTTTACATACATTCTAAAATAAATACAACCTTTCTTCCAACACTCAAATATTCATTATACATTGGCCTTCTAACTCAACCCAAGGATAGAGCTACAAATAGCTTGGATTCTACTATCCGCATGTTTTTTGTACAATCAACCACAAACATAGGTGCCAGCAGATGCTAGTCTTCATAGTCTGACTATGCAGCTAAAATCAGGTAGCTCAAATTCTCCATCTTCTGTAGAATCACCAACGACGGTAGGGTAGCACTGTGGTGATCTTGATCATTTAACCATACAATCAAGTGAGCCCCATCCATGAATGGACCACAGACCCTCAATTGCAGAGAAAACCTTTACTTCCACTTGTATCCCCCTTCAAATACTTGAAGATCAAAGGGATGAGAGGTACCAGGTCTGCCTTCTCTAATACAAGCTGTTGTATTGGATGGAAGTTTGGCCGAATCCGTTCATAGAATGGTCTTCGTTGGAAGGGACAAAATTGTAGCCAGGTCATCAATAGGTGGCTTGGAGCACGATATTTGACCTGTATCTGAAACTTCCACCAAGTATGTAGCATCTCTGCAACATAACAGTAACTTTGGATTTTAAAAAATTACAGTCTAAAACCATGTATGGATGAGTTATTATCCATATACATTAAGAAAACAATGCATGTACCAGTGAGCCATCAGAAAGTAGAGATATTCACTTAAGCTCCCTTACATTGCGATGATTAAGTAACTGCAGATGGGGATATCCCTGTAGACATTGCTGAACATTTTCAGAAGTATTTCTACAAATATTACTGTTTGAGGTACTAATAAAATCAAAACCACTAGATCCTATAGCCTTGATGGGAAGCAATGATGCATAGCATTGTATACATAGATCGATCTCCATTTTGGATTGGGAGAATCTAAAAGATGCAAAGGCTCACAAATCCAACCAAAACACATTTTGGGAAACTAAGTATCCTCATAAAGAACAAAAATACAAGAAAAGAAACGTCAGTTTTTGTCATAAATGTCTTAGATGTGAATTAAGAAAAGATTAATGAAATAAAAAACGTAAGATTAAAATCTAATGTTGAAATGCATTGTAGAAAAGACGATGAGAACCACAACAGCACCAGGGGAACTAGTGCGCTTCTTGCACTGAAAACAGGGGAACCTTGTCCTTTTTTTTTTCCTGGCATAAATATAACAAAGGAGTGATAAACTTCTTGCTATTTTTTGGTTTGCAGGGAAATGTTCGCTGCTGAGGTCCACGAATGTTTCCCCTCTCGCTGTCCGATGTAAGGCTAGCCCAGCTTGATATAGAAACCCCTAGCAAGCATGTATTTGTATTATGATTCATAAACAGCCCATACAATAAATACAATTAGATGAACCTTGCTTGAGGTACACAGTAGGCAGTGCATGACAGGTAATGGCACACTATGCTAATGCTCAAGCCCAAAAATCATATTGGTCTACTCAATAAGCGGGCCACACTTGTATGAGAAAAATGGACCATTGGAAAAAATGACCAATGGTCCAGATTCAATGTACATGTCATGCACGGCCTATCTGATGAGTCGACCAGCCTAATGTTTGCGTTAGCTTGATGATAGTGTTCCTTTCCAGATGAATGCCCATGTCTATAGCACATATCCTAAATTGGCATGTGTGCTACAAACAACTTACAACTACCACACATGAGCAAGTCCACTTGGAATTCCTCGTACCATCAACTTTTGATATTTTGTAAATAATGACTAGCTAAGGAGTTAACTGCATAGACAGGAAAAAAATGAAATAACGAGACATTTAACCTTATTTTAGAGAAAATTTATGGCTCCATCAAAAGCAATATAACAAAATAGTGTTGATATATCTATGAAAATATCTAACTCGAGAAAGGAAAAGGAATTTTGGGAGCAAACTGAAGCTTTCGCATTGTTCATGTTGCCTTTATTGTTATGAATGGGAGGAGAGGAAAGCTCAATGGAAGAGTGATGCAGCCCACTGACATCTATGGACTCTCATGTAGATCCACTGTAGTTCAGGGGTCCCTCCTGATCATCTCCTTTCCCCTGCCCTAAGCTGCATGCCCAGTTTATATCTAGGTTGTTTCTTCAACAAAATTCAAGCTACCTTGCAAAATAAATAACATTATATCAGTTGGGATGCAAGACAGATGCATGGTGCAGAGGGCTCAACAAAGGATAAAATCATGGTATCATGATGGATATCCTTCATTAGACATGTACAATCAGAACCAAAGTCAGATATTGCTCAAAAATAGCCCTCCTCTCATAAAGTCAAGTATTATATAGATATCTTAAATGATTATTCATATTTCATGCATCACTATGGCTGAAAAATGTAACAAGTTGTGAAGAAGAAAGGATAAAGATGTCGGCCAAGCGTGAACGTTAGCAAACAATAAAAACCATGCATGTATTTGAATTGATGTGATCAAGGTCCACATGCCAAATTGACGAACTTTTTAAATTTAATTATGCATTAGATGTCCACCAACCAGCCAATTAGGAGGTCAGTTCTGTATGGTTTTTGGTTTATCACCCATCAAAAGTAGGGCCTACAATTTGGACAGTTTGATTTTGAGTTATACATGCATAAGAACCATCACACACATACTATAGAGTGAACATTTTTTTTTTCATAAAACAAACCCAATTGACAGATAGCATCCGCATTTTGAAGCATAGTTCTAAAACTTGCTAACTTGAATTGAAACTCGGCCAAGTCAACTTGACTTGGCAAGATATTGAACCGGTCAACACGAAATCGGTTCTAGATGTGGCTTGGTACCAACTCAAAGAGACTCATTGAGTCAATCTACTGACTCAAATGACTCAACGAGACTCATGGTGACTCAAACCGAGTCACTCGCCTTGAAAAATGGCTATTAAAAAAATTTATCGAAGGACTGGCCACTTGACCTCCCTTAACCACATCCTATTTAGTTCTACTTGTTTGTTTTCCTATATTATTTTATATTACATATGTTAAATGTAAGTATTTTACATATTTACTACCAAATCTGTCCTGCTATTGGGCTACTCAAGTTAGTTGATCCGACAGGATCTGATTCGTCCCAAATTGGCCTAGGTCACTGCTCCAGGGTCCTAAAGGTGGGCTGAGATGGTTCATTGTCGATCTTGGGCTTGGGAATTCTAGTCTTTGGTGAGACTGGGGGAGGGCTCGATTGTCCGAGTGTTGGGGACCGACCGAAGGTATCACATTCATCAATCCCCGATTTAAATATTCAATTTGATGTGCTCCTATGGTTAGTTCTTCCTAATCGTTCACCCAATCCGGGAATTTGGGTTCCACAACTAGTCATACACCATCGGCAAGCTATGCATGAACTTCGCTTAAGTTTGAGCTCCTAGGTTTAGAGTTATGCCAAATTCCTCTACTCCACGGACTTGCGCATGCGCATGCACGTGCAGACACTGTGCTAAATCAAAAGATTTGCCAGATAACACCCGAGGACATACGATACCCGAGTATCGAAGGGCCAAGGCGTTATAATTATTCTATTCTAATGCAAGTCAATAAAAGATAGTCGGAAAGAAACACTTCATGTTCACACCATGGTGTGTCATAATGATATCAGTGGCCATAACAGCCGCCACCATCACTGTTATGATACATGCCATAATGTCCATTACGGCCTCTCTTTTTTTTATAGAAAAAAGAACCTATATCGTCCTCATAATAGACCATTATGGGGATGTTATGAGTCATTTTTCCATAACGGCCATTATGACCAATACAACCCCATAACGTGTAACAGTTGCCACCATTACCATTATGTAACAGCTGTTATAGCACACTATGGCTCACACAAATATTTAGGGCACATGTGTCTGTGTGTATGCATGCAATACAAAAATAAAGAGTGCAACAGCTTTTCACTCCTAGAAACTCCAGCTATAAACAAAACACCGCCTCAATCTATAGTTCACATCAGTGAGCCATTTCTTGCAACGACCATTACCAATTTCACAATTCCTGAGCACAAGGCAATGGTGTTATAACTGCTAATTGAGCTTCTAGAGAACATTATGTAGGTTGACACATTCCTATGAACATACCTCAGTGATTTCGCTACTGTGGAGATAATACATAAATAAAGTAGCAACAGAATTGAAAATATTAGCCGGTGCATAGAAATTTTACATTCGAAGGGGTTAAGAAGTGCTTCTTATAGATGTACTTTTGCAGAGGAGAAATAGAAGGGCCCTCACATGTGTTGGTGTGGCATTTGTTTATGAGACCCTTTCCATTCATCAGGTCTACTCTTTGGTGAAAGTGTCCTAGACTCCTGCGTAGAAATACAGTCAGATCATAAATAAGATGAATAGTCGGGCCACCCATGTACCATTGGTTATCCATCTTTTTAAGTATCTATTTTCTCAATACAAGAGTGACTCACCTGACGAATTGACAAACCTGATCCTAGCCGAAGACACATTCATTTGGACGTCTATGTGATTGGATCACCAGCATGTGTTCAAACTATTCATGAGACTGACGTATTAGGTATCTGCAGATGCATGCCTCTTAGGTTAGTGATTGAATGTAAGTGTACCTTTCATCAGAAAAAATAAAATGAAATTTAGGTCTGTGTGATTGGATCACCAGCATGTGTTCAAACTATTCATGAGACTGACGTATTAGGTATCTGCAGATGCATGCCTCTTAGGTTAGTGATTGAATGTAAGTGTACCTTTCATCAGAAAAAGATTTTACATCAATCCTGTGATCCTGCCTTCTGAATGATTTCTGGAGAAATTGCTAGTCGAGAGATACACAACCATAGCATTAGGCGAAGAATCATAAGAGAATATAAAAAGCAACATACAATATCAAAACTAAATTTTTTTTAAAAAAACACGTCTACTCCTTACAGTTAACAAAGCACAATCTCAATCTTGCAGAATTCTGTCATTCCTGTTGCAAGTAATTGAAAAGATTTCAGCATTCATGAATTCATTTCATTGGCAAACAAAGGAGTAATCACATTGCTTATTGCAAACAGATAAACATATCACCTTTTTTTCTTCATTCTCGAGGACTTATCCCTGAATATCTTTCAAGGACTACTCAAATCACGGAAAGAAGACAAACCTAAAAGAGTAAAGCATTCCATTAGAACAGATCTTACACATTTTAAACAATCCAGGATTTAAAGAGGGGCAGACAAGATAACCAAACAAGAATGTTGCAACAATGCAACATGAGCACAGATACGTCTACCTGTTTCAGACATGTACAGCAGTGTTTTCTCAGGCACGGAAACAAGAAAATGGACACAAGGTCCTCGAAAACCCACCATGCCGACATGTCTGTACAGGTGTATAATGACATTGAAAGTTGTTTTATTAGATATTACATCATTTAGGGTCAGTTTGGAACCAAGAACATATATTCTAATAAAAACACAAGCTGATAGACACCCACCATTATCACCATGTACATGTGTATATTGTCTTTTTTGTGGAGGAGAGCATGATATTTCCTCATTACACTTTTTACAAAAAAGTCAAGAAACTTCTCTGCCATGGTAGTTAATAATGGGTGTCAATTAGAGTATGTTTTTATTAATATATATTCCCTCTTGATTGCAAACATGATAGGCATAAGAAACAAGAAAATGTATTCTAATAGCTAAACCATGACCTAAACAAAAAGCATATAAATACTACTAGATGCAAGAAGAAAATGGAGTGTCGACGTGTGACTGACATGGGTGTCGAACACTGCAAATTTCTAGAATATGAGTGCTTATTACACATACAAATATATAGGTTGTGAAAAATCAAAATAATAAAAATGAAAGGAAACCTCGAAAACTAGTGAAGTCTGGATAGATGATTGGTAGAAACCAAAAATCTAAAACTACAACACTGAAATTTGTTTCCCTATAACTAGTCAAGATCACAGTTACCACTCTAAGCATTGAAAAAAAAGATTTGGGAAGAAGAAACTACCAATGTTCTGCAAAAAAGATGGTCAGCTTTCCGCCAGAAGTAAACATGATAAGAACAATATCTATGTTGCATAGAATCGACAGTTAACATTGTTCAAGACTCCATTTGTCATTTAGAGAACGTGTTCTGCCTATCACATGCAGTCTCCAACATCATCATCTTAATCATGTTCTTTCACATCTCAACACTTTCTAGTAATAGAATTACTCTCTATTACTCAGACAGCTTCGAATGAGCACAAATTACCTAATTCCCACTTGATTAAAGCAGGATAATTGAAGAGATGCTCTTTAAATTAAGGGTTCTAGTTTATTGAAAATGTAAAAGAATGAGAACAAAGGAAATGCCCCGTACAAAATCAGGTTGCGAGAAACAAAATCCAATTCTAGATTTGAGAAGAGAATTTGTGAATGGTTTCTGTTGTTTTCGATATTACATGTCGAACATCAATTGATAGGGACACCAAATGAAGAATAAATTGTCTTTATTGAGAACATAATAAGATTGATATGGGCTTTATCAGAAATGCAAAAACAACGACAACAAAGGCAATAAATTTTACCAGACTAGGTATGCATAAACAAAAATCACAAATCACAATTCTAGAATTATGAAAATCCAACTGCCTACAAAAAAAAA